>NW_026651593.1:2808789-5610078 GCF_030265065.1 Corythoichthys intestinalis
AGCCATTCACGCCATTTGACAGTGATATCTACGCAATTTGGCCGAGAAATGTAACTTTGATGTTAACTCCCAAACCGCTGCGCAGAAGTGAACCAAACTTCACCCAATAGTGTATTGTATCACAATCTAGTAGTTACATTTGGAAATTTTGTTCTAGGACATTTGGTTTGAGCGTTATCCTCAAACTTAGTTCAAAAAAGCCATTTAAGCCTTTTGACAGTGAGATCTACTCAATTCGGCCGAGAAATGTAATTTTGATGTTAACTCCCAAACCGCTGCGCAGAAGTCAACCAAACTTCACCCAATAGTGTATTGTATCACAATCTAGTAGTTACATTTGGAAATTTAGTTCTAGGACATTTAGTTTGAGCGCAATCCTCAAACTTAGTTCAAAAAAGCCATTCACGCCATTTGACAGTGATATCTACGCAATTTGGCCGAGAAATGTAATTTTGATGTTAACTCCGAAACCACTGCGCAGAAGTGAACCAAACTTCACCCAATAGTGTATTGTATCACAATCTAGTAGTTACATTTGGAAATTTGGTTCTAGGACATTTGGTTTGAGCGCAATCCTCAAACTTAATTAAAAAAAGTCATTTAAGCCTTTTGACAGTGAGATCTACGCAATTCGGCCGAGAAATGTAATTTTGATGTTAACTCCCAAACCGCTACGCAGAAGTCAACCAAACTTCACCCAATAGTGTATTGTATCACAAACTAGTACTTACATTTGGCAATTTGGTTCTAGGACATTTGGTTTGAGCGCAATCCTCAAACTTAGTTCAAAAAAGTCATTTAAGCCTTTTGACAGTGAGATCTACGCAATTCGGCCGAGAAAAGTAATTTTGATGTTAACTCCCAAACCGCTGCGCAGGAGTGAACCAAACTTCACCCAATAGTGTATTGTATCACAATCTAGTAGTTACATTTGGAAATTTTGTTCTAGGACATTTGGTTTGAGCGCAATCCTCAAACTTAGTTCAAAAAAGCCATTTAAGCCTTTTGACAGTGAGATCTACTCAATTCGGCCGAGAAATGTAATTTTGATGTTGACTCCCAAACCGCTGCGCAGAAGTCAACCAAACTTCACCCAATAGTGTATTGTATCACAATCTAGTAGTTACATTTGGAAATTTGGTTCTAGGACATTTGGTTTGAACGCAATCCTCAAACTTAGTTCAAAAAAGCCATTTACGCCATTTGACAGTGATATCTACGCAATTTGGCCGAGAAATGTAATTTTGATGTTAACTCCAAAACCGCTGCGCAGAAGTCAACCAAACTTCACCCAATAGTGTATTGTATCACAATCTAGTAGTTACATTTGGAAATTTGGTTCTAGGACATTTGGTTTGAGCGCAATCCTCAAACTTAGTTCAAAAAGTCATTTAAGCCTTTTGACAGTGAGATCTACGCAATTCGGCCGAGAAATGTAATTTTAATGTTAACCCCCAAACCGCTGCGCAGAAGTCAACCAAACTTCACCCAATAGTGTATTGTATCACAATCTAGTAGTTACATTTGGAAATTTGGTTCTAGGACATTTAGTTTGAGCGCAATCCTCAAACTTAGTTCAAAAAAGCCATTTACGCCATTTGACAGTGATATCTACGCAATTTGGCCGAGAAATGTAATTTTGATGTTAACTCCCAAACCGCTGAGCAGGAGTGAACCAAACTTCACCCAATAGTGTATTGTATCACAATCTAGTAGTTACATTTGGAAATTTGGTTCTAGGACATTTGGTTTGAGCGCAATCCTCAAACTTAGTTCAAAAAGTCATTTAAGCCTTTTGACAGTGAGATCTACGCAATTCGGCCGAGAAATGTAATTTTAATGTTAACTCCCAAACCGCTGCGCAGAAGTCAACCAAACTTTACCCAATAGTGTATTGTATCACAATCTAGTAGTTACATTTGGAAATTTGGTTCTAGGACATTTAGTTTGAGCGCAATCCTCAAACTTAGTTCAAAAAAGCCATTTACGCCATTTGACAGTGATATCTACGCAATTTGGCCGAGAAATGTAATTTTGATGTTAACTCCCAAACCGCTGAGCAGGAGTGAACCAAACTTCACCCAATAGTGTATTGTATCACAAACTAGTAGTTACATGTGGAAATTTGGTTCTAGGACATTTGATTTGAGCGCAATCCTCAAACTTAGTTCAAAAAAGTCATTTAAGCCTTTTGACAGTGAGATCCACGCAATTCGGCCGAGAAATGTAATTTTGATGTTAACTCCCAAACCGCTGCGCAGAAGTGAACCAAACTTCACCTATTGGTGAATTGTGTCATATTCTAGTAATTACATTTGGAAATTTGGTTCTAGGACATTTGATTTGTGCGCAATCCTCAAACTGATTCAAAAATTATCACCCATTACCACCTTTTGAGCGCGAGATCTAATCACATTGGCAGAGGAATCTAATATTGATAATAACTCCCAAACCGCTGCGCAGAAGTTAACCAAACTTCACTCAATTGGTGAATTGTGTCATATTCTTGTAATTACATTTAGAAATTTAGTTGTAGTTGTAGTTTTCTCTGGTCCTCTGCCTAATTTGGTCAATGATGTACTAGATGTACTCTAGATTCTCATCATTTAACCGCTGGTTGTCTAGATGGTGCCCAGAAAACGATATAGTCTTTATTGATAACTGGCACGCGTTTTGGGGCAAGTCCGGGCTCAAGCGCCGAGACGGCATTCATCCGACTTGGGACGGTGCTGCTCTCTTAACCCGAAATTTGGCTGCCGAACTTAGCCTCCCAAAGTGATACTTCAGAGTGGGGGCCCGGGCGCAGTGTTGTAGTGTAAAACACAACTCTGTTAGTAGTGATCACTCGCCTCCTTCCGAGCTGTCACAAATCCAACATTCAGAACAGAAGATAGAGACCATGTCCGTGCCTCGTATAGTGAACAGGAGAAAACAGAGTACTATAGGAACGAGACCAAAGAATTTAATACATATAGCCCCTGATAGCAGTGAAAATAAAATAACTCTTAATAAATATATAAAATGCGGATTATTAAACATCAGGTCAATCTCGCCCAAATCTCTGTTAGTTAATAACTTAATTGGGGATTATAATATTCATATTTTGGCCCTGACTGAAACTTGGCTTCAGCAGGATGACTTTGTTAGACTTAATGAATCCACACCCCCAAGTCACGTGAATTTTCATACAGCTAGAAGCACGGGCCGTGGAGGGGGGGTGGCAGTAATGTCACACTCTTGTTTAGGTATGAGCCCAAAAAGTAAAGCTAATTACATTTATAACTCATTTGAAAGTCTAGCATTATCAATTATAGATGCTAACTGGAAGAGCCAAAAACCAGTTCTTTTCATCGTGGTTTACCGTCCCCCTGGTCCCTACTCACAGTTTTTGTTAGATTTCTCTGACTTTTTATCCAGTATTTTGCTAACCTGGGATAGAATTATAATTGTAGGGGATTTTAATATACATGTTGATGATGAAGGTGACTCCCTTGGTAAGGCGTTTAATGACCTACTAGATGGGACTGGCTTCATTCAAAATGTAAATAAACCAACTCATAGTCACAAGCACACCCTGGACTTGATTTTAACCTACGGTACGGAGATTAATGATCTTAGTGTCCAACCCCATAACCCCCGTACTGTCTGATCATTTTCTAATTACCTTTCAGTTTGTGCTTCAAGATAATCCGCCACTAGTGACTAGAACTCAGATGAAAAGGACATTATGTGATCGCTCTGTTTCAGAGTATAAACAGATAATTCAGCCTATATTTGCCTCCATGTCATCTAATTATGAAGGAATAATGTCTGGCCTTGCTGTTAATGACGGGTTTGTTGATCGTGTTATGTTTACGCATCGTACTTACCCTCAATGTCGTCGCTCCCCCCAAATTAAAGTTTGTCAAGCAGAGACGAGCCTCTCCCTGGTATAATGCTGAAACACGCTCTCTTAAACAATCAACACGTAAATTAGAAAGACTTTGGCGCCGTTCCAACACAGAGCACACTCTCTCTGCCTGGAAGCACAGTTTAATGACATATAAGCAGGCCTTGCGTACGACTAAAACCAGATATTACTCATCCTTAATAGATGAAAACAAAAATAATCCTAGGTTTCTGTTCAGCACTGTAGCAAAGCTGACAAACAGTCACAGCTCAATAGAACCTTATATCCCAACCTCCCTTAGCTGTGATGACTTCCTAAAATGTTTTAACAATAAATTCGCAACTATTAGAAATAAATGAATGAATCACTTCCAGTTATTAGGTCTGATAAAGTGCAGACAAAGAATTCAGAATCTCCCATAAACCCCTCTAAAATATTAAATAACTTTACCACTGTAGACCAAATCGATGTAATTTCAATTATAATGTCCTCCAAACCATCAACGTGCCTCCTAGACCCAATCCCAACCAAACTTTTTAAAGAGACCCTGCCTCTAACTATTGACATTATCTTAAATATAATAAATACCTCATTAGTTACTGGCTACGTGCCGCAGTCCTTTAAATATGCAGTTATTAAACTGCTCTTGAAAAAACCTACTCTTGATCCTGATATTTTGGCCAATTATAGACCTATTTCTAACTTACCATTTCTCTCCAAAGTCCTTGAAAGAGTGGTAATTAAACAGCTCTGTCAGCACCTACAGGACAATAGTTTATTTGAACATTTCCAGTCTGGCTTTCGAGCTCATCATAGCACTGAAACTGCATTAGTTAAAGTAACTAACGACTTGTTACTTGCCGCTGACGTTGGATTAGTCTCGATCCTGGTTCTGTTGGACCTGAGTGCAGCCTTTGACACAATCGACCATAATATCTTATTGCAGAGACTAGAATGTGACATAGGCATTAGAGGAGCAGCCCTCTGCTGGTTTAAATCATATTTATCTAATAGGTACCAGTTTGTCAATGTAAACCAGCAATCATCATCGTACTCTAGAGTTAGTTATGGTGTGCCGCAAGGATCGGTCCTCGGGCCCATCTTGTTTACGCTGTATATGCTTCCTCTAGGTAATATCATCAGAAAACATAGCATTAACTTTCATTGTTACGCTGACGACACACAACTGTATTTATCAATTATGTTAGGTTTTGTGTTTGGTTTCTCCTTGTGTGACTTGTCCCTGTGATTACCCATTGCTCTCACCTGTGTGTGTTTTCCAAGTGTATCCTGCAATCTGCATCCACCTGTGTTACCCAGCTGTTCCTCGTCTCATTACCCCTTGTCTGCGTATTTAATGACCCAGTTTCTTGTCACTCCTTGTTGCGTCATTGTCTATGTCCGTCTTTGCCAAAGTCAAGTCCGTTCCACGCCCTCGTGTACCAGTCCCTCTGTTTAAGTAAGTTTTGGTTTGAACCTTGCCTTTTGATCCCTAGTCTTTTTGTTTGTACTTTGTGCTTTTGTTAGTTATAATTAAAACAATTTTTTGAGTTCTCTGCCACCTGCTTTGCTGCTTTTGTTTTCCTGCGTTTGGGTCCTCACACACCTGCCCACCCAGCAATCCCTGACAGAATGATGCAACCAATTGTGGACCCAGCGGGAAAAATTCATTTTCGGCAGGCACGCCGACAGCCATCAACCCGAACCCGACCACAGCACATTTTGTTAGACTCTGATTTTTCTGATTTTGAGGAGGATCATAATTTATACGATCTCCTATTTTCTGATTCTGACTCTGACCCGGATTTTGATTTCACAGCCTCTGTTTCTTCTGATCGTTTTTCTTTCTACCCCCCTACCACTGTGTCCCGTTCGGAGCTCCTGGCCAGAGACTCCTACCTGGGGTCCCGTTGGGCCATCTATCGGGGACCCCCCCGGGGTGGTCTGCGGGGTCGCCCTGGGACAAGGCGGCCTAATGAGGCTGTTCTGCCGCCCCTGCCACCTGAAGGCGCTCACCAAAGGCCTCGGCGTGGTCATCAACGCCGACGGCGTGCGGCGGTTCCTCCCGCGTCGACTCCCCGCAGTCAAGTTCTTCCCGCGCCGGCTCCCCGCAGTTAAGTTCTTCCCGCACCGGCTCCCCGCAGTCAAGTTCTTCCCGCGCCGACTCCCCGCGGTCAAGTGGCTCCCGCGCCGACTCCCCGCGGTCTTGTGCTCCCGCCAGCAGACTCCTGCGACTCCGCTGCTGTTCCGCCAGCAGACTCCTGCGACTCCGCTGCTGTTCCGCCAGCAGTCTCCTGCGACTCCGCTGCTGTTCCGCCAGCAGTCTCCTGCGACTCCGCTGCTGTTCCGCCAGCAGTCTCCTGCGACTCCGCTGCTGTTCCGCCAGCAGTCTCCTGCGACTCCGCTGCTGTCCCGCCAGCAGACTCCTGCGACTCCGCTGCTGTCCCGCCAGCAGACGACGACGACTCCGCTGCTGTCCCGCCAGCAGTCTCCTGCGACTCCGCTGCTGTCCCGCCAGCAGTCTCCTGCGACTCCGCTGCTGTCCCGCCAGCAGACTCCTGCGACTCCGCTGCTGTCCCGCCAGCAGACTCCTGCGACTCCGCTGCTGTCCCGCCAGCAGTCTCCTGCGACTCCGCTGCTGTCCCGCCAGCAGTCTCCTGCGACTCCGCGGCTGTCCCGCCAGCAGACTCCTGCGACTCCGCGGCTGTCCTGCCAGCAGACTCCTGCGACTCTGCTGCTGTCCCGCCAGCAGACTCCTGCGACTCCGCTGCTGTCCCGCCAGCAGACTCCTGCGACTCCGCTGCTGTCCCGCCAGCAGACGACGACGACTCCGCTGCTGTCACGCCAGCAGACGACGACGACTCCGTTGCTGTCACGCCAGCAGACGACGACGACTCCGCTGCTGTCACGCCAGCAGATGACGACGACCCAGACGCTGTCACGCCAGCAGATGACGACGACCCAGACGCTGTCCCTCCAGCAGACGACCCAGACGCTGTCCCGCCAGCAGACGACCCAGACGCTGTCCCGCCAGCAGACGACCCAAAAGCTGTTCCGCCAGCAGACGACCCAAAAGCTGTTCCGCCAGCAGACGACCCAAAAGCTGTTCCTGGTCCGAACGACGACTCCGACTCCGTTCCTGGTCCGCACGACGACTCAGACTCTGTTCCTGACCCTCGCCCCGACGATGCTGCTCCCCGTTTCCTGCCACAACGTGGTGGTATGGACGACCGAGCACTACCTCGTCTGGGACGCCCGCCTGAACTGCCCGTGCGGTCACCCAATGTCGACCCGTGCGATCGGCCCACGTCTGGCGTCCTGGACGCCCGCCTGACTGGCCGTGACGGGCTGGTGTTGCTCCCTCCTCCGAGCAACCTTCTGACTTTTTGTTTCCTCGGGACGTCTGGGATCCGTCCCTTGGGGGGGGGTACTGTTAGGTTTTGTGTTTGGTTTCTCCTTGTGTGACTTGTCCCTGTGATTACCCATTGCTCTCACCTGTGTGTGTTTTCCCAGTGTATCCTGCAATCTGCATCCACCTGTGTTACCCAGCTGTTCCTCGTCTCGTTACCCCTTGTCTGCGTATTTAATGACCCAGTTTCTTGTCAGTCCTTGTTGCGTCATTGTCTATGTCCGTCTTTGCCAAAGTCGAGTCCGTTCCACATCCTCGTGTACCAGTCCCTCTGTTTAAGTAAGTTTTGGTTTGAACCTTGCCTTTTGATCCCTAGTCTTTTTGTTTGTACTTTGTGCTTTTGTTAGTTATAATTAAAACCATTTTTTGAGTTCTCTGCCACCTGCTTTGCTGCTTTTGTTTTCCTGCGTTTGGGTCCTCACACACCTGCCCACCCAGCAATCCCTGACAAATTAAACCTGAGCAGGTCAGGCAAGTGGAAAAACTAAGCACCTGCGTCCGAGATATAAATACCTGGAAGAGCACTAACTATCTTCTACTTAACCCTGAAAAGACAGAAGTCCTTGTAATAGGCCCGAAAAGTGTGAGAGACTCTTTAGCTGCCCAGATAGTCACTCTGGACAATGTAAGTGTAGCCTCCAGCACCACAGTTAAAAACCTAGGAGTTTTATTTGACCCTGACTTATCATTTAAAGCACACATTAAACAAACCTGTAGAACGGCTTTCTTTCACCTGCGCAACATCGCCAAAATTAGAAATATTTTATCTAAAAGCGATGCAGAAAAATTAATTCACGCGTTCGTTACATAGAGATTGGATTACTGTAACTCCCTACTTGCAGCTAGTCCAAAACGCAGCAGCAAGACTTTTAACAGGAACCAATAGAAGAGATCACATCACCCCTGTGCTCCAGGCACTTCACTGGCTTCCAGTCGAGTTTAGAATTAAATTTAAAATACTCCTTCTTACATTTAAGCAGTGTTGTTAATCTTACTGAAAAAAAGTAATTAATTATAGTTACAAATTACTTCTCCCAAAAAGTAATTGCGTTACTAACTCAATTACCTGAATGTAAGAGTAATTAGTTACTTGGCAAAGTAATTGGTGATAATTACTTTTTTTTTTTTTCCTCAAAAAAAAAAAAAAAAAACATTGCCCATACTATGTGAAGTTTTACCCTAATTTACCCTTTACCCTGAATCAACTGTTAAAAGTTGTTAAAATTGTTCCCATTATTGCATTAGTTCCCTTCTCTCTACTTTCGACATATGAAAGTTTTAAAACTGTTTCATCATTTAAAGATAGATTCAAATCAAAATTTTGCCGATTTAGAAGTATTTTAGATAAAAAGTTATTTAGGTTCGCGAGGAAGGTTCTCTACAACAGAGCTGTCCTAAAAAGCCTACTGCTTTAAGATGGCGGCTGTCATTTTGCATCTAGTTATATCTATATACAGTACATGTGATATCTACCATGTATACCATATCTACCATAACATGCGGGCGTAGTTTGTCGGCTATCGGCTACAACATGAATTATTGGAGCTACTGTACCTAGCATCGCGTTTGCTCGGCGTCACAACTTTCTTGCCTCCTCCCCGCTCCTGCTCTGCTCTTTCGTCTCGGTGAGTCCGTCTCCCTCAGACTTTTCGACCAATATAGTAACGCATAGTAACGCATGCCTTTCCGTCCTCAGTAACGGTAACAGCGTTGCCAAGATGAGAAAAGTAATGAATTAGATTACCCACTACTGAAAAAAATAACGCCGTTAGTAACGCCGTTATATTGTAACGCCGTTATTAACAACACTGCATTTAAGACCATTAATGGGTTGGGGCCATCTTATATCACCGATGCTCTGGTTCCATACCGCCCCAACAGAACACTCCGATCTCAGAATGCAGGTCTACTGGTAGTTCCCAGGGTTTCTAAAAGTACTGTCGGAGCTAGAGCCTTTAGCCACCAAGCCCCTGTTTTATGGAATCAGCTTCCAGCTAGCATTAAAGAAGCCGAGACAGTCTGCACATTTAAGATTAGATTAAAAACGTTCCTATTCGACAAAGCTTATGGTTAGGCTAGTTGAAGTCGGAGTAGACTCACAGTTTAGTCTAAGCTGCACTAGAAGCTATAATGCTGGGGGAAGTACAGCCGCTGAGTTCTATCTCCTTTTCTTTCTCTACCTACCACTTGTCTTACTTTATTTCTATTTTCCAATATTAATATCTAGTTGTCTAGTCTCTTCATCACTAGTCACCCGGTGTCCCCTTTCCCCCCTCCCCTCTGGGGAGGGGCTATTTTTTAGCTGCAGCCTCCTGACTGTCCGGACCCCTGGCTGGATAGACGTCCTCGCTGCTTCCCCCGTCTCATCTGGCTAGATGGACCTCTTTTTGCTCCTTTATTCCACTGTATTTTTACAGACTGTAACTTCGCCTGCTAATTTCCACTAGCAGTTCTGGGTTCCTGTCTATCCGTCCTGGGAGTGGATCTCTCCTGACTGTGGTACTCCCCGAGGTTTCTCATTTTTCTCCCAATTGACTCTGGAGTTTTTGGAGATTTTCCTTGCCGGCATGGAGGGTCTTAAGGATAGGGGATACCCAGGACTTGAACTGTATCTATTCATTTTTGTTGCTTCATTTCTGTAAAGCCCTTTGAGACATTGTAGTTGTGATTTAGGGCTATACAAATAAAATTGAATTGAATTGAATTGAATTGTAGGACATTTGTTTTTTGCGCAATCCTCAAAATGAGTTCAAAAAAGCCATTATCACCTTTTGAGCACGAGATCTAATCATTTTGGCAGAGAAATGTAATATTGATAACTCCCAAACCGCTGCGCAGAAGTGAACCAAACTTCACCCAATGGTGAATTGTGTCACGTGCTAGTCTTTACATTTGGAAATTTGGTTCTAGGACACTTGGTTTGTGCGCAATCCTCAAAATGAGTTCAAAAAAGCCATTCTCACCTTTTGAGCGCGAGATATAATCACTTTGGCAGAGAAATGTAATCATGATAACTCCCAAACCGCTGCGCAGAAGTGAACCAAACTTCACCTATTGGTGAATTGTGTCATATTCTAGTAATTACATTTGGAAATTTGTTCCTAGGACATTTGGTTTGTGCGCAATCCTCAAAATGAGTTCAAAAAAGAAATTTAATATTGATGATAATTCCCAAACTGCTGCGCAGAAATGAGCCAAACTTTACCCAATGGTGAATTGTCTCATATTCTAGTAATTACATTGCGAAATTTGGTTGTAGGACATTTGGTTTGTGCGCAATCGTTAAAATGAGTTCAAAAAAGCCATTCTCACTTTTTGAGCGCGAGATCTACGCACTTTGGCAGAGAAATCTAATATTGATGATAACTCCCAAACCGCTGCGCAGAAGTGAACCAAACTTCACCCAATGGTGAATTGTGACATATTCTAGTAATTACATTTTGAAATTTGGTTCTAGGACATTTGGTTTGTGCGCAATCCTCAAACTGAGTTCAAAAAAGCCATTATCACCTTTTGAGCGCGAGATCTAATCACTTTGGCAGAGGAATCTAATATTGATAATTACTCCCAAACCGCTGCGCAGAAGTAAACCAAACTTCACTCAATTGGTGAATTGTGTCACATGCTCGTCATTACATTTGGAAATTTGGTTCTAGGACATTTGGTTTGTGCGCAATCCTCAAAATATTTTCAAAAAAGCCATTCTCACCTTTTGAGCGTGAGATCCACGCACTTTGGCAGAGAAATCTAATATTAATGATAACACCCAAACCGCTGCGCAGAAGTGAACCAAACTTCACCCAATGGTGAATTGTGTCATATTCTAATAATTACATTTGGAAATTTGGTTCTAGGACACTTGGTTTGTGCGCAATCCTCAAAATGAGTTCAAAAAAGCCATTCTCACCTTTTGAGCGCGAGATCTACGCACTTTGGCAGAGAAATGTAATATTGATGATAACTCCCAAACCGCTGCGCAAAAGTGAACCAAACTTCACCTTATGGTGAACTCTGTCATAGTCTAGTAATTACATTTAGAAATTTGGTTCTAGGACATTTGGTTTGTGCGCAATCCTCAAAGTGAGTTCAAAATAGCCAATCTCACCTTTGGAGCGCCAGATATACGCACGTTGTCAAAGAAATGTAATATTGATGATAATTCCCAAACCGCTGCGCAGAAGTGAACCAAACTTCACCCAATGGTGAATTGTGTCATATTCTAGTAATTACATATGGAAATTTTGTTCTAGGACACTTGGTTTGAGCGCAATCCTCAAAATGAGTTCAAAAAAGCCATTCTCGCCTTTTGAGCGCGAGATCTAATCACTTTGGCCGAGAAATCTAATATTGATGATAACTCCTCAACCGCCGCGCAGAAGTGAACCAAACTTCACCTAATGACGAATTTTGTCATATTCTAGTAATTACATTTGAAAATTGCGAACCACCTCACATTAGAGGTTAGATCTTGTGCCCGAACCCGAACCCGACCCGTTGGTCGGGCCCAAAATGTTAAGCATTCACGTTTGGGTCGGGTCGGGCCACCGTGCCGGACTAATAAATTATTTTTAAAAATTTTTTTAAATTGGAGAGCAGGCTCTCTGTATTGCGCTTTTGCTTGTGCACGCACGCACATGAACGCCGTGGCGCCGCCCGCTTTTTCTTCTTGTCCTCCCGCTGTAGCACTTGCGCACGGTCGAGGCACCACCCTCTTTTTCATTTTCTCCTGTTTTGGCGCTTTGCGCGTGTACACAACTCCACAACTCCTCATCCTCGTGGTACTTATTTTTCAATGTGGAGCAGCGAGAAGTTAAAAACAAACTGAAGACGGGGGAATGGAAGAGGCAAGAATGCACCAGTAGGAGTGAGGTGTGGAAAGAATTTCAATTGATCGTGGAAGATGGAACAAAAAACTGTGTCGGCTTCGTCGAATGCAACGAATATATACCCAAAACTTTCCAAGTTGGCAAGAAAAAGTGTTGTGCATCCCTGCAAGCAGCCCCAGCAGCTGCGAGAGAGTTTTCAGCGCTGCAGGCCGCACAATAGATCAGCGGAGAACATCACTGAAACTTGCCAGTGGACGCAATCTTATTCCTGCACGACGACGACCCAAAAAATATAAACACTGTAAGTAAGCCATAATATCCTGCTGTTCAAATCGCCATTTTTAGTCCGAGCCGGTCTAGTTATTTCCCTTATTTCCCAGGAATAAAGAGCAGGACATGAGGCCGCAAGTTGCAGACTGCAGTCAAGGCCAGCCCGCAGTTTAAAAGCTTTTGTCACGTATTAATGTTTCAGCCATTAATTTTTCATCTTCTTGTATGTGTAATGTTTCAGCTAGTAATTTCAGCTAGTAATGTTTCATCATATTGCTTCACACTCATGCATCACAAAGCCCTTTATTATGTCATAAAGAATAACTGAGTTCCGACCTCCCTTCTCTAACTATATAAGCCTCGAGCAGACAACATCCAGTGTCAGGTCGTCAGCGGTTCAACATATGTCTGCCTGTCAACTTGCCATTATCGCTTGACCTGATAGTTTTCCCTTGCCTGTCAACATCAATAAAATCCTGTGTCTGCGATACGCAACTGGGTCCTCCGTCTCGTACATGACAGTACGACCTGACCAGAATGGAACCAGCGTATCAACCCTCTGTTCTGGACCGTCTTCACCAAACGGAAAAGAGGGTCTCCCGGATGTCTGGTGACCTCGCATCGTTAATCCAGATCGGCCACGAACACCAGCAGCAACTCCAGCAACAGCAAGAACAACTGATCCAAACTCTCACCAAACTGGCAACTCCATCGCCATCACAATCCCATGATCTGGTTCCAGAAGCCTCGGCTCCGGTGAACCCAGCCTTGGCTATTGACGCTCCCGAGCCCAAGATTGGAGACCCCGAACGTTTTAATGGCGACCCAACTCAGGTACGAGCGTTTCTGACAAGCTGCAAAGTCCAATTTTCCCTGCAACCCCAGACCTTTTCAACCGAAGGGGCTAAGGTTGGATACGTCATCACCCACTTGACTGGTCGGGCTCGGCTTTGGGGAACAGCGGAATTTGAGAGACAAACACCAGCTTGTAACAACTTCAATGCCTTTGCCGATGAAATGCTAACACTGAGACATCCTGCGCCCTTATGACCATCCGTCAAGGCAGTCAGTCAGTGTCGGAGTATTCGATTGAATTCCGAACTCTGGTGAGGCAAAGTGATTGGAACATGGAAGCTGTGATCGACGCATTCTATCACAGCCTGGCGGACTACATCAAAGATGAGCTCGTCTCCTATGATTTACCCAGAACCCTTGATGAAGCCATTGCCCTTGTAAACCGCATTGACCGTCGGATTCAGACCCGACGGCGAGAGAAGGGAGGTCGGAACGCACCCGCTGCCTCTCAGCCTGTTCCAGTTGCTACTCCCACTCATTTAAACCAGCCTGTGCCCATGGAGATCGGCCGTGCTGCCCTAACTCCTGAAGAGCGCCAGCGACGTTTCACCTCTAACCTGTGTCTGTACTGCGGAGGTGAGGGTCATCGAATCGCAACCTGCCCCGCAAAAGCCAGAGCTCACCAGACGTCGGGGAGATTCGGGTGAGCTCAACGTGTCTTCTGTCTCCCCCCATTCGTAAACCCCTTCTCCAAATTCGCCTCCTGCTGACTGACACTACCCATCACTTGACCGCTCTCATCGACTCTGGAGCGGAGGCCAACATCATGGATGTGGATCTGGCCCAGCAGCTCGCCATTCGGCGTCACCAACTTTCCCCATCCGTTCCTGCACGAGCTCTGGATGGACATCTACTCGGCACAATGATCCACATTTCAGCCCCGGTGACCATGCTTCTGTCCGGAAACCACCACGAGTCCATTCAGTTCCATCTGCTCCCCTCACCAGGTCAGCCTCTCATCCTTGGGTATCCGTGGCTACGCCAGCACAACCCTAACATAGATTGGAAAACTGGAGTGGTACGAGAATGGGGCAGTAGATGCCACCAGACCTGCCTGAGGGAGGCGATCATACCCACCAACCCTGAATCTGTCAGTCCTGTTAACCCGGAATCCTGCCTAGTTTCTACGCTTACCTGGGACATTGAGGAGCAGGTTAAAGAAGCCATCCGGGATCAGCCTGGCCCCAGCGCCTGCCCCACTGATCGCCTCTTTGTTCCTGATAATCTGAGGTCCCAGGTGATCCAGTGGGGCCACAACTCCCACCTGGCTTGCCACCCTGGGGTCACACACACCATCCACCTGCTCTCCCAGCGATTCTGGTGGCCATCGTTGAGAACAGATGTCCAAGACTTCGTGAAGGCCTGCACCACCTGTCGCCAGAACAAGACCCCCAGCCGTCCCCCAGCCGGCTTGCTCCAACCCCTGCCAGTCCCCAAACGCCCTTGGTCCCATATATCAATGGACTTTGTAACTGGACTCCCTCCTTCAGAAGGAAACACTGTCATTCTCACGGTTGTGGACAGGTTCAGCAAGACGGCCCACTTCATCCCGCTGCCAAGATTGCCCACTGCTAAGAAGACGGCACAGGTGGTTATGCAGCAGGTGTTCCGAATTCACGGACTACCGAGGGATGTCGTATCTGACCGGGGTCCGCAGATGGCATCCTCTTTCTGGAAGGAGTTCTGCCGCCTCCTGGGAGCCACAGCGAGCCTCACGTCAGGCTATCACCCCCAGTCAAACGGCCAGTCCGAAAGGCTCAACCAAGAGCTTGAGACATCCCTCCGCTGCATGGTTTCACGAAACCCCCATTCCTGGATGCAACATCTGCTGTGGGTGGAATACGCTCACAACTCCCTTCCCAGCTCTGCCACCGGCCTGTCTCCCTTTCACACGGTCTTCGGCTATCAAACGCCCCTGTTCGCCAGCCAGGAAGGTGACGCTTCCTGTCCTTCCGCCCAAGCCTGCGTACAGAGATGTCGTTGAATCTGGTCTCAAGCTCGTACCGCTCTTTTAAAGTCTGTTTCTGGTTATGCCATCAGAGCCAACCGACGACGGATCGCAGCCCCTGCTTACCAAGTGGGCCAGAAGGTATGGCTTTCTTCCCGGGATCTGCCACTCCAAGTGGAGTCACGTAAACTGGCACCCAGGTTCGTTGGTCCGTTTCCCATCGAGAAGATCATCAGCCCATCAGCTATCCGACTCAAACTACCCAGGTCTATGAGGGTTCACCCTGTCTCTAAACTAAAGCCAGTCCATGAAAGCCCCCTGGTCCCCTGATCCCCAATGCGGCACCACCTCCCCCTCCTCGCCTGGTGGAAGGCGGTCCTGTCTACACAGTTCGCCGCCTGCTCAAGTCATATCGTCGGGGCCTCCAATATCTGGTGGACTGGGAAGGATATGGCCCTGAGGAGAGGATGTCGGTTCCAGCTGGGCGGATTGTAGATCGGACCCTCATATCAGACTTCCACCGCCTCCATCCGGACCAACCGTCCATCCGGCGGGGTCGACCTAGAGCAGCTTGCTCTCAGCCCATGCCTACATCGGACTCTGACTCTGAACCCGAGCCTGTGCCATCGGTAGTTGACTCCTCCACTGGCGAAGAGGAGATTGAGCCAATGCCCTCGGTGGATGAGGCCATGGATTCTGAGATTGAACCAATGCCCTCAGAGGATGAGGCCATGGACTCTGATTAGTAGCCCTCGGTGGGCTCAATCCTTGGGACTTCTGGAGCCGTCCGTTGAGAGGGGGGTTCTGTCACGTATTAATGTTTCAGCCATTAATGTTTCATCTTCTTCCATGTGTAATGTTTCAGCTAGTAATTTCAGCTAGTAATGTTTCATCATATTGCTTCACACTCATGAATCACAAAGCCCTTTATTATGTCATAAAGAATAACTGAGAACACTATATAAGCCTCGAGCAGACAACATCCAGTGTCAGGTCGTCAGCGATTCAACATCTGTCTGCATGTCAACTTGCCATTATCGCTTGACCTGATAGTTACTTGCCTGTCAACATCAATAAAATCCTGTGTCTGCGATACGCAACTGGGTCCTCCGTCTCGTACATGACACTTTTATTTCATTTGTATTTTTTTTTTATAATTTATTTTTGGTATCGTTGTCATTACAATAAAGAATGTTATTTCAAAGCATTTGTAGTTTTTTTTTTTTTTTTTGCTGCTGTTCCCTCTCCTTGTCAGAGAGGTGCGTCCATGTGAGAGCAATATCCCACACACTCAAATATATTTAACAAACTTTCCCAGCGTTATTTCGTTGTGTAAATGCTTTTATAATTCTCATAAAAATGTGTGGACTATTTAGATATTGAGTAAACTTGCATTTTTTTCTGACAACTGTGAATTCGTTACGAAAGACACTTATTTATGCACACAAAGGCAACACAAATGTGATCCTTTTGAATCTTCTCCTCTGTGTGTCTCAAAACTGCATTTTTTTTTTTTTTATATTAAACTTTCCCAGCATTATTTCGTTGTGTAAATGTTTTATATAATGATCATAAAAATATGTAGACTATTTAAACATTAAGAAAACTTTAAAATTTAAAAAATTTAAAAAATCGGGTTTTTCGGGCTCGGGCTTGCAAATCTAGTTAATTGATTGGGTTCGGGCTGGGTCGGGCCTCAATACCAGCGGGCCGTGTCGGGTCGGACTGGATTTTTTAGGCCCGAACTAGGCTCTACCTCACATCAAGTATCAGTTGGAGATCATGAAACATCAAAAGAAGAAGTGAGTGAATTGAGGATGCTTAAAGCCCAGTGGGAACAATTGCGCTCACAGATGGCTGTCACACACACTGCACCCCCCAGTAATATCCAGTGGAATTCTTCAGGGGTGAGTGAAGTTGAAGAGTTGAAAAGACAAGTTGTTGACGTTCAAGCCCAAGTCGCCAAGACAAGAATATTTAACCCCAAAGTCCAGCAGGATAACCCGTAAATGTTGTAATGTGGTTGCACAAGTACATGACCGGCCTAAGCTGTATTATCTCTTCTGCTGTGGAGAAGACTGGCATTTAGCAAAGGGGTGTGAATGGAGACCAAACTCTCTTTTCGTTGAAGAAAAACGACAGATCTTAAGAGAAAAACAGCGATGTTGGGATCTGGCGCATGAGGTTTTGAATACTCAGTAGTTAAACTAGAAGTTCTGTTACTGGGCGGACAGAGGCTACTAAGATGATTGGGAGGGAAAATCCTCGGCAGCCCATGGATGTGGTCTATGATCAATCAAACACCACCAAGCAGGTTCCCCGATTGCTTTCTAGTCTAGTTGGAACTAAATGCACAGCCCAGGTTTGCATTGACGGCCATTATATTGATTGCCTTATGGACACTGGTTCACAGGTGACTACCATCCCCCAGTCAATGTACCAGAGCAGTTTGTCTCACCTCACCTTACATTGCCTAAACGAATTGCTTGATTTTGAGTTGTAGGTAGAAGGAGTTAATGGGCAAGCAGTACCTTATTTGGGGTATATAGATTTAACAATAGGGTTCCCTGAAGAATTTATTGGTGCTGAAGTCGAAGTTTCCACATTGGCACTAGTGGTTCCCAATATGAATAAGATCCCTCAACTCCTCATTGGTACCAACACGTTAGATGTTCTGTACTTTAAGTATATGGATGGACACAAATTTCCTCCTCAGTCTTCTCGGTCTGGCTATGGAGTTGTTTTGAAACTTCTGGAAATGAGACATAGGTGATTATGTGCTTGTGAAGAATGTTCGCCTTAGAGGCAAGCACAAGTTGGCTGACAAGTAGGAGCCTGGTGTTTATGAGATTGTTAAAAGGACCAATGACCTCCCTGTGTATACAGTCTGTCTCGAAGGAAAGAAGGGGCCTCTGAGAACTCTTCACAGAGATTTGTTATTACCTTGCGGATTTCTTCCAACAAAATCAAGTGAGGAACTGGAACCAGCTGCTTGTAGGCCTAGGACTAGAGCAATGACAAAAAAATGATTCTTTGGAAGAGGAATCTGGAGACGACTCCGATTTGGATGATTCAAGCAGTTATTACTACATGCCTGGAAAACCCAGTCATGAGTTGAGTGATGTAATAACGTTGACCCGGCCAGAACCAGTTTCCATAGAATAAAAGTCCTTTGAAAAGAATTGTAGAACTATTATGCGGCAAAGCCCTGCTCACCCAGTTTTAATGCCTGGGCACACGAGTGAATACAAAGTTGTGCCAAATCAAGAATTTCAACAACAGTCAGTAGATACTTGCCCCACTGAAGCTCTCTCAACGAACAAAGAATGTACACCTGTGTCAAGTGGAAGTCCAATTGAAATTGGAAGCCAACGGGATCAGATGCCCCCACTGATAGAAGTGCCTTTGTCACTTAGTGTTATGAATGACGGATTTGAAATGATTCCTGATCGACTGAGAAAAATGGATAGATGTCAAGATTGGAGTGCTTTGGACATAGATAGAGAAACAGTCTTAGATTTCCCTGGACAGGCACTGACTAGCAGTAATAGGCACTTGGAAGAAGAGCAACCTTGGAAGAAGAGCAACCTTTGAACGATGTCTTTCAACCTCCTGTACCAGTTCTAGGAGTCTCACCTTTCCCAAGGCGTTCTCAGAGATCTAGGGTGCCACCTGAGAGACTGCAGTATGCACAGTTAGGAAATCCCTCCCTTTGTTCTAGTCAGTCTTTTAACATGGGCCAACGAATGGTTGATAGACTGGGTGGGTGTTACGGACGTACACACCTACAAGGGGGGAGGGTGTAACCCACGTTACTATGATAGAGAACATTGAACATGATTCATATGGAAATTTTGTGAGCTAGGAATTATAATAATAAATATCAACTCAAACAAAAGTTGTTGACATAAAATTAGTGAAGGAAAAATAGGTTATTAGAAAAAAAATATCTTTTAAATTAATTACTTTTTAAAAGGCCAACAAGTCAATGGGAAATCGCGATATTACTCGCCCTTAACCAATGAGCGAGCACGTTCTAGGCCAATGGTAGGATGACAAGAGCGAACCGGTCTTGCCTCTTTTTTTTTTCCTTCTCATCGTGAGTGAGTGAAACCGCAGCTTCTTTGGGTTTTCAGACACTTACAAACATACTGTGAAAAAAAACCTGGATTCAACTGCAGTCTTGGTCTTGTGAGTCCTTGGAATTGTAAGTAAAATCGATTGTATCGCCACTAATTTAGTGGGGTCATATTACTGTTAATTTACTTTTTGCTACGTCATCGCCGCAAACGGCCGTTAGGAGGGCAGCTCGTGACAGCGCAGCTTGGCCAACCGTTAACTGCGTGCCGCTATCACCTTGTTAGTGTTGTATCAGTCGTGAACGATTTGTTCTTTTTGAACGAATTGTTTGGGTGAACGAGACCCAACTAATCACCTTCTGCACTGATTCGTTCTATGAAGTTGGGGCTTGTTAGCTGCATGGGAGGGCGTTGAGCAAGCGGCAGTGTCTTCTGACATCGCACACAACCAATCAGACGCCAGCCTCACCGCGGGCAGGGGAGGGAGCGGAAACAGAATTAGGGCGTCTGTCATTCACGTGTGGCCAATAAGCAGCCAGCGTGCATGCAGGGGGCAAGACTGAGTTATGTCACTTCCCGTTCACTTACTTGGTCCTCCGGCTCCTCACCGAGCTTGTGGCTAACTAGTTTCCAGTCATGCTGTGAACAAGTCAAAAAATGAAAGGAAATGACTTTGTCACATATTTGTTAAAATGAAGCGTATCATATGCTGCTCAGACAAAAACGCCACACAAACCCAGCGAGCATGGTTTAGTGTACTACTTTTCTCAACAGACTCGGGACTACATATGACGACATACTATCAAATTTACAGTAGTTTAACACTAGAAAACCCAGCAAAGGCCGACTCGGCCCTTCCCCAAGACAAATATTCCTAATATTCCCAAGCAATGGCCGATTTGGCCTCTCTTCCTAAAAAACCCAGAGGTGGCCCAAATGACCCAAGTGCATTTGAATTAGCAAGTCGTTGTCCGACAGACAGCAACCATTCATATGTAAATGCAACCATTAAACATACATTGTGTTAGAATGCGGCCCAACGGAGGGGAACACACCACGGTTGCACACTTCATGTGATAGTTTTTGTCAGTTCAAGTCAAGCTACATTTATTAATTTAAATTTATTTATGGAGTTTTACGCTTTTTACAAACTTTTAACTTACTTCTCCTATACTCCACACAGAAAAACAGAAAAAAATGGCCCAAATGTGTACATTGTTTTTGAAAAAAAAAAAAAAAAACACGTTTTAGAACAGCAATTTGAGTTTAAAGCAAGATCATGTATATAGTTTAGAATGACTGGATCTAATGGAGCATGAATTGTGGCCATTTTGTCTGAAGTTAGTACGAGAAAACGTGTGAAAACCTTTGAGAAAAACAGAAACAGAATTTGTGTCATGAGAACGTGGAAGGGAGCGGCCCTGAACAGTTTCTTTAAACACACTGAAATAATGACTGAATGTCCTAATAGTCCTAATTATTATGAAGGGAATATGTACTGCACAGTGTTGTCAATCTTACTTCAAAAAGTAATTAGTTACAAGTTACTAACTAAATTACGTTTTGGGAGAAGTAACTCAGTTACCTCATTGTAAGAGTAATTTGTTACTCAGCAAAGTTACTTTTCATGTTCTACACGTTATTACAAATATACAATATAAAACAATTCACATCAAAGATGTTTATGTTAACTGATTGAATAGATTTTTTCATTCCTCCCCCAAAAAACGTAGGTCATTTTTTACTTTTTTTTTTTAATTCACCTATATGAGAGTTAGTGGTATACAATCTCATTGGGCTGTCATGATAAATGGTAAAAAAAAAAATCATAGGGACCTTGATTACTTGCCATTGAAAATAAATGGGAAATTTGTTTTTATATGTATTTGTTTAAATTCCGATACAGGACATACCATCTTCATAAGTGGGACTCAAGACTCGAAAAAGGCTCAAGTCAGGCTACTTTAGCTGAGTGGGGGGTTGGGCGAAACCTTGCTGAGTGAGGCCGCTTTCTCTTTCGCCCAACCCCCTCCTCAGCCAAAGTAGCCTGACTTCTTGTCAGGCTACTTCAGACACTTATTTCTTACTTGCCTACTGTAGGTTGATAAATTTGTAGGTAGATTTGTGTATGTCTTAGTCAATCCAAAAAAAAGGTTCCTTCAATCAAAGTATATATTTTCAATCGAAAACAAAAGTCACTTGAATGAAAGCAAAATGTGCTTGAATTCAAAAGTTGCCTGAATGATAGCTTGTTTCTGAACCAAGAGTGGTATTTACTAGTTGTTGGGTCTAAACTTACTACTGTACTAAGAAAAATAATAAAAGACCTGAGGGAGGACGGAGAGAGGATCAGAACGGAGACAGGGATCAGGTTTTACGCTCTCAGGAGAAAAAGGTTGATGGGAGCTCGTGGCTCCCAGCAAGCTTCTCTGATTTTCATCCTGAGGAGCACAGCTTTTATTGACAAGTGAGAAAGTTTCAACATACATGTGTGAGTTTCACATCTTGAGAAATAGCTGTTATCTTGAGAAAAGAATGCGGGCAGTTATTTGTCTTGTCTCATTGTGTTGAAACTTTATGGTCAGCAATAGAAACCTAAAACAGGAAATCTACCTCTCTGGGTCAAGCTGGGCATCTGTCCTTCAGTTGAATGTGACCTTCCGTGACACATTCTTTCTTTTGTAAGGCCTTAAGACTTTTAAATAAGACTGTAGCTATAACTATTAGTTTTAAACACACATTATTAACCTTAGCATGCAAAAGTATTAGAGCACATCTTACATTTCCCTCCTGTTGTGGGTTTAAAACTTTTCAGCTTTCATCAAAGTTAGACATTCCCGAGAGTGGGGTTTGTGTCTGACTCATCATTTATCCATTAGCAGGAGTTATAAAATGCCACAATAGGGGCAAAGAAAAAAAACCTTAACATTAAGAACAAAATTCCCCTATTCCCTCCCCATTTACACTAGGGATGAGAGCATCTTCATGCCATGGCTCCATGAAAAACACACAATTCAACACAACATTTGGTAAATGTAGGTACAATCTGAGACTCTTTTTTCCCGATTTTGCGCAATAAACGGTCAACTAATTACGCAACGAACGGTCAGCTATTTACAAACAATTCCCTCACTTATCGACGTTCGTCTCACACGCCCAAAACTTTCTCAACCCTACTTTCTCAGCTCCTTCTTGTCACTCTGGACATCCACCAAACAACCAAACACATTCGCCACCCATCTTTACTTAGACTTACGGTTACCTCTGTCCTCAATACAACTTACTCAAACCTTCAACATCACAATTCACCAATTATCACTATGGACATGACTAGTGCACTTCCTCTTTGCTCCGCACACACTCCCTGCTCTGTGCGTGGGGCAGGACGTGTTGTTTCCTCATCTGGCTGTATTTTAATTGTAGCCAGAGTTGACTTTTCTTCATTCTTTCGCACTTCTTTTTTCTTTCTCTTCTCTTCAACTTGCTGTAGCCTTTTCTTGCTTTGTTTTTCCCACACTGAAAGGACTTTTAGCTGGTCCTCTATGCCTTCTTTGCTCTTCCCCTTCGCTTTCTCTTTTTTCACTTGCAGTTTCTCCTTCAATTTTTTTACATTCTCCCCTTTTTTGAGTGTCAGATAAAAATGGTGTTGACTGACCCATGTTTCTAAATAACAACAACTTCCTGGAAATTGTTCCTGCATGAACACTACATCAGGGTGTTCTTTTATTTGTTTGCTTTGTTCTTTTCCCATTTTTACTTTTGGTTTTTATCAGTTTTCACACGTAACGCTTTTATGTTTTATTTACGTCGCCTATTTAATCTCTTAGTTGTTTTGTGTTAAGGTTTTGGTCGCCTGTATTTTATTGCCGTGCACGGACTTTTCACTTTTGCTTTTTATCACGCTATTACGTTTGCTTTACCTTGTCCCTGACTCCGGGTTCGGACGTTTTATTAACTTTTTATGGCTCGGTACTTCGGCCCGCTTTCCGCAATATTTTGTCTTTACTTCGCAAAATATCGCCTGTGTGTTAGTCCTCAGTACTTCGAGGATTACTGTTTACGTAACGTTTATAGACCCTTTAAACGCACGCAATTCGTCACACAATAGTTCAGTACTTCGAACTAGGATGGTTTAAGTTTCAACGGTTTACTTAACGGATGTTCCGTACTTCGAACAATTATGAGTCAGTACTTCGACTTCACAATTCAATCCGCCCCGTATTTAAACCCGAAAGCGTCAACAACTTAATTAAACTTTATCCTACCTCACTCCGTCCTGCCCTGGTTCGTCTGGGACCTGTCACCGGCAATCCGGGTCGTCGCAGGAACAAAGGCGCAGCCGACCGCTCATGAGAAAAAGGTCGTAAATATCCCGGCGGCGTCCGTTGGCCCCGCGGCGGTCCGGAAGAATGCGGATTTTTAGGTCCCGGCTTTCGGCACCAAGAAATGTTGGGTCTAAACTTACTACTGTACTAAGAAAAATAATAAAAGACCTGAGGGAGGACGGAGAGAGGATCAGAACGGAGACAGGGATCAGGTTTTACGCTCTCAGGAGAAAAAGGTTGATGGGAGCTCGTGGCTCCCAGCAAGCTTCTCTGATTTTCATCCTGAGGAGCACAGCTTTTATTGACAAGTGAGAAAGTTTCAACATACATGTGTGAGTTTCACATCTTGAGAAATAGCTGTTATCTTGAGAAAAGAATGCGGGCAGTTATTTGTCTTGTCTCATTGTGTTGAAACTTTATGGTCAGCAATAGAAACCTAAAACAGGAAATCTACCTCTCTGGGTCAAGCTGGGCATCTGTCCTTCAGTTGAATGTGACCTTCCGTGACACATTCTTTCTTTTGTAAGGCCTTAAGACTTTTAAATAAGACTGTAGCTATAACTATTAGTTTTAAACACACATTATTAACCTTAGCATGCAAAAGTATTAGAGCACATCTTACACTAGTCTTGCATATTTTTTTTCCAGCCATTTCATGTGAGGTGTTTTTCTTGTTACCACTGTTGTTTGGTGTGCTTAGTTGTAGTATTTCTGAATATCTATGTATATCAATGTATATCGACAGCAAATTGTTAACTGATCTTTTCAAAAATGTTTTTTTAACATGTAGAGGGTATTCAAACAAATACATCCGAATAAATTAGAATTATTAAAATACTGTCAAAATATCCTCAAAAGTTTAGCAGTTTATTGTCAAGTAAAAAGTGTCTGAAAGTAGCCTGATGCCCAACCCCTTTCCACAGATGATGGCGGAAAAATGTCCCCCAACCTCCCTTCCACAGCTAATGGCTGGTTGCAAGTAAAGAAACAGCAGCCTGACTTGTTTACGTTTGCATTCAAACACATTTTGCTTTCATTCAAGTTACTTTTTTTTTTCTCAATTGAAAATATATATTTTGATTGAAAGAACTTTTTTGTCTTGACCAAGAAATAAACAAATCTAGCTACAAATCTATCAACCTACAGTGGGCTCTCAAAGCTGTGATTGATTCTCATAAAATTTTGTCTGTCTTTATTTGGAGGCAATTTTTGCATTCAAACACATTTTGCTTTCATTCAAGTGACTTTTGTTTTCGATTGAAAATATTACTTTGATTGAAGGAACCTTTTTTTTTTTTTGATTGACTAAGACATATACAAATCTACCTACAAATTTGACAACCTACAGTAGGCTTTCAAAGCTGTGACTGATTCTAACAAAATATAAAAACATATCAAAAGCAAAATAAATATACCAACACAAGAATTTTTTTGTCTGTCTTTATTTTGAGGCAACTTTTGCATTCAAACACATTTTGCTTTCATTCAAGTGACTTTTGTTTTTGATTGAAAATATATACTTTGATTAAAGGAACCTTTTTTTTGGGGGGATTGACTAAGACATACACAAATCTACCTACAAATTTATCAACCTGCAGTAGGCAAGTAAGAAAGAAGTGTCTGAAAGTAGCCTGACTAGTAGTCAGGCTACTTTAGCTAAGGAGGGGGTTGGGCAAAAAAGGCTCAAGTCAGGCTACTTTAGCTGAGGAGGGGGTCGGGCGAAAGAGAAAGCAGCCTCACTCAGCAAGGTTTCGCTCCTGCCATGTAGTTCTAGGCTGAGCCCTCACTTTTCCCATCATGAGTGATGCCCCACGAGGAGAGATTTTACATGGAGCCCCAGTCCAAGGTAGATTATCAGTCATGTTTAGCCTTTTCCATTTTCTAACAATTGCTGCAACTGTTGATTTATTCTCACCAAGCCGCTTTCCAATTGTCCCGTAGCCTTTTCCAGCTTTGTGGAGCTAATCAATTTTTTAATCTGGTGCCTTTCGAAATCTCTCTGGTATTGCCCATGGTAGCGGGTGGATTATAACTAACTGTGGGGTGCACAGGTGACAATGATGAGCTCAAACGGGTGGGGTAAAGGTGGACTTTATTTAAGGTAGAATGACAACTCTTTGAGTGTCATAATTATTGCTGATTCTCAGGTGCACAAATACTTGAACTGAACCCCAGTAGATAAAAATATATAACAAATAAATTTTAAAAATCATACAATGTGATTTCTGGATTTTTTTAGATTGTCTCTATGAGTGGAAATGCATCTATGATTTAAATTTCAGACCTCCACTTCTTTTCAAAGTGAGTGAACTTGCAAAATCACAAGGAGTGCAAATAATTGCTCCTCATTGTATACCAAGTAGTCCCAGGAAAACAAAAAAATCTTGATAACCTTTCAACAAGTCCAGTATAGAGGATAGAGGGTGTATAAGAGGTACATTTATGTGTGTTTTCTATAGTATTTCATCGTTTTGACATGATAGTTTTGATTTACTGTGATTACTCTTGTTTGAATCCTGTGCATCAATAAATACCAGGAAGAAAAGACAAAAATTAACTTCGTCAGACTCTTATTTCAGTATTACATTTGATACTGATTCAATGTTCTATTTTCTGCAGGCATCACAAATATACTGTTATAACAAATATTGCTAGCATATAAAGGCCGCACAAATACACTCTCAGAGATATTTTTTTCCGACAATAAAATCGTAAAACAATACACATTATTAAAATGTGCAAAACCCCATAAATGTAGCTTGACTTGAACTGACACATAATATGACATGAATAGTACTACTGTTGTGTGTTCCCCTCCATTTGGGACGCATACCAACACAAGTGGTTGCATTTCCATATGAACGGCTGTTGTCTGTCGGACAACGACTTGCTAATTCAAGAGCACTTGGGTCATTTAGGCCACCTCTGTGTTTTTTCGGAGGAGAGGCCAAATTGGCCATTGCTTGGAACTGTTAGTAGTAGCACAATTCTCTGGGACTTCTAGTGTTAAAACATTTTCATGGGTAGCTACGAAGCAAGCAAAAGCTGAGCTGCGGTCGCGTGACGGCAGTGCAGAGGGGAGAGAACTGTCATTGTATGGAAGCTTCATGGCAGCGATATTTACCTCATACAGTGGGGAGAACAAGTATTTGATACACTGCCAATGGGTTTTCCCATTGAAAGCGTATCAAATACTTGTTTTCCCCACTGTATGTGCACAGAAAAAGGATATTTAGTGTTGAGATAATTATCGGGGTTTGATTTATTAAATATTTGCTTGGTTGGTTGATTGAATATTTGCTTGTGCTCATATATACCATAAATAATACATATTGCCATATTTTTCTTACGTATATAACCAGTAAATGATTATTGCTTGCTATACCAGATTGTAGTATAATGCTTAAGTGTTACAAAGGGTAAAAGAGGGTCGGGGTGGCTTCATGGCCGCGTCGTTGCGTAACTAGACCTTCCAGGCATCCTCAGCACCTGGGGTTTGGACTTTCGCCTAGCCCTTCGAGGACAATTTTCCATCCGAGGACATCTTCCAGGGCCACAGCGGTGCATAACTGGAAGTGTTTGGACTATTTTGCTGATTGTTTAACGTTGCATAACTAAAAGTGTCTGCATTATTTTGACTGTTTATTTATTATTTTGACTGTTTATATGATTGTTTTGATTGTTTACATAAGCTCTTGCTCCACACACGTGTATCACTTAATTCCACCTACATGCACACACATATCCAATAAAAACCCACATGGGTGTCGCCAGCTTGCTCTCCCTTCCCTGAGGGCGGCCCCAATCTTGTTTAGGGAAAACCCCTAAATAAAATACCAAGGAGGTTTTTTGTCCTTTAGATCAATCTTGGTGGCTCACGAGTCACATGTTTGACCTCCTTGGCCAAGAAAACTGAGTGTCTTCTCTCCTTATTTTTGGGTAATTTTACAATGTCTACCTAAGGATCTATTTTTGAACTTGACATTTATTATGATCACCATACTGATTTGCAATGAAACTCTATATACGTGACCATTTTCCCGAGTGTTTTATTTTTTTGGTGCCAGAGCGTGTCGGGTCTTGGTTGGTTTGACAAATTATGTCCATCTATCCATCATGTGCTACTCAAGCGCCCAAAAACAATGCACGCGGGCACGGGAGATGTCGCAATATGTCTACATTTTTCTTAACAGACTAATGAGAGTAGAAAGGCGACATCGTAAAGAGCAAACAATTATTTCTCGTCAGCATTTGACGATCTGAGATAAGGGGACGACAGGGGAGCTGACCGGATTATTTTATTTATTAATACCAGCGATTTGCAATGAAACCGTCTAATATCAAAATGTAGAATTTTCATTTCAGAGCAACACATTTGACAACTAGCTATTTACACTTTAGTTTTAACAGTAGTTACAAAAAATAATAGTGATGAGCATAAAAACAAAAACACAACAGAGCGTGAGGTAAGTATGATGTGTTTGTCGTTCCATATTAAGAAATTAAACTTTCGATTTATTTTTATTTTCGTGACAGCAAGCATGCCGCTTTGGCTGGTAGCAGCAGCATTGTATATGTGATCAAGATCATGCTAACGAAAGTCCGTGCTCCCCTGACCCCAAACCCCCACAAAAGGAAAATGTTTAACGGTGTCCTAAATCGAAATGCAAGCATGAGCCATGACTTTGATCCCATAGAAATACGACAGACGACGCAGAAGTTCTCCCTCGCTTTTGCAGCAGCGGGAGGGAGACGAGGCTGGGAAGGCAGAATGATATCGTCTGTCACTCATTTCTGAAACTACAACGAGCAGTCAATGAGGAGCCTGTGTGCAAGAGAGGGAGGGACCAAGCAATGTCACTTCCCGTTCAGTTATACTGCGAAGCGGTCTTTGGTGATTCGTTCGGCAACGTCACTTCCCGTTCACTAATCGAACGATTCATTTGGGCGGGAGGTGGGTGAAGGGGGCGAACCATTCGTTGAACGATTTGTTTGAACGAGTCTTTTTACTGAATGAACTGGAATCGATTCATTTCCTCAAGTGAATGACAGATCCCGTCACTACACCTTGTTCAAGTGTTTTATATGACATGCTATAAAGCAAAAGGATGAATATTAATGTTGATTTAATGTTTGCTGTGTCATCGACTTCCGGTTAGGCCAGCGCCTTGTAAAGCTTGTGGGACGAGCTCCCACTGGAATCCTTCACTTTTGACTCAAAGGATTAATCTATGATCACCAACATAAAATAGCCCCTCAATCTCGCATAAAAGAATTCTTTGAACACTTCTCACCGAATCGTGGGCATAATGGCACCGAAAAAGCCTAACACGAGAAGTGAACAAGATTCGAGAGACGGCAGCCTCGACGCTAGCTTAGCCAGCCATTCCACTGTGTACCCAACGGAAAGAATTCCAGGGGATCGACAAATCTTGGAGGCAATAAACGAACTCAAGCGAGAGTTACTGGACAAACTGGAGGAGAAAGCAGCCGAAACTCAAGCAGAGGTGCGCAGCGCTATTGCCCTAATCAATTGCCACGTTTAAATGGAGCCAAATATTCCAATTACAATCGGTTTAGATGTTCAAACCGAATAAATGTGTTCCATATAAACACCTCATTCGGAATGAACAGGCCCAAACCGAATGGAATTTCATTCCGATTCACAGGGGTGGAATATTCCTTTTCCCAAACCGATTAGAAGTAAAATTATATCATGTAAACAGGGAAGCGGAATGGTGTCTGGTTGCGTTCTTTCTGCACATGCTCCGTACTGACGTAGTGACGTCACTTGGTGACGTAAGTAACGTCACTTGCAACATGGCTTCCAAGCACACGCACAGCGCACCTAATTGGAGTCCGGCGGAAAGTTTATATCCATGAATCCCTCCACCAGTCCACACAACTTTTTAAATGGACGGCGTGTCATTCTGAAGTGTTGTTTCCACTCGAAAAGTTAAAACAGCAGCTGATCTGACAATCGATCTCCATGTTTTGCAACGTGACGCTTTGTTTTGATTAATCTGCGCATGTCGGACGGCAGTTGTCAAACGTCCTTTCGGAATAAAGGCAGACACATGTAAACGCTGGATCGGAATAGATGAAGTGACATGTAAACAGCTGATCTGAAATTTTCATTCGGAATTATTTGAATCGGTATGAATAAAAGTCAGCATGTAAACGTGGCTAATGAGAGGCTGGATACGTCCGAAACCCGTACATCAGCGCTGGAAACCGGTGTCAACGCGCATTCTGACGCGATCGCTGCGCTGGAGTCCAACGTCTCTCTCCTGAAGAAGGAGCTGGCTCTACTGAAAGAGAAATGCGATGACTTAGAGGGGCAGTTCCACCGCTGCAATGTGAGAATAACCGGAATAAAAGAAGGAAGAGAAAACGGACAACCACCCTCTCAGTATGTGGCTAACATGCTAAAGACGCGCTGGGTTTGGAGAAGCCGCCACGTTTGGACAGTGCGCATAGGACCCTTCGCTCGAAACCACAAGATGACATGCCACATCTTTAATTGCTGGGGATACGCCGATGTGAGTAAACACGATAATCCTGTTTCAAGTGTCATTTTGGGTCATTTTTGCTACAATCCTCTTAATAACTTGATTTAACTGACACTGTTGAGTTAAGTATATAGATGTTCTACAGAGATTCTGGCTGGGAGCTTACATGGTAAGCAATGAAGACTAGGAGGTATGTGCAAATCTTTTTGAGACCAGTTTTGGTTTATTTTTTCAGTTGTTTTTTTGTCTCTTTTTGTGGAGTGCATGAACAGTTTAGGTGCTTTGTTTGTCTTGTCCTATCTTGTCTGGGTACGATCTATTTAATACTACGGGCTTTACACCCGCCAATACAATCATTATCATGCTTTATATATGCCACTTTCTAACAGAGGTGTTAAACCCAACTTATTGGTGAGCTGGAACGTACGGGGGCTGAATAACCCTATTAAGCGTAATAAAATATTTTCACATTTATCTAAATTGCAATGTCATATTGCCTACTTACAAGAAACTAAATTACTCAATAAAGACCACGCAAGACTGCTTAGATGTGGTTTCACACAATGTTTCCATTCAGATTTTCACAGCAAGTGTAGAGGGGTGGCTATTCCTATACACAAATGTGCAATTTAAGGAAATGAAAACAATAGGGGACAAAAATGGTCGCTTTGTCATTACTCAAGGTAAACTATTCAATAGACTGGTGGTCCTAGCAAATGTCTACGGCCCTAATTGGGATGATGTCACATTTTTCACATCTTTCTTTTCTACGCTATTAGATCTTGACTGCTATGATCTAATATTGGCAGGCGACCTGAATTGCACTTTGAATCCTGCTCTTGACCGATCTAGCTCTAAACTCATAACACCGAGTAAATCTGCCATATGTATCAATGAATTTCTTGATGCATATGGAGTAATTAACCCTTGGAGATTCAGGCATCCCACATCTAAACAATTAAACAATCGAGTCCCGCTTTTGTTCAAGGTCTTTAAAGAGGCTGTCGATAAAAAACCACCGGCAACTATAACACAAGCAACAATTTCACTCTTATTAAAAAAGGATAGAGACCCATTGCTTTGTGAGTCATACCACGCAATTAGTCTCCTAAATTGTGACTATAAAATAATATCAAAAGTGCTAGCAAGTAGACTAGAAAAAGTACTAACAAAACTAATACACCCTGACCAGAAGGGATTTATGACTGGAAGGCAAATGTCCAATAATCTGTGTCGTGTCCTTAATGTCATTTATCAGCAAAATGATGCCTTACCGGAAGTCGTGATCTCCCTTGATGCACAAAAAGCGTTCGACAGAGTTGAATACAACTTTCTATTTGCTGCACATGAAATTTTTGGATTTGGCCCAGTATTTCAGTCATGGATTAGTATTTTATATATGCAACACCACAGGCATCAATACGAACTAATAAAACTACATCGGATTTTTTTCCACTTTCTCGTGGGACAAGCCAGGGCTGCCCCTTAAGTCCCCTGCTTTTCAATATCGCCATCGAACCCTTGGCGATTAAGCTGAGAGAAACTGTCCAGTTGACTGGAATACAAAGAGTAGGACAAATAAACAAACTATCCCTATATGCAGACGATCTCCTCCTCTTTCTTTCTGACCCACACAACACTATCCCTGTGGCCTTGGCAGTTATCCCTAAATACGGACTTGTGTCCGGCTATAAATTAAATCTGTCTAAAAGCGTACTATTTCCAATTAATGAAAAAGCTCAATAGTTGAACTTCCAAGGCTTCCCATTTACAATGGTTAAAGACCATTTCATCTACTTAGGCGTGGAGATCACTTATAACTATAATAGCTTATTCAAGAAAAATTTCACCAAAGCACTAAATAAGGCTAAACAGGAAATAAAAAGATGGTCAAAGTTGCCTCTGTCCCTTGTGGGAAGGATTAATTTAGTAAAAATGTATATACTGCCCAAATTTCTTTATTCGTTTAAAATGATCCCAGTTTTCATTTCTAAATCCTATTTCAAAGAATCGGATGAAAACCTGTCAATGTTCATCTGGAACAGAACCACTCCTCGAATTAGAAAAGAGTTTCTGGAGAGAAAAAGAGAACATGGGGGCCTTGCGCTACCAAATTTCCGCTACTACTATTGGGCTGCATATATTCATATGTTCCTATTCTGGCCTGATGTTCCGGAGCCTGATTTTCCACCTTGGGTTCTCATGGAAAAATATTCCAGCGAGCCAATCTCTCTTGGCTCCCTAATATGTAGTTCTTTGCCATTGAGTAAAAATCATTGGACAAACAATGAAGTTGTACGTGGTTCTTTAAAAATTTGGTTTCAGTTTAGAAGACATTTTCAATTCAGGTCCGCCTTACCTGCAACTCCTATCAATTCCAATGTACATTTTGCCCCATCACTTATCGATCCATCTTTCCAGCGATGACAAAGGGGGGGTTTGTCATGTGTAAAAGATATCTTTAGAAACGGGAAATTTGCCTCTTTCAACCAGCTAACAGAGGATTTTAGCCTGTTGCAATCAGATTTTTTCCAAATATGTTCAAGCTCGCAGTTTTGTGAAGGAGAAATTCTCACTTATCTTGCTACCTAAAACTTGGCTTGACAATTGCTTGGAATTGGACCCCACCATCAGAGGCATCGTTTCAACTCTGTATGACAGGATTCAAAGTGCTGCATCTTTAACCCATTTGAAACAAAAATGGGAGGAAGAGCTGGGTGAGGAGCTCACTGATCACACTTGGCAAACTATCAATCCATTCATCATCTATTTGTATAAGACATGGACTAATACAATTTAAGATTCTCCACAGATAACACAGATAACACTGGCCACCAGGTAAAATTTCGAAACTATCCAGGTGCTAGCCCAGCATGCCCAAGATGTGGTCTCACCCGGGCCAACTTAAGCCACATGTTTTAGGTGTGCCCAAGGCTGTATATATTCTGGAGAGAAAATTTCACAACACCGTCATCTCTATGTAAGAAGGACATTGCGCCAAACTGTATAACCGCACTGTTTGGGAATGTACCATCAACCATATTAGTTTCCTCACACCAGAACAGGGCAATAGCTTTTATTACCCTACTTGCGAGGCGCATTATTTTACTGAATTGGAAAAAAACTGAGCCTCCATCTTTTGAGCGCCAGATGGAAGAAGTCATGTCCAATTTAAAACTGGAGCACCTAAGACATGTTGTGAACGGCTCTCTCCAGACATACACAAAAACATGACAACCATTTTTATCCTTTTTTGAGACCCGATCTAAAACATAGCTCCCTATTATTAAGCTGCTACAGCCTAACCCACCACCTTTACCCGTCTGCAATTTAGTCTGATTTCCATATATTGTCTTGTAAACAATGCTGAACTTGTATCCCTCTCATAAAATATGCTGTAAGGTGCTGTCCAGCTCTCCCTTTCTACATAGCCGATTTGTCCCCTTTGAGTCCTTGGGACTCTGAAATGTCAAACTAAGTAGCCATCTTGTGTATCCCAGACTATGTATTTTTGTTTCGTCTACCCTTTTTCTTTTTGAATGTGTGCACCAAATGCTGTTTCCATGTCTACTTGTGGATGTCGCTTGTATTGTTTGTGTGTATCTGTATATTGTTGCGCTACTATGATAAAACCAATAAAAAACATTTGAAAAAAAAAAAAAAAATGTTTGCTGCGTCTTCATCGCAAACTGGCTGTTAGGAAGGCAGTTTGTGACAACGCGGATTAGCTAACAACCGTTAGCTACGTGCCCTCATCACCTTATTCTGGTGAGTGTTTTATATGACATGTTAAGAAGAAAAAAGATGAATTTGAAGCATGATGTTAATATTACCTTGGCCTGTTTAGGCCGGGTCTTTTATGCGGGAGTCGCCTTTCTTTCATTGAGGACATCGTGGGAGATCGCTTGTGGAGCATATATTTTTTCCCTTTTATTTTTCCGCTCTCGACCTGTCGAGCCACAGGAGTGGTTGTCGAAGGGGAGATCGGGGGCGAGCTAACACAATTTTCGAACCTGAACTGGACACCTTATTTTGTTTCAGCTGGGAATCTGTGAGGAACGTTCCATAATATTCAACAGTGATTCACATGTGAGCTCACATAGCGTTTTAGGTCTGTAATTAGACGTTAAAGAAAAAAAAAACACTAAGTACACTTAGTAAAGTTAGGGTGGTTTAGGTAACAGTTTTTCGATTCATTGATTTGTTTTATGCATTTAAATTGCTTTCTTGCTTTTCAGTGTACGTATTGAAAATAGTTTAATATTGTTGTTTTTTATTACACACAAAAAAACCCACATTTATCTGTGTCTCAAGTTTTATTTGCTTCTGCCGGGTTGTCTCCTGTGAGTCGGGTCTAGCTTCTGATGCACTGGTCCAATACATTAACAAGTTATAATCAGACATCATAAAGTTGTACAAAGCAAACTTTGACACTTGTTAACCACCGGGTTACATTTGGTTCACTTCTGCATAGCGGTTTGGGAGTTATCCTCAATATTACATTTCTCTGCCAAAGTGCACTGATCTCGCTTTCAAAAGGTGAGTATTGCTTTTTGAAATCATTTTGGGGATTGCGCACAAACCAGTTTGGATCAATTCTGCGCAACAGTTTGGGAGATATAATCAATATTACATTTTTGAGCCTAAGTGAACTGATCTCGTGCTGAAAAGGTGAGTACTGCTTTTTGAACTCATTTTGAGGATTGCGCTCAAATCAAATGTTCCAGAGTAAAATTTCCAAATGTATTTAGTAGAATATGACACATTTCAACATTCAGTGAAGTTTGGATCACTTCTGCGCAGCGGTTTGGAAGATATAATCAATATTACTATTTGAGCTCAAGTGAGCTGATCTCGCGCTGAAAAGGTGAGTATTGCTTTTTGAACTCATTTTGAGGATTGCGCTCAAACCAAATGTTCCAGAGCCAATTTTCCAAATGTATTTAGTAGATTCTGACACAATTCAACATTCAGTGAAGTTTGGTTCACTTCTGCACAGAGGTTTAGGAGATATAATCAATAATATATGTTTGAGCCTAAGTGAGCTGATCTCGCGCTAAAAAGCTGAGTATTGCTTTTAGAACTCATTTTGAGGATTGCGCTTCAAACCAAATGTTCCAGAACGAAATTTCCAAATGTATTTAGTAAAATATGACACAATTCAACATTCGGTGAAGTTTGGATCACTTCTGCTCAGTGGTTTGGGAGATATAATCAATATTACAATTTAGAGCCTAAGTGAGCTGATCTCGCGCTAAAAAGGTGAGTATTGCTTTTAGAACTCATTTTGAGGATTGCGCTTCAAACCAAATGTTCCAGAACGAAATTTCCAAATGTATTTAGTAGATTCTGACACAATTCAACATTCAGTGAAGTTTGGTTCAATTATGCGCAGCGGTTTAGAAGATATAATCAATATTACTTTTTTGATCTTAAGTGAGCTGATCTCACGCTGAAAAGGTGAGTATTGCTTTTTGAACTCATTTTGAGGATTGCGCTCAAACCAAATGTTCCAGAGCCAATTTTCCAAATGTATTTAGTAAATTCTGACACAATTCAACATTCAGTGAAGTTTGGTTCCCTTCTGCGCAGAGGTTTAGGAGATATAATCAATATTACAATTTTGAGCCTAAGTGAGCTGATCTCGCGCTAAAAAGGTGAGTATTGCTTTTAGAACTCATTTTGAGGATTGCGCTTCAAACCAAATGTTCCAGAACTAAATTTCCAAATGTATTTAGTAGAATATGACACAATTCAACATTCAGTGAAGTTTGGGTCAATTATGCGCAGCGGTTTGGAAGATATAATCAATATTACTTTTTTGAGCCCAAGTGAGCTGATCTCACGCTGAAAAGGTGAGTATTGCTTTTTGAACTCATTTTGAGGATTGCGCTCAGATCAAATGTTCTAGAGCCAAACTTCCAAATGTATTTAGAAGAATATGACACAATTCAACATTCAATAAAGTTTGGTTCACTTCTGTGTCGCAGCTTGGGAGATATAATCAAAATTAAGTCCACTGATCTCGCGCTCAAAAGGTTAGAATGGCTTTTTTGAACTCATTTTGAGGATTGCGCACAAACCAAATGTCCTAGCACAAAATTCCCAAATGTAATTACTAAAATATGACACAATTCTACATTTAGTGAAGTTTGCTTCACTCCTGCGCAGCGGTTTGGGGGATATCATCAAAATTAATTTTTTCTTCACTCAAACACACCGGAACTAGCGTTGAAGTTGAATCTTTGTGTCAAAATGATTCAATCGAAAAAAAGTGCCTTCAAAACTTTTTCCACTTCAAAAAAAAAAAGTGTGTTCAAAACTTTTTCCACTTTGAAAAAAAAAAAGTTTAAAACTTTTTGCTTTTCAAAAAAAGTGACACTTCAATAAAAAATATATATATTTCAAATTTTAAAAAATATTTTCAAAAAATATATATTTTTGCAAATTATTTTTTTCTTTGATTAAAAATAGTTTTTTGATTAAAGCAACTTTTATTGCGATTGAATGATTTTGACACAAATGTCCTACCCCTAATATGGTTCAAACACAAAAAGGATTGCTTTAATCAAAGAAAACAGTTTGAATGAAAAATAAAGTGTTCAAATGCGAATTTCTGAGTCTCAAATATTTTTTCACATTCAAACCTTTTTTTCTACGATTGAATATTTTTAAAATTTTTGATTGAAGTGATTTTTCTTTTGAAAATATATATTTTTTGTTTGAAGCAACTTAATTTTTGATTGAATAATAAAGACACAAATGTCCTAGCCAAAATGTGGTCCCAACGCAAAATTACATGACTTCAATCAAAAATGGTGTTTCAATCAAAAAAAACTTGACTTCAATCAAAAAAAAATTTTTTTCAATCAAAGAAAAATAGTTTTCAAATATATTTTTGGGAGTTTCAAATTTATTTTTGCATTTAAACACATTTTTTTGATTGAACTGACGTTTTCTTCGATTGAAAATATATATTTTGATTGAAGCAACTTTTTATTTGATTGAAGCAACTTTTTTTTTGATTGAATAATAAAGACACAAATCTACCTCCATACGTGTAGCGGTCTGGGACATATAATCAAAATTATTTTTTATTCCAAAATACACTGATCTCACGCTAAAGCAGGGTTGGACCTGTTTAGTACTTGATTGGGAGACCGCCTGGGCACTGATCATGACCCCCCAAGTCCCTATTGCTGATCCTGGGATTCAGCAGATCCTGGGGTCTGATCTGGGATTGAGCAGATACTGGGATCTGATTTTCCTCTAGGATGCCATCTGCTGGCCAGTTTGCCTAATTGCTTTGTCATTTTTTAAATGAGCTTGCTCCTTGCTCAGTATTTCACTCTCAAGGGAAACAGAGCAGACTCTTTTACTCACATGCCTTTTAAGTGATTCCCTTTTGCTTTTGATAAATGTAAGGTGCTTAGAAATTACATCTCCTTGCAGAGAATTTATTTCATTCCCAAATCAAACACCTATGTCCCAACACTCAAAAGCTAGACCACAGGCTCAACAAAATACTGAAATCCCAAAAAGATAAATATTACACAGCAAGTCTTTGAGGCATTATTTTGGACACTAAACTATCAAAATCAGTTTTTTAGGTGTGAGCTGTGCCAAAGTTACAGATTGATGCATAATGAAAAGAGGAGAACATTTTAAAAAATACAAATATTTTTATTGAGTGTGTATTTTATTTTCAAAATATCAAGTATCCATAAAACATTTTCTGCAAATACAGTTATTTTAAGGAGGCAAATATAACAAACGTATTTTACAACATTCAAAAGCGTATTAATAGTAAAATTTAGAAGTCAGTGCTTGAGGTAATAATAAGCTCCATTAAGTAGAGAGGACAATCATCACACATTCATTAGAAAACAACAGTGCCCAGTTTGCAAGACAAATGGGTGAGGAGAAGAGGAGCATGAAGGTGCATTGGAAAAAGCTGCCTGATACCACAAAGATACCATACTATATGATACCATAAAGAAATTGTCAATTTAAAAATGACATAAGAAGTGGCAAAAGTGATACTTTCAATTAGCATCATTTCAAGTTTTGTTTACTGTAGTGAATAGTGTATTTTCCCACATTTTTCTTTTAAGTGGCAGTCAGTACAATTAGTGTGATTTTGGTTTAGAACACAAAGTAGCAAACATTCAAATGTAAAGTGCACTTTCATGTAGAGCAGCATTCAAGTACAAAATGTGGTATACAAAATTGAGAATAATGATTTAACCCCCGTATATAAGATGTTTTAGTACAAAGTTGTTGGGCAGTATGGGCTTGACCTTGGGTGCAGGTGGTGCCAGAACAGACACAAACAACTGACCGCAGGAGGGCCCAGCAAACTTCACCGATGGCGCCCGAGGCTGTGCAGTGACCACCAGCAGTAGTGGTGCTGCTGAAACGCTGGATGGCAGTGCAGATGCTGATGTGCTGGTGTCAGGCTTGGGCTGGATGGGCCTAGTGGTTGAAGATTGTGCTTGTGGCTGTATTTGCGGCTGTGGTACCGGGTTTGGATCATCAAAGTCCAACCTGCAAATACAGAACACAGACCATACGAATTCACTTCTGGGAATTCATTTATGTGGCTAGGGCCTTTAAAATATTTACATTACATTTAGTATATTTATCAGACGCTTTTATCCCAAGCGACTAAAAATTTGGAGATACAGTCAGGCTGCCTTAGTTGCCATGAGATAACAAGTGCAGGAAAAAAGTAAGTATGTGAGTCAGTGCAATTTAAAAGTGCTCGCAGAACAATTCCGTTTTTAAAAGTTTTTTTTTTTAAATCTGATGATTTGCGCCGGCAAAGGTTAACGCCGGCCTACAGTCCTTTCTGGCGACGCCCCCTCCTGCACCCTACATAAAAGACAAAAGTCTGAGCAACTCACCTCCGCTTTTCTCCACGCCTTTTCCCAGCAATGTGATGGTGCTCCTCGTACTGGACTGGGGGTCTTTCTGGCTGTGGCAGAGATGACGGCAAGGTAGGAGCGTCGGGCAACGGCTGGTCCGAAAGCATGGTGCGGTGGGGCTTGGCTCTGGCCTGCACAGTCACCTTGTAGTTGGCCACCTTCTCCTCCCTGCGGAGGAAGCTGGAGATGGACTTATTGTTTATGTTGGTGTTGAAATTCGCCCAACTGGCCAAGGCGCACGGGAACAGCGACGGTGCCTACGAGAAACTGTACCATTTTTCTCATCTCCCCCTCATTAGCCCGGATAAGGTGATTCACTTTACTGTGTCAAAGGGCATGTAGTGGAGTCTGCTTCAACAATAGTTAGATGAATGTGTTAGACTAATGCAGACAATTATATGGTGTGTGCGATGACGGTATCTTTTCCCTTCATTGGGCAGTGGGATGTTGAGGCTACAGAGAGGGGTCGTCTCTCACTCGATCCACAATCCTCTTGATGGAGGTTGACACTTTGCTGGGAGAAGTGAAGTTAGAGCTGGGTGGGTGGTTGCGAAGCATCTTAATAAGCAGGTACAGCAGATCTTCTGTCACCTGGGCAGCCTGCGCATACCTCATCCAGCCAAACTTAGTTTTTTGAGCAGTGCTGCTCTCTGGCGGGTCCGGGTCGAGGCAACGGCCGAAGAAGGTGTAGCCCCACCTGGACTCTTACTTCTTCACAAAGCTGGAGACTGTCTTATCGTGCTCGTTGAGGGAGCCTGCGGCCAAGCTGATTTTTCGCCGAAGGTCGACACTCACGTGGTAGTGGTCATCTTTGTCAGCCAGCCCCAGCAGGGCCAGGGCTTCCACCTCCTCTGTCCCCGGCACATGGAGATGGCGATGGCTCCCCAGGACATCCTGCAGAACGGGGCTTTCCTCCTCTTCCACCTTCACGGCCTGGGTGAGGGGAGCATGCTCCCCGCAGACGCCATCTACGGGGTCCACCACCTCCTCCATGGCAACACCTCTTCCTCCTCCTGCCGCAACTGCTCTTCCTCCACTGCAAACACAGCATTTATGGGATCAGTACAATTTGACCCAGTGCTAAGTAGAAGTTGATGTTAATTTTCATCTACATAATTACATATGCTTTACCTTTCTGTGCGTAGTACTGCCGTGGCGTGAACGTGCTGGACTGGCACTCCACGCCCAGTAGCTCCTCCTCCTCTGGGTGTTTGGACTGGTCGGGTTAGGGCAGAGAAGCAGCAAAGTTGGGCTCCAGCATGTGCTGCTTACCAAACAGCACCTCAGCGTGCTAGTTCATGCGCTGGAACTGCTGGCCGTCCATGCATTTTGTCTGCCGCCCCTGACCGCCAGCCACCCGAAGGGATTCCATCCTGGTGTTCCACTTCACGGGAAACGCAATCAGGTACACCTAATACACAATTTAGAGAAGAAAAATGACACATACATAGAATAGAATAGAATAGAATAGAATAGAATAGAATAGAATAGAATAGAATAGAATAGAATAGAATAGAATAGAATAGAATAGAATAGAATAGAATAATCTTTGCCACTATACAGACTACAATGAGATTTGAAGCTTTCCCATTGAGTACACACCAAAAAATAAATAAGAAACAGAAAAACATACAGAATAAAAAAGATTATTATTACAATATGAGTGCTGGATTGAGTTCAGAAGGGTGACAGCTCTTGGGAAGAAACTGATGTTTTACATGATGTTTGAAAAACATTAATTAAGTAAAATAAAATACTGAAAATGTGTGTATTTTCTTTTCATGGTTCACTTGAAATGACATGATCCCACATCTGCTGGATGGAATGGCGTTGTACAGGTGTGCGTGCAGCCCCTCAAGGGACTTGCTGTCACAACGGCACCTGTACTTGTTCAGCTGCACCCCATTCAGTACCATTGTCTTCACGGACACGTACAGCTGAATTCCAGGAGGATCCTGCAAAAAACAGAACATGGCACACAGCATGGCTCTCAGCCTGGCATACCGGTCTACACCAATGACAAGCGTCTAACATGGGCGTGAACCTACCTACCTGCATACATCCAAGATGTTTACTTGCGGTGGCCCAGTGTGCATCTACTGCCTCAGCAGACTTGAACACTGGGATGCCGTCGATGTCGAGACCCGCCGGCCCCTTGAAGTCAGCCAGAATAGACTCCACAACAGAAGCAGTCTCCTGAAACATGCAGAGGAGAGTATAGTTACTCCTAGTGACAAATATGGTACAACATAGATTTACATTCCCTGGATAAAATACAATGTTTTTGCCAATGATGCAGGGGTGGCCAAGAGTGTATTGACTTGAGTAGTACACATGTACTCATAAGTACATATCCAAAGAATAAAAAATTTGGATATATATCCAAATAAGAAAGTAACTTCAAAGCAAGTAAGCTATTTTCAACATGATGACTGCACTTGGCGTACTCTTATTTCTACTTGCCTAGATTTTTGAATGAAAGTACTTTTTACTTAAGTACTACTTAAGTACTGGAATCTAGAACTCTGTCCACCCCTGCATGAGGTTTAAATGTTGAAACTTCCTTGCAGCCTACCTCGAAGTAATCACAATCGGAAACAACAAAGAATGCGCAAGTGATTTGTTTTCATATGGCGCGCCAGCATTAAGCTTAGCCAAAAAGCTAAAATCATAAATGTTTAAAGTCCCTTGTAGCCTCTCCTCAAAGTAATAACCGAGATTGGAGGCAACAAATCAGTGAACAAGGGACATGACTTGTACAAGACGTTTGTTCATTTGAAAATGTATCTTACCTCACTCTCTGAATCAACTTCTTCTAGTAGTGCCGTGTTTTGAATGAGTGAAAAGTTGGCGTAGTAGAGAATACTTATCCCGCGTTGAGAGCTGTGACGCGATTGGTCAACTGACAACGAGCCTCGGCGAGGCCCGGGCAGCGATTGGCTGCCCAATAAGTCAGAGTCAGTCGATTATTGGTCCCCTTGATAGGCCATAGGGACTTAGGGGAGAATTTGCCTGGGAACACCAGGTGCTGTTCGCTTTTTGGTTCATTTAATTCCAAAGAATGAACAAACAGACAGATCTTGTTGGGATCAACTGAGGTCAATGTGTTGTCTTCTTAAAATTTGTGGTTCGATCTCACGTTGGGTTGAGTTTGTACCTCTTGTTTTTACCCAACACTGTGGGTCTTAAATGGTGATTATCTCGTTCGCTGCCATTGACAGCACCAGATGACCAGACCACTGAAAGTGGAAGAGTTGGTTGAGAAGTAGCAGTGAATTGAGTTAGTGCCTAGGTTACTTGTGGCACATAAACCCTCCACCAGGATCCAAAAATTTGAATTTTAATAATTAATTTTTCATTGAAAATGTTTTCTTTGAGTGAAGCAACCCTTTTTATATTTGGGCCATATAATGGGTAGAATATTTGTGTCTAAATCATTCAATCCCCCCCAAAAAGTTTCTTCAATACTGAAAAAAATTTCAAAGAAAAAAATCATTTGAAAAATAAAACTGCCCCCTCTAATTTTTTTTTTTTTTTCGAGAATAATATTTTTATTTGAAATTATTTTTTATATTGAAGTGCCCATATTTCTTTTGAAGTGCAAAGTTTTGGACTACCTTGTAACTACCTAGCTTTCAAATGCATTTTTTTTTTTGTTTCAAATTAATTTTTGCATTGAAACACATTTCTTTTCATTTTTTTTATTTTTATCATTTTTTATAGTTGCTTTTTGTTTTCTATTCAAAATATATATTTTGATTGAAGCGACTTTTTTTTGTTTTGATTGAATAATAAAGACACAAATCTACCTCCATAGTAAAGCTTGTTTTAAAACCATTGGTATATTTTAGCCAGTTAAAATAAAAAATCATGCTTAATTAAACGATTCTTGCTTCCCATCCTTTTTCAGTAACCCAAAATCAACAGGATGCGACCTGTAAATGCCAAAAAAAAAAAAAAAAAAAAAAAAAAAAAAAAAAAAAAAAAAAAAAAAAAAAACAGGAAGTGACCCGTAAATGCGCAAAAAGGAAAAGGAACTGACCGAAAATGAACAGGTAAATATTGATTTTTGAGTCACTTCCTATTCATTTGGGTAAATCCTTAAGTCACTTCCTTTGCAATAACTCATAATCAACAGGCAGTGACCCATAAATGCTCCTAAATCAACAGGAAGTGCCCCGTAAATGCCCCAAACTCACCAGGAAGTGACCAGTAAATGCCCCCAAATGAAAAGGAAGTGACTGAAAATCAACAAGGATTTCGACGTCTGATTTTCCGCAATTCTTAAAATAAATTTCGACAATGGGAGACAAGGGGAGGCGACAAGACATAAGTAACAATGTAGAACTTCCATCAATACTGTCCATTATGTGAGGACAAGCACACTGACTTGGAATGATTCTCTAGTGAATGCAAATTAGCTTAATTAATAACCTCATTAGCATAACTTCTCATTTTCGATACTTCACGGAGACACGCGGGACATTAAGCAACTCAAGTGGCTCCTCAGTCTAATCTATATTGCGTATTTCCATCCTCCGCCGTCGGCCCGATAAGAAATCGGTAGGACATTAGCTTCCCGCACGGTTCATCTTCAAGGGCTAATGTTAGTCTTGCTAAAATTAGCGAGTAGAGGGATTCGGGTTGAGATGAATTATCACGGGGAATTCTTTAACAAGAATGATATCGGATAAACGCAGAGGTGGGTAGAGTAGCGGAAAATTGGACTCAAGTGAGAGTAACATTACTGAAGTAAACAAGAATGATATCGGATAAACGCAGAGGTGGGTAGAGTAGCGGAAAATTGGACTCAAGTGAGAGTAACATTACTGAAGTAAAAGTTGTTGTCTCAAAAATGTACTGGTAAATCGTGTTATAGTGCTTTACCAACTTTCAAGGTGCTCAAAGTGCTTTACACTACATTGCTATCTACCTACTGGTGACGCAGCACCAGGAGCAATATGGGTCCAGTATCTTGCTCAAGGATACTTAGGCAAGTTCATCAGAGCAGAGAATCGAACCCACAATCTCTGGGTTGGGGGGCAAACTACTCTACCACTGAGCCACGCCATCCCTAGCCATGCCATCCCCTACTCAGAACAATGTCAATTATGTGACCTTTTATTATTATACTGTACTATAATGAATGAATGAAATATTTGAATAAAATATTTATTGTCATCATCGACCGCTTCGCTTAACCCAGAAAAAAAACAAAACAGCTTTTAGGGGAATTTACAGGTCACTTCCTATTGAATTTGGGACATTTACGGGTCAATTCCTGTTCATTTAGGGTTACTGGAAAGGAAGTGACTCTAGAACCGGGGTCCTCAATTAGCGGACCGCGGCCCACGACCTGACCACGGCACACCTCTCTGCGGACCCAGAGCAAATGGCACTTTTCAAAACAATAAAAATAAAATAAACGAATAAAAAAAAATCCGGAAAAAAAACTTTTTTTAACATATACAGTATTATTTGTATGAATCGCCGATCTATCATCTATCGTTATGCGCTACTATTCTATCACTACATTCTGTTTCATTTTTGGTCAAATATCTTCCACGTCCCACTTCTGTTGTCATCTCTATGACAACGGTGCGCTGATTGGCTGAGAGACCCTGCATGGATGAGCTGATTGGCTGAGAAAGCCTGCATGCTGCTAACTAGAGTTGACAGACCACAGCAGTGTGAAACACGAGTCGCATCCAGCACTTTATTCTGTTTGTTTACATGCCACCATTGGAAGACCGAATCTAACAAAATGTCATGCTCAAAGTTGATCAAGAAAAGTGGACAATGAAAATTGACATTTCAATGAAGAATGGACTGACAAATATGCGTCCATTTTACCAACTGCAAGTAGCAAACCTATGTGCTTAATATGCTTTAAGACAGTTGCTCTGATAAATAGTGAAAATGTGAAACGCCATTATGTTAAAGAGCAAGGCTCTTTTGAAGATAAGTTTCCTCCGAAATCAGAATTAAGAAGGCAAGAACTTAGGAGGCTGAAGCAGTTATATCAAGAGTCAAGCAAGGTTATTTTTAAATCTATGACACAACAACAAATTGCATGGAGTGCTCACCTAGCATGTCGTGGGTGTTGGCCATACATATGAAACCGTTCTCTGATGGAGAAATAATAAAAGAGTGCAGGACTGAAGTGATGGCAGCAATGTTCGAAGGAAAAGAAAAGGAGGAAATGACAACGAAAATCAAACAAATCTCACTCCCAGATTCATCAACCACAAGACACACTGAAGTACTATGGCCTGTACTACGAACAGAGTTCAACCTCCCCAGAAGTAATCCTGCTTACCAGCGGGTAACTGGAGTTGACAAAACCTGGTTACCTAGTTTGTGGTCAATCGGTGCTACGACGCTGATTATGAGGTTGATTAGTCGAACCTGTGTCAAACCAATCAGAGTTACTGCGCGTTCACATAAAAGGGGGCAAAGACCAGAGTAAAACACTACTTGTGACGATGGCACGGGCACTTTACTTCACGGAGGAGGAATGTGCGATAATCATGCGGAGTTATGAGGAATTAAAATCCACCTTCACCGCAAAATCCAACACCGCTTCAGCGAGTAGAGCGTGACCGGTCTGTTGGCAGCGGATTTCAGATCGTGTGAATGCGTCAATATGCCAGTTTACTCATGTCCATGAAAAGAAATAAAGCCTGCTGTCAAGGACAATTAAATAAGATTTGGTACGTTAACTGTAAGAAATAATTTATCGTATGTGCATCACCACATGAAGCAGTATGATTGTGTGTTTAGTCCCACTGACTGTATGAATATGTATGTCCTTTGAACATCTTCAGAGTAGAGGTTAGATCAGGCCTAAAAAAAAATCCAGCCCAACCCAGCCTGAGCATGATCAATGAAATTGATTTGCAGGCCCAAGCCCGAAACCCCCCCACAATTTTATGTTATATTTGTGAGGACTCAAGAGAAATAGAAATGTGGGGATGCGATGCGTGGTTGCGTTTTGTGTGATCATATTTATGACGATGCCTGTGCATAATGATTACAAATTAAAGCCCGTCTTTTGGAACGAATTCTCACAGTTAAACAAGCCTGTAAGATGCATATTCAATAAACATTTATATCTTTTATATTTGTGTATCTGTTCTATCAGTGGATTTGACATTTATTTTAATCTCTTTGAGTTGGCAGAAAAAAAGTTTTCTCAATGTTTATATAGTCTACATATTTTTATGATCATTATGAATGCATTTACACAACGAAATACAACTGGAAAGGTTTGTTAAATATATTCATAGTATGAGAGCAAAGCGCCACATTCGTTTACTGTACATTCAGCGAAGCCGACACAGGTTTCTGTATAGCATCTTCAACAATCAATTTGAAGCCTTTCCATAACCCACTCCTACCACTTTCCGAATCACACGGCATACAGTGCTCTTACTCAAATATTCAGCATCACCAATGGAATACATATATATTGTCCGTTGGCGAAATAGCGCAAGGACTGGCACACATTCTGCTCGATTGTGACAGCCTGACTCAGGCGGGTTACATAAGAGAAGTCCACCTCGATCAGCTGGCACAGGTAATGAATTCTCTCAGCTGAAAATCTATATATCTCATAGAGAACATCTTTCGGGTCCACCAGCGGATTACTCGTCCCCTTACAATCCGCGCGCCAATGTCGTACAGGTCGTCCAGAGGGCACGTGCGCGGAGGACTGCTGTTTAAATAGAGCGTGGTTAATCGGAAACCTGGGTTAAGCAAGATCTAACTCTGAGACGACCAGGTTTTACGTGTGGCGTATGTTGCCATGGCAACATTCCCCAGTTTCAACATATCCACCTTTCGTACTCCCGGTTAGCCGGGAAGTTAGGCTGCACGTGATGAAGTTACTCTCGAGTTACCCCGATAAGCCCGAAAACCGGCTTCGTAGTACAGGCCACAGGCTGATGATGCTATTTTTTTTTTTTTTTTTTAAACCTGTCCTGTTCAGCTGTTTGACACAGAGAATGGAAGTCTAAGTGCCCGGATTCTGAACAGTTTTAATGTTTCACATTGAGAGTCTGACATACTCCCATTGTGATCATTCAAAATACCTTTTTATTATGACAAAGCAGCGAACAGGAAGGGATTATGGGGGGACAGAAGAAAAGAAATACAAGAGAAGAAAGAAAAGAAACACATACACAAACAACAACAAGAAATACATTGAACATCTAAACTAGTTACTAATATGCTGGTGCTATCGTCAGCGCGATGTATTTCCGGTTTACACCATGTGGGGGCCTATTGGCCAGTGAAAGAGGAGAATGGGGGTGGGGGTGTCTATAAGACTATAAGCTAAGTGATTGAAAGGGGTAGAGTGTACACAAATCAGTTCTGTGATCTAGAACCCAGTAATCGTGTGAATCTCTTATGAGTGAAAGCCCGTTGGCGACCAACCCTACGCCGCCGCATCGCCAATCCCGGCACCGGAACCCCCAACCCGAGCATGCCCTACCACATCCAGCAGCACGCAAGCCCCACCGGGCGCGCGACAGCCACGCAGACGGGCGGAGAGACCGCGCGGGCACCAACCCAGGGCCACGGCCCACACCCAGCCAGCCCGGGGAGGGAGGGCGGGCGGGCGAGGTGGGGGGCCATGCGCATCCCGTCCCTCCTCCAACCGCCCAGCAAAGGAGCCACCGTCCCCCCCCCCGGGACCCAGGGTGGTCCTCCGGGCCACCCGCGCGCCCATCAACCGGCCTTCAGGGATGGCAGGGGGGGACGCATCACCAACCCCACGCCTACACCCACCCCCGCCTGCCCACCCGGGCCACGAGCCACAGCCACAGCCCCCCAACCGGCACGGCACGCCACGGGACCCCCAGCGGCCCACCAAGCCCCAGGCAAGGCAGGGTCCCCCGCCGGTGCAGGCGACACCCCGCTGATACACCGGCGCCCAGCCAGCGACCCGCGACGGAGCGCAGGGCGGACGCCCAGCCAGAGAGGAGAGGGGAAGGCGGAGGCAGGAGAACGCCCAGGGACTGCCATGGGGCGATGCAAGACCGGAGACCCGACCCCCCAACCCACTCGCGCGGCCGGCAGCCGAGGCAGAGGGGAGGCCACACCCCGGGAGCCACGCCATATAGAAAAAGTGTGGGACCCACCTACCACCCTATTACTGTGGCTGCCAGGTTCCCGACTGGCAGCTATCACCCAGCACCGTGATGGGGGTGTGAGGGGAGGGTAGTGCAATGTATGCATTAAAATAGGAGAGCTTGGCTTGGGGCTGTGGGACCGCAGCATGGAGTTTCTGTCCAGCCGCCCGTCCCACCGCCCTTTGCCAGAGCTCTCCTGTGGAGTATGATGTGTGTGGTGCATTTAAAAAAGGTGCAGGGATGGCGGGGCCTGTGGTGAGGAGGCAGCCGTGAGGCCCCCCCCCCCCCCCCAGCAGGTCCCAACCATCCCACAACCTTGGTGTGTGGTGCATTAAAAACAGGGGGGAGTCGGGCTGGGACTGTAAAGCCCCGTCCCAACTCTCCCCGGAGAAATGTATGAGCATGTAAGTGCCAGGGTGAAAAATATTTACAGTGCCGAAGTGAGAAGTGCGTGAGTTAAGAGGCAGGCTCCCGCGGGCGTGGCCCCGTCCACCAGAACCACCGGCCCCAGGGCGGAAGAAGCGTCAGGGCCCCGATCAATCCCCGCCCCAGAACACCCACGGCGCCTCCGCGACCGCCCACCCCCCTCCCACCCACCAAGCACCCACCCCGCACCCCGAGCAGGCGCCACACCAAGCGCCGGCGACCAGGGGGTGTCCACCCCACCGGCAAGGGACAACAAGCCTCACCCTAGGCCCCGCGGGCCCCAAGAGGCCCCGCTAACGACCCCGCCGGCCGGGGGGCAGCCGCGGCCGCCGCGGCCCAGGGAGGCGGACAGGGCCGGAAACAGACCAAGGGGAGAGAAGCGCACCCCCCACAACCCACCCCCGGGCCAAGAGGGGCGCGCGGTATGGCACCAGAGGGCACCTCCCCGGCACCCGGTACAGGGAGACGCGGCTCCGGCCGGGCGGACCTGGGAGGGAATCATGGCTGCCGCATACACCCCCCGGCCCCCACCCCAACCCCACCCCACCCCACCCCGGCCGGCCGGGGAAGGGCCGCGGCCCCGGACCGGCACCCGCACGGCCCCCCCACCCGCCCACGACACCAGCGCGCGCCCGACGGGACCCCCCGCACAGCCAGACGCAACCGGACAAGCCCCGGCCGAAAATCCCGGGGGCCAAGACCGGCGGCGGGACGGCCCAGGGCAGGACGCCAACAAACTCCACCTGTAAAGCTGATAGAAGAAGAGGTTTATCAAACACCATTAGATGTATGCCAAGGACCAGTGAAGTGTATTATTTACGCATAGTTCCTTAATTGTTCCAAGTCTGATAAGTAATATATAGGGTGTTCCAAAAAAAGTTGCAAATGATCCCCAGCAGCTGGAAACCAAATTGTCCATGAGTATCCTTGTAAAATAAGCCCATTGACCGACTAAACTGTGAAGGAAGAAAAATTATTTATTACATGCTGTTGGGAGTGTATAAAACAGTTCGGATTTAAACATGTCCAGTTTCCAGCTGCAGAAGAATGCATACAACTTCCCTGGACACCCCGCATACATCCATTTATGTATACATTTTTATTATTTTTGTGGCATTCCTTCGCAGGTGAGAGAGAATCCTTAGTCTATGTTCATCATTCTTGCGACCGTTTCCCACTGTTGTTCGTATTTGTCCATTTTATTTGTCTGTTTGGCAGATATTTTCTCTAATGTTATATATTCAATGATTAGATTTAGCCATTGGTTAATGCTAATGTTTTGTTTGTTTTTCCAATTCAACAATATTGTTTTTTTGGCTATCGTTAGACTTGCTAGTAGTGGACGGGTTTGATGGATAGAGATATTCACTGTATTCAGATCGCCAAGCAGACAAAGAGTTGGAGACAATGGAATCCTGCAGTTCAATAGGAAAGAGAGTTTCTTCGTTACCTGTGCCCAGAAATCTTGTATTGGTTTACATTGCCAAAGAGCATGAAAGTATGTATCTGAAATATCTTCGTTGCAGCTTATACATTTATCGGATTGGGAGAACCCCATTTTGTGCATTTTAGATTGAGTAATATGCCATCTGTGCAGTATTTTGAACTGTATAAGCTGAAGGTTCTTATTCTTTGTCATTATAAATGCATTTTTACAGATGTTGGACCAATAGTTATTATCTAATGATACCGAAAGTTCGTTATTCCATTTTTCGATTGGTAGGCAAGTAGAGTTGTTACATGAGAGGGCTTTATATACTTTTGAAAGTATTTTTTTTTGTTGAGGATGTATATTTATTATTTTATTTACGAAAGGTGGTGGGTCTAACGTACCCGTTAGTGATGGAAATTTGCTTCTGATGGCTGCCCTGATTTTATTGTATTGAAGGAAATTGACCCCTTTGATCTGGAAATCTTGTAATATTTTTTCATATGACATGAATGTATTATCTTTAAACAAATGCTGTAACTGGTTTATTCCCGTATCATCCCATGTGCTGAAATAAATAGGAATTTTATTAACTCCAAAGTCTGGGTTGTGCCAGATTGGTGAGAATTTACACGGGGCTTGTTGTGATTGCGTAATTTCCATACCTCTCCACCAGGCTTTCAAGGTACATGCTATCATTGGGTTTTTGAAGCAGCTATGGTGCTTAATACTAGAGCTAATAAAGGGGAGGTTTGCCAATTGTATTTGGTTGCAGTCTGTTTGCTCTAATTCTAGCCATGACTGTTGTTCAGTGTTAAGATATAACCACCTAATAAGATATTGTATTTGATTTGCTATATAATAGTGTTGGAAATTAGGGGCCTCTAGACCCCCCTCTGGTTTATTTCTTTGCAATTTGGCAAGGCTAATTCTGTTTTTCTTGTTTTTAAAGTAGAATTTTGTGACGGCCAAGTCTAGGTCTTGAAACCATTTTTGAGTGGGTTTAAAGGGGATCATTGAGAACAAATAGTTTATTTGTGGTAATACTTTCATTTTGACTGTTGCTATCCGGCCCAAAAGTGAGATGGGTAGATTATTCCAGTGTGTCAAATCTTCACATATTTTTGCTAGGAGGGGTGTATGGTTTAGTTTAATTAATTCTGTAAGTTTTGGTGAAATGTTGATTCCAAGATACTTTATATTCCCTATTGGAATATTGTGATTTTGATTTGCAGGATTCCATGAGTTTGTTGATAAGGGCATTATAATTGATTTTGACCAATTTATAGCATAATCTGATATTTGTGAAAATGTCTTTATTAGTTCAAAAGTCTCATGTAGGGAGGTGATGATGATGATGATGCTATTAAACAGCTTTGTGACCCCCAAATGCCATTTCTCTCATTGAGCAATGTTTTACTGTTAAAGTTACTGTCAATAATTGTTTTGTTTGCACCTTAATGACAGAGCTTGTCATTTATAGACCCTACCCACCGACGTCACAAAACCACGTGCTCGCTGTATGGTTCCGCCCACTTGTCCGTCATTTTGTCTCTGTATTAGCATTGGTTTCAATTGATCGAGGAATTTAAAATGCATTTCATGGAAGACCCGGTGCTTTCTGATGCCGTAAACTCACTGGATGTGTTGCATAAAAGGCGTTATGTGGAAAAGCTTCATTCTATACAGTCGCCAGATCCATATTTGATGCCCAAATCGATGTTTTTTGACCCACTGTCTTCGCCCTGTCTGCCTGACATCTGCTACGCTGATATTTACAATTATCTTGTCCACACAAAATCAGCCTATTGTCATGAAAACTTGAAAAACTTCAAGAGCTTGGAGGCTTATAAATACTTCGTTGCTGGTTGGGTGAAACAGGTCCTCGTCCACGAAAATTCGGCAGGAATCTATCTTGTGCTTGGAAAGGTGAGTTACGAAATTTTCAATTCAAAATCTTTTGTTATTGCTAACATCCACTGTCAAGTCTAATGTATTTCATGTCGTTTGTCAATGGAGTTAAGGCTTTTAATGTTTATATGGTTTAGCGATAGCACTCTCACTACATACCTACGTGTATGTTGTCGGCGATTAGCCTAGCAATGATCTTAATTGTGGTTATTTGTCAGCCCAAAACCCTCTAAGTATATCTTAAATGCATCTTACCGGATATAAAATGACTACTACATAGTCTGTGGTGATTTTTTGGTGCCCAGTTTTCACGTCGAATTGCAGCTGTCCATTTCGCTCTCCTCTTTTGATCCCTCGGAATACGGTAAAACTTCAAGTCTCTCATTCCATCTTCTCTGTTAGTGCAACCAACAGCCACACACGCCTTCACCATTTTGATTATTAATGTTAAGGAGCAGAAAAACACGCCGTAAATAGGAGGAATGTACGTAGCCGTAACAGGTTAACACTATGTTTTGACGGACAATTGGGCGGTACCATTCAGGAGAGCGGAGTTGTGACGTCACGTGGGTAGGGTCTATATCTGTACATGTGAACATGTACTGTACTACTTGCACGTTTTGTTTTTTTGTCCAGCAGTGTTTTACAGTTACAAAACGTAGTTATTATTTGCACCTTAACGACAGATCTTGTAAATTACTTAGTGTACATGTGTGAACATTGCACTTGCATGTTTTTTGTGTAATTTTACAGTGGGGCAAATAAGTATTTAGTCAACCACTAATTGTGCAAGTTCTCCCACTTGAAAATATTAGAGAGGCCTGTAATTGTCAACTTGGGTAAACCTCAACCATGAGAGACAGAATGTGGAAAAAAAAAAAACAGGAAATCACATTGTTTGATTTTTAAAGAATTTATTTGCAAATCATGGTGGAAAATAAGTATTTGGTCAATACCAAAAGTTCATCACAACGCTTTGTTATGTACCCTTTGTTGGCAATAACGGAGGCCAAACGTTTTCTGTAACTCTTCACAAGCTTTTCACACATTGTTGCTAGTATTTTGGCCCATTCATCCATGCAGATCTCCTCTAGAGCAGTGATGTTTTGGGGTTACCGTTGGGCAACACGGACTTTCAACTCCTCACCCTGTGGCGTCAAAATGATAACAAGAACGGGGAGCAAAAATCCCAGAACCACACAGGGGGACATAGTGAATGACCTACAGAGAGCTGGGACCACAGTAACAAAGGCTACCATCAGTAACACAATGCGCCGCCAGGGACTCAAATCCTGCACTGCCAGACGTGTCCCCCTGCTGAAGAAAGTACACGTCCAGGCCCGTCTGCGGTTCACTAGAGAGCATTTGGATGATCCAGAAGAGGACTAGGAGAATGTGTTACGGTCAGATGAAACCAAAATAGAACTTTTTGGTAGAAACACGGGTTCGCATGTTTGGAGGAAAAAGAATACTGAATTGCACCATACCCAATGTGAAGCATTGGGGTGGAAACATCATTCTTTGGGGCTGCTTTTCTGCAAAGGGACCGGGACGACTGATCTGTGTAAAGGAAAGAATGAATGGGGCCATGTATCAAGAGATTTTGAATGAAAATCTCCTTCCATAAGCAAGGGCATTGAAGATGAGATGTGGCTGGGTCTTTCAACATGACAACGATCCCAAACACACAGCAAGGGCAACAAAGGAGTGGCTTCGTAAGAAGCATTTTAAGGTCCTGGAGTGGCCTAGCCAGACTCCAGATCTCAATCCCATAGAAAATCTTTGGAGGGAGTTGAAAGTCCGTGTTGCCCAACAATGCCCAATTGCCCAAGGATTTGCAAATAAATTATTTAAAAATCAAACAATGTGATTTTCTGTTTTTTTTTCCTCCACATTCTGTCTCTCATGGTTGAGGTTTACCCATGTTGACAATTACAGGCCTCTCTAATATTTTCAAGTGGGAGAACTTGCACAATTAGTGGTTGACTAAATACTTATTTGCCCCACTGTAAGTCAAGATGTTTTTTTTTTTTTTTTTTTTTTTTTTTAAATCAGAATGTGCATTGTATTTTTGTTTGTTCAAAAGAAAACCACTGTTACCACCTTTGACCTGTTTTGTACTTGATCGACACAAATAAATGGACCTATGCTTGTATGAACAAAACAATTGTGGAACTTCAAGATTTGTATTTGAGGACCCCTGCTCTAGAATGTCAACAGATGAATAGGAAGTTAATCTAAAGCAACATTTCCTGTTTAAGTCACTTCCTCCAGATTTTGGGGCATTTGGGGGGCTCCACCTGTTGATTATGTACAGTACATCTACTGTAGCTGAGAGCAACAACATTAGCCTGGCTAATGAAATATTTTGAATAGATCTTTGTTATGGTTCTTCTTGGGAAAAAATGGGGGGGAAAAAAAGTCTAATCTCTCGTGATATGACGCAATTTCTCCATGGCACGACATAGTGAGGCTGTCCGACTCCGATGCAGCCCACCGCCACAGCTTAAAAAAATCCTAGGCGAAACCCTGGATTTATTGATCTTATTTATACTTCATTTGGGGACATTCTTGAGTCACTTTCTTTTGAACAGGGGAGGGTAGAGTAGACAAAAAATATTGACTCAAGTAAGAGTACTGTTACTTCAAAATAATATTACTCAAGTAAAAGTAATCATCCAAAAAAATGTACTCATGTAAAAAATATTTGGTGAAAAAAAACCCCTCATGATTAAAATTGTGACTGCTTAAATTTTTGTTTGATTTTTTAAAAATCAATAAACAATAATAATAATAATAAAATAAATAAATAAAATTGCCACGGCTTGCGCCTGAAGGATGAGGGTGTGTCAATGCACAATGACTAACAGCCAATCAGTGCATCGTTGTCATGGGAATGACAGCCCAGAATGCATCTTGTATGTGCGCGTACATACTAAGCCAGTCTACCCTCACGGCCTAGTGGCTAGATAGGCTGTCCATAAAATATATCATTTGTCTTGTTGTGTCTTGCAGGTTTCAGCAAACATTTTGGTCCTGACGCTCAACAGTTAAAGAGAGAAGTACAAGTTCCAATCAAAAAGGAGGAGGTAATGCTGCCATACGTTAAAGAGGAGGGTGATATCACCATGTCGACTGGCGAGCCCTTTTGCGAAGATGGTCCGAGTGAGGCCAGCAGAGGGACGGAGCCTCCAAGCAGCAGCTCAACAGAAGGATCGCAAGCACACATTTTCATCGCACCATCAGATAGAAATGGCGCTCGCCTTACAAAGATGATGGTCATAAGAAATCTCAACCTGGGAAAACCTATGCTAATAACTATACTTGTTGTATGCATATGAGGAGTCACACTGGTGAAAATCCTCTTGTCTGCTCAGCTTGTGGTCTAAAATTCACTCAGAAGAGCAACCTAGACAGACACACAAGAACCCTTATTGGAGATATACCTTTTTCCTGCTCAGTTTGTGGTCAAGGATTCACTCAAATTCACCAGTTAACAGTACACACAAGAACCCACACTGGCAAAAAACCTTTTTCCTGCTCAGTTTGCGGTCACAGTTTCACTGAAAAGACAAACTTACATAGACACACAAGAACCCACACTGGCGAAAAACCTTTTTGCTGCTCAGTTTGTGGTCAAGGATTCACTCAAATTCACCACTTGAAAGTACACACAAGAACCCACACTGGCGAAAAACCTTTTCGCTGCTCAGTCTGTGGTCAAGGATTCACTCAAATTCAACACTTAAAACGACACACAAGAACCCACACTGGCGAAAAACCTTTTCGCTGCTCAGTCTGTCGTCAAGGATTCACTCAAATTCAACACTTAAAACGACACACAAGAACCCACACTGGTAAAAAAACATGTTTCTTGCTCAATTTGTGGTCAAAAATTCGCTCACAAGGACGGATTAAGAGACTCGTGTGTATTGGGGTGAGAAGCAGTGGCCAATGACTGTTTTGCCTGTCATCCATGCTGCTTTCATCAGATTGTGCACACAGGTCAATTGTAGTCTGTAGAGTTTCCTCAAATCCTGTTGAGGATTGGCAGTATTTGTGCCTTACATGTGCTTTGTCCAATCCTTGTATGATGTGGATCCACAGTATTGCCAAAAGTATTGTCTCACCTGATTTAACTCTCAAGTTGAGTGGCATTATTTTTAAAATTCTCTCCCTCTTTCAAACTACTTTTCAAAGCTACTATTTCAAACAGTCGACCCCAAATTACAAAAATTCTAAGTCATTCAAAATATAGCCATGAATATCAAAACCCCTGGCAACAAACGTGAGTACACCCCTTTGAAAAAAACGTACCTCCCTAAATGTCCAAATTGAGTACTGCTTGTCATTTTCCTTCCAAAATGTCATGTGACTCGTTACAGGAGTGCTGTCAGCATTGCTGCAGAGATTGAAGAGGTGGGGGATCAGCCTGTTAGTGCTCAGACCATACGCCGCACTCTACATCAAATTGGTGTGCATGGCTGTCACCCCAGGCGGAAGCCTCTTCTGGAGATGGTACACAAGAAAGCCCGTAGACAGTTTGCTGAAGACATGTCAGCAAAGCACATGGATTACTGGAACCATGTCCTATGGTCTGATGAGACGGGCGGACTTTTGTTGCCAGGGGTTTAGATATTAATGGCTATATTTTTAGTTATTTTGAGGGGAAAACAAATAAACTCTATTATACAAGCTGCGCACAGACTACTTTTCATTGTGTCAAAGTGTCATTTTGTCAGTGTTGTCCCATGAAAAGATATACTTAAATATCTGCAGAAATGTGAGGGGTGTACTCACTTTTGTGATACACTGTAATTACATAAATATGAAAAATTATGATTGGCTCACAAATTGTAGTTTTTTTTTTGGGGGGTGGGGGGTGGGTTATACCGTATTGGCCCGAATATAAGAGGCTGCTTTTTGCATTGAAATAAGACTGAAAATGTGGGGGTCGTCTTATATTCGCGGTCTAGACATTACACCCATTCACGATGCTAGATGGCGCCAGATATCATTGAAGCAATGTTCTGTCATGACAGATCTCAGTTACTCTCAAGTTTAACCAGTTTACATTATTTTATTGCAATGTTATTCAGATTTGTTTCAAGACTACAGTTAGTTAGACTTCACTTTGATGGTTAATGCAGTTATTGCAATTTTTGTTGTTTTATCACAATAGATTGGTTTCTTTACATTTCAAAAACCAGAAGCCATTCATTTACGAATGATTGCACTTTAGTTTACACATTTAAATGTTCAAATGTTAAGATTTGAATGAGTTAAAATAACATGCCTTTTCTCTCAAATATACCTGTATTGTTATAATTAGTGATGCGCGATAATACATTTTTCAACCGATACCAATAACCGATAATTGCCTCTTCATTCCAACCGATAACCGATAATGTCAAGTCGATAATTCTATTAAAAGATTTATGTAAAATTTTAACGTATACACAAGAGGAAATATTACTGTGCAAAAATATAATTCATTGCTCTATTTTTCAACATCACATATGAACAAGTAGTAAATTCCAACATCTAAATAGTGACAGATTGTCTGACATTGTGTAATGGTAAACTTTTGGCAACAGTTACTTACAGAGTAAATACCTAAGTTGCACAAAAATGCCTTTAAAAGTAAGCCATTCCTAACATATATAACATTACTACACTGCAAAAACACATTTCCTTAAAACTAGTCAGTTTTAAGTTTAAATCCTTTGGAAATAAGTGAAATTATCTGCCAGCGCTTCAAGTGTATTTCTCTCAGACTTCTTGGAAGAAAAATAGCTAGCTGAAAATAAGCTTAAGAGTCTTATTTTAAGCAATAAATTATTATACTAAATCCAAAAAATAAAAAACGGGGAAATGTGAATTTTGAAATGTTTTTTCATCCGTGTTGCCCTATAATGTTTATTACTGGTTATTGCACTTGGAAGGAAGAAGGAAAGATTATGAATAATATTTGTGGGTACAAGGGGTCGCGTTAACCGAATATTTTCCGTCGTTGACCGATTTTTTAAAACGGTGACGGAAAAAACTGAAGTCCATCCATCATTTTGACCGGTTGCAATTCACACCCCAGACCACAGGGTGGCGAGTGAGCATATTAATTAGCTGTTGTCTCTCTTGATGCATGACGTCATTGGCCTTACTCTGAAAAACGTCAAGGCAACTGAGTGTCCGAAGTTTCTTCAAAAAGCCCTAAAACGACGATGGTGTTGATAAAAGAGGTGAAAAAAACAGGGACTGCACAAACGGGCACGCAATTCAAGTCCATGTGCACCAGGAGGAAAGTGTGAGACGACACAGCAGGTGAACTGTTAATTTCATTGCTCCATATGCTACATATGGTAGGCTACCTACATACTGGGGCCACAGTCAGCTGTTTTTGTCACTGCGGAGAAAATGTTACATATTCATCTGCTTGATGTGTGATGGCACGGTGTGGATTCTTTGTTAAGTAGTGTTGTATCGGTCGCGAAAGACTCGTTCTTTTTGAACGAATTGTTTGGGTGAACGAGACCGAACTAATCACCATCTGCACTGATTCGTTCTATGAAGTTGGTGCTTGTTCACTGCGTGGGAGGGCGTTGAGCAAGCGGCAGCGTCTTCTGACATCGCACACGACCAATCAGATGCCAGCCTCATCGCGGGCAGGGGAGGGACCGTAAAACAGAATCAGGGCGTATGTCACTCACTTCCACGTGTGGCCAATGAGCAGCCAGCGTGCAGGCAGGGGGGCAAGACTGAGTTTTGTCACTTCCCGTTCAGTGACTCGGTCCTCCGGTTCCTGACCTAGCTTGCTGCTAACTTGACTTTCCAGTAATGACTATGCGGTGAACAGATCAAAAAATGAAAGGAAAGGACTTTGTCGCATATTTGTTAACGTGGAGCCTATCAAATGCAGCTCAAAAAGACAAAAACACCACACAAATCTAGCGAGCATGGTTTAGTGTAGTACTTTTCTCAACAGACTCGCGACTACCTATGACAACATACTATCAAATTTACAGTAATTTAAAACACGGGTAGCTACGAGGCAAGCAAAAGCTGAGCTGCGGTCGCGTGACGGCAATGAAGGGGGCAAAGAACTGTCACTATAAGGAGGCTTCATGGCAGCGATATTTACCTCATATGTGCACAGAAACAAATAATATCTAGTATGATCACCATAATACTGATTTGCAATGAAACGGTATATACATGTCCATTTTTTCCACGTCTTTTATTTTTTTTTTTTCGTGTCAGTGACGGGTAAAAATAGATTATGACCGGATTTTTATGACCCTGTCAGTCAAAATGACAGACAACGAAAAAGTCTAGCGCAACCTCTGGTGGGTACAGAATATTATTATTTCATTACAACAGGAATGTGCATTAATAAGCGCCAATGTTTTGATTATGTATTGTGAGTGTAATTGAGCAGACAAATAAGTTAAATAATTTGAAAAGTGATTGCTAATGTTATATGCTTTGTTGCACACTGTGAAAATGATTAACTCAAAAGAGGGAGATGTCATGTATCCATTGTACAGCGCTTTGTTAACATTTGCGGCACTCACGACACTTGCTTTACGGCAGCTAAGCTGATACATGGCAGTACTATTTGGGCGGAGTTGGAGCTCGCATCCCCGTGCGTGTTGTTTTGTGCCTCAGTTTTTTAAAGCCGAAAATAAAGGCAGCGTTACAAAGTCATCTGACAGCTTGTCATTTTACATAATGAATGCATTACTGACTGGCTGACTTCTTGTGTGGTTTTCTGCATGTGTAAATTATCATCTAATCACTGTGCCGTCATGATAGCTGATGATGAAGCTTTGGCTCTCGGGTGATTTCAGTTAAAAAAACGTCTTATTCCCTGTCTCGGCGGCGGCAGCTAAATTCTGACCGGATAATCCGCCCGCCCCGGCCGGTTTGCTGCGGCGTATTCGGGGCCTGGCTCTGCTCCGCACGGAGGCCCAAGCCTCGTGTCCCGCACGACATGGAGGAACGCTCGAGAAACTGGGGTGTTCGCCAGGCGTCCCGCCGCCAGGGAACCGGGCTCGGCCCACCTGCCCGCCCAGCCTAGGGCGAGGCGGCGGCCTGCTGGACCGGCCAGAGCGGCGGGCTCCATCGGAAGACGGCTACTTGTCGACTATCGGTCTTGTGTTTAGCCTCAGGTGAGAGTTTACCACCCGCTTTGAGCTGCATTCCCAAACAACCCGACTCCGGGAAGGCTGGAGCTTCTCTGTATCATCACAAGCCCCGTAGCTTAGCGTCTCTGGATCATCACAAGTCCCATAGCTTAGCTCCGTTTGTGTTTACAATAGCTTTAGCATTCCCGCAGCCTCGTAGTCGTTACAAAAATCTTTGTGATCCAGTGGCTGCTGGGTAAGTGGTGTTGAATGAGGACGCTTTCTTTCCGTGATGCAGTTTAAAATGGCTGCTGGGTAAGTGGTGTTGAATGAGGATGCTTTCTTTCCGCCTTGTGGAACTTCTGCAGTGCATGTTTTGCAGATGGCGAGAGCGTTTTTTTTTTTTTCACACACAATAAATCCAGCCATCCTGGTAAAAGCCGCCATATTCTACAACTGCTTCATGTCACGTAAATCTGCCTCCTCAACCCCTCCTCCCTCAGGGGCTTCAGAGAGAGGGGGGTTGAGGAGGTGGCGTGCTCAATTCTTTGGTTGCGCACATTTGGAGGCTAAATCAAGTATATAATTATTGGATTGCATTATCAGTTTAATTTTTTTATTATCTGGATTATCTGTGTGACGTCATAATTGCCACTATCAGCCGATAATTATGGCTGACCAATATTATCGTCATCTTTAGTTATAATCATGTTTCAGATGTACTGTAATTATGTTCTGTATAAAAATTAATTTGGTGTTCAAAAAGTCTTTTTTGAAACTTGAGTCTTGAAAAAGGGGGTCGTTTTATAATCAGGGCCATCTTATATCGGGTCTAACACGGTATATAATTTTAATTTTTCCAGTTACTTCTCTTGATTGACAGTGACATATTACGACAGAGTATTGGGGCCAAACAATGGGGGGGGGGGGGGGGGGGGGCGGGGGGGGGATGACTACGAGATTAAAGTTGTACTCTTACTACAAAAAAAAAAAAAAAAAAAAAGTATTATTACGTAGGGGTAATGTAGCTGAATAAGGGGCTATGCACTTTATGTACATGTACCTTAGCTGGGAGCTCCGACAAAGCATCAGTAAAATCCTACCATTGATTATAATTTTATGTAGATGAGCTAAAAGATAACAGATTTCCTTATTTTGGAAACTGATTCTAAAACACAGCCTCACAAGATGCTTTCATTATTGTTGACTTTAGTGGAGGCGGCAAAGCGCTACAGAAAGTACTTGGCTGCTTATTCAGTTACATTACTCCTACGTAACAGGACTTTTTTCCCCCCGTAGTAACAGTACGACTATAGTCTCGTGTTCCTCTTTTCTTTATTTTGGCCTAATAATTTGTCGTACAAATCGGAAAGTGATTAATAAAATTGTTTGTGCTTGTAATTATTCCGGCCCCCGTCGATGAAAATCTCTCGACTCTGCTTCGAATTTTAAAGTACTGTACATGTACTTCACTGTGCTTGTTAATTGTATTCATTATAAACAACTTGCTTTTATTCAGTCCTAGCCTCCTCTTCTCTTTGTTCAGAACAAGCCTAATTATAATTACTCAAAACTAGGGTCGTAACCAAAACAGATACTTTGTTACCAAGTAGATTCTAAGATTCAGAAATGTGATGGGATGCATTTTCTGCAATACCCAAAGTATCACCGGTACCAACGTGGCGGATCTGGCCACTTTGTGGCATAGGAGGCTGCAGAAGTTGCCCGACAAGCGGTCAATTACACCGCTCAAATGGGGGTTGTAAATGAGCGATTATATGGCAACCCACGCTGTGCTAAAGAACGTGAAAAACGGTCAACGTATGCAACATGGCAGTGACGTGCATTTACGTTGTTTTTTTTGTTATTCTTTTTATTAGTTTAACCCTTTAACACCTAAACCTATTTTTTCCCCCAAATCTGCATACCTTTGATGTTGCCTTTATATTTCAAAGAAAAAAAAAATCAAAATTGCCAGATTGGGTCCCTTTTTAGGACACCATAACCTTCATGTCCAAACTGTTGTTTTCTTCAACCAATTATAAATCAACAATTTGGACCCAAAAAGACAAAAAAATAAAAAACATTTTTGTCAAAATTTGTAATATTGATGTCCCATTGACAACCAAACATGCTCGACGAACGTTTTAAGCGTGATATTTTCGACTTGTTAGGATAAACATTCAACAGAAAAAAATGAGACGGAATAGTTTTATATTTGATAATTCAACAAAAAAAAAAAGCAGTTATGGTCAAAGGCAAGAGTGCAAAATAGTGGCTTTATGTATAAAAATATATATTATACACAGTATGTAATACAATATATATTTATATATAAACTACAATATAAAATTTGCTAGATGCTCTCCTTTAAATGTGCAAAATAGGCCTTAAAATGAAAATTATATACATTTTTTAGTCTTTGATTCCTCAGAGGCCTTGGTCAAGTCCTCTCTGGCTGGAGACACAGGCCCACATTGCATGTCTCACACATTCCTAATACCTCGAAAAAACACTTAAATGCAGATAAAACTGCTTTGGGCAGTTATTCCTATAACACAAACACATTTTCATTCCAAATTGTTGTTTTTTTTCAATGATTTAGAAAAATAAAAGTTAACAGAACAAGCAGTAACCCCAACCCCAAATCTCCTAATTTTTCCCCACATGTCCTAAATCCAAAACCTGAATTTTAACTACTTAAGAACATTGGATGTTCATTAAAATAGCGTACCGTAAGTAACACGTCACCTTTGCTCATTAATATTCATGACGTTAGCAACTGTTACTAGGGCCGGGTCAAACATGCATTTGTCCCTCATGCTAGATATTGCATGTTGTTTTTGTTGTTATACAATATTTTACGATAGCATTGTGTCCTACATACCCTTATGAGGCCCTAGGGGCAGTGCAGATTTACAAGGCGACAGCGAATAATGCACTTTGACCCCACCAAAGGTCCTTAGCCCGGATAAAAAATATGCCCGCCCACTCGAAGCGATGGCATTTTTTTGTTCAAAAAGGCACAAAAATGGAAAAATTCAACAAATTTAATTAAAAATATTATTAAAACAGTCAATTAAAGCAGATATTCCGCCATATTTGCTGTTTTTAATGTTTAGTAGTAAAGAAAAGAGTCTATTCTTCCATGTTACAGGTTGTTTATTCTTATAACAAACAGGAGATGACGACAGAGAATTCGGGAATAAAAAAGAACAAAGAATTTACACTTAAAGACAAACAAACAGAAAAGGCATTGGTACCAGGTCACAAAGAAAAAAGTGCTACCAGTCTTCCCCTGCACAGCCCTTTTCTTCCCTCCTAACTTGGGGGCAGAGTCGACTTGCTTGGAATGTGCACCCCCAGTGTTGATCAGATTACATTCATTATTGAACAGACAAAGACCTGTGCGAATATGGAAGAAACAAATGTTACATCTTTCACATATGATTATGTGAATAAATGGAAATATAATCCAACAATTCCCTTTTGAATTCAAATAAAAAATTGAATTGACCCCCCCCCCCAAAAAAAAAAAAAAAAAAAAAAAAAAAAACTCATATACCCAAAAACAAACCATAACATCCGAGTCCAGAAAGCAGAACACTTTCTAAATTTCCAAAGGGTGAGCCCACACGAATTCCCAAAATCCCAGAGCCTAAAGTCAATATTGCTGTAATCTTAGTGTCATAAGGGTTGAGCCCATAGCTTTTTCCTCGGGAAAAGGGTTCAGTCCATGAAAATGGGAAACTCTTATGTCGATTTTCCATGGCTCAGTTCGAAACAAATCCTTTGTCTCAATGTGTTTTGAAGAGTTCAATATTCACAATCCTTAACGCAGCGCCCAGTCGTCAAAAATTCAATTCAGAAAACAAAATAAATCAAACCTCTATCATCTATATCTAATACTATATGAAACACTGACACCACCCTCTTCTGTGCTGTAATCTGTTCAACTCAAAGAAACACAGAAAGCAATATAGAAAAAACATAAAATCATAATTCCAAGGGGTCCCAACTAATTTGGCGGTGAAGTGGCGTCTGGGACTGTGGGGATTTAAGGCTGAATGGGGCCTTAGCAAGTTCCATGGAGTTCCATCCAGGTCTTCTCCTTATTCTATCAATACGGGATCGAGTCGGCGGCCTGGTGGCGTCTTGGAGTGTGTGCAATATTGATGTAATTATGAAAATAATGACATAAGTTTCCATATATATTTCCCTACATATATTTTATTACATTATTTATTGATAAGTTTTTATAAGACCTGTGAGATGTGGAGATTCCAAAAGGTAGAGTATTCCGATTTTACACTAATTATGAGATTAGATGGAGACAACTGCTTCGTTGTGGTGATCCCTGAAGGGAAAAGCCCGTGTTGAGAATGTTTAACTACAGTCTAGGTTTCATTGCAGATTATATAAAACTAGACCTGAAGAAACCAAGTAAACAATATTGTGAAAAGATGGATCGAAGAATATGAGAAAAAAAAAATCTTTTTTTTTTTTGCCAGATCGTCCTGGCCAAGAATCATGCAACCTCATTTAATCTAAATTCATATCATTCTAAATCAGATGAGCCAGTTCTTTTGAAAATATGAAAAAACTTCACACAAGTACACAACAAAGCACATGTATGGCACCAAAAACTGCAAATCCTCAAAAGGTTTTGAGCTGATGAAGCCAGCATGGATTGTGACAAAATTTAAGTCTTTGGCCACTGCTTCTCACACCAACTTAACCTGATTCTTCTGATTGAACTGCTGACCGAACACTTAAAGGGTATGTAACGGCAAAGGGGGTGTGAGACATCAATAGAACCGTTATGTGCCAAGATAACAAATACTGATAAAGTTAACAAAAAAATCAATCACATTAATGAGCAATTATCGAAAATAGATCGGAAATGACGAACATTTCCGAAAGTGTTCCGGAAACAGCCAAATGGGGCGGCGACGTCACACCAAGTGATTGACAGTCAAGGCGGAGCCAGGTGCCATTGTTTTTTATCGACGAGAGAGTCCCGTTCGGGTTTGTTTGACCAAAACATCACTAAAATGGTTCAAAACTTCTGTGCTATGTGGTGTACAAATAGCTATTTATCGGAATATAGTATCCATGAGTTCCCGAACGCGAAAAAAAAAAGCTGGACTACGCAGACAATGGGTAAAGTTCGTCTGTGCAAAGAGGGCTAATTTTCTAGACCCAGCCTCTGGCACGGTTTTCTGTTATTTTCCACCTGAAAGCTTCTCGAACTATGGACAAGTGAAATCGGGTTTTGCTGCAAGATTGCTGCTCAAAGCAGATGCGGTGCCCACCATACACCAGCTACCTAAATGTCCCGAGATATCAAGAAAGAGGACGATGACTGGCAAAGGAGGCTAAGGCTAAGCAAAGGAGGGGAGCAGCCAAGCTCGAAATGGCCAGAGTGAGTACTCTTTTATAATAAAAAAAATATCACGCATTGGATACAGGACTGGACACATGTATAAATTATCGCTCGTAAAAAATATAGAATATTTGAAATCATATTTGTGTCTGTTGGCAGAGCGAAAAACTATGATAGCGCAATAAATGATAATTATTCTATACATTACTTTATTTTGCGGTCACGGTGTATCAGCTTCACAAAAAGAAATGCAAAAAATATCATTCGTTGTTTCCCACACGATCTGCTGCCGATGTTTCATCAGTGTCATTGCTCCCCTCAATGACAGTTTCATTACGCTGCATTGGCGTTCGTTTGGGCTCAAATTGGTAACCTAAAACACCAATTAAAGCTTCGTAACTCTCCTCGTCACCATTAGATGAACATTCGTTACGTCCTTCTACGTCGGATTCGTCGCTGAAACTAGAAACGAAATTGTCTGCCATCATCGCCGCCATTCAGTATTAAAGCACTGAGCCTTTTTTCTTGTTGAAGAAGTGGCCGGTGGCACTCTCTTCACTTGAAATGACGTCACACACACAATCTGCCAGATCTCGGGCGTCGGTCGTTTTAGCTTGACAATCGAGCCAAATTTCTCTCATTTTCTTGTGTGTAATTACACTAAGTGGCATGATATGAATACAAAAGGCATGCGTTTATGGATAAATGATGGAATATTAACATTTTCCTAGGGCATGACATACTCTTTAAAAGGAAAACATTTTTTCTCCAGCATGTGTCTTTTTACCTGTTGTCTTTGAGTGAGCCCTTGGCCACAAATGGAGCAGAAAAGGGTTTCTCAGAAGTGTGGGTTCTTGTGTGTCGTGTTAGGTTTCCCTTTAAGGAGAATCTGTGGCCACAAACGGAGCAGGAAAAAGGTTTTTCTTTTGTGTGGGTTCTTGTGTGTAATTTCAAGTTTCCCTTTTGAGTGAATCCTTGACCACAAACTGAGCAGGAAAAAGGTTTCACGCCAGTGTGTGTTATTGTGTGTGTTTTTAAGGATCTCTTGCGATTGAATCCTTGACCACAAACTGAGCAGGAAAAAAGTTTTTCTCCAGTGTGGGTTCTTTCGTGCCTTTTTAAGGTTTCTTTTTGAGTGAATCCATGACCACAAACTGAGCAAGAAAAAGGTTTTTCTCCAGTGTGGATTCTTGTGTGTTTTGCTAGGTTTCCCTTTAAAGAGAATCTCTGGCCACAAACGGAGCAGGGAAAGGGTTTTTCCCCAGTGTGGGTTCTCGTGTGTATTTTCAAGTTTTCCTTTTGAGTGAATATTTGACCACAGACTAAGCAGGTAAAATGTTTTTCACCAGTGTGTGTTCTTGTGTGTGTTTCTGAGGACCTCTTGCGATGGAATCTTTGAGCACAAACTGAACAGGAGAAAGGTTTTTCTCCTGTGTGGGTTCTTTCGTGTATTTGTAAGCTTTGCTTTTGAGCGAATACACGACCACAAACTGAGCAGGAAAAAGGTTTTTCTTCAGTGTGGATTCTTGTGTGTTTTGCTAGGTTTCCCTTTAAAGAGAATCTTTGGCCACAAATTGAGCAGGGAAAAGGTCTTTCTCCAGTGTGGGTTCTAGTGTGTCGTTTTAAGTGTTGCGTCTGAGCGAATCTTTGGCCACAAATGGAGCAGGAATAAGGTTTTTCTCCAGTGTGGGATCTTGTGTGTTTTGTTAGGTTTTCCTTGAAAGAGAATCTTTGGCCACAAACTGAACAGGAAAAAGGTTTTTCTCCAGTGTGGGTTCTTGTGTGTGCTTTTAAGTGTTTTGTTTCTTTAAACTTGTGACCACAAACTGAGCAGATAAATGGTTTCTCACCAGTATGTGTTCTTGTGTGTGTTTTTAAGGTGCTTTTGCGATTGAATCTTTGAGCACAAACTGAACAGGAGAAAGGTTTTTCTCCGGTGTGAGTTCTTTCGTGTATTTGTAAGGTTTGCTTTTGAGTGAACCACTGACCACAAACTGAGCAGGAAAAAGGGTTTTCTCCTGTGTGGCTCCTTATATGCCTATGACAAGTGTACTTGTCACGAAAGGTTTTCCCACACTGAGAGCATATATTGAGGTTGTCGTCACTCTGAGCTTTCTTATGACCTTTATCATCACTGTAAGGTGAGTGTGACATGGCGCCTTCGCCATCTGATAGTGGAGCGATGAAATTGTCCATTTTCAATCCATCTGTTGAGCTGCTGCCGCTTGGAGGCTCCACCCCTTTGCTGGTCTCACTCAGACCCTCTTGACTCTTCAAGGACTCACCAGTCAACGTGGTGAATTCATGCTCCTCTTTAACATATAGCGGCAGCTTCTCCTCCTCGTTTGTGATCGGAAGTTGCGCTTCTCTCTTTTGCTGTTGAAGGTGCTCTGGCTGTTCCTGTTTCCTTTGCAGGTGCTCAACTTCCTCTTTCATGCCAGGAGACTCTGACTCCTGCTGCTGAGGACCAAGACTTTTTCTGAAACCTGCAAGAAACAAAAAGACAAATGATAAAAACTCAAAAAAATGAACGCGTTGGATGAACATAAAAAAATGATGGAAAGTATTTCCATCTGATTAACTTGCTCCTTTCAAATTTGAAGCACTTGTGTCGGACCCAATTGACCTTTGGCAAAATTTCTGTCCCCCTTATTTCCATAGTCAAGCATTAGTCTAATGCTAACGGCGTGCGTCCTCTTAAACTCTCAGAAAACTTTTTTTTTTTTTTTTAAACCTGTCCTGTTCAGCTGTTTGACACAGAGAATGGAAGTCTAAGTGCCCAGATTCTGAACAGTTTTAATGTTTCACATTGAGAGTCTGACATACTCCCATTGTGATCATTCAAAATACCTTTTTATTATGACAAAGCAGCGAACAGGAAGGGATTATGGGGGGACAGAAGAAAAGAAATACAAGAAAAGAAGGAAAAGAAACACATACACAAACAACAACTAGAAATACATTGAACATCTAAACTAGTTACTAATATGCTGGTGCTATCGTCAGCGAGATGTATTTCCGGTTTACACCATGTGGGGGCCTATTGGCCAGTGAAAGAGGAGAATGGGGGTGGGGGTGTCTATAAGCCTATAAGCTAAGTGATTGAAAGGGGTAGAGTGTACACAAATCAGTTCTGTGATCTAGAACCCAGTAATCGTGTGAATCTCTTATGAGTAAGCCCGTTGGCGACCAACCCTACGCCGCCGCATCGCCAATCCCGGCACCGGGACCCCCGACCTGAGAATGCCCTACCACATCCAGCAGCACGCAGGCCCCACCGGGCGCGCGACAGCCACGCAGACACGCGGAGAAGCCGCGCGGGCGCCAACCCAGGGCCACAGCCCCCACCCAGCCAGCCCGGGGAGGGAGGGAGGGCGGGCGCGGGGGGCCATGCGCAGCCCATCCCTCCTCCCGCAGCCCAGCAAAGGAGCCATCGTCCCCCCCCCGGGACCCAGGGTGGTCCCCCGGGCCACCCGCGCACCCATCAACCGGCCTTCAGGGATGGCAGGAGGGGACGCATCACCAACCCCACGCCTACACCCACCCCCGCCCGCCCACCCGGGCCACGAGCCACAGCCGCAGCCCCCCAACCGGCACGGCACGCCACGGGACCCCCAGCGGCCCACCAAGCCCCAGGCAAGGCAGGGTCCCCCGCCGGTGCAGGCGACACCCCGCTGATACACCGGCGCCCAGTCAGCGACCCGCGACGGAGCGCAGGGCGGATGCCCAGCCAGAGAAGAGAGGGGAAGGCGGAGGCAGGAGAACGCCCAGGAACTGCCACGGGGCGATGCAAGATCGGAGACCCGACCCCCCGACCTACTCCCGCGGCCGGCAGCCGAGGCAGAGGGGAGGCCACACCCCAGGAGCCACGCCATATAAAAAAGTGTGGGACCCACCTACCACCCTATTACTGTGGCTGCCAGGTTCCCGACTGGCAGCCATCACCCAGCACCGTGATGGGGGTGTGAGGGGAGGGTAGTGCAATGTATGCATTAAAATAGGAGAGCTTGGCTTGGGGCAGTGGGACCGCAGCATGGAGCTTCTGCCCAGCCGCCCGTCCCACCGCCCTTTGCCAGAGCTCTCCTGTGGAGTATGATGTGTGGTGCCTTTAAAAAAGGTGCAGAGATGGCGGGGCCTGTGGTGAGGAGGCAGCCGTGAGGTACCCCCACCCCCAACAGGTCCCAACCATCCCACAACCTTGGTGTGTGGTGCATTAAAAACAGGGGGGAGCCGGGCCGGGACTGTAAAGCCCCGTCCCAACTCTCCCCGGAGAAATGTATGAGCATGTAAGTGCCAAGGTGAAAAATATTTACAGTGCCGAAGTGAGAAGTGCGTGAGTTAAGAGGCAGGCTCCCGCGGGTTTGGCCCCGTCCACCAGAACAACCGGCCGCAGGGCAGAAGAGGCGTCAGGGCCCCGATCAATCTCCGCCCCAGACCACCCACGGCGCCTCAGAGCGCCCCCCCCCCCGAGCACCCACCCCGCACTCCGAGCAGGCGCCACACCAAGCGCCGGCGACCAGGGGACGCCCACCCCACAGGCAAGGGACAGCAAGCCTCACCCAAGGCCCCGCGGGCGCCAAGAGGCCCCGCCAACGACCCCGCCGGCCGGGGGGCAGCAGTGGCCGCCGCGGCCCAGGGAGGCGGACAGGGCCGGAAGCAGACCAAGGGGACGGAAGCGCGCCCCCCACAACCCACCCCCGGGCCAGGAGGGGCGCGCGGCATGACACCAGAGGGCACCTCCCCGGCACCCGGTACAGGGAGACGCGGCTCCGGCCGGGCGGACCTGGGAGGGAACCATGGCTGCCGCATGCACCCCCCGGCCCCCACCCCAACTCCACCCCACCCCACCCCGGCCGGCCGGGGAAGGGCCGCGGCCCCGGACCGACACCCGCGCGGCCCCCCCACCCGCCCACGACACCAGCGCGCGCCCGACGGGACCCCCGCACAGCCAGACGCAACCAGACAAGCCCCGGCCGAAAATCCCGGGGGCCAAGACCGGCGACGGGACGGCCCAGGGCAGGACGCCAACAAACTCCACCTGTAAAGCTGACAGAAGAAGAGGTTTATTAAACACCATTAGATGTATGCCAAGGACCGGTGAGGTGTATTATTTACGCATAGTTCCTTAATTGTTCCAAGTCTGATAATATATAGGGTGTTCCAAAAAAAAGTTGCATATGTTCCCCAGCAGCTGGAAACCAAATTGTCTATGAGTATCCTTGTTAAATAAGCCCATTGACCGACTAAACTGTGAAGGAAGAAAGTGTATTTATTACATGCTGTTGGGAGTGTACAAAACAGTTTGGATTTAAACATGTCCTGTTTCCAGCTGCAGAAGGATGCATACAACTTCCCTGGACACCCCGCATACATCAATTTATGTGTACATTTTTATTATTTTTGTGGCATTCCTTCGCAGGTGAGAGAGAATCCTTATTCTATGTTCACCATTCTTGCGACCGTTTCCCACTGTTGTTCGTATTTGTCCATTTTATTTGTCTGTTTGGCAGATATTTTCTCTAATGTTATATATTCAATGATTAGATTTAGCCATTGGTTAATGCTAATGTTTTGTTTGTTTTTCCAATTCAACAATATTGTTTTTTTGGCTATCGTTAGACTTGCTAGTAGTGGACGGGTTTGATGGATAGAGATATTCACTGTATTCAGATCGCCAAGCAGACAAAGAGTTGGAGACAATGGAATCCTGCAGTTCAATAGGAAAGAGAGTTTCTTCGTTACCTGTGCCCAGAAATCTTGTATTGGTTTACATTGCCAAAGAGCATGAAAGTATGTATCTGAAGTATCTTCGTTGCAGTTTGTACATTTATCGGATTGGGAGAACCCCATTTTGTGCATTTTAGATTGAGTAATATGCCATCTGTGCAGTATTTTGAACTGTATAAGCTGAAGGTTCTTATTCTTTGTCATTATAAATGTATTTTTACAGATGTTGGACCAATAGTTATTATCTAATGTTACCGAAAGTTCGTTATTCCATTTTTCGATTGGTAGGCAAGTAGAGTTGTTACATGAGAGGGCTTTATATACTTTTGAAAGTATTTTTTTTTGTTGAGGATGTATATTTATTATTTTATTTACGAAAGGTGGTGGGTCTAACGTACCCGTTAGTGATGGAAATTTGCTTCTGATGGCTGCCCTGATTTTATTGTATTGCAGGAAATTGACCCCTTTGATCTGGAAATCTTGCATTATTTTTTCATATGACATGAATGTATTATCTTTAAACAAATGCTGTAACTGGTTTATTCCCGTATCATCCCATGCACTGAAATAAATAGGAATTTTATTAACTCCAAAGTCTGGGTTGTGCCAGATTCGTGAGAATTTACACGGGGCTTGTTGTGATTGCGTAATTTCCATACCTCTCCACCAGGCTTTCAAGGTACATGCTATCATTGGGTTTTTGAAGCAGCTATGGTGCTTAATACTAGAGCTAATAAAGGGGAGGTTTGCCAATTGTATTTGGTTGCAGTCTGTTTGCTCTAATTCTAGCCATGACTGTTGTTCAGTGTTAAGATATAACCACCTAATAAGATATTGTATTTGATTTGCTATATAATACTGTTGGAAATTAGGGGCCTCTAGACCCCCCTCTGGTTTATTTCTTTGCAATTTGGCAAGGCTAATTCTGTTTTTCTTGTTTTTAAAGTAGAATTTTGTGACGGCTGAGTCTAGGTCTTGAAACCATTTTTGAGTGGGTTTAAAGGGGATCATTGAGAACAAATAGTTTATTTGTGGTAATACTTTCATTTTGACTGTTGCTATCCAGCCCAAAAGTGAGATGGGTAGATTATTCCAGTGTGTCAAATCTTCACATATTTTTGCTAAGAGAGGTGTATGGTTTAGTTTAGTTAATTCTGTAAGTTTTGGTGAAATGTTGATTCCAAGATACTTTATATTCCCTATTGGAATATTGTGATTTTGATTTGCAGGATTCCATGAGTTTGTTGATAAGGGCATTATAATTGATTTTGACCAATTTATAGCATAATCTGATATTTGTGAAAATGTCTTTATTAGTTCAAAAGTCTCATGTAGGGAGGATTCTGGTTTTTCTAGATATAATAGTATATCGTCTGCGTATAAGTTAATTTTGTGTTCTGATGTGTGCGAGCAAATCCCTTTGATATTAGCGTTTTGTCTTATTGCAATTGCTAATGGTTCAATAAATAGAGCGAATAATAGGGGTGAGAGTGGACAGCCTTGTCGAGTTCCCCTTTGAAGACAGAAACTTTGTGAAATTACCCCGTTTGTGTTTACAGTGGCTTTTGGGGCGTTGTAGAATATTTTTATCCAGCGGATAAATGGCTCACCGAAGCCAAATTTTTCCAAAACTTTGAAGAGAAAAATCCAGTTGACTTTGTCAAATGCTTTTTCTGCGTCCAAAGAGAGGATAATTGCTTTCTGTTTATAATTCTGTGCAATATTAATAAGATTTAACAAGCGTCTTATATTGTTTGTAGAGTTACGTCCTTTAATAAAGCCGGTCTGGTCTTTATGAATTATAGTGGGAAGAGTTTGTTCTAATCTAGTAGCTAAAGCCTTTGCAATAATTTTAATATCTGTATTCATTAAGGATATTGGTCTATAGTTTGCTGGTTGGGTTAGGTCTTTCCCTTCTTTTGGCAGTAGTTTGATTACTGCAGTGTTCATATTGTCTCTAATTTGACCCTTGGCACTGATTTCTTGAACCATTCTATAGAAAAGTGGTGCCAGCATATTCCAAAAGTGTTTAAAATATGATGTCAAGAACCCGTCGGGCCCCAGTGCGCGACCTGTTGGCATGTCCTTTACGGCATTCCATAATTCAGCGAGGGTAAGTGGGGTATCTAGCAATTGTTGGCTTTCTAAAGTTATTTGGGGGATGTCAAGATTATTAATGAATAGGTCAATGTCTTCATTATGATCGTTTGTCACCGAGTATAAGTTTTTGTAGTAGCTGTAGAAAGTTTCGTTAATTTTTTCTGGTGATTGTGTTATTATGCCGGCTGAATCTTGTATTGTTGTAATTAATGTTTTTTCTTTGTTACGTTCGAGTTGGTTTGCTAAATATTTCCCGGATTTGTTATTATGCTCAAAGTTGGTATATCGTAGTTGTTGTAACAGAAACTGAGTTTTTTTAGACAGAATACTATTGAGTTGTTCTTTGGCGCTGAAAAGTTCTTTTGTGGTATTGTCCGTGGGATTATTGGCGAATTCCTCTGTCAGTTGTTTGATTTTTATTTCTAACTCGTTTTCCAACTTCTGTTCTTGTTTTTTTTTTTATATGATGAATATGAGATAATCTTGCCTCGAATTACGCATTTTCCTGTTTCCCAAAGCAGCGATGGTGAGATGTTTGGGGAATCGTTAAGTTCCATGAAGTCTTTCCATTCTTTCTTAACGAATGTATCAAATGCGGGGTCATCTAATAAGGAATCATTACAGCGCCAGGTTGCAGGGGGTATCGTGCGGGAGTCAATTTTAAGGGCTAAAGAAATTGGTGCATGATCACTGATGATTATTGGATGTATTCTTGGCGAAATATTATTAATAGCGGAATTATTCGCTAGAAAAAAATCGATTCTTGAACACGAACCATGGGCTAGGGATTGAAAGGTATATTCCCTTTTTGTTAAATGTTTTGCTCTCCAGACGTCACTTAAGCCGAAATCGTCCATATATTTCCTAATGGTTCTTGCAGTTTGTGACTGTTTAGTGAGTTTAAAATTGGAGCTATCTATACTTGGATCAAGTGTTGTGTTAAAGTCCCCTCCTATAATAATTGTTGAGTTCACTGACATGTCACTCAGTTTACCAAATATATTGTGGAAGAACTGTGTGTCCTCGTTGTTTGGGGCATATATGTTCACTAATGTGAACAGTTTATTACTTATGGTGGCTTGTACTATTATGAATCTACCTTCCGGGTCTGCAATTGCACTATTTAATGTGAACGAGATTCTTTTATTTATTAATATTGATACTCCTCTTTGTCTGCTGTTATAGCTGGCTGAATACATCAAGTTAAAATTTGAGTGTTTAAAATATTTCTCTTCGGATTTGGCTAGATGTGACTCTTGCATAAAGAAGAGGTCTGCGTTTAATTTGGTGATGTATTCCATAATTTTAGTTCTCTTTGCCTGCGATCGGAAGCCATTCACATTAAATGAAACAAAATTTATATACGTCATATGCGGATATCTATAACTATCTTAAGGAAAGTAATGATCTCAGGATGTGAGTTATAATATTCGGTCCTGAATGTCAACGACCATTCACATTCATTAGAAGCCATACGAGTATGTAATAAATCAAGTTCTAATAAAACTGAATGCAATTTTTTGTAAACCTCTTGGCATAATTCACACAACATTAAGACGTTGTTAGAAGGATTAAATACATGGGTAGCATCAACACAAAACATTACAATTTTAAAGCGTGTACTTAGTGTGTGTTTGAAAACAGCAGTGTGGAAAAGGTGAGACAAATAACCCAGAAAAAGAAGAAAAGATATGAGCGCCAGTATAGAAATGTGTAGTGTGAGACATGCGTGACTCTTCTAGACTAAGTGATTATCATGCAACCCTGATCTGTACGTGTGCATTGTTGAAATCAAATCTACTTAATACGGCATTGTGTACATATTGGAAGTGTTTAGGAAATACAGACAAAGTGATTATCATGCAATCCTAATCTACACATGTGCTTGCTCAAACAAAAAACAACTTGATTCAGCATTATATATGAACTGGAAGTGTTTCGAAGGTACAGACAAAATAGTTATCATGCAGCCCTAATCTACATATGTGCCTTACTCAAACCAAAACAATTTAATTCAGCATTATATGCATACTGGAAGTGTTTAGGAATAGCAAACTAAGTATTAAGCATCCCTAATCTATACATTTGTCTTGCTTAAATCAAGACAGCTACATTCAGCGTTGTATGCATAATAGAAATATTTAGGCATTACTTATCGGTCAGAATAGCCATGGGGTGAGCACTTGGTCTCGGTATAGTTGACCATCCACGTAAAGTTTGTCGACTGCGATAACTGTACGTTTGCCCTCTGCTCTGGACCGCTTCAGAATTGGATAGAGGATTTTCCGTCTGTCGTTGATCTCGCGCGGGAAATGATCATTCATACCGAATCTTGTTCCTTGTAATTCTCTTCCTTTGGATTTCACCAGTACTTTCTGCTGGTAGAGCTCGAACTTGGCGATTATTGGACGCGGACCGATTCCTCTTGGCTTCCCAAGACGGTGTACCCTCGTAAATTTTATCGAATCCACAATTTCCTTGGGCAGCTTGAGAGATGTTGCCATAAATGACTTGACGAGGGCTTCTGGTTTGTCTACTGTGTTTTCTTCGATGCCAGAGAAAATTAAATTGTCCCTCATGCTCCTTGATTGGATGTCTAACATTGACTCCTTCATTATCTTGTTCTCTTTTTTAATAGATTCTAATGCTCCGGTCGTCGACTCGAAGGCGTCTCTCAGTATAGCGTTTTGCGATTTGAGATACGTTACCTCGTGCTGTGTAAACACGAGGCTTTCTTTTAAATCTTTAATCTCGGCTTGAAGGATTTCTAATGCAATCGATATTTTCTTATCGATTGATCCAATTCCCTCGCTAATTGACTTTGTGTATTCGGGCGGGCTTGCTAACAATAAATCATCGGTCGATGTAGCCGAATCAATAGAATCTGCCTTTTTACGCTTCGCCGGGAGATCACTGCGTTGGCTAGATGTTGCCATGGTGTTTTCTTGATGTGTGGCGGAGTCGGAGAAAAAAGGTGAATCACGATTGTGAAAAATCTGAGGTAAAAATTAGTTGGAAGTCTACTTGAGCAAAGTTACTTGCTAGCCTAGCCAGTTGATTGCGTCATGCGTCTACGGAGTCTCGCGAGAGTAACGACGTCACAGCATGGTAGCCCCCCCCCCTCTCTCAGAACTCTCTCACTCTCAGAAAACTTTTACTTACATTTCGTGGCGTCCGGTTGGGTATAATTAATTGAAAATATTGCATTGTTTTGCTGCTGAGTGTGTATTATCGCGTGATAGAGTTGTAGATGCTTGAAACCTCTATTTTTTGGAGTCAATTTTTTTAATTTTACAGACAAAATTAGTTGAGTTTTCTTCAACAAAAACTAGACATATGAAAAATACGAATTTTTTACTGCGTACAAGCAGGAACGATGGTCTCGAGTGATTTGGTCAAGGATTCAAGGTAATTATTATATAAAAGAACCCCATGCATGCACTTTCAACTTAAAAAGCTTTGTTTTATGATGACCACCACATGGGATTACACATTTTAGCTAAAAAATATTTATGTAAAATGAATGATAAACTGCCCATTTCTTTGCTTTCAACCAAGAATCTAGACTCTTCTAAGTTCATATCTATAGACCCCTATCACATGACGTCACAACTCCGCCCCCTTGACTTGAGCCGCCATAATGTCCGTCAGCTCGTCGTGTTTATACATTACCGCTACGTACATTCCTCCTATTATGGCGTGTTTTTCTGCTCGTTAACATTAATAATCAAAATGGTGAAGGCGTGTGTGGCGGTTGGTTGCAGTAACAGAGAAGACAGACGGAGAGACTTGAAGTTCTACCGTATTCCGAGAGACCAGGAGAGGAGAGCGAGATGGACTGCTGCAATTCCACGAGAAAACTGGGCACCAAACGATCACCACAGACTATGTAGTAGTCATTTTATATCTGGTAGGATGCATTTAATATATATTTAGAGGGTTTTGGGCTGACAACCACAATTAAGATCATTGCGAGGCGAATCCCCTACAACATACAGTTTCAAATTCAAGATGTTTATTTCTTCCGCCAATGTTATTTTTTGAATAATATTTAGCTGGTACCAAGTGAAAGAAGCTGGCCTCGTCTACGGATCATCAGTTAAACGGGGTGTCCAAACTTTTTGCAAATGGGGCTAGATTTGGTGTGGTAAAAATGTGGGGGGCTACCTTGGCTGATTTACGTAGAACAATATATTTAAACAAATTATAGCAAGCCCTTCTGTGTGTCACATTTGCTTTATTATTATTTTTTAAATTATTCATAATTTCAACAATCTCGCCTTTGTGGCGTTCTCTTTCGACACTCGGGCTCTTGCGAAATACTGCTGCTGTGAAATTAAACTGGCTTCAAGTTGCTATAATTTCTCGCTGCGTATCTTCCGTGTAATGTACATGTCAGCGTGTCTTGTTTGGTAATATCGCGTCACATCGAACTCTTTGAAAACAGCGACTGTCTCTGCAAATGAGGCAGACATAGTTGTTGCGTATTTTATTGAAGAAATAGTCCAATATCCACCTATCCTTGAAGCGTCGGCCATCGCAGTCAACTTTTTTTTTTTTTTATTCATTGTCGCCATTTTAGAAAATTGGAAGTAAAGGGTCACACGGGGTAATGTTGCTTAGAGTGCTGCTGTTAAAGTTTTCAAAGTTTCGTGGGAATAGGCTGAGTTTCTGTGGACAAGATAGTTATAGATATCAGGGTAGCAGATGTCAGGCAGAGACGGCGCAGACAGCGGGTCAAAAAATATCGATTTAGGCATCAAATATGGATCTGGCGAATAGATAGACTGAAGCTTTTCCACATAACGCCTTTTATGCAACACATCCAATGAGTTTACAGCGTGTGAAAGCACCGGTGCTTCCATGAATTGCACTATAAATTGCACGACAAATTGAAACCATTGAGAATACGGATAAACAATGACGGACAATATGGCGGCCGGATACAGCGACACGTCATTGTGTGACGTTGGTGAGTGGGGTCTATTGATATCTGGTCATTTCCTGTTGATTTTGGGACATTGTTTTTTTTTGCCATTGAAAACAAAGTGGAAAAAATTTGGACGTCCATGGACGTCAATGGTATTGACTTACTAAGGATGGAATCCAAGTACATTGGCATCAGTAGAATGAAAAAACATGATTAAGTGCCACTGGAAATTAATGGGAAGTTTGGACGTCCATGGACGTCAATGGCATCACCCTCCATAAGCGTCAATGCAATTGGGGACATTTGGGGGCGTGGCCTATTCATATGAGGTCATTTGGGAACATTTGGGGGGCGTGGCCTTGTCATATCAGGTCATTTTGGAACATTTAGGGGGCGTTGCCTGATCATATCAGGTCATTTGTGAACATTTAGGGGGCGTGGCCTGATCATTTAGAGGTCATTTTAGTGATGGGATCTGTCGTTCACTTGAGTAAACGAATCCATTCCGGTTCGTTCAGTAAAAAGATTCGTTCAAACAAATCGTTCAACGAATCGTTCGCCCCCCTCATCTCCCACCCCGCCCAAACGAATCGTTCGGTTACTGAACGGGAGGTGACGTTGCCGAACGAATCACCAAAGACCGCTTCGCAGTATAACTGAACGGGAAGTGACATTGCTTGGTCCCTCCCTCTCTTGCACACAGGCACCACTCATCGTAGTTTCAGAAATGAGTGACAGGCGGTATCATTCTGCTTTCACAGACAGCCTCGTCTCCCTCCTGCTGCTGCAAAAGCGAGGGAGAACTTTCGCGTCGTCTGTCCTAGTTCTATGGGCTCAAAGTCATGGCTCGTGCTTGCATTTCGATTTAGGACCCGGTTAAACATTTTCCTTTTGTGGGGGGAGTGGGGGTTTGGGGTCGGGGGCACACGGACTTTCTTTAGCATGATCTTGATCACATATGCTACCAGCCAATGCAGCATGCTTGCTGTCACGAAAATAAAAATAAATCGAAAGTTTAATTTCTAAATATGGAACGACCAACACATCATATTTACCTCCCGCTCTGTTGTATTTTTGTTTTTATGCTCATCACTATTATTTTAGGTCACTATTGTTAAAACTGAAGTGTAAATAGCTAGTTGTCAAATGTGCTGCTCTGAAATAAAAACAATACTACATTTTGATATTCGACAGTTTAATTGCAAATCAGTATTAAGATGATCGTATTGAATTTTTGCACTGGTATTAACAAATAAAATAATCCGGTCAGCTCCCCTGTCGCCCCCCCCATCTCAGATTGTCAAATGCTGACGAGAAATAATTGTTTGCTCTTTACGATGTTGCCTTTCTACTCTCATTAGTCTGTTAAGAAAAATGTAGACATATTGCGACATCTCCCGTGTCCGCGTGCGTTGTTTTTGAGTAGCACATGATGGACGGATGGACATAATTTGTCAAATCAACACCCGACACGCTGACACGAAAAAAAAAATAATAAAACAGTCGGAAAAAATTGACATGTATATACAGTTTCATTGCAAATCAGTATTATGGTGATAATACTAAATATTTTTTCTGTGCGCATATGAGGTAAATAACGCTGCCATGAAGCCTCCATATAGTGACAGTTCTCTGCCCCCTTCACTGCCGTGAGTGCCGTCACGCGACCGCAGCTCACTTTTGCTTGCCTCGTAGCTACCCGTGTTTTTTTATTTATTTTTAGCTACCCGTGTTTTAACTACTGCAAATTTGATAGTATGTTGTCAGTCATAGGTAGTCCCGAGTCTGTTGAGAAAAGTAGTACACTAAACCATGCTCGCTAGATTTGTGTGGTGTTTTGTCTGTTTGAGCAGCATTTGATAGGCTCCACGTTAACAAATATGTGACAAAGTCATTTCCTTTCATTTTATGACTCGTTCACCGCATAGTCATTACTGGAAAGTCAAGTTAGCAGCAAGCTAGGTCAGGCACCGGAGGACCGAATCACTGAACGGGAAGTGACAAAACTCAGTCTTTCCCCCCTGCCTGCACGCTGGCTGCTTATTGGCCACACGTGGAAATGAGTGACAGACGCCTTGATTCTGTTTCCGCTCCCTCCCCTGCCCGCGATGAGGCTGGCGTCTGATTGGTCATGTGCGATGTCAGAAGACGCTGCCGCTTGCTCAACGCCTTCCCACGCAGCGAACAAGCGCCACCAACTTCATAGAACGAATCAGTGCAGATGGTGATTAGTTCGGTCTCGTTCACCCAAACAATTCGTTCAAAAAGACCGAATCGTTCGCGACCGATACAACACTAGGTCATTTGGAAACACATTTAGGGGGCGTTGCCTGATCATAGCAGGTCATTTGGGAACATTTAGGGGGCGTGGCCTGATCATTTAGAGGTCATTTGGGAACATTTTGGGGGCGTGGCCTGATCATATCAGGTCATTTGGGGGCGTGTCCTATTGATATCTATTTCCTGTTGATTTGGGACATTTTTTTTTTTGCCATTGAAAATGAATGGGAAAAAATTTGGACGTTCATAGCCGCCTATGGCATCCAAGTACATTGGCATCAATAGAATGGACAAACATGCCAGTCAAAGGCATTAAACAAAGTAAATGCCATTGGAAATGAATGGGAATGGGGACGTAAGAGGATGAGGTGGAGATCTTGGCCGAGCTTGGCAGGGAGCTGGCCGACGATCAGTCGGACCCGCCGACGAACGAGTTGCTCCTCGGTGCAATGGGCAACTACGCCGGCTACCTGGGCAGGTAGGTCCAGGCAAAGCAGGAGCTTGCCCAGCAGGAGAATATGGAGATCGCACAGGGGAGAGCTGGAGATGGGCCGGGCTGTCCTCAAGCGGCCATATCTCCCCATGACCCATAGTGACATCGGAATTCAATAGACAATAGGTTGTGACTGTATATAGAATTTATAATTTATTTGAATATTATCTATAATTGATTATGCATGCTTTCCTCAAGGATTATGTTTCTGATGTGAAAATTGAGTAATTTTTTAGCTGTTGAAGCCTTGTCAAATTTTCACTGATTAAAAATTTTTTAAGATGTTAAATATTGCTATTGATCCTGAAAATATAGGTGATTATATCTGCATTTCGTGATTTTTGTGCATCTAGCGTAAAATCTGAGAATTTTATAGCCTTTCTAAGTTTTGTTATACTATTTTTGTTATAATATCGGAATTTTATTAGAAAACGACTTTGAATTTTTTTATGCTGCTGCTCATGGAGACGCATACAGTGGGGAGAACAAGTATTTGATACACTGCCGATTTTAAAGGTTTTCCCACTTGCAAGCCATGTAGAGGTCTGTAATTTGTATCGTAAGTTCTCTTCAACTTTAAGGGACGGAATCTAATACAAAAATCTAGAAAATCACATTGTATAATTTTTAAATAATAAATTTGTATTTAACTGCATGAAATAAGTATTTGATACATTACCAACTAGTAAATATTTCGGCTCTTAGTTCTTTTTTAAGAACCCCTCCTGTTCTCCACTCATTACCGGAAGTGACTGCACCTGTTTGAACGTGTTACCTGTATAAAAGACACCTGTTCACATGCTCAAACAAACAAACTCCAACCTCTCCACAATGGCCAAGACCAAAGAGCTGTGTAAGGACATCAGGGATAAAATAATAGACCTGCACAAGGCTGGGATGGGCTACAGGAAAATAAGCAAGCAGCTTGGTGAGAAGGTAACAACTGTTGGAGCGATTATTAGAAAATGGAAGAAGTTCAAGTTGACGGTCAACCTGCCTCGTTCTGGGGCTCCATGGAAGATCTCACCTCGTGGGGCATCACTGATCATGAGGAAGGTGAGGGATCAGCCCAGAACTGCACGGCAGGACCTGGTCAATGACCTGAAGAGAGCTGGAACCACAGTCTCAAAGAAAACCATCGTAAACACATTACGTCGTCATGGATTAAAATCCTACAGCGCACGCAAGGCCCCGGTGCTGAAGCCAGTGCATATCCAGACATGTCTGAAGTTTGCCACTGACCATCTGGATGATCCAGAGGAGCAATGGGAGAAGGTCATGTGGTCGGAGGAGACCAAAATTGAACTTTTTGGTCTAAACTAGGCTCGTCGTGTTTGGAGGAAAAAGAAGGATGAGTACAACCACAAGAACACCATCCCAACCGGGAAACATGGAGGAGGAAACATAATTTTTTGGGGGGCTGCTTCTCTGCCAAGGGTACAGGACGACTGCACCGTATTGAGGGGAGGATGGATGGGCCTAAGTATCGCCAGATCTTGGCTGACAACCTCCTTCCTTCAGTGAGAGCCCTGAAGATGGGTCGTGGCTGGGTCTTCCAGCATGACAACGACCCAAAGCACACAGCCAAGGCAACTAAAGAGTGGCTCCGTAAGAAGCATCTTAAGGTCCTGGAGTGGCCTAGCCAGTCACCAGATCTGAACCCGACAGAAAATCTATGGAGGGAGCTGAAAGTCCGTGTTGCCCGGCAGCAGCTCCGAAACCTGAAGGCTCTGGAGAAGATCTGCATGGATGAGTGGGCCAAAATCCCTGCTGCAGTGTGTGTAAACCTTGTCAAGGACTGCAGGAAACGTTTGGTATCTGTAATAGCAAACAAAGGTTTCTGTACCAAATATTAAGTTCGATTTTTGTGATGTATCAAATACTTATTTCATGCAATTAAATGGAAATTTATTATTTAAAAATCATACAACGTGATTTTCAGTTTTTTTGTATTAGATTCCGTCCCTCACAGTTGAAGAGAATTTATGATACAAATTACAGACCTCTACATGCTTTGCAAGTGGGAAAACCAGCAAAATCGGCAGTGTATCAAATACTTGTTCTCCCCACTGTATATGCCTGTTTTGATTTTAGGTCTGCAGCAGCTTTGGTTTTGAAAGCATTTGAACTTTAAAGGGTATTACAACGCCTGGGGAAATGCTAATATTCCATCATTTATCCATAAACACATGCCTTTTGGATTTTTATCATGCCACTGCAATTAATTACACATCGCAACACCAAGAAAATGATAGAAATTTGGATTGATTGTCAAGCTAAAACAACTGGTGCCCAAGATCCCGGAAATCTAGCATATTGTGTGCGTGACGTCACAACAAGGAAACAACCGGCTCAGTGCTTAGTACTGAATGGCGGAGATGATGGCGGACAATTTTGTTTCTAGTTGCAGCGACGAATCTGACGTAAGGAACGTTCTTCTAATGGTGACGAGGAGAGTTATGAACCTTTCTTTGGTGTTTTGGGTTGTCAATTTGAGCCCAAACAAAAGCCAATGCAGCCTAATGAAACGATCATTGAGGGGAGCAATCACACTGATGAAACACTGGCAACAGATCGTGTGGGAAACACCGAATGGTTTTGCATTTCTTTTCGTGAAGCTGATACACCGTGACCGCAAAATAATGTAGAGAATAATTATCATTTATTGTGCTATCATCGGTTTTCGCTCTGCCAACAGACACAAATATGAATGGGATTAGAGGATTTGTTGTATATATTTTACGAGCGATAATTTATACATGTGTCCAGTCCTATATCCAATGCGTGATGTTTTTTATTATAAAAGAGTACTAACTCTGGCCATTTCCCTCCTTTGCTTAGCCAGGGGTGGTGGGGTGGTCTTATCAGAGCCAGTCATCGTCCTCCTTCTTGATATCTCGGTACATTTAGGTGGCTGCGTGTGTATGATGGGCACTGCATCTGCTTTAAGCAGCAATTTCTTAGCAAAACCTGATTTGATTTGTCCATAGTTCGAATAGCTTTCAGGTGTAAAATGTGCACTACACAAAACTGTGCCGGAGGCTGGGTCTGCAAAATTAGCCCTCTTAGCACGGACGAACTTTCGTCATTGTCTGCGTAGTCCAGCTCTTTTTCTCGCGTTCGGGAACTCATGGGTACTACATTGCGACAAATGGCTATTTGTACACCACATAGCATGACAGGTTTCAACCATTTTAGCGATTTTTGGATAAAACACGAACACAACTCTCTCGTCGATAAACAACAATGGCACCTGCCTCGACCTTTTGTTTCCTTGCTGTGACGTCAAAGCCCCATTCGGTTGTTTCTGGAATACTTTCGGAAATGTTCGTAATTTTGTTCCATTTCTGATAATTGCTCATGAATGTGATTTATTTTTTTGTTAACTTTATTAATATTTGTTATCTTGCCACATAACGGTTCTATTGATATCTCAGTATTATAATACCCTTTAAGGGTTTCTTTTAAAAAAAAAAAAAAAAAAAAAAAAAGGCCCTATGAATCGGCTCTACTCCCTTTGTCCTGTCAACTAATAGTGAAGTCTATCTTTTTATATTCCGTGAATATCATCATCGGTGAAGTTGGCAAAAGAGATATAAATCAGTTTGAGTAAAATATAGAGTGAAATGCGCCTTGTGTGGATGTACAAAAAAAAAAAACTGTTAGCTCTTTAAGAAGGAAAAAAAAGACTGTTCGGCGGAAAAATACACACGAAAAAAAGCTGTTTGCAGCTGATAAACAAACATTCATTAAAACTATCAACAAACACTCCTTGATTTTGTTTGGGACGCAAGGGCCTGAGAAAAGACTAAAGTAATGGTTGCCTGGAATGCAACAAAACTGTAATTTCAATTATACCTTAGAGAATTTTTGGGGAACGGAACATAAAAAAATCGAACAAATTAACTTCCTTTGCGTCAATCACATTAGTGCTGGAATTTGCAAACTGTTAAGTACCGCCACTTTAAAAAAAAAATGCTCATCCTCCCACTATTCTTCAAGGCAAACGTCTGAAGGTTGCAAAATGAAGAGGAAAAACATGACAAAAAGAGAAAAATGAACACAGTGACCTTGTTGAATTAAAATGCAATTAAATACAGTGGTACCTCAACATACGATCGCTTCGACACACAATCTTTTCGACATACGACGTAAAATTTGACTTGCCATTTGTTTCTACATCCGATTACATGCTCGAAATACGACATGACAGCACCGCAGACGAACGCACGGCGTATTTTCTTTTGTGAGAAATAACAGGTTTTAAAAAGCAAACAAACAAAAAAAAGGGTGACCTTATCTTTTAAATGAAGATGCAAATTACAGACCAATATAAGCATGGGATGCGCATCCGTGAACTGGCTCAACAATACATCTCCACGGTCCCCCTCCGACCAACGTTTGCCAATCTTTATAAATTAAGCTGGCAATTATTATTGTGGTATAATCACCAAAGAAATCGCCAGCTTCGCCACGTTTTTATCATTTATTTCACAACATACTCAACACAAAACGCCTACTGTCTGTTGCAATTGATGGTGTTCTCAAGAAAACATTGAAAGTGAAAGTGAAACTCTCAAGCTCACCGCTCTCTGTATCTGGCACGTCAGCCCCGTGGTGCATTCAGGTACAGCAAAAAACATTAGAACCCGATTCGTTACATTATTACAGGAATTATTATTAGGGCCCGAGCACTAGGCGTGCGAAGGCCCTATTGTAATGCAAAGGATTATTAGGGCCCGAGCACTAGACGTGCGAAGGCCCTATTGTAATGCAAAGGATTATTATTATTATTATTATTATTAGGGCCCGAGCACTAGGCGTGCGAAGGCCCTATTGTAATGCAAAGGATTATTATTATTAGGGCCCGAGCACTAGGCGTGCGAAGGCCCTATTGTAATGCAAAGGATTATTATTATTATTATTATTAGGGCCCGAGCACTAAGCGTGCGAAGGCCCTATTGTTTTGCAAAGGATTATTTATTTTATTTTTTTTTTTATTTTTCAGGGCAAATGAAAACGGCCAATTTGGAGGCCTGAACATGCACGAAAAGTCACCAAAATTTGCACATACGTCCGGAAAATTGTAAATTTCGATAATTTTGCAACGTTGCAAAAAAATATAACAAAATGGCTCAGTGGCGCCCCCTTGAAATTTTAAAATTGGCCTATAACATTAGGTTTTGTCAGCGTAGAGCAATGAAATTTGGGGGGTCTATACCTTGTCTAAAACTGCTCCAAAAAAGCATTTACACCCATATTCCAAACCCAACAGGAAATCGGTTATTTTGAATCAAATATGAAATTTTTATCGATTTACAGGGTGCACATTTGAGACCTTTTCGCCAAGGGAGTTAGTTGGATCATATTCAAAATTGGTGAGACTGTTCAGGAGACATATGAAATCTTAAGTTTTGAAAATGGTGCGTTTTCATTCACGGGTCTGACCTGGGCGTGGTGCCAAAGTCGGCCATTTTTTCGGCAAAATGACAAATTCAGTAAATGACTAATAGTTCCTTGACACAACGTTCAATCTTTTTCATATTTGGCATGTATGTGTGGTATCCCACCCTTAACACGAGTGCATTGAAATATTACCCGTTAGGTCTAGCGCCCCCTAGTGAGAACAGGAAATGCCTTTTTTTACGAGACAGTTTCCTCCTCCAAGGGAAAAAAATCTGTTGACCCCAAACCTGCATCAGGGGAGCCTTAAGACCTGTGTTCAGGTGTCTGATGAAAAATATTGAGGTTTCGTTGAGGCGGAGGGGTCCAAACAGGAAAGTGAAAATGAACGTCAACAATTTGTCACGCAAAAAACTTTGAACAGTCATAACTCGGCAGATATACAACATATCTGCGCCAAACTTCCCGTGTTTGTTGAGAGTCATACCCTGAAGGTTCTTGTAGGGGTCATTTGCATCAACTCTACAGTGCCAACTAGTGGCGACAGAAAGAAGTTTTAAAAAAGGCCTTTCCTATTGGGTTTTTTCAACATAGAGCGAGGAAATTTGGGGAGTAGATACCTTATGCAAAACTGCTCCAAAAAGTCTCTTGCACCCGTATTCCAAATCCAACAGGAAATCGGGTATTTTGGATCGAATGTGAAATTTTCATGGGTTCACAGTAGGAGTTTACATTTGGAGGCTTGAATATGCACAAAAACTCGTAAAAATTTGCATATACATGCGGCTTTGGATAACGTTCGATAATCTTGTAATGTTACGAAAAAATGTAACAAAATGCCTCAGTGGCGCCCCCTTGAATTTTTCAAAAAGGCGTTTCCTATTAGGTTTTTTTAACATAGAGTGATGAAATTTGGGGAGTCGATACCTTGTGCAAAACTGCTCCAAAAAGTCTCTTGCACCCATATTCCAAATCCAACAGGAAATCGGGTATTTTGGATCGAATGTGAAATTTTTATCGGTTCACAGTAGGAGTTTACATTTGGAGGCTTGAACATGCACGAAAACTCACAAAAATTTGGTCATACATGTGGCTTTGCATAACGTTCAATAATCTTGCAACGTTACGAAAACATGTAACAAAATGGCTCAGTGGCGCCCCCTTGAAATTTTCAAAAAGGCCTCTCCATTTAGGTTTTTTCAACGTAGAGGGATGAAATTCGGAGAGTCGATACCTTGTACAAAACTGCTCCAAAAAGTCTCTTGCATGCATATTCCAAACCCAACAGGAAATCGGGTATTTTGGATTGAATGTGAAATTTTTATGGATTTACAGTGTGCACATTTTACACCTTGGCACCTAGGGAATTAGTTTGATCATTCTCAAAATTGGCGAGACTGTTCATGAGGCATATGAAATCTTAAGTTATCAAAATGGTGTGTTTTCATTATCGGGCCTGACCTGGGCGGGGTGCCAAAGTCGGCCATTTTTTCGCCAAAACACCGAATTCGGAAAATGACTGATAACTCCCTCATACAACGTTCAATCTATTTTAAATCTGGCGTGTGTGTGAGGTATACCAGCCTGAGCAGGACTGGATTGAAAATTTACCATTTGTGCTTGGCGCCTCCTAGTGGGAACAGGAAATGCCCTTTTTTTACGGGACACACTCCTCCTCTAAAGGGAAAAAATCAATCTACCTCAAAGCTGCATAAGGGAAGCCTTAAGACCTGTCTTCAGGTGCCTGATGAAAAATATTGAAGTTTTGTTTGAATATTGAAGCGGAGAAGTCCAAACAGGAAAGTGAAAATGACTGTCAACAATTTTTCTCTCCAAAAACTTTGAACAGTCATAACTCGGCAGATATACAACATATCTGCGCCAAACTTCCCGTGCTTGTTGAGAGTCATACCCTGAAGGGCCTTGTAGGGGTCATTTGCATCAACCCTACAGCGCCAACTAGTGGCAATAGAAAGTCACTCGTTTTTCCAATACATGTCCAGTTCTTTTCAGGTTGGTCATTGTAGTTTCAAGACCTATTAAAATACTTATTTACGGCCCATGTCCGCGTGTCTCTGTCTGTTGCCGTGACGACCCTTTATTCGCCATTTAAAGGAAATACTTTTTTTCAGAGACTCAGGCAGCTTATAGAGCCACAATATTTGGCACACTTGGTCGAATTGGCCCAGTTAGAATATTAATTTTGGTTTTGAATAAGGGCTTGGCTGCACAGCTCAGTAGTGCCTCCTTTTTTGTAGTACTCTCTCCAATAGTTTTTTTTTTTATCTGTTAGGTGTGTGAATGTAAAGAGGCGACTTTCGAGCTTGTTAGGTTCTAATGAGATGATTAGAGAGGAGGATCTGCCACCAACCTGACCTGCACACAGTCCGAGTTGCGTGACGTCCGAGTTGCGCTAGATTGCGAGGGCCCGTTCAGTCCTGCTTGCAGGCCTAGTTATTATTATTCTTTCTTCATGGCAAATGAAAATGGCCAATTTGGAGGCCTGAACATGCACGAAAAGTCACCAAAATTTGCACATACGTGCAGATTCGCGTAAATTTCGATAATCTTGCGTCGTTTTGAAAAAATGTCAAAAAATGGCTCAGTGGCGCCCCCTTGACCCTTAAAATTTTCAAAAAGGCCTCTCCTCTCAGGTTTTCAACGTAGAGCAATGAAATTTGGGGAGTAGATACCTTATGCCTAACTGCTCAAAAAAGCCTCTTGCACCCATATTCCAAATCCAACAGGAAATCGGTTATTTTGGATCGAATCTGAAATTTTTTCGGTTCACAGTTGGAGTTCACATTTGGAGGCCTGAACATGCACGAAAACTCACCAAAATGTGCACATATGTTCAACTTTGCGTAAATTTTGATAATCTTTGAAAAAAATTAACAAAAAGGCTCAGTGGCGCCCCCTTGAAATTTTCAAAAAGGCCTGTCCTATTAGGTTTTTTCAACGTAGAATGATGAAATTTGGTGAGTCGATACATTGTGTAAAACTGCTCCAAAAAGTCTCTTGCACCTATATTCCAAATCCAACAGGAAGTCGGAAATTTTGGATCAAATGCGAAATTTTATTGATTTACATTTGAGACCTTGTCGCTGAAGAAAATAGTTGGATCGTCTTCAAAATTGGTCAGACTATTCAGGAGACATATGAGATCTTAAGTTTTCAAAATGGTGAGTTTTCATCCAAGGGTCTGGCCTGGGCGTAGTCCCAAAGTTGGCCATTTTTAGGCAAAATACCAAATTCAGAAAATGATTAAAAACTCCGTGATAGAACGTTCAATCTTTTTCATTTCTAGCATGTATATGAGATATCCCAGCCTGAACACGACTGCATTGAAATATTACTCATTAGGCCTGGCGCCCCCTAGTGGGAACAGGAAATGGCATTCTTTACGAGAGAGGATCCTCCTCCAAGGGAAAAAAATCTATTGACCTCAAACCTGTTTCAGGGGAGCCTCAAGACATGTGTTCAGGTGCCTGATGAAAAATATTTAGGTTTCGTTGAAGCGGAGAGGTCCAAACTGGAAGTGAAAATGACCGTCAACAATTTGTCTCGCCAAAAACTTTGAACAGTCATAACTCGGCAGATATGCAACATATCTGCGCCAAACTTTCCGTGTTTGTTGAGAGTCATACCCTGAAGGTTCTTGTAGGGGTCATTTGCATCAACTCTACAGTGCCAACTAGTGGCGACAGAAAGAAGTTTTAAAAAAGGCCTTTCCTATTGGGTTTTTTCAACATAGAGCGAGGAAATTTGGGGAGTAGATACCTTATGCAAAACTGCTCCAAAAAGTCTCTTGCACCCGTATTCCAAATCCAACAGGAAATCGGGTATTTTGGATCAAATGTGAAATTTTTATCGGTTCACAGTAGGAGTTTACATTTGGAGGCTTGAACATGCACGAAAACTCACAAAAATTTCGACATACATGCGGCTTTGCATAACGTTCAATAATCTTGCAACGTTACGAAAACATGTAACAAAATGGCTCACTGGCGCCCCCTTGAAATTTTCAAAAAGGCCTCTCCATTTAGGTTTTTCTAACATAGAGTGATGAAATTTGGAGAGTCAAAACTTTGTGCAAAACTGCTCCAAAAAGTCTCTTGCACCCGTATTCCAAATCCAACAGGAAATCGGGTATTTTGGATCGAATGTGAAATTTTCATGGGTTCACAGTAGGAGTTTACATTTGGAGGCTTGAACATGCACGAAAACTCACAAAAATTTGGTCATACATGTGGCTTTGCATAACGTTCAATAATCTTGCAACGTTACGAAAACATGTAACAAAATGGCTCAGTGGCGCCCCCTTGAAATTTTCAAAAAGGCCTCTCCATTTAGGTTTTTTCAACGTAGAGGGATGAAATTCGGAGAGTCGATACCTTGTACAAAACTGCTCCAAAAAGTCTCTTGCATGCATATTCCAAACCCAACAGGAAATCGGGTATTTTGGATTGAATGTGAAATTTTTATGGATTTACAGTGTGCACATTTTACACCTTGGCACCTAGGGAATTAGTTTGATCATTCTCAAAATTGGCGAGACTGTTCATGAGGCATATGAAATCTTAAGTTATCAAAATGGTGTGTTTTCATTATCGGGCCTGACCTGGGCGGGGTGCCAAAGTCGGCCATTTTTTCGCCAAAACACCGAATTCGGAAAATGACTGATAACTCCCTCATACAACGTTCAATCTATTTTAAATCTGGCGTGTGTGTGAGGTATACCAGCCTGAGCAGGACTGGATTGAAAATTTACCATTTGTGCTTGGCGCCTCCTAGTGGGAACAGGAAATGCCCTTTTTTTACGGGACACACTCCTCCTCTAAAGGGAAAAAATCAATCTACCTCAAAGCTGCATAAGGGAAGCCTTAAGACCTGTCTTCAGGTGCCTGATGAAAAATATTGAAGTTTTGTTTGAATATTGAAGCGGAGAAGTCCAAACAGGAAAGTGAAAATGACTGTCAACAATTTTTCTCTCCAAAAACTTTGAACAGTCATAACTCGGCAGATATACAACATATCTGCGCCAAACTTCCCGTGCTTGTTGAGAGTCATACCCTGAAGGGCCTTGTAGGGGTCATTTGCATCAACCCTACAGCGCCAACTAGTGGCAATAGAAAGTCACTCGTTTTTCCAATACATGTCCAGTTCTTTTCAGGTTGGTCATTGTAGTTTCAAGACCTATTAAAATACTTATTTACGGCCCATGTCCGCGTGTCTCTGTCTGTTGCCGTGACGACCCTTTATTCGCCATTTAAAGGAAATACTTTTTTTCAGAGACTCAGGCAGCTTATAGAGCCACAATATTTGGCACACTTGGTCGAATTGGCCCAGTTAGAATATTAATTTTGGTTTTGAATAAGGGCTTGGCTGCACAGCTCAGTAGTGCCTCCTTTTTTGTAGTACTCTCTCCAATAGTTTTTTTTTTTATCTGTTAGGTGTGTGAATGTAAAGAGGCGACTTTCGAGCTTGTTAGGTTCTAATGAGATGATTAGAGAGGAGGATCTGCCACCAACCTGACCTGCACACAGTCCGAGTTGCGTGACGTCCGAGTTGCGCTAGATTGCGAGGGCCCGTTCAGTCCTGCTTGCAGGCCTAGTTATTATTATTCTTTCTTCATGGCAAATGAAAATGGCCAATTTGGAGGCCTGAACATGCACGAAAAGTCACCAAAATTTGCACATACGTGCAGATTCGCGTAAATTTCGATAATCTTGCGTCGTTTTGAAAAAATGTCAAAAAATGGCTCAGTGGCGCCCCCTTGACCCTTAAAATTTTCAAAAAGGCCTCTCCTCTCAGGTTTTCAACGTAGAGCAATGAAATTTGGGGAGTAGATACCTTATGCCTAACTGCTCAAAAAAGCCTCTTGCACCCATATTCCAAATCCAACAGGAAATCGGTTATTTTGGATCGAATCTGAAATTTTTTCGGTTCACAGTTGGAGTTCACATTTGGAGGCCTGAACATGCACGAAAACTCACCAAAATGTGCACATATGTTCAACTTTGCGTAAATTTTGATAATCTTTGAAAAAAATTAACAAAAAGGCTCAGTGGCGCCCCCTTGAAATTTTCAAAAAGGCCTGTCCTATTAGGTTTTTTCAACGTAGAATGATGAAATTTGGTGAGTCGATACATTGTGTAAAACTGCTCCAAAAAGTCTCTTGCACCTATATTCCAAATCCAACAGGAAGTCGGAAATTTTGGATCAAATGCGAAATTTTATTGATTTACATTTGAGACCTTGTCGCTGAAGAAAATAGTTGGATCGTCTTCAAAATTGGTCAGACTATTCAGGAGACATATGAGATCTTAAGTTTTCAAAATGGTGAGTTTTCATCCAAGGGTCTGGCCTGGGCGTAGTCCCAAAGTTGGCCATTTTTAGGCAAAATACCAAATTCAGAAAATGATTAAAAACTCCGTGATAGAACGTTCAATCTTTTTCATTTCTAGCATGTATATGAGATATCCCAGCCTGAACACGACTGCATTGAAATATTACTCATTAGGCCTGGCGCCCCCTAGTGGGAACAGGAAATGGCATTCTTTACGAGAGAGGATCCTCCTCCAAGGGAAAAAAATCTATTGACCTCAAACCTGTTTCAGGGGAGCCTCAAGACATGTGTTCAGGTGCCTGATGAAAAATATTTAGGTTTCGTTGAAGCGGAGAGGTCCAAACTGGAAGTGAAAATGACCGTCAACAATTTGTCTCGCCAAAAACTTTGAACAGTCATAACTCGGCAGATATGCAACATATCTGCGCCAAACTTTCCGTGTTTGTTGAGAGTCATACCCTGAAGGTTCTTGTAGGGGTCATTTGCATCAACTCTACAGTGCCAACTAGTGGCGACAGAAAGAAGTTTTAAAAAAGGCCTTTCCTATTGGGTTTTTTCAACATAGAGCGAGGAAATTTGGGGAGTAGATACCTTATGCAAAACTGCTCCAAAAAGTCTCTTGCACCCGTATTCCAAATCCAACAGGAAATCGGGTATTTTGGATCAAATGTGAAATTTTTATCGGTTCACAGTAGGAGTTTACATTTGGAGGCTTGAACATGCACGAAAACTCACAAAAATTTCGACATACATGCGGCTTTGCATAACGTTCAATAATCTTGCAACGTTACGAAAACATGTAACAAAATGGCTCACTGGCGCCCCCTTGAAATTTTCAAAAAGGCCTCTCCATTTAGGTTTTTCTAACATAGAGTGATGAAATTTGGAGAGTCAAAACTTTGTGCAAAACTGCTCCAAAAAGTCTCTTGCACACACATTCCAAATCCTACAGGAAATCGGGTATTTTGGATTGAATGTGAACTTTTTATCGATTTACAGTGTGCACATTTTACACCTTGGCACCTATGGAATTAGTTTGATCATTCTCAAAATTGGTGAGACTGTTCATGAGGCATATGAAATCTTAAGTTATAAAAATGGTGTGTTTTCATTCACGGGCCTGACCTGGGCGGGCGGCCAAAGTCGGCCATTTTTTCGCCAAAACACCGAATTCGGAAAATGACTGATAACTCCCTCATACAACCTTCAATCTATTTTAAATCTGCCATGTGTGTGAGGTATACCAGCCTGAGCAGGACTGGATTGAAAATTTACCATTTGTGCCTGGCGCCTCCTAGTGGGAACAGGAAATGCCCTTTTTTACGGGACACACTCCTCCTCTAAAGGGAAAAAATCAATCTACCTCAAACCTGCATAAGGGAAACCTTAAGACCTGTCTTCAGGTGCCTGATGAAAAATATTGAAGTTTCGTTGAAGCGGAGGGGTCCAAACAGGAAAGTGAAAATGACTGTCAACAATTTTTCTCTCCAAAAACTTTGAACAGTCATAACTCGGCAGATATACAAGATATCTGCGCCAAACTTCCCGTGCTTGTTGAGAGTCATACCCTGAAGGGCCTTGTAGGGGTCATTTGCATCAACCCTACAGCGCCAACTAGTGGCGATAGAAAGTCACTCGTTTTTCCAAAACATGTCCAGTTCTTTTCATGTTGGTCATTGTAGTTTCAAGACCTATTAAAATACTTTTTTACGGCCCATGTCCACGTGTCTCTGTCTGTTGCCGTGACGACCCTTTGTTCGCCATTTAAAGGAAATATTTTTTTTCAGAGACTCAGGGAGCTTATAGAGCCACAATAGTTGGCACACTTGGTCGAATTGGCCCAGTTAGAAGATTAATTTTGGTTTTGAATAAGGGCTTGGCTGCACAGCTCAGTAGTGGCTCCTTTTTTGTAGTACTCTCTCCAATAGGGGTTTTTATCTCTTGGGTGTGGGAATGTAAATAGGCGACATTCGAGCATGTTAGGTTCTAATGAGATGATTAGAGAGGAGGATCTGCCACCACCCTGACCTGCACACAGTCCGAGTTGCGTGACGTCCGAGTTGCGCTAGATTGCGAGGGCCCGTTCAGTCCTGCTTGCAGGCCTAGTTATTAGGGCCCGAGCACTCTCAGCGTGCGAGGCCCTATTGTTCTTCGAAGGATTATTATTAGGGCCCGAGCACTCTCAGCGTGCGAGGCCCTATTGTTCTTCGAAGGATTATTATTATTATTATTTTTTCATGGCAAATGAAAATGGCCAATTTGAAGGCCTGAACATGCTCAAAAACTCACCAAAATTTGCACATACATCCGGCTTCGCGAAAATTTCGACAATTTGGCAATGTTTTTTTTAAAAATAAAAAAATGGCTCAGTGGCGCCCCCTTGCAATTTTCAAAATGCCCTTTGCTTTGATGTATTTCAACGTAGGGCGATGAAATTTGGGGAGTGGATACGTTGTCCAGAACCGCTTCAAAAAGTCTAAAGCACCCATATTCCAAACCCAACAGGAAATGGGATATTCTGGATTGAATGTTGAAAAACATAGCATTTTGGGCGAAAACCAGCATGCACGTTTCAGACCGTTGCGCCGAGCCAGTACGTTGGATCTTCCTCAAAATTGGTGTAAGTGTTCATGAGACATATGAGATACTAAGTTGTGAAAATGGTGAGTTTTCGTCCACGGGCCTGACCTGGGCGGGGTACCAAAGTCGGGTGTTTTTTTGGCAACGCGCCAATTTCAGTAAATGATTAATAACTTCCTGATACAAGGTCCAATCTTTTTCATATTTGGCATGCATGTAAGGTGTCTTAACCTGAACACGACTGCATTGAAATATTTTCCATTAGGCCTGGCGCCCCCTTGTGGGAAGAGGAAACACCCTTTTTTACGAAAAAGGCTCCTCCTCCTGGTGAAAAACATCAATTGATCTCAAACCTGCATCAGGGGAGCCTTAAGACATGTCTTTAGGTATCTGATGAAAAATATTGAGTTTTCGTTGATGTTGCAGTATCCAAACAGGAACGTGAAAAGACCCTCGGCATTTTCTCTCAAAATGGCAAATTTCAAGGTCTGAACATGCTCGAAAACTCACCAAAATGTGCACATACATGTGGCTTCATGTAGATTTCATGAATTTAGCAACATTGCCAAAAGATGTAATAAAATGGCTCAGTGGCGCCCTCTTCAATTTTTAAAAAAGGCCTGTCCTATTAGTTTTTTTCGACGTAGAGTGATGAAATTTGGGGAGTGGATACGTTGTGCAAAACTGCTCCAAAAAGTCTCTTGCACCCATATTCCAAACCCAACAGGAAATCGGGTATTATGGATTGAATCTTGCATTTTTGTCAAAAACCTGCATGCACGTTTGAGACCATTACGCCGAAGCAGTAAGTTGAATGCTTCTCAAAATTGGTCAGACATCCCAAAAACATGCATGGTAGGCTGATTGAGCACTCTAAATTGTCCGTAGGTATGAGTGTGCGCGTGAATGGTTGTATGTCTCCTTGTGCCCTGCAATTGGCTGGCAACCAGTTCAGGGTGTCCCCTGCCTACTGCCCCGAGTTAGCTGGGATAGGCTCCAGCACCTCCGCGACCCTCGTGAGGAAAAGCGGCATGGAAAATGAATGAATGAATGAATGTTCATGACACATATGAGATGTTAGGTTATCAAAATGGTGACATTTCATTCACGGCCCTTTCCTGGGCAGGGGAGCAAATGTGTCTTATTTTTGACAATACAATTCAGTAAAAGACTACTGTATTTTTCCGACTATAAATCGTGTTTTTTTTTCTTCATATTTTGGTTTGGGGTGCGACTTATACTCAGCAGTGACTTATGTGTGAAATTATTAACACATTATGATAACATTTCCCATGTTATTTAGGTGTTTTGGACTAATGGTTTTGTAAACTTGTTAGCATGCTATAGTTATCTGAATAACTCTTAATAGCTATGGCCATTTTCATTTGCCATGAAAAAATAATAATAACGAGTGCGCTCCCAGTTGGGCGTGAAAGCGCCACAAACTAAATGCATCCATTTCAATATAAAAAAGTCAATTATACAATTGAACATACATTGCCAAAGGCAGAACGCGAACGTGGCCATAGCTATTAACAGTTATTCAGATTACTATAGCATGCTAACAGGTTTACAAAACCATTAGGCCTGGTGCCCCCTGGTGAGTGAAATTATTAACACATTATGATATAATTTCCCGTGTTATTTTGGTGTTTTGGACTGATGGTTTTGTAAACTTGTTAGCATGCTATAGTTATCTGAATAACTGTTAATAGCTATGGCCACGTTCGCGTTCTGCCTTTGGCAATGTATGTTCAATTGTATAATTGACTTTTTTATATTGAAATGGATGCATTTAGTTTGTGGCGCTTTCACGCCCACCTGGGAGCGCACTCGCACTTGTTTACGTGAATAAGCGCTCGCACACCAGAAGAAGACAGACAGCCACGTAGCTCTGAGTGAGTGAGTGAGTGAGTGAGTGAGTGAGTGAGTGAGTGAGTGAGTGAGTGAGTGAGTGAGTGAGTGAGTGAGTGGACTAGTTAGCGAGAGAGAAAGACGGCTGCGAACCTACGTTCATTGTTTATGCCTTTAAAATATCTCTACAGAGGCAACGCCTGCGTGTATCATCTTTTCTGTTGTTGTGTGTTTTCCACCCGCGAGCGGACACTTACAGCCAGTTGTGTGGTTGTTTGAATGGTGTGCTAATGCTAGCGAACGCATGCTAATCTGTTACATTATTGCTGTAATAGTACGTAATTATCATTTATTTACGCTGATGTGAACCTGTTTGCTATCGAGGACCAAATTGATTCAACAAATTATGCGGACATCCAGAATTGTCTTTTTGGAGTTCGCTGTCTATAGCCAGGACCGAGCGGTAGCGTCCTGGTGAGGACAGTATATTCGCATTTCGTTGTTTATGCACTGTACACTGTACATTTATTTCAGCATGTTGTTCTCTATTGTATTTTTATATTAAATTGCCTTTCAAGATGACATATCTGTTCTATGTGTTGGATTTTATCAAGTAAATTTCACCCACAAATGCGACTTATACTCCGGTAAGACTTTTGTTTCCTTAAAGCAGAGGGGTCCAATAGGAAAGTCATAATGACCGTGTTCAGGTGCCTAATAAACACTTTTGTTTTGTTAAAGCAGAGGGGTCCGATAAGAAAGTCATCATGACCGTCGCCATTTTCTCTCCCCACTAATTCTGAACATTCAGACATGCAATATATCTGCCTGGATATCTGTCTGTTGTCGACTGCCACCGCCCCGACCTGCCTGCCCTCCGACTTTGTTTGACGTCCGAGTTGCGCCATACGCGAGGGCCCGTCAGTCCTGCTTGCAGGGCTAGTTAGGGCCCGAGCACTCTCAGCGTGCGAGGCCCTATTGTTCTTCGAAGGATTATTATTATTATTTTTTTTTTTTCATGGCAAATGAAAATGGCCAATTTGAAGGCCTGAACATGCTCAAAAACTCACCAAAATTTGCACATACATCCGGCTTCGCGAAAATTTCGACAATTTGGCAACGTTTACAAAAAAAATAAAAAAATGGCTCAGTGGCGCCCCCTTGCAATTTTCAAAATGCCCTTTGCTTTGATGTATTTCAACGTAGGGCGATGAAATTTGGGGAGTGGATACGTTGTCCAGAACCGCTTCAAAAAGTCTAAAGCACCCATATTCCAAACCCAACAGGAAATGGGATATTCTGGATTGAATGTTGAAAAACATAGCATTTTGGGCGAAAACCAGCATGCACGTTTCAGACCGTTGCACCGAGCCAGTACGTTGGATCTTCCTCAAAATTGGTGTAAGTGTTCATGAGACATATGAGATACTAAGTTGTGAAAATGGTGAGTTTTCGTCCACGGGCCTGACCTGGGCGGGGTACCAAAGTCGGGTGTTTTTTTGGCAACGCGCCAATTTCAGTAAATGATTAATAACTTCCTGATACAAGGTCCAATCTTTTTCAAATTTGGCATGCATGTAAGGTGTCTTAACCTGAACACGACTGCATTGAAATATTTTCCATTAGGCCTGGCGCCCCCTTGTGGGAAGAGGAAACACCCTTTTTTACGAAAAAGGCTCCTCCTCCTGGTGAAAAACATCAATTGATCTCAAACCTGCATCAGGGGAGCCTTAAGACATGTCTTTAGGTATCTGATGAAAAATATTGAGTTTTCGTTGATGTTGCAGTATCCAAACAGGAAAGTGAAAAGACCCTCGGCATTTTCTCTCAAAATGGCAAATTTCAAGGTCTGAACATGCTCGAAAACTCACCAAAATGTGCACATACATGTGGCTTCATGTAGATTTCATGAATTTAGCAACATTGCCAAAAGATGTAATAAAATGGCTCAGTGGCGCCCCCTTCAATTTTTAAAAAAGGCCTGTCCTATTAGTTTTTTTCGACGTAGAGTGATGAAATTTGGGGAGTGGATACGTTGTGCAAAACTGCTCCAAAAAGTCTCTTGCACCCATATTCCAAACCCAACAGGAAATCGGGTATTATGGATTGAATCTTGCATTTTTGTCAAAAACCTGCATGCACGTTTGAGACCATTACGCCGAAGCAGTAAGTTGAATGCTTCTCAAAATTGGTCAGACATCCCAAAAACATGCATGGTAGGCTGATTGAGCACTCTAAATTGTCCGTAGGTACGAGTGTGCGCGTGAATGGTTGTATGTCTCCTTGTGCCCTGCAATATGCTGGCAACCAGTTCAGGGTGTCCCCTGCCTACTGCCCCGAGTTAGCTGGGATAGGCTCCAGCACCTCCGCGACCCTCGTGAGGAAAAGCGGCATGGAAAATGAATGAATGAATGAATGTTCATGACACATATGAGATGTTAGGTTATCAAAATGGTGACATTTCATTCACGGCCCTTTCCTGGGCAGGGGAGCAAATGTGTCTTATTTTTGACAATACAATTCAGTAAAAGACTACTGTATTTTTCCGACTATAAGTCGTGTTTTTTTTTCTTCATATTTTGGTTTGGGGTTCGACTTATACTCAGCAGTGACTTATGTGTGAAATTATTAACACATTATGATAACATTTCCCATGTTATTTAGGTGTTTTGGACTAATGGTTTTGTAAACTTGTTAGCATGCTATAGTTATCTGACTAACTCTTAATAGCTATGGCCATTTTTATTTGCCATGAAAAAATCATAATAACGAGTGCGCTCCCAGTTGGGCGTGAAAGCGCCACAAACTAAATGCATCCATTTCAATATAAAAAAGTCAATTATACAATTGAACATACATTGCCAAAGGCAGAACGCGAACGTGGCCATAGCTATTAACTGTTATTCAGATTACTATAGCATGCTAACAGGTTTACAAAACCATTAGGCCTGGTGCCCCCTGGTGAGTGAAATTATTAACACATTATGATATAATTTCCCGTGTTATTTTGGTGTTTTGGACTGATGGTTTTGTAAACTTGTTAGCATGCTATAGTTATCTGAATAACTGTTAATAGCTATGGCCACGTTCGCGTTCTGCCTTTGGCAATGTATGTTCAATTGTATAATTGACTTTTTTATATTGAAATGGATGCATTTAGTTTGTGGCGCTTTCACGCCCACCTGGGAGCGCACTCGCACTTGTTTATGTGAATAAGCGCTCGCACACCAGAAGAAGACAGACAGCCACGTAGCTCTGAGTGAGTGAGTGAGTGAGTGAGTGAGTGAGTGAGTGAGTGAGTGAGTGAGTGAGTGAGTGAGTGAGTGAGTGAGTGAGTGAGTGAGTGAGTGGACTAGTTAGCGAGAGAGAAAGACGGCTGCGAACCTACGTTCATTGTTTATGCCTTTAAAATATCTCTACAGAGGCAACGCCTGCGTGTATCATCTTTTCTGTTGTTGTGTGTTTTCCACCCGCGAGCGGACACTTACAGCCAGTTGTGTGGTTGTTTGAATGCTGTGCTAATGCTAGCGAACGCATGCTAATCTGTTACATTATTGCTGTAATAGTACGTAATTATCATTTATTTACGGTGATGTGAACCTGTTTGCTATCGAGGACCAAATTGATTCAACAAATTATGCGGACATCCAGAATTGTCTTTTTGGAGTTCGCTGTCTATAGCCAGGACCGAGCGGTAGCGTCCTGGTGAGGACAGTATATTCGCATTTCGTTGTTTATGCACTGTACACTGTACATTTATTCAGCATGTTGTTCTCTATTGTATCTTTATATTAAATTGCCTTTCAAGATGACATATCTGTTCTATGTGTTGGATTTTATCAAGTAAATTTCACCCACAAATGCGACTTATACTCCGGTAAGACTTTTGTTTCCTTAAAGCAGAGGGGTCCAATAGGAAAGTCATAATGACCGTGTTCAGGTGCCTAATAAACACTTTTGTTTTGTTAAAGCAGAGGGGTCCGATAAGAAAGTCATCATGACCGTCGCCATTTTCTCTCCCCACTAATTCTGAACATTCAGACATGCAATATATCTGCCTGGATATCTGTCTGTTGTCGACTGCCACCGCCCCGACCTGCCTGCCCTCCGACTTTGTTTGACGTCCGAGTTGCGCCATACGCGAGGGCCCGTCAGTCCTGCTTGCAGGGCTAGTTATTATTATTTTTTTTTTTTCATGGCAAATGAAAATGGCCAATTTGAAGGCCTGAACATGCTCAAAAACTCACCAAAATTTGCACATACATCCGGCTTCGCGAAAATTTCGACAATTTGGCAACGTTTACAAAAAAAAATAAAAAATGGCTCAGTGGCGCCCCCTTGCAATTTTCAAAATGCCCTTTGCTTTGATGTATTTCAACGTAGGGCGATGAAATTTGGGGAGTGGATACGTTGTCCAGAACCGCTTCAAAAAGTCTAAAGCACCCATATTCCAAACCCAACAGGAAATGGGATATTCTGGATTGAATGTTGAAAAACATAGCATTTTGGGCGAAAACCAGCATGCACGTTTCAGACCGTTGCGCCGAGCCAGTACGTTGGATCTTCCTCAAAATTGGTGTAAGTGTTCATGAGACATATGAGATACTAAGTTGTGAAAATGGTGAGTTTTCGTCCACGGGCCTGACCTGGGCGGGGTACCAAAGTCAGGTGTTTTTTTGGCAACGCGCCAATTTCAGTAAATGATTAATAACTTCCTGATACAAGGTCCAATCTTTTTCATATTTGGCATGCATGTAAGGTGTCTTAACCTGAACACGACTGCATTGAAATATTTTCCATTAGGCCTGGCGCCCCCTTGTGGGAAGAGGAAACACCCTTTTTTACGAAAAAGGCTCCTCCTCCTGGTGAAAAACATCAATTGATCTCAAACCTGCATCAGGGGAGCCTTAAGACATGTCTTTAGGTATCTGATGAAAAATATTGAGTTTTCGTTGATGTTGCAGTATCCAAACAGGAAAGTGAAAAGACCCTCGGCATTTTCTCTCAAAATGGCAAATTTCAAGGTCTGAACATGCTCGAAAACTCACCAAAATGTGCACATACATGTGGCTTCATGTAGATTTCATGAATTTAGCAACATTGCCAAAAGATGTAATAAAATGGCTCAGTGGCGCCCCCTTCAATTTTTAAAAAAGGCCTGTCCTATTAGTTTTTTTCGACGTAGAGTGATGAAATTTGGGGAGTGGATACGTTGTGCAAAACTGCTCCAAAAAGTCTCTTGCACCCATATTCCAAACCCAACAGGAAATCGGGTATTATGGATTGAATCTTGCATTTTTGTCAAAAACCTGCATGCACGTTTGAGACCATTACGCCGAAGCAGTAAGTTGAATGCTTCTCAAAATTGGTCAGACATCCCAAAAACATGCATGGTAGGCTGATTGAGCACTCTAAATTGTCCGTAGGTATGAGTGTGCGCGTGAATGGTTGTATGTCTCCTTGTGCCCTGCAATTGGCTGGCAACCAGTGCAGGGTGTCCCCTGCCTACTGCCCCGAGTTAGCTGGGATAGGCTCCAGCACCTCCGCGACCCTCGTGAGGAAAAGCGGCATGGAAAATGAATGAATGAATGAATGTTCATGACACATATGAGATGTTAGGTTATCAAAATGGTGACATTTCATTCACGGCCCTTTCCTGGTCAGGGGAGCAAATGTGTCTTATTTTTGACAATACAATTCAGTAAAAGACTACTGTATTTTTCCGACTATAAGTTGTGTTTTTTTTTCTTCATATTTTGGTTTGGGGTGCGACTTATACTCAGCAGTGACTTATGTGTGAAATTATTAACACATTATGATAACATTTCCCATGTTATTTAGGTGTTTTGGACTAATGGTTTTGTAAACTTGTTAGCATGCTATAGTTATCTGAATAACTCTTAATAGCTATGGCCATTTTCATTTGCCATGAAAAAATAATAATGAGTGCGCTCCCAGTTGGGCGTGAAAGCGCCACAAACTAAATGCATCCATTTCAATATAAAAAAGTCAATTATACAATTGAACATACATTGCCAAAGGCAGAACGCGAACGTGGCCATAGCTATTAACAGTTATTCAGATTACTATAGCATGCTAACAGGTTTACAAAACCATTAGGCCTGGTGCCCCCTGGTGAGTGAAATTATTAACACATTATGATATAATTTCCCGTGTTATTTTGGTGTTTTGGACTGATGGTTTTGTAAACTTGTTAGCATGCGATAGTTATCTGAATAACTGTTAATAGCTATGGCCACATTCGCGTTCTGCCTTTGGCAATGTATGTTCAATTGTATAATTGACTTTTTTATATTGAAATGGATGCATTTAGTTTGTGGCGCTTTCACGCCCACCTGGGAGCGCACTCGCACTTGTTTACGTGAATAAGCGCTCGCACACCAGAAGAAGACAGACAGCCACGTAGCTCTGAGTGAGTGAGTGAGTGAGTGAGTGAGTGAGTGAGTGAGTGAGTGAGTGAGTGAGTGAGTGAGTGAGTGAGTGAGTGAGTGAGTGAGTGAGTGAGTGAGTGAGAGTGAGTGAGTGAGTGGACTAGTTAGCGAGAGAGAAAGACGGCTGCGAACCTACGTTCATTGTTTATGCCTTTAAAATATCTCTACAGAGGCAACGCCTGCGTGTATCATCTTTTCTGTTGTTGTGTGTTTTCCACCCGCGAGCGGACACTTACAGCCAGTTGTGTGGTTGTTTGAATGGTGTGCTAATGCTAGCGAACGCATGCTAATCTGTTACATTTTTGCTGTAATAGTACGTAATTATCATTTATTTACGGTGATGTGAACCTGTTTGCTATCGAGGACCAAATTGATTCAACAAATTATGCGGACATCCAGAATTGTCTTTTTGGAGTTCGCTGTCTATAGCCAGGACTGAGCGGTAGCGTCCTGGTGAGGACAGTATATTCGCATTTCGTTGTTTATGCACTGTACACTGTACATTTATTCAGCATGTTGTTCTCTATTGTATCTTTATATTAAATTGCCTTTCAAGATGACATATCTGTTCTACGTGTTGGATTTTATCAAGTAAATTTCACCCAAAAATGCGACTTATACTCAGGTAAGACTTTTGTTTCCTTAAAGCAGAGGGGTCCAATAGGAAAGTCATAATGACCGTGTTCAGGTGCCTAATAAACACTTTTGTTTTGTTAAAGCAGAGGGGTCCGATAAGAAAGTCATCATGACCGTCGCCATTTTCTCTCCCCACTAATTCTGAACATTCAGACATGCAATATATCTGCCTGGATATCTGTCTGTTGTCGACTGCCACCGCCCCGACCTGCCTGCCCTCCGACTTTGTTTGACGTCCGAGTTGCGCCATACGCGAGGGCCCGTCAGTCCTGCTTGCAGGGCTAGTTATTATTATTCTTTTTTCATGGCAAATGAAAATGGCCAATTTGGAGGCCTGAACATGCACGAAAAGTCACCAAAATTTGCACATACGTGCAGATTCGCGTAAAATTTGATAATCTTGTGTCGTTTTGAAAAAATTTCAAAAAATGGCTCAGTGGCGCCCCCTTGAGCCTTAAAATTTTCAAAAAGGCCTCTCCTCTCAGGTTTTCAACGTAGAGCGATGAAATTTGGGGAGTAGATACCTTATGCCTAACTGTTCAAAAAAGCCTCTTGCACCCATATTCCAAATCCGACAGGAAATCGGATATTTTGGATCAAATGTGAAAATTTTTCGGTTCACAGTTGGAGTTTACGTTTGGAGGCCTGAACATGCACGAAAACTCACCAAAATTTGCACATACATGCAACTTTGCGTAAATTTTGATAATCTACAAAAAATTTTAACAAGATCGCTCAGTGGCGCCCCCTTGAAATTTTCAAAAAGGCCTCTCCTATTAGGTTTTTTCAACGTAGAACGATGAAATTTGGTGAGTCGATACATTGCGTAAAACTGCTCCAAAAAGTCTCTTGCACCTATATTCCAAATCCAACAGGAAGTCGGAAATTTTGGATCAAATGTGAAATTTTATCGATTTACATTTGAGACCTTGTCGCTGAAGAAAATAGTTGGATCGTCTTCAAAATTGGTCAGACTATACAGGAGACATATGAGATCTTAAGTTTTCAAAATGGTGAGTTTTCATCCAAGGGTCTGGCCTGGGAGTAGTCCCAAATTTGGCCATTTTTGGGCAAAACACCAAATTCAGAAAATGATTAAAAACTCCGTGATACAACGTTCAATCTTTTTCATTTCTAGCAAGTATATGAGATATCCCAGCCTGAACACGACTGCATTGAAATATTACCCATTAGGCTTGGCGCCCCCTAGTGGGAACAGGAAATGGCCTTCTTTACGAGACAGGCTCCTCCTCCAAGGGAAAAAAATCTATTGACCTCAAACCTGTTTCAGGGGAGCCTCAAGACATGTGTTCAGGTGCCTAATGAAAAATATTGAGGTTTTGTAGAAGCGGAGAGGTCCAAACTGGAAGTGAAAATGACCGTCAACAATTTGTCTCGCAAAATACTTTGAACAGTCATAACTCGGCAGATATACAACATATCTGCGCCAAACTTCCCGTGTTTGTTGAGAGTCATACCCTGAAGGTTCGTGTAGGGGTCATTTGCATCAACTCTACAGTGCCAACTAGTGGCGACAGAAAGAAGTTTTAAAAAAGGCCTTTCCTATTGGGTTTTTCCAACATAGAGTGAGGAAATTTGGGGAGTTGATACCTTATGCAAAACTGCTCCAAAAAGTCTCTTGCACCCATTTTCCAAATCCAACAGGAAATCGGGTATTTTGGATCAAATGTGAAATTTTTATCGGTTAACAGTAGGAGTTTACATTTGGAGGCTTGAACATGCACGAAAACTCACAAAAATTTCGACATACATGCAGCTTTGCATAACGATCAATAATCTTGCAACGTTACGAAAAAATGTAACAAAATGGCTCAGTGGCGCCCCCTTGAAATTTTCAAAAAGGCCTCTCCATTTAGGTTTTTTCAACGTAGATGGATGAAATTCGGAGAGTCAATATCTTGTACAAAACTGCTCCAAAAAGTCTCTTGCATGCGTATTCCAAACCCAACAGGAAATCGGGTATTTTGGATTGAATGTGAATTTTTTATCGATTTACAGTGTGCACATTTTACACCTTGGCACCTAGGGAATTAGTTTGATCATTCTCAAAATTGGCGAGACTGTTCATGAGGCATATGAAATCTTAAGTTATCAAAATGGTGTGTTTTCATTCACGGGCCTGACCTGGGCGGGGTGCCAAAGTCGGCCATTTTTTCGCCAAAACACCGAATTCGGAAAATGACTGATAACTCCCTCATACAACGTTCAATCTATTTTAAATCTGCCGTGTGTGTGAGGTATACCAGCCTGAGCACGACTGGATTGAAAATTTACCATTTGTGCCTGGCGCCTCCTAGTGGGAACAGGAAATGCCCTTTTTTACGGGACACACTCCTCCTCCAAGGGAAAAAATCAATCGACCTTAAACCTGCATAAGGGAAGCCTTAAGACCTGTCTTCAGGTGCCTGATGAAAAATATTGAAGTTTCGTGTAAGCGGAGGGGTCCAAACAGGAAAGTGAAAATGACTGTCAATAATTTTTCTCTCCAAAAATTTTGAACAGTCATAACTCGGCAGATATACAACATATCTGCGGCAAACTTCCCGTGCTTGTTGAGAGTCATACCCTGAAGGGCCTTGTAGGGGTCATTTGCATCAAACCTACAGCGCCAACTAGTGGCAATAGAAAGTCACTCGTTTTTCCAATACATGTTCAGTTCTTTTCAGGTTGGTCATTGTAGTTTCAAGACCTATTAAAATACTTATTTACGGCCCATGTCCACGTGTCTCTGTCTGTTGCCGTGACGACCCTTTGTTCGCCATTTAAAGGAAATATTTTTTTTCAGAGACTCAGGCAGCTTATAGAGCCACAGTATTTGGCACACTTGGTCGAATTGGCCGAGTTAGAAGATTAATTTTGGGTTTTGAATAAGGGCTTGGCTGCACAGCTCAGTAGTGGCTCCTTTTTTGTAGTACTCTCTCCAATAGGGGTTTTTATCTCTTGGGTGTGGGAATGTAAATAGGCGACTTTCGAGCATGTTAGGTTCTAATGAGATGATTAGAGAGGAGGATCTGCCACCAGCCTGACCTGCACACAGTCCGAGTTGCGTGACGTCCGAGTTGCGCTAGATTGCGAGGGCCCGTTCAGTCCTGCTTGCAGGCCTAGTTATTATTATTATTATTATTTTGATTTTTATTTATATTGTATTCGTTTTGCTATGTGTAATTGCCATTTGTAATAGTACCAGCAGTATTTATTAAGGATTTAGTGTAGGTTTTTGGGCTGTGGAACGAATTAATACAATTATAATGAATTCCTATGGGAAAATTCTGCTCGAAATACGACCATTTCGACTTGCAAACAAGGTCCTGAAACGAATTAATTTCGGATGTATAGGTAACACTGTACTTTTAATTTGGGGAAAAGCAGCGGGGCTTTGCTAGCTGTCAAGTTTTACAACCAAAAAAATAATAAATATAAGAGCAAGCACACAAACAAATGACCCACTGGAAATAAATAGCTCTGTCTCAAACAAAGCGCTCGTTGTCAGCCGACGATGGCTTGACATCTTTTTTTAAGCCTTTCAAGAAGAAAAATGCACGTTGCGTGTTTTGGATGCCATCGTTTGGGCAAATCAACAGGCTTTCCAATGGATATAATGTCGATCGCCGTCAGTGGCAGCGAAGGGAGTTAAAATGGCAAGTCAACCGTAAAGCAAGGGCGTAAGTTTGCATTGGGACTTAATGAAACTAATAGTGAATCGTGCCACGTTAAGGAATTATAATAGAAAATTTCAGTTGTCCATTACTGCTTACTTCTGTACACTTCCTTTGTACACTAGCAACTTTTGAGGATGTTGAAATTGTTCCCACCAACTTTCAAGTAATTTTATTTGCATTACATCATGTTCAGTTACACTACTTACTAGGGCTGCAGCTATCGATTATTTTAGTAGTCGATTAATCGATGAACTAGCTAGTTCAAATAATCGAGTAATCGGATAAGGAACATAAATATTAAAATACCTGAGCTGAGCTTCAAATGGTATAAAAAAATAAGGATCTATGTACAACACAAGAACAATTAACTAACTTACATAGCAAAAGTCCGCTAGCTTAAATGCTATAAAATGCTTACGTTTTTTTTTCTTTCCACAATGCTCTTAACAAAAAGTTCAAACACATTCCCACAAAAAACGGCTAAGTATATATTTAAACGAAATTACAAATGCATTAAAAACATTAGCTCAAACAAAAACTTGGATTCAGCCATGTGAAATGAGGCAGACCAGAGGGCAGTGTATCCACCCTAATCAATAAAACTGCACGCAAACACTTTCAAAATAAATCATTACAACGGCATTTTAATTAAATGAATACTCCAACCAATAAAATTTAATTCGAATATTTTTTTCTAATCGAATACTCGAGTTAATCGATTAATCGTTGCAGCACTACTACTTACCGCATTTTACGGACTACAAGTCGCACCTGAGTATAAGTCGCACCAGCCATAAAATGCCCAACGAAGAGAAAAAAAAAACATATAGTAAGTCTCACCAGAGTATAAGTCGCATTTTTGGGGGAAATTTACTTGATAAAACCCAACATATAGAACAGACATGTCATCTTCAAAGGCAATTTAATATAAAAATACAATTGAGAAGAACATGCTGAATAAGTGTACAGTAAGCCTGAACGATATATCGTTTAAACATCGCCATCGCGATGTGCGCATGCGCGATAGTCCCATCGCAAGGACGTGCGATAGTTTTTTTTTTTTTTTTTTTTCAATCCACAAGCTTTTGTTCTGCTTTATTCGCTCGCACAGCCTCACTCATCCCCTCTCCCAGCTCTCAGTCACTGCAGCACTTGCTTATTAAAGTTAACGATGTCTATGATCTTGCCAAAGAAACGGACTTCACACGGGCAGGCATTTGTCAATCATCGTTTAACTAGTTAAACAGTTTCTGCAAGGAAGCGCAGGCTGGAATGAATGTGTGTGTGTGTGTGTGTGTGTGCGTGTGTGCGTGCGTGTGTGTGTGTGTGCGTGCGTGCGTTGGCTTCGCTACATTAGCGGGACATTTTATCGGTTTACGTACCAGCATTACCAGGACCAAACGGTTTATCGGGACCCGGTAATTCAAGCACTGTAAATGCATTCAGAACAATGGAAATGACATCCTCCCGCTTTTTCTCGTCATGTCCTCATAAGTACGGAAACCCGACATATTTGTGTCTCACACACGAAGTCATACACGCAAAAAAAATTTCCCGCCATTGGGCTTTCAGACACAAACGCGGGAAAAGAACACACAAATTTAGCGGACTTCATTGGCGGAGTACTTTAGTGACGTATTGGTCAGCGATTGGCTGTTCTCAACGTCAGTCAAACGTCAATCAAAGAGGTTCTCCGCAGTGATTGGAGGAGTGCCGTTGGCGTCAACCCGGAAGCTCCAGAGGGAAGCGCTGTCAGTGATTGGCTGGTGAGTGGATTTGATCCGACGCTTTTCGAGCACATGTAATGTCCCTTTAATGGAGGAGGTAGGGCAAATGTTTGATAAAAGCTATTTAAAGTACAGTCTAACTGTATTAATGTGTTCGTGCTATAGTCATTTACTCTCCCTACTAACTCTATTTCACCAAGTTATCTGGCTGTTTTAACGGAGTTCAGATACTTTTTCGTCAACTCTGCAACTAGGCAAACGAGTCAGCAGGTTAAAGGGACGTCAATGTTCGTCTATAGGACATTAAACACTACAGTCTAAGTATAATAATGTGTTTGTGCCATAGTCGTTTACTCTCCCGTTTAATTCTGTTGCACGGCGTCATCCAGGTGTCTAAAAGGTCACCTATCCGGTTTGTTTACCATGTCTTCCTTCTCTAACACACCTGAATCAAATAATCGGGACGATTGATGATGTGATCATTTGATCCAGATGTGTCTGAGGAGGAAAACATGGAAAACAGGCTGGATATGTATCTTTGAGGAACGGACTTGGACACCCCTGCTGCAGAACCTCTGGATGGTGGACGCTCAAACCTCATCCTCATTACTTTCCCAGTGTGACCTAAGCCACCCCCCTACTCATCATTAACACACTAAAATTATTTCCTCACAGTATTGATTTTAAGCAACCAGTTGTGGCTTCAAAGAAGCTTGTGCAAGTTCATGCAAGACTATTGAAGCCAACAAATGCTTGATAAAAATTCTTTCTTTTGTAGGTTTAAATGCTTCCGTGGTCAAACATTCCAGTTAAATTTAAAAGCACAGTGTCCATGATTAATTGATATATGGTGGCTTCAGGAGACCTTTGGGGCCGTTTTATTACTAAATACAACTTGTTGCCATGCAACTCTGCTGTTTGGAAACTTTTTCCTTTGGTAGTCCACAAAGTTCATTTTCTCAGCAGGCGAGTTAATAATTATTCCACTGGTATCCCCTTGAAAAGACGACCACAAATAAGGTTGGTTAGAAAAGGTTGTTGTTGTTGTTTTTTTTTTCAGGGAGCGGTATTTGCAAGACAGTACATTGAACCCAAAAGATGACAAAAGCAACAAATATGCATTTGATTTCATATGGAATGGAAAGCAATATTGGTAAGTATCTTGCCCAGTTATTTCCTTGTTACTTGTCCATAAAAATTAATATATATATTTATGAGATAAAATGCAGTAGCATATTCGAAAATGCGAAAGTAATCTTGTTCTGTTAAAATAAGGGTTCTGGTCTAACAAGTCTGCACCATGAATAACTGCAGGGTTCCCGCAGATCCTTAAAAAGTCTTAAAATGTCTTACATTTAAAATCCGTATCATTAAGGTCTTAAATTGCCTTCAATTTAATGGAAAATTGCAGTAGGTATTACATTTCCAGACGATGCATGTAATGCCAGGGAAATGACCGTCTTCCGTAAAACCTCTAATGGTGTGCATTTGTTTTATCAATGGCCGTGCACGATATACAAGAGTTTTGGATTAATATGTTATGCGGTACGTTGTCCACTACCTCAGCATACGTCAGCGACTTGACATGACGCCATTTCCTGGTTGTTCGCGGTTGTAGAGGTGAGTGGGACTATGCAGAGATGGGGAAGTTGGAATTTAATAAAAAAAATGGACCGAATATCTTTTATGTAAGCGGTGGTTGGCCCCTGGTCAAAATAACAAAAGTGCCCGGTACAAAGTAGGGATGTGACAATATATTGAAAAGGTGGAATATCATGGTAGTTTGTGGGCCAAAGGTTATCAATATGCTTCCACCAAGAATCAATATATCATTTTTAAAAGGTGTCACTGTTTGGGGGGGGGGGGGGAAAGGAACCAACAGGTTGCGACCAAAATCTTCCATTAGTGTCGTGTCTGCCTTAGCTCTCTGGCTACCATTGACGGCACTCGACGTACAATCCAGTTACTGAAACTAGAGCATCCACAGCCAGTCTTTTGTGGGCATCGACAAGTCACTTCATGTTCATTTTAGGGCATTTACAGGCTACTTCCTGTTGGTTTTGAGTCACTTCCTTTTCAGTAACCCAAAATAGACTACAAGGGACTTTTAAATGCCCCCAAATCAACAGGAAGTGACCCATAAATGCCTCAACAGGAAAAGGAATTGACCGAAAATCAGCAGAAAATGACGTCAAATGCCACAAAATGAATTGGTTCCCTGCTATTAGCTACAACTGATGGCCATGGATGTCCAATCCATTTGAAGTGGGAGTGTTGCAGCGAATGAACATTATTGATAAACTCATTCCTGTTCACAGCAGAAAGATATAAAGACCTTTTTTCTTTGCTTATTGCTTGTTTCATACAATGATTTCCTGACCCACATATCAATAATTGTTTTATCGCCATATCCTGAGATCATTGTTATGATTATGATTATCGTGAGGTATTCAGATTTCCACCCCAAATGCAAACTCAGCAACTTTTTCGTTAGGACAAAAGGGGTTAAAGCCATCGATTCCCACATGATAGTTGGAAAAATACCATTTGTGGCAACAATTGCGTTTACAGTAAAAATGTTTTTTCCTTCTTCAAAAATTGAGATGTTTTAGTCTTAAATTCTATTTTTAAAGTCTTAAAAATGTCTTTAAAAGCATTAAGTTCTACAAAATGGTGCAAGAACCCTGAACTCATTTCATCAGCTGATCTCGGATTTAATACAGCTGTTTGGGGCACCCATTGTGGTTTGGAAGAAGACTTGGAGTTGCATAACCCTTTGAGTTATTTAACCCTTTATTTGGTGTCGTCATTGGTAATTCAAAGTTGCTCTCCTGATTGAATTAAATATGCAGTGGAAGGAAAATCTAGGCATATAAATTTGACTATAAAGAAGTATCTAAAGTAGCATATAGTCCCAAAAATGTATTTTAATGTTCATATTAGAAGGCTAAAACTTGTGTATTAAATAGTTTCAGATTAATTTATTTCAAGTACAAATAGAATCTCTCATGAATGAACTTTGGGTCCTGACCCTGTCTTAGGGAATTATTGTACTAGAACAGTTTTCATATAGTCATCTACAGTCCCCTATCTAGTTTTAATTAATTTACCAGTATTGTAACTTCTTTATATTATGAGGTATCAGGACTTTAGTTTAACAATATATGAGTAAGGGATACATTATGCACCATTTATTGAAAAACAAAATAGCTTGTTTTTAAATTAACTGTGGCGGCACGGTGGCTGAGTGGTTAGCACGTCCGCCTCACAGTTCTGAGATCAAGGGTTCAATCCCGGGCTTCGGCCTTCCTGTGTGGAGTTTGCATGTTCTCCCCGTGCCTGCGTGGGTTTCCTCCGGGAACTCCGGTTTCCTCCCACGTCCCAAAAACATGCATGTTAGGCTGATTGAACACTCTAAATTGTCCGTAGGTATGAGTGTGTGCGTGAATGGTTGTTCGTCTCCTTGTGCCCTGCGATTGGCTGGCAACCAGTTCAGGGTGTCCCCTGCCTACTGCCCATAGTTGGCTGGGATAGGCTCCAGCACCTCCGCGACCCTCGTGAGGAAAAAGCGGCATGGAAAATGAATAAATTAACTGTTTTTATTTAATTGTGGTTTTCCGGAATACCCTTCAAATAATGGAACCACAAGCCAAGTTTAAAGTCATTGCTTTTTCCCCACAGTATAAATGCTTCAAAAGAAGACCAAACACTGGGACGACTAGTGAATGATGATCATGTTCATCCAAACTGCAAAGTCAAAAGAATCATGGTTCGAGGGAGACCACACCTGTGTCTGTTCGCTATCAAAGAAATCTTTCCAGGAGAAGAAATAACTTATAACTATGGTGATTCCTCTTGGCCATGGCGCTCAATGGTGAGTAAATGTTTTCATGTTATTTATTGTATGATGCAAAATTTGATTGTCAAGTTGCAAAAAATCTTTTCAATGTGACTGAATCCTCCTGTTATAGTCCCAATTTAAATGAAGTGAGAGTATTTTGAGACTGTGCATTTCCTCTGCGTAATTTCAGGCACCTTGTGAAGAGCAAAGTGACCTGAAGGTCCACGAAAGTGAGCCAGCATCAGAAAAGGCAAGTGGTGACTTGTACTTAGACAGTGACTTGGCTACGTAAATATATTCATCATATTTTGTTTATTGAATGTATCATATTTTTTCTGTTTCAATGAATCGAATTTGGCTATGTTATTAACTCATCCACAGGAAGCCTTGGGTAGGAGTGAGGCTGAGAGGACAGGAGTCAGTCTTGGTCTTGTGTCATCCCATGATGAACCAGTAAGTGGACTCTATTTTTGTTATGGATGTACCGAAAGCAAAATTCTTGGCAGAAATCGAAAACCGTATATTGGCAACACTTGGCTGAAAACGAAAGGCCAAAAATGCAAATGTATATAATTCATGTTTTATATAATTTGATAAATTATTTACTTTCCAATTAATGCCCTTTGCTTTGGCATTTGTTCTACAACTCAGGAGGCACGAGACATTTTGTTTGAAAGGTGCCAATTCTGAAACCCCATGGGAAGGTGCGTTACCAGCGGCAGTGAGCGTTTTGTGTCAAACTCTAAATGGTTCTGGCGTCATCATAGCAACACACGTCATGGCCGATGAAACTTTGATGAATGCTGATGAATGAAAGTTTGGGACACTCTAAAGATGGGTCTCACCCCTCCAGTTGCAAAGCTAAATGAGATCTCGTTGTATGTATATAGTTCACAACAACAACAAAAAACTATTACATTCTCGACGAAACTAGTAAAGTTCTTTACAAGGCTATTACAATCTCTCCTTAAAATGAGACTTGGTGTGTTTATGTACAAGAAGCGGAATTGATCATGAGTCGGATGATTTTGTAGTGGCGACCAAGCAGACCGAAACCGATCCCGGGCGAATTAAACGGCGACTGGCAGAGGGGTGTGGAAGTCTCGGGGAAAAAAATGTGACAAAAAGAGGAAGTGGTCGTACGATAAACCTATTGTTCTAAACCACAGCAAATGCACATACAGTGGGGAGAACAAGTATTTGATACACTGCCAATGGGTTTTCCCATTGGCAGTGTATCAAATACTTGTTCTCCCCACTGTATTTGCATTTAAATCGTACTTTATTTCAGTACTGTTCGCTTGATTAATTTCTAAACTACTCACGCATTGGCTCAAATGCACTGTACTTGATGGGACGTGGGACATCATTGGAAAGGAAACGTCAGAACGCGCATGTAGCCGCGGTAAAGCAAATTTATTTTCCTTCATTTAATAATTTATATATTTCTTTGATTCACTAAAATACTTTTAAACCGCAGACATGTTGGCTGTGAGCCACTAGTGTTGCTTCTTGCCGTGTTTTGATTACGTCAGCAAAAGAGACTATGGTTCTTCACGCTATTCAGTGGTAAAGTTTCTTTTAACCGAAAACCAAAAATGCAAGTTTAGTTATTTTCGGCCGAAAGTTTTTGGCGCCTATTTTTTGTGACTTTAAAAAAAATATATAGAGTGTATAAATATTCTCTTTTACTGTGGGTTCCATATTTCAATTGTCAGGCTGCAAAAAATATCTTTTTGACTCAAGCTTCCTGTTATGTTCCCAAATTAAGTTAAGTGAGAGTATTTTGAGACGGTGCATTTTCTCTGTAATTTCAGGCACCTTGTGAAGAGCAAAGTGATCTGAAGGTTCACAAAAGTGAGCCAGCATCAGAAAAGGTAAGTGATGACTTGTACTAGCACAGTGACTTGGCTGGCTTAATATATTCATCATATATTACGACTACAACCCCTAGCAAAAAGTATGGAATCACCAGTCTCGGACGAGCACTCAGACATTTTATTATGTAGAACAAACTGTGCTAAAAAGCTTGAAAAAATAATGAATTACTTCAAAAGTGCAACTCTTTACCATTCTAAAACACTAGAAAAATGAATAAAAACATTGTGGTGGTCAGTAAATGTTACATTTATAGAGCAAGTGCAAGGAAATAAATATGGAATTACTCCATTCTGAGGAAAAATATATGGAATCATACTTTTCTTTGGTGCCGTTAGTGAGATTTACAAAGATGACTGCCTGAAGAAACCATCAAAATTCCCTAAGTCCTTGATGATATGGGGCAGCATTTCAGGCAAAGGCACTGGGGAGATGGCTGTGGTTAAATCTTCAATAAATGCACAAGTTTACATTGAAATTTTAGACAGCTTTCTTATCCCTTGAATTGAAAATGTTTGGGGACAATGAAATCATTTTCCAAGATGACAATGCATCATGCGACAGAGCTAAAACTGTTAAAGCATTCCTTGGAGAAAGACTCATCCAGTCAATGTCATGGCCTGCAAATAGCCCAGATCTCAACCCTATTGAAAACCTGTGGTGGAAATTGGGAAAAAAAATGGTCGACAGCAAGGCTCCAACCTGCAAGTATGATCTGGCAACTGCAATCAAAGAAAGTTGGCACCAAATTGATAAAGAATACTCATCAAGTCCATGCCTCAGAGACTGCAAGCTGTCATAAAAGCCAGAGGTGGTACAACTAAATACGAGAGACGTGTTATTTCTTTGTTTCTCATTATTCCGTACATTTTTCCTCAGAATGAGGATGATTGAAGTAATAATAAATAAATAATACATTTTATTTATAGAGCGCTTTTACCGGTGCTCAAAGGCGCTTTACAGTTGAGGGAAAAAAATAAATAAAACTCACACAACGTGAGCAGTACAAAACAATAGAGGAAAGAATTACACATTAAAAGCTAGTTTAAAAAGGTGAGTTTTTAACAATTTTTTGAATGTGGGAAGATCAGAACAGGTGCGGATGGTTTTAGGGAGTGCGTTCCAAAGTGAGGGGGCAGCAATGGAGAAGGCTCTGTCCCCCCAAGTACGGTGTGTTATTTGCGGGGGCAGTGCGAGAATGTTTCCATTAGATGAACGGAGGTGACGGGAGGGGGTGTGGGGACAGAGAAGGTCCGTGAGGTAAGGAGGAGCCAAGTTATTGAGTGCTTTGTATGTGAGAAGGATGATTTTGAAATTTATCCTGTGTGAGATGGGAAGCCAGTGCAGTTTGTGAAGGACGGGGGTAATGTGATTCCTGTAGGGGGTACGGGTGAGAAGGCGTGCAGCGGAGTTCTGGATATATTGTAGTTTATTGAGGAGTTTGGCTGGAGATCCGAAAAGAATGCTGTTACAATAATCGAGTCTGGAGGTGACGAATGCATGTATGAGGGTTTCTGCAGCAGAGTAGGTGAGGGAGGGGCGGAGGCGGGCTATGTTCTTAAGGTGGAAGAAGGCGGTTCTGGTGATGTGGTTGATGTGCTGATCGAATCTTAGTTTATTGTCGAAGATGATACCTAAGTTGCGGGAGTGTGTTGAGATAGGGAGGGTGCAGTTGTCGATGGTAAGGGAGAATTGACTGTTTTTGATGTGAGCTGTAGGGTCTATGATGATTATGTCAGATTTGTTGCTGTTGAGTTGAAGGTAGTTAAGTTGCATCCAGGATTTGATTTCGCTGAAGCAGTTGTGGAGTGTAGTTTTAGTGCTGTGTGAGATGGTTTTAGTGGAGATGTATATTTGGATGTCATCGGCGTAGCAGTGAAATTGCAGTCCAAATTTGCGGATGATCTGACCAAGGGGGAGGATGTAAAGAATGAAGAGGAGGGGGCCAAGAACGGAACCTTGGGGGACACCTTGTGGTAGGGAAGCAGCAGGGGACGTGCAGTTGTTAATGCTGATGAATTGTTGTCGGCCAGTGAGGTAGGAGTGGAACCAGGAAAGTGCAGTGCCAGTGATATGTAGTGATTCTAGTCGGGAGAGCAGGATGGTGTGGTTGATTGTGTCAAAAGCAGCAGTGAGGTCCAGGAGGATGAGGATGGTGAGTTGTCCGGAGTCCGAGGAGAGGAGGATGTCGTTGGTTACTTTGAGAAGTGCTGTTTCGGTGCTATGTTGTGAGCGGAAGCCAGATTGGAAAAGTTCAAATAGCTTATTGTCGGTAAGGTGGGTTCGGAGTTGTGACGCAACTGCCCTTTCCAGTATTTTTGATAGAAAAGGCAGATTTGAAATGGGCCGGTAGTTGGTCGGGATGTCGGGGTCTAAACCTGTTTTCTTTATGATCGGCGTGATGGCAGCCAGTTTGAGAAGTTTGGGGACAGAGCCAGAGCGTAGGGAGGTGTTAATGATATCAGTAATAAGTGAGGAGATGACGGGAAGACAGTCTTTTATTAGAACAGAGGGAATGGGATCTAGGGTGCAGGTGGCAGTTTTCATTCCAGACATAATGGTTGTAAGTTGAGTGGATGTTATTGGAGAAAGCTCAGTGAGTTCCTGGATAGTTGTGGGCGTAGAGGCAGATGGTAAAAAAGATGGAGGGGAAGGTGGAGCAGTAGACTGGATCCTGGAGGTGTTTAGGTTACTGTAAATGTTGTCTATTTTTGTTTGGAAAGATGAGAGAAATAATAAACACTTTTCAGGAGTGAATGAAGTAGAGGTGTTGTCATGCGGTTTGAGCATTGAGTTGATGGTGGAAAAGAGAGCCTTAGAATTGTTGGAGGCAGAACGAATAATGTTGGCATAGTGGGTGGTTCGGGCAGTGTTGATTGCTTCTTTGTATTGCAGTAAGTGGTCTTTGTATGCTAGTAGATGAACTGTTAAGCCGGTTTTCTTATGGAGTCTTTCGAGTTGTCTTTTCCTGGTCTTCATCAGGCGGAGAGTGGGTGTATACCAAGGGGCAGAGTGAGTAAAGGAGACTGTTTTTGTTTTAAGGGGGGCAAGCTGATTTAAGCAGGAAGAGAGTATGGTGTCATAATATTTTACCAGGATAGTGGGGTCATTAGTTGACGGGGGGGGGCGAGGTGGATAGATAGTTGGTGAGTGAGGCTGTTAAAGCTGTGGGAGAGATGGATTTAAGATTCCTGAAAATTATCGTGCGGTTTTGTTTGGTAATGGGAATAGGAGTGTCTATGTCCATAGTGATAGCTAGGTGATCAGAGATGTGAAGGTTATAGCTGTTTAAGTGCTGGATATTAAGATTAGTGGAGCAGACTAAATCGAGTATGTGACCATGACTGTGTGTGGTTAAATTAATATGCTGAGTGAAATTCAGGCATTGTAGTAGATCAAGAAATTCAGTGGCCAGTTTATTGTTAGTGCTGCCAATGTGCAGATTAAAATCACCAAGGAGAAGAATTGAGGGAGAGATGGCAAACAACTGGGTTAGTAGATCAGTAAGGTCAGAGATAAAGGAGGGGTGTGGTTTGGGGGGACGGTAAATGGTGGCAGCAACCAGGGGACTAGGGCCGGAGAGTTTGAAGATCAGGTGTTCAAATGAGGGGACGGATGGAATAGAGATGGCAGTTGTCTTGATAGTCTTCCGGTATATGACAGCAATGCCTCCACCTCGGCCAACAGAGCGGGGTTTGTCCAAGTATGTGAATCCAGTGGGAGTGATTTGATTCAGAGAAAGATATTCTAACGGTTTTTGCCATGTTTCAGTAAGGCAGAGGAAGTCTAGGTTCCTATCTGTTATGAATTCATTGAGAATCATTGTTTTGTTATTGAATGATCGGGAGTTCAATAACGCCAATTTCAGGATGTTTTGTTTTATAAGGGGTAGTGGTGATATGGGAATTGGACAGAGGTTGGCTGAATTGATCTGTCTTGATTTGACTACATGGCGCCGCCTGTGGGTGATGACGGTTTTAATTTGATTTACAGGTAGAGATTGTAGCGACAGAGGGGGCCAAACAGGGGCGCTGATGGACGGAAACCGGTACTGTGATGTCGTCGGATTTATGTGATGGGAGGGGTCGCAGGAGTTTAACAGTCATGCTGTGAGAACACGTGTGGATGTTTGGATAGCGTAATGGAGATTTCCTGTGAGCATTTCCGATCCCATCCTATTTGGGTGGATACGATCCCGATTGAAGAGGGAAGTGCGGTTCCAGAAGAGATTGAAGTTATCTATGAAGTTAATATTGCGGCTGATACAGGTTGACTGGAGCCAGGTGTGAAGACTGAGAATTCTGCTGAAGCGCTCTACACCACGTGACATGGTAGGAATCGGGCCAGAGATAAAAACGAGTTTCCCACAGTTAGTTAAATAGTCAAAAAGGGCTAAAAAGTGTTGTTTTGTCATTTCTGAATTTTTGTGGGAAGTATCATTTGAGCCAATGTGAACAACAATCCTGTTGACAGTGGATGGGAGAGAGCATAACAGTGGCGGGAGTTTATTTAGTAGTTCAGGGACTGTGGCGCCAGGATAACATTTTGTGATTGAATTGTAAAACCGTACATTTCGGATTATTGAATCTCCCACTATTAAGGTGTTCGGGGTGAAAAGGGGACGAGGGGGAGATTGCACGTGGGTCATTTTGGAGGCGGCTGAGTTGGCGTTGTGAGGAGAAGACGTGATGGTGGTGGGGGGGGGGTTCCGTGACGTGGATAGGCTTCCCTGCCGTCGACTGTAGGCAGGGGGTTGTTGTAGAGAGGCGAAGCGGAGGTGTTCTCAGGTGTTTCTGGGAGGGAGGATGAGTGGGTAGCTTCGGCTTTGACGTAGGGGGCGGGCAGCCATTTTGAAACGCAGCGCCGTTATCCTCGTCGAGAATCGAGAATCTATTATATAGTGTGATTGCGGTGGGTAGCGGAGTACTTTTATGACGAGGTGGAGGTGTATTTTTATGGTGAGTATGTTCCGATTCGTTTCGCCTGTATCCGGAAGCAGGAGTGAAGCTGGCCAGTGTTTTTGGCTTTGCGCCAAGGTGGGACCAGTGAGCAGCTGCTGCAGTGGACGGACTTTTCGGTGAGGTGATTGGAACAGTTGAGTCGAGTTCTGCAGTGGGCGATGAATTTTTTGCGGGGCCTAGAGCGACGACCATCGAATCAAGAAGTTGCTCGTCTTCCCTCAGAAGGTGGAGCAAGGAGATTCTTCCCTCCAACTCTGTAATCTTTTGGCTGAGTCGATGGCAACTATCACAGCCAGGCGAGGTCAGTGGAGCCATTTTTACGTTGTTTAAGAGCTCAAGTGAAGGATGAAGTGATTCCATACTTGTTTCCCTGCACTTGTGCTATAAAAGTACCATTTACTGACCACCACAATGTTTTTTTATTCATTTCTTTCAGTGTTTCTGAATGCTAAATGCACTTTTGAACTAATTATTTTTTTCAAGCTCTTTATCTGAGTTTGTTCTACATAACATGTCTGAGAGTGCTCGTCCGAAACGGGTGGTTCCATACTTTTTGCTAGGGGTTGTACATACGTCTTGCTGCCTAGTGTACATTGGAGTCTAACCTGGTAGACAAGAGGGTAGCCTCCCTCTGCCTAGGTGGGGGATCCTAACTGTTGTTTGTGCTAATGTACCAAACAGTAGCAGCTCAGAGTATCCACCCTTTTTGGAGTCCTTTGAGCTGGTGCTAGGGAGTATGTTTCTAGGGACTCCCTTGTTCTGATGGGGGACTTTAATGCTCACATGGGCAATGACAGTGGGACCTGGAGGGGCGTGATAGAGCCCGGCAGACCCAAGCGTTTTGTGAGGGTTTGCTGGAAACGCCTGGCGGAAACCCCTGTCTGGAGGAGTTTCAATTCCTATCTCTGGTAGAGCTTCACCCATGTCCAGGGAGAAGCAGGGGACATTGAGCCCCAGTGGACCATGTTCCGCGCTTCCATCGCAGAAGAGGTTGACCGTAGCTGCGCCCGCAAGGTGGTCTGGGCCCGTCGTGTCAGCAATCCCAGAACCCGCTGGTGGACAGCAGTGGTGAGGGATGCCGTCAAGCTGAAGGAGTCCTATTGCGCCTTTTTGGCCTGCGGGACTCCAGAGGCAGTTGATGGGTATCGACTGGCCAAGCAACATGCTTCTCTGGTGGTCACTGAGGCAAAAAACGCAGGCATACGAGGAGTTTGCTAAAGCCTTCGAGAACGACATCAGGACTTCTTCAAAGAAAATTTGGTCCATCGCTCAGCATCTCAGGAAGTGAAAGCATTGCACCACCATCACTGTGCATAGTGTGTTTGGGGCGCTGCAGACTTCAATCTGGGATGTTGTGAGTTGGTGGGCCAAATACTTTATACTTTATACTCGGTTATACTTTATACTCCTCGACATTAGCAACACACCTTCCCATGAGGAAGCAGAGCCTTGGGACTCCGAGGTGGGTCCTACCACCTACGGGGTTGAAGTCACTGAGGTGATTAAAAAGCTCCTCAGCAGCAAAGTGGGATGAAGACTCTCGATGTTAAGGGGTTGTCTTTGTTGACACACCTCTGCAACATCGCGTGGACAACGGGGACAGTGCCTCTGGATTTTTTTTCTCTTTCATGGAATCGCTAAGTTGGCTCTTTTATTAACATATTCACAGGAAGCATTGGGTGGGAGTGGGGCCAAGAGGAGAGGAGTCAGTCGCGGTCTTGTTGAATCAAATGATGATAAGGTAAGTGGACTATTTTTGTTATAGATGTACCGAAAGCAAAATTCTTGGCCAGAACCGAAAACCGTATATTGGAAATACTTGGCCGTTCCAATGATGACACACTTTGTGGACAGTATTTTTGTGATTCTAATTTGCATTACCACACTGATTGGTGTTAAGAACAACATTTGAAAAGTGTATATATATTTTTAAAATTTAACTTAATCTTATGACAATTTTTTCACGACTTTAAAATGGCTACAATCTTTTTGTGATTTTTTTTTCTTTTAAAATATTTTGTTTAATTTTTCAATCCTGGCAAGTTTTTATTTTTACTGTGCCAGAATAGTTTGATAGGCAGCAAGCTATGCTGTATGTGTCAGGTGTTCACCTGACTTACCTCAATTATGAGGACACCCGTTTTTTAGTCTCCCCTCCCCCACCTCCATATTTAACGTTGATCAGGCAGTACGCTAATATGTGTGTCAGGTGTTCACCTGACTTACCTCCATTATGAGGACACCTATTTTTTTAGTCTTCCCTCGCCCACATACATATTTAACGTTGATCAGGCAGTACGCTAATATGTGTGTCAGGTGTTCACCTGACTTACCTCCATTATGAGGAAACCTATTTTTTTAGTCTCCCCTCCCCCACCTACATATTTAACGTTGATCAGGCAGTAGGCGAAGATGTGTGTGTCAGGTGTTCACCACCTACATATTTAACGTTGATCAGGCAGTACGCGAAGATGTGTGTGTCAGGTGTTCACCTGACTTACCTCCATTATGAGGACACCATTTTTTTTTTGTCTCCCCTCCCCCACCTTCATATTTAATGTTGATCAGGCAGTACGCTAAGATGTGTGTATGTGTGTATGTGTCTGCAGTTTACCCGACACGCCTGCATTATGAGGAGACCTTTAATTATAAAACACCTATTGGTTTTCCCTCATTAGATTTAACATGTTGGTTTGGTGAAAATAAAACCTTTATTGGCTCCATGATCCCATAAATCTTTCAGAAGCTCTGGAATAATACATACTTTAGCCTTACAATGAATTATTTTTATATTATATTGTTTATTGAATAAAAAATATTTTTTTCTATTTCAAGTACTCTCTAATTTTTGTTTATTAACTCATCCACAGGAATCTGTGGCCGGCATTGAGGCCGAGATGACAGGAGTCAGTCCTGGTGTTGGATCATTCAAGGATGATACAGTGAGTTGACTGTATTATTGTGGTGTCATGCTTTTGAATTCAATAATAATTTAGCTTTGTTTGGCCATATGAAGATGCTCAAGAACGACGTAACTACTTGATACAGATTAGGACAGCCGGGAAGCAGTCCTGTGAGGACAGGGACATACAGTGGGGCAAATAAGTATTTATTCAACCACTAATTGTGCAAGTTCCCCCACTTGAAAATATTAGAGAGGCCTGTAATTGTCAACATGGTTAAACCTCAACCATGAGAGACAGAAATTGGAAATAAAACAAACTCACATTGTTTGATTTTTAAAGAATTTATTTGCAAATCATGGTGGAAAATAAGTATTTGGTCAATACCAAAAGTTCATCTCAATACTTTGTTATGTACCCTTTGTTGACAATAACGGAGGTCAAACGTTTTCTGTAACTCTTCACAAGTTTTTCACACACTGTTGCTGGTATTTTGGCCCATTTCTCCATCCAGATCTCCTCTAGAGCAGTGATGTTTTGGGGCTGTTGTTGGCAACACAGACTTTCAGCTCCCTCCGCAGATTTTCTATGGGGTTGAGACCTGGAGACTGGCTAGGCCACTCCAGGACCTTGAAATGCTTCTTACGAAGCCACTCCTTTGTTGCCCTGGCTTTGTGTTTGGGATCATTGTCATGCTGAAAGACCCAGCCACGTCTCATCTTCAATGCCCTTGCTGATGGAAGGAGATTTTCACTCAAAATCTCTCAATACATGACCCCATTCATTCTTTCCTTTACACAGATCAGTCGTCCTGGTCCCTTTGCAGAAAAACAGCCCCAAAGCATGATGTTTCCACCCCCATGCTTCACAGTGGGTATGGTGCAATTCAATATTCTTTTTCCTCCAAATACGAGAACCTGTGTTTCTACCAAAAAGTTCTATTTTGGTTTCATCTGACCATGACAAATTCTCCCAGTCCTCTTCTGGATCATCCAAATGCTCTCTAGCGAACCTCAGACGGACCTGGACGTGTACTTTCTTCAGCAGGGGGACACGTCTGGCAGTGCAGGATTTGAGTCCCTGGCGGCGCATTGTGTTACTGATGGTAGCCTTTGTTACTGTGGCCCCAGGTCTCTGTAGGTCATTCACTATGTCCCCCCGTGTGGTTCTGGGATTTTTGCTCCCCGTTCTTGTTTTCATTTTGACGCCACGGGGTGAGGAGGGAGTTGAAAGTCCGTGTTGCCCAACGACAGCCCCAAAACATCACTGCTCTAGAGAAGATCTGCATGGAGGAATGGGCCAAAATACCAGCAACAGTGTGTGAAAAGCTTGTGAAGAGTTACAGAAAACGTTTGGCCTCCGTTATTGCCAACAAAAGGTACAAAACAAAGTATTGTGATGAACTTTTGGTATACACCAAATACTTAGGCCAAACGTTTTCTGTAACTCTTCACAAGCTTTTGATACTTATTTTCTATATTTTACTTATTTTCCACCACGATTTGCAAATAAATTCTTTAAAAATCAAACAATGTGATTTTCTGTTTTTTTCCCCACATTCTGTCTCTCATGGTTGAGGTTTACCCATGTTGACAATTACAGGCCTCTCTAATATTTTCAAGTGGGAGAACTTGCACAATTAGTGGTTGACTATATACTTATTTGCCCCACTGTACTTAATCGATCGGACAACAAGATAGTGTGTCAGGTGTTCATGTGATGTACTTGATTTTTGCAGGCACTTCTCTTTCCTGTGTTTAAATGTTTCAATACAGTTGTACCTCTAGATATGAATTTAATTTGTTGCAGGACTTTAAGATGAAATGGTCATATGTCGAGCGGGATTTCCCAAAAGAATACTTAATACTATAATTGGGTTAATTCGTTTCAAAGCCCAAAAACGATGAGAAAAGTGATTAATTAGATTACTCACAACTGACAAAAATGACGCTGTTATTAACAACACTGGTTATGTGGACTTCTGATCTGCCAGCTTGTTGTCTTCTGTCACCTTCTAAAATTACAACTGGCTGACGACTCTTCAGGTGTTCATTCGTGGCCGACAAGCTTGGCATTGCAGACTGCACACGATAGTATAGACCCTACCCACCTACGTCACAAAACCACGTGCTCGCTGTATGGTTCCGCCCACTTGTCCGTCATTTTGACTCTGTATTAGCATTGTTTGCAATTGATGGCGGAATTTAAAATGCATTTCATGGAAGACCCGGTGCTTTCTGATGCCGCAAACTCACTGGATCTGTTGCATAAAAGGCGTTATGAGGAAAAGCTTCGTTCTATACAGTCGCCAGATCCATATTTGATGCCCAAATCGATGTTTTTCGACCCACTGTCTTCGCCCTGTCTGCCTGACATCTGCTACGCAGATATTTACAATTATCTTGTCCACATTAAATCAGCCTATTCTCACGAAAATATGAAAAACTTCAAGAGCTTGGAGGCTTATAAATACTTCGTTGCTGGTTGGGTGAAACAGGTCCTCGTCCACGAAAATTCGGCAGGAATCTATCTTGTGCTTGGAAAGGTGAGTTACGAAATTTTCAATTCAAAATCTTTTGTTATTGCTAACATCCACTGTCAAGTCTAATGTATTTCATGTCGTTTGTCAATGGAGTTAAGGCTTTTAATGTTTATATGGTTTAGCGATAGCACTCTCACTACATACATACGTGTATGTTGTCGGCGATTAGCCTAGCAATGATCTTAATTGTGGTTATTTGTCAGCCCCGTAGACGAGGCCAGTTTCTTTCACTTGGTACCAGCTAAATATTATTCAAAAAATAACGATGGTGGAAGAAAGGGAAGTCACAAACATCTTGAATTTGAAACTATGTCGTACTACGTCGTATGTTGTCGGCGATTAGCCTCGCAATGATGTTAATTGTGGTTATTTGTCAGCCCCATAGACGAGGCCAGTTTCTTTCACTTGGTACCAGCTAAATATTATTCAAAAAATAACGATGGTGGAAGAAAGGGAAGTCACAAACATCTTGAATTTGAAACTATGTCGTACTACGTCGTATGTTGTCGGCGATTAGCCTCGCAATTATCTTAATTGTGGTTATTTGTCAGCCCAAAACCCTCTAAGTATATCTTAAATGCATCTTACCGGATATAAAATGACTACTGCATAGTCTGTGGTGATTTTTGTTGCCCAGTTTTCACGTCGAATTGCAGCCGTCCATTTCGCTCTCTTTGGATCCCTCGGAATACGGTAAAACTTCAAGTCTCTCCTTCCATCTTCTCTGTTAGTGCAACCAACAGCCACACACGCCTTCACCATTTTGATTATTAATGTTAAGGAGCAGAAAAACACGCCGTAAATAGGAGAAATGTACGTAGCCGTAACAGGTTAGCACTATGTTTTGACGGACAAGTGGGCGGTACCATTCAGGAGAGCGGAGTTGTGACGTCACGTGGGTAGGGTCTATACCCTCCTTTGTTTCGTTGAAATAAGTCCATGCTTTGGCTACAATGGTGTGCTTTTTTGGCTTTGTGTCACTTTACCCGCTTGCGCTCCGCCATCCGAAACTTTCTACATATATACTGTATATATTTTTTTTTAACCCTTTATTAACCGTCGACGGAATGGTGTGCTCGTCGACGCATTTGTCATTGACGACGTCGACTAGTCGGGACAGCTCTAATCTCTTTATCCTTAATCCATATCAGCAAAAGGTGTTTAATTTCCTCCGACATTTAGAGAGAATAGTTGCCCCCTTGGATGCGTTGACCATTTAGATGGCTTCCATCTGCTTGAGGACCTTCCAGATCATAGACATACAGTAGGGCAAATAGGTATTTAGTCAACCACTAATTGTGCGAGTTCTCCCACTTGAAAATATTAGAGAGGCCTGTAATTGTCAACATGGGTAAACCTCAACCATGAGAGACAGAATGTGGAAAAAAAAAAAAAAGAAAATCAGTTTTTTTTTTTAAGAATTCATTTGCAAATCATGGTGGAAAATAAGTATTTGGTCAATATCAAAAGTTCATCTCAATACTTTGTTATGTACCCTTTGTTGGCAATAACGGAGGCCAAACGTTTTCTGTAACTCTTCACAAGCTTTTGACCAAATAATTATTTTCCACCACGATTTGCAATTAATTCTTTAAAAATCAAACAATGTGATTTTCTGTTTTTTTTTATCCTTTCCACATTCTGTCTCTCTTGGTTGAGGTTTACCCATGTTGACAATTACAGGCCTCTCTAATATTTTCAAGTGGGAGAAGTTGCCCAATTAGTGGTTGACTAAATACTTATTTGCCCCACTGTATTCCTGTCGTGTTGAACCCTCTTTTTTTATTGTCATACTTCTTTTTTTTTTTTTTTTTAGTGCTACCATAGAATGTTTGGTGCAGTTCTCAGTGCTTTGGAAAATTGTGAAGACTGCACTGGGCCTGTCTCCAGTTTAAAATGGATTGGGGTAACATGCAAATGTTTGTATTTTTCATTACTTAAACAGATCTTTTATTAATAGTTACTGAAAATATTTGTTAAACTAAAGCAAAAATGTTCACATAACTTTAATGGTTCTTTTAAATGTGCTTTTAGTATGTTCAAGATCATGGCATAAATCCTGTTTTTTGAAGAATTCATCACTGGTATGTTTGTCTTCATAAGCATTTGAACATTTGCTCCAAACTGTTTGATATTTGAATTCTGACAAATATGACTTAAGTCAAACTTTTTGTTTGTTTGTTTGTTTGCTGTATATGATGCTACTAAGTCTTGGGATCATGTTTCTGACTCTGAAATCAGTGATTCAGCTTCAGATGATGTCTATCTTCCATCAAGAAGCTCTGATGGATCCAGCTCTGATTTTCCTACTGACACTGAAAAAGAGAAAAACATTACTGGAGAAGTTGCAGAATGTGTAAAAGAAAGTATGAGCATAATCAGGAGGTAATAAATAGGCATAGTAGATCACTGAAAGTCAGAAGAAGAGCTGGACCATCAAAAGTCTCTGAGGATTCCAAAAAGTATGTCCATTGTACATATTGCAAAGTTTCACACATAAGTCGCACCCCCAGCCAAATTATGAAAAAAACTGACTTATAGTCCGAAAAATACGGTACTATATTTATTCATACCTTTGTATACTACTTTTATTCAATACTTTGTACAGTAATTACTACATTTATTCATACCATTGTACACTACTTTTATACACTACTTTGTACACTACCTTTGTTAACTACTTTTGTACACTACATTTGTACACTAGCAAGTTTTAAGCATGCTGAAATTGTCCCCACCAACTTTGAAGTAAACTTATTTGCTTTATATCATGAGTTCATTTACACTTATAACTACATTTATTCAATACCTTCGTGCAATACTTATATACACTATTTTGTACACTACATTTGTTCACTACTTTTGTACACTTTTAAATTTGGGTCATTTTAATATAGAAGTGGTCAATTTAAAATTTAAAAAAAATATTACAAGAATAGAGTCAATTGAAACTAATATAACAAAAAAAGTTCTGAGACAAGTTGAAGACAGTTGGGTCTTTTTCTTCAATGTTATGACTTACATTGGGCATTTACTGTTTTTTACACATTGTACAAATGATGCAGTTTTGATCAATAACAATGGTTTACAACAGAAATGACACAAAATTGGAAGTCAAACAACTCAGAACAGGACACACTATCGCTTAAAGACAAACAGATTGAACGAACACCACCAAATAACTTGTTTACAGCGCGTCAGACAGAGACCCTCACTCCCCTCATTGTAACTTGATACTCACAGAACAGCGAGTGCGATGTGGCGTCGTCGCTATCCGATGGTTGAGCAAAGAGGATGTCTGCCTCGGATCTTTCTGTTGAACTGCTGCTGCTGCCACTAGGAGGCTCAGCCTCTCTGTTGGCCTCACTCGGACCACAACACTTTAAGGGCTCACCAGACCACTTGGGGATGTCAACCACCTCCACTTTAACATATGGAGGGTCCTCCTCCATTTTGAGGACATTAGGTTGTTGCTGCTCCTCAATGTAGGGGTTCTCAACTCTTATGAAATACTCATCCCACTCATCTTTAATGTGGACGAATTCTTCCTCCTCCTTCTTGATGAATTGCGACTCTTCCTCCTCCTCTTCTCCAATGCGAGCAGACTCCTGGCGTTCAGGACAATGCGCTTGACTGGCATCTGCAAGACCATAAACACACATGGGCCAGATCTTATTTATTCATTTGACATATTCTGTCCCCAAAATATTTATTGCCTCAGAAATATTCTTCCTACTTTGTATTTATCCGTATTTTGTGATAATCTACCACGACACTGCTTGATATCACATTTAAAAATTATGTATATATTTTTTACCAATCCTGTTCAGCTGCTTTGACACAGATAATGAGAATTTGATTGTCCGTAAGGTCTGAACAGTTTTAATGTGTAGCATGGGGGTTTTACATACTCCCATTGAGGTTGGTCATTATATTTTATGTATCAGGAGAAAACAGTGGACATGCTGAATGTGCCGGTGCATTTTTTTCCCCCTCAAATGCACGTTTGATTGGCTTATGACTTGACCATTCCAACTCCGCACGGCCACACACGCACTTCCAAACAGCCCCGACAGATTCATGGCGACATGCCGCCGCTTCCTCCATCCCCTTTAAAGAGGGATATTAGTTTGTTTTTTGTTTTTTTTCGGCCAGCAGTAACAGCAGCAGCCACTGTAGTAATGTAAAAAGACGCCAATGTTGTGCAAGTGGGAAACACACCACCAATTTTGCTACTGAAAGTCCTACTTGCATCAGAGTTAGCATATCATTAAACTGTGTGAACTTGCTAACCTGCAAAACTACTGCAGTCAGGGCAGCCTCCACAAGGAAAAATGAAGTCAAGCTAGCCATCCCTCATTTGGATCATTGTTTGCATTTGCAAAAATCTGTGAATTAGAGGCGGACCCTATTTACAGTATTTTGTGTGTGTATGTGTTCAATGTATTCATACAGATTTAACAGCACTGGGAATAGATACATATAAGACAGGTTTTCCCTCAGTTTTCCCCCAAAGTAGAATACTAATAAAAAATAAAGAAACAAAGAAACCCTTTCCTCAGTTACTCCCAAAAACGTATAAATAAGTTCTATTTTTAATTGTTTCAGTGTCCCAAAGCTGTATTTATACGTCTTTTACGTTTTTTTTTTGTTTTTGTTTTTTTCAAAAAAGACATCTCTGGGTTCTGATTCAATTTAGCTCCAAAGCACAAAGCTGAAAATCCATTTTAAAGCAATTAAAGATACACGATAATATCGGTCACCGATAATTATCGGCCGATAATGACAATTATAACGTCACACAGATAATCCAGATAATAAAAAAATTCAACCGATAATGCAATCCGATAATTATGTACTTGATTTAGCCTCCAAATGTGCGCAACCTAAGAATTCAGCACGCCGCCTCCTCAACCCCTCCCCTCTCTGAAGCCCCTGAGGGAGGAGGCGTTGAGGAGGCGGAGTTACACAAGAAGAAGTAGTTGAATATTATGGCGGCTGTTACTATAAAAAAACGATGCTCTCGCCATCTGCGAAACATGTACCGCAGAAGTTCCACGAGGCGGAAAGAAAGCGTCCTCATTCAAAACCACTAACCCAGTATCCATTTAAAACTTAATCACAAAGATTTTTGGAACGAATACGAGGCTGCTGCTAGCAGGAATGCTGAAGCATTTTGCAGCTCTCTTCATTGCGTTTTCCTCGTTGTGAATAGACCTTACCCACGTGACGTCACAACTCCACTCTCCTGAATGGTACCGCCCAATTGTCCGTCAAAACATAGTGTTAACCTGTTACGGCTACGTACATTCCTCCTATTTACGGCGTGTTTTTCTGCTCCTTAACATTAATAATCAAAATGGTGAAGGCGTGTGTGGCTGTTGGTTGCACTAACAGAGAAGATGGAATGAGAGACTTGAAGTTGTACCGTATTCCGAGGGATCCAAAGAGGAGAGCGAAATGGACGGCTGCAATTCGACGTGAAAACTGGGCACCAAAAAAATCACCACAGACTATGTAGTAGTCATTTTATATCCAGTAAGATGCATTTAAGATATACTTAGAGGGTTTTGGGCTGACAAATAACCACAATTAAGATCATTGCTAGGCTAATCGCCGACAACATACACGTATGTATGTAGTGAGAGTGCTATCGCTAAACCATATAAACATAAAAAGCCCTAAGTGCATTGACAAATGACATGAAATAAATTAGACTTGACAGTGGATGTTAGCGAGAATAAAAGATTTTGAATTGAAAATTTCGTAACTCACCGTTCCAAGGACAAGATAGATTCCTGCCGAATTTTCGTGGACGAGGACCTGTTTCACCCAACCAGCAACGAAGTATTTATAAGCCTCCAAGCTCTTGAAGTTTTTCAAATTTTCGTGAGAATAGGCTGATTTTGTGTGGACAAGATAGTTGTAAATATCAGCGTAGCAGATGTCAGGCAGACAGGGCGAAGACAGTGGGTCGAAAAACATCGATTTGGGCATCAAATATGGATCTGGCGACTGTATAGAACGAAGCTTTTCCACATAATGCCTTTTATGCAACACATCCAGTGAGTTTACGGCATCCGAAAGCACCGGGTCTTCCATGAAATGCATTTTAAATTCCTCGATCAATTGAAACCAATGCTAATACAGAGACAAAATGACGGACAAGGGGGCGGAACCATACAGCGAGCACGTGGTTTTGTGACGTCGGTGGGTAGGGTCTATAGTTCCCCCCTCGACGGGCTGACTGGTCCTTCTCAAGCCATTTATTTAGCTATTGGGGAAAAATACTTGGATAAAAAGAATATCCTGTAAAAATATTGGAGTAGAGAGACTAAAACAATGACATTTTGCGGCTCTCTTCGTCGCATTTTCCTCGTTCTGAATATTTCCCCCTCAATGGGCTGAATAGTAAAACCGATGAGCCCATTCTCCTGCTGACGTCATCCACCTGTTGGGGACGCTAGAGCCTTATAATGGTAGGCGTGGCTAACCGGCAGATTAAAAGACTAATTTCTTGTCATCTGCGCTTTGCTAAATTGTTGTATATAGTCGAATCGTCTCAAAATATGATTCTAATTCACATAACAATGCTATTTAAGACTTTTTTTCTCCTGTCGTATGCTCTTTAAACGATAAGTCAGGGTCGAATAAAACTCCTAGGTTTTTAACTGTGGTGCCGGAGGCTACACTTACATTGTCCAGAGTGACTATCTGGGCAGCTAAAGAGTCTCTCACACTTTTCGGGCCTATTATAAGGACTACTGTCTTTTCAGGGTTAAGTAGAAGATAGTTAGTGCTCATCCAGGTATTTATATCTCGGATGCAGGTGCTTAGTTTGTCCACTTGCCTGATCTGCTCAGGTTTAATTGATAAATACAGTTGTGTGTCGTCAGCGTAACAATGAAAGTTAATGCTCTGTTTTCTGATGATATTACGTAGAGGAAGCATATACAGCGTAAACAAGATGGGCCCGAGGACCGATCCTTGAGGCACACCATAACTAACTCTAGAGTACGGTGATGATTGCTGGTTTACATTGACAAACTGGTACCTATTAGACAAATATGATTTAAACCAGCAGAGGGCTGCTCCTCTAACGCCTATGTCACATTCTAGTCTCTGCAATAAGATATTATGGTCGATTGTGTCAAAGGTTGCACTCAGGTCCAACAGAACCAGGATCGAGACTAATCCAACGTCAGCGGCTAGTAACAAGTCATTAGTTACTTTGACTAATGCAGTTTCAGTGCTATGATGAGCTCGAAAGCCAGACTGGAAATGTTCAAATAAACTATTGTCCTGTAGGTGCTGACAGAGCTGTTTAATTACCACTCTTTCAAGGACTTTGGAGAGAAATGTTAGATTAGAGATAGGTCTATAATTGGGCAAGATATCAGGATCAAGAGTAGGTTTTTTCAAAAGCGGTTTAATAACTGCTTACTTAAAGGACTGCGGCATGTGGCCAGTAACTAATGAGGTATTTATTATATTTAAGATAATATCAATAGTTAGAGGCAGGGTCTCTTTAAAAAGTTTGGTTGGGATCGGGTCTTGGAGGCACGTTGATGGTTTGGAGGACATTGCACAAAATATACGTCGACTCACGTTAATAAGCCAAAGACGTAATCCGCGCTTGATGGCAATACGTCAGTACTTGGGAATTATCAGAATTATTAGCTTTGTATAAAATTTCATTTGGGCAATTCATTATTTATTTATTTGTCTGTACCTAATAATCTGTAAACAGATTTGTTTTTAAAATACATTTAACACTAGAAAACCCAGTAGAGGCCGAATCGTCCTTTCCCCAAGACGATTCTTCTAATATTCCCAAGCAATGGCCGATTTGGCCTCTCTTTCGGAAAAACCCAGAGCTGGCCAAAATGACCCAAGTGCTTTTGAATTGGCAAGTCGTTGTATGACATAGAGCTGCCATTCATATGTAAATATAACCACTAAACATAAATTATGTTGGTGTGCAGCCCAAACGGAGGGGAACACACCAGGGTTAAACAATTCATGTCATAGTTTGTGTCAGTTCAAGTAAAGCTACATTTATTTATTTACATTTATTTATGGAGTTTACACTGTTTACATTTTTTAACTCACTTCTCCTATACTCCACACACAACAACAGATAAAAATGGCCCAAATGTGTACATTGTTTTGAAAAACCGTTTTAGAACTGTAATTTGAGTGTAACAGAATGAATTTGTTTCGTGAGAAGGCACCTGTTCGGTGTCCTGAGGAGGGGGAAGGGACCTGTTGTGGAGGTGAAGCTCACCAGTTTAGTGTCATAATGCCTTCAACTACATTTTAGAAATAGAACCAAATGTTTTTTTAAATGCAAGTTAATCCAACAAAATGTGTGAAAACTATTGAGAAAAATAGTAACAGACTGAATTTATGAGGTGAGAAGGGGGAAGGGACCGGCCCCGAAAAGTTGCTTTGAACACACTGAAACAATGACTGAATGTCCTAATAGTCCTAATTATTATGAAGGTGGTATGTACTGCACAGTGTTGTTAATCTTACTTCAAAAAGTAGTAACAAACTCGATTACTTTTTGGGAGAAGTAACTCAGTTACCTCATTGTAAGAGTAATTAGTTGTTCAGCAAAGGAACTGATGTTACTTTTCATGTCGTATACATATTACATTATATCTTCTAGAACATCTTTCACATCAACGATGTTAATGTTAACTGATTGAACTGATTTTTTTCAACCTCCCCCCCCCCCCAAAAAAAACCTTGGTCAGACTTCTTACAATTTTTAAAAATCCACCTATATAAGAGTTAACGGTATACAACTTTAACTTTCAAATGCTGTGAGAAAAAAAGCTTTGTTTTTTAGGTTGTACTGAAACCGCACCGAACCATGACCTGTATGTGTTTATATAGATAATTTTTCAATATGCAGGTGAGGCTCTGAATCTCCTACCTCTCCTGTCTTTGCTCTAGTTGTTTTGATTAAAAAATATATCATACATGGTTCAATGATACATCATTCAAGAAAATTTTACGGCAATTTTGGTAAATAGAAACTGCCGTTTCTGGAGAAATTACTATGGGGCTTTGCTGTGCTCGATACAGTTCTATCAGTGACCTGTTGATTTGGGCACATTCTCTGGACACTTCCTGTTGATATCCAGTCACTTCCTGTTGATTTGGGGACATTTCTGGGACATGTCCTGTTAATATTAAGTCACTTCCTGGACATACCATCTTCATAATAAGTAGGACTGATAATTCAACATTCAGTCATTGTTTCAGTGTGTTCAAAGCAACTGCTCAGGGCCGGTCCGGTCCCTTCCTCCTCCTCAATTATTATATTTTGAGTCCCGGACTGGCTAATCAGTAAGTCTCACTAAGAAAGTAAGAAAAATATGGTGATCCTTTCCTAAGGTGATAAAGTGACCAAGTGCTTATTTTGTCGTAACGCAAATTCAGTCTGTTACTGTTTTTCTAAAAAGTTTTCACACATTTTCTGGACTAACTAGCATTTTTTTTTTTTTTTTTTTTAATTCTATTTCTAAAATGTAGTTGAATGTAGTATGACACCAACCTGATGAGCTTCACTTGCCTGGTACACCGCTGTTCCACCGCTGTTCCAGCTATTGAGTCTGGCCACCATTCAGCGGATACAATTTCCAGGGCGGAGCAAGCCACAGCAAACAGACAGCGGAGTGGACCAATCAGCGACCGGCAGACGTGACGTTAGTAAAACGATGAGGGCAGGACGAGGGACTTGCGCGTGAAAGGAAACGTACGAGGAGAGCGGAGTTTATTCAACATGGCTAGTGCGACACAGACTGTTGTCAATGACTCGTGTCGATGTGTTTTTGGTCATTTAAAACTGATTTTACCATGGATTGGAACATATTCTCGGCTCTCCTGTTCACCATCTGTGTTGTCGTGGAGACGACTTCCGACGCGCAAGAGTGACGTTGCTCGTTAACAACACGTCACGCAAATAAACGAATCTGATTTGTCGATTGATTTTGTACCTGCTCGAGAGGCCGTTAATGGGCTGGGTCCCAGACTTTTCTCTCAGTGTTTGAAAAATACAGGGAGAACAGTCTGGCCGTGCCAGGCAAGAGCTTCACCTCCACGACAGATCCCTTCCCCCTCCTCAGGACACCGAACAGTTAGTTCCCTTCCCCCTCCTCAGGACACAAATTGGGTCTGTTACTGTTTTTCTCAAAAGTTTGCACACATTTTCTGGTTATTCAGACACAATGGCCGCAATTTATGCTCCATTCCGCTGATTCAGTACGTCTAGACTACAGACACAATTCCTGCCCTACACTCAAATTGCAGTTCTAAAACACATTTTTTTTCCAAAACAATGTACAAATTTGAGCTATTTTTCCCTGTGGTTGTGTGGACAATAAGAGAAATTTGAACAAAGGAGCTAGGCACATTATAGCCAGCCGTCGTCAGCGAATCCCTCAGGTCGAGCAGTTTATTCAATCGTCAGTCGTCATCTTGGAATGTGATCGCAAAAAGGCTCTGGTCAATCATTAAGCGCGTATATATCAAATAGTCACAGGAAAAAAAAAAAAAAAAAGACTTTAGATCCTTTCAACGAGTGCAGTATAGAGAACAGAGGGTGTATTAGAGGTACATTTGTGTGTGTTTTGTATACCATTCATAGCTTTGATTTGATAGTTTTGATTTGCTGTGATAACTCTTGTTTGAACCCTGTGCATCAATAAATACCAGGAAGAAAAGACAAACAAACTGTATCAGACTCTTACTTCAGTTTTACATTTGATACTGATTTAGTGTTCTATTTTCTGCAGGCATCACAAACTTACTGCTATAACAAATATGGTAGCATGTACACGCCCCACAGATACACTGTCAGAAATATTTTTTCCAACAGTAAAATTGTAAAACAACACACACAAATAAATATGTGCAAAACCCCATTAATGTAGCTTGACTTGAACTGACACAAACTCACATGAATACTTCAACCGTGGTGTGTTCCCCTCCGTTTGGGCTGCGTACCAACACATTTCCATATGAACGGCTCTTGTCTGTCGGAGAACGACTTGCCAATTCAAAAGCACTTGGGTCATTTTGGCCACCTCTGGGTTTTTCCGGGGTAGAGGCCAAATCGGCCATTGCTTAGGACAATTGGGTGTACAAGAATTCTCTGGGACTAGTGTTAACCTATTTGAAGTTTAGTTTCAGTCCTTCCCAACGCTATTTGATTGACAGACCATTCCTTTCGTTAAAAGCAAAATAGAAAAGATAAGCGAAATAGAAACATCAATGGAAAAAATTCATTTTTTATGGCAAAGTGAAAGTCAATAAAAAAGTTACTTTATTATTCATTAATTTCTCTCTATATTTATATATTTATACATGTGTTTTTGTTTTTTTATTTTGGCACTATTGTGGTTCCACACGTTCTGCCATAACTGTCACATACAGTCTAATAAAAAATGTTTTAAAAAATTAACAACAAGGATGAATTTTACAATTCGAAAGGCAGTTTGGAATAACATTCAAACACCGTGCTGGCAGCTTAAGTCATATTGTTCGTCTTTGGTGGTAAACAGACAGCAGCCAACAGTGCTTGAGCTTCATTATCACCAACGCTTGGACATATTTTCCGTGCACCACTGCAATGCATTGTGGGATATAGGGAGCTCTGGAGTGACCATCGTTGTTGACTCGATCACTAAGCCCTCTAAGCATCGATCTCTCCAAGTTCACTTTGCTGTTTCGGGAAATGGAACAGCTCTTAAAGTGCGTACTACAGGATAAAAAAAAAAAAAAGTCTTAAATAGCATTATTATGTGAATATTTTGAGACAATTCGACTATATACAACAAATTGGCAAAGCTTAGATGAAGAGAAATTAGTCTTCTAATTTGCGGTTTAGCCACGCCTACTATTATAGGGCTCTAGCGTCCCCAACAGGAGGATGACGTCTGCAGGAGAATGGTTTCATCTGATTTAGACTTCAGCCCATTGAGAGGGGATTATTCATAACGAGGAAAACGCGACGAAGAGAGCAGCAAAATGTCATTCTTTCAATTTTTCTACTCCAATATTTTTACATGATATTCTTTAGATCGAAGAATGCACGCCGAAAATAGCCCATTCTCGGCCGACATCGGCGCACGGGACTGCTCGTGGCCAAGCCGAGGAAAGCGCATTCTCGGTGGGCATGGGGGCACGTGGGCAAAGAGGACCGGGAGAGGGGGGAGGCGACAAGCCACCGATCGCCGGCCACAAAATGCAAGCAACTTCCTTATTAAAACATATGCCATGATCCCTGTGTTTGACATATTACAAAATTGTCAGAATTGTTTATGCCAATCTCGGGGTGAACGGGAACTTTTTGAAACCCTAAAAGGCTCATACACCTCTTCCTGGTGCAGCAAAATGTTTCTCTAGCACATTTAGCTGGCGTGATGTGAAAAATAAACGAATTAATCCGCAAAATCAACTGAATCCGCAGTCGTTCTTCATACTGTAGTATTGGATGTATACTGAAAATGACTATCCCGCTGACGTCACACTCGGAAACCTCATCAATCCAGGAAGTCGCTCATTTTTTTTCACGGCGAGAGATTCAAAAAACTGAATAAATACATCGAACTCTTCCACACACATCCAAGCTATCCATTTCATTCAGGAGCATAAAATGCAGTGGAAAATAAGAAATAAACATGCTTTTTGCTGTCATACGCAGTTTAAGATGGCGGCGGGGATTCCCCCAAGGGGGTGTGCCAAGGGAAAGTGAACGAGGGCACATTTAAACCACGATTGAAACGCAGCCAACATGTTCATGAAGGCAGATGTGGAACCAAGCCTGTGCCACCAAAAAAACCTGGAGTTTGTGTCGCCATGTTGGGATCTCAGTAATGGAACGCTTTGGCTTCAGAGTGCAAGTCCTTTTATTTAAAATACAAAATAAAACGAGGAGCTATTGAATAATGGGTCCACTTTAGGGGGACACTGACTTGTACATGAACTGACATGAAAAAAAAAATCTGTGAAATGTAATCACACATTAGATTTTCAAGAGAGTAGTTCGAGTCTTGGGGTAGTCTAGTGTGCCTCAGACGTACAGTAGATTGGTCCTTGGATGTCTGTTTTTTTTTTTTTTTTTTTTTTCCATAAATTTTTTCCCAAATCACTTTTCAATTACAATACTTTAGTTTGAGTGTAGGGGGGCTTCAGTTTCCCCCTGAAGTAGACACAATCTTAGATAGCTCCCCGTTTTTTTTTTTGTTTGTTTTAATAAAGGGACTTGCACTCTGAAGCCACCAGGTTGCATCACATATTGCACACAATGATCCAAATGAGGGACGGCTAGCTTGACTTTTTTCCTTGTGGAGGCTGGCCTGACCGCAGTACAAAACTGCAGTAGGAAGCTGCTGAGAGAGATGTGTCCTCCTGTATGTGTTTTCTCCTGTTAACGTAATTAAACTCAACGCAATTAAACTGTGAGAAATGTCGTGAACTCTGCTGGAAACTATAGAACCAGCAAAAGGTGAGCCAGTCAATTATATTTAATGTATTTATTTAGACAATGTTGAGTGGTCTCAAGACAAATGTTTATTATTATTATTTTTTTTTTTTCATTCCTGGATAGTTAAGAGACTATAAACAAGTTTGTGTTGTAGATATATATTTCCATGTATTCACACAAACACTATATGTCTGTTTATTTCACATCGTTATTCATAATAATTTATTATCCCATAGTACTGTGTTTAATCTATTTTGTGAAGTCCCGGCAAGGAGTACCTTCTGTTATAGATAAGGCGAGCGAGATACTGCTCCCAGCCCTGTTCTTGATATGCCTGTTTTTTTTCCCCCCACTGTTTGTGTAGATGGCATATATAAACTGTTTGAAGTCTAAGGTCGAGAGACTTTTTCTCTGTGGAGCACCTCGTTGTGTTGTGGGAGAATTGTCTCACAGCCGGTGTTGTGCCGAAAAATAGCTGCCTCGCGTGAAATGTCCCCCCAGACGGGAGCGCCCACACGTCACTCATTCAAACAGCTTTTTCTTACCAATCGATGGACACCAGTGATTCCCACAATTTGGGCCCGCCACAGTCTCGTTTGCCCCCCCGCCGAAAAAAAAAAAAAAAAAAAAAAAGAGATAATAATCAGATGCGTCAGTCAGCCGATTACACAGCTGTAGCCCCATCCACTCTACTACCCGCGCGAGCGAGAGCGCGCGTGCATGCACACACACAGACACACGCACCAACAGGTCGCGCTCATAGACGGGACTACTAGCCTGGTACACCAGACTAATAGCTGTGCTATGCAGGTATGAAAATCTCTCACCTTTTGGCGAAATTCGCCGTTTTGAAGTCAAAAAGGGCGACCTACGTGAATTGCGTAGATCCGAGGAGAAATTCCTTTTGGGAGGAGGGGGGGTCGGGAGGTTTTATTTAATTATTATTATTATTATCATCATGTGATTAACTTAGTACGTAAACTGAGCACTTAAGAAATCGGTTCTTTAAAAAAGTGACACTTGGACAGTCTGCAAATCCTTCTAGATGCTTCGCTGACGAGAACCAATCATCGGCCTAAGCTGCGTTCCATTATTCCAAACGCGCGCACTCCTTACATGTACATGGAGTGCTCGGAGAGCCTTTGGTTGCATTGCAAAGCTGCGAAAACAAAAAGCAGGCCTTATCCACACCGAGGCAGACCAGAGCGCAGCATACACACTTGCCTGTATTTGCCAGCAGATTGAATTTGGTGAGTAATGGTTTCAATCGTTTTCACATTTTGCGATATAAAAAAGTTACTGCCATTCGTTGCAGCTTGCGTTGAACACTGCCAGAACTAGCCAAATCTCCTATGAATAAAAATAGCTCCCGTTAAATTGGCGTCAAGCTTGTGTATTTAGCGGTAATATACTGTTGAGTCAAATTAAGCGGCATGCTCTCGGATGGAGGGGGCGCCTCGCATCGCTCCCGTCGTCCGCCTGAGACGCGTTATTTTCGGCTGGGACTTGAGCTGACGGCCGGTGTCGACACAACACCGGCCCGACGAGTGGTGGGAATGAGTCCTGCTTCTTAAAGCTTTTCAGAAATACAGGGATCCCTCGTTTTTCGTGGTTAACGGGGACCAGAACCCGCCGCAATAAGTGAAAACCGTGAAGTAGCGCCCCCCCCAATTTCTTGTGCGTGTTCAATGCATTTGTTCAGATTTTACATTGGAAAAAGGATATACAGTGGGGAGAGCAAGTATTTGATACACTGCCAGTGGGTTTTCCCATTGACTGTGTATCAAATACTTGTTCTCCCCACTGTATATAAGACATGTTTTTTCATTTTTTTCACCAAAGTATCATTTATAAATGGTTTTCAAGTACTTCAAAATGTAAGAATTATGATAAGTTTTAAAAATGTTACTGCCCCACCGAATTATTTTTAAACAAGAATAAAGTAGTAAGAAAATGCTTGGCTTTATTAAATGCTTCATAGTGAGTCTACTCAAACCCTCTCAGGCTTTGGTAAACGGTGATTAACACATGTGCAAAGTTTTTCTTTTTATATATATATTTTTGTTTGAAGCAACTTATTTGATTGAATAATAAAGACACAAATGTCCTAGCCATAATGTGGCCCAAACGCAAAACAACATTACTTCAATGGAAAAAAATATTTGTTTCAATCAAGAAAAATAGTTTTCAAATGCTTTTTTTGTCTCAAATTTATTTTTGCAATCAAAAACAATTTTTTTTATTGAAGTGACTTTTTGGGGATTAAAAGTATATACTGTATTTAGATTGAAGCAACTTTATTTTTGATAGAAGTAACTTTGTTTTTTGATTGAATAATAAAAACACAAATCTATCTCCATCGTTATTGAGAAAGAAATTAAGAAAGCTTTAAAACTAAAAGCCTGTCTGGTTTTTTTTGTTTTTTGTTTTTTTAAATATTTATATTTCATTACATAGACATGCCTCGTAGGGAAGGGAGATTGAAGGATAAAAAAAGGAGTTAGATGAGGCTGCTAAAGGCAGTGGATACCTCATCAGCTGGGTGAATAGCAGACCTGGTGAGAACAAGTTTGCAAGGATAGTCGGGTATTAAATACAATTATAAACACAATTACAATGTTATTTTTCTATAAGATTTTATGTCATTGCTTTATTAATCATTAGGTGCTAGAATTGTTAAGTATGGATAATAATGAAATAATAGTTTTAAGAAAACTGTGCTGTTGGTGGCTCAGTGAACATCTGATGTGGTCACAGCCAGAAAGTGTTGATGACAGTTTTGATTTCTATTCACTGTTCCCCCCTCCCAATTAAAGTATGTCACAGTCGCAGCCAATTATTATCTAAAGCTGGTTAAAATTGAAGTTATGTTGTTTTAAGGTGTATTAAATACTTGTTCATGTGCCCCTTTTGATCTACGAGCACCCGCCCCTCCACCGGTCTCAGCACGGCCCTGCTGAAACACAGAGTGGGTCGACAGAGCTCAATCTTTTGTTGGGGTGTACAGTGTACTGGAACATATTTCCTCCGCACCCTTCTCACCTTTTTAACCCCTGACCCATTTTCATGCCTGGCTATGAGAGTATGAGTCTGGCCACCATTCAGCAGAAAAAAATTTCCAGGGCGGAGCCAGCCACAGCAAATAGACAGCGGAGCGGACCAATCAGCGACGGGCTGACAAGCGGCGATAAGCGACAAGAAACTAGCGAGAGACATTTCAACATATTCAACATGGCTAGCGCGAGACAGACTGTTGGTTTTAGCGAATCGATGTGTTTTTGGTCATGTAAAACTGAATTTACCGCGGATTGGAACATATTGCCGCTGAGTCTGGTGTACCAGGCTACGGGACTACTGTCTGCTGCATTCTGCTGCATTTGGCGCGATCCGGCGACACCGCATACAGCAATTTATATTACATTCAGTGGTCTCAAAATGCCCTAAAGAGATACACCAGGCTTGAAAATGTACACACACACCCTACCCCGAGGGTCAGAGACTCTCCCACCAGTCTCCTAAAATCCTGGACACTGGACACGGAAATGACTTTCTTGTAATGTGAATATGTATTGCTTTACTCTGCTTGAACTAATAAATCTTACCTGTTTCACGGTTTACTGTGGTGTGAAAACGTTGCGGTTTCAAAACCACTAAAATTTTCCGTCAGACCGTAGTACGGTATTCGCTATTTTTTATGTGTCAAAAATGCAGCCAGAAGTGGCTTGGCGCGGCAGCGCTCACCCCCTCCCGTTTGTTGCTGTGTGTGAAAGTGACGCTATCGGCTAGACAGCCAGTGAACCCAAAAACAAATACTCCAAACTAGAGCTGTCCCAACTAGTCGACGTTGTCGACATCATCGATGACGTAAATGCGTCGACGGGCAAAACATACAATCGACGGGTAATGACGGGTTTAAAAAAAAATTACACGCGGATAAAGTTACAATAAAGTAATGTAAAGTAGAATGGCGGGCGGGCGCTCGCGAAGCAAGCGGTTGTTACTGGCACCCCCGCTGTTATTTCAATGTGACCGGCATTGTCAGATTGAGCAAAGAGGAAGAAAGTGGGTGAGCGAGAGAGAAGGAGCGAGATCGGTGAGTTGGGAAAGTGTACGGGTAGCGCGGAGTTCAGTGGGCTGCATGCCCCACATTTTTGTTTTGGTCAATAAAAGTATTCATAAAGAGCCATCCGAAGCCTCTCGGTGTTTTTATGCACGCCGCCGCCTTCCTGAGGAGGAAATTGGACAAACCGACGACAACAAGCCAAGTGAATCACCGGTTTACTCCTCACTACGGCGAGGAGTTGAAAACACCGCCAATTACCAAAAAGGGCAGAATTGGTGACACGTGAAAGTGGTATAAAGCCAAAAAAGCGATGGAATTGTTTCAAGGAAAATATGGAGGGTGCCACTGTGTGTACTCTTTGCTAAGCTGAGCTCGCATACCACGGTAGCACGTCGGCTATGAACGAACACTTGAAGCGCCGTCACCCAAGTATAATTTTCGAGGACAACAAAAAACAAGCTAGCGGATTGTAAGTCCATACAACTTTCTAACGATTTTTTAAAATGGAAGTTACCTTTATGTGCGTCGTATCAATGTGCATTTTTATTTAATAAAATAACTAATATATATAATATAATTATATATTTTTTTAAATTATTATTAAATTTATTAGGATCATGGAAGCTCCCACTTGGGGAAAATATATACATATATCCCGTATAAATATATAATATAATAAATATATGGAAACAGCACTGGCCTGCTTACTCTAATCCATGACTGCACTAATGTTAGTTACTTTACATTATAAAGTATCATTGTGTATACACATATAGTAGTGTACTATAAAATTAATACTATATATTAAATTTTTGTTACTGTGAGTATGTGTGCCTCTCATTCAAAATAATTGTGGTAATATTTCAGTTAGGGATGTCCCGATCCAGGTTTTTGCACTTCCGATCCAATACCGATATTGTTTTGCACTTCCGATCCGATACCGGCCGATACCGGCCTATCTGAGCATGTATTAAAATTTAAAGTTATTTAGCCTCCTTACTTAGTTGTCAGACTCATGTTGAAAAGGGTTTTAGTACTCTTGATAACAACTAGCCAGCTGAATTAGGTGAGTTTGAATAACACACAATGGTTGGTAACAAGAAACTGACCTGTTTATTCAGTGACAAACACAAAACATTATAAATAACAAACAGAAATGGCATAGTCAGTCAGTAAAACGTGCAAATAATATTGTAAACTGTCAGTGGAAAATCCCACAAACCCCCCCAAGCTATTAGATGCTTTTAATGTTTCGTGCATTAGTTACAAAAATTGTATAAAAAGCCTCTCAGGTTTAAATAAACGACTATTTCAGTATCAAATTAACATTTTAAAACAGTAAATAAAATACTCAAGTCCCCATTCTGTATCAACAGCTTTAAACTACAGTCAATTCATTTAATTTTGCGAATCAACCGTTAAAGTTGTTAAAATTGCTCCCGTTATTCCATAATTTCCCTTCTGTCTACTTTTGACATGTGAAAGTTTTAAAACTGTTTTGAAGATAGATTCAAGTCAAGATTTTGCCGATTTAGGAGTATTTTAGATAAAAAGTTAATTACGTTCGCTTGGAAGATTCACTACAACAGCCTACAAGGGAAGTCTCCTGCTTTAAGATGGCGGCTGTTTACTAACGCACGTAGTTTTTAATGCACGTGTTGCTAACGGTGTCGAGTCTTGTCATTTTGCATCTACTTCTATATACATGTGATATCTATTAGACAAGCATGATGGACGGCATTGCGTCCCGAAGGCCGCGCTGTGTATTAGTTATGCTTTACTTGACATATTTCAATAATTAGGGCCCGAGCACTAAGCGTGCGAAGGCCCTATTGTTTTGCAAAGGATTTTTATTTTATTTATTTTTTATTTTTTTCAGGGCAAATGAAAACGGCCAATTTGGAATGCACGAAAAGTCACCAAAATTTGCACATATGTGCGGAAAATTGTAAATTTCGATAATTTTGCAACATTGCAAAAAAATGTAACAAAATGACTCAGTGGCGCCCCCTTGAAATTTTAAAATTGGCCTATAACATTATGGTCTGTCAGCGTAGAGCGATGAAATTTGGGGGGTCTATACCTTGTCCAAACCACTCCAAAAAAGCATTTACACCCATATTCCAAACCCAACAGGAAATCGGTTATTTTGGATCGAATATGAAATTTTTATCGATTTACAGGGTGCACATTTGAGACCTTTTCGCCGAGGGAGTTAGTTGCATCATCTTCAAAATTGGTGAGACTGTTCAGGAGATATATGAGATCTTAAGTTTTTAAAATGGTGCGTTTTCATTCACGGGTCTGACCTGGGCGTGGTGCCAAAGTCGGCCATTTTTTCGGCAAAATGACAAATTCAGTAAATGACTAATAGTTTCTTGACACAATGTTCAATCTTTTTCATATCTGGCATGTATGTGCGGTATCCCACCCTTAACACGAGTGCATTGAAATATTACCCATTAGGCCTAGTTGGAATTTGGATGCTTGTGAATTGTTCTCAAATCTTCCACGGCCGGCCGAATCGCTGAAGGATGTAATGACGTCTGGGCATGTTGTACTGTGGTTGCCAACCTCCTAATAGGAAAATATCATTGGAACGCGAAGTCGGAGAAAGAATAACTACCCCGACTTCCAAGTTGTTTCAATCTGACGTCACTGGACAAAATTGTGCTCAAGAAAACGTATTGAATGATATCACAATAATGAAGTAAATCAAGTTTATTCGAGACGCCATGTATTTTTTCTCATACAGCGAATTATCTTTGTTGTGCTATGTTTTTATATTGACGATCAGCAAAGGATGTAACTAAAAAAAGGCTGTTTACAGTGTGGGCAATAACGCAGCCGTCGTTTTTCCTCTAATATTTGATCGCTTATAGGAAGGCAGGTTCGCTGGAGGTCAAAATGTCTTTGGATGGATGGCCAAAATAAAACACACCTCGTCGCGATCAGCCATCTTTGTTGTTTACATTTGCTTGGAACGCTTTGAGGTCGGAACTGGTACCATCCGAGTGGGATAAATCCGTCTTTACTCACAAGAGATAATGGCTGGTCATCCAGAATGAATTCTTCGGCAATGACTCTTAGAGCTGGGAATCTTTGGGCACCTAACGATTCGATTACGATTACGATTCAGAGGCTCCGATTCGATTATAAAACGATTATTGATGCACCCCCCTCTTTTTCTTTTTTTTTTTCTTTTTTTTTTTTTTTTTAATAAAGTTTTGTACATTAGTTCCAAAATTGTTCAAAAATACTCTCAGGCTAAACCAAACTACTATTTCAGTATCAAGTTAACATATAGCAGTAAACAAATATACAAAAATAACATTAAATAAAAAAACTCCAGTCCCCATTCCGTATCAGCAGCTTTAAACTACATTCAATTAATTTAATGTTGTGAATCAACCGTTAAAAGTTGTTAAAATTGCTCCTGTTATTCCATAATTTCCCTTTTGTCTACTTTTGACATGTGAAAGCTTTAAAACTATTTTAAAGATAGATTCAAGTCAATATTTTACCGATTTAGGAGTATTTTAGATAAAAAGTTAATTAGGTTTGCTTGGAAGGTTCGCTACAACAGCATTGCAGGGAAGTTTACTGCTTTAAGATGGCGGCCGTTTACTAACGCCCGCATCTAGCTTTTTGCAGATGTGCTGCTACCGCTACCGAGTCTATAATCCATCTAGTCCTATATAAATGATATCTACCGTAACATTATGTAGCTTAGCTGTACTTGTAGCAGCTTTTCGGCAGCAGTCAGGTATGTTGTTGTGTTTTTTTTTATCTCGTGGCATGAGTTGAGCTAGAGCCCTGAGTTGAGCGTTGGCATTACCCGAGGGTCCGGTTAATGAGAAGCATAATGTTTAGCTACTCCCGCTCCGTTCCGTCCCGAAGACCGCGCGGCGCGTTGAGTGTGTTGTACTTCCGCTTTACTTGGCATATTTCAATAATCGGAATTTGGATGTTTGTGGATCGTTCTCGAATCTTCCACGGCCGAATCGCGAATAATCTAAGAATCGGAAATTTTGCACACCTCTAATGACTCTTGTTATTCCCTGGGCTTTGGGACTGTCGAGTGCCAGTTTGTCATGCATAGCAAAAGTTTCTGCCAGTGTTAGTTGCGTAGGACCTTTCTTTTTGTCTTCCGTTTTCTTAACATACTCCTCATATTTTTTGTAGTGCTTTTCGCTAAATTCTTGATTAGGTTGGTTGTAATAAAACTTCTTACAGCTTTACCACTACGCTTGACTTTATTGTGACATATGTTGCACTCTGCCTCTTCGTCTTTGTCGTCCTTTAAGGTGAAATGATCCCACACAGCTGACATTTTTACCGATAAAGTCTCTCGGTGAATTGGGAGACGGTAATGTAAATGTAATGTGTTGAAGGTGTGCCATAAATGCGGACCGGATTTTAGGGAAACCGAAGCAAAAACTGGAATGGATTATGTAAATCGGTGCGCTGGAATACCCGGACCGGATTTTCAAAAAAACTGGATCGGACGTCTGGATCGGAATTTTTCCGTGTCAGCCGATCCGATACTGATGCACATTTTTTTGCCCATATCGACGTCCGATCCGATCCAAATATCGGATCGGGAAATCTCTAATTTCAGTGTTCCCTCTACTTTATCTATTTTCAGGTTAAAACAAACAAAAGTTGAACAGTTTTTCTCCTCCCCAAAAATGCGGAATCCACACCAGAAAAAGCATCTGAACTCACACAAACTATTCTGAAAATGGTTGTCCGGGACATTGCAATTCATTTTAACATTTAGAACAATATCGACAATGATATACCACAAAAAGAGTAAGAATTGTTTTGATTCCTGCTAAAGAGATGGAAGTCTCAGTGTTTCCGATTACATTTTTTTTTGCACGAGTTCATGCTAGCAGCATTTGACCTCATTTTTTGTGATTATTGATATTTTTTATTTATTTATACGTTAATAAAGAATTTAGGTGTTCCAAAATGTTTTTTGTGAACTAATAAGGTTCAACAAAAATTTCATTATTAAAGTAAAAAAAAAAAAAAAAAAGAAAAATATTAGATTAGTCGACTAATCGTAAAAATAGTCGGCAGACTATTCGGGAGGAAATTTGTCGTTTGGGACAGTCCTACTCAAAACATAAGGCGTACTTTTCTTCAATTTATCAAGCTCTCAAATCGTGGTAAGTGGAATATACAAAATGGATACATTTAAAATGTTGTACAATTGTATTTTTTCATGTGTGAGTAGCTTCAACAGATTAATACCATGAAAAGTTCGCCAAAAACAAAACACACATTTTCCTTTCAAATTCAATATACAAACTAACTAAAAGCTTACAAAGACGAATGTCAGCCTAGGCTTAGCTGGGAGAGCAACTTCGTCGAGTGTTACAGCCGCAGAGTGAGAAAACAAGCTCGATCCGCTTGAATGAAGGGGAAAAGGGGATAGCATCAAAGATCGCTAATTGCGAAAGATGCTCTTGCTCTAAGCACAAATCCACGTTTGCTGGATCAAGGAGAGGTCTCACTCCCAATGTTTTTTTTTGTTTGTTAGATGAAACCTTTCCACAACAATATTTACACTTTAAACTAACTTATACATTTTTAACTAACTTATTAACTTATGAATTCTTTATGTTTTTTAACACATAGGCATGACATCATGTAGACTAGAGCTGACACAGTGGCTGAAAATGGCGAAACTTGAGCTTTTTCACCCTCAAAAAAAAAGTCATGCAGTAGAATTTATTTTAAATTTTATTCAGAAGTGTTTTTACTTTTTTATGGAAATGATTTTGTTCTTGCTTTAATCTTGAGCAACTTGAGCTGTGGCTGTGGGTATAGTCTATAAGTTATATTTATTTTAATTTTATTTAAAATATATATTTTTTTTTTATGGATAATTTATTTTAACAATATATTCATGTTCCAATTTCCAACTATGTTCTGGAAAAAAAAAATCCTGTTCAATGAATTTTTATTTTATTTTTTTTTAACCCATACATCTCAAAATAACACATTTTGGAGCTATAATTGCAATACAGTGATACCGTGATACCGCGGTATTTTTGCCCACGGTTATCGTACCATCAAAATCTCATACCGGCACATGCCTAACTGTGAATATGTATTACAGTATTTCACTCTGCTTGAACTAAGAAATCTTGAACTGTGCATATGTATAATTTTTAGGGCTGCAGCAATCGAATATTTTCGTAATCGATTAATCGACTGAAAATTCTATCGATTAATCGAGTAATCGGATAAAACATTTTTTTTAAAGGTAAAGACCAATTATAAATATACATGCGAAAAAAAGACATTTAATCCAATATTGAACCATTTTCATTCAATCAATGTCTTTATTTTCGATGTACATTTTTGAAAACAGCCAACAATTGCATCTCAGATGTGACCAGAAAAAAAATTCACTGCTTTCACTCAAAAAACTTCTAGATTATATACAGTATATAAACATATTTCTTACCTAAAAATGTAATTACGCTTGATAACACACATCACTTAAAAGCTAGGTGTTTTTCCCACGTGTTTCAATTGAATTTCCATTTGTGTCAAGCTATTTTTAAGTCCTAGTTAAGTTTTAAGTTAGTCTAAACTGTAAGTACTGATAGGATTTTGAATTTTTGCAGTGTTCAAAATAAATGTATGATACCTGCTGTACAGTATTGTCAGTAACGCGTTACTAATCAGATTACTTTTTTCAGTAACGAGTAATCTAACGCGTTCACTTTTCTACACCAGTAAGCTGATTAAAGTTAGTTTCCTTAGTGTCTCTGCGTTACTATTTTTTCATTGCCTCATAACGTATGTAGAATGAAGAATATTGTAGTCATGTACGAAGAGCATTTTGAACGGAAAATGCTCAAATAAAAGGTATGTGTTTCCATGACAACCTCTTAGCTATTTCCTGTTTTGGTCTCACGTCACGTGTTGTGGGACTGAGGCGGGTGGACATTCGCGCCAAATGTTGAGACGTTGCGAAGGAATGTTGATCTGTGGATATCCATGAATGAAGGTGAGTATTTTTCCTTCATTCTGGAGAGTATCAGCAAAAGGTTGGACCCCCTACATGCACGGCCGTTTCGTAGCTTCGCCGTAGCAACGGCGGCAGTCATCGCTCCAAGTTGGCAAGCTTTGTTTACATCATATGCGTGTTGCACATTTATGCCGTGAGGTGATGTGTTCGTTTAGCATCTGTGGGATGTGTTGAAAGTCCGATTGAGTGTAAAGTGCTTAGCTGCCGACACGTTTTGTGGCCAAATTGACCGCGTGTGTGTTGAGAGTAGTACTTCCGGGTTGTTAATGTGCACGGCTGCACTGCGCATCCGCGCCCGTCACCACCTTTGTGTTTATTGCACTGTACAATCCACTTGTGTGTTGTTGATTATTGTGCCGTCAGTTTGCATTGTTTTACATTGGCACTGATACGCTGTTAACCATAACCCGAAATTCAGAAGTTTTGACATTAGGCCTAATCTTAGCGTTAGCGGGGTTTAATTGGTCGGTGGAATTGATTTCAACAAATTCCAAGTAGTTTGTCAGATATTTATTAGTCTGAGTGGCTAAGCTAGCGCGAAATTCTGATATTCCCCTTTAAATTCTATCATCGGAAAGTCAATTACATGTGATGACATTTTGCTGTTGTCATTCTTATGTTGAGGCGGCAAAGGAAGAAAAATGGGTAAAAAGTAACTGATAGATTACTTTTAAAGTAACTTAATTACTTTGATAATGAAGTAATCAATAAAGTAACTAGATTTCTTTTTTGAGGCGTAATCAGTAATCAGTAATTAAATTACTTTTTCAAGTAATCTGTGACAACACTGCTGTTGTATTGGAGCACATTAGGGACCAGTACTACTTGGTGTTTTATTCAGCAATGACTACTGAGCTTAAAGTGACAGTTTTAATTTTACACCCTCATCACTCTTCAGCGCTGTGTTTTTACAGATTAAATAAAGCCTGTATGTAAGACACGTTAGCCACGCATCGACAGAGGTCATAATCAATAGAAACTAGGGGTGTAACGGTACACAAAAATCTCAGTTCGGTACGTACCTCGGTTTTGAGGTCACGGTTCGGTTCATTTTTGGTACAGTAAGAAAACAAAAAGCCAAATATAAATGTGCTTGTTGTTTATTACACACTTTTGTGCTTTCAACAATAGGAACATTAGCCTATACAAAGCTAGAATTCTGCTCAAAAAAAAAATACATTATTTTGAAATTTAGATATTTTGAAAAACAAAATAAAAATAAATAACTGGCTAAGAATTTAAAAAAATATTTTATGTGCAAAATTGAACAGTTGCAACACTGAACAGTTTCAGGTTTTATGACCACAGCCTCGAAAAGTAAGGGTTTTTAGGGCTGTCAAACGATTAAAAATTTTAATTGAGTTTATCACAGATTAAAAATTAATTAATCGTAATTAATCGAAATTCAAACCATCTCTAAAATATGCCATATTTTTCTGTAAATTATTTTTGGAATGGAAAGATAAGACACAAGACGGATATATACATTCAACATACTGTATATAAGTACTGCATTTGTTGATTATAACAATAAATCCACAAGATGGCATTAACATTAACGTTCTTTCTGTTGAAGACATTTTCTTTTTCTCTGCGAAAACAAACACACAACAGAGCCTTAGAACAGTAACAAAAACAGTATTACTTATAATGTTTGCAAAGTGGGTGCAGTGTACACATAAATGTGGGCCACCAGAGGAAGGGTGCCAACTTCAAAAACTAGCCGCTGTCTGTCATGTATCCATTGTGCAGCGCTTTGTTTACATTTGCGGCAATAACGACACTTGCTTTACGGCAGCTAAGCCAATACAAGGTAGTTTGTTGTATTGTACCTGAGTCTTGTTAACCAAATAAAGGCAGCGTTAACAAAAGTCATCTGACCGCTCGTCATTTTACAGTCAACACTCTGAGAGTTCGCAACTTCGCACTTGACAGCATACGTGCCGCGTACCTACTCACCAGCTGTTTGCTCGCCATTCATTCACCTGTGCATTCGATCGCTATTTTGTTACACTCCCGCTTTTTCGGTGAGGTATTTTGTGTTCATTCGTTATTGAATCGTTTTTGTTCACCACCGTAAATAAGAGCACCGCAGCAGTAGAGGTAAACTGCCGTTTTCGTTCAACCCGTTTTGTTTAGTGTAGAAGCCCGGGTAGTGGCTGTCTTGTTATTTCCTTTTGATAAGATCAGGGTTTACTTAGCGGGTGGGGTTTGAGTGTAGTTTCATTTTGTTTGTTGTTTTGGCCTGGGCTTACGCTGAAGCCAACTTCTTCCGCATTTTGTATATTTTGTTCATTGTGAGTTTGACTTGTGTGAATAAATTTGTGTCCACTTGCAACTTGTGTGCGTGGCTCCTTTTATGTTACGCCCTTAGCGAGCCGTCCGTGGGACGTAACAGTGGGATTATGGAATGCAAGACCGGGCATTCCGCGCTTGCATTAAATGCATCAAATATTTTAACGTGATTAATTCCAAAAAATTAATTACCGCCCGTTAACGCGCTAAATTTGACAGCACTTTACATTACGTCAGAAACTCGTTCCGAACCGTGGACCACGTACCAAAACTGTTCAATACAAATACATGTACCGTTACACCCTTAATAGAAACCTGGCCCTCCGAAGGGTTAATGTTACGTGAGCGAGTGACAGTACCGTTATATTTATTAGCGCTTAGAAGTCTACTGCTTAAAGATGGCGGCTGTTTACTAACGCCGCCCAGACGCGGCAGAGTCTGTCATTTCGCATCTAGTTCTAAATGCATGCGATATCTATGAGACACATCGGACACTACCTGCTACCGCACTAGCATCATGCGGGCGTAGTTTTTAGCAACGTCGGCGTAGTTTGTAGCGGCTGTCGGCTGCAGTAAGTTTTTTTGGGGTTTTTTTTGTTTTACTGCTTCTTCCTCTACTCACGTGACGTCAGCGCGTTGTCCCGCATTAAAAGTAGTCCGGGCAAAACGTGATGCTTAGAGCTGGCAAAATTAAACGATTCCTCGAGGTGAATAAAATTACTCAGATCAGTTTTTAAACTCAAGTTACTAGAGTTGCTCGAGTATTCGTTTCAGCCCTAATTATTTTACACTGTTTGAACTAATAAACGTCATACCTGCGTGATTTTCATTGGGATATGGTTGTGAAAACCTGTAGACTAATACATTTCTGTTCAAAGATGGTTATGTGATCCAGACCACGATTTGTTACTAAAATACTGTACTACTATTTTGTGTAATTTATTTATTTAAAACTGATTTTACAGTCATAAACCCATTACTGTGATGCGTCCATGAAAACATTTGATGTTTTCACCTCAATAAAGCGTCATAAATAAGCGCTCCCGTCAGGGGGAACCTTTGACGTGGGGCGGCTATTCTTCGGCACAACACCGGTGTTGTGCCGAAGAATAGCCGCCCCGTGTGAAATGTCCCCCCTGACGGGAACGCTTATTTATAACGCTTTATTGAGCGTTTATTTGATTTATTTGTGTATTTATTTTATCATTGAGCGCCCACACGCCACTCACTCGTACAGCTTTTTCTTACCAATCGATGGACATGGAAACGATTTTTTGTCCCATGAATATATGTATTTTTTTACTCTGCTTGAACTAATAAATGTCATACCTGTGTGATTGTCATTGAGATATGGTCGTGAAAACCTGTAGACTAATACATTTCTGTTCAAAGATGGTTATGTGGCCCAGTCCACGATTTGTTACAAAAATAAAGTACTAGTATTTTGTCTAATTTATTTATTTAAAACTGATTTTACAGTCGTAAATCCATTACTGTAACGCGTCCATGAAAACATTTGATGTTTTCACCTCAATAAAGCGTTATAAATAAGCGTTCCCGTCAGGGGGGACATTTCACGCGGGGCGGCTATTTTTCGGCATAACACCGGCTGGCTTTAAAGTACTTTTTCCTTAATAAATGTACACATCTTTGGTGATTTAGCTCCTGTTCGTTAAAAGAATAAAAGAACCTGAGAAATAATAGTCGTCTTTGGCAGTTCTTCATACGACTACTTTTCTTCAGTGTTTATTGCGATTTATTTTGCATTGATCATTAAACCAATTAGTTAAGCTCATATTGATGAGAAATTTTCCCCGTTCACCCAATTTGGTGTTATTTATGTCCCGTCGACAACAAAAAGTGTACATGCATTTTATGCCGTTATATCGTCCCTACCAATGAGACAAAACCTACGCACTTGATGAATAGCATTGCACGCCACACTTTTCAACCTTTGTTAAATTAAATAAAATCATGCGTTAAATTTTGGGGGTGATTTGCTTTAAACGTTCTAATCATTTGCAAGCCTCTAGATGCGCCATGAAAAATTGAACTGTAAAAGACAACTAACCTTCTCGTCTGTGAAAAACAACTTCGAAGCCATAAAGTTCTTCAGGGAACTTTTCTGCCGCCGGTGTCGTTTTCGCGTCCATTTTCCACACTCGACGTCGAGGGTTCGGCTCTGTGAAGCGAGGGAAATAATGGAGAAAAAAAGACGGGATAAAAAGAAAACAGTGACCGTGGGGAGACCAGCACGGTTTGGGTGGCTGTTCATGTCCGTTCGGAGGGCCTTCGTGACGTGACACACTCTTCACGCCATGTGATTGGCTGAGGAGTAGTAATGTTCCCTCACAAATGTGCCTGCTCAAAGCTGCAAGGTGCAAGCGCTCCTGCCTGATTAAAAAACTATGCACTATGTACAATATGTAAACTTGTTTGTCGAAATGAATCTCCAAAGAATAATTAATTTTGCTTTGATAAAATTCATTCTATAACTTCGTTGGGGTCTGTGCGTATCCACATTAAATGTTTGCTATTTTGTATTAAGGTCTTAAAAAAATAAAAATAAAAAAGAAATATCCACCCAATACACTGCAATGCACATACACTGGGAATGTGCACTTTTTATATGTATAAAATCGGAAATATGCAACAAATATATAACAAATTGTTTATTATGTTATAAATGTTTCAAGAAAAAAATATCATTTAATTAATCAAAAGGAATATTTGACTGACTTTATTTGTTCAATTATTTGCTTTAAACAATAAATTTCACACTGCCGTTCAAAGGTTTGGGGTCACCCAGACAATTTTGTGTTTTCTTTCAAAAGTCAAAAGAAAATATTGTCAGTACATTGACAAGGTAAGAAATGAGGATTTTTACTTGAAGTAATCATTTTCGCCTTCAAACTTTGCTTTTATCAAAGAATGCTTCCTTTGCAACAATTACAGCTTTGCAGACCAATGACATACAAGCTTTTAATTTGTTGAGGTAATCCGGAGAAACTTCACTCGACGCTTCCAGAAGCACCTCCCACAAGTTGAATTGGCTTGATGAGTGTTCTTGCGTACCATATGGTCCAGCTGCTCCCACAACAGCTCAGTGGGTTTGAGATCTGTTGATTGTGTTGGTCACTCCATTACAGATAGAATACTAGCTGCCTGCTTCTTTCCTAAATAGTTCATGCATAATTTGGAGGTGTGCTTTGGGTCATTGTCATGTTGTAGGATGAAATTGACGGCAATCGAGCATTGTCCACAGGGTATGGTATGGCGTTGCAAAATGGAGTGATCGCCTTCCTTTTTTAAAATCCTGTTGACCTTGAACAAATCTCCCACTTTACCAGCACCAAAGCAACCCCAGACCATCACATTACCTTCCCCATGGTTGACAGTAGTGTTGTATCGGTTGCGAAAGATTGGTTCTTTTTGAACGAATTGTTTGGGTGAACGAGACCGAACTAATCACCATCTGCACTGATTGGTTCTATGATGTTGGTGCTTGTTCGCTGCGTGGGAGGGCGTTGAGCAAGCGGCAGTGTCTTCTGACATCGCACACGACCAATCAGACGCCAGCCTCATCGCGGGCAGGGGAGGGAGCGGAAACAGAATCAGGGCGTCTGTCACTCACTTCCACGTGTGGCCAATAAGCAGCCAGCGTGCAGGCAGGGAGGCAAGACTGAGTTTTGTCACTTCCCGTTCAGTGACTCGGTCCTCCGGTTCCTGACCTAGCTTGCTGCTAACTTGACTTTCCAGTAATGACTATGCGGTGAACGAATCAAAAAATGAAAGGAAATGACTTTGTCGCATATTTGTTAACGTGGAGCCTATCAAATGCTGCTCAAACAGACAAAAACACCACACAAATCTAGCGAGCATAGTTTACTGTACTACTTTTCTCAACAGACTCGGGACTACCTATGACAACATACTATCAAATTTACAGTAATTTAAAACACGGGTAGCTACGAGGCAAGCAAAAGCTGAGCTGCGGTCGCGTGACGGCAGTGAAGGGGGCAGAGAACTGTCACTATATGGAGGCTTCATGGCAGCAATATTTACCTCATATGTGCACAGAAAAAAAAATATTTAGTATGATCACCATAATACTGATTTGCAATGAAACTGTATATACATGTCCATTTTTTCCGAGTGTTTTTTTTTCTTTTGTGTGTCAGAGCGTGTCGGGTGTTGGTTGGTTTGACAAATTATGTCAATCCGTCCATCATGTGCTACTCAAGCGCCCAAAAACAACGCACGCGGACACGGGAGATGTCGCAATATGTCTACATTTTTCTTAACAGACTAATGAGAGTAGAAAGGCGACATCGTAAAGAGCAAACAATTATTTCTTGTCAGCATTTGACGATCTGAGATGCGGGGACGACAGGGGAGCTGACCGGATTATTTTATTTATAAATACCAGTGCAAAAATTCAATACGATCATCTTAATACTGATTTGCAATTAAACTGTCAAATATCAAAATGTAGTATTGTTTTCATTTCAGAGCAGCATATTTTACAACTAGCTATTTACACTTTAGTTTTAACAATAGTGACCAAAAATAATAGTGATGAGCATAAAAACAAAAATACAACAGAGAGAGAGGTAAATATGATGTGTTGGTCGTTCCATATTTAGAAATTAAACTTTCAGTTTATTTTTATTTTCGTGACAGCAAGCATGCTGCGTTGGCTGGTAGCAGCAGCATTGTATATGTGATCAAGAACATGCTAAAGAAAGTCCGTGCGCCCCCGACCCCAAACCCCCACTCCCCCCACAAAAGGAAAATGTTTAACCGTGTCCTAAATCGAAATGCAAGCACGAGCCATGACTTTAAGCCCATAGAACTAGGACAGACAACGCGGAAGTTCTCCCTCGCTTTTGCAGCAGCAGGAGGGGGACGAGGCTGTCTGTGAAAGCAGAATGATATCGCCTGTCACTCATTTCTGAAACTACGAAGAGCGGTCAATGAGGAGCCTGTGTGCAAGAGAGGGAGGGACCAAGCAATGTCACTTCCTGTTCAGTTATACAGCGAAGCGGTCTTTGGCGATTCGTTCGGCAACGTCACTTCCCGTTCACTAACCGAACGATTCGTTTGGGCGGGGAGGGAGATGAGGAGGGCGAACGATTCGTTGAACGATTTGTTTGAACGAATCTTTTTACTGAACGAACCGGAATGGATTCGTTTACTCAAGTGAACGACAGATCCCGTCACTAGTTGACAGATGACATCAGGCACTCTTCCAGCATCTTTTCAGTTGTTCTGCATCTCACAAATGTTCTTCTCTTTGATCCAAAGTCCAAAAACCTCAAACTATGATTCGTCTGTCCATAACACTTTTTTCCAATCTTCTTCGGCCCAATGTCTGTGTTCTTTTGCCCATATTAATTGTTTCCTTTTAGTGGCCTGTGTCAGATATGGCTTTTTTTTTTTTTTTTTTGCGAAGCTGCCCTGAAAACCAGCATCACGGAGTCGTCTCTTCACTGTCGAGATTGACACTGGTGTTTTACAGGTACTATGTAAGGAAATTGCTAGATGAGGAGGCGAGGCATCTATTTTTCAAACTCGTTTCTCGAACTTATATACTTATCTTCTTGCTCGGTTGTCCAGCGGGGCCTCCTGATTCTCTTTCTACTCTGGTTAGATCTTGTTTGTGCTGCTATTTGAAGGTGAGTGGTACACAGCGTTATAGGAAATCTTCAGTTTCTTGGCAATTTCTCTTATGGGATAGCCTTCATTTCTAAGAACAGATTGTCAAGTTTCACGTGAAAGTTGTCTTTTTCTGGCCATTTTGAGAGTTTAATCAAAGAGTGTTTTTCTGATTAGTTTGACCCTTTAACATCTAAGCCTATTTTGGCCGAATTTGCATGCATTTGATGTTGCCTTTATATTTCAAAGAAAAAAATTGTTTAGAATGGCCAAGTTGGGTCCTTTTTTTTCAGGACACCTTAAACTTCATGTCCAAACTCTTGGTTTCTTCACTGACCAATTTTAATCCACATTTTGGACCCAAAAAGACAAAAAAATCCCAAAATCTTTTTTCAAAATTTGTAATGTTGACGTCCCACTGACAACCAAACATGCTCGACCAACCGTTTTGAAGCTTGATCATATTTATTCAACTTGTTAGGATAAACATTCAATAGGAAAAAAATAAGATTGAAAAGTTTTATGTTTGACAATTCAACACAAACAGCAGGTATGGTCATAGGCGTTTTTGGCCTTTTCAATTCAATTCAATTCAATTTTATTTGTATAGCCCTCAATCACAACAGAAGTCTCAAAGGGCTTTACAGAGGCAATATGATACACAATTAGAAATGAAGCAACAAAGATGAATAGATGCAGTTCAAGTCCTGGGTATCCCCTATCCTTAAGACCCTCCATGCCGGCAAGGAAAAACTCCAAAAACTCCAGAGTCAATTGGGAGAAAAATGAGAAACCTTGGGGAGTACCACAGTCAGGAGAGATCCACTCCCAGGACGGATAGACAGGAACCCCAGAACGGCTAATGGGAATTAGCAAGTGAAATTATAGTCCGTAAAAATACAGTGGAGTGAAGGTGCAAGAAGAAGTCCCTCTAGTCAGATGAGATAGGGGTAGCTGCAAGGACGTCTATCCAGCCAGGGGTCCGGACAGTCAGGAGGCTGCAGCTGAAAAATAGCCCCTCCCCAGAGGGGAGGGGGGAAAGGGGACACCGGGTGACTAGTGATGAAGAGACTAGACAACTAGATATTAACATTGGAAAATAGAAATAAAGTAAGACAAGTGGTAGGTAGAGTCAGAAAAGGAGATAGAACTCAGCGGCTGTACTGCCCCCAGCATTATAGCTTCTAGTGCAGCTTAGACTAAACTGTGAGTCTACTCCGACTTCAACTAGCCTAACCATAAGCTTTGTCGAATAGGAACGTTTTTAATCTAATCTTAAATGTGCAGACTGTCTCGGCTTCTTTAATACTAGCTGGAAGCTGATTCCATAAAACAGGGGCTTGGTGGCTAAAGGCTCTAGCTCCGACAGTACTTTTATGAACCCTGGGAACTACCAGTAGACCTGCATTCTGAGATCGGAGTGTTCTGTTGGGGCGGTATGGAACCAGAGCATCGGTGAGAAAAGGTGGCCCCAACCCATTAATGGTCTTAAATGTAAGAAGAAGTCTTTTAAATTTAATTCTAAACTCGACTGGAAGCCAGTGAATTTTAGAGAGCTTTTAGGACAAGCTGCAAGTAGGGAGTTACAGTAATCCAATCTCGATGTAACGAACGCGTGAATTAATTTTTCTGCATCGCTTTTAGATAAAATATTTCTAATTTTGGCGATGTTGCGCAGGTGAAAGAAAGCCGTTCTACAGGTTTGTTTAATGTGTGCTTTAAACGATAAGTCAGGGTCAAATAAAACTCCTAGTTTTTAACTGTGGTGCTGGAGTCTACACTTACATTGTCCAGAGTGACTATCTGGGCAGCTAAAGAGTCTCTAACACTTTTCGGGCCTATTATAAGGACTTCTGTCTTTTCAGGGTTAAGCAGAAGATAGTTAGTGCTCATCCAGGTATTTATATCTCGGACGCAGGCGCTTAGTTTTTCTACTTGCCTGACCTGCTCAGGTTTAATTGATAAATACAGTTGTGTGTCGTCAGCGTAACAATGAAAGTTAATGCTATGTTTTCTGATGATATTACCTAGAGGAAGCATATACAGCGTAAACAAGATGGGCCCGAGGACAGATCCTTGCGGCACACCATAACTAACTCTAGAGTACGATGATGATTGTTGGTTTACATTGACAAACTGGTACCTATTAGATAAATATGATTTAAACCAGCAGAGGGCTGCTCCTCTAATGCCTATGTCACATTCTAATCTCTGCAATAAGATATTATGGTCGATTGTGTCAAAGGCTGCGCTCAGGTCCAACAGAACCAGGATCGAGACTAATCCAACGTCAGCGGCAAGTAACAAGTCATTAGTTACTTTAACTAATGCGGTTTCAGTGCTATGATGAGCTCGAAAGTCAGACTGGAACTGTTCAAATAAACTATTGTCCTGTAGGTGCTGACAGAGCTGTTTAATTACCACTCTTTCAAGGACTTTGGAGAGAAATGGTAAGTTAGAAATAGGTCTATAATTGGGCAAGATATCAGGATCAAGAGTAGGTTTTTTCAAGAGCGGTTTAATAACTGCATATTTAAAGGACTGCGGCACGTAGCCAGTAACTAATGAGGTATTTATTATATTTAAGATAGTGTCAATAGTTAGAGGCAGGGTCTCTTTAAAAAGTTTGGTTGGGATTGGGTCGAGGAGGCACGTTGATGGTTTGGAGGACATTATAATTGAAATTACATCAATTTGGTCAACAGTGGTGAAGTTATTTAATATTTTAGAGGGGTTTATAGGAGATTCCGAATTCTTTGTCTGCACTTTATCAGATCTAATAACTGGAAGTGATTCATTTATTTTATTTCTAATAGTTGCGATTTTATTGTTAAAAAATTTTAGGAAGTCATCACAGCTAAGGGTGGTTGGGATATAAGGTTCTATTGAGCTGTGACTGTTTGTCAGCCTTGCTACAGTGCTGAACAGAAACCTAGTATTTTTTTTGTTTTCCTCTATTAAGGACGAGTAATATCTGGTTTTAACCGTACGCAAGGCCTGCTTATATGTCACTAAGCTGTGTTTCCAGGCAGAGAGGGTGTGCTCTGTGTTGGAACGGCGCCAAAGTCTTTCTAATTTACGTGTCGATTGTTTAAGAGAGCGTGTTTCAGCATTATACCAGGGAGAGGCTCGTCTCGGCTTGACAAACTTTAATTTGGAGGGAGCGACGACATCGAGGGTAGTTCGAAGCGTAAACATAACACGATCAACAAACTCGTCATTAACAGCAAGGCCGGACATTATTCCTTCATAATTAGATGACATGGAGGCAAATATAGGCTGAATTATCTGTTTACACTCTGAAACAGAGCGATCACCTAATGTCCTTTTCATCTGAGTTCTAGTCACTAGTGGCGGATTATCTTGAAGCACAAACTGAAAGGTAATTAGAAAATGATCAGACAGTACGGGGTTATGGGGATGGACACTAAATTCACTAATCTCCGTACCGTAGGTTAAAATCAAGTCCAGGGTGTGCTTGTGACTATGAGTTTGTTTATTTACATTTTGAATGAAGCCAGTCCCATCTAGTAGGTCATTAAAGGCCTTACCAAGGGAGTCACCTTCATCGTCAACATGTATATTAAAATCCCCTACAATTATAATTCTATCCCAGCTTAGCAAAATACTAGATAAAAAGTCAGAGAAATCTAAAAAAACTGTGAGTAGGGACCAGGGGGACGGTAAACCACTATGAAAAGAACTGGTTTTTGGTTCTTCCAGTTAGCGTCTATAATTGATAGTGCTAGGCTTTCAAAGGAGTTATAAATGTAATTAGATTTACTTTTTGGGCTCATACCTAAACAAGAGTGTGATATTACTGCCACCCCCCCTCCACGGCCCGTGCTTCTAGCTGTGTGAAAGTTCACGTGACTTGGGGGTGTGGATTCATTAAGTCTAACAAAGTCATCCTGCTGAAGCCAAGTTTCAGTCAGGGCCAAAATATGAATATTATAATCCCCAATTAAGTCATTAACTAACAGAGATTTGGGCGAGATTGACCTGATGTTTAATAATCCGCATTTTATATATTTATTAAGAGCTATTTTATTTTCACTGCTATCAGGGGCTATATGTATTCAATTCTTTGGTCTCGTTCCTACAGTACTCTGTTTTCCCCTGTTCACTATACGAGGCACGGACACAGTCTCTATCTTCTGTCCTGAATTTTGGATTTGTGACAGCTCGGAAAGAGGCGAGTGGTCACTACTAACAGAGTTGTGTTTTACACTACAACACTGCGCCCGGGCCCCCACTCTGAAGTGTCACTTTGGGAGACTTAGTTTGGCGGCCAAATTTCGCGTTAAGAGAGCAGCACCGTCCCAAGTCGGATGAATGCCGTCTCGGCGCATGAGCCCGGACTTGCCCCAAAACGCGTGCCAGTTATCAACAAAGACTATATCGTTTTCTGGGCACCATCTAGACAACCAGCGGTTAAATGATGAGAATCTAGAGTACATCTCATCATTGACCAAATTAGGCAGAGGACCAGAGAAAACTACGGTGTCCGCCATCGACTTAGCAAGTTTACACACCGAGGCTACGTTTAATTTAAGCACCTCAGACTGTCTCCGCCGGGCGTCGTTACCGCCTGCGTGAATCACGATACGGCGGAACCTCTTCCTACTCTGCTTTAAGAGCCTGAGGTTTCCTTCGATGTCACCGACTCTGGCCCCTGGGTAACACCTGACAGACACCGCCGTGCTTCACGTCTCTAACTATGGAGCTTCCAATTACGAGAGTGTCTGGTTCAGCCGGTGTGTCGCTGAGGGGGGCAAACCTATTGTGAAGCTGCTGGTGCACTAAGGTTGTGCGTTTACCACTGCGCTTCCCCCGTACAGTCACAAATCCGTCCTTAATTTCCCCCGGCTGCACGGGGCTCGCTGGGGGGCTAACTGCGCTAGCAATCCTACTACTGGAAGCACGACCTGCGGGCCCTGCCACTACCTGGCTATAGCTAGGACTAGCTTTTGTCTCTAGAGTGCAGAGCCGTGCTTCTAGCTCAGAAACCCTGGTCTCCAACCCTGAGACTAAGCTACACTTCCTACAGCTACTACTGTCCTCGACGGAGGAGCCAGGGTGCTCGCTACACATACAGCACACTGAGCAGAAAAGACGGGAGGAAGAAGGCAGAGGGCTAGCCATAGCTCGGATAAGCTAGGCTAGCAAGATAGAGCTAAAGAGGAGAGTAGAGTAGTTTTAACCCACGACCTGTTAAATCGTGGGATAAAACAAATTAAGGAGCACTAGGAGAGCCGAACCAGCCTAGGATCGATTCTCCGATGTGTCCGTGGGATAAAACAAATTGAGGAGCACTAGGAGATTAGCGACTAGTAGCAGCGCTAACAAACAAACGATACACTCACCGGATGTGACGTCACGGAATCACTGGCACAGTAACAACCCCCCCTTTACACATACTATGGTCAAAACAGGTTATATACAGTGCAAAATAGTGAGAGAAAAAAATTATGTATATCATCTAACACAGACATGTCCAAAGTCCGGCCCGGGGGCCAAATGCGGCCCGTGGTCAAATTTCATCCGGCCCCCAGCCTCTGTTATAAAATCAATAACATCTGGCCTGCACACAGACTTAATAAATTGGTCAGCAGTACTGCAACCAGCATATGAAGTAGCTTACACACGAAATGCTACTCCTCATTTACCCACTAAAAGGCAGCAGCACTTTAAACCCTTATTGCCAAATGTATCACATTTGATACACCTAAAATTTCATGATTTTCAGACTAATGTAGAATTTTGACATTTCTTTTTGGAAAAAAAAATGATGGATGCAAGTCATCACATGCATCTGCAGGTTCCATAAGAAAAACATGATTTAGCATGGGTCATAGATATTAGAGCGCTTATTATACATATTCATTTTGACTTTTCTTATCAGAAATTTGAAAAAAAGGTTTCATTAGGACCTTATTTTTCAAATTTTGGGATTCTCTGATAATTGCTTCATGTTGCAGGTATTTAAGGGCTAAGCAACATTACTCTGTGTGACCCTCTACTTCCAATTTTCTAAAATGGCGACAATCAACAAAAAAAGTTGACTGTGACGGCCGACGCTTCAAGGATAGGTGGAAATTGGACTATTTCTTCACTAAAATGCGCAACAACTGTGTCTTGCCTCATTTGCAAAGAGGCAGTCGCTGTTTTTAAAGGTTTCAATGTGAGGCGATATTACCAAACAAGACACGCTGACATGTACGACAAGATTACAGGGAAGATACGCAGCGAGAAATTGAAACAACCTGAAGCTAGTTTAATTTCACAGCAGTAGTATTTCGCAAGAGCCCGAGAGTCGAAAGAGAACGCCGCAAAGGCTAGTTGCGAGATTATTGAAATTATTCATTAAAAAAAATAATAAAGCAAATGTGACACACTGAATGGCTTGCTAAATTTTGCTTAAATAAATTGTTCTACGTAAAGGACGTCAGCCAAGGTCGGCCCCCCACATTTTTACCACGCCAAATCTGGCCCCCTTTGCAAAAAGTTTGGACACCCCTGATCTAACACAAAAAGGGTTTGGAGGATATCTCTTTGTGAAGTTAGGTGTTGTACCCATCACCTTATCAAAAGTATATACCTACATGCAATCAAGCTTCTTGAACACACATCTACATAAAAATTGAAATGATTATAGACCCTACTCACCTACGTCACAAAATGACGTGTCGCTGTATCCGACCGCCATATTGTCCGTATTTTTTAGACTTATTCTCATTGCTTTCAATTAGTCGTGCAAGTTATAGAGCAATTTATGGAAGCCCCGGTGTTATCTGACGCTGTAAACTCATTGGATGCGTTGCATAAAAGGCGTTATGTGGAAAAGCTTCAGTTTATCCATTCACCAGATCCATATTTGATGCCTAAATCGATGTTTTTCGACCCGCTGTCTTCGCCGTCTTTGCCTGACATCTGCTAGCTACCCTGATATTTACAACTATCTTGTCCACACAAAATCAGCCTATTCTCACGGAAGTTTGAAAAACTTTAAGAGCTTGGAGGCTTATAAATACTTCGTTGCTGGTTGGGTGAAACAGGTCCTCGTCCACGAAAATTCGGCAGGAATCTATCGTGTGCTCGGAAGGTGAGTTACGAAATTTTCAATTCAAAATCTTTTGTTCTTGCTAACATCCACTGTCAAGTCTAATGTATTTCATGTCATTTGTCAATGGAGCTAGGGCTTTTAATGTTTATATGGTTTAGCGATAGCACTCTCACTACATACATATATAATATGTAATAAATATGAAGTGCGATAGCACTACTCCAGATTGTCCCTAGTTGAATTTATTTTTTGGCTTTTGACCTCAATAGTGAAATTGTAAATTAATTGTATGACAACTGTCTGATTATCCCCTTATAATTATATATTTTCAGGTAGTTCATTCACAACGTCTGAGTGTATGTTGTCGGCGATTAGCCTAGCAATGATCTTAATTGTGGTTGTCAGCCCAAAACCCTCTAAATATATATTAAATGCATCTTACCAGATATAAAATGACTACTACATAATCCATGGTAGTCGTTTGGAGCCCAGTTTTCTCGTCGAATTGCAGCAGTCAATCTCGGTCTCCTCTCCGGGTCTCTCGGAATACGGTAAAACTTCAAGTCTCTCTGTCTATCTTCTCTGTTTCTGCAACCGACCGCCAAACACGACTTCACCATTTTGATTAATAATGTTAACGAGCAGAAAAACACGCCATAATAGGAGGAATTTACGAAGCGCTAATGCATTAACATGACGAGTATACGGACAACATGGCGCGGGGGCGTGGCTGTGACGTCACGTGAGTAGGGTCTATAGTAAAGAAAAAAAAAATATATCATTGAAAAAAAGTATTTTTAAAAATATTGACAAGTAGTTCAGTTCAATTCAAAATTTGCAGGCCTGCGACCCAATAAAGTTTTTTTTTTTTTTGCGCACTCAATAAAGCTTGAACAGGTCACGGAGCTGCGTCACACACAACGTCACACAGCCTACTCTTTCGCCGTTTGGGCGCTGCCATCACTTCTATTCGCCGAGACGCTGACTCATGCAAAGAAAAAGACGACAAATACGGCTCATCTTCCTCCTTGAGTTAACGAAATAAAGCATTGGCTTGCGCTAAATGTAGTTTTATATTCATTCTGCACGTTTCAAAGTCGCTCGCTCAAACCAACCGGCCGTTGCTTGCGTCGCATGCCACCCTTTCATTAGTTGGCGCCTCGTTCGGAAATTTATTTAAAATGATCACATTCAGTTCGTTCTTCTTGACATCAGAACGGCTCTTGGGATGTGTAGTCTTTTGTGCTGCTTTCGGTTTTTAAAAAGGACAAGAAATGATGGAAATATGGAGATAGATACATGGTCCATACAGCGTTTGAATGCATATTTATGAGTGCTATAAAACTCAAATGACATGATCTCCAGTTTTTCTTGGTCGATTGACTTCAAATAAAAATTGGTGTGGACATCAACTTCCGTACTTTCAAATGAGACCAACCAGCGGCACGTGGGTGACGTAATTACAGCGGGACGAAGCTTCAAGGACGATATGCGTAAACGCATCGCTGCCGACACATTCGGTGTTAAAGGGTTAATGTTATTTCCATTGAAAAAAACTGCTTTTCTTTCAAAAAGGAGGAAATTTCTAAGTGACCCCAAACTTTTGAAGGGTAGTGTATATGCTTTTACAACATTACTACAACGTTCACATGAAAATGTTGTCTATCATACCTGTCAACCTGTACGTTTTTGCCGTACAAAGTACGGCTTTTATGCAATTTATGATGTGTACGGCGTACAAGAAAATCTGGACGGAAATTCGTAAATTTGCCAATTATGGGTACCAGCCGGTATGCACCGAATATCAAGTAACAGTAAATCAAAAGAGTTCGCCGCAGTAGCCTCCATTCCGTATTAGGCTCGAGCGTTTATGTCACAGCAATGGGGGACCTCGAGAGATTTTGTGAGATTTGACAACAACGAAGCCATATTGGAAGCAGGTCTGGATCGTGGGACATTTAAACGGCAAATACAATTCAACTACGAGTGCCACAAGATTGAAAAAAGTGAGGAAAACTTGAGTTAGGAAAACTTAACAGTTCAATACAGAGACAAACTCGTTACTACGGCAAAGGACAGATATCTGTAACTTAAAGGGCATACGACAGGAGAAAAAAAGTCTTAAATAGCATTATTATGTGAATTAGAATCATATTTTGAGACAATTCGACTATATACAACAATTTAGCAAAGCACAGATGACGAGAAATTAGTCTTTTAATCTGCCGGTTAGCCACGCCTACCGTTGTAGGGCTCTAGCGTCCCCAACAGTTGGATGACGTCAGCGGGAGAATGGGCTCATCGGTTTTACTATTCAGCCCATTGAGGTAAAATTATGCAGAATGAGGAAAACGCGAAGAAGAGAGCCACAAAATGTTATTGTTTCAGTCTCTCTTCTCCAATATTTTTACAGGATATTCTTTTTATCAAAGTATTTTTCCCCAATAGCTAAATAAATGACTTGAGAAGGACCAGTCAGCCCATTGAGGGGGAACTATTCACAACGAGGAAAACGTGACGAAGAGAGCTGCAAAATGTCATTGTTTCTATCTCTTTACTTCAATATTTTTACAGGATATTCTTTTTATCCAAGTATTTTCCTCAATTGCTAAATAAATGGCATGGTCATGACAAATAACAGTCTTGTGCTAAATGGAATATGAAATGATAAAAATGCACCTATTCAGGACGACATGGCAAAATTACTCCATAATGGTCAAAACTGTCGACTGCACCTTTACTGTCGCACCTCCCGGACGATATTTTATGACACCTAAATTGGGCTTTTGTCATTTTCCTTCCCCGGCTTGGGAGAATGTAAACAAGCCAACAGGCGTGACAGCTAGCCGACATGCTAACCCAAACCGAGTGATGTTTCAAAGTCTTTGAACCGGAAAATCACACATAACTAGCCCGGATTATTTGACATGACGACTGGGTTGTCGATTGTGTTTGCGGATCGGCAAAACGCCCAGCGGAGAGCAATTTACTGCTCGTTCCCCGAGGAGGGCGGCTGCAGTTGTTGTGCAGCTAACATGCAGCTAATGTGCATGATAAGAGCTTTTTACATGTCTATCAATGATCAAACATAAGTAGTCCTGTATTTAAAGAAAGTTTGGAGTGTTTACTTTGTAATCGCTGTATTCGTATTTGACATAATACAAAACAAGATGTTTACTCACTTCCTCGTAAGTCCAATGGTTCCCCAGCAGTAGAGCTTGTTTTGGCCAATATCCACGGTGAATGGGAACCTTTTGAAACTCCAAAAAGGCGCACACGCCTCTCCCTTTGTTTGGTCTAAACTTAATACTTGAACTAAGAAAACAACAAAGACCTAGGAGAGGGACCGGAGTAGGATCAGACTAGGAACGAGATACGTTTTTACGCTAACGGCCGTCAGGAGGAAGGTTGATGCGGAGCGAGTGGCTCCCAACAAGCTTCTCTGCCTTTCCCCTGAGGAGCGCAGCCTTTTATTGACAAAGTGAGTAAGTTTCAACATACATGTGTGAGTTTCACATCTTGAGAAATAGCTGTTATCTTGAGAAAAGAATGCGGGCAGTTATTTGTCTTGTCTCATTGTGTTGAAACTTTATGGTCAGCAATAGAAACCTAAAACAGGAAATCTGCCCCTCTGGGTCATGCTGGCATCTGTCCTTCAGTTGAATGTGACCTTCTGCGACACATTCTTTCTTTTGTAAGGCCTTAAGACTGTTAAATAAGACTGTAGTTATAACTATTAGTTTTAAACACACATTATTAACCTTAGCGTGCAAAAGCATTAAAGCACATCTTTCACCCTTATACAGCAAGATTTTTCTGCAGCCGCTTGGCTGGCGTGATGCGAAAAATAAACGTATTAATCCGCAAAATCAGCTGAATCCTTCGTCCTCATACACAACAGTACACTGTAGCGTGAAGAGGACGTCTTCTACCGTACACGTCACAGCGCCCTCCTCCTCAATGCAAGACCGAAGCCGGAAGTCACTCATTTTCATGGCGCAGGATTAAAAAAACTAAATAAATTTAGCGATCGCTTCCACACACATCCAAGCGGTCCATATCATTCAGGAGCATAAAATACCGCGTGTATTATGGAATAAACATGCTTTTCCGTGTCACATGCACTTTAGGGATGTGAACAATGTTGACCCTTACGAGCAAGCCGAAGACAAATGGAGTAAAGATGTCGACAAGCTTCCACCATTACGCAAAATGGACATTCTGCTGTATTTAGAGTTTGGTCTAAGTTACTAGACTATTCAGCAATTCCGAAATTACAAATCGCCACAAAGCTACGAACAGTTTTGCTGCGGATGTGTGCAGGACCTGCACATTATGACCGTATTAAACGGCAATACCATCGTTCTTGCAAAGGTAGGCTATGTGTGTTTACTATTTTCATTGCCATGAACATCTGAATTTGTGCTGTGCTGAGCTGTGATCGTTAAGTGACAAATCAATGCTGTGTTTTAGAAAACAGATTTACCTTGCTCAATGTCTCTCAGTTGGCCTACTGCAAGCAAACTCACTTCAGAAATTTGCGGAGACAAATGAAATTAACTTACCGGAGTCGAAGTTGTTGGCGTTGGCTCTCGACCTCGTTCCTTTAACGCCGTGCATTATTTTTCTGTTCTGGAGGCTTTAATAAAAACTGAATCAACACACAAATACTGAGAGTCTCAGGGTGCGGTCAAACAACAGAGACATGTTTTAATGAATGAGGCACACACAATACAGTATCTGACTCCAATATGTACCTCACATTTTACAATCTAGTGGGCGTTTACTGTACTCATTCAAACCATTGGTTCTTGTGGCTTCCCATGATTGGATGAACAAAGACTTGAGTAGACTGACGGGGGGGGGGGGGGGGGGGGGGGGCTTCATGTTACACCTTTGTGGTCTTCAAAGAACTAAGATAACTGAGCTTACTCTTTTAACACCAAATACTATATGTTAAAACCAGAATGTTATGCATGATTGCTTTGACTAATAATAAAAGACTACATAATGCATACAAATGAACATGTAAATGTAAGTACATAACAATCCCCATGTTTACAGTGAAGCTGTGTAACCAACAGATAAATCAGATCAATAAAAATAACACACACACACACACAAAAAAAGAAGATACAATAACACATTAGAAACACATAAAAATCCATTGGTGATCCAAATCCTCAACCAAATTTTGCACAGGAAAAAACAACACAGCTAAAATATAAATTAGCATGGTGACAAAAAACTAGAAAAAAAAAAATATAAAGAAAATCCTCTTCAACAAATTTTATGCAAATCAAATCATGTATCAGTGACTTTATTGTTGTCAGCAAAACCCACAAATGTGTACGACCTATCATCTAAACCTGACTAAAAAATATCTAACTTTGACCGTCTAAATCCAGTCTACATTTTTATTGAAAACCTCTTGGAAAAAACTACTTCGTATCTAAATTTAGATGATGTTAGCAAAATTAATATAAATTTAATACCACTGTACTTCATCTTAAAACTAAAAAATCCCACAAATATATGACTCTTTGAACCGGAATAAAACTAAAAACAAACAAACTCTGAGGCGGCACGAGGTAGGGATGTCACGAGGATGATGATGATGGACCCTCATCGCAAAAAGGCCTATAGACACAACCACTCCTTGCTGTATGGTTGTCGATTCATGCAGTTCTTGTCCATCCACGAACGACATGGTCCGTGTATCTGGGCTGCAGAAGATTTTGGCTTCCGGGTTGATGAGTCAATTGCAGTCCACCCAGTTCACTGGGGCTTTCCACAGACAGACTGCTGCTGCTGTCCTACAACGACCTGGATCTCGACTGAGTAGGACTCCGGTGTCCACCAGCATGCGAATGTCCACCTTTATGGAGCTAAGGATGACGGTGTTACCTGCTCACCAAGTCTCTGGACATCTCCACTGGCGTGACTGCCAGCTTTCCATCACAGCAACGTAGGTTGGTTGGCGGCTGTTGTTGTGGTCCTCGCTTTACTGCTGCCATGGTGCCAGTCACATTCTCCAAGGCATGGAAGACAGCATTTGGGATGGAGCCTTTCAAGTCCCTCTGGTGGCTGTTGCAGTGTCTGTGGGGGAACGGAGCAGCATAGAGGCGTTGAGTGTCCATACTGACCAGTCTGAAGCTCGCTTGGTCCTCTGGGGAAGGGTGTATGTCTCTTTTGCATCCAAGAAAATATGAACTCTCCCCCCACCTCGTGCAAGCCTCAGGCCCTACACTCCCTATAACAGCTGACTAAAAATTAAATTTCAATCACATTTGCATGTTTTGCTGAGAACGTTTTACTGCTTGAAAACACACAAAAAATTATTTCATCATAATTGAAAAATTCTTTAAAAAGCCCACTTGCAAATATCAAAATCTTATGAAATGCGTTCTTGCACAGATTAAAATCAAACCAAAACAAAAATGTATGTGGTAAAGTTATCATTAACTATACAGCTAACTCCCCCTGTTTAGCTATGTGAATTTGCAAAACAAAACACAGGGCTAAAAATAATCTACATTTTCTAACACCAATTAATCTTTATTCTCTTAACTCGCCCCACACGTGTCCTTGTGCATCCATATTGATTATCAAATCCAAAGTAACACTCTTCTTTTTACCCTATTTGCCTACTAAACAAACCATTTCTATTGAAGTCAATGTAGCAGCTTGAGCTGAACAATTTAGTTTTACATATTCCCTATCAAAAGCGATAGCAGTTAACTAGTTAACCCAATATCCATTTAAAAACCATGCCAAAAATTCAAACCCCTAAAGCTGAGACTTCGTTAGTGTTGGGTCTCTATTCGCCAACACAGTCATCTGGAACATAAAATGGATTTGTTAGTCAATATCACGTACGTAAAACAATCAATTTCATATTCCTTTCAAGAATCTAACAAATACATAAAAATGTCATTTAGAATCATGTGTGACTATAAATATAAATAGATGTATAGATCAATCAGTGCCTCATATCAGTAACTTAATTTTAACTTAAAACATTTACAACAATATACAAGTGACAGATCAATTCTGCATCTGCAAAACAACTTTTACAAAATCAAACTAAAACAAACCCACAAACGAACAAAATCCATTCATTCATTTTCCATGCCGCTTTTCCTCACGAGGGTCGCGGAGGTGCTGGAGCCTATCTCACCTAACTATGGGCAGTAGGTAGGGGACACCCTGAACTGGTTGCCAGCCAATCGCAGGGCATAAGGAGACATACAACCATTCACATACACACTCATACCTACGGACAATTTAGAGTGTTCAATCAGCCTAACATGCATGTTTATGGGATGAAACCGGAGGCACGGGAAGAACATGCAAACTCCTCACAGGAAGGCCGAAGCCAAGGATTGAACCCTTGATCTCAGAACTGCAAGGCAGACGTGCTGACCACTCAGCCACTGTGCCGCCACGAACTTAATACAATTCTGTAAATGTGAAAATAGTATGGAACGGAAGTGACTTATCTAATTCCCCCCAAAATGAATCAAAAAGTGATTAAATAAAAAGTACAAAAGTAAAAATTTGAATTATACTCAGAAAATTATAATTGGGTACTATTAATTTGGAACTTGTGACAAACATTATTAAAGAAAAACAACCTATTTCTCTAAATTCCATACAATTAGTTAGGATTTCTGTAAAACTATAAAATATTTCATTAAACATTTGTAATACCCATAGTAACAGCTCTACACAAGAACAATTCAATAAATTTATACTATCAAGGAGCATTACAAATGAAACTTAATCCCAGGCTTTTCACATTACAATTTTCGCATTATAATTCTACTTGGCCCAATGCCAATAATTGCTTATGCACAATTTTGTCAGTTCCCATTTTAATCAGTAAGTTGAATTTTGCAGTGGCATTCATATATATCGTGCAATATTCCACTCAAGATAACAAAATTAGAATTTGTCTTTGTTTTGAAAATTCTTTAGAGCGGACAAAATGTATTTTTACCTTTTTTGGGTCACATATGAAGATTCATCAACATGTAATCCAAAAATTATGACTCCACGACACAATTATAATTTACTTAATTGATTGATTAAGCCAAATACAGTATTTCTAGGCCTACGATATCTTTTGGATAAATTTTGTAATCAATTTAAATTTCTATTTCGAATTTGAATTTTCCATGTCACAGTGCATAGTCCACATAAGTCAAAATCTGACTTTTTGAAGTTTTTCATTTGCATGGGAGAGTATTGTGGGACGACAACACTCTTTTAAGGAATCTTACCTTTTCTTATTTAAAACCCATTCAAGTCTAAATTTTTTGAAGTTACCCTTACATCTTGCAGACACGCCAATTGTCAAGTTTTACAATTATTTAGCTTCCTTACAGATAAACTTTGGTCATAAACTTCTATTGTTGTTACCTTCCTTTCAACTCAATTTTGCTCCCCCATACCGTTTGTAGATAACACCTTGTTTTCCTTCCACACATTGTAAGGGACAGATCCTATGATCAAATGAACTGATCAGGTTACATTTGACACTTCCACTTACTCACAAAGTGTGGATGAAATAAGCATTTTAACATTTGATGTGCTTGCTACAGTACTTTATTTTAGTAAGAATCTGATTCTTTAGGATCAATTTGCTTCACAAAATTTTCTTACCTTTCTCTTTTATTCCACTATGGCTTCTCTGCTATTCTTTAACACTTAAAACACTACCTCTTACTATCAATCAATTCAAATTTTGATTCTAATCATGATTTCATCTAGCGCTGTCAATATAAATACACTTTTCCAATTGACATCCATATAATTTATAATGGAGGATAATTCAGCAGTCCAGAGGAGAACAAAGAATGCTTTTTCGTGCACTAAAAAACATCCATTTGTATCTCAGGTTGGTAGAATTATCTGCTTTACGTGTGAATTTTAGAACGTTTTTTAATTCCAACTTTTGATTTTTTTTTTTTTATACACTCCCTGTAACAACTCGTTTCCCTATATCAGACTAACCCCTTGTAAGCAACATAAACACACAACATTCACAATCAAAATGTTACGTTTTAAACCGTGCTTTACCAAATATATCTATGTACTTATTCTTTTTAAGATATTTGACATTTCACAATGGCGATGTTTAAACGATATATAATTCAGGCTTAATTTACACATATTCTACAGTGGGGAGGACAAGTATTTGACATTTATGTGCAATACTTATTTACGCGCTATATTAATGTGCAACATTCAATGCCTTCATTGTCAACTGATGCTACTCACTTCAATTATTTGCGTTGCCTGAACATTGGACTACTTCACACACATTTTATATTTATTTAGATTTTATACTTTTATTTCTTGCAAGTCACTTTGAGGTTTTTACTTGTTCTACACTCTAAAGGGAGATGCTCCACAATTTCATTGTAGAACTGTATAATAACAATAACGGGCTTTCTATTCTATTCTTCTGGTCCCTCTAAATCATCAAGTTATCAAGTTCCCCAACACGAAGTCTCGTTAATTTTTGATATTCTCATATAACTTTATCATTGGTGTTACACTTAAATACTGTACGTCTTTTTTTTTTTTTTTTTTGATGAAAATTCAACTTGTGGTATTTGTGTTAATTTTGCAATTAAACATCTGCAGGCACACCCTGTTTATCTATATAAAGGAATTTACAAGGCTAATTACAAGTGTGACCAGCTATATTCCTCGAAGGGGGTTGATTAGATCACAGAAACGCTCATAAAACAGAGTTCAATGAGGGGGTCAGGTCATCCTAAGAATTTTTGTTATCTTTTTCAATTCAGTATTATCTGCAGTGACTTAAGCCACATGTCCTTCATAAAATGTAACACCAACGATTTCCTTTGCTCCCAATAAGTAGTACAACTGCCGGGCTGATCTTCTATTTTTCTTTATCTGTTTAGGGGACTTGGATGGAGGAAATACATCCATTCAATATTCTATTGCAAACAATTCCTGTGAATGGCTGTGAAAAATCTACATCTCTCACACTTAGATATGCAGCATTCTCAATTTCTGTCAGTCTTAAATGTGGCAAGTTTAAAATTGCTCTAACGTCTACTAAAGCTAATTCTGCACAGGCTGTTAATTTTTATATATACCTGTACTGTATATGATATACAGTACTGTATATTATAGTCACATATACTAAACCCCTGCTTCTTCCTCATCATTCCTGATCGTTTTCTGATCAACAGTTGGACCTCTCCTTATCTATAAGACTTGTATTGGTATCTGTTATCATTCCCAAGAATTAATGGGAAGTTTTTTGACTGTGCTTATTTGGCCATGTTCTTCAAAATCTAATTTAGTCAATCTATCTACTATGTCATCATGTGTGATTTCTTTTCTCTTTAAATCTGCCAATATTGAGCACATGTTTCTATTTCTGAATCACCTTCTTCATTGTAAATTTTGTAACGTCTCATTAAGATCATTTTTCTTAAATCTAGCCGAATAATTTTCTTAATCTTGTTTTGAATGTTAAAGACTAGTTAACAGATTAATCCATCATATTACTCTACTTACTTGTAGTAAGTATTACTATTTGTTCTTATTAGCCGTATACATCTAAAAGTTGGTCATTTTTCACCTGAATCAAGACGAATTTACTTTCAAATAATGTTATGAACAATATCTCTTCTTGAATAAAGAACATTTCTAACAATCTAATTTTCTTTTTATTAAATATACTAACTCTTTGCTTTAAATAAATATGTTAAGTTTATTTTCAAGTAGCTATTTTTCAATAGTTGATATTTTCCTTTTATCCCAGACTTTTTTTTTTTTTTTTTAGGTTGTTTATTTACATATTTTCGGCGAACACTTACGCCTTCATCAGAGTCTAAAAGCTATTTTTCATATTTCAAAAAAATCTGAGTAAAATTTACTTAAAACACTGGCATATAGTTTCACTTATTTGAATTTAGCTAGTTTCAAGGTGTATTTTTGCAGTGTTCTTCTCATTCAATTGTGTTTTCAACTTAATTTTATAATCCTCTACATTATTATTATTTATTTATTTTTAATGTTTCTCCTTTTTAAAGCATTATTTTCTTTCTCTTTAAGCCAGTCTCTTATTTTCTGACTGATCTTATCTCCTTCTTTGACCCCCACTACTCTCTGTCTCGCGTAATTGATAAGGAGAGTCTTGTACTCTTGCCTGGTACACCAGACTCACCGCTGTTCCAGCTATTGAGTCTGGCCACCATTCAGCGGATACAATTTCCAGGGCGGAGCAAGCCACAGCAAACAGACAGCGGAGTGGAACAATCAGCGACGGGCAGACGTGACGTTAGTAAAACGACGAGGGCAGGACGAGGGACTTGCGCGCTGAAGTAAACATACGATTCAACATGGCTAGCGCGAGACAGACTGTTGTCAATGACTCGTGTCGATGTGTTTTTGGTAATGTAAAACTGATTTTACCGTGGATTGGAACATATTCTCGGCTCTCCTGTTCACCATCTGTGTTGTGTGGAGACGACTTCCGACGCGCAAGAGTGACGTTGCTCGTTAAGAACACGTCACGCAAATAAACGAATCTGATTTGTCGATTGATTTTGTCCTGCTCGAGAGGCCGTTAGTCCGCCATACGCCACCCATTATAATTCATTTTATTTCATTTATTCACTTACTTTGCTTTCTTTCAGCATTACTTATTCATGAACTACTTTATTTATTCATATATTTATTCGTTTATTCACGTATTTGTTATTCACAATGCTGTGGTGTTAATAACAGTTTATGAAAGGATGACTCTTTCATAGAAAAGTGAATGCCATGTGGCGAATGAAAAGTGCAGAAAAGATAGCTTCTACAGTATAAATACTGCGCCCTTTCTCATGGGGTTATCCCACACTTTACATTCTTCTAATTCATTTCGGAAAAAGTCACAACATTCTTCCTGGTTATGTCAAATCCTGGGAAGTTCTCACTCACACAGACAAACAAACACAAACGTTAGTTTATGCGGATCCTTTATTTATTTACAGTAAGTCCCTAACCTATTTTATTTAAGATGTCCCAAATTTATCGCATTAACATTAATTCCCTGACTCATTTTAAGATAGTCCCCGACTTATCTTATTTACGATAGTCCCAGACTTATCGCATCAATTCCCTAACTCATTTTATTTAAGATAGTTCCCGACCTATCTTATTTATGATAGTCCCAGACTTATCGCATCAATTCCCTAACTTGTTTTATTTAAGATAGTCCCCGACTGATCTTATTTACGATAGTCCCAGACTTACCGCATTAATATGCTAACTTATTTTCTTTAAGATAGTCCCTGACTTATCTTATTTACGATAGTCCCAGACTTATCGCATTAATTCCCTAACTTATTTTATTTAAGATAGTCCCCGATTTATCTTATTCACAATAGTCCCAGAATTATCGCAGTAACACAAATTTTTCCTTCGAAGGTAAAAAACAATGACACTAACATACAAACTCCGTGTATAACAAGTTTTATCTTACCAGGACTTCTTCCTCAGATCACTCCTCACAGACTCTATTAAAATTTGGATGTTTGCGTAAATGGTGCAGAAGTAAAATCTGCTTACCTATTTAAGTATGTAGCCACTAGTCTGTGAAGAAGATCGTCAGTTCGTCCTGGACCCCCAGAACATCAACTCGGCAGTCACCATTTTGTTGGCGTTGGCTCTCGACCTCGTACCTTCAACGCCGCGCATTCTTTTTCTGTTCTGGAGGCTTTAATAAAAACGACACACAAATACTGAGAGTCTCAGGGTGCAGTCAAACAACAGACACATGTTTTAATGAATGAGGCACACACATTACAGTATCTGACTCCAATATATACCTCACATTTTACAATCTAGTGGGCGTTTACTTTAGTCATTTAAACCATTGGTCAACAAGGAACAGTTCTGGGGGATGTCTTGTGACCTCCCCTCCTTAGATTAACAAAGACTTGAATAGACTGTGGGGTTCATGTTACACCTTTATAATCTTCAAAGGACTAAGATAACTGAGGTTACTCTTATAACACCAAATGCTATAAGTTAAAACTAACCAGAATGTGAATGCATGATTGCTTTGACTAATAAGACTACATAATGTATACAGGTGAACATATAAATGTAAGTACATAACAAAGTGCATAGAGCAAACTCTGTGTGTAACTGTAGAATTAAACGTTATGTCCTTTCTTTTGATCGAGGCAACCCATGCCATTCTTCGACGTTTGGTAAGTTCTAGTGATGGGATTTTCGGCTCTTTTCGGTGATCCGGTTCATTTGGATCGGCTCAGTGAAAAGAGCCGGCTCTTTTTGGCTCTCAAACGGCTCTTTTAACTTTAGCTTTTCTTTCAAATATTTATGACGAATTTAGCATACATTTTGATAAATGACTTGGTGAGCTAAATATTGCATTCTACTGACTGCAAATAGCAACAATTATTAGGCAAAGAAAAGGGTTTTTACTTATTTTATTGAACATTAAAAAGGCTCCAAACAATAAACAAGCAACAAAATTAAACTTTAACCAACCACAATCAAACATGCTGCATCATCACAAAAATAGTGAGTAGTAACTGCAACAGCAGCGATCAAAACAAACATGAGCTACTCCTTGCTTTATTTTAACAAACATAAGCTACTCCGTGCTTTATTTTAAATTTGCATTTAAAAAAAAAAAGAACTTCAACTTGGACGGGCTGATCCGGCTCCTTCTCTCAGTAATTATTTGTCCAGTCTTTGAGAATACCCTCTCTGACGGTTTGTAGTACAAACTGCGTCCGTGTGTCGTCCTTTCCTCCTCCTGTGTCTGTCTGTGGCTGTGCAGACGTGACGGAGCATGTACTCAGCATGCACTCCGTGCAGTACCTTGTACCAAGCTCCTCGCCCCTCCCCTTTCTCTTCCTGTGTCCCTCTCTGAGTGAGCACGGCAGCTGAGCCACTGCCAAACCTCGCTTCAGACACGTGAAAAAGAGAAGCTCAATGGGGTTCCGTCGATCTGTACATTCTCCTTTCTATTCGATCGGTTGTTGCAATTCTTTACCGCACAATAATTGCCAAACATTTGTAAAGAGCGACCTGTGTCGAAATGCCTCACTGTTTATGTTTCCCGGGGTTCTGATACTGAACTTCCTGCTTCCAAAATGGTGAGAGGGGCGGAAATCTCGAAATTTTCGTTGCAAACGAAGCGAGTGGTTTCATGCTACTGTGTGCATGCGTGTGCAGCCTGGGTTTTTCCCATGGGATGATCTGCACTTTATGACAAAACCAAATTCCATGCAAACTGACAGCTACTAAAGCAGACCTGCACTGGGAGTGCAGAGATTTCCTGAGTCATGGAAACTCCATTTTGCTGTGCCTCCCACATAGCAATAGCAACATAGCAACGCAGATAGTGAGAGGGTGTTCTCACTCAGAGAAAAATCAACACAGAATACAGAAAGAGCATGTCAGAAGATAACTAGTTGCATATTTACAAGTGAAAATGAACTATGATGGCAAATGTTGTGACTTTGCCCCATCAAAAGATCAGATTTCAGCAAAGGAAACAGTAACATATAACTATATATATATATATATATATATATATATATATATATATATATATATATATATATATATATATATATACAAACTGGTGACAAACTGATGATGGCCAACCAGCCTGACATAGTGGTGGTGGATAAACATCAGAAGACAGCAGTAGTGATAGATCTAGCAATCCCGAGCAATAGCAACATCAGGAAAAAAGAACATGAAAAGCTGGAGAAATATCAAGGGTTGAAGGAAGAGTTGGAGAAAATGTTGGGAGTAAAGGCAAGAGTGGTGCCAGTAGTGATCGGGACACTAGGGGCAGTAACCCCCAAGCTGGGTGCATGGCTCCAACAGATACCAGGAACAACATCCGACGTCTCCATTCAGAAGAGCGCAGTCCTAGGGACAGCTAAGATCCTGCGCAGGACCCTCAAGCTCCCAGGCCTCTGGTAGAGGACCCGAGCTTGAAAGGAGAGACCATTCCGCGACGATACGACGATTTAAAAAAAAAAATATATATATATATATATATATATATATATTTATATATATATATATGTTAGAAAGGTTCCTGTTTATTAGTTCGTTCCTATGGTAACCGTCGCTTCCTGTTTTGTACTACGTCACGCGTGCCGTGCATTGTGGGATTGAGAATAGCGTAGTGGCGCGAGTAGCACAAGGTGAAGAGTGCAGCCGCCAGTTAAGACGAGTGCAGCCACCTGTAAAGACGTGTGCGAGGGAATGTCATTCCGTGTGCGTCATTGAATAAACGTGAGTATTTTCCCTCCATGTTATTAAGTTTTGTGATAAGTTAGAGCCGCTATCAGCGCGACGTTTGTGTTTTACAGTTACGTCGGCGGGTAGTTATTGCGCCCGCTCGTCCTCGCGTCTCCTGCTCGTCCTCGCTGCGCCGAGGAGAGCGTTGTTTGCGTTATATATTTGCCGCACATTTGTGCTAAGAGAGGATGTGCTTGTTTAGCATCTCTTTGACATTATATACATTCAAATGAGTGTAAAATGGCTTAGTTTCGCCACTTTGTGGATAAGTTGGCCGCACGTGCACGAAGCGTGCTTCCGGGTGTGCGTGCGCATTTCGCCCCCACCTTTGTGTTTAGTTTACTCTGCGAGTCAGATATGCGTGTATTAGGGACTATTTGCACTCAATGTGTATTGTTATTGCATTGGCACTAATATACTGTATTTCTTCTCTCCTTTAGAACCACACACACCTATCCACACATACAGACATACAAGTTTGTTCCACACACACATACAAGCTCCTCGCACGCAGCTAATTTAACACACTCACACTCAGCTAGTCTTCCTCCTCAAACAAGTGCCATTTATGTAACTAGTTCTGCCTGTTGCCACCCTGCTGCCTGTATATAGTCACCAATCTGTTGTCAAGTTGGATTAAAGATGAAAGGACCAACTCCACTCTCAGCTCTTGTGTTCTGACCGACACCCCGGGGCGAACAGACCATAACCCACATTTAATCAGAAACCTATACAGTCCACAATCTGCCTCTCCAACAATATATATATATATTTTATATATATTATATTATTATCATTATAGCGCAAAGGATCGGGCCCAATCTTGGCGCTCCCCGGCACACGCCAAAGCAGCGGAAAACCCGCGAGAGGGATCGATTTTTTATCAAATTGTAAACGGAGAACGCCCGGAGGACATTTTAGCGCATTGTATTGTTTAGATAAGTAAAAAATGTATATGCCACGGGCTGTGTCGAACCCGGGACCCTTGACTTCACACGGCCGTCTGCGCGCGCCGTTCTTTCGTCATCCTTCCGCAATGTATATCCGTCACGTAGTACCTCATCGGAGAGCAGATTCTTTCATTTTTCATTCTTTTCATTTTAGAACATTCAGATAATGTCATATGTTTAGATTCCTTGATTGTTTCAATTTATTGCTGGATAGCAATAAATCGATAAATTAGATAAATTAAGTATTTTTCCATTTGATTTGCTTTTCATTCATTGGAATAGAATAGCCCTTTTATGTCATTATACGGTTGTACAATGAAATTGTGGCGCATCTCCCTTTACAGTGCAGGACAAGTAGCAGTACAAAATGCAGTCTAAATTTTCCTCTTTAAATGACATATAGTCATAGAAAAAAATATTAGACCACCCTTGATTTCTACAATTTCATGTTTACTTTAATGCCCAGTAGTACTTTATATTACTTGACAAATATGTTGTTGAGCAGTAAGAATCAGTGAGTCAGTATTTATTTACAAAACAATATGCAAGACATAACACACTTACCTTAATGAACACACTAGTAAATGTGGGTAGATAAAAACAAGCAAATAACAACGTACAAATATAATGCAGTATTTAGTCATATAAAATTAAACATGACATAATATATACAGGGGAAAAGGGTAATAGTATATTTTAGTGGTATAAACGGGTTCACATAGAGTTTATTCTACATTATTTACGAGTGTGTCAACATCCAGATTATTTTTATGGGGGCAGGTTTCCCAGTTGTTTCTACTTCATTCCTTAACCTCTTTTTATTTGTCACTATGTATAGTTTATAAATGGTCAAATATTTACTAGGCTGAGTGGAGTAGCAGTACAAAATGCAGGCTAAATTTTCCTCTTTAAATGACATATAGTCACAGAAAAAAAATATTAGACCACCCTTGATTTCTACAATTTCATGTTTACTTTAATGCCCAGTACTACTGTTTAGCACATAGAATGTGGGGATGGCGTGGCTCAGTGGTAGAGTACCAGAGATTGTGGGTTTGATTCTCTGCCCTGATGAACTCGCCTAGGTGTCCTTGTGCAAGATACTGAACTAGTGATAGGTCCAGTGACACTAATGTGCATGGAGCAACACCTGCGTCGGTGCGCGTATCGCTACAAGAAAATCATGTGACCAATGCAACTCATTGAACTGTGGCGACACAATCATGATGTGGCAAACTGGTTCAAAAGGAAGCGCGTCCGTCAACGCGATGGAGCTGCTGAAACAATCCACATCTCACTGGTTACTTCCTCGTTGTCTACATGCTGTGGAAATGGACGTAACACAGGGAAAACGCACTCGTCATCTTCCATTCAAAATACAATTAATTTCAAGGTAACTCTTAGTTTATTAGTGTGACGGTTATACACGGGTCTGTCGGTTGCGATGGGTGGAAATATTCCATTTGATGCCTTTAAGGGGATTTGTTGGCATTTAACCTGCTATCTTAGTGGTCAGAGAACTCGCCTTTCGTTCTCGATGCGTCGGGCGCGTGGGTATGAGTCCTGGTCTGAACTTGTTGAACGGATTGCCTCGCACGGCGCGGCTCGAAAGTCACCGGTTATATTATTAACGTGATTTTTTTTGCAGGTGAAATGTCGCATTTGCACTTTCAACCTGTCATATACAAACTGTAGCCACCTCCTCAATGCTGAAGCATTATTGGGCCAAGCATGAGAATGAAGTTTCTGATAATCCCTAGATAACACAGGTGTAGAGCCATTCCTTTACTTTCCCACAGTAGCTTTTTTGGTAATTTATTATAAATCAGTAATTAAGCTATAATTTATTTGTTGTCCACTTCAATTTTTTTCTGATGGGCTATGGTACCACTTAGATGACGAAGTGGGGAGTCAAGGAGGCAATGCAACTGGAGATGAAATTGCAAAAGTGCAACGATGCATGGCTGAGGCAAACATGGCACGCAATGCAGACTTTCTTCAATAATGGAGGAGCCAATGGACATCTTATCCAAACCGCTTTCAACTGGCTAAGAAATTCTTGTGCATGCTGGCATCGTTGGTTCCATGCGAGTGTGTGTTGTCCTCAGCAGGTGAAATTGCTTGTTTAAAAAACAAATAAAATGGAACCAACTACATTTTAAACATAAAAAAAAAAAACTGTTTTTGAATAAAATTTTATCAGAACAAAAAGTCCACAAGCATCCTCATTCACCCATCCGTTATTACTTACATTTTCACATTATATGCTCACATAATTTAAAGATATGGAATTACGCAATATGAATGCAAAGACTTAAATTATTTGATTTTACATGCTATGTCATCAATTCAGTGTCAGTCTGTCAAGTGGAATGCCTGTAGGGATTTTTTATGTCCAACAGGTGTCAGTATTCAATGACACAGTATCCACACTGTGTCAATACAGTGTGTCACTGTGTCGACACGCTTCATGAGGTCTCACGGACCCATCACTATACTGAACCCCCCATTGCTCCTGGTGCTGCGTCACCAGTAGGTAGATGGCGATGTAGTGTGAAGCGCTTTGATCGCCTGAAAGGTGAAAAAGCACTTTACAAGTACACCATTTACCAATCAGTGAGTCAGTATTTTTTTTTTTTTTTACAAAACAATATGCAAGACAAAACACACTTACCTTAATGAACACACAAGTAAATTTGGGTAAATAAAAACATGCAAATAACGTACAAATATAATGCAGTATCTAGTATTATACTGTAAAATTTAACAAGACATAGTATATACAGAGAAAAAGGGTAATAGAATTTACATTTTAGTGAGAAAAATGGGTTCACATATTTACAGTTTATTCTACAATACTGTATTTACAAGTGTGTCCACATCCATATTATTTTTATGGGGGTGGGTTTCCCAGTTGTTTCTGCTGGCGCTGCTCATTCAGCCACTCTTCTAAAGTTTTGCCTCCAGATGAACTGGGGCAAAAAGTGGTCCCTCCAAAGCGGCTGTGTCCAAACTCTTTAGTTTTATCCTGCCACTGGGGCAACATGAGTTAGAGTCCAGACAGGGGTAGCTGAGGGCCAACCTGCACCAGGGTATAGAACAATGACCTGGGGGAGCGATGCAGGAGCTGGGGGAGCAGGAGGAGCTGCTGGAGTGATGGGCCGCACGGCAGTGGCACTAGCAGGTTGTCTACCCGGCCGCAACTTAGGAGCCTGTCCCGTCCTGTTTGGAGAAAGGACAAACTCGTGCTGGGGCCCTGATGTGGAGGGAGGCTTATCCAGCCTTTCCCGTGGAGCAGGAACCTGTGAGCTGGCCACAGCGATGCGGTCCTCAGAAGCAAGGCCTTGGGAAAGGACACTTTGCGCCTCCCGTCGAGTAAAACTGCAGCCATAAAATTATACATCTAAACATTTTACTTAAATTTCAATATAAAAAACAAACATTGTGCTTACCACTGATTAGATGAAGAGTTGACCCTGATGAGTTTGGCGCAAAACCGGGTATGCATACATATTCTGAAAGGAAACAACCATAAACATTTATATTCTTTGAAATCATAAATCAAAACAATTTATATTTCTCCTTTTATACTCAGCAGTCAAAGAATTTACAAATAGGCAACATTTTACGTAGGCCCTAACAAAGGAGGAATGGGACTTTTATATATATATATAGTGGGGCAAATAAGTATTTAGTCAACCACTAATTGTGCAAGTTCTCCCACTTGAAAATATTAGAGAGGCCTGTAATTGTCAACATGGGTAAACCTCAACCATGAGAGACAGAATGTGGGAAAAAAACAGAAAATCTCATTGTTTGATTTTTTAAAGAATTTATTTGCAAATCATGGTGGAAAATAAGCATTTGGTCAAAACCAAAAGTTCATGTCAATACTTTGTTATTTACCCTATTTTGGCAATAACTGAGGCCAAACATTTTCTGTAACTCTTCACAAGCTTTTCACACACTGTTGCTGATATTTTGGCCCATTCCTCCATGCAGTTCTCCTCTAGAGCAGTGATGTTTTGGGGCTGTCGTTGGGCAACACGGACTTCCAACTCCCTCCACAGATTTTCTATGGGGTTGAGATCTGGAGACTGCCTAGGCCACTCCAGGACCTTGAAATGCTTCTTACAAAGTCACTCCTTTGTTGCCCTGGCGGTGTGTTTGGGATCATTGTCATGCTGAAAGACCCAGCCACGTCTCATCTTCAATGCCCTTGCTGATGGAAGGAGATTTTCCATCAAAGTCTCTCGATGCATGGCTCTATTCGTTCTTTCCTTTACACAGATCAGTTGTCCTGGTCCCTTTGCAGAAAAACAGCCCCAAAGCATGATGTTTCCACCCCCATGCTTCACAGTGTGTATGGTGTTCTTCGGATGCAATTCAGTATTCTTTCTTCTCCAAACACGAGAACCTGTGTATATCTAAAAAAGTTCTATTTTGGTTTAATCTGACCATAACATTCTCCCAGTCCTCTTCTGGATCATCCAAATGTTCTCTAGCGAACTGCAGTCGGGCCTGGACATGTACTGGCTTCAGCAGGGGGACATGTCTGGCAGTGCAGGATTTCAGTCCCTTGCGGCGCATTGTGTTACTGATAGTAGCATTTGTTTCTGTGGTCCCAGCTCTCTGTAGGTCATTCACTAGGTCCCCCCGTGTGGTTCTGGGATTTTTGCTCACCGTTCTTGTTATCATTTTGACGCCACGGGGTGAGATCTTGCATGGAGCCCCAGATCGAGGGAGATTATCAGTGGTCTTGTATGTCTTCCATTTTCTAATAATTGCTCCCACAGTTGATTTCTTTACACCAAGTGTTGAGGTAATTATCGAGGGTTGATTGAATATTTGCTTTGACTGAATATTTGCTTAACTGATTGAATATTTGCTTGTGCTCATATATACCATACATAATACATATTGCCATATTTTTTCTTATTTGATATAACTAGTAAATGATTATTGCTTGCTATACTAGGTATAATGTTTAAGTGTTAAAAAGGGTCGGGATGACAACTGCCTTGCTTCATGGCCACATCATTGCGTAACTATACCTTCCGGGACGTCTTCAGCACCTGACGTCTAGACTTTCGTCTAGACTTCAGAGGACAATTTTCCATTCGAGGACATCTTCCATGGCCGCAGCGTTGCATAACTGAAGTGTCTGGTTCATTTTGACCTTTTTACCTGTGCCCTTGCTTACACACGTGTATTTAGTTAGTTCCACCTACATGCTCACACATAGCCAACCAAAATCACATGGGTGTCTCCAGCTTGCTTCCCCCTCCCTTCAGGGCGGCATCCTTTCTGTGTTAGGACAAACCCCTAAATAAAAAGAGCAAGGAGACTTTTTCCTTAGATCAATTTTGGTGACTATACAGCGTAATCTAGCATTCCTCTGTCTTAGTCCCTCTTTGCTCTCCTTGGCCAAGAAAACTGAGTGTCTTCTCTCCTTATTTTTGGGTAATTTTACAAATGTCTACCTAAGGGTCTATTTTTGAACTTGACACCAAGCGAGGAGTGAAGAGTTACAGAAAACGTTTGGCCTCTGTTATTGCCAACAAAAAATTGTTTTTTATTGTTTTCCAGTCGCATGTTACATTGAGCATTCATTTCTAAGCAGTGGAATCAAACTAGCAAACTATGTGACAATGTATAAAAAACAATACCCCCCAGAAAAACAGAAAATACAAATCAAACCATACATGCAAACACAAAAAATCATACTTAAACACACAAACAGTACCTCGTCGGTCCTAAGATATACTGTATATTAGCATTCTGTCTCCGCAGTTCAGCAGCAGTAATTAGTCCCACACAGTGCTCCCCAAAAATCAGAATCCAATGCTGTATACATGGAAATATATGAACCTTTGGGTCCAGCGGAAGGAGCAGTCTCATACCGTACGTTACTAACCGAAAGTTTTTTTGTAATGCACACAACAGCAAAAATAAACTAAACATTATTCTGGAATCTGAGGGAAATTCATGGCTCCCACATACACCAGAAAAGGGTTCCACCTTGCATAAAATTTGTTTTCATAGCCGCCGAGCGTACACCGGATTTTTTCTAGATGGACACAATTTAAGATTGATTTTATCCAGAGTGTGTGAGAGGGTGACCTGGGAGATTTCCACGCGAGTAAAATCAGTCGTCTTGCCAGAAGGGTGACAAAGGCAATTCTATCCTGGTCCATCTTGGATAATTTTAAAACAGACATGGACATTCCAAACAGCGCTATGCTGGGGTCAGGACTTATTTGTGCGTTGCATATTGCTGAAATTGTGTTAAAAACCTCCAGCCAAAACTTATATAAAGACGGGCAAGACCAGAACATGTGGGTATGATTAGCTGGTGAACGGTTACATCGTGCACAGGTAGGGGCAATCTCTTTATAAATCAATTCAATTTCAATTCAATTTATTTGTATAGCCCACAATCACAACAGAGGTCTCAAAGGGCTTTACAGAGGCAATATGATACACAATTAGAAATGAAGCAACAAAGATGAATAGATACAGTTCAAGTCCTGGGTATCCCCTATCCTAAGACCCTCCATGCCGGCAAGGAAAAACTCCAAAAACTCCAGAGTCAATTGGGAGAAAAATGAGAAACCTTGGGGAGTACCACAGTCAGGAGAGATCCACTCCCAGGACGGATAGACAGGAACCCCAGAACGGCTAATGGGAATTAGCAAGCGAAATTGTAGTCCGTAAAAATACAGTGGAGTAAAGGAGCAATAAGAGGTCCCTCTGGTCAGATGAGACGGGGGTAAAAGCGAGGACGTCAATCCAGCCAGGGGTCCGGATAGTCAGGAGGCTGCAGCTGAAAAATAGCCCCTCCCCAGAGGGGAGGGGGGAAAGGGGACACCGGGTGACTAGTGATGAAGAGACTAGACAACTAGATATTAACAATGGAAAATAGAAATAAAGTAAGACAAGTAGTAAGTAGAGTAAGAAAAGGAGATAGAACTCAGCGGCTGTACTGCCCCCAGCATTATAGCTTCTAGTGCAGCTTAAACTAAACTGTGAGTCTACTCCGACTTCAACTAGCCTAACCATAAGCTTTGTCGAATAGGAACGTTTTTAATCTAATCTTAAATGTGCAGACTGTCTCGGCTTCTTTAATACTAGCTGGAAGCTGATTCCATAAAACAGGGGCTTGGTAGCTAAAGGCTCTAGCTCCGACAGTACTTTTATAAACCGTGGGAACTACCAGTAGACCTGCATTCTGAGATCGGAGTGTTCTGTTGGGGCGGTATGGGACGAGAGCATCGGTGAGATAAGATGGCCCCAACCCATTAATGGTCTTAAATGTAAGAAGGAGTATTTTAAATTTAATTCTAAACTCGACTGGAAGCCAGTGAAGTGTCTGGAGCACAGGGGTGATGTGCTCTCTTCTATTGGTTCCTGTTAAAAGTCTTGCTGCTGCGTTTTGGACTAGCTGAAGACCTTTTAGAGAGTTTTTAGGACAAGCTGCAAGTAGGGAGTTACAGTAATCCAATCTCGATGTAACGAACGCATGAATTAATTTTTCTGCATCACTTTTAGATAAAATATTTCTAATTTTGGCAATGTTGCGCAGGTGAAAGAAAGCCGTTCTACAGGTTTGTTTAATGTGTGCTTTAAACGATAAGTCAGGGTCAAATAAAACTCCTAGGTTTTTAACTGTGGCGCTGGAGGCTACACTTACATTGTCCAGAGTGACTATCTGGGCAGATAAAGAGTCTCTAACACTTTTCGGGCCTATTATAAGGACTTCTGTCTTTTCAGGGTTAAGTAGAAGATAGTTAGTGCTCATCCAGGTATTTATATCTCGGACGCAGGCGCTTAGTTTTTCTACTTGCCTGACCTGCTCAGGTTTAATTGATAAATACAGTTGTGTGTCGTCAGCGTAACAGTGAAAATTAATGCTATGTTTTCTGATGATCTGGAATGTTCTGAAATCCTGGACAACTTGTCCTTAGTCCAGTGTGCTCTGTGAATAATTTTGCACTGAATAAGACCATGCCGTGCACAAATTGATGAAGAATGAACTCTTTTCAGTGCAGCCTCCCATACTTCCTCCGAAATCATAACACCCATTTCTTGCTCCCACAGTACTTTAATTGGTGCCAATGAGACATTTTGTAGACTACAAATTTGGCCGTAAACATTCGATAAACTGCCTTTAAGTGAAGGTAAAGGCGTTAGAAAGGCATCCAAAGCATTCTCCTCTGGTAAAGCAGGGAAACAGGCATTCAAACTGCTAATAAAACTGCGCACTTGCGAAAATCTAAAGAAATTATTCCGAGGAATACCAAATTTTGTCACCAGTTGTTCGAATGTCGCAAATGTATTATCGATGTAAAGGTCCCTAAGCCTGCAAATACCTCTAGTAGCCCAGGAAATGAAAGCATCATCGTATATGGATGTTTGAAAAGCCGGATTAGCTATTGGGGCAGAGAATGAAACAGCCTGAAGCCCAAAGTGTTGTCTGAACTGGTTCCAAATCCTTAACGTCGCTTGAACACATGTATTTCGTGTAAATGATGAAAAAGGGTTTGCAATAGAGGAGTGAGCCAAGGAAGACAGTGTCGCAGGTTTGGATGACCTCGCCTCCATTTCCAACCATACTGGACCCGAAGTCTGTTCTGAACCTTTAAGCCAATATTTAATGGTTTTAAGATTTGCTGCCCAGTAGTAAAACCTAAAATTTGGAAGTGCAAGGCCGCCATTTATCCTGGCTCGTTGTAGTAACTGCCTCCGTATTCTGGGGGGTTTCCCATCCCAAATGAAAGAAAACAGTTGACTATCTACTTTCTTAAAAAAATTCTGGGAGAGGAAGACAGGAAGACATTGGAAAAGGTATAAAAATTTGGGAAGTGTGTTCATTTTGATTGCATTGACCCTTGCAATTAGTGAAATTCGAAGTAAGGCCCAGCGTTCCAAATCCTCTTTAGTGCGAGTTAGAGGGGCATAAAGTTTGCTTGGTATAGATCTTTAAATGTGTTTGTAACGTGTATTCCAAGATAAGTAAATTGTTCATCGGCTATTTTAAAAGGTAGAGTATTCAAGGAAAAAGCCTTGGCAGCAACATTAAGAGGCATCAGCTCGCTTTTGTTCAAATTGAGCTTATAGCCTGATAACCTACGGAATGTTGAGAGTGTTGTTAAAATGGCAGGCATAGATCTTGGGAGCTCAAAAACATACAGCAGCAGGTCATCAGCATACAACGACACTTTGTGCTCAATTCCATATCTGACTATTCCCTTTATAACGACTTGTGAGCGTAATGATATCGCCAGGGGTTCTACTGCTAAGGTGAACAGCAAGGGACTAAGAGGGCAACCCTGTCGTGTTGACCGTTGTAGAGAAAAGTAGTCTGAATATGAAGCGTTTGTCCTAACGGACGCTTTTGGCGATGAATATAACAGTTTGACCCATGAAACAAATCTTGGGCCAAACCCAAATTAATTCAATGTATAAAAGAGATAACGCCATTCCACTCGATCAAATGCTTTCTCTGCGTCGAGCGAGATTAGTGCCTCAGAGATATTTAAAGATGGTGGATTATACAAAACATTGAACAGTCGTCGCAGATTAAAAAAAGAATGCCTGTTTTGAATAAAACCCGTTTGGTCGGGCGAAATAATAGAGGGGAGAACCGGATCCAGACGAATTGCCAGAATTTTAGCTAAGATTTTATAATCCACATTCAACAAGCTAATTGGTCGATACGACGCACAGTCAAGAGGGTCTTTGTTTTTCTTAAGGATAAGACATATTGTTGCATAATTCAAAGTTTGCGGAAGAGACCCTTTTTCTACAGAGTCGTTTTACATATTAATCAACAAGTGAGAAATTCTGGGAGCAAGTTTCTTATAAAATTCAACTGGATAACCGTCCGGACCCGACGTCTTGCCTGAGCTGAGTGATTTGATAGCCCTAAGGAGTTCCTCAGTTGTAATTGGCTGCTCCAATACATCAGCTATATCTGCTCCAATCATTGGTACATTTAGGGATTGAAAAAAGCCATCCAGTTCTGGGGCGCCTACCGCTGTTTCTGAGGTGTACAGAGCCTGATAGAAATTCTTGAATTCGTTATTAATTATTAAGGGATCTATTGAAGTCCCAGTGGATGTTTTAATTTCTGATATCTGGTTCGACACTGTGAAACGACGGAGTTTGTGAGCCAACAATTTACCTGCCTTATCCCCTTGCTCGAAGTAATTGCTCTTAGTTTTAATGAGGAGATCTGTGACCTGGTTAGTAAGTAGTGTATTCAGTTCAGCTTGCAAAATTAAGCGTTCTTTATAAACATTGGGAGAGGATGTAGTGGCATACAAACTGTCCAATCGTCCGATATTACACATCAGGGTTTGCAAGCGCTCCCTTCTCAACGTGTTCTTCCATGCAACATATGAGATGATCCCTCCCCTAATAAAGACCTTGAAGGCCTCCCATAAGGTCGATGCAGATATGTGTGGAGCCGTGTTGGTGTTCACAAAGAGGTTAACTTGATCTCCAAGAAAATGTATTAATTCTTCATCACTAAGTAGCTGGGTGTGAAGCCTCCAAGGTGGTCTTTGGATATCAACATGTCGGAACGCTACTTCCATGATGAGAGGAGAGTGATCGGATATAATGATGGGGTGATAGGAGCTGGAAGTGATTGTATGTAGAAGCCTGTCGTCCACTAGGAAGTAATCAATGCGCGTGTATGTGTGATGAACTGGTGACAAGTAGGAGTAAGCATGCCCAGAAGGATTGAAAAACCTCCAAGAGTCCGATAGTCCCAGATCTGACATGAAGGTTTTCAAGATTTGTGTTGCTGACGATGCTGTAGAGGGCTTCGTAGAGGATCTATCCAACACTGGGTCAAGCCAACAATTAAAATACCCCCCCAGAATCAGCGAGTGTGAGTCGAGGTCAGGCAATGCAGAAAAAATAGATTTAAAAAACTCCCCACTACCCCAATTTGGAGCATAAATATTCACAAGTAGCATTTTAGTGTCTAACAGTCTGCCACTAACTATAATATACCTGCCATTAGGATCTGCCATTACCTCTGGCCTTGCCCGGAAATGAGGAATGAAAGACATGACTTACCCATCTGGTTTTAAGCACTGTGTGTTGGTGAGGTTTAAGATGGGTTTCTTGCAGGAACACTACATGGGCATTTAATTGGTGAATTTGATGTAATACCTTACTACGCTTGACCGAGTTATTGATACCTCTACAGTTCCAGGTAAGAAAATTGAGGCTGCTCCCTCCATCTGGACGAGCATCACCCTGGGCACTCATGGTATGTCAGGGGAAAAAAAAGAGACATCAAAAAGTTAATCAACATGAGTGCACCATGTAAGGGATAGTCCACAACTGAACCTAAGGAGACCACTGCAGAATACGCACACAAATGACGAGGTACTGAAAACAAACAACTAAAATCTAGGTAAGGGAGGTTTAACACTCCCCACCAAACCCCCTTTGCCGAAGCGTCTTCAAAATTGAAGCACAAGCTACCCCTTAAACCCAACCACAACAACAAACTTGAGCAAAACATGCTTACTTACTCTCTCCCTACTCTAACCCCACCCCAAGCTAGTGACCATATTACTAGATATTTCAATTGCCAGTGTCTCAAAAACCCAACGGACTTAATCATTAAGAGAGAAGAAAAAGAAAAGAAGAAAGAAGAAAAAAGTGGAATTATTTATAAATATATTATTACATTATTATTATGAATAGATATATATGTATATACATGCACACACATACATATTATATATCTCCCTTCCCTCCTAGTATATTTCCCGAGTCTCAGAGTTTAGTCAAGACCGTGACAAAGAACAGATGGGAAAAAAATAGCTGCTTAATTAAGTATACAAGCGATAATGCAATACCATTAGTAAATGCGCGAGCAAGCTAACAGCACAAACAAACACATACTAAACATAGTCTATGGTATTACAAAAAAAACCCAACCAAAAACAAAAAAATGATGGGGGAAAAGGAGAACATATATATATATACAAAATACATATACATACATACACCCATATACAAAATACATATACATACATACACCCATATACACACACACATATATATATATATATATATGTGTGTGTGTGTGTGACATATTTATGTCACACTGCTGTTGCCATAGTGTGCACTTCCTGTGGGTGTGGTATTACAGTATAAAAAGGAATCTCTGTTATGTCTCTGGGAAATATATGATGAGAAGCACACTGAACAAAGAAGTGTTGTTCCAATATATATATATATATATACACATATACATACATACACATACATATACCGCCAACAATTTAGTAAAACACCAGAACAAGATATACAGGCCTTCAGTCACATTCCAAAAACAAACTTCTCAATTGTGGAAGCTGTCTGCCCATCACATTGTAAAACATAATTACTCTATACATAGAGAGAGAAGAAAAAGGAAAAAAAGCTTTTAATCGCAAACTGGGCTTTCTGATGAAAAGTCAGTTCAATAGTTCTTGTAATGAACATTGAGAAATTAATACTTCAGTTGCCAAGCCGCAGCATCAACAATAATGAAAGTGAGAAAAAAGTAATAATAATAAAATAAGACAAAAAGGGATCACTTTATAGTCAAATTGCTTCCCCCTACGAAAAATAATTTCACCGCTCTTGTATATCAATGAGATCGTAGCTTACCCCGAAACTCCAGTCCATCAGTGCGGGTTCACGATTGAGCCTCTTCCATTCACAGCCTCAGCTCCACTAAAATGTTTGTTTGCAAACTCTGCTGCAAGTCCCGGTTCATCGAATTTATAGGTTGTGTGATCCGGAAGAGTCAGCCTGAGAACTGCTGGATAAAGGAGGCCGAATTTCACTGCAGGGCAAGCTCGTAGTCGCTGTTTGACAGCTCCAAAGCCAGCCCGCTTCTTTGCGACCGTCGAGGTGTAGTCCGGGAAAATGAAGATCCTCTTCCCCTTATAGGTAATGGGTGACACCTCCGACGACTTCCTCAGTATCTCATCGCGGACCCGGATAACGAAGGGACGCAGTGGCCCCCCATCCCGGGGCTTGTCTCGAAGGGTACGGTGGACCCGGTCTAGAAGCGGTCTCTCGGCGAGACCGAGCAGCTCCTGCAGCAGCTTCGCCATGTACTCCGTCAGTCGCGGACCCTCCGATCCCTCTGGTATTCCAATGAGACGGATGTTGTTTCGCCGCATTCTGCCCTCCATATCCTCGCACTTCTCCTCGATGTGGGTAATCTTGTCCAGCATGGAGCTAACGCTGGCCTCCAGCTCTGTGATGCGAGCGTCACTGTCGTTAGCATGTAGCTCTAGCTTAGCCAAAGTAACTCCTCGTGCCTCTAGCCTCCGGTGCATGCCCTCGACCGCTGTCTTGAATTCCCCTTTGATTAGGGACATCTCTGATCTTAAATTGGTAGACAAAGAGTCAATTTTGTCGAACAGGTCTGTTTTTAGGGCGCCGATCGTAGACTGCAGAAGCTCTGCGTATGTGGAGTCCACAGGCCCCAAATCGGTAGCGTTGTTCGGGAGTCCGGGCTTACTGCGGCTTGATTTGTTTGAATCCGTTTTAGCCCGGGTGGAAGTCATCGCCAAGCGATTTTTTTTTTTTTAATCCGTCCATCCATCCATTATCTTCCGCTTAGTCCGGGGTCGGGTCGCGGGGGCAGCAGCTTTAGCAGGGAAGCCCAGACTTCCCTCTCCCCAGCCACTTCAGCCAGCTCCTCCGGCGGGATTCCAAGGCGTTCCCAGGCCAGCCAAGTGACATAGTGTCTCCAGCGTGTCCTGGGTTGACCCCGGGGCCTCCTGCCGGTAGGACATGCCCGGAACACCTCTCCAGGGAGGCGTCCAGGAGGCATCCGAACCAGATGCCCGAGCCACCTCAACTGGCTACTGTCAATGCGGAGGAGTAGCGACTCGACACCAAGCCCCTCCCAGATGACCGGGCTTTATCACCCGATCTCTAAGGGAGAGCCCGGACACCCTGCGGAGGAAACTCATTTCGGCCGCTTGTATCCGGGATCTTGTTCTTTCGGTCACGACCCACAGCTCGTGACCATAGGTGAGGGTAGGAACGTAGATCGACTGGTAAATCAAGAGCTTCGCCTTTTGGCTCAGCTCCTTCTTCACCACAACGGACCGGTGCAGAGTCCGCATCACTGCAGACGCTGCACCGATCCGCCTGTCAGTCTCCCGCTCCCTCCTACCCTCACTCGTGAACAAGACCCCAAGATACTTGAACTCCTCCACTTGGGGCAGGATCTCATCTCCGACCCGGAGAGGGCATTCCACCTTTTTTCGGCTGAGGACCATGGTCTCGGATTTGGAGGTGCTGATCTTCATCCTAACCGCTTCACACTCGGCTGCGAACCGCCCCAGTGAGAGTTGGAGGTCATGGCTTGATGAAGCCAACAGCACCACATCATCTGCAAAAAACAGAGCTGCAATGCTGAGGCCACCAAACCGGAAACCCTCAACGCTTCGGCTGCGCCTAGAAATTCTGTCCATAAAAATTATGAACAGAATCGGTGACAAAGGGCAGCCTTGGCGGAGTCCAATCCTCACTGGGAACGAATTTGACTTACTGCTGGCAATGCGGACCAGACTCTGACACCGGTCGTACAGGGATTGAACAGCCTTTACCAAGGGGCTCGGTACCCCGTACTCCCGGAGCACCCTCCACAGGATTCCCCTAGGCACACGGTCGAACGCCTTCTCCAAATCCACAAAACACATGTAGACTGGTTGGGCGAACTCCCATGCACCCTCGAGGACCCTGCCGAGGGTGTAGAGCTGGTCCACTGTTCCACGGCCGGGACGAAAACCACACTGCTCCTCCTGAATCCGAGATTCGACTTCCCGACGGACCCTCCTCTCCAGCACCCCTGAATAGACTTTACCGGGGAGGCTGAGGAGTGTGATTCCCCTATAATTGGAACACACCCTCCGGTCCCCCTTTTTAAAAAGGGGGACCACCACCCCGGTCTGCCAATCCAGAGGCACTGTCCCCGATGTCCACGCGATGTTGTAGAGGCGTGTCAGCCATGACAGCCCTACCACATCCAGAGCCTTTAGGAACTCCGGGCGGATCTCATCTACCCCCGGGGCCTTACCACCGAGGAGCTTACCAACCGCCTCAGTGACTTCAACCCCAGAGATCGAAGAGCCCACCTCAGAGTCCCCAGACTCTGCTTCCTCAAAGGAAGGCGTGTCGGTGGAATTGAGGAGGGCTTCGAAGTATTCTCTCCACCGACTCACGACGTCCCGAGTCGAGGTCAGCAGTACACCATCTTCACTATACACAGTGTTAATAGTGCACTGCTTTCCTCTCCTCAGACGCCGGATGGTGGACCAGAATTTCCTCGAAGCCGTCCGGAGGCCATGGAAAACGACTTCCACTTCCGACCATAATTTTTTAAAATTATCGCTCTAAAGGACGTAACAGAGGTTTCAGGCAACAATCTGGCCCAATAAGACGAGGTTTGGCAAGTTTAAATATATAAATTGGTCATCAGCTCAGGAGCGGTGCCGAGACGCGTCCTACTCCACGCCCGTCGTTATTGCCAACAAAGGGTACATAACAAAGTATTGAGATGAACTTTTGGTATTGACCAAATACTTATTTTCCACCATGATTTGCAAATAAATTCTTTAAAAATCAAACAATGTGATTTTCTGTTTTTTTCCCACATTCTGTCTCTCATGATTGAGGTTTACCCATGTTGACAATTACAGGCCTCTCTAATCTTTTCAAGTAGGAGAACTTGCACAATTAGTGGTTGACTAAATACTTATTTGCCCCACTGTATACATTATATATATACAGTATATATACTGTATATATACTGTATATGTGTTTGTGTGTGTGTGTGAGAGGGTGTGTGTGTGTGTGTGTGCGTGTGTGTGTATATATACAAAACACACATATTGTAATATTTAGAATGAATTCATAAAGTAATAAGGTGAAGTTATCAATAAAAATGGCACTTGCTTGTATGATATCAGGTAGATTTTTCTTTATTTTGGGTGGGATATACAATTATGGGACGCACACAATATAGCGTTGATGATAATAAAATGACGGTACTGCTATCAATATACTGTATTCAGCAGGACAATCTCCGTAAAGCAAGGAGGGTTTGAATAAACGGAGATGTACGTTATAGATATGATGAGACTCAATATTTCTAATGAACGAGTTCGTTAGAAATATTATTATTATATTATATATATATATATATATATATATTACATTATATCTGTTAACAGAAAGATATTTTCAAACTTACCGTTCATTTAAGCAGACAGTCGTCCTGATAACTTGAAATGAATAATGAAGCAACCACATGACGGCAGACAAATATACCCACCGGCTCAGGCCGCGATTTGCGCGTGCGCATGAGGTTTGCGCTGATTGGTTTACTTTTTGGCCTTACTGGGGCTTACTTGCTGTGAGCTATGCGCTGATTGGCTTATTTTTGGCATTACTTAGGCTTACTTTCCATGAGCTCAGCGCTGATTGGCTTATTTCTGGCATTACTTGTGCTTACTTTGCTCTAACAGCAGAGTGCAGCAGGTGATATCCAGGTGGGTCCTTAGGTAAGGCCCTTCCTGCTATATACCTATACCTCAGAATGAGCAGAACAATTAATGATAGAGTCAAACCGGCTGGAACGTCGCCCGGGTTAATAAGTTTCACGTCAGGTGTTGGGAGACCAGGACAACCTGATGTCAAGTGGGCTACGGGAACAAGACACAGATGGAGCAGGACGGAGAATAAGTTGTTAATGGAGTGCTACTACAGCAGCAACCCCTGCGAAAGGGGGTACATGCAGAGAATGTGGGAAGAATGGTTACTTCGAAATCCCACATCCACACTGACCAAGAAACAACTACTAGCTCAGTGTTCTAATATCCACAAGAAGAACTTGCTATCACAGTTAGAGATTGATGAGGCACAATGTGTCTCATCCAAGGTACAAAGATGCTATGGCAAGGGGGAGGCCAGGAACGCCAGGTCAAGTGGGGGGTTTCATTATCACCCCCTAACATCGAGATTGGGTACTGTTGGCGTTGGATCCCGACCTTGTACTTACAACGCCGCGCATTCGTTTTCTGTTCTGGAGGCTTTACTACAAACAGAGTCGACACAAAAAGGCTGAGAGTCTCAGGGTGCAGTCAAACAACAAACACAAGTTTTAATGAAAGAGGCACACACATTACAGCATCTGACTCCAACATATACCTCACATTTTACAATCTAGTGGGCGTTTACTTTACTCATTCAAACCAGTGATCAACAAGGAACAGTTCTGGGGGATGTCTTGTAACCTCCCCTCCTTATAATCTAAGGAGGGGAGGTTACAAGACAAAGACTTGAATAGACTGTGGGGTTCATGTTACACCTTTATAATCTTCAAAGGGCTAAAATAGAATTAGCTTACTCTTGTGATAACAAATGGTATATGGTAAAACTAACAAGAACGTGAATGCATGATTGCTTTGACTAAGAAAAAAAGACTAAATAATGCATACAAGTACATAACAGTACCAAGCCCCAAGAGCAGCGGGAGAGAATGAGAGAGCAGCGTACCTGAGGGAGAAGATCATGAAGTCCTGGGGAATTTAACTACCTCCTGCCTGCCAAGGCTAACGAACAAACTACCATCAGAATCTCTACTGGAGGATGTAAATACAGTACTGCTGAACATCCCCACCGTAAACTTCCTAGACATACTAGAGACACTTGGCTACAAGATTAACAGCACCATTTGCCGGAAGGAGCCTCCATGGAAACGAAGGCTAGAGGCAAAAATAATGGCAACACAGAGAGAAGTTAACCTCCTGGCAGACCTGAACAAAGGCATGAAACCTAAGAAAGAACTGCCCAAGAAATAAAGCAAGCTGTCCACAGCTGAGGCACTGGAGACTGCTAAGCAAAGGCTTACAGCCCTAGCTAGTCGCCTAAAGAGGTACACAGGAGAAGTAGAGGCCAGGTGAATAAACGCTATGTTCTCCATTAATCCAGCTAAGGTCTACTCTCAGTGGCAGGGTGGCAAGACCACAGCAGATCCACCCAGGGCTGAGACTGAACGATACTGGAAGAGTATCTTGGAAAAAGAGGCGTCTCACAACACTAACGCCCAATGGCTGGCAGACCTGCAGTCAGAACATCATAACATCCCAGAACAAGACCCAGTAGCCATCACAACAGCAGACATCCAGACAAGACTGTCCAAAAAGAACTGGACAGCTCCGGCGCCCGACGAGATTCATGCCTACTGGCTTAAGAAGCTAACTGCACTCCATGAACGCCTAGCAGGACAAATAAACCATCTGCTGAAGTCGGGGACCCACCCAGAGTGGCTAACCCAAGGTCGGAAAGTCCTCATCATGGGTATCCTGGTTTACGGGGCCACTATTGAGGAACATGATGCTCGTTTGGACAATGTTGAGATAATTATCGGGGTTTGATTGATTAAATATTTGCTTGGTCGGTTGATTGAATATTTGCTTGTGCTCATATATACCATAAATAATACATATTGCCATATTTTTCTTACGTATATAACCAGTAAATGATTATTGCTTGCTATACCAGGTTGTAGTATAATGCTTAAGTGTTACAAAGAGTAAAAGAGGGTCGGGGTGACAACTGTTTTGCTTCATGGCCGCATCATTGCGTAACTAGACCTTCCGAGGCATCCTCAGTACCTGGCGTCTGGACTTTCGTCTAGACCTCCAAGGACAATTTTCCATCCGAGGACATCTTCCATGGCCGCAGCGTTGCATAACTGAAGTGTCTGGATTATTTTGACTGTTTATATGATTATTTTGACTGTTTACATGTTTGTTTACATAAGCTCTTGCTTCCACACGTTGTATTCACTTAGTTCCACCTACATGCACACACATATCCAATCGAAAACCACATGGGTGTCGCCAGCTTGCTTTCCCCTCCCTCAGGACGGCATCCGTCTTTGTTTAGGGAAAACCCCTAAATAAAATACCAAGGAGGATTTTTTTCCTTTAGATCAATTTTGGTGACTCACGAGTCACATTTTGTTCTCCTTGGCCAAGAAAACTGAGTGTCTTCTCTCCTTACTTTTGGGTAATTTTACAATGTCTACCTAAGGATCTATTTTTGAACTTGACATTTATTTGGTCAATCGAGCCGGATTGCGATATACCTGGTGTTTCCGGAAGCGGAGAGGATTTCCATTCAAAGCGTGCACGTCCTCGGTTTTCGAGGGGACTGGCCTCACCTCCGCTTCTGGAGGCGAAGGGTTGAAGCAAAACCGAAAGGATTGAAGACATCTCACGGTAGGATCAGCCAAATTGTATGATTGTATGAGTGAATCAATTGGGGCGGCTGATTACATTTTAAGGGCGACGGTGTTCCGTCTCATTGAATTGGCTGGCCTCAAACTCAATAAAGATAAGTGCACCCTGAGACGAGCCAGCAGCGGTTCCTGGGTCACTTGATTGACCAGTCAGGGGTAAGGCCAGACCCCGAGAAGGTAAAAGCTATTAGCCAATTGCCCCCACTGCACAATGTACATGACCTGAAAAGAGTGCTTGGCATGGTCAATTATCTTGGCAAGTACATTCCAGCACTTGCAACAATTGGTCAACCCTTGTATGAGCTGCTGAAGATAAAAATTGCATGGACTTGGGGTCCTTCACAGCAGAGAACCTCAAGAACATGCTGACGACAGCACCGATTCTCGCCTTCCAACTATAGTGTCAGCCAACGCAAACAGCTACGGCTTAGGAGCGGTGCTTCTGCAGTTTCACGGAGAAGTGTGGAAACTAGTCACTTATTGCTTCCGACGTCTTTCTGGGGCCGAAACACGCTATGCACAGATTGAGAAGGACTGTTAGGCCAGTGTGTGGGCCTGTGATAAGTTTGACAAGTATCTGTGCGGCACGGATCAGTTTAGGCTAGAAACTGATCATAGACCGTTAGTACCTCTTGTGAACAATAGAAGCTTGGACAATGTTCCTCTGAGATGCCAACGTCTTCTCATGAGGCTTATGAGGTACAAACCTGAGGCTGTCTACGTGCCAGGGAAAAAACGTGTTGTCGCAGACGCCCTGTCACGTAGCCCACAGTCACACACCAGTGAGCAGACGGACACACACAGTGATGTCAAGTGTTACATTGCCACAGTGGTTACAAGGCATTCCGGCATCTATAAGTCGACTGGACAGTATTAGAGCTGCAACTGCTCAGGATGATGACCTGCAAGCAGTGATTAAACTCATCAAACATGGCTCGTCCGAGGACAAAGACAAAGTTCCTCAAAATGCTCACCCATACATGAAAGTGAAAAATGAACTGTCAGAGACTCATGTTCATGTCATACGAGGATGCCTAATAGTGATCCCCAAATCACAAAGAGGAGACATTCTCCAGAAAATACAGTAGGGCAAATAAGTATTTAGTCAACCACCAATTGTACAAGTTTTCCTACTTGAAAAGATTAGAGAGGCCTGTAATTGTCAACATGGATAAACCTCAACCAAGAGAGACAGAATTTGAAAAAAAAACAGAAAATCACATTGTTTGATTTTAATGGAATGTATTTCATTTAGGTCATCAGTAAATCCAAACCATCCATTTGCTCGCTACACCCCTTCCCTTCCCCGCTGTTTAAAGCACACTGTCACCCCATCAGTCACTTAATAACAACAAATATCAATCTTTCTCTTCAAACCGGGCCTGTTCTGGCAACCCTCAAAACAGCTATCATCAAGCCCCTCCTCAAAAAACCCACTCTTGATCCTGATCCTCTGTCAAATTATAGACCTATCTCCAAACTCCCCTTCATTTCCAAAATTCTTGAAAAAATTGTATCCATCCAACTTTACAACCACATGAAATCAAACCATTTATATGAAAAATTCCAATCTGGTTTTCGTCCATCCCACAGCACTGAGACAGCGCTCATCAGAGTCACCAATGACCTTCTGATGACCTCTGACTCCGGTTCCACTTCCCTCCTTATCCTTCTCGACCTCTCTGCTGCATTTGATACTGTTGATCATCACATCCTCCTTCACCGCCTCCAACACGATATAGGTATCTCTGGCACTCCCCTTCAGTGGTTTAACTCATACCTCACGGGAAGGACCGAGTTTGTAGCCCTGGGGGGGGGATGCTAATTCCCGCCCTAACACTGTTATCTGCGGAGTCCCCCAGGGCAATGTGCTCGGTCCAACCCTCTTCACTATTTACATGCTACCCCTCGGTCGTGTCGTCAGCAGTCATGGAATACAATTCCATTGCTATGCTGACAACACACAACTATATTTCAAGGTCACTCCGTCCTCCACCCCCTCCTCTTCTGTTTCTCAACTTGACTCCTGCCTGGAGGAGATAAAGGCTTGGATGAGTGAAAACTTCTTGCAGCTGAACAGCTCCAAAACAGAAGCTATTCACATTGGTACTCCTCACCAACGCCGTTCCGGCCCCATTTCCTCAGTCTCCTTTTTCGGCCACAAATTTTCCCTCTCCCCTTCTGTGACTAATTTGGGAGTCAGGTTTGACCCCCATCTTAGCTTTGACAATCACACCAATTACATTTGTAAAACCTCATTCTTTCACCTCCGCAATATTGCCAAACTCCAGCCATCTCTCTTCCGTCCTGCTGCAGACAGACTCGTTCATGCCTTTATCTCCTCCAGGTTGGACTATTGTAACGCACTCCTCATCAGGATCCCTGGCAAGAGCCTACAAAGGCTTCAGTGTGTCCAAAACAGCGCTGCCAGGGTCCTGATGAGGGTGCGTAAACATGAACACATCACCCCCATCCTTCACACCCTACACTGGCTCCCTGTTCACCTCCGTATTGAATTCAAACTCCTCCTTCACACCCATCACTGTCTACACGGTGTAGCCCCCACCTACCTCACCAAACTCCTCACATCACATACTTCAGCCAGAACCCGGTCAGGCCAACAGCACCGTCTACTCCTGCCCAGGACTCGGCTCAAGACTATGGGCAACAGGGCCTTTGCAACTGCTGCTCCCCGTCTGTGGAACGCCCTCCCAGACCACCTTAGAACCCCGCAGATGGTGGATGAATTTAAAAAAGGACTAAAAACTCACCTTTTTAAAAAAGCTTTTTCTAATTTTATTTGATTCTTATTTTTATCTGATTGGCATCTGATTTTATCTGTGCTTCTGTTTGTTTTTGCTTTTACTCTTTATTCTTAGTTTTTTTTTGTTTGTTTTTTTTGTTAATGTGCACTTTGAGATTTGTTTTTCGAATGTAAAGTGCATTATAAATAAAATGTATTATTATTTTTATTCTTATTATTTTCAAATTAGAGTGGAAAATAAGTATTTGGTCAGCTACAAAACAAGCAAGATTTCTGGCTGTCAAAGAGGTCTAACTTCTTCTAATCAGGTCTAACGAGGCTCCACTCGTTACCTGTATTAATGGCACCTGTTTTAACTCATTATCGGTATGAAAGACACGTGTCTACAACTTCAGTCAGTCACACTCCAAACTCCACTATGGCCAAGACCAAAGAGCTGTCGAAGGACACCAGAGACAAAATTGTAGACCTGCACCAGGCTGGGAAGACTGAATCTGCAATAGGTAAAACGCTTGGTGTAAACAAATCAACTCTGGGAGCAATTATTAGAAAATGGAAGAAGTACAAGACCACTGATAATCTCCCTCGATCTGGGGATCCATCCAAGATCTCACCCCGTGGCGTCAAAACGATAACAAGAACAGTGATCAAAAATCCCAGAACCACAAGGGGGGACCTAGTGAATGACCTACAGAGAGCATGGACCACAGTAACAAAGGCTACTATCAGTAACACAATGCACCGCCAGGGACTCAAGTCCTGCACTGCCAGACGTGTCCCCCTGCTGAAGAAAGCACACGTCCGGGCACGTCTGCGGTTCACCAGAGAGCATTTGGATGATCCAGAAGAGGAGTGGGAGAATGATTTATGGTCAGATGAAACCAAAATAGAACTTTTTGGTAGAAACACAGGTTCTCGTGTTTGGAGGAGAAAGAATACTGAATTGCATTCGAGGAACACCATACCCACTGTGAAGCATGGGGGTGGAAACATCATGCTTTGGGGCTGTTTTTCTGCAAAGGGACCAGGATGACTGATCTGTGTAAAGGAAAGAATGAATGGGGCTATGTATCGAGAGATTTTGAGTGAAAATCTCCTTCTATCAGCAAGGACATTGAAGATGACACGTATCTTGGTCTTACAGCATGACAATGATCCCAAACACACAGCCAGGGCAACAAAGGAGTGGCTTTGTAAGAAGCATTTCAAGGTCCTGGAGTGACCTAGCCAGTCTCCAGATCTCAACCCCATAGAACATCTGTGGAGGGAGTTGAAAGTTCGTGTTGCCCAATGACAGCCCCAAAACAGCACTGCTCTGGAGGAGATCTGCATTGAGGAATGGGCCAAAATACCAGCAACAGTGTGTGAAAAGCTTGTGAAGAGTTACAGAAAACGTTTGGCCCCTGTTATTGCCAACTAAGGGTGAATAACAAAGTATTGACATGAACTTTTGGTTTTGACCAAATACTTATTTTCCACCATGATTTGCAAATAAATTCTTTAAAAATCAAACAATGAGATTTTCAGTTTTTTTTCCCAGTTGAGGTTTACCCCTGTTGAGAATTACAGACCTCTCTAATATTTTCAAGTGGGAGAACTTGCACAATTAGTGGTTGACTAAATACTTATATGCCCCACTGTACATGCCTGTCACCAGGGACTTACAAAATGTAGAGAGAGAGCAAACTCATCGGTTTGGTGGCCAGGTCTTGCTGCTGAGCTTAAAGGGCGGATGACAAGAAAAAGCATGTTTATTTCATATTTTCCGCGGTATTTTATGCTCCTGAATGAAATAGACCGCTCTGATGTGTGTGGAAGCGATCATTATATTTATTCAGTTTTTTTTAAATCCCGCGCTACGAAAATGACAGACTTCCGGCTGCGGTCTCGGATTGAGGAAGAACAGGCATGCAAACTGGTTAGGGGTGAAAAAGGTGACAAACAAACATGGACACACGGCATGCGCGGAAAAGTGCATTTCATAGTGCAACCAGAGACATCTCGAATTAAACACAGTACATAATAATTTAACATATACAAGTCTAAATCTCTCATCCTGAAATCAGAACATATAAGACCATCACTCAAACTGTTAGCTTTAAGAAGTTAACAATTTTTGACATTAATCCCTTACCTTGCCGCAATTTTCAATGGGTCCGGGCGATAAGCTGGGATGAGAGGGGTTCGGCCTCCTCATTGCTGATTGGTGATAACTGTGCTCGCCACGCTTGTCAGTTATTTGTTGTCACGAGAAGAGAGTGGCGCTGATAGGTCTAAGTCATAGGACTAGAGTGTAGTTTTGAGCATGGACTACGGTTTTGAAGTTAACGGTTTCACCCGCTTGTTGACATGCCCCCAGTCCCCCCCCCCATTTTTTGTTTCCTTTTCCTTTCAGTCAATGATACAAGAATACCAGGCCAATTCAAAGACACAGTGCGTAGGTGTTAATCCAGACGCGGATAATCCTGAGTTGGAGGAATTTGCCGCTAGGCCAGCTCCTAAATCGGTACGTGTAATATGTTTTACAAAATGTTGTAAAACATTTCCACTCAAAATATGACTTTTGACCCCTGGTGTATGTGTCATAATAACATTCCCGAAACCTTTCTGTCTTTGTTTTAGGGGAGAATTCTTATTTTGCCATCTAGTTATCAAAAGATGATTACATAGTCAATACATTTGAGGCTAATGAATAACTATAAACTTGATGTTGTCTGTGTACCTGTGACAGGTACACGCAGGTCCGCGTGTGTGAAGCGGTTCGTGAAAAACCTTCCCCCCGATGCCTTCAAGTAGGGATGCTGATGGTTGCGCCGTTGGCTCGAGTTTTATTGGCGCAGCGGTTAGCGTCCCTGCACTGTCGATGTGAAGCGTCCCAGCATAGGTCGACGAGTCCTGTCAGGTTTGTCTTTTGCCACCAAGTCGGACTGTTGCTGTTAGTGCTGCTTTGTAACCTCCAAGACGACTTAAAGGTAATTCGAAGTACATTTTCAGTTGCTTCTAATTTAAGAAATTTCCTATCGTTGCTATTAACAAACTTTCTAAACATCCATTTGACTGTTGTGCTTGTTGAATTATTAGAATACAGATTAAAGAAACTTTTTTTTATTTTTTATAAAACACTAAGTAAGTGAAAAGTGTTTTCTATCATTATAATGTTTAAATTATTAACCTATAATAAGTTGGAATTTATCATGTGTAAGTTTTTCATTGTCATAGCTGCCTTCCAAAATTCAATTCAATTCAATTTTATTTGTATAGCCCTGGATCACAACAACGTTGTCTCAAAGGGCTTTGCAGAGGCAATATGATACACAATCAGAAACAGCAAATGAAGCAACAAAGATGAATAAATAAATTCAAGTCCTGAGTTACCCCCATCCTTAGACCCTCCATGTCGGCAAGGAAAAACTCCAAAAACTCCAGTCTTCGGGAGAAAAATGAGAAACCTTGGGGAGTACCACAGTCAGGAGAGATCCACTCCCAGGACAGATAGACAGGAAGCCCCAGGACCGCTAATGGGAATTAGCAGGCGAAGTTACAGTCCTTAAAGATGCAGTGGAGTAAAGGAACAAGAAGCGGTCCATCTAGCCAGATGAGACTGGGGTAGCAACGAGGGCGTCCATCCAGCTTGGGGTCCGGACAGTCAGGAGGCTGCAGCTGAAAAATAGCCCCTCCCCAGAGGGGAGGGGGGAAAGGGGACACCGGGTGACTAGTGATGAAGAGACTAGACAACTAGATATTAACATTGGAAAATAGAAATAAAGTAAGATAAGTGGTAGGTAGAGTGAGAAAATTGAGATAGAACTCAGTAGCTGTACTTCCCCCCCTTCTAGTGCAGCTTAGACTAAACTTTGAGTCTTCTCCGACTTCAACTAGCCTGACCATAAGCTTTGTTGAATAGGAACATTTTTAATCTAATCTTAAATGTGCAGACTGTCTCGGCTTCTTTAATATTAGCTGGAAACTGATTCCATAAAACAGGGGCTTGGTGGCTAAAGGCTCTAGCTCCGACAGTACTTTTAGAAACTCTGGGAACTACCAGTAGACCTGCATTCTGAGAGCGGAGTGTTCTGTTGGGGCGGTATGGAACAAGAGCATCGGTGAGATAAGATGGCCCCAACCCATTAATGGTCTTAAATGTAAGAAGGAGGATTTTAAATTTAATTCTAAACTCGAGTGGAAGCCAGTGACGGGCCTGGAGCACAGGGGTGATGTGCTCTCTTCTATTGGTTCCTGTTAAAAGTTTTGCTGCTGCATTTTGGACAAGCTGAAGACCTTGTTGGGAATAATTCATACCTTAAAATATTACGCAATAATTACCTGACTCCGTTTTAGTGTTATATAAGTTTTACCTTATCACCAAACACTCTTCCAACAATTACGCGTATTCGTTCTGAAAAGAAAGGCGTCAGGAAGCCGGCATTTTCACACACGAGTGGATTTATTCCTAACAAGCAAATCTAATACAGCATTCGGGTCTCAGGTCCCTCTCAGTACAGCCTCGTACTCTCCTGTGTCTATCAGGAGAAGCACACACCCCAAGTTGCTCAAGAATGATTCATACTACACAATATGCAAATACATGTTCCTATCGACTATTGATTGGCTATGTGATACCTGCAGTTACTCTTAGCTTGCTCTGATTGGTTTAAATTCCCCTGCAGGATGGCGGGGTCTTCTCTCTTTATCTCCGGGGGCTCCCTCTCAGTATGTGGGACAGCCGGGTTGTTTTCCCGCCTTTTGAGACAAAAGGGAGCGTCTGCTCCCCCCTTCCTGTGATTGACTGTGGGCTTGTTCTGCAAGTCCTGTAATTGTGCCTTCGCACACATCTGTTATTTCCTGACACTTATATGAATGCCTCTGCCATTACATTTGACTGTTGATTAAAGTTATACATGTTAAAACACTGTTTTCTCTTGTTATGAAATTACTTTACCTTCATTCCCTCTCATGACCTCAGACCACTGAGGTCATCATCACATTTTCCACATTGATTAATGAGTGCATGAATATTTGATCGTAAATCACCACAACAAAAGGATATATTGATTGAAAAGATCCATATTGCCTTCTTCAGACACCCATGTCCCGAAGGGGCACATCCACGTTGTCATCCTCCTTTTCCAAGTCCTTCTCAGTCACATGTGTTTTTTCCCCTTTGAGCGGTTGAGTGGTTCAAGGAACACCATTTGTTTGAAGCAACATCTGTTCTGTAAACTTTATCCCCAGGGGAGGTCATGAGTGGCCAGCTCATCACCCCCCCCTTCCACTTTTGTATGTGACTTGTGACCTTTTTCCCCAGGCAAAAGTGTAGAGCAGGACAACTTACTCATGTAAATCAATATAAAACATCAAACTTCATGGGTTACAATTTAATAAAACCCCTAGCTAAAATAAATGCAATTCCCTTTTCCTTCCTAATATTTCCCTAACATTTCCCCCCTGTTTATTAAATTTAAAACACAGTCAAAGGAAAAAATGGAAACCAAACTCTCATTATACGCTGTTTTTCCCTTTTTTTTTTTTTTTTTTTTTTTTTTTTCTTTCTTCATTTTCCTATAAATGTATGTACATAGCACTATCTAGAACTCTTGACAATGCGTTTCGGTTAATCCTTCATAAACCATTAGTTTATCTGTTAGCATTTACACACAAGTAGTTACATCATCGCTAATAGAACCTTTAGTGTATGTTGGGTGTGTGTAGGTGCACCAGTCTGTCTTTTCTTCGGGTGCAGTGTTATCCTCAACGACGTCTAGGAGGTCTAGTAGGGTGCCGGGCGCTGGGCCGTAAGAACACCTTGTTGTCTAACGTAGCGGGGTTGTGGTCAGGTGCCCGTTGCTCTGATGCGTAAAAACACTGAGCCGTGAACACCTATTCTTTAACCACAACACCCGTTGTCGTCACTGCTATGCAAGAGAAGACCTGCGTCTAGTTGACTGCTGGTAGTTGCTTTCCCATTTCGGACAGCCCTTGTAGGGGCCTTCCCAACGCGGCTGGACCAGGGGCCTTCTTCTGATTACTTTGATGGAGACTTGGCCCCCTGGAGTGACAGGCTGTGGTCTTTCGTAGGAGCGGACAGACTGCCAGCAGAGCGGAAAACCCTTCCGCCGCTCTTGATGACTTTAGGTGAGGTCGGGACATTAGGAATCAGGGCCTGGTGGACTGGCGTCGCTAGGTCCTTCTGGCAACCGGAAAAGCTTGTACTGGGACTGACGAATTCACCCAGTGCCTCAGGAGACTTTCACTGCAGTCGGGCTGACGCCAACCATCTCTTAAGGACCGTCCCAGCGTTCACTGTCCCATCTGGCACACTGCAACACTTTCAGGAACACCAAGTCTCCGACCCGCACCTTGAGAGTCTATGGATCGGAACATTCTGGCAGATCATTGTTGTCTCGAACTTGTCTTAGATCAAACTGTTTCTTTATGTGAGCTGGAATGCTGCCAGAACCTTTAACAGGTCCTGGAGTTAAACCTGGAAGTCTAAAAGGTGGCAAAGTCTTTCCTTCTGCATCAGTCTGTTACTAATTTGTCTTTTTTCCACTAGTCCAGCCGACTGGGGTCTGTACATACAATGGGTTTTCTCTTCTTTTTTTTCCATTTCAATTTTTAACAGTCTGCCCACTTCCAATAGGCCCTCAACTCTGAAGTGGGGTCCATTGTTAAACCTCCCTCTTTTCAGTCTCTCTTAACATTGTTTATGCAAAGTAAACACTGAAAATTTTTTTTTTTGTTTTCCAAGCATGAATTGAAGACATTTTCCCAAGCATGAATTGAAGACATTGGGGCACAATTGTCATAGTGTCTATTAACCAATTATTGACCAACTCAATCCTCCCCCCTGTAGACACTTGACAATCATGTGGCTCAATTCAGCTGCCCATATGATCAATAATTTTGGTAGAAACCTTTCATCGCCCATTTTTGCTTTTCTGTTTGCGTTGCAATGTTTTGATAGCCTTTAAAGTTTTTTATCTATTAGTTGTTGCGGTTCAGTTTCAGCTAATAGGTGTATTTGGCTTTATTGCGTTGATTTACAACCGCTACCCTGGCTGCTTCATCTGCTAGCCTGTTTCCGATAGACACGTTATCAAGCCCATTATTTTTGGCTTCACATTTACAAATAACTAACGCATTTGGTAGTTTGGATGTGCTAAGACTGAGGAGCCTGCCAAGTCTGTTTACAGTTTCCTGAAAGGTACTTCGGCTTCAGGTGTCCAATTCAATTGATCATTCATTGACATTGGCTTGAGGTCAAAATCTAACAGCCAGGCTCAGCAGTGATTGCACAATCCTAAAAATAACATCATTTGTTTTTTGGTTTTGCTGCATTCAAGATTGTTTGTTTTCGCACTACTGCAGAATTCTCAGTTAACTTAATTTGTCAGCACAGTCTAAACAATTGACTCATTATTCAAAACAGGAAACCAAACTAAATTAGCTTTTATAAACTCTACATTAAAACATATCCTCAAAACAAACCAAATGTTATGTCAATAAAAAATGTGAAATAAAGATACTGAGGATAAACGTGATATATTCAAAGTCTAAAATCAAAGATTAAGCTTATCTTGGGAGAATGGTAATCATGTATCGTAAATTCAAGAATAACAAATAACCCATTTCTGAAACCCCATGCTATTACTGTTACTGTTACTATTACCGTATCAAAAACAGTTTACGTTCCGCAATCAACCCAAAGTTAGAGTTACAATTCTCCCAGTATAATAATTTCCACTTGGCAAATGCCAATATTTTCTTACGATCAATTTTTTGTCAGCTCCCATTTTAATCAGTAAATTGAATTTTGCAGTGGCTTTAATATATCGCGCAATATTCCACTCAAGATTACAAAAATGGAATGAATTTGTCTTTGTTTTGGAATTTCTTTAGAGCTGACAAAAATGTCTTTTCACCTTCTTTGGGTCACTGTTGAAGATTCATCAACATGTAATCCAAAATTTACGATTCCACGACGCAATTATAATCTATTCAATTAATTGTTTTTAGTCAAATACAGTATCTCAATAGGCCTAGAGTATCTTTTGGGTAAATTTTGTAATCAATTTAAATTTCTATTTCAAATTTGAATTTTCCATATCACAGTGTGTTGTCCACATAAATCAAAATCTGACTTTTTTACCCAGGCAAAGTTTTTCATTTGCATGGGAGAGTATTTAGGGACAACAATACTCTTTTAAAGAATTAGATCTTTTCTTATTCAAAACCCATTCAAGTCTAAATTGTTTCATGTTACTCTTACCTCTTACAGACATACCAGTTGTCATAAAGTTTTACAATTATCCAGCTTCCTTCCAGATGAACTGTGGTCATAAACTTTTATTACTGTTTACCTTCCTTTCAACTCAATTTTGCTCCCCCATACTGTTTATAGATAACACCTTGTTTTCCTTCCACACATTGTAAGGGACAGCTCCTGTGATCAAATGGACATCAGGTTACATTCGACACTTCCACTGTCTCACAAAGTGTGGATGAAATAAGCATTTTAACATTTGGTGTGCTTGCTACAGTACTTTATTTCAGTAAGAATCTGATTCTTTAGGATCAATTTACTTCACAAAATGTTTTAACTTTCTTCTTTTATTCCACTATGGCTTCTCTGCTATTCTTTAACACCTAAAACACTACCTCTTATAGCATTCAATTCAATTTTTAATTCCAATCATTTTCAACTGACATCCATATAATTTATAATAGAGGATAATTCAGCAGTCCAGAGGAGAACAAAAAATGTTTTTTCGTGCACTAAAAAACATCCATTTGTATGTCACTCCAGGTTGGTAGAATTATCTGCTTTCCGTGTGAATTTTTAGAACGGTTTTTAATCCTAACTTTTGATTTGTTATCATTATTTATACACTCCCTGTAACAACTTATTTCCCTAGTTTAAACTATTTCTACCATTCTTAAAAAGCGGCAAGTTTAAAATTGCTCTAACATCTGCTAAAACTGATTTTTCATCAGCTGTTAATATTTATTCATTTTGTGACATATACCAAACCGCTGCTCCTCCCTCAACAGGAGTTTGCTAACCAACATTTGGACCGCCCATTATCTATAAGACTAGCATTGAACGAATTTGTGCGTAAAACAGAGTGTCTGTTGTGAGTGTGACTGAGAAAGGCGATACGCTCTGTTCAGTTGGTTGTCGGGACGCACATGAGTGGATTAAACAAATGGCGGGAAAGTCGAATGAGAGGGTTATCGGGTCGGAAGAAAGAGTGGAAAGAAGCAAGGTTTGGAGTGAAATTACGGATCATTACGCAAGGTTGGAATTACAGGTTTTGAGTGGCATTGATAAGCGGAAGATGAAGAAGGATAAAGAGAAGCATAGAAAGGCATTTATGAATGGAGAAAATGCTCAAGAAGGATTTGAGGAAGTGTAGCGAAGGAGCAACAGTGCAGAATGAAGAGGCGACCATGTTGAAAGAAGTGGAGAATGTGGGAACATTGAAGGCAAAAGGGAGGTGCAAGGAAAGAATAGAGGACGAGCTCAAAGTCCTCTCCGTGTGGGAAACTCAAAGAAAAAGAAGGTTCGAGCAAAGTGAACGAGAAGGCGAAGAGGAAGCAAGCATGAAGAGAGCAAGAAAAGTCTACTCTGGCAACGCTGAAAATCAAGCCAGAAGAGGAAATCACACGTTTGGCCCTTCGCACAGAGCAAAGAGGAGCTGAGAATGTAGGGCTTGGAAATTTTTGGGCGTGTGAGACGAACGTCGATAAGCGAGGGAATTGTTTGTGAATAGCTGACCGTTTATTGTGCAAAATCGGAAAAACCTAGAAGTTTTTTAACATGAGGAGTGCGGCCCTTCGGTGGCCCCTATTTGCAACATGGGGTCCTCGACGGCATCCGCTGGGTTTTTGCCCAAATTAATTATAAGGGAAGGTTGTAATTGCAGCTGGGAATATTCCAGCCTTTCCCTTGTACTATTTAGGATAGAAGTTTGAAATGGAATCTCAATAGAGATAAAAATAGATTATTGAGCTAAATTGAAACTTATAGAACGCTCTTAAAAGAAAATAAGAGAATGGCTAAAAGAGAAAGAAAATAGTTAATGTTTTGAAAAAGGAAAAGCTCAACTGTTGATAAATAGCTATTTGAAAACAAACTTAACAGATTTATTTTAAGCAAAGAGCTAGTATATTTGATAAAAAGAAAATTAGATTGTTAGATGTTCTTCATCCAAGAATAGATATTGTTCATAATGTTATTTGAAAGTAAATTCTTCTGAATTCAGGTGAAAAAATGACCAACTTTTAGATGTATCGAGCTAATAAGAACAAATAATAATATTTACTCCAAGTAAGTAGAGTAATTTGAAATAGATTGACTAAATTAGATTTTGAAGAACATGGCAAAATACAGTAAGAACTGTCAAAAGACTTCCCATTAATTCTTGGGAATGATTCATTTATTTTAGGGTGGTGGACAAAGTCAAACACCTGCGATAATTTATTTGACACGACGAAGATCGAAACGGCCGTAAGTAAATCCCAGATTTTAAACCTTACGGTGGAGTGAGTAAATCCCAGATTTTATACCTCACTACCTATTAACGAGTAAATCCCAGATTTTATACCTCGTTATTAGTACGTAACTCCCAGAGATTTTATAACGCACTAGTCCACACAATTACGTTGAATACGCAAATCCCAGATTTTAAATCGTATTTAACGGAGTAAGTAAATCCCAGATTTTACACCTTACTCTTTTATACTTCAACACTCCTCTCCTCAATAAAACAATAAAATGCAGATTTTAAAAGGATTCTGCTTACCTCTATTTCGTGGTGATCACCGAGAGGAGAAAGTGAGAAGTCTGGCTGCCTCGCGCCTCAGGTCGTCACCTGGTGTGGACATCGGGTCCCGGACCCTTTTCCTTACTTTTGGTCGTCGGTTTTCCTTTTTATTCCCTTTCTTTCATCACGTCGGGGTCACCATAGAATTGTTGGGAATAATTCATACCTTAAAATATTACGCAATAATTACCTGACTCCGTTTTAGTGTTATATAAGTTTTACCTTATCACCAAACACTCTTCCAACAATTACGCGTATTCGTTCTGAAAATAAAGGCGTCAGGAAGCCGGCATTTTCACACACGAGTGGATTTATTCCTAACAAGCAAATCTAATACAGCATTCGGGTCTCAGGTCCCTCTCAGTACAGCCTCGTACTCTCCTGTGTCTATCAGGAGAAGCACACACCCCAAGTTGCTCAAGAATGATTCATACTACACAATATGCAAATACATGTTCCTATCGACTATTGATTGGCTATGTGATACCTGCAGTTACTCTTAGCTTGCTCTGATTGGTTTAAATTCCCCTGCAGGATGGCGGGGTCTTCTCTCTTTATCTCCGGGGGCTCCCTCTCAGTATGTGGGACAGCCAGGTTGTTTTCCCGCCTTTTGAGACAAAAGGGAGCGTCTGCTCCCCCCTTCCTGTGATTGACTGTGGGCTTGTTCTGCAAGTCCTGTAATTGTGCCTTCGCACACATCTGTTATTTCCTGACACTTATATGAATGCCTCTGCCATTACATTTGACTGTTGATTAAAGTTATACATGTTAAAACACTGTTTTCTCTTGTTATGAAATTACTTTACCTTCAACCTTTTAGAGAACTTTTAGGACAAGCTGCAAGTAGGGAGTTACATTAATCCAATCTCGATGTAACGAACGCGTGAATTAATTTTTCTGCATCGCTTTTAGATAAAATATTTCTAATTTTGGCTATGTTGCGCAGGTGAAAGAAGGCCGTTCTGCAGGTTTGTTTAATGTGAGCTTTAAACGATAAGTCAGGATCAAATAAAACTCCTAGGTTTTTAACTGTGGTGCTGGAGGCTACACTTACATTGTCCAGAGTGACTATCTGGGCAGCTTAAGAGTCTCTCACACTTTTCGAGCCTATTATAAGGACTTCTGTCTTTTCAGGATTAAGTAGAAGATAGTTAGTGCTCATCCAGGTATTTATATCTCGGATGCAGGTGCTTAGTTTGTCCACTTTCCTGATCTGCTCAGATTTAATTGATAAATACAGTTGTGTGTCGTCAGCGTAACAATCAAAGTTAATCTTCTGTTTTCTGATGATATTACGTAGAGGAAGCATATACAGCGTAAACAAGATGGGCCCGAGGACCGATGCTTGCGGCACACCATAACTAACTCTAGAGTATGGTAAAGATTTATGGTTTACATTGACAAACTGGTACCTATTAGATAAATACGATTTAAACCAGCAGAGGGCTGCTCCTCTAATGCCTATGTCACATTCTAATCTCTGCAATAAGATATTATGGTCGATTGTGTCAAAGGCTGCACTCAGGTCCAATAGAACCAGGATCGAGACTGATCCAACGTCAGCGGCAAGTAACAAGTCATTAGTTACTTTGACTAATGCAGTTTCAGTGCTATGATGAGCTCGAAAGCCAGACTGGAAATGTTCAAATAAACTATTGTCCTGTAGGTGCTGACAGAGCTGTTTAATTACCACTCTTTCAAGGACTTTGGAGAGAAATGGTAAATTAGAGATAGGTCTATAATTGGCCAAAATATCAGGATCAAGAGTGGATTTTTTTCAAAAGCCGTTTAATAACTGCATATTTAAAGGACTGCGGCACGTGGCCAGTAACTAATGAGGTATTTATTATATTTAAGATAATATCAATAGTTAGAGGCAGGGTCTCTTTAAAAAGTTTGGTTGGGATCGGGTGTAGGAGGCATGTTGATGGTTTGGAGGACATTATAATTGAAATTACATCAATTTGGTCTACAGTGGTAAAGTTATTTAATATTTTAGAGGGGTTTATAGGAGATTCTGAATTTTTAGTCTGCACTTTATCAGACCTAAAAGTTGGAAGTAATTCATTTATTTTATTTCTAATAGTTGCGATTTTATTGTTAAAAATTTTTAGGAAGTCATCACAGCTAAGGGCGGTTGGGATATAAGGTTCTATTGAGCTGTGACTGTTTGTTAGCCTTGCTACAGTGCTGAACAGAAACCTAGGATTATTTTTGTTTTCATCTATTAAGGATGAGTAATATCTGGTTTTAGCCGTACGCAAGACCTGTTTATAGGTCACTAAACTGTGTTTCCAGGCAGAGAGAGTTTGCTCTGTGTTGGAATGGCGCCAAAGTCTTTTTAATTTACGTGCCGACTGTTTAAGAGAGTGTGTTTCAGCATTATACCAGGGAGAGGCTCGTCTCTGCTTTACAAACTTTAATTTGGGGGAGCGACAACATCGAGTGTAGTACGAAGAGTAAACATAACACTATCAACAAACTCGTCATTAACAGCAGGGCCGGACATTATTCCTTCATAATCAGATGACATGGAGGCAAATATTGGCTGGATTATCTGTTTATATTCTAAAACAGAGCGATCACATAATGTCCTTTTCATCTGAGTTCTAGTCACTAGTGATGGATTATCTTGAAGCACAAACTGAAAGGTAATTAGAAAATGATCAGACAGTACGGGGTTGTGGGGATGGACACTAAGATCACTAATCTCCGTACCGTAGGTTAAAATCAGGTCCAGGGTGTGCTTGTGACTATGAGTTGGTTTATTTAAATTTTGAATGAAGCCAGTCCCATCTAGGAGGTCATACCAAGAGAGTCACCGTCATCATCAACATGTATATTAAAATCCCCTAGAAATATAATTCTATCCCAGCTTAACAAAATACTGGATAAAAAGTCAGAGAAATCTAACAAAAACTGAGTAGGGACCATGGGGACGGTAAACCAATACAAAAACAACTGGTTTTTGGTTCTTCGAGTTAGCATCTATAATTGATAGTACTAGACTTTCAAAGGAGTTATAAATGTAATTAGCGTTACTTTTTGGGCTCATACCTAAACATGATACTGCAACGTGTGATATCCCCCCTCAGCGGCCCGTGCTTCTAGCTGTGTGAAAATTCACGTGACTTGGGGGTGTGGATTCATTAAGTCTAGCAAAGTCATCCAGCTGATGCCAAGTTTCAGTCAGGGCCAAAATATGAATATTATAATCCCCAATTAAGTTATTAACTAACAGAGATTTGGGCGAGATTGACCTGATGTTTAATAATCCGCATTTTATATACTTATTAAGAGTTATTTTATTTTCACTGCTATCAGGGGCTATATGTATTAAATTCTTTGGTCTCGTTCCTATAGTACTCCCAAAATACATCACAGGCCAAAAGTTTGGAACACCGTCTCTCATTAGTGCATTTTCTTTATTTTCATGACTATTTACATTGTAAATTCTCATTAAAGGTAATAAAACTATGTGCAATTATGTACTCAGCCAAAAAATGTGAAATATAACTAAAACATATAATATTCTAGTATCTTCAAAGTAGCCACCCTTTTCTCAATTTTTTTTTTTTTTTTTTTGCACACTCTTGTCATTCTCGTAATGATTTTCAAGAGGGAGTCAACGAAACTAGTTTTTGACTTCACAGTTATGAGGTGTGTTCAAACCTTTGGCCTGTATTGTAGGTTAGCATGTTCTCTTTTCAATTTTTGTAAGATTTCAGTCAGTTTGCATAATTTTCAAGTCTGATTGTTTTCTAATTCAAATGTTTGACACGCTTAAATAAAATCTAAACTCTACACATACTGTGGTTCAGATGAAAATTTTCATTGGGTTTCTCACACAATCATCAACATGTTATAGGACCAGGGGGAAGAAGATTGTGATCTATTGTGTGTATATTTCAGGAGTCCAGACAACATCCGCGCCCCTCATGATGACTGTGGGTACCCAGACCTGCGTTGTCCAATCAGAGCTGAATGTTCCCATCGACAGCTGGGACTCGGATGAAAAAATGTTGGTGTGTGAGGCTGATTCTGAGTATGACCTACCCACCGCACCTTCTGACTGAGAGTCCAGCGAGTCCGATTGTTCTGATACGGCTGCAGCCGACCCTGTGCCAGTTCCCAGCCGGGTATATCTGTTCTCCTGGGTCGCCCTCATTCAGCTCATTAGCCAGTGGGTCAGTTGTCCTGTGTGTGGCTGCAGGAAGGTCAACTGGGTCCCTTCTGAGGTCGGTACCAAGTTGGTGCTGGCCTTGAAGTGTGCTGAGCCTGGATGTGGTCACACCGGAACGTGAAACTCCTAATGATATGTCGCCAGAATTGCTGCTGGAAACATATTTCTTTCTGCAGCCATTTTACTTGCTGGTGCAACTGTGGGCAAAGTTCTGCATGTGTTATCTCACATGGGTGTAGCTGTTTACTTCACTCGGTCGTACTTTCGCCATCAAGAACGCTACCTTCACCAAGCCATCAACAGCGTGTGGCGAGAGCGGCAAATATGGCTGTTGAGCCATCTACAAGCTGAGGGAGAGGAAATTGTGGTGGTGACGGATGAGCTGACTCGCCCGATCTCAGTGCAAAATACGGGACGTACACAATGATGGAATTGCGGAAACTAACCATCTTGGATGTGCATATTGTGCAGGTAAATTAAACTTGTGAACACAAAGATGTTAGATATAAGTCTATTTCTTCAAATATCATACGGTATGTTGCTTTGTGTTTTTCCCAAATGTCAGAGTAACGAGGTAGGAGGTAGGTACCACATGGAGCCCGAAGGACTGGTTCGGTCACTGCGTGTGCTAGAGGAGTTTGTGCGTGTGGGAACTCTGTGTGGTGACGGATCGACATGTGACTGTCAACAAGCTCGTCCGACAACAGTTCCCACATATTGAGCATCTTTTTGACATCTGGAATATTGGCAAAGGTAATAAGATTCATTATCACAGCTTTGTTTATAGCATATTTTACACACCTAAATAAATGTCTTTTCAAGGTTTGAAGAAAAAGTTGCAGAACCTCTGTAAACTGCGTGGATTTGAAGCCCTAAAACCCTGGATTGGCAGTATCATCAACCAATTATATTGGTCCGTGCCGTCAACGCGACCTGGGTACCCTGGACTCGTCCTCGACAAGTGGGAGTCAGTACTGAGCCACGTTCAGAATGATCACTCGGGCTTCAAAGGCAGTTTCCCCAGGTGCAGCCATGGTCCTTTGGAAGGTCGGAACGGAAAAAGCCTTGGCTCACGCCTCGTAAGTTTGCATTCCATTACAAAAGCACAGTTATACTATTTCACAAAATGCTTCTCTGTTCAAGTACAAATTTGATTCTGTCTGGTATTTTGCAGACACTAAGTTGACCAATGAGCTGGAGAAGCTGATCTGTGGCTCCAAACTGTTGGCTGATATTCGCTGGCTGTCTCCGGTCTACCAGACTTCCCACCTGGAAGCCTTCCACAGTCTGATGAACCATTTTACACCCAAAATGTTCACCTTTTCTTACGAGGGGACGCTCAGCAGGTATTATTGTGACCAGTTTCTGCTGATTTATCCAGTATATTATCTCATGTCTTTGTTTTTTATAGTCCCAACCACAATCTGATCGATTAAAAGACATTTTCAATATGAATATTAATATGGAAATACTATTCCATCCATGTTTTTTGGTTTTTTTTTTAAGGACGATTGTGGCTGTTCTTCACTTTAATGAAAACGCCCATCGAGCCCACAACTTAACCGGAGACGGGTGGGGATTTATAGCATCCACTTTCCAAAGTCAAAACAAGGCGGCCATGTTGTGCGCAAAGTTTTGGAGAACCCCACATTTGGTACAGTATATATACGCATTACTAATCCTGTCAATTGAACTCATTCGTGTAAATTATTGGGTGTCATCGTAATGTACAAACCTTTGGACACTGTATTAAAGGATACAGTGTCAAGTGTTCATTGTGTTTTTAGAATTTGTCCCATTTTTGCTTAATTGATATTTGCAAGATAAAATGGATTTCATGTGGAATTATCTCTGTGTATTTGTCAGTAATGTTTGCTTCCCTTGTTATCAGATTACGTCATTGACGTAGAGCCGGATGAATTGGAGGTGATACCGGCTGTGACCGAAGCCGGGAGGTTATCCCTCAGCAGCAGCAGTCAGCGACCTGACAAAGAACAGGCTGTCCAGGATCATGTCACACGTTTTAATGTGCCATGATTGAACCTTTAATTTTGTATAATTGTGTTCCCCAGTTCTTACGTTGTCATCTTTCGAAATAGTATGTGAGCTAGTTTTTTGAAATTATAATGTACTGTATCATCGGTTCGAACCCTTTGTAAATATGTTCGTATATATAAAATATAATGGCACAATTGAATTCTGGTGAATAAAAATATTTTGTGTGTTTTGCTACATCATTGTCTTGAGCTTGATACAGTAGCAATTGATTTTTACTTGTATCAGCATATCAGAAATAAGTATCCTATAACGTCCTTGCATTTGTCATATTTCCATATTCCATTCAGCACAACACTTTGTCATGGAAAAATTTGTAACATTTGTATTGCACTTAGGAAATAATATGTAACTAGGCCTGCAAGCAGGACTGAACGGGCCCTCGCAAATCGGCGCAACTCGGACGTCACGCAACTCACACAGTGTGCAGGTCAGGGTGGTGGCAGATTGTCCTTTCTAATCATCTTATTAGAACCTTACATGTTCGAAAGTCACCTCTTTACATTCACACACCTAAGAGATAAAAACCCCTATTGGAGAGAGTACTACAAAAAAGGAGGCGCTACTGAGCTGTGCAGCCAAGCCCTTATTCAAAACCAAAATGAATCTTCTAACTGGGCCAATTCGACCAAGTATGCCAAATTCTGTGGCTCTATAAGCTGCCTGAGTCTCTGAAAAAAATATTTCCTTTTAATGGCGAACAAAGGGTCGTCAAGGCAACAGACATGTGGACATGGGCCGTAAAATAAGTATTACAAAAGGTCTTGAAACTACAATGACCAACCTGAAAAGAACTAGACATGTATTAGAAAAATGAGTGACTTTATATTGCCACAAGTTGGCGCTGTAGGGTTGATGCAAATGACCCCTACAGGACCCTTCAGAGTATGACTCTCAACAAGCACGAGAAGTTTGGCGCAGATATGTTGTATATCTGCCAAGTTATGACTTTTCAAAACTTGTGGAGAGACAAAATGTCAACAGTCTTTTTCACTTTCCTGTCCGGACCCCTCTACTTCAAACAAACCTCAATATTTTTCATCACGCACCTGAACACATGTCCTAAGGCTCCCCTGATGCAGGTTCGAGGTCAACAGATTTTTTTCTTTTGGAAGAGAAGCCTGTTTTGTAAAAAAAGGTATTCCCCACTAGGGGGCGCTAGGCCTAATGGGTAATATTTCAATGCACTCGTGTTAAGGGTGGGATACTGCACATACATGCCAGATATGAAAAAGATTGAACTTTGTGTCAAGGAGCTATTAGTCATTTAGTGAATTTGTCATATTCCTGAAAAAAATGGCCAACTTCGGCACCCCGCCCAGGTAAAACCAATGAATGAAAACCAACCATTTTGAAAATTTAAGATCTCCTATGTCTCCTGAATAGTCTCACAAATTTTGAAGATGATCCAACTAACTCCCTCTGTGACAAGGTCTTAAATGTGCAACCTGTTAATCGATAAAAATGTCACATTCGATCCAAAATACCCGATTTCCTGTTGGGTTTGGAATATGGGTGCAAGTGACTTTTTGGAGCAGTTTTGCACAAGGTATCGATTCCACAAATTTCATTGCTCTACGTTAAAAAACTTAATAGAAAACGCCTTTTTTCAAGGGGGCACCACTGAGCCAATTTGTTACATTTTTTCGTAACGTTGCAAGATTATCCAAATTTATGCAAAGCCGCAACGATGGGCAAAATTTGGTGAGTTTTTGTGCATGTTCAGGCCTCCAAATATAAACTATACTATAAATCGATAAAAATTTCACATTCGATCCAAAATACCCGATTTTCTGTTGGATATGGAAAATTGGTGCAAGAGACTTTTTGGAGCAGTTTTGCATAAGGTATGGACTCCCGAAACTTCATTGCTCTACGTTGAAAAAACCTTATAGGAGAGGCCTTTTTTAAAACTCCTGTCGCCACTAGTTGGCACTGTAGGCTTGATGCAAATTACCCCTACAAGACCCTTCAGGGTATGACTCTCAACAAGCACGGGAAGTTTGGCACAGATATGTTGAATATCTGCCGAGTTATGACTGTTCAAAGTTTTGGGCGAGACAAATTGTTGACGGTCATTTTCATTTTCCTGTTTGGACCCCTCCGCTTCAACGAAACCTCAATATTTTTCATCAGGCAACTGAACACATGTCTTAAGGCTCTCCTGATGCAGGTTTTACGTCAATAGATTTTTTTTCCTTGGAGGAGGAGCCTGTCTTGTAAAAAAAGGCATTTCCTGTTCCCACTAGGGGGCGCTAGGCCGAATGAGTAATGTTTCAATGCACTCGTGTTAAGGGTGGGATACCGCACATACATGCCAGATATGAAAAAGATTGAACGTTGTGTCAAGGAGCTATTAGTCATTTACTGAATTTGTCATTTTGCCGAAAAATGGCCGAGTTTGGCACCACGCCCAGGTCAGACCAATGAATGAAAACGCACCATTTTAAAAACTTAAGATCTCATATGTCTCCTGAACAGTCTCACCAATTTTGATGACTGTTTTACGAAAAAGTCAAGGTTCGCAGTGAGTAAGCAACAGGCACACTTTTGCTTAATAGACAATGTTTATTGATTAGAAATTGCAAATAAATGAATAAATGAAGTTTTATTGATTACAATCCCACAAAAGCAAGCAAAAAAAACAAGCATAACTCAGAATAACAAACACAACTCAGAATAACTACAACGCTAGGTCCAGATTGTCTGTCAAAAAACCCCTACGATGCAGTTAAAACACACAAGCACAAGAAACAATGACGCTAGATAAATTAGTTGTCGAACCTAAATACCCCCACGCCACAGTTTAAGATACAACGAGTTCCATGATAATGAATCAAGCTCCTACCTGTCGACAATGAACGGAGGGCCACACACACGTTCCTGGTCTGAGCAATCAAGGAACCCCGGCCGAGCGATTGACGCGTAAAATCCTACGACCGACCCCAGCACTGAGCAGTCTCAGCATCGCCCCGCTACTCGCTCCCAGTCCCCACCTCTCTCTAGGCTAGACTGGGCCGCGAATCCGCGCGCCAACGACACTCTTGCTCATGAGCTGCACTCTTTAACCGCTCATTGTCTCCAAGTAGCTCATTCCTGCCAACAGGGTGCTCATTCCAACATTATGCACTGCACTTGGCTAGGCTGGCCGTGAACCTGGGTCTCCTGTTTACAAGGCAGCCAGCTTAATCATTCAACCATGACACAGTTATGTTTATGTGTGTATAGTTATACATAAATGGATCAATTCGGGTCACAAAAAAGGTCACAAGATCACAAGAAAGGTCATAACAAGGTTACAGGTGTTTTTCCCCATTCAAAGACGATCCAACTAACACCCTCGGTGAAAAGGTCTCAAATGTGCACCTTGTAAATCGATAAAAATTTCACATTTGATCCAAAATAAACGATTTCCTGTTGGGTTTGGAATAGGGGTACCAATGCTTTTTTGGAGCAGTTTTGGACAAGGTATAGACTCCCCAAATTTCATCACTCAACGCTGACAAACCGTAATATTATAGGCCAATTTTAAAATTTCAAGGGGGCGCCACTGAGCCACTTGCAAAATTATCGAAATTTAATTGTTCCGCCAGACAGATATACAGGCAGATATGTTGCATGTGTGAATGTTCAGAATTAGTGGCGAGACAAAATGGCGACGGTCATTATGACTTTCCTATTGGACCCCTCTGCTTCAAAGAAACAAAATTGTTCATCAGGCACCTGAAAACATTTCTTAAGGCTCCCCTGATTCAGGTTTGAGGTCAAATGATTTTTCCCCCCGAGAAGTAGGAGCCTTTCTCGTAAAAAAAAAAAAAAAACACTAGGGGGCAGCGGGTGTAATGGGTAATATTTCACTAAGGTTATGTTCAGGCTGAAATACCTCACATGCATGCCAGATATGAAAAAGATTGCACCTTCAATAAGGAAGTTATTAGTCATTTACTGAATTGGCGTGTTGTCCAAAAAACGCGGAATTTGCTCCCCTCCCCAGGTCAGGGCAGTGAATGAAAAGTCACCATTTTGACAACCTAACATCTCATATGTGTCATGAACAGTCTGACCAATTTTGAGGAGCATTCAACTTACTGCCTCAGCGTAATGGTCTCAAATGTGCATGCTGGTTTTTGACTAAAATAGCCTATGCTGCCACATTCAATCCAAAATACCCGATTTCCTGTTGGGTTTGGAATATGGGCGCAAGAGACTTTTTGGAGCAGTTTTGCACAACGTATCGACTCCCCAAATTTCATCACTCTACGTTGAAAAAAACTAATAGGACAGGCCTTTTTTAAAAATTGAAGGGGGCGCCACTGAGGCATTTTATTACATCTTTTGGTAATGTTGCTAAATTCATGAAATTTACATGAAGCCGCATGTATGTGCAAATTTTGGTGAGTTTTCGAGCATGTTCAGACCTTGAAATTGGCCCTTTTGAGACCAAATGCCGAGGGTTATTTCACTTTCCTGTATGGGCCCCGCCCCTTCAACGAAAACTCAATAGTTTTCATCAGATACCTAAAGACATGTCTTAATGCTCCCCTGATGCAGGTTTGAGGTCAATTGATGTTTTTCACCAGGAGGAGGAGCCTTTCTCGTAAAAAAGGGTGTTTCCTCTTCCCACAAGGGAGTGCCAGGCCTATTGGAAAATATTTCAATGCAGTCGTGTCGTTGAGACAAAATGGCGATGGTCATTATAACTTTCCTATTGGACCCCTCTGCTTCAACGAAACAAAATTGTTCATCAGGCACCTGAACACGTCTTAAGGCTCCCCTGATTCAGGTTTGAGATCAATTAATTTTTGTCCCCGAGAAGCAGGAGCCTTTCTCGTTAATTAAAAGGGTGTTTCCTGTTCCCACTAGGGTGGTGCCAGGCGTAATGGGTAATATTTCAATAAGGTCATATGTGCAGGCTGAAATACCTCACATTCATGCCAGATATGAAAAAGATTGCACCTTCAATCAGGAAGTTATTAGTCATTTACTGAATTGGCGTGTTGTCAAAAATACGCCACATTTGCTCCCCTGCCCAGGTCAGGCCCGTGAATGAAATGTCACCATTTTGATAACCTAACATCTCATATGTGTCATGAACAGTCTGACCAATTTTGAGGAGCATTCAACTTACTGCCTCGGCGTAATGGTCTCAAACGTGCATGCTGGTTTTTTGACAAAAATGCCATGTTCTGCCAGATTCAATCCATAATACCCGATTTCCTGTTGGGTTTGGAATATGGGTGCTTCAGACTTTTGAAGCGGTTCTGGACAACGTATCCACTCCCCAAATTTCATCGCTCTACGTTGAAATACATCAAAGGAAAGGGCATTTTTAAACTTGCAAGGGGGCGCCACTGACCCATTTCTTGATTTTTTTTTTTTAACGTTGCTAAAATATTTAAATTTTCGCGAAGCCACATATATGTGCACATTTTGGTGAGTTTTTGAGCATGTTCAGGCCTTCAAATTGGCCATTTTCATTTGCCATGAAAAAATAATAATAATTATGACTTTCCTATTGGACCCCTCTGCTTTAACGAAACAAAATTGTTCATCAGGCACCTGAACACATGTCTTAAGGCTCACCTGATTCAGGTTTGAGGTAAATTGATTTTTGTCCCCGAGAAGCAGGAGCCTTTCTCGTTAATTAAAAGGGTGTTTCCTGTTCCCAATAGGGGGCGGCAGGCGTAATGGGTAATATTTCACTAAGGTTATGTTCAGGCTGAAATACCTCACATGCATGCCAGATCTGAAAAAGATTGCACCTTCAATCAGGAAGTTATTAGTCATTTACTGAAGTGGCGTGTTGTCAAAAAAACGCAGAATCAGGTCAGGTCAGGTCAGGTCAGGCCCGTGAATAAAAAGTCACCATTTTGACTACCTAACATCTCATATGTGTCATGAACAGTCTGACCAATTTTGAGGAGCATTCAACGTACCGCCTCGGCGTAATGGTCTCAAACGTGCATGCTGGTTTTTGACTTAAATACCATGTTCTGCAAGATTCAATCCATAATACCCGATTTCCTGTTGGGTTTGGAATATGGGTGCAAGAGACTTTTTGGAGCAGTTTTGCACAATGTATCCACTCCCCAAATTTCATCACTCTACGTCGAAAAAAACTAATTGGAAAGGCGTTTTTTAAAAATTGAAGGGGGCGCCACTGAGCCATTTTATTACATCTTTTGGCAATGTTGCTAAATTCATGAAATTTACATGAAGCCGCATGTATGTGCAAATTTTGGTGAGTTTTCGAGCATGTTCAGACCTTGAAATTGGCCATTTTGAGACAAAATGCAGAGGGTCTTTTCACGTTGCTGTTTGGGTACTGCTACATTAACGAAAACTCTATATTTTTTATCAGATACCTAAAGACATGTCTTAAGGCTCCCCTGATGCAGGTTTGAGGTCAATTTATGTTTTTCACCAGGAGGAGAAGCCTTTCTCGTAAAAAAGGGTCTTTCCTCTTCCCACAAGGGGGCGCCAGGCCTAATAGAAAATATTTCAATGCAGTCATGTTCAGGTTAAGACACCCTACACGAATGCCAAATATGAAAAAGATTGGACCTTGTATCAGGATGTTATTAGTCATTTACTGAAATTGGCGCGTTGCCAAAAAAACACCCGACTTTGGTACCCCGCCCAGGTCAGGCCCGTGGACGAAAACTCACCATTTTCAGAATGTAGTATCTCATGTCTCATGAAGACTTACACCAATTTTGAGGTAGATCCAACGTACTGGCTCCGCGCAATGGTCTGAAACGTGCATGCTGGTTTTCCACGAAAATGCCATGTTTTTCAACATTCAATCCAGAATATCCGATTTCCTGTTGGGTTTGGAATATGGGTGCTTTAGACTTTTTGAAGCGGTTCTGGACAACGTATCAACTCCCCAAATTTCATCGCCCTACGTTGAAATACATCAAAGCAAAGGGCATTTTTAAAATTTCAAGGTGGCGCCACTGAGCCATTTTTTGATTTTTTTTTTAAACGTTGCTAAATTTTCGCGAAGCCGGATGTATGTGCAAATTTTGGTGAGTTTTTGAGCATGTTCAGGCCTTCAAATTGGCCATTTTCATTTGCCATGAAAAAACAAAAAAAAATTATAATAATAACTAGCCCTGCAAGCAGGATTGAACGGGCCCTCGCGTATGGCGCAACTCGGACGTCAAACAAGGTCGGGGCGGTAGCAGTCGACAACAGACAGATATCCAGGCAGATATACTGCATGTCTGAATGTTCAGAATTAGTGGGGAGAGAAAATGGCGACGGTCATTATGACTTTCCTATTGGACCCCTCTGCTTTAACAAAACAACATTGTTTATTAGGCACCTGAACACGGTCATTATGACTTTCCTATTGGACCCCTCTGCTTTAACGAAACACAATTGTTGATCAGGCACCTGAACACATGTCTTAAGGCTCCCCTGATTCAGGTTTGAGGTCAATTGATTTTTGTCCCTGAGAAGCAGGAGCCTTTCTCTTTAATTAAAAGGGTGTTTCCTGTTCCCACTAGGGGGCGCCAGGCGTAATGGGTAATATTTCAATAAAGTCATGTGCAGGCTGAAATACTTCACATTCATGCCAAATATGAAAAAGATTGCACCTTCAATCAGGAAGTTTTACCGTATTTTTGGGACTACAAGTGGCACCTGAGTATAAGTCGCACAAGCCATAAAATGCCCAACAAAGAGAAAAAAAACATATGTAAGTCTTACCGGAGTATAAGTCGCATTTTTGGGGGAAATTTACCAGATAAAATCCAACACATAGAACAGCTATGTCATCTTGAAAGGCAATTTAATATAAAAATACAATAGAGAACAACATGCTGAATAAATGTACAGTGTACAGTGCATAAACAACGAAATGCGAATATACTGTCCTCACCAGGACGCTACCGCTCGGTCCTGGCTATAAACAGCGAACTCCAAAAAGACAATGCTGGACGTCCGCATAATTTTTTGAATCGATTTGGTCCTCGATAGCAAACAGGTTTACATCAACGTAAATAAATGATAATTAGGTACTATTACAGCAATAACGTAACAGATTAGCATGCGTTCGCTAGCATTACCACACCATTCAAACAACCACACAACTGGCTGTAAGTGTCCGCTCGCGGGTGGAAAACACACAACAACAACAGAAAAGATGATAGACGCAGGCGTTGCCTCTGTAGAGATATTTTAAAAGCATAAACAATGAACGTAGGTTCGCAGCCGTCTTTCCCTCTCGCTAACTCACTCACTCACTCACTCACTCACTCACTCACTCACTCACTCACTCACTCACTCACTCACTCACTCACTCACTCACTCACTCACTCACTCACTCACTCACTCAGAGCTACGTAGCTGTCTGTCTTCTTCTGGTGTGCGAGCGCTCTTCTTCACGTAAACAAGTGCGAGTGCGCTCCCAGGTGGGCGTAAAAGCGCCACAAACTAAATGCATCCATTTCAATATAAAAAAGTCAATTATACAATTGAACATACATTGCCAAAGGCAGAACGCGAACGTGGCCATAGCTATTAAGAGTTATTCAGATAACTATAGCATGCTAACAAGTTTACAAAACCATTAGTCCAAAACACCAAAATAACATGGGAAATTTTATCATAATGTGTCAATAATTTCACACATAAGTCGCTGCTGAGTATAAGTCGCACCCCAAACCAAAATATGAAAAAAAACGCGACTTATAGTCCGAAAAATACAGTAGTCATTTAATGAATTGTATTGTCAAAAATATATTGCCAAAAATAAGACACATTTGCTCCCCTGCCCAGGAAAGGGTCGTGAATGAAATGTCACCATTTTGATAACCTAACATCTCATATGTGTCATGAACAGTCTGACCAATTTTGAGGAGCGTTCAACTTACTGCCTCGGCGTAATGGTCTCAAACGTGCACGCAGGTTTTTGACAAAAAATGCCATGTTCTGCAAGATTCAATCCATAATACCTGATTTCCTGTTGGGTTTGGAATATGGGTGCAAGAGACTTTTTGGAGCAGTTTTGCACAACGTATCCACTCCCCAAATTTCATCACTCTACGTCGAAAAAAACTAATAGGACAGGCCTTTTTTAAAAATTGAAGGGGGCGCCACTGAGCCATTTTATTACATCTTTTGGCAATGTTGCTAAATTCATGAAATTTACATGAAGCCGCATGTATGTGCACATTTTGTTGAGTTTTCGAGCATGTTCAGACCTTGAAATTGGCCATTTTGAGACAAAATGCCGAGGGTCTTTTCACTTTCCTGTTTGGGTAGTGCTACATCAACGAAAACTCAATATTTTTCATCAGATACCTAAAGACATGTCTTAAGGCTCCCCTGATGCAGGTTTGAGGTCAATTGATGTTTTTCACCAGGAGGAGGAGCCTTTCTCGTAAAAAAGGGTGTTTCCTCTTCCCACAAGGGGGCGCCAGGCCTAATGGAAAATATTTCAATGCAGTCGTGTTCAGGTTAAGACACCTTACACGCATGCCAAATATGAAAAAGATTGGACCTTGTATCAGGAAGTTATTAATCATTTACTGAAATTGGCGCGTTGCCAAAAAAACACCCGACTTTGGTACCCCGCCCAGGTCAGGCCCGTGGACGAAAACTCACCATTTTCACAACTTAGTATGTCATATGTCTCATCAACATTTTCACCAATTTTGAGGAAGATCCAACGTACTGGCTCGGCGCAACGGTCTGAAACGTGCATGCTGGTTTTCGCCCAAAATGCTATGTTTTTCAACATTCAATCCAAAATATCCCATTTCCTGTTGGGTTTGGAATATGGGTGCTGCAGACTTTTTGAAGCGTCTCTGGACAATGTATCCACTCCCCAAATTTCATCGCTCTGCGTTGAAAAACATCAAAGCAAAGAGCATTTTTAAAATTGCAAGGGGGCGCCACTGAGCCATTTGTTGCTTTTTTTTTTAAACGTTGCTAAATTTTCGAAATTTTCGCGAAGCCGGATGTATGTGCAAATTTTGGTGAGTTTTTGCGCATGTTCAGGCCTTCAAATTGCCCATTTTCATTTGCCATGAAAAAAAATAAAATAAAACTAGGCCTGCAAGCAGGACTGAACGGGCCCTCGCAATCTAGCGCAACTCGGACGTCACGCAACTCGGACTGTGTGCAGGTCAGGGTGGTGGCAGATCCTCCTCTCTAATCATCTCATTAGAACCTAACATGCTCGAAAGTCGCCTATTTACATTCCCACACCCAAGAGATAAAAACCCCTATTGGAGAGAGTACTACAAAAAAGGAGCCACTACTGAGCTGTGCAGCCAAGCCCTTATTCAAAACCAAAATTAATCTTCTAACTGGGCCAATTCGACCAAGTGTGCCAACTATTGTGGCTCTATAAGCTCCCTGAGTCTCTGAAAAAAAATATTTCCTTTAAATGGCGAACAAAGGGTCGTCACGGCAACAGACAGAGACACGTGGACATGGGCCGTAAAAAAGTATTTTAATAGGTCTTGAAACTACAATGACCAACATGAAAAGAACTGGACATGTTTTGGAAAAACGAGTGACTTTCTATCGCCACTAGTTGGCGCTGTAGGGTTGATGCAAATGACCCCTACAAGGCCCTTCAGGGTATGACTCTCAACAAGCACGGGAAGTTTGGTGCAGATATCTTGTATATCTGCCGAGTTATGACTGTTCAAAGTTTTTGGAGAGAAAAATTGTTGACAGTCATTTTCACTTTCCTGTTTGGACCCCTCCGCTTCAACGAAACTTCAATATTTTTCATCAGGCACCTGAAGACAGGTCTTAAGGTTTCCCTTATACAGGTTTGAGGTAGATTGATTTTTTCCCTTTAGAGGAGGAGTGTGTCCCCTAAAAAAGGGCATTTCCTGTTCCCACTAGGAGGCGCCAGGCACAAATGGTAAATTTTCAATCCAGTCCTGCTCAGGCTGTTATACCTCACACACATGCCAGATTTAAAATAGATTGAAGGTTGTATGAGGGAGTTATCAGTCATTTTCCGAATTCGGTGTTTTGGCGAAAAAATGGAAGAATTTGGCGCCCCGCCCAGGTCAGGCCCGTGAATGAAAACACACCATTTTTATAACTTAAGATTTCATATGCCTCATGAACAGTCTCACCAATTTTGAGAATGATCAAACTAATTCCCTAGGTGCCAAGGTGTAAAATGTGCACACTGTAAATCGATAAAAAGTTCACATTCAATCCAAAATACCCGATTTCCTGTAGGATTTGGAATGTATGTGCAAGAGACTTTTTGGAGCAGTTTTGCACAAAGTTTTGACTCTCCAAATTTCATCACTCTATGTTAGAAAAACCTAAATGGAGAGGCCTTTTTGAAAATTTCAAGGGGGCGCCACTGAGCCATTTTGTTAAATTGTTTCGTAACGTTGCAAGATTATCGAACGTTATCCAAAGCCGCATGTATGTGCAAATTTTGGTGAGTTTTTATGCATATTCAAGCCTCCAAATGTAAACTCTTACTGTGAACCCATGAAAATTTCACATTCGATCCAAAATACCCGATTTCCTGTTGGATTTGGAATATGGGTGCAAGAGACTTTTTGGAGCAGGTTTGCATAAGGTATCTACTCCCCAAATTTCCTTGCTCTATGTTGAAAAAACCCAATAGGAAAGGCCTTTTTTAAAACTTCTTTCTGTCGCCACTAGTTGGCACTGTAGAGTTGATGCAAATGACCCCTACAAGAACCTTCAGGGTATGACTCTCAACAAACACGGAAAGTTTGGCGCAGATATGTTGCATATCTGCCGAGTTATGACTGTTCAAAATTTTTGGCGAGACAAATTGTTGACGGTCATTTTCACTTCCAGTTTGGACCTCTCCGCTTCAACGAAACCTCAATATTTTTCATCAGGGACCTGAACACATGTCTTGAGGCTCCCCTGAAACAGGTTTGAGGTCAATAGATTTTTTTCCCTTGGAGGAGGAGCCTGTCTCGTAAAGAAGGCCATTTCCTGTTCCCACTAGGGGGCGCCAGGCCTAATGGGTAATATTTCAATGCAGTCGTGTTCAGGCTGGGATATCTCATATACATGCTAGAAATGAAAAAGATTGAACGTTGTATCACGGAGTTTTTAATCATTTTCTGAATTTGGTATTTTGCCCAAAAATGGCCGACTTTGGGACCACGCCCAGGTCAGACCCTTGAGTGAAAACTCACCATTTTGAAAACTTAAGATCTCATATGTCTCCTGAATAGTCTGACCAATTTTGAAGACGATCCAACTATTTTCTTTAGCGACAAGTTCTCAAATGTAAATCGATAAAATTTCACATTTGATCCAAAATTTCCGGCTTCCTGTTGGGTTTGGAATATGGGTGCAAGAGACTTTTTGGAGCAGTTTTGCACAATGTATCGACTCGCCAAATTTCATTGTTCTACGTTGAAAAAACCTAATAGGAAAGGCCTTTTTGAAAATTTCAAGGGGGCGCCACTGAGCCATTTTGTTAAATTTTTTTGTAGATTATCAAAATTTACGCAAAGTTGCATGTATGTGCAAATTTTGGTGAGTTTTCGTGCATGTTCAGGCCTCCAAATGTAAACTCCAACTGTGAACCGATAAAAATTTCACATTTGATCCAAAATATCCGATTTCCTGTTGGATTTGGAATATGGGTGCAAGAGGCTTTTTTGAACAGTTAGGCATAAGGTATCTACTCCCCAAATTTCATTGCTCTACGTTGAAAACCTGAGAGGAGAGGCCTTTTTGAAAATTTTAAGGGTCAAGGGGGCGCCACTGAGCCATTTTTTGACATTTTTTCAAAACGACACAAGATTATCGAATTTTACGCAAAGCCGCACGTATGTGCAAATTTTGGTGACTTTTCGTGCATGTTCAGGCCTCCAAATTGGCCATTTTCATTTGCCCTGAAAAAAGAATAATAATAACTAGGCCTGCAAGCAGGACTGAACGGGCCCTCGAAATCTTGCGCAACTCGGACGTCACGCAACTCGGACAGTGTGCAGGTCAGGGAGGTGGCAGATCGTCCTCTCTAATCATCCCATTAGAACCTCACATGCTCGAAAGTCGCCTCTTTAAATTCACACACCTAATAGATAAAAACCCCTATTGAAAAGAGTACTACAAAAAAGGAGGCGCTACTGAGCTGTGCAGCCAAGCCCTTATTCAAAACCAAAATGAATCTTCTAACTGGGCCAATTCGACCAAGTGTGCCAAATTCTGTGGCTCTATAAGCTGCCTGAGTCTCTGAAAAAAAATATTTCCTTTTAATGGCGAACAAAGGGTCATCACGGCATCAGACAGAGACATGTGGACATGGGCCGTGAAATAAGTATTACAAAAGGTCTTGAAATTACAATGACCAACCTGAAAAGAACTGGACATATATTAGAAAAAATTAGTGACTTTCTATTGCCACTAGTTGGCGCTATAGGGTTGATGCAAATGACCCCTACAGGACCCTTCAGAGTATGACTCAACAAGCACGAGATGTTTGGCGCAGATGTGTTGTAGAAGTTATGACTGTTCAAAACCTTTGGTGAGACGAAATGGGTTCAGTCATTTTTACTTCTCCTGTTGGACCCTTCTGCTTCACCCAAACCTCAGTATTTTTCATCAGGCACCTGAACACATGTCTTAAGGCTCCCCTCTTGCAGGTTTGAGGTGAATAGATTTTTTTTCCTTGGAGGAGGAGCCTGTTTCGTAAAAAAAGGCATTTCCTGTTCCCACTAGGTGGCGCTAGGCCTAATGGGTAATATTTCAATGCACTCTTGTTAAGGGTGGGATCCCGCACATACATGCCAGATATGAAAATGATTGAACGTTGTTTCAAGGAGCTATTAGTCATTTACTGAATTTGTCATTTTGCCGAAAAAATGGCTTACTTTGGCACCACGCCCAGGTCAGACCCATGAATGAAAACGCACCATTTTGAAAATTTTAGATCTCTTATGTCTCCTGAATAGTCTAACCAATTTTGAAGATGATCCAACTAATTCCCTCTGTGACAAGGTCTCAAATGTGCACCCTGTTAATTGATAAAAATTTCACACTTGATCCAAAATACCCGATTTCCTGTTGGGTTTGGAATATGGGTTCAAGAGGCTTTTTGGAGCAGTTTTGCACAAGGTATCGACTCCCCAAATTTCATTGCTCTACGTTAAAAGAACCTAATAGGAAACGCCTTTTTGAAAAATTCAAGGGGGCGCCACTGAGCCATTTTGTTACATTTTTTTGTAACGCCGCAAGATTATCGAAATCCACGCAAAGCCGCATGTATGTGCACAATTTGGTGAGTTTTCGTGCATGTTCAGGCCTCCAAATGTATACTTTACTACAAATGGATAAAAAATTCACATTCCATCCAAAATAACCGATTTTCTGTTGGATTTGGAAAATGGGTGCAAGAGACTTTTTGGAGCAGTTTTGCATAAGGTATGGACTCCCCAAATTTCATTGCTCTACGTTGAAAAAACCCAATAGGAAAGGCCTTTTTTAAAAATTCCTTTCTGTCGCCACTAGTTGGCACTGTAGAGTTGATGCAAATGACCCCTACCAGACCCTTCAGAGTATGACTCTCAACAAGCACGGGAAGTTTGGCGCAGATATGTTGTATATCTGCCGAGTTATGACTGTTCAAAGTCTTTTGCGAGACAAATTGTTGACGGTCATTTTCACTTTCCTGTTTGGACCCCTCCGCTTCAACGAAACCTCAATATTTTTCATCAGGCACCTGAACACAGGTCTTAAGGCTCCCCTGATGCAGGTTTGAGGTCAACAGATTTTTTTTCCTTGGAGGAGGAACCTGTCTCGTAAAAAAAGGCATTTCCTGTTCTCACTAGGGGGCGCTAGGCCTAATGGGTAATATTTCAATGCACTCGTGTTAAGGGTGGGATGTCGCACATACATGCCAGATATGAAAAAGATTGAACGTTGTGTGAAGGAACTATTAGTCATTTACTGAATTTGTCATTTTGCCGAAAAAATGGCCGACTTTGGCACTACGCCCAGGTCAGACCCGTGAATGAAAACACACCATTTTAAAAACTTAAGACCTCATATGTCTCCTGAACAGTCTTACCAATTTTGAAGATGATCCAACTAACTCCCTCGGCGAAAAGGCTTCAAATGTGCACCCTGTAAATCAATAAAAATTTCATATTCGATCCAAAATAACCGATTTCCTGTTGGGTTTGGAATATGGGTGCCAATGCTTTTTTGGAGCGGTTTTGGACAAGGTATAGATTCCCCAAATTTTATTGCTCTACGTTGACAGACCCTAATGTTATAGGCCAATTTTAAAATTTCAAGGGGGCGCCACTGAGCCATTTTGTTACATTTTTTTTCAACGTTGCAAAATTATCGAAATTTACAATTTTCCGCACGTATGTGCAAATTTTGGTGACTTTTCGTGCATGTTCAGGCCTCCAAATTGGCCGTTTTCATTTGCCCTGAAAAAAAAAAATAATAATAATCCTTTGCAAAACAATAGGGCCTTCGCACGCCTAGTGCTCGGGCCCTAATAATAATAATAATAATAATAATCCTTTGCAAAACAATAGGGCCTTCGCACGCTCAGTGCTCGGGCCCTAATAATAATAATAACTGGAAATTGGCCATTTTGTGACAAAATGCCCAGGGTCTTTTCACTTTCCTGTTTGGGTACTGCTACATCAACGAAAACTCAATATTTTTCATCATATACCTAAAGACATGTCTTAAGGCTCCCCTGATGCAGGTTTGAGGTCAATTGATGTTTTTCACCAGGAGGAGGAGCCTTTCTCGTAAAAATGGGTGTTTCCTCTTCCCACAAGGGGGCGCCAGGCCTAATGGAAAATATTTCAATGCAGTCGTGTTCAGGTTAACACACCTTACACGCATGCCAAATATGAAAAAGATTGGACCTTGTATCAGGAAGTTATTAATCATTTACTGAAATTGGCGCGTTGCCAAAAAAACACCCGACTTTGGTACCCCGCCCAGGTTAGGCCCGTGGACGAAAACTCACCATTTTCACAACTTAATATCTCATATGTCTCATGAAGACGTACACCAATTTTGAGGAAGATCCAACGTACTGGCTTGGCGCAATGGTCTGAAACGTGCATGCTGGTTTTCGCCCAAAATGCTATGTTTTTCAACATTCAATCCAAAATATCCGATTTCCTGTTGGGTTTGGAATATGGGTGCTGCAGACTTTTTGAAGCGTCTCTGGACAACGTATCCACTCCCCAAATTTCATCGCTCTACGTTGAAAAACATCAAAGCAAAGGGCATTTTTAAAATTTCAAGGGGGCGCCACTGAGCCATTTTTTGATTTTTTTTAAAAACGTTGCTAAATTTTCGAAATTTTCGCGAAGCCGGATGTATGTGCAAATTTTGGTGAGTTTTTGAGCATGTTCAGGCCTTCAAATTGGCCATTTTCATTTGCCATGAAAAAATAATAATAACTAGGCCTGCAAGCAGGACTGAACGGGCCCTCGCAATCTAGCGCAACTCGGACGTCACGCAACTCGGACTGTGTGCAGGTCAGGGTGTTGGCAGATGCTCCTCTCTAATCATCTCATTAGAACATAACATGCTCGAAAGTCGCCTATTTACATTCCCACACCCAAGAGATAAAAACCCCTATTGGAGAGAGTACTACAAAAAAGGAGCCACTACTGAGCTGTGCAGCCAAGCCCTTATTCAAAACCAAAATTAATCTTCTAACTGGGCATATTCGACGAAGTGTGCCAAATATTGTGGCTATATAAGCTGCCTGAGTCTTTGAAAAAAAATATTTCCTTTAAATGGCGAATAAAGGGTCGTCACGGCAACAGACAGAGACACGTGGACATGGGCTGTAAATAAGTATTACAATAGGTCTTCAAATTACAATGACCAACCTGAAAAGAACTGGACATGTATTGGAAAAACGAGTGACTTTCTATTGCCACTAGTTGGCGCTGTAGGGTTGATGCAAATGATCTCTACAAGGCCCTTCAGGGTATGACTCTCAACAAGCACGGGAAGTTTGGCGCAGATATGTTGTATATCTGCCGAGTTATGACTGTTCAAAGTTTTTGGAGAGAAAAATTGTTGACAGTCATTTTCACTTTCCTGTTTGGACCCCTCCGCTTCAACGAAACTTCAATATTTTTCATCAGGCACCTGAAGACAGGTCTTAAGCCTTCCCTTATGCAGGTTTGAGGTCAACAGATTTTTTTTCCTTGGAGGAGGAACCTGTCTCGTAAAAAAAGGCATTTCCTGTTCTCACTAGGGGGCGCTAGGCCTAATGGGTAATATTTCAATGCACTCGTGTTAAGGGTGGGATGTCGCACATACATGCCAGATATGAAAAAGATGGAACGTTGTGTGAAGGAACTATTAGTCATTTACTGAATTTGTCATTTTGCCGAAAAAATGGCCGACTTTGGCACCCCGCCCAGGTCAGGCCCGTGAATGAAAACACACCATTTTGATAACTTAAGATTTCATAAGCCTCATGAACAGTCTCGCCAATTTTGAGAATGATCAAACTAATTCCCTAGGTGCCAAGGTGTAAAATGTGCACACTGTAAATCGATAAAAATTTCACATTCAATCCAAAATACCCGATTTCCTGTTGGGTTTGGAATATGCATGCAAGAGACTTTTTGGAGCAGTTTTGTACAAGGTATCGACTCTCCGAATTTCATCCCTCTACGTTGAAAAAACCTAAATGGAGAGGCCTTTTTGAAAATTTCAAGGGGGCGCCACTGAGCCATTTTGTTACATGTTTTCGTAACGTTGCAAGATTATTGAACGTTATGAAAAGCCACATGTATGTCCAAATTTTTGTGAGTTTTCGTGCATGTTCAAGCCTCCAAATGTAAACTCCTACTGTGAACCGATAAAAATTTCACATTCGATCCAAAATACCCGATTTCCTGTTGGATTTGGAATACGGGTGCAAGAGACTTTTTGGAGCAGTTTTGCACAAGGTATCGACTCCCCAAATTTCATCACTCTCTGTTAAAAAAACCTAATAGGAAACGCCTTTTTGAAAAATTCAAGGGGGCGCCACTGAGGCATTTTGCTACATTTTTTCGTAACATTGCAAGATTATCGAACGTTATCTAAAGCCGCATGTATGTGCAAATTTGTACAAGTTTTTGTGCATATTCAAGCCTCCAAATGTAAACTCCTACTGTGAACCCATGAAAATTTCACATTCGATCCAAAATACCCGATTTCCTGTTGGATTTGGAATATGGGTGCAAGAGACTTTTTGGATCAGTTTTGCATAAGGTATCTACTCCCCAAATTTCCTTGCTCTATGTTGAAAAAACCCAATAGGAAAGGCCTTTTTTTAAACTTCTTTCTGTCGCCACTAGTTGGCACTGTAGAGTTGATGCAAATGACCCCTACAAGAACCTTCAGGGTATGACTCTCAACAAACACGGGAAGTTTGGCGCAGATATGTTGTATATCTGCCGAGTTATGACTGTTCAAAGTTTTTTGCGTGACAAATTGTTGACGTTCATTTTCACTTTCCTGTTTGGACCCCTCCGCCTCAACGAAACCTCAATATTTTTCATCAGGCACCTGAACACAGGTCTTAAGGCTCCCCTGATGCAGGTTTGAGGTCAACAGATTTTTTTCCCTTGGAGGAGGAACCTGTCTCGTAAAAAAAGGCATTTCCTGTTCTCACTAGGGGGCGCTAGACCTAATGGGTAATATTTCAATGCACTCGTGTTAAGGGTGGGATACCACACATACATGCCAAATATGAAAAAGATTGAACGTTGTGTCAAGGAACTATAAGTCATTTACTGAATTTGTCATTTTGCCGAAAAAATGGTCGACTTTGGCACCACGCCCAGGTCAGACCCGTGAATGAAAACGCACCATTTTCAAAACTTAAGATTTCATATGTCTCCTGAACAGTCTCACCAATTTTGAAGATGATCCAACTAACTCCCTCGGCGAAAAGGTCTCAAATGTGCACCCTGTAAATCGATAAAAATTTCATATTTGATCCAAAATAACCGATTTCCTGTTGGGTTTGGAATATGCGTGTAAATGCTTTTTTGGAGCGGTTTTGGACAAGGTATAGACCCCCCAAATTTCATTGCTCTACGCTGACAGACCCTAATGTTATAGGCCAATTTTAAAATTTCAAGGGGGCGCCACTGAGCCATTTTGTTATATTTTTTTGCAACGTTGCAAAATTATCGAAATTTACATATTTTCGGACGTATGTGCAAATTTTGGTGACTTTTCGTGCATGTTCAGGCCTCCAAATTGGCCGTTTTCATTTGCCCTGAAAAAAAAAAAAAAAAAAAAAAAAAAAAAAAAATAATCCTTTGCAAAACAATGGGCCTTCGCACGCTTAGTGCTCGGGCCCTAACTAGCCCTGCAAGCAGGACTGAACGGGCCCTCGCGTATGGCGCAACTCGGACGTCAAACAAAGTCGGAGGGCAGGCAGGTCGGGGCGGTGGCAGTCGACAACAGACAGATATCCAGGCAGATATATTGCATGTCTGAATGTTCAGAATTAGTGGGGAGAGAAAATGGCGACGGTCATTATGACTTTCCTATGGGACCCCTCTGCTTTAACAAAACAAAATTGTTTATTAGGCACCTGAACACGGTCATTATGACTTTCCTTTTGGACCCCTCTGCTTTAACGAAACAAAATTGTTGATCAGGCACCTGAACACATGTCTTAAGGCTCCGCTGATTCAGGTTTGAGGTCAATTGATTTTTGACCCTGAGAAGCAGGAGCCTTTCTATTTAATTAAAAGTGTGTTTCCTGTTCCCACTAAGGGGCGCCAGGCGTAATGAGTAATATTTCAATAAAGTCATGTGCAGGCTGAAATACTTCACATTCATGCCAAATATGAAAAAGATTGCACCTTCAATCAGGAAGTTATTACCGTATTTTTCGGACTACAAGTCGCACCTGAGTATAAGTCGCACAAGCCAGAAAATGCCCAACAAAGAGAAAAAAAACATATATAAGTCTTACCGGAGTATAAGTCGCAATTTTGGGGGAAATTTACTTGATAAAATCCAACACATAGAACAGATATGTGATCTTGAAAGGCAGTTTAATATAAAAATACAATAGAGAACAACATGCTGAATAAATCTACAGTGTACAGTGCATAAACAACGAAATGCGAATATACTGTCCTCACCAGGACGCTACCGCTCGGTCCTGGCTATATACAGCGAACTCCAAAAAGACAATGCTGGATGTCCGCATAATTTGTTGAATCAATTTGGTCCTCGATAGCAAACAGGTTCACATCACCGTAAATAAATGATAATTACGTACTATTACAGCAATAATGTAACAGATTAGCATGCGTTCGCTAGCATTAGCACACCATTCAAACAACCACACAACTGGCTGTAAGTGTCCGCTCGCGGGTGGAAAACACACAACAACAGAAAAGATGATACACGCAGGCGTTGCCTCTGTAGAGATATTTTAAAGGCATAAACAATGAACGTAGGTTCGCAGCCGTCTTTCTCTCTTGCTAACTCGCCCACTCGCTCGCTCGCTAACTCACTCACTCACTCACTCACTCACTCACTCACTCACTCACTCACTCACTCACTCACTCACTCACTCACTCACTCACTCACTCACTCACTCACTCACTCAGAGCTATGTGACTGTCTGTCTTCTTCTGGTGTGCGAGCGCTTATTCACGTAAACAAGTGCGAGTGCGCTCCCAGGTGGGCGTGAAAGCGCCACAAACTAAATGCATCCATTTCAATATAAAAAAGTCAATTATACAATTGAACATACATTGCCAAAGGCAGAACGCGAACGTGGCCATAGCTATTAACAGTTATTCAGATAACTATAGCATGCTAACAAGTTTACAAAACCATCAGTCCAAAACACCAAAATAACACGGGAAATTATATCATAATGTGTTAATAATTTCACTCACCAGGGGGCACCAGGCCTAATGGTTTTGTAAACCTGTTAGCATGCTATAGTAATCTGAATAACTGTTAATAGCTATGGCCACGTTCGCGTTCTGCCTTTGGCAATGTATGTTCAATTGTATAATTGACTTTTTTATATTGAAATGGATGCATTTAGTTTGTGGCGCTTTCACGCCCAACTGGGAGCGCACTCGTTATTATTATTTTTTCATGGCAAATGAAAATGGCCATAGCTATTAAGAGTTATTCAGATAACTATAGCATGCTAACAAGTTTACAAAACCATTAGTCCAAAACACCTAAATAACATGGGAAATGTTATCATAATGTGTTAATAATTTCACACATAAGTCACTGCTGAGTATAAGTCGCACCCCAAACCAAAATATGAAGAAAAAAAAACACAACTTATAGTCGGAAAAATACAGTAGTCTTTTACTGAATTGTATTGTCAAAAATAAGACACATTTGCTCCCCTGCCCAGGAAAGGGCCGTGAATGAAATGTCACCATTTTGATAACCTAACATCTCATATGTGTCATGAACATTCATTCATTCATTCATTTTCCATGCCGCTTTTCCTCACGAGGGTCGCGGAGGTGCTGGAGCCTATCCCAGCTAACTCGGGGCAGTAGGCAGGGGACACCCTGCACTGGTTGCCAGCCAATTGCAGGGCACAAGGAGACATACAACCATTCACGCGCACACTCATACCTACGGACAATTTAGAGTGCTCAATCAGCCTACCATGCATGTTTTTGGGATGTCTGACCAATTTTGAGAAGCATTCAACTTACTGCTTCGGCGTAATGGTCTCAAACGTGCATGCAGGTTTTTGACAAAAATGCAAGATTCAATCCATAATACCCGATTTCCTGTTGGGTTTGGAATATGGGTGCAAGAGACTTTTTGGAGCAGTTTTGCACAACGTATCCACTCCCCAAATTTCATCACTCTACGTCGAAAAAAACTAATAGGACAGGCCTTTTTTAAAAATTGAAGGGGGCGCCACTGAGCCATTTTATTACATCTTTTGGCAATGTTGCTAAATTCATGAAATCTACATGAAGCCACATGTATGTGCACATTTTGGTGAGTTTTCGAGCATGTTCAGACCTTGAAATTTGCCATTTTGAGAGAAAATGCCGAGGGTCTTTTCACTTTCCTGTTTGGATACTGCAACATCAACGAAAACTCAATATTTTTCATCAGATACCTAAAGACATGTCTTAAGGCTCCCCTGATGCAGGTTTGAGATCAATTGATGTTTTTCACCAGGAGGAGGAGCCTTTTTCGTAAAAAAGGGTGTTTCTTCTTCCCACAAGGGGGCGCCAGGCCTAATGGAAAATATTTCAATGCAGTCGTGTTCAGGTTAAGACACCTTACATGCATGCCAAATATGAAAAAGATTGGACCTTGTATCAGGAAGTTATTAATCATTTACTGAAATTGGCGCGTTGCCAAAAAAACACCCGACTTTGGTACCCCGCCCAGGTCAGGCCCGTGGACGAAAACTCACCATTTTCACAACTTAGTATCTCATATGTCTCATGAACACTTACACCGATTTTGAGGAAGATCCAACGTACTGGCTCGGCGCAACGGTCTGAAACGTGCATGCTGGTTTTCGCCCAAAATGCTATGTTTTTCAACATTCAATCCAGAATATCCCATTTCCTGTTGGGTTTGGAATATGGGTGCTTTAGACTTTTTGAAGCGGTTCTGGACAACGTATCCACTCCCCAAATTTCATCGCCCTACGTTGAAATACATCAAAGCAAAGGGCATTTTGAAAATTGCAAGGGGGCGCCACTGAGCCATTTTTTATTTTTTTTTGTAAACGTTGCCAAATTGTCGAAATTTTCGCGAAGCCGGATGTATGTGCAAATTTTGGTGAGTTTTTGAGCATGTTCAGGCCTTCAAATTGGCCATTTTCATTTGCCATGAAAAAAAAATAATAATAACTAGCCCTGCAAGCAGGACTGAACGGGCCCTCGCGTATGGCGCAACTCGGACGTCAAACAAAGTCGAAGGGCAGGCAGGTCGGGGCGGTGGCAGTCGACAACAGACAGATATCCAGGCAGATATATTGCATGTCTGAATGTTCAGAATTAGTGGGGAGAGAAAATGGCGACGGTCATTATGACTTTCCTATGGGACCCCTCTGCTTTAACAAAACAAAATTGTTTATTAGGCACTTGAACACGGTCATTATGACTTTCCTTTTGGACCCCTCTGCTTTAACGAAACAAAATTGTTGATCAGGCACCTGAACACATGTCTTAAGGCTCCGCTGATTCAGGTTTGAGGTCAATTGATTTTTGACCCTGAGAAGCAGGAGCCTTTCTATTTAATTAAAAGTGTGTTTCCTGTTCCCACTAGGGGGCGCCAGGCGTAATGAGTAATATTTCAATAAAGTCATGTGCAGGCTGAAATACTTCACATTCATGCCAAATATGAAAAAGATTGCACCTTCAATCAGGAAGTTATTACCGTATTTTTCGGACTACAAGTCGCACCTGAGTATAAGTCGCACAAGCCAGAAAATGCCCAACAAAGAGAAAAAAAACATATATAAGTCTTACCGGAGTATAAGTCGCAATTTTGGGGGAAATTTACTTGATAAAATCCAACACATAGAACAGATATGTCATCTTGAAAGGCAGTTTAATATAAAAATACAATAGAGAACAACATGCTGAATAAATCTACAGTGTACAGTGCATAAACAACGAAATGCGAATATACTGTCCTCACCAGGACGCTACCGCTCGGTCCTGGCTATATACAGCGAACTCCAAAAAGACAATGCTGGACGTCCGCATAATTTGTTGAATCAATTTGGTCCTCGATAGCAAACAGGTTCACATCAACGTAAATAAATGATAATTAGGTACTATTGCAGCAATAACATAACAGATTAGCATGCGTTCGCTAGCATTAGCACACCATTCAAACAACCACACAACTGGCTGTAAGTGTCCGCTCGCGGGTGGAAAACACACAACAACAACAGAATAGATGATACACGCAGGCGTTGCCTCTGTAGAGATATTTTAAAAGCATAAACAATGAACGTAGCTTCGCAGCCGTCTTTCCCTCTCGCTAACTCGCCCACTCACTCACTCACTCACTCACTCACTCACTCACTCACTCACTCACTCACTCACTCACTCACTCACTCACTCACTCACTCACTCACTCACTCACTCACTCAAAGCTACGTAGCTGTCTGTCTTCTTCTGGTGTGCGAGCGCTCTTCTTCACGTAAACAAGTGCGAGTGCGCTCCCAGGTGGGCGTGAAAGCGCCACAAACTAAATGCATCCATTTCAATTTAAAAAAGTCAATTATACAATTGAACATACATTGCCAAAGGCAGAACGCGAACGTGGCCATAGCTATTAAGAGTTATTCAGATAACTATAGCATGCTAACAAGTTTACAAAACCATTAGTCCAAAACACCAAAATAACATGGGAAATTTTATCATAATGTGTTAATAATTTCACACATAAGTCGCTGCTGAGTATAAGTCGCACCCCAAAGCAAAATATGAAAAAAACCGCGACTTATAGTCATTTACTGAATTGTATTGTCAAAAATAAGACACATTTGCTCCCCTGGCCAGGAAAGGGCCGTGAATGAAATGTCACCATTTTGATAACCTAACATCTCATATGTGTCAATAATAGTCTGACCAATTTTGAGGAGCATTCAACTTACTGCCTCGGCGTAATGGTGTCAAACGTGCATGCTGGTTTTAGACAAAAATGCCATGTTGTGCAAGATTCAATCCCTAATACCCGATTTCCTGTTGGGTTTGGAATATGGGTGCAAGAGACTTTTTGGAGCAGTTTTGCACAACGTATCCACTCCCCAAATTTCATCACTCTACGTCGAAAAAAACTAATAGGACAGGCCTTTTTTAAAAATTGAAGGGGGCGCCACTGAGCCATTTTATTACATCTTTTGGCAATGTTGCTAAATTCATGAAATTTACATGAAGCCGCATGTATGTGCAAATTTAGGTGAGTTTTCGAGCATGTTCAGACCTGGAAATTGGCCATTTTGTGACAAAATGCCGAGGGTCTTTTCACTTTCCTGTTTGGGTACTGCTACATCAACGAAAACTCAATATTTTTCATCATATACCTAAAGACATGTCTTAAGGCTCCCCTGATGCAGGTTTGAGGTCAATTGATGTTTTTCACCAGGAGGAGGAGCCTTTCTCGTAAAAATGGGTGTTTCCTCTTCCCACAAGGGGGCGCCAGGCCTAATGGAAAATATTTCAATGCAGTCGTGTTCAGGTTAAGACACCTTACACGCATGCCAAATATGAAAAAGATTGGACCTTGTATCAGGAAGTTATTAATCATTTACTGAAATTGGCGCGTTGCCAAAAAAACACCCGACTTTGGTACCCCGCCCAGGTTAGGCCCGTGGACGAAAACTCACCATTTTCACAACTTAATATCTCATATGTCTCATGAAGACGTACACCAATTTTGAGGAAGATCCAACGTACTGGCTCGGCGCAATGGTCTGAAACGTGCATGCTGGTTTTCGCCCAAAATGCTATGTTTTTCAACATTCAATCCAAAATATCCGATTTCCTGTTGGGTTTGGAATATGGGTGCTGCAGACTTTTTGAAGCGTCTCTGGACAACGTATCCACTCCCCAAATTTCATCGCTCTACGTTGAAAAACATCAAAGCAAAGGGCATTTTTAAAATTTCAAGGGGGCGCCACTGAGCCATTTTTTGATTTTTTTAAAAAACGTTGCTAAATTTTCGAAATTTTCGCGAAGCCGGATGTATATGCAAAATTTGGTGAGTTTTTGAGCATGTTCAGGCCTTCAAATTGGCCATTTTCATTTGCCATGAAAAAATAATAATAACTAGCCCTGCAAGCAGGACTGAACGGGCCCTCGCGTATGGCGCAAGTCGGACGTCAAAGAAAGTCGGAGGGCACGCAGGTCGGGGCGGTGGCAGTCGACAACAGAGAGATATCCAGGCACATATATTGCATGTCTGAATGTTCAGAATTAATGGGGAGAGAAAATGGCGACGGTCATTATGACTTTCGTATCGGACCCCTCTGCTTTAACAAAACAAAATTATTTATTAGGCACCTGAACGCGGTCATTATGACTTTGCTATTGGACCCCTCTCCTCTGCTTTAACGAAACAAAATTGTTGATCAGGCACCTGAACACATGTCTTAAGGCTCCGCTGATTCAGGTTTGAGGTCAATTGATTTTTGGCCCTGAGAAGCAGGAGCCTTTCTATTTAATTAAAAGGGTGTTTCCTGTTCCCACTAGGGGGCGCCATGCGTAATGGGTAATATTTCAATAAAGTCATGTGCAGGCTGAAATACTTCACATTCATGCCAAATATGAAAAAGATTGCACCTTCAATCAGGAAGTTATTACCGTATTTCTGGGACTACAAGTCGCACCTGAGTACAAGTCGCACAAGCCATAAAATACCCAACAAAGAGAAAAAAAACATATAGGTCGCACCGGAGTATAAGTCGCATTTTTGGGGGAAATTTACAAACAATTAGCAAACAGGTTCACATCAACGTAAATAAATGATAATTAGGTACTATTACAGCAATAACGTAACAGATTAGCATGCGTTCGCTCGCATTAGCACACCATTCAAACAACCACACAACTGGCTGTAAGTGTCCGCTCGCGGGTGGAAAACACACAACAACAACAGAAAAGATGATACACGCAGGCGTTGCCTCTGTAGAGATATTTTAAAAGCATAAACAATGAACGTAGGTTCGCAGCCGTCTTTCCCTCTCGCTAACTCGCCCACTCACTCACTCACTCACTCACTCACTCACTCACTCACTCACTCACTCACTCACTCACTCACTCACTCACTCACTCACTCACTTACTCACTCAGAGCTACGTAGCTGTCTGTCTTCTTCTGGTGTGCAAGCGCTCGTCTTCACGTGAACAAGTGCGAGTGTGCTCCCAGGTGGGCGTGAAAGCTCCACAAACTAAATGCATCCATTTCAATATAAAAAAGTCAATCATACAATTGAACATACATTGCCAAAGGCAGAACGCGAACGTGGCCATAGCTATTAAGAGTTATTCAGATAACTATAGCATGCTAACAAGTTTACAAAACCATTAGTCCAAAACACCAAAATAACATGGGAAATTTTATCATAATGTGTTAATAATTTCACACATAAGTCGCTGCTGAGTATAAGTCGCACCCCAAACCAAAATATGAAAACAACCGCGACTTATAGTCCGAAAAATACAGTAGTCATTTACTGAATTGTATTGTCAAAAATAAGACACATTTGCTCCCCTGCCCAGGAAAGGGTCGTGAATGAAATGCCACCATTTTGATAACCTAACATCTCATATGTGTCATGAACAATCTGACCAATTTTGAGGAGCATTCAACTTACTGCTTCGGCGTAATGGTCTCAAACGTGCACGCAGGTTTTTGACAAAAAATGCCATGTTCTGCAAGATTCAATCCATAATACCTGATTTCCTGTTGGGTTTGGAATATGGGTGCAAGAGACTTTTTGGAGCAGTTTTGCACAACGTATCTACTCCCCAAATTTCATCACTCTACGTCGAAAAAAACTAATAGGACAGGCCTTTTGTAAAAATTGAAGGGGGCGCCACTGAGCCATTTTATTACATCTTTTGGCAATGTTGCTAAATTCATGAAATTTACATGAAGCCGCATGTATGTGCACATTTTGGTGAGTTTTCGAGCATGTTCAGACCTTGAAATTGGCCATTTTGAGACAAAATGCCGAGGGTCTTTTCACTTTCCTGTTTGGGTACTGCTACATCAACGAAAACTCAATATTTTTTGTCAGATACCTAAAGACATGTCTTAATGCTCCCCTGATGCAGGTTTGAGGTCAATTGATGTTTTTCACCAGGAGGAGGAGCCTTTTTAGTAAAAAAGGGTGTTTCCTCTTCCCACAAGGGGGCGCCAGGCCTAATGGAAAATATTTCAATGCAGTCATGTTCAGGTTAAGACACTTTACACGCATGCCAAATATGAAAAAGATTGGACCTTGTATCAGGAAGTTATTAATCATTTACTGAAATTGGCGCGTGGCCAAAAAAACACTCGACTTTGGTACCCCGCCCAGGTCAGGCCCGTGGACGAAAACTCACCATTTTCACAACTTAGTATCTCATATGTCTCATGAACACTTACACCAATTTTGAGGAAGATCCAACGTACTGGCTCGGCGCAATGGTCTGAAACGTGCATGCTGGTTTTCGCCCAAAATGCTATGTTTTTTAACATTCAATCCAAAATATCCCATTTCCTGTTGGGTTTGGAATATGGGTGCTGCAGACTTTTTGAAGCGTCTCTGGACAATGTATCCACTCCCCAAATTTCATCGCTCTACGTTGAAAAACATCAAAGCAAAGAGCATTTTTAAAATTGCAAGGGGGCGCCACTGAGCCATTTGTTGATTTTTTCTTTAAACGTTGCTAAATTTTCGAAATTTTCGCGAAGCCGGATGTATGTGCAAATTTTGGTGAGTTTTTGAGCATGTTCAGGCCTTCAAATTGCCCATTTTCATTTGCCATGAAAAAATAATAATAATAATTGAGCATGTTCAGGCCTTCAAATTGGCCATTTTCATTTGCCATGAAAAAATAATAATAATAATAATAATAATAATAATAATAATCCTTCGAAGAACAATAGGGCCTCGCACGCTGAGAGTGCTCGGGCCCTAACAAGCAGGACTGAACGGGCCCTCGCGTATGGCGCAAGTCGGACGTCAAAGAAAGTCGGAGGGCACGCAGGTCGGGGCGGTGGCAGTCGACAACAGACAGATATCCAGGCACATATATTGCATGTCTGAATGTTCAGAATTAGTGGGGAGAGAAAATGGCGACGGTCATTATGACTTTCGTATCGGACCCCTCTGCTTTAACAAAACAAAATTATTTATTAGGCACCTGAACGCGGTCATTATGACTTTCCTATTGGACCCCTCTGCTTTAAGGAAAAAAAAGTCTTACCGGAGTATAAGTCGCATTTGTGGGTGAAATTTACTTGATAAAATCCAACACATAGAACAGATATGTGATCTTGAAAGGCAATTTAATATAAAGATACAATAGAGAACAACATGCTGAATAAATGTACAGTGTACAGTGCATAAACAACGAAATGCGAATATACTGTCCTCACCAGGACGCTACCGCTCGGTCCTGGCTATAGACAGCGAACTCCAAAAAGACAATTCTGGATGTCCGCATAATTTGTTGAATCAATTTGGTCCTCGATAGCAAACAGGTTCACATCACCGTAAATAAATGATAATTACGTACTATTACAGCAATAATGTAACAGATTAGCATGCGTTCGCTAGCATTAGCACACCATTCAAACAACCACACAACTGGCTGTAAGTGTCCGCTCGCGGGTGGAAAACACACAACAACAGAAAAGATGATACACGCAGGCGTTGCCTCTGTAGAGATATTTTAAAGGCATAAACAATGAACGTAGGTTCGCAGCCGTCTTTCTCTCTTGCTAACTCGCCCACTCACTCACTCACTCACTCACTCACTCACTCACTCACTCACTCACTCACTCACTCACTCACTCACTCACTCACTCACTCACTCACTCACTCACTCACTCACTCACTCACTCACTCACTCAGAGCTATGTGGCTGTCAGTCTTCTTCTGGTGTGCGAGCGCTTATTCACGTAAACAAGTGCGAGTGCGCTCCCAGGTGGGCGTGAAAGCGCCACAAACTAAATGCATCCATTTCAATATAAAAAAGTCAATTATACAATTGAACATACATTGCCAAAGGCAGAACGCGAACGTGGCCATAGCTATTAACAGTTATTCAGATAACTATAGCATGCTAACAAGTTTACAAAACCATCAGTCCAAAACACCAAAATAACACGGGAAATTATATCATAATGTGTTAATAATTTCACTCACCAGGGGGCACCAGGCCTAATGGTTTTGTAAACCTGTTAGCATGCTATAGTAATCTGAATAACTGTTAATAGCTATGGCCACGTTCGCGTTCTGCCTTTGGCAATGTATGTTCAATTGTATAATTGACTTTTTTATATTGAAATGGATGCATTTAGTTTGTGGCGCTTTCACGCCCAACTGGGAGCGCACTCGTTATTATTATTTTTTCATGGCAAATGAAAATGGCCATAGCTATTAAGAGTTATTCAGATAACTATAGCATGCTAACAAGTTTACAAAACCATTAGTCCAAAACACCTAAATAACATGGGAAATGTTATCATAATGTGTTAATAATTTCACACATAAGTCACTGCTGAGTATAAGTCGCACCCCAAACCAAAATATGAAGAAAAAAAAACACGACTTATAGTCGGAAAAATACAGTAGTCTTTTACTGAATTGTATTGTCAAAAATAAGACACATTTGCTCCCCTGCCCAGGAAAGGGCCGTGAATGAAATGTCACCATTTTGATAACCTAACATCTCATATGTGTCATGAACATTCATTCATTCATTCATTTTCCATGCCGCTTTTCCTCACGAGGGTCGCGGAGGTGCTGGAGCCTATCCCAGCTAACTCGGGGCAGTAGGCAGGGGACACCCTGAACTGGTTGCCAGCCAATTGCAGGGCACAAGGAGACATACAACCATTCACGCGCACACTCATACCTACGGACAATTTAGAGTGCTCAATCAGCCTACCATGCATGTTTTTGGGATGTCTGACCAATTTTGAGAAGCATTCAACTTACTGCTTCGGCGTAATGGTCTCAAACGTGCATGCAGGTTTTTGACAAAAATGCAAGATTCAATCCATAATACCCGATTTCCTGTTGGGTTTGGAATATGGGTGCAAGAGACTTTTTGGAGCAGTTTTGCACAACGTATCCACTCCCCAAATTTCATCACTCTACGTCGAAAAAAACTAATAGGACAGGCCTTTTTTAAAAATTGAAGGGGGCGCCACTGAGCCATTTTATTACATCTTTTGGCAATGTTGCTAAATTCATGAAATCTACATGAAGCCACATGTATGTGCACATTTTGGTGAGTTTTCGAGCATGTTCAGACCTTGAAATTTGCCATTTTGAGAGAAAATGCCGAGGGTCTTTTCACTTTCCTGTTTGGATACTGCAACATCAACGAAAACTCAATATTTTTCATCAGATACCTAAAGACATGTCTTAAGGCTCTCCTGATGCAGGTTTGAGATCAATTGATGTTTTTCACCAGGAGGAGGAGCCTTTTTCGTAAAAAAGGGTGTTTCCTCTTCCCACAAGGGGGCGCCAGGCCTAATGGAAAATATTTCAATGCAGTCGTGTTCAGGTTAAGACACCTTACATGCATGCCAAATATGAAAAAGATTGGACCTTGTATCAGGAAGTTATTAATCATTTACTGAAATTGGCGCGTTGCCAAAAAAACACCCGACTTTGGTACCCCGCCCAGGTCAGGCCCGTGGACGAAAACTCACCATTTTCACAACTTAGTATCTCATATGTCTCATGAACACTTACACCAATTTTGAGGAAGATCCAACGTACTGGCTCGGCGCAACGGTCTGAAACGTGCATGCTGGTTTTCGCCCAAAATGCTATGTTTTTCAACATTCAATCCAGAATATCCCATTTCCTGTTGGGTTTGGAATATGGGTGCTTTAGACTTTTTGAAGCGGTTCTGGACAACGTATCCACTCCCCAAATTTCATCGCCCTACGTTGAAATACATCAAAGCAAAGGGCATTTTGAAAATTGCAAGGGGGCGCCACTGAGCCATTTTTTTATTTTTTTTGTAAACGTTGCCAAATTGTCGAAATTTTCGCGAAGCCGGATGTATGTGCAAATTTTGGTGAGTTTTTGAGCATGTTCAGGCCTTCAAATTGGCCATTTTCATTTGCCATGAAAAAAAAATAATAATAACTAGCCCTGCAAGCAGGACTGAACGGGCCCTCGCATATGGCGCAACTCGGACGTCAAACAAAGTCGGAGGGCAGGCAGGTCGGGGTAGTGGCAGTCGACAACAGACATATGCAGGCAGATATATTGCATGTCTGAATGTTCAGAATTAGTGGGGAGAGAAAATGGCGACGGTCATTATGAGTTTCCTATTGGACCCCTCTGCTTTAACAAAACAAAATTGTTTATTAGGCACCTGAACACGGTCATTATGACTTTCCTTATGGACCCCTCTGCTTTAACGAAACAAAATTGTTGATCAGGCACCTGAACACATGTCTTAAGGCTTGCCTGATTCAGGTTTGAGGTCAATTGATTTTTGTCCCTGAGAAGCAGGAGCCTTTCTCTTTAATTAAAAGGGTGTTTCCTGTTCCCACTAGGGGGCGCCAGGCGTAATGGGTAATATTTCAATAAAGTCATGTGCAGGCTGAAATACTTCACATTCATGCCAAATATGAAAAAGATTGCACCTTCAATCAGGAAGTTATTACCGTATTTTTGGGACTACAAGTCGCACCTGGGTATAAGTCGCACAAGCCGTAAAATGCCCAACAAAGAGAAAAAAAACATATAAGTCTTACCGGAGTATAAGTCGCATTTTTGGGGGAAATTTACCAGATAAAATCCAACACATAGAACAGCTATGTCATCTTGAAAGGCAATTGAATATAAAAATACAATAGAGAACAACATGCTGAATAAATGTACAGTGTACAGTGCATAAACAACGAAATGCGAATATACTGTCCTCACCAGGACGCTACCGCTCGGTCCTGGCGATATACAGCGAACTCCAAAAAGACAATGCTGGACGTCCGCATAATTTGTTGAATCGATTTGGTCCTCGATAGCAAACAGGTTCACATCAACTTAAATAAATGATAATTAGGTACTATTACAGCAATAACGTAACAGATTAGCATGCGTTCGCTCGCATTAGCACACCATTCAAACAACCACACAACTGGCTGTAAGTGTCCGCTCGCGGGTGGAAAACACACAACAACAACAGAAAAGATGATACACGCAGGCGTTGCCTCTGTAGAGATATTTTAAAAGCATAAACAATGAACGTAGGTTCGCAGCCGTCTTTCCCTCTCGCTAACTCGCCCACTCACTCACTCACTCACTCACTCACTCACTCACTCACTCACTCACTCACTCACTCACTCACTCACTCACTCACTCACTCACTCACTCACTCACTCACTCACTCACTCACTCACTCACTCACTCACTCACTCACTCAGAGCTACGTAGCTGTCTGTCTTCTTCTGGTGTGCGAGCGCTCTTCTTCACGTAAACAAGTGCGAGTGCGCTCCCAGGTGGGCGTAAAAGCGCCACAAACCAAATGCATCCATTTCAATATAAAAAAGTCAATTATACAATTGAACATACATTGCCAAAGGCAGAACGCGAACGTGGCCATAGCTATTAAGAGTTATTCAGATAACTATAGCATGCTAACAAGTTTACAAAAGCATTAGTCCAAAACACCAAAATAACATGGGAAATTTTATCATAATGTGTTAATAATTTCACACATAAGTCGCTGCTGAGTATAAGTGGCACCCCAAACCAAAATATGAAAACAACCGCGACTTATAGTCCGAAAAATACAGTAGTCATTTACTGAATTGTATTGTCAAAAATAAGACACATTTGCTCCCCTGCCCAGGAAAGGGTCGTGAATGAAATGTCACCATTTTGATAACCTAACATCACATATGTGTCATGAACAGTCTGACCAATTTTGAGGAGCATTCAACTTACTGCCTCGGCGTAATGGTCTCAAACGTGCACGCAGGTTTTTGACAAAAAATGCCATGTTCTGCAAGATTCAATCCATAATACCTGATTTCCTGTTGGGTTTGGAATATGGGTGCAAGAGACTTTTTGGAGCAGTTTTGCACAACATATCCACTCCCCAAATTTCATCACTCTACGTCGAAAAAAACTAATAGGACAGGCCTTTTTTAAAAATTGAAGGGGGCGCCACTGAGCCATTTTATTACATCTTTTGGCAATGTTGCTAAATTCATGAAATTTACAAGAAGCCGCATGTATGTGCACATTTTGGTGAGTTTTTGAGCATGTTCAGACCTTGAAATTGGCCATTTTGAGACAAAATGCCAAGGGTCTTTTCACTTTCCTGTTTGGGTAGTGCTACATCAACGAAAACTCAATATTTTTCATCAGATACCTAAAGACATGTCTTAAGGCTCCCCTGATGCAGGTTTGAGGTCAATTGATGTTTTTCACCAGGAGGAGGAGCCTTTCTCGTAAAAAAGGGTGTTTCCTCTTCCCACAAGGGGGCGCCAGGCCTAATGGAAAATATTTCAATTCAGTCGTGTTCAGGTTAAGACACCTTACATGCATGCCAAATATGAAAAAGATTGGACCTTGTATCAGGAAGTTATTAATCATTTACTGAAATTGGCGCGTTGCCAAAAAAACACCCGACTTTGGTACCCCGCCCAGGTCAGGCCCGTGGACGAAAACTCACCATTTTCACAACTTAGTATCTCATATGTCTCATGAAGACGTACACCAATTTTCAGAAAGATCCAACGTACTGGCTCGACGCAATGGTCTGAAACGTGCATGCTGGTTTTCGCCCAAAATGCAATGTTTTTCAACATTCAATCCAAAATATCCCATTTCCTGTTAGGTTTGGAATATGGGTGCTGCAGACTTTTTGAAGCGTTTCTGGACAACGTATCCACTCCCCAAATTTCATTGCTCTACGTTGAAAAACATCAAAGCAAAGGGCATTTTTAAAATTTCAAGGGGGCGCCACTGAGCCATTTTTTGATTTTTTTTAAAAACGTTGCTAAATTTTCGAAATTTTCGCCAAGCCAGATGTATGTGCAAATTTTGGTGAGTTTTTGAGCATGTTCAGGCCTTCAAATTGGCCATTTTCATTTGCCATGAAAAAATAATAATAATAAAGATATATTGCATGTCTGAATGTTCAGAATTAGTGGGGAGAGAAAATGGCGACTGTCATTATGACTTTCTTATCGGACCCCTCTGCTTTAACAAAACAAAAGTGTTTATTAGGCACCTGAACACGGTCGTTATGACTTTCCTATTGGACCCCTCTGCTTTAAGGAAACAAAAGTCTTACCGGAGTATAAGTCGCATTTGTGGGTGAAATTTGCTTGATAAAATCCAACACATAGAACAGATATGTCATCTTGAAAGGCAATTTAATATAAAAATACAATAGAGAACAACATGCTGAATAAATGTACAGTGTACAGTGCATAAACAACGAAATGCGAATATACTGTCCTCACCAGGACGCTACCGCTTGGTCCTGGCTATAGACAGCGATCTCCAAAAAGACAATTCTGGATGTCCGCATAATTTGTTGAATCAATTTGGTCCTCGATAGCAAACAGGTTCACATCACCGTAAATAAATGATAATTACGTACTATTACAGCAATAATGTAACAGATTAGCATGCGTTCGCTAGCATTAGCACACCATTCAAACAACCACACAACTGGCTGTAAGTGTCCGCTCGCGGGTGGAAAACACACAACAACAGAAAAGATGATACACGCAGGCGTTGCCTCTGTAGAGATATTTTAAAGGCATAAACAATGAACGTAGGTTCGCAGCCGTCTTTCTCTCTCGCTAACTAGTCCACTCACTCACTCACTCACTCACTCACTCACTCACTCACTCACTCACTCACTCACTCACTCACTCACTCACTCACTCACTCACTCACTCACTCACTCACTCACTCACTCACTCACTCACTCACTCAGAGCTACGTAGCTGTCTGTCTTCTTCTGGTGTGCGAGCGCTTATTCACGTAAACAAGTGCGAGTGCGCTCCCAGGTGGGCGTGAAAGCGCCACAAACTAAATGCATCCATTTCAATATAAAAAAGTCAATTATACAATTGAACATACATTGCCAAAGGCAGAACGCGAACGTGGCCATAGCTATTAACAGTTATTCAGATAACTATAGCATGCTAACAAGTTTACAAAACCATCAGTCCAAAACACCATAATAACACGGGAAATTATATCATAATGTGTTAATAATTTCACTCACCAGGGGGCACCAGGCCTAATGGTTTTGTAAACCTGTTAGCATGCTATAGTAATCTGAATAACTGTTAATAGCTATGGTCACGTTCGCGTTCTGCCTTTGGCAATGTATGTTCAATTGTATAATTGACTTTTTTATATTGAAATGCATGCATTTAGTTTGTGGCGCTTTCACGCCCAACTGGGAGCGCACTCGTTATTATTATTTTTTCATGGCAAATGAAAATGGCCATAGCTATTAAGAGTTATTCAGATAACTATAGCATGCTAACAAGTTTACAAAACCATTAGTCCAAAACACCTAAATAACATGGGAAATGTTATCATAATGTGTTAATAATTTCACACATAAGTCACTGCTGAGTATAAGTCGCACCCCAAACCAAAATATGAAGAAAAAAAAACACGACTTATAGTCGGAAAAATACAGTAGTCTTTTACTGAATTGTATTGTCAAAAATAAGACACATTTGCTGCCCTGCCCAGGAAAGGGCCGTGAATGAAATGTCACCATTTTGATAACCTAACATCTCATATGTGTCATGAACATTCATTCATTCGTTCATTTTCCATGCCGCTTTTCCTCACGAGGGTCGCGGAGGTGCTGAAGCCTATCCCAGCTAACTCGGGGCAGTAGGCAGGGGACACCCTGAACTGGTTGCCAGCCAATTGCAGGGCACAAGGAGACATACAACCATTCACGCGCACACTCATACCTACGGACAATTTAGAGTGCTCAATCAGCCTACCATGCATGTTTTTGGGATGTCTGACCAATTTTGAGAAGCATTCAACTTACTGCTTCGGCGTAATGGTCTCAAACGTGCATGCAGGTTTTTGACAAAAATGCAAGATTCAATCCATAATACCCGATTTCCTGTTGGGTTTGGAATATGGGTGCAAGAGACTTTTTGGAGCAGTTTTGCACAACGTATCCACTCCCCAAATTTCATCACTCTACGTCGAAAAAAACTAATAGGACAGGCCTTTTTTAAAAATTGAAGGGGGCGCCACTGAGCCATTTTATTACATCTTTTGGCAATGTTGCTAAATTCATGAAATCTACATGAAGCCACATGTATGTGCACATTTTGGTGAGTTTTCGAGCATGTTCAGACCTTGAAATTTGCCATTTTGAGAGAAAATGCCGAGGGTCTTTTCACTTTCCTGTTTGGATACTGCAACATCAACGAAAACTCAATATTTTTCATCAGATACCTAAAGACATGTCTTAAGGCTCCCCTGATGCAGGTTTGAGATCAATTGATGTTTTTCACCAGGAGGAGGAGCCTTTTTCGTAAAAAAGGGTGTTTCCTCTTCCCACAAGGGGGCGCCAGGCCTAATGGAAAATATTTCAATGCAGTCGTGTTCAGGTTAAGACACCTTACATGCATGCCAAATATGAAAAAGATTGGACCTTGTATCAGGAAGTTATTAATCATTTACTGAAATTGGCGCGTTGCCAAAAAAACACCCGACTTTGGTACCCCGCCCAGGTCAGGCCCGTGGACGAAAACTCACCATTTTCACAACTTAGTATCTCATATGTCTCATGAACACTTACACCAATTTTGAGGAAGATCCAACGTACTGGCTCGGCGCAACGGTCTGAAACGTGCATGCTGGTTTTCGCCCAAAATGCTATGTTTTTCAACATTCAATCCAGAATATCCCATTTCCTGTTGGGTTTGGAATATGGGTGCTTTAGACTTTTTGAAGCGGTTCTGGACAACGTATCCACTCCCCAAATTTCATCGCCCTACGTTGAAATACATCAAAGCAAAGGGCATTTTGAAAATTGCAAGGGGGCGCCACTGAGCCATTTTTTTATTTTTTTTGTAAACGTTGCCAAATTGTCGAAATTTTCGCGAAGCCGGATGTATGTGCAAATTTTGGTGAGTTTTTGAGCATGTTCAGGCCTTCAAATTGGCCATTTTCATTTGCCATGAAAAAATAATAATAATAATCCTTCGAAGAACAATAGGGCCTCGCACGCTGAGAGTGCTCGGGCCCTAATAATAATCCTTCGAAGAACAATAGGGCCTCGCACGCTGAGAGTGCTCGGGCCCTAACTAGCCCTGCAAGCAGGACTGAACGGGCCCTCGCGTATGGCGCAACTCGGACGTCAAACAAAGTCGAAGGGCAGGCAGGTCGGGGCGGTGGCAGTCGACAACAGACAGATATCCAGGCAGATATATTGCATGTCTGAATGTTCAGAATTAGTGGGGAGAGAAAATGGCGACGGTCATTATGACTTTCCTATGGGACCCCTCTGCTTTAACGAAACAAAATTGTTGATCAGGCACCTGAACACATGTCTTAAGGATCCGCTGATTCAGGTTTGAGTTCAATTGATTTTTGACCCTGAGAAGCAGGAGCCTTTCTATTTAATTAAAAGTGTGTTTCCTGTTCCCACTAGGGGGCGCCAGGCGTAATGAGTAATATTTCAATAAAGTCATGTGCAGGCTGAAATACTTCACATTCATGCCAAATATGAAAAAGATTGCACCTTCAATCAGGAAGTTATTACCGTATTTTTCGGACTACAAGTCGCACCTGAGTATAAGTCGCACAAGCCAGAAAATGCCCAACAAAGAGAAAAAAAACATATAGAAGTCTTACCGGAGTATAAGTCGCAATTTTGGGGGAAATTTACTTGATAAAATCCAACACATAGAACAGATATGTCATCTTGAAAGGCAGTTTAATATAAAAATACAATAGAGAACAACATGCTGAATAAATCTACAGTGTACAGTGCATAAACAACGAAATGCGAATATACTGTCCTCACCAGGACGGTACCGCTCGGTCCTGGCTATATACAGCGAACTCCAAAAAGACAATGCTGGACGTCCGCATAATTTGTTGAATCGATTTGGTCCTCGATAGCAAACAGGTTCACATCAACGTAAATAAATGATAATTAGGTACTATTGCAGCAATAACGTGACAGATTAGCATGCGTTCGCTAGCATTAGCACACCATTCAAACAACCACACAACTGGCTGTAAGTGTCCGCTCGCGGGTGGAAAACACACAACAACAACAGAAAAGATGATACACGCAGGCGTTGCCTCTGTAGAGATATTTTAAAAGCATAAACAATGAACGTAGCTTCGCAGCCGTCTTTCCCTCTCGCTAACTCGCCCACTCACTCACTCACTCACTCACTCACTCACTCACTCACTCACTCACTCACTCACTCACTCACTCACTCACTCACTCACTCACTCACTCACTCACTCACTCACTCACTCACTCAGAGCTACGTAGCTGTCTGTCTTCTTCTGGTGTGCGAGCGCTCTTCTTCACGTAAACAAGTGCGAGTGCGCTCCCAGGTGGGCGTGAAAGCGCCACAAACTAAATGCATCCATTTCAATATAAAAAAAGTCAATTATACATTTGAACATACATTGCCAAAGGCAGAACGCGAACGTGGCCATAGCTATTAAGAGTTATTCAGATAACTATAGCATGCTAACAAGTTCACAAAACCATTAGTCCAAAACACCAAAATAAAATGGGAAATTTTATCATAATGTGTTAATAATTTCACACATAAGTCGCTGCTGAGTATAAGTCGCACCCCAAAGCAAAATATGAAAAAAACCGCGACTTATAGTCATTGACTGAATTGTATTGTCAAAAATAAGACACATTTGCTCCCCTGGCCAGGAAAGGGCCGTGAATGAAATGTCACCATTTTGATAACCTAACATCTCATATGTGTCATGAATAGTCTGACCAATTTTGAGGAGCATTCAACTTACTGCCTCGGCGTAATGGTGTCAAACGTGCATGCTGGTTTTAGACAAAAATGCCATGTTGTGCAAGATTCAATCCCTAATACCCGATTTCCTGTTGGGTTTGGAATATGGGTGCAAGAGACTTTTTGGAGCAGTTTTGCACAACGTATCCACTCCCCAAATTTCATCACTCTACGTCGAAAAAAACTAATAGGACAGGCCTTTTTTAAAAATTGAAGGGGGCGCCACTGAGCCATTTTATTACATCTTTTGGCAATGTTGCTAAATTCATGAAATTTACATGAAGCCGCATGTATGTGCAAATTTAGGTGAGTTTTCGAGCATGTTCAGACCTGGAAATTGGCCATTTTGTGACAAAATGCCGAGGGTCTTTTCACTTTCCTGTTTGGGTACTGCTACATCAACGAAAACTCAATATTTTTCATCATATACCTAAAGACATGTCTTAAGGCTCCCCTGATGCAGGTTTGAGGTCAATTGATGTTTTTCACCAGGAGGAGGAGCCTTTCTCGTAAAAATGGGTGTTTCCTCTTCCCACAAGGGGGCGCCAGGCCTAATGGAAAATATTTCAATGCAGTCGTGTTCAGGTTAAGACACCTTACACGCATGCCAAATATGAAAAAGATTGGACCTTGTATCAGGAAGTTATTAATCATTTACTGAAATTGGCGCGTTGCCAAAAAAACACCCGACTTTGGTACCCCGCCCAGGTTAGGCCCGTGGACGAAAACTCACCATTTTCACAACTTAATATCTCATATGTCTCATGAAGACGTACACCAATTTTGAGGAAGATCCAACGTACTGGCTCGGCGCAATGGTCTGAAACGTGCATGCTGGTTTTCGCCCAAAATGCTATGTTTTTCAACATTCAATCCAAAATATCCGATTTCCTGTTGGGTTTGGAATATGGGTGCTGCAGACTTTTTGAAGCATCTCTGGACAACGTATCCACTCCCCAAATTTCATCGCTCTACGTTGAAAAACATCAAAGCAAAGGGCATTTTTAAAATTTCAAGGGGGCGCCACTGAGCCATTTTTTGATTTTTTTAAAAAACGTTGCTAAATTTTCGAAATTTTCGCGAAGCCGGATGTATATGCAAATTTTGGTGAGTTTTTGAGCATGTTCAGGCCTTCAAATTGGCCATTTTCATTTGCCATGAAAAAAAAATAATAATAATAATAATAATAATAATCCTTCGAAGAACAATAGGGCCTCGCACGCTGAGAGTGCTCGGGCCCTAATAACTAGCCCTGCAAGCAGGACTGAACGGGCCCTCGCGTATGGCGCAACTCGGACGTCAAACAAAGTCGAAGGGCAGGCAGGTCGGGGCAGTGGCAGTCGACAACAGACAGATATCCAGGCAGATATATTGCATGTCTGAATGTTCAGAATTAGTGGGGAGAGAAAATGGCGACGGTCATTATGACTTTCCTATGGGACCCCTCTGCTTTAACAAAACAAAATTGTTTATTAGGCACCTGAACACGGTCATTATGACTTTCCTTTTGGACCCCTCTGCTTTAACGAAACAAAATTGTTGATCAGGCACCTGAACACATGTCTTAAGGCTCCCCTGATTCAGGTTTGAGGTCAATTGATTTTTGTCCCTGAGAAGCAGGAGCCTTTCTCTTTAACTAAAAGTGTGTTTCCTGTTACCACTAGGGGGCGCCAGGCGTAATGAGTAATATTTCAATAAAGTCATGTGCAGGCTGAAATACTTCACATTCATGCCAAATATGAAAAAGATTGCACCTTCAATCAGGAAGTTATTACCGTATTTTTCGGACTACAAGTCGCACCTGAGTATAAGTCGCACAAGCCAGAAAATGCCCAACAAAGAGAAAAAAAACATATATAAGTCTTACCGGAGTATAAGTCGCAATTTTGGGGGAAATTTACTTGATAAAATCCAACACATAGAACAGATATGTCATCTTGAAAGGCAGTTTAATATAAAAATACAATAGAGAACAACATGCTGAATAAATGTACAGTGTACAGTGCATAAACAACGAAATGCGAATATACTGTCCTCACCAGGACGCTACCGCTCGGTCCTGGCTATATACAGCGAACTCCAAAAAGACAATGCTGGACGTCCGCATAATTTGTTGAATCAATTTGGTCCTCGATAGCAAACAGGTTCACATCAACGTAAATAAATGATAATTAGGTACTATTGCAGCAATAACATAACAGATTAGCATGCGTTCGCTAGCATTAGCACACCATTCAAACAACCACACAACTGGCTGTAAGTGTCCGCTCGCGGGTGGAAAACACACAACAACAACAGAAAAGATGATACACGCAGGCGTTGCCTCTGTAGAGATATTTTAAAAGCATAAACAATGAACGTAGGTTCGCAGCCGTCTTTCCCTCTCGCTAACTCGCCCACTCACTCACTCACTCACTCACTCACTCACTCACTCACTCACTCACTCACTCACTCACTCACTCACTCACTCACTCACTCACTCACTCACTCACTCAGAGCTACGTAGCTGTCTGTCTTCTTCTGGTGTGCGAGCGCTCTTCTTCACGTAAACAAGTGCGAGTGCGCTCCCAGGTGGGCGTGAAAGCGCCACAAACTAAATGCATCCATTTCAATATAAAAAAAGTCAATTATACATTTGAACATACATTGCCAAAGGCAGAACGCGAACGTGGCCATAGCTATTAAGAGTTATTCAGATAACTATAGCATGCTAACAAGTTCACAAAACCATTAGTCCAAAACACCAAAATAAAATGGGAAATTTTATCATAATGTGTTAATAATTTCACACATAAGTCGCTGCTGAGTATAAGTCGCACCCCAAAGCAAAATATGAAAAAAAACGCGACTTATAGTCATTGACTGAATTGTATTGTCAAAAATAAGACACATTTGCTCCCCTGGCCAGGAAAGGGCCGTGAATGAAATGTCACCATTTTGATAACCTAACATCTCATATGTGTCATGAATAGTCTGACCAATTTTGAGGAGCATTCAACTTACTGCCTCGGCGTAATGGTGTCAAACGTGCATGCTGGTTTTAGACAAAAATGCCATGTTGTGCAAGATTCAATCCCTAATACCCGATTTCCTGTTGGGTTTGGAATATGGGTGCAAGAGACTTTTTGGAGCAGTTTTGCACAACGTATCCACTCCCCAAATTTCATCACTCTACGTCGAAAAAAACTAATAGGACAGGCCTTTTTTAAAAATTGAAGGGGGCGCCACTGAGCCATTTTATTACATCTTTTGGCAATGTTGCTAAATTCATGAAATTTACATGAAGCCGCATGTATGTGCAAATTTAGGTGAGTTTTCGAGCATGTTCAGACCTGGAAATTGGCCATTTTGTGACAAAATGCCGAGGGTCTTTTCACTTTCCTGTTTGGGTACTGCTACATCAACGAAAACTCAATATTTTTCATCATATACCTAAAGACATGTCTTAAGGCTCCCCTGATGCAGGTTTGAGGTCAATTGATGTTTTTCACCAGGAGGAGGAGCCTTTCTCGTAAAAATGGGTGTTTCCTCTTCCCACAAGGGGGCGCCAGGCCTAATGGAAAATATTTCAATGCAGTCGTGTTCAGGTTAAGACACCTTACACGCATGCCAAATATGAAAAAGATTGGACCTTGTATCAGGAAGTTATTAATCATTTACTGAAATTGGCGCGTTGCCAAAAAAACACCCGACTTTGGTACCCCGCCCAGGTTAGGTCCGTGGACGAAAACTCACCATTTTCACAACTTAATATCTCATATGTCTCATGAAGACGTACACCAATTTTGAGGAAGATCCAACGTACTGGCTCGGCGCAATGGTCTGAAACGTGCATGCTGGTTTTCGCCCAAAATGCTATGTTTTTCAACATTCAATCCAAAATATCCGATTTCCTGTTGGGTTTGGAATATGGGTGCTGCAGACTTTTTGAAGCGTCTCAGGACAACGTATCCACTCCCCAAATTTCATCGCTCTACGTTGAAAAACATCAAAGCAAAGAGCATTTTTAAAATTTCAAGGGGGCGCCACTGAGCCATTTTTTGATTTTTTTAAAAAACGTTGCTAAATTTTCGAAATTTTCGCGAAGCCGGATGTATATGCAAAATTTGGTGAGTTTTTGAGCATGTTCAGGCCTTCAAATTGGCCATTTTCATTTGCCATGAAAAAATAATAATAATAACTAGCCCTGCAAGCAGGACTGAACGGGCCCTCGCGTATGGCGCAACTCGGACGTCAAACAAAGTCGAAGGGCAGGCAGGTCGGGGCGGTGGCAGTCGACAACAGACAGATATCCAGGCAGATATATTGCATGTCTGAATGTTCAGAATTAGTGGGGAGAGAAAATGGCGACGGTCATTATGACTTTCCTATGGGACCCCTCTGCTTTAACAAAACAAAATTGTTTATTAGGCACCTGAACACGGTCATTATGACTTTCCTTTTGGACCCCTCTGCTTTAACGAAACAAAATTGTTGATCAGGCACCTGAACACATGTCTTAAGGCTCCGCTGATTCAGGTTTGAGGTCAATTGATTTTTGACTCTGAGAAGCAGGAGCCTTTCTATTTAATTAAAAGTGTGTTTCCTGTTCCCACTAGGGGGCGCCAGGCGTAATGAGTAATATTTCAATAAAGTCATGTGCAGGCTGAAATACTTCACATTCATGCCAAATATGAAAAAGATTGCACCTTCAATCAGGAAGTTATTACCGTATTTTTCGGACTACAAGTCGCACCTGAGTATAAGTCGCACAAGCCAGAAAATGCCCAACAAAGAGAAAAAAAACATATATAAGTCTTACCGGAGTATAAGTCGCAATTTTGGGGGAAATTTACTTGATAAAATCCAACACATAGAACAGATATGTCATCTTGAAAGGCAGTTTAATATAAAAATACAATAGAGAACAACATGCTGAATAAATCTACAGTGTACAGTGCATAAACAACGAAATGCGAATATACTGTCCTCACCAGGACGCTACCGCTCGGTCCTGGCTATATACAGCGAACTCCAAAAAGACAATGCTGGACGTCCGCATAATTTGTTGAATCAATTTGGTCCTCGATAGCAAACAGGTTCACATCAACGTAAATAAATGATAATTAGGTACTATTGCAGCAATAACATAACAGATTAGCATGCGTTCGCTAGCATTAGCACACCATTCAAACAACCACACAACTGGCTGTAAGTGTCCGCTCGCGGGTGGAAAACACACAACAACAACAGAAAAGATGATACACGCAGGCGTTGCCTCTGTAGAGATATTTTAAAAGCATAAACAATGAACGTAGCTTCGCAGCCGTCTTTCCCTCTGGCTAACTCGCCCACTCACTCACTCACTCACTCACTCACTCACTCACTCACTCACTCACTCACTCACTCACTCACTCACTCACTCACTCACTCACTCACTCACTCACTCACTCACTCACTCACTCACTCACTCACTCACTCACTCACTCACTCACTCAGAGCTACGTAGCTGTCTGTCTTCTTCTGGTGTGCGAGCGCTCTTCTTCACGTAAACAAGTGCGAGTGCGCTCCCAGGTGGGCGTGAAAGCGCCACAAACTAAATGCATCCATTTCAATTTAAAAAAGTCAATTATACAATTGAACATACATTGCCAAAGGCAGAACGCGAACGTGGCCATAGCTATTAAGAGTTATTCAGATAACTATAGCATGCTAACAAGTTTACAAAACCATTAGTCCAAAACACCAAAATAACATGGGAAATTTTATCATAATGTGTTAATAATTTCACACATAAGTCGCTGCTGAGTATAAGTCGCACCCCAAAGCAAAATATGAAAAAAACCGCGACTTATAGTCATTTACTGAATTGTATTGTCAAAAATAAGACACATTTGCTCCCCTGGCCAGGAAAGGGCCGTGAATGAAATGTCACCATTTTGATAACCTAACATCTCATATGTGTCAATAATAGTCTGACCAATTTTGAGGAGCATTCAACTTACTGCCTCGGCGTAATGGTGTCAAACGTGCATGCTGGTTTTAGACAAAAATGCCATGTTGTGCAAGATTCAATCCCTAATACCCGATTTCCTGTTGGGTTTGGAATATGGGTGCAAGAGACTTTTTGGAGCAGTTTTGCACAACGTATCCACTCCCCAAATTTCATCACTCTACGTCGAAAAAAACTAATAGGACAGGCCTTTTTTAAAAATTGAAGGGGGCGCCACTGAGCCATTTTATTACATCTTTTGGCAATGTTGCTAAATTCATGAAATTTACATGAAGCCGCATGTATGTGCAAATTTAGGTGAGTTTTCGAGCATGTTCAGACCTGGAAATTGGCCATTTTGTGACAAAATGCCGAGGGTCTTTTCACTTTCCTGTTTGGGTACTGCTACATCAACGAAAACTCAATATTTTTCATCATATACCTAAAGACATGTCTTAAGGCTCCCCTGATGCAGGTTTGAGGTCAATTGATGTTTTTCACCAGGAGGAGGAGCCTTTCTCGTAAAAATGGGTGTTTCCTCTTCCCACAAGGGGGCGCCAGGCCTAATGGAAAATATTTCAATGCAGTCGTGTTCAGGTTAAGACACCTTACACGCATGCCAAATATGAAAAAGATTGGACCTTGTATCAGGAAGTTATTAATCATTTACTGAAATTGGCGCGTTGCCAAAAAAACACCCGACTTTGGTACCCCGCCCAGGTTAGGCCCGTGGACGAAAACTCACCATTTTCACAACTTAATATCTCATATGTCTCATGAAGACGTACACCAATTTTGAGGAAGATCCAACGTACTGGCTCGGCGCAATGGTCTGAAACGTGCATGCTGGTTTTCGCCCAAAATGCTATGTTTTTCAACATTCAATCCAAAATATCCGATTTCCTGTTGGGTTTGGAATATGGGTGCTGCAGACTTTTTGAAGCGTCTCTGGACAACGTATCCACTCCCCAAATTTCATCGCTCTACGTTGAAAAACATCAAAGCAAAGGGCATTTTTAAAATTTCAAGGGGGCGCCACTGAGCCATTTTTTGATTTTTTTAAAAAACGTTGCTAAATTTTCGAAATTTTCGCGAAGCCGGATGTATATGCAAAATTTGGTGAGTTTTTGAGCATGTTCAGGCCTTCAAATTGGCCATTTTCATTTGCCATGAAAAAATAATAATAATAACTAGCCCTGCAAGCAGGACTGAACGGGCCCTCGCGTATGGCGCAAGTCGGACGTCAAAGAAAGTCGGAGGGCACGCAGGTCGGGGCGGTGGCAGTCGACAACAGACAGATATCCAGGCACATATATTGCATGTCTGAATGTTCAGAATTAGTGGGGAGAGAAAATGGCGACGGTCATTATGACTTTCGTATCGGACCCCTCTGCTTTAACAAAACAAAATTATTTATTAGGCACCTGAACGCGGTCATTATGACTTTCCTATTGGACCCCTCTGCTTTAAGGAAAAAAAAGTCTTACCGGAGTATAAGTCGCATTTGTGGGTGAAATTTACTTGATAAAATCCAACACATAGAACAGATATGTGATCTTGAAAGGCAATTTAATATAAAGATACAATAGAGAACAACATGCTGAATAAATGTACAGTGTACAGTGCATAAACAACGAAATGCGAATATACTGTCCTCACCAGGACGCTACCGCTCGGTCCTGGCTATAGACAGCGAACTCCAAAAAGACAATTCTGGATGTCCGCATAATTTGTTGAATCAATTTGGTCCTCGATAGCAAACAGGTTCACATCACCGTAAATAAATGATAATTACGTACTATTACAGCAATAATGTAACAGATTAGCATGCGTTCGCTAGCATTAGCACACCATTCAAACAACCACACAACTGGCTGTAAGTGTCCGCTCGCGGGTGGAAAACACACAACAACAGAAAAGATGATACACGCAGGCGTTGCCTCTGTAGAGATATTTTAAAGGCATAAACAATGAACGTAGGTTCGCAGCCGTCTTTCTCTCTTGCTAACTCGCCCACTCACTCACTCACTCACTCACTCACTCACTCACTCACTCACTCACTCACTCACTCACTCACTCACTCACTCACTCACTCACTCACTCACTCACTCACTCACTCACTCACTCACTCAGAGCTATGTGGCTGTCAGTCTTCTTCTGGTGTGCGAGCGCTTATTCACGTAAACAAGTGCGAGTGCGCTCCCAGGTGGGCGTGAAAGCGCCACAAACTAAATGCATCCATTTCAATATAAAAAAGTCAATTATACAATTGAACATACATTGCCAAAGGCAGAACGCGAACGTGGCCATAGCTATTAACAGTTATTCAGATAACTATAGCATGCTAACAAGTTTACAAAACCATCAGTCCAAAACACCAAAATAACACGGGAAATTATATCATAATGTGTTAATAATTTCACTCACCAGGGGGCACCAGGCCTAATGGTTTTGTAAACCTGTTAGCATGCTATAGTAATCTGAATAACTGTTAATAGCTATGGCCACGTTCGCGTTCTGCCTTTGGCAATGTATGTTCAATTGTATAATTGACTTTTTTATATTGAAATGGATGCATTTAGTTTGTGGCGCTTTCACGCCCAACTGGGAGCGCACTCGTTATTATTATTTTTTCATGGCAAATGAAAATGGCCATAGCTATTAAGAGTTATTCAGATAACTATAGCATGCTAACAAGTTTACAAAACCATTAGTCCAAAACACCTAAATAACATGGGAAATGTTATCATAATGTGTTAATAATTTCACACATAAGTCACTGCTGAGTATAAGTCGCACCCCAAACCAAAATATGAAGAAAAAAAAACACGACTTATAGTCGGAAAAATACAGTAGTCTTTTACTGAATTGTATTGTCAAAAATAAGACACATTTGCTCCCCTGCCCAGGAAAGGGCCGTGAATGAAATGTCACCATTTTGATAACCTAACATCTCATATGTGTCATGAACATTCATTCATTCATTCATTTTCCATGCCGCTTTTCCTCACGAGGGTCGCGGAGGTGCTGGAGCCTATCCCAGCTAACTCGGGGCAGTAGGCAGGGGACACCCTGAACTGGTTGCCAGCCAATTGCAGGGCACAAGGAGACATACAACCATTCACGCGCACACTCATACCTACGGACAATTTAGAGTGCTCAATCAGCCTACCATGCATGTTTTTGGGATGTCTGACCAATTTTGAGAAGCATTCAACTTACTGCTTCGGCGTAATGGTCTCAAACGTGCATGCAGGTTTTTGACAAAAATGCAAGATTCAATCCATAATACCCGATTTCCTGTTGGGTTTGGAATATGGGTGCAAGAGACTTTTTGGAGCAGTTTTGCACAACGTATCCACTCCCCAAATTTCATCACTCTACGTCGAAAAAAACTAATAGGACAGGCCTTTTTTAAAAATTGAAGGGGGCGCCACTGAGCCATTTTATTACATCTTTTGGCAATGTTGCTAAATTCATGAAATCTACATGAAGCCACATGTATGTGCACATTTTGGTGAGTTTTCGAGCATGTTCAGACCTTGAAATTTGCCATTTTGAGAGAAAATGCCGAGGGTCTTTTCACTTTCCTGTTTGGATACTGCAACATCAACGAAAACTCAATATTTTTCATCAGATACCTAAAGACATGTCTTAAGGCTCTCCTGATGCAGGTTTGAGATCAATTGATGTTTTTCACCAGGAGGAGGAGCCTTTTTCGTAAAAAAGGGTGTTTCCTCTTCCCACAAGGGGGCGCCAGGCCTAATGGAAAATATTTCAATGCAGTCGTGTTCAGGTTAAGACACCTTACATGCATGCCAAATATGAAAAAGATTGGACCTTGTATCAGGAAGTTATTAATCATTTACTGAAATTGGCGCGTTGCCAAAAAAACACCCGACTTTGGTACCCCGCCCAGGTCAGGCCCGTGGACGAAAACTCACCATTTTCACAACTTAGTATCTCATATGTCTCATGAACACTTACACCAATTTTGAGGAAGATCCAACGTACTGGCTCGGCGCAACGGTCTGAAACGTGCATGCTGGTTTTCGCCCAAAATGCTATGTTTTTCAACATTCAATCCAGAATATCCCATTTCCTGTTGGGTTTGGAATATGGGTGCTTTAGACTTTTTGAAGCGGTTCTGGACAACGTATCCACTCCCCAAATTTCATCGCCCTACGTTGAAATACATCAAAGCAAAGGGCATTTTGAAAATTGCAAGGGGGCGCCACTGAGCCATTTTTTTATTTTTTTTGTAAACGTTGCCAAATTGTCGAAATTTTCGCGAAGCCGGATGTATGTGCAAATTTTGGTGAGTTTTTGAGCATGTTCAGGCCTTCAAATTGGCCATTTTCATTTGCCATGAAAAAAAAATAATAATAATAATAATCCTTCGAAGAACAATAGGGCCTCGCACGCTGAGAGTGCTCGGGCCCTAATAATAATAACTAGCCCTGCAAGCAGGACTGACGGGCCCTCGCGTATGGCGCAACTCGGACGTCAAACAAAGTCGGAGGGCAGGCAGGTCGGGGCGGTGGCAGTCGACAACAGACAGATATCCAGGCAGATATATTGCATGTCTGAATGTTCAGAATTAGTGGGGAGAGAAAATGGCGACGGTCATGATGACTTTCTTATCGGACCCCTCTGCTTTAACAAAACAAAAGTGTTTATTAGGCACCTGAACACGGTCATTATGACTTTCCTATTGGACCCCTCTGCTTTAAGGAAACAAAAGTCTTACCGGAGTATAAGTCGCATTTGTGGGTGAAATTTACTTGATAAAATCCAACACATAGAACAGATATGTGATCTTGAAAGGCAATTTAATATAAAGATACAATAGAGAACAACATGCTGAATAAATGTACAGTGTACAGTGCATAAACAACGAAATGCGAATATACTGTCCTCACCAGGACGCTACCGCTCGGTCCTGGCTATATACAGCGAACTCCAAAAAGACAATGCTGGACGTCCGCATAATTTGTTGAATCAATTTGGTCCTCGATAGCAAACAGGTTCACATCAACGTAAATAAATGATAATTACGTACTATTACAGCAATAACGTAACAGATTAGCATGCGTTCGCTAGCATTAGCACACCATTCAAACAACCACACAACTGGCTGTAAGTGTCCGCTCGCGGGTGGAAAACACACAACAACAGAAAAGATGATACACGCAGGCGTTGCCTCTGTAGAGATATTTTAAAGGCATAAACAATGAACGTAGGTTCGCAGCCGTCTTTCTCTCTCGCTAACTCGCCCACTCACTCGCTCGCTCACTCACTCACTCACTCACTCACTCACTCACTCACTCACTCACTCACTCACTCACTCACTCACTCACTCACTCACTCACTCACTCACTCACTCAATCAGAGCTACGTGGCTGTCAGTCTTCTTCTGGTGTGCGAGCGCTTATTCACGTAAACAAGTGCGAGTGCGCTCCCAGGTGGGCGTGAAAGCGCCACAAACTAAATGCATCCATTTCAATATAAAAAAGTCAATTATACAATTGAACATACATTGCCAAAGGCAGAACGCGAACGTGGCCATAGCTATTAACAGTTATTCAGATAACTATAGCATGCTAACAAGTTTACAAAACCATCAGTCCAAAACACCAAAATAACACGGGAAATTATATCATAATGTGTTAATAATTTCACTCACCAGGGGGCACCAGGCCTAATGGTTTTGTAAACCTGTTAGCATGCTATAGTAATCTGAATAACTGTTAATAGCTATGGCCACGTTCGCGTTCTGCCTTTGGCAATGTATGTTCAATTGTATAATTGACTTTTTTATATTGAAATGGATGCATTTAGTTTGTGGCGCTTTCACGCCCTACTGGGAGCGCACTCGTTATTATTATTTTTTCATGGCAAATGAAAATGGCCATAGCTATTAAGAGTTATTCAGATAACTATAGCATGCTAACAAGTTTACAAAACCATTAGTCCAAAACACCTAAATAACATGGGAAATGTTATCATAATGTGTTAATAATTTCACACATAAGTCACTGCTGAGTATAAGTCGCACCCCAAACCAAAATATGAAGAAAAAAAAACACGACTTATAGTCGGAAAAATACAGTAGTCTTTTACTGAATTGTATTGTCAAAAATAAGACACATTTGCTCCCCTGCCCAGGAAAGGGCCGTGAATGAAATGTCACCATTTTGATAACCTAACATCTCATATGTGTCATGAACATTCATTCATTCATTCATTTTCCATGCCGCTTTTCCTCACGAGGGTCGCGGAGGTGCTGGAGCCTATCCCAGCTAACTCGGGGCAGTAGGCAGGGGACACCCTGAACTGGTTGCCAGCCAATTGCAGGGCACAAGGAGACATACAACCATTCACGCGCACACTCATAGCTACGGACAATTTAGAGTGCTCAATCAGCCTACCATGCATGTTTTTGGGATGTCTGACCAATTTTGAGAAGCATTCAACTTACTGCTTCGGCGTAATGGTCTCAAACGTGCATGCAGGTTTTTGACAAAAATGCAAGATTCAATCCATAATACCCGATTTCCTGTTGGGTTTGGAATATGGGTGCAAGAGACTTTTTGGAGCAGTTTTGCACAACGTATCCACTCCCCAAATTTCATCACTCTACGTCGAAAAAAACTAATAGGACAGGCCTTTTTTAAAAATTGAAGGGGGCGCCACTGAGCCATTTTATTACATCTTTTGGCAATGTTGCTAAATTCATGAAATCTACATGAAGCCACATGTATGTGCACATTTTGGTGAGTTTTCGAGCATGTTCAGACCTTGAAATTTGCCATTTTGAGAGAAAATGCCGAGGGTCTTTTCACTTTCCTGTTTGGATACTGCAACATCAACGAAAACTCAATATTTTTCATCAGATACCTAAAGACATGTCTTAAGGCTCCCCTGATGCAGGTTTGAGATCAATTGATGTTTTTCACCAGGAGGAGGAGCCTTTTTCGTAAAAAAGGGTGTTTCCTCTTCCCACAAGGGGGCGCCAGGCCTAATGGAAAATATTTCAATGCAGTCGTGTTCAGGTTAAGACACCTTACATGCATGCCAAATATGAAAAAGATTGGACCTTGTATCAGGAAGTTATTAATCATTTACTGAAATTGGCGCGTTGCCAAAAAAACACCCGACTTTGGTACCCCGCCCAGGTCAGGCCCGTGGACGAAAACTCACCATTTTCACAACTTAGTATCTCATATGTCTCATGAACACTTACACCAATTTTGAGGAAGATCCAACGTACTGGCTCGGCGCAACGGTCTGAAACGTGCATGCTGGTTTTCGCCCAAAATGCTATGTTTTTCAACATTCAATCCAGAATATCCCATTTCCTGTTGGGTTTGGAATATGGGTGCTTAGACTTTTTGAAGCGGTTCTGGACAACGTATCCACTCCCCAAATTTCATCGCCCTACGTTGAAATACATCAAAGCAAAGGGCATTTTGAAAATTGCAAGGGGGCGCCACTGAGCCATTTTTTTATTTTTTTTGTAAACGTTGCCAAATTGTCGAAATTTTCGCGAAGCCGGATGTATGTGCAAATTTTGGTGAGTTTTTGAGCATGTTCAGGCCTTCAAATTGGCCATTTTCATTTGCCATGAAAAAAAAAAAATAATAATAATAACTAGCCCTGCAAGCAGGACTGAACGGGCCCTCGCGTATGGCGCAAGTCGGACGTCAAAGAAAGTCGGAGGGCACGCAGGTCGGGGCGGTGGCAGTCGACAACAGACAGATATCCAGGCACATATATTGCATGTCTGAATGTTCAGAATTAGTGGGGAGAGAAAATGGCGACGGTCATTATGACTTTCGTATCGGACCCCTCTGCTTTAACAAAACAAAATTATTTATTAGGCACCTGAACGCGGTCATTATGACTTTCCTATTGGACCCCTCTGCTTTAAGGAAAAAAAAGTCTTACCGGAGTATAAGTCGCATTTGTGGGTGAAATTTACTTGATAAAATCCAACACATAGAACAGATATGTCATCTTGAAAGGCAATTTAATATAAAGATACAATAGAGAACAACATGCTGAATAAATGTACAGTGTACAGTGCATAAACAACGAAATGCGAATATACTGTCCTCACCAGGACGCTACCGCTCGGTCCTGGCTATAGACAGCGAACTCCAAAAAGACAATTCTGGATGTCCGCATAATTTGTTGAATCAATTTGGTCCTCGATAGCAAACAGGTTCACATCACCGTAAATAAATGATAATTACGTACTATTACAGCAATAATGTAACAGATTAGCATGCGTTCGCTAGCATTAGCACACCATTCAAACAACCACACAACTGGCTGTAAGTGTCCGCTCGCGGGTGGAAAACACACAACAACAGAAAAGATGATACACGCAGGCGTTGCCTCTGTAGAGATATTTTAAAGGCATAAACAATGAACGTAGGTTCGCAGCCGTCTTTCTCTCTTGCTAACTCGCCCACTCACTCACTCACTCACTCACTCACTCACTCACTCACTCACTCACTCACTCACTCACTCACTCACTCACTCACTCACTCACTCACTCACTCACTCACTCAGAGCTATGTGGCTGTCAGTCTTCTTCTGGTGTGCGAGCGCTTATTCACGTAAACAAGTGCGAGTGCGCTCCCAGGTGGGCGTGAAAGCGCCACAAACTAAATGCATCCATTTCAATATAAAAAAGTCAATTATACAATTGAACATACATTGCCAAAGGCAGAACGCGAACGTGGCCATAGCTATTAACAGTTATTCAGATAACTATAGCATGCTAACAAGTTTACAAAACCATCAGTCCAAAACACCAAAATAACACGGGAAATTATATCATAATGTGTTAATAATTTCACTCACCAGGGGGCACCAGGCCTAATGGTTTTGTAAACCTGTTAGCATGCTATAGTAATCTGAATAACTGTTAATAGCTATGGCCACGTTCGCGTTCTGCCTTTGGCAATGTATGTTCAATTGTATAATTGACTTTTTTATATTGAAATGGATGCATTTAGTTTGTGGCGCTTTCACGCCCAACTGGGAGCGCACTCGTTATTATTATTTTTTCATGGCAAATGAAAATGGCCATAGCTATTAAGAGTTATTCAGATAACTATAGCATGCTAACAAGTTTACAAAACCATTAGTCCAAAACACCTAAATAACATGGGAAATGTTATCATAATGTGTTAATAATTTCACACATAAGTCACTGCTGAGTATAAGTCGCACCCCAAACCAAAATATGAAGAAAAAAAAACACGACTTATAGTCGGAAAAATACAGTAGTCTTTTACTGAATTGTATTGTCAAAAATAAGACACATTTGCTCCCCTGCCCAGGAAAGGGCCGTGAATGAAATGTCACCATTTTGATAACCTAACATCTCATATGTGTCATGAACATTCATTCATTCATTCATTTTCCATGCCGCTTTTCCTCACGAGGGTCGCGGAGGTGCTGGAGCCTATCCCAGCTAACTCGGGGCAGTAGGCAGGGGACACCCTGAACTGGTTGCCAGCCAATTGCAGGGCACAAGGAGACATACAACCATTCACGCGCACACTCATACCTACGGACAATTTAGAGTGCTCAATCAGCCTACCATGCATGTTTTTGGGATGTCTGACCAATTTTGAGAAGCATTCAACTTACTGCTTCGGCGTAATGGTCTCAAACGTGCATGCAGGTTTTTGACAAAAATGCAAGATTCAATCCATAATACCCGATTTCCTGTTGGGTTTGGAATATGGGTGCAAGAGACTTTTTGGAGCAGTTTTGCACAACGTATCCACTCCCCAAATTTCATCACTCTACGTCGAAAAAAACTAATAGGACAGGCCTTTTTTAAAAATTGAAGGGGGCGCCACTGAGCCATTTTATTACATCTTTTGGCAATGTTGCTAAATTCATGAAATCTACATGAAGCCACATGTATGTGCACATTTTGGTGAGTTTTCGAGCATGTTCAGACCTTGAAATTTGCCATTTTGAGAGAAAATGCCGAGGGTCTTTTCACTTTCCTGTTTGGATACTGCAACATCAACGAAAACTCAATATTTTTCATCAGATACCTAAAGACATGTCTTAAGGCTCTCCTGATGCAGGTTTGAGATCAATTGATGTTTTTCACCAGGAGGAGGAGCCTTTTTCGTAAAAAAGGGTGTTTCCTCTTCCCACAAGGGGGCGCCAGGCCTAATGGAAAATATTTCAATGCAGTCGTGTTCAGGTTAAGACACCTTACATGCATGCCAAATATGAAAAAGATTGGACCTTGTATCAGGAAGTTATTAATCATTTACTGAAATTGGCGCGTTGCCAAAAAAACACCCGACTTTGGTACCCCGCCCAGGTCAGGCCCGTGGACGAAAACTCACCATTTTCACAACTTAGTATCTCATATGTCTCATGAACACTTACACCAATTTTGAGGAAGATCCAACGTACTGGCTCGGCGCAACGGTCTGAAACGTGCATGCTGGTTTTCGCCCAAAATGCTATGTTTTTCAACATTCAATCCAGAATATCCCATTTCCTGTTGGGTTTGGAATATGGGTGCTTTAGACTTTTTGAAGCGGTTCTGGACAACGTATCCACTCCCCAAATTTCATCGCCCTACGTTGAAATACATCAAAGCAAAGGGCATTTTGAAAATTGCAAGGGGGCGCCACTGAGCCATTTTTTTATTTTTTTTGTAAACGTTGCCAAATTGTCGAAATTTTCGCGAAGCCGGATGTATGTGCAAATTTTGGTGAGTTTTTGAGCATGTTCAGGCCTTCAAATTGGCCATTTTCATTTGCCATGAAAAAAAAAAAAAAATAATAATAATCCTTCGAAGAACAATAGGGCCTCGCACGCTGAGAGTGCTCGGGCCCTAATAATCCTTCGAAGAACAATAGGGCCTCGCACGCTGAGAGTGCTCGGGCCCTAATAATAATCCTTCGAAGAACAATAGGGCCTCGCACGCTGAGAGTGCTCGGGCCCTAACTAGCCCTGCAAGCAGGACTGACGGGCCCTCGCGTATGGCGCAACTCGGACGTCAAACAAAGTCGGAGGGCAGGCAGGTCGGGGCGGTGGCAGTCGACAACAGACAGATATCCAGGCAGATATATTGCATGTCTGAATGTTCAGAATTAGTGGGGAGAGAAAATGGCGACGGTCATTATGACTTTCTTATCGGACCCCTCTGCTTTAACAAAACAAAAGTGTTTATTAGGCACCTGAACACGGTCATTATGACTTTCCTATTGGACCCCTCTGCTTTAAGGAAACAAAAGTCTTACCCGAGTATAAGTCGCATTTGTGGGTGAAATTTACTTGATAAAATCCAACACGTAGAACAGATATGTCATCTTGAAAGGCAATTTAATATAAAGATACAATAGAGAACAACATGCTGAATAAATGTACAGTGTACAGTGCATAAACAACGAAATGCGAATATACTGTCCTCACCAGGACGCTACCGCTCAGTCCTGGCTATAGACAGCGAACTCCAAAAAGACAATTCTGGATGTCCGCATAATTTGTTGAATCAATTTGGTCCTCGATAGCAAACAGGTTCACATCACCGTAAATAAATGATAATTACGTACTATTACAGCAAAAATGTAACAGATTAGCATGCGTTCGCTAGCATTAGCACACCATTCAAACAACCACACAACTGGCTGTAAGTGTCCGCTCGCGGGTGGAAAACACACAACAACAGAAAAGATGATACACACAGGCGTTGCCTCTGTAGAGATATTTTAAAGGCATAAACAATGAACGTAGGTTCGCAGCCGTCTTTCTCTCTCGCTAACTAGTCCACTCACTCACTCACTCACTCTCACTCACTCACTCACTCACTCACTCACTCACTCACTCACTCACTCACTCACTCACTCACTCACTCACTCACTCACTCACTCACTCACTCAGAGCTACGTGGCTGTCTGTCTTCTTCTGGTGTGCGAGCGCTTATTCACGTAAACAAGTGCGAGTGCGCTCCCAGGTGGGCGTGAAAGCGCCACAAACTAAATGCATCCATTTCAATATAAAAAAGTCAATTATACAATTGAACATACATTGCCAAAGGCAGAACGCGAACGTGGCCATAGCTATTAACAGTTATTCAGATAACTATCGCATGCTAACAAGTTTACAAAACCATCAGTCCAAAACACCAAAATAACACGGGAAATTATATCATAATGTGTTAATAATTTCACTCACCAGGGGGCACCAGGCCTAATGGTTTTGTAAACCTGTTAGCATGCTATAGTAATCTGAATAACTGTTAATAGCTATGGCCACGTTCGCGTTCTGCCTTTGGCAATGTATGTTCAATTGTATAATTGACTTTTTTATATTGAAATGGATGCATTTAGTTTGTGGCGCTTTCACGCCCAACTGGGAGCGCACTCATTATTATTTTTTCATGGCAAATGAAAATGGCCATAGCTATTAAGAGTTATTCAGATAACTATAGCATGCTAACAAGTTTACAAAACCATTAGTCCAAAACACCTAAATAACATGGGAAATGTTATCATAATGTGTTAATAATTTCACACATAAGTCACTGCTGAGTATAAGTCGCACCCCAAACCAAAATATGAAGAAAAAAAAACACAACTTATAGTCGGAAAAATACAGTAGTCTTTTACTGAATTGTATTGTCAAAAATAAGACACATTTGCTCCCCTGCCCAGGAAAGGGCCGTGAATGAAATGTCACCATTTTGATAACCTAACATCTCATATGTGTCATGAACATTCATTCATTCATTCATTTTCCATGCCGCTTTTCCTCACGAGGGTCGCGGAGGTGCTGGAGCCTATCCCAGCTAACTCGGGGCAGTAGGCAGGGGACACCCTGAACTGGTTGCCAGCCAATTGCAGGGCACAAGGAGACATACAACCATTCACGCGCACACTCATACCTACGGACAATTTAGAGTGCTCAATCAGCCTACCATGCATGTTTTTGGGATGTCTGACCAATTTTGAGAAGCATTCAACTTACTGCTTCGGCGTAATGGTCTCAAACGTGCATGCAGGTTTTTGACAAAAATGCAAGATTCAATCCATAATACCCGATTTCCTGTTGGGTTTGGAATATGGGTGCAAGAGACTTTTTGGAGCAGTTTTGCACAACGTATCCACTCCCCAAATTTCATCACTCTACGTCGAAAAAAACTAATAGGACAGGCCTTTTTTAAAAATTGAAGGGGGCGCCACTGAGCCATTTTATTACATCTTTTGGCAATGTTGCTAAATTCATGAAATCTACATGAAGCCACATGTATGTGCACATTTTGGTGAGTTTTCGAGCATGTTCAGACCTTGAAATTTGCCATTTTGAGAGAAAATGCCGAGGGTCTTTTCACGTTCCTGTTTGGATACTGCAACATCAACGAAAACTCAATATTTTTCATCAGATACCTAAAGACATGTCTTAAGGCTCCCCTGATGCAGGTTTGAGATCAATTGATGTTTTTCACCAGGAGGAGGAGCCTTTTTCGTAAAAAAGGGTGTTTCCTCTTCCCACAAGGGGGCGCCAGGCCTAATGGAAAATATTTCAATGCAGTCGTGTTCAGGTTAAGACACCTTACATGCATGCCAAATATGAAAAAGATTGGACCTTGTATCAGGAAGTTATTAATCATTTACTGAAATTGGCGCGTTGCCAAAAAAACACCCGACTTTGGTACCCCGCCCAGGTCAGGCCCGTGGACGAAAACTCACCATTTTCACAACTTAGTATCTCATATGTCTCATGAACACTTACACCAATTTTGAGGAAGATCCAACGTACTGGCTCGGCGCAACGGTCTGAAACGTGCATGCTGGTTTTCGCCCAAAATGCTATGTTTTTCAACATTCAATCCAGAATATCCCATTTCCTGTTGGGTTTGGAATATGGGTGCTTTAGACTTTTTGAAGCGGTTCTGGACAACGTATCCACTCCCCAAATTTCATCGCCCTACGTTGAAATACATCAAAGCAAAGGGCATTTTGAAAATTGCAAGGGGGCGCCACTGAGCCATTTTTTTATTTTTTTTGTAAACGTTGCCAAATTGTCGAAATTTTCGCGAAGCCGGATGTATGTGCAAATTTTGGTGAGTTTTTGAGCATGTTCAGGCCTTCAAATTGGCCATTTTCATTTGCCATGAAAAAATAATAATAATAATCCTTCGAAGAACAATAGGGCCTCGCACGCTGAGAGTGCTCGGGCCCTAATAATAATCCTTCGAAGAACAATAGGGCCTCGCACGCTGAGAGTGCTCGGGCCCTAACTAGCCCTGCAAGCAGGACTGAACGGGCCCTCGCGTATGGCGCAACTCGGACGTCAAACAAAGTCGAAGGGCAGGCAGGTCGGGGCGGTGGCAGTCGACAACAGACAGATATCCAGGCAGATATATTGCATGTCTGAATGTTCAGAATTAGTGGGGAGAGAAAATGGCGACGGTCATTATGACTTTCCTATGGGACCCCTCTGCTTTAACGAAACAAAATTGTTGATCAGGCACCTGAACACATGTCTTAAGGATCCGCTGATTCAGGTTTGAGTTCAATTGATTTTTGACCCTGAGAAGCAGGAGCCTTTCTATTTAATTAAAAGTGTGTTTCCTGTTCCCACTAGGGGGCGCCAGGCGTAATGAGTAATATTTCAATAAAGTCATGTGCAGGCTGAAATACTTCACATTCATGCCAAATATGAAAAAGATTGCACCTTCAATCAGGAAGTTATTACCGTATTTTTCGGACTACAAGTCGCACCTGAGTATAAGTCGCACAAGCCAGAAAATGCCCAACAAAGAGAAAAAAAACATATAGAAGTCTTACCGGAGTATAAGTCGCAATTTTGGGGGAAATTTACTTGATAAAATCCAACACATAGAACAGATATGTCATCTTGAAAGGCAGTTTAATATAAAAATACAATAGAGAACAACATGCTGAATAAATCTACAGTGTACAGTGCATAAACAACGAAATGCGAATATACTGTCCTCACCAGGACGGTACCGCTCGGTCCTGGCTATATACAGCGAACTCCAAAAAGACAATGCTGGACGTCCGCATAATTTGTTGAATCGATTTGGTCCTCGATAGCAAACAGGTTCACATCAACGTAAATAAATGATAATTAGGTACTATTGCAGCAATAACGTGACAGATTAGCATGCGTTCGCTAGCATTAGCACACCATTCAAACAACCACACAACTGGCTGTAAGTGTCCGCTCGCGGGTGGAAAACACACAACAACAACAGAAAAGATGATACACGCAGGCGTTGCCTCTGTAGAGATATTTTAAAAGCATAAACAATGAACGTAGCTTCGCAGCCGTCTTTCCCTCTCGCTAACTCGCCCACTCACTCACTCACTCACTCACTCACTCACTCACTCACTCACTCACTCACTCACTCACTCACTCACTCACTCACTCACTCACTCACTCAGAGCTACGTAGCTGTCTGTCTTCTTCTGGTGTGCGAGCGCTCTTCTTCACGTAAACAAGTGCGAGTGCGCTCCCAGGTGGGCGTGAAAGCGCCACAAACTAAATGCATCCATTTCAATATAAAAAAAGTCAATTATACATTTGAACATACATTGCCAAAGGCAGAACGCGAACGTGGCCATAGCTATTAAGAGTTATTCAGATAACTATAGCATGCTAACAAGTTCACAAAACCATTAGTCCAAAACACCAAAATAAAATGGGAAATTTTATCATAATGTGTTAATAATTTCACACATAAGTCGCTGCTGAGTATAAGTCGCACCCCAAAGCAAAATATGAAAAAAACCGCGACTTATAGTCATTGACTGAATTGTATTGTCAAAAATAAGACACATTTGCTCCCCTGGCCAGGAAAGGGCCGTGAATGAAATGTCACCATTTTGATAACCTAACATCTCATATGTGTCATGAATAGTCTGACCAATTTTGAGGAGCATTCAACTTACTGCCTCGGCGTAATGGTGTCAAACGTGCATGCTGGTTTTAGACAAAAATGCCATGTTGTGCAAGATTCAATCCCTAATACCCGATTTCCTGTTGGGTTTGGAATATGGGTGCAAGAGACTTTTTGGAGCAGTTTTGCACAACGTATCCACTCCCCAAATTTCATCACTCTACGTCGAAAAAAACTAATAGGACAGGCCTTTTTTAAAAATTGAAGGGGGCGCCACTGAGCCATTTTATTACATCTTTTGGCAATGTTGCTAAATTCATGAAATTTACATGAAGCCGCATGTATGTGCAAATTTAGGTGAGTTTTCGAGCATGTTCAGACCTGGAAATTGGCCATTTTGTGACAAAATGCCGAGGGTCTTTTCACTTTCCTGTTTGGGTACTGCTACATCAACGAAAACTCAATATTTTTCATCATATACCTAAAGACATGTCTTAAGGCTCCCCTGATGCAGGTTTGAGGTCAATTGATGTTTTTCACCAGGAGGAGGAGCCTTTCTCGTAAAAATGGGTGTTTCCTCTTCCCACAAGGGGGCGCCAGGCCTAATGGAAAATATTTCAATGCAGTCGTGTTCAGGTTAAGACACCTTACACGCATGCCAAATATGAAAAAGATTGGACCTTGTATCAGGAAGTTATTAATCATTTACTGAAATTGGCGCGTTGCCAAAAAAACACCCGACTTTGGTACCCCGCCCAGGTTAGGCCCGTGGACGAAAACTCACCATTTTCACAACTTAATATCTCATATGTCTCATGAAGACGTACACCAATTTTGAGGAAGATCCAACGTACTGGCTCGGCGCAATGGTCTGAAACGTGCATGCTGGTTTTCGCCCAAAATGCTATGTTTTTCAACATTCAATCCAAAATATCCGATTTCCTGTTGGGTTTGGAATATGGGTGCTGCAGACTTTTTGAAGCATCTCTGGACAACGTATCCACTCCCCAAATTTCATCGCTCTACGTTGAAAAACATCAAAGCAAAGGGCATTTTTAAAATTTCAAGGGGGCGCCACTGAGCCATTTTTTGATTTTTTTAAAAAACGTTGCTAAATTTTCGAAATTTTCGCGAAGCCGGATGTATATGCAAATTTTGGTGAGTTTTTGAGCATGTTCAGGCCTTCAAATTGGCCATTTTCATTTGCCATGAAAAAAAAATAATAATAATAATAATAATAATAATCCTTCGAAGAACAATAGGGCCTCGCACGCTGAGAGTGCTCGGGCCCTAATAACTAGCCCTGCAAGCAGGACTGAACGGGCCCTCGCGTATGGCGCAACTCGGACGTCAAACAAAGTCGAAGGGCAGGCAGGTCGGGGCAGTGGCAGTCGACAACAGACAGATATCCAGGCAGATATATTGCATGTCTGAATGTTCAGAATTAGTGGGGAGAGAAAATGGCGACGGTCATTATGACTTTCCTATGGGACCCCTCTGCTTTAACAAAACAAAATTGTTTATTAGGCACCTGAACACGGTCATTATGACTTTCCTTTTGGACCCCTCTGCTTTAACGAAACAAAATTGTTGATCAGGCACCTGAACACATGTCTTAAGGCTCCCCTGATTCAGGTTTGAGGTCAATTGATTTTTGTCCCTGAGAAGCAGGAGCCTTTCTCTTTAACTAAAAGTGTGTTTCCTGTTACCACTAGGGGGCGCCAGGCGTAATGAGTAATATTTCAATAAAGTCATGTGCAGGCTGAAATACTTCACATTCATGCCAAATATGAAAAAGATTGCACCTTCAATCAGGAAGTTATTACCGTATTTTTCGGACTACAAGTCGCACCTGAGTATAAGTCGCACAAGCCAGAAAATGCCCAACAAAGAGAAAAAAAACATATATAAGTCTTACCGGAGTATAAGTCGCAATTTTGGGGGAAATTTACTTGATAAAATCCAACACATAGAACAGATATGTCATCTTGAAAGGCAGTTTAATATAAAAATACAATAGAGAACAACATGCTGAATAAATGTACAGTGTACAGTGCATAAACAACGAAATGCGAATATACTGTCCTCACCAGGACGCTACCGCTCGGTCCTGGCTATATACAGCGAACTCCAAAAAGACAATGCTGGACGTCCGCATAATTTGTTGAATCAATTTGGTCCTCGATAGCAAACAGGTTCACATCAACGTAAATAAATGATAATTAGGTACTATTGCAGCAATAACATAACAGATTAGCATGCGTTCGCTAGCATTAGCACACCATTCAAACAACCACACAACTGGCTGTAAGTGTCCGCTCGCGGGTGGAAAACACACAACAACAACAGAAAAGATGATACACGCAGGCGTTGCCTCTGTAGAGATATTTTAAAAGCATAAACAATGAACGTAGGTTCGCAGCCGTCTTTCCCTCTCGCTAACTCGCCCACTCACTCACTCACTCACTCACTCACTCACTCACTCACTCACTCACTCACTCACTCACTCACTCACTCACTCACTCACTCACTCACTCAGAGCTACGTAGCTGTCTGTCTTCTTCTGGTGTGCGAGCGCTCTTCTTCACGTAAACAAGTGCGAGTGCGCTCCCAGGTGGGCGTGAAAGCGCCACAAACTAAATGCATCCATTTCAATATAAAAAAAGTCAATTATACATTTGAACATACATTGCCAAAGGCAGAACGCGAACGTGGCCATAGCTATTAAGAGTTATTCAGATAACTATAGCATGCTAACAAGTTCACAAAACCATTAGTCCAAAACACCAAAATAAAATGGGAAATTTTATCATAATGTGTTAATAATTTCACACATAAGTCGCTGCTGAGTATAAGTCGCACCCCAAAGCAAAATATGAAAAAAAACGCGACTTATAGTCATTGACTGAATTGTATTGTCAAAAATAAGACACATTTGCTCCCCTGGCCAGGAAAGGGCCGTGAATGAAATGTCACCATTTTGATAACCTAACATCTCATATGTGTCATGAATAGTCTGACCAATTTTGAGGAGCATTCAACTTACTGCCTCGGCGTAATGGTGTCAAACGTGCATGCTGGTTTTAGACAAAAATGCCATGTTGTGCAAGATTCAATCCCTAATACCCGATTTCCTGTTGGGTTTGGAATATGGGTGCAAGAGACTTTTTGGAGCAGTTTTGCACAACGTATCCACTCCCCAAATTTCATCACTCTACGTCGAAAAAAACTAATAGGACAGGCCTTTTTTAAAAATTGAAGGGGGCGCCACTGAGCCATTTTATTACATCTTTTGGCAATGTTGCTAAATTCATGAAATTTACATGAAGCCGCATGTATGTGCAAATTTAGGTGAGTTTTCGAGCATGTTCAGACCTGGAAATTGGCCATTTTGTGACAAAATGCCGAGGGTCTTTTCACTTTCCTGTTTGGGTACTGCTACATCAACGAAAACTCAATATTTTTCATCATATACCTAAAGACATGTCTTAAGGCTCCCCTGATGCAGGTTTGAGGTCAATTGATGTTTTTCACCAGGAGGAGGAGCCTTTCTCGTAAAAATGGGTGTTTCCTCTTCCCACAAGGGGGCGCCAGGCCTAATGGAAAATATTTCAATGCAGTCGTGTTCAGGTTAAGACACCTTACACGCATGCCAAATATGAAAAAGATTGGACCTTGTATCAGGAAGTTATTAATCATTTACTGAAATTGGCGCGTTGCCAAAAAAACACCCGACTTTGGTACCCCGCCCAGGTTAGGTCCGTGGACGAAAACTCACCATTTTCACAACTTAATATCTCATATGTCTCATGAAGACGTACACCAATTTTGAGGAAGATCCAACGTACTGGCTCGGCGCAATGGTCTGAAACGTGCATGCTGGTTTTCGCCCAAAATGCTATGTTTTTCAACATTCAATCCAAAATATCCGATTTCCTGTTGGGTTTGGAATATGGGTGCTGCAGACTTTTTGAAGCGTCTCAGGACAACGTATCCACTCCCCAAATTTCATCGCTCTACGTTGAAAAACATCAAAGCAAAGGGCATTTTTAAAATTTCAAGGGGGCGCCACTGAGCCATTTTTTGATTTTTTTAAAAAACGTTGCTAAATTTTCGAAATTTTCGCGAAGCCGGATGTATATGCAAAATTTGGTGAGTTTTTGAGCATGTTCAGGCCTTCAAATTGGCCATTTTCATTTGCCATGAAAAAATAATAATAATAACTAGCCCTGCAAGCAGGACTGAACGGGCCCTCGCGTATGGCGCAACTCGGACGTCAAACAAAGTCGAAGGGCAGGCAGGTCGGGGCGGTGGCAGTCGACAACAGACAGATATCCAGGCAGATATATTGCATGTCTGAATGTTCAGAATTAGTGGGGAGAGAAAATGGCGACGGTCATTATGACTTTCCTATGGGACCCCTCTGCTTTAACAAAACAAAATTGTTTATTAGGCACCTGAACACGGTCATTATGACTTTCCTTTTGGACCCCTCTGCTTTAACGAAACAAAATTGTTGATCAGGCACCTGAACACATGTCTTAAGGCTCCGCTGATTCAGGTTTGAGGTCAATTGATTTTTGACCCTGAGAAGCAGGAGCCTTTCTATTTAATTAAAAGTGTGTTTCCTGTTCCCACTAGGGGGCGCCAGGCGTAATGAGTAATATTTCAATAAAGTCATGTGCAGGCTGAAATACTTCACATTCATGCCAAATATGAAAAAGATTGCACCTTCAATCAGGAAGTTATTACCGTATTTTTCGGACTACAAGTCGCACCTGAGTATAAGTCGCACAAGCCAGAAAATGCCCAACAAAGAGAAAAAAAACATATATAAGTCTTACCGGAGTATAAGTCGCAATTTTGGGGGAAATTTACTTGATAAAATCCAACACATAGAACAGATATGTCATCTTGAAAGGCAGTTTAATATAAAAATACAATAGAGAACAACATGCTGAATAAATCTACAGTGTACAGTGCATAAACAACGAAATGCGAATATACTGTCCTCACCAGGACGCTACCGCTCGGTCCTGGCTATATACAGCGAACTCCAAAAAGACAATGCTGGACGTCCGCATAATTTGTTGAATCAATTTGGTCCTCGATAGCAAACAGGTTCACATCAACGTAAATAAATGATAATTAGGTACTATTGCAGCAATAACATAACAGATTAGCATGCGTTCGCTAGCATTAGCACACCATTCAAACAACCACACAACTGGCTGTAAGTGTCCGCTCGCGGGTGGAAAACACACAACAACAACAGAAAAGATGATACACGCAGGCGTTGCCTCTGTAGAGATATTTTAAAAGCATAAACAATGAACGTAGCTTCGCAGCCGTCTTTCCCTCTGGCTAACTCGCCCACTCACTCACTCACTCACTCACTCACTCACTCACTCACTCACTCACTCACTCACTCACTCACTCACTCACTCACTCACTCACTCACTCACTCACTCACTCACTCACTCACTCACTCACTCAGAGCTACGTAGCTGTCTGTCTTCTTCTGGTGTGCGAGCGCTCTTCTTCACGTAAACAAGTGCGAGTGCGCTCCCAGGTGGGCGTGAAAGCGCCACAAACTAAATGCATCCATTTCAATTTAAAAAAGTCAATTATACAATTGAACATACATTGCCAAAGGCAGAACGCGAACGTGGCCATAGCTATTAAGAGTTATTCAGATAACTATAGCATGCTAACAAGTTTACAAAACCATTAGTCCAAAACACCAAAATAACATGGGAAATTTTATCATAATGTGTTAATAATTTCACACATAAGTCGCTGCTGAGTATAAGTCGCACCCCAAAGCAAAATATGAAAAAAACCGCGACTTATAGTCATTTACTGAATTGTATTGTCAAAAATAAGACACATTTGCTCCCCTGGCCAGGAAAGGGCCGTGAATGAAATGTCACCATTTTGATAACCTAACATCTCATATGTGTCAATAATAGTCTGACCAATTTTGAGGAGCATTCAACTTACTGCCTCGGCGTAATGGTGTCAAACGTGCATGCTGGTTTTAGACAAAAATGCCATGTTGTGCAAGATTCAATCCCTAATACCCGATTTCCTGTTGGGTTTGGAATATGGGTGCAAGAGACTTTTTGGAGCAGTTTTGCACAACGTATCCACTCCCCAAATTTCATCACTCTACGTCGAAAAAAACTAATAGGACAGGCCTTTTTTAAAAATTGAAGGGGGCGCCACTGAGCCATTTTATTACATCTTTTGGCAATGTTGCTAAATTCATGAAATTTACATGAAGCCGCATGTATGTGCAAATTTAGGTGAGTTTTCGAGCATGTTCAGACCTGGAAATTGGCCATTTTGTGACAAAATGCCGAGGGTCTTTTCACTTTCCTGTTTGGGTACTGCTACATCAACGAAAACTCAATATTTTTCATCATATACCTAAAGACATGTCTTAAGGCTCCCCTGATGCAGGTTTGAGGTCAATTGATGTTTTTCACCAGGAGGAGGAGCCTTTCTCGTAAAAATGGGTGTTTCCTCTTCCCACAAGGGGGCGCCAGGCCTAATGGAAAATATTTCAATGCAGTCGTGTTCAGGTTAAGACACCTTACACGCATGCCAAATATGAAAAAGATTGGACCTTGTATCAGGAAGTTATTAATCATTTACTGAAATTGGCGCGTTGCCAAAAAAACACCCGACTTTGGTACCCCGCCCAGGTTAGGCCCGTGGACGAAAACTCACCATTTTCACAACTTAATATCTCATATGTCTCATGAAGACGTACACCAATTTTGAGGAAGATCCAACGTACTGGCTCGGCGCAATGGTCTGAAACGTGCATGCTGGTTTTCGCCCAAAATGCTATGTTTTTCAACATTCAATCCAAAATATCCGATTTCCTGTTGGGTTTGGAATATGGGTGCTGCAGACTTTTTGAAGCGTCTCTGGACAACGTATCCACTCCCCAAATTTCATCGCTCTACGTTGAAAAACATCAAAGCAAAGGGCATTTTTAAAATTTCAAGGGGGCGCCACTGAGCCATTTTTTGATTTTTTTAAAAAACGTTGCTAAATTTTCGAAATTTTCGCGAAGCCGGATGTATATGCAAAATTTGGTGAGTTTTTGAGCATGTTCAGGCCTTCAAATTGGCCATTTTCATTTGCCATGAAAAAATAATAATAATAACTAGCCCTGCAAGCAGGACTGAACGGGCCCTCGCGTATGGCGCAAGTCGGACGTCAAAGAAAGTCGGAGGGCACGCAGGTCGGGGCGGTGGCAGTCGACAACAGACAGATATCCAGGCACATATATTGCATGTCTGAATGTTCAGAATTAGTGGGGAGAGAAAATGGCGACGGTCATTATGACTTTCGTATCGGACCCCTCTGCTTTAACAAAACAAAATTATTTATTAGGCACCTGAACGCGGTCATTATGACTTTCCTATTGGACCCCTCTGCTTTAAGGAAAAAAAAGTCTTACCGGAGTATAAGTCGCATTTGTGGGTGAAATTTACTTGATAAAATCCAACACATAGAACAGATATGTGATCTTGAAAGGCAATTTAATATAAAGATACAATAGAGAACAACATGCTGAATAAATGTACAGTGTACAGTGCATAAACAACGAAATGCGAATATACTGTCCTCACCAGGACGCTACCGCTCGGTCCTGGCTATAGACAGCGAACTCCAAAAAGACAATTCTGGATGTCCGCATAATTTGTTGAATCAATTTGGTCCTCGATAGCAAACAGGTTCACATCACCGTAAATAAATGATAATTACGTACTATTACAGCAATAATGTAACAGATTAGCATGCGTTCGCTAGCATTAGCACACCATTCAAACAACCACACAACTGGCTGTAAGTGTCCGCTCGCGGGTGGAAAACACACAACAACAGAAAAGATGATACACGCAGGCGTTGCCTCTGTAGAGATATTTTAAAGGCATAAACAATGAACGTAGGTTCGCAGCCGTCTTTCTCTCTTGCTAACTCGCCCACTCACTCACTCACTCACTCACTCACTCACTCACTCACTCACTCACTCACTCACTCACTCACTCACTCACTCACTCACTCACTCACTCACTCACTCACTCACTCACTCACTCACTCAGAGCTATGTGGCTGTCAGTCTTCTTCTGGTGTGCGAGCGCTTATTCACGTAAACAAGTGCGAGTGCGCTCCCAGGTGGGCGTGAAAGCGCCACAAACTAAATGCATCCATTTCAATATAAAAAAGTCAATTATACAATTGAACATACATTGCCAAAGGCAGAACGCGAACGTGGCCATAGCTATTAACAGTTATTCAGATAACTATAGCATGCTAACAAGTTTACAAAACCATCAGTCCAAAACACCAAAATAACACGGGAAATTATATCATAATGTGTTAATAATTTCACTCACCAGGGGGCACCAGGCCTAATGGTTTTGTAAACCTGTTAGCATGCTATAGTAATCTGAATAACTGTTAATAGCTATGGCCACGTTCGCGTTCTGCCTTTGGCAATGTATGTTCAATTGTATAATTGACTTTTTTATATTGAAATGGATGCATTTAGTTTGTGGCGCTTTCACGCCCAACTGGGAGCGCACTCGTTATTATTATTTTTTCATGGCAAATGAAAATGGCCATAGCTATTAAGAGTTATTCAGATAACTATAGCATGCTAACAAGTTTACAAAACCATTAGTCCAAAACACCTAAATAACATGGGAAATGTTATCATAATGTGTTAATAATTTCACACATAAGTCACTGCTGAGTATAAGTCGCACCCCAAACCAAAATATGAAGAAAAAAAAACACGACTTATAGTCGGAAAAATACAGTAGTCTTTTACTGAATTGTATTGTCAAAAATAAGACACATTTGCTCCCCTGCCCAGGAAAGGGCCGTGAATGAAATGTCACCATTTTGATAACCTAACATCTCATATGTGTCATGAACATTCATTCATTCATTCATTTTCCATGCCGCTTTTCCTCACGAGGGTCGCGGAGGTGCTGGAGCCTATCCCAGCTAACTCGGGGCAGTAGGCAGGGGACACCCTGAACTGGTTGCCAGCCAATTGCAGGGCACAAGGAGACATACAACCATTCACGCGCACACTCATACCTACGGACAATTTAGAGTGCTCAATCAGCCTACCATGCATGTTTTTGGGATGTCTGACCAATTTTGAGAAGCATTCAACTTACTGCTTCGGCGTAATGGTCTCAAACGTGCATGCAGGTTTTTGACAAAAATGCAAGATTCAATCCATAATACCCGATTTCCTGTTGGGTTTGGAATATGGGTGCAAGAGACTTTTTGGAGCAGTTTTGCACAACGTATCCACTCCCCAAATTTCATCACTCTACGTCGAAAAAAACTAATAGGACAGGCCTTTTTTAAAAATTGAAGGGGGCGCCACTGAGCCATTTTATTACATCTTTTGGCAATGTTGCTAAATTCATGAAATCTACATGAAGCCACATGTATGTGCACATTTTGGTGAGTTTTCGAGCATGTTCAGACCTTGAAATTTGCCATTTTGAGAGAAAATGCCGAGGGTCTTTTCACTTTCCTGTTTGGATACTGCAACATCAACGAAAACTCAATATTTTTCATCAGATACCTAAAGACATGTCTTAAGGCTCTCCTGATGCAGGTTTGAGATCAATTGATGTTTTTCACCAGGAGGAGGAGCCTTTTTCGTAAAAAAGGGTGTTTCCTCTTCCCACAAGGGGGCGCCAGGCCTAATGGAAAATATTTCAATGCAGTCGTGTTCAGGTTAAGACACCTTACATGCATGCCAAATATGAAAAAGATTGGACCTTGTATCAGGAAGTTATTAATCATTTACTGAAATTGGCGCGTTGCCAAAAAAACACCCGACTTTGGTACCCCGCCCAGGTCAGGCCCGTGGACGAAAACTCACCATTTTCACAACTTAGTATCTCATATGTCTCATGAACACTTACACCAATTTTGAGGAAGATCCAACGTACTGGCTCGGCGCAACGGTCTGAAACGTGCATGCTGGTTTTCGCCCAAAATGCTATGTTTTTCAACATTCAATCCAGAATATCCCATTTCCTGTTGGGTTTGGAATATGGGTGCTTTAGACTTTTTGAAGCGGTTCTGGACAACGTATCCACTCCCCAAATTTCATCGCCCTACGTTGAAATACATCAAAGCAAAGGGCATTTTGAAAATTGCAAGGGGGCGCCACTGAGCCATTTTTTTATTTTTTTTGTAAACGTTGCCAAATTGTCGAAATTTTCGCGAAGCCGGATGTATGTGCAAATTTTGGTGAGTTTTTGAGCATGTTCAGGCCTTCAAATTGGCCATTTTCATTTGCCATGAAAAAAAAAAAATAATAATAATAATCCTTCGAAGAACAATAGGGCCTCGCACGCTGAGAGTGCTCGGGCCCTAATAATAATAACTAGCCCTGCAAGCAGGACTGACGGGCCCTCGCGTATGGCGCAACTCGGACGTCAAACAAAGTCGGAGGGCAGGCAGGTCGGGGCGGTGGCAGTCGACAACAGACAGATATCCAGGCAGATATATTGCATGTCTGAATGTTCAGAATTAGTGGGGAGAGAAAATGGCGACGGTCATGATGACTTTCTTATCGGACCCCTCTGCTTTAACAAAACAAAAGTGTTTATTAGGCACCTGAACACGGTCATTATGACTTTCCTATTGGACCCCTCTGCTTTAAGGAAACAAAAGTCTTACCGGAGTATAAGTCGCATTTGTGGGTGAAATTTACTTGATAAAATCCAACACATAGAACAGATATGTGATCTTGAAAGGCAATTTAATATAAAGATACAATAGAGAACAACATGCTGAATAAATGTACAGTGTACAGTGCATAAACAACGAAATGCGAATATACTGTCCTCACCAGGACGCTACCGCTCGGTCCTGGCTATATACAGCGAACTCCAAAAAGACAATGCTGGACGTCCGCATAATTTGTTGAATCAATTTGGTCCTCGATAGCAAACAGGTTCACATCAACGTAAATAAATGATAATTACGTACTATTACAGCAATAACGTAACAGATTAGCATGCGTTCGCTAGCATTAGCACACCATTCAAACAACCACACAACTGGCTGTAAGTGTCCGCTCGCGGGTGGAAAACACACAACAACAGAAAAGATGATACACGCAGGCGTTGCCTCTGTAGAGATATTTTAAAGGCATAAACAATGAACGTAGGTTCGCAGCCGTCTTTCTCTCTCGCTAACTCGCCCACTCACTCGCTCGCTCACTCACTCACTCACTCACTCACTCACTCACTCACTCACTCACTCACTCACTCACTCACTCACTCACTCACTCACTCACTCACTCACTCAATCAGAGCTACGTGGCTGTCAGTCTTCTTCTGGTGTGCGAGCGCTTATTCACGTAAACAAGTGCGAGTGCGCTCCCAGGTGGGCGTGAAAGCGCCACAAACTAAATGCATCCATTTCAATATAAAAAAGTCAATTATACAATTGAACATACATTGCCAAAGGCAGAACGCGAACGTGGCCATAGCTATTAACAGTTATTCAGATAACTATAGCATGCTAACAAGTTTACAAAACCATCAGTCCAAAACACCAAAATAACACGGGAAATTATATCATAATGTGTTAATAATTTCACTCACCAGGGGGCACCAGGCCTAATGGTTTTGTAAACCTGTTAGCATGCTATAGTAATCTGAATAACTGTTAATAGCTATGGCCACGTTCGCGTTCTGCCTTTGGCAATGTATGTTCAATTGTATAATTGACTTTTTTATATTGAAATGGATGCATTTAGTTTGTGGCGCTTTCACGCCCTACTGGGAGCGCACTCGTTATTATTATTTTTTCATGGCAAATGAAAATGGCCATAGCTATTAAGAGTTATTCAGATAACTATAGCATGCTAACAAGTTTACAAAACCATTAGTCCAAAACACCTAAATAACATGGGAAATGTTATCATAATGTGTTAATAATTTCACACATAAGTCACTGCTGAGTATAAGTCGCACCCCAAACCAAAATATGAAGAAAAAAAAACACGACTTATAGTCGGAAAAATACAGTAGTCTTTTACTGAATTGTATTGTCAAAAATAAGACACATTTGCTCCCCTGCCCAGGAAAGGGCCGTGAATGAAATGTCACCATTTTGATAACCTAACATCTCATATGTGTCATGAACATTCATTCATTCATTCATTTTCCATGCCGCTTTTCCTCACGAGGGTCGCGGAGGTGCTGGAGCCTATCCCAGCTAACTCGGGGCAGTAGGCAGGGGACACCCTGAACTGGTTGCCAGCCAATTGCAGGGCACAAGGAGACATACAACCATTCACGCGCACACTCATAGCTACGGACAATTTAGAGTGCTCAATCAGCCTACCATGCATGTTTTTGGGATGTCTGACCAATTTTGAGAAGCATTCAACTTACTGCTTCGGCGTAATGGTCTCAAACGTGCATGCAGGTTTTTGACAAAAATGCAAGATTCAATCCATAATACCCGATTTCCTGTTGGGTTTGGAATATGGGTGCAAGAGACTTTTTGGAGCAGTTTTGCACAACGTATCCACTCCCCAAATTTCATCACTCTACGTCGAAAAAAACTAATAGGACAGGCCTTTTTTAAAAATTGAAGGGGGCGCCACTGAGCCATTTTATTACATCTTTTGGCAATGTTGCTAAATTCATGAAATCTACATGAAGCCACATGTATGTGCACATTTTGGTGAGTTTTCGAGCATGTTCAGACCTTGAAATTTGCCATTTTGAGAGAAAATGCCGAGGGTCTTTTCACTTTCCTGTTTGGATACTGCAACATCAACGAAAACTCAATATTTTTCATCAGATACCTAAAGACATGTCTTAAGGCTCCCCTGATGCAGGTTTGAGATCAATTGATGTTTTTCACCAGGAGGAGGAGCCTTTTTCGTAAAAAAGGGTGTTTCCTCTTCCCACAAGGGGGCGCCAGGCCTAATGGAAAATATTTCAATGCAGTCGTGTTCAGGTTAAGACACCTTACATGCATGCCAAATATGAAAAAGATTGGACCTTGTATCAGGAAGTTATTAATCATTTACTGAAATTGGCGCGTTGCCAAAAAAACACCCGACTTTGGTACCCCGCCCAGGTCAGGCCCGTGGACGAAAACTCACCATTTTCACAACTTAGTATCTCATATGTCTCATGAACACTTACACCAATTTTGAGGAAGATCCAACGTACTGGCTCGGCGCAACGGTCTGAAACGTGCATGCTGGTTTTCGCCCAAAATGCTATGTTTTTCAACATTCAATCCAGAATATCCCATTTCCTGTTGGGTTTGGAATATGGGTGCTTAGACTTTTTGAAGCGGTTCTGGACAACGTATCCACTCCCCAAATTTCATCGCCCTACGTTGAAATACATCAAAGCAAAGGGCATTTTGAAAATTGCAAGGGGGCGCCACTGAGCCATTTTTTTATTTTTTTTGTAAACGTTGCCAAATTGTCGAAATTTTCGCGAAGCCGGATGTATGTGCAAATTTTGGTGAGTTTTTGAGCATGTTCAGGCCTTCAAATTGGCCATTTTCATTTGCCATGAAAAAAAAAAAATAATAATAATAACTAGCCCTGCAAGCAGGACTGAACGGGCCCTCGCGTATGGCGCAAGTCGGACGTCAAAGAAAGTCGGAGGGCACGCAGGTCGGGGCGGTGGCAGTCGACAACAGACAGATATCCAGGCACATATATTGCATGTCTGAATGTTCAGAATTAGTGGGGAGAGAAAATGGCGACGGTCATTATGACTTTCGTATCGGACCCCTCTGCTTTAACAAAACAAAATTATTTATTAGGCACCTGAACGCGGTCATTATGACTTTCCTATTGGACCCCTCTGCTTTAAGGAAAAAAAAGTCTTACCGGAGTATAAGTCGCATTTGTGGGTGAAATTTACTTGATAAAATCCAACACATAGAACAGATATGTCATCTTGAAAGGCAATTTAATATAAAGATACAATAGAGAACAACATGCTGAATAAATGTACAGTGTACAGTGCATAAACAACGAAATGCGAATATACTGTCCTCACCAGGACGCTACCGCTCGGTCCTGGCTATAGACAGCGAACTCCAAAAAGACAATTCTGGATGTCCGCATAATTTGTTGAATCAATTTGGTCCTCGATAGCAAACAGGTTCACATCACCGTAAATAAATGATAATTACGTACTATTACAGCAATAATGTAACAGATTAGCATGCGTTCGCTAGCATTAGCACACCATTCAAACAACCACACAACTGGCTGTAAGTGTCCGCTCGCGGGTGGAAAACACACAACAACAGAAAAGATGATACACGCAGGCGTTGCCTCTGTAGAGATATTTTAAAGGCATAAACAATGAACGTAGGTTCGCAGCCGTCTTTCTCTCTTGCTAACTCGCCCACTCACTCACTCACTCACTCACTCACTCACTCACTCACTCACTCACTCACTCACTCACTCACTCACTCACTCACTCACTCACTCACTCACTCAGAGCTATGTGGCTGTCAGTCTTCTTCTGGTGTGCGAGCGCTTATTCACGTAAACAAGTGCGAGTGCGCTCCCAGGTGGGCGTGAAAGCGCCACAAACTAAATGCATCCATTTCAATATAAAAAAGTCAATTATACAATTGAACATACATTGCCAAAGGCAGAACGCGAACGTGGCCATAGCTATTAACAGTTATTCAGATAACTATAGCATGCTAACAAGTTTACAAAACCATCAGTCCAAAACACCAAAATAACACGGGAAATTATATCATAATGTGTTAATAATTTCACTCACCAGGGGGCACCAGGCCTAATGGTTTTGTAAACCTGTTAGCATGCTATAGTAATCTGAATAACTGTTAATAGCTATGGCCACGTTCGCGTTCTGCCTTTGGCAATGTATGTTCAATTGTATAATTGACTTTTTTATATTGAAATGGATGCATTTAGTTTGTGGCGCTTTCACGCCCAACTGGGAGCGCACTCGTTATTATTATTTTTTCATGGCAAATGAAAATGGCCATAGCTATTAAGAGTTATTCAGATAACTATAGCATGCTAACAAGTTTACAAAACCATTAGTCCAAAACACCTAAATAACATGGGAAATGTTATCATAATGTGTTAATAATTTCACACATAAGTCACTGCTGAGTATAAGTCGCACCCCAAACCAAAATATGAAGAAAAAAAAACACGACTTATAGTCGGAAAAATACAGTAGTCTTTTACTGAATTGTATTGTCAAAAATAAGACACATTTGCTCCCCTGCCCAGGAAAGGGCCGTGAATGAAATGTCACCATTTTGATAACCTAACATCTCATATGTGTCATGAACATTCATTCATTCATTCATTTTCCATGCCGCTTTTCCTCACGAGGGTCGCGGAGGTGCTGGAGCCTATCCCAGCTAACTCGGGGCAGTAGGCAGGGGACACCCTGAACTGGTTGCCAGCCAATTGCAGGGCACAAGGAGACATACAACCATTCACGCGCACACTCATACCTACGGACAATTTAGAGTGCTCAATCAGCCTACCATGCATGTTTTTGGGATGTCTGACCAATTTTGAGAAGCATTCAACTTACTGCTTCGGCGTAATGGTCTCAAACGTGCATGCAGGTTTTTGACAAAAATGCAAGATTCAATCCATAATACCCGATTTCCTGTTGGGTTTGGAATATGGGTGCAAGAGACTTTTTGGAGCAGTTTTGCACAACGTATCCACTCCCCAAATTTCATCACTCTACGTCGAAAAAAACTAATAGGACAGGCCTTTTTTAAAAATTGAAGGGGGCGCCACTGAGCCATTTTATTACATCTTTTGGCAATGTTGCTAAATTCATGAAATCTACATGAAGCCACATGTATGTGCACATTTTGGTGAGTTTTCGAGCATGTTCAGACCTTGAAATTTGCCATTTTGAGAGAAAATGCCGAGGGTCTTTTCACTTTCCTGTTTGGATACTGCAACATCAACGAAAACTCAATATTTTTCATCAGATACCTAAAGACATGTCTTAAGGCTCTCCTGATGCAGGTTTGAGATCAATTGATGTTTTTCACCAGGAGGAGGAGCCTTTTTCGTAAAAAAGGGTGTTTCCTCTTCCCACAAGGGGGCGCCAGGCCTAATGGAAAATATTTCAATGCAGTCGTGTTCAGGTTAAGACACCTTACATGCATGCCAAATATGAAAAAGATTGGACCTTGTATCAGGAAGTTATTAATCATTTACTGAAATTGGCGCGTTGCCAAAAAAACACCCGACTTTGGTACCCCGCCCAGGTCAGGCCCGTGGACGAAAACTCACCATTTTCACAACTTAGTATCTCATATGTCTCATGAACACTTACACCAATTTTGAGGAAGATCCAACGTACTGGCTCGGCGCAACGGTCTGAAACGTGCATGCTGGTTTTCGCCCAAAATGCTATGTTTTTCAACATTCAATCCAGAATATCCCATTTCCTGTTGGGTTTGGAATATGGGTGCTTTAGACTTTTTGAAGCGGTTCTGGACAACGTATCCACTCCCCAAATTTCATCGCCCTACGTTGAAATACATCAAAGCAAAGGGCATTTTGAAAATTGCAAGGGGGCGCCACTGAGCCATTTTTTTATTTTTTTTGTAAACGTTGCCAAATTGTCGAAATTTTCGCGAAGCCGGATGTATGTGCAAATTTTGGTGAGTTTTTGAGCATGTTCAGGCCTTCAAATTGGCCATTTTCATTTGCCATGAAAAAAAAAAAATAATAATAATAATCCTTCGAAGAACAATAGGGCCTCGCACGCTGAGAGTGCTCGGGCCCTAATAATCCTTCGAAGAACAATAGGGCCTCGCACGCTGAGAGTGCTCGGGCCCTAATAATAATCCTTCGAAGAACAATAGGGCCTCGCACGCTGAGAGTGCTCGGGCCCTAACTAGCCCTGCAAGCAGGACTGACGGGCCCTCGCGTATGGCGCAACTCGGACGTCAAACAAAGTCGGAGGGCAGGCAGGTCGGGGCGGTGGCAGTCGACAACAGACAGATATCCAGGCAGATATATTGCATGTCTGAATGTTCAGAATTAGTGGGGAGAGAAAATGGCGACGGTCATTATGACTTTCTTATCGGACCCCTCTGCTTTAACAAAACAAAAGTGTTTATTAGGCACCTGAACACGGTCATTATGACTTTCCTATTGGACCCCTCTGCTTTAAGGAAACAAAAGTCTTACCCGAGTATAAGTCGCATTTGTGGGTGAAATTTACTTGATAAAATCCAACACGTAGAACAGATATGTCATCTTGAAAGGCAATTTAATATAAAGATACAATAGAGAACAACATGCTGAATAAATGTACAGTGTACAGTGCATAAACAACGAAATGCGAATATACTGTCCTCACCAGGACGCTACCGCTCAGTCCTGGCTATAGACAGCGAACTCCAAAAAGACAATTCTGGATGTCCGCATAATTTGTTGAATCAATTTGGTCCTCGATAGCAAACAGGTTCACATCACCGTAAATAAATGATAATTACGTACTATTACAGCAAAAATGTAACAGATTAGCATGCGTTCGCTAGCATTAGCACACCATTCAAACAACCACACAACTGGCTGTAAGTGTCCGCTCGCGGGTGGAAAACACACAACAACAGAAAAGATGATACACACAGGCGTTGCCTCTGTAGAGATATTTTAAAGGCATAAACAATGAACGTAGGTTCGCAGCCGTCTTTCTCTCTCGCTAACTAGTCCACTCACTCACTCACTCACTCTCACTCACTCACTCACTCACTCACTCACTCACTCACTCACTCACTCACTCACTCACTCACTCACTCACTCACTCACTCACTCACTCACTCACTCACTCACTCACTCACTCAGAGCTACGTGGCTGTCTGTCTTCTTCTGGTGTGCGAGCGCTTATTCACGTAAACAAGTGCGAGTGCGCTCCCAGGTGGGCGTGAAAGCGCCACAAACTAAATGCATCCATTTCAATATAAAAAAGTCAATTATACAATTGAACATACATTGCCAAAGGCAGAACGCGAACGTGGCCATAGCTATTAACAGTTATTCAGATAACTATCGCATGCTAACAAGTTTACAAAACCATCAGTCCAAAACACCAAAATAACACGGGAAATTATATCATAATGTGTTAATAATTTCACTCACCAGGGGGCACCAGGCCTAATGGTTTTGTAAACCTGTTAGCATGCTATAGTAATCTGAATAACTGTTAATAGCTATGGCCACGTTCGCGTTCTGCCTTTGGCAATGTATGTTCAATTGTATAATTGACTTTTTTATATTGAAATGGATGCATTTAGTTTGTGGCGCTTTCACGCCCAACTGGGAGCGCACTCATTATTATTTTTTCATGGCAAATGAAAATGGCCATAGCTATTAAGAGTTATTCAGATAACTATAGCATGCTAACAAGTTTACAAAACCATTAGTCCAAAACACCTAAATAACATGGGAAATGTTATCATAATGTGTTAATAATTTCACACATAAGTCACTGCTGAGTATAAGTCGCACCCCAAACCAAAATATGAAGAAAAAAAAACACAACTTATAGTCGGAAAAATACAGTAGTCTTTTACTGAATTGTATTGTCAAAAATAAGACACATTTGCTCCCCTGCCCAGGAAAGGGCCGTGAATGAAATGTCACCATTTTGATAACCTAACATCTCATATGTGTCATGAACATTCATTCATTCATTCATTTTCCATGCCGCTTTTCCTCACGAGGGTCGCGGAGGTGCTGGAGCCTATCCCAGCTAACTCGGGGCAGTAGGCAGGGGACACCCTGAACTGGTTGCCAGCCAATTGCAGGGCACAAGGAGACATACAACCATTCACGCGCACACTCATACCTACGGACAATTTAGAGTGCTCAATCAGCCTACCATGCATGTTTTTGGGATGTCTGACCAATTTTGAGAAGCATTCAACTTACTGCTTCGGCGTAATGGTCTCAAACGTGCATGCAGGTTTTTGACAAAAATGCAAGATTCAATCCATAATACCCGATTTCCTGTTGGGTTTGGAATATGGGTGCAAGAGACTTTTTGGAGCAGTTTTGCACAACGTATCCACTCCCCAAATTTCATCACTCTACGTCGAAAAAAACTAATAGGACAGGCCTTTTTTAAAAATTGAAGGGGGCGCCACTGAGCCATTTTATTACATCTTTTGGCAATGTTGCTAAATTCATGAAATCTACATGAAGCCACATGTATGTGCACATTTTGGTGAGTTTTCGAGCATGTTCAGACCTTGAAATTTGCCATTTTGAGAGAAAATGCCGAGGGTCTTTTCACGTTCCTGTTTGGATACTGCAACATCAACGAAAACTCAATATTTTTCATCAGATACCTAAAGACATGTCTTAAGGCTCCCCTGATGCAGGTTTGAGATCAATTGATGTTTTTCACCAGGAGGAGGAGCCTTTTTCGTAAAAAAGGGTGTTTCCTCTTCCCACAAGGGGGCGCCAGGCCTAATGGAAAATATTTCAATGCAGTCGTGTTCAGGTTAAGACACCTTACATGCATGCCAAATATGAAAAAGATTGGACCTTGTATCAGGAAGTTATTAATCATTTACTGAAATTGGCGCGTTGCCAAAAAAACACCCGACTTTGGTACCCCGCCCAGGTCAGGCCCGTGGACGAAAACTCACCATTTTCACAACTTAGTATCTCATATGTCTCATGAACACTTACACCAATTTTGAGGAAGATCCAACGTACTGGCTCGGCGCAACGGTCTGAAACGTGCATGCTGGTTTTCGCCCAAAATGCTATGTTTTTCAACATTCAATCCAGAATATCCCATTTCCTGTTGGGTTTGGAATATGGGTGCTTTAGACTTTTTGAAGCGGTTCTGGACAACGTATCCACTCCCCAAATTTCATCGCCCTACGTTGAAATACATCAAAGCAAAGGGCATTTTGAAAATTGCAAGGGGGCGCCACTGAGCCATTTTTTTATTTTTAAAAAAAACATTGCCAAATTGTCGAAATTTTCGCGAAGCCGGATGTATGTGCAAATTTTGGTGAGTTTTTGAGCATGTTCAGGCCTTCAAATTGGCCATTTTCATTTGCCATGAAAAAATAATAATAATAATAATCCTTCGAAGAACAATAGGGCCTCGCACGCTGAGAGTGCTCGGGCCCTAATAATCCTTCGAAGAACAATAGGGCCTCGCACGCTGAGAGTGCTCGGGCCCTAATAATAATAATCCTTCGAAGAACAATAGGGCCTCGCACGCTGAGAGTGCTCGGGCCCTAATAATCCTTCGAAGAACAATAGGGCCTCGCACGCTGAGAGTGCTCGGGCCCTAATAAACATATACTAGGCCTGCAAGCAGGACTGAACGGGCCCTCGCAATCTAGCGCAACTCGGACGTCACGCAACTCGGACTGTGTGCAGGTCAGGGTGGTGGCAGATCCTCCTCTCTAATCATCTCATTAGAACCTAACATGCTCGAAAGTCGCCTATTTACATTCCCACACCCAAGAGATAAAAACTCCTATTGGAGAGAGTACTACAAAAAAGGAGCCACTACTGAGCTGTGCAGCCAAGCCCTTATTCAAAACCAAAATTAATCTTCTAACTGGGCCAATTCGACCAAGTGTGCCAAATATTGTGGCTCTATAAGCTGCCTGAGTCTCTGAAAAAAAATATTTCCTTTAAATGGCGAACAAAGGGTCGTCACGGCAACAGACAGAGACACGTGGACATTGGCCGTAAATAAGTCTTTTAATAGGTCTTGAAACTACAATGACCAACCTGAAAAGAGCTGGACATGTATTGGAAAAACGAGTGACTTTCTATTGCCACTAGTTGGCGCTGTAGGGTTGATGCAAATGACCCCTACAAGGCCCTTCAGGGTATGACTCTCAACAAGCACGGGAAGTTTGGCGCAGATATGTTGTATATCTGCCAAGTTATGACTGTTCAAAGTTTTTGGAGAGAAAAATTGTTAACAGTCATTTTCACTTTCCTGTTTGGACCCTTCCGCTTCAACGAAACTTCAATATTTTTCATCAGGCACCTGAAGACAGGTCTTAAGGCTTCCCTTATGCAGGTTTGAGGTAGATTGATTTTTTCCTTTTAGAGGAGGAGTGTGTCCCGTAAAAAAGGGCATTTCCTGTTCCCACTAGGAGGCGCCAGGCACAAATGGTAAATTTTCAATCCAGTCCTGCTCAGGCTGGTATACCTCACACACATGCCAGATTTAAAATAGATTGAACGTTGTATGAGGGAGTTATCAGTCATTTTCCGAATTCGGTGTTTTGACGAAAAAATGGCCGACTTTGGCACCCCACCCATGTCAGGCCCGTGAATGAAAACACACCATTTTGATAACTTAAGATTTCATATGCCTCCTGAACAGTCTCGCCAATTTTGAGAATGATCAAACTAATTCCCTAGGTGCCAAGGTGTAAAATGTGCACACTGTAAATCGATAAAAAATTCGCATTCAATCCAAAATACCCGATTTCCTGTTGGGTTTGGAATACGCATGCAAGAGACTTTTTGGAGCAGTTTTGTACAAGGTATCGACTCTCCGAATTTCATCCCTCTACGTTGAAAAAACCTAAATGGAGAGGCCTTTTTGAAAATTTCAAGGGGGCGCCAGTGAGCCATTTTGTTACATTTTTTTGTAACATTGCAAGATTATCGAACGTTATCCAAAGCCGCATGTATGTGCAAATTTTGGTGAGTTTTTATGCATATTCAAGCCTCCAAATGTAAACTCTTACTGTGAACCCATGAAAATTTCACATTCGATCCAAAATACCCGATTTCCTGTTGGATTTGGAATATGGGTGCAAGAGACTTTTTGGAGCAGTTTTGCATAAGGTATCTACTCCCCAAATTTCCTTGCTCTATGTTGAAAAAACCTAATAGGAAAGGCCTTTTTTAAAACTTCTTTCTGTCGCCACTAGTTGGCACTGTAGAGTTGATGCAAATGACCCCTACAAGAACCTTCAGGGTATGACTCTCAACAAACACGGAAAGTTTGGCGCAGATATGTTGCATATCTGCCAAGTTATGATTGTTCAAAGTTTTTGGCGAGACAAATTGTTGACGGTCATTTTCACTTCCAGTTTGGACCTCTCCGCTTCAACGAAACCTCAATATTTTTCATCAGGCACCTGAACACATGTCTTGAGGCTCCCCTGAAACAGGTTTGAGGTCAATAGATTTTTTTCCCTTGGAGGAGGAGCCTGTCTCGTAAAGAATGCCATTTCCTGTTCCCACTAGGGGGCGCCAGGCCTAATGAGTAATATTTCAATGCAGTCGTGTTCAGGCTGGGATATCTCATATACATGCTAGAAATGAAAAAGATTGAACGTTGTATCACGGAGTTTTTAATCATTTTTTGAATTTGGTATTTTGCCTAAAAATGGCCAACTTTGGGACTACGCCCAGGCCAGACCCTTGGATGAAAACTCACCATTTTGAAAACTTAAGATCTCATATGTCTCCTCAATAGTCTGACCAATTTTGAAGACGATCCAACTATTTTCTTCAGCGACAAGGTCTCAAATGTAAATCGATAAAATTTCGCATTTGATCCAAAATTTCCGACTTCCTGTTGGATTTGGAATATAGGTGCAAGAGACTTTTTGGAGCAGTTTTACACAATGTATCGACTCACCAAATTTCATCATTCTACGTTGAAAAAACCTAATAGGACAGGCCTTTTTGAAAATTTCAAGGGGGCGCCACTGAGCCTTTTTGTTAATTTTTTTCAAAGATTATCAAAATTTACGCAAAGTTGAACATATGTGCACATTTTGGTGAGTTTTCGTGCATGTTCAAGCTTCCAAACGTAAACTCCAACTGTGAACCGATAAAAATTTCACATTCGATCCAAAATACCCGATTTCCTGTTGGGTTTGGAATATGGGTGCAAGAGGCTTTTTTGAACAGTTAGGCATAAGGTATCTAGTCCCCAAATTTCATTGCTCTACGTTGAAAACCTGAGAGGAGAGGCCTTTTTGAAAATTTAAAGGGTCAAGGGGGCGCCACTGAGCCATTTTTTGACATTTTTTCAAAACTACGCAAGATTATCGAAATTTACGCAAAGCCGCACGTATGTGCAAATTTTGGTGACTTTTCGTGCATGTTCAGGCCTCCAAATTGGCCATTTTCATTTGTCCTGGAAAAAAAAATAAAAATAATAATAATCCTTTGCAAAACAATAGGGCCTTCGCACGCCTAGTTCTCGGGCCCTAATAATCCTTTGCAAAACAATAGGGCCTTCGCACGCGAAGTGCTCGGTTCTTAATAATAATCCTTCGAAGAACAATAGGGCTTTCGCACGCGAAGTGCTCGAGCCCTAATAATCCTTCGAAGAACAATAGGGCCTTCGCACACGAAGTGCTCGGGCCCTAACTAGGCCTGCAAGCAGGACTGAACGGGCCCTCGCAATCTAGCGCAACTCGGACAGTGTGCAGGTCAGGGTGGTGGCAGATCGTCCTCTCTAATCATCTCATTAGAACCTAACATGCTCGAAAGTCACCTCTTTACATTCACACACCTAAGAGATAAAAACCCCTATTGGAAAGAGTACTACAAAAAAGGAGCGAACAAAGGGTCGTAACGGCAACAGACAGAAACATGTGGACATGGGCCGTAAAATAAGTATTTCAAAAGGTGTTGAAACTACAATGACCAACCTGAAAAGAACTGGACATGTATTGGAAAAACGAGTGACTTTCTATTGCCACTAGTTGGCGCTGTAGGGTTGATGCAAATGACCCCTACAGGACCCTTCAGAGTATGACTCAACAAGCACAAGATGTTTGGCGCAGATATGTTGTAGATCTTCCAAGTTTTATGACTGTTCAAAACTTGTGGTAAGACGAAATGGCTTCAGTCATGTTCACTTCTCCTGTTGGACCCTTCTGCTTCAACCAAACCTCAGTATTTTTCATCAGGCACCTGAACACATGTCTTATGGCTCCCCTGATGCAGGTTTCAGGTGAATAGATTTATTTTCCTTGGAGGAGGAGCCTGTTTCTTAAAAAAAGGCATTTCTTGTTCCCACTAGCGGGCGCTAGGCCAAATGGGTAATATTTCAATGCACTCTTGTTAAGGGTGGAATCCCGCACATACATGCCAGATATGAAAAAGATTGAACGTTGTGTCAAGGAGCTATTAGTCATTTACTGAATTTGTCATTTTGCCCAAAAAATGGCCGAAATTTGGCACCACGCCCAGGTCAGACCCATGAATAAAAATGCACCATTTTGAAAATTTTAGATCTCTTATGTCTCCTGAATAGTCTCACCGATTTTGAAGATGATCCAACTAACTCCTGTAACAAGGTCTCAAATGTGCACCCTGTTAATTGATAAAAATTTCACATTCGATCCAAAATACCCGATTTCCTGTTGGGTTTGGAATATGGGTTCAAGAGACTTTTTGGAGCAGTTTAGCACAAGGTATCGACTCCCCAAATTTCATTGCTCTACATTAAAAAAAACTAATAGGAAACGCTTTTTTGAAAAATTAGAGGGGGCGCCACTGAGCCATTTTGTTACATTTTTTTTAACCTCGCAAGATTATCGAAATCCATGCAAAGCCACATGTATGTGCAAAATTTGGTGAGTTTTCGTGCATGTTCAGGCTTCCAAATGTAAACTATACTACAAATGGATAAAAGTTTCATATTCGATCAAAAATACACGATTTTCTGTTGGATTTGGAAAATGGGTGCAAGAGACTTTTTGGAACAGTTTTGCATAAGGTATGGACTCCCTAAATTTCATTGCTCTACGTTGAAAAATCCCAATAGGAAAGGCCTTTTTAAAAACTCCTTTCTGTCGCCACTAGTTGGCACTGTAGAGTTGATGCAAATGACCCCTACAAGACCCTTCAGGGTATGACTCTCAACAAGCACGGGAAGTTTGGCGCAGATATGTTGTATAGCTGCCGAGTTATGACTGTTTTTTGCGTGACAAATTGTTGACGGTCATTTTCACTTTCCTGTTTGGACCCCTCCGCTTCAACGAAACCTCAATATTTTTCATCAGATACCTGAACACATGTCTTAAGGCTTCAGGCTTCCCTGATTCAGGTTTGAGGTCAATTGATTTGTTTCCCCGAGAAGCAGGAGCCTTTCTCGTAAAAAAGAAAGAAAGAAAAAAAAAAAGGGGGTGTTTCCTGTTCCCACTAGGGGGCGCCAGGCGTAATGGGTAATATTTCAATAAGGTCATGTTCAGGCTGAAATACCTCACATGCATGCCAGATATGAAAAAGATTGCACCTTGAATCAGGAAGTTATTAGTCATTTACTGAATTGGCGTGTTGTCAAAAAACGCCGAATTTGCTCACCTGCCCAGGTCAGGCCCGTGAATGAAAAGTCACCATTTAGACAACCTAACATTTCATATGTGTCATGAACAGTCTGATCAATTTTGAGGAGCATTCAACTTACTGCCTCGGCGTAATGGTCTCAAATGTGCATGCTGGTTTTTGACTAAAATGGCATGTTTTGCAACATTTAATCTAAAATACCCGATTTCCTGTTGGGTTTGGAATATGGGTTCAAGAGACTTTTTGGAGTAGTTTTGCACAACGTATCCACTCCCCAAATTTCATCACTCTATGTTGAAAAAAACTAATAGGAGAGGCCCTTTTTAAAAATTCAAGGGGGCGCCACTGAGCCATTTTATTACATCTTTTCGCAATGTTGCTAAATTCATGAAATTTATGTATGTGCAATTTTGATGAGTTTTCGAGCATGTTCAGACCTTCAAATTGGCCATTTTGAGACAAAATGCAGAGGGTCTTTTCACTTCCCTGTTTGGGTACTTTTTGGGTATTTTTCATCAGATACCTAAAGACATGTCTTAAGGCTCCCCTGATACAGGTTTGAGGTCAAATGATGTTTTTCAACAGGAGGAGGAGCTTTTCTCTTAAAAAAGGGTGTTTCCTGTTCCCTCTAGGGGGCGCCAGGCCAAATGAAAAATATTTCAATGCAGTTGTGTTCAGGCTCAATTACCTCACACGCATGCCAGATATGAGAAAGATTGCACCTTGTATAAGGAAGTTATTCGCCGTCTTAAGACACAATGCCGAGGGTCTTTTTACTTTCCTGTTTGGAGCCCGCCGCGTCAACGAAAACTCAATATTTTTCATCAGATACCTGAACACATGTCTTAAGGCTTTCCTGATGCAGGTTTGAGTGCAATTGATTTTTTTCCCAAGGAGGAGGAGCCATTCTCGTAAAAAAGGCAGTTTCCTTTTCCCAGTAGGGGGCGCCAGGCTGAATGGGTAATATTTCAATGCAGTCGTGTTCAGGTTAAGACACCTTACACGCATTCCAAATATGAAAAAGATTGCACCTTGTATCAAGTTATTAGTTAATTAGTTATTAATTATTATATATATATATATATATTATATATATATACAGGGGTGCACATAAGTGGTCCGCATGCGCGCATGCGTACCGGACGTACACAAACGCGCTGGCCCTCAACGACTTCCATACGCTTTTGCGTACCGATGGCTGACCACCGTATTTGCGGCGGACACGAGAAAAAAACTTCTCAAAATGTCAAAAAGGCAGGCCACACTGAGTAATTACTTCCGTGTTCCCCCACCCCCGTCAAAACACAGACAGACGACAGACGTCACCAGAGCTACCGAAAAAAAGGAGTTTTGCTGAAAAGTAGGAGGTACCATGGCTAGAAGCAAATGATGCTCGCACGGAAATGCGGTACAAAATGTGCTGTGAGAATCCCAATGTCGCCGATAAGAGCAGCGCATTTTATGTAGGGTCAAAGAATTTCAGCCATCCAAACTTTGAAAAGCACTAAAAAAACAGAGAGCATGTGGCAATTAAGCAAACTATCGATGTCAAACAGGACCCCGCTCGCCCTATGGACAAGTGGCGGAATAAAGGTAATGAACAGCGACATGCACTGACAAACGTGTTTTTGCTCGCATTTTACAAAGCTAAACATGCACGTTCAATAAGGTCTTATGAGGAGGACATCCCACTTTTAAAAAGGCTTGGAGTTAATGTGGGAGCCGCATAATGCCCTTTATTTTGAATTGGTGCTTTTTATTTCTTTACATTTCAAAGTAATGGCAATTTTGTTGTGCCAGTTGATGTTAATCAAGCATTAATTGTTAATATAATTAATTAAAGTTAATTGGCTCTAACTAAAGCTTGTCATAAATTTATCGCATCAGGCGGGTTGGCTCTCAAGCTCAATGAGGACCAAGTCACATCTCCAGGTACTCCTCTGAGAACCTGGGCAAAAAAATTATGTGCACCCCTGTATATATATATATATATATATATATATATATATATATATATATATATATATATATAATATATATATATAATAGTTATTAATTAGTTAATTTACTGAATTTGGCGCGTTGCCAAAAAAACACCCGACTTTGGTACACAACCCAGGTCAGGCCTGTGGATGAAAACTCACCATTTTCACAACTTAATATCTCGTATGTCTCATGAAGACTTACACCAATTTTGAGGAAGATCCAACGTACTGGATCGGCGCAAGGGTCTGAAACGTACATGCTGGTTTTCCACTAAAATGGCATGTTTTTCAACATTCACTCCAAAATACCCGATTTCCTGTTGGGTTTGGAATATGGGTGCTGCAGACTTTTTGAAGCGGTCCTGGACAATGTATCGACTCCTCAAATTTCATCGGGGAAGCTTCATTATACATCTTTTGTGTTTTTGTTTTTTCTTTACAAGAAGCATCTATAGCTTCCGATCTATCTAAGAAACAAAGAACAAAGCCCGAAACCCATTTTAGAGCATTAAAACTGGCCACTGGAGGGCAGTAGCGCATTTGGTAAGACCCGCAACCTGATTCAACAGCAATGAAAGGCCGGGCAGCACGGTCGCAGCGCTGGCGTAATGATGCCAGACGGCGGACGACCGAGCAAAACAACTGAGAGGACGCCCAGGATGCCAGGCGTTGGATGACTGAGCAAAACGACTGGGACCACCACTGCAGCGAGCTCGCCGAGCAGACCCCGCAGAGACAGCTAACGATGAGGGAAAAGTTTACCTGGCTGATGCGGCGACAACATCAACAGCGTCATCTCACATTTAGTCATCTGTAAATAAATTGTTACTTTGCTATTTATGATATTTTGTAAAAGGAAAACATTATTCAGATGTTTGGGTTGTAACTAATGCAAAAAATAGCTGTGTTAAAGTCAAAGTTATGTTTGAAATGTATACGTTTACAAAAAGCTCATTTTGTCCCGTTTTTTCATCAGAAATTGGAAAATTGCTCAAACTAAGCTATTTTCTAATGCTGATTTCTAAAGAATGGAAAAAGATATAAACTTACTTTTTTTCTGCTGAAAGAAATAAAGAACTAATAATGTAAAAACATATTACCGGTATGTGGTGATTTTGACATGCTATGTTTAACATGGCTAAATCATCGGGGGGACAGGTGGGTCAAATTATCAATATGTAATAATAATAATATTGTTTTTTTAATTATGAAAAAATAAGTTTAATGACTTAATGAATGTTGTCTCAACTGTGTAATGATAGTTTTTATTGTTAATCTTTGGTGACTTGTGTAATCAGTTCAACTCATAAGTACAATTTTTTAGTCAAACAAGAGGTCAATTATTGGTAAAAACAGTACATCTTTTTTTTTTTTTTTTACAAATGGAAATGGGCTTTATTATTTTTATTTTAGATATAGATGTTGTACAACCAAAATATTGAAAAGAGTGATATAGGCATATATGATTTTGTGTGGATTCACACATTATTCAGACACTATAAATTTAGAAATAGACAAATGTGGTTATAGACAAGCTTCCAAGGTACTTCCGCTTTACTTCCACATTTATACTCGCAACTTCCGTTTTACAATTTCTCCATCCAAAACAACAGTGGAGCTGGGGTAACATTACTCATCAAAATCCCCTAAAAAGGACAATTTGGAAATGACGCATCCATATGCCATCATCTCGACAGGGAAGGACAATATGTTCATGAAGGCAGGTGTGGAACCAAGCTCACGCCACCACAAAGACCGGGTGTTTTTGTAGCCATGTTTGCCGCTGTGTTATGGAAGGTATGTTCTTCCTATCCCTGCATTTTCATGTGTCCAGTGCTCAAAAAATACGAAAGAAAAAATCTTACGCATGAAACGACTTGTTGCTTTTGACGTTCTTATTACAACGATGATTGTAATTATCATTATCTTTATTTCCTATAACTACTGTACTGTTATAGCTGCTAGCCTGTTGCTATTCAGTATGTGTAGATGGCACATAAATGCAAGTGTTACAAGTTTTTTGTTCAGTTGTTTACAGGTGGAAAACACTGTTAGGCAAGGGAAGACAAGTTGATGTGCCTCACAACAACAACTTGCTGTATGTTGATGGACATGTATCTGTAACATCCAGACGCTAGAGAGCGCCATCACACCATGTCATAGGGATTACTTGTCATATCGCGAGATCTGTGTGACGTACTTGCGTGATCCATCATGGCCGAGTAAACAGACCAAGCTCCATCCACGTTCCACTGTCTTTCTTTATTTGAATTAAACATCTTTAAGCCAAAGGGCAAAATATAACATGGTGTCAGAGTAGAGGTTCGCATACTCACCTGAAGAGCTCAAGATGGACGCGTACGGCATCCCAGTGCCACGGATGGATTGGGATTCAGCCAATTTACCGGAGGCATGGCGGCGCTTCAACCTTATATTTTCTGGCCCGCTCCGTGAAAAAGAGGAGGCGGACAAATGTAGCTACCTGTTTTTGTGGATCGGGAAAAAGGGTCGAGATGTGTACAGCACGTGGACACTCACGGCAGATGAGGCGAAGCTGCTCCAGACACACTACGATAAGTATGCGGCCTACATCACGCCAGTCCAACCCCATATACGCCAGATATCGTTTGCATGAGAAAGTACAAGCCCCGGGCGAACCATTTGATCATTTTGTGACTGAGCTTAAGCTGCTGGTCAAAGACTGCGGATACCCAAATGGTGACGAAATGGTCCGCGATCGCATCGTCTTCGCAATAAACTCACCACGTGTCAGAGAAAAGTTGCTAAACGAAGGTGCTAATCTCACATTGGAAAAGGCCATTGACATTGCGCGCGCACATGAGTTAGCACAATCACAACTGAAGGAAATGACAGGGACCAAGGACAAAGCTGATGTTCACACAGTAAAACAAAGGAAAACAAAGTATGTGAAATCCACAAGTCCAAAAACGACAAACAAAGAATGCTACAGAAGTGGAGGCATGCACAGTCCACAAGAGGCATGTCCAGCCAAAGGGAAACAATGCATGAATTGCAAGAAATACAATCATTTTGCTAAAGCTTGTCGAACTAAAAGCATTACAACAACAAAGCCATTCAGAAGACCCTTGTCACGCCTTAGAGCAAGGCGATGAAGATCCGTGCGAGCTATTTATTGACAGTATTACAACCTTGAACAAAGAGAAAAACAATGTTCAGGCTTATGGAGACATACAAGTGGGTCCAAATAAAGAAACAGTGCGGTTCAAAATCGACACAGGTGAAGAAATCAACGCTATTCCAAGCAGCCTGTAAAACAAACTGTTTAAAACGACAACTCTCACTCCACCGATCCAGTCCGTCACAGCATATGGGGGTAAAGCACTGAAGGTATGTGGCGTCTGCAGTCTCATGTGTGAACATAACGATCACAAACGCAAACTTGACTTCCACATCGTTGATGCTAAAGCACCACCCATTGTAAGACTGAGCGCTAGCCTGGAACTAAACCTCATCGGACTAGTAATGGGAGTGAGTGAAACAAAAACTGAAAAAACACTCTGTGACTCAAAAGAAATATTAAAAGAATACACAGATGTATTTCTGGGCATTGGAGAGTTCCAAGGGGAATGCACATTTCGGCTCGACCCAAATGCATCACCGGTGGTCTACCCTCCACGCAGAGTCCCCATCGCGTTACGGGAACGACTGAAAGAGGAACTCGACAAAATGGAGAACGAGAAGGTCATCACAAAGGTAACTGAACCTACTGACTGGGTCAACGCACTGGTAATTGTAGAAAAACAACAGAAGAACAAGCTATGTTTAGACCCCAGAGACCTAAACAAAGCGATTCAAAGGCCCCACTATCCTCTGCCAACACTTGAGAACGTTACGACCAAGCTAGCTGGAGCGCAGTACTTCAGTGTACTCGACGCTAGGTCAGGCTACTGGGCGATAAAACTGAGCGAGGAGTCGTCATTGCTGACTACATTCAACACACCCTTCGGCAGGTACAGGTTTCTAAGGCTGCCGTTTGGGATCGTTTCAGCGCAGGACGAATTTCAAAGGCGCGTTGACGAAACCTATGAAGGACTTACTGGTGTCACCGCCATTGTAGACGACATTCTGGTGTTCGAAAAAAATAAAACGGAACACGATGAAAACCTACGGGCAATGTTAAAGCGCACTCGAGAAAGATGACTTAAACTAAATCCGGACAAGTGCAAAATCGGTGTCCAGCAAGTCAGCTACTTCGGGCACACCCTCCCAGACAAGGGGATCAGCCCGGATCGAGGCAATCCGAGGAATGGCACCACCTCAATCCAAACCCGAGCTCGAGACCATCCTTGGAATGATCAACTATCTGGCCAGGTTCACACCTCGGATCTCTGAAGTAAACGCACCACTAAGACAACTTTTGAAGCAGGACAGCGAGTTCACGTGGGACACGGTCCACGACAGGGCATTCAACCAAATCAAAGAACTGATCACAAAACATCCCGTCCTGTCATACTTCAACCCCAAGAAAGAGCTCACACTCCAAGTGGACGCTTCAAAGTGCGGCTTAGGTGCTGTGCTACTCCAAGACGAAAAGCCAGTCGCTTATGCATCCAAATCGCTAAACAGCACAGAGCAAAACTACGCCCAAATCGAAAAGGAACTATACGCCATGTTGTTCGGATGTAAGCGTTTCCACAAATACGTGTATGGCAGAAAGGTTCTTGTAGAATCTGACCACAAACCACTGGAGGCAATACTGAAAAAAACCCTCTCAGCTGCTCCACCTCGGCTTCAAAGGATGATACTGCAACTGCAAAAGTACAACATCCACCTCACTCACAAGCCCGGTAAGGAAATACCCGTGGCGGACACGTTGTCCAGGAAGTCGATCGAGCACAATGACGACAACATACAAGAAGGCCTGGATGCACAAGTTCACATGCTCATGAAAAGTATTCCAGTAAGCGACAATAAAATCGAAGAAATCAAAATGGCCACTGCACTTGACATACAACTCACAGCGCTCAAACAGGTCACTAAAACAGGATGGCCTAACCAACGCAAGCAATGCCCACAGCTGATCCAGGAATTTTGGAACCATCGAGACGAAATCTGTGAAGGTGACGGCATAATGTTCAAAGGTGAGAAAATCATTGTCCCCCAGAGTCTCAGAAAAGAAATGCTAAACCGCATTCATGAACGTTGAGAAGTCCAAAAACAGGGCACATGACCTACTGTTTTGGCCACTCATGGGTCAACAAATCGAAACCATAATCGGACAATGCAGTATCTGCCAAGAACGACAAAATGCCAACGCCAAAGAACCACTACTGTCACACGCTATTCTCGAACGCCCATGGCAGGTAGTTGGAACGGACCTATTTACATGGAACGGAAAAGACTATGTCATAATAGTGGACTATTACAGTCGATTTTTCGAAATGGAACAACTGAACAGCTGCACTGCACAGGCTGTCACCAGCATTTGCTCGGCATGGCATCCCTGAGCGCGTCATCAGCGACAACGGCCCATACTACAGCGCAGATGAGTTCAAACGCTTTGCCGAGGTTTGGGACTTCACTCACACCACCAGCAGTCCCAAATACCCCCAGAGCAACGGCCTTGCAGGGAAAACTGTACAAACAGCCAAACGCATCCTGAGCAAAGCAAAAGCCGATGGTAAAGACTACTTTATTGGACTTTTAGAGTACAGAAACACACCTGTTGACAATCTTAAGTGCCCAGCACAACTGTTGATGAGTCGCAGACTACGCTCTATCCTCCCTGCAACAGCCAAACAGCTACAGCCGAAACACACAGCAGCGCGCAGTAAAAGAGCGCAGATCATCGTGCCAACGGCGTCAGCAGTTCTACTACAACCGATCGAGCAGAGAATTACCACCACTCACCGCAGGAGAGCACATCCGCTTTCACCACCACGATGGTTCATGGCAACCCGCAAGAGTGATAGAACCAGCTCACACCGACCGGAGCTATCACATCGAGACCGAGGAAGGACAGAGGCTTCGACGTAACCAACGGCATTTGCGTGAGACCAAAGACAATCCGAGCAAAGCTGAGGAAACCGAATCCTTGCCACAAGCGAGCCAAGACCCAGCAATGCCGACACCCGTCGAAACCAGCCCGCCCTCGACTCAATCTGAGTACACTACCAGATCGGGTAGAGCCATCAAGCCAAGACAAGTGTTAGACCTATAAAATAATAGCAAAGTGTGTTCTACTGTTCAGGTAATAAGCTAAAGTTAATAGCACTTATAACATAACACAAATAACACAAAAAAAAACAAAAAAACATTTGAGTCACTTGCACAAATTTTATTTTACTCTTGTTATTGCAATATTATTTTCACTATATTGGTGATTGTTCTGCTAGCACTTTGGTTATGCTTATTTAGTACTATGGACCCCCCTCACCAACGTCACACAATGACGTGTCGCTGTATCCGGCCGCCATATTGTCCGTCATTGTTTATCTTCAATGGTTTCAGTTTGTCGTGCAATTTATAGTGCAATTCATAGAAGCCCCGGTGCTTTCAGACGCTGTAAACTCATTGGATGCGTTGCATAAAAGGCGTTATGTGGAAAAGCTTCAGTCTATCCTTTCGCCAGATCCATATTTGATGCCTAAATCGGTATTTTTCGACCTGCTGTCTTCGCAGTCTCTGCCTGACATCTGCTACCCTGATATCTACAACTATCTTGTCCACACAAAATCAGCCTATTCTCATGAAAGTTTGAAAAACTTTAAGAGCAGCACTCTAAGCAACATTACCCCGTGTGACCCTTTAGTTCCAATTTTCTAAAATGGCGACAATCAATAAAAAAATAAAAGTTGACTGCGATGGCCGACGCTTCAAGGATAGGTGGATATTGGACTATTTCTTCATTAAAATACGCAACAACTGTGTCTGCCTCATTTGCAAAGAGACAGTCGCTGTTTTCAAAGAATTCGATGTGACGCAATATTACCAAACAAGACACGCTGACATGCACGACAACATTACAGCGAAGATACGCAGCGACAAATTATAGCAACTTGAAGCTAGTTCAATTTCACAGCAGCAGTATTTCGCAAGAGCCCGAGTGTCGAAAGAGAACGCCACAAAGGCGAGATTGTTGAAACTATGAATTAAAAAAAAATAATAATAAAGCAAATGTGACACACAGAAAGGCTTGCTAAAATTTGTTTAAATATATTGTTCTACGTAAATCAGCCAAGGTAGCCCTCCACATTTTTACCACACCAAATCTGGCCCCCTTTGCAAAAAGTTTGGACACCCCTGTTTAACTGATGATCCGTAGACGAGGCCAGCTTCTTTCACTTGTTACCAGCTAAATATTATTCAAAAAATAATGATGGCGGAAGAAATAAGCATCTTTAATTTGAAACTGTATGTTGTCGGCGATTAGCCTCGCAATGATCTTAATTGTGGTTGTCAGCCCAAAACCCTCTAAATATATATTAAATGCATCTTACCAGATATAAAATGACTACTACATAATCAGTGGTGATCGTTTAGTGCCCAGTTTTCTCGTCGAATTGCAGCAGTCCATCTCGCTTTCCTCTCCGGGTCTCTCGGAATATGGTAGAACTTCAAGTCTCTCCACCTATCTTCTCTGTTACTGCAACCAACCGCCACACACGCCTTCACCATTTTGATTATTAATGTTAACGAGCAGAAAAACACGCCATAAGAGGAGGAATTTACGTAGCGGTAATGCGTAAACACGACAAGCTGACGGACAATATGGCGCGAAGGCGTGGTTGTGACGTCATGTGAGTGGGGTCTATAGGTCAATGATAACTATGTTGTTTAAACTTGTTAGCAATACCACCAAATGGGATTTCACGTGTTGAATGAAGCTGCATGTTCACATGGTTATAGACATACAATTATGTGATTTATTTTTCTAAAAGAAGGGAGATGTAACATCCAGACGCTAGAGAGCGCCATCACACCATGTCATAGGGATTACTTGTCACATCGCGAGATCTGTGTGACGTACTTGCGAGATCCATTATGGCCGAGTAAACAGACCAAGCTCCATCCACGTTCCACTGTCTTTCTTTATTTGAATTAAACATCTTTAAGCCAAAGGGCAAAATATAACAGTATCCAGACTACGTGCGTTCTAGCCGGGGGGGTGCCGAGAGGCTGAGGCTGGGAGATGAGGGCTCGCCTCGTGGCGAACCGTCAGCTCGATCCCGAGATCCAACTACTTGCTTTTTAACTGCAGCAACTTTAAGATACGCTATTGTTCTGCTGTCTGATATCACGTTGTCGTCCGCTATTTTTCTAATAATTTTATAAATTGTGATTTATTGACCTGTTTTGCACATGCACCAATAGTTTTAAATAATACAAGAAATGCAATCATGTTGTCCATGTTTCATTGCGAATAATATCTCCAATTAAAAAGACTGACATACAATTTTTGTTTAGATGTACATATCTTGTAGTATTTCCTTGTAACAATAAAATCCGTGTCAGCCCTTCTGCATTTGGCAAATGTAACATTATTTGTAATTCCACCTCATTTTGATCGATCATGTGGCCGGCGTATCAATCTACACTTCCCGTCAACACATGCTGACAGTTTGTTATAATTTTGTCCAAGAATGATCAACGAAGTGATAAGAACAATCATACAATCTTTTAGGTATATCCTTAGGTTTAAATCACATCCTTAACTTCTTGTCTAAAGCTGGTTTCGTTTAAGGCGTATGGCGAGGTAGATCCACACTGGCGCTTTGAAGCTGGACGCTGTTCAAATCAGTCCACTTAAAACGATATATACAGTGTATCACAAAAGTGAGTACCATTTTTGCAGATATTTAAGTACATCTTTTCACGGGACAACAATAGCAAAATGACACTTTGAGAACATGAAAAGTAGTCCGTGTCCAGCTTATATGATAGAGTTAATTTATTTTCCCCTCAAAATATAGCCATTAATATCTAAACCCCTAGCATCAAAAGTGAGTACACCCCTTAGTGAAAGTTGTCAATATTAACATACAACTGTCAATATTTTGTATGGCCCCACTATTATCCAGAACTGCCTTTACTCTCCTGGGCATGGAGTTGACCAGAGCTTCACAGGTTGCCACTGGAATGCTCTTCTACTCCTCCATGACGACGTTGCGGAGCTGCCAGATATTTGACTTTGCGCACCTCCACCTTCCGCTTGAGGATCCCCCAAAGATGTTCTATTAGGTTCAAGTCTGGAGACATGTTTGGCCAGTCCATTACCTTTACCCTCAGCCTCTTCAGTAAAGCAGTGGTCATCTTGGAGGTGTGTTTGGGGTCATTGTCATGCTGGGACACTGCCCTGCGACCCAGTTTCTGGAGGGAGGGGATCATGCTCTGCTGCAGTATTTCACAGTACATGTTGGAGTTCATTTTTCCCTCAATGGAATGTAACTCTCCAACACCTGCAGCACTCATGCAACCCCAGACCATGACATTCCCACCACCATGCTTGACTGTAGGCATGACACACTCATCTTTGTACCCCTCACCTGGTCGCCACCACACGTTTGAGACCATCGGAACCATACAAATTAATCTTTGTCTCATTAGACCATAGGACATGGTTCCAGTAATTCATGTGCTTTGTTGACATGTCTTCAGCAAACTGTTTGTGGGCTTTCTTGTGTACCAGCTTCAGAAGAGGCTTCCTCCTGGTGTGACAGCCATGCACCTCAATTTGATGTAGAGTGCGGCGTATGGTCTGCGCATGAACAGGCTGACCTCCCACCTCTTCAATCTCTGCAGCAATGCTGACAGCACTCCTGCGGCATTCTTTCAACGAAAGCATTTGGATGTGACGCTCAGTACGTGCGCTCAGCTTCTTTGGACGACCAACCCGAGGCCTGTTCTGAGTGGACCCTGCTCTTTTAAAACGCTGGATGATCTTAGCCACTGTGCTGCTGCTCAGTTTCAGGATGTTGGCAATCTTCTTGTAGCCTTGGCCATCTTCATGTAGCGCAACAATACGTCTTTTAAGATCCTCAGAGAGTTCTTTGCCATGTGGTGCCATGTTGGAAGTTTCAGTGACCAGTATTAGAGAGTGTGAGAGCTGCACTACAAATTTGAACACACCTGCTCCCTGTGCACCCCTGGACCTAGTAACACTAACGAGTCACATGACATTTTGGAGGGAAAATGACAGGCAGTACTCAATTTGCACATTTTGGGATATAGTTTCTATGGGGTGCACTCACTTTTGTTTCCAGGGGTTTTAGATATTAATGGCTATATTTTGAGTTATTTTGAGGAGTCACATGACATTTTGGAGGGAAAATGACAAGCAGTACTCAATTTGGAAATTTAGAGATATAGTTTCTAAGGGGTGTACTCACTTTTGTTGCCAGGGGTTTAGATAATTGTTATAATTGGAGTTATTTTGGAGGGGAAATAAATTAACTCTTATTAAATAAGCTGCACACAGACTACTTTTTATTGTGTCAAAGTGTCATTTTGTCAGTGTTGTCTCATGAAAAGATATATCTGCAGAAAAGCGAGGGGTGTACTCACTTTTGTGATACACTGTATAGGCACTTCCTGGAGTTCACGCACAGCACAGAAAGTCTCGGAGTCTCATCTACGGCGTGCTTAATCTATTTTTGGAGATTCAGTGGGTTCCTCTGGTTTCATTTTCCAGTTTTAACTTTGTAAACACACTGCTTACTTCAACGGCAATTCATGTTGTTCTTTCTAAACCGGAAGTTCGGAGCAGAAGTTCTCCAAGATTGCGCCGCTCATGTTTCGCTCAGGAAACTCGTCTATTGCGACAAAGTCTTTTGCAAGCACATTATCCCTCGATATAGCTTTTTATAAGTGATTATGGGATTTGTTATTGTTATCAATATCTTTGAAAGAAATGGTTTTCCTAGATAATTATTAGCTGTCATGTTACAGGAATTGATGCAGTTGGGATCCACATGATGGTAAAATTAAAAATTTGAATAGGCCAACTAAGTTAAAACAAGTTTTATTGCTATCGGTTTTTTAATTGTGTTTCCCTTAACACCTGAAGAGTTTGTTGACAGGATGAAATCATATTCACTGCAACGTGAGTAAGCGAACCAAAAGGACTGTTGAGAGTGGCGACGCAGAGCCAACTTGCAAAAGGCGCCAACTCTTGGATGACATGTCATGAGCCGACCCGCCTTGTGGCTGAATGTCCATTCTTGGATGGCATATCCAAGGGGATCCACTCTGGCCATGCTCCTTGCTGGAAAGGTGGAGGATGTGATGTCTCGTGAACAATACTGCGTTTGCATTCCGAGTAGCACATCACCGGAACATGCACGCCTCACAGTGTGTCAGTGGAATGGCTAATTTTGTCCGATATAGATGGCTTCACACCCTCTCCCAAGTCGTCATGTTGACGGCCTTCTAACCTTGCAGCGGATGCCATTGAATCCTTTGAAATTATGTAATTGTTTATTAAACTTCTCAACCATCGTAGAGATATCTCAACAAGTTTAAATAAAGTTATTAAATGATGATATATCAGATCAAATGGAGAGATTAATGATTAGCCATAATGTGAAAAAATTAGGGCACCCCATTAAATATTCAGTACTTTATTAAGAAATGTTCACATATCAATGTCTGATCTTGTTTTTCTTTATCTCTAGAAAAGAACGTGATTTAATTTCAGGTAAACAACAAAAATTAACATTGTTTTACTAATTAAACCAAATACATATTTGCACATACACATATTGTATCTGAGGAAAAAGTTAGGACACCCTACCATCTAATAGCTTTCTGATATTAAAGTCGATTTAATGCAATATTTCTGGCACATTGAGCACAATCAGTTGCATTTCAGCAAAGAAAAAAACAAAAAACAAAAAAAAACTAAAAAATGAAGCCAAAGCCATTTACCAGCCATTTTAAACAGAGTTGCATTTTTACAATATACATGGTCCCAAGGAGGATATGTTCCACTACTACCCATTCGCATGATGTTATTCTGTCTGAAAGGTAGACAAAAACTATAATTAAATTCAGTGCATTGCGAGGTATCAAAAAATATTCATCAAAGTGAAAAAATTCCCATATTTTCATTTTGATACACAGGAGACATTTTACATAGAGATGCGACCGAAAATTCGGCGCCGAAAACTCGCCCAAAAATAGCTAAAAATGCAATCTCGGTCGAAATGTTTTGAATACCAAAAGTTTACCATTGAATCGTGTGAAGAACCTTAGTCCTCTTGTGAAGATGTCATTAAAACAAAGCGAGAAGCAACATGCTGGCTGACGCAGTCTTGCAAAAACGCCTAGCCCACAGCCAACATGACCGCGGTTTGGAAGTATATTTTCAGGTATCAAACAGTGTTGTTCTCGTCAACGATGAGGACAACGAAAACATTTTGTTAATGGACATTTTTTTCATGAAGATGACGTCATGATGACGAGCTGAAAATGCGTCTTTGATAACTTTAACGTGACGAAAAGATTGCCAATTTACATCTGACGAGATGACAACGACATGAAAATGTGCATCGTACCAGTCATATGTTCACAATTCGTGACATTTGACAGTTGTGCACGTGTTTTTTTTTTTTTTGTGCTGTAGTCGGTCAGCCTGCTTCCAAGCCAGCCGTCATTCACGTGACTTGCGCACGCCCCCACCCTCCCCCGAGGCAGTCCAGATGAGCAGTAATCTAACATCAACATTAATGGCGGCTCCAGGCGCGAGGATTCATGGTCGCATTTTAACTATAATTCCAACCGAAAGAAACATGCAAATGCACTGTCCCCGTGGGAGACAAGTGTGGCGGCTGTGGCTACATACTTGGTGGAGAAAATACCTGTACTATGAATCTGAAGACACACATCAAAGTTCGACACACTGATATTTATCAAAAGGAAAGTTATCAGACTTATAGTGTTATTCAGCAAATGGTCCGTTATCATTTTAATATGTATTTTCCCACATTTTTGGTGTAAATGGAGCGCTGAGTTTAGGCTAATATTTTAGTTTATTTGCGCTGCTATTTATAGTAAGCCTTTGAAAGCAAACAATGTGCAGCCTGCTAACATGTTATGAGGAGAACATTTGGCCATATTTGATGACGCAGCACGCACTTTAACCAGTATTTGGATTGTCTAATAATACATAGTGTAAAGACGTGTTGCTGTTTCCCATAGGTTTAAAACCGGGAAAGTACTAGATATACATACATATAGACACCTGCCTAAAACTTTTGCACAGTACTGTATATTTTTATTATATTATGTATATACAGGATATACTGTATGTATATATTTTCCCCAAGTGGAAGCTTCCATTATCCTAATAAATTTAATCATTAAAAAAATATATATACAGTGGGGCAAATAAGTATTTAGTCAACCAATAATTGTGCAAGTTCTCCAAGTTGGAAAATATTAGAGAGGCCTCTAATTTTCAACATTGGTAAACCTCAACCATGAGAGACAGAATGTGGAAAGAAAAAAAAGAAAATCACATTGTTTGATTTTTAAAGAATGTATTTGCAAATCATGGTGGAAAATAAGTATTTGGTCAATACCAAAAGTTCATCTCAATACTTGGTTATGTACCCTTTGTTGGCAATAACGGAGGCCAAACGTTTTCTGTAACTCTTCACAAGCTTTTCACACACTGTTGCTGGTATTTTGGCCCATTCCTCCATGCAGATCTCCTCTAGAGCAGTGATATTTTGGGGCTGTCGTTGGGCAACACGGACTTTCAAATCCCTCCACAGATTTTCTATGGGGTTGAGATCTGGAGACTGGTTAAGCCACTCCAGGACCTTGAAATGCTTCTTACGAAGCCACTCCTTTGTTGCCCTGGCTGTGTGTTTGGGATCATTGTCATGCTGAAAGACCCAGCCACGCCTCATCTTCAATGCCCTTGCTGATAGAAGGAGATTTTCACTCAAAATCTCTCGATACATGGCCCCATTCATTCTTTCCTTTACAGAGATCAGTCGTCCTGGTCCCTTTGCAGAAAAACAGCCCCAAAGCATGATGTTTGTACCCCCAGTACACAGTTGGTATGGTGTTCTTCGGACGCAATTCAGTATTCTTTCTCCTCCAACCACGAGAACCTGTGTTTCTACCAAAAAGTTCTATTTTGGTTTCATCTGTCCATAACACATTCTCCCAGTCCTCCTCTGGATCATCCAAATGCTCTAGCGAACCGCAGACGGGCCTGGACGTGTACTGGCTTCAACAGGGGGCCAGGTCTGGCAGTGCAGCATTTGAGTCCCTGGCGGCGCATTGTGTTACTGATAGTAGCCTTTGTTACTGTGGCCCCAGCTCTCTATAGGTCATTCACTCGGTCCCCCCATGTGGTTCTGGGATTTTTGCTCACCGTTCTTGTTATTATTTTGACGCCCCGGGGTGAGATCTTGCATGGAGCCCCAGATCGAGGGAGATTATCAATGGTCTTGTATGTCTTCCATTTTCTAATAATTGCTCCCAGAATTGATTTGTTTACACCAAGCTTTTTACCTATTGCAGATTCACTCTTCCCAGCCTGGTGCAGGTCTACAATTTGTCTCTGGTGTCCTTCGACAGCTCTTTGGTCTTGGCCATAGTAGAGTTTGGAGTGTGACTGAGAGGTGGACAGGTGTCTTTTATACCGATAATGAGTTAAAACAGGTGCTATTAATACAGGTAACGAGTGGAGCCTCGTTAGACCTCGTTAGAAGAAGTTAGACCTCTTTGACAGCCAGAAATCTTGCTTGTTTGTATGACACCAAATACTTATTTTCCACCCTAATTTGGAAATAAATTCTTTAAAAATCAAAACATGTGATTTTCTGTTTTTTTTTTTCCACATTCTGTCTCTCATGGTTGAGGTAACCCATGTTGACAATTACAGGCCTCTCTCATCTTTTCAAGTAGGAGAACTTGCACAATTGGTGGTTGACTAAATGCTTATTTGCCCGACTGTATATCATGGCACCTGAGAGTTAAATCGGGTGAGCCAGTATTTTTGGCGATAGTGTGGAAGCACATCATACAAGGATTGGACAAAGAACATGTAAGGGACCAAAAGTGCCAACCCTCAACAGGATTTGAGGAAGTGCTATAGAATACAATTGTAGTGCATGCAAAATCTGATGAAGCCAGCATCGATAACAGGCAAAGCAGTCATTGGCTACTGCTTCTCACACCAACACACACGTGTCTCTTAATCTCATCCTTCAGAGTGAATACTTGACCACAAACTGAGCAGGAAAAAGGTTTTTCACCAGTGTGGGTTCTTATGTGTCTTTTTAAGGTTTCTATATGAGCGAATCTTTGACCACAAACAACACAAAAAAGGTTTTTCGCCAGTATCAATTCTTGTGTCGTTTTAAATTTTGCTTCTGCGCGAATCTTCGATCATAAACTGAGCAGGAAAAAGGTTTTTCACCAGTATGGGTTTTTGTGTGTGTTGTTCTCCCGACTGAACAAAACATTTTCTACAAACTGAGCAGGAAAAAGGTTTTTTTCCAGTGTGGATTCTTGTGTGTTTTGTTAAAGTGATCCTCTAGATTTGAGACAAGTAATTCTTAAAAGATACATCTTAGTATGAGTTATAATAATTTGACATTAAATCCCTCTTAATGTTTTCGTTTTAATAAAATTTGTAAAATTATTTTAACTGATTGTTCGCCATGGTTGTTGACGTCGCAGTGCTGTGACGTCACAAATCCCGCTGCCAGACTTCAGCGTGTCATTCATTAGCAACATCTCGTCAGTTCGTCCCTTCCAATTTGAACCAGAGCGGAAAAGTGAAGAGCAGGACAGCACTGTCAGTCGTTCACAAGACGAGCAGCAAAGGCGATATGCAGAGCAAGAAATACCTGATGAGGCAAGAGTTGGGCTAAACTTCTGGTGTACTTGCGGCAAGTGCATCTCGATGACAACGGAGCGAGAGAGCGTATGTTGTCGAGAACTCAGGTTTTTGTCAGCAGATCTTCAAGGTGAGTTATTGCGTCATCAAACTCATTCCAATATAATTGTGTAGATTGTTAGCATCCAGAGCTGTCGTATGCTTTACATACAGTACAGGCCAAAACACATTGGCATTCGTGCATTTTTATTTTCTTGACCATTGACATTATAAACTCTCACTGAAGGCAATAAAACTATGAATGTGTGGCGAGCTAGGGAAGGATGCGGAGTATCAAACCACGGAGCTAATCCGCGTTGTTTTATTGACATTTAGGCTGCAAGAAATAGCAATGTCTGTCTGGCATGCGACCCGCGGAAGGTAACAGTTATTTCCAGCTGTTCCCTTCACAAAGTACCCCCCCCCCCAACCACACAACGTGCCAACATAATTTCCGCCGGTGAATTCTGTTATAACTTGCTACAAATGCACACGTGTGTATTGTGTACTTAGAAAAAAGGTGAAATAACTAAAAACGTGTGATATTCTAGTATCTTCAAAGTAGTCACCCTTTACTCTGATTACTGTTTGGCACTCTTGCCATTCTCGCGATGAGCTTTCAGAGGGAGTCCCCTAAAATGGATTTTGACTTCACATGTATGCCATTCCGGCGATGAGAATTTATTGCTTTATCAATGGGGTTGGGACATTTGTGTTGCATTGAATGAATTGCATTGGACGTGCTTTGATCAGTTTGAGTGGCAGCATCACTCATATTAGCTGAATACTGAACACACACTGCCTGATGAACTGACAGTAGAGGTGAATTATTAGCTTCCTCTGTGACTAGCGGTACGCCCAAAGGTTCGCCTCCCGCTGTAGCGACAGGAGCGGCTTGGGTGCTTAAGAGGGCGGCCAGAGTGTCTCGTCCGTCTCGCTTCATTGCGCGCCTTTCACTCGATATCCGAGCAGGCTGAGGCTTCTTGTGTGGGAAAATAGTTGGAACAGCATTTGGTTTTAGTCTGCGCTTATATCTAGCCGCTCCGGTGAGATCTTTCATTAGTTGTCATCTACTAAAATCCTCAAACGCAGTAGGAGAAAAATGGCGACAACAAAGCCTTGGTTGTTTGGGAAGATTTGCTTGTCTACAGGCATTTCCCCAAACCTTTCTCCTCTTCTTGTCAACAGGAAATTTGTGGAGACTCTCATCACTCTCCTTGTTTCCATTTGACTCGAAATTGCATCCATAAGCAGCACATCGTGGCATTTTACTTCGCGAGTTAAGCCAGCAATACACAGTTGTTGTACACACGCTACACGATTGGAAAAATATCATCTACGTCATCACCCCCGCGCCCGCAGAACATGGCGCCAACTATCGGTCAAAATATGCACTAAATATTATAAAATATTTCCATTGATTTAACATTTTATGTGTTTCTAACGACATATTTTAATACAAGAGAACAATTGTGATTTATTAGAGCCTACATGTCTTTAAAATCGAGGATCACTTTAAGTCTCCTGTATGAACAAAACTCTTTCTACAAACTGAGCAGGAAAGAGGTTTTTCTCCTGTGTGGATTCTAGTGTGTTGTTTTAATTTTTGCTTGTGAGCAAATCTTTGATCACAAACAGAACAGGAAAAAAAGTTTTTTCGCCAGTGTGGGTTCTTGTATGTATTTTCAAGCAATTTTTTGAGTGAATCTTTGACTACAAACTGAGCGGGAAAAAGGTTTTTCACCAGTGTGGGTTCTTGTGTGGTATATCAAGTGGCTGCTCTCCCTGAATCTTTGGTCACAAATTGAGCAGGCAAAAGGTTTTTCGCCAGTGTGGATTCTTGTGTGTTTTGTTAAGTCTCCCGTATGAACAAAACTCTTTCCACAAATTGAGCAGGAAAAAGGTTTTTCGCCAGTGTGGGTTCTTGTGTGTCGTTTTAAGGTGATCGCGTGACTAAATCTTTGACCACAAACTAAGCAGGAAAAAGGTTTTTCACCAGTGTGGGTTCTTTTGTGACTTTTTAAGTTTTGCTTTAGAGGGAATCTTTGACCACAAACGGAGCAGGAAAAAGGTTTTTCGCCAGTGTGGGTTCTTGTGTGTTGTTTTAAGTGTTGCTTATCAGCAAATCTTTGATCACAAACCAAGCAGGAAAAAGATTTTTCGCCAGTGTGGGTTCTTGTGTGTTTTGTTAAGTCTCCCGTCTGAACAAAACCTTTTCCACAAATTGAGCAGGTAAAAGGTTTCTCACCAGTGTGGATTCTTGTGTGTTTTGTCAAGTCTCCCGCCTGAACAAAACCTTTTCCACAAATTGAGCAGGTAAAAGGTTTTTCGCCAGTGTGGGTTCTTGTGTGTCGTTTTAAGGATCCCTTGTGACTAAATCTTTGACCACAAACTGAGCAGACAAAAGGCTTCTCACCAGTGTGGCTCCTCATATGCGTACGACAGGTATACTTATTAGCAAAGGTTTTTCCACACTGGGAGCATTTGCAGAGTTTGTCGTCATTGTGAGATGTCGTATGACCATCATCATTGTAAGGTGAGTGTGACGTGGCACCATCTCTGTCTGGTGGAGCAATGTCAATGTCTGCTTGCAATCCTTCCGATGAGCTGCTGGTACTCCCCCTGCTTGGAGGCTCCGCCCCTCTGCTGGCCTCACTCGGACCATCTTCACTCTTCAAGGGCTTACCAGTCAACCTGGTGAGACGCTCCTCCTCTTCACCATATGGCAGCTCCTCCTCCTCCTCCTTTTTGATTGGAAGTTGCTCTTCTCTCTCCTTCTGCTGACAGGGCTCTGCCTCCTCCTCCTCTTTGATTTGGGGGAGCTCTTTAACGCCAGGAGATTTTGGCTCAGCACCAAGATATTTTCTGAAACCTGCAAGACACAAGAAAACGACTGATTTATCTTATGGACCACAACCGTGCCAACGACCAGTAGGAGTGCAACGGTTTGCGGTTCAAAGCCGAACCGTACGGTTCGCCCTGTACGGTTCAATACGTCTTTATGAACCGTGCCTTTTCGGCTTTGCAATTAATTTATTCCGAACGCTTGTGGAATGAATTGGTCGAGCGCTGCGTTCGACGTGAAGCACAGCCCTCTGACGAAGGCGGAAGTGCCCGCCGAAACATGTCAGGTAAATAAAACCACCAACTATTGCCTGGGATAAAGGAAAGAGTTTGACGAAGTGAAGCACAGCTGTGGAGAAATTCCCGCCCCGCCGCAAGTAAATGTCCGATCGCTGTCAAGCACCTGTGTAATAGAAGCCGAGTAATGTCCTCTCTCGCTTACGAGCGAAGTGTAAGTGAAACAAGAAAGAAAACAAAAAGCTATGGCGAGCGGAGGAGTGGAGAGACCTAATTTTGAGGAAGCACTGGCTTCTTTCAAATCTGCGGTGTGGCAACATTTCGGTTTCCCCGTGGACTACATTGCGGTGGGAGAGAAAATAGGAGGGAGAGAAAATATTGAAAAAAAAAAAGCATTGCAAGCATTGCTCAGCGCTTGTTCCCTATGCTAATGGCAACACTTATTTCAAATCTTTTTTATTGTTTTTTTCATAATAACACAACAATTTACAAATACATACAAACAATATGAGCGACATCCACAAGTAGACATGGAAACAGCATTTGGTGCACACATTCAATGACGGAGGGAGAAAGGAAAAAAAAAAGACGAAACACAAATACATACCGGTAGTCTGGGATACACAGGATGGCTACTTAGCTTGACATTTCAGAGTCCCAGCGACTCAAAGGGGGCAAATCGGCTATGTAGAAAGGTAGAGCTGGACAGCACCTTACAGCATATTTTACGAGATGTTCAGCATTGTTTACACGACAATATATGGAAATCAGACTAAATTGCAGACGGGTAAAGGGGGGGGGGGGTTTAGGCTGTAGCATCTTAGTTAATTTAATGATAGGGAGCTATGTTTTAAATCGGGTCTCAAAAAAGGATAAAAATGGTTGCCATGTTTTTGTGTATGTCTGGAGAGAGCCGTTCACAACATGTCTTAGGTGTTCCAGTTTTAAATTGGACATAACTTCTTCCATCAGGCGCTTAAAAGATGGAGGCTCAGTCTTTTTCCAATTAAGTAAAATCATGTGCCTCGCAAGTAGAGTAATAAAAGCTATTGCCCTGGCCTGGTGTGATGAAACTAATATGTTTGATGGGACATTCCCAAACAGTGCGGCAATACAGTTTGGCGAGATGTCCATCTTACATAGAGATGACAGTGTTGTGAAAATTTCTCTCCAGAATACATACAGCCTTGGGCACACCCAAAACATGTGGCTCAAGTTGGCCGGGGTGAGACCACATCTTGGGCATGCTGGGTTAGCACCTGGATACAGTTTCGAAATTTTACCTGGTGGCCAGTGTAATCTGTGGAGAATCTTAAACTGTATTAGTCCATGTCTTACACAAACAGATGATGAATGGATTGACATGATAGCAGTTTGCCAAGTGTGATCAGTGAGCTCCTCACCCAGCTCTTCCTCCCATTTTTGTTTCAAATGGGTTAAAGAGGGAGATGCAGCACTTTGAATCCTGTCATACAGAGTTGAAACTATGCCTCTGATGGTGGGGTCTAATTCCAAGCAATCGTCAAGCCAAGTTTTAGGTGGCAAGATAAGTGAGAATTTCTTCTTCACAAAACTGCGAGCTTGAACATATTTGAAAAAGTCTGATTGCGACAGGCCAAAATCCTCTTTTAGCTGGTTGAAAGAGGCAAATTTCCCATTTCTAAAGAGATCCTTTACATGTGACAAACCCCCCCTTTGCCATCGCTGGAAAGATGGATCGATAAGTGATGGGGCGAAATGGACATTGGAATTGATAGGAGTTGCAGGTAAGGCGGACCTGAATTGAAAATGTTTTCTAAACTGAAACCAAATTTTTAAAGAACCACGTATAACTTCATTATTTGTCCAATGGTTTTTGCTCAATGGCAAAGAACTACATATTAGGGAGCCAAGAGAGATTGGCTCGCTGGAATATTTTTCCATGAGAACCCAAGATGGAGAATCAGGCTCCGGGGCATCAAGCCAGAATAGTAACATATGGATGTTTGCGGCCCAATAGTAGTAGCGGAAATTTGGTAGCACAAGGCCCCCATGTTCTCTTTTTCTTTCCAGAAACTCTTTTCTAATTCGTGGAGTGGTTCTGTCCCAGATGAACATTGACAGGTTTTTATCCAATTCTTTGAAATAGGCTTTAGAAATGAAAACTGGGATCATCTTGAACAAATAAAGAAATTTGGGCAGTATATACATTTTTACTGAATTAATCCTTCTCACAAGGGACAGAGGCAACTTTGACCATCTTTTTATTTCTTGTTTAGCCTTATTTAGTGCTTTGGTGAAATTTCTCTCAAATAGGCTATTATAATTGTAAGTGATCTCCACGCCTAAGTAGATGAAATGGTCTTTAACCACTGTAAATGGGAAGCCTTGGAAGTTCAACAGTTGAGCCTTTTCATTAATTGGGAATAGTATGCTTTTAGACAGATTTAATTTATAGCCGGACACAAGTCCGTATTTAGTGATAACTGCCAACGCCACAGGGATAGTGTTGTGTGGGTCAGAAAGAAAGAGGAGGAGATCGTCTGCATATAGGGATAGTTTGTTTATTTGTCCTCCTCTTTGTATTCCAGTCAACTGGACAGTTTCTCTCAGCTTGATCGCCAAGGGTTCTATGGCGATATTGAAAAGCAGGGGACTTAACGGGCAGCCCTGTCTTGTCCCACGAGAAAGTGGAAAAAAATCTGATGTAGTTTTATTAGTTCGTATTGATGCCTGTGGTGTTGCATATAAAATATTAATCCATGACTGAAATACTGGGCCAAATCCAAAATTTTTAAGTGCAGCGAATAGAAAGTTGTATTCAACTCTGTCGAACGCTTTTTGTGCGTCAAGGGAGATCACGACTTCCGGTAAGGCATCATTTCGCTGATAAATGACATTAAGGACACGACGCAGATTATTGGAAATTTGCCTTCCAGTCATAAATCCCGTCTGGTCAGGGTGTATTAGTTTTGCTAGTACATTTTCTAGTCTACTTGCTAGCACTTTTGATATTATTTTATAGTCACAATTTAGGAGACTAATTGGGCGGTATGACTCACAAAGCAATGGGTCTCTATCCTTTTTTAATAAGAGTGAAATTGTGGCTTGGGTCATAGTTGCCGGTAGAAGTTTTTTATCGACAGCCTCTTTAAAGACCTTGAACAAAAGCGGAACTAGTTTAGTTTTAAATTTTTTGAAGAAGCCTATCGGGAATCCATCTGGTCCAGGGGCCGTATCAGGTTTCATTTTCCTGATAGCATCACTTATTTCAAACTGTGTGACATCAGATTCGAGTGACTTTTTGTCCGCCTCCTGTAGCGTGGGTAGAGTAATGTCCTTAAAGAATGATTCAATATGAGTTTGGTCGCACGCTGTAGAGAAGTAAAGCCTCTCATAGAAGGATTTAAATTCTGCATTTATGTCTTTTTGGTCTGTTAATATTTGCCCTTGCTCGTCTTTAATTGCTGCTATGAAGCCTGCAGTAGATGATTGTTTTAGCTGGTGGGATAACAACTTGCCAGCACGCTCGCCATGTTCATATTAAGTAAGCCGGGATCTTAAATACTGGCCAGTAGCCTTATCGTTGGTGACTAAGTCAAATTCCGTTTGAAGTAAGATTCTTTCCTTATATAAATCATCAGAGGGTCTTATTGCATGTAAATGGTCTACTTCTTTAATGCGGTCTATAAACTGTGAGGCTCTTTTAGTTTGTAGTTTACTTTCTGTAGCGATATAGGATATTATTTGACCCCTTAAGTAGGCTTTTAAGGTTTCCCAAATTAAAGAATAGCTAATCCCAGGTGTTTCATTTAAATCCATGAAAACGTCAATTTGTGTGTTGATAAATTCAACAAACTTCTCATCCGATAAGTATCTGCAGTTTAGGCGCCAGACGTAATTTGGAATGTTTTCTGGAAAGCTTAGCTGCAATATGACAGGGGCATGATCTGATATTACAATGCTGGCGTATTCAATTTGAGTGACCATATGTAGTATCTTTTGGTCGATCAAGAAATAATCAATTCTAGAGTAGCTTTGGTGTACCGGGGAGAAAAAAGAAAATTGTTTAGATGTGGGATGCCTGAATCTCCAAGGGTCCAATACTCCATATGCATCAAGAAATGCATTGATACATATGGCAGATTTACTCTGTGTTATAAGTTTAGAGCTAGATCGGTCAAGAGCAGGATTCAAAGTGCAATTCAGGTCGCCCGCCAGTATCAGATCATAGCAGTCAAGATCTGGTAGCGCAGAAAAGAAAGATGTGAAAAATGTGACATCATCCCAATTAGGGCCGTAGACATTTGCTAGGACCACCGGTCTATTGAATAGTTTGCCTTGAGTAATGACAAAGCGACCATTTTTGTCCCTTATTGTTTTAATTTCCTTAAATTGCACATCTCTGTGTATAAGAATAGCCACCCCTCTACACTTGCTGTTAAAATCTGAATGGAAACATTGTGTGAAACCACATCTAAGCAGTCTTGCGTGGTCTTTATTGAGTAATTCAGTTTCTTGTAAGTAGGCAATATGACATTGCAATTTAGATAAATGTGAAAATATTTTATTACGCTTAATGGGGTTATTAAGCCCCCGTACGTTCCAGCTCACCAATACATTGGGTTTAACACCTCTGTTAGAAATTGGCATATTTAAAGCATGATAAGGATTGTATTGGCGGGTGTAAAGCCCGTAGTATTAAATAGATCGTACCCAGACAAGAAAGGACAAAACAAACAAAGCACCTAAACTGTTCACGCACTCCACAAAAAAAGACAAAAGAACAACTGAAAAAATAAACCAAAACTGGTCTCAAAAAGAGACGCATTTGCCTCCTAGTTTTCATTGCTTACCATGTAAGCTCCCAGCCAGAATCTATGCAGAATATCTATAAACTTAACTCAACAGTGTCAATTAAATCAAGTTATTAAGAGGATTGAAGCAGCCCAAAATGACACTTGTAACAGGATTATCGTGTTTACTCACTTCGGCGCATCGCCTGCAGTTAAAGAGTCAGGGCTTCAATAGCTCTCTCAAAACAAAATCTTTGGCCGCTTTAGCGTCATTAAAGGTGTATTCTTGCCCACCCGTGGTGGTAATCCTGAGTGTAGCCGGGTATCTCAGCCCGTAGCGAACGCCGCCACAACCGCGAAGTATATTTCTCACCTCCGTGAATGCCGCGCGCCGTTTACTCACAGCTTGAGTGAAGTCTGGCAGGATACGAATGTGATCACCGTAGTTAGTAGTAATTGTTCCAGCTTCAGCAGCCTTCTTCATCAGTTGCTTGAGTGAAGTCTGGCAGGATACGAATGTGATCACCGTAGTTAGTAGTAATTGTTCCAGCTTCAGCAGCCTTCTTCATCAGTTGCTCCTTTTCAGTGAAGTAATGACATTTCACAACGAAGGCCCGAGGTGGCGTGTCATCTTGTGGTTTCGAGCGAAGGGTCCTATGCGCACTGTCCAAACATGGCGGCTTCTCCAAACCCAGCGCGTCTTTTAGCATGTTAGCCACATACTGAGAGGGTCGTTGTCCGTTTTCTCTTCCTTCTTTTATTCAGGCAATCCTCACATTGCAGCGGCGGGAGCGCCCCTCTAAATCATCGCATTTGTCTTTCAGTAGAGCCAGCTCCTTCTTCAGGAGAGAGACGTTGGACTCCAGCGCAGCGATCGCATCAGATTGCGCATTGACACCGGTTTCCAGCACTGATGTGCGGGTTTCGGACTTATCCAGCCTCTGATTGATTAGGGCAATAGCGCTGCGCACCTCTGCTTGAGTTTCGGCTGCTTTCTTCTCCAGTTTGTCCAGTAACTCTCGCTTGAGTTCGTTTATTGCCTCCAAGATTTGTCGATCCCCTGGAATGCTTTCCGTTGGGTACACAGTGGAATGGCTGGCTAAGCTAGCGTCAAGGCCGCCGGCTCTCGAGTCTTGTTAACTCCTCGTGTTAGGCTTTTTCGGTGCCATTATGCCCACGATTCGGTGAGAATTGTTCAAAGAGTTATTTTATGCAAGATTGAGGGGCTAGTTTATGTTGGTGATCATAGATTGATCCTTTGAGTCAAAAGTGAAGGATTCTAGTGGGAGCTCGTCCCAAAAGACGTCTTTACATGGCGCTGGCCTAACCGGAAGCCCCTAATGGCAACACTTATAACATGACTCCGGCACCTCAGCTGGCATCACCCACAGATATCACTTTCTCAGAGCAGGACAACCCCGAAGATGACACCAGTGAAAACTCACGGCGGGCTTCGTTAATTTATTTGCAACGCTTGACCCGTGTTACATTGTTCCCTCGCGGACATATTTCTCCAACAACGTATTCCCCGACATTTATGAAATGGCACGCAAAGCCATCAAGATGACTTCACTAAAGCACATAGATTTGCCGTGACCACTGATAGTTGGACGTTCCGTGCTACAGAGCGCTACTACCTAACTTTGATGGTCCACTATAATTCATACATGTCAAGTTGTACGGTCTCGGCGTAATTTGTACAAGTGAGCACAGATTTTTAAATGTGTGCGCCGTAAGTTACGTTCAAATTCTGTACGTTTTTCGTGCATTACGTTTTTTTTTCCTCCGTTCGTTAATACTGAAGGGAAAAGGTACCGTTCTCGCACACACCATATAATTGTTTGCATTAGTATAACACATTCATTTAACTATAGTTTAGGCAGACTTCACTCAGTGGCCTTGAACACAGTAAAGTGAATCACCTTATCGGCGCTCATGAGGGGGAAAAGGAAAAATGGTACCGTTTCTCGTAGGCACTGTCTGTGCTGTTTGCATTACTCGAACACACGAAATATAATCAATCAGGGAATAGTATAATTTCTCATATTCACTGTAGGACTGCACTACGTTAACACACCTAATGTAAAATAAATAGCACACCATAGTTTAAAGAAACAGAATAGATACACAACGCCATCTTATCACAGAAGCCCAACATGTGCGCCACGAGCAAGATTGACGCACCAACTCTGTCAATCAGTTCTCCCGACAAACGAACAAGCACAAAGACCAGAGCGCTTTGTCCTTAAACAAGTAGCGCCAGCTCGGATAACAAAGTTGATAGCAGGCGCTTGTGACGTCAAGACCAGCGTCGGTCGCTGTGGCAACCAAATCCCATCCACGCACGAACCTAAACAGTCCGAAACCGGCCAGAGAGGGATGATCCCAAAGCAACGCCCAGACACACCTTTGGCTGGCCCACTACATCACGGACTTAAAAACACTGGACACTGAGATAACACAGATTTTGCTTCTCAGAAACATTTTCTATGTAGCCTTGCTTTGGATCCAGAATGGTCCCTCCGTCGTCTGTTTTTGCCTTGTTTTTGACCATTGTCGACGACTAAATTGTCAACCTATTTTCAGTAAGTCTTCTTCAAACTTTTGAAACATTGAGTCTAGGGCTGCAGCAATCGAATATTTTAGTAATCGAGTAATCGACTGAAAATTCTATCGATTAATCGAGTAATCGGATAAAACAAATATATTTTTAGGTGAAGAGCAATTATAAATATACATGAGAAAACAAGACATTTCATCTAATCTTGAACCATTTTCAGTCAATCAATGTCTTTATTTTCGATGTATATTGTTTAAAACAGCCAACAATTGCATCTCAGATGTAACTAGAACAAAAAAAAATACATACACTGCTTAACTCAAAAAACTTAGATCTTATTTTTAAAATATATATATATATATATATATATATATATTAGGGCTGTCAAAACTATCGCGATAACGCGCGGTAATTTTTTAAATTAATCACGTTAAAATATTTGACGCAATTAACGCACATGTCCCACTCAGACAGTATTCTGCCTTTTGGTTAAGTTTTACAGCAAGGCTTTTGGTGCTGTCTAACAGCGAACTCTTGTGGTCGCTTTGCGACATGGTTTATTGTTTTCTTACCTGTTCAATATGGCTGCACGACGTCTCGGGCTGACGCCTACGTTGTAATGTTGTGCTTATATGATCCTTGGACAAGATTTGTCCGTAAGTATGGTTTTTGTAAAGAATGTACATATTATGTTAGTAAGCGAAATGTTATATTTTTTTTGTTTATGTTTAGTGAACCTGTATAGCGTGCTAAGCTAACGTTGTTGCTAATGCAATGCTTGTGTACTTTTTTTTTCTAGTTTTACAATGGTCTAAAGAGGACAATGGTTTGAGGCTATTTTATTAATAAATCAGACGAAAAAGGAAGAAGTCTGATTATTAAGGCGTCGTTCACTAGCTGTCTAGCTTTGAAAAAGTAGACGCTTCGGAGTGAGGACAGCATAGACAGATTTAATTGACAGTAGAGTGAAATGCCCACTACAGTCCTTATGTACCGTATGTTGAATGTATATATCCATCTTGTGTCTTATCTTTCCATTCCAACAATTTATTTTGCAGAATATATATATATAATTTACAGAAAAATATGGCATATTTTATAGATGGTTTGAATTGTGATTAAATGCGATTAATTACGATTAATTAATTTTTACGCTGTAATTAACTCGATTAAAAAATGTAATCGTTTGACAGCCCTAATATATATGTATATATATATATATATATATATATATATATATATATATATATATATATACAAATATATATATCTTTCCTAAAAATGCAGTTACGCTTGATAACACACATTACTTAAAAGTTAGGATTTTTCCCCCACGTGTTTCAATTGAATTTCTATTTGTGTCGAGCCATTTTTAAGTTCTAGTTAAGTTTTAAGTTAGTCTAAACTGATAGGATTTTGAGTTTTTGCAGTGTTCAAAATAAATGTATGATACAGACTGTATTGGAGCACATTAGGGACCAGTGCTACTTGGTGTTTTATCCAGCAATGACTACTTAGCTAAAATTGATAGTTAGCATTATTAAGTTTTTATTTTACACCCTCATCACTCCACAATGCTATGTTATGTTAAACCCTGTATGTAAGACACGTTAGCCACGCATCGACAGTGGTCATAATTAATAGAAACCTAGCCCTCCGCAGGGCTAACGTTACGTGAGCTAGTAGTGACAGTAACGTTAATCTTATTTATTAGCGCTTAGCGCTCTTTATTAGCACTTAGCGCTCTACTGCTTTAAGATGGTGGCTGTTTACTAACGCTGCACAGACTCGGCAGAGTCTGTCATGTGCATCTAGTTCAACATACATGTGATCTCTATGAGACGCATCAGACGCTACCTGCTACCAACATAGCATCGTGCGGGCTAGTATTTAGCAACGTCGGCATTGTTTGTAGCGGCTGTTGGCTGCAGTAAGTTTTTTTTTCTTCTTCTTCTTCCTCTACGCACGTGACATCAGCGCGTTGTCCCGCATTAAAAGTAGTCAGAGCAAAACGTGATGCTTAGAGCTGTCAAAATAAACGATTACTCGAGGTGAATAAAATTACTCGGATCAGTTTTTAAACTCGAGTTACTCGAGTTGCTCGAGTTGCTCGAGTAGTCGTTTCAGCTCTAATTGAGTCAGTACAAAGGGTTAAAATAAGAAGAGAACGCGCAGAGTTTTGTTTCCTCCCGGTTTGGCTCACGGGGGCGGTAAACAGCGGAGCACCAGTTCCGTCCGGCTGTCGCCGTTCCCATGCAGCTTTGGCCGGGGGGGACTAAATTCCAACAGTTAGTGACCCTGACGTGATAAGCCCAGACGACGGAGGGGATGGACAAGCGGCTGTGGAAGCGTCAACTGAAGCCCTTTAGGTGCACCTCCAAAAGGTACAAAGACTTTTGGTCATAATTTAAGGCGGGCAACGGTTGACTCGAAGCGACCCTCGACCATTTTTGTGTTTTGTCTAACGGTGATTGTTGCTTTCTTTTGAAGGGATACAGAGAAATAGTTTGGTAACATTAGTCTTACACTAATTTGGTAGTATTATAGATTTGTGCATGAAATACAACATCCTTCTTTGTAGTTTAGGCTGGGCGAAAAAAAGAAAAAAAAAACGATAAACGGACAAGTTTATATTAGGAAGCGGGTGTCCCCAGAAACCAATTAAAATGCGAGAGACAACAAGTCGACCCCCCGCGCTTCCCAACCGCAGGTTGGGAAACAGCGCTTCCCTTCTCTCCCGCACATGCTGGTTGGCGCGTGGGCGGCACAAACAACAGATTGTTGTTTCCCGATTTGATTTGGTGGGACACACGTAATATATACAGTGGGGAGAACAAGTATTTGATACACTGCTGATTTTTCTGGTTTTCCCACTTGCAAGCCATGTACAGGGTGACCCAAAAAAAAGTTTACACTGCCATAATACAACTTAAATGCCATGTTTATTCATCTTAGAATTAGAATTGAATCACAAATTATACATTATTAATCCAGAAAATCACATTGTATAATTTTTAAATAATAAATTTTTATTTAACTGCATGAAATAAGTATTTGATACATTACCAACTAGTAAATATTTCGGCTCTTAGTTCTTTTTTAAGAACCCCTCCAGTTCTCCGCTCATTACCGGAAGTAACTGCACCTGTTTGAACTTGTTACCTGTATAAAAGACACCTGTTCACATGCTCAAACAAACAAACTCCAACCTCTCCACAATGGCCAAGACCAAAGAGCTGTGTAAGGACATCAGGGATAAAATAATAGACCTGCACAAGGCTCGGATAAGCTACAGGAAAATAAGCAAGCAGCTTGGTGAGAAGGTAACAACTGTTGGAGCGATTATTAGAAAATGGAAGAAGTTCAAGTTGATGGTCAATCTGCCTTGTTCTGGGGCTCCATGCAAGGAAGGTGAGGGATCAGCCCAGAACTACACGGCAGGACCTGGTCAATGACCTGAAGAGAGTTGGAACCACAGTCTCGAAGAAAACCATCGTAAACACATTACGCCGTCATGGATTAAAATCCTACAGCGCACACAAGGTCCCGCTGCTGAAGCCAGTGCATGTCCAGACACGTCTGAAGTTTGCCACTGACCATCTGGATGATCCAGAGGAGCAATGGGAGAAGGTCATGTGGTCGGAGGAGACCAAAATTGAACTTTTTGGTCTAAACTCGGCTCGTCGTGTTTGGAGGAAAAAGGCGGATGAGTACAACCCCAAGAACACCATCCCAACCGTGAAACATGGAGGAGGAAACATTTTTTGGGGCTGCTTCTCTGCCAAGGGTACAGGACGACTGCACCGTATTGAGGGGAGAATGGATGGGACTATGTATCGCCAGATCTTGGCTGACAACCTCCTTCCTTCAGTGAGAGCCCTGAAGATGGGTTGTGGCTGGGTCTTCCAGCATGACAACGACCCAAAGCACACAGCCAAGGCAACTAAAGAGTGGCTCCGTAAGAAGCATCTTAAGGTCCTGGAGTGGCCTAGCCAGTCACCAGATCTGAACCAGATAGAAAATCTATGGAGGGAGCTGAAAGTCCGTGTTGCCCGGCAGCAGCCCCGAAACCTGAAGGCTCTGGAGAAGATCTGCATGGAGGAGTGGGCCAAAATCCCTGCTGCAGTGTGTACAAACCTTGTCAAGGACTACAGGAAACGTTTGGTATCTGTAATAGCAAACAAAGGTTTCTGTACCAAATATTAAGTTTGATTTTTGTGATGTATCAAATACTTATTTCATGCAATTAAATGCAAATTTATTATTTAAAAATCATACGTGATTTTCTGTTTTTTTGTATTAGATTCCGTCCCTCACAGTTGAAGAGAATTTATGATACAAATTACAGACCTCTACATGCTTTGCAAGTGGGAAAACCAGCAAATCGGCAGTGTATCAAATACTTGTTCTCCCCACTGTAAATAATAAATAAAGTATAATGCTATTATTCTTTACCTCTGGTATAACTGGGGGAATAAAAACATGGCATTTTAGCCAGATAGGTCAATAATTATTATTTTAACCTTATACACAGCAAAGTCAATCACTTATGCCTGTGCTTCCACATTTTATTCCTCATCACTGTCCATGTCTTTTTGGAAGGGCAGATTTTTCTTGAGGAAGATCAACTGATCCACATGTTCACGTTTAAGTAGAATGCGTTTCATGGAAACAATATCTCCAGCAGGTCGTGCTGCTCTTTCCATCATTGTAGTGGATTATTTTTCAGGGTTAAAAACTCATGATCTCTGTCCCATACAAATCTGGCTGCCGTCCTCACTTCAAAGTCCGACTTCTGTTTTCCTGGTGCGTTGAAAATCCATCGCTGTCATTCGCTACTGCCGCCTGGCAAGCTGGCATCGGTGCTCTTGCTGTTTGTCCATTGTTTTAGCATGCGCGACTGCGGTTTCGTTTGCTTTCGCGTAGTTATGACACGCCCGTCACGATTGAAATGCATGATGGGAAGTTGAGGCAACCACGACTGTGAGTGGTGGCTGTCCATGTTATATGTGTGCCATTCCACTATAAGTGCGGCGATTCGAACGATTGGAGCAGTGTGCAAGGTACAGAGCAGCATGACTGAAGTAAACGCGAGTTACAGTATGTGTCGTTCTTCCACAGATAGTTTGATCCATAAAATTAGCAAAGCAATGGAATGGGCACTGGTAAGCGATTCTTACTCTCCTTGTTCTACTATCGATACATTTAAGATTTACTGGCTATTTACGGTCGATTGTTTAGTTTGCTATCGATACAGCCGTATCGCTCGCCTGTAAAACCGGATATCCAGTCGTATCGGTTTATCGTTCCCAAGCTTTTTAAATATCTGAAGAAATGCGAGCGATGTACTCACTTTTGTGATACACTGTATTTCCCTGCACTTGCTCTATAAAAGTAACATTTACTGACCAGCACAAAGTTTTTTATTCATTTCTTTTAGTGTTTCTGAATGCTAAAGAGTTGCACTTTTAAACTATTTTATTTTTCCAAGCTTTTTATCGGAGTTTGTTCTACATAATAAAATGTCTGAGTGAGCGCTCGTACGAGGCTGGTGATTCCATACTTTTTGCTTGGGGTTGTATAAAAAATAATCGGGATTTTATAAGTGAAATTTTTGGTGCCGCTGCTAATGGAGACACCAATATGGCTAAGGGAGGTGCCTGTTTTGGTTTGAGGTCGGAAGCAGCTTTGGTTTTGAAAATATTTGAATTTTGAGTTTTTGAAAATAGGCCCCTACGGATTGGCCCTGTTTCCCGTGTCATGTCAAGTATTATGAAGTTTATGACTGTATAGACGAGACAGAGGGAGTATTTATTGTGCTGTCCCATGCATTTCATATTCCCTGTCTGGTGACAAGTCTGCATGCATTTCTTGTTTCCCATCTGGTGACATGTCTGCTTGAAATTAATCTACGTGTGGGCAGTGTGCATGAAAAATGTACTCACCTTACTGACGGCGATGTAAACATCTGATGTGTTTTTTGCCAATGAAAGCTCCTTAGCAAATCCTGCTACTAAGTATGTCTAGCCCTCAAGACATTTGAAGGCTTTTAAAGTTTGGTGGGTGTAAGTACTCCTTATGTTTATAAAAGGTAATTCAATATGTCATCTAAATGTGGCAACTCGAATGCTAACATAATGTCCTGTCTCGAGTTACAGCTGGTAATTATTGTATTTTTTAGGAATTTTCCATTTTTTGTCCACGGGTTTTCCCACACGCAACGACGTCACCACAAGCTCCATGATGACAATGGCTCCATGTGTTACCTCAAAAAAGTGTCAATGCATACAGCAAAGATGAAGACGTTAGCATCATCCCAATAAGTTTTCTGCTGCAAAATGTAACTTGAAGTGTTATTTAATATGTACCAGTCTGGGCGTCCCAAACTTTGTTACGATATTTTAAACGTTCCAATGATGTATCACACATGCATGTTGACATTTTTTAAATTTGGCAAAATTGGGGTCTCAGAACGGAACTTCAAGCCACCTGAGTGTTTTCCGCCATGTGCTCGTCTTTCACACAATCACAGTGCACATGCATGTTCTGCAGATTGTCACTCTATACACGCATCCGTTTTATAAGTTTAGACACACATGGATTGCACCTTAAACTCGCTCTGATGTGACTACATCATAATGAGTAAGTAATAGGCCTGAACGATATTGGAAAAAACAATTGTTGCAATTTTTTTGAGGTTTGCAATATATTGCGATATTATATTGCGATATTATATATATTTTTTTTAATCTTTTTTAAAGAAATTTTCACTAGATGACTTGAATAGCTGTTTGGAAATACTTTACTTGACACACCGTGACCACAGTATATTCATATAATACCGTTTCATTTGTGAATGATGAAGATTGCTTTATGAAGGGATCCAGGAAGCCATGTCTGCACAAAATAGATCATTTATTGAACACAATATTTTACACTTCAACAGCAGCAAATACTTTAAATGATAAATAAAAGAGCAGGTGCATTAGTCCCCTAAGTTTTTGACAAAATATAACAATAAATAAAAACTTCTGTAAAATAACAACAAAGTTGTAAACATATTTGAACAAAAATATTAAATATGACATATAAAAGAGTTGTTCACAAACTATAACAATAAATAAAAACCTCAGTAAAACAACAAAGTTGTCAACATATATGAACTTAAATATTAAATCTGACTAATAAAAGTGCAAGTGCATTAGTCCCCTGAGCTGTTTACACAAAATATTACAATATAAAACTGCAAAACGGCAACAAAGTTGTAAAAATATTTAAACAAAAATATTAAGTGTCAATACTTTATGTGCAGCAGTACTATATATAGTTATTTGAAAAATACGATTTACAATAAATTTAAATATAAAAAACAGAAACTCAATTGAACTTGTAAATAATTGACCTGAATAACTGCAAATAACTGATGGATAACAGAACCAAATTTCCTGCCTCCCTGATAGCGGTCACATGAATAAAAAGAAGAAAAGACATTCCTCCAGCTGTGTTATGTATTTGTCTGCATATCGTCCACCTTTCTTGCTCAGCAATTCTCAACTGGGTCTCATAGGTTTTTGGCCAAGACTACTAGTTTATCCACTATTGCAGGCTTGAGACAAGAACGTTGGCACGTAACAATGTTCCCACCTGTACTAAAAAGCCTCTGATGGGAAGGTCTTAGCAGGAATGCATAGATACCTGCGTTTTAAATGGTCCCACATGTTCGACAGATTACTTCTTGTTGATGCAACCATGGCGAGGCACTGTCGACAGGGCTGTTTTTTGTCCCTTATAGTCTTTTTCTTGCCAAAATACTTCCAAAACTCCTTTTGGAGACGGTCTTGCCTCGTTTCCTTGCTTCAACGTGTTGCTTTCTTGCTTTCACTTTGAGAACGGCCCCTCCTCCCTCCGCTCTGCTGTCCGGCCCCTCCTCCCTCCACTCCGCTGCCGCGGGGGGAGGGGGAGGAGCCGATGACTTGCTGGAGGGAAAGAGAAGCTGTGCGCTCTCCTTCCCTCTCCTTCCTCAAAACAAACGTTTGTGGATTAAAAAAAATGAAATGAAAATATTATCGCACGTCCTTGCGATGGGACTATTGCGCATGCGCACATCGCGATGGCGATGTTTAAACGATATATCGTTCAGGCCTAAAGTCAAAACACCGACTGGACACACTATCGCATAAAGACAAAACGGATTGAACGAATGCCACCAAATGACAGTTCCGGCTTCTGCTTGAGATCAAGCCCCGCACTCCCCTCAATTTAAGTAAGGTGATACTCACAGAACAGCGAGCGTGATGTGAAGTCGTCACTCTCTGATGGTCGAGCGATGAGGTTGTCTGCTTGGAATCCTTCTTTTGAACTGCTGCTGCTGCCATTCGGAGGCTCCGCCCCCCTGCTGGCTTCACTCGGACCCCCATCTTCACCCTTCAAGCTCTCATCAGTCCACTTGGGGATGTTCACCACCTCCACTTTAACATATCGCGGGTTGTTCTCCTCCTTTTTGAGGGGACGAGGTTGCTGCTGCTCCTCAATGTGGGGGTTCGCAACTCTAATGAAATACTCCTCCTTAATGTGGACTAATTCTTCCTCCACGTTCTTGACGTATGGCGACTCTTCCTTCTCTTCTTCTTTCATGCGAGCACATTCCTGGCGTTCAGGACGATGCACTTGACTGACATCTGCAAGACCAAAACCATAATCACACATGAGCCAAGTTTTAATTCTTCATTTGCAATATTGTGTCCCCAAAAGATTTACTGCTTCAGAAATAATCCTTCCTAATATTCCATCCTAATCTGATGTTACTGAAAGGTCGTTTCTCCATTTTCGATTGGTCAATATTAAGCCTGAACGATATATCGTTGAAACATCGCCATCGTGATGTGCGCATGCGCAATAGTCCCATCGCACATACGTGCGATGGTTATTTTTATTTTATTTTTTTGCTTTGGGGAAGAAGAGTGACTGTGCGACTCTTCCCCTCCAGCTCAGCAGTCATCGGCCCCTCCCCCTCTCCGTACTAAAGTGTAGTGGAGGGAAGAGAGCGGAGGGAGGACGGGCCGTTCTCAAACTGAAAGCGCTTTAGGAAAGAAAGCGATTAAAGAGTCCCGAAAAGAAACTCAACATCCGAAACTTGGAAGTATTTTGGCTATTAACAAGATGATAAGGAACAAAAAACAGCCCTGTCAACAGTGCCTCGCCATGGTTGCCTCAACAAGAAGTAAGACGTAGAACATATTTGACCATTTAAAACGCAAGTATCTATGCATTCCTGGTAAAAGCTCCCATCAGACAAGCTTTTTAGTACAAGTGGGAACATTGTTACGTGCCAATGTTCATGTGTCAAGCCCGCAGTGGTGGATATACTAATAGTCTTGGCCTAAAACCTATGGTGTTATACTTGTATAAATGGTAAATGGTGTTATACTTTTATAGCGCTTTTAAGGCGCTCAAAGCGCTTTACATTACATTGCCCTTACCAGTGCAACGGTTTGCGGTTCAAAGCCAAACTGTACGGTTCGCCCTGTACTCTTCAATACGCCTTTATGAACCGCGCCTTTTCGGTTTTGCAATTAATTTATTCCGAAAGCTTGTGGAATTAATTGGTCGAGCTCTGTGTGTGACGTGAAGCACAGCTTTGGAGAAATTCCCGCCCCGCCGCAAGTAAATATCCGATCGCTGTCAAGCACGTAATAGAAACAGAAAAAAACGCCCTTTCTCGCTTACGAGCAAAGTGAAAGTGAAACAAGAAAGAAAAAAAACGCTATGGCGAGCGGAGGAGTGGAGAGACTGAATTTTGTAGGCTGTATTGGCACCATGGAAAAAGTGCTTAGAAAATGGATTTCGTTCCACTGAAGTGGATCTACATGACCTCTGCTTCATAATATACATACGTTGCTAATTAGTACCAAAAAAAAAGTGCTACTCACGGTTTCCAGTCATTTTTTATTAAGTAGCGTTTTCGTGTCATTCTTTTTTTTCCCCGTGGCGCAGTGATATTGATACAGCGGAGTCGTATCGTCAGTGTGTGAAGCCATTTTAGGTCACGTGCACCAATAGGAGACGAGGATTGTTGCTATGGGTTTGTAAAACAAACAACATGGCGGCGACCGTGTCAAGCTACGACACGAGCGAAGATGAACACAAGATAAGAAAACCGCATTCGAAATTTAGTCAAAAGGTATCGAAACGATGCTATATGCATCTCTCATCTGTCCAAGGACGAAAAAGGGCAGGAATTTGGCCGAAACGGTGGGCAACTTGCTAAGCCTTCGTGGCTACGACAGACAATGGCGTTCTCTCCAGGCTCCGTCGAGGGATATTGCTGAAAATGTTAAACATTGCCTCGACATGGATTTTTAACGACATTGACTACAGGTAAGCCACACACACGCCTTTTGTTGTGAATAACTATGGGAGTTGGGGGGCTTCTGGTCAGATCACATATGAAGTTAAGACTTGCAATGTACGGTCATTATTATGATGTTAGATTGTTATCTTTGAGCAAAAAGTTTAGATTGACAAACAACACAGTATTTAGTTTGTTTAACTGTAGTTCCAAAAACCTATTTGATAATTTTATCCAGGAAAAAATGGCAGAATAGATAAGCCTAGATAATTTGGATCGGAAGATTATGTAAATATGATATTAATGAAACAGTTCTCACATGGTTTATGTGTGTGTGCGTGTTTTTCAGAACTGAAACACCCTTCACTGACAGCTACAACTTCTTCTGTGAGACCGTCGTCCATTAAAAGATTAGAGTTGACCAGGAAGTGCTGCGAATGGACAAACTTGTGGAAATATGGCATTATTGGGACCATGGAAAAAGTGCTTAGAAAATGGATTTCATTCCACTACGCTGGATCTATGCGTTCAATGCATTTTTTTCAAAGCTAATACCCTCCTAACTCAGTCACCAGCCAGAAATGTTTCTTGATGTGAATACACAAAAATACAGATCTAGTGTTGCTGTTTTTGCTTGGTTTAAGTGGTATATTAATTCTGGCAACACGAAATCTTTATCAAATGCATAAACACATCTACCAAACATTTGAAACAAGTATTGGTGCCTTAGTATACACATAGGTGAATTCAGAATGAGAAATATAGCTAATTTCTTGAAGGAAAAACTTCAACATTAATTATTTGCACCCAGCACAATGAAATATATATTGAATTAAGCTAAAGGGTTATGTGTCATATATCAAAAATATCACAAACTACTATGCAATGAAATATATAAAATAAAAAATGCACACCATGATCATAAATGGCTGAAAATCAACCGAATTGCTACCACACCCTCCTAAATCTGAATCATGGCAAAAATGGAATAAGACAAAAAATTACAGGGTGATCAAAAAGTAATGTGGCAAAATCATCAGGTGATACTTAAAAAAATGAAAGACATCACAAAAGAAGTGATGGACACATGTGTTAAGGATAACGTCCAAGTTTTATTTCTTGTTTCACAAGTGCTCAAATGTGAGCACACCCAGCAGCATGGACAAAATCAAGCCACGATGAGAATTCCTCTCAAACGTGTGCATGTCGCAGTCATTGTCTTGATTGCAACTGTTGTTCGATATTTCTCATCATCAGTACTTGCTGGACATGTTGGTATGTTAAAGACAAAGTTCATTATCCATCTTCATGGCACATATCGTATGTTATACACTAAGTGTATGTTCCACCACTTCCAGCAAATATTGATGACATGAAAGATCAAATAACAGACACAATCAATGCGGGAGGGAGGAATTCTCATGTCAACTTGATGTTGTCCATGCTGCTGGTGATGGCCATATTTGAATACTATGAAAACATGAAATTGAACTTAGTTACTTCCTACATCTGTCCAAGGTAGTGTTTTTTTGTTTGTTTGTTTGTTTTTTAATGTTTTTCGTTTTTGACATGGCATTATGATTTTGGCAAACCCTTTTTAATCACACTGTATATACACAAAAGGTTGGAATCATTCAAGTATGGTACTGTTGTTACACAACATTTATTTAAACATGCTAGTGTTTCATACTATGAAAATACACATTATTACACATACAAATATTGAAAAACGAATTAAAAATATATATATATAGAAATAAAAAAATAGTAAAACTGTACATGACAACATTACTCCTCAAAATCGCTTTCATCAAAGTCATCATCCCATCCAAGTGTCTTCTGTTTCTTTGGAAACATTCTCGCATGCTTGGCACCAATATAAAACAGTACAAGAAAGTTTTGCAGACATACAGGAACATCTTCCCGTGTCAAAATTGGTTGCCTTTCAACTACAGTTGACTACTTGCAAAACAGTATCAGGGGCAGGATTTTTAGTCATCCATGTCACTGCCAACTGCCCATCCTCAATGTCCCACCCATTCCCAATGGGTGAAGGGGCACACATTTTACCTGTTAGACAATGTTTCATAATTGCTGCTTGATAGTTTGCTGTCCTGCAATGTTGGTACAGAGCATCAGTTTTGGGGGGGAATAGAATGTTCTGGCAAGACTGACAAGGCCATACAGAAATATCTGCATTTGGCATCATTTTTGGCACATGACTGGCCAGACAGGTGGCACACGTATTTACACAACGTGTTAAATGTTTGTAGGTCAAGTTTAAAACTGCAGCCCAGCTTTGCAAACCCAGTCAGGTATTCTTTTTTATGACGTGCAACAGAAAATGTTTTTTTGCCTTTGCCATGAAAGGCACAAGCAGAGTCACAACCTGTGAATATATGGATGCCAATGAGTGCTGAACACACACTAGTGCCAGGCGTTGCGGAGACCTTAAAGACGTCAGTCCTCGTTCTGTTGCCTCCTCCTGTGAAAAAATGCCATTTACACTGTAAATCTTTCTGCAGACTTACAGCAATCACTGCCACGTCAGTATCAGGGCTTTTACTGACTACAGCTTGACGTTCTTGAGCCAAAAGGTTTATTTAACCATTGTCACCCATAACAGGTATGCAATAAAAAGTTCTACTGGATTCACTTTCTATACACTGTACTTACAGTGGGGAGAACAAGTATTTGATACAATATCAAATACTTGTTCTCCCCACTGTACATTTTTAAAACAAAGTGGTATTGATATCTGGGCTAAAAAATGGTATCGTTACAACACTAATTTAAATAAGAATTTTGTGAGCATAAGCTAATAACAATTAACCTTGTGGTAAAGGCGTGCATGTGGCTTACCTGTAGTGAATGTCGTTAAAAATCCCAGTTGACGCATTTTCAGCAAGATTCTTCGACGGAGCCTGGGGAGAAAGCCATTGTCTGACGCAACCACGCAGGCTCTGCAAGTTTTTTTCTAAATTCCTGCCCCTTTTCGCCTTTGGACAGATGAAAGGTACATATAGCATCGTTTCGATGCCTTTTGACTAAATTTCGAATAGGGTTTTCTTATCTTTTGTTCATCTTCGCTCGTGTCGTAGCTTGACACGGTCGCCGCCATGTTGTTTGTTTTACAAACCCATAGCAACAATCCTCGTCTCCTATTGGTGCACGTGATCTAAAATGGCTTCACACACTGACGATACGACTTCGCCGTATCAATATCACTGTGCCACGGGGGGAAAAAAAAGACCGACACAAAAACGCTACTTAGTAAAAAATTACTGGAAACCGTGAGTAGAACTTTTTTTTTGGTACTAATTAGCAACATATGTATATTATAAAGCAGAGGTCATGTAGATCCACTTCAGTGGAACGAACCAACACAATTTACCTCAGCCAATACAGCCTATTGAGGAAGCACCGGCTTCTTTCAAATCTGCGGTGTGGCAACATTTCGGTTTCCCCGTGGACTACAGTGCGGAGGGAGAGAAAATATTGAAAAAAAAAAATAAAACAATTTGCAAGCATTGCTCAGCGCTTGTTACCGATGCTAATGGCAACATTTATAACATGACTCCGGCACCTCATCCGGCATCACCCACACCCACTTTCTCAGAGCAAGACTACCCCGAAGATGACAACAGTGAAAACACACGGCGGGATTCCTTAATTTATTTGCAACGCTTGACCCGCGTTACATTGTTGCCTCGCGGACATATTTCTCCAACAACATAATCCCCGACATTTATGATATGGCACGCAAAGCCATCTAAGATGATTTCGCTAAAGCACACAGTTTCGCCCTGACCACAGCTAGTTGGACGTCCCGTGCTACAGAGTGCCACTACCTAACTGTGATGGTCAACTATAATTCATACCTATCAAGTTGTACGGTCTTGGCGTAATCTGTACAAGTGAGCACTGATTTTTAATTGTGTACGTCGTACGTTACGTTCAAAATCTGTACGTTTTTCGTGCATTATGTTTTTTATCCTCCGTACCGATTTTTTCACCCTTTTCGGCAACAAGACAATGTGCGTTTATACGTTGGTTGAATGACGCCAGAAAAGTCAGAGACACGGCGAGGGAAGAGTGTTTGTTGTGATGCTGTAGCAAACACGATGCTAGGCTAGGTGGCTCCAATATTTCCTGACTGTAGCCGACAGCATACAATCTACGCCTAGATATCTCATGCATATAGAACTACATGCGAAATGAGACTCTGTAGCGTTAGTAAACAGCCGCCATTTTAGAGCAGTAAACTTCTCACAAAGGCTCTGTTGTAGTGAACCTTCCTAGCGAGTAACTTTTTAGCTAAAATACTCCTAAATCGGCAAAATCTTGACTTGAGTCTATCTTTAAAGGATGAAACAGTTTTAAAATTTTCACATGTCGAAAGTAGACAGAAGGGAACTAATGCAAAAACGAGAGCAATTTTATCAACTTTAACGGTTGATTCACAACATTAAATGACCTCCAAACGTAGCAAAGGTTACTTTGTTTTTTGTTTTTGGTGTTGGTTGGTGTTATACTTATATAGCGCTTTTCCACCTTTCAGAAAAAATGAAAAAAAAAAAAACATGAACGGTAATATAATAATAATAACGGTTGTATTTTTCTGTTGCTGTTTTGCAGTTTTATATTGTTACATTTTGTGTAAACAACTCAGGGGACTAATGCACTTGCACTTCAATTTGTCAGATTTAATATTTAAGTTCAAGTATGTTTAAAGTGTATGACAACACCTGGGGAAATGCTAATATTCCATCATTTATCCATCAATGCATGCCTTTTGAATTCATATCATGTCACTTCGTGTAATTACACACATCGCAACACCAAGAAAATGATAGAAATTAGGTCGATTGTCAAGCTAAAAGGACCCGCCCCCGAGATGCCGGAAATCTAGCATATTGTGTGCGTGACATCACTTTCGGGAAACAGCCGGCTCAGTGCTTAGTACTGAATGGCGGCGATGATGGCGGACAATTTTGTTTCTATTTGAAGCGACGAATCCAACGAAACGAACATTCTTCTAATGGTGACGAGGAGAGTTATGAACCTTTCTTTAGTGTTTTGGGTTATCAATTTGAGCCCAAACGAAAGCCAATGCAGCCTAATGAAAGGATCATTGAGGGGAGCAATCACACTGATGAAACCCCGACAACAGTTCGTGTGGGAAACACCAAATGGTATGTTTTGCATTTCTTTTTGTGAAGCTGATACACCGTGACCGCAAAATAAAAGTAATGTATAGAATAATTATCATTTAATATGCTATCATCGGTTTCGCTCTGCCAACCAACACAAATATGAATGGGATTAGAGCAGGAGTCCCCAACCTTTTTTGCACCACGGACCGGTGTGATTTGGGTCTTTTTTTCACGGACCGGTGTCCCACTTTTATATTCAGTTGGACTCTCAATGTTATCCAATGGTGCTATAAACTATTCACATCACAAACATACATGTGCAACACGGAAATGGCGTAAATTAACGCTTAACGACACGGCAAAGTCGTTACGTGAGAGGGCTACGTGCAGTTGTGTGCGCCAAACATGGCAAAGTAAGTTAATATTCCTTTCTTTAAAGAAAGTTTGTAGTGTGTACTTAGGAATCGCTGCATTCGCGGTCCTTTTTAACATTACGCGAATGCCAACTTTGTCAGAACATCGGCAATGTGCGGCAGAAAAATACAGCAAATATAAAATAGCATTTGTTTTTAGCCCCGTCGTGTTAAGTGCAGGGAAAAAATACAACTCACCCGCTGAATCAGTGGGAGGGCTGAGTTTGTTTCGTTGAGACGAGATGGGAGAGTGAGAGAAGCTAGCATCACGAATACACGATGTTGGAAATTGTAGCACAGTTTTCAGCTCGCTCCTAGCGATGTCGGGATATTCCGAAACGACTTTAATCCAGAACTTCGGTAGAGTTGTTGTTTCAAATGTACGTTTAAATCGCCGTGATTTGTGATCTCTACAAGCTGATATTCCTGCTCCACAGACATGCTCGAATCACTCAATTTATTCACATACGGGTCACGAATTCACTCCTTCGCAGTTCGTGGGTCTTAAGTGATTGGGAAGTAGCATAATTTTGTTTTCTTTGAGGTTGTAGGCACATCTTCTGGCTCGTCAGGTTCCCGTTTCCCTGTAAAATTGCAAAATTAGCCCTCTTAGCACTGACGAACTTTACTCATTGTCTGCGTAGTCCAGCTCTTTTTCTCGCGTTCAGGAACTCATGGGTACTACATTGCGACAAATGGCTATTTGTAAACCACATAGCATGACAGGTTTGAACCATTTTAGCGATTTTTTGATAAACCCGAACGCAACTCTCGTCGATAAACAACGATGGCACCTGCCTCGACCTTTTGTTTCCTTGTTATGACGTCTCTGCCCCATTCGGCTGTTTCCGGAACACTTTCGGAAATGTTCGTCATTTTCGATCTATTTTCGATAATTGCTCATTAATGTGATAGATTTTATTTTATTTTAATTTTATCAATATTTGTTATCTTGGCACTAGAGCTGAAACGAATACTCGAGCAACTCGAGTAACTCGAGTTTACAAACTGATCCGAGTAATTTTATTCACCTCGAGTAATCGTTTATTTTGACAGCTCTAAGCATCACGTTTCGCTCGGACTACTTTTAATGCGGGACAACGCGCCGACGTCACGTGCGTAGAGGAAGAAGCAATAAAAAAATATAAAAAACATTTCCGCAGCCGACAGCCGCTCCAAACTACGCCGACGTTGCTAAAAACTAGCCCGCGTGATGTTAAGTTGGTAGCAGGTAGCATCTGAGGAGTCTCATAGAGATCACATGTATGTTGAACTAGATGCAATATGATAGACTCGGCCGCGTCTGGGCAGAGGTAATAAACAGCGGCCATCTTAAAGCAGTAGAGCGCTAAGCGCTAATAAAGAGCGCTAAGCGCTAGTAAAGAGCGCTAAGCGGTAATAAAGAGCGCTAAGCGCTAAAAAATAAGATTAACGTTACTGTCTGAGTCACTAGCTCACGCAACGTTAGCCCTGCGGAGGGCTAGGTTTCTATTAATTATGACCACTTTCGATGCGTGGCTAACGTGTCTTACATACAGGCTTTAACATAACATAGCTTTGTGGAGTGATAAGGGTGTAAAATAAAAACTCAATAATGCTAACTATCAATTTTAGCTTAGTAGTCATTGCTGGATAAAACACCAAGTAGCACTGGTCCCTAATGTGCTCCAATACAGCCTGTATCATACATTTATCTTGAACACTGCAAAAACACAAAATCCTATCAGGACTTACAGTTTAGACTAACTTAAAACTTAACTAGAACTTAAAAATGGCTTGACACAAATAGAAATTCAATTGAAACACGTGGGAAAAAATCCTAACTTTTAAGTGATGTGTGTTATCAAGCGTAATGGCATTTTTAAGTATAAATATATATATATATATTTTTAATAAGATCTAAAGGTTTTTTGAATGAAAGCAGTGAATTTGTCTTTTTTTTTTATTCTAGTTACATCTGAGATGCAATTGTTGGCTGTTTTCAACAATATACAGTGATACCTCAGCTCACGAACATAATTGGTTCCCAGAAAGTGTGCGTGAGGCGAAAAGTTCGTCTTCCGAACATTTATTTCCCATAAGAAACCATTAAAATGAGAATAATCCGTTCCCAGGTCCCCATAAAACATAATTTTCTACTAAATAAGCCTTAAAACTACACAAAAATATACCTTATTTTATGTATAATAAGTGTGCTATTGTATTATAATTAAAGAAATAAACTGTACTGTATAATAAAGTTGTTTTATTTACCTTTGCGATGGTATGGGAGTGGGAGGAGTGGGAGGAGGAGGGAGGGAGTTACTGTTTGGAAGGAGAGTGTTACCGGCAAAGTGCGCAGTTAGCGTAGACTCCACTGCTGTGCCCCCCACATGCTTTTGGTTGTTAATAAAAGTGCCCACAAAAAGCCATCCGACGCCTCTGGGTGTTTGTATGCACGCCGCCTCCTTTCTGGAGAGGAAATCGGGCGAACCGAAGACAACCGACGACAACGAGCCAACGTGACTCGCCGGTCCACTTCTCACGACGGTGGGAAGCTGAAAGCACCGCCAATTACCAGTCGAGGGCGAATTGGTAACACGAGTCACCTTCCATAAGGACTGTATGTAACTCTTTTTCGGTCCCATAATAGCAAAAGTACACTCAATATGGTCCAAAATGTCTATCTAACACAAACCACGTCCGCACTCAACGAAAGGGAGGGGACGAACTGGGACGCCGTGAGCGTGCGTCAGCTTCTCGTGGCGCTGTCCGACCGCGTGGCTTGGTTCGTCCGCCGAAAACTAGTTCGCCAGCAGAGACTATATGCTCGCGAATTTAATGTTCTTGAGGCGAAAAGTTCGTGAGCTTAAGCGTTCGTGAGCCGAGGTATCACTGTACATCGAAAATAAAGACATTGATTGACTGAAAATGGTTCAAGATTAGATGAAATGTCTTGTTTTCTCATGTATATTTATAATTGCTCTTCACCTAAAAATATATTTGTTTTATCCGATTACTCGATTAATCGATAGAATTTTCAGTCGATTACTCGATTACTAAAATATTCGATAGCTGCAGCCCTACTTGGCACATAACGGTTCTATTGATGTCTCACACCCCCTTTGCGTTTTCATACCCTTTAACAACTTTGTTGCTGTTTTACTGTTGTTTTTATTTATTATTGTTATAGTTTGTGAACAACTCGGGACGATTGTGCCAGCTCCTTTATTTGTCATATTTAATATTTTTGTTCAAATATATTTACAACTTTGTTGTTATTTTACATCAGTTTTTATTTATTGTTATATTTTGTGAACAATTCAGGGGACTAATGCACCTGCTCTTTTATTTGTCATTTAATGTATTTGCTGCTGTTGAAGTGTAAAATACTGTGTTCAATAAATTATTTACATGGCCTCCTGGATCCCTTCATACAGCAATCTTCATCATTCATAAAATTGAATGTATTATATGAATACACTGTGGTCACGCTGTGTCAGCCAAAGTATTTCCAAACAGCTATTCAAGTAGTCTAGTGAAAATTTCTTTATATCTATATACAGTATATATGTATATGTATATATGTATAATTTTTTTTTAAACATCGCAATACAATATTGCAGTATATCGCAAACCCTAAAAAAAAAATTACAAGTCTTTTCCAATATTGTTCAGGCTTAGTAAATAAGTAGATTTGTAACATGAGAATAATTTGATTAAAGTGTTGTAGATCACATTAAAATTAGTAAGAGACGGTCAAAAAGATGTTTTCTTTTTTTTAAGGCCGTATCAAACTAGCAGCAGCCGAGTTTAAAGGGTTCAGCGGCAACCTATTTATTGTGTATTGTAATGTCCGTAACTAAGGCACAACTAGGGCGAGATAGCGAGAGATAACGGTCACATGTCGCGGCAGCCTGCTGTTATTTTGTATTGTTTTTCTTTATTATTGTTGCCACAATAAAGTGGGTAAGCCAATACAGACTTCTGCAACCCCCCCCCCAACATCCCCCCACCGACCCCCATCCGGGGCACTACAGTATTTTGGATCGGAATTTTTGGCGAAAGTGAGCGGTGGATGGCAGTCTTGTTTGAATGAAGTTGCGCCGAGAGACGGGGCCAGAAATACAGCATTGCTCTATTTTCAGAGCGCCGCCCCGCTGACGTCAATAACGCATTCAATAGCAGAGGGCCAGGCGTACTTAAATCTGCGCTATCAGGCTGTTTCGGCGGATGGACATGCGCAATCACGACTGACGAAACCTTGATAAATGTGCTTTTTTTTCCGATATTCGCGAGGTCTGGGTCACTCGAAAATGACTCTCATACCTCTCCTTGCCAAGCTAAATGGTACCTCGATGTGCGTTTGTGTGGAAATGTACTCAACCACAAAAAACTCTTCACCTTCTCACCGAAACATGTAAAACTCTTTACAAGGCAATTAGAATTTCCCCCTACTCCTTGAAACAGGTCCATTACAAGGGCGTTGGTTTGGTCTCAATAATGGTAGGCACGGTATAACTGGTAAATGGTGTTATGCTTATATAGCGCTTTTCCACCTTTCAAGGCGCTCAAAGCGCTTTACACTACACGGGACGGGACATTAATAAGATCAAAAAGATTGAGTGAACGGGGGTCAGGGCTACATTTTGTCACCCATATGAACCTAATTAATTGATAGGCTAAATGATCAATGCAAAAATAAATCTATTGACTTGAGAGAGGCTGTTCTAAGCAGCATGAGCATCTCAGTATGAGTGGATTTGAGTGTGCTCACTCACTGAAGCATTTATTAAAGACATACTTTTATGTTATTCTTGTTTGAAAGTTATTGACATTATGAATGAGGCTTGGTGGGACAATAACATGTTTATACTTTTTCGGTATCGGATCAGGAATCTCTATAGCAGCGGTCTCAAACAGACTCCACAAAGGGCCGCAGTGGGTCCTGGTTTTTGTTCCAACAGATCCAGCAAAAACAGTTCAACCAATGAGGTTTCTACTAACATAAGCAGCACCTGATTGCAATCAACTGATTACACTTGTAAGAAACCAGATTGGTGAAAAGGTATTTGTCTCGTTTGGTTGGAATGAAATCCAGTACCCCCTGCGGCCCTTTGAGGACCGGTTTGAGACCACTGCTCTATAGGCAGATTCTCAAAATCGGGTGACTCGGGTGGAAAAATATGCGATCGGGACGTCGTCATTATATTATCTATCCACAATTTTGAGTATGCTATTAATATTTTATTTACATCTTTCAGACCATTCTTTAATGTTTTATTGATAAGATTTGTATTTCTAGGGATTTATATAAACTGATAATTACATATATACAAAACCCAATGTTAAAAATAATTCGGGGTGACACTACTTCACGATTTTTTCACCATTACGGCTATATGTGATGTAATGGAAAAGAAAAATTGGAATATCTTGACAGCACTACTTTTTAACAATAAAAATGAATCATAACCACGATCTGTCACGTAAAGTCTACGTACGTTATCATCGAAAGTGAACTAACCTTGAAGTTTGTACAGAACAGCCTTTGCGTGCATTATTTTGCACACAGTCGAGTGTTGCTGACGTCGGGGCTCCTCTTTTACTCTACAAAGTTCCTCCTGGAACTTTACTGCAGCCGGTGTGGTACTTGAGGACATTTTTCTCACTTGATTTCTGAACGCTTGACGACGTGCCGTGTAGCTTTGTTAGCGGCCGGTGTAGTGCGGATTGTTTACCTACACCGGCCAGCTAGGCTAGGCTAAAGTAGGCTGTAAAACAACGAGTGCCGACTTGAAGATGACTGATGTTTGATTCTGGAATGTAGCTCGTGCTGGACACGTCGCCGTGGCTTCGGTAGTTAGGTGAAATAGGCGCGCACGTAGAAAAAAATCCACGCACGGGGAAAAATGTTCCACGGTCTTCTTCTTCTCCTTTTTTGTTTCTTGGCAGTTTACTCCTCGGTACCGTGGGGCATTACCGCCACCTACTGGATTGACGGTTTGGTACTAGAGACCAGGCAGTTCCAGACTAAAAGCATTCCCTCCTGACAACCAGTGAAACACACCCAGAGTGTAGACAAAACCCAAACCAAAAAATAAAATGAATTCCTTCCTATATCCTTTCCAACAGCTCTGTGTCCTTGAGAAACTTCATTATCCCTTTTTGAATATTGGCCGTCTTTACCTGTAGAACATTTCCCATCCCAAATGTCTCTTTTGCCTGGTCCAGCACTGTACTCAACCGATCCCTCTGCTCCCCATATTTCCCACGCACCATTAAAACGTGTTCAACTGTTTCATGCTCCCCGCAGTGTTTACATTTCCCCTCATTGTGTTCTCCTATCCTATGCATCGAATCATTCAGCCCCGTGTGCCCTATTCTTAGTCGACTTAAACTACCTTCTCCCTCCTGCTTCTCCCTAATCTCATGTTCCACTTTGGCCAGCCTTTATCTCTTTCATTTCCGACCAGGATTGCGTGATGGGAAAGACAACCTCAAGCCCAATCACACCGTAAAACCGGCCTAGTTCAAACGTAAAAAACAAAAACAGCCCAAACTACAACTTCCCTTTCAAGGTAAAAATGTTTCTCTTATACAATTCAAACTATTTTTTGACATGATGGGGGGAGGTCAACCGTGTATCATTTCTCCTATAGACCCCAATCACCAAAGTCACACAATCACGTGTATTGTGCCGCCATATTGTCCGTCATTGTGTGTCGTATTGTCAATGATCGTAGTTTGTAAAGGTGGATTTACTCGCAAATTATGAGAGCCCCGGCGCTTTCAGACGCTGTAAACTCATTGGATGAGTTGCGTAAAAGCCGTTATTTGGAAAAGCTTCGGTCGATCCATTCGCAAGATCCATATTTGATGCCCAAACCGATGTTTCCTCCCGTCCGGTCCCGTCCCGTGCGTCAGAGCTCGTCCTGAGACCACAAAATTTCCAGTCATACTCCAGTTTATGTCACGATGAGGAGTCGGGTACCCAAAATCGGCACCGGCCGGAATATAAACCGACATTTGGTCAGCTGAGGGTCACCGTTGTCATGATTGTAAAATGAAATTTGATCGACAACAGGCCGGTGTGTGCCGAAAAATAGCTGCCCCGCGTGAAATGTTCCCCCTGCCGGGAGCGCTTATTTATAACGCTTTATTGACGTGAAAACATCAAATGTTTTCATGGACGCATTACAGTAATGGATTTACGACTGTAAGATCAGTTTTAAATAATTAAATTACACAAAATAGTAGTACTGTATTTTAGTAACAACTCGTGGACTGGGCCACATAACCATCTTTGAACAGAAATGTATTAGTCTACAGGTTTTCACGACCATATCCCAATGACAATCACACAGGTATGACATTTATTAGTTCAAGCAGAGTAAAATATTACATATTCACGGTACAAGAAAGTCGTTTCCGTGTGGGCGCTCCCGTCAGGGGGACATTTCACTCAGGGCGGCTATTTTTCGGCACAACACCTGTTGTTGCGCTCACCTTCTTGCTGCGCGACCGTGGCGACGAGCTTCGTAGTCTCCGTCTGATGATGTCTGTGATCGTGTTGGCATCATATTGATGTTTTTGCCACTGTCTAACGGTTGTCGACACAAACGCATCATGGACGAGATAAACAAACCGTGCTGCTTTCGAGATTTGCCCTTTTAACAATGGGCACACAGCAACTACTAAAATGACAGTTTATCTCAGGCATGAAAATCTCTCACCTTTCGGCAAAATTCGCCGTTTTGAAGTAAAAAAAGGGTGACCTACGTGAATCGTGTAGATCCGAGAAGAAAGTTTTTAAGGGGGGGGGGGGGTCGGGAGTAGGCATTTGCCGGTTACCAGTGTCACGGTTTACCATGGTATGAATACGTCACGGTTTCAAAACCACCACTATTATTTTTCATGTGTCAAAAATGCAGCCAAAAGTGGCGCGGCGGCGCTCACCCCTTCCCCCGTTTGTTGCGGTGTGTGTCAGTGACGCTATTCCAGCGAATCCAAAAACAAAACAAAAGACGTACTTTTCTTCAATTTATTGAGCTCTCAAATCGTGGTAACTGAAATATACAAAATGAATACATTTAAAACGTTGTCCACTAGTATTTTTCCATGTGTGAGTAGCTTCAACAGATAAGCAACATGAAAAAGTTCGCCAAAAACAAAACACATTTTCCTTTCAAATTCAATATAAAACTAAAAACTTACAAAGACGAATGTTAGCCTAGGCTTAGCTAGGAGAGCAACTAAGTCGAGGTTTTAATTTAAGTCTCACAGCCGCTGAGTGAGGAACAAGCTTGAAGTGGAAAAAAGGATAGTGTCAAAGATCGCTAATTGCTACAGATGATCTTGCCCTAAGCACAAATTCACGTTCGCTTGACGAGGAAAGGTCTCACTCCCAATATTTTTTTTAGATGAATGCATTTGCCAGCATATTGAATTTGGTGGGTAATTGTTTCAATCCTTTTCATATTTTGCGGTATAACAAAGTTTCTGCCGTTTGTTGCAGCTTGTGTCGAACACTGCCACAGCTAGCCAAATCTCCGGTGAAAAAATAGCTCCCGTTAAGTTAGCGTCAAGCTTGTGTATTTAACGGTAATTTAAAAAAAGAAACACAAGCTTCTTTCTAATATCACTGTAATTGGTATTTCAGGGACGTGTGGCACCTTTTTTTCAGTGTGACATTCGTGCAGTGTTGAACACCTAACTCGTTTAGCTTCAAAGTAAACTTTGTTTCTAAATAAAACATGGCCAGCACAAGGCATGTGTCTGTGGTGCCTCCAGCAGATTACTGAAACAGTGTGGTTCGACAGAGCTCAATACAGTATTTTGTTGGGTTGTACAGTGTACCGGTGTTTGGCAATTCCTTGCTACGCGGCGAAACGTCCTACACAATGCTCAGTGCTCTTGCGCAAACATTCGCACGCATGTGCACATCAGTTAAAAGCGGCGAGTACTCACTATTTTTGTTTTTATTGAGTTTTTTATTACCTTTTCATTCCCTCAAAAATACTTTTTGCATGTATTACCCTCCCATACTTTTAACCATTGTGTTTTTTTGTGGTAGCTTTAAAGCAGTTGACCACATTAGTCACGTAGCGTATTTAAACCGTCCTTATTTGATATAACTACATTTTAGTCTTTTATTAAGGCATTTTTTAGTACGTTCTGCCTGTATGCATCTAAACAAAACAAGTTGAGAGCGCACGGTAGTACTTTGGGTGTCAAATTCGCCTCATATAGGACGTTTCGCCGATGTAGACATTTTGGCAGAACGCCGGAACATATGTCCTCCACACCCTTCTCACCTTCTTAGCCCCTGACCCATTTTCATGCCTGTTATCTTCTCTGTTACTGCAACCAGCCGCCACACATCCCTTCACCATTTTGATTAATCAATGTTAACGATTGTCAGGAAGGTTTTTGGGTTCGTTTACTAGGCGGTGATTCCTTAGACAAGCAGAAAAACACGCAGTAATACACTCAAAAAAAAAAAGAGACTTTTTATTAGATGGGACTTTGAAAGGCAAAGGCCCAGCTCGTAAAATTCCTCAACTTTATTTCTTTCTTTCATAATCTTATTATGCACATTTTTTCGGCGCAGTGGAGACTCCAAATCGTTTGACCGACCGGCACCGTTTCAATATCAAAATGACCGGAATTCCATTCATTTTTAATGGCAAACATTTTCCCTTCATTTTCAATGACAGGAAAACATAGATGGTTGTGATTTTTGACCACTTACCATTACAGCCCATTGACATTGAAGTGGCGCCTAAGTAAGTCTATACCACTGACAGCTATGTACGTCCATGCCATTGACTATCATGAATGTCGCTACTATTGATGCCAATGTACTGGATTCCATTGAGGCATATATAAATTGATGCCATTGACGGCCATTTACGTTAAAATTAGGGCTGTCAAACGATTAAAATTTTTAATCGAGTTAATCACAGCTTGGAAATTAATTCATCGTAATTAATTGCAATTCAAACCATCTCTAAAATATGCCATATTTTTCTATAAATTATTGTTGGAATGGAAAGATAAGACAAGACGGATACATACATTCAACATACTGTACATAGGTACTATATTTGTTTATTATAACAATAAATCCACAAGATTGCATTAACATTATTAACATTCTTTCTGCGAAAGGGATCCACGGATAGATTCTTAAAGGATAAATGTGAGTTCGTATATTGTGACTAAATATTGCCATCTAGTGTATGTTGAGCTTTCAGTAAATGATAATGTAGTGACAAAACTGTTCTGCCCAAATGCATGATGGGAAGTGGGTAACCATGACTGTGTGTGGCGGCTGCAAATAATATATCTTCTCTGTGTTGTGTACAATACAGGGTGTTAAGAAAAAGATCAACTCCTGTCATTCTTCCCCACATTGCTCACCTCAATAGTTATAATCAGTGATGGCAAACTGAAGCATCATGAAGCAATGAGGCTTTCCATCAAACTGGTTCGCTCCTGGGCCGAAGAATCATGAGGCTTCATTTGTTCTATTGCGGATTTGATGGGGTCAAAAGGGCAGGGAGTTGTGATGTGAATGAATGTGCGTGTGTTACTTGAAAGTAGAGCCTAGATCGGGCCTAAAAAATCCAGCCCGACCTGACCCGGCCCGCGTGTATTAAAGCCCAAGCCCAAGCAATTAACTTAACTTGCATGCCCGAGCCCGAAAAAAAGCCGAAATTTTATTTTTTTATTTATGAGGACCCAGAAGGAGGAAATGCGGGGATGCAATGCGTCAGTCAGACCTGGACAGAGCACTGCTTGGAAAATGGTTGTGTTTCGTGTGATCACATTTGTGACGACGCCTATGTGCATAATGATAACAAATTAAAGCCTGTGTTTTGTAACAAATTCTCCCAGTTAAACAAGACTGTAAAATGCATATTCAATAAACACTTATATTTTTTATATTTGTGTGTCTATTCTGTCAGGTGGATAGTTCATGCTTCATTTCCTTGGTAAAATGCAGCAACAGACATTTATTTTAATTCCTTCGAGTTGGCAGAAACGCAATTTTTCATAATGTTTAAATAGTCTACATACTTTTATGTTCATTATAAGTGCATGTACACAACGAAATAACGCTGGTTAGGTTTGTTAAATATATTTCTGTGTGGGATATTGTGCTCTCATGGACGCACCCCTCTGAAAAGGAGAGGAACAGCAGCGTATACAAAAATAAACTAAAATACTTTTAAATGACATTATTTCAATGACTGGGATCAGAACACACAAAAGAACAACCTGCCTTAAGGAACACTGAAACAAAATAAGAACATTTTAAGGAACACCACGAACTTTACGATGTCCACCTTTGCACGAAGAGGTGCAGCCCTCGAAACAAATGATAATAAAGATGTTCGACTAACATCATATCCATATCGAAATTCGAAAAGGAAAGGATGCAGAGTTGCAGACTCACGGAGAGCCCCAGAGGGTTCATGTGCGCAAACAATGCACAATACACTGTGTTGTCCCAATAATTTACAATACTGGTCACACTGGTTATTATAATTTGAACCTAGGAGAGAACTGCTCAAAATGATCCCAGACAGGGGATGTTCTCTTCTTTTTCGTTGTGGACGGTGCGTCCATTGCAAAACGAATCCGATTGAATTGAGGTTTGAAGATGTGAGTTGGGTGTGTCAGTGTCACCTGTCAGCTCATTGTCGTCTCGGTGCGCCATTTTATTTCGAATCACCCGCGAAACCATGTGTTGGTGATGACATAGGAAGCCCGTCTTGTGAGGCTTCGGACGTAGCAACGTGCCTTCCGAGGCTTCGGGCGTGGCCACAAGCGTGATCAACACATGCCTCGATGCGTGCTTTGCAGATTTTTTTCCCGGTTTACTCGGCACACGCATCGGCGCCTCGGCACAGTTGGGCACATTACTAGTTATAATTGTTGTGGAAGAGATGTCAAAGCTTTACGCAATTAAAAGCACGGTCCAAATGAATGCCTGTATCCACTCCACTCACCTGTCACTGCCTCTTAGCTCTGTATATACATAGAACGTTACCATTGTTCTGTACCACTGTTTGCGGCAATGCGTGAGTGGGTCTTTCCGTACATCCGTTAAATATTTTAACGTGATTAATTTTAAAAAATAATTACCGCCCGTTAACGCGAAAAATTTGACAGCCCTAGTTGTGCCTTATGTTGGCTCAACATGTGCGCTTTATGTTAAAAGAACACAATTGCTAAATACTGAAGGAAAGCAATTTAATCAGGTGCAAATTATGTATTTCTTTAATGTCGGTTCAACATGTATTTTGGGGTGAACATGAGTGCCTTATGTTGGCTCAACAAGAGTGCTTTTTGTTCACGCAACCTGAGTGCCTAATATTGGTTAGACCTGTGTGCTTTATGTTAAAAGGACACAACTGCTAAATGCTGAAGGAAAGCAATATTGTCAGGTGCAAATTCTTTCCATGATTTTTTTATGTCAGTTCAACACCCCATTTTTTTGAGTGTAGGAGGAATGTATGTAGCGGTAATATGTAAACACGATGAGCTGACGGACAATATGGCGGCACGAGACAGGGAGGCGGAGTTGTGACGTCACGTGATTGGGGTCTATAAGGATCATAGGTGTAGTTCATCATCGCCCTCTGGCGGTCAGCAGGGATGAAATAGAACAATTGTGTTCTTTTCATTTTAAGCAACACAATAATTCATATTTAAGTCTATTTATTCATGAAGAAACACACAAATGACATGTTTTTCAATACGAATCACTGTAGAAGTACAACTTAGACAATATTTTTGGTCACACTTTACAATGAGGGTTGAAGGAATTTAGTCCTCCCAGCCCAAACCCCACGGGGAGGCCGGCAACAGAACGGAAATGTGCTTCGCGGCTCGACGCCCCCGAAGAGCCAGGCCAGGAGGAAGCCAAACTCCGCGCGTTCCTGTGTTAACCCTTTGCACACTGACTCCATGTTTCAAAAGCTTGAAGAACACTCGCCGAAAACAGGTTGACAATTTATTCGTCGACAATGGTAAAAAACAAGGCAAAAACAGACGACGGAGGGACAATTCTGGATCCAAAACAAGGCTACATGTTTCCGAGCAGAAGAAATCTGTCTTATCTCAGTGTCCAGTCTTTTTGAAGTCTTTGCTGACGCGGGTCTTGTCGAAGGCGTTTCTGGCCGTTGCTTTTGGGCCGCCCCCGCTGTGGCCGGTTTTGGGCGGCTTAGGTTCGTGTGCGGATTGGGACGCCCGCTATCAACTTTGCTGCCCAGGCTGGTTGTACTTGTTTTAGGACAAAGTGCTTTGTCCTTGGAGTTTGCTGGGAGAGCAGATTACCCGAGTTGGTGCGTCACTCTTGTGATAAGACGGCATTGTGTATCTCTTCTATTTCTTCTCATTAAACTATGGTGTGCTATTTATTTTATATTAGTAGTGTAGTCCTACCGTAAATATGAAAATGATACTATTTCCTGATTAATTATATTACGTGTGTTAGACTAATGCAAACAGTTAGACGGTGCCTACGTAAACCTGTACCATATATATGTGTTAGACTATATATGTGTTAGACTAATGCAGACAATTATACGGTGTGTGCGATGACGATATCGTTTCTCCTTCAATCCCCCTCACGAGCCCCGACAGGGGATCGTAAAAACATGGATGTGGCCTTAGAACTTAGCTTTATCAAGTAGTGGAAGAAATGTAGCAATTGATGAACAGTTTAAACAGGGATGTGCGAAATTTGTCACCCTCAGGACTCCTGTTAAGTACTCTTTAAAACAATATGATACCGCCTCAAAGGGTTAATCCTTGGTTGTCTTTGGTCCCGTGGCTATAGGCATCAGCTCACAGTGCCTTCTTTGTACAGGTGCATTGAAACCGATTTTTCATGATCAATTAGACGGGCTACCCATCAAGTTAGTCCTGTCGCTAGGAAAAATGATATACATTCAGTTAAATTTGGCCCCATAAATAAAAATAAAGTTAATTTTTAGTTAGGAAAAATGAGAGACACACTAAGCTAAATTTGGTCCATTGAATAAAAACCTTTAAATTAGGAAAAGTGAGAACCGTGCTGAGTTAAATTTGGTCCAGTAAATTAAAATTTAAGTGTCCCTCTTTTCACTTCCGTAACGTTAGGGTCAACCACCACCTGTAGTAAGAGGGAACTGTGCGCAGCCCTGAAGAAAAAGGAATGCAACAGTGTGTCAAACATCTCAGAACAGCTTTTAAATGAAGAAAAAGAACAGCACTGACAAACTACTACATCTAAAAACATAACACAGCAAAAACATTCCCCCATTGACTAGAGAATGGTGAAAAAGCGGAACTGTACAAAAGCGGAATGTTGCAATACAGAAAAACTTGGACACAATGAACTTGAAACTCGAAATAAACGTCTTCACCCCTTACCAGTTGTTGAAAATGATGGACACAGACGCCTGTAGGCAAACTTTATTCCACCCCAATTAAAGAAAAACTTTATTCCGCCCCATTCACCAAAAAATGAATAAATATCCTAATCAAAAGTATATATATAAAAATAATAAAAGTTATATTCTCCACCCCAAATGACAAATATGGCTAAAGGCTAAAGAATAAAAACTGGGACTTAAAAATGGCACAAATCTACCGAGTACTATGATTTAGAACCTAACGAAAAAATAGTAGTCGTTGAACAAAAATCCCAAGAACAAAAATGAATCTATGGTGATTGTGGAAATATAAAACAACCCAGTGAACTTATATGACATGTGTCGAGGAATTACAAAACCCAAATGTGACTGCAAAAGATCGAAAAAATGTGACGGAAAAAATAAACCCCACTACATAAACAATGTGTATTCCCACCACTTACCAACAACGTCAGGGGCACCTTTCCACACCACATTTCTAACAGCAACATCCGCATGTGAAATCAATAAAAGGGAAAAAGGAAAGAAAATCCAAACCTTTTAGCGAAAAATAATATTAAAAAAGAACAAATAAACAAGAGCATTATAGCGACAGGGACCATGACACTAAACCTATTTATTTCCATAATCAATTGTCGCTTCCTAGGACATGGGTCGAATGGGAATTTGTTTATTTTCTCCCAGTCCGGATCCGTCGTGGTTGCCCCCCCCCCCGAGTGGATCCTAGTGTAGCTGTAATCTGTTCAACTCAAAAGAATACAGAGCCTCCAACATATTTTAAAACACTCCCTAATTAATGCATAGAACGACTTTGCCTTTGTGTAGAACCCAAACAATGAGTTTAAGGTGTCTAAAATATAATGCGGTACCTACAGGAAAGTTAATCATTAGAAAGTGAAAATAAAATAATAAAAGTAAAGAATCTTAATCAAATACATCTGGGACTATGTGGTGTACCTAAAATATGTCACGTACTCACATGTTTTAGTTTTTTTTTTTTTTTCACCTCGACGAAACACAGCATCGTCAGCTAGGGTGAGTATAAAACCGTGGGGACAGTCGTGACGGCTGTCCCTTGGCGATGAACCATTATTTTGTGAGCACCTGTTCTCACACAACCACCAGCTCACGGCTCGTGCGGTACCGCAGTCACAGCCCTGAGCGAATAGGTGGGGTCTGGAATCAAACCTTTGATCCTCCAACCATTGGCGATCCCTTCTCCCACCCGCGCAACCGGTGGTCCGTGTGCCGGTGCGATGGCTCCGCTTGTCACACCCAGCTCCAGCTCAGCTAGCGTTCAGGGTGAATGTCCTCTCATCCTGTCAACATACACATCTGGTGTTTCAGGGGATCGATAAATAGAAATAAGGATAAACTTAAGAATAGCCGATTTGTCATACTTACTTATCATAACTGGGCCTATTTGTAACCTTACCGCCTGAAACGTCCCAACAGCACCCGTCTCAAAACTCCAACATGTGATGTGACAGATTATTGTCCTTAAACCTTGAAATCTTTTGGGAAACAATGTGGTCAGGGAAAACTTTAGATCGTTGTAATGGCCTCTGCGTGCTCCTAAAATGTGTCGTGCTATTAAAGCAATGTGTGAAACTCCATATGTCTAGATGAGATTATGAATAGTATTATGTTTATAATAATTTACTGTTTGTTGGGCCTAAGAACTGTATGTTTAGAGTTGAACAGACTGTACAAGTCAATAAAAATTTACAGTTGTCCGCATCCATATTAACTTTCAGTAATAATGTTGGTGTTATCTTGACCCACTTAACCCATGCCCACAATTGCAATTGTAAGCATGGCTATGTCACTCATAGCTATTACTCAAAGTGCATTATGAATACCCAGTACATGTTATCATTCCCAATTTACATCAACTTGTGTGATACCCCAATTATCTAGACCAAATCAAAAACTATCCCCTATGGTGGTCTAAATGCCATTATTTGAGATTCTACCTCTTCTTTTTTTTTTTTTTTTTTTGTTTACCAATAAGCTTAATAAATAATATTGATCGTCAACAACCCTAGTCACAAGGAATCATTTTGTCGAAAGATGGGAGTTAAACATTCATTACTACGGTGTGTGGTTGTCTACTACACGTTTAAACTGTTCAATGGTTACCAATGCAACAATCAACACAAAAACATTTATATGTCTTATTATTTCCAGTTTACAAACCCCTCATGTCCAATTCAGATCCAAAACAAAGCCACTTAGCAATAATTACAATATCTATGTCTTGGAAAGTGATGCCTTTTCCTTTGTTTCTTATGTCGTTCAAAATATGTATCTTTCTCGCCTTTTGTGAAACAATTAGGTCCCCCGAAAATAATTGCAAAATAACCAACCAGTGAATAGGATCAATAGAATAAATGCAAGCCAACCAGTTTGACTTTATATAAAAAATGGAAAAAGAATAGAAATAGATAAATAGAATTTTTAGAAAAATTCTAAAAAAAAAAAAAAGAAAAGAAAAAATACAGTTAGCAAAGACATGGAACTAAACAACACTTTCTCCACTCCTCCTTTTTTTTTTTTTTTTTTTGAAAGATTATTCAAGTCCTTAAAAATAAAAAATCAGTTCCATAAAGGTGTCCAAAGGAATGGAAAAATATCACATGAGCGTAATTTATCAAAAGCTCAAAAACAAAAATCAAAAATGAAAACATAAAAATTGTCTTATACTGGGGAAATTGTATTTATAGGCAGTAGACTTAGGTATTCTGAAATTAAATTAACTCATCTCTAGATTCTATCTAATTATCGTTGTATCGGTCGAGTATTATTCTTAACTTTTAACATAAGCAATTTCCCCAGCATAATAAATTGCATTTGGCACAATGCCCGTGTTTGTTTACGTTCTCCCTTTTTTAATTCCTCCCCTCTTATGTAATTTGTTAATTCGATTTCTACTGTGGTCCTTCTCCTAAAAAAAAAAAAAAAAAAAATTGGTTGCTAATTTCCCCTATAATTTCAAAGCAACAAAATTTACCTACATGGGTCTTGTCCTTTCATCTCCGATCATGAAATTGGTGAAAATGTCTTGTCCCCTTTTTTATTTTATTCATGTCTTGATTTATTTTTTGCAAGGATAGCCCCATTCTATCCGCAGGTGACCCAAAAGATTATGCTTTCGTGAAATCTGGCATTTTCAAGTCTTTTTTAAAAACCTAAATCCACTTTTCCATTGTCCCGTATATCAAAATTAACACATGTAGGAGATTCTCCCTCCGCATTCTTCTGGGAGTCAATAGTGGCTAGGGAAGGACTGTCTTATCTATTGTTTTACCAAAACAACCAGAGACTTGAGCTTGAGATGACCCACTTTAAAACGTTGCTCTTTCCTAAACTTTAACCGTTTAGGCAAGGCATCTCAAACTTAAATTAGCTTCTATAGACTCCAAATGAAACGGAACTACAAAATAACTCCAAAATCTGTTACGGCAAGGTAGGCAAAGTTGATGTGGACCAAAATGCGAGCCGGAAACACATGAAGTGTGAAGTGATATTTATTGCACAAGGGCAAGGTGTTGAGCGGCTGGTGGGTTGAATGGTAAATGGCTGTGGCTGAGGCTGTGGCTGTGGCTGATGTTCAGGCTGTGGCTGTGAGGGCTTGGAGGGTGGGTGTCCTGCTTGCTGCCCATGCCGCTCCTTAAAAGCAGTGTTGATTGTGATGAGCTGCAGGTGCGCTCCCAGGTCTGCCAAGGTTGAACTCATGCCACATAAAACAGGAAGTGTAACAACAATAAAAGCCAGTAGAGGGGAGTGTGGGCTAGGACCACCACAAAAATCAGTTTTACGAAAGTGCAAAAGGAAAAGAAAATATACTAAATGAAATTATTTCCTTCAAGGGTCAACAATGAAAAGCAAATATCCAAGTTAAAATAAAAATAAAAACTAATAAGACTTACAATTTATCTCATTCTGGGAACGTTATCTCCGATGTAAATTTGGAATCGTGATAAGTGTTATGAAAGAACCATTTGCTTTTTTTTTTTTTTTTTTCAAAGATGTTCTAGTTACTTTAAGGGGTGTTATGAATGTCAATTAGCTCAAATATTTAAAATTCTTATATTGCATTGTTACAGGTTTTATAGTCGCACCCTATTTGATAATTTGTCAATTAACTTTGGTCATGGCCTGTCTCGACAAAGTTGGCCACTTATTTCCTACTCTATTTTCATAACAGCAAAAATTAGTTCAATTTTAATTGTCTTCTTATATCAAAACTAAAATCAATAAAGTTATCCTGTTGTTCTTTGGATCCCAGCTGAAATCACGACAGCCAATTCTATCAACATGTGATCCAACAGTGACACTTTCCCCATATTCATCATGCTCGAATCCCCTAAAAATTAAATTTCAAACTATTCGTTATACTAGAAGCGAGCCATGATATCAATTCCCCGTTACTAACTTTAAGGTGTTCTTTGCTTGTTCTGTTTGCATGTTTGTTATTCTAATAATTGTAAGTTTGTGGTTGAACGCATCACTTTAATATTCTTTTGTTTCTCTACATTCTTTTGTGAGTAAAAAACATCTTGTTAGGAAAAGCTTTTTTTTTTTTTTTTTTTTTTTTTTTTTTTAATCTATAACTTTACCAAACATCCAGGGACTTCAGCCCTCCTTGCTCTGCTTGGCCTGAACAAGAGCAAGAGGGGCCTCCCGCCCATCGGCCCGCGCACCTCATTTTGAACACTGTGTTCCTTTTCTAATCAGATCTACTGATTTTTTTGGGAATTTTTTACATGTTGTCCCTCTTTGGCTCTCAATTTTATCTTAAATTGTTAAACAAGGACTGGAAAATTCCCAGCTTCAATTCTAGCCTCCCCTTAAAATCAATTTGGCAAAAAACCCAGCGGATGCCGTCGAGGACCCCATGTTGCAAATAGGGGCCGCCGCCGGCCCGCACTCCTTATCTTGAACACAGTGTTCTTTTCTAATCAGATTGCCCAACTCCAGGCGCCATGCCAACGGCTGTCTCCCAGAACGTTAGCAGGGGCGCTTCCTATTTTTTCGGCTTCATTTCGAACAACACTAAGCAAAACAAAACGTCCACTTACTTTAACAAGAGACTACACGACACCATAGCAACTTAACATTGAAACAACAACAGTGGCAGTCCACCCCGGCTTCCCCATTTTAATTGTCATTTTTTTTGTCATGGTCAATCTTAGTGCCTTTGTACAACCATCCATCCCGGGTCCCTAACCTATATTTCCGCTGGGCGAATCTACTCATGGCCATGTTTTTGCTACCACAGCAAATTCTCTCGAGGCTCTCTCTGCTGCTGGGCGTCACTCCAAGCGCGGCCTTAACCTATCGTGTTTTGTCGTAGGAACCTGGGGCCCTCGTGAGCCACAAAAGGTGGCTCAAGATGCCACAGTGTGCCTCCCGACGGGTCTTGCACCCACCTTTTAAGGAGGGACCACTCCCTAGGGCGCCGCCACCCAGCTCACAATCCTCCGCCTCGTCAGACGCGAGGTGGGGAACCGCCACGTTCCAGTCCCGGCGAATTTGACCCGGCCTGACGCTGCCTCGCTAGTCAATTCACTTCCTTTGGACAAGTATATGTCTATCCATATAAATATATTTGCGCAATTAATCACATATATATATATGCATACACATACTGCAGGCCACAGCCCCCGTGTCAGATCGGAAACCAACAGTCACAATGAGCTTGCAACTGCCGATCCCTCGCGATCCTACTAACACTCGGAGGGGGTTCTCACGCACTAATCTACAATCTAATCTACAATTCCATATATATGCCCATATCTATCCCATACACATATATTTATATGTATATGCATACATGCGCATGTATATATTACGTGTGTCCCACCAGATCAAATCGGGAAAACAACAACAATCCGGTGATTGTGTCGCCCAGACGCCAACCAGCATTAGGAAGGGAAGGTTGGGGTTTGGGGAGGGAGGGGGCGACTCACAACCCCTTCTCAATTGCCGTCTCTCGCAATTTAATCGGCTTCCAGAGGACACCACGCTTCCTAACCTAACTTATATTACGTGTGTCCCACCAAATCAAATCGGGAAACAACAACAATCCGGTGATTGTGTCGCCCAGACGCCAACCAGCATAAGGAAGGGAAGGTTGGGGTTTGGGGAGGGAGGGGGCGACTCACAACCCCTTCTCTATTGCCGTCTCTCGCAATTTAATCGGATTCCAGAGGACACCACGCTTCCTAACCTAACTTGTCCTTTTATTTTACTTTTTTTTTAAAATTATTTTTGTTTTTTTTTTTAAGTTTTTTTGTGTGTTTTTTTTATTTTCTTTTTTTTATCTATCTTTCGCCCAGCCTAAACTACGCAATGGATGTTGTACTTCATGCACAAATCTATGAAATACCCCTCTAGTGTTAAGACTACTGTTACCAAACTAATTCCCCATATGCCAGAATGCAACATTCACCGCTAGACAAAACACAAAATGGTCGAAGGTCGCTTCAAGTCAACTTTCACCCGCCTTAAATTATGACAAAACGTCTTTTTACCTTTTCGGCTTTTAGCGGTGCACCTAAAAGGGCTCCAGTTGACTCTTCCGCAGCCGTTCGTCCATCCCCTCCGTCGTCTGGGCCTATCACGTCGTCAAACCATCACGTAGGGTCGCCAACTGAAGGAATTTAGTCCTCCCAGCCCAAACCCCACGGGGAGGCCGGCAACAGAACGGAAATGTGCTCCGCCGCTCGACGCCCCCGAAGAGCCAGGCCAGGAGGAAGCCAAACTCTGCGCGTTCCTGTGTTAACCCTTTGCACACTGACTCCATGTGTTACGGCACTAGGCCGTAGTTCTGTCACTCTCCCTCATTTTCTCTCCCCAGGTCGCCCAGCTGCTTCTAATTGTCATCAGCCCTGTATATAAGACTGGCCGGCCAGCCTGACGGGCGCTGGATACTGCCTGCTGCCAGCTAAACAATTTGGGTTCAGTTATGTTTTTGTTAGTTATGTTGCCAATTATTTTTCTGTAACTACTTGCTTTTGCACATTTTGATTTTTGTTTGGAAATGAAATTGTTTTTTTCTGTTTGCTACAACCCCCGCTCAGCGCCATCATTTGTACCACGCCCGGCCAAGTTTTTTTCTCCGTTATGGTGCCGTTGGCACATAACAATTGGGGGCTCGTCCTTTTTGGAGTCGTGGTATGGTGAGGTGTGGTGTTTTAGTGGGGTTGTGTGTGCGCGGCTGCGGCTGTGATTGTTCTGGTGTGGATGACGCTCGCTTGGGTCTCCCAGCGTAGGTAGGGGGGTGCTCTGCTTGGCCGAGTTGCTCGGCCATTCCTTCGGGCATCCGTTTATTGTTTTAGTTTGTTTTTTTCAGGGCGAATCCTGGGCGGAGTGGATTCTCTGGCGGGGGCTGCACGCCTCGAGCCCGGCAAGCCTCAGAAGATAGTATAGGCGAGTGGGGGATGTGATAGGTTGCTGGGGGGTCCGCGTGGTGCGTCTGCCGGTTGTTGGTTGGCTGTTTTTCTTGTGGGTGGGCGAGTTGCGTGGCTTCGCGCGTGTGATTGGTTCGGGTTTTGTGTCGTATTTTTTGTGTGGTTAGTTGTGGGCCGGCTGATTCCGGTGTGCGTCAGCTGTCTTGGTTCGGCGTTTTTTTTGTGGTGGGTGATGGCTTCTTTTGATTTGGAAGCGTTTGTTGCCGATCCTGCGGTGGCGGTGTTTGACGGCTGTAGGAAGGGCGATTTGGTTGCGATCGCTGAGCATTTTGGTGTTCCTGTTTCGCCGGCGTTGCGCGTTAGCGAGTATCGGGAAGCGCTGCGCGCTGTGTTGTTGAGGGAGGGGATTTTGGGTTCGGTTGTGTCCGGCGATCCCGTGACTTCTCCGGTGCATCGCGGGGCGAGCGCGGAGGTGCAGCTACCTCCTGTGGGTGATCGGACTGCGGATAGCATGGAGGATAAGCCTCATAGGTTTGCCGGGCCGGTGGATTCCTCCCCGGAGGAGGGGAAGGAAAGAGAGTTTCAGCTCAGACGTGACCTTGAGCTGAGACGGATCCAGTTGGACGCGGAGCTCGAATTACGGGTTCGAAAGGAGGAGAAGGAGAGGGAGTTTCAGCTCCGACGTGAGGTCGAGCTGAAGCGGGTGCATTTGGAGGCCGAGTTAGAGTTAAAAAAGCTGGAGGCTGATACGGCGTTGCAGATGCGTAGATTAGAACTACAGGCGCGCGGCAGTTTGAGCCCGGGGAGACCCGCTTCAGTGGGGTCATCGGACTCTTTTGATGTGACTAAGCACGTTCAGCTCGTGCCTGTTTTTCGCGAGGCGGAAGTGGAAACGTATTTCGTTGCGTTTGAGCGCATTGCGTCCGCCCTGCATTGGCCAAAGGATTTTTGGGCCATTTTGTTGCAGTGCAAGCTTAGTGGCAAAGCTTTGGACGCTTGCGCTTCGCTTCCGGTGGCTGATAGTTTAAGTTATGATGCGTTGAAAAGTGCAATATTGCGGGCCTATGAGCTAGTTCCGGAGGCTTACAGACAATGTTTTAGGGGGCTGAAGAAAGCAGCTGAACAAACTTATGTGGATTTCGCCCAGGAAAAAGGCTTGCTGTTCGACCGGTGGTGCTCGGCCAGTAAGCTTCTTTGCGTGATCTCATCTTGTTAGAGGATTTTAAGAACTGTCTTCCTGAACGTGTTAACGTTTATTTGAATGAGCAGAAAGTGCCCACGTTACAACAAGCTGCTGTTTTGGCGGACGAATTTACTCTTACACATAAGGCTGTTTTTAAATGTGATTCTGGGGCTAAGGTTGTCCCTGTTGAAACCCCGTCGCAGCCATACTCGCCTTCTGCCTCTAGGTCGGAGAGGCCTTATCATTGTTTTTATTGTCGTAAGCCTAGTCACTTGGTGGCTGACTGTGAGGTGCTGAAACGAAAGCAGCCATCATTGAGTCCGAAGGGCGTTGGACTTATGCAGGCTGGTCCAGTTTCTGGACTTAGTCCTCCTGTGGTGCAGTCTGGTTCCGCGCCTGACAAGTGTTTTCAGCCTTTTATTTTTGAGGCTGTTGTGTCAGTCCCTGGAGGTGCCAGGCGCAGTGTTAGGGTCTTGCGTGATACCGGTGGGTCTCAGTCTTTCATTCTCTCCGGGGTGTTGCCTCTGGGCCCTGCCACTGACTGTCATTCCAGTGCTGTGGTGAGGGGTATTGGGATGCGATATGTGCCAGCTCCTTTACACAGGGTCTGTATTCAGTCTCCGTTGGTGAGTGGAGTGTTTCCCTTAGCTGTTCGTGAGGAGTTTCCTGTTGGGGGGTAGACGTCATTATGGGAAATGACGTTGCTGGGGGAAAAGTGTACGTTTCTCCTGAAGTGGTCAGCTTCCCTATTGACGTTGACCACGACTGGTTAGCTGAACGACACCCAGATGTGTTTACGGTCAGTGTTTTGACAAGAGCGCAGTCGAAAAAGCTGGCGGAGGGGGGCGAAGTGGATTTGGGTGATTCTATATTGGCCCCTATGTTTAGGGAGGATGGGGTCCCCTTTCGTAGCCATATTGGGGATGCTAATGTGGGGAAGCCTTGTGTGGTGCCTGTCTCCTTTCTGCCCCCCCCACTGACAAGTGATGCCCTTATTAAAGCTCAGGAATCTGATAAAACCTTGTCTCAATGTTTTTCCGTTTTGGGAAAGGAGGGGAAAGGACAGTTCTTTCTTGAGGATGGCATCTTGATGCGCAAGTGGGTTCCTAGGGCCGGTAACCGGACTGGGTCAGAGGACTGGCGGACCGTTTTTCAGATTGTGGTCCCTGTAGACTATCGACCACATGTGTTATCGCTGGCTCATGAGCACCTCTGGTCTGGGCACCTTGGCATTGCTAAAACATACGATCGGGTTTTACAACACTTCTTTTGGCCAGGTTTGAAGATGGATGTGGTCTGTTTTTGTAACACCTGTTCAACCTGCCAGGCTGTGGGGAAACCAAACCAGGTTGTACCACCAGTACCCCTGCACCCGGTGCCTGCGGTTGGTGAGCCTTTTGACCATGTTATTGTTGATTGTGTTGGCCCACTGCCTAAGACCAAGTCCAGAAATCAATTTTTACTAACTGTTATGTGTGTTTCAACTAGGTTCCCTGAGGCTGTGCCCTTGCGCCAAATCACCGCCCCTGCGATTACTAAGGCACTTTTGAAATTCTTTACTCTCTTTGGGCTTCCCAGAGTGGTGCAGACTGATCAAGGCACCAATTTTTTGTCAAGGGTTTTTAAGCAGACACTGCAGTCCCTTGGGGTGACCCATTCTGTTTCTAGTGCCTACCATCCGGAGTCTCAAGGGGCCCTAGAGCGCTGGCATCAGACGTTAAAGTCTATGTTAAGCAAGTTTTGCTTTGCTACCGGAAAAGACTGGGACGAGGGAGTACCATTTGTGCTGTTTGCGATCAGGGATGCCACTCAGGAGTCCCTAGGGTATAGTCCCTCTGAATTGGTATTTGGACATAACGTCCGTGGTCCTTTAAAAGTTCTTAAGGAACATTTTCTCTCGCCGCCCTCTTCTAAGGTTAGGGTGTCAAATTTTGTGGAAAAGTGCAAAGAAAGGCTACAGCAGGCTACGTCACTCGCTAAGGATGCCCTTGCTTCTACGCAAGCGAAGATGAAGGCGCGGTTTGACCACAAAGCTGTGGTGCGGCACTTTCAACCTGGGGATAAGGTCTTGCTGTTGCTTCCTGCAGCGGGCTCTGCCTTGTCTGCCCGTTTTTCTGGCCCATATGTAGTGGGTAAAAGGGTTTCTGACACAAATTACCTTATCCTGACTCCTGAGCGTAGGAGAAAAACTAGGATGTGTCATATTAACATGCTTAAACCGTTCCGTGAGCGAGGGTGTTCGATGGTTGCGGCTTTAACAGCGTCATCTGGACCAGCGGTTACCCTTGAATGCCCATCGGGGGAGGAGGGCTTGGAGGTGCCATGTGCTGCTCATCTGTGTGGCAGGCTAACTAATTCGGAGTATATGCTAAGTATTGAGTCTCATTTGTCTTATCTGCCTGCTGAGCAGCGTGAGGGCATTGTGGCCCTGCTGCGGTCATACCCGTCACTGTTTAAAGACACTCCTTCTCAGACCAATGTCCTTGAGCATGACATTGATGTGGGCTCTGCTGCTCCTATTAAACAACATGCTTATCGGTGCCCTTTCGAGAAGCGTGAAGCCATGAAGAAAGAGGCTACCTACTTGTTAAAAAATGAGTTGGCCAAGCCCAGCCGCAGTCCCTGGAGCTCTCCGTGCCTTTTAGTTCCTAAGCCTGATGGTACGTCCCGGTTTTGTACTGATTTTAGAAAAGTGAATGCTGTTACTGTGCTGGATTCATTCCCCTTGCCGCGTATGGAAGACTGCATTGATGGCATTGGACCTGCTGTGTATATTACTAAACTTGATCTCTTAAAGGGCTACTGGCAGGTGCCTTTAACACCCCGAGCATCTGATATCTCTGCCTTTGTCACTCCTGATCATTTTTTGCAGTTTACTGTTATGGCATTTGGCATGAGGAATGCGCCTGCCACCTTTCAACGTCTTATGCAGCTGGTTCTTGGTGATGTTGCCAAATGCAGTGTTTATTTGGATGATGTTGTGGTCTACTCTGATACCTGGACTGACCACTTGATTACACTGTCCGAGGTTTTCCAACATTTAGCCTCGGCGAACCTCACGCTAAATCTGGCAAAGTGTGAATTCGGAAAGGCCTCTGTGACGTACTTGGGGAAAGTGGTTGGTCATGGTACGGTTCGGCCCATAAATGCCAAGGTGGAGGCAATTTTGTCGTATCCGACTCCGACCACTCGGCGGGAGTTGCGCCGTTTCCTTGGGCTTGCGGGCTATTACCGATGTTTCTGTAAGAACTTCTTGGTGGTGGTCGCTCCCCTTACTGCTCTGTGTAGCCCGTCAGTGCCCTTCCTGTGGTCTGAAGGCTGTGAATATTCTTTCCAAGCAGCAAAGTCACTTCTGTGCAGTGCTCCTGTACTGGCTGCTCCTGATTTTTCTAAACCTTTTAGCCTCGAGGTCGATGCTAGCTCTGTCGGGGCTGGAGCGGTTTTGCTTCAAGATGACGGTGCTGGAGTTCTCCATCCTGTGTCCTACTTCTCTGCTAAATTTAATAAGCATCAGCTAAATTATTCCACCATTGAGAAGGAGACCCTTGCTATGCTGTTGGCCCTCCAGCACTTCTATGTTTATGTGTGTTCTACTCATTGTCCTGTTTATGTTTATACAGATCACAACCCCCTGGTGTTTTTGGCGAGGATGTCCAACCATAACCAACGGCTGATGCGCTGGGCATTGTTAGTACAGGGCTATAACCTTGTGATTAAACACAAGAAGGGTGTGAACAATGTTGTGGCCGATGCCTTGTCCAGGTCTGGTGACTAGTTGGCACTTGGGAGATAAGTGGGTTTATTTCATTTATTTATTTTTTTTCCCCTAGGTGTGCCTGTTGCGGCCTCTGGTGGCTGCTTGGCTGCCTTTAGGGGGTGCTCCTGGGTTCTGGGCTCATGGGGTTGTGTTGGGACCGTTTGTTTTATGGGTGGGAGTGTTACGGCACTAGGCCGTAGTTCTGTCACTCTCCCTCATTTTCTCTCCCCAGGTCGCCCAGCTGCTGCTAATTGTCATCAGCCCTGTATATAAGACTGGCCGGCCAGCCTGACGGGCGCTGGATACTGCCTGCTGCCAGCTAAACAATTTGGGTTCAGTTATGTTTGTGTTCGTTATGTTGCCAATTATTTTTCTGTAACTACTTGCTTTTGCACATTTTGATTTTTGTTTTTGGAAATAAAATTGTTTTTTTCTGTTTGCTACAACCCCCGCTCAGCGCCATCATTTGTACCACGCCCGGCCAAGTTTTTTTCTCCGTTATGGTGCCGTTGGCACATAACACCATGTTTCAAAAGCTTGAAGAACACTCGCCGAAAACAGGTTGACAATTTATTCGTCGACAATGGTAAAAAACAAGGCAAAAACAGACGACGGCGGGACAATCCTGGATCCAAAACAAGGCTACATGTTTCCGAGCAGAAGAAATCTGTCTTATCTCAGTGTCCAGTCTTTTTGAAGTCTTTGCTGACGCGGGTCTTGTCGAAGGCGTTTCTGGCCGTTGCTTTTGGGCCACTCCCGCTGTAGCCGGTTTTGGGCGGCTTAGGTTCGTGCGCGGATTGGGACGCCCGCTATCAACTTTGCTGCCCAGGCTGGTTGTACTTGTTTTAGGACAAAGTGCTTTGTCCTTGGAGTTTGCTGGGAGAGCAGATTACCCGAGTTGGTGCGTCACTCTTGTGATAAGACGGCATTGTGTATCTCTTCTATTTCTTCTCATTAAACTATGGTGTGCTATTTATTTTATATTAGTAGTGTAGTCCTACCGTAAATATGAAAATGATACTATTTCCTGATTAATTATATTACGTGTGTTAGACTAATGCAAACAGTTAGACGGTGCCTACGAAAACCTGTACCATATGTATGTGTTAGACTATATATGTGTTAGACTAATGCAGACAATTATATGGTGTGTGTGATGACGATATCGTTTCTCCTTCAGGGTCCATTAATTAACATTTCTTCATGTATTTTTACACAACAACTAATGTTTAAGTAACATTATAATAGTTCATGCAATCCCTTATCGAACATTAGTTCATGCATAACCAGAGAGTAACTAAACTAATGGTTAACTACTATTATAACAACGATAACAATGTAATACTTAACAATAATTCACATATACAGTATTTTAGTACATTAATACACAATTATTGATGCGTACTGGTCCGGGTAAGTGAATATGCTGTGTTCTACCAAATTGGGAAACATTGCTCTGTGAGTAACTGGGTGCTGCAAACCTAACTAAGTACAGTATTATTTAACGTTAGTTACCGATTATTAATTTTTTAAAATATGCATACTCCTCCGTGAGTCATCACCTTATCGTGGTGGAGGGGTTTGCGTGTCCCAATGATCCTAGGAGCTATGTTGTCAGGGGGTTTAAGCCCCTGGCAGGGTCACCCATGGCAAACAGGTCCTAGGTGAGGGGCCAGACTAAGCATGGCTCAAACTGACCCCTTATGATGAGAAAAAGAAATGAACTCCAGTTTCCCTTGCCCGGACGCGGGTTACCGGGGCCCCCCTCTGGAGCCAGGCCTGGAGGTGGGGCTCGAAGGCAAGCGTCTGGTGGCCGGGCCTGTCCCCATGGGGCCCGGCCGGGCACAGCCCGAAAAGGCAACATGGGTTCCCCTTCCCATGGGAGGGGCCAAAGGGGTCGGGTGCGTAGAGAGTTGGGCGGCAGCCAAAGGCGGGGGCCTTGGCGGTCCAACCCCCAGCTGCAGAAGCTAACTCTTGGGACATGGAATGTCACCTCTCTGGCAGGGAAGGTGCCTGAGCTGGTGGGTGAGGCAGAGAAGTTCCGACTAGATATAGTCGGACTCTCCTCCACACACAGCTTGGGTTCTGGTACCAATCCTCTCGAGAGGGGTTGGACTCTCTTCCATTCTGGAGTTGCCCACGGTGAGAGGCGCCGAGCAGGTGTGGGCATACTTATTGCCCCCCGGCTTGGTGCCTGTACGTTGGGGTTTACCCCATTAGACGAGAGGGTAGCCTCCCTCCGCCTTCGGGTGGGGGGACGGGTTCTGACTGTTGTTTGCGCTTACGCACCGAACAACAGCTCAGAATACCCACCCTTTCTGGAGTCCTTGGAGGGTGTGCTGGAGAGCGCCCCCTCTGGGGACTCCCTCGTTCTACTGGGGGACTTCAACACTCACGTGGGCAATGACAGTGAGACCTGGAGGGGCGTGATTGGGAGGAACGGCCCCCCCGATCAGAACCCGAGTGGTGTTCTGTTATTGGACTTCTGTGCTCGTCACAGTTTGTCCATAACAAACACCATGTTCAAACATAGGGGTGTCCACATGTGCACTTGGCACCAGGACACCCTAGGCCGCAGTTCAATGATCGACTTTGTAATCGTGTCATCGGACTTGCGGCCACATGTTTTGGACATTCGGGTGAAGAGAGGGGCGGAGCTGTCAACTGATCACCACCTGGTGGTGTGTTGGCTCCGATGGTGGGGGAAGTTGCTGGCCAGACCTGGCAGGCCCAAACGTATTGTGAGGGTCTGCTGGGAACGTCAGGCAGAATCCCCTGTCAGAAAGAGTTTCAACACCCACCTCCGGCAGAACTTCTCCCTTGTCCCGGGGGAGGTGAGGGACATTGAGTCCGAGTGGGCCATGTTCTGCACCTCCATTGTTGAGGCGGCCGATCGGAGCTGTGGCCGTAAGGTGGTTGGTGCCTGTCGTGGCGCAATCCCCGAACCCGCTGGTGGACACCAGCGGTAAGGGATGCCGTCAAGCTGAAGAAGGAGGCCTATCAGGCCTTTTTGGCCTGTGGGACTCCGGAGGCAGCTGACAGGTACCGGCTGGCCAAGCGGACTGCGGCTTCGGCGGTCGCCGAGGCAAAAACTCGGACATGGGAGGAGTTCGGCGAGGCCATGGAAAACGACTTCCGGACAGCTTCGAGGAAATTCTGGTCCACCATCCGGCGTCTGAGGAGAGGAAAGCAGTGCATCATTTTACACTGTGTATAGTGAAGATGGTATACTGCTGACCTAGACTCGGGACGTCGTGAGTAGGTGGGGAGAATACTTCGAAGCCCTCCTCAATTCCACCAACACGCCTTCCTTTGAGGGAGCAGAGTCTGGGGACTCTGAGGTGGGCTCTTCGATCTCTGGGGTTGAAGTCACTGAGGCGGTCTGTAAGCTCCTCGGTGGCAAGGCCCCAGGGGTAGATGAGATCCGCCCGGAGTTCCTAAAGGCTCTGGATGTTGTGGGGCTGTCATGGCTGACACGCCTCTACAACATTGCGTGGTGACAGTGCCTCTGGATTGGCAGACCGAGGTGGTGGTCCAAAAAGGGGGACCGGAGGGTGTGTTCCAATTATAGAGGGATCACACTCCTCAGCCTCCCCGGTAAAGTCTATTCAGGGGTGCTGGAGAGGAGGGTCCGTCGGGAAGTCGAATCTCGGATTCAGGAGGAGCAGTGTGGTTTTCGTCCCGGCCGTGGAACAGTGGACCAGCTCTACACCCTCGGCAGGGTCCTTGAGGGTGCATGGGAGTTCGCCCAACCAGTCCACATGTGTTTTGTGGATTTGGAGAAGGCGTTCGACCGTGTGCCTAGGGGAGTCCTGTGGAGGGTGCTCCGGGAGTACGGGGTACCGAGGCCCCTGGTAAGGGCTGTTCGGTCCCTGTACGACCGGTGTCAGAGTCTGGTCCGCATTGCCGGCAGTAAGTCGAATTCGTTCCAAGTGAGGATTGGACTCCGCCAAGGCTGCCCTTTGTCACCGATTCTGTTCATAATTTTTATGGACAGAATTTCTAGGCGCAGCTGAAGCGTTGAGGGTGTCCGGTTTGGTGGCCTCAGCATTGCATCTCTGCTTTTTGCAGATGATGTGGTGCTGTTGGCTTCATCAAGCCGTGACCTCCAACTCTCACTGGGGCGGTTCGCGGCCGAGTGTGAAGCGGTTGGGATGAAGATCAGCACCTCCAAAGTCCGAGACCATGGTCCTCAGCCGGAAAAGGGTGGAGTGCCCTCTCCGGGTCGGGGATGAGATCCTGCCCCAAGTGGAGGAGTTCAAGTATCTTGGGGTCTTGTTCACGAGTGAGGGTAGGAGGGAGCGGGAGATTGACAGGCGGATCGGTGCAGCGTCTGCAGTGATGCAGACTCTGCACCGGTCCGTTGTGGTGAAGAAGGAGCTGAGCCAAAAGGCGAAGCTCTCGATTTACCGGTCGATCTACGTTCCTACCCTCACCTATGGTCACGAGCTGTGGGTTGTGACCGAAAGAACAAGATCCCGGATACAAGCGGCCGAAATGAGTTTCCTCCGCAGGGTGTCCGGGGCACTCCCTTAGAGATAGGGTGAGAAGCTCGGTCATCCGGGAGGGGCTTGGTGTCAAGCCGCTACTCCTCCGTGTTGGGAGGAGCCAGTTGAGGTGGCTCGGGCATTTGGTTCGGATGCCTCCTGGACGCCTCCCTGGAGAGGTGTTCCGGGCATGTCCCACCGGCAGGAGGCCCCGGGGTCGACCCAGGACACGCTGGAGAGATTATGTCGCTCGGCTGGCCTGGGAACACCTTGGAAACCCGCCATAGGAGCTGGCTGAAGTGGCTGGGGAGAGGGAAGTCTGGGCTTCCCTGCTAAAGCTGCTGCCCCCGCGACCCGACCCCGGACTAAGCGGAAGATAATGGATGGATGGATGGATAAAATATGCATACAGGTGCCTCATAAGTATTGCTTCACCATAGTTAACTACTAATGAATACTTTTTGAACCCTTTTTGTCACATGTGTCCCTTTACTAAGAACCCCTGATCGCGTTTGTGTCCATTTTTTGGCTTTGCTTATGTGCCTCCCCTTAACCATAATTAACCATTACTGAATGCTTTTTCTACCCAAATTGTAAAGTGGACCACATGTAACCCCTGGGGAGCAAATAAATGGAACCATTAATTGTTCAAATGAATGAAGTTGAAGCAATCACAACCAGAGACTTCTGCATTTTTGATTGAAAACAAAACATTATTCAAAACAAAACATTATTCAATGTGACATCTTCAACAGTTAGATGCAAAAAATGCACTTTGGTACTTAACCATTAGCTACTGTCTGGTTATGCATTAACCAATGTTAATTAATATATTAATTATTGTAAGATAAGGGTTAATATGACAATTTTTTTTTATTTTTTATAATTTTACTCAAATATTATTGTCTAAAAATTCATTAACTAATGTTAGATGGGGGACCCTTATTGTAAAGTATGGCCATATTTTCCAGAGCCAATTCAAATTGCATCCTGAGAAATTTTTTGTTGTTGTTTTTCTAAAGATTGGTGTCAAAAGCTGAAGCAAATCTACCTGTAACGAGTCAAAAGCAGGGCACAATATATAACACCCCCCCCCCCCAAAAAAAAAAAAAACAAAAAAAAAACTGTGCCTCTCATCCGAATTGTTATGTTATGGCATTTTTGCCTTTCCACATTTTTAGCACTGGTATTGATGATTTTCTTTATATTGCCTTTTCTTTGGGGCTTCCCCTCTTGCCTCTCGCTTCTGGTCGTCAAGAGTGGAAGGGTCTGTGAAGAGGCACGATTGTAGTCAGTATAGACAAGTTACCGAGGTACTTCTGTATTTATTTCAACAGTACAATTTCAAAAAAAAATACTTATCTTAATGGTAGAAAACACAGACAAGGCTGAAAAAGCTGTTTCTGCTCTTGCACTCCTATTTAAAATAAACTGCTGTAATTTAAGCCAAAAGAACTGTTGTGTTCGATAGAACAATATGGCTATATACTGCCATAGCAGATTCATGGCGCATTAAGCCTCCGAACTATTTTTAATTTGTCCATTTTACCCTGGAAACTCCCGTTTACAGACACCGCCCAACTGCTTTTGTTTCAACACAGTCATAAAAAGAAGGTAAGTAATTATAGTTATTATTCAAAATGGCTGTCATTTTTAGCTTTGAATAATTAATTGATGTCTAATATTTCGTTTGGGAAAAAAACAACTTTAAAAAATTATTCATTCACATATTTTAAACTTTTAAACAAATAACGTCAAAATGAACAAAAAAAAAAAAGGTGTCTGTAAATAAGTCACATATATCTACCTCATAACTATCGCTTGATTGTATTTTTTTTTTTGTGTTACTGTCACATTTTCCCCGATGTTAGATGATAAATAATCGATCCTAACAAAGAGAAATTGGAGAGAAAAAAACATTTAAAAGGGTAAATACAGTTGTGGTCAAAACTTTACATACACTTGTGAAGAACATAATGTCATGGCTCTCTTGGGTTTCCAGTTATTTCTACAACTCTGATTTTTCTCCGATAGAGTGATTGGAACAGATACTTCTTTCTCACAAAAAACATTCATGAAATTTGGTTCTTTTATGACTTTATTATGGGTTAACAGAAAAAGTGATCAAATCTGCTGGGTCAAAAATATACATACGTGGATCTGAAAAAGCGAATCACTGACTTGAACAAGTCAGGAAAGTCACTTGGAGCCATTTCAAAGCAGCTGCAGGTCCCAAGAGCAACAGTGCAAACAATTGTTTGTAAGTATAAAGTGCATGGCACTGTTTTGTCACTGCCACGATCAGGAAGAAAACGCAAGCTATCACCTGCTGCTGAGAGAAAATTGGTCAGGAGGGTGAAGATTCAACCGAGAATCACCAAAAAGCAGATCTGCCAAGAATTAGAAGCTGCTGGAACACAGGTGTCAGTGTCCACAGTCAAGCGTGTTTTGCATCTCCATGGACTGAGAGGCTGCCGTGCAAGAAGGAAGCCCTTGCTCCAAAAGCGGCACCTTAAGGCTCAACTGAAGTTTGCTGCTGATCACATGGACAAAGATAAGACCTTCTGGAGGAAAGTTCTGTGGTCAGACGAAACAAAAATCGAGCTGTTTGGCCACAATGCCCAGCAATATGTTTTGAGGAGAAAAGGTGAGGCCTTTAACCCCAAGTACACCATGCCTACCATCAAGCACGGTGGTGGTAGTATTATGCTGTGGGGCTGTTTTGCTGCCAATGGAACTGGTGCTTCACAGAGAGTAAATGGGATAATGAAGAAGGAGGATTACCTTCAAATTCTTCATGATAACCTAACGCCATCAGCCCGAAGATTGGGTCTTGGGCGCAGTTGGGTGTTCCAACAGGACAATGACCCCAAACACACATCAAAAGTGGTAATGGAATGGCTAAATCAAGCTAGAATTAAGGTTTTTGAATGGCCTTCCCAAAGTCCTGACTTAAACCCCATTGAGAACTTGTGGACAATGCTGAAGAAACAAGTCCATGTCAGAAAGCCATCAAATTTAACTGAACTGCACCAATTCTGTCAAGAGGAGTGGTCACAGATTCAACCAGAAGCTTGTGGATGGCTACCAAAAGCGCCTAATTGAAGTGAAAATGGCCAAGGGACATGTTACCAAATATTAGCGCTGCTGTATGTATATTTTTGACCCAGCAGATTTGATCACTTTTTTCTGTTCACCCATAATAAAGTCATAAAAGAACCAAACTTCATGAATGTTTTTTGTGACAAAAAAGTATCTGTTCCAATCACTCTATCAGAGAAAAATCAGAGTTGTAGAAATAACTGGAAACTCAAGAAAGCCATGACATTATGTTCTTCACAAGTGTATGTAAACTTTTGACCACAACTGTATATGAAAAAGAAAATCTCGACCACTCCTTGATGTCTGTGATTTCTGCAACGCGAACCTTGTTACATTACCATGTTTCACCCATAAAATCTCCAAACAATCCAGGTGTGGCCATTCACATCTGTGTCTTGACACTTGGTGATACATGCTACATGGAGTTTTTAGATCAAAATAAGTTAAGTACGCGATAATATGTTGTCCGCCATATACAGTGGGGAGAACAAGTATTTGATACACTGCCAATGGGTTTTCCCATTGGTAGTGTATCAAATACTTGTTCTCCCCACTGTATGTGGCGGAAAACATTCAGGTGACTGGAAGTTCCACTCTGAGACCCCCAATTTGGACAGATTTCAGAATTGTCCGATATGCTAGTGTTGTATCGGTCGTGAACGATTCGTTCTTTTTGAATGAATTGTTTGGGTGAACGAGACCGAACTAATCACCTTCTGCACTGATTAGTTCTAGGAAGCTTGGGCTTGCTTGCTGCGTGGGAGGGCGTTGAGCAAGCAGCAGTTTCTTGACATCGCGAACAACCAATCAGACGCCAGCCTCATCGCGGGCAGGGGAGGGAGCGGAAACAGAATCAGAGCGTCCGTCACTCACTTCCACGTGTGGCCAATAAGCAGCCAGCGTGCAGGCGGGGGGTACAGCTGAGTTATGTCACTTCCCGTTCAGTGACTCGGTCCTCCTGGCCGAGCTTGCTGCTTACTTGACTTTGCAGTCACGCAGTGAACGAGTCAGAAAGGGAAAGGACTTTGTCGCATATTTGTTAATGTGGAGCCTATTATGTGCTGCTCAAACACACAAAACACCACACAAACCTAGTGAACATGGTTTAGTGTACTACTTTTCTCCAAAAACTCGGGACTACATATGACGGCATACTATCAAACTTACAGTAGTTTAAACTCTTTCGCCAGTAGCTACGAGGCAAGCAAAAGGTGAGCTACGGTCGCGTGACGGCAGTGCAGGGGGAGGGGGGGGGGGGGTAGAACTGTCACTAATTGGAGGCTTCATGGCAGCGATATTTACCACATATGTGCACAGAAAAATGAATATTTTGTATGATCACCATAATACTGATTTGCAATGAAACAGTATATACAGTACATGTCAATTTTTTTCCGAGTTTTTTTTTTTTTTTGTGGTGTCAGAGCGTGTCGCGTGTTGGTTGGTTTGACAAATTAATGTCCATCCGTCCATCATATGCTACTCAAGCGCCCAAAAACAACACACGCAGGCACGGAACATGTAGCAATATGTCTCCATTTTTCTTAACAGACTAATGAGAGTGGAAAGGCGACATTGTAAAGAGCAAACTGTAGCGGATGATGTTGTTGAGTCTCGTAGCTCGCTGAGTAGATGTGTTGCAATTATTAAATTATTTCTCGACAGCATTTGACAATCTGAGATGAGGGGACGACGGGGGAATTGACTGGATTATTTATTTATTAATACCAGTGCAAAAATGATATTTCAATACAATCATCTTAATAATGATTTGCAATGACACTGTTTTGTATCAAAATGTAGTATTGTTTTCATTTCAGAGCAATATATTTGATAACCATCTACTGTACGTATTTACGCTTTAGTTTTAACGATAGTTACCAAAAAATAATAGTGAGGAGCATAAAAACAAAAACACAACAGAGCGTGAGGTAAATATGTGTTGGCTGTTCCATATTTAGAAATTAAACTTTCGATTTCTCTTTTTATTTGCGTGACAGCAAGCGTGTCACGTAGGCTGGTAGCGGCAATATTGTACATGTGATCAAGATCATGCTAGAGAAAGCCCGTGCGCCCCCGAGCCCAAATCCACAAAAGGAAAATGTTTAACAGTGTCCTAAATCAAAATGCAAGCACGAGCCATGACTTTGATTCCATAGAAATACGACAGACGACGCGAAAGTTCTCCCTCGCTATTGCAACGGCGGGGTAGAGACGAGGCTGCGAAAACAGAATGATATAGTCTGTCACCCACTTCTGAATCTACAACGAGCGGCCAATAGACCCTACTCACGTGACGTCACAGCCACGCCCCCGCGCCATGGTGTCCGTATACTCGTCATGTTAATGCATTAGCGCTTCGTAAATTCCTCCTATTATGGCGTGTTTTTCTGCTCGTTAACATTAATAATCAAAATGGTGAAGTCGTGTGTGGCGGTCGGTTGCAAAAACAGAGAAGATAGACGGAGAGACTTGAATTTTTACCGTATTCCGAGAGACCCGAAGAGGAGACCGAGATTGACTGCTGCAATTCGACGAGAAAACTGGGCTCCAAACAACTACCACAGATTATGTAGTAGTCATTTTATATCTGGTAAGATGCATTTAATATATATTTAGAGGGTTTTGGGCTGACAACCACAATTAAGATCATTGCTAGGCTAATCGCCGACAACATACACTCAGACGTTGGGAATGAACTACCTGAAAATATATAATTATAAGGGGATGATCAGACAATTGTCATACAATTAATTTACAATTTCACTATTGAGGTCAAAAGCCAAAAAATAAATTCAACTAGGGACAATCTGGAGTAGTGCTATCGCACTTCATATTTATTACATATTATATATGTATGTAGTGAGAGTGCTATCGCTAAACCATATAAACATTAAAAGCCCTAGCTCCATTGACAAATGATATGAAATACATTAGACTTGACAGTGGATGTTAGCAAGAACAAAAGATTTTGAATTGAAAATTTCGTAACTCACCTTCCGAGCACAAGATTCCTGCCGAATTTTCGTGTACGAGGACCTGTTTCACCCAACCAGCAACGTAGCATTTATAAGCCTCCAAGCTCTTAAAGTTTTTCAAACTTTCGTGAGAATAGGCTAATTTTGTGTGGACAAGATAGTTGTAAATATCAGGATAGCAGATGTCAGGTGAAGCCAGCGGGTCGAAAAACATCGATTTAGGCATCAAATACAGATCTGGCGAATGGATAAACTGAAGCTTTTCCACGTAACACCTTTTATGCAACGCATCCAATGAGTTTACAGCGTCAGATAACACCGGGGCTTCCATGAATTGCTCTATAACTTGCTCGACTAATTGAAAACAATGAGAATAGGTCTAAAAAATAGGTACAATATGGCGGCCGGAAACAGCGACACGCCCATTTTGTGACGTAGGTGAGTAGGGTCTATAGGAGCCTGTGTGCAAGAGGGGGAGGGACCAAGCAATGTCACTTCCCGTTCAGTTATATTGCTAAGCGGTCTTTGAAAATTCGTTCGGCAATGTCACTTCCCGTTCACTAATCGAACGATTCATTTGGGTGGGTGGATGAGGTGGGCAAACGATTTGCTGAACGATTTGTTTGAACGAGTCTTTTTACTGAATGAACTGGAATGGATTGGTTTCCTACAGTGAACGACATATCCCGTCACTACGATATGCATGTGTGATACATCATTGGAAAGCTTAAAATCTCAATTTTCTGGGTAAGAAAAATTTTGAACAGGGGGGCATTTAATTTAATTTTTTTTTTTTTTAACAGCAAAACCCTAACTGGAGGCGAGAGCACGCAAGAGCAGAATTAAAGACGCCACGATTTTAACAAGATATTATCGCTTACTTACAGTGCCTTGCAAAAGTATTCGGCCCCCTTGAATCTTGCAACCTTTCGCCACATTTCAGGCTTTAAACATAAAGATATGAAATTTAATTTTTTTGTCAAGAATCAACAACAAGTGGGACACAATCGTGAAGTGAAACAACATTTATTGGATAATTTAAACTTTTTTAACAAATAAAAAACTGAAAAGTGGGGCGTGCAATATTATTCGGCCCCTTTACTTTCAGTGCAGCAAACTCACTCCAGAAGTTCAGTGAGGATCTCTGAATGATCCAATGTTGTCCTAAATGACAGATGATGATAACTAGAATCCACCTGTGTGTAATCAAGTCTCCGTATAAATGCACCTGCTCTGTGATAGTCTCAGGGTTCTGTTTAAAGTGCAGAGAGCATTATGAAAACCAAGGAACACACCAGGCAGGTCCGAGGTACTGTTGTTGAGAAGTTTAAAGCCGGATTTAGATACAAAAATATTTCCCAAGCTTTAAACATCTCAAGGAGCACTGTGCAAGCCATCATATTGAAATGGAAGGAGCATCAGACCACTGCAAATCTACCAAGACCCGGCCGTCCTTCCAAACTTTCTTCTCAAAGAAGGAGAAAACTGATCAGAGATGCAGCCAAGACGCCTGTGATCACTCTGGATGAACTGCAGAGATCTACAGCTGAGGTGGGAGAGTCTGTCCATAGGACAACAATCAGTCGTACGCTGCACAAATCTGGCCTCCATGGAAGAGTGGCAAGAAGAAAGGCATTTCTCAAAGATATCCATAAAAAGTCTCGTTTAAAGTTTGCCACAAGCCACCTGGGAGACACACCAAATATGTGGAAGAAAGTGCTCTGGTCAGATGAATCCAAAATTGGACTTTTTGGCCACAATGCAAAACGATATGTTTGGCGTAAAAGCAACACAGCTCATCACCCTGAACACACCATCCCCACTGTCAAACATGGTGGTGGCAGCATCATGGTTTGGGCCTGCTTTTCTTCAGCAGGGACAGGGAAGATGGTTAAAATTGACGGGAAGATGGATGCAGCCAAATACAGGAACATTCTGGAAGAAAACCTGTTGGTATCTGCACAAGACCTGAGACTGGGACAGAGATTTATCTTCCAACAGGACAATGATCCAAAACATAAAGCCAAATCTACAATGGAATGGTTCAAAAATAAACGTATCCAGGTGTTAGAATGGCCAAGTCAAAGTCCAGACCTGAATCCAATCGAGAATATGTGGAAAGAGCTGAAGACTGCTGTTCACAAACACTCTCCATCCAACCTCACTGAGCTCGAGCTGTTTTGCAAGGAAGAATGGGAAAGAATGTCAGTCTCTCGATGTGCAAAACTGATAGAAACATACCCCAAGCGACTTGCAGCTGTAATTGGAGCAAAAGGTGGCGCTACAAAGTATTAACGCAAGGGGGCCGAATAATATTGCACGCCCCACTTTTCAGTTTTTTATTTGTTAAAAAAAGTTTAAATTATCCAATACATTTTGTTCCACTTCACGATTGTGTCCCACTTGTTGTTGATTCTTGACAAAAAATTAAAATTTTATATATTTATGTTTGAAGCCTGAAATGTGGCAAAAGGTTGCAAGGTTCAAGGGGGCCGAATACTTTTGCAAGGCACTGTACTTCTTTTCGATCCAAAAACTCCATGTAGCATGAATCACCGAGTGTCAAGGCACAGATGTGAATGGCCACAGCCGGATTTTTGCGGGATTTTATGGGTGAAACATGGTAATATAACAAGGGTCGTGATGCAGAAATCTCAGACATCAAGGAGTGGTCGAGATTCTCATTTTCATATATTTACCCTTGTTTTCCGAAACTTCCGGGTTCGCGGTGAATCTGTAACAGGCACACTTTTGCTCAATAGACAATGTTTATTGATTAAAATCCCACAAGAGCAAGCAAACACACATCAAAAAACAAGAACAATGGCAACGATGATGCTAGATTTGAGTTTGCCAATCCCAAAATCCCCGCGTTACCGCTACAGCAAAACAAAATGTCCCTTAGAAATGAAAATCGCTTACTGTGACAAACGAGCGGGGAGCCACACACTCCGGTGAAGCGAAAAAAAGGAACAAAACCAGGCGACCCGAAACGTAATCCACTGGCAGACTTCCAGTGAGTTGGGGGAACCTCCCGACTCTTATTGGTACGTCTGACGCGGGGGCGCGGGTGGCCACTCCCCACCCCCACGAAGACGCACCACTCGAACTGCCCCCCCCCCCCCCCCCTGCAAGGGTATGAGATTCCCCCCCAATTGAGGCTCCCAGCGGTTAAAGTAAAGTTTATTCAAGTTATCTCGTGGGATTCCCTCCTAGCTGTGGAACTCAGGCGCGTTTTAACAAGTTATCCCGTGAGATTCCCCCCAAAACAAGTTATCCCGTGAGATTCTCTCCAAGCTATGGGCAAAACAAGTTATCCCATGAGATTTCCTCCTAACTGTGGGACTCAAGGTAAAAAAAACAATAGAAGTTGATACAGTCTAGCATACAGAAGCAATCATACATAATAAAGGCATAATGTGCTAATGTTAAGGCATCACGTAATATTTTCCCACATCGTTCCGCCCTTTGACCCGGATTGAATTTATTATAAGGCATAATGTGCTAATTCACTTCGGGTCACATGCCCTTAATTAATTAATCCTTCAACACATTGTTCCCAATTTTCACATATCCAGTGGAACCTTGGCACATCATAATAACGAGAAAACTCGAACCAATGGTGATCATGTAAAACACAATTTACCACAGCGGTCAACATTTGAATTCGTGTAGGAAAGCACGTCTCACGTCGAGTATATTCACACCTTATCCTAAGTTCATACTCAAAAACATGCCCCGCCTCCTCTGGATACAGTGCCAATTCACATACATATCGACCATACCAGGAATTTCTTATTTGAACCAGAATTTTAGATTATACATTTTACTAGCTAACGACCGTTTCACCTTTCGGATATAGCAAAAGATACATACATTCAGAGCAGTAAGTCCACTTAATACAATGATTAATATAAACATCGGAGGCACAAATTATTGTCTTGCTGTTGTCGACACACCAGTAAATATATCCCACCAATGATGAGCAGATTCCTGCACGATTTCTTTGGCGGCATGTACCACCTCATTTTGAGCTATCACTGTGGACACTTTGAGCTTGGAAACGTCAGACCTGTGGTCCTCAATCATCTTTTGAAGCAACGTGGAACGGTTTAGTGCGCTGCTAAAGCGCTCCAGCGTTACTGTCCAAGGGAGACTTAAGGCCTTCCACTGTGCCGACGTTAAGCGTTGGCTCCAAGTAAAATTAGTCAACTTGTAGGTCTGATTATCCCAAGTGAAAAGGTTCACATTATCTAGACAACCCGAAAACAGTGTTTTAGGCAACTGTGGATGTGGTGTCGTAGTGGCTACGCAAATAGAATGGGGTCCTATTTGATATAGCAAGTCTCAAGGTTTTTCCACATACCAATCACATAATGCCCGTGTCGCGTTGAAACATGCTTCATGAAACATTACTTCTTTCATACATCCAATACCTTTGTCCGACTATCGCATCCGCTTAAGTCATAAGATTGGTTTGTGGGCTAAACCATTCCCCTTGTGGTCTCACAGAATAGTAAGCATTAGTCGTAGTTACAGGCAAAACATGATACCTACAAACTATAAAAGGTTTAGTTACCTTCATCTGTAACCACATTCCTTGACATGCAGTCTTGTTACATATCGTTCGTTACATATGTTCGATACACCTTAACCCATGAATCAGTGGAGATGTTCCACACTTTACACCACTGGTCTACAGATAACGATGTCACCACCCTTAGGAACCTTTCTTTCTGTAGTTTCATATCTAAAATCCGTAAATTACATGCAGTCATATTCAATGCATTAGAAATATTCGTTAATACTTCTTGAGTTTCAGTTCACATTGTTTTGTCCCACGCGAATTGTTCCAGGAATAGGGACGCAGCCTCCTCATGAGGCACGACAGATGTGGGCAACCACAGTCCTACGGTCGAGAGACCGTGCGCAATGTCTCTTCCGGTATTGGACAACATAGTCCTCGCGACATCTACGTCAATTGTGTTAGAGATGCCCAACACGGTTCCAGTTCCACCCAAAAGGGTGTCGTACCATGCACGACGTGTCCGTGAGGTGCATGGGGGGAAAAGGGGGAAACAAGATGGTCCAATAAATCTCCGTGTGTGTCTTTTCCAGGGCAAGATAAGTGCAAGAGGGCAAGATCGGGGCCAAGTTGGTATATCGGGGGACAGGGGGGGCAAAAGAGGGGGCAAAAGAGGGGTTCACAGCGGAGGGGTCCGGGCGAGCAGGATCCACAAAGACAGGCCACAGCAGCCGCATGATGCCCCGTGCATCTGTACTATTTGCCAACCACAGATCGGAGAAGACTCAGGCCAACCACTTGGTGCCATTAAACCGTGCGTGACAGACTGCTTCCCGCCACAAACAAACAGGTGTGTCGGAAATGACGAAAGAGAGCACCCTTCGCCGATCATGGGGCCAAAGATCCTACCATTAGCATAGGGACGACTCTCCCGAGTCATCCGGCAATGTGAAGTGAGGTCCAAGCCAAGATGACACAACTGGCTAGTCGTGTTTGCGCAGCTCACCGCCCATGTTCCACGATATGGCTGGTCAATCGTCTTTGGAAGCAGCAGAGGATCTCCGGAGTAGTCGACGTTCGTCATCCACCATACAGGAAGGACACAGAGGATGGTGGCCCATGATCCGTCACCACCACCGGCGTGGAGGACCATAGTGGCACTGCGGTTGTGATACACCGGTAGCAGGTCTGCCAATTAGCCATTCCCACATGCCAAGATGGAAAAATGAAGAAAACAAGCTTAAACACTTTGGACCAGACACATCGCAGGTATTAATTTTGCCGCAGGTAACACTTTTGTATCGGAACATTCACCCATTTGGTTTCCCCAGGATACGACACAGTAACCACTTGGTCTTTCCCCAGTGCTATAATTTCGGCAGGCCGTGGAGGCCCGTTCTCCTGTCTTACCCATACCTTGGCTCCTGGTTGGTCGGTGGAAGCAAATCCACCTCGCCTTCGGGATTTGACTACACTGGGTGGAACAATCCCGTTCGGCGTGTCGAAAATGCATGGTTTGACGACTAATTGCGCGATTTTATTGCCAGATTTCACAATGAACGGTTCGGAAGTCAGATTGTACATTACAACCCCCAATTCGCCTTGATAATCAGCATCAATAACCCCCGCCAGTATAGTTACCCCTTTAACGACAATTCAGACCTAGGTAAAATGTGCCCGTAGTGTCCCTTGGGACATTTAAGTCCAAGTCCAGTTAAAACTACTTTAGTTATCGCGGGAATCAAAGTACAGGTTCCAAGGGCTCGTAAATCAAGTCCAGCCGAACCTGGAGTAGCTCGAATAGGCAATTCGGCGGTCTCCGCGATCTTCCACATGGCTATAGGCTGTTTTTCAGGTGTGTCCTGTACGTTCAGCATCCTGTAGATGGGTGTTAACCCAGGGCCTACAGGGCGATTGTTTATCTGTTTGACGGCTTCTTCCAAGACCACACGCCATCCTGACAGAGTACCGTCCGTCTGTGGTCAACTTGCAGATAGAGGACTTTAAGAGCCCATTCATCCTTTCAATCAGTCCAACAGCTTGCGGATGGTGTGGAACATGGTAAATCCAGGTAACGTTGTGTTCCTCAGCCCATTGCTTTATTTTCATGGGTAAAATGGGTGCCATTGCCGGTTTGCATTTGTAGCGGCACGCCATAATATTTTTCAATCAAGGTTAAACAGTGGAGGGTGGACGTTTGGTTCGCGGTTCTGCACGGATGGACCACCAAGACCCCAGAATGAGTGTCCACGGCAGTGCACACATACTGACTGTTATGTACTTCCTTAATCTAAGTATATGTAAGGCCAAGACTTGAATGGAACAACACTTCTTTATTCAGTGTGCTTCTCAGCATATATATCACAGAGACATCAGAGAGATTCCTTTTATACTGTAATACCACACCCACAGGAAGTGCACACTATGGCAACAGCAGTGTGACATAAATATGTCACACACACACCCCCTCCCCCCCCTTACATAACATGTCCCAGAAATAAACACAAAAATACCTCCTGTTTTTCCACCATTACTAATTACTTATAAATCCAATCTATCAGGCGGTCACCTGTCGCATGCAGGATAACGACGTTCAACAGTCACTTCCGATTTTCCACTTGTGGAAACAGGTTCCAATACCGTCAGGTTCTGTTTGTGCATTGGTTGAATTAGACACAATTACAGCAGGATTGTTTGGGTTTGACACATCCGGTAAGCTAGACATTTCTGGTATTTTTGGCACATCCGGTAAACTAGACATTTATGGTATAATTACACTGCTAGCATCATCACAATCAATAGACAGTTCTGGAGTAGTGTCTGGTGTTCCCAACAATTGATCCACATGGAGACGCCAAACACCATCAGCTGTCTGAACTGTGTAGGAAACAGGCCCAGTTTTAGCAATGATGGTGGCAGGGGCCCACTTTTCCTTACTCTGGTAACTCCGGGCCATGACAGAGTCATGGGTGCAAATACTTGCTTCTTGGAATGCAGGTCTCTGTACTTGACTTGCTTCCGTTGATCCATTGGAACAATCTCGCTCAGGGTTGGTGGTTTCAGAAAATACTAACTTCTCAATTGCCTTTTCCGATGTGGTTGATTTCATGATAGCTACCTCTGGCCACTTGCTATGGGCATCGATAGCAACCAGAAACATTCAATTTTCAAAAGGCCCCGCAAAGTCAATATGAATGCGGTGCCAAGGGTCCTGAGGAAAATCCCAAGGATGAAGTGGGGCTGCAGGTGGATTGTTGCAAATCTTCTGGCAAGATGAACAACTTTTTACCATTTCTTCAATCTGTTTATCTAATCCTGGCCATCAAAAGTAACTTCTCGCCATTTGAGACCCCCAATTTGGCCATATTTCAAAATTGTCCTGTATGCACGTGATCATTGTAAAGTTTTTTTTTTTTGTAGAATTTAGAACAGTAGGTCATTTGATTTTTTAGTTGTTTTTTTTCAAACAGCGAAACCCTAACTGGAAGTGAGAGCATGAGAGAGCATAATTAAAGACACCATGGTTTTAGTGAGATATTATCGTGTACTTACCTTGTTTCAATCCGAAAATTCTGTGTGGCATGTATCACTGAGTGTCAAAACACAGATGTGAATGGCCACAGCTGGATATTTCTGGATTTTATGGGTGAAACATGCTAATATAACAAGGGTCGTGATGCAGAAATCGCAGACATCGAGGAGTGGTCGAGACTTCTATATATTTACCCTTTTAAACTTTTTTATCAGTTTTTCTCTGTTTGGATTGATTATTTATCATCTAAAATATCGGGGGAAATGCGATAGTAACCAAATACATAAAATTAAGCGATAGTTATGAGGAAGATATCCGTGACATATTTACAGACACTATTTTTTTCATTGTGATGTAATTTGTTAAAACCTTTCAAATATCCGAGTGAATTATTTTTAAAGTAGTTTTTTTTTACTTAATAATACACATCAATTGATGATTCTAAGCTAAAAATGACAATATTTCGAATAATAAATTAATTAATTACCTTCTTTTCATGGCTGGTTTGAAACAAAAGTGGTTGTGCAGTGTCGGTAAACGGGGTTCTCCAGGTTAAAACGGACAAATTAAAAATAGTTCGGGGGCTTAATGCACTATGAAACTGCAATGGAAGCATATAGACATATCGTTCTATGAAACACAATTTTTCTTTTGGCTTAAAATAAAGCACTTTATTTTAAAGAGGGGTGCAAAAGCAGAAACTGCTTTTTCAGCCTTGTCTGTGTTTTCCGCCACATATACTGTATATAAAACAATAATAATTAATTAATTAAAGTATTAATCTTTTGATTGATTTTAAAAATCGTTAGTTGCAGTCCCAATACACACACACGCACGCGGACCCCCCCCCCACACACACACCCACACACACACGCATATATGGGCCAAAAATGCACAAAGGCCAATGGTACAGCTTAGATAGTCTAATTACGGTAATTTTCGCACTATAAATCGCTACTTTTTCCTTAATTTTGAATCCTGTGGTTTGTAGTCCAGTGTGGCTTATTTGTTGATTTATTTGGGTAAATAGGTCAGAAGTCATTAACTTTCATCTGGCAAATTATGTCTCTAACTCCATTTATGTCCAGCTGTGATCTTTTACATCCATTCAAATGTGAGATAATTTCCCGGATGACAATAAATGACATCTGTTATAAGCATTCATTAATTCTCATGACAGTGTCATGTCATAATTATGATTGTCTAATGACAGTCTACTGGTGCCACTGTCAACTTAAGTATTACCAGATACCATAACTTGCAATTAATGAAACAACTGGAACAGTAATTGAAGAAATAATTAGCACAGAACAGGAATTTTGATTGTTATTTATATTTGTAGCGCTGCATTGCATGCTAGGAGGCATGTTGGACAACAACAGTGTTGACAGCAGGTGGCAGCAGAGGTAGACTGTCTCCCTCAAAGGAGCAATGAAAGCAAAATTGAGCTTCTTGAAGCAATGAAACTTTGCAGCCAATTGGTTCAAAGCTTCATGGTGGTTCATTTGGTTTTATGAAAGTTGTATGATGCCGCAGTCAAATAAAGTGTCACCGGTTAATATCTTTTGGTGTAAATATCCCATATTACAGTGAGGACAACTGCCGCTTATAGTCCAGTGAGGCTTATCTATCAACAAATGCCTTTTCCAAGTCAAATTTGGTAGGTGGAAGCCTATAGCCAGATGCCCCTTATAGTGCAAAAATTATGGTAATTCTGTTCTACACGCAAAATCGCTGAAAAATCCATTCAATTCAATTCAATTCAATTCAATTTTATTTGTATAGCCCTTAATCACAACAGAAGTCTCAAAGGGCTCTACAGAGGCAATATGATACACAATTAGAAATGAAGCAACAAAGATGAATAGATGCAGTTCAAGTCCTGGGTATCCCCTATCCTTAAGACCCTCCATGCCGGCAAGGAAAAACTCCAAAAACTCCAGAGTCAATTGGGAGAAAAATGAGAAACCTTGGGGAGTACCACAGTCAGGAGAGATCCACTCCCAGGACGGATAGGCAGGAACCCCAGAACGGCTAATGGGAATTAGCAAGCGAAATTATAGTCCGTAAAAATACAGTGGAGTGAAGGTGCAAGAAGAAGTCCCTCTAGTCAGATGAGACGGGGGTAGCAGCGAGGACGTCTATCCAGCCAGGGGTCCGGACAGTCAGGAGGCTCCAGCTGAAAAATAGCCCCTCCCCTCCCAAATCCATGAATGTAACCCCACACCCTCTACAAATCCACACATGCACGCACAGGTAGAAACACACACACACACACACGCACACACACACACACACACACACACACACACACACACGAAACATAGTTTTAGGAATTTTAGAAAAAATGTAATTTCCTTTCATTATTTTAAATGTATTTTATTGTTTGGAGATACACGAGCACTGTACATCCCATGAAAATGACCTATATACATTTTCTTTGTGTAAATTTCAATCAAATATAATGAATAATCCAAGGGCGTAGGTTTGGTCTCAACATAGGTAGGGATGATATAACAGCATGACCTGCGTGTACAGTTTTTGCTGGGGACAGGACATTAATAAGACCAAACAGATTAGGTTAACGGGAGTCAGGGCTTCATTTCTCACTAATATGAACCTAATTAATTGATAGGCTTAAAGTGCTTGTGACACGAAAAAGCATGTTTATTTCATAATACACGCGGTATTTTATGCTCCTGAATGATATGGACCGCTTGGATGTGTGTGGAAGCGATCGCTATATTTATTTAGTTTTTTGAATCCCGCGCCAGGAAAATGAGTGACTTCCGGCTTCGGTCTCGCATTGAGGAGGAGAGCGCTGTGACGTCTACGGTAGAAGACGTCCTCTTCACGCTACAGTGTACTGTTGTGTATGAGGACGAAGGATTCAGCTGATTTTGCGGATTAATACTTTTATTTTTTGCATCACGCCAGCCAAACGGCTGCAGAAAAATCATTCTGTATGCGGGAGAGGCGTATGCGCCTTTTTGGAGTTTCAAAAGGTTCCCATTCACCGTGGATATTTACTGTGGGACCATTGGACTTACAAGGAAGTGAGTAAACATCTTGTTTTGTATTATGTCAAATACGAATACAGTGATTACAAAGTAAACACTATAAAATTCCTTTAAATAAAGGACTACTTACGTTTGATCATTGATAGGCATGTAAAAAGCTATCCTCACGCTCATTAGCAGTTAGCTGTTAGCACGTTGGCTACACAACAATTCCAGCCACCCTCCTCCAGGGAACGAACTGTAAATTGCTCTCCGCCGGGCGGTTTGCCGATCCGCAAAGAAACTCGACAACCGGGTCGTCATGTCAAATAATCCAGGCTAGTTATGTGTGATTTTCCACTTCGAAGACTTTGAAACATCCCTCGGTTCGGGTTAGCATGTCGGCTAGCTGTCACTCCTTCTGGTCTGTTTGCATTCTCCGAAGCCGGGGAAGGGAAATGACATATGTCCGATTTAGGTGTCATAAAATATCGTTCGGCAGGTGTGACAGTAAAGGTAAAGTCGACTGTTTTGACCATTATGGAGTAATTTTGCCATGTCGTCTTGAATAAATGGATTTTTATTATTTTATATTCCATTTAGCACAAGTTATTTGTCATGACCATGCCATTTATTTAGCAATTGGGGAAAGTACTTGGGTAAAAAGAATATCCTGTAAAAATATTGAAGTAAAGAGACAGAAACAATGACATTTTGCCGCTCTCTTCGTCGCGTTTTCCTCATTGTGAATAGTTCCCCCTCGACGGGCTGACTGGTCCTTCTCAAGCCATTTATATAGCTATTGGGGAAAAATACTTGGATAAAAAGAATATCCTGTAAAAATATTGAAGTAAAGAGACAGAAACAATGACATTTTGCCGCTCTCTTCGTCGCGTTTTCCTCATTGTGAATAGTTCCCCCTCGACGGGCTGACTGGTCCTTCTCAAGCCATTTATATAGCTATTGGGGAAAATACTAGGATAAAAAGAATATCCTGTAAAAATATTGGGAGTAGAGAGACTGAAACAATGACATTTTGCAGCTCTCTTCGTCTCGTTTTCCTCGTTCTGAACAATTCCCCCTCAATGGGCTGAATAGTAAAACCGATGAGCCTAGTCTACCGCTGACGTCATCCACCTGTTGGGGACACTAAAGCCCTATAATTGTAGGCGTGGCTAACCGGCAGATTAAAAGACTAATTTCTCGTCATCTGCGCTTTGCTAAATTGTTGTATATGGTCGAATCGTCTCAAAATATGATTCTAATTCACATAATAATGCCATTTAAGACTTTTTTTCTGGTGTCGTATGCTCTTAATGATCAATGCAAAATAAATCTGTATTCAATTATACTAACTTTCATTTGTATTGGTTCAGGTGATACACCGTTCAATTCAAACCTTTGTTTTCAAAACCTACTAAAGAAACATTTTTTAATAAACTTCCGGAATAAATGTCAGCATTTTATTAGCAAATTTAAAGTGTGGATGACACCAAAAAGCATGTTTATTTCATGTTTCACGCAATGTTTTATGCTCCTAAATAAAATGGACCACTTGGATGTGAGTGGAAGCGATCTTTTTATATATTCAATTTTTGAATCCTGCGCCATGAAAATGGGTGACTTCCGGCTTCAGTCTCGGGTTTAGGACAAATGCCAATGCGACGTCACCCGGGTCAGCATCTCACAATACAGCATTACTTTATAGCATGAAGATGGACTGTGGATTCAGCTGATTTTGCGGATTAATTTATTTTTCGCATCACACCAGCCAAACGGCTGCAGAAAATTTTTGCTGCACCAGGGAGAGGCGTGTGAGCCTTTCTGGGTTTCGAAATGTTCCCATTCACCGTGGATATTGGCCAAAACAAGCCCTACTACTGTGGGACCATTGGACTTAGGAGGAAGTGAGTAAACATCGTATTTTGTATTGTGTCAAATACTGGGCTCATGGCACACGTTTTAATATGGAGGTACAGTAGCTTGCATTTGTGGCTGATTGTCCACCGAAAATGCCACTCGGCCGACGACCAGCAGCTCTCCTGTCTGCAGAATGGGAACGAGCTGTAACTTGCTCGCCGCCGGGTGGGTTGCCTATCGGCGAAGACAACCGACAACCCCGCCGCTGTTTGACATGATGCCGGGTAGTTTTGAGTGATTTTTCGCTTTGAAACCCAAGAATAGACTTTGAAACATCACTCGGTTCGGGTTAGCATATCGGCTAGCTATCATGCCTCTTGGTTTGTTTACATTCTCCTAAGCCGGGGCAGGGAAATGACAAAAGCCTGACTAACTACGGTGGCATAAAATATCGTTCGGGAAGTGCGACAGTAAAGGTGACGTCGACAGTTTTGACCATTATGGAGTAATTTTGCCTTGTCGTACTGAATAAATGCATTTTTATTATTTCATATTCCATTTAGTACAAAACTAGGGATGGGAATTTATATTTTTTTACAATTCCGATTCCATTATCGATATTGCATAACAATTCGATTCTCTTATCGATTCTAATCTGGGGAAAAAGAAGAACAAACGTTTTGATTGGCATCAAGTTTGTTTAATCAGAAATCACAACCTTACAAACTCACAAGAGGTCAAAAGAGGCCCAAATCCTCATTGTCAACTGTGGCAATAAGTGGCAAATACACAAGAATGTGTAACATTTTACTGAGACATTTTTCTAATAGAAATGAAAAATATTGATATATATTCGCATATAGGTCGTTGTTCTGCCTTTGGGGATCCCTGCTTTAACACATATTGCCAAACTTTTTCCTGTGAGGTCCACATAACTTTTCCCTTCTCTGATGAGGGGCCGGGGTCAGTTTGTAACAGAAAAAGTGTGACAATTGCAGGTGTGCCGAAATGTAAAAATGTATTGGTTTTCAGAAAGCCACAATCAATTAACCATTTCTGGATTCTTCATGGAACAAAAGTAAATAAAATAAAAATAATAATATAATATATCATAATATAATATAATATAATATAATATAATAAAAACACTATTGATTAAATAGATAATACCCAAATAACCCTCTCTGAGTTCTTCACAGAAAAGGCCAGGAAATAAATAACACCATTGAGAAAAAAAAAAAAAAATCAAAATGCTCTCTGGTATTGTTCAGGGACTGGACCAAATATGGAGGCGGGCCGTATTCGGCCTGCGGGCCGTAGTTTGGGGACCCCTGGGTTAAAGTGTATTATTTACCATTATATTGAAATACATGCCTTTTAGTTTTTATGGTGCTTTCACGCTCAAGTGGGGACGCCATTGCGTAGGCTTTCCACCTGTCCCTTGAAATACGGAATCGTTCCGTAATTGGGAATTAAAAGCTGCGTTCCGTACTGAACCAATACAGTTTATTCCGTATTTCACAATTGTCCCATGGGGCGACCCCGCGTGACCCGCAGCTTCGGCGGCGGGGAGGGGCGGGCGGCACGGCTGGCACATACAAACACACACCTGCGCTCATGAGTGAACACTGAGCCAACAATAATGAACAAAAACGGCAGGAGATATTAAAGACAGCAAGATCTGCCTGCCCACTGGTGTCTGCCCTGCACTGCGCTCCACTTCCGGGTTCGTTACCTAGTTACATCGCTCGCTCTGCTCAGTGCACCGCCCCCCGCATTTTCAAAACAAAGATGTCTTCAACATCAGACGCTAAGGACACCCCACCTCATCCTCAAAAGAGGAAACATCTCCAAAAAATAGACTGGAGTAGAAAGAGGGTAACCCGTGGCTCTAAAGAGTCACTGATGATGATTATAAAGCGAACTGCAGGACAGGCAGGAAAGTTTTTGCAGTGTCTCACGGAGGTGTAAAACAGTATGCTGCAGGGACATATGCTAAATCAGAAGATTTTATGTGATTCCAAAATGGTGAAGAAAATGACTTTGCGGAGGACAAAGCAAGAGGCACTGTTGAAACAAGTCCTGGGTCCAAAGGCAGTGAGTGATGTGCTCAAGATCTTAACATCACTCATCCCATTCTCCATACAGATTGATGCCTCGAATAAATTGAGCAGGAAGATGTTTCCCCTTGCTGTCCAGTACTTCAGTCCAAGGTCTGGGGTCACCAACAAAATGCTGGACTTCATAGAAAATGCAGACGAGTCAGCTGTTGGAAGTTAGCTTTTCTAGAACATTCCCTTAAGAAATTTGGCTTGTCAATGGGTCACGTGACCGGATTCAGTGCCTACAACACAAATGTTAATTACGATATTCTCAACTTCGTTTTCACAAACCTGGAGAAAAAAAACAAAACAGTTTGCTGCAAGGAAACTGCCATGCCCACATAGTGCACAATACAGTTTTCTCATCTAAAAATAGATACATTTCTATGCATTTTGGGAGTTTTGGGGATGCCCCGGGCGAGGGGGCGTCCCTTATTTCTATTTCTGATAGGTGGCAACCCTACCCTTGCGCTTCCTCACGTGAAGAAGAATGCACTCATGTGAAGAAGAGCGCGCTTATACGCGAAGAAGAAGTGCCGCATCCAAGCGAGTTAGTGAGAGGGAAACACTGCTACGAGCCTACGTTCTTTGTTAATGTTTGTAAAATATCTACAGAGGCAACGCCTGTATGTATCATCTTTTGTGTTGTTGTTGTGTGTTTCCACTTGCGATCGGACACTTAAATCCAGTTGTGAAGTGTTTAGAACGATGTGCTAATGCTAGCGAACGCATGCTAACCGTTTGTTATTACTGTATTAGCCGCTAATCATCGCTGATTTACGTTGATGCAAACCTGTTTGTTATTGGGGACGAAATTGATTTGGTTTTTTTTCAATTTTTAGTTTCACTCTTCAAGTGATGGTTGAATAAAGTCAGCAAATTATACCAACGCCTTTATGGGGCGCCGTTTGTAAAGGAGAACATGCTGAAAATTACGAAAACATTTTCTCACATTTAGCGCCACACAGTGCTAAAAGCGTGGTGTGACATTTTTACAGTCGCTTTTTTTTGCACACTTGCAACACTATTTAGCAACTTAAATATTTATTTTTAAATGATAAGTATTGGACTTGAATGTGTAACTCCAGAACTAAATATTTATTTAAATCGTAAATGTAAATGTTACATGTGTTTCCAAAATGTAAATCTGATATGTATTGTATATATGTATATATATGTTTGGTTTGGTTCCTGTTAAGATCTTATACTTCTGACAAATATTTCCGATGAACTTTTCACCATGGATTCTCAAATGTGCTATTTTCCAAGTTTCCTCTACATCTCTACCTGCTGGGAGTTTGACCTCCGCACACAACATGCCCATACATTCCTGTATGTCAAAACCTCTGTCAGCCAAGACAATGTGCCCTGGTAACAAATTATCAAACAAAAAAAACACTGTTCAGGGTTATAAGTTTGTCACTTGTATGACCTCCCCAGCCTTTTGATAAGAAACAAATGGCTACCTTGGGTGTAATACCTATTACCGGTAAGTACGTCATAGTGTGGTGGTGCTTGTAGCTGGAAAACATTTGAGCACGTGCTTTCAGATTTGATGGTTTCTCTGTGAAAATTTCAAAACAGTCAATAATCACAGCCTGTGTCAAATTCTGACTGGTGTTGTGCGTCTCATCCTCTGTGATTAGCTGATCACCTTCTTCTCCAGCTTCATGTGTCCCCTCTTCAGTCTGTAGCTGACCACTTTCTTCTTCAGCATCAGGTGTCCCTTCCTCATTCTGTTGGTGACTGTTTATTTCACCAGGTTCAGATGGTCCCTCCTTGGTCTACAGCTCTTCAATGTTTGCATCCTGCTGGACCCCCATCTCTGGTGTTTGCAATGTCTCTTTCCGTAGCTGCTCACGCCTACTTCGTGTTGCAGAGCGTGCAGTGTTTGTAGGTGTAACAGATGTGTGTCCCAGATGTAGGGATGGTGCCCAGTCTAGGTCAGTCTCCATCATTTCATAAGCTGGTTCACCTGCAATCACGTTAGGTTTTATTAAGAAAGTTAGGTAAGATTGGATGTTTCCATGGCATTTCACAATCATAACCACTTAATAAGACATGCTACCATCCCATCCAACCATTCCATCAGATGTCAAGAGGAAATCTCACGCATTGATAAATATTTCTGTGCATTTTTGCTGTTTACATTTATCTTTCAAATCATTCACTCTGTAATGTTTTTATAAACCATGACTGAATAAATTAAACACTGATTTATCACAAACAGATTAACCCATTTCCTCTGCCCTCCCTCTTTGCCTGCAGTTTACAAGTGAGGCTGGCTATCGAGCTAAGGTTAGCCAATGAGAAAATAGCGACTTTAGAAAACAAAAAACAGCATATTCAGTATCAATACTTAAAAAAAAAGCTCTGACTTGCCTTTATGAAAATGCCGAGAGCTAACACGCATGAAGTCACCCTTCCGTCTCACCGCTGCGACCCAGGCCAGGTCATCCGACGCCTCTCTGTTAGTTCCTCAACCTGCCGTCCATAACCTCTTTTCCAAGTGGGGAAACGAAAAAATCTTACGTCGTGGTCAACTTTGCTGCCATTTTTGTCGTGTGATTTAGTATGGCAGCCTTTCACACAACACGAGTGTCCCATTTTATCAAAGACAATGATGAAAGCAAAGACAATTCTCACTGCTCAGTTGTTTACAATAAGTGAGCGGTGCACCCAAAATGGCGATTCAACCCACAATGCACTGCAGCTTTTGCAAGCGTTACGTCACCTGACAAAGACCGATAGCCTTAAGGTTCTCTCGCTGTGGAGTGTCTACGGTTGCGGGCAGTAATTTACGTCACATTTCCGGGTTTGGGAAGAGCCATGAACGGAGTGCAAAAAAACCCCAAAAAAAGCGAAAATTAACCTTGCAGTTTTGCGTTAATGATGACATGGTTGTTTTGACGAATATGTCTGGATTATATTCCTAAAATTATACCGAGATCCAAAAGCTCTTCAACTGCTCTTCAAGAGAAGTCAACATTGCTGTCCAGTCCAGTCCAACAGAGACCCCTCGTGGCTGTAACTTTACTGGGCTCGTGCGTAAAAGTGCCACTAAAACTCTTCAAATGCTTTCTCCTAAATGTGAATTTTACCTTGATATTGTTATTATCACAATTATTCATGTCCAAGAGCTGACTGCCACCGTTTAGAAGGTTTTATTCATTTTCAAGCAACGTAAGCAAACAGTCTGAGCTTTTATTTTGATACTTCCGGTGCAGAGTCATGTGAATTTGCATATTACGTTAAATATTTAGTTGCAACCGTTTTCAGATTTAACATTTAAATTTAGTATTTATATTTAGATTTATTATTTATATTTATATTTACGATTTAAGATTTAATATAAAATTCCGAATTTAAATAAATATTAAATATTATAAATATTTAGGATTCAATTCAATTCAATTCAATTTTATTTGTATAGCCCTCAATCACAACAGAAGTCTCAAAGGGCTTTACAGAGGCAATATGATACACAATTAGAAATGAAGCAACAAAGATGAATAGATACATAGATATACATATCAGATTTACATTTCGGAAATACATTTAACATTTACATTTACGATTTAAATAAATATTTAGTTCTGGATTTACACATTCAAGTCCAATACTTATTATTTAAAAATAAATAAATTGCTAAATAGTGTTGTAAGCGTGCAAAAAAAGGGACTGTAAAAATGTCACACCACGTTTTTAGCACTGCGTGGCGCTAAATGTGAGAAAATGTTGTCGTAATTTTCAGCATGTTCTCCTTTACAAACGGTGCCCCATACGTCTTCTGCATCATCATTTGGGAGTTTAGCTTGCTGTATAGCCAGGACTGAGCCTTAGTGTCTCTGTGAGGAAAGTGCAGTCGTATTCCCTCCCGATGCAGTTATCTCCACCTTGCAACAACTGCAAGTCGCTTTGTTGTAATTTTTCCTCGTGAAGTGAAGACACACTTTCGAGCATTTGAACCTACGTGCTGTCATTGTTATGTTTACGGCTGCAATGCTCGTGCTAAACCATCGTAACCTTTCATTTTCACCCTCTTTCCTGGTGAAGTGTAGCCAAACTTTGGAGCGAATGGTTCTTGGCGCCATGCTAGTTTGATGCGTCTGGACAACAACACACGTCACGTCACGACGCAATACGCGTCTTTAGGAATTGTTTAAAGGGATCGTTAAGGCTTTTTCATTGTGATGTTGAGGCCTTAAAACACTAGAAACCGGTTCAGAATTGGAATCGGATTTCGATTCTCATCCCTATACAAGACTGTTATTTGTCCCTATACAAGACTGTTATTTGTCATGACAATACCATTTATTTAGCAATTGGGGAAAATTACTTCGATAAAAAGAATATCCAGTACTGGTGCACGATAATTATTGGTCCTATATTAGGAATTCTGACGTCATCCCAATAAATCCAATAACATTATTAATAGGACCGATAATATGTACTGTGCTGGCTTTACAGTTTACACACTAGTATGGGAAAGCAGTTGACCATATGCGGGGCATTGCTCCCACCTGCTGGTCAGAATAATTTGCTGCATCTATTTTTTGTTACAATAGTTTGGTTCACATTACAAGCTCATTCACATACACATTGCGGTGTCTAGCGGTAGAATTGACAATCGTGAATGCTTTTTGTTACGTTTCCGCCTCGGAAATATATGTCGGTAAGCATTTTATGTTTACTATAACATATGGATGTGCAACATATGTTTACTTCTGTGGTGAAGGGTCATATGTACAGAACTTAATAAGTTGTTGTGTTATAGAAGACAGCCAATGCTTTAGTAGATCAAGCTAGTGTGCTATGCCATACATATAATAGTTGTGTGTATAAGTGTATTGTGCAGTTTGTTGTACATTGAGTATTGAATATGTGTATTTTTCTGTTGTATTTCACAATATTAAGACGAGTGTCTTCCCATAAAAGCGAGAAAAGACCAAGCCTTGTGGTTTATGGAAGTGCATTCATTTTTAGCTGGCTGTCGGGGAGCGCAGAAATGAAACGCACTGTTTTGTTCATGTTATTATGAAAAATCTGGTGAGATCAAAGGCAAATCTATGTTGAATCCACCACTAGTTGTTTTTTTTTAAACCTCCAGGTGTTCAAAAACTCAGGTTATACATTTAAAAAATATATATATTTATTATTGGCTATCGGTATCGGCTTTGAGGACCAGGAAGTTATCGATATCGGTTTCAAAAAACTGATATCGTGTACCCCTAATATCCAGTAAAAATATTGGAGTAAAGAGACTGAAACAAGAACAATTAGTGGCTCTCTTCATCTCATTCACTTCACTCTGAATATTTCCCCCTCCATGGGTTGAATTCTAAATCAGATGAAACCATGACCCTGCGACGTCATCCTCCTGTTGGGGACGCTAGAATCCTATAATGGTTGGCGTGGCTAAACGGCGGATTAAAAGACTAATTTCTCGTCATCTGCGCTTTGCAAAATTGTTGTATGTAGTTGAATTGTCTCAAAATATGATTCTAATTCACATAATAATGCTACTTAAGACTTTTTTATCCTGTCGTACGCACTTTAAATCGGAATATCTGAACATAACTTAAATGATATTAACATATACAATAAATACAAACTTCTTTATAATCTCTTAATTATCCAGGAATGCAAAAATAAACCTTTACCTTAAGACTATGCAACATTTGTTGAAATAAATAAATGAATATAACTGAAAAAACTTTTTGGTATATAATAAAATAAATAAAAATGGAGCCATCCTTCAGGTAAAACACGACTGCTTTTGTCCACAAGCACAGCCAAACAAAAAAAAAAAAACTTTTTACCTCAATTATGATTATTGTATACGATTATCTGAAAAAATGTCTTCATAGGCTGCAATTAAAAATATTTGCAAATAAAATAATGTAGTAAAAAAATCAACACCTTTTAAATAAATACAAGTCATCAGCCAATCGCACGTGCGTTTGAGGGGAAAAAAATGGACCGGCGCATTCAGCAAGTGAAAAGAGGTAAATGTAAGTCTGAACATCATGAAAATAGTTCACTTAATAATGGCATGGTCAATTCTATCCTTACAAAACATATGGGAAGACAATCTAAAAGACTTATATAACTGAACTCCTAATATAAAGCAAACAAGGTTGCTTGAAGGGTATTATAATACTAAGGGGCTGTGAGATATCAAAAGAACCGTTATGTGGCAAGATAACAAATATTAATAAAGTTAACAAAAAAATAAATCACATTCATGAGCAATTATCGAAAATAGATCGAAAATTACGAACATTTCCGAAAGTATTACGGAAACAGACGAATGGGGCGGAGACATCACAACAAGGAAACAAAAGGTCGAGGCAGGTGCCATCGTTGTTGATCTACGAGAGAGTTGCGTTCGTGTTTTATCAAAATAGCGCTAAAATGGTTCAAACCTGTCATGCTATGTGGAGTACAAATAGCCATTTGTCGCAATGTAGTACCCATGAGTTCCCGAACGCGAGAAAAAGAGCTGGACTACGCAGACAATGAGTAAAGTTCGTACGTGCTAACAGGGCTAATTTTGCAGACCCAGCCTCCGGCACGGTTTTGTGTGGTGCGCATTTTACACCTGAAAGCTGTTCGAACAATGGACAAATGAAATCAGGTTTTGCTAAGAAATTCCTGCTGAAAGCAGATGCGGTGCCCACCATACACGCGCAGCCACCTAAATGTCCCGAGATATCAAGAAAGAGGACAATGACTGGCTCTGATGAAACCCCCCCCCCCACCCCCAGGCAAAGCAAAGGAGGGAAATGGCCAGAGTGAGTACTCTTTTATAATAAAAAACACATCATGCATTGGCTATAGGACTGTACACATGTATACATTCTCGCTCGTAAAATATAAAGAACAAATCCTCTAATCAACAGGTGTCAAACCGATTCCAGAAAGGGCCGAGTCGGTGCAGGTTTGCTTTCCAACCAATGAAGAGGACACCTTTTCACCAATTAGATCTTTTACATGTGTAATCAGTTAAACTTTGTCAGTTGGTGCTTGTTTCAGCAGGAAGTTCATTGGTTAAACTCTCTGCGTGTTATCGGTTGGAACAAAATCCAGCACCTACTTGGCCCTTTCTGGAATCGGTTTGACACCTGTGCTCTAATCCCATTCATATTTGTGTCTGTTGGCAGAGCGAAAACCTATAATAGCACAATAAATGATAATTATTCTATACGTTACTTTATTTTGCGGTCACGGTGTACCAGCTTCACAAAAAGAAATGCAAAACAAACCATTCGATGTTTCCCGCACGATCTGTTGCTGGTGTTTCTTTAGTGTGATTGCTCCCCTCAATGATCCATTCATTAAGCTGCACTGGCTTTCTTTTGGGCTCAAATTGATAACCCAAAACACCAAAGAAAGGTTCATAACTCTCCCTCGTCACCATTAGAAGAACGTTCATTACGTTGGATTCGTCGCTGCAACTAGAAACAAAATTGCACTGAGCCGGTTGTTTCCTTTTTTGTGACGTCACGCACACAATATGCTAGATTTCCGGGATCTCGGGCGCCGGTCATTTTATCTTGACAATCCATCCAAATTTCTCTCATTTTCTTGGTGTTGCGATGTGTGTAATTACACAAAGTGGCATGATATGAATCCAAAAGGCATGCGTTTATGGATAAATGATGGAATATTAGCATTTACCCAGGTTTTGTAATACCCTTTAAAGTCTTGCTTGGCAATCAAAATGCAAAGCTGCCCCCATGTTTTGTCAGGGTAGATGTCGCACACTGCATCAAGATGATCCTCCAATGGGACTGACTGAAAAATAAAAGATACACCATGCTAAAGATTTCTTTGAGAGGTCATTAGCACTGCTTGCCAAGTCACAAAGTTTGGAGAACGCAACAAAAACTTCTAATCGCCATCACTATTGTGGCACTAAGTGAATCCGAAGGGAATGACAGTTCTGGAGCCCTTCTCCCGTCAGAAAGGTGCAAGATGTACCTGAAAGCTCAAATAGCTGAAGAACGTGTCTGCTTCCAAGTCGAAGAGGTTGTGGGACAAGAACCAGTGGACGCACATAGTGAGCAGATCCAGACAGATGCCAGACAGTGGGTGACAGAAATATGTGAGGAGAGCAGGTCACTTGCCATGGCTGATGAAGATAGAGATAACATCCATTTCCCCCCTGAGATTATTGCCCACATAATGAAGACTTGGATGTTACTTACAACTTTGGACAGGAATAATGGTCGCCCTCTTCCAAAGCACCAGCATCACTGCAAGTTCTGCTGCTGTTGAAGCAGGGTTCAACTTAATAAAAAAAAAAAAAGGGCTTTTCAAGAATGAGAGCCTGCCTCTTCGTGTTGACCGCTTCATTTCTCGTCATCCGTCCTTTAGTTCTATTGCTATGCATATGGTTTGTAGTATGTGTGTGTTTTAGCACAAAGTCATTGTCCCAAGTTACTGTATTTAAGTTTCTTCTGCAGGCACTCATCAATTTAATATACATGTATTAATTTTTGGAGGAATTACAATGTTCTTTTTGTGACGAATCTGACGATACTCACCGAATGTTACGATTTGCAGCAAGCTCACCTCAAAACAGTGGCATATCCTGACTACTGAGGATGTCAAATGGGCAGAAATTAAAAAAAAAAAAAAAAAAAAAAAACTAAGAAAACAAAAAACCTATAGTCGATTCCAGGTTATAACCTGCATGGGATGAAAAAAACAACAACAAAAGACTGTGTGCAGTTGTACGAGACAAACCTTATTTCGACGGCACCAAAAAAAAAAAAGAATGCTGCGTCAGGAGTATGTGTTGGTGACGTGACCACTACAGCATAAAAATTGTGTAATATCGATTTTAAAAAGTTTGTTTGTGGCGGCAACACCAATATCTATTAAAACGAAGCAGCGGAAACCAAAAATTATAGTTTTTAACGGGACAAATGAAAGGTAACATTTCCGGGTCGAATAGGAGTTGAGGGGGTGGGTCAATTGAACTCTTGATGGCCGAAAAAAAAAAGTTGAACACCGTCTTGATTACTTAAAAAAAAACAATGTTTAATAACTGCAAAACGATAGCTGTTCAAACAAAACTTTTTACAGCACAAACAGGCACTAACGACGCAGAAAAAAATGGCATCATCGCGGTTCCATTCCGCCGCAGATGGGGGGCTGCGCGTGACGTCATCACTATACATTATTTTGAATGTCTCGAAAACCGTAGCAGCTCAAACAAAACGTTTTACAGCACAGTCCAGCACTAACGAGGCACAATCAAATGACACCACTGGGGTTCCATTCTGCCGCAGATGGGGGGCTGTACTTGGTTTGTGAGGAAGAAGGAGTTGAGTTGAATAAAATGGAGAAGTGTGGACGTTAAGAGAAGACGCTCGTCTCGTGTACTCCTTCGGTCTTATTCTAGTGATACAGTCTAGAATAGAACACATAGCACAAACGATTGACATATTTTTTTATATAAATTTGCGTCTGATGGGGGGCCAACTTCACGGAAGTCTGGGGAACGTCTCTCTCATATGACAACCTCTGGTTCTCCTCTGGCACGTGACGGACGTGAACGCCTCTCAGCTACGGAATCCCGCGAGGCTCGCATTTAGTTCTCCGTCGCGCTCTGCCTCTGACTATTTGGCGTCGTCGTCTCCACGCGGCAAGGCGACGGACGCAAAGCAGCGGGCGAGCCAACGGGGGAGAAAGAATTCGAGCACGGTCGTTGATGGCTGGTTTGTGAGCGGTTTCCGTCGGGTGCACAACAAGAAGAAGAGGAGCAAGTAAAAGAAAGCTTTTGAGGAGCGGACATCTGAATCGGCTGGGATTTGCTGGTCCTCTTTTTAATGTGTTTTGAGGCGAGCGCGAGGGATGGCAGCTCGCAGCCGGAGAGCTTGGTTCGGCGTGCTTTTGGGTCTGGTGCTCGGCTTCACGTTGGCATCCAGACTCATTCTGCCCAAGGCTGCCGAACTCGCCAAAGCCAACCCGGGAGGCGGCGGCTGCGCCGGCCTCAGGGCAGCGGCTGCTGCGGCTGCAGCGGCGGCAAGTAACGCCGGCGGGGCCCCGTGGCAGCAGTCTTCGGACGACGCCTCGTCGTCGTCGAACGCGCGCTCCTCCAGCTTCCTCTTCGTTGGGGTCATGACCGCGCAAAAGTACCTCAACAGCCGCGCCGTAGCGGCGCACAGGTACGTCCGCCGGCCGCCGAGCAGCTTAACCCAAGTCGATCCTATCCAGTTTCAACTTTGGAGCATCCACTCATCGGGAGCCATTGACGCTCGAAAAAGCACCTCTTTTAGTTTTGAGTTGACCACACCAACTTTTACCACAAGTAGTTCTACTTTTCGAATTTAAATGGCAGCTTTGAATTGCTACAAGTGAGTTTAAAATAGTAGGGCATATTTTTGACCAAATCCATCCAAATAAAAATGGGAAAAAACGGTGCTATACAGGGCCGGAGTGGGACTCATTTTCGGCCCTGGAATTTCATGCCTCAGACCGGCCCACTCATTTAATTTAAAATAATGTCATTATGCATACACGTGTTAAGTTCAGTGTTCTCTAAAGCCGTGTACTGTAATTCTGTGTATTCCAATTCAGTGCAGGTAATGGTTGTTTAATAAGGTGGCTTTATTTTAACAAGTGCAACACAACATATTTTGAACAAATTTAAAAATGGATTTAAAAAAAACTATATTAAATGATACATTTGAAAAATAAATTAGGGCTGTCAAATGATTAAAATTTTTAATCGAGTTAATTACGGCTTAAAAATTAATCGTAACTAATCGCAATTCAAACCATCTATACAATATGCCATATTTTTCTGTGAATTATTGTTGGAATGGAAAGATAAGACAAGATGGATATATACATTCAACATATGGTACATAAGGACTGTATTTGTTTATTATAACAATAAATCAACAAGATGGCATTAACATTATTAACATTCTGTTAAAGCGATCCATGGATAGAAAGACTTGTAGTCCTTAAAAGATAAATGTTAGTACAAGTTATAGAAATTTTATATTGAAACCCCTCTTAATGTTTTCGTTTCAATAAAATTTGTAAAATTTTCAATCAAAAAATAAACTAGTAGCCGCCATTGTTGATGTCAATAATTACTTACACAATGCTCATGGGTGCTGTAGCCTATAAAATCAGTCGCACCCAAGCGCCAGCAGAGGGTGGCAAAACTCCATATAACACAATTAACAAGTGGGCATGTCATTGTACTGTCATTTAAATCTGTCTGAGCAGGGCATGTGTGTTAATTGCGTCAAATATTTTCACGTGATTAAACAAATTAATTACCGCCCGTTAACGCGATAATTTTGACAGCCCTAAAATAAATTAATAAATAAGACCTTTTCTGCAACATCAAATATTAACAAAATGAGTGCTTACAGATAAAACAAACATAGCAACATAACAATATGAAAAATAAAGAATACGTATTGCACATTGTAACAACTCCTAATGATACTATTATCCATTTTCCATTTCCACTTTGAAAACGCCACGTAATTGATTATATTAATTCTAATTTTCACTCGCTGAACGACATGGCAATCCTGCCTTCCAGCTCTGCACCTGTGGTGTGTTCATTATGGCTAATGCTTTCTGCTACATATCCCTTGTGAGGTGCTACAAGAAGCCAAAGTTTCCACAGTTACATATTGTCGAATCACACTGTGCAAGTTGCATTTTATTCGCCATCTGGCCTTACCACTTTTGTTGTAATCCTCAGTAGTTTGAGGCAGCAAGGTCGTTGCATGAAAAAAAATTAGCTATTTTCGTGCATTTTGCCGATTCTTTTACGAGTGCTTTTCTCTTTTTAATTCTTATTTTTCAGCGCCACCCTTGCTCTTTTTATCCATCCGAGCACTGAGATAGCAGCTAATTTGGCTCAATACAGACTACAATTAGGGGGCAGAGCTGCGTGCTGTATTTTTCGTCTGCACACGTGAGGTTGAGTCTGGAAAAAAAAAACTGTATATGTATATATATATATATATATATATATATATATATATATATATATATTTCAAAAAAAAAAAATTTTTAAGACGGCCCACAGGGACAGCGGTAACAGAATGTAAGTTATACTCAGTGACACTGTCATAAATAAATACCAAACAAAAAAACTAGGCCTGCAAGCAGGACTGAACGGGCCCTCGCAGTTTTGCGCAACTCGGACGCCACGCAAACTCGGACGGCATGCAGGTCGGGGTGGTGGCAGACAGCCCCCCTCTACATCTCCCAAGTTATGACTGTTCAAAATATGTGGAGAGAGAAAATGATGACAGTCATAATCACTTTCCTTTTGGACCCTTCTGCTTTACCCAAACCTCAATAATTTTCATCAGCCATCTCAACACGTCTTAAGGCTTCCCTTATGCAGGTTTGAGGTTGATTGATTTTTTTTTTCCCTTAGAGGAGGAGTGTGTCCCGTAAAAAAGTGCATTTCCTGTTCCCACTAGGAGGCGCCAGGCACAATTGGTAATATTTCAATCCAGTCCTGTTCAGGCTGGGATACCTCACACACATGCCAGATTTAAAAGAGATTGAATGTTGTATGAGGGAGTTATCAGTCATTATCCGAATTTGGCGTTTAGCCGAAAAATGGACGACTTTGGCACCTCGCCTAGGTCAGGCCCGTGAATGAAAACACACCATTTTGATAAATTAAGATTTCATATGTCTCATGAACAGTCTCGCCAATTTTAAGGATGATCAAACTAATTCCCTCCGTGCCAAGGTCTCAAATGTACACACTGTAAATCGATAAAAATTTCACATTCAATCCAAAATACCTGATTTCCTGTGGGATTTGGAATGTGTGTGCAAGAGACTTTTTGGAGCGGTTTTGCACAAGGTTTTGACTCTCCGAATTTCATCACTATGTTAAAAAAACCTAAATGGAGAGGCCTTTTTGAAAATTTCAAGGGGGCGCCACTGAGCCATTTTGTTACAATTTTTCGTAACATTGCAAGATTATCGAATGTTATCCAGAGCCGCATGTATGTGCAAATTTTGGTGAGTTTTTGTGCATATTCAAGCCTCCAAATGTAAACTCCAACTGTGAACCCATGAAAATTTCACATTCGATCCAAAATACCCGATTTCCTGTTGGATTTGGAATACGGGTGCAAGACACTTTTTGGAGCAGTTTTGCATAAGGTATCTACTCCCCAAACTTCCTCGCTCTATGTTGAAAAAACCCAATAGGAAAGGCCTTTTTTTAAACTTCTTTCTGCCGCCACTAGTTGGCACTTTAGAGTTGATGCAAATGACCCCTACAAGAACCTTCAGGGTATGACTCTCAACAAACACGGGACGTTTGGCGCAGATATGTTGTATATCTGCTGAGTTATGACTGTTCAAAGTTTTTGGCGAGACAAATTGTTGACGGTCATTTTCACTTCCAGTTTGGACCCCTCCGCTTCAACAAAACCTCAATATTTTTCATCAGGCACCTGAACATATGTCTTGAGGCTCCCCTGAAACAGGTTTGAGGTCAATAGATTTTTTTCCCTTGGAGGAGGAGCCTGTCTCGTAAAAAAAGGCATTTCCTGTTCTCACTAAGGGGCGCCAGGCCTAATGGGTAATATTTCAATGCAGTCGTGTTCAGGCTGGGATATTTCATATACATGCTAGAAATGAAAAAGATTGAACGTTGTATCACGGAGTTTTTAATCATTTTCTGAATTTGGTGTTTTGCCCAAAAATGGCCAACTTTGGGACCATGCCCAGGCCAGACCCTTGAATGAAAACACACCATTTTGAGGTCTCAAATGTAAATCGATAAAATTTCGCATTTGACCCAAAATTTCCGGCTTCCTGTTGGGTTTGGAGTATGGGTGCAAGAGACTTTTTGGAGCAGTTTTGCACAATGTATCAACTCGCCAAATTTCATTGTCCTAGGTTGAAAAAACTTAATGGGAGAGGCCTTTTTAGAGGCCTTTTTGAAAATTTCAAGGGGGCGCCACTGAGCCATTTTGTTAAATTTTTCCGTAGATTATCAAAATTTACGCAAAGTTGCGTGTATGTGCAAATTTTGGTGAGTTTTCGTGCATGTTCAGGCTTCCAAATGTAAACTCCAACTGTGAAACGATAAAAATTTCACATTTGATCCAAAATAACCGATTTCCTGTTGGGTTTGGAATATGAGTGCAAGAGGCTTTTTTGAGCAGTTAGGCATAAGGTATCTACTCCCCAAATTTCATTGCTCTACGTTGAAAACCTGAGAAGAGAGGCCTTTTTGAAAATTTTAAGGGTCAAGGGGGCGCCACTGAGCCATTTCTTGACATTTTTTCAAAACGACACAAGATTATCGAAATTTATGCAAAGCCGCACGTATGTGCAAATTTTGGTGACTTTTCGTGCATGTTCAGGCCTCCAAATTGGCCGTTTTCATTTGCCCTGAAAAAAAATAAAATAAAACTAGGCCTGCAAGCAGGACTGAACGGGCCCTCGCAATCTAGCGCAACTCGGACGTCACGCAACTCGGACTGTGTGCAGGTCAGGGTGGTGGCAGATCCTCCTCTCTAATCATCTCATTAGAACCTAACATGCTCGAAAGTCGCCTATTTACATTCCCACACCCAAGAGATAAAAACCCCTATTGGAGAGAGTACTACAAAAAAGGAGCCACTACTGAGCTGTGCAGCCAAGCCCTTATTCAAAACCAAAATTAATCTTCTAACTGGGCCAATTCGACCAAGTGTGCCAACTATTGTGGCTCTATAACCTCCCTGAGTCTCTGAAAAAAAATATTTCCTTTAAATGGCGAACATAGGGTCGTCACGGCAACAGACAGAGACACGTGGACATGGGCCGTAAAAAAGTATTTTAATAGGTCTTGAAACTACAATGACCAACCTGAAAAGAACTGGACATGTTTTGGAAAAACGAGTGACTTTCTATCGCCACTAGTTGGCGCTGTAGGGTTGATGCAAATGACCCCTACAAGGCCCTTCAGGGTATGACTCTCAACAAGCACGGGAAGTTTGGCGCAGATATCTTGTATATCTGCCGAGTTATGACTGTTCAAAGTTTTTGGAGAGAAAAATTGTTGACAGTCATTTTCACTTTCCTGTTTGGACCCCTCCGCTTCAACGAAACTTCAATATTTTTCATCAGGCACCTGAAGACAGGTCTTAAGGTTTCCCTTATGCAGGTTTGAGGTAGATTGATTTTTTCCCTTTAGAGGAGGAGTGTGTCCCGTAAAAAAGGGCATTTCCTGTTCCCACTAGGAGGCGCCAGGCACAAATGGTAAATTTTCAATCCAGTCCTGCTCAGGCTGGTATACCTCACACACATGCCAGATTTAAAATAGATTGAACGTTGTATGAGGGAGTTATCAGTCATTTTCCGAATTCGGTGTTTTGGCGAAAAAATGGAAGAATTTGGCGCCCCGCCCAGGTCAGGCCCGTGAATGAAAACACACCATTTTTATAACTTAAGATTTCATATGCCTCATGAACAGTCTCACCAATTTTGAGAATGATCAAACTAATTCCCTAGGTGCCAAGGTGTAAAATGTGCACACTGTAAATCGATAAAAAGTTCACATTCAATCCAAAATACCCGATTTCCTGTAGGATTTGGAATGTGTGTGCAAGAGACTTTTTGGAGCAGTTTTGCACAAAGTTTTGACTCTCCAAATTTCATCACTCTATGTTAGAAAAACCTAAATGGAGAGGCCTTTTTGAAAATTTCAAGGGGGCGCCACTGAGCCATTTTGTTAAATTGTTTCGTAACGTTGCAAGATTATCGAATGTTATCCAAAGCCGCATGTATGTGCAAATTTTGGTGAGTTTTTATGCATATTCAAGCCTCCAAATGTAAACTCTTACTGTGAACCCATGAAAATTTCACATTCGATCCAAAATACCCGATTTCCTGTTGGATTTGGAATATGGGTGCAAGAGACTTTTTGGAGCAGTTTTGCATAAGGTATCTACTCCCCAAATTTCCTTGCTCTATGTTGAAAAAACCCAATAGGAAAGGCCTTTTTTAAAACTTCTTTCTGTCGCCACTAGTTGGCACTGTAGAGTTGATGCAAATGACCCCTACAAGAACCTTCAGGGTATGACTCTCAACAAACACGGAAAGTTTGGCACAGATATGTTGCATATCTGCCGAGTTATGACTGTTCAAAATTTTTGGCGAGACAAATTGTTGACGGTCATTTTCACTTCCAGTTTGGACCTCTCCGCTTCAACGAAACCTCAATATTTTTCATCAGGGACCTGAACACATGTCTTGAGGCTCCCCTGAAACAGGTTTGAGGTCAATAGATTTTTTTCCCTTGGAGGAGGAGCCTGTCTCGTAAAGAAGGCCATTTCCTGTTCCCACTAGGGGGCGCCAGGCCTAATGGGTAATATTTCAATGCAGTCGTGTTCAGGCTGGGATATCTCATATACATGCTAGAAATGAAAAAGATTGAACGTTGTATCACGGAGTTTTTAATCATTTTCTGAATTTGGTATTTTGCCCAAAAATGGCCGACTTTGGGACCACGCCCAGGTCAGACCCTTGAGTGAAAACTCACCATTTTGAAAACTTAAGATCTCATATGTCTCCTGAATAGTCTGACCAATTTTGAAGACGATCCAACTATTTTCTTCAGCGACAAGGTCTCAAATGTAAATCGATCAAATTTCACATTTGATCCAAAATTTCCGGCTTCCTGTTGGGTTTGGAATATGGGTGCAAGAGACTTTTTGGAGCAGTTTTGCACAATGTATCGACTCGCCAAATTTCATCGTTCTACGTTGAAAAAACCTAATAGGAAAGGCCTTTTTGAAAATTTCAAGGGGGCGCCACTGAGCCATTTTGTTAAATTTTTTTGTAGATTATCAAAATTTACGCAAAGTTGCATGTATGTGCAAATTTTGGTGAGTTTTCGTGCATGTTCAGGCCTCCAAATGTAAACTCCAACTGTGAACCGATAAAAATTTCACATTTGATCCAAAATATCCGATTTCCTGTTGGATTTGGAATATGGGTGCAAGAGGCTTTTTTGAACAGTTAGGCATAAGGTATCTACTCCCCAAATTTCATTGCTCTACGTTGAAAACCTGAGAGGAGAGGCCTTTTTGAAAATTTTAAGGGTAAAGGGGGCGCCACTGAGCCATTTTTTGACATTTTTTCAAAACGACACAAGATTATCGAATTTTACGCAAAGCCGCACGTATGTGCAAATTTTGGTGACTTTTCGTGCATGTTCAGGCCTCCAAATTGGCCATTTTCATTTGCCCTGAAAAAAGAATAATAATAACTAGCCCTGCAAGCAGGACTGACGGGCCCTCGCGTATGGCGCAACTCGGACGTCAAACAAAGTCTGAGGGCAGGCAGGTCGGGGCGGTGGCAGTCGACAACAGACAGATATCCAGGCAGATATATTGCATGTCTGAATGTTCGGAATAAGTGGGGAGAGAAAATGGCGACGGTCATTACGACTTTCCTATCGGACCCCTCTGCTTTAACAAAACAAAATTTATTATTAGGCATCTGAACACGTTCATTATGACTTTCCTATTGGACCCCTCTTTTTTAACGAAACAAAATTGTTGATCAGGCACCTGAACACATGTCTTAAGGCTCCGCTGATTCAGGTTTGAGGTCAATAGATTTTTGACCCAGAGAATGAATGAAAGAAGCAGGAGCCTTTCTATTTAATTAAAAGGGTGTTTCCTGTTCCCACTAGGGGGCGCCATGCGTAACGGGTAATATTTCAATAAAGTCATGTGCAGGCTGAAATACTTCACATTCATGCCAAATATGAAAAAGATTGCACCTTCAATCAGGAAGTTATTACCGTATTTTTGGGACTACAAGTCGTACCTGAGTATAAGTCGCACAAGCCATAAAATGCCCAACAAAGAGAAAAAAAACATATATAGGTCGCACCGGAGTATAAGTCGCATTTTTGGGGGAAATCTACAAACAATTAGCAAACAGGTTCACATCAACGTAAATAAATGATAATTAGGTACTATTACAGCAATAACGTAACAGATTAGCATGTGTTCGCTAGCATTAGCACACCATTCAAACAACCACACAACTGGCTGTAAGTGTCCGCTCGCGGGTGGAAAACACACAACAACAACAGAAAAGATGATACACGCAGGCGTTGCCTCTGTAGAGATATTTTACAAGCATAAACAATGAACGTAGGTTCGCAGCCGTCTTTCCCTCTCGCTAACTCGCCCACTCACGCACTCAATCACTCACTCACTCACTCACTCACTCACTCACTCACTCACTCACTCACTCACTCACTCACTCACTCACTCACTCACTCACTCACTCACTCACTCACTCACTCACTCACTCACTCACTCACTCAGAGCTACGTAGCTGTCTGTCTTCTTCTGGTGTGCGAGCGCTCTTCTTCACGTAAAGAAGTGCGAGTGCGCTCCCAGGTGGGCGTAAAAGCGCCACAAACTAAATGCATCCATTTCAATATAAAAAAGTCAATTATACAATTGAACATACATTGCCAAAGGCAGAACGCGAACGTGGCCATAGCTATTAAGAGTTATTCAGATAACTATAGCATGCTAACAAGTTTACAAAACCATTTGTCCAAAACACCAAAATAACATGTGAAATTTTCTCATAATGTGTTAATAATTTCACACATAAGTCGCTGCTGAGTATAAGTCGCACCCCAAACCAAAATATGAAAAAAAACGCGACTTATAGTCTGAAAAACTACAGTAGTCATTTACTGAATGGTATTGTCAAAAATAAGACACATTTGCTCCCCTGCCCAGGAAAGGGCCGTCAATGAAATGTCACCATTTTGATAACCTAACATCTCATATGTGTCATGAACAATCTGACCAATTTTGAGGAGCGTTTAACTTACTGCCTCGGCGTAATCGTCTCAAACGTGCACGCAGGTTTTTGACAAAAAATGCCATGTTCTGCAAGATTCAATCCATAATACCTGATTTCCTGTTGGGTTTGGAATATGGGTGCAAGAGACTTTTTGGAGCAGTTTGGCACGACGTATCCACTCCCCAAATTTCATCACTCTACGTCGAAAAAAACGAATATGACAGGCCTTTTTTAAAAATTGAAGGGGGCGCCACTGAGCCATTTTATTACATCTTTTGGCAATGTTGCTAAATTCTTGAAATTTACATGAAGCCGCATGTATGTGCACATTTTGGTGAGTTTTCGACCATGTTCAGACCTTGAAATTGGCCATTTTGAGACAAAATGCCGAGAGTCTTTTCACTTTCCTGTTTGGGTACTGCTACATCAACGAAAACTCAATATTTTTCATCAGATACCTAAAGACATGTCTTAATGCTCCCCTGATGCAGGTTTGAGGTCAATTGATGTTTTTCACCAGGAGGAGGAGCCTTTTTAGTAAAAAAGGGTGTTTCCTCTTCCCACAAGGGGGCGCCAGGCCTAATGGAAAATATTTCAATGCAGTGGTGTTCAGGTTAAGACACCTTACATGCATGCCAAATATGAAAAAGATTGGACCTTATATCAGGAAGTTATGAATCATTTACTGAAATTGGCGCGTTGCCAAAAAAACACCCGACTTTGGTACCCCGCCCAGGTCAGGCCCGTGGACGAAAACTCACCATTTTCACAACTTAGTATCTCATATGTCTCATGAACACTTACACCAATTTTGAGGAAGATCCAACGTACTGGCTCGGCGCAACGGTCTGAAACGTGCATGCTGGTTTTCGCCCAAAATGCTATGTTTTTCAACATTCAATCCAGAATATCCGATTTCCTGTTGGGTTTGGAATATGGGTGCTTTAGACTTTTTGAAGCGGTTCTGGACAACGTATCCACTCCCCAAATTTCATCGCCCTACGTTGAAATACATCAAAGCAAAGGGCATTTTGAAAATTGCAAGGGGGCGCCACTGAGCCATTTTTAAATGTTTTTTGTAAACGTTGCCAAATTGTCGAAATTTTCGCGAAGCCGGATGTATGTGCAAATTTTGGTGAGTTTTTGAGCATGTTCAGGCCTTCAAATTGGCCATTTTCATTTGCCATGAAAAAAAAAAAATAATAATAATAATAATCCTTCGAAGAACAATAGGGCCTCGCACGCTGAGAGTGCTCGGGCCCTAATAATAATAACTAGGCCTGCAAGCAGGACTGAACGGGCCCTCGCAATCTAGCGCAACTCGGACGTCACGCAACTCGGACTGTGTGCAGGTCAGGGTGGTGGCAGATCCTCCTCTGTAATCATCTCATTAAAACCTAACATGCTCGAAAGTCGCCTATTTACATTCCCACACCCAAGAGATAAAAACCCCTATTGGAGAGAGTACTACAAAAAAGGAGCCACTACTGAGCTGTGCAGCCAAGCCCTTATTCAAAACCAAAATTAATCTTCTAACTGGGCCAATTCGACCAAGTGTGCCAACTATTGTGGCTCTATAAGCTCCCTGAGTCTCTGAAAAAAAATATTTCCTTTAAATGGCAAACAAAGGGTCGTCACGGCAACAGACAGAGACACGTGGACATGGGCCGTAAAAAAGTATTTTAATAGGTCTTGAAACTACAATGACCAACCTGAAAAGAACTGGACATGTATTGGAAAAACGAGTGACTTTCTATCGCCACTAGTTGGCGCTGTAGGGTTGATGCAAATGACCCCTACAAGGCCCTTCAGGGTATGACTCTCAACAAGCACGGGAAGTTTGGCGCAGATATGTTATATATCTGCCAAGTTATGACTGTTCAAAGTTTTTGGAGAGAAAAATTGTTGACAGTCATTTTCACTTTCCTTTTTGGACCCCTCCGCTTCAACGAAACTTCAATATTTTTCATCAGGCACCTGAAGACAGGTCTTAAGGCTTCCCTTTTGCAGGTTTGAGGTAGATTGATTTTTTCCCTTTAGAGGAGGAGTGTGTCCCGTAAAAAAGGGCATTTCCTGTTCCCACTAGGAGACGCCAGGCACAAATGGTAAATTTTCAATCCAGTCCTGCTCAGGCTGGTATACCTCACACACATGCCAGATTTAAAATAGATTGAAGGTTGTATGAGGGAGTTATCAGTCATTTTCCGAATTCGGTGTTTTGGCGAAAAAATGGAAGAATTTGGCGCCCCGCCCAGGTCAGGCCCGTGAATGAAAACACACCATTTTTATAACTTAAGATTTCATATGCCTCATGAACAGTCTCACCAATTTTGAGAATGATCAAACTAATTCCCTAGGTGCCAAGGTGTAAAATGTGCACACTGTAAATCGATAAAAAGTTCACATTCAATCCAAAATACCCGATTTCCTGTAGGATTTGGAATGTGTGTGCAAGAGACTTTTTGGAGCAGTTTTGCACAAAGTTTTGACTCTCCAAATTTCATCACTCTATGTTAGAAAAACCTAAATGGAGAGGCCTTTTTGAAAATTTCAAGGGGGCGCCACTGAGCCATTTTGTTAAATTGTTTCGTAACGTTGCAAGATTATCGAACGTTATCCAAAGCCGCATGTATGTGCAAATTTTGGTGAGTTTTTATGCATATTCAAGCCTCCAAATGTAAACTCTTACTGTGAACCCATGAAAATTTCACATTCGATCCAAAATACCCGATTTCCTGTTGGATTTGGAATATGGGTGCAAGAGACTTTTTGGAGCAGTTTTGCATAAGGTATCTACTCCCCAAATTTCCTTGCTCTATGTTGAAAAAACCCAATAGGAGAGGCCTTTTTTAAAACTTCTTTCTGTCGCCACTAGTTGGCACTGTAGAGTTGATGCAAATGACCCCTACAAGAACCTTCAGGGTATGACTCTCAACATACACGGAAAGTTTGGCGCAGATATGTTGCATATCTGCCGAGTTATGACTGTTCAAAATTTTTGGCGAGACAAATTGTTGACGGTCATTTTCACTTCCAGTTTGGACCTCTCCGCTTCAACGAAACCTCAATATTTTTCATCAGGGACCTGAACACATGTCTTGAGGCTCCCCTGAAACAGGTTTGAGGTCAATAGATTTTTTTCCCTTGGAGGAGGAGCCTGTCTCGTAAAGAAGGCCATTTCCTGTTCCCACTAGGGGGCGCCAGGCCTAATGGGTAATATTTCAATACAGTCGTGTTCAGGCTGGGATATCTCATATACATGCTAGAAATGAAAAAGATTGAACGTTGTATCACGGAGTTTTTAATCATTTTCTGAATCTGGTATTTTGCCCAAAAATGGCCGACTTTGGGACCACGCCCAGGTCAGACCCTTGAGTGAAAACTCACCATTTTGAAAACTTAAGATCTCATATGTCTCCTGAATAGTCTGACCAATTTTGAAGACGATCCAACTATTTTCTTCAGCGACAAGGTCTCAAATGTAAATCGATAAAATTTCACATTTGACCCAAAATTTCCGGCTTCCTGTTGGGTTTGGAATATGGGTGCAAGAGACTTTTTGGAGCAGTTTTGCACAATGTATCGACTCGCCAAATTTCATCGTTCTACGTTGAAAAAACTTAATAGGAAAGGCCTTTTTGAAAATTTCAAGGGGGCGCCACTGAGCCATTTTGTTAAATTTTTTTGTAGATTATCAAAATTTACGCAAAGTTGCATGTATGTGCAAATTTTGGTGAGTTTTCGTGCATGTTCAGGCCTCCAAATGTAAACTCCAACTGTGAACCGATAAAAATTTCACATTTGATCCAAAATATCCGATTTCCTGTTGGATTTGGAATATGGGTGCAAGAGGCTTTTTTGAACAGTTAGGCATAAGGTATCTACTCCCCAAATTTCATTGCTCTACGTTGAAAACCTGAGAGGAGAGGCCTTTTTGAAAATTTTAAGGGTCAAGGGGGCGCCACTGAGCCATTTTTTGACATTTTTTCAAAACAACACAAGATTATCGAAATTTACGCAAAGCCGCACGTATGTGCAAATTTTGGTGACTTTTCGTGCATGTTCAGGCCTCCAAATTGGCCATTTTCATTTGCCCTGAAAAAAGAATAATAATAATAATAATAATAATAATCCTTTGCAAAACAATAGGGCCTTCGCACGCTTAGTGCTCGGGCCCTAATAATAATAATAATAATAATAATAATCCTTTGCAAAACAATAGGGCCTTCGCACGCTTAGTGCTCGGGCCCTAATAATAACTAGCCCTGCAAGCAGGACTGAACGGGCCCTCGCGTATGGCGCAACTCGGACGTCAAACAAAGTCGAAGGGCAGGCAGGTCGGGGCAGTGGCAGTCGACAACAGACAGATATCCAGGCAGATATATTGCATGTCTGAATGTTCAGAATTAGTGGGGAGAGAAAATGGCGACGGTCATTATGACTTTCCTATGGGACCCCTCTGCTTTAACCAAACAAAATTGTTTATTAGGCACCTGAACACGGTCATTATGACTTTCCTTTTGGACCCCTCTGCTTTAACGAAACAAAATTGTTGATCAGGCACCTGAACACATGTCTTAAGGCTCCCCTGATTCAGGTTTGAGGTCAATTGATTTTTGTCCCTGAGAAGCAGGAGCCTTTCTCTTTAATTAAAAGTGTGTTTCCTTTTGTTTTCCTTTTAGGGGGCGCCAGGCGTAATGAGTAATATTTCAATAAAGTCATGTGCAGGCTGAAATACTTCACATTCATGCCAAATATGAAAAAGATTGCACCTTCAATCAGGAAGTTATTACCGTATTTTTCGGACTACAAGTGGCACCTGAGTATAAGTCGCACAAGCCAGAAAATGCCCAACAAAGAGGAAAAAAAAACTTATATAAGTCTTACCGGAGTATAAGTCGCAATTTTGGGGGAAATTTACTTGATAAAATCTAACACATAGAACAGATATGTCATCTTGAAAGGCAGTTTAATATAAAAATACAATAGAGAACAACATGCTGAATAAATGTACAGTGTACAGTGCATAAACAACGAAATGCGAATATACTGTCCTCACCAGGACGCTACCGCTCGGTCCTGGCTATATACAGCGAACTCCAAAAAGACAATGCTGGACGTCCGCATAATTTGTTGAATCGATTTGGTCCTCGATAGCAAACAGGTTCACATCAACGTAAATAAATGATAATTAGGTACTTTTGCAGCAATAACGTAACAGATTAGCATGCGTTCGCTAGCATTAGCACACCATTCAAACAACCACACAACTGGCTGTAAGTGTCCGCTCGCGGGTGGAAAACACACAACAACAACAGAAAAGATGATACACGCAGGCGTTGCCTCTGTAGAGATATTTTAAAAGCATAAACAATGAACGTAGGTTCGCAGCAGTCTTTCCCTCTCGCTAACTCACTCACTCACTCACTCACTCACTCACTCACTCACTCACTCACTCACTCACTCACTCACTCACTCACTCACTCACTCACTCACTCACTCACTCACTCACTCACTCACTCACTCACTCACTCACTCACTCAGAGCTACGTAGCTGTCTGTCTTCTTCTGGTGTGCGAGTGCGCTCCCAGGTGGGCATGAAAGCGCCACAAACTAAATGCATCCATTTCAATATAAAAAAGTCAATTATACAATTGAACATACATTGCCAAAGGCAGAATGCGAACGTGGCCATAGCTATTAAGAGTTATTCAGATAACTATAGCATGCTAACAAGTTTACAAAACCATTAGTCCAAAACACCAAAATAACATGGGAAATTTTATCATAATGTGTTAATAATTTCACACATAAGTCGCTGCTGAGTATAAGTCGCACCCCAAAGCAAAATATGAAAAAAACCGCGACTTATAGTCATTTACTGAATTGTATTGTCAAAAATAAGACACATTTGCTCCCCTGGCCAGGAAAGGGCCGTGAATGAAATGTCACCATTTTGATAACCTAACATCTCATATGTGTCATGAATCGTCTGACCAATTTTGAGGAGCATTCAACTTACTGCCTCGGCGTAATGGTGTCAAACGTGCATGCTGGTTTTAGACAAAAATGCCATGTTGTGCAAGATTCAATCCCTAATACCCGATTTCCTGTTGGGTTTGGAATATGGGTGCAAGAGACTTTTTGGAGCAGTTTTGCACAACGTATCCACTCCCCAAATTTCATCACTCTACGTCGAAAAAAACTAATAGGACAGGCCTTTTTTAAAAATTGAAGGGGGCGCCACTGAGCCATTTTATTACATCTTTTGGCAATGTTGCTAAATTCATGAAATTTACATGAAGCCGCATGTATGCGCAAATTTAGGTGAGTTTTCGAGCATGTTCAGACCTCGAAATTGGCCATTTTGTGACAAAATGCCGAGGGTCTTTTCACTTTCCTGTTTGGGTACTGCTACATCAACGAAAACTCAATATTTTTCATCAGATACCTAAAGACATGTCTTAAGGCTCCCCTGATGCAGGTTTGAGGTCAATTGATGTTTTTCACCAGGAGGAGGAGCCTTTCTCGTAAAAAAGGGTGTTTCCTCTTCCCACAAGGGGGCGCCAGGCCTAATGGAAAATATTTCAATGCAGTCGTGTTCAGGTTAAGACACCTTACACGCATGCCAAATATGAAAAAGATTGGACCTTGTATCAGGAAGTTATTAATCATTTACTGAAATTGGCGCGTTGCCAAAAAAACACCCGACTTTGGTACCCCGCCCAGGTTAGGCCCGTGGACGAAAACTCACCATTTTCACAACTTAATATCTCATATGTCTCATGAAGACGTACACCAATTTTGAGGAAGATCCAACGTACTGGCTCGGCGCAATGGTCTGAAACGTGCATGCTGGTTTTCGCCCAAAATGCTATGTTTTTCAACATTCAATCCAAAATATCAGATTTCCTGTTGGGTTTGGAATATGGGTGCTGCAGACTTTTTGAAGCGTCTCTGGACAACGTATCCACTCCCCAAATTTCATCGCTCTACGTTGAAAAACATCAAAGCAAAGGGCATTTTTAAAATTTCAAGGGGGCGCCACTGAGCCATTTTTTGATTTTTTTAAAAAACGTTGCTAAATTTTCGAAATTTTCGCGAAGCCGGATGTATGTGCAAATTTTGGTGAGTTTTTGAGCATGTTCAGGCCTTCAAATTGGCCATTTTCATTTGCCATGAAAAAAAAAAAAAAAAAATAATAATAATAATCCTTCGAAGAACAATAGGGCCTCGCACGCTGAGAGTGCTCGGGCCCTAATAATAATAATAATAATCCTTTGCAAAACAATAGGGCCTTCGCACGTCTAGTGCTCGGGCCCTAATAAAAAATAAAAAAATAATAATCCTTTGCAAAACAATAGGGCCTTCGCACGCTTAGTGCTCGGGCCCTAATTATAACAGTGTAATTTTTTTTTTTAATAAAACCCGGACCGGCCCATCTGCCCGGCCGGCCCTTCTGGAATCGTCCAGAAGCTCCCGATTAGTCACTCCGGGCCTGGTGCTATATGAGATGGTGAACATGTAAAAAAAGAAAACGACTGCGATAGTGTAGGGCTGCGGCTATCTATTATTTTAGGTAGCGATGCACGATAATACATTTTTTAACAGATAATTTCCTCCTCGTTCCAGCCGATAACCGATAATGTCAAGCCGATACTTTTATTAAAAGCTATATGTAACATTTTAATTATACACAAGAGCAACTATTACTGTGCAAAAAACAGAAATTATTGTTCTTTTTTTTCTGCATCAAATGTAAACAAGTAGTAAATTTCAACATCTAAAAAAATGACAGATTGTGTAATGGTAAACTTTTGCCAACAATTACCTACAGAATACATACCTAAATTGCACGAAAATGCCTTTAAAAGTAAGCAATTCCTAACATATATAACATTACTACACTGCAAAAACACACCTCCTTAAAATTAAATTTCCTTGTTTTCTGTGTAAATCTTTTGGAAATACGTGAAATTATCTGCTAGCGCTCCAAGTAAATTTTTCTCACTTAGATTCCTTCAAATAAGAAAAGCTTATTTTCAGCTATCTATTTAACAGCTTTATTTCAAGCAATAAATTATATATTTAATCCTTAAAAAACTTGTCAGAAATGTTCTTTGTTCAAGAATAGATATGGTTTAAAACATTATTTGAAAACAAATTGTTTTTGATTTAAATGAAAAATGACCAATATTTAGATGTATGGACTTAGGAAGAACAGAGTAATATTTACTTCAAGTAAGTGGAATAATCTGGCGCATTCATCTGTTAGTCTTTAACACTCAAAACAAGATGGAGCGAGTTATTTGACTCGATTTAAGAAAAATAATCTGATTTAGACGTTATAAATATGCAGTGTGCTGAATGCAATAATGAGCCAGGCAGTTTTGTGAGTGTGGTTTGGTGCATGTTGAAATTACAGTGGGGCAAATAAGTATTTAGTCAACCACTAATTGTGCAAATTCTCCCACTTGAAAATATTAGAGAGGCCTCTAATTGTCAACATGGTTAAACCTCAACCATGAGAGACAGAATGTGGAAAAAAAAAAAAAAAAAGAAAATCACATTGTTTGATTTTTAAAGAATTTATTTGCAAATCATGGTGGAAAATAAGTATTTAGTCAATACCAAAAGTTCATCTCAGTACTTTGTTATGTACCTTTTGTTGGCAATAACGGAGGCCAAACATTTTCTGTAACTCTTCACAAGCTTTTCACACACTGTTGCTGGTATTTTGGCCCATTCCTCCATGCAGATCTCCTCAAGAGCAGTGATGTTTTGAGCTCGTTGGGCAACACGGACTTTCAAGCAAATCAAACAATGTGATTTTCTTTTTTTTTTTTTTTTTTTCCACATTCTGTCTCTCATGGTTGAGGTTTACCCATGTTGACAATTACAGGCCTCTCTAATATTTTCAAGTAGGAGAACTTGCACAATTAGTGGTTGACTAAATACTTATTTGCCTCACTGTATCATCTAACCACTGTGCCGTCATGATAAGCATGCTTACTTGACTGACATCACCTGTCCAAATATCCGTGGTAAAACTGATGTGATCAGCATGTTTTTCACGAAGAATGGTGGTTGTATAATGCAGGTAAGCACGCACCCGAAAAGTAGTGGGGCTCCAGATGGTGTAAAAGCAGCCGAAACCCCATCGTCCCCGTCCTTCATGATGGCTGGTCACCGAAGGCTATAAACTGCATTATTTTTTCATCCGGGTCTCTCGTCCAACCAAGCCTGGCCTCTCCTCGCGCAAAATGAGCACCCGCGCCAGGCTTCAGTCTGGCTGTGGTGCTAAATGAGTTGAAATGGAGATGAGCGGGGGCGGCGCTGCCCGCGACCGAGCCGACGGCTGGTTGTCAAAAGCGTCTCAAGCCCCGTAGCTTTTCCATTTGTTTTTCTATTAGCTTTAGCCTTTGCGCTAGCGGCAGCCTCTTATTCATTCCACAAATATTTGTGATGCAGCTTTAAATGGCTGATCATTTCAGTGTTGTTGAATGAGGACGCTTTCTTTCAGCCTCGCGGAACTTCTGTAGTACTGTACATGTTTTGCAAATGGCGAGAGCGTTATTTGTTTCACACACGGAAAAGTAAACGCACACTTGTGATGGAGCCGCCAAGATATCAAGCATTTCGTGTGACGTCACTCATACGACAGGGGCTTCAGATGGAGGAGGGGTTGAGGCGGCGGTGCAGAATTGAACAAAACTGCACACATTTGGAGGCTAAATCAAGTACATAATTATCGGATTGCATTATCGGTTGAATTTTTTAAAATCTGGATTACCTGTGTGACATCATAATTGCCATTATCGGCCGATAATTATCGGTAAACGATAATATCGTGTATCTTGAATTTTATTAGTCGATTAATCGATGAACCAGTTAGTTCGAATAATCACGAAATGGGATAAGGAGCATAAAAAAATTAAAATACCTGAGCTGTGCCTCAAATGGTATAAAAAGAATAAATCAATGAGGATTTAAGTACAAAAACCGAAGTATTGGCTAATTTAGATAGCAAACATCTGCTTGCTTAAATGCTATAAGATGATAGCATCTTTTTTGTGTGTTTTTTTGGTACAATGCTCTTAACAAATGGTTCAAACACATATCCTCACAAAAACAGGTAAATATACCTATAAACTAAATTATGAATATATTAAAAAACATTAGCTCAAACAACAACTTGGCTAATTTTGGTCTTAACAGGGAGCAGCTGGATTCAGTCATGTGAAATGAGTTAGGTCATGTTCACTGTTGCCGCTAGAGGGCAGTGTTTCCACCTAAATCAATAAAACAAAATGCAAACACTTTCAAAACAAACCAGTAAAACGCCACTTAAATTAAACAAATACTCGAAACCCGAAGCAGCAAGATATAATTTGAATCTTTTTCTAATCGAATTTCTCGAGTTAATCGATAAATCGTTGAAGCACAACACTAGTGTCATTTTACATGTAGAAAACGAATTTAGCATTCAAATTTATTATTATTTTTTTTTTACTATTTCATAGCTGTTCCAGCCAAAACAGTGCCACAGCCAGAGTAATAGGGCGGTAGGTGGGTTCTCTATTGCGTGGTTCCCAGGGTGGGTTCTCCTCTTTGCCTGGGCTGCCAGTTGCGGGGGTAGAGGACGGGGTTAAGGCTCCTGTCCCGCGCCATCCCACGCTGGCGGCCCTGCACTCTCTTGCTTCCACCTTCCCCTTTATTTTCTACCTAGGTATCCTCCTTGGGCTCCGGCATGGGTCGGTGGAGTGTCGCCCACTCCAGGTGGGAATCCTTTCCTGCGCCGTGCCTAGTGGGCCATTGGGGTCTCGCAGTGTTGGGTGGAGGATTGCGATGGTGGCGCGTCCCATCATATTTTCCCTGAAGGCCAGATAATGGGGGCGCGGATGGTCCAGAAGACCACCCTGGGTCCCGGGGGGATGGCGGCAGCGCCCTTGCCGGAGCTGCAGGGGAGGAGGGTGTTGCCCTGGGGCAGCCCCCGTGCAGCATTTCCACTTGTCTGCTGTACTATCACACATCTTATGGGATTCACCATTGTTGGGTGCAATTAGACACACTTAAAGGGTATGAAAACGCAAAGGGGGTGTGAGACATCAATAGAACCGTTATGTGCCAAGATAACAAATATTGATAAAGTTAACAAAAAAATCAATCACATTAATGAGCAATTATCGAAAATAGATCGAAAATGACGAACATTTCCGAAAGTGTTCCGGAAACAGCCGAATGGGGCGGAGACGTCATAACAAGGAAACAAAAGGTCGAGGCAGGTGCCATCGTTGTTTATCGAGGAGAGAGTTGCGTTCCTGTTCTATTAAAAAATCGCTAAAATGGTTCAAACCTGTCATGCTATGTGGTTTACAAATAGCCATTTGTCGCACTGTAGTACCCATAAGTTCCCGAACGCGAGAAAAAGAGCTGGACTACGCAGACAATGAGTAAAGTTCGTCAGTGCTAAGAGGGCTAATTTTGCAATTTTACAGGGAAACGGGAACCTGACGAGCCAGAAGATGTGCCTACAACCTCAAAGAAAACAAAATTTATGCTACTTCCCAATCATTAAAGACACACGAACTGCGAAGGAGTGAATTCGTGACCCGTATGTGAATAAATCGAGTGATTAGAGCATGTCTGTGGAACAGGAATATCAGCTTGTAGAGATCGCAAATCACGGCGACTTAAACGTACATTGGAGACAACAACTCTACCGAAGTTCTGGATTAAAGTCATTTCGGAATATCCCGACATCGCTTGGAGCGCGCTGAAAACTGTGCTACAATTTCCAACTTGGCTAGCTTGATGCTAGCTTCTCTCACTCTCCCATCTCGTCTCAACGAAACAAACTCAGCCCTCCCACTGATTCAGCGGGTGAGTTGTATTTTTTCCCTGCACTTAACACGACGGGGCTAAAAACAAATGCTATTTTATATTTGCTGTATTTTTCTGCCGCACATTGCCGGTGTTCTGACAAAGTTGGCCTGCGCATAACGTTAAAAAGGACCACGATTGCAGCGATTCCTAAGTACACACTACAAACTTTCTTTAAAGAAAGGAATATTAACTTACGTTTGCCATGTTTGGCGCACACAACAACTGCACGTAGCCCTCTCACCTAACGACTTCGCCGCGTCGTTAAGCGTTAATTTATGCCATTTCCGTGTTGCACATGTATGTTTGTGATGTAAATAGTTTTTTAGCACCATTGGATAACATTGAGAGTCCAACTGAATATAAAAGAGGGACACCGGTCCGTGAAAAAAAAGACCCAAATCACACCGGGGACCCCTGCTCTAATCCCATTCATATTTGTGTCGGTTGGCAGAGCGAAACCGATGATAGCATATTAAATGATAATTATTCTATACATGACTTTATTTTGCGGTCACGATGTATCAGCTTCACAAAAAGAAATGCAAAACATACCATTTGGTGTTTCCCACACGAACTGTTGTCGGGGTTTCATCAGTGTGATTGCTCCCCTCAATGATCCTTTCGTTAGGCTGCATTGGCTTTCGTTTGGGCACAAATTGATAACCCAAAACACCAAAGAAAGGTTCATAACTCTCCTCTTCACCATTAGAAGAATGTTCGCTACGTCGGATTCATCGCTGCAACTAGAAACGTAATTGTCCGCCATCATCGCCGCCATTCAGTACTAAAGCACTGAGCCGGTTGTTTCCTTGTTTTGATGTCACGCCCACAATCTGCCAGATTTCCGGGATCTCGGAGGCGGGTCTCTTTAGCTTGAAATTGACCCAAATTTCTCTTACTTTCTTGGTGTTGCGATGTGTGTAATTACACGAAGTGACATGATATGAATCCAAAAGGCATTCGTTTATGGATAAATGATGGAATATTAGCATTTCCCCAGGTGTTGACATACACTTTAAGTAGAGAGAATGTCGGTGCCAGGATTGGCGATCAGGGAGGATAGAATAGGATGTCAACATATCCACACGTACTAGTGATTCACGTATTACTGGGTTCTAGGCATGTGCGGTATTATATTCTGTCGGTATGATAACCTCAAGCCAAAATATCACGGTTTCACAATATTGCAATTGCAGCTCTAAAATGTGTTACTTGGAAATATCTGGGTTTATGATAATAAAATAAAAATAATACAAAATTAAACAAAAAAAAAAAAAAAAATTCCCATTGAACGGGATTTTTATTTTTCAAAACATATTAGGAAATTGGAACATAAGTATAATGTTAAAAAAAAAAAAAATCTAAAATGAAAATAAATGCAGTCCTTTAAGTAAGCCTAAACCCACAGCTCAACATTATTACCATCAGAACAAAAATAATTGAATTATTTTCCATAAAAAGTAGGTGTGTATGACTCGTATCATGTTTACATTATACACACACTTTCTTAACACAGACAGTGGCGAAAGAGTATAAAACACCACATTTTACCACTACTAGACACACCAAGCACGCTGGAGTTAACTCTCGTAGCTGGTGGAAAACATTTATGACAGTGTTTACTAGCCTTTAATTTTGTATAAATGTGAAAACATATTGGATGTATTGCCTCCTCGGCAGCCACCCTCCGCAATTATGTTTTACATGTCAGTTGGCCCTCCTCTCAGCCGCGGCCTTCTGTAACATTTCTGTTGCCAAAATATTCCAAAATCATGGATTTGGTTTTCTTCGATGGGGGGGAAAACGTTCAGGAGTTTCACCTCCTCCGGCCATCGTGCAGCACAGCTGACTCACTGGCACTGAGCAACAGCTGCAAGCGAGGGATTTCTCCATGCATTTTTGGGACATAAAAAAATAGCTAATACCTTAAGGACGGTATGACAGAAAATGCTTGTGGTTTTGAAACCGTGACGTTTTCATACCAAGGTATACCTAGAAACTGGTAATCGGCACATGCCTACTGGGTTCTACACCTCACATTGCTGATTTATGTACACTCCACCCATCACATCTTTCTGACTCACCCCCCTCCACTTTCTCCTCGGTCATGCTCCAACATGGTGTTCACAGGAAGTACAATTAGCTAAAGATAGCACCACTATATTCATCTGTTGTGTATGTGTTCAATGTATTTATTGTTGTTGTTTGTTCTTCTCTTCTGTCTCTTCTATTTTCCTTGCTGTCCCCCCATTACCCCTTCCTGCTCGCTGCTGTCTACTAATAAACAAAACACAATGAATAATCGCAGTGGGAGTATATCATACTCCCATGTGATACATTAAAATTGTTTAGACCATAAGGACCCTCTGTTTCCTGTTTTCCGTGTCAAAGCAGCTGAACGGGACAGTTAAAAAAAATAGTTATGCATGTGTGTGCATAAGCATGTGAGCAACAAAACAATGAAAAGTCTGTCAGCCTCGGTTTAAATTTAGCTAATTCTCCTAAACAAAATGGATTGTGGCTGCAGCCGCTGCCTCGTGACTTCGACGCAAACCCTGCCCATGTCGCTATCTATCTTGTTCGCTCTGGTCGGCAAACTTATCCATGTCACTTCCTTTTGATTTTGGAGCATTTACAGGTCACTTGCTATTGGTTTTGGGTCACTTCCTTTAGCCCCCCCCCCCCTAAATACAGCATTTCCTACGAACTAATCGGCTGCTATCGAAGGCTGTCTACCATTGACAAACTCATCGAAATTGCCGGCAGAATGACGATCTGTGGCAGTCTGTTTTTTTTTTTTTCAAGATGAAAAGCGGATTCTTGCGCCGTTTCTCATTTTTGTGTCATTTTGAAGAACATGGGCCCGAAGCATCCCTGGCCGCGTGGAGTTCTTCTCCAGCGAGGGCTCTGACGCGGCGGCGACGGGCGTCCCGGTGGTGGCGCTAAGCGGCGTGGACGACTCCTACCCTCCTCAGAAGAAGTCTTTCATGATGCTCAAATACATGCACGACCACTACCTGGAACGCTTCGAGTGGTTCATGCGGGCTGATGACGACGTCTATGTCAAGGGCGAGCGTCTGGAGAGCTTCCTGCGGGGGTTGAACAGCAGCGCCCCCGTATTCCTGGGACAGACCGGCATGGGCGCCCGCGACGAGCTGGGCAAGCTGGCGCTGGAGCCCGGCCAGAACTTCTGCATGGGCGGGCCCGGCGTTGTCATGAGCCGCGAGGTCCTCCGCCGCGTGGCGCCGCACCTACGCCGCTGCCTGCGCCAGATGCACACCGCGCACGAGGACGTGGAGGTGGGCCGCTGCGTGCGACGCTTCGCCGGGGTACAGTGCGTCTGGTCCTATGAGGTCAGTACCTATGGATCGCCTCCTATTGATTTTATCTCACTTTCCACAAGTTGTGAGTCATTTCGGAGTAACTTCCTGTACATTTTGAATCATTTCCTGTTGATCTTGGGCCGTTTCGGGCTCACTTTCTGCGCATTAAGGGACATTGTTTTATTTTAGGGCATTTCAGGTCACTTCCTTTTGATATTTCCCCCCCCAATGGAAATATTAGGATGTTTTTGTCATATTTTGGTGAAGCCATACATTTTTGGCAAAAACCATAGACACCATTTGTGCGTCTTGATTTCCTTAACTCTTTTTTTTTTTTTTTTTTTTTTTTTTTTTTTATGTTTAAATGAGTTGAATTGGATCAAAAATGTGGGACGAGATACATTTTAACTTTTGTAACTTTAAGTGGAAATGGATGAGGGATTTATTTTTATTTATTTTTGGTCGAAAACCTTAGTTTTTTATGCAACTAAACGTTTGGAGTGAAATAAAATTTATTATTTTTACTTTTTTATTATGTAAGAAATTTAACATTTTTAATTTAAAAAAAAAAAAGGTAAAATATACTTAATAGTAAGATTTGAACTTACAATTAAATTAAAAATGGAAAATTAATGCAATATTAAGTTTTAGTATTTTGCTTTGAATATTTTAGATAATATTTTTTTGATGATTTTTAAAAAATTTCCGTGTTTTTAAAATAGAAAATCTTTTAACAACGTTTAAATATTTCATGATTATTTTATTCTGATTATTAAGATTAAAAACTAGGGCTTTCAAACGATTAAAATTTTTAATCGAGTTGATAACAGCTTAGAAATTAATCGTAATTGCATTTCAAACCATCTATAAAATATGCCATATTTTTCTGTAAATTATTTTTGGATTGAAAAGATAAGACACAAGACGGATATATACATTCAACATACGGTACATAAGTACTAGAGCTGGGAATCTTTGGGCACCTAACGATTCGATTACGATTACGATTCAGAGGCTCCGATTCGATTATGAAACGATTATTGATGCACCCCCCTCCTTTTTTTTAAATTTTTTAAATTTTTTTTAATGTTTTGTACATTAGTTCCAAAATTGTTCAAAAATACTCTCAGGCTAAACCACACTACTATTTCAGTATCAAGTTAACATATAGTAGTAAACAAATATACAAAAATAACATTAAATAAAAAACTCCAGTCCCCATTCTGTATCAACAGCTTTAAACTACATTCAATTAATTTAATGTTGTGAATCAACCGTTAAATTTGTTAAAATTGCTCCCGTTATTCCATAATTTCCCTTTTGTCTACTTTCGACTTGTGAAAGTTTTAAAACTATTTTAAAGATAGATTCAAGTCAATATTTTACTGATTTAGGAGTATTTTAGATAAAAAGTTAATTAGGTTTGCTTGGAAGGTTCGCTACAACAGCCTTGCAGGGAAGTGTACTGCTTTAAGATGGCGGCCGTTTATACCGCCCGCATCTAGCTTTTTGTAGATGTGCTGCTAACACTACCAAATCTATAATGCATCTAGTCCTATATAAATGATATCCACCGTAACATTGTATGAATGTACTTTGTGGCAGCTTTTCGGCAGCAGTCAGGTATGTTGTTGTGTATTTTTTATCTCGTTGCGTGAGTTGAGCTAGAGCCGTGAGTTGAGCATTGGCATTAACCGAGGGGCCGGGTAATGGGAAGCATGATGTTTAGCTACTCTCGCTCCGTTCCGTCCTGAAGACCGCGCGGCGCGCTGAGTGTTGTGTACTTCCGCTTTACTTCGCATATTTCAATAATCGGAATTTGGATGTTTGTGAATCGTTCTCGAATCTTCCACGGCCGAATCGCGAATACGTAATCTTAGAATCGGAAATTTTGCACACCTCTAATAAGTACTGTATTTGTTTATTATAACAATGAATTGACAAGATGGCATTAACATTATTAACATTCTCTTAAAGGGATCGATGGATAGAAAAACTTGAATGTTATGTGATGAATGTTAGTACAAGTTATAGAAATTTTATATTAAAACCCCTCTTAAAGTTTTCGTTTTATTAAAATTTGTAAAATTTCCAATCAAAAAATAAACTAGTAGCTCGCCATTGTTGATGTCATTACACCATGCTCACTCCCCAAACCCATAAAATAATTTGGACCCAAGCGCCAGCAGAGGGCGCCAAACAACAAAAAACAAGTAACAAGCGGACATTACACTGCTGTCATTTTAATCTGAGCGGGGCATGTGCGTTAATTGTGTCTAATATTTTAACGTGATTAATTAAAAAAGTAAATACCGCCCGTTGACGCGATAATTTTGACAGCCCTATTAAAAACTAATCATTTTCTTAAAATATATTTTAATTAAAATTCTATTTAAATTTGAAAAAATGAACTAAGGAAAAATCTTGTTTTTTATTTTATTTAAATAAATTTCTAAAAATTGGAAATAATTTAAGAAAAGTTTTTCATATTCTGTCATTCTTAAAATAAAAAAATTGAAAAACAAAATACAGTGAAATCTTCATTATTTTTCTTTGAATATTAAAGAAAACAAGGGTAAACAAGAAGAACTATATTATATACAAAATAAATATTTAATTTGTTCAATTTTATGTTTGATGTTGAACAAAAACAAAAAAAAACACCAAAGCTTTTTTTACTTTATAATTCCAAAAGCTGGTAAATTTTCTGGCTAGTACAGTAATAGCAAACGAGAACCAAAAAATGAGCTAGCGACAAAGTACTTTGGAAGTCTGTCACAATCCACAAGTATTGCAACATTTTTCTTCTGAATTCCTTTCTCACAACATTTGTCACCCACCCACGAGGTCTACGTTTCCCCCCGCTGTCATGCTTTCCCACTCCATCTGCTTTCCTTCTTTTGCCAGTGTGGTGTCTTTCTCCCACCCCGAGCCGCTTTCTTACACCGCCCTTCTTCAAACTTAGTCTATTTTCCATTCTGACGCCACAGGAAAATAGCCTTTTAAATCATTGGTTGCCACTGACAATGCTAGACGTCCAATTCATGTGAACCGGGAGGGTGGGGCTGGTAGCAATAAACTCTTTTTTTTTTTTTTTTGGACATATAGTTGTGAAAAACTCACTTCAATTGATGGCAGAAGCATGAGAGCTTTCATTGCCCCTTCCAACATGGCCGCCTTGAGGTCACATTCTCATCATAGTCAATGCATGAAGTCCTAACAAAGTAGCTTAATTCTTCACTGATTTTTTTTTTTAAAGATTATGCTCTCAAAGTCAAAGCACCTGCTATTTACTTATTGTCTGCCATTGACGGCACTAGACGTCCAATCTGTTTGTAGTGGGAGGGGTCATCGCTGCTACCAACATCGCCGCCTTGAGGTCGCGTTCTCATCAATGTAGGTGCATAAAGTCCTTACTGGCCAATTTCTCAACCGATTTTTGAAAGATTTGTTCATGGAAGTCAAAGCATCTGCTATTTACAGATTGTCTGCACTAGATGTCCAAGCCGTTTGCAGTGGGAGGAGTCATCGCCCCTACCAACATGGCCACCCTGAGGTTGCATTATCATCAATGTCAGTGCATTAAGTCATAACTAGTTTATATCTCAACTGATTTTTGATCTACTACCAACATGGTCGCCTTCCCTTCAAAGTTAATGCATTACATCCTAACTAGCTTATTTGTCAACCGATTTTTGAAAGATTATTTCATTAATGTCATAGCAGTCACTATTTACACATCTATTTGGTGTGGGAGGGGTCATTGTCCCTACCAATATGGTTGCCCTGAGGTCTCATTTTCATGAAAGTCAATGAATTAAGTCTTAACTAGCTTATTTCTCAACCAATTTTTGAAAGATTATTTCAACAATGTCAAAGCATCTGCTATTTACACATTGTCTGCCATTTACTGCACTTGACGTCCAATCCATTTGTAGTGGGAGGGGTCATTGCTTTTACCAACATGACCGCCCTGAAGCCACGTTCCCCTCAAAGTTAATACATTACATCCTAACTAGCTTATTTGTCAACGATTTTTTGAAAGATTATTTCATCAATCTCAAAGCCTTTGCTATTCACACATTGTCTGACACTGACTGCACTAAAAGTCCAATCATTTGTTGTGGGAAGGGTCATTGCCCCGACCAACATGGCCGCCTGAGGTCGCATTCTCACCGAAGTCAGTGCATTAAGTGCTAACTAGCTTATTTTTCAACCGATTTTTGAAAGATTATTTCATTAATGTTTAAGCATCTGCTTTTTACACATTATCTGCCATTGACAGCACTAGACATCCAATCCGTTTGGTGTGGGAGGAGTCATCACCCATACCAATTTAGACGCCCTGAGGTCGCGTTCTCATCAAAGTCAGTGCATTAAGTCCTAACTAGCTTATTTCTCAACCGATTTTTGAAAGATTATTTCATCAATGTCAAAGTAATCGCTAGTTATACATTGTCTGCCATTGACAGCGCTAGACGTCCAATCCGTTTAAAATGGGAGTGCTAGCTCCCAATGAACAAACATACACACTGCCGTTCTCCCACTTCAAATGAATCGGACGTCTGCTTGTGATTAACTCCTGTGAGGGTTGGAATTGCCCTGAAAAACACAAGAAATAACACAAAAGTAACAGGAAGTGATCTGAATATGCACCAAAATTAACAGGACGTGACCTGTATGACGAGACTTTTTTTTAGTTTTTTTAAGTTTTAAGTTAAGTTTTTTTAATGGCCAAAAAAAGGGACTGTTTTCGCATATTTAATTTTGAATGTTTTGTAATTGGCATAAAAAGGAGGATTTTTCCAGCAAGCGCGTACGGCCGGCAATCACGGGATCCTTGTTGGCGTCGGTGCTTTCGGGTCAGGCTCCGACCTTCTTGACCGACATCCCGTCGGTATCCAATTAGCGCAGATTAGCAGCTAAGCGTCTTAGCGCCGCGTACGGGGCGGCCCAAAAGCACCCTCGCTCGCTTGCCCGCCCGCTACTTTCCGCTTCAAGTCGTCGAAACACGTCCTGTCAAAGCAAAGAGGGCAATTTGTGTCATGGGTGTTTCTTTTAAGGGAGTACTTGGAAGAATATTTTGCTACCCATTAGGGATTACTTTAGCAGATTAAAGATACTTTTGGTTACTTGTAGGACTGAATTGATCAGAATAAGGAACAGTTTGCCAACTTATGTAGTACAACCCCAAACAAAAAGTATGGAATCACCAGTCTTGGACGAACACTCACTGAAATTTTATCATGTAGTACAAATTCAGATAAAAAGCTTGAGAAAATAATGAATTGAGTTCAAAAGTGCAACTCTTTAGCATTCAGAAACACTAAAAGAAATGAATAAAAAACATTGTGGTGTTCAGTAAATGTTACTTTTATTGAGCAAGTGCAGGGAAATATATATGGAATCACTCCATTCTGAGGAAAAAAATATGGAATCATGAGAAACAAAGAAATAACAATCAAAACACATCTCTAGTTTTTAGTAGCACCACCTCTAGCTCTTATGACAGCTTGCAGTCTCTGAGGCATGGACTTGATGAGTATTCTTCATCAATTTGGTGCCAACTCTCTTTGGTTGCAGTTGCCAGATCATCCTTGCAGTTTGGAGCCTTGCTGAGGACCTTTTTTTTTTTCCAATTTCCACCTTAGGTTTTCAATAGGGTTGAGATCTGGGCTGTTTGCAGGCCATGACATTGACTGGATGTGTCTTTCTTCAAGGAATGCTTTAACAGTTTTAGCTCTGTGGCAGGATGCATTGTCATCTTGGAAAATGACAAACATATTTTCAATTGAAGGGATAAGAAAGCTGTCTAAAATTTCAATGTAAACTTGTGCATTTATTGAAGATTTAACCACAGCCATCTCCTCAGTGCCTTTGCCTGACATGCAGCCCCACATCATCAAGGACTGAGGGAATTTTGATGTTTTCTTCAGGCAGTGATCTTTGTAAATCTCACTGGAACAGAACCAAACCAAAATTCCTGCATCATCGCCTTGTCAAGAGTCAAGAATCTGCATTGGATTCATTTTGGCGGTCCTTCAAATCTTGTGAACATCTGAAAATTCAGCCCCCAAAGCCAGTTTCACTTAGCAACATGAAATTTGGCAGACATGTCTAGCATGAGCAAACGCATCAAAAAAGTCTCAAGAAGGCATGTCCGAAAATATAGAGAACCTCTGCTGTTTTGGTTTGAAGAGGACATTTTTAAGCTCATTTTGGTGGTCCTTCTAATATTGTGAACATTTGAAAATTCAGCCCTCAAATCCAGTTTCACTTTGCACCGTGAAATTTGGCAGACATGTCTAGCATGAGCAGACGTGCAAAAAAGTCTGAAGAAGCCATGTCCGAAAACTAGGGCTGTCAAAATTATCGAGTTAACGGGCGGTAATTAATTTTTTAAATTAATCACGTTAAAATATTTAACGCAATTAACGCAGGCACGGGACGACCTACTCATGCATTGCCGCAAACAGAACAAAATGGCGCCGTGTAATGTATATTGTGAGCTAAGAGGCAGAGACAAGTGAGTGGTGTTTTATCTTGTCTTGAAAAAACTAGAAGACTTCGAGTGCCGTGTTCAACGTTTTATTTATTGCATTCAACAAACTTAAATGCCGACAGTCCGGCTACAAATGCGGCGCTCTTTTTTTTTTTTTTTTTTTTTTTTTTTAAAGCCTCAGTGGCCCTCTGGCTCATAGACAATCGCAACATAGATATAACAATACAGCAGCATGGATCCAACAGTGCCACAACATAGAACAGCATAACACAGAATACCAAAATGTCACAAGTGGAGTGAACACCGGTACAAAGAGCTGGCTCTTTGAAGTGAACGATAAGTGCCGGCACCATCTCTCGAGTGCCGGCTCTGTCATTTTCCCTCTCTTTCTATGTGGCTCTCTCTTTTTCTTAACGCCCTGTATTGAACATAACACAGAGAAGATATACCAATTGCAGCCACCATTGACATTCATGTTGCCCAAAATTTTACAAATTTTATTAAAACGAAAACATACAGAGGGGTTTTACTTTTAATATAAAATTACTATAACTTGTACTCGTATTTATCTTTTAAGAATTAAAAGTCTTTCTATCCGTGGATCCCTTTCACAGAAAGAATGTTTATGTTAATGCGGTCTTGTGGATTTATTGTTATAATAAACAAATACATTACTATTGTACAGTATGTCGAATGCATATATCCGTCTTATCTTTCCATTCCATCAATAATTTACAGAAAAATATGGCATATTTTAGAGATAGTTTGAATTGCGATTAATTGCGATCAATTACGATTAATTAATTTTTAAGCTGTGATTAACTCGATTAAAAATTTTAATCGTTTGACAGCCCTACCGAAAATATAGAAAAACTCTGCTGTTTTGGTTTGAAGAGGACATTTTTATGCTAATTTTGGTGGTCTTTCTAATATTGTGAACATTTGAAAATTCAGCCCCCAAAGCCAGTTTCACTTAGCACCCTGAAATATGGCAAACATGTCTAGCATGAGCAGACGTGCACAAAAGTCTCAAGAAACGATGTCTGAAAATATAGAGAAACTCTTCTACTTTGGTTTGAAGTAGACAAGTCTGCGGCTTGTGTTGACATCTTGCGCTGGTTTAGCAATTAGTGCTCACGTTCCTCAGAATGAGTGTCACACCTGGACGGTCCAACTGGTGCGCCAAAGCACAGCTGGCTCTGGCGGTGAGATCAAACACAGACGAGGCTGTAATTAGTCCCCCCCGACCTCCTTCCAGGCTTCTAGGAAGGAATTTTTAGTATCCTCCTTCCGCTCCAAGTGGTTCCTACGCCACTGCGGGGCGTCGTAAGAACACGTGTCAGGTGGCTAATGATGGAATATACGTAGCTCGGTGGCATTTCATTTCTTTGGCTGCCATTTCTTCTTTTCCTAATTACCACGGGACAAAGAAAAAGAGGCAACTATATAGACCCCTATCACCAACGTCACACAATGATCTTAATTGTGGTTGTCAGCCCCAAATCTTCTAAATATATATTAAATGCATCTTACCAGATATAAAATGACTACTACATAGTCTGTGGTGATCGTTTGGTGCCCAGATTTCTTGTCGAATTACAGCAGTCCATCTCGCTCTCCTCTTCGGGTCTCTCAGAATACGGTAGAACTTCAAGTCTCTCCGTCTATCTTCTCTGTTACTGCAACCAACCGCGACACACGCCTTCACCATTTTGATTATTAATGTTAACGAGCAGAAAAACACGCCGTAATAGGAGGCATGTACGTAGCGGTAATGTGTAAACACGACGAGCTGACACACAATATGGCGGCTCCAGTCAGGGGGGGGAGTTTTGACGTCATGTGCTAATTAATAGCTAATTAATACGCTCACTCGCCACCCTGTGGTCTGGGGTGTGAATTGCAACCTGTCAAAATGACGGACGGACTTCAGTTTTTTCCGTCACCGTTTTAAAAAAAACGGTCAACGACGGAAAATATTCGGTTAACGCGACCCCTGCTAGGGATGCAACGATACAGTTAAGTCACGGTTCGGTATAATTTTCGATACGAGGGACACGATTTACAATTCAATTCAATACATTTAATGCTCTCAAACAAAAAAATACAAGTGTTATTTATTTTTATTTATTTATTTATTTTTATTTTTTTATTTTGCTAACAAGCAAAAATAACAATGCCATCATATAAACACGCATTGTAGTCCAAAATATGTATGTGCTTACGTCTTACTGATCTGAAGAAATTTTGTATAAAAGTGCTGAGAACAATCTTAACTGTTGATTGCTACAGCTCTCTTAGCATCTAGGTTTCCCACATGAGCAAAATATCCTATAGACCCTACCCACCGACGTCACAAAATCACGTGATCGCTGTATTGTTCCGCCCCCTTGTCCGTCATTCTGTGTCTGTATTATCAATGGTTTCAATTGATCGAGCAATTTATAATGCATTTCATGGAAGACCCGGTGCTTTCGGATGCCGTAAACTCACTGGATGCGTTGCATAAAAGGCGTTATGTGGAAAAGCTTCAGTTTATCCATTCGCCAGATCCATATTTGATGCCTAAATCGATGTTTTTCGACCCGCTGTCTGCGCCATCTTTGCCTGACATCTGCTAGCTACCCTGATATTTACAACTATCTTGTCCACACAAAATCAGCCTATTCTCACGAAAGTTTGAAAAACTTTAAGAGCTTGGAGGCTTATAAATAATTCGTTGCTGGTTGGGTGAAACAGGTCCTCATCCACGAAAATTCGGCAGGAATCTATCTTGTGCTTGGAAAGGTGAGTTACGAAATTTTCAATTCAAAATCTTTTGTTCTTGCTAACATCCATTGTCAAGTCTAATGTATTTCATGTCATTTGTCAATGGAGCTAGGGCTTTTAATGTTTATATGGTTTAGCGATAGCACTCTCACTACATACATACGTGTATGTTGTCGGCGATTAGCCTAGCAATGATCTTAATTGTGGTTATCAGTAAGCCTGTCGCAATATGCAATAATTCCATTTATCGCACGATATATAAAAATGAAGGCGGTAATTTTTCTGCTGCGATTTATCGCCTCGCGTGCACGTGCGTGCGCGCGTGCAGCGGACGTGCTGTTAAAAGTTCGGATTCCTCGTTACCAACTGCGCAAAATGCATCTTCGTTCCAAGTCTGGCAAAAACTAGCGCCGGAGCCAATCTTTCCCATTATATCCTGTTGTTCAACGTATACCGGCCGCATCAGTGCTCCGGAGTGACTGTGGACCATCTACAGCGCGCCGGTGTCGTTGACGTGTGGGCGCTCTCGTCAGGAGTGACATTTCACGCGGGTGGCTGTTTTTCGGCACAACGCCGGATATTTACAACGAAGTCCGCCAAAACATTGTTACCAACTAGGCTGCTACGAACAACCTCGCTTTGACAATAAACAGCTGAATGAAATTAAGAGCGCTGTGTCATATGCTGGTGTTGTGTAATAATGAGCAGACGTGACTTCAGCGGCGCTTGTTAACTTTTTTAATGCGCACACACACTAGATATCATGAAATGGCACACTAGATGTGCTACGTCCCATGCCATTGGCTACGTGAGCACAGAGTGATTATGGGTTACGTAGTCCATATACTACATCGATGAATTCTAAACTGTCATGACTGAATGGAAGTTAAGAAGGCCAAATCATTCCATACCAGTGACTACAGATAATGTTGCAAATATTGTTAATTCAGTACGTGACACAGATGGATTCGGACCACAAATAGGATGTCTTGCTCATGTAGTAAACCTAGCTGCTAAGAAAGCTGTAGCAATCAACAGTGTGCCTTGCCTCACTTTACAAACAGTAAAGATTGTTCTCACCACTTTTGTACAAACGTTTTTCAGATCAGTAAGAAGTAAGCACATACAGTAAATATTATGCACTAAAATGCATGTTTATATGATGGCAATTTAAGTTTTGCTCGCTAGCAAAAAAAAAAAAAAACCGAAACAAAAAATATAATGGTTATTTTTTTTTTTACAGAGCATTAAATGTATTGAATCGGATCGAAAATTGTGACCCCCGTATCAAAAATCGTACCGAACCGTGACTTAACTGTATCGTTGCATCCCTATGGAACACCATTGCAGAAGCTAAGACGGGGAAAAGTTTTCATTTGCCTAAATGCTTAAGTTATTAAGTGCAATTTCTTTTTCTCTTTTTTTTTTTTTTTTTAACACATTTATTCTGTGGTGCTGTGCGGTATCAATATTTTTGTTTGTTTTTTTTTTTTACTTAAGAGGCATGGTCTATTGTTTTTAGTTGTGATTTCTTAAAAAGTATTTTTGAATTTATCTATTAATGTATACTGTATTCTCACTGTATTATTGTAAATTGGTTAAAAAAAAATTGGGGGGGCGCAATATCGCATATCGCAATAATTTATGAGAATAATTATCGCACACTAATATTTGGCATCGCGACAGGCCTAGTTATCAGCCCCAAACCCTCTAAATATATATTAAATGCATCTTACCAGATATAAAATGACTACTACATAATCTGTGGTAATCGTTTGGAGCCCAGTTTTCTCGTCGAATTGCAGCAGCCCATCTCGCTCTCTCCTCTCCGGGTCTCTCGGAATCCGGTAGAACTTCAAGTCTCTCCGTCTATCTTCTCTGTTATTGCAACCGACCGCCACACACGCCTTCACCATTTTGATTATTAATGTTAACGAGCAGAAAAACACGCCGTAAATAGGAGGAATGTACGTAGCCGTAACAGGTAAACACAATGTGTTGACGGACAATTGGGTGGCACCAGTCAGGAGGGCGGAGTTGTGACGTCACGTGGGTAGGGTCTATATTTGTGGTCCAAGTCCAATTGTGTCACATACTGAATTAACATTATTTGCAGCATTATCTATTGTCACTGGTATGGATTGATTTGGCCTGCTTAACTTCCATTTATTCACGGCGGTTTTTAATTCATCACTGTCGTGTATGGACTTCGTGTCCTGACCCGACCCGAATTTCGGGCAGGGTCGGGCCTAAAATGTCAATTATTACGCTGGGGTCGGCCAGGCTTCTCTCTCGCTAACTTGTAATTAATATATATTTATATATGTAAACTAAAATGATGTATGGATGTTAAACTAAGGAATACTACTTGTTGTAAAATAAATAATTTGGATGAAACAGAGAAGGTGCTGGATGGGAATTGCGAACTGGCGCCACACAGAGCCTCTCCTTGTCAGAGAGGCGCATCCATGTGAGCACAATATCGCACACAGAAATATATTTAACAAACTTTTCCAGCGTTATTTTATTTGGTAAATGCATTTATAATGATTATAAAAATATGTAGACGATTTAAACATTTTAAAAAACTTTTTAAATAAACGTTAAACGTTTTTTTCTGCCAACTCGAGGAAATTGAAACAAATGTCAAATGGGCTGCTGCATTAATTGCCAAGGAAATGAAACATGAACTATCCAGCTCATAGAACAGACACACAATTATAAAAGATATAAATGTTTATTGAATATGCATATATAGTCCAATTCTTTACAAAAGACAGGCTTTAATTTGTTTTTCCAAGCAGTGCTCTGTTCAGGTCTGACTGACTCATCTCATCCCCGCATTTCCTCCTTCTCCTGAGTCCTCACAAATAAAACATAAAGTTTCGGGTTTATCATGCTTGGGCCTGCAAATCAAGTTAATTGATCGGGCTCGGGCTTTATTACCCGCGGGCCCGGGTCGGGCTGGATTTATTAGCCCCGATCTTCTCTAGCGCACGTGCGTGTGTAGATTTGTAGGGGTGGAGGTTTGCATTCGCGGGTTGCTTTTTGCTTTTTGTGTGCTTTTGTGCGTGTTGAGCTGAATTTAACTGTAGCTAAACTGTACTATTGGCCTTTGTGCATTTTTGGCGGTTTTTTTCCCCCCGAAAATACTGTCACAAAAATTAACTCTGTGCTGATGCTATCACGTATAGTCTCCTCTGTCCCGTCCGTCCGCAGGTGTACTGACTGCATGAGAGTCGTATGCTGTCGGCATTGGGCATCGCAGGCGATCTGCATCGTACTTGCTGCGTCATTCGGAACGGAGCCATGCGTAGCGCGGCGGACTCTGTGTTTCGGGGGTTAAGCTTTTGTGTTTCCTCGCTAGCAATGATCCTCTTGTGCCATAAACAAATGGAGCTCCCGCCCAGTTTGAGGGAGGAGGGGAGAGAAGGGGAGGGGGGCTGCTAGCAGGGAGGAGCTCTTTCTTTCTTTTTTCAAGACACGGTGGACAGCTTGGTCTGTGTGCCGGACAAAAAAAAGCTTGGAAAATACATTTTGGGAGCTTCTCATTTGTATCGGATGTTTTTGCATATTGAATCAAAAAGGGCGTATCAAACGGTTCAATATAAAACCAAGTATTGTTGCATCCTTAGTTGTAACTCTGGGACTACCTGCAATCCTTTAAAAATCGGTTGAGAAATCTGCTAGCTATGACTTAGATAGGAACAGGGCCTCAGGGCGGCCATGTTGGTAGGGGCGGTGAAAGTTCTTTTTAAAAATTAAAATGAGTTTATCACTGGTAAATTTCCAATCAATTCGAAGCGAGAGGTTCCCTCCCACTACAAAGAATAGGAAGTCTATGCCGCCAATGGCGGACAATGGGTTAAAAATATATATACATAAAGCATTGGGGTAATAAGTACATAAAATAGTAATGATAAAAAAAATACTAAACACAGAAAATCAAATTGAAAAATTCTTGTAAATTGATCCTGATTTTTTTGCAGCTGAATTTCAATGCTGATTTTAGTGTTAGAGATTCAAACTGTAGACTTGTAGACATGTTGATGCTTTGGTGTCCAACATTTCACGCCCCCGACTGGAGTGGGAAGAATGAATATTGTCGCTTTTCCAACAAAACGTCAGGTCGAACCGAGCCGAGCGTGACAGCAGTGGCACCGTCGCTATAATTACTTCGCGGTGTTTTGACCCACAACTTTTAATTTAAGCTTTGGGCGTGAAGTTATGCTAGCTGTTGCCTGGCATTCCTTTTTGTTTTGTTTTCTTGTCTCCCTTCTTCTTATAAGTTTCCTTTCTGCGTCCACACAGGCTGGTTTGAAGGGACAGAAGTCTTTATTTCTTACTCGTTGGTTGCTGTTGAAAACAAGAGACGTCCGAGCCATTGAAGCTTCCGCTTCAAATGGGTTGGACTTCTACAAATGGTAGACTCATTAAAATCCATGGCAGAAGAATGGACAAAACTATTCGTCGCCCCTACCAATAAGGCTGCCATTAGATGACGTTCCCTTCAAAGGGCATCAATAGGGCTGCAGCTATTAATTATTTAGGGAATCGATTAATCTATTGATTGTTAACTAAGTTAGCATTAATACGGTTCTACCTTGGCTCAGTCTCCATTTGAACGATATCTCAATTCCGTTTGAAAACGATGTAGTATTCATGCCAGGCCCTTGAGTGCAGTTTGACAAGGCAATAGCCAATGATGCACTTCCCTGACAACCTTCTCAACCCTGAAGACAATATATCCGCCTACTCTAAGCAATGACGTTTTTTTTTTTCTTATCTTGCTTGAAAAGGCACAAAACCACAAAAATAAAACATATTTAAATTAAAATTATTATAAAAAACAGTAAATTCAAGTGATCCTCTGACTTAAATACATGTAGGCATGTAACCACAATTGTTCTCTTGTACTAAAATATGTTGTTAGAAACACATAAAATGTTAAATCAATGGCAATATTTTATAATATTTAGTCCATATTTTGACTGTTAGTTGGCGCCATGGTTTGCGGGCTCGCAATGATGACGTAATTGGGATCTTTCCAAATGTGTAGCGTGTTCAACAATTGCTAATTGCTGCCTAAACTCGCGAAGTAAAATGCCACGATGTGCTGCTTTTGGATGCAATTTCCAGTCAAATGGAAAAAAGGTGAATGAAGTGAGTGGTCAGGGTGGAATTATTATTTTTAGTGAATAAATGTGCATAAGTGGAGGCTTCTCCTCCTTTTTGGTCCCTGTATGCACGTATCCTACCCACCACGCGTTACAACTGGCGCCCGAACATTTTTCCTGGATCCTCAGTCAAGTAAGGGATCCGTCTATTTTCTGGATTCTGACGGTCCCACCGCGTCTGCAATATTGGTTTCGGATCTGTCCATTTTTTTGATTCGTCGGTCCCACAGCGGCTTTTCGGATCAGTGTATCTTGTGGAATCGACGGCCTGATCGCGGCTGCGACATTGCCATGGGATCAGTCTAATTCCTGGATCTTCGAGTGAGTAAAAAAATGTTGACTATTCTTCGTGGGAGTTTTTCCCCAAATCATACTAAATAATTAAAGCACTATGGCACGCTACAGTGACGACAGTGACTCTGACGCAGGGGTCGCGTTAACCGAATATTTTCCGTCGTTTACCGGTTTTTCAAAACGGTGACGGAAAAAACTGAAGTCCGTCCGTCATTTTGACAGGTTGCAATTCACACCCCAGACCACAGGGTGGCGAGTGAGCATATTAATTAGCTATTGTCTCTCTTAATGCATGACGTCGTTGGCTATTCTGTCAGAATATTGTAGCATCACCGGGGTCTGGCGGCGGCACCGTGATTGACACATCAACGCGAGGTTCTTATTGGTGCACCCGGTGTGCCAGCGCGTCATCCAATTGGTGGACTAGATTGCCGCCTGTGTATAGACCCCAATCACATGACGTCAAAACTCCGCCCTTCTGACTGGAGCCGCCATATTATCCGTCAGCTCGTCGTGTTTACACATTACCGCTACGTACATGCCTCCTATTACGGCGTGTTTTTCTGCTCGTTAACATTAATAATCAAAATGGTGAAGGCGTGTGTGGCGGTTGGTTGCAGTAACAGAGAAGATAGACGGAGAGACTTGAAGTTCTACCGTATTCTGAGAGACCCGAAGAGGAGAGCGAGATGGACTGCTGTAAATCGACAAGAAATCTGGGCACCAAACGATCACCACAGACTATGTAGTAGTCATTTTATATCTGGTAAGATCCATTTAATATTTATTTAGAAGATTTGGGGCTGACAACCACAATTAAGATCATTGTGTGACGTTGGTGATTGGGGTCTATATAGTTGCCTGTTTTTCTTTGGGGGTGGAGTTGTTGTTTTGTTGTTGTTGTTGGCGGTAAGCAGAGTAAAAAGAGGGAGAAAAATACAACAACTTCCGTGTCTAATTTTTCGCCGCGAAGCAAGCATTACAATATTAATTAAAAATGAATGAAAACTAAATACTATTGAATATGTCATCATTATCACTTTAAAAATTTAAGTGACGGGTAACAATAGATTATGACCGGATTTTTATGACCCTGTCAGTCAAAATGACAGACAACGAAAATGTCTAGTGCAACCTCTGCTCTGACGTGGACCTTACATCAATGTTGTTCGTCAGGGAACGCGTGTTTGCGTACTGCTGAGCTCCCGAGGGAAGAGTGGTCAAGGTGGAAATATTTTTTGTGAATAAATGTGCATAAGTGGAAGCTTCTCCCCTTTTGGTACTTTTATACACGTATCCTAGCTACCACACGTTACAATGTACAAGACATGGATTACACAAGGTGTGCTCTTTGGCCTGTACTGTATGTAAAGCACACGACAGCTCTGGATGCTAACGATCTACATAATTATATTGGGATAAGTTTGAAAACGCAATATGCTTACCTTGAATATCTGCTAATAAAACCGGAGTTCCAAACAGCATACACTCTGGCTCCCAACCGGAGTTCTCAACAACAGCACTCTCTCGCATCACCAGTTTTGCCCAACTTTTGTCTAATCAGGTATTTGCTGCACGCATTTTCCCCTGAAGCTCGTCTTGTAAACGACCGACAGTGCTCTTCACTTTTCAGATCTGGTTCAAATATGAAGGGTAGAACTGACGACATGTTGGGAAAGCTAACGAGTGACACGCTGGAATTTCGGCATTCGGTGCCAGTGACGTCACGCACTGCGACGTAACAAGAATGGCGACCTATCACTTAAAATAATTTTACAAACTTTATTAAAACAAAAACACTCAGAGGGGTTTTAATATCAAATTATAATAACTCATACTAACATTTATCTTTTAAGAATTACTTGTCTTAAAAATAGAGGATCTCTTTAAAGCCGATGTTCTGCCATGTATGCTGTTTTAAATGTTTAGTAGAAGCGACTGTTCATGCCCAAAGTAACGTGTGCGAGTGCTGACATTATCAGTGCAAGAGCGTTCCATTCATATGTTTTCGGAGCAATTTCGCAATCGAATCATTTCGCTTTCGAGCCCCGAATCAAAGGTTTGCGTCTCTTCGCCTTCCATTTTCGCTGTCACCATGTAAAGGCGAGGCTGTTCCGCTACACAAGCGTTGTGTCTTGGTGTCGTAGTGTCACCATGTAAACGGGGCCTAAATGCGGATCTAAGTACAACAAAGAAAAATCTGCTAGCTTGCATAGCAAAAATCCGCTAGCCTAAATGCTATAAAATGCAAACTTTTTGTTTGAAAAAGCTCTTAACAAATCGTTCAAACATATTTTCCCACCCAAAAAAATACTTTTCTCAACTAAATAACCAATTCATAAACAAACATTAGCTCAAACAAAAACTTTTATTATGTTGGTTTTAACAGGGAGCAGCTGAATTAAGCCATGTTTAATAAGTTGTCATATTTACTGTTGCCACTAGAATGCAGTATATCCACCCAAATCAACAAAACTAAATGCCAACACTTTCAAAACCAACCATTACAACGCCAATCTAATCAAATCAATCCTCGAAGCAGCAAAATTTGATCTGAAGCTTTTTCTTAATGACTTAGTCGAGTTAATCGATTAATCGTTGCAGCACTAAAGTCAATGCATTACATTCTATAACTAGCATATTTCTCCTTTTAAAGACAGCATCTGCTGTTTACCCATTGGTTGCCATTGACGGCCACAGACGTCTGATCCTTTTGAAGCGGGAGGGTTCGTTCATTCACTGCCCCTCTCCCGTTTCAAATGGATTGGACGTCTTAAAGTGATAAACTCATTGGTAGGAGGGTGCCTCTTGGCCAGTAGAAGAACGCATTTTATTTTATAATTCCTTGGCTGCCATTGAAGACACGTCTTGGTCCACCAGGGAGTTAATAGAAATCAATCAAAAATAGTTGTTGACTTGACTCACGATTTCACGACAGAACGATTTTATAAATCATTTTTTTAAACCCATTAGGCAAAAGATTGATCACTCACTGAAGGGGCGTGTGCCGTTTGTCACTTCCTGTGTGTACCCGTGAATAACAAACAAGACGGGAAAGAGATGAGTCACGAGCCACTGCCCGTTTTTCATGTCACCGGCCAGAAAACGATTCACCATTATTGTTTTTGAAAGGGTTCATTTTAAGTGGTAGTTTTAAAATCATGTGCATCGACTTTGAACATTGAAATGATATTTTATGGAGAAACAATTTCAGATCTTAACGCGTCTTCCTTTTCATATTGTAGACTTCCTGCTAGTTTGATAATGATCCCAGTATACTGTATGTGCTGAAGTTATCTGGAACACCAACATGTTTAACTTAACAGTCACCTTTGACCTCATGAGCACAAAAGGTAATCGCCTCTTCCATATCATATTGTGAGCATATCCTGCTAGTTTGATAATCCCTTTATTGGTGCTTGAGTTATCTTCAACACAAACATGAATCTGACCTCTGTGACCCCTGACCTCCTGACCCTTTTCCATTTCATATTACAAGCATACCCTAGAAGTTTGATAATTACTACGGATGGGAACCTCTTGGTACCTCACGATACGAGACGATTTGCGATACAAAGCTCACCATAATGATGGTCTCACGATATGGCGATACAACGATTATAGATACATTGCTCAGGAAATAATTCTAGGATACTCTACGTAACAACTTATAAACAGAAAAACAAGCTATCTTCAAATTACTGCTGTCTCTCATCTTGAGCAGATGTCCAATCCATTTGAACTGGGAGGGTGGCAGCAAATGAACTCCTCCCACTTCAAATTGGCCCTCCTCTTTCTATGGCCATCAGTGGCAGCCAATGCCAGACAACGAGGTAATTTTATGTTGGGTGTGCTATGTGGCATTGGCCATGGCCGATGCTGCTCTGATTTTTTTTTTTCGAAATTACATAAAATATTTATTTTCTTTTAATACTAAATTACTGCATCATTACTTGAATCTAAAGTCTTTGTTATCATGTTATTATTCGCTGATCCCCTCCCACCGCCCTTACAAAAACGACCTCAGGGTGGCCATGTTGGTAGGGGTGTTTGAAGGGTAGGTTGGCAATTTTCCCGGCTGCGATCCATCACCGTTTGCATGTTGATTGCATATGAGACTCCAGTCCCTTTCATAGTTATTTTTTGGACACGACACACCGTAGAATTAAAGTTGAGACATCTATATTAAACATTGTAAAAGGTTAGCATTGCTACATGGAGGCTACTAACAACTTTTGCCTGCAATTAAACATTGGCAGTCTACGCCAAAATGCAAACTTGCGGTTAAAAGGCACACTTTGAATATATATATAACTCGCTGGTTTACAGCATTTACAAACAATGTGGGGGGAAAAAACCTATTGCTAAGACCACATTCATCACGAAAATAGCGTGTAAAGCTTATGGTTAGCAGCTGAGCGAACATAATCCCGGCGAACACTTCAAAATAAAAGCACGTCATGTTCAATATGTAAATAAAGAATCATTGCACTCGAATGGGAGATTTATTAGGATGTATTGTCAAATTATTAGTGGTTGAATTGGTTGTAAAAAATGACAACAATATCGCATATCGACAATAATTTATGAGACAATATTTTGCTGAAATTCGTTATAACGACAGGCCTAGTCGACTCGTCTGCCATTTACTCACTAGCTACCATTGTCGACATTAGACATATCCATATTGTATGTCTACCTGTGATAAACTCAATGAAATTCACAGCAGACGAATGACTGGACGCCAGACGATTGGACATCTTTCATCTCCGCGCTTCGGCCTGTTATTTCTTAGTACTCCCCAATACTAATCAGGGACGTCACAGTGGTGTTCTCCGGATAGAGCTTGAACGAGCGTAAAATAAGCCTGTCGCAATATACAATAATTCCATTTAATGCACGGTAAATAAAAATGAAGGCGGTAATTTTCCTGCTGCGATTTATCGCCTCACGTGCGCGCGCGTGCGGCAGACGTTCTTTTAAAAGTTCGGCATCCTTGTTGCCAACTACGCAAAATACATCTTCATTCAGGGTTCGGCAAAAACGGGCGCCGGAGCCAATCCGTTCCCATTAAATCCTGTTGTTCAACGTATACCGGCCGCGTCAGTGCTCCGGATTGACTGCGGACAATCTCCAGCGTGCCGGAGCACGCCGGCTGGTTTTGGCTATTTTCTATTTTTGCCGGAGACGCATCCGTCAAAATGGGCGGATTCAGCCTTAGAGTCAACAGCCCGGTGTCTTATTCACGGTTTAAACTCCAGCGAACATGGACGAAGAACGTTTCGTAATGGGGGTGGAAAGTCACAAAGTGATTTACGATGCAGCAGATAATTACTATAAGGACAGCATTGAAAAGGAAACTGCAAGATGTCTTAGTATGTGTGTTTGTCTTGCAATGATGTCAAACACACAACATGCTGACAACTTTGTTTTTCCTAACACACGGCGCTAACAACAACCTCAACCTGTGGCACATGTAGCATGCACTTCATGGTGCCTCGGAAAAATCCAATCAGAATATTAAACATGGAACGCCATAGCAGAAGCTATGAGGATGGACAGGGAGTTTTTTATGCAAGTCATGTAATTTAAAACTGTAATTAAATAGTGTCGCAAACTCATGGTAAAAGCAAAAAAAAAAAAAAAATCGGGGAAAAAAATATTCAATCAAATGAAGTCCACCTCTCTCTCTGCTTCTCTGATGAGTACAGACTGATGAGTTGATTGTGTGTCAACACAGTCAACACAGAGCCGTGCCGGACCCGGAACGAAGATGCGCCCGATGTCTATGGGCCCTATGTCTCTCTCACTGCCGCGTCACATGAACAAAACAACAACACCGTTGCGTGTACTTCTGGGTACCTCAGAAAACATCCAATCAGAATATTACACATGGAACGCCATAGCAGAAGCTATAAGGGGGGAAACTTTTCATTTGCCAAAATGCTTCTTATTAAGTGCAATTTTATTTTTCTTGAAAAAGACTTTTATTTTGTGTTTATGTGCGGTATTAATAGAGTTGTCTTTTACTTCAAAGAGGCATGGTCCTGTGCTTTAGTTGTGAATTCTTGAAAAGTATTTTTAATTTAAGAGTAAACATTTATCACGTTTAAATTGGTGTACTTGATTGATTAATATAGACTGCACTGCGTTCTCTCTGTGTCATTGTAAATTGGTTTAAAAAAAAAAAAAATTGGGGGGTGCGCAATAATATTCCATATCGCAATCATTTATGAGATAAATTATCGCACATTAAAATGTATCGCGACAGGCCTAGCGTAAAACCGAGTGGACTTTGCACATTTGCAGATGCAGCAGCTGTTCCACGAGAACTACGAGCCCAACAAGAGAGGTTTCATCCGCGAGCTGCGCGACAGCAAGATCCACCGGGCCATCACGCTGCACCCCAACAAGAGCCCGCCCCACCAGTACCGCCTGCACAGTTACCTGCTGAGCCAGAAGGTGGCGGCGCTGCGCCAGCGCAGTGTGCGCCTCCATCGCGAGCTGCTCCTAGCCGCCCGCCCGGGCACCTCAGGGGCGACCCGCGAGGACCGCCGCCTGGGGGCACCGCCCTCCTTCACCAGGTTCCGGCCCGGGCGGCGCAGCGATGTCACGGAGTGGGACTTCCTCAGTGCCAGGCACATCTTCACCGCCTGGGACGGACAGCCGCCGCGTCGCGGGACCGACGCTGCGCAGCGACGGGCCCTGGATGACGTGGTCATGCAAGTAAGTAGCCCAGCCCCAATGCCCTTGTAAAATGGGCCGTTTTGACCAGAGGTGGGTAGAGTAGCCAAAAATTTGACTCAAGTAAAAGTAGTGTTACTTCAAAATAGTATTACGAAAATAAAAGTAGTCATCCAAAAGACTGACTCTTGTGGTGAAAAGAATACTCAAGTCACGAGTAACATTGTATGTAACTGCTTACAATGTCTGATATTTTAGAAACAATGGTAAATGGCGGAAAACACAGACAAGACTGAAAAAGCAGTTTCTGCTCTTTCACTCCTCTTTAAAATAAACTGCTGTGTTTTAAGACAAAACAACTGTTGTGATTGATAGAACAATATGTCCATATGCTGTCATAGCAGATTCATGGTACATTAAGCCCCCGAACTATTTTGAATTTGTCCGTTTTACCCTGGAAACCCCCGTTTACAGACGTCCCGCAACCGCTTTTGTTTCAACCCAACCATAAAACGAAGTTAATTAATTATATTATTTAAAATGTCTGTCATATTTAGCTTAGAATCATTAATTGGTGTCTAATATTTTGTTTTAAAAAAAACTACTTAAAAAAATTATTCACTTGCATATTTTAAACTTTAAAAAAAAATTGCATCACAATGAAAAAAATGGTGTCTGTAAAGAGTCACGGATATCTACCTCATAACTATCGCTTAATTGTATTTTTTTTTCTTGCTGTCGCATTTTCTCCGATATGTTAGATGATAACTAACTAAATTATAGTGGACCGTCATAGTTAGGTCTTAGCACTCTGTAGCACGGACGTCCAACTATCAGTGGTCAGGGCGAATCTATGTGCTTTAGCGAAATCATCTTCGATGGCTTTGCGTGCCATTTCATAAATGTCGGGGATTAAGTTGTTGGAGAAATATGTCCGCGAGGGAACAATGTAACGCGGGTCAAGCGTTGCAAATAAATTAACGAAGCCCGCAGTGTGTTTTCGCTGGTGTCATCTTCGGGGTTGTCCTGCCCTGAGAAAGTGATATCTGTGGGTGATGCCGGCTGAGATGCCGGAGTTGTGTTATAAAAGTGTTGCCATTAGCATGGGGAACAAGCGCTGAGCAATACTTGCAATTTTTAAAAAAATATTTTCTCTCCCTCCGCATTGTAGTCCACGGGGAAACCAAAATGTTGCCACACCGCAGATTTGAAAGAAGCCGGTGCTTCCTCAAAATTCGGTCTCTCCAATCCTCCGCTCACCATTGCTATTTGTTTTCTTTCTTGTTTCACTTTCACTTCGCCCGTAAGCGAGAGAGGGCGTTACCCAGCTTCTATTACACAGGTGCTTGACAGCGATCCGACATTTACTTGCGGGGCGGGAATTTCTCCACAGCGGTGCTTCACGTCACACACAGGCACACAGAGCTCGATCAATTCATTCCACAAGCGTTCGGAATACACTAATTGCAAAACCGAAAAGGCGCGGTTGATAAAGGCGTATTGAAGCGTACAGGGCGAACCGGATGGTTCGGCTTTGAACCGCAAACCGTTGCACCGCTAGACAGAACCGGAACTGAGAGAGGTATTCAGCAGACTTGGTCCAAGGCAACTGAAGACTTCCTTTAGAAGCCCAGCTGGAATTATATCTAACGGACTTTTAGTGGGTTTCATGCTACCAACTATTTCAGTTAGAGATGACAATGAATGGAGATCAAATTGTTCAAAAACAGTGAGCAGTTCTGGAGGACGTACGATATCCGATGAGATACCTGAATTGCAGACATTTTGCCTAACCGAAGAGACTTTGTTTTGAAAGAAAGCGAGAAACTGCTCACAAGTGGCAGCTGACATATCAGTAAAGATAGTGGGGTGTGGGTTTAAAACAGAGTCAATTGTGTTAAAAAGCAGTCTTGGATGGCTGGATCTGTTATTTATAATACAAGATAAATAATTCGACTTGGCCTGTTTTAGGGCCTCCTTGTAGGCAGCCTAGGTGTCCCTCAGCAATCTCAAAGAAACATGGAGTTTGTCCTTTTTCCATTGACGTTCAGCCTGCCTGCATTTTTGCCTGAGCAGGCGGGTATAGTCATTAAACCATGGAGTGGCTTTGGGTTTGGAGCTTTTTTGCCGTAGAGGGGCAATGGAGTCCAAAAGAGCAGTGCAGATGGAGCAAAAAATGGAGAGAAGACTGTCTGAGCAGACAGGAGAAGGCAGCATGGCGTCAGGATGCAGCTGTAGGTCTCCAAACGCAGTCACGAACTCTCCTGCTGTGGATGGAGTGAGGCGCCGGTGGTATCAAGCTGGAGAAATTTGCTTTTCTGCAGACAAAGGGGCAGCAAATTCAAAAATGAAGGTGGTCCGAGATGGCAGTATCTGCGATTTCTCTGATGGAGACTGAAAGCCCAAGCGAAATCACCAGATCCATAGTGTGACCATGCTAATGAGTTGGTGCATTCACAGACTGAGTGAGGCCAAATGAGTCCAGAAGTCGTTTAAACTCATTCGCCAGCTGATTCGCAGAGCAGCAGACATGAATGTTAAAATCCCCGCAAATTAAAACCCTGCCAAATGTTGGAATAAAGTCTGATAAAAACTCAAACTCCTGGATAAAATCCTTGTTAAAACCAGGCGGGGGATAAATAGTGGCACAAAGCAATGGGGGAGAAAGCCCGATGGAGAATAACTGCAGTTCAAAACTTGAATAATTATGAGCAGTTATGGTCCTACATTTGAACTTGTCCTTGAATACAGCAGCCAGGCCACCACCACGGCCAGTCGCTCGTGGGCTGCTGAAAAAATGGCAGCCAGATGGGATGGCATTCACCTGGTTGCAGCCAGGTCTCCGTTAGAAATAGGAAATCCAAATGATGTGCCGAAAAGAAGTTCCAAATAAACGTCTTATTCGTAAGGGAACTTGTGTTAATTAGCGCTGAGTGAACCAGGGATTGCTCAGCTGTGGGGGTGAAGCCACGGAGCGGGCAAAGGTTCCCCGGCACAGAGCCACGCAGGGAGAGCCTCACCGGCCGACAACGCGGAAGTAGCGTCCCGAAGTCCCGGTTAGTCAGCCGAAGCCACCGATAACGGAACTCGCAGGAACTCCGTAGATCATATCCCTTTAAGGCAGTCGGGGGTCTCGCCGGTGGATGATAGCGATCGCAGCGATTAGGACCCCAGGTAGACTTTCAATTTGACAGCAATTCCTCCCCGCTTTCCACATCTACGGCGGCGGTAGGTACGAGGCAACCAACAAGGAAGACGCCGTAGATGTGGTGGTAAAAACGCCAAGCCACCAAATGGCAACTTTTCTAACGTGTCACGAATGTTAAAAAGTGTCAGGCGATCGTACACGTGCAGCTGTGACACTGTCCGTATAACAAGCAGTATATACAGAGAAAATAACAATGCATCGAGCAGAATGAGACGGCTAGCCAAACACAAGGGCGCCATCTTGCATCAAGATTGCTTTATCAGTAGGGAGAGTGAGAGGCTGTACGAGCATCAAGCAAAAAAAACACATTTTTTTCACTAAAAACCTGCTCGTTTTCACTCGATTCCAATCCTCTGAAAAATTGTTTTCCGTTCACGTGATCCAATCAATACATTCCTCATTATTATTCTGCACTATAACCTACTGCATTACCTTACCATATTACGCTCAAAAGAAAACACAAAAATCATCAATTGCCCCTAGAAAAATCACCCGTCCAAAGAACGAGTTCCCTCTAGTGGGGAAAACATTTATTACGATGAAATGAAAAGGATCTCATCTCTGGGTTTCCGTGGTCTATCCGTACCAAATAAAACCTGTGGGACAGCTTGAAGTCCGCACTTTCCACTAATGTTGACACTATGTCAAATAGTTTCATTTTTACAGCACTTTAAAGACTCCCCTTGATTTAACAGGCCAGCATAATCGTAGGACTTCTGACGGCAAGCTCATGTGACTGTATTGTTACGTCTGATTGGTATCATGGACTAATGTGATTGTTGTTGCGATGTCTCATTGGTGAAACTGCGAGAGCCACTGCCGCCATGCTGACATAATGTAAAATCTTATACAGTATGTAGGGCTGCTTGTTAGCCTGACGCGATATGCAGTAAGTCAAATTATCGCACAGTAAGTAAATATGAGGGCGGTAATTTTCCTCGCTGCGTGCGTGCATCCTTTTGTGCGTGCTTGTGTGCATTCGGCACACCTGCGTGTTGATTGCATATGAGACTCAAGTAGCTTTCACAGATGTTTATTGGTCATCAACATGCCGTAGAATTAAAGTTCAGACATACAAAATAAGGAAACCCTTCTATAGTAAACATTGTAAAATGTTAGCATTGCTACAGTGAGGCTCATAGAAAAAAGACAATGTACTAAGCAGTTTAGCCTGCTATAAAACATTGGAAGTCTTCTCCACAATGCAAAATTGCGGTTAAAAGGTGACACTTCAAACATGAAAACTCGCTGGATTAAAGAATTGGCAAGCGATGCGAACAAAAAATATCTATATATATTACTTACAGTACATGCTTGATGAAAGTGAAGTGCACTTTATTTATTTATTTATTTATTTTACTGAGTGTAAAGCTTACGGTTAGTGTCTTAGCAAACGTACTTCCAGTGAACATTTCAAAATAAATGTATGTCATGTTCAGATTTCTGGGGGAAATCGCAGTAGTGATTCTACACTAAGAAGAAATGTAAAATGACACCCATTATAACAAAATCTGATTGGTAATGATATAATGTTATAAATATCCATTTAATTTGTTGCATGCACATTTTGCAGGACAAGACGACAGTCATTTTGGATCAAATTAGCACTAATTGGCAGACAACAAAAATGGCATTGGGTTTCTCACCCATTTCATATTCTGCACTAGCGCAACTAGCTTTGAAATATGGTGTTATGGTGTTAACTTATTATGCATTGTTCTTTTAATATTTATACATTTTAATATAGTTTGTGTTTTATTTAAGAATAACAATTTATTGCATTTGAATAGGTGATTCATTGGGATGTACAATCACTATATCTGTGGTTAATTGGTTAAAAAACACAACAACCGGGCAGTAATATCGCATATCGGCAGTAATTTATTAGACATACTATATCGCCTACTAAAATTAGTTATTGCGACTGGCCAAGCTGCATCTATCGATTATTTTAGTATTTGATTAATCCATCAACTTGTTAGTTCAAATAATCAAGTAATCGGATCAGGGACATTTAATGCGTTGCAGAATAAATTCTTTGAGATGTAAAACAAAGGCTTGCCAAGACTGCACTATCAAAAGAACATTAAATGCAAACACAAAATAAAATTCCCGAGTGTTTCTTGAAACGATGCAGAATTGCACTTTCATTTAAAACTACATTTAAATACCTGTTCTTAGCCGCAAGCTTAAATGCTATAAAATCTTAGCGTTTTTTTTTTTTTGTACAATGCTTTTAACAAATCGTTAAAACACATATTCCCACAAAAAACCGCAATCTATACCTATAAACTAGGGGTGTTACTGTACACAAAAATCTCGATTTGCCTTTGAGACCCCGTGTATTGGTCAGCTTTCTTTCCGAAAGAAAGAAGAAAAAAGAAGTCCTGTGCTAAAGAGAAAAGCAATCCCACTGACAAAGATTTTAACATGTATTTTACAAATGAAATGCCTCAATGAATCATTTTTTTCCCTTATGAACGGTTTTCAAAAGCTTTATTGGTAGATTTTCTCAAGTTGAAGCGCCACACAGAAATTAATAAATTTAATTGTGTAAGAAGGATCTGTTTATTATTATTATTTAATTACAGGTATTTTAGCTCATTTAAATTTATTTTATTTAAATGGGCTATTATTTATTTTATTGTGTTTATATTTAAAAATGTGTTGTAGTATTCATTTATATTGTATATTTTATGTTGTATAACTTTAGTTCCCATGTGAATATTAGTTCCTACTTGTTTCGTTGTGGTAGGAGGGTTTTGTATTAAACACGGGGCTGTGTTGGTTAATATTATGGCAGAGATGACAATTGTAAAACAACAAAGACAAGCCAACTGTGCCCCGATCTACCACTCAAGAGATCTGATGGACTCAAAAAGTGGGTTATGATTGCATATTAGTTTGAAAATCGACCGGATACACCGTATTTTTACACGAGTGACTTCCGGTCTGCCCAATCCTAGCTACCGGTAGTAGTAGTATTGACGCAGGAGGGTTGCGTCTCGTGTCATAAACTCTGCCGTTCTTTTCGCGTGCGTCGTGTTGAGCCGCTTCTGGGACGCGTCTAACACGCATTGGCTGATTGACTTCAACACCCGCGTTTCACTGCGTTCTCGCGGCGGCCACGTCGCAGCGTTGACGTTTCTGGGTTATACTGTCGTACCGTGTTGGTCCTCATTATAGTAGAGAAGACGGAGTAAATATCTATACAGAAACTGTAACCCGATCGACTCACAGCCTCGAAAAGTAATGGTTACATTACGTCAGAAACTCGTTCGGTATGCCTCCGTTCCGAACCGAGCACCACGTACCGAAACGGTTCAATGCAAATACATGTACCGTTACACCTTTACTATAAACTAAATTACGAATGCATAAAAAACATATTAGCTCAAACAAAAACTTCCCTTATGTTGGTCTTGGCAGGGAGCAGCTGGATTCAGCCCTGTTGAATGGGTTATATTCACTGTTGCCACTAGAGGGCATTGTATCCACCTAAATCAATAAAACTAAATGCAAACACTTTAAAAACAAACCATTACTACACCATTCTAATTTAATGAATACATGAAGCAGCAAAATTCGATTCAAAGCTTTTTTCTAATCAAATTACTTGAGTTAATCAATTATCGTGGCAGGAAAATATAAGGACTGGGTAAAAATGGTAGTTTATTTTTCTCCAAAAGTTAAATCAAATAAATGAAACTCATTACTAACTAGAGGTGTGCAAAATTTCCGATTCTTAGATTATTCACGATTCGGCCGTGGAAGATTCGAGAACGATTCACAAACATCCAAATTCCGATTATTGAAATATGCCAAATAAAGCGGAAGTACAACACACTCAGCGCGCCGCGCGGTCTTCGGGACGGAACGGAGCGGGAGTAGCTAAACATTATGCTTCTCATTAACTGGCCCCTCGGGTAATGCCAACGCTCAACTCACGGCTCTAGCTCAACTCATGCCACGAGATAAAAAAACACAACAACATACCTGACTGCTGCCGAAAAGCTGCTACAAGTACAGCTAAGCTACATAATGTTAAGGTAGATATCATTTATATAGGACTAGATGGATTATAGACTCGGTAGCGGTAGCAGCACATCTGCAAAAAGCTAGATGCAGGCGTTAGTAAACGGCCGCCATCTTAAAGCAGTAAACTTCCCTGCAATGCTGTTGTAGCGAACCTTCCAAGCAAACCTAATTAACTTTTTATCTAAAATACTCCTAAATCGGTAAAATATTGACTTGAATCTATCTTTAAAATAGTTTTAAAACTTTCACATGTCAAAAGTAGACAAAAGGGAAATTATGGAATAACGGGAGCAATTTTAACAACTTTAACGGTTGATTCACAACATTAAATTAATTGAATGTAGTTTAAAGCTGCTGATACAGAATGGGGACTGGAGTTTTTTTATTTAATGTTATTTTTGTATATTTGTTTACTGCTATATGTTAACTTGATACTGAAATAGTAGTTTGGTTTAGCCTGAGAGTATTTTTGAACAATTTTGGAACTAATGTACAAAACTTTATTAAAAAAAAAAAAAGGAGGGGGGTGCATCAATAATCGTTTTATAATCGAATCGGAGCCTCTGAATCGTAATCGTAATCGAATCGTTAGGTGCCCAAAGATTCCCAGCTCTATTACTAACCAACCCGCAGGTGATGGAGATGATCAACGCCAACGCCAAGACGCGCGGGCGCGTCATCGACTTCAAGGAGATCCAGTACGGCTACCGGCGGGTGGACCCGCTGCACGGGGCAGAGTACGTTTTGGACCTCCTCCTGCTCTACAAGAAGCACAAGGGCAAGAGCGTGACTGTGCCGGTGCGCCGGCACGCTTACCTGCAGCAGAGCTTCAGCCGCGCACACTTTTGCGAGGAGCGGCCCACCGATGCTGCCGAGTTGGCGGTGCGCGCCGACCGCTCCTCACCGTCCTTCCTGTCGCTGGACTCTCTAAAGATGCTGGCACCCTTCCTGCCGGGCCGCGGGGACGGTCCCTCCCCGCCACCGCCACTTCCGGCTGACGAGAAGGTCAACGTGCTGGTGCCGCTGGCGGGGCGCTATGAAACCTTCGCACGCTTCATGGCCAACGTGGAGCGCGTATGTCTGATCCCCAGGCAGAACGTCAAACTGGTGGTGCTGCTCTTCGGCGACGACAACGCCACTGAGCGGGTCCGGCAGGCGGAGGTGAGTAGTAACGCATTACTGGAAAGCGCACATTTCAAACTCAAGTTTATATTTGGCACTGATAGATCACCAGAAGAAATCACCAGAAAACCAGAGATATCATCGTTTTATCCACTAGAGGTCACTTTTGGGACAGGAATGTTTCATTTCTATAGTTTTCCAGTCAGGATTCGATGTTTCTGGTGTATTTTTGGCCAAATGTGGTCATGTAACATGTTATAGTATAATGATAACAGTTCACAAGGGTTTAAGTCCTCCATTGTGATGAGAGAAATTTGTCAACAGGGGGCGCTACAGGTCAATCACGAACAGAGAAATTGGAGTGCTTACTATTCTCAATACTCAAAGAGCCATTTCAACGCAGTTTCCGCCAAAAAATCATCACTGGGAGCCGCTCACTTACGATGACATTTAACCCTTTAATGCCTGCAATATGAAGCAATTGTCAGAGAATCACAAAATTTGAAAATTAAGGTCTTAATGAAACTTTTTTTTTTCAAATTTGTAAAAAAGAAAAAAAAAAATTAAAGGCAACTGAAGAGCTTTTCGGATTTCGTCTTGAGTGTTTTACCGGTTGAATAGTATTAAATGCATCATTCGCTGTCTCAAAAAGTCACATAAAAAATAAAAATAAATAATTGACCGTGTAGTTTTGAGTTACTGCAATAGCAACACCTTAGCAACGAGGGACGTGCCGCCCTGCTCAACACTACCTGATGACGTAACTTCCACTCTGAACACAGAAATATAGCACCAAGCTATCCTCGCCATATATTGCAAACATTTTCTGGGTTTTACTCGCGAAATTCGTCATGCCATCTCGATGTGTAGCGATGAATTGCTCTTACTGGCATTCTCTTGGAAGAGTAATTACTTGAAGGTGTACAGCAACACCTGGAAAATAAAAAAATGTTGTCGTTTATTTTGAAAAATCCATACCATAAATCATTTATTTAGCCACATTTGGGCTAGCTTTACCATGTTTAGATGGGTAGGAGCTGTCCGATAACATAATATCCAGTTTCAGCTATGTGGAGAGCATGGAAAATGTATACAACCATGTAATCGTATTCTCTCAAATAGAAAAATCACGATGCTGGAGTTAGGCTTACCACTCACTCTCCCGTTCATGAAGTGTTGAGCTGTCAATTGGCGTCATGTCAGTGTTTCCTCCTAGGATTTTTTGAAGCTGCGGTGGTGGGCTGCATCGGAGTCGGACTGCCTCACCATGTCGTGCCACGGCAAAATTGCGTCATATCATGACTTTGTTTTTTCACATTTTGCTTCCCAAAAAGATCCATAACAAAGAGCTATTGTAAATACTGTTGTTGTTCGTGAACTCCCATTTCCACACAAACGCACATTGAGGTCCCAATTAGCTTAGCGAGGAGAAGTATGAGAGTCATTTTTCGAGTGTCCCAAAGCTCGTGAAACTTGGATAAAAAGAGCGTATTTATCAAGGTTTCGTCAGCCGTGATTGCGTATATCCGTCCGCCGAAACAGCCTGGTAGCAGATATAATACAGTGGGGAGAAAAAGCATTTGATACACTGCCAATGGGTTTTCCCATTGGCAGTGTATCAAATACTTGTTCTCCCCACTGTAAGTATGCCTGCCCCTCTGCTATTGAACGAGTTGTTGATATTAGTGCGGCGGTGCTCTCCACGCCTCTCGGCGCAATTTCATTCAAACTTGCCGGTCTGTCTAAGACGGCCGTCCACCACTTACTTTCGCCGAAAAGTCCGATCCAAAATACTGTAATGCCCTGGATGGGGGGAAGGAGGAGAGGAGTCCGTATTGGCTTACCCACTTTATTGTGGCAACAATAATAAAGAAAAACATTAACAAAATAACAGCGGGCTTCCGTGACATGCGACCGTTAACACGCTTCCCTCTACGTCAGAGCTCCTCATCGGAATGTCTCTTAAGGGGGCCTCGCAGAGTTACGGGCATTACAATACACAATGAATAGGTTGCCGCTGAACACTTCACACTAGGCTGCCGCTAGTTTGAAACGGCCTTAAAAAATTTTATTTAATTTTTTTTAAACATCTCTTTTACACGGCATGGCTGCTTTTATTTTGGTGTGGTGATGCGCCACAATAATTAATATGTAGGGGAAACCCTTTATGATACTGTGAGGTACAATAATGTACTGTTTATGCGACTGAAAAAAAATAAATCGACCAGAGACAAAATGGCGGACGAGACTCCGGCGTCGTAAAGTCGAGTACGTCGTAACCCGAGGACTACCTGTTTATACGTAGATAGATGTACGTATTCAAAAAACACAGAACACACACACAAAAGCTTTTACTTTTACCTGAGTCCTATTATTTTGAAGTAACACTACTTTTACTATTTCAGACCAATTTTTGGGTACTCTGCCGGCAGGTGGAGCTTTTGCGCCGCTACCACATCAAGTACCCACGGGCTGAGCTGGAGATCAAAGCGCTGGGCGGCTCTTTCTCTCGCGCGCTGGCGCTGGAGGTCGGTGCCGCACGCTTCCCCAATGCCTCGCTGCTCTTCTTTTGCGACGTGGACCTGCTCTTCACCGCTGACTTCCTGCAGCGCTGCCGGGCAAACGCCGTGGCGGGACGCTTCGCCTACTTCCCGGTGGTCTTCAGCCAGTACGACCCCCTGGTGGCGTATGGCGGGCGGGCCCCGGACGACCTCTACACCTTGACCTCCGAGGCGGGCCTGTGGAGGAATTTTGGCTTCGGCGTTGTGTGCGCCCGCAAAGGCGATCTACTTGGCGCCGGGGGCTTGGACACATCCATCCGGGGTTGGGGGCTGGAGGACGTGGACCTGTACGACAAGTTCGTGCGCTCAGGCGCCGCCGCACCATTCCGCAGTGTGGACCCAGGCATCGTGCATGTGCACCACGCCGTCACCTGTGATTCTCGCCTGGAGCCCAAGCAGTACAAAATGTGCCTGGGTTCCCGGGCGGCCTCCCGGGGGTCCGCCCACCGGCTGGCCAAGCTTTGGTTGGACAGGAACCAGGGGGCCTCCGTGCATGCCAACGTCTCGCTTCGGACAGCCTGAACCCAAATCTTCACCACATTTATATCGACGATTAATGTGTTAATGACTACATGGCTAGACTGGTGGAATTCTGTGTACAGCCAAACAGAGACACATACAACGTCAGGTAGTACATGGACGAGCAGCCCGCCAGATCGTTATGGAAAGCGCTCCGGAAGTGTGAAGTTGAACATCAGATTGATGGGTGAAAGCTGATCTTTCATTTCCAAGGAGGAGGAATGATAGGCTCAGGCGAAAAAAAGCCCAGAGATTGCATATATATATACAGAGCTAAATGCGTGAAAAGCGTGCTATTAGCCCTTTGGGATGGCCGTCATTGCTTGTCGGCCACTTTGTGCCAGCGCCCATTTTGTAAACGAACCAGTCTATGAAGTTGGCATGTACTTTGAAATAGCTGTTAGGGATGTCCCTGATCCGATCGGAACCGGGTTTAAATATCAGGTTTTATAAATTCTATTTTTAAAGGTCACACAAAATGAAAATAAATTTGACACTCAAATCTCGCCGTCTTTTATCCTTTCAATCAAATCAATGCATCGGTGAACGCCCACTTTTTTTTTTTTTCCAGCCATTCTCAGTGTTACATCACAAGTAGAACTGATTACATGGCTAGCTTTCGAGGTGCTGCGCTAGCTAGTGCTTGTGGACAACGTGGACAGCATGCTAGCATAAATTTGGGTGACGACTTCAATCTCGCCATGATGAAAATGCAACTATTATTGTGTGTTTTGAAACAAGCAAGCCAGGAGACCACACCGGTGGGCGGGGGGGGGGGGGGGGGGGGGGCGGTCAAGCATGTCAAATGAGTGATCCAAACAAACACAGCTCGATGTTCACAATGTCTGAACATCTGACAGAAACTATGGCGCATTTTCCTCTCCTCGTCACGTCAGACATAAATTGGCATTCGTCTCATTATGTTTTCGCATAGACTTCATAATATATTGACATGACACAGGGCACAGGGCTGTTCCATGAGGCCTATTTTCAAAAACTTCATATTGAAATTCAAAGTAGTTCCTTTATAAAATCCCGATTATTTTTTACTGTATATAAGTATAACAAAACTTAAAATGGCTATAAAATTGTCAGATTTTCACAGCTAATAAATCACTCAATTTTTACATCAGAAACTTAATACTTGATGCTAATCTGTTAGTGAAAGAAGCTAGCGGCCGCCTGATGTAAACAGAGCTTTTCTGGTGAAAATTCCTGTGAATAAATGTTTTCATCTCCGAACTCTTCATAGATACGGACGTAAAACAGTCTCGATTCTTGGTTAAAAGCAAAACAAAAACAAAAAAACGTGCTGTTAGCGTTTATTTTGCATAAATATTGTGAACAATGAGGCTAGTCATTTTGGTAAATTAGGCCACGCCATGTGTACACAAAGAAGAGTCTTGTGAATAAAGGCTTAAATCACTGAATTCTTTATAGATATGGATGTAAAACAGTCTCGATTCTTGGTTTAAAGCAACAAAAAAAACCTGGCAGTTGGCAGTTATTTTAAGCAAATATTGTGAAGGGCGAATGGGCTACATTCTCCCATTCATTTTTTTCACAACGTTTCAAAATACATGCATGTTACTAAAATTATAATAATGACCTTGAATCCTCGAACAAATCACTCCTGAGACAATCCTTCCTGTTTGTATGCGGTACAGCTTTCGTACTTTTTCAAAAATCCAAGCTTAAATCCGACTTGGAACGAGGTGTGCTGTCTTCTATGATTACTAAATGAAGTTGAGCCCCCTACGGCAACGCGTGACGCAAAGAATGACGAAGTGTCAGGTCAATATAATTATAAGGTATATGGTTTTCGTCTCCAAAGAGTCTTTAAAATTAGTGCAAGTGGGCTCAAAGCCGCAAACAGTGGTGGCAATTGTGCGCACACGGGTGTTGTGGGTGTCACCAAAGGTTACACCTAATGTGGCGCGTCGAGGACTGAAAAGACAAGTTGTCACTCAGTCAGGAGGAGACGAAGCGATGACAAGGCCGCCTAAAATTTCTCTAGCTGAAAGAAAAAGGCACAAACAACAACAACAAAAAAGTTTGTTCGCTTTAAAATTTGTTCAGAAATTGCTCCTTCGATCAGTTAGTCTACTGAGAGATTTATCCCCCCGCATTTCGATCTTGTGCAATAGGAGAAGCAAGAAAGCATGAAGCAAGTTTTTTATCTTTTTAGAAAGACGTGGGGAGGGTTTTTAAGCAGGTTCAGCAACTTCTTGTGGTATGTCGAAGTGGTGATTCGCCTCACTAGTGCTTGAACATAAAGTGTTGGCCAAAAGTATTGGCACCCCTGCAATTCTGTCAGATAATGCTCAATTTCTCCCAGAAAATGATAGCAATTACAAATGGTTTGGTAGTAATATCTTCATTTATTTGGCTTGTAATGAAAAAAATATATAAATATAAATCATTGTCCTTTTACACAAAACTCCAAAAATGGACCGGACAAAAGTATTGGCACCCTCAGCCTAATACTTGGTAGCACAAACGTTAGACAAAATAACTGCGAACAACCGCTTCCGGTATCCATCAGTGGGTTTCTTACAATGCTCTGCTGGAATTTTAGACCGTTTTATTGGCCAACTGCTCTAGGTCTCTGAGATTTGAAGGGTCTTCTCCAAACTGCCATTTTCAGAACTCTCCACAGGTGTTCTATGGGATTCAGGTCTGGACTCATTGCTGGGCACTTTGGAAGTCTCCAGTGCTTTCTCTCAAACCATTTTTTAGTGCTTCGTAAAGTTTGTTTTGGGTCACTGTCCTGCTGGAAGACCCATCACCTCTGAGGGAGATCCAGCTTCCTCACACTGAGCCCTACATTATGCTGCAAAATTTGTTGGTAGTCTTCAGACTACCACACGGTCAAGCAGTCCAGTGACAGAGGTAGCAAAGCAACCCCAAAACATCAGGGAACTTCCATGTTTGACTGTACGGGACCGCGTTCTTTTCTTTAAAGGCCTCTGAAGGAATTCGGCTCCCCCCCGCCAAGCCGCGGAAACACCGCCAGCCGAACGAAGTGCCGCTCCACTGGCACCGCTCCCGCAAGCCAACCGGTGGGGGCCAAGATTCCGCGCGTTCACTCCCATGGTAACCCTTTGTACTGACTCCATGTTCCAAAAGTTTGAAGAAGGCTCACCCAAAACAGGTTGACAATTTATTCGTCGACAATGGTCAAAAAACAAGGCAAAACAGACGACGGAGGAACAATGCTGGATCCAAAACAAGGCTACATAGAAATGTTTCCGAGCAGCGAACAGTTTATCTCGGTGTCCAGTCTTTTTGAAAGCTGCGGTGGAGTGGGCCGGGCCAAAGGTGTGGCTGGGTGTTGTCTTGGGATCATCCTTCTGTGCCCGGTTTTGGGCGGTTAGGTTCGTGCGTCATCCTTCGTGGCTGGGACGTGGTTGCCACAGCGACAAACGCTGGTCTTGACGTACCAAGCGCCCGCTATCAACTTATTATTCTGGCTGGTCGAGACGCTACTTGTTTTAGGACAGAGCGCCCTGCTCTTTGTCCTTGGAGTGGCCGGGAGAACTGATCGCGAGAGTTGGTGCGTCAATCTTGCTCGTGATGCACACGTTGGGCTTCGGTGACAAGATGGCGTTGTGTATCTATTCTGCTTTTCATTAAAATATGGTGTGCTATTTATTTTATATTAGGTGTGTTAGAGTAGTACAAACAATCCTACAGTACAAATGAGAAACGATACTATTCCCTGATTGATTATATTATATTATTTTATATTATATTATATATTATTTTATAGCTTTGAGATTGCCCATGCTTCCTCACAATTTTGCTTCTCAAGTCTTCAGACAGTTCTTTGGTCTTCTTACTTTTTTTTTTTACATGCTCAATGTGGTACACACAGGGACACAGAACAGAGGTTGAACTTTAATCCATTTTACCTGGCTGCAACTGTGATTTAGTTATTGCCAACACCTGTTATGTGCCACAGGTAAGTAAGGTGCTGTTAATTACACAAATTAGAGCGGCATTACATGATTTTTCAAAGAGTGCCAATACTTTTGTCCGGCCCAGTTTTGGAGTTTTGTGTAAAATGATAATGATTTTTTTTTTTTCCCATTCTCTTTTGTGTTTTTTCATTGCAAGCATAATAAATGAAGCTATTAAAACCAAAGCATATGTAAATTTAGTCATTTTTTGGGAGAAATTGAGCATTATTTGACAGAATTGCAGGGGTGCCTGTACTTTTAACCAGCAGTGTATAAATGAATACTACATCACATCTGTAAAACATAAATACATCTTTTTTCTTCCTCCTTTCAGAAAGAAAGCTGACCAATCCGCTGGGTCTGAAAGGCAAATGGTTGTTGTATTATCATCTTTAAATAACTGCTACTCTCGCGTGATCTTGCAATCCTTGCTTGAAAAGATCGAGCTGCTCCACAGACGCTCTGCTCGTGAAACGCGTCCTATGGAAATTGACGGCAAGCGTCTCAAGTGCGTTGAAGCGTCGGCATAGCTCACGCGCCGTAAACGTGCCTGGTGTGTTACCAGGGTAGTTGCGCCCCTGGTTGTGGGTTGTCACCGAACTTTTTTTTTCTCATGAACTGAAAGGAAAGGCACGAAAGACAAAGCCACTAGTTCGTTCACTTTAAAGTTTGCTAAGAATTTGCTCCTTTAGCCCACTGTTTTACGCATTTTCATCCTGTGCAATAGCAGAACCAAGAATGCTCACAATTACATCTTGTGACCACCAAAACGTCTTTTAGCATGAAACCCGAATTATATTTTGCCTAAGACTGAATTTCCTATGCTCGTGTACAAGCATGCATGCAGAACTCGAAGAATATTGAGTTTTTATAGAAGAATACAGTGGGGCAAATAAGTATTTAGTCAACCACTAATTGTAAATAAACAATAATAAACAATACTTCATTTGAAACAATACTTCCTGATCTTCAACTGCTCATAACTGAAAAACGGAAAAAACCTATTTTCATGATGAATTTAAGGAAGGAATTAATGATGCCTTGTTGTGATTTAGTGGCCTCATTAGGCCTATCTTTGGGGGGGTTCAGCCCCTCCAAAAATTCTTAAGCCCCCCGAAAAAATTTGGTGTCTAAAGTGGTGTAACGGTACACAAAAATCTCAGTTCGGTACGTACCTCAGTTTTGAGGTCACGGTTCGGTACATTTTCGGTACAGTAAGAAAACAAAATGCAAAATATAAATATGCTAGTTGTTTATTACACACTTTTGGGCTTTCAACAATAGGAACATTAGCCTATACAAAGCTAGAATTCTGCTCAAAAATAGGAAATACAATATTCTGAAATGTAGACATTTTGAAAAACAAAAATATTGGCTAAGACTTTTTCTTTTAAAAAATATCTGATGTGCAAAATTGAACAGTTGCAACACTGATCAGTTTGGAGTTTCTCATATTAACTTTATGACCACAACCTCGAAAAGTAAGGGTTAGGTAAGGGCTGTCAAACAATTAAAATTTTTAATTGAGTTAATCGCAGCTTAAAAATTAATTAATCCTAATTAATCGCAATTCAAACCATCTCTAAAACATGCCATATTTTTCTCTAAATTATTTTTGGAATGGAAAGATAAGACACAAGACTCGCCAGCCCACACTGCATCTTACAAGTCCTTGAGTAAGGAGATCCTCCAGTTCGAAATATTCCATGGATCCGGTTGACTAATCAAAAGAATCACTGCTGCCATTAGCCAATGAAAGAGCAGACAAAATGTTATTATCAGTAGACATTACATAGCTTAAACAATGTTCCCATCGTGACAATTTTCTCATTTGTTGCAGGCTAGACTACTGCGAGATGACAGATAATGGATGCAATTCATTGGCCGAGACTCTCAAGTTAAACCCTTCCCATCTTCAAGAGCTGTACGTGTCAGGCTATCAAATAGGAGAAGGGAAAAGGGTCTTATTGGACATCAAGGAGGATCTGAACCATTGCTTGAAGATTGTCATGTAGGATCCAAACAATTATGCTTGTCAGAGTGTTTATCCACAATCAATTCTGATTCTTTGTGTCTTTCTTTAGCTTTTAATAGTACAGCTAAGAACAACGTTTGATCCCTGGCATCAAGATTGGAGAGTCATTCCAAATGTTCATTATTAAAAGACACTGCATCCCTTTGGTTTCCTTCAGATTTTGTTCAGTCCCACATACTCAGAACTGTCAGACAACCCCTAGACAAGGTGTCACCGCTATGGCAAAGCGGTCTCGCTCACCAAATTCGAGGAGAGTCATCCACAGGTAGGCTTGCCACCCATCCCTTGAAATACGGAATCGTTCCGTAATTAGGAATTAAAAGTTGTGTTTATTCCGTATTTCACAACTGTCCCGTGGGGCAACTCCACGTGACCCGCGGCTCCGGCAGTGGGGAGTGGCGGGCGGCGGTGCGCCCAGCCCATGCAGGTCTGTCACACACAAACACACACCTGCGCTCACGAGCGACCACTGAGCCAACAATAATGAACAAAAAGGGCAGGAAATATTAAAGACAGCAAGATACTGTAGTTATCTGCCTGACCGCTGCTGTCTGCCCTGCACTCCACTTCCGGGTTCATTGCCTAGTTACCTCGCTAGCTCTGCTCAGTGCACCGCCCCGCACGTTTTCAAAACTAAGATGTCATCCTCAAAAGGGGAAACGTCTCCAAAAAATAAACTGGAGTTAGAAGAGGGTATCCCGTAGCTCGATAGTCACTGATGGTGATTATAAAGCAAACCGCAAGGCAGGCAGGAAATTCTTTGCAGTGTCTCAGAGGTGTAAAACAGCATGCTGCAGGGAACCTGCACAAACGGAATATAAGATCCCAGAAGAGCCTTCGTCACAATTCTTTGTACCTGAAACATCCCCTGAGCTTGATTTGGTATGTTATTATGCTATTGTATATGGATAACATATAGGCTATATTTATATTTACCTTCATAAATCTTGCATTGATAGGAACATAGCTAGGCTATTTCAGTTGCTACTATGGTTGATTATTTTCAGGAATGTTGATTTTTTTGTTGTTGTTGTTTTTTGTTTTGTTTTTTGAAACATGCATTTATTATCAATCAATATGGAATGAATTTATGTACCCATAAAGAACATCTTATTTTGTTACGCTAACTAATGCTCCTCATTTGGAATTATTCTAATAGATTTACAGCAAATAAACACTGAATAAATAGTCCTACTGCGAATATATACAATTGATTGATTAATAGTGAATTTGACATAATCCCACTCCTACCCTTTAAATTACTGCAGCTGAGGTGGCACAGGTAAACCACACAGTAAAACGTAGCCAGCCAGAGCTACAATAGTGCTGACTGTAGACACAGGCGCAATCAGAACATTTTTATGTGATTCCAAAATGGTGAAGAAAATGATTTTGGGGTGAACAAGGCACTGTTGAAACAAGTCCTGGGTCCAAAGGCAGTGGGTGATGTGCTCAAGATTTTAACGTCACCCATCCCATTCTCCATACAGACCGATGCCTCGAATAAATTGAGCAGGAAGATGTTTCCCCTTGCTGTCCAGTACTTCAGTCCAGAGTCTGAGCTAACCAACAAAATGCTGGACTTCATAGAGAATGCAGACGACTCAGCTGCTGGAATTGTAGCTCTCCTGGAACATTCCCATAAGAAATTTGGTTTGTCAATGGATCACGTGACCGGATTCAGTGCCGACAACACAAATGTTAATTACGATATTCACAACTTTGTTTTCACTAACCCGCAGAAAAAAAAAAAAACAATCTGCTGCAAGGAAACTGCCATGCCCACAGAGTGCACAATACAGTTTTTTCATCTAAAAATAGATACATTTCTATGCATTTTAGGAGTTTTGGGGATGCTCCCTTTTTTTCGCCTGTAAGGCTTTGGGCGCGAGTGGGGCGTCCCTTATTTCTATTTCTGAAAGGTGGCAACCCTATCCACAGGCGGGTTATTTGCAGCGACGCTGCTGCAAGGAGTTGGAGTTCAAGGGAAAGATCTATAATGCTTCCACCAAACTGCTGGCTATTGGAACCGGGCCGCTCTGGGCTCGTATAGTGCTGACGTTATGGACTCCCTAGGTGCTAGCTAGCTAGCTGTTCTGAAGGAGAGCCGGACACTCCTGATGCACAGTATCCTCCTAATCCCGGCAAAAGGTATGGAATCGGCAGTCTCGTTGGATGTTTCCTCAGATGTTTTAAACACAATCATGTGGCTCTATTCATTTTTCTGACGTGAATTAAAATGCTTGTCACTAGTACACGTCCAACCCGCTGTTTACCAGCATGTGCGTTTTTTTCATGGATGACTAGAAAGCACTCCCAACTGAGTACAGACCCACACTATGGAAACTCTTCGTAGACGACATTCTGAAAAAGGAAAAAAATGGACATAGACAAAGACTCACAGACCACCTCAACACCATAGACACCACTGGCAGCATCAAATTCATCCAAGAAGAGAGAACAGATCAATCCATAGCTTTTTTGGACATACTGTAAAAAATCCACAATGACAACAGAGACATCAAAATGAAAGTACACAGGAAACCCACACTCACTGACCAATACCTCCTATGGACATCTGAACACCCCACTAGCCACAAGCTGTCAGTAGTCAGAACATTACGCATGACAAAAATCACAGATCCAGATGAGAGAACACAGAAGAATAGCACATACAACACTCGCTGAAAAGGTGTCAGTATCCACAGTGGGCATAAGCAAAAGGTGCAGGAGCGTTTAAAACAACACAACATAGGGGGACAAACAAAACAAACACTTGGTGACGTTGCCGTATGTGAGAGGAGTCATGGAACGTATCCAAAGAGACATGAAAAAATACAACGTAAACACACCGGTCAAATCACACACAACACTTTGCTAGATATTGGTCCATCCAAAGGACTTGGTGGACTTGATCAACTTGTCAAGAGTCACGAATCTGCTTTGGACAAGGTGATGATGCTGGAAATTTTTTTTGGTGCTGTTCCAGTGAGATTTACAAAGTTGAACTAATTAATTATTTTTTTCAAGGTTTTTATCTGAGTTTGTTGTACATTATAAAATGTCTGAGTGAGTGCTCGTCCGAGACTGGTGATTCCATACTTTTTGCTAGGGGTTGTATAATGTTGGTTGTAGGTCTGTTGATTGTATGAGTTTTCAAATCATAATTTCAAAAAATGTAGGCCGATATGAATTTAAATTAGCAATAACTAAGAATCAAAATGAGGGAAATAAATGCTTACATTTTGCCATAAGGATATTATTGTGGTTAAATGCATGATGTTAAGACACACCCAGCATGCCCCGTCGACGACAACGAGCACTGAGACAAGTTGTCTCTCAAGCGCACTGGGAGAGACGACGCGACAAGGCCTAGGTAAGTTTTCTCTTAAACTGAAAGAAACTTCTCTATGGTCAATTAACCTCCTGTCATGTTTGATTATGATAATGTGCCTAATTATTTTTTTCCTTTTCATGTTTTTAGAGAGACAGGGTTTCTTTAGCATTTTCACAACTTCCTATTGTCTTTAGAAGTGTGACTTACCTCACTTGCGCTTGCCATGCATTTCCTTATTTTTTTGAATAAAATACTTGTTTGGAACATACAAAGTATGCACACGAGCAGTGTTGTCACAGATTACTTGGAAAAAGTAATTTAGTTACTGATGACTGATTACGCCTCAAAAAAAGTAGTTACTTTACTGATGACTTTATTACCAAAGTTTAAGTTACTCTAAAGGTAATTAATTGGTTACTTTTTACCTATTTTTCTCCATTTGCTGCCTCATCATTAGAATGACAACAGAAAAATGTAATCGCATGTAACTGACTTTACGATTATTGAATTTACAGGGGAAGATCAGAATTTTTCACATAAGGCTTAATCTATGACTTTGCGGGGGTTTAAGTAGTCGATGGGGTTGATTTCAACCACCATTGACTCGTACTAGCTTAGCCAATCCATGGCCCTGAAACTAACAAATAACCAGAGGTGTGTAGAGTAGCCAAAAATGTTACTCAAGTGAGAGTAGCGCATAGACTTCATAATGATATTGACGGGGCGCGGGGCTGATTAACAGGGGGGCTGCATTGTTGGCATGGCCGTCAAAGCTGACCGAGTGGAATCACAGAAAAAGAGCTTTTCCCGTTGAAAATTCTTGTGAATAAATGCTTAAATCCCTGAATTCTTTATAGATATGGACGTAAAACAGTCTCAATTCTTGGTTAAAAGCCCCCCAAAAAACAGGCAGTTTGCAATTATTTTACGTAAATATGTCGAAGAATGATCCTCGTCTGTTAGCAATTGTGGCAGCCCCCTTATCACAACAAAGAGCTTTTTTACGTCAAACATTCTTGGGAATAAAAGCTTAAATCCCCAAATTCTTTATAGATATGAACGTGAAACAGTCTCAATTCTTTGTTAAAAGAGCAAAAAAACGGGCAGTTAGCATTTATTTTATGTAAATATGTGCGAAGCTAGTCAGTCAATGTGGCGGCAGCCTTACGACAAAGAGCTTTTTCCGTTCAAAATTCTTGTGAAAAAATGCTTAAATCACTCAATTCTTTATTCTTTATAAAACTTTCTCAATTCTTTATTAAAAAAGCAAAAAAAAAAAAAAATAGGCAGTTACGCATCTATTTTAAGTATATATGCCGAAGAATGACGGCAATGCCGTAGTGGGTCCCAGTATCCCATTGATTTTTTTCACGTTTCAAAATGCATGCATGAAACAAAAAATACAATGATTACCTTGAATCCTCGAACAAATCACTCCTGAGACAGTCTTTCCTGTTTATACAGTGGGGCAAATAAGTAGTCAACCCCTAATTGTGCAAGTTCTCCCACTTGAAAATATTACAGAGGCCTGTAATTGTCGACATGGGTAAACCTCAACCATGAGAGACAGAATGTGGAAAGAAAAAAAAAAAAAAAAAGAGAATCACATTGTTTGATTTTTAAAGAATTTATTTGCAAATGATGGTTGAAAATAGGTATTTGGTCAATACCAAAAGTTCATCTCAATACTTTGTTATGTACCCTTTGTTGGCAATAATGGAGGCCAAACGTTTTCTGTAACTCTCCGCAAGCTTTTCACACACTGTTACTGGTATTTTGGCCCATCCCTCCATGCAGATCTCCTCTAGAGCAGTCGTTTTGGGGCGGTTGTTGGGCAACACGGACTTTCAACTCCCTCCACAGATTTTCTATGGGATTGAGATCTGGAGACTGGCTAGGCCACTCCAGGACCTTGAAATACTTTTTACGAAGCATTGCTTCTTGATCCCACTACTGCTTTCGATACCATCTCCCACACAATCCTTCTCGACCCGCTTTCCTCCCTTGGTATCACCCAGACACCCCTTTCCTGGTCCTACCTGTCCGACCGCACACAATTTGTCAAATTCGCCCCCATAAATCCAAATCCCTCCCCGTCTCTGCTGGCGTGCCCCAAGTTTCTGTCCTGGGGCCGCTCCCCTTTATCATTTACATTCTCCCCCTCGGTTCCACCTTCCGCAAACACAACATTCAATTCCAATGATGACACCCAGCTCTATATATCCTCAAAACCAACCTCCTCCCTTCCACCTTCCTCGCTTACCGTCTCTTAGAAGACATTAACTCTTCTTCTCCTCTAACTTCCTTCAACTTCACAGCTCAAAATCAGAAGTCCTCCTCGTTGGAAACACCGCCATGCTTTCTCATGTCAATAAATTTTCTATTACCATCAACAGTGTACCGATCTCTGCTTCCACTCAGGTTAAGAGTCTGGATGTCATCCTCGACAACACGCTCTCCTTCCGGTTACATATCAACGGCATTACCAGATCAGCCTATTTCCACCTTCGCAATATTTCTTGTCTCCTCCCTTCTCTCACCTGCCATACCGCTTCCACTAATCACCTCCCAGCTCGTAACTAAATCACTGCTCTTTGTTCTACCTAACAAGTCCCTCCAAAAACTGCAGCTCCTCCAGAACTCAGCAGCACGCCTAATCACTCGGACTCCCACCACACACCACTACCGTTTCACTTTTCAAATCCAGACTCAAAACCCACCTGTTTACTCTTTCTTACCCACCATGATCCCTAGCTCTGTTCTATTTTTACATCTTTTAATCTTTTTTTATGATTGTTTTGTTGTTACTGTGATTCCACCTCTCTTGTGATGCGTCTTTGTGTGGCTTTTCAAACGCTCTACAAATAAAATGAATTATTATTATTTATTATTAAATGATGGTCCTAAACTCCTTTGAAAATGCAACAAATACCACAAATTAACCATGATAAAGCGTACCTGTGAAGTAAAAACCTTTTTATGTGTCTGCATCTCGGCGCTCACCGAGAGAGTGCCAAAGGTGTACAAAAAAATAATAGGAGCAAAGGGTGGACTTTCAAAAAAGTGGAATATAAAATCTGTTTTAGTTGTTTCATTTTTTTATATGTATTCGCATATATACATCTTGACACTGTTGGTGTTCAATCCTCGGTTCAAGCTCAGTTGTTGTCGAAGCTTTTGAAAGCTTAGGTTCAAAGAAATTGGATATTGGATATAATTGATCATATGGATGATCCAGAAGAAGACTGGGAGAATGTGTTATGGTCAGATGAAACCAAAATAGAACTTTTTGGTAGAAACACATGCAGGTTCTCATGTTTGGAGGAGGAAGAATACTGAATTGCATCCGAAGAACACCATACCCACTGTGAAGCATGGGGGTGGAAACATCATGCTTTGGGACTGTTTTTCTGCAAAGGAAATTTTTGGCTACTCTACCCACCTCTGCTGATCAATGTGTAAAGGAAAAAGAGTAAATTTGCCCAATTTGCCTAGCAAAAGTCAGCTAGCTTAAATGCTACAACTGCTAACATATTTACAATTCTCATAGCAAATCGCTCACACGTAACTCCACAAATCGTAGCTCTAAACTTAATTACAAACGCATACAAACATTTATTAGCTGAAAGTACTTATAGCCTTATGTGGGCCAAACCAGAGAACAGCTGTCATTTACCCTTTATGTCAGACAAGCGTGTAAGCTCCTCGGTCAGTCCAGCCAGACCGAACGCTGCCAGTAGAGGGCAGTGTATCCGCCACCATTAAACAAAACAAAACACTTTTGGACTTTTTGGATAGTTATTTTTAATTTTTAAAGGGTTAATTCCGACTTGCACAGAAATTCGGGTTATGTCGCCAGCGTAGGAACGGAACTCGTTCGTATCCCAGGGACCATCTGTATTAAAAATTGTTCAACTGAAAGGAAGGCACGAGTCGCTAATTCCAAAGTTTGTCCAAAGGTTGCTCTTTTTCGGTCAGTTAGCCGCCTGGCCTGTGTGATTACGATCATACAGTATGTGTATATATTTTAAAGCCAGTACAAAATGTGTTTTGAGTCGAAATTCCCAGTTATGTTTTCGTTTACGAACTGTTGGAATTCGCCCCCCGGCCAAGCCGCACAGAAACGGCGACAGCCGAACGGAAATGGTGCTCCGCTGCTTACCTCTTCCGTGAGTCAACTCGGAGGGCAGATATTCCGCGCGTTCACCTCTTGTGTTAACCTTTCGTACTGACTCCGTGTTCCAAAAGTTTGAAGAAGGCTCACCGAAAAGAGGTTGACAATTTATTCGTCGACAATGGTCAAAAACAGACAACGAGGAAGAATTCTGGGTCCAAAAAAAGGCTACATAGAAAATGTTTCCGAGCAGCAAATCTGTTTGTTATCTCAGTGTTTTTTTGAAGGCTGCGGTGGAGTGGGCCGGTCCGAAGGTGTGGTTTCGGGATCATCCCTCTGTGGCCTGTTTTGGGCGGTTAGGTTCATGCTTGGATGGGACGTGGTTGCCACAGCGACCGACGCGGGTCTTGACGTCCCAAGTGCCCGCTATCAACTTTGTTATCCTGGTTGGGCGAGACGCTATAGAGCGCCTTGCTATTTGTCCTTGGAGTGGTCGGGAGAACTGATTCCACGAGTTGGTGCATCAATCTTGCTCGTGACGCACACGTTGGGCTTCTGTGATAAGATGGCGTTGTGTATCTATTCTGCTTCTTTTCATTAAACTATGGTGTGCTATTTATTTTATATTAGGTGTGTGAAAGTAGTGCAGTCCGACAGTCAATATGAGAAATGATACTATTCCCTGATTAATTATATTACGTGTGTTAGAGTAATGCAAACAGTTAGACGGTGCCTACGAGAAACGGTACCATTTTTCCATTCCCCCTCATGAGCCCCGATAAGGTGATTCACTTTACTGTGTCCAAGGGCATGGAGTGAAGTCTGCCTAAACTATAGTTAGATGAATGTGTTAGACTAATGCAAACAATTATATGGTATGTGCAAGAACGGTACCTATTCCCTTCAAAACATACAAGCAGGCATTCCTCTGCAGATGAAACTCAAAGTCTTGGAAAAATAGTGACAGAAATTCTTTTTAGAAAGACATGGTTTCTTTAGCAGTTTCACAACTTCCTATTGGCTTTAGAAGAGTGACTCAACTCACTGGAGCTTGCCATGCATTTCCCTGTTTGCAGTTTTTGTTTTTAAAGACAACACTTTGTTGGAACTAGCCCTACGAGAAACGGTACAATTTTTCCATTTCCCCCTCATGAGCCCCGATAAGGTGATTCACTTTACTGTGTCCAAGGGCATGGAGTGAAGTCTGCCTAAACTATAGTTAGATGAATGTGTTAGACTAATGCAAACAATTATATGGTATGTGCAAGAACGGTACCTATTCCCTTCAAAACATACAAGCAGGCATTCCTCTGCAGATGAAACTCAGTCTTGGAAAAATAGTGACAGAAATTCTATTTAGAAAGACATGGTTTCTTTAGCAGTTTCACAACTTCCTATTGGCTTTAGAAGAGTGACTCAACTCACTGGAGCTTGCCATGCATTTCCCTTTTTGCAGTTTTTGTTTTTAAAGACAACACTTTGTTGGAACTAGGCCTACGAGAAACGGTACCATTTTCCCATTCCCCCTCATGAGCCCCAATAAGGTGATTCACTTTACTGTGTCCAAGGGCATGGAGTGAAGTCTGCCTAAACTATAGTTAGATGAATGTGTTAGACTAATGCAAACAATTGTATGGTGTGTGCGAGAACGGTACTTATTCCCTTCAAAACATACAAGCAGGCATTCCTCTGCAGATGAAACTCACAGTCTTGGAAAAATAGTGACAGAAATTCTTTTTAGACAGACATGGTTTCTTTAGCAGTTTCACAACTTCCTATTGGCTTTAGAAGAGTGACTCAACTCACTGGAGCTTGCCATGCATTTCCCTGTTTGCGGTTTTTGTTTTTAAAGGCACCACTTTGTTGGAACTAGGCATGTGATTCTGACTGTATGATGACTTCAAAGGGAACCATGGACAAAAAGATAAATGTTAGTATGAGTTCTAATAATTTGATATTTCACCCCTCTGAATGTTTTTGTTTTTATACATCTTGACAAATTAGTTGGTCGCCATTGTTGACGATGCAATGCACTCTAGGCGGGGATGTCACTGGGCAGCACTGCAGTGCTACCACAGTGTCACTGTTTAGCTACATAAACATGTCATCGGTTCTGCCTTTATAATATGAACCCGAGCGGAAAAGTGATGGGCTGGACAGCACTGTCGATATTTTGACAAAATGAGCAGAAAAGTAAAGGTGTCCAGCGGGATTCGAACTCATGTTTCCCATATGACGGACAAGCGCGTAGACCGCAGGACTACACTTCCGCGTGATGCTAGAGTCATGATTTTCCTTATAAAGCAATCGTAACCCACATGCGTTGTCTGTCGTTGCAGTAAAACCTGAAAGGGAAATGCAACTGAAAAGAAAGTGCGGCTGGCTTGACCATGGAATTAGAAAACGCGGCTCACTTCAGACAGCAAGCGGACAACAATAACATAGGGATTGCGTAAAAGCGTTTTTTGAACACACAAAAAAACATGCGATTGCGAAACAAAGGACACATAAAGGGTCCGTGACAGTAGAAAAAAAAAACCTTAGCGAAAACTACGGTGAGAGGCAGACACTCGAAAAAAACAAGGCAATGATGCAACTAGCAACGAAGGGATATACAGACTGTCAAATGGCCTCAAGTCAATTCTTGGCAATCCACCTTGGATTGGTTTAAAGACACTGCTGATGAGCTGGAATTGGGTGCAGGTACGACATTGGGAACTCATCCCACAGCTCTGTAACAAAACAAGCTGACCAGCAGAGAATGTGACAAAATCATGCCAGTCGTCATACTAGCTCGGTTTGCAAGAGAGCACAGCTATCCTCCCAGTCCATCCCAACTGCGTCATCACACCCAGCGTGCATCGCGCATGTAAAACATGGCACTCTCCATAGGTCAAAACGCACTAATTATTATCGATTTTTAAAGTAATGGCAATAATATGTTTCTAATAACGTTTTATTAAAATAAAACAATTGTGGCTTATTAGAGCCTACAAGTCTTTGAAGGGATCCACGAATAGACTTCTTAAAAGATTAACATTATTATGAGTTCAAATAATTTGATTTTGAAACCCTCTTGATTTTTGAGTTTTTATACAATTTGTAAAATTAGTTTAACAATAGGTCGCCGTTGCTGTTGACGTCGCAGGGCGGTGACATCACATGGTTGCGCTTCAGGGCTTCCAGAGTATGACTGTAGCGATATAAACATGTCAACTGTCCAACCCTTTCAATTTGGACCCGAGAGGAACATTAATGAGCATGACAGCACTGCCGATATTTCACATAGCGAGCGGTAAAAGCAACATGAACAGGAAAGACGGGATGAAATAAGACGCGAGTAGGAAAAAAAAAAACGGTGTTCTGCCAAAATGTGCTACACAGGTAAAACGTCCTACAAGAGGTGAATTTGACACACAAAGTACTACCGTGCACTTTCAGCTTGTTTGGTTTAGATGCATACAGACAGAATATACTAAAGATATCTTAAGAAAATACTTAAATGTAGTAGTATCAAATAAGGTGGTTTAAATATCCTTCGTGACTAATGTGGTCAACAGATCAACAATCTGTTTTAAAGTGACCACAAGAAAACACAATGCGCAAACGTATGAGAGGGAAACACATGCAGGATTTTGAGGCAATAAAAAAGGTAATAAAAGACTCAATAAAAACACAAATAGTAAGTACTCACCACTTTTAACTGATGAGTGCATGTGTTCGTCGAGAGACCGTGACAATCTACGTCATCACCCTGAGTGTCCATATAACATGGCGCCCTCCGTAGGTCTAAACATGTACGAAATAGTATAGATTTTTAAATCAATGGCAATATTTTATATGTTTCTAATAACATATTTTAGTAAAAGAGAACAAATGTGACTTATTAGAGCCAACAAGTCTTTAAGTATGAGGCTCCCTTTAAGTCCGAGGTTCCCTGCAAGGGCACTGTGGCTTGTATGCTTTTTTGCATTTGGCCGCATCATCTTCCACCGTCTTTCTCCTTTTTCTTCCCTCTCTCTCTCAGAGCTGCAGTTTCTTTTATTTTTTAAACTGTTCCAAATCCATCGATTAACCTCGTTTATCATGTAGTCCCTACTCTGTCCGCTCTTTACTCACGCGGCACACTCCACGGCGCCAAAGCTGCAGGTACCAGACACGTCACACATTGTTCCCGCCATCCAAATGCTTTTTGTATGGCTGATAGAGACAGTTAAGGCAGGTCTCAATGAAAACAAACCAGTGAGTGGCCACTGATTGGCCTGGGCTGCTTCTCGTAAACAGTGTACCGGAAGGCTTTTTTTTATTTTTAAAGTGAGAGAGCGACAGGCGGAGGCCAATCATTGGGCACAAGGAAACAGAAGACTGAGATTGATAAAACAACTGAATTTAGCCTCTGCGGATATCTCACCAGATATCAGGTCTTAAAAATGCGCTAGTGATTTTTGGACAGCAATCACGCACTACTTTTGCTATCTGACCTCTTTGCAATCGAAAACATAGAACGACTCTGATTATATTATCTTCAAATATACATTTCAGATATGTTCCATATCAAAAAAGGTCATTATGTAGCTAGAAAAGTGAGCAAGGAGTTCTAACAGGGTTTTTCTTCCTCACGTCGGGTCGCTTTCCCAGGAAATTTGTTTTGCGTCACATCACTCAAATGCTTTACAATCTCAAAAGACGATAGACCAATAAAAGTTGTCTTTCACAGGTACCCCATTGATGCTTACTATTATACAGGCAGGAAGAATGGCTCTGGACAGTGAGCGGAAGGAGCTGCTGTTGAAAACGCTGTTGGAGCTGGGGAAAGACGACTTTGAGTCCTTCAAGTTCTACACGGACCTGCCTCAAAGCGTACGTGAAAACCCCAGCCGGGTGTACATTGCTGACGAGTTGATGAAGAAGCACGGGAAGAACGCTCTGGAGGAGACCATCAAGATTCTGGAGAAGATCAGTAACAAGAACTTGGCCGAGATGTTGCGTCGCAACATGCTGGAAATAAAAGGTTAGTCCCCAAAGTACCTGGGGTTACAATGCCGGGGACTTAAAAAATGTGGGAGTCAGCCATGAGACGTGGAAAAAATAGTTGTGCTGGAACTCTGATACAGTCCACATGAATCTCGGGGTGGACTGATTTGGATGAACCTCCGTTCTGAAAAATTCCCTCAAGTCTTCCTTGTACCCTGAATGATTGGCTTTATCAGTTCTGATCAAAGTCAAAGGCATTTGGAGAGCCTGTTCGTCTTGTAAAGTAGAAAGTTGAGCTCCTGACTAATTGCGTCTGTTTCACTTCTTAAGTTTATATTTCACAAAAGCCAGGTGCACAATTAGTTAATGAAGAGCATTCATCCAAAAGGCTTCTTCTCTTTCTGGGTGTGATGTTTCCCTATTCATGTCTCTGATTGATTTGTTGCCTGGCGGTGTTCATATGGTGATTGCTTTTTGTTCATAAGAGTCACCGCTGCTGTCTTTCAGGTGCCGTCTTCTCCGTTCATGATGATGATGATCAGATTTCCAGATTGAAGGCTGACCTGCAAGGCAACCTGCGGTGTTTGTACAGTTTTGTCCCAGAGGGCAATACCGAGCGCTGGAAGCAGCAGCCTTTGGCAGACATCTACACGGAGCTGGAGGTCAGCTACGGGGCCGACGTCCGCCCCGACGAGCAGCACGAAATCCTTCAGATGGAGACGTGCGCAACGGCCAAAGAGTCTATCCTGCCATGCGACATCTTCAAAAGCCCCGATGGGAAGCATCGACCGATACGCTCGCTGCTCACTGTCGGCTTCGCGGGAATCGGAAAAACCTTCCTGGTTCAAAAGTTTGTGTGTGACTGGGCCAGCGGGAATACCAATCAGGATGTGCACTTCATATTTCCCTTCACCTTCCGGGAATTGAACGCAGACAAAGGGAAAAGCTTTACGCTGGCCGAGCTAATCCGACGCTACGTCTGTGAGAGCAGGCACATGAGCGAGGAGACGCTGAACAAAATATTTGCCGACCTGCAGACATCTGGAAAGCGGGACTACGAAAGCAGCGGGATCAAGATCTTGTTTGTCCTAGATGGACTGGATGAGTGCAACTTCAAAATGGACTTGAAGAACGACACCAAAGTGGACACGGACGTGACGGAGGCCTACCCGCTGGAGGTGCTCCTGGCGCACCTCCTGAAGAGGAATCTGCTACCCTGCGCCCGGGTTTGGATCACTACGCGTCCCGCGACGGCCCACGATATCCCCTCCGAGCTCATCGACAGCAGAACAGAAGTGAGAGGGTTCAGCGATTCCCGAAGGCTGGAGTACTTTAGAAAAAGGTTCCCAAATGAGGATCACATCATGAAACACATCCAGAAATCTCGCACCATCTTCATCATGTGCCACCTGCCCATTTTCTGCTGGCTCACCGCCACAGTTCTTCAGGATCATTTGGACAGAGGGAAGGCGGAAAAGCTTCCGACAACCCTGACAGACATGTACTCAGAGTATGCGTTCAACCAACTGAAAAGGTCAGAGGAGAGACAGACGACAGAGTATGTCTGTGTGCTAAAAGCGCTTGCAAAGCTGGCCTTTCACCACACCATGAATAAGCGTCAGATCTTCTACGAGAAGGACCTGGTGGACAGCGGCTTTGATTACGGCCAAGCTGCTAAACACTGCGGTTTGTTCACCGAGGTGTTTAAAGAGGTCCGTCCGCTTAGAAAAAACCAACAGGGCAAGATGTTTCAGTTCGTTCATCTGACCATCCAGGAGTACCTGGCTGCACTGCACGTAATGATGAGCCTCTTCCACGAGAACAAGAACGTACTGGATGATTCAGAATGGTCGCTGAAGAAAATTGTCAGACTTTTTAAGCAGAAGACAATCACTCAGGTACACAAGTCAGCTCTCCAGAAAGCCTCGGAGAGTGAAGGAAATCTGGACCTGTTCCTCCGCTTCCTCTTTGGCCTTTCCTTGCCGTGCTACCAGGAACTAGTGGGGGAAGTGCTGAAGCTTCCTCCGGACTGCGTGCAAAGCAAGTCCAAGACAGTCGAGTTGATCAAGGAAAGGATAAAACAGAACTCTCCAGAGAAGAACGTCAACTTATTCTACTGCCTAAATGAGCTGAAGGACGACTCTTTGCTTAAGCACATCCAGCAGGAACTAAATTCAGTACGTCAGCACTGGCGCGACATGCCAAATGACATGTGGTCGGCCCTGGCCTTCTTCTTACTGACAGACGACGAAACCATGAAGTCCTTTCACCTGGGGAACTACGCCCCATCACCTTTGGGGCTGGAGAAGTTGTTGGTGGTGGTCAAAGCTTCTCAAATGTCAATGTAGGTGCTCTAAAGTATTCCTGAAGTATAAAAAATCTAAAATCACAACTGCATATTGCAACAAAAAAAAAACAACAACAATTCAAATCCCCAAACAATTCCTTATGACAAAACCCAACAAACAACAAATCTGAAAACAAAGCAAAATCATTTACTCTCAAAGATGTGTTCGTACAGTTTTTCGGAACATTGAAGTTCACTACCGTCGTATACAAACAATTCTTCCTCATCTTTGACTGCTCATAACTGAAGTAGTAAAAAACACTTAAAAGATGGGAATGTAATCTTTCATTTTGTAAGGACATGTAGCCATCAAACACAATATTCTATGGTGCTTGACAAATCATCGCAAAATCATGCATTGCTTAGAAGGTTCCCTTGTTGAAGCCAGTACATGTGAAGGCCCATCCGAAGTTTGCCAGGGACCATCTGAATGATGAAGAAAGTGTCTGACCTCTGTTATTGAAAACAAAGGCTTCTGCACTCAATATTAGCACTGATTTTCTCAGTGGTAGAAATACTTATGAACCCTAGTAAATTACAAGTGAATTTTTGAAAAATCATACAATGTGAGTTCCATATTATTATTTTTTTCAGATTATGTCTCTATGAGTGGAAATACATCTATGATTTAAATTTCAGACCTCTACCTTTTTTCTAAATGGGTGAACTTGTATACTCACTGTATATTATATTCCAACTAAGTCATTGATATCTGTATGCCAGCACTAAAAATGTTTACCTAAAGTTCATCCTGAAACACGGGAATCTAAATCTTGAAGAATGTCAAATGCATCGAAATTCTATTTAATTCCAAGTTATAATCTTGAATAAAAAGCAAAAGGAACGATTCTCTGCGTTTCCGGCCAACCAGTCAATAGAATCACTGCAGTTATTAGCAAAAGGAACGATTCACTCATCATGGTTGTATGAGAAGAGCGTCCTTGTTGATGACATCCAAAACGAATGAAGACTGCGTCGCAGCCAGCACATTCCTGCTTTCCTGTTGGAGACATCATCACTAGAAAATAAGATGAATAATATCGATTAAACGATATGTTATGTTTGGCTCACTCTCATGTCTTCCTCCTGGCTTTGTTCTCCAGTCTAAGTAAATGTAACTTGGACAAAGGCAGCTGCCATCTACTGGCTTCCGTTCTCAGCTCTCCATCCAACCTGAGGCATCTGGACCTGTACTTCAATGATCTATCGGACGAGGGGGTCGAGATCCTCTCGAATGGACTGTCTAGTCCACACTGCATCTTACAGGTCCTCAAGTAAGGAGCTCCACCTGTTCATGATATTCTGTGGTTCCAGTCAACCAATCAATAGAATCACTGCTGTTATTAGTCAAGGAAAAGGCAGACAAAACGTTATTTTCACTCAAACCATCAAGTCCAACCAGGTTCCCTTCCCGACTTCAGGCAATAATCTCATTTGTTGCAGTCTGGAACACTGCGGGATCACGAAGCGAGGATGCGTTTCATTGGCCGAGGCTCTCAAGTTAAACCCCTCCCATCTTCAAGAGCTGGACTTGAGCTCCAATGATCTCTCAGACAGGGGGGTCGAGATCCACTCGAAAGGACTGGCCTTTCCACACTGCATCTTACAGGTCCTCAAGTAAGGAGCTCCTCCTGTTCATATTCTTCTGTGGTTCTGGTCAACCAATTAATAGAATGACTGCTGTTATTAGCAAAATCCACACCCAATCGACATCCAAAACAAATAAAGGCTGCGTCACAGCAAGCACATGAGCGTTCCTTATGGTGACATCATCACTAGAAAATAAAATACATAAAATATATAAAACGATTGGTTTTCAGATTTGTCATTGGGTTTTGTGATTTGCTCTGTTTGTTTTACTCTTTCATTTTACATCTTGAAATAAAAATCTTATTATTATGATTCTGGGCAGCATACTAAAGTCAGCAGTCGTTATGTTTTGCTGGCTCTCACGTCTTTATCCTACCTGTGTTCTCCAGTCTAAGTGAATGTCGCCTGGACAAAGGGAGCTGTCACCTGCTGGCTTCCGTTCTCAGCTCTCCATCCAACCTGACGCATCTGGACCTGAGCGATAACAAACTGTCGGACGAAGGGGTGGAGATCCTGTCGAAAGGACTGGCCAGTCCGCACTGCATATTACAGGTCCTCAAGTAAGAAGCTCCTCGTATTCATGATCTTCTGTGGTTCCAGTCGACCAATCAATAGAAACACTGCTGTTCCTAGCAAAATAAAACGCAGACAAAGTGTTATTTTAAGTAGAACTTCCATAATTTTAACCAAGCTCCTTTCCTGACTTCAGCTAATTAACTCATTTGTTGCAGTCTGGAACACTGCGGGATCACGATGCGAGGATGCGTTTCATTGGCCGAAGCTCTCAAACTAAACCCCTTCCGTCTCCAAGAGCTGGACCTGAGCACCAACAATCTGACTGACGAGGGGGTCAAACACCTCTCGGAAGGACTGGCCAGCCCATACTGCAACTTGAAACGCCTTGGGTAATGTGCTCCTCCATTTAGAAATCTTCTGTGGTTCCGGTCGACCAATCAATAGAATCACTGCTGTTATTAGCCAAAAAAAAAAGCAGACAAAATGTTATTTTCAGTCGAACCTTTATAACACTTACCAGATTCCCTTCCTAACTTCAGGCAATTATCTCATTTGTTGCAGGCTGTACGACTGTAGGATTACCAATAAAGGATGCATTTCATTGGCCGAGGCTCTCAAGTTAAACCCCTCCCATCTTCAAGAGCTGTACCTGAGGCTCAATAAAATAGGAGAAGAAGGAAAGAAGGTCTTATCGGACGTCCAAGAAGATCCCAGCTATGGCTTGAAGACTGTCTAGTAAGATACAATTAATGTTGTTTGTCAGAGTGTTTATTCACGTTCAATTCCGATTCTTTGCGTCTTTCTTCAGCTTTAGCTCGTGGCGCTAAGGACGTCTGATCCCTGGCGTCAAGAAGGGCGTCTCATTCCAAATGTTCATTGCTGAGCCCATTTTGTTCCGTCCCACGTTCTGTCCAATGAGTTCAATAAGTACCCTATATAGAGTTAACCTATGTTTTTCGCAAATTTTTAAAAATGTCACATGTACACTTGAAATTGTTTTGTTCATGTTGACATCAATGTTTTAGACGTGATTAATCAACAACAATCCACAAAAATAAATACACTGGAAACATTTCATTTTGTTTTTTTTAACACTTAAAGCTACACTTGACTTTTCAGTTTTGGTCGATTTTAGCAACGCAGATGGACAAAAGCGGAAGTTTTTTGCCTTAAGGAAGACTGCGTTCCCCATGAGGACCAGTGACAGCGTGGGAACTCCGCATCTTGCCTGATCGACACTGAATAACACGGCGTGGCCCATTTTGCATTAAAATGCCTCCGAAAAAAGTCCCGTCAATGGATGAAATGGAGGAGATCAAGCAGTCTCTCAACTTTATAATGGAGGAACTCTGTGCTGTTCGGCAACAGCAGAAAACTATTATGGATTTGGTCAGGGAAGTAATGCAGCAGATGTCTTCGTCAATGAGCACCTAACCAAACATAACTCGGATATAGCCTGGAAAGCCCGACAACTTAAAAAACAGAGGAAAATACAAAACACGTGTACAAGCTGCAAAGTATATATAAAATTGAACGGGACGTCCAAAGAAGCAAGAGTAATCTGCATAAGAAATATCACTGAACTGGAGAAATATTCATAAACGTCAACGGATTGCAGTGTCAACATAGGATGGAGCGGATCAAGACTGGACTGGATACGGAGGTAGCAAACGCAACACAACCATGACTTCACGATTGGGTAGAACTTATTATGGATCGGGGGATAGGAACCAACTAACACAGATAATACGCGACAGCGGGGAACAGAAACTGAAAAGTTTTGAGTACATTGATCACCACAATTTGGATTTAGAACAGTACATAGATCCGGACCAGAGGTTGCGCTAGACTTTTTCGTTGTCTGTCATTTTGACTGACAGGGTCATAAAAATCCAGTCATAATCTATTTTTACCCGGCACTTAAATTTTTAAAATGACTGTATCTTGATGCAGTCACTATATGTATATACACAATAATACAATAATACTTTATAATTAGGGCTGTCAAACGATTAAAATTTTTAATCGAGTTAATTACAGCTTAAACATTAATTAATCGTAATTAATCGCAATTAATCGCAATTCAAACCATCTATAAAATATGCCATATTTTTCTGTAAATTATATATATATTCTGTAAAATAAATTGTTGGAATGGTAAGATAAGACACAAGATGGATATATACATTCAACCTACAGTAAATAAGGACTGTAGTGGGCATTTCACTCTACTGTCATTTAAATCTGTCTATGCTGTCCTCACTCCCAAGCGTCTACTTTTTCCAAAGCTAGACAGCTAGTGAACGACGCCTTAATAATCAGACTTCTTCCTTTTTCATCTGATTTATTAATAAAATAGCCTCAAACCATTGTCCTCTTTAGACCGTCATAAAACTACAAAAAAAAAAAAGTACACAAGCATTGCATTAGCAACAACGTTAGCTTAGCACCCTATACAGGTTCACTAAACATAAACAAAAAGCGTCTCATAGAAAAAATAGAACATTTCGCTTACTAACATAATATGTACATTCTTTACAACAACCATACTTACGGACAAATCTTGTCCAAGGATCATATAAGCACAACATTACAACGTAGGCGTCAGCCCGAGACGTCGTGCAGCCATATTGAGCTGGCAAGAAAAAAATAAACCATGTCGCAAAGCGACCACAAGAGTTCACTGTTACAGCACAAAAAGCCTTGCTGTAAAACTTACCAAAAGGCAGAATACTGTCTGAGCGGGACATGTGCGTTAATTGCGTCAAATATTTTAACGTGATTAATTGAAAAAATTAATTACCGCGCGTTAACGCGATAATTTTGACAGCCCTATTTATAATATAAAGTAACTAACATTAGTGCAGTCATGGATTACAGTAAGCAGGCCAGTACTGTGTTTCCATATATATTTTTATTATATTATGTATATACAGGATATATATATTTATATATATATATTTTTCCCCCAAGTGGGACCTTCTATGATACTAATACATTTAATAATAATAAAATATATAATTCCATTTTATATATATATATATATATATATATATATTTTTTTTTTTATTTATTATTATTAGTAAATAAAAATGCACGTTAATACGACGCACATAAAGGCAACTTCCAATTTTTTAAAAAATCGTTAGAAAGTTGTATGGACTTACAATCCGCTAGCTTGTTGTTTACTGTTGTCTTCCGAAATACACCTGGGTGACGGCGCGTCAAGTGTTCGTTCATAGCCGACGTGCTACCGTGGTATGCGAGCTCAGCTTAGCAAAAAGTGTACACACAGTGGTGGCACCCTCCATATTTTCCTTGAAATAATTTCAGGCTCTGGCTAGTCTGGTCCGCTTTTTTAGCTTTATGCCGCTATCACCGTGTTACCAATTCTGCCCTTCTTGGTAATTGGCGGCGTTATCAACTGCTCGTCGCGGTGAGGAGTGAACTGGCGATTAACTTGATTCGTCGTCATCCTTCACTGCATCAGTCCCTCTTTTTTCACCTCTTTTATCAACACCATCGTCGTTTTGGGGCTTCTTGAAGAAACTTCGGACACTCAGTTGCCTTGACATTTTTCCGAGTAAGGCCAACGATGTCATGCATCAAGAGAGACAATAGCTAATTAATATGCTCACTCGCCACCCTGTGGTCTTGGGTGTTAATTGCAACCTGTCAAAATGACAGATGGACTTTTTTGGAGTTTTTTCCGTCACCGTTGTAAAAAACCGGTCAACGACGGAAAATATTCGGTTAACGCGACCCCTGATCCAGACAGTAATTTTTTTCTCTTCCATTGACAAAAACTGCTGCTATTATACAGATGAACAATATAAGAAGGTCATTAAACATATGAGAAAGTTATCAAATATTCATTTTAACAGTAGAAGCTTGTATGCAAATTTCAAGAAAATTAAGGACTATTTGAATACTTTTACAGAACATTTTGATATTATTGCAATTTCAGAAACATGGATGAATACTGAGAAAGGAACAGACTTTCGAATGGAGGGATATGAATTCATATAAAAAAACAGAAAAAACAAAGGTGGTGGAGGCGTGGCTATGTACATTGATGAAGCATTACACTTCAAAGTTATTGAACAAATGACAACTCTGGTGGATCATGCTCTTGAATGCTTATCTATTGAAATATGTAAGAATTCAAGAAATATTATTGTTAGCTGTGTATACAGGACACCAGACTCAAATATTGCTGCTTTCAGTGAATGGATGGAAAGGATGTTTTCAAATATAGGTAGCAAAATGGTTTTTATATGTGCAGATTGGAACATTGAGCTCTTAAATTCTAATAGTCATAAACCTACAACTGACTTTATCGTTTTTTTCCCAAGAATCACTAGGCCAAGTAGAATTACATCGACATCTGCTACGCTTATTGACAATATTTTCACAAACAATTTTGATGATAAAGCAATTAGTGGATTATTGATAAATGATATAAGTGATCATATCCCGGTCTTTACAATAAACAATATAAAACGTGGAAGGAAAAAGGAGAAAAAAACAGAACGCAGACGAGTGAAGACGGAGGAATCCTTAAATTCGTTGAGAAATGACTTGATGGATCAAAACTGGGAAAACATATATAACGGCAACAATGTTAACCAAACATATAATAAATTTCTAGAAATATTTATGTTATCATATGACAAACATTGCCCAATTAAGGAATACAATAAAAAACATGCCTATGGTACTTGCCCATGGATGTCAACAGGATTAAAAAATGCATGTAAAAAGAAGAATTATCTTTACAGAGATTTCATTAGCGAGAGGACTACAGAGTCTGAACAGAAATACAAGAAATATAAAAATAAGTTGACTAATATTATGAGAGCTACTAAGAGAGATTATTATGCACAGATATTAGAGGATAATAAACATAATACGAAAGGGACATGGAAGATACTGCAACATATCATAGGAAATAGTGATATGTACAGCAGTCTGCCAAAATATTTTATTGATGAGGTTGTAGAAAAGTACGACATGGATGAAGTTGCTAATAAAATGAATAATTTTTTTGTAAATGTGGGTCCTAAACTAGCAGAAAATATACCTGCTACCGGAAATAATGAAGAATATTTATCTGAAAGAAATCCTTGTTCTCTCTTTCTCAAACCTGTGACAGAGCAGGAACTAGTGGACATTGTTTTAAAATGTAAGAATAAAACATCTACAGACTATAATGACATTGATATGTCATTAGTGAAAAAGATGATTGAGGCCATTTCTAAACCATTAAGATACATATGTAATTTGTCGTTTCACACTGGTAAGTTTCCAAATAAAATGAAGATAGCCAAGGTAATACCAATATTCAAAACTGGGAGCAAGCATTCCTTTACGAATTATAGACCTACAGTGCTGCTCAAAAGTTTGTGAACCCCCTCAACATTTTGGAATTTTCTATTATTTCAACCTGATTTCCTAATCAATCAATTCAGTAGTTTTTTTTTGTTTTTTTAACAGTTGTGTTGTCGAGACTAAATTAAAAAGAGTTTTCATCAACTGATGTAGGTGCAAAATTGAACTGTTTGGTCACAACCAAAACCGCCATGTCTGGCGAAAAGTCAACACTGCATACCACCAAAAGAACCTTCTCCCAACAGTGAAGCATGGAGGTGGGAATGTCAAGATCTGGGCTTGCTTTTCATCCTCAGGACCTGGACAACTCCACATAGTCCAGGGAATCATGAATTCTGAGGAATATTGTCAAATCCTAGAACATAACCTGACGCCATCTGTTTTGAAGTTAAAGCTTGGCAGAAGGTGGATCATGCAACATGATAATGATCCAAAGCATTCCAGCAATACAACCAAGGAATGGCTGAAAAAGAAGAAGATTCGTGTTCTGGACTGGCCCAGTCAAAGTCCTGACCTAAATCCCATTGAAATGCTGTGGCTGGACCTGAAGCGAGCAGTTCATGCCAGACGCCCATCAAACCTCTCTCAACTGACTGCGTTCTGCAAGGAAGAATGGGCAAAAATCCCCCAAAGTAGATGTGAGAGGCTGATTAGTCACTACAGAAACCGTTTGGTTGAGGTAATCTCTGCAAAAGGAGGCGCAATATCCTATTAACTGAAGGGGTTCACATACTTTTGCACACATGATATCTGAGTTTTTCTTAAATCAACCACTTTTGTTAAATAAAGAATGACAATATAACTATTTCTTTTGTTTCAGTCCATTATTTGGAATGTCAGTATTGTGGATTTGGGTATAACTTAACATTTAATAAGGTTATTTTAGTTTTTTTTACAAAAAAATCTGACCATCGCTGTGGGGTTCACAAACTTTCGAGCAGCACTGTATATCTCTATTACCTCAATTTTCAAAAATATTTGAAAAACTTTTCAACAATAGATTAGACTCATTCCTAGAAAAACACAATATCCTTGCTGAAAATCAGTATGGGTTTAGGTTAAACAGGTCAACAAGTCTGGCAATAATAGAATCAATAACAAATGCTATAGATCATTAGAAATATACTGCTGGAGTATTTATAGACCTGAAAAGGGCATTTGATACAATGAATCATGAGATATTATTTAATAAACTCCAACGATATGGCATTAGAGGAATAGTGCTTGAATGGGTAAAAGGTTATTTTAGGGGGAGGCAGCAGTTTGTCAGAAAAGATAATAATTCCTCATCATGTTTGGATGTTGTGTGTGGTGTCCCACAGGGGTCAGTATTGGGCCCCAAATTCTTTTTTTATTTTATTTTTTTTTGTATATAAATGATATGTGCAAGGTTTCCATGCTACTGCAGTTTGTGTTGTTTGCTGATGACACAAATATTTTTCACTCAGGGGATAACATATTACAATTGCTGGGGGAAATGATAACAGAAATGAACAAATTAAAAATATGGTTTAGTAATAATAAATTATCATTACATTTAGAGAAGACAAAAATAATATTATTTGGGAACTGTAAAAACGATGCACAGTTGAAGATAATAGTAGATAGGATAGAAATTGAGAGAGTACATGAAATCAGGTTTTTGGGGGTAATTATTGTTGAAAAACTTAACTGGAAACAACATATCAAACACATACAGGGCAAAATTTCGCGGAATATTGCAATAATAAATAAACCAAAGTGGGTATTAGATTCCAAATCACTCCACACTCTATATGGTTCACTAGTCTCTCCTTACTTGCAATACAGTGCCGAAGTATGGGGCAATAATTACAAAACTTTTCGATATTCAGTAACTGTACTGCAGAAAAGGGCATTACGGATCATACACAAAGCTGGTTATCAGGATCATACAAACACACTATTTCATAAGTCAAAATTGCTCAAGCTTTCGGATATCGTACAATACCAAACAGCACAAATAATGTTCAAAGCTATAAGAAATGTATTACCTCAGAATATTCAGCAGTTGTTTACAAACTACAAAAAAGTTATAATTTACGGGGACATTGGGATTTCAAAGAACCCAGATTTCGGACGACAAGGAAAAGTTTTTGCATATCGGTATTTGGGGTGAGATTACTGAAGAAATTTTGTGTGGATTTAAAACAATGTATAAATATTGGACAATTTAAGAAACTATAAAGATATGATTTTCAAAAAATAAAAGGATGAGGAAGATATGGATAACAACTAGGGTGTTGTGGTTATTGGGATATAGCACATTGCGGTCATTTCTTCATGTTTTCTGGGCTGATTAATGGACTGGGCTTTTGCAACATTTGTGTATAGGTAATTTGCAGGGTTATATGGTGAGATTGTATATGTGTTAAACAAGAATGTATATATTTAAATGCAGTGTTGGGAGTAACGCCGTTATAAATAACGACGTTACATAACGGTGTTATATTTTCAGTAACGGGGTAATCTAACTAATTACTTTTTCCGCCGTTACAACGCCGTTACCGTTACTGACGGTCAAAAGCGGTGCGTTACTTACTCTGAATAAATTGAAGAAACTGCCAGCCGTGTCGAGTCGACTCTCTGCTCTGTTGATTTGACATCCAAGACTTGGGGTGCGTTCAGGTTCGAGAATAGCACACGTACTTCTGACTCCAAGCTGTTTGTCCCTGCTCATTCAATTAGAAAATGCTTTCCAAAGTTTCGTAACGTTTATGTGTTTGCTACACCTGATGCTAGCCTCGTTCCCATCTCCCACTGTCAGCCAGCAATAATTCTGCTTCCATCTTGAGGACGGCAGACGCTTTGAAGGTGACGTGAATTGTCGGGAAACGAGCCTACCTGAATGCAGCCCCTCGAGAGATCCGATGGAAATGATTGTGATTGGCTGAGGGTTAGAGTCATGTGTCGTGGTAAGCCAATCAGAGCCGGTGATTTCACAAGCAAACCCGAACAGCGCGTGCGGCAAACACACACACGCAAAACAGATGCACAGGGACGGGATGGCAGAGCATTCAGAAGAAAAATTGTCCTTTAAGAGGTGGAGATATAGACACTATTTCAAGTTTGTCGAAATTAAAGGAAAGAACCTGCATGTAATGTGTAATTTATGTCCCGGGGCAAAGCTTTTGTCGACATCTGTGGTATGCAATTCAAATCTGCTGAAGCACCTAACAAGTTAACTACCTGTCTGTTCTTCTCTATTCCACTGACTCGAATACTGCCCAGAAAATTTCAAATTCTTTGACATACAACAAGTTCTTTTTAAAGTAACGGAAATAGTTACTTTCCCTGTTAACTAGTTACTTTTACGATAGAGTAATTCAGTTACTAACTCAGTTACTTTTTAGAAGAAGTAGTGAGTAATTACTAAGTACTAATTACTTTTTTAAAGTAACGTGCCCAGCACTGTTTAAATGTAAGGCTGCGTGACGTCACCATTGTAAACCGGAAGGGGGTCAACACAGAAGCGCGCTCGCATATTTGGGAATCCCTGCGCTTCAATTCTATGGAATCGTTTTGCAGTTTATCTAACGATTCTCTTATGGATTCCAACCAGCACGAATTACATCACGCAATTTATGCTTGTTACATATGCTCGATTCAACAAGTAAGACTATGTGATTACTCAAAGAGTGACCACTCACCAAGTATAATCAGGAGGGCCGTCGCCGAGTGATTATGCATTCTTCTTCTCCTGTTGATTTCCGACAGACTCGATGTCTACTGGCACATTGCTGACTTTCTCAATGTAGATTTTCACAGGCCAAGTCATTATTCATAAGACTACTTAAGGAAATGGTGATTTTTCCCAAAAAGTCTATTAACTCATTTGCTCCCATAAGCGTATAAATACATTCTGTTTTCAGTTGTTTCGGTGTCCCAAAGACTAATCTATACGTCTTTTACGTTTTTTTTTTTTTTCACAAGAGACATCTCTCGGTTCTGATTCAATCTAGCTCCAAAGCACAATGCTGAATATCCATTTTAACGCAGTAAAACTGGCTACTAGAGGGCAGTAGTGCATTTGTGAAGACCCCCAACCCGATGCAACTGAACGAACGGCTGGGCCGCAATGCTGGGGCACCGGCAGAAGATGACCGAATGGACGTCCAGGATGCCGGGCGGCAGAACAACCGGGAGGATGCCCGGGATGCCATACGCTGGACGACCAAGCAGAACGACCGGGGCCACCAGTGCAGCGGATGATGCCAGTGAGTCTGTGCTGCTCGCCGAGCAGAGCCTATGCCGCCGTGCTCGGCCGCTCCCCCAAGAACACAAGTTCCCCAGGCGAACTATGCCACGAGGCAGTGGTCACCACAAAAGAACGACTCAAAAAAATCCATCTTTATGAGACAGGCGGCGATGAGGGAAAATTTTACCCCGGCTGTTGCAGCCACATCAGCGTCATCTCTCAGTTATGTTTAAATAAATTGTTACTTTGCAATCAAAAGCTCTATTTGTCTTGTTGTTTATGTTATTTTGTAAAAGGAAAATATTATTCAGATGTTTGGGATGTAATTAAAGCAAAATAAAAAATAGCTGTGTTAAAGTCAAAGTTATGTTTGAAATGTATGCTTTTCCAAAAAGCCCAGTTTCAGTTTTTTCATCAGAAATTGGAAAATTGCTCAAACTGAGCTATTTTCTAATGCCGATTTCTAAAGAATGGAAAAAGATGAACTATTTTTTTTTCTGCTGAAAGAAGAGAGTCTAATATTTCTTTTGGTGGATTCCATGTTTATATAGCAATAGAACATAATTTTCTGTAGGCCTTGCAAAATCAGTCAAAATCCAGTAAAACGGCCGGGAGCGAAGGGCGTTGTACCAGTGAAAATGGCTGGGAGTGAATGAGTTAATGGGTCTCTCGTATTCCTCATCGAATACTCGATGAGAAAAATACAACATATATTTATCAAAAATATTCCTAAACGATTTTATTAGCCATTTTAATACTCATTTCGGTCGGTAGTCCACCAATCAGTGTTTTTTCTGAAGAATTTGAATTTGGTGGGTCCTAGGGCAAATCTGACTACTGATTTCACACAAAAGTATATGGACCTCACTCACATGACGTCACAACCACGCCTCTACGCCATATTGTCCGTCAGCTCGTCATGTTTACGCATTATCGCTATGTAAATTCCTCCTATTGTGGCGTGTTTTTCTGCTCGTTAACTTTAATAATCAAAATGGTGAAGGCGTGTGTGGCGGTTGGTTGCAGTAACAAAGAAGATAGAGAGACTTTAAGTTCTACCGTATTCTGAGAGACCTGGAGAGGAGAGCGAGATGGACTGCTGCAATTCGACGAGAAAACTGGGCACCAAACGATCACCACAGACTACGTAGTAGTCATTTTACACCTGGTAAGACGCATTTAATATATATTTAGGGGGTTTTGGGCTGACAACCACAATTAAGATCATTGCAAGGCTAATCGCCGACAACATACAATTTCAAATTCAAGATGTTTATTTCTTCCGTCATCATTATTTTTTGAATAATATTTAGCTGGTACCAAGTGAAAGAAGCTGGCCTCGTCAATGGATCATCCGTTAAACAGGGGTGTCCAAACTTTTTGCAAAGGGGGCCAGATTTGGTGTGGTAAAAATGTGGGGGGCTACCTTGGCTGATTTACGTAGAACAATATATTTTAACAATTTTTAGCAAACCCTTCTGTGTGTCACATTTGCTTTATTATTATTTTTTTATTCATAATTTCAACAGTCTCGTCTTTGTGGCGTTCTCTTTCGACACTCGGGCTCTTGCGAAATACTGCTGCTGTGAAATTAAACTAGCTTCAAGTTGCTATAATTTCTCGCTGCGTATCTTCCTTGTAATGTTGTCGTACTTGTCAGCGTGTCTTGTTTGGTAATATCGCGTCACATCGAACTCTTTGAAAACAGCGACTGTCTCTTTGCAAATGAGGCAGACAGAGTTGTTGCGTATTGTATTGAAGAAATAGTCCAATATCCACCTATCCTTGAAGCGTTGGCCATCGCAGTCAAGTTTTTTTTATTATTGATTGTCGCCATTTTAGAAAAATGAAAGTAAAGGGTTACACGGGGTAATGTTGCTTAGAGTGCTGCTCTTAAAGTTTTTCAAAGTTTCGTGTGAATAGGCTGAGTTTCTGTGGACGAGATAGTTGTAGATATCAGGGTAGCAGATGTCAGGCAGAGACGGCGAAGACAGTGGGTTGAAAAATATCGATTTAGGCATCAAATATGGATCTGGCGAATGGATAGACTGAAGCTTTTCCACATAACGCCTTTTATGCAACGCATCCAATGAGTTTACAGCGTCTGAAAACACCAGGGCTTCCATGAATTGCACTATAAATTGCACGACAAATTGAAACCATTGAGAATACGGATAAACAATGACGGACAATATGGTGGCCGGAGACAGCGACACGTCATTGTGTGACGTTGGTGAGTGGGGTCTATACCGCCGCATCCGATGGTTGTATTTTTGTGTTGCTACGACTAACGGAAGTGGATGTTCCAAATTACTTCCCCAAATGCACCTGACAACTACAGCCAATCAGGGTATTTTCGCCCGTAATGTGAGATAGGATAGTCCCATTGGTCCCAAACCACTTTTATTCTACTCAGTATCAAAAGGCCTTTCCATGGAGTACCTCAACTATGTCTTGGGAGTCAACAAATCCAAGTTCCGGAGGATTGTGCTAAAATTCCTCATATATTGTATGAGATCCAACCGTCCATATGTAATTACACCAACCTAATTATAAACTTCTTAATATTTGGGACAACAAAGCGATACTCTGCCCCAGCTGTCTGGACTAGCTGAACACTTTCTGAGTATGCAGGCTTTCTCCACACCATCGGAGAGGGTGTTCTCCACTGCTGGAGACCCCATAAGTCCAGAAAAGTCACGTATCCTACCTGAAAAAGCAGACATGCTTATTTTTCTGCAACAGAATTGTGGCCTATACTACGAAGCCGGTTTTCTGGCTTAGTAGGGTAACTTTGAGAGTAACTTCATCATGTGCATCTTCCCAGCTAACCGGGACGACGAAAGGTGGATATTTTGGAACCGTGGAGTGTTGCCATGGCAACACACGCCACACGTCAAACCAGAGTTAGATCTTGCTTAACCCCAGGATTCCAATTAACCACGCTCTATTTAAACAGCACTGCTCCGCGGACGTGTCCTCTTGACAATGACACCGTACCTGGACGACCCGCACGACATTGGCACGCGAATTGTGAGGGGTTCTCTTCGGAGGGCATGAGTATTTAGGGACCACCAGAATTATGGAAGTAAATTTGTTTCTTTATTATTCAATCGAAAAAGTTGCTTCAATCAAAAAAAAGTCGCTTCAATGATCCATACTGAATCTGCTGGCGTACCCGGATGAAGTTCTCCATGAAAGATATAGATTTTCAGCTGAGGGAATTCGTTACCTGCGCCAGCTGATCGAGGCGGACGTCTTTAATGTAACCCGCCGAAATCAGGCCCTCACAATTGAGCAGAATGTGTGCCTGTCCTTTTCGCCGGCGGACAATATATGTATTCCATCGGTGATGCTGAATATCTGAGTAAGAACACTGTATGCCACGTGATTCGGAAAGTGGTAGGAGTGGGGTATGGAAAGGCTAATTGATTGTGCTATTCAGAAACCTGTGTCAGCTTCGTGAATGTACAGTAAACGAATGTGGCGCTTTGCTCTCATACGAAAAATATATTTAACAAACTTTTCCAGCGTTATTTCCTTGTGTAAATGCATTTAAATTGATCATATAAATATGTAGACCATTTAAACATTGAAAAAAAATTGCGTTTTTTTCTGCCAACTCGAAGAGATTAAAATAAACGTCAAATCCACTGATAGAACAGACACACAAATATAAAAGATATGAATGTTTAATGAATATGCATTTTTACAGTCTTGCTTAACTGTGAGAATTCGTTACAACAGACGGGCTTTAATTTGTTATCATTATGCACAGGCATCGTCTCAAATGTGATCACACAAAACGCAACCACGACTCGCATTCCCGTATTTCCTTCTTCTCCTGAGTCCTCACAAATGAAACATAAAATTGCAGGGGGCGGGGGGGGGGGGGTCGGACTCGGGCCTGCAAATCAAGTTAATTGATTGGCTCGGGTTGGGCTGGATTTTGAAGATGTTGAAAGGATATGACGCAAAACACTCAGGTGACTTGAAGTTCCGCTCTGGGACCCCTAATTTTGCAAAATTTCAAAATTGTCTGATATGCACGTGTGATACATCATTGGAAAGCTTAAGATCTCAATTTTCTGGGGGAAGAAAAATTTTGAACAAAATGTTTTTTAAAAAGCAAAACCCTATCTGGATGTGAGAGCACACGAGAGCAAAATTACAGACGCCATGACTTTAACGAGATATTATTGCTTACTTACCTTGTTTCGATCCAAAAACTCCATGTAGCATGTATCACTGAGTATCAAGCCACTGCTGTGAATGGCCACAGCTGGATTTTTGGGGGATCTTATGGGTGAAACATGGTAATATGACAAGGGTTGCGATGCAGAAATCGCAGACATCAAGGAGTGGTCTAGATTTTCTTCTTCATATACAGTATTTACCCCTTTAAATGTTTTTTTTCCCTAATTTTCTTTGTTTGGATCAATTATTTATCATTTAACATCTGGGAAAATGCGACAGTAACAACAACAACAACAAAAAATACAATTAAACAATAGTTATGAGGTAGATATCCGTGACATTTTTACAGACACCATTTTTTTCATTGTGACATCATTTGTTTAAAAGTTTAAAATATGCGAGTGAATAATTTTTCAAAGTCGTTTTCTTTTTTTTTAAATGAAATATTAGACATCAAGTAATGATTTTAAGCTAAAAATGACAGACCTTTTAAATAATAAATATAATTAATTACCTTCGTTTTCTGGCTGGGTTGAAACAAAAGCGGTTGCGCGACGTCTGTAAACTGGGGTTTTCAGGTTAAAACGGATAAATTAAAACTAGTTCTGGAGCTTAATGCACCATGAATCTGCTTTTGCAGCATATAGACATATTGTTCTATCAAACACAACAGTTGTTTTGGCTTAAAATACAGCAGTTTCTTTTAAAGAGGAGTGCAAGAACAGAAAATGCTTTTTCAGTCTTGTCTGTGTTTTCCGCCATATACATATTCATAAAATCAATATGACTAAACATACAATCAGCCTGCTTCATGTGGTGATGCACATACGATAAATTATTTCTTACAGTTAACGTACCAATACTTATTTTATTGTCCTGACACTTTTACTTCTTTTCATGGACATACAGTAAGTAAACTGGCATATTGACGCATTCACAAATCACACGATCTGTAATTCGCTGTCAACGGACCAGTCGCGCTCTACTCGCTGAAGCGGTGTTGGATTTCGTGGTGAGGGTGGATTTTAATTCCTCATAACGCCGCATGATTATCCTCCTTCTTACATTTAAGACCATTAATGGGTTGGGGCCATCTTATCTCACCGATGCTCTGGTTCCATACCGCCCCAACAGAACACTCCGCTCTCAGAATGCAGGTCTACTTGTCTCCCAGGTCTACCAGGGTTTCTAAAAGTACTGTCGGAGCTAGAGCCTTTAGCCATCAAGCCCCTGTTTTATGGAATCAGCTTCCAGCTAATATTAAAGGAGCCGAGACAGTCTGCACATTTAAGATTAGATTAAAAACGTTCCTATTCGACAAAGCTTATGATCAGGCTAGTTGAAGTCGGAGTAGACTCACAGTTTAGTCTAAGCTGCACTGCCACTGAGTTCTATCTCCTTTTTCTCACTCTACCTACCACTTGTCTTACTTTATTTCTATTTTCCAATGTTAATATCTAGTTGTCTAGTCTCTTCATCACTAGTCACCCGGTGTACCCTTTCCCCCCTCCCATCTGGGGAGGGGCTATTTTTCAGCTGCTGCCTCCTGACTGTCCGGATCCCTTGCTGGATGGACGTCCTCTTTGCTACCCCCGTCTCATCTGGCTAGATGGACCTCTTCTTGTTCCTTTACTCCACTGCATCTTTACAGACTGTAACTTCGCCTGATAATTCCCATTAGCAGTCCTGGGGCTTCCTGTCTATCCGTCCTGGGAGTGGATCTCTCCTGACTGTGGTACTCCCCAAGGTTTCTCATTTTCTCCCAAAGACTCTGGAGTTTTTCCTTGCCGACATTGAGGGTCTAAGGATGGGGGATATCCAGGACTTGAACTTTATTTATTTATCTTTGTTGCTTCACTTGCTGTTTCTGATTGTGTATCATTTTGCCTCTGCAAAGCCCTTTGAGACAGCCTTGTTGTGATCCAGGGCTATACAAATAAAATTGAATTGAATGATTATCGCGCATTACTCATCCGTGAAGTAAAGTGCCCGTGCCATCGTCACAAGTCGTGTTTGACTCTGGTCTCCGCCCCCTTTTATGTGAACGCGCAGTAACCCTGATTTGGTTGACACAGGTTCGACTAATCAACCTCATAATCAGCATCGTAGCACCAATTGACCACAAACTAGGTAACCAGGTTTTGTAATTTTGCACATTTGTACTACTCACTGTTCTGTTGTTTTTGACAGTATTTATCTTTTTTTATTATCATTTATTTAGTTTTATCAGCTCATATGTCCTTTTAAAAAGATGATTATTTCTATTAAGAAAAAGATTTGAGTAAAATGTTACACATTGTCTATTTGCCACAGTTACATATTGCCACAGTTAACATTGAGGCTTTGGGCCTCTTTTTACCTCGTTGTGAGTTTGTAAGGTTGTGACTTCTGATTAAACAAACAAGATGCAAATGAAAATGTTTGCTCTTCTTTTTCCCAAAATTAGAACCAATAAGAGAATCGATAAAGAATCGAATCGTGAAGCAATATCGATAATGGAATTGGAATCGTAAAATTCCTGTCAATACCCATTCCTAAATACAACCCATGCTAGTACTGCTTGTTTTCTGCCAGTAAACTTTCAAAAAGAACATGCTGAGTAAACACTGCTACTATGGTACTTGTAGAAACGATTCTAGACATCATGACCGTCCACATATAAAGGATGTTTTCTTCATACGTTTCCAAAGCCAAACACTCAGAGGGAAAAAATGTGAACAATGGATCAACTTGGGCGGACGTCCAAAAGACCAGTTTAATGCCAGCAAGGTGAAGCCAATCACCTTCATAAGCAGTAAACATTTTGTCGGGGCTGATCCATTGCCTGCTACAGCCTGCCCCGAAGAGGTAACCCACTCCATTTTGATATTTTTACTTTTTTTTTTTTTTGTGTGGCGTTTTGCCGTGCTGCTTCTGTCTGACAATGAATGACCGGAAAATTTTTAAAATGTTATTTATACATTACGAAAGTCATGTAGGCCTATTTTTCTAAAATACAGATATTTAAATAAATTAGCCATGTTTGGCCTTGGTCTTTTTGTAGTAAGTAAGTTTGTCAGCTTTGCCTTTCCTGTTGTAAAGAAACAACCTTGGTAAAGAGGAAGTGTAAATAAATTAATAGAATCTAATTCATTATGGCGGCACGGTGGCAGAGTGGTGAACACATCCACCTCACAGTTCTGAGATCAAGGGTTCAATCCCGGGCTCTGGTCTTCCTGTGTAGAGTTTGCATTTTCTCCCCGTGCCTGCTTGGGTTTCCTCCAGGAACTCCGGTTTCCTCCCACCTCCGAAAAACATGCATGGTAGGCTGATTGAACACTCTAAATCAGTAGTGTCCAAACTATTCCACATAGAGCCGCAGTGGATGCTGGATTTCATTCCTACAAAACAAGATGACATCGTTTCACCAATCTGGTGTCTCACAAGCGTAATCAGTTGATTGCAGTCAGGTGGTGCTTGTTTTGGCACAAACCTCATTGGGTAAACTGTCTGTGCTCGATTGGTAGGAACAAAAACCAAGACCCACAGCGGCCCTTGCGGACAGGTTTGGACACCCATGCTCTATATCAGGGTTCCTCGGTGCCACTTTTCCTGTCGTGTTTTCCATGTCTCCCTCCTCCAATACACCTGAATCAAAATAATCAGGATCATTATCAGGCTTCTGGAGAGGTTGCTGATGACATAATCATTTGATTCAGGCGTGTTAGGGATGAAACACGTGGAAAACACGACAGGAAAAGTGGCACCGAGGTCCGGATTTAGTGAACCCTGCTGTAAATTATCCGTAGGTATGAGTGTGTGCGTGAATGGTTGTAAGACTCATTGTGCCCTGCGACTGGCTGGCAACCAGTTCAGGGTGTACCCTGCCTTCTACCCATAGTTAGCTGGGATAGGCTCCAGCACCTCCAAGCCCCTCGTGAGGAAAAGCGGCATGGAAAACGAACAAACGAAAGGTTTGTTATTTATGGAAAAAATTTAAAGTGTTCGTTGGATGTCACTGAGTAGCATTTGCAATTGCTACACAAAACTAGCAATATAAATTACCCCCGAGAATGGTCAGAGACGTAAGACAACTAGAGGATATAATATATAAGTAAGATGGCGCATATGGTGGTAAAAGATAGTTTGTTGAAACAGGAGAATGTAATTGTAAGTGGCGTAAGGCAACGCATACAAGAAAAAGGTGTCGATAAAAAAGCTACCCCTGGATCAGGTCGGCTCTTTTCCCACTTTCAGCCCTCGACATTCAAACCATCTCTTTGACTAAGCATTTCTATGTTCTTCCGCATTTTTACCAGTGAATTTGGCACCAGGGACATCATTTTCGGACGGAATTGGTAGGTATACCTCAGTAAACATCTTGTTCGTACACTATTTACATACAGTACATCTAGCATGAGGGACAAAGGCGAGTTTAACCCCCTCTAGAAAAAGTTGCTAACGTCATGGATATTAATGAGCAAAGGTGACGTGTTATGTGTGGGACACTGTTGTGGCTAAACGATAGCATATGACAGTTGTCCAAATATGTGAAATAATGGTTGTTATTATGATTATTATTAGCAGCAGAGGGCGCCATGTGTTTGCATTTGTGTTGAGTGTTGACTAGAGGAAAATTAGAGATACTTCCAGTATGGCTGGGACAAAAGAAAAACAGGCCTAGCGAATTTGTGACCAATAAATAACAGAGCACCAGCTCTTTCGTTCATTAATCGACTTTGTGTCATTTATAATGAACAACACATGGTACCAGGAGTGAACATTTTGGCTCATTCGACGGTTTTTGTGCAATATGGAGACGTTACGGCCCCCAGAAGGTTTGAAGCTCGTGGGTAACATGGATGGCAACTGGCGGTCCTTCAAGCAACAGTTTCAGCTGTATCTTGCCGCTTTGGGATTGGAATCTGCATCCGACGCCAGGAAAATTGCTCTTCTGCTCACCTCAACCAGCAATCATCAACGTACTCTAGAGTTAGTTATGGTGTGCCGCAAGGGTCGGTCCTCGGGCCCATCTTGTTTACGCTGTATATGCTTCCTCTAGGTAAGATCATCACAAAACATAGCTTTAACTTTCATTGTTACGCTGACGACACAAAACTGTATTCATCAATTACACCTGAGCAGATCAGGCAAGTGGTTAAACTAAGCACCTGCGTCCGAGATATAAATACCTGGATGAGCACTGACTATCTTCTACTTAACCCTGAAAAGACAGTAAACCTTATAATATGCCGAAAAAGTGTGAGAGACTCTTTAACTGCCCAGATAGTCACTCTGGACAGTGTAAGTGTAGCCTCCAGCACCACAGTTAAAAACCTAGGAGTTCTATTTGACCCAAACTTCTCGTTTAAAGCTCATATTAAACAGACCTGCAGAACGGCCTTTTTTCATCTGCACAATATAGCCAAAATTAGAAATATTTTATCTAAAAACGATGCAGAAAAATTAATTCACGCGTTCGTTACATCTAGATTACTGTAACTCCCTACTTGCAGCTTGTCCTAAAAGTTCTCTAAAAGGTCTTCAGCTAGTCCAAAACGCAGCAGCAAGACTTTTAACAGGAACTAATAGAAGAGAGCACATCACCCCTGTGCTCCAGGTCCTTCACTGGCTTCCAGTCGAGTTTAGAATTAAAATTAAAATCCTTCTTCTTACATTTAAGACCATTAATGGGTTATGGCCATCTCATCTCACCGATGCTCTGGTTCAATACTGCACTAACAGAACACTCCGCTCTCAGAATGCAGGTCTACTGGTAGTTCCCAGGGTTTCTAAAAGTACAGTCAGAGCTAGAGCCTTTAGCCACCAAGCTCCTGTTTTATGGAATCAGCTTCCAGCTAGTATTAAAGAAGCCGAGACAGTCTGTACATTTAAGATTAGACTAAAAACGTTCCTTTTCGAAAAAGCTTCTGGTCAGGCTAGTTGAAGTTGGACTTAAGGTGCACTAGAAGCTATAATGGTGGGGGAAATACAGCCACTGAGTCCTATCTCCTTTTTCTCACTCTACCTACTACTTGTATTTTTCTTTAAAAACTGTAACTTTGTCTGATAATTCCCATTAGCAGTCCTGGTGCATCCTGTCTATCCATCCTGGGAGTGGATCTCTCCTGACTGTGGTACTCCCCAAGGATTCTCATTTCTCCGAACGAGTTTCTGGAGTTTTTGGAGTTTTGCCTTGCCGACATGGAGGGTCCAAGGATGGGGGATGCCCAGGACTTGAACTTTATTTATTTCATCTTTATTTACTTCATTTGCTGTTTCTGATTGTGTATCATATTGCCTCTGCAAAGCCCTTTGAGACAACGTTGTTGTGATATAGGGCTATACAAATAAAATTGAATTGAACAGAGTGGGTCAACTCGGTGGTATGTAGACAAGAAGAACAACAACAAGGAACTAAGAATATGCATGGACCATGGTGACTTAAACCAAAACATTAAACGGGAGCATTACAAAATTCCGAAATATGAGGAGATTGCAAGTGAGATGGCTGGAGCCAAATACTTCTGAAAGCTGGATGTTGCTCAAGGATTCTGGCAAATGAAGCTTGATGAAGAAAGTTCCAGGTATTGTACTTTTAACACCCTTTTTGGAAGGTGCAGGTTTTCAAGAATGCCGTTTGGAATAATTTCAGCTTCTGAGATATTTCATCGTGCTATGGAAAATATGCTGGAAGGACTTGAGGGAGTTCGTTTTATGTAGATGATGAGATCATCTGGGGCTCCACTCTACCTTAGCATAATGAAAGACTTGCAAAAGTACTCCAAAGGGTACGTGAAAATGGACTAAAATTGAATCGTCCCAAATGCCAATTTGTTGTTCAAGAAATAACATTTCTTGGAGACAAGCTTTCTGGGAAAGGCATTGAGCCAGATGAGAGAAAGATCAGGGCCATTTTAAGCATGCCACACCCTACAGGTAAAAAAGGTTTACTCAGAATAATGGGTATGATCACCTTTATTGGAAAGTTCATACCAAATCTATCAGTAAGAACATCTGCTATGGGAGAGCTGCTTCAAGATTCGACAGACTTCAAGTGGACAAACAGGCACGAGAGAGAATGGAACATCTTAAAAACATCACTCACAACTGCGCCTGTGTTAACGTATTATGAGCCGACCAAAAGACTCAAGATTTAAACTGATGCGTCAAAAGATAGGCTAGGGGCTGTTTTGTTGCAAGCAGACGGTGAATACTGGAATCCAGTTGCATATGCATCTCGGTCCATGACAAAAACAGAGGTGAAATATACGCAAATTTAAAGGAATGCCTTGGGTTGGCCTATTGATTGAGAATTTTTCAATGGATTGAGCATTTTTCACTGTTATGTTTATGGCCTGCCTATCTTCACAGTTGAAACAGATCATCGTCCACTAGTGTCCATCATAAAAAACAACTTGAGTGACATGTCACCGAGAATTCAGTGCCTCATCATGAAGCTACAGAGGTATGATTTTGAATTAATACGTGGACTGTGCAACAAGAGAGCGTAGTACGTATACGTGGACTGTGCAACAAGAGGGGAGAAATAAATAATAATTAATCATTGTGTAAAACTTGAAATGATGTTCAACACATGTGTCCAAGCTAGTCCACGTATTCATCCAATACGTGGTCTGTGCAACAAGAGGGGAGAAAACACTGGATCATGTTTACAGTAACATCAAACATGCATAGAGAGCTACCCTCCTCTCCCACCTGGGTGGATCCGACCATCTCTGTCTGGCCCTAACCCCCTCATACAGGCCCCTCTGGAGGAAAACAAAGCCCATTACAAGGGAAATACAAACATGGCCTCAGGGAGCTCTCTCTAAGTTGCAGGACTGTTTTCACCGGACTTGCTGGGAGGTATTTGAACATCTGACCTCCAAGAGCACACTGATACTGTACTTTCTTACATTAAAAACTCTATGGACAATGTTGCAGTAAACAAAAAAATTCTTCGGTCTTTCCGAAGCAAAAACCATGGATGTCCAGCGAAGTCCGTACTCTTCTCAGGCACCGCAACACCGCTTTCAGGTCAGAAAATAAGGCAATTTACAGCACTGCCAGGGCAGACCTGAAGAAAGGCATTAGGGCTGCCAAGGCCGCCTACAAAAGGATGATTGAGAAATACTTCGCTGACAACGAGCCGAGGAGGATGTGGCAGGGACTACAGCAAATAACAAACTGTAGAGCAGGGGTGCCCAAAAATAAAACATTGCACTCTACAACACGTTGACCTACTTTGAACACAAAGGGAGCTATGTCAGAATGCTCTTTCTGGACTTCAGCTCAGCTTTCAATGCCATTAATCTGGGAATTCTAATGGAGAAACTCTCTCACCTGGGGCTCTGTTCTGCCATCTGCCACTGGATCATGGACTTTCTCTCAAACCACCCACAGCTTGTGAACCTCGGCCACCACGTCTCTTCCACTCTAACACTGAACACAGAGTCCCCCCAAGGATGTGTACTGAGTCCTCTGCTTTTCACTCTCTACACCTCTGACTGCTCACCGACCCACCTCTCCAATAAAATCGTTAAGTTCGCCGACGACACCACCTTGGTCTGCCTTATCTCTGGAGAGGATGATACGGCGTACAGAGAGGAGGTTGAGAAACTGGCAGTGTGGTGTTCGGACAAACAATCTCATTTTGAAAACCACAAAAACCAAGGAAGTCATACAGGACTTCAGGAAGAAAGGCACAGCACAGTAGAGAGAGTTAATACGTTCAAGCGCCTGGGGGAGCACATTTCTAATGACCTCTCCTGGTCTACCAACACCAGAGCAGTGGTAGGAAAGGCCCAGCAGCGACTCCACTTCTTGAGAGTGCTGCACTGTTGACACGACTCTACAACATTGCGTGGTGACAGTGCCTCTGGATTGGCAGACCGGGTGGTAGTCCCACTCTTTCAAAAGGGGGGGACTGGAGTGTGTGTTCCAATTACAGAGGGATCACACTCCTCAGCCTCCACGGTAAAGTCTATTCAGGGATGCTGGAGAGGAAGGTCAGTCGAGAAGTCGAATCTTAGACTAAGGAGAAGCAGTAAGGTTTTCGTCCCGGCAGTGGAACAGTGGACCAGCTCTACACCCTCACTCCTTCAGGTTGCATGGAAGTTCGCCCAACCAGTCTACATGTGTTTTGCAGATTTGGTGAAGGCATTCGACCGTGCCCCTCGGGGAGTCCTGCTGGGGGTGCTTCAGGAGTAACGGCTGTTCGGTCCCTCAACAACCAGTGTCAGATTTTGGTCTGCATTGCTGACAGTAAGTCGAATCCGTTCCCAGTGAGGGTTGGACTCCCCCAAGGTTGCCCATTGTCACCGATTCTGTTCATAACTTTTATGGACAGAATTTCTAGGTGCAGCCGAAACGTTGAGGGTTTCCGGTTTGGTGAACTCAGCATTGCATCTCTGCTTTTTGCAGATGATTTGATGCTGATGACTTCATCAAGACATGATCTCGAACTCTCATTGGAGCGGTTCACAGCCAAGTGTGAAGCAGTTGGGATGAAAATCAACACCTACAAATCCGAGACTATGGTCCTCAGTCGGAAAAGGAAGGCATAACCTCTCTGGGTCGGGGATGAAATCCTGCTCCAAGTTGAAGTATGTTGGGTCTTGTTCACATATAAGGGTAGGAGGGAGCGGGAGATTGACAGACAGATCGGTGCAGCATCTGCAGTGAAGCAGACTCCAGTCCGTTGTGGTAAAGAAGAAATTTTCTGTGCACGTCAGTGTACGCCACTGTGTCATATTAATAAAATGAAGTAAAAAAATAAGATACTGTACTTAATTCAATTCAATTTTATTTGTATAGCCCTGGATCACAACAAGGTTGTCTCAAAGGGCTTTGCAGAGGCAATATGATACACAATCAGAAACAGCAAGTGAAGCAAAAAAGATGAATAAATAAGTTCAAGTCCTGGGTATCCCCCATCCTTAGACCCTCCATGTCGGCAAGGAAAAACTCCAAAAACTCCAGAGTCTTTGGGAGAAAATGAGAAACCTTGGGAAGTACCACAGTCAGGAGAGATCCACTCCCAGGACGGATCGACAGGAAGCCCCAGGACTGCTAATGGGAATTAGCAGGCGAAGTTACAGTCCGTAAAGATGCAGTGGAGTAAAGGAACAAGAAGAGGTCCATCTAGCCAGATGAGACGGGGGTAGCAACGAGGACGTCCGTCCATCCAGCCAGGGGTCCGGACAGTCAGGAGGCTGCAGCTGAAAGCTGAAAAATAGCCCCTCCCCAGAGGGGAGGAGGGAAAGGGGACACCGGGTGACTAGTGATGAAGAGACTAGACAACTAGATATTAACATTGGAAAATAGAATAATTCTAAACTCGACTAGAAGCCAGTGAAGGGCCTGGAGCACAGGGGTGATGTGCTCTCTTTCATTAGTTCCTGTTAAAAGTCTTGCTGCTGCGTTTTGGACAAGCTGAAGACCTTTTAGAGAACTTTTAGGACAAGCTGCAAGTAGGGAGTTACAGTTATCCATTCTCGATGTAACGAACGCGTGAATTAAGTTTTCTGCATCGCTTTTAGATAAAATATTTCTAATTTTGGCTATGTTGCGCAGGTGAAAGAAGGCCGTTCTGCAGGTTTCTTTAATGTGAGCTTTAAACGATAAGTCAGGGTCGAATAAAACTCCTAGGTTTTTAACTGTGGTGCTGGAGGCTACACTTACATTGTCCAGAGTGACTATCTGGGTAGCTAAAGAGTCTCTCACACTTTTCGGGCCTATTATAAGGACTTCTGTCTTTTCAGGGTTAAGTAGAAGATAGTTAGTGCTCATCCAGGTATTTATATCTCGGACGCTGGTGCTTAGTTTGTCCACTTGCCTGATCTGCTCAGGTTTAATTGATAAATACAGTTGTGTGTCGTCAGCGTAACAATGAAAGTTAATGCCATGTTTTCTGATGATATTACCTAGAGGAAGCATATACAGAATAAACAAGATGGGCCCGAGGACCGATCCTTGCGGCACACCATAATTAACTCTAGAGTACGGTGATGATTGCTGGTTTACATTGACAAACTGGTACCTATTAGATAAATATGATTTAAGCCAGCAGAGGGCTGCTCCTCTAATGCCTATGTCACATTCTAGTCTATGCAATAAGATATTATGGTCGATTGTGTCAAAGGCTGCACTCAGGTCCAACAGAACCAGGATCTAGACTAATCCAACGTCAGCGGCTAGTAACAAGTCATTAGTTACTTTGACTAATGCAGTTTCAGTGCTATGATGAGCTCGAAAGCCAAACTGGAAATGTTCAAATAAACTATTGTCCTGTAGGTGCGGACAGAGCTGTTTAATTACCACTCTTTCAAGGACTTTGGAGAGAAATGGTAAATTAGAGATAGGTCTATAATTGGCCAAAATATCAGGATCAAGAGTAGGTTTTTTCAAAAGCGGTTTAATAACTGCATATTTAAAGGACTGTGGCACGTGGCCAGTAACTAATGAGGTATTTATTATATTTAAGATAATATCAATAGTAGAGGCAGGGTCTCTTTAAAAAGTTTGGTTGGGATCGGGTCTAGGAGGCACGTTGATGGTTTGGAGTGGTAAAGGGTGTTTATAGGAGGGGTTTATAGGAAATTCTGAATTTTTAGTCTGCACTTTATCAGACCTAATAGTTGGAAGTAATTCATTTATTTCTAATAGTTGTGATTTTATTGTTAAAAAAATTTAGGAAGTCATCACAGCTAAGGGTGGTTGGGATATAAGGTTCTATTGAGCTGTGACTGTTTGTCAGCCTTGCTACAGTGCTGAACAGAAACCTAGGATTATTTTTTTTTTTTCATCAATTAAGGATGAGTAATATCTGGTGTTAGTCGTACGCAAGGCCTGTTTATAGGTCACTAAACTGTGTTTCCAGGCAGAGAGACTGTACTCTGTGTTGGAACGACGCCAAAGTCTTTCTAATTTAAGTGTCGATTGTTTAAGAGAGCGTGTTTCAGCATTATACCCAGGAGAGGCTCGTCTCGGCTTGACAAACTTTAATTTGGGGGGAGCGACAACATCGAGAGTAGTACGTAGAGTAAACACTATCAACAAACTCGTCATTAACAGCAGGGCCGGACGTTATTCCTTCAGATGACATGGAGGCAAATATTGGCTGGATTATCTGTTTATACTCTGAAACAGAGCGATCACATAATGTCCTTTTCATCTGAGTTCTAGTCACTAGTGATGGATTATCTTGAAGCACAAACTGAAAGGTAATTAGAAAATGATCAGACAGTACGGGGTTGTGGGGATGGACACTAAGATCGCTAATCTCCGTACCGTAGGTTAAAATCAGGTCCAGGGTGTGCTTGTGACTATGAGTTGGTTTAGTTACATTTTGAATGAAGCCAGTCCCATCTAGTAGGTCATTAAAAGCCTTACCAAGAGAGTCACCGTCATCATCAACATGTATATTAAAATCCCCTACAATTATAATTCTATCCCATCTTAGCAAAATACTGGATAAAAAGTCAGAGAAATCTAACAAAAAACTGTGAGTAGGGACCAGAGGGACGGTAAACCACTATGAAAAGAACTGGTTTTTGGTTCTTCCAGTTAGCATCTATAATTGATAGCACTAGACTTTCAAAGGCGTTATAAATGTAATTATCTTTACTTTTTGGGCTCATACCTAGACAAGAGTGTGATATTACTGCCACCCCCCCTCCGCGGCCCGTGCTTCTAGCTGTGTGAAAATTCACGTGACTTGGGGGTGTGGCTTCATTAAGTCTAACAAAGTCATCCTGCTGAAGCCAAGTTTGAGTCAGGGCCAAAATATGAATATTATAATCCCCAATTAAGTCATTAACTAACAGAGATTTGGGCGAGATTGACCTGATGTTTAATAATCCGCATTTTATATATTAAGAGTTATTTTATTTTCACTTCTATCAGGGGTTATATGTATTAAATTCTTTGGTCTCGTTCCTATAGTACTATGTTTTCTACTGTTCACTATACGAGGCATGGACACAGTCTCTATCTTCTGTCCTGAATGTTGGATTTGTGACAGCTCGGAAAGAGGCGAGTGATCACTGCTAACAGAGTTGTGTTTTACACTACAACACTGCGCCCAGCCCACCACTCTGGAGTGTCACTTTGGGAGACTAAGTTTGGCGGCCATGTTTCGAGTTAAGAGAGCAGCACCGTCCCAAGTCGGATGAATGCCGTCTCTGCGAACGAGGCCGGGCTTCCCCCAGAACGCATGCCAGTTATCAATAATGACTATGCCGTTTTCTGGGAACCATCTAGACAACCAGCGGTTAAATGATGAGAACCTAGAGTACATCTCATCATTGACCAAATTAGGCAGAGGACCAGAGAAAGCTACGGTGTCCGCCATCGACTTAGCAAGTTTACACACCGAGGCTATGTTTAATTTAAAGGGCAACTGAAGAGCTTTTCGGATTTCGCTCTTGAGTGTTTTACTCAGTTGAATTGTATTAAATGTATCATTCGCTGTCTCAAAAAGTCACATTAAAAAATAATAATAATAATTGACCGCGTAGTTTTTGAGTTATGGCCATAGCAACACCATAGCAACAAGGGACACGCCGCCCTGCCGACCGCTACCTGATGACGTAACTTCCAGGAAGCCTCGCCACCACTCTGAACACGGAAATATAGCACCACGCTATCCTCGCATTTTCTGGGTTTTACTCGCGAAATTCGTCATGCCATCTCGATGTGTAGCAATGAATTGCTCACAGGAAGACTCGAGACTCTATGAGTGGGCCAAAAAAACTTCTCCTGCAAATGTTTGGACCGTTTTTGTGAGCATGCATACAGGTCCCCAATCGGTTCATTGTTTTCATCATTTCAGCGATGACGTTGCATTGTTGAAAACCTACAACAATGCAACCTTGGTTTTGCAAAGACGTAAGTAGAGACCCTTAATGGCTTTTATGATTCTAAAATTTAATGCACTTCTGTTGATAAACGAGGGGGACTCCTACTGCCTGTTTGTTGAAGTGTGACATTTTTTGTTGTTGCTGTTGCCCTGTCATCAGTAGATAGGTTTGCTGACAGGTCTACTCATGTGATTTTATTACTATATCAATAAGTATTATGTAAATTTAAATGTCCCCAGCACCAAATAGGTCCTTGGCTCGTTGTTTTTTGGCCTGTCACAGGGTAAATATAAAGCCTATATATATAAAACTATCCGCCAGGCCCTAATGTATCAAATACATCCCAACAAAACAATAACTATTGTACTACAATATCGACAACAAGGTTTGCCTATTTAAAGAGGGAACAGTAGCATCAAATAGATGCTGCTTTGACTGGGGCATTATTATTTGATCACCAATAAATTATTATTAAATTAAAATTAGGATTCATCCAATATTTTCATGCTGCTGTTATTTTTTTTTTTTTTCTCCACCAGGAAGCCAAACATAAAAAATTAAGCGACGGAAACCCTCAACACGATGAAAAAAGCGTTGCAAGTCAGTCGCCACCCAGTTTCCCAAACTCAAGAGAGAGTGGGTCGAGTCATATGATGACCCAACTGATGCGGTGTCCAGCGATGACGACTGAAGAGATCCTATGAGGCCTGCCAGATGCTGAATGTCTTCAGTCTAGCGACATCAGATGACGATGACTTAGGAGAAATAAATGTAGCAAATTTTGATGACATGAAATCATAAACAAGTCATTTATACGGTACACATTTTTTAAAAGAAAAATCTAGTTACCTTCATATTTTAATAATGATTTATCTTTGTATAGAGAACACTTAATGCTACAGAAAAGAGTAAATACATATTTCCCACTGCCATGATCATTTTTCAATGTTACGCTAGTCCGTTGCTATCCTAACTTTGTATTGCTTACTAACTTAAAGGGGAACTCCGGATTTTTTGACATCAGGCTTAATCATCGAGTTGGGGGGGGTTAATTAGTCAGTGGAGTAGATTTCAAAATATTACGTAGCGTTTGTTAGTCTTTTATTATTTTCAGGGCTCCGGAGTGGCTATGCTAATGCAAGTCAATGTGCCCAATTAGCATGCTAATAAAAAGCGAGATTCACAGATCTAACACAGTCAAATAAATTGAAAACGCAGCTCAATGTACAAAAATCCCCTGCAGCCAAAAAAAATGTCGCACCACACTGCCGTAATTTATTCAATTCTGCGGGACTATTGTTTCATATGCGTAATGGCACTCCACTAGAGAGCAGTGTTACGGCCACTTGTCTTCACGTCAGTCTGCACGAAAGGACGTCAGCATGGTGAAATGTGCTTTTTAGAACTTGTGGAAACATACAGAAGAAATGGACAAAATAAAGTGTCCACCGCTTCCCTGTGAAGAACGAGGAACTATATAAACTTTGGTTGCTCTCTGCTGGATATGACATTCACACACCGGTGGAAAAAGGACTAAAATGGCGAATTTGCAGCAAGCATTTCGCAACAACCGACATCAGGAAAACATTTTGTGGCTATTCTCTCCTGAAATCAAATGCTGTGCCTTCGACTGCCCAAACAGCTTCAAGATCTTCTGATAAACAGGTAAAAAAAAAAAAAATCATGCATGGAAATATATCGCATATACACTTCTACTAGGTGTTGGTGTACATGCACGCCAAAAGCGAGCTACTTGTAACAAACATCGGGCATATTTATGGTTCGTGTTTTTAAATAGGAAACAACGATCAACTTTCATATAACCATCCCAAATGCAGTAAATTATTCCAATTTGGGTTGGGTTCGGTTTACAAATGGTTCGTAATTGGTTTATGTTGTGCCGTTCGTAACTTCGTAGGGTGATCTTTTCCTCTGTCATGTCCTCGCGCGTCCCGAGAGGTTTTCTAAATTCATGTAGATGCTGCTGCTTTTTCTGTCTGCGTTGAACTTTCTCTTTATAAAACTCGGACATACGCAAATGTGTTGAACATAACTTCAAGTATTATTTCTTGAATTACAAGTGGCTCCTTTGAACACTTGATTTAAAAACTTGAAGTTGCGTAATTTGCGGACTATAATCCGCTATGTTTTTCCCTCATTTTAAATCCTGCTGCTTATAGTCCAGTGTTGCTTATTTGTTGGGTGAATTGAAAATGTGTCCAAGCTAGACTTCTGTAACCTATATACTTGCGCTCTATCACATGAGGATTTTGGCACATTCTTTTTGAATCATCCTATATTATAGTATAATTAGTGTATAAATATTATAATTTAAGTTATTCGAGGCCGGGTCGAGTTTCCCCTTTTTTTGGAAATCTAAATATTGTCACCCTACCTATAGTAAGTAGTTTTCTTCGTCCCATTCCCATTCAGGCATTTATTTAAAATTTTGTCGTTTGCGTAAAAGCAGAACTGTATTTGTAAATATTAATGTAAATGCCTGAAATGACATGAAAAAAAAACAAAGCGAGCAGCTCTCTCTTTTGTATGATAGGCCTTACTAAGCCAAGCATTTGTTTATACTTTCTTTTGTGGTAATGAAATATAGGTAAGATCTGCTGTACTACAGTCCACGCCAGTGAAGGATACCACATCAACATCAGGCCAGCCGAGGACAATTCAACAATCATCACGAGTAAGTGATCATCTAGTAATAATTGCCACACGATATTAGGGTTGGGAACCTCTGGGTGCCTCACGATACGATACGATTTGCGATACAAGACTTATGATAAAGATGATCTCACAAACAATACAACAATTGTCGATAAATCGGTCAGGAAATGCTTCTAGGATATTCAACAAAAAAATAAATAAACAGAGAAATTGATTGGACCTCTACTAGAGATCCAATTAGTTCGAAGAGGGAGGGATGGCAGTGGATAGTTATTCGCTGTCAGCCAACTTTCCACTTCAAACGGATTGGACGTACAGTGGGGAGAACAATTATTTGATAAACCCATTTGCAGTGTATCAAATATATATGTAATGTGTAAATGTATATGGCTCTAAATGAGCTCGATTTGGGGCATTTCACATCATTTCCAGTTTATTTTCGACAACTTCCTTTTAACGGGTCACTTCCTGTTGATTTAGGCTTACTGACCACTCAAAAATGTCCCCAAACAGTTAGGAAGCAACTCCAATGCAACAGGAAGTAACCTGTAAAATGCCCTAAAATGAACAAGAAATGACCTGTAAATGACATGCTCTGGTTTCAGTGCCATTGACTGTGCTCAATGTCCAGTCCACTCAAAATGAATTGCATGTCTAGCGCCGTCAATGGCAGCCACTGAGCAAACATAGACACTCATCTAATAAAAGATTTTCTTTATTTTATATTTTTAAACAGTGACACCTTTTGAACACTGGCCAGGGCAAAGGTGGATCAGTTGATACAAATCCCTGTTGTTTCCAGAGAAGGGTCATCTAACTCTAATCAGAATATTTTTTTGAGCATTGAGGTCCTCATTTGGCATTCGCATTCACACTAGCAAGCATCTTAAATATTTGCAAATGCAGGGCTACCTTGGCTTTGTCAGAAAATCAAGCAGACGACATTTTTACATATTCCTGTATGTGAATTGAGGTGCAAAGTTACGACACCACCTCTCATTTACTCTCTACTTACTTACTTCCTCTATTTTACGCTACAAATCTCTATAGCTTTATGTCCTGATAATTATGTTTTAGTGTTTGTTAACTGCTCAGTATGGTTGTCTAATGTGATTGAATTGTGCGCTTTTTGACAAAATTAGGAAGATAGAAAAAACAGCTCAAAGTCCCAACACAGCTGAAGGTTGATCTCCTCTCCATCTCAGTCACATGGGTGGACTTCAATCAGGATCATTTCCACCAGCTCTTGGCCACAGAATTCCTCAGGGCACTGACGTACGTAAGTAGGAAACTGCAGCTAAGGGAGTCCTGCATTTGCAAATATTCAAATGCTATTCGCAACTATACAGAGTGCCCCCTCCCCCTTCACACTCAGGCAGCGACCCCTCTGCTTGATTGCTTGTTTGAGTCGTCTGTTGTTTGACAAAGCCAAGGTAGTCCTGCATTTGCAAACATTCAGATGTTAATTGTACCTATCCACCTGAGTTTGGTATAGTGGTCATCTAATGACTTTCTAGTCTTTCTTTATAGCCAAAAACACAATCCCCCTGCACTTCTAGTGTTTTAAATATATATCACTTTTTGGTGGGAGTATATCGATAACCTTTTGGGCTACAGACTATCGCTATATATCATCTTTTCTATATATTGTCACACCTCCAGACATGCATCCTGTTTGTTTAGCCTCTTTAACTATGAGAGATAGATTGACATTCCGAAACACTGAAGGACTAGACCTTTTACACACTACTACACTATTTACAACACTAATAGCTGACTTGATTTCTGATTGAATTAGAAGCAATTTTCCAAACATTAATTTTATTGCAGTAGAAAATGTTATCCTCTGCCATTGACATCCCTAGTCCATTACACATACATAATATAAATGCAATTGTAGTTTTTGTTTAAAACAAAAGTACGCAATGATGATCGACAGGAGCAAATTTTTGACTAAGTTGTTGCCTCATCAGGACACCAGATCGATTAAATCTTTTTGGTCTCCTGTATTTTTTGTCTGAACATGAAAATACTGCATTATTTATTTTTTTCTGATACTTGGGTTTGCCTTATTCCGTGGTGCGGTTGTGTCTATAACACTGGCGTATATCATGACATCTCACAAGCTAATTTTTATTGTGATCTGTAGGTGACCTGGAGGTATACCACAGTGCGATGCTGAAGTACACCCAAAAGAGGCTCCACTTTGTCTATAACTCCATGAAGGCAAGGACACTTATGTCTGTTATGGACCACAATGAAAATGTCGGGCGCCAGCAACAGAGGAACGCTGATGGTAGGCTTACTCATACGTCATGGACCAAATTGAAATCTGTCAACATTTGTCCCATTACAATTGCACTCTACCTTTCTTATCGTGTACATATCTCTATCAAATTTACTCTATTAGGCACTTTGAAATACAGCTTGGAGTTTCCAAAGCAAACAAAAAGATGGGTTGCCCGGAGCTGTTACGAGCCAACAACGCAGACATTCAGAGAGAATTTGGTGGAAGCGTGTCCTGGAAAGACGGCAGGATTCATCATTAAAGTTTGCTGAGCCAGAGTTCTATTTCAAGCCTCCAACTACTATTCCACCGAACATTGTAAACATCGAAAGGCCTGAAAGAAGAAAGAAAGAAACACAAAGAACAAAAGAAAAACAAAAAGTTATTTCACAACATGTCAGTCGCTTTAAAAAATAAGTAGGCAGACATTTTCCTTTTTTTTTTTTAATAGATATTTTACAATGTACATATTTTTGAATGAACGACAATAAAAAAACACACATATTATATAATTTGTGAAATGTGAAGGTTTAAAAGATAAAAAGTTTCTGGGTATGGAGGAAATGGTATGAAAAGGTATGTAGGTAAGTCGTACTTAGAAAAATTGCATAGCATCTTCAGCTTCCCTAAAACCATTGTAGTTCTCACTGACAGAAGGGTACTTCTCACGGATGCAGGAGACGACACACGATGGAAGAACACGTCGCTGGCCTCTTCCCAGATGTTCGCCTTTCAACGCCCACTCAAGAACAACCCTATATGCTACCAATCAGAGTTGCCTAAAACAAAACCATAATAGAGGGTGATTCAACAAGAAAGTTCCAAAATCATCATGTTGTAGATCAACAGTATATAATAAAAAGTTACAGAACTCTAGATTATTTAGCAATATACATTTTAAATATACCCAACAAATAAGCAGCACTTGACTACAAGCAGCAGGATTCAAAATGAGGGGAAAAAGAAGCGACTTATAGTCCGCAAGTTACGTAACTTCAAGTGCTCAAAGGTGCCCATCACCGGCACTTGTAATACATGAAATGATACTTGAAGTTATGTTCAACACATTTGCCTATGTCAGGGTTTTCTAATGTTTTTCATTTTTGACATATCCCGTGATGATTTAGGCACATTCTCGTAAATAATTGCCATAAAGGTTATGCTTTTGGTAATGACATCATGCTTTTACGCTCACAATGCATTACAGTTGAGATGATATAGCTGCTTACATGAAGTAGAATGAAGTTTAGAGTATACCATAGGAAGTTTTATTATGAGACCATTACGAATATTCGTCCAGCGGCAAAATAAGGCATGCAATTCACTTACCTCATTGACAGCTGTCCATTTGGGCCTGCTGGCCTTGTTTTTTTCTTTCAGTTGATCTTGTCAACGAAGAAAAAAGTTTTCTAAAACACCTTTGTTGATAAGTGGTAAAAAGTTTTCGTGGTCACTTATGCATCGAAATGCTTTTTCATCGTCACTATGCAGCGATATATTGAGTTCATGCAAACTCGTGTCGGGAAGTTGCGTCGTTGCTACAAAAAAAAAAAAAAAAAAACTGCGGTGAAAAGACCAACGTGATATCCTTCCGCCCTGAGTGCCCGGCGCTTGTTCTCTGCAAAGCAACTGAATTACTAATGTTGCTCTTCATACTGCAGTTATAGACATGCAATGGTAAGTTTTAATAACTTTATCCTGAAAACATAGCCAACACTACTGATTGCATGCGTCATCGGTGATTCTCCTGCGTGCATATGTTTTATTTATTGGTATGCTAATTGGGCACATAGACTTGCATTAGCATAGCCACTCCGGTGCCCTGAAAAATAACAAAAGACTAACAAACGCTACGTAATATTTTGAAATCTACTCCACTGACTAATTAACCCCCCCCTAACTCGATGATTAAGCCTGATGTCAAAAAATCCGGAGTTCCCCTTTAAGTTTTGCTTACTAAATTTATGTTCTTTGATGTGTGCTATTGTGTGCTTGGTATAACTTACCTTTCTATGTTGCGTCACAATCTGACAGCGAAAGCTGATGCTGATTCAACATAAATCTGGTATCATTTATTATTGTGGCCTGTTGAATATTTTTTCAGAATGTAATATAATTACAATATATTATATACCAATAGAATACATTAAACAGTCAACAAAATGTGTCAATGTTGTTTACAATTTATGGTTTTATTTTTTTAATGTAATTCATGCCCCTGTCAGTGCTTCATCCTCCTCAAGTTTGGCTCTCACGTCTGGGATCTCCTGACGACACAGGCATACTCTTGGAAGGGTAATTACTTGACGGTTTACAGCAACACCTGGAAAATAAAATCGTTTTGTCATTTATTTTGAAAAATCAATAACATATTCATTTAGCCACATTTGGGCTAGCTTTACCATATTTAGATAGGTAGGAGCTGTCCCAGTACCTAATATGCAGTTTTAGCTATGTGGAGAGCATGGAAAAGTATACAACCATGTAATCGCATTCTCTCAAAAAAATCCCGATGCTGGATTTAGGCTTACCACTCACTCTCCCGTTGTGAAGTGTCAAGCTGTCAATTGGCGTTATGACGACATCTGCTGTGTCAAGTAAATCGCCGTCATCTGACGCCTCAGGTTCAAACATGTAGGGATTAATTGTTGTTCATCTTTCCTGGGAGCCTTTGCCATCGGTAGCGTCACGAAACAGCGATCCTGAATGGTTACCTTTGGTGGAAATATCACTGACATCGTTGTTGCTGCTATGCTAGCTGTGGATAGTCTTCTCTGGTGCCTACGTCACACTTCCGAGTTTGCGAAGGGACATTTAACGGAGTGCAAAAAAACGCAAATTATCCTTGCAATGACGTGTTGATAATGTCATGGTTGTTTTGACGAACTCGTCCAAAGTTTATATTCGTAAAATTAGACCAAAATCCGGAAAGGTCTTCAGTTGCCCTTTAAGCACCTCAGACTGTCTCCGCCGGGCGTCATTACTGCTGCATGAATCACAATACGGCGGAACTTCGTTCTACTCTGCTTTAAGAGCCTGAGGTTTCCTTCGATGTCACCGACTCTGGCCCCTGGGTAACACCTGACAGACACCGCCGGGTGCTTCACGTCTCTAACTATGGAGCTTCCAATTACGAGAGTGTCTGGTTCAGCTGGTGTGTCGCTGAGGGGGTCAAACCTATTGCTGACGTGAAGCTGCTGGTGCACTAAGGTTGTGCGTTTACCACTACGCTTCCCCCGTACAGTCACAAATCCGTCCTTAATTTCCCCCGGCTGCACGGGGCTCGCTGGGGGGCTAACTGCGCTAGCATTCCTACTACTTTAAGCACGACCTGCGGGCCCTGCTACTACCTGGCTAAAGCTCGGATTAGCTTTCGTCTCTAGAGTGCAGAGCCGTGCTTCTAGCTCAGAAATCCTGGTCTCCAGCCCTGAGACTAAGCTACACTTCCTACAGCTACTACTGTCCTCGACGAAGGAGCCAGGGTGCTCGCTATACATACAGCACACTGAGCAGAAAAGATGGGAGGGAGAAGGCAGAGGGCTAGCCATGGCTCGGATAAGCTAGGCTAGCAAGATAGAGCTAAAGAGGAGAGTAGAGTATTTTTAATCCACGAGCAGGCGTTTACGCTGTTAAATTGTGGTATAAAAAAAATTGAGGAGCACTAGGAGAGCCGAACCTGCCTAGGATCGATGTGTCCGTGGGATAAAACAAACTGAGGAGCACTAGGACTAGCGACTAGTAGCAGTGCTAACAAACAAACAATACACTCACCGGATGTGACGTCAGCCCTGTACTTACTATCAATGCTGAGAGGCTGCCCTAATGTCTGAAAGCAATTTCCCGACTGACACGGTCTTCACCGGGATGCAACATGTTTGAAAGCAGCTGATTAAATACCGGAGCTGATAACGTTTATATCACGGCGGGCTGATTGTCATTTCCTCTTACTTTGCAGTGAGACGAAAGGCAATAAACAAACGTCGCAATACATAAGAAGATTGCCAAATTAAACTGAAAACATCACAAAATTAAATTCCTACTTGAGCCGAGTAAGAGACAGTCCAATGTCTATCTTTGGAAATGTTTGGTTTATTTTGTTTCCGATGCTGACCAAAAATGACATCATCTCTGGGTTATAAAATCCCCTCCCAGCACAGAGTGTGACAAGTCGCCAACACATCACAAGTCTGAAAGTGTCCAACCCTGGTAAATCTCGATACATCTCCTAATGTCCGAAGGAAATAACACTGGTAAATCCAGTGTCATATTACACAAGAATTTTACAAGTCTGAAAGTCGCTACTGTTCCTTTAAAAGAAAAGAAACAAGCCCACTGGAGACAAAACGACTTACGAAACTGTATTTTAACAACAAAAAAAATGGTGTTCAAACGTCCATCTAGTCTGATCAATGTGTAAATTTAGTAGATTAATTAAATTAGCCTAATTTGCCTAGCAAAAGTCCGCTATTTTAAATTCTCATAGCAAATCACTCACACGTAACTCTATGCATACACAAACATATGTTAGCTGAAACAACTTACAGCCAGCCGGGTGGTGGACCGAAAATTTACCGTAACCGAAATTCTTCACGATGTCCGACGTCATTTTGACCATGTCAGTAAATTCGGTAATTTAATAAAACAAGAAAAAATACTTTTTATCCTGCTCTGACTCTGCGTTGTTCGACTATGTTCATTCCCCTTTAAGAAAACAGTCAGTGTGCTTACGTAAGAAGTCACGTGGTTATCAGGAAATCAAACAAACAGAAGCCTGGTAGGCTAACGCTAGCGGCTAACGCTACAAGTAAACGTGATGGAGTCGGGTTTAAGTCTCGTTAGAAAAATATACAAAACTGATAGCACAATAAATATCAATAGTGAAGAAACTTGATGGTATTTTATTTTTTTGATGTTTATTTTTTTCCCTCTGAAGTTCAGTAACTACACACCGGTTTCCTGCTTGTCCGGATTCACAAATAATCAGCCAACGCCGCCCAGCTGCCAGCACCCTCTGCCATCCCAGACCTGATTGGCCTGGGAGCCTTTGGCTGCATTCCAATCGCGGTTTGAGTAGCCCTCGCTCACTGGCGATGACGTCACACTGAGGCCACTTGGAGGGTGGAGGGAAAGTGAGCGGAGGGGGAGCGAAAGACGTAAATGGAACACACCTGCCCTCGTTCACTCACAGGCAAGAAAATCATGGAACAACCACAAGGTGTGGGAGTAGCGCTATACTGCCTATTTTAAATCAGTGGCGCCTCCAGAAATTTTTCATATGGGTGGCCAAATGGGGACACTTAAAACCTTGGGGTGGCACACCAAAAAATAAAAGCCATACTTTCAGGTTTTTACTATGTTGTAGTATTAAACAGGCCAGTGGAAAAATTGTCAGAAAGACACACTTTCTGATATACTTTAGTTGATGGTGTTATATTGTATATTGTATACTATTATATTGTGTTAATGTACATTGTCCTTAATAGTCCAGTCAAAATTTTGAGTTCCGCAGCTACTACAATCTACATTATACTGGCGAGTGGGGTAACCAGTGGGGTAGCCAACAAATTCATTGGGGGGAGCCGTGGCCAGGGCTCGCCACCTCCTGGTGGCACCATTATTCCACATCGCACAAAATATACTGCGACTCATGACAATAAGCCAGAGAAGTATTCCGCGCTTGATCGCAATATATTGGTACTTGGGAATGATCAGAATTATTAGTTTCGTATCAAATATTATTTGGGCATTTCATTATTTATTTAGTTATTTGTCTATACCTTATAATCTGTAAACAGATTTGATGTTCAAATACATTTAACCTATTTGAATTTTAGTTTCAGTCCCTCCCAGCACCATTTGATTGACAGAACATTTCTTTTGTTTTTTCCTTTTCTTTACTGACAAAAGTCAATAAAAAAGTAACTTTACTCTTTATTTATTCATTTCTTTCTCTTTATTTTTCTTCATTTATTTTTTTGTTTGTTTTGGCCCTCATGTGATTCCATACATCCTGCCATAACTGCCACATACAATCTTATTTATTTATTTATTTTTTAATTTATTAACAACAATGATAATTTTTTACAATTCCAAAGGCAGTTTGGTATCACATTCAAACACCGTGCTGGCTCCTCCATTCATTTTCTTCTTCTAGACAGCAGCCAACGGTATTTGAGCTTCATTATCACCACCGCATGGGCATATATTCCGTGTACCACTGCAATGCATTGTGGGATACATAGGCATGAAAATGGGTCAGGGGTTAAAAAGGTGAGAAGGGTGTGGAGGAAATACGTTCCGGCGTTCTGCCGAAATGTCCTACATTGGCGAAACATCTACATGAGGCGAATTTGAATTTTTTATATAAGGCTTAATATTCAAGTTAGCGGGGGTTTAATGAGTTGAAGGAGTTGATTTCAACCACCATTGACTCGCCCTAGCTTAGCCACTCCGGAGCCCTGAAACTAACAAATAACTGGCAAACTACACAGAATTTGTTGAAATCAACTCCAACGACTAATTAAACCCCGGCTAACTCAAAGATTAAGCCTGATGTCAAAAATTCTGAACTTCCCCTTTAAAATAAAGACCATTAAATATAGCCATTAAAATGTTGTCTATAAAAGTTTTAAAGCAATAAAACAAACAACAAAAATGAACGAAATGAATAAGAATCCTTCAAATTATTTCATAAGAGGTACAAATTATTTTTCAAACAGATCATGTGACTATAGCACCTTAGAGACGGTCGTTTGCGTTGCTTAGCCAAAACTACAGCTGAAGAGGCAAGATAGATATTTAGAATTTCTTTAAACCTAAGCTTTCGAAACCTTCAACAACAACTGAGCTTGAACCGAGAATTAAGCAGGAGCAGTATAAAAAGTACTGGCTGTCTCGTTGAATTGGATGCTTTTAGCGGTCGACAGTCTTTTTGAGCCAGCGCAAAGTTCGCGACGCACAGAGATATTTTTGTCATCTTTACTGGACAAAAATGTGAAGTAATGGCTGTGTTTCCAGTGAGCAAATGCAGCCATTTGTAGTATATCTCCTGCCTCTTTCATTGCATCCTGGCGAGGTAGCAAGGCTATGTTGTTTTGGCTGCAAACTCCCAGCGCTCAAGGCTCACGCAGCATGGTAATACACGTGACCCGTTTTTTTTCCATCTCCGATTAGAAAATGTGACATGTGCTGTCACACCCATGACTACAGTATTCTTCATTCTACATACATTATGAGCCAATAACAAAATATTAACGCATAGGCATCAAGGACAGTAACTTTAATCAGATGACTGATTTAGAAAAATGTAATGAACGCGTTAATTGCTCTTTACTGAAAATAATCAGATTACAGTTACGCATTACTCAGTAACGCGTTACTTACAACACTGCTTTTACTGTGTATTACCGTTAAATACACAATCTTGACGCTATCTTAACCGGAGCTATTTTTTTCACTGGAGATTTGGCTGGCTCTGGCAGTGTTCAACGCAAGCTGCAAGAAATGGCAGTAACTTTGTAATATCGCAAAATATAAAAACAATTCAAGCCATTACTCAACAAATTCAATATGCTGGCAAATGCATTCATCTAAAAAAAAAAAAAAAACACTGTTAGTGAGACCTCTCCTCGTCCAGCGAAGTTGAATTTGTGCTTAGGGCAAGATCATCTGTCGCAATAAGTGATCTTTGCCGCTACATACCCCCCCCAATTTCAATTCACAATTTCAAACTTGTTTCTCACTCAGCGGCTATAATTCACCTCAGCGAAGTTGCTCTCCTAGCTAAGCATAGGCTAAAATTCGTCTTTGTAAGTTTTTAGTTATTTGGAATATTGAATTTGAAAGGAAAATGTGTGTTTTGTTTTTGGCGAACTTTTTCATGAAGCTAACCTGTTGAAGCTACTCACATGTGGAAAAATACTATTGTACAACGTTTTAAATGTATTCATTTTGTATATTTCAGTTACCACGATTTGAGAGCTAAATAAATTGAAGAAAAGTACGTCTTGTGTTTGGAGCGTTTGTTTTTGGGTTCGCTGGAATAGCGTCACTGAAAGGGGAAAGCGCTGCCGCTCCAAGCCACTTATGGCTGCATTTTAGAGACATGAAAAATAGCGAATACGTACTACTGTATGTCGGAAAATTTTAGTGGTTTTGTAACCGCAACGTTTTCATAACATGGTGAACCGTGAAGGTAACCGGCACATGCCTACACCCGACCCCCCACCTTAAAAATTTTCTCCTCGGATCTACACGATTCACGTAGGTCATCATTTTTGACTTCAAAACGGCGAATTTCGCTGAAAGGTGAGAGATTTTCATGCCTGCAGGGAGCTCCATAGTGACCATTGTTTTTCACTCGATCACTGAGCCCTCTGAGTGTCTATCTCACCAAGTTCACTTCGCTGTTTCGGGAATGGCGTACCGCACGCAGGCTATTTTTAGACCGTGACGTCACATCGTAAAGCGGAAGTAAAGCCGAAGTGGGACATTATAGACCCGCCCTCACATAGACGCAACGTAATTTGTGCTACTTTTCTCCGGTAATCTTTCAAAAACGAACATGCCGATCACGCCTTGCTTTTTTGGAACTTGTAGAAACGACTCTAGACATTATGACACATGAAGGATGTTTTCTTCATACGTTTCCGGAAACCAAAAACTCGGGAGGAAAAAATGTGAAGACCGAATCAACTTGCGCGGACTTTAACACCAGCGCGGTGAATTCATTCACATTTCATATGCAGTAAACATTATGATGGGTTGGCATGCTCTTTCAGAGGACAAAGAGGTAAGCCATTTTTATATTTTTAACTTATTTTTTTAGCGTAACGTTGTGCCGTACTGCTTCTGTCTGACAATGAATGACCTGAAAAGAATTACAATGGTATCTGACTGCCACTGTTACCGTTTCTGTTATATATAAATATATATTTATAAAAAACAACTTTAGTAAGTTGGAAGTGTAAATAAATTACAGAATTAAGATGTGTTATCAATGAAAAAATTAAAAGTGTTCGTTGGCTGTCACTGAGTAGCATTTGCGATCGCTACACAAAGCTAACTAAATTACCCCCAAGAACAGTAAGAGACGTAGGACAACCAGAGGATATATAAGAAAGACAGGGCTGATGGTAAAGGATAGCTTGTTGAAACAGGAGAATGTCATTGTCAGTCGCGTCAATAAAAAAGCTAAAGCTATGCTTAGGTCGGCTCGTTTTTTTTTCGTCTTTTTCAGCCTTCGACACTAGAGCCATCTGTTTAACTTAACGTTTTTATGTTCTTCCACATCTTTGCCAGTCATTTTGGCACCAGGCACATCATTTTCGGAGAGAATTGGTAGGTTTAGCTCTGTAAACATCTCCTTGGTACACGATTTCCATTCATTTCCTATTAGGGACAAACGGTGGCTTGTCCCTACTTAGCAACAGTAACTAATGTCATGAATATTAATGAGCGGAAGTGACGTTTTGCTTGCGGTACGCCATTGGAACGGTCCTTAAGATGGCGGCGGGGATTCCCCCGGGGGGCGGTGGCTAGGGCAAGTGAGCAAAGGGCTCATTTAAACCGCGATTGAAACGCAGCCAGGTTTATGACTGTGGTCAAGCCACCCTCCACTCATTAAAACGAAGTTAAGCTAGCCGCCCCTTATTTGGATCATTGTTTGCATTGTGTGCATTACGGTAATGCAACGCGCTGGCTTCCTAATGGTGCAACGTGCTGGATTCATAATGGAACGCGGTGGCTTCACAGCGCAAGTCCCTTTATTGAAAAAAATAAATATGTATAAATAAAAAATGGGAAGCCATCCAAGAACGGGATCACTTCAGAGAGGCACTCGAGCACCCCTAGACCCAAACTAAAGTATTATGATATAAAAATAATTAAGGAATTCAGAGTAATACTACTTAGAAAATTGCCAATTATTTCTGTCATTTAAAATATTAATTTAAAAAATCTAGTTGATATCCCGAGACGGTTCCACCTCTGAGGTATACTAGACGACCCCAAGACTCGAACTAAAGTACTCTGATAAAATTCTGATGTATCATTTCAAAATAAAAGTACTTAGAAAATTGCCTATTTTTGCTGTCATTTCACCTGATTTCAAAAATTCATTAAAAAAAAATTCTGGTAGATATCCCAGGACCGTTCCACTTCTGAGGTATACGAGACTACCCCAAGACTCGAACTAAAGTACTCAGATAAAATTCTGATGTATCATTTCAAAATAAAAGTACTTAGAAAATTGCCTATTTTTGCTGTCATTTCACCTGATTTCAAAAATGCATTAAAAAAAATTCTGGTAGATATCCCAGGATCGTTCCACTTCTGAGGTATACGACACTACCCCAAGTATCGAACTAAAGTACTCTGGTAAAATTCTGATGTATCATTTCAAAATAAAAGTACTTTGAAAATTGTCAATTTTTGCTGTCATTTCACCTGATTTAAAAAATTGATTTAAAAAAATCGTTGATATCCTGGGACTGTTCCACTTCTGAGGTATACTGGAGGATCCCAAGTATGGAACTAAAGTACTCTGACAAAATTCTGGCGTATCATTTCAAAATAAAAGTACTTTGAAAATTGCCCATTTTTGCTGTCATTTCGCCTGATTTAAAAAAATCATTTTAAAAAATCTGGTTGATATCCCGGGACGGTTCCACTTCTGAGGTATACTAGACGACCCCAAGACTCGAATTAAAGTACTCGGATCAAATTGTGATGTATTATTTCAAAATAAAAGTACTTTGAAAATTGCCCATTTTTGCTGTCATTTCGCCTGGTTTCAAAAATTCATTTAAAAAAATCTGGTAGATATCCCGGGACCCTTCCACTTCTGAGGTATACTAGACTACCCCAAGTATTGAACTAAAGCACTCTGATAAGATTCTGATGTATCATTTCAAAATAAAAGTACTTTGAAAATTGCCCATTTTTGCTGTCATTTCGCCAGATTTCAAAAATTCATTAAAAAAAATCTGGTTGATATCCCGGGACGGTTCCACTTCTGAGGTATACTAGAGTACCCCAAGTATTGAACTAAAGTACTCTGATAAAATTCTGATGTATCATTTCAATATAATATCCTACCTCATAGTTCTGAGAACAAGGGTTGGTTCAAGTCATGGCTCCGGCCTTCCTGTATGAGACTTCTAAAACACCGGACTGGTGAAAAGGTGTCCCCTTGTTCAGTAGGAGTGAAATTCTTCATCCACTGCGGCCCTTTGTGGAATTACTTTGGGGACCGCTGATCTAAAGTCCCTTTTGAAAAGCGAGGACACTATAATTTGCATACTTTGTATGTTATCCATGTGTGTATTGTTTTTTATGGCTTCTCCGGTTTCCTTGCACAATCCTAAAAACACTCCTCCTTGACTCCGCCAAGGCTGCCCTTTGTCACCGATTCTGTTAATAATTTTTATGGACAGAATTTCTAGGCGCAGCCGAAGCGTTGAGGGTGTCCGGTTTGGTGGCCTCAGCATTGCATCTCTGCTTTTTGCAGACGATGTGGTGCTGTTGGCTTCATCAAGCCGTGACCTCCAACTCTCACTGGGGCGGTTTGCAGCTGAGTGTGAAGCGGTTGGGATGAAGATCAGCACCTCCAAATCCGAGACCATGGTCCTCAGCCGGAAAAGGGTGGCATGCCCTCTCCGGGTCGGGGATGAGATCCTGCCCCAAGTGGAGGAGTTCAAGTATCTTGGGGTCTTGTTCATGAGTGAGGGTAGGAGGGAGCGGGAGATTGATAGGCGGATCGGTGCAGCGTCTGCAGTGATGCGGACTCTGCACCGGTCCGTTGTGGTGAAGAAGGAGCTGAGCCAACAGGCGAAGCTCTCGATTTACCGGTCGATCTACGTTCCTACCCTCACCTATGGTCACGAGCTGCGGGTCGTGACCGAAAGAACAAGATCACGGATACAAGGGGCCGAAATGAGTTTCCTCCGCAGGGTGTCCGGGCTCTCCCTTAGAGATCGGGTGAGAAGCTCGGTCATCCGGGAGGGGCTTGGTGTCGAGCCGCTACTCCTCCGCATTGAGAGGAGCCAGTTGAGGTGGCTCGGGCATCTGGTTCGGATGCCTCCTGGACGCCTCCCTGGAGAGGTGTTCCAGGCATGTCCCACTGGCGGGAGGCCCCGGGGTCGACCCAGGACACGCTGGAGAGACTATGTCGCTCGGCTGGCCTGGGAACGCCTTGGAATCCGTCCGGAGGAGCTGGCTGAAGTGGCTGGGGAGAGGGAAGTCTGGGCTTCCCTGCTGAAGCTGCTGCCCCCGCGACCCGACCCCGGAATAAGCGGAAGATAATGGATGGATGGAATCCTAAAGACAAGCATGTAAGGCAGATTGAACACTCCAAATTGTACGTATGTATGAGCGTATGGGTGAATGGTTGTTTGTTTAATAGTGCCCTGCAATTGGCTGACAACAAGTTCAGGGTGTACCATGCTTACTGTCAATGGTGAACTGACATACACAGTAAAAGCTGGAGTGTCAATATTTCAGAGTAAACTTATTTTAACCTAAGTAGAGTACTTGTGAAATATAGCTGGGCTGATGTGATGAAGGTTGGATACCACTGCAGATAGTCCGGTTAGAACTATAATTATGCCCGTCCGAATTAATGAGACCAAAAACTTGCTCTTCCTCAACAATGCTTTATTTCTCTTCTTTTTATTGTTAACGTGGGTCTTAACTTTCGTTAGGTGGCCAAAATATGCCTGATCAGAAAAACAAAAAAATTGCAACTCACCACCAGGGGGACCCAAAACACGCAACATGCAAACCTGGCATTTTTAACAGTACTTACAACTCTATTGAGTATAAACAAGCTCTAACAGCAGAGTAATAGTCAGTGTAAAGTTGTGACAACACACAATGAAAGTTCAACTCTACACAGTGTTGTTATGCTGCCTTCAAATGGTGTCATAATTATTGTAAATACCACTTTTCAGTTGAAAATTGAATCCCGCCGCAAATCGTATTTTCTACTGGGATTTCATTATGCTAGGCCCGACCCAATTTTCCAAGATGGGTGGACCTTTTATTTTTCAAAGTTGCAGACCGCGTATAACAAGTTGTGAATGGTGAGAAATAAAAGTTTTTTTTGGTTTTTTTTTTAAAGAATATTTCTCATCAATTTGCAAGTCATTTTAGGCCAGCATGATAACGTAGTTTAAACATTTATAAAACTCTTATTTTGTAACTAAGTGTTAGCTAAAATGTTTAACTACAAACAACATTTGAATTTTGACACATCCTCTTCTGAATTAAAAGGTCTAAAACAGTTTTGCCCACAGTTTTTTGTTGTTGTTTTTTTTTGCTGTTGTGCTGCTCCGACAACAAAAGCACATGAACTGGACATACTCATAATTACTAATAAGCAAGTAGTAGGCATCATTTTTCCCAGAGCATGTGAAGGCAGCATTGATTGGAGTCAGTTAACTTTCGGCGCGATCTTGGAGGCTCTGTTGTATTTGAAGATACCGTGGCTGTATTTGAAGATTCCGTTGCTGGTAAGAATAACAATTATCTTCTAACTAAGCACAATTTTTTATTTTCACTTATGTTGACTGGGTACATGTGAGCAACATGGTGATGTTTTCAGAATCAGAAAAATATCAAGAAGCTACGTGCCAAAAGTTGCTAACTTTGCTAACTCGGTTCCTTGTTACTGAATTAAGATGCACCTAAATAACTACTCGTTTCTTTTGAATGATAAAGTTTTCAATTAGCAATAATCGCGCCTCGGATGTTTAGATAATAATATTTCCACTTGTTTTATGGAGTAGCTTCAACAACTAGAAACTGCAATTTCGGGAGAAATTACACCTTGGTCTTTCCTCTGTGGAGATACAAATCTTAGCCCCACTCAGGTCTATCAATAGAATGGACCATAATGCCAGTCAATGGCACTAAACAAAGTAAAAGCCATTAGAAAAGATTGGGAGAATTGGACGTCCATGGCCGTCAATGGCTGCACCCTTCATAAGCGTCAATGGAATTGGAGAAGTTTGGGGGACACGTACTATTTATATCTGGTCATATATTTGTTGATTTGGGGAAAAAAAAAAATTCCCATTGAAAATGAATGGGAAAAATTTTGGACGTCCATGGACGTCAATGGTATCAACTTACATAAGCGTCAATGGATACCAAGTACATTGGCATCAATAGAATGAACAAACATGAAGAAATGCCATTGGAAATGAATGGGAAGTTTGGACGTCCGTGGACGTCAATGGCATCACCCTCCATAAGAGGCAATGCAATCGGGGACATTTGGGGGACACGTCCTATTGATATCTAGTCATTTTCTGTTGATTTGGGGGAAAAAAAAAATTCCCATTGAAAATGAATGGGAACATTTTTGGACGTCCATGGACGTCAATGGTATCAACTTACATAAGCGTCAATGGAATCCAAGTACATTGGCATCAATAGAATGAACAAACATGAAGAAATGCCATTGGGATTTAATGGGAAGTTTGGACGTCCATGAACGTCAATGGCATCACCCTCCATAAGCGGCAATGCAATCGGGGACATTTGGGGGACACGGCCTAATGATATCTAGTCATTTTCTGTTGATTTGGGGAAGAAAAAAAAAATTCCCATTGAAAATGAATGAGAAAAATGTTGGACGTCCATGGACGTCAATGGTATCAACTTACAAAAGCGTCAATGGAATCCAAGTACATTGGCATCAATAGAATGAACAAACATGAAGAAATGACATTGGAAATGAATGGGAAGTTTGGACGTCCATGGACGTCAATGGCATCACCCTCCATAAGCGGCAATGCAATCGGGGACATTTGGGGGACACGTCCTAACGATATCTAGTCATTTTCTGTTGATTTGGGGGAAAAAAAAAAATTCCCATTGAAAATGAATGGGAAAAATTTTGGACGTCCATGGACATCAATGGTATCAACTTACATAAGCGTCAATGGAATCCAAGTACATTGGCATCAATAGAATGAACAAACATGAAGAAATGCCATTGGAAATGAATGGGAAGTTTGGACGTCCATGAACGTCAATGGCATCACCCTCCATAAGCCTAAATGGAATTGGGGACATTTGGGGGAAACGTCCTATTGATATCTAGTCATTTTCTGTTGATTTGGGGAAAAAAAAAAATTCCCATTGAAAATGAATGGGAAAAATTTTGGACGTCCATGGACGTCAATGGTATCAACTTACATAAGCGTCAATGGAATCCAAGTACATTGGCATCAATAGAATGAACAAACATGAAGAAATGACATTGGAAATGAATGGGAAGTTTGGACGTCCGTGGACGTCAATGGCATCACCCTCCATAAGCAGCAATGCAATCGGGAACATTTGGGGTACACGTCCTATTAATATCTGGTCATTTTCTGTTGATTTGGGGAAATTTAGTTTTTTCCCCATTGAAAATGAATGGGAAAATTTTTGGACGTCCATGGACGTCAATGGCAGCACCCCCTATAAGCGTCAATGGAGTTCGGAACATTTGGGGGAGACGTACTATTGATAACTGGTCATTTTCTGATGATTTGGGGAAATGTAGTTTTTTCCCCATTGAAAATGAATGGGAAAAATTTTGGACGTCCATGGACGTCAATGGCAGCACCCCCCATAAGCGTCAATGGAGTTGGGGACTTTTGGGGTATACGTCCTATTAATATCTGGTCATTTTCTGTTGATTTGGGGAAATTTTGTTTTTTCCCCATTGAAAATGAATGGGAAAAATTTTGGACGTCCATGGCCGTCAATGGCATCGACATCCATATAGTCAAATGAATCCAAGTACATTGGCATCAATAGATTCGACATGCATGGCCGTCAATGGCATCAATGCAATGTAAAGTCCATTGGAAATACTATTGAAAGTGAATGGGAACTATTCCCATTGGAAATGAATGGGATAGTTTTTGGCAAATATCCGGAGAACCGTAATTTTTTTCCAAATTCTGTATATAATCTTTATGCCCCCCACCGTCCCGGAATTTTTGATGTCCAAATTATGTGATTTGGTCAAAAATTGTAGGACAAGTAGCGTTTTGAAAAAGTTGTAAAAAATCGGAAAATCGCCGTTTACGGGCGAACGAAAAAATTTTCGGGGTCGTTTGAAAAATTCCCATCGTCGCGCGAAAATTCCGGTCGTGTCGATACTTGAACGGTGCCGATCGCTGGTATGGTTCGGGCTGCGCGGCGCGCCGAAAAACGCGGCGAAACCATTGCATAATAATAACTAGAAACTGCAATTTCGGGAGAAATTACACCTTGGTCTTTCCTCTGTGGAGATACAAATCTTAGCCCCACTAAGGTCTATCAATAGAATGGACCATAATGCCAGTCAATGGCACTAAACAAAATAAAAGCCATTAGAAAAGATTGGGAGAATTGGACGTCCATGGCCGTCAATGGCATCACCCTCCATAAGCGGCAATCCAATCAGGGACATTTGGGGGACACGTCCTAATGATATCTAGTCATTTTCTGTTGATTTGGGGGGGGGAAAAAATTCCCATTGAAAATGAATGGGAAAATTTTTGGACGTCCATGGACGTCAATGTTATCAACTTACATAAGCGTCAATGGAATCCAAGTACATTGGCATCAATAGAATGAACAAACATGAAGAAATGCCATTGGGATTTAATGGGAAGTTTGGACGTCCATGAACGTCAATGGCATCACCCTCCATAAGCGGCAATGCAATCGGGGACATTTGGGGGACACGTCATAATTATATCTAGTCATTTTCTGTTGATTTGGGGAAAAAAAAAAAATCCCATTGAAAATGAATGGGAAAAATTTTGGACGTCCATGGACGTCAATGGTATCAACTTACATAAGCGTCAATGGAATCCAAGTACATTGGCATCAATAGAATGAACAAACATGAAGAAATGCCATTGGAAATAAATGGGAAGTTTGGACGTCCATGGACGTCAATGGCATCACCCTCCATAAGCGGCAATCCTATCGGGGACATTTGGGGGACACGTCCTAATGATATCTAGTCATTTTCTGTTGATTTGGGGAAAAAAAAAAATTCCCATTGAAAATGAATGGGAAAAATTTTGGACGTCCATGGACGTCAATGGTATCAATTTACATAAGCGTCAATGGAATCCAAGTACATTGGCATCAATAGAATGAACAAACATGAAGAAATGCCATTGTAAATTAATGGGAAGTTTGGACGTCCATGAACGTCAATGGCATCACCTTCCATAAGAGGCAATGCAATCGGGGACATTTGGGCGACACGTCCTATTGATATCTAGTCATTTTCTGTTGATTTGGGGAAAAAAAAAAAAATTCCCATTGAAAATGAATGGGAAAAATTTTGGACGTCCATGGACGTCAATGGTATCAACATACATAAGCGTCAATGGAATCCAAGTACGTTGGCATCAATAGAATGAACAAACATGAAGAAATGCCATTGGAAATGAATGGGAAGTTTGGACGTCCATGGACGTCAATGGAATCACCCTCCATAAGCGGCAATGCAATCGGGGACATTTGGGGGACACGTCCTAATGATATCTAGTCATTTTCTGTTGATTTGGGGGAAAAAAAAAAATTCCCATTGAAAATGAATGGGAAAATTTTTGGACGTCCATGGACGTCAATGGCAGCACCCCCCATAAGCGTCAATGGAGTTGGGGACGTTTGGGGTATACATCCTATTAATATCTGGTCATTTTCTGTTGATTTGGGGAAATTTAGTTTTTTCCCCATTGAAAATGAATGGGAAAAATTTTGGACGTCCATGGACGACAATGGCAGCACCCCCTATAAGCCTCAATGGAGTTGGGGACGTTTGGGGGACACGTCCTATTGATATCTGGTCATTTTCTGTTGATTTGGGGAAATTTTGTTTTTTCCCCATTGAAAATGAATGGGAAAAATTTTGGACGTCCATGGCCGTCAATGGCATCGACATCCATATAGTCAATTGAATCCAAGTACATTGGCATCAATAGATTCGACATGCATGGCCGTCAATGGCATCAATGCAATGTAAAGTCCATTGGAAATACTATTGAAAGTGAATGGGAACTTTTCCCATTGGAAATGAATGGGATAGTTTTTGGCAAATATCCGGAGAACCGTAAATTTTTTCCAAATTCTGTATACAATCTTTATGCCCCCCACCGTCCCTGAATTTTTGATGTCCAAATTATGTGATTTGGTCAAAAATTGTAGGACAAGTAGCGTTTTGAAAAAGTTGTAAAAAATCGGAAAATTGCCGTTTACGGGCGAACGAAAAATTTTTCGGGGTCGTTTGAAAAATTCCCATCGTCGCGCGAAAATTCCGGTCGTGTCGATACTTGAACAGTGCCGATCGGTGGTATGGTTCGGGCTGCGCGGCGCACCGAAAAAACGCGGAGAAACCATTGCATAATAATAATAATAACTAGAAACTGCAATTTCGGGAGAAATTACACACCTTGGTCTTTCCTCTGTGGAGATACAGATCTTAGCCCCACTCAGGTCTATCAATAGAATGGACCATAATGCCAGTCAATGGCACTAAACAAAGTAAAAGCCATTAGAAAAGATTGGGAGAATTGGACGTCCATTGCCGTCAATGGCATCACCCTCCATAAGCGGCAATCCAATCAGGGACATTTGGGGGACACGTCCTAATGATATCTAGTCATTTTCTGTTGATTTGGGGAAAAAAAAAAATTCCCATTGAAAATGAATGGGAAAAATTTTGGACGTCCAGGGACGTCAATGGTATCAATTTACATAAGCGTCAATGGAATCCAAGTACATTGGCATCAATAGAATGAACAAACATGAAGAAATGCCATTGGAAATGAATGGGAAGTTTGGACGTCCATGGACGTCAATGGCATCACCCTCCATAAGAGGCAATGCAATCGGGGACATTTGGGGGACACGTCCTATTGATATCTAGTCATTTTCTGTTGATTTGGGAAAAAAAAAAAAATACCATTGAAAATGAATGGGAAAATTTTTGGACGTCCATGGACGTCAATGGTATCAACTTACATAAGCGTCAATGGAATCCAAGTACAGTGGCATCAATAGAATGAACAAACATGAAGAAATGCCATTGGGATTTAATGGGAAGTTTGGACGTCCATGAACGTCAATGGCATCACCCTCCATAAGCGGCAATCCAATCGGTGACATTTGGGGTACACGTCCTTTTGATATCTAGTCATTTTCTGTTGATTTGGGGAAAAAAAAAAAATTCCCATTGAAAATGAATGGGTAAAATTTTGGACGTCCATGGACGTCAATGGCAGCACCCCCCATAAGCGTCAATGGAATTGGGGACGTTTGGGATATACGTCCTATTGATATCTGGTCATTTTCTGTTGATTTGGAGAAATGTAGTTTTTTCCCCATTGAAAATGAATGGGAAAAATTTTGGACGTCCATGTAAGTCAATGGCGGCACCCTTCATAAGCGTCAATGGAATTGGGGAAGTTTGGGGGACACGTCCTATTGATATCTGGTCATTTTCTGTTGATTTGGGGTAATTTTGTTTTTTCCCCATTGAAAATGAATGGGAAAAATTTTGGACGTCCATGGCAGTCAATGGCATCGACATCCATATAGTCAATTGAATCCAAGCACATTGGCATCAGTAGATTCGACATGCATGGCCGTCAATGGCATCAATGCAATGTAAATTCCATTGGAAATCCCATTGGAAGTGAATGGGACTTTTCCCATTCGAAATGAATGGGATAGTTTTTGGCAAATTTCCGAGGAAGCGTAATTTTTTTCCAAATTCTGTATACAAGTTTTATGCCCCTCACCGTCCTGGAATTTTTGATGCCCAAATTGTGTGATTTGGTCAAAAATTGTAGGACTAGATACATTTTGAAACTTTTTTTTTTTTCCGGAAAATTGCCGCTTACGGGCGAAGGGAAAATTTTTCGGGTCCGTTTGAAAAATTCCCATCGTTGCGCAAAAATTCCGGTCGTGCCGATATTTGAACGGTGCCGATCGGTCAAACGGTTCGGGCTGTGCAGCGTGCGTTTTTTTTTCATTCAAAATGAATAGGAAAGTTTTTGGCAAATTTCCGGGGAACCGTAAATTTTTGCCAAATTCTGTATACAACTTTTATGCCCCTCATCGTCCCGGAATTTTTGATACCCAAATTATGTGATTTGGTCAAAAATTGTAGGACTAGATACATTTTTTAACTTTTTTTTTTTTTTCGGAAAATTGCCGTTTACGGGCGAACGGAAAATTTTTCGGGGGATTTTGAAAAAGTCCCTGCGTCGCGCGAAAAATCCGGTCGTGCCGATACTTCAACGGTGCCGATCGGTGGTACGGTTCGGGCTGCGCGGAGCGCCGAAAAAACGCGGAGAATAAGATGATGATATAACTAGAAACTGCAATTTCGGGAGAAATTACACACCTTGGTCTTTCCTCTGTGGAGATACAAATCTTAGCCCCACTCAGGTCTATCAATAGAATGGACCATAATGCCAGTCATTGGCACTAAACAAAGTTAAAGCCATTAGAAAAGATTGGGAGAATTGGACGTCCATGTCCGTCAATGGCAGCACCCTCCATAATTGTTAATGGAATCGGGGAAGTTTGGGGGACACGTCCTATTGATATCTAGTCATTTTCTGTTGATTTGGGAAAAAAAAAAATTCCCATTGAAAATGAATGGGAAAAATTTTGGACGTCCATGGACGTCAATGGTATCAACTTACATAAGCGTCAATGGAATCCAAGTACATTGGCATCAATAAAATGAACAAACATGAAAAAATGCCATTGGAAATGAATGGGAAGTTTGGACATCCGTGGCCGTCAATGGCATCACCCTCCATAAGAGGCAATGCAATCGGGGACATTTGGGGGACACGTCCTATTGATATCTAGTCATTTTCTGTTGATTTGAGGAAAAAAAAAAAATTCCCATTGAAAATGAATGGGAAAAATTTTGGACGTCCATGGACGTCAATGGTATCAACTTACATAAGCGTCAATGGAATCCAAGTACATTGGCATCAATAGAATGAACAAACATGAAGAAATGCCATTGGAAATTAATGGGAAGTTTGGACGTCCGTGGACGTCAATGGCATCACCCTCCATAAGCGGCAATGCAATTGGGGACATTTGGGGGACACGTCCTAATGATATCTAGTCATTTTCTGTTGATTTGGGGAAAAAAAAAAATTCCCATTGAAAATGAATGGGAAAAATTTTGGACGTCCAGGGACGTCAATGGTATCAACTTACATAAGCGTCAATGGAATCCAAGTACATTGGCATCAATAGAATGAACAAACATGAAGAAATGCCAATGGAAATGAATGGGAAGTTTGGACGTCCATGCACGTCAATGGCATTACCCTCCATAAGCGTAAATGCAATCGGGGATATTTGGGGGACACGTCCTATTGATATCTAGTTATTTTCTGTTGATTTGGGGAAAAAAAAAAAAATTCCCATTGAAAATGAATGGGAAAATTTTTGGACGTCCATGGCCGTCAATGGCAGCACCGCCCATAAGCGTCAATGGAGTTGGGGACGTTTGAGGTATACGTCCTATTGATATCTGGTCATTTTCTGTTGATTTGGAGAAATTTAGTTTTTTCCCCATTGAAAATGAATGGGAAACATTTTGGACGTCCATGGACGTCAATGGTATCAACTTACATAAGCGTCAATGGAATCCAAGTACATTGGCATCAATAGAATGAACAAACATGAAGAAATGCCATTGGGATTTAATGGGAAGTTTGGACGTCCATGAACGTCAATGGCATCACCCTCCATAAGCGGCAATGCAATCAGGGACATTTGGGGGACACGTCCTAATGATATCTAGTCATTTTCTGTTGATTTGGGAAAAAAAAAAAATTTCCCATTGAAAATGAATGGGAAAAATTTTGGACGTCCATGGACGTCAATGGTATCAACTTACATAAGCGTCAATGGAATCCAAGTACATTGGCATCAATAGAATGAACAAACATGAAGAAATGCCATTGGAAATTAATGGGAAGTTTGGACGTCCATGGACGTCAATGGCATCACCCTCCATAAGCGGCAATCCAATCGGGGACATTTGGGGTACACGTCCTTTTGATATCTAGTCATTTTCTGTTGATTTGGGGGAAAAAAAAAATTTCCCATTGAAAATGAATGGGTAAAATTTTGGACGTCCATGGACGTCAATGGCAGCACCCCCCATAAGCGTCAATGGAATTGGGGACGTTTGGGATATACGTCCTATTGATATCTGGTCATTTTCTGTTGATTTGGAGAAATGTAGTTTTTTCCCCATTGAAAATGAATGGGAAAAATTTTGGACGTCCATGTAAGTCAATGGCGGCACCCTTCATAAGCGTCAATGGAATTGGGGAAGTTTGGGGGACACGTCCTATTGATATCTGGTCATTTTCTGTTGATTTGGGGTAATTTTGTTTTTTCCCCATTGAAAATGAATGGGAAAAATTTTGGACGTCCATGGCAGTCAGTGGCATCGACATCCATATAGTCAATTGAATCCAAGCACATTGGCATCAGTAGATTCGACATGCATGGCCGTCAATGGCATCAATGCAATGTAAATTCCATTGGAAATCCCATTGGAAGTGAATGGGACTTTTCCCATTCGAAATGAATGGGATAGTTTTTGGCAAATTTCCGAGGAAGCGTAATTTTTTTCCAAATTCTGTATACAACTTTTATGCCCCTCACCGTCCTGGAATTTTTGATGCCCAAATTGTGTGATTTGGTCAAAAATTGTAGGACTAGATACATTTTGAAACTTTTTTTTTTTCCGGAAAATTGCCGTTTACGGGCGAAGGGAAAATTTTTCGGGTCCGTTTGAAAAATTCCCATCGTTGCGCAAAAATTCCGGTCGTGCCGATATTTGAACGGTGCCGATCGGTCAAACGGTTCGGGCTGTGCAGCGTGCGTTTTTTTTTCATTCAAAATGAATAGGAAAGTTTTTGGCAAATTTCCGGGGAACCGTAAATTTTTGCCAAATTCTGTATACAACTTTTATGCCCCTCATCGTCCCGGAATTTTTGATACCCAAATTATGTGATTTGGTCAAAAATTGTAGGACTAGATACATTTTTTAACTTTTTTTTTTTTTCGGAAAATTGCCGTTTACGGGCGAACGGAAAATTTTTCGGGGGATTTTGAAAAAGTCCCTGCGTCGCGCGAAAAATCCGGTCGTGCCGATACTTCAACGGTGCCGATCGGTGGTATGGTTCGGGCTGCGCGGCGCGCCGAAAAAACGCGGAGAATAAGATGATGATATAACTAGAAACTGCAATTTCGGGAGAAATTACACACCTTGGTCTTTCCTCTGTGGAGATACAAATCTTAGCCCCACTCAGGTCTATCAATAGAATGGACCATAATGCCAGTCATTGGCACTAAACAAAGTTAAAGCCATTAGAAAAGATTGGGAGAATTGGACGTCCATGTCCGTCAATGGCAGCACCCTCCATAATTGTTAATGGAATCGGGGAAGTTTGGGGGACACGTCCTATTGATATCTAGTCATTTTCTGTTGATTTGGGAAAAAAAAAAATTCCCATTGAAAATGAATGGGAAAAATTTTGGACGTCCATGGACGTCAATGGTATCAACTTACATAAGCGTCAATGGAATCCAAGTACATTGGCATCAATAAAATGAACAAACATGAAGAAATGCCATTGGAAATGAATGGGAAGTTTGGACATCCGTGGCCGTCAATGGCATCACCCTCCATAAGAGGCAATGCAATCGGGGACATTTGGGGGACACGTCCTATTGATATCTAGTCATTTTCTGTTGATTTGGGGAAAAAAAAAAAATTCCCATTGAAAATGAATGGGAAAAATTTTGGACGTCCATGGACGTCAATGGTATCAACTTACATAAGCGTCAATGGAATCCAAGTACATTGGCATCAATAGAATGAACAAACATGAAGAAATGCCATTGGAAATTAATGGGAAGTTTGGACGTCCGTGGACGTCAATGGCATCACCCTCCATAAGCGGCAATGCAATTGGGGACATTTGGGGGACACGTCCTAATGATATCTAGTCATTTTCTGTTGATTTGGGGAAAAAAAAAAATTCCCATTGAAAATGAATGGGAAAAATTTTGGACGTCCAGGGACGTCAATGGTATCAACTTACATAAGCGTCAATGGAATCCAAGTACATTGGCATCAATAGAATGAACAAACATGAAGAAATGCCAATGGAAATGAATGGGAAGTTTGGACGTCCATGCACGTCAATGGCATTACCCTCCATAAGCGTAAATGCAATCGGGGATATTTGGGGGACACGTCCTATTGATATCTAGTTATTTTCTGTTGATTTGGGGAAAAAAAAAAAAATTCCCATTGAAAATGATTGGGAAAATTTTTGGACGTCCATGGCCGTCAATGGCAGCACCGCCCATAACCGTCAATGGAGTTGGGGACGTTTGGGGTATACGTCCTATTGATATCTGGTCATTTTCTGTTGATTTGGAGAAATTTAGTTTTTTCCCCATTGAAAATGAATGGGAAACATTTTGGACGTCCATGGACGTCAATGGCAGCACCCCCCATAAGCGTCAATGGAGTTGGGGACGTTTGGGGTATACGTCCTATTGATATCTGGTCATTTTCTGTTGATTTGGAGAAATTTAGTTTTTTTCCCCATTGAAAATGAATAGGAAAAATTTTGGACGTCCATGGAAGTCAATGGCGGCACCCTTCAGAAGCGTCAATGGAATTGGGGAAGTTTGGGGGACACGTCCTATTGATATCTGGTCACATACATGACTTTATATACATATCACACAACACTGCATTTGGCAGATGGATAGCTCAGTGTTAATATCGCTGACCTTGGTACGAGAGGATGGTGGTTCGATCCCCGGTCAGTTACCTACTTTATGCGTATACCTCAGAGTGGATTGGACGTCGCCGACGTCAAAAGAGCGGATGACGCCAACGTCCATCGAGAGGACGGCGCCGACGATCAACGAACGGATGGTGACGACGTCCAACGAGCAAACGGCGCCGTCGTCAAAAGTTAGCGTGAGAGGCGGACGTCACCGACGTCAAAAGAGCAGATGATGCCGACATCCCACGTGGGACAGTGACAACATCCAACAAGCAAACGTCAAAAGTGCAGAATGCGATGTCCAACGAGCCGACGTCCAAGACGTCAAAAGAGCAGATGACGCCGACGTCCCCTACGATCAACAAACGGATGGTGACGACGTCCAACGAGCAAACGGCGCCGACGTCAAAAGTTAGCGTGAGAGGCCGACGTCATCGACGTCAAAAGAGCAGATGACGCCGACATCCCATGTGGGACAGTGGCAACGTTCAACAAGCAAAAGTCAAAAGTGCAGAATACAATGTCCAACGAGCGGACGTCACCGACGTCCAAGACCTCAAAAGAGCAGATGACGCCGACGTCCATCGAGCGCACGGTGCCGACATCTCACGTGGAACAGTGATGACGTTCAACAAGCAAACGTCAAAAGTGCAGAATGTGCCGTCTGACGAGCGGACGTCACCGACGTCCAAAGTGCAGAATGCGCCGTCCAACGAGCGGACGTCACCGACGTCCAAAGTGCTGACGCTGCCGACGTCCATCAAGCGGACGGTGCCGACGTCCAACGTGGGACAATGACGACGTTCAACAAGCAAACGTCAAAAGTGCAGAATGCGCCGTCTTACGTCCAACGAGCGGATGGTGACGATGTCAAATGAGTGGACGACGCCGACGTCCAAAGTTTGGCGACGTCCAACGAGCGGACGTCACCAACGTCCAAGACGTCAAAAGAGCAGATGACGCCGACGTCCATCGAGAGGACGGTGCCGACATCTCACGTGGAACATTGACGACGTTCAACAAGCAAACGTCAAAAGTGCAGAATGCGCCGTCCAACGAGTGGACGTCACCGACGTCCAAAGTGCAGAATGCGCCGTCCAACGAGCGGACGTCACCGACGTCCAAAGTGCTGACGGCGCCGACGTCCAACGAGCGGACTTCGCCGACGTCCAAAGTGCTGACGCTGCCGACGTCCATAGAGCGGACGGTGCCGACGTCCAACGTGGGACAATGACGACGTTCAACAAGCAAACGTCAAAAGTGCAGAATGCGCCGTCTTACGTCCAACGAGCGGATGGTGACGATGTCAAAAGAGTGGACGACGCCGACGTCCAAAGTTTGGCGACGTCCAACGAGCGGACGTCACCGACGTCCTAATTGCTGTCGCTTCCGACGTCCAAAGTGCTGACGCTGCCGACATCCAACATAAAGACGGCGCCGACTTCCAACGAGCGGACGGCGCCGACGTCCAATGAGCGGACGGTGACGACGTCCAACTAGCAAACGTCGCCGACGTCCAACATGCGGATGACGCCGACGTCCAGTCGACGAAGTCCAACGTGCGGATGACGCCGACGTCCCATAAATTCCAATTGAAAATGAATGGGAAAAATATTGGACGTCCATGGACGTCAATGGTATCAACTTACATAGGGGTCAATGGAATCCAAGTACATTGGCATCAATAAAATGAAAAAACATAATTAAATGCCATTAGAAATGAATGGGAAATTTGGACGTCCATGGACGTCAATGGCATCACTCTTCACAAGCGTCAAAGGAATTGGGGAAGTTTGGGGGACACGTCCTATTGATATCTGGTCATTTATTGTTGATTTGGGGAAAAAAGAAGAAATTCCCATTGAAAATGAATGGGAAAAATTTTGGACGTCCATGGACGTCAATGGTATCAACTTACATAAGCGTCAATGGAATCCAAGTACATTGGAATCAATAGAATGAACAAACATGAAGAAATGACATTGGAAATGAATGGTAAGTTTGGACGTCCATGGACGTCAATGGCATCACCCTCCATAAGCGGCAATGCGATCGGGGACATTTGGGGGACACGTCCTAATGATATCTAGTCATTTTCTGTTGATTTAGGGAAAAAAAAAAATTTTCCCATTGAAAATGAATGGGAAAAATTTTGGACGTCCATGGACGTCAATGGTATCAACTTACATAAGCGTCAATGGAATCCAAGTACATTGGCATCAATAGAATGAACAAACATGAAGAAATGCCATCGGAAATGAATGGGAAGTTTCGACGTCCGTGGACGTCAATGGCATCACCCTCCATAAGCAGCAATGCAATCGGGGACATTTGGGGGACACGTCCTCTTGATATCTAGTCATTTTCTGTTGATTTGGGGAAAAAAAAAAAAATCCCATTGAAAATGAATGGGAAAAATTTTGGACGTCCATGGACGTCAATGGCAGCACCCCCCATAAGCGTCAATGGAGTTGGGGACGTTTGGGGTATACGTCCTATTGATATCTGGTCATTTTCTGTTGATTTGGGGAAATGTAGTTTTTTCCCCATTGAAAATGAATGGGAAAAATTTTGGACGTCCATGGACGTCAATGGCAGCACCCCCTATAAGCGTCAATGGAGTTGGGGACGTTTGGGGGACACGTCCTATTGATATCTGGTCATTTTCTGTTGATTTGGGGAAATGTAGTTTTTTCCCCATTGAAAATGAATGGGAAAAATTTTGGACGTCCATGGCCGTCAATGGCATCGACATCCATATAGTCAATTGAATCCAAGAACATTGGCATCAATAGATTCGACATGCATGGCCGTCAATGGCAATGCAATGTAAAGTCCATTGGAAATCCTATTGAAAGTGAATGGGAACTTTTCCCATTAGAAATGAATGGGATAGTTTTTGGCAAATATCCGGGGAACCGTAAATTTTTTCCAAATTCTGTATACAACTTTTATGCCCCTCACCGTCCCGGAATTTTTGATGCCCAAATTATGTGATTTGGTCAAAAATTGTAGGACTAGATACATTTTGAAACTTTTTTTTTTGTCACGGAAAATTGCCGTTTACGGACGAACGGAAAAATTTTCGGGGCCATTTGTAAAGTTTCCTGTGTCACGCGAAAATTCCGGTCGTGCCGATACTTGAACGGTGCCGATCGGTCTAACGGTTCGGGCTGTGAAGCGCGCGTTTTTTTTCCATTCAAAATGAATAGGAAAGTTTTTGGCAAATTTCCGGGGAACCGTAAATTTTTGCCAAATTCTGTATACGACTTTTATGCCCCTCACCGTCCCGGAATTTTTGATACCCAAATTACGTGATTTGGTCAAAAATTGTAGGACTAGATACATTTTTAAAGTTTTTTTTTTTTTCGGAAAATTGCCGTTTACGGGCGAACGGAAAATTTTTCGGGGCCGTTTGAAAAATTCCCATCGTCGCGCGAAAATTCCGGTCGTGCCGATATTTGAACGGTACCGATCGGAGGTACGGTTCGGGCTGCGCGGCGCGCCGAAAAAAACGTCAACAATTATTGAATAATAATAATAACTAGAAACTGCAATTTCGGGAGAAATTACACACCTTGGTCTTTCCTCTGTGGAGATACAGATCTTAGCCCCACTCAGGTCTATCAATAGAATGGATCATAATACCAGTCATTTGCACAAATCAAAGTAAAAGCCATTAGAAATGAATGGGAGAATTGGACGTCCATGGACGTCAATGGCATCACCCTCCATAAGCGGCAATGCAATCGGGGACATTTGGGGGACACTTCCTAATGATATCTAGTCATTTTCTGTTGATTTGGGGAAAAAAAAAAAAATCCCATTGAAAATGAATGGGAAAAATTTTGGACGTCCATGGACGTCAATGGTATCAACTTACATAAGCGTCAATGGAATCCAAGTACATTGGCATCAATAGAATGAACAAACATGAAGAAACGCCATTGGAAATTAATGGGAAGTTTGGACGTCCGTGGACGTCAATGGCATCACCCTCCATAAGCAGCAATGCAATCGGGGACATATGGGGGACACGTCCTATTAATATCTAGTCATTTTCTGTTGATTTGGGGAAAAAAAAAAAATTCCCATTGAAAATGAATGGGAAAAATTTTGGACGTCCATGGACGTCAATGGTATCAACTTACATAAGCGTCAATGGAATCCAAGTACATTGGCATCAATAGAATGAACAAACATGAAGAAATGCCATTGGGATTTAATGGGAAGTTTGGACGTCCATGAACGTCAATGGCATCACCCTCCATAAGCGGCAATGCAATCGGGGACATTTGGGGGACACGTCCTAATGATATCTAGTCATTTTCTGTTGATTTGGGGAAAAAAAAAAATTTCCCATTGAAAATGAATGGGAAAAATTTTGGACGTCTATGGACGTCAATGGTATCAACTTACATAAGCGTCAATGGAATCTAAGTACATTGGCATCAATAGAATGAACAAACATGAAGAAATGCCATTGGAATAAATGGGAAGTTTGGACGTCCCTGGACGTCAATGGCATCACCCTCCATAAGCAGCAATGCAATTGGGGACATTTGGGGGACACGTCCTATTGATATCTAGTCATTTTCTGTTGATTTGGGGAAAAAAAAAAAATTCCCATTGAAAATGAATGGGAAAATTTTTGGACGTCCATGGACGTCAATGGCAGCACCCCCCATAAGCGTCAATGGAGTTGGGGACGTTTGAGGTATACGTCCTATTGATATCTGGTCATTTTCTGTTGATTTGGAGAAATTTAGTTTTTTCCCCATTGAAAATGAATGGGAAAAATTTTGGACGTCCATGGAAGTCAATGGCAGCACCCCCCATAAGCGTCAATGGAGTTGGGGACGTTTGGGGTATACGTCCTATTGATATCTGGTCATTTTCTGTTGATTTGGAGAAATTTAGTTTTTTCCCCATTGAAAATGAATGGGAAAAATTTTGGACGTCCATGTAAGTCAATGGCGGCGCCCTTCATAATCGTCAATGGAATTGGGGAAGTTTGGGGGACACGTCCTATTGATATCTGGCCATTTTCTGTTGATTTGGGGAAATTTTGTTTTTTCCCCATTGAAAATGAATGGGAAAAATTTTGGACGTCCATGGCCGTCAATGGCATCGACATCCATATAGTCAATTGAATCCAAGTACATTGGCATCAGTAGATTCGACATGCATGGCCGTCAATGGCATCAATGCAATGTAAATTCCATTGGAAATCCCATTGGAAGTGAATGGGAACTTTTCCCATTCGAAATGAATGGGATAGTTTTTGGCAAATTTCCGAGGAAGCGTAATTTTTTTCCAAATTCTGTATACAACTTTTATGCCCCTCACCGTCCCGGAATTTTTGATGGCCAAATTATGTGATTTGGTCAAAAATTGTAGGACTAGATACATTTTGAAACTTTTTTTTTTTTCACGGAAAATTGCCGTTTACGGACGAACGGAAAAATTTTCGGGGCCATTTGTAAAGTTTCCTGTGTCACGCGAAAATTCCGGTCGTGCCGATACTTGAACGGTGCCGATCGGTCTCACGGTTCGGGCTGTGAAGCGCGCGTTTTTTTTCCATTCAAAATGAATAGGAAAGTTTTTGGCAAATTTCCGGGGAACCGTAAATTTTTGCCAAATTCTGTATACAACTTTTATGCCCCTCAATGTCCCGGAATTTTTGATGCCCAAATTATGCGATTTGGTCAAAAATTGTAGGACTAGATACATTTTGAAACTTTTTTTTTTTTCCGGAAAATTGCCGTTTACGGGCGAACGGAAAATTTTTCGGGGCCGTTTGAAAAATTCCCATCGTCGCGCGAAAATTCCGGTCGTGCCGATACTTGAACGGTACCGATCGGAGGTACGGTTCGGGCTGCACGGCGCGCCGAAAAAAACGTCAACAATTATTGAATAATAATAATAAAGAAATAAAAAATAAAGAAGTACAATAAAGTTGTACAACAACATAACCTTGTTCTTTCCCTTGGAAAGACCAAGGTAACTAGAAACTGCAATTTCGGGAGAAATTACACCTTGGTCTTTCCTCTGTGGAGATACAGATCTTAGCCCCACGCAGGTCTATCAATAGAATGGACCATAATGCCAGTCAATGGCACTAAACAAAGTAAAAGCCATTAGAAAAGATTGGGAGAATTGGACGTCCATGTCCGTCAATGGCAGCACCCTCCATAAGCATCAATGTAAGTTTGAGGGACACGTCCGATTGATATCAGGTCATTTTTTGTTGATTTGGGGGAGAAAAAAAAAATTCCCATTGAAAATGAATGGGAAAAATTTTGGACGTCCATGGACGTCAATGGTATCAACTTACATAAGCGTCAATGGAATCCAAGTACTTTGGCATCAATAGAATGAACAAACATGAAGAAATGCCATTGGAAATGAATGGGAAGTTTGGAAAGTCCATGGACGTCAATGGCATCACCCTCCATAAGCGGCAATGCAATCGGGGACATTTGGGGGACACGTCCTAATGATATCTAGTCATTTTCTGTTGATTTGGGGAAAAAAAAAAAAATCCCATTGAAAATGAATGGGAAAAATTTTGGACGTCCATGGACGTCAATGGTATCAACTTACATAGGCGTCAATGGAATCCAAGTACATTGGCATCAATAGAATGAACAAACATGAAGAAATGCCATTGGAAATGAATGGGAAGTTTGGACGTCCATGGACGTCAATGGCATCACCCTCCATCAGCGGCAATGCAATCGGGGACATTTGGGGGACAAGTCCTAATGATATCTAGTCATTTTCTTTTGATTTGGGGAAAAAAAAAATTTCCCATTGAAAATGAATGGGAAAAATTTTGGACGTCCATGGACGTCAATGGTATCAACTTACATAAGCGTCAATGGAATCCAAGTACATTGGCATCAATAGAATGAACAAACATGAAGAAATGCCATTGGAAATGAATGGGAAGTTTGGACGTCCATGAACGTCAATGGCATCACCCTCCATAAGCGTAAATGGAATTGGGGACGTTTGGGGTATACGTCCTATTAATATCTGGTCATTTTCTGTTGATTTGGGGAAATTTAGTTTTTTCCCCATTGAAAATGAATGGGAAAATTTTTGGACGTCCATGGACGTCAATGGCAGCACCCCCTATAAGCGTCAATGGAGTTAGGGACGTTTGGGGGAGACGTCCTATTGATAACTGGTCATTTCCTGATGATTTGGGGAAATTTAGTTTTTTCCCCATTGAAAATGAATGGGAAAAATTTTGGACGTCCATGGACGTCAATGGCAGCACCCACTATAAGCGTCAATGGAGTTGGGGACGTTTGGGGGACACGTCCTATTGATATCTTGTCATTTTCTGTTGATTTGGGGAAATGTAGTTTTTTCCCCATTGAAAATGAATGGGAAAATTTTTGGACGTCCATGGCAGTCAATGGCAGCACCCCCTATAAGCGTCAATGGAGTTGGGGACGTTTGGGGGACACGTCCTATTGATATCTTGTCATTTTCTATTGATTTGGGGAAATGTAGTTTTTTCCCCATTGAAAATGAATGGGAAAAATTTTGGACGTCCATGGCCGTCAGTGGCATCGACATCCATATAGTCAATTGAACCCAAGTACATTGGCATCAATAGATTCGACATGCATGGCCGTCAATGGCATCAATGCAATGTAAATTCCATTGGAAATCCCATTGAAATGAATGGGAAATTTTCCCATTAGAAATGAATGGGATAGTTTTTGGCAAATATCCGGGGAAGCGTAAATTTTTTCCAAATTCTGTATACAACTTTTATGCCCCTCACCGTCCCGGAATTTTTGATACCCAAATTATGTGATTTGGTCAAAAATTGTAGGACTAGATACATTTTGAAAAAAAAAAAAAAAATCTGGAAAATTGCCGTTTGCGGGAAAACGGAAATTTTTTCGGGGCCCTTTTTAAAAAAGCCATCGTCGCGCAAAAATTCCGGACGTTTCGATATCCGAACGGTGCCGATCGGTGCAGCGGTTCGGGCTGTGCGGCGCGCCGAAAAAACGCGGAGAATAAGATGAATAATAATAATAACTAGTCATTTTCTGTTGATTTGGGAAAAAAAAAAATTCCCATTGAAAATGAATGGGAAAAATTTTGGACGTCCATGGACGTCAATGGTATCAACTTACATAAGCGTCAATGGAATCCAAGTACATTGGCATCAATAAAATGAACAAACATGAAGAAATGCCATTGGAAATGAATGGGAAGTTTGGACGTCCATGAACATCAATGGCATCACCCTCCATAAGCGGCAATGCAATCGGGGACATTTGGGGGACACGTCCTAATGATATCTAGTCATTTTCTGTTGATTTTGGAAAAAAAAAAAATTCCCATTGAAAATGAATGGGAAAAATTTTGGACGTCCATGGACGTCAATGGTATCAACTTACATAAGCGTCAATGGAATCCAAGTACATTGGCATCAATAGAATGAACAAACATGAAGAAATGCCTTTGGAAATGAATGGGAAGTTTGGACGTCCATGAACGTCAATGGCATCACCCTCCATGAGCGGCAATGCAATCGGGGACATTTGGGGGACACGTCCTAATGATATCTAGTCATTTTCTGTTGATTTGGGGAAAAAAAAAAAAATTCCCATAGAAAATGAATGGGAAAAATTTTGGACGTCCATGGACATCAATGGTATCAACTTACATAAGCGTCAATGGAATCCAAGTACATTGGCATCAATAGAATGAACAAATATGAAGAAATGCCTTTGGAAATGATTGGGAAGTTTGGATGTCCATGGACGTCAATGGCATCACCCCCCATAAGCGGCAATGCAATCGGGGACATTTGGGGGACAAGTCCTAATGATATCTAGTCATTTTCTGTTGATTTGGGGAAAAAAAAAAATTTCCCATTAAAAATGAATGGGAAAAATTTTGGACGTCCATGGACGTCAATGGCAGCACCCCCCATAAGCGTCAATGGAGTTGGGGACGTTTGGGGTATACGTCCTATTGATATCTGGTCATTTTCTGTTGATTTGGAGAAATGTAGTTTTTTCCCCATTGAAAATGAATGGGAAAAATTTTGGACGTCCATGGACGTCAATGGTATCAACTTACATAAGCGTCAATGGAATCCAAGTACATTGGCATCAATAGAATGAACAAACATGAAGAAATGCCATTGGAATTGAATGGGAAGTTTGGACGTCCATGAACGTCAATGGCATCACCCTCCATTAGCGGCAATCCAAGTACATTGGCATCAATAGAATGAACAAACATGAAGAAATGCCATTGGAAATGAATGGGAAGTTTGGACGTCCATGAACGTCAATGGCATCACCCTCCATTAGCGGCAATGCAATTGGGGACATTTGGGGGACACGTCCTATTGACATCTGGTCATTTTGTTTTGATTTTGGGAAAAAAAAAAAAATTCCTATTGAAAATGAATGGGAAAAATTTTGGACGTCCATGGACGTCAATGGCAGCAACCCCCATAAGCGTCAATGGAGTTGGGGACGTTTGGGGTTTACGTCCTATTAATATCTGGTCATTTTCTGTTGATTTGGGGAAATTTAGTTTTTTCCCCATTGAAAATGAATGGGAAAATTTTTGGACGTTCATCGAAGTCAATGGCGGCACCCTTCATAAGCGTCAATGGAGTTGGGGACGTTTGGGGGACACGTCCTATTGATATCTGGTCATTTTCTGTTGATTAGGGGAAATTGTATTTTGTCCCCATTAAAAATGAATGGGAAAAATTTTGGACGTCCATGGCCGTCAATGGCATCGACATCCATATAGTCAATAGAATCCAAGTACATTGGCATCAATAGATTTGACATGCATGGCCGTCAATGGCATCAATGCAATGTAAATTCCATTGAAATCCCATTGTAAGTGAATGGGAACTTTTCCCATTAGAAATGAATGGGAGAGTTTTTGGCCAATTTCCGGGGAACCGTAAAGTTTTGCCAAATTCTGTATACAACTTTTATGCCCCTCACCGTCCCGGAATTTTTGATACCCAAATTATGTGATTTGGTCAAAAATTGTAGGACTAGATACATTTTTAAACTTTTTTTTTTTTCCGGAAAATTGCCGTTTACGGGCGAACGGAAAATTTTTCGGGGGATTTTGAAAAAGTCCCCGCGTCGCGCGAAAAATCCGGTCGTGTCAATACTTGAATGGTGCCGATCAGTGGTACGGTTCGGGCTGCGCGGCGCGCCGAAAAAACGCGGAGAATAAGATGATGATATAATAAATAATAATAATAATAATAATAAGGCGAATAAAGTTGCAGAATAACAATACCTTGTTCTTTCCATAGGAAAGACCAAGGTAATAACTAGAAACTGCAATTTCGGGAGAAATTACACACCTTGGTCTTTCCTCTGTGGAGATACAAATCTTAGCCCCACTCAGGTCTATCAATAGAATGGACCATAATGCCAGTCATTGGCACTAAACAAAGTTAAAGCCATTAGAAAAGATTGGGAGAATTGGACGTCCATGTCCGTCAATGGCAGCACCCTCCATAATTGTTAATGGAATCGGGGAAGTTTGGGGGACACGTCCTATTGATATCTAGTCATTTTCTGTTGATTTGGGAAAAAAAAAAAAATTCCCATTGAAAATGAATGGGAAAAATTTTGGACGTCCATGGACGTCAATGATATCAACTTACATAAGCGTCAATGGAATCCAAGTACATTGGCATCAATAAAATGAACAAACATGAAGAAATGCCATTGGAAATGAATGGGAAGTTTGGACGTCCATGAACGTCAATGGCATCACCCTCCATAAGCGGCAATGCAATCGGGGACATTTGGGGGACACGTCCTAATGATATCTAGTCATTTTCTGTTGATTTGGGGAAAAAAAAAAAATCCCATTGAAAATGAATGGGAAAAATTTTGGACGTCCATGGACGTCAATGGTATCAACTTACATAAGCGTCAATGGAATCCAAGTACATTGGCATCAATAGAATGAACAAACATGAAGAAATGCCTTTGGAAATGAATGGGAAGTTTGGACGTCCATGGACGTCAATGGCATCACCCCCCATAAGCGGCAATGCAATCGGGGACATTTGGGGGACACGTCCTAATGATATCTAGTCATTTTCTGTTGATTTGGGGAAAAAAAAAAATTTCCCATTGAAAATGAATGGGAAAAATTTTGGACGTCTATGGACGTCAATGGTATCAACTTACATAAGCGTCAATGGAATCCAAGTACATTGGCATCAATAGAATGAACAAACATGAAGAAATGCCATTGGAAATTAATTGGAAGTTTGGACGTCCGTGGACGTCAATGGCATCACCCTCCATAAGCAGCAATGCAATCGGGCACATTTGGGGGAAACGTCCTATTGATATCTAGTCATTTTCTGTTGATTTGGGGAAAAAAAAAAAAAATCCCATTGAAAATGAATGGGAAAAATTTTGGACGTCCATGGACGTCAATGGTATCAACTTACATAAGCGTCAATGGAATCCAAGTACATTGGCATCAAAAGAATGAACAAACATGAAGAAATGCCATTGGAAATGAATGGGAAGTTTGGACGTCCCTGGACGTCAATGGCATCACCCTCCATAAGCAGCAATGAAATCGGGGACATTTGGGGGACAGGTCCTATTGATATCTAGTCATTTTCTGTTGATTTGGGGAAAAAAAAAATTTTCCCATTGAAAATGAATGGGAAAAATTTTGGACGTCCATGGACGTCAATGGCATCACCCTCCATAAGCAGCAATGCAATCGGGGACATTTGGGGGACACGTCCTAATGATATCTAGTCATTTTCTGTTGAATTGGGGGAAAAAAAAAAATTCCCATTGAAAATGAATGGGAAAAATTTTGGACGTCCATGGACGTCAATGGTATCAACTTACATAAGCGTCAATGGAATCCAAGTACATTGGCATCAATAGAATGAACAAACATGAAGAAATGCCTTTGGAAATGAATGGGAAGTTTGGACGTCCATGGACGTCAATGGCATCACCCCCCATAAGCGGCAATACAATCGGGGACATTTGGGGGACACGTCCTAATGATATCTAGTCATTTTCTGTTGATTTGGGGAAAAAAAAAAAATTCCCATTGAAAATGAATGGGAAAAATTTTGGACGTCCATGGACGTCAATGGTATCAACTTACATAAGCGTCAATGGAATCCAAGTACATTGGCATCAATAGAATGAACAAACATGAAGAAATGCCATTGGAAATTAATGGGAAGTTTGGACGTCCGTGGACGTCAATGGCATCACCCTCCATAAGCAGCAATGCAATCGGGCACATTTGGGGGACACGTCCTAATGATATCTAGTCATTTTCTGTTGAATTAGGGAAAAAAAAAAAATTCCCATTGAAAATGAATGGGAAAAATTTTGGACGTCCATGGACGTCAATGGCATCAACTTACATAAGCGTCAATGGAATCCAAGTACATTGGCATCAATAGAATGAACAAACATGAAAAAATGCCTTTGGAAATGAATGGGAAGTTTGGACGTCCATGGACGTCAATGGCATCACCCCCCATAAGCGGCAATGCAATCGGGGACATTTGGGGGACACGTCCTAATGATATCTAGTCATTTTCTGTTGATTTGGGGAAAAAAAAAAAATTCCCATTGAAAATGAATGGGAAAAATTTTGGACGTCCATAGACGTCAATGGTATCAACTTACATAAGCGTCAATGGAATCCAAGTACATTGGCATCAATAGAATGAACAAACATGAAGAAATGCCATTGGAAATTAATGGGAAGTTTGGACGTCCGTGGACGTCAATGGCATCACCCTCCATAAGCAGCAATGCAATCGGGCACATTTGGGGGAAACGTCCTATTGATATCTAGTCATTTTCTGTTGATTTGGGGAAAAAAAAAAAATTCCCATTGAAAATGAATGGGAAAAATTTTGGACGTCCATGGACGTCAATGGTATCAACTTACATAAGCGTCAATGGAATCCAAGTACATTGGCATCAAAAGAATGAACAAACATGAAGAAATGCCATTGGAAATAAATGGGAAGTTTAGACGTCCCTGGACGTCAATGGCATCACCCTCCATAAGCAGCAATGCAATCGGGGACATTTGGGGGACAGGTCCTATTGATATCTAGTCATTTTCTGTTGATTTGGGGGAAAAAAAAAAATTTCCCATTGAAAATGAATGGGTAAAATTTTGGACGTCCATGGACGTCAATGGCAGCACCCCCCATAAGCGTCAATGGAATTGGGGACGTTTGGGATATACGTCCTATTGATATCTGGTCATTTTCTGTTGATTTGGAGAAATGTAGTTTTTTCCCCATTGAAAATGAATGGGAAAAATTTTGGACGTCCATGGAAGTCAATGGCGGCACCCTTCATAAGCGTCAATGGAATTGGGGAAGTTTGGGGGACACGTCCTATTGATATCTGGTCATTTTCTGTTGATTTGGGGAAATTTTGTTTTTTCCCCATTGAAAATGAATGGGAAAAATTTTGGACGTCCATGGCAGACAATGGCATCGACATCCATATAGTCAATTGAATCCAAGTACATTGGCATCAGTAGATTCGACATGCATGGCCGTCAATGGCATCAATGCAATGTAAATTCCATTGGAAATCCCATTGGAAGTGAATGGGACTTTTCCCATTCGAAATGAATGGGACAGTTTTTGGCAAATTTCCGAGGAAGCGTAATTTTTTTCCAAATTCTGTATACAACTTTTATGCCCCTCACCGTCCCGGAATTTTTGATGCCCAAATTGTGTGATTTGGTCAAAAATTGTAGGACTAGATACATTTTGAAACTTTTTTTTTTTTTCCGGAAAATTGCCGTTTACGGGCGAAGGGAAAATTTTTCGGGTCCGTTTGAAAAATTCCCATCGTCGCGCGAAAATTCCGGTCGTGCCGATATTTGAACGGTGCCGATCGGTCAAACGGTTCGGGCTGTGCAGCGTGCGTTTTTTTTTCATTCAAAATGAATAGGAAAGTTTTTGGCAAATTTCCGGGGAACCGTAAATTTTTGCCAAATTCTGTATACAACTTTTATGCCCCTCACCGTCCCGGAATTTTTGATACCCAAATTATGTGATTTGGTCAAAAATTGTAGGACTAGATACATTTTGAAACTTTTTTTTTTTTCCGGAAAATTGCCGTTTACGGGCGAACGGAAAATTTTTCGGGGCCGTTTGAAAAATTCCCATCGTCGCGCGAAAATTCCGGTCGTGCCGATACTTGAACGGTGCCGATCGGTGGTATGGTTCGGGCTGCGTGGCGCGCCGAAAAAACGCGGAGAATAAGATGATGATATAACTAGAAACTGCAATTTCGGGAGAAATTACACACCTTGGTCTTTCCTCTGTGGAGATACAAATCTTAGCCCCACTCAGGTCTATCAATAGAATGGACCATAATGCCAGTCATTGGCACTAAACAAAGTTAAAGCCATTAGAAAAGATTGGGAGAATTGGACGTCCATGTCCGTCAATGGCAGCACCCTCCATAATTGTTAATGGAATCGGGGAAGTTTGGGGGACACGTCCTATTGATATCTAGTCATTTTCTGTTGATTTGGGGAAAAAAAAAATTTTCCCATTGAAAATGAATGGGAAAAATTTTGGACGTCCATGGACGTCAATGGTATCAACTTACATAAGCGTCAATGGAATCCAAGTACATTGGCATCAATAAAATGAACAAACATGAAGAAATGCCATTGGAAATGAATGGGAAGTTTGGACGTCCATGAACGTCAATGGCATCACCCTCCATAAGCGGCAATGCAATCGGGGACATTTGGGGGACACGTCCTAATGATATCTAGTCATTTTCTGTTGATTTGGGGAAAAAAAAAAAAATCCCATTGAAAATGAATGGGAAAAATTTTGGACGTCCATGGACGTCAATGGTATCAACTTACATAAGAGTCAATGGAATCCAAGTACATTGGCATCAATAGAATGAACAAACATGAAGAAATGCCTTTGGAAATGAATGGGAAGTTTGGACGTCCATGGACGTCAATGGCATCACCCCCCATAAGCGGCAATGCAATCGGGGACATTTGGGGGACACGTCCTAATGATATCTAGTCATTTTCTGTTGATTTGGGGAAAAAAAAAAATGTTCCCATTGAAAATGAATGGGAAAAATTTTGGACGTCCATGGACGTCAATGGTATCAACTTACATAAGCGTCAATGGAATCCAAGTACATTGGCATCAAAAGAATGAACAAACATGAAGAAATGCCATTGAAAATGAATGGGAAGTTTGGACGTCCCTGGACGTCAATGGCATCACCCTCCATAAGCAGCAATGCAATCGGGGACATTTGGGGGACAGGTCCTATTGATATCTGGTCATTTTTTGTTGATTTGGGGAAAAAAAAAAAATTCCCATTGAAAATGAATGGGAAAAATTTTGGACGTCCATGGACGTCAATGGTATAAACTTACATAAGCGTCAATGGATACCAAGTACATTGGCATCAATAGAATGAACAAACATGAAGAAATGCCATTGGAAATGAATGGGAAGTTTGGACGTCCGTGGACGTCAATGGCATCACCCTCCATAAGAGGCTAGCAATCGGGGACATTTGGGGGACACGTCCTATTGATATCTAGTCATTTTCTGTTGATTTGGGGGAAAAAAAAAATTCCCATTGAAAATGAATGGGAAAATTTTTGGACGTCCATGGACGTCAATGGTATCAACTTACATAAGCGTCAATGGAATCCAAGTACATTGGCATCAATAGAATGAACAAACATGAAGAAATGCCATTGGGATTTAATGGGAAGTTTGGACGTCAATGAATGTCAATGGCATCACCCTCCATAAGCGGGAATGCAATCGGGGACATTTGGGGGACACGTCCTAATGATATCTAGTCATTTTCTGTTGATTTGGGGAAAAAAAAAAAATTCCCATTGAAAATGAATGGGAAAATTTTTGGACGTCCATGGACGTCAGTGGTATCAACTTACATAAGCGTCAATGGAATCCAAGTACATTGGCATCAATAGAATGAACAAACATGAAGAAATGCCATTGGGATTTAATGGGAAGTTTGGACGTCAATGAATGTCAATGGCATCACCCTCCATAAGCGGGAATGCAATCGGGGACATTTGGGGGACACGTCCTAATGATATCTAGTCATTTTCTGTTGATTTGGGGAAAAAAAAAAAATTCCCATTGAAAATGAATGGGAAAATTTTTGGACGTCCATGGGTGTCAATGGTATCAATTTACATAAGCGTCAATGGAATCCAAGTACATTGGCATCAATAGAATGAACTAACATGAAGAAATGCCATTGGAAATGAATGGGAAGTTTGGACGTCCATGAACGTCAATGGCATCACCCTCCATAAGAGGCAATGCAATCGGGGACATTTGGGGGACACGTCCTATTGATATCTAGTCATTTTCTGTTGATTTGGGGGGGAAAAAAAATTCCCATTGAAAATGAATGGGAAAATTTTTGGACGTCCATGGACGTCAATGGTATCAACTTACATAAGCGTCAATGGAATCCAAGTACATTGGCATCAATAGAATGAACAAACATGAAGAAATGCCATTGGGATTTAATGGGAAGTTTGGACGTCCATGAACGTCAATGGCATCACCTTCCATAAGCGGGAATGCAATCGGGGACATTTGGGGGACACGTCCTATTGATATCTAGTCATTTTCTGTTGATTTGGGGGAAAAAAAAAATGTTCCCATTGAAAATGAATGGGAAAAATTTTGGACATCCATGGACGTCAATGGTATCATCTTACATAACCGTCAATGGAATCCAAGTACATTGGCATCAATAGAATGAACAAACATGAAGAAATGCCATTGGAAATGAATGGGAAGTTTGGACGTCCATGGACGTCAATGGAATCACCCTTCATAAGCGGCAATGCAATCGGGGACATTTGGGGGACACGTCCTAATGATATCTAGTCCTTTTCTGTTGATTTGGGGAAAAAAAAAAAATTCCCATTGAAAATGAATGGGAAAATTTTTGGACGTCCATGGACGTCAATGGCAGCACTCCCCATAAGCGTCAATGGAGTTGGGGACGTTTGGGGGACACGTCCTATTGATATCTGGTCATTTTCTGTTGATTTGGGGAAATGTAGTTTTTTCCCCATTGAAAATGAATGGGAAAATTTTTGGACGTCCATGGCCGTCAATGGCATCGACATCCATATAGTCAATTGAATCCAAGTACATTGGCATCAATAGATTCGACATGCATGGCCGTCAATGGCATCAATGCAATGTAAATTCCATTGAAATCCCATTGTAAGTGAATGGGAACTTTTCCCATTAGAAATGAATGGGAGAGTTTTTGGCAAATTTCCGGGGAACCGTAAATTTTTTCCAAATTCTGTATACAACTTTTATGCCCCTCACCGTCCCGGAATTTTTGATACCCAAATTATGTGATTTGGTCAAAAATTGTAGGACTAGATACATTTTGAAAAAAAAAAAAAAATCTGGAAAATTGCCGTTTGCGGGAAAACGGAAAATTTTTCGGGGCCCTTTTTAAAAAAGCCATCGTCGCGCAAAAATTCCGGACGTTTCGATATCCGAACGGTGCCGATCGGTGCAGCGGTTCGGGCTGTGCGGCGCGCCGAAAAAACGCGGAGAATAAGATGAATAATAATAATAAAATTAAAAATAATAAAAATAAGTACGATAAAGTTGTACAACAACATAACCTTGTTCTTTCCCTTGGAAAGACCAAGGTAACTAGAAACTGCAATTTCGGGAGAAATTACACACCTTGGTCTTTCCTCTGTGGAGATACAAATCTTAGCCCCACTCAGGTCTATCAATAGAATGGACCATAATGCCAGTCATTGGCACTAAACAAAGTTAAAGTCATTAGAAAAGATTGGGAGAATTGGACGGCCATGTCCGTCAATGGCAGCACCCTCCATAATTGTTAATGGAATCGGGGAAGTTTGGGGGACACGTCCTATTGATATCTAGTCATTTTCTGTTGATTTGGGGAAAAAAAAAAATTCCCATTGAAAATGAATGGGAAAAATTTTGGACGTCCATGGACGTCAATGATATCAACTTACATAAGCGTCAATGGAATCCAAGTACATTGGCATCAATAAAATGAACAAACATGAAGAAATGCCATTGGAAATTAATGGGAAGTTTGGACGTCCATGAACGTCAATGGCATCACCCTCCATAAGCGGCAATGCAATCGGAGACATTTGGGGGACACGTCCTGATGATATCTAGTCATTTTCTGTTGATTTGGGAAAAAAAAAAAAATCCCATTGAAAATGAATGGGAAAAATTTTGGACGTCCATGGACGTCAATGGTATCAACTTACATAAGCGTCAATGGAATCCAAGTACATTGGCATCAATAGAATGAACAAACATGAAGAAATGCCTTTGGAAATGAATGGGAAGTTTGGACGTCCATGGACGTCAATGGCATCACCCCCCATAAGCGGCAATGCAATCGGGGACATTTGGGGGACACGTCCTAATGATATCTAGTCATTTTCTGTTGATTTGGGGAAAAAAAAAAATTTCCCATTGAAAATGAATGGGAAAAATTTTGGACGTCCATGGACGTCAATGGTATCAACTTACATAAGCGTCAATGGAATCCAAGTACATAGGCATCAATAGAATGAACAAACATGAAGAAATGCCATTGGAAATTAATGGGAAGTTTGGACGTCCGTGAACGTCAATGGCATCACCCTCCATAAGCGGCAATGCAATCGGGCACATTTGGGGGAAACGTCCTATTGATATCTAGTCATTTTCTGTTGATTTGGGGAAAAAAAAAAAAATTCCCATTGAAAATGAATGGGAAAAATTTTGGACGTCCATGGACGTCAATGGTATCAACTTACATAAGCGTCAATGGAATCCAAGTACATTGGCATCAAAAGAATGAACAAACATGAAGAAATGCCATTGGAAATGAATGGGAAGTTTGGACGTCCCTGGACGTCAATGGCATCACCCTCCATAAGCAGCAATGCAATCGGGGACATTTGGGGGACAGGTCCTATTGATATCTAGTTATTTTCTGTTGATTTGGGGAAAAAAAAAAATTTCCCATTGAAAATGAATGGGTAAAATTTTGGACGTCCATGGACGTCAATGGCAGCACCCCCCATAAGCGTCAATGGAATTGGGGACGTTTGGGATATACGTCCTATTGATATCTGGTCATTTTCTGTTGATTTGGAGAAATGTAGTTTTTTCCCCATTGAAAATGAATGGGAAAAATTTTGGACGTCCATGTAAGTCAATGGCGGCACCCTTCATAAGCGTCAATGGAATTGGGTAAGTTTGGGGGACACGTCCTATTGATATCTGGTCATTTTCTGTTGATTTGGGGTAATTTTGTTTTTTCCCCATTGAAAATGAATGGGAAAAATTTTGGACGTCCATGGCCGTCAATGGCATCGACATCCATATAGTCGATTGAATCCAAGTACATTGGCATCAGTTGATTCGACATGCATGGCCGTCAATGGCATCAATGCAATGTAAATTCAATTGGAAATCCCATTGGAAGTGAATGGGAACTTTTCCCATTCGAAATGAATGGGATAGTTTTTGGCAAATTTCCGAGGAAGCGTAATTTTTTTCAAAATTCTGTATACAACTTTTATGCCCCTCACCGTCCCGGAATTTTTGATGCCCAAATTATGTGATTTGGTCAAAAATTGTAGGACTAGATACATTTTGAAACTGTTTTTTTTTTCACGGAAAATTGCCGTTTACGGACGAACGGAAAAATTTTCGGGGCCATTTGTAAAGTTTCCTGTGTCACATGAAAATTCCGGTCGTGCCGATACTTGAACGGTGCCGATCGGTCAAACGGTTCGGGCTGTGAAGCGCGCGTTTTTTTTCCATTCAAAATGAATAGGAAAGTTTTTGGCAAATTTCCGGGGAACCGTAAATTTTTGCCAAATTCTGTATACAACTTTTATGCCCCTCACCGTCCCGGAATTTTTGATACCCAAATTACGTGATTTGGTCAAAAATTGTAGGACTAGATACATTTTTAAACTTTTTTTTTTTTTCGGAAAGTTGCCGTTTACGGGCGAACGGAAAATTTTTCGGGGCCGTTTGAAAAATTCCCATCGTCGCGCGAAAATTCCGGTCGTGCCGATACTTGAACGGTACCGATCGGAGCTATGGTTTGGGCTGCGCGGCGCGCCGAAAAAAACGTCAACAATTATTGAATAATAATAAATAAAGAAAAGAATAAAAAGTACAATAAAGTTGTACAACAACATAACCTTGTTCTTTCCCTTGGAAAGACCAAGGTAATAAATAAAGAAGTACAATAAAGTTGTACAACAACATAACCTTGTTCTTTCCCTTGGAAAGACCAAGGTAACTAGAAACTGCAATTTCGGGAGAAATTACACCTTGGTCTTTCCTCTGTGGAGATACAAATCTTAGCCCCACTCAGGTCTATCAATAGAATGGACCATAATGCCAGTCAATGGCACTAAACAAAGTAAAAGCCATTAGAAAAGATTGGGAGAATTGGACGTCCATGGCCGTCAATGGCATCACCCTCCATAAGCGGCCATCCAATCAGGGACATTTGGGGGACACGTCCTAATGATATCTAGTCATTTTCTGTTGATTTGGGGGGGGGGGGGGGGGAATTCCCATTGAAAATGAATGGGAAAAATTTTGGACGTCCATGGACGTCAATGGTATCAATTTACATAAGCGTCAATGGAATCCAAGTACATTGGCATCAATAGAATGAACAAACATGAAGAAATGCCATTGGAAATGAATGGGAAGTTTGGACGTCCGTGGACGTCAATGGCATCACCCTCCATAAGAGGCAATGCAATCGGGGACATTTGGGGGACACGTCCTATTGATATCTAGTCATTTTCTGTTGATTTGGGGGAAAAAAAAAAATTCCCATTGAAAATGAATGGGAAAATTTTTGGACGTCCATGGACGTCAATGGTATCAACTTACATAAGCGTCAATGGAATCCAAGTACATTGGCATCAATAGAATGAACAAACATGAAGAAATGCCATTGGGATTTAATGGGAAGTTTGGACGTCCATGGACGTCAATGGCATCACCCTCCATAAGCGGCAATGCAATCGGGGACATTTGGGGGACACGTCCTAATGATATCTAGTCATTTTCTGTTGATTTGGGGGAAAAAAAAAATTCCCATTGAAAATGAATGGGAAAAATTTTGGACGTCCATGGCCGTCAATGGCAGCACCCTCCATAAGCATCATTGTAATTGGGGACATTAGGGTACACGTCCTATTGATATCTGGTCATTTCCTGTTGATTTGGGGAAAAAAAAAAATTCCCATTTAAAATGAATGGGAAAATTTTTGGACGTCCATGCACGTCAATGGTATCAACTTACATAGGCGTCAATGGAATCCAAGTACATCGGCATCAATAGAATGAAAAAACATAATTAAATGCCATTAGAAATGAATGGGAAGTTTGGACTTCCATGGCCGTCAATGGCGGCACCCTCCATAAGCGTCAATGGAATTGGGGAAGTTTGGGGGACACGTCCTATTGATATCTGGTCATTTTTTGTTGATTTGGGGAAGAAAAAAAAAATTCCCATTGAAAATGAATGGGAAAAATTTTGGACGTCCATGGACGTCAATGGTATCAACTTACATAAGCGTCAATGGATACCAAGTACATTGGCATCAATAGAATGAACAAACATGAAGAAATGCCATTAGAAATTAATGGGAAGTTTGGACGTCCATGGACGTCAATGGCATCACCCTCCATAAGCAGCAATACAATCGGGGACATTTGGGGGACACGTCCTATTGATATTTAGTCATTTTCTTTTGATTTGGGAGAAGAAAAAAAATTTCCCATTGAAAATGAATGGGAAAATTTTTGGACGTCCATGGACGTCAATGGTGTCAACTTACATAAGCGTCAATGGAATCCAAGTACATTGGCATCAATAGAATGAACAAACATGAAGAAATGCCATTGGAAATGAATGGGAAGTTTGGACGTCCCTGGACGTCAATGGCATCACCCTCCATAAGCAGCAATGCAATCGGGGACATTTGGGGGACACGTCCTATTGATATCTAGTCATTTTCTGTTGATTTGGGGAAAAAAAAAATTCCCATTGAAAATGAATGGGAAAATTTTTGGACGTCCATGGACGTCAATGGCAGCACCCCCCATAAGCGTCAATGGAGTTGGGGACGTTTGGGGTATATGTCCTATTGATATCTGGTCATTTTCTGTTGATTTGGAGAAATTTAGTTTTTTCCCCATTGAAAATGAATGGGGAAAATTTTGGACGTCCATGGAAGTCAATGGCAGCACCCCCCATAAGCGTCAATGGAGTTGGGGACGTTTGGGGTATACGTCCTATTGATATCTGGTCATTTTCTGTTGATTTGGAGAAATTTAGTTTTTTCCCCATTGAAAATGAATGGGAAAAATTTTGGACGTCCATGGAAGTCAATGGCGGCGCCCTTCATAATCGTCAATTGAATTGGGGAAGTTTGGGGGACACATCCTATTGATATCTGGCAATTTTCTGTTGATTTGGGGAAATTTTGTTTTTTCCCCATTGAAAATAAATGGGAAAAATTTTGGACGTCCATGGCAGTCAATGGCATCGACATCCATATAGTCAATTGAATCCAAGTACATTGGCATCAGTAGATTCGACATGCATGGCCGTCAATGGCATCAATGCAATGTAAATTCCATTGGAAATCCCATTGGAAGTGAATGGGAACTTTTCCCATTCGAAATGAATGGGATAGTTTTTGGCAAATTTCCGAGGAAGCGTAATTTTTTTCCAAATTCTGTATACAACTTTTATGCCCCTCTCCGTCCCGGAATTTTTGATGCCCAAATTATGTGATTTGGTCAAAAATTGTAGGACTAGATACATTTTGAAACTATTTTTTTTTCACGGAAAATTGCCGTTTACGGACGAACGGAAAATTTTTCGGGGCCATTTGTAAAGTTTCCTGTGTCACGCGAAAATTCCGGTCGTGCCGATACTTGAACGGTGCCGATCGGTCTCACGGTTCGGGCTGTGAAGCGCGCGTTTTCTTTTCATTCAAAATGAATAGGAAAGTTTTTGGCAAATTTCCGGGGAACCGTAAATTTTTGCCAAATTCTGTATACAACTTTTATGCCCCTCAATGTCCCGGAATTTTTGATGCCCAAATTATGCGATTTGGTCAAAAATTGTAGGACTAGATACATTTTGAAACTTTTTTTTTTTTTCCGGAAAATTGCCGTTTACGGGCGAACGGAAAATTTTTCGGGGCCGTTTGAAAAATTCCCATCGTCGCACAAAAATTCCGGTCGTGTCGATACTTGAACGGTGACGATCGGAGGTACGGTTCGGGCTGCGCGGCGCGCCGAAAAAAACGTCAACAATTATTGAATAATAATAATAAACTAGAAACTGCAATTTCGGGAGAAATTACACCTTGGTCTTTCCTCTGTGGAGATACAAATCTTAGCCCCACTCAGGTCTATCAATAGAATGGACCATAATGCCAGTCAATGGCACTAAACAAAGTAAAAGCCATTAGAAAAGATTGGGAGAATTGGACGTCCATGGCCGTCAATGGCGGCACCCTTCATAAGCGTCAATGGAATTGGAGAAGTTTGGGGGACACGTCCTATTGATATCTGGTCATTTTTTGTTGATTTGGGGGAGAAAAAAAAATTCCCATTGAAAATGAATGGGAAAAATTTTGGAGGTCCATGGACGTCAATGGTATCAACTTACATAAGCGTCAATGGATACCAAGTACATTGGCATCAATAGAATGAAAAAACATGAAGAAATGCCATTGGAAATGAATGGGAAGTTTGGACGTCCGTGGACGTCAATGGCATCACCCTCCATAAGAGGCAATGCAATCGGGGACATTTGGGGGACACGTCCTATTGATATCTAGTCATTTTCTGTTGATTTGGGGAAAAAAAAAAAAATTCCCATTGAAAATGAATGGGAAAATTTTTGGACGTCCATGGACGTCAATGGTATCAACTTACATAAGCGTCAATGGAATCCAAGTACATTGGCATCAATAGAATGAACAAACATGAAGAAATGCCATTGGGATTTAATGGGAAGTTTGGACGTCCATGAACGTCAATGGCATCACCCTCCATAAGCGGCAATGCAATCGGGGACATTTGGGGGACACGTCCTAATGATATCCAGTCATTTTCTGTTGATTTGGGGAAAAAAAAAAAAATTCCCATTGAAAATGAATGGGAAAAATTTTGGACGTCCATGGACGTCAGTGGTATCAACTTACATAAGCGTCAATGGAATCCAAGTACATTGGCATCAATAGAATGAACAAACATGAAGAAATGCCATTGGAAATGAATGGAAATTTTGGACGTCCATGGACGTCAATGGCATCACCCTCCATAAGCGGCAATGCAATCGGGGACATTTGGGGGACACGTGCTAATGATATCTAGTCATTTTTTGTTGATTTGGGGAAAAAAAAAAAAATTCCCATTGAAAATGAATGGGAAAAATTTTGGACGTCCATGGACGTCAATGGTATCAACTTACATAGGCGTCAATGGAATCCAAGTACATTGGCATCAATAGAATGAACAAACATGAAGAAATGCCATTGGAAATGAATGGGAAGTTTGGACGTCCATGAACGTCAATGGCATCACCCTCCATAAGCGTAAATGGAATTAGGGACGTTTGGGGTATACGTCCTATTAATATCTGGTCATTTTCTGTTGATTTGGGGAAATTTAGTTTTTTCCCCATTGAAAATGAATGGGAAAATTTTTGGACGTCCATGGACGTCAATGGCAGCACCCCCTATAAGCGTCAATGGAGTTCGGAACGTTTGGGGGAGACGTACTATTGATAACTGGTCATTTTCTGATGATTTGGGGAAATTTAGTTTTTTCCCCATTGAAAATGAATGGGAAAATTTTGGACGTCCATGGACGTCAATGGCAGCACCCCCCATAAGCGTCAATGGAGTTGGGGACGTTTGGGGTATACGTCCTATTAATATCTGGTCATTTTCTGTTGATTTGGGGAAATTTAGTTTTTTCCCCATTGAAAATGAATGGGAAAAATTTTGGACGTCCATGGCCGTCAATGGCATCGACATCCATATAGTCAAATGAATCCAAGTATATTGGCATCAATAGATTCGACATGCATGGCCGTCAATGGCATCAATGCAATGTAAAGTCCATTGGAAATACTATTGAAAGTGAATGGGAACTTTTCCCATTGGAAATGAATGGGATAGTTTTTGGCAAATATCCAAGAACCGTAAATTTTTTCCAAATTCTGTATACAATCTTTATGCCCCCCACCGTCCCGGAATTTTTGATGTCCAAATTATGTGATTTGGTCAAAAATTGTAGGACAAGTAGCGTTTTGAAAAAGTTGTAAAAAATCGGAAAATCGCCGTTTACGGGCGAACGAAAAATTTTTCGGGGTCGTTTGAAAAATTCCCATCGTCGCGCGAAAATTCCGGTCGTGTCGATACTTGAACGGTGACGATCGGAGGTACGGTTCGGGCTGCGCGGCGCGCCGAAAAAAACGTCAACAATTATTGAATAATAATAATAAACTAGAAACTGCAATTTCGGGAGAAATTACACCTTGGTCTTTCCTCTGTGGAGATACAAATCTTAGCCCCACTCAGGTCTATCAATAGAATGGACCATAATGCCAGTCAATGGCACTAAACAAAGTAAAAGCCATTAGAAAAGATTGGGAGAATTGGACGTCCATGGCCGTCAATGGCATCACCCTCCATAAGCGGCAATCCAATCAGGGACATTTGGGGGACACGTCCTTATGATATCTCGTCATTTTCTGTTGATTTGGGGAAAAAAAAAAATTCCCATTGAAAATGAATGGGAAAAATTTTGGACGTCCATGGACGTCAATGGTATCAATTTACATAAGCGTCAATGGAATCCAAGTACATTGGCATCAATAGAATGAACAAACATGAAGAAATGCCATTGGAAATGAATGGGAAGTTTGGAGGTCCGTGGACGTCAATGGCATCACCCTCCATAAGAGGCAATGCAATCGGGGACATGTGGGGGACACGTCCTATTGATATCTAGTCATTTTCTGTTGATTTGGGGAAAAAAAAAAAATTCCCATTGAAAATGAATGGGAAAATTTTTGGACGTCCATGGACGTCAATGGTATCAACTTACATAAGCGTCAATGGAATCCAAGTACATTGGCATCAATAGAATGAACAAACATGAAGAAATGCCATTGGAAATGAATGGGAAGTTTGGACGTCCATGAACGTCAATGGCATCACCCTCCATAAGCGGCAATGCAATCGGGGACATTTGGGGGACACGTCCTAATGATATCTAGTCATTTTCTGTTGATTTGGGGAAAAAAAAAAAAAATCCCATTGAAAATGAATGGGAAAAATTTTGGACGTCCATGGACGTCAATGGTATCAACTTACATAAGCGTCAAAGGAATCCAAGTACATTGGCATCAATAGAATGAACAAACATGAAGAAATGCCATTGGGAATGAATGGGAAGTTTGGACGTCCATGGACGTCAATGGCATCACCCTCCATAAGCGGCAATCCAATCGGGGACATTTGGGGGACACGTCCTAATGATATCTAGTCATTTTCTGTTGATTTGGGGAAAAAAAAAATTCCCATTGAAAATGAATGGGAAAAATTTTGGACGTCCATGGACGTCAATGGTATCAATTTACATAAGCGTCAATGGAATCCAAGTACATTGGCATCAATAGAATGAACAAACATGAAGAAATGCCAATGGAAATGAATGGGAAGTTTGGACGTCCATGAACGTCAATGGCATCACCCTCCATAAGAGGCAATGCAATCGGGGACATTTGGGCGACACGTCCTATTGATATCTAGTCATTTTCTGTTGATTTGGGGGAGAAAAAAAAAATTCCCATTGAAAATGAATGGGAAAAATTTTAGACGTCCATGGACGTCAATGGTATCAACTTACATAAGCGTCAATGGAATCCAAGTACATTGGCATCAATAGAATGAACAAACATGAAGAAATGCCATTGGAAATGAATGGGAAGTTTGGACGTCCATGGACGTCAATGGCATCACCCTCCATAAGAGGCAATGCAATCGGGGACATTTGGGCGACACGTCCTATTGATATCTAGTCATTTTCTGTTGATTTGGGGGAGAAAAGAAAAATTCCCATTGAAAATGAATGGGAAAAATTTTGGACGTCCATGGACGTCAATGGTATCAACTTACATAAGCGTCAATGGAATCCAAGTACATTGGCATCAATAGAATGAACAAACATGAAGAAATGCCATTGGGAATGAATGGGAAGTTTGGACGTCCATGGACGTCAATGGAATCACCCTCCATAAGCGGCAATGCAATCGGGGACATTTGGGGGACACGTCCTCATGATATCTAGTCATTTTCTGTTGATTTGGGGAAAAAAAAAATTTTCCCATTGAAAATGAATGGGAAAATTTTTGGACGTCCATGGACGTCAATGGCAGCACCCCCCATAAGCGTCAATGGAGTTGGGGACGTTTGGGGGAGACGTCCTATTGATAACTGGTCATTTTCTGATGATTTGGGGAAATTTAGTTTTTTCCCCATTGAAAATGAATGGGAAAAATTTTGGACGTCCATGAACGTCAATAGCATCACCCTCCATAAGCGTAAATGGAATTGGGGACGTTTGGGGTATACGTCCTATTAATATCTGGTCATTTTCTGTTGATTTGGGGAAATTTAGTTTTTTCCCCATTGAAAATGAATGGGGAAATTTTTGGACGTCCATGGACGTCAATGGCAGCACCCCCTATAAGCGTCAATGGAGTTCGGAACGTTTGGGGGAGACGTACTATTGATAACTGGTCATTTTCTGATGATTTGGGGAAATTTAGTTTTTTCCCCATTGAAAATGAATGGGAAAAATTTTGGACGTCCATGGACGTCAATGGCAGCACCCCCCATAAGCGTCAATGGAGTTGGGGACGTTTGGGGTATACGTCCTATTAATATCTGGTCATTTTCTGTTGATTTGGGGAAATTTAGTTTTTTCCCCATTGAAAATGAATGGGAAAAATTTTGGACGTCCATGGCCGTCAATGGCATCGACATCCATACAATCAAATGAATCCAAGTACATTGGCATCAATAGATTCGACATGCATGGCCGTCAATGGCATCAATGCAATGTAAAGTCCATTGGAAATACTATTGAAAGTGAATGGGAACTTTTCCCATTGGAAATGAATGGGATAGTTTTTGGCAAATATCCGGAGAACCGTAAATTTTTTCCAAATTCTGTATACAATCTTTATGCCCCCCACCGTCCCGGAATTTTTGATGTCCAAATTATGTGATTTGGTTAAAAATTGTAGGACAAGTAGCGTTTTGAAAAAGTTGTAAAAAATCGGAAAATCGCTGTTTACGGGCGAACGAAAAATTTTTCGGGGTCGTTTGAAAAATTCCCATCGTCGCGCGAAAATTCCGGTCGTGTCGATACTTGAACGGTGCCGATCGGTGGGATGGTTCGGGCTGCGCGGCGCGCCGAAAAAACGCGGAGAAACCATTGCATAATAATAATAAAGTTGTAGAATATCAATACCTTGTTCTTTCCTTCGGAAAGACCAAGGTAATAAAGTTGTAGAATATCAATACCTTGTTCTTTCCTTCGGAAAGACCAAGGTAATAAAAAATAAAGAAGTACAATAAAGTTGTACAACAACATAACCTTGTTCTTTCCCTTGGAAAGACCAAGGTAATAATAAATAATAAAAAAAAGTACAATAAAGTTGTACAACAACATAACCTTGGAAAGACCAAGGTAACTAGAAACTGCAATTTCGGGAGAAATTACACACCTTGGTCTTTCCTCTGTGGAGATACAGATCTTAGCCCCACTCAGGTCTATCAATAGATTGGACCATAATGCCAGTCAATGGCACTAAACAAAGTAAAAGCCATTAGAAAAGATTGGGAGAATTGGACGTCCATGTCCGTCAATGGCAGCACCCTCCATAAGCGTCAATGCAATCGGGACATTTGGGGGACACGTCCTAATGATATGTAGTCATTTTTTGTTGATTTGGGGAAAAAAAAAAAAAATTCCCATTGAAAATGAATGGGAAAAATTTTTGACGTCCATGGACGTCAATGGCAGCAGCCCCCATAAGCGTCAATGGAGTTGGGGACGTTTGGGGTTTACGTCCTATTGATATCTGGTCATTTTCTGTTGATTTGGGGAAATTTAGTTTTTTCCCCATTGAAAATGAATGGGTAAAATTTTGGACGTCCATGGACGTCAATGGCAGCACCCCCCATAAGCGTCAATGGAGTTGGGGACGTTTGGGGTATACGTCCTATTGATATCTGGTCATTTTCTGTTGATTTGGAGAAATGTAGTTTTTTCCCCATTGAAAATGAATGGGAAAAATTTTGGACGTCCATGGACGTCAATGGCAGCACCCCCTATAAGCGTCAATGGAGTTGGGGACGTTTGGGGGACACGTCCTATTGATATCTGGTCATTTTCTGTTGATTTGGGGAAATGTAGTTTTTTCCCCATTGAAAATGAATGGGTAAACTTTTGGACGTCCATGGCCGTCAATGGCATCGACATCCATATAGTCAATTGAATCCAAGAACATTGGCATCAATAGATTCGACATGCATGGCCGTCAATGGCAATGCAATGTAAAGTCCATTGGAAATCCTATTGAAAGTGAATGGGAACTTTTCCCATTAGAAATGAATGGGATAGTTTTTGGCAAATATCCGGGGAACCGTAAATTTTTTCCAAATTCTGTATACAACTTTTATGCCCCTCACCGTCCCGGAATTTTTGATGCCCAAATTATGTGATTTGGTCAAAAATTGTAGGACTAGATACATTTTGAAACGTTTTTTTTTGTCACGGAAAATTTCCGTTTACGGACGAACGGAAAAATTTTCGGGGCCATTTGTAAAGTTTCCTGTGTCACGGGAAAATTCCGGTCGTGCCGATACTCGAACGGTGCCGATCGGTCTAACGGTTCGGGCTGTGAAGCGCGTGTTTTTTTTCCATTCAAAATGAATAGGAAAGTTTTTGGCAAATTTCCGGGGAACCGTAAATTTTTGCCAAATTCTGTATACAACTTTTATGCCCCTCATCGTCCCGGAATTTTTGATACCCAAATTATGTGATTTGGTCAAAAATTGTAGGACTAGATACATTTTTTAACTTTTTATTTTTTTCGGAAAATTGCCATTTACGGGCGAACGGAAAATTTTTCGGGGGATTTTGAAAAAGTCCCTGCGTCGCGCGAAAAATCCGGTCGTGTCAATACATGAATGGTGCCGATCGGTGGTACGGTTCGGGCTGCGCGGCGCGCCGAAAAAACGCGGAGAATAATTTGATGATATAATAATAATAATAATAAGGCGAATAAAGTTGCAGAATAACAATACCTTGTTCTTTCCATAGGAAAGACCAAGGTAATAAATAAAGAAGTACAATAAAGTTGTACAACAACTTAACCTTGTTCTTTCCCTTGGAAAGACCAAGGTAATAATAAATAAGAATAATAAAGTTGCACAATAACAATACCTTGTTCTTTCCCTTGGAAAGACCAAGGTAACTAGAAACTGCAATTTCGGGAGAAATTACACACCTTGGTCTTTCCTCTGTGGAGATACAGATCTTAGCCCCACTCAGGTCTATCAATAGAATGGATCATAATGCCAGTCATTGGCAAAAAACAAAGTAAAAGCCGTTAGAAATGAATGGGAGAATTGGACGTCCATGGACGTCAATGGCGGCACCTTTCATAATTGTTAATGGAATCGGGGAAGTTTGGGGGACACGTCCTAATGATATCTAGTCATTTTCTGTTGATTTTGGGAAAAAAAAAAAAATCCCATTGAAAATGAATGGGAAAATTTTTGGACGTCCATGGACGTCAATGGTATCAACTTACATAAGCGTCAATGGAATCCAAGTACATTGGCATCAATAGAATGAACAAACATGAAGAAATGGCATTGGAAATGAATGGGAAGTTTGGACGTCCATGGACGTCAATGGCATCACCCCCCATAAGCGGCAATGCAATCGGGGACATTTGGGGGACACGTCCTAATGATATCTAGTCATTTTCTGTTGATTTGGGGAAAAAAAAAAATTTCCCATTGAAAATGAATGGGAAAAATTTTGGACGTCCATGGACGTCAATGGTATCAACTTACATAAGCGTCAATGGAATCCAAGTACATTGGCATCAAAAGAATGAACAAACATGAAGAAATGCCATTGGAAATGAATGGGAAGTTTGGACGTCCCTGGACGTCAATGGCATCACCCTCCAAAAGCAGCAATGCAATCGGGGACATTTGGGGGACAGGTCCTATTGATATGTAGTCATTTTCTGTTGATTTGGGGAAAAAAAAAAATTCCCATTGAAAATGAATGGGTAAAATTTTGGACGTCCATGGACGTCAATGGCAGCACCCCCCATAAGCGTCAATGGAATTGGGGACGTTTGGGATATACGTCCTATTGATATCTGGTCATTTTCTGTTGATTTGGAGAAATTTAGTTTTTTCCCCATTGAAAATGAATGGGAAAAATTTTGGACGTCCATGTAAGTCAATGGCGGCACCCTTCATAAGCGTCAATGGAATTGGGGAAGTTTGGGGGACACGTCCTATTGATATCTGGTCATTTTCTGTTGATTTGGGGTAATTTTGTTTTTTCCCCATTGAAAATGAATGGGAAAAATTTTGGACGTCCATGGCAGTCAATGGCATCGACATCCATATAATCAATTGAATCCAAGTACATTGGCATCAGTAGATTCGACATGCATGGCCGTCAATGGCATCAATGCAATGTAAATTCCATTGGAAATCCCACTGGAAGTGAATGGGACTTTTCCCATTCGAAATGAATGGGATAGTTTTTGGCAAATTTCCGAGGAAGCGTAATTTTTTTCCAAATTCTGTATACAACTTTTATGCCCCTCACCGTCCCGGAATTTTTGATGCCCAAATTATGTGATTTGGTCAAAAATTGTAGGACTAGATACATTTTGAAACTTTTTTGTTTTTCACGGAAAATTGCCGTTTACGGACGAACGGAAAAATTTTCGGGGCCATTTGTAAAGTTTCCTGTGTCACGCGAAAATTCCGGTCGTGCCGATACTTGAACGGTGCCGATCGGTCTAACGGTTCGGGCTGTGAAGCGCGCGGTTTTTTTCCATTCAAAATGAATAGGAAAGTTTTTGGCAAATTTCCGGGGAACCGTAAATTTTTGCCAAATTCTGTATACAACTTTTATGCCCCTCACCGTCCCGGAATTTTTGATGCCCAAATTATGTGATTTGGTCAAAAATTGTAGGACTAGATACATTTTGAAACTTTTTTTATTTTTCGGAAAATTGCCGTTTACGGGCGAACGGAAAATTTTTCGTGGCGGTTTGAAAAATTCCCATCGTCACGCGAAAAATCCGGTCGTGCCGATACTTCAACGGTGCCGATCGGTGCTACGGTTTGGGCTGTGCGTTGGCTCAAAAAAACGCGGAGAATTATTGAATAATAATAATAATAACATTACCTTGTTCTTTCCTTTGGAAAGACCAAGGTAACTAGAAACTGCAATTTCGGGAGAAATTACACCTTGGTCTTTCCTCTGTGGAGATACAAATCTTAGCCCCACTCAGGTCTATCAATGGAATGGACCATAATGCCAGTCAATGGCACTAAACAAAGTAAAAGCCATTAGAAAAGATTGGGAGAATTGGACGTCCATGGCCGTCAATGGCATCACCCTCCATAAGCGGCAATCCAATCAGGGACATTTGGGGGACACGTCCTAATGATATCTAGTCATTTTCTGTTGATTTGGGGAAAAAAAAAAATTCCCATTGAAAATGAATGGGAAAAATTTTGGACGTCCATGGACGTCAATGGTATCAATTTACATAAGCGTCAATGGAATCCTAGTACATTGGCATCAATAGAATGAACAAACATGAAGAAATGCCATTGGAAATGAATGGGAAGTTTGGACGTCCGTGGACGTCAATGGCATCACCCTCCATAAGAGGCAATGCAATCGGGGACATTTGGGGGACACGTCCTATTGATATCTAGTCATTTTCTGTTGATTTGGGGAAAAAAAAAAAATTCCCATTGGAAATGAATGGGAAAATTTTTGGACGTCCATGGACGTCAATGGTATCAACTTACATAAGCGTCAATGGAATCCAAGTACATTGGCATCAATAGAATGAACAAACATGAAGAAATGCCATTGAAAATAAATGGGAAGTTTGGACGTCCATGGACGTCAATGGCATCACCCTCCATAAGCGGCAATCCAATCGGGGACATTTGGGGGACACGTCCTAATGATATCTAGTCATATTCTGTTGATTTGGGGAAAAAAAAAAATTCCCATTGAAAATGAATGGGAAAAATTTTGGACGTCCATGGACGTCAATGGTATCAATTTACATAAGCGTCAATGGAATCCAAGTACATTGGCATCAATAGAATGAACAAACATGAAGAAATGCCATTGGAAATGAATGGGAAGTTTGGACGTCCATGAACGTCAATGGCATCACCTTCCATAAGAGGCAATGCAATCGGGGACATTTGGGCGACACGTCCTATTGATATCTAGTCATTTTCTGTTGATTTGGGGAAAAAAAAAAAATTCCCATTGAAAATGAATGGGAAAAATTTTGGACGTCCATGGACGTCAATGGTATCAACTTACATAAGCGTCAATGGAATCCAAGTACATTGGCATCAATAGAATGAACAAACATGAAGAAATGCCATTGGAAATGAATGGGAAGTTTGGACGTCCATGGACGTCAATGGAATCACCCTCCATAAGCGGCAATGCAATCGGGGACATTTGGGGGACACGTCCTAATGATATCTAGTCATTTTCTGTTGATTTGGGGAAAAAAAAAAATTCCCATTGAAAATGAATGGGAAAATTTTTGGACGCCCATGGACGTCAATGGCAGCACCCCCCATAAACGTCAATGGAGTTGGGGACGTTTGGGGTATACGTCCTATTAATATCTGGTCATTTTCTGTTGATTTGGGGAAATTTAGTTTTTTCCCCATTGAAAATGAATGGGAAAAATTTTGGACGTCCATGGACGACAATGGCAGCACCCTCCATAAGCGGCAATGCAATCGGGGACATTTGGGGGACACGTCCTAATGATATCTAGTCATTTTCTGTTGATTTGGGGAAAAAAAAAAATTCCCATTGAAAATGAATGGGAAAATTTTTGGACGTCCATGGACGTCAATGGCAGCACCCCCCATAAGCGTCAATGGAGTTGGGGACGTTTGGGGGACACGTCCTATTGATATCTGGTCATTTTCTGTTGATTTGGGGAAATGTAGTTTTTTCCCCATTGAAAACGAATGGGAAAAATTTTGGACGTCCATGGCCGTCAATGGCATCGACATCCATATAGTCAATTGAATCCAAGTACATTGGCATCAATAGATTCGACATGCATGGCAGTCAATGGCATCAATGTAATGTAAATTCCATTGGAATCCCATTGAAATGAATGGGAAATTTTCCCATTAGAAATGAATGGGATAGTTTTTGGCAAATATCCGGGGAACCGTAAATTTTTTCCAAATTCTGTATACAATCTTTATGCCCCCCACCGTCCCGGAATTTTTGATGTCCAAATTATGTGATTTGGTCAAAAATTGTAGGACAAGTAGCGTTTTGAAAATTTTTTTAAAAATCGGAAAATCGCCGTTTACGGGTGAACGGAAAAATTTTCGGGGTCGTTTGAAAAATTCCCATCGTCGCGCGAAAATTCCGGTCGTGTCGATACTTGAACGGTGCCGTTTGGTGGTACGGTTCGGGCTGCGCGGCGCGCCGAAAAAACGCGGAGAAACCATTGCATAATAATAATAATAACTAGAAACTGCAATTTCGGGAGAAATTACACCTTGGTCTTTCCTCTGTGGAGATACAAATCTTAGCCCCACTCAGGTCTATCAATAGAATGGACCATAATGCCAGTCAATGGCACTAAACAAAGTAAAAGCCATTAGAAAAGATTGGGAGAATTGGACGTCCATGGCCGTCAATGGCGGCACCCTTCATAAGCGTCAATGGAATTGGAGAAGTTTGGGGGACACGTCCTATTGATATCTGGTCATTTTTTGTTGATTTGGGGGAAAAAAAAAATTCCCATTGAAAATGAATGGGAAAAATTTTGGAGGTCCATGGACGTCAATGGTATCAACTTACATAAGCGTCAATGGATACCAAGTACATTGGCATCAATAGAATGAAAAAACATGAAGAAATGCCATTGGAAATGAATGGGAAGTTTGGACGTCCGTGGACGTCAATGGCATCACCCTCCATAAGAGGCAATGCAATCGGGGACATTTGGGGGACACGTCCTATTGATATCTAGTCATTTTCTGTTGATTTGGGGAAAAAAAAAAATTCCCATTGAAAATGAATGGGAAAATTTTTGGACGTCCATGGACGTCAATGGTATCAACTTACATAAGCGTCAATGGAATCCAAGTACATTGGCATCAATAGAATGAACAAACATGAAGAAATGACATTGGGATTTAATGGGAAGTTTGGACGTCCATGAACGTCAATGGCATCACCCTCCATAAGCGGCAATGCAATCGGGGACATTTGGGGGACACGTCCTAATGATATCCAGTCATTTTCTGTTGATTTGGGGAAAAAAAAAAAAATTCCCATTGAAAATGAATGGGAAAAATTTTGGACGTCCATGGACGTCAGTGGTATCAACTTACATAAGCGTCAATGGAATCCAAGTACATTGGCATCAATAGAATGAATAAACATTAAGAAATGCCATTGGAAATGAATGGAAATTTTGGACGTCCATGGACGTCAATGGCATCACCCTCCATAAGCGGCAATGCAATCGGGGACATTTGGGGGACACGTGCTAATGATATCTAGTCATTTTTTGTTGATTTGGGGAAAAAAAAAAAAATTCCCATTGAAAATGAATGGGAAAAATTTTGGACGTCCATGGACGTCAATGGTATCAACTTACATAGGCGTCAATGGAATCCAAGTACATTGGCATCAATAGAATGAACAAACATGAAGAAATGCCATTGGAAATGAATGGGAAGTTTGGACGTCCATGAACGTCAATGGCATCACCCTCCATAAGCGTAAATGGAATTAGGGACGTTTGGGGTATACGTCCTATTAATATCTGGTCATTTTCTGTTGATTTGGGGAAATTTAGTTTTTTCCCCATTGAAAATGAATGGGAAAATTTTTGGACGTCCATGGACGTCAATGGCAGCACCCCCTATAAGCGTCAATGGAGTTCGGAACGTTTGGGGGAGACGTACTATTGATAACTGGTCATTTTCTGATGATTTGGGGAAATTTAGTTTTTTCCCCATTGAAAACGAATGGGAAAAATTTTGGACGTCCATGGACGTCAATGGCAGCACCCCCCATAAGCGTCAATGGAGTTGGGGACGTTTGGGGTATACGTCCTATTGATATCTGGTCATTTTCTGTTGATTTGGGGAAATTTAGTTTTTTCCCCATTGAAAATGAATGGGAAAAATTTTGGACGTCCATGGCCGTCAATGGCATCGACATCCATATAGTCAAATGAATCCAAGTATATTGGCATCAATAGATTCGACATGCATGGCCGTCAATGGCATCAATGCAATGTAAAGTCAATTGTAAATACTATTGAAAGTGAATGGGAACTTTTCCCATTGGAAATGAATGGGATAGTTTTTGGCAAATATCCGGAGAACCGTAAATTTTTTCCAAATTCTGTATACAATCTTTATGCCCCCCACCGTCCCGGAATTTTTGATGTCCAAATTATGTGATTTGGTCAAAAATTGTAGGACAAGTAGCGTTTTGAAAAAGTTGTAAAAAATCGGAAAATCGCCGTTTACGGGCGAACGAAAAATTTTTCGGGGTCGTTTGAAAAATTCCCATCGTCGCGCGAAAATTCCGGTCGTGTCGATACTTGAACGGTGCCGATCGGTGGTACGGTTCGGGCTGCGCGGCGCGCCGAAAAAACGCGGAGAAACCATTGCATAATAATAATAATAACTAGAAACTGCAATTTCGGGAGAAATTACACCTTGGTCTTTCCTCTGTGGAGATACAGATCTTAGCCCCACTCAGGTCTATCAATAGAATGGACCATAATGCCAGTCAATGGCACTAAACAAAGTAAAAGCCATTAGAAAAGATTGGGAGAATTGGACGTCCATGTCCGTCAATGGCAGCACCCTCCATAAGCATCAATGTAAGTTTGAGGGACACGTCCGATTGATATCAGGTCATTTTTTGTTGATTTGGGGGAGAAAAAAAAAATTCCCATTGAAAATGAATGGGAAAAATTTTGGACGTCCATGGACGTCAATGGTATCAACTTACATAAGCGTCAATGGAATCCAAGTACTTTGGCATCAATAGAATGAACAAACATGAAGAAATGCCATTGGAAATGAATGGGAAGTTTGGACGTCCATGGACGTCAATGGCATCACCCTCCATAAGCGGCAATGCAATCGGGGACATTTGGGGGACACGTCCTAATGATATCTAGTCATTTTCTGTTGATTTGGGGAAAAAAAAAAAAATCCCATTGAAAATGAATGGGAAAAATTTTGGACGTCCATGGACGTCAATGGTATCAACTTACATAGGCGTCAATGGAATCCAAGTACATTGGCATCAATAGAATGAACAAACATGAAGAAATGCCATTGGAAATGAATGGGAAGTTTGGACGTCCATGGACGTCAATGGCATCACCCTCCATCAGCGGCAATGCAATCGGGGACATTTGGGGGACAAGTCCTAATGATATCTAGTCATTTTCTTTTGATTTGGGGAAAAAAAAAAATTTCCCATTGAAAATGAATGGGAAAAATTTTGGACGTCCATGGACGTCAATGGTATCAACTTACATAAGCGTCAATGGAATCCAAGTACATTGGCATCAATAGAATGAACAAACATGAAGAAATGCCATTGGAAATGAATGGGAAGTTTGGACGTCCATGAACGTCAATGGCATCACCCTCCATAAGCGTAAATGGAATTGGGGACGTTTGGGGTATACGTCCTATTAATATCTGGTCATTTTCTGTTGATTTGGGGAAATTTAATTTTTTCCCCATTGAAAATGAATGGGAAAATTTTTGGACGTCCATGGACGTCAATGGCAGCACCCCCTATAAGCGTCAATGGAGTTAGGGACGTTTGGGGGAGACGTCCTATTGATAACTGGTCATTTCCTGATGATTTGGGGAAATTTAGTTTTTTCCCCATTGAAAATGAATGGGAAAAATTTTGGACGTCCATGGACGTCAATGGCAGCACCCACTATTAGCGTCAATGGAGTTGGGGACGTTTGGGGGACACGTCCTATTGATATCTTGTCATTTTCTGTTGATTTGGGGAAATGTAGTTTTTTCCCCATTGAAAATGAATGGGAAAATTTTTGGACGTCCATGGCAGTCAATGGCAGCACCCCCTATAAGCGTCAATGGAGTTGGGGACGTTTGGGGGACACGTCCTATTGATATCTTGTCATTTTCTATTGATTTGGGGAAATGTAGTTTTTTCCCCATTGAAAATGAATGGGAAAAATTTTGGACGTCCATGGCCGTCAGTGGCATCGACATCCATATAGTCAATTGAACCCAAGTACATTGGCATCAATAGATTCGACATGCATGGCCGTCAATGGCATCAATGCAATGTAAATTCCATTGGAAATCCCATTGAAATGAATGGGAAATTTTCCCATTAGAAATGAATGGGATAGTTTTTGGCAAATATCCGGGGAAGCGTAAATTTTTTCCAAATTCTGTATACAACTTTTATGCCCCTCACCGTCCCGGAATTTTTGATACCCAAATTATGTGATTTGGTCAAAAATTGTAGGACTAGATACATTTTGAAAAAAAAAAAAAAATCTGGAAAATTGCCGTTTGCGGGAAAACGGAAATTTTTTCGGGGCCCTTTTTAAAAAAGCCATCGTCGCGCAAAAATTCCGGACGTTTCGATATCCGAACGGTGCCGATCGGTGCAGCGGTTCGGGCTGTGCGGCGCGCCGAAAAAACGCGGAGAATAAGATGAATAATAATAATAATAAAAATAATAAAAATAAGTACGATAAAGTTGCACAACAACATAACCTTGTTCTTTCCCTTGGAAAGACCAAGGTAATAATAATAAAGTTGTAGAATAACATAACCTTGTTCTTTCTTTCAGAAAGACCAAGGTAACTAGAAACTGCAATTTCGGGAGAAATTACACCTTGGTCTTTCCTCTGTGGAGATACAAATCTTAGCCCCACTCAGGTCTATCAATAGAATGGACCATAATGCCAGTCAATGGCACTAAACAAAGTAAAAGCCATTAGAAAAGATTGGGAGAATTGGACGTCCATGGCCGTCAATGGCATCACCCTCCATAAGCGGCAATCCAATCAGGGACATTTGGGGGACACGTCCTAATGATATCTAGTCATTTTCTGTTGATTTGGGGAAAAAAAAAAAATTCCCATTGAAAATGAATGGGAAAAATTTTGGACGTCCATGGACGTCAATGTTATCAATTTACATAAGCGTCAATGGAATCCAAGTACATTGGCATCAATAGAATGAACAAACATGAAGAAATGCCATTGGAAATGAATGGGAAGTTTGGACGTCCGTGGACGTCAATGGCATCACCCTCCATAAGAGGCAATGCAATCGGGGACATTTGGGGGACACGTCCTATTGATATCTAGTCATTTTCTGTTGATTTGGGGAAAAAAAAAAAAAATTCCCATTGGAAATGAATGGGAAAATTTTTGGACGTCCATGGACGTCAATGGTATCAACTTACATAAGCGTCAATGGAATCCAAGTACATTGGCATCAATAGAATGAACAAACATGAAGAAATGCCATTGAAAATAAATGGGAAGTTTGGACGTCCATGGACGTCAATGGCATCACCCTCCATAAGCGGCAATCCAATCGGGGACATTTGGGGGACACGTCCTAATGATATCTAGTCATATTCTGTTGATTTGGGGAAAAAAAAAAATTCCCATTGAAAATGAATGGGAAAAATTTTGGACGTCCATGGACGTCAATGGTATCAATTTACATAAGCGTCAATGGAATCCAAGTACATTGGCATCAATAGAATGAACAAACATGAAGAAATGCCATTGGAAATGAATGGGAAGTTTGGACGTCCATGAACGTCAATGGCATCACCTTCCATAAGAGGCAATGCAATCGGGGACATTTGGGCGACACGTCCTATTGATATCTAGTCATTTTCTGTTGATTTGGGGAAAAAAAAAAAAATTCCCATTGAAAATGAATGGGAAAAATTTTGGACGTCCATGGACGTCAATGGTATCAACTTACATAAGCGTCAATGGAATCCAAGTACATTGGCATCAATAGAATGAACAAACATGAAGAAATGCCATTGGAAATGAATGGGAAGTTTGGACGTCCATGGACGTCAATGGAATCACCCTCCATAAGCGGCAATGCAATCGGGGACATTTGGGGGACACGTCCTAATGATATCTAGTCATTTTCTGTTGATTTGGGGAAAAAAAAAATTTCCCATTGAAAATGAATGGGAAAATTTTTGGACGTCCATGGACGTCAATGGCAGCACCCCCCATAAACGTCAATGGAGTTGGGGACGTTTGGGGTATACGTCCTATTAATATCTGGTCATTTTCTGTTGATTTGGGGAAATTTAGTTTTTTCCCCATTGAAAATGAATGGGAAAAATTTTGGACGTCCATGGACGACAATGGCAGCACCCTCCATAAGCGGCAATGCAATCGGGGACATTTGGGGGACACGTCCTAATGATATCTAGTCATTTTCTGTTGATTTGGGGAAAAAAAAATTCCCATTGAAAATGAATGGGAAAATTTTTGGACGTCCATGGACGTCAATGGCAGCACCCCCCATAAGCGTCAATGGAGTTGGGGACGTTTGGGGGACACGTCCTATTGATATCTGGTCATTTTCTGTTGATTTGGGGAAATGTAGTTTTTTCCCCATTGAAAATGAATGGGAAAAATTTTGGACGTCCATGGCCGTCAATGGCATCGACATCCATATAGTCAATTGAATCCAAGTACATTGGCATCAATAGATTCGACATGCATGGCAGTCAATGGCATCAATGTAATGTAAATTCCATTGGAATCCCATTGAAATGAATGGGAAATTTTCCCATTAGAAATGAATGGGATAGTTTTTGGCAAATATCCGGGGAACCGTAAATTTTTTCCAAATTCTGTATACAATCTTTATGCCCCCCACCGTCCCGGAATTTTTGATGTCCAAATTATGTGATTTGGTCAAAAATTGTAGGACAAGTAGCGTTTTGAAAATTTTTTTAAAAATCGGAAAATCGCCGTTTACGGGTGAACGGAAAAATTTTCGGGGTCGTTTGAAAAATTCCCATCGTCGCGCGAAAATTCCGGTCGTGTCGATACTTGAACGGTGCCGATCGGTGGTACGGTTCGGGCTGCGCGGCGCGCCGAAAAAACGCGGAGAAACCATTGCATAATAATAATAATAATAATAATAATAACTAGAAACTGCAATTTCGGGAGAAATTACACCTTGGTCTTTCCTCTGTGGAGATACAGATCTTAGCCCCACTCAGGTCTATCAATAGAATGGACCATAATGCCAGTCAATGGCACTAAACAAAGTAAAAGCCATTAGAAAAGATTGGGAGAATTGGACGTCCATGTCCGTCAATGGCAGCACCCTCCATAAGCATCAATGTAAGTTTGAGGGACACGTCCGATTGATATCAGGTCATTTTTTGTTGATTTGGGGGAGAAAAAAAAATTCCCATTGAAAATGAATGGGAAAAATTTTGGACGTCCATGGACGTCAATGGTATCAACTTACATAAGCGTCAATGGAATCCAAGTACTTTGGCATCAATAGAATGAACAAACATGAAGAAATGCCATTGGAAATGAATGGGAAGTTTGGACGTCCATGGACGTCAATGGCATCACCCTCCATAAGCGGCAATGCAATCGGGGACATTTGGGGGACACGTCCTAATGATATCTAGTCATTTTCTGTTGATTTGGGGAAAAAAAAAAAAATCCCATTGAAAATGAATGGGAAAAATTTTGGACGTCCATGGACGTCAATGGTATCAACTTACATAGGCGTCAATGGAATCCAAGTACATTGGCATCAATAGAATGAACAAACATGAAGAAATGCCATTGGAAATGAATGGGAAGTTTGGACGTCCATGGACGTCAATGGCATCACCCTCCATCAGCGGCAATGCAATCGGGGACATTTGGGGGACAAGTCCTAATGATATCTAGTCATTTTCTTTTGATTTGGGGAAAAAAAAAAATTTCCCATTGAAAATGAATGGGAAAAATTTTGGACGTCCATGGACGTCAATGGTATCAACTTACATAAGCGTCAATGGAATCCAAGTACATTGGCATCAATAGAATGAACAAACATGAAGAAATGCCATTGGAAATGAATGGGAAGTTTGGACGTCCATGAACGTCAATGGCATCACCCTCCATAAGCGTAAATGGAATTGGCGACGTTTGGGGTATACGTCCTATTAATATCTGGTCATTTTCTGTTGATTTGGGGAAATTTAGTTTTTTCCCCATTGAAAATGAATGGGAAAATTTTTGGACGTCCATGGACGTCAATGGCAGCACCCCCTATAAGCGTCAATGGAGTTAGGGACGTTTGGGGGAGACGTCCTATTGATAACTGGTCATTTCCTGATGATTTGGGGAAATTTAGTTTTTTCCCCATTGAAAATGAATGGGAAAAATTTTGGACGTCCATGGACGTCAATGGCAGCACCCACTATAAGCGTCAATGGAGTTGGGGACGTTTGGGGGACACGTCCTATTGATATCTTGTCATTTTCTGTTGATTTGGGGAAATGTAGTTTTTTCCCCATTGAAAATGAATGGGAAAATTTTTGGACGTCCATGGCAGTCAATGGCAGCACCCCCTATAAGCGTCAATGGAGTTGGGGACGTTTGGGGGACACGTCCTATTGATATCTTGTCATTTTCTATTGATTTGGGGAAATGTAGTTTTTTCCCCATTGAAAATGAATGGGAAAAATTTTGGACGTCCATGGCCGTCAGTGGCATCGACATCCATATAGTCAATTGAACCCAAGTACATTGGCATCAATAGATTCGACATGCATGGCCGTCAATGGCATCAATGCAATGTAAATTCCATTGGAAATCCCATTGAAATGAATGGGAAATTTTCCCATTAGAAATGAATGGGATAGTTTTTGGCAAATATCCGGGGAAGCGTAAATTTTTTCCAAATTCTGTATACAACTTTTATGCCCCTCACCGTCCCGGAATTTTTGATACCCAAATTATGTGATTTGGTCAAAAATTGTAGGACTAGATACATTTTGAAACTTTTTTTTTTTTCCGGAAAATTGCCGTTTACGGGCGAAGGGAAAATTTTTCGGGTCCGTTTGAAAAATTCCCATCGTTGCGCGAAAATTCCGGTCGTGCCGATATTTGAACGGTGCCGATCGGTCAAACGGTTCGGGCTGTGCAGCGTGCGTTTTTTTTTCATTCAAAATGAATAGGAAAGTTTTTGGCAAATTTCCGGGGAACCGTAAATTTTTGCCAAATTCTGTATACAACTTTTATGCCCCTCACCGTCCCGGAATTTTTGATACCCAAATTACGTGATTTGGTCAAAAATTGTAGGACTAGATACATTTTTAAAGTTTTTTTTTTTTTCGGAAAATTGCCGTTTACGGGCGAACGGAAAATTTTTCGGGGCCGTTTGAAAAATTCCCATCGTCGCGCGAAAATTCCGGTCGTACCGATACTTGAACGGTACCGATCGGAGGTACGGTTCGGGCTGTGCGACGCGCCGAAAAAAACGTCAACAATTATTGAATAATAAATAATAATAACTAGAAACTGCAATTTCGGGAGAAATTACACACCTTGGTCTTTCCTCTGTGGAGATACAAATCTTAGCCCCACTCAGGTCTATCAATAGAATGGACCATAATGCCAGTCATTGGCACTAAACAAAGTTAAAGCCATTAGAAAAGATTGGGAGAATTGGACGTCCATGTCCGTCAATGGCAGCACCCTCCATAATTGTTAATGGAATCGGGGAAGTTTGGGGGACACGTCCTATTGATATGTAGTCATTTTCTGTTGATTTGGGGAAAAAAAAAAAATTCCCATTGAAAATGAATGGGAAAAATTTTGGACGTCCATGGACGTCAATGGTATCAACTTACTTAAGCGTCAATGGAATCCAAGTACATTGGCATCAATAAAATGAACAAACATGAAGAAATGCCATTGGAAATGAATGGGAAGTTTGGACGTCCATGAACGTCAATGGCATCACCCTCCATAAGCGGCAATGCAATCGGGGACATTTGGGGGACACGTCCTAATGATATCTAGTCATTTTCTGTTGATTTGGGAAAAAAAAAAAATTCCCATTGAAAATGAATGGGAAAAATTTTGGACGTCCATGGACGTCAATGGTATCAACTTACATAAGCATCAATGGAATCCAAGTACATTGGCATCAATAGAATGAACAAACATGAAGAAATGCCTTTGGAAATTAATGGGAAGTTTGGACGTCCATGGACGTCAATGGCATCACCCCCCATAAGCGGCAATGCAATCGGGGACATTTGGGGGACACGTCCTAATGATATCTAGTCATTTTCTGTTGATTTGAGGAAAAAAAAAAAATTCCCATTGAAAATGAATGGGAAAAATTTTGGACGTCCATGGACGTCAATGGTATCAACTTACATAAGCGTCAATGGAATCCAAGTACATTGGCATCAATAGAATGAACAAACATGAAGAAATGCCATTGGAAATGAATGGGAAGTTTGGACGTCCGTGGACGTCAATGGCATCACCCTCCATAAGCAGCAATGCAATCGGGCACATTTGGGGGAAACGTCCTATTGATATCTAGTCATTTTCTGTTGATTTGGGGGAAAAAAAAAAAATTCCCATTGAAAATGAATGGGAAAAATTTTGGACGTCCATGGACGTCAATGGTATCAACTTACATAAGCGTCAATGGAATCCAAGTACATTGGCATCAATAGAATGAACAAACATGAAGAAATGCCATTGGAAATAAATGGGAAGTTTGGACGTCCATGAACGTCAATGGCATCACCCTCCGTAAGCGGCAATGCAATCGGGGACATTTGGGGGACACGTCCTAATGATATCCAGTCATTTTCTGTTGATTTGGGGAAAAAAAAAAAAATTCCCATTGAAAATGAATGGGAAAAATTTTGGACGTCCATGGACGTCAATGGTATCAACTTACATAAGCGTCAATGGAATCCAAGTACATTGGCATCAATAGAATGAACAAACATGAAGAAATGCCATTGGAAATGAATGGAAATTTTGGACGTCCATGGACGTCAATGGCATCACCCTCCATAAGCGGCAATGCAATCGGGGACATTTGGGGGACACGTCCTAATGATATCTAGTCATTTTTTGTTGATTTTGGGGAAAACAAAAAAATTCCCATTGAAAATGAATGGGAAAAATTTTGGACGTCCATGGACGTCAATGGTATCAACTTACATAGGCGTCAATGGAATCCAAGTACATTGGCATCAATAGAATGAACAAACATGAAGAAATGCCATTGGAAATGAATGGGAAGTTTGGACGTCCATGAACGTCAATGGCATCACCCTCCATAAGCGTAAATGGAATTGGGGACGTTTGGGGTATACGTCCTATTAATATCTGGTCATTTTCTGTTGATTTGGGGAAATTTAGTTTTTTCCCCATTGAAAATGAATGGGAAAATTTTTGGACGTCCATGGCCGTCAATGGCAGCACCCCCTATAAGCGTCAATGGAGTTCGGAACGTTTGGGGGAGACGTACTATTGATAACTGGTCATTTTCTGATGATTTGGGGAAATTTAGTGTTTTCCCCATTGAAAATGAATGGGAAAAATTTTGGACGTCCATGGACGTCAATGGCAGCACCCCCCATAAGCGTCAATGGAGTTGGGGACGTTTGGGGTATACGTCCTATTAATATCTGGTCATTTTCTGTTGATTTGGGGAAATGTAGTTTTTTCACCATTGAAAATGAATGGGAAAAATTTTGGACGTCCATGGCCGTCAATGGCATCGACATCCATATAGTCAATTGAATCCAAGTACATTGGCATCAGTAGATTCGACATGCATGGCCGTCAATGGCATCAATGCAATGTAAATTCCATTGGAAATCCCATTGGAAGTGAATGGGAACTTTTCCCATTCGAAATGAATGGGATAGTTTTTGGCAAATTTCCGAGGAAGCGTAATTTTTTTCCAAATTCTGTATACAACTTTTATGCCCCTCACCGTCCCGGAATTTTTGATGCCCAAATTATGTGATTTGGTCAAAAATTGTAGGACTAGATACATTTTGAAACTTTTTTTTTTTTCCGGAAAATTGCCGTTTACGGGCGAACGGAAAATTTTTCAAGGCCGTTTGAAAAATTCCCATCGTCGCGCGAAAATTCCGGTCGTGCCGATACTTGAACGGTACCGATCGGAGGTACGGTTCGGGCTGTGCGGCGCGCCGAAAAAAACGTCAACAATTATTGAATAATAATAATAATAACTAGAAACTGCAATTTCGGGAGAAATTACACACCTTGGTCTTTCCTCTGTGGAGATACAAATCTTAGCCCCACTCAGGTCTATCAATAGAATGGACCATAATGCCAGTCATTGGCACTAAACAAAGTTAAAGCCATTAGAAAAGATTGGGAGAATTGGACGTCCATGTCCGTCAATGGCAGCACCCTCCATAATTGTTAATGGAATCGGGGAAGTTTGGGGGACACGTCCTATTGATATCTAGTCATTTTCTGTTGATTTGGGAAAAAAAAAAAATTCCCATTGAAAATGAATGGGAAAAATTTTGGACGTCCATGGACGTCAATGGTATCAACTTACATAAGCGTCAATGGAATCCAAGTACATTGGCATCAATTAAATGAACAAACATGAAGAAATGCCATTGGAAATGAATGGGAAGTTTGGACGTCCATGAACGTCAATGGCATCACCCTCCATAAGCGGCAATGCAATCGGGGACATTTGGGGGACACGTCCTAATGATATCTAGTCATTTTCTGTTGATTTGGGGAAAAAAAAAAAATCCAATTGAAAATGAATGGGAAAAATTTTGGACGTCCATGGACGTCAATGGTATCAACTTACATAAGCGTGAATGGAATCCAAGTACATTGGCATCAATAGAATGAACAAACATGAAGAAATGCCTTTGGAAATGAATGGGAAGTTTGGACGTCCATGGACGTCAATGGCATCACCCCCCATAAGCGGCAATGCAATCGGGGACATTTGGGGGACACGTCCTAATGATATCTAGTCATTTTCTGTTGATTTGGGGAAAAAAAAAAAAATTCCCATTGAAAATGAATGGGAAAAATTTTGGACGTCCATGGACGTCAATGGTATCAACTTACATAAGCGTCAATGGAATCCAAGTACATTGGCATCAATAGAATGAACAAACATGAAGAAATGCCATTGGAAATGAATGGGAAGTTTGGACGTCCGTGGACGTCAATGGCATCACCCTCCATAAGCAGCAATGCAATCGGGCACATTTGGGGGAAACGTCCTATTGATATCTAGTCATTTTCTGTTGATTTGGGGAAAAAAAAAAAATTCCCATTGAAAATGAATGGGAAAAATTTTGGACGTCCATGGACGTCAATGGTATAAACTTACATAAGCGTCAATGGAATCCAAGTACATTGGCATCAAAAGAATGAACAAACATGAAGAAATGCCATTGGTATTTAATGGGAAGTTTGGACGTCCATGGACGTCAATGGCATCACCCCCCATAAGCGGCAATGCAATCGGGGACATTTGGGGGACACGTCCTAATGATATCTAGTCATTTTCTGTTGATTTGGGGAAAAAAAAAAAATTCCCATTGAAAATGAATGGGAAAAATTTTGGACGTCCATGGACGTCAATGGTATCAACTTACATAAGCGTCAATGGAATCCAAGTACATTGGCATCAATAGAATGAACAAACATGAAGAAATGCCATTGGAAATGAATGGGAAGTTTGGACGTCCGTGGACGTCAATGGCATCACCCTCCATAAGCAGCAATGCAATCGGGCACATTTGGGGGAAACGTCCTATTGATATCTAGTCATTTTCTGTTGATTTGGGGAAAAAAAAAAAAAATTCCCATTGAAAATGAATGGGAAAAATTTTGGACGTCCGTGGACGTCAATGGTATAAACTTACATAAGCGTCAATGGAATCCAAGTACATTGGCATCAAAAGAATGAACAAACATGAAGAAATGCCATTGGAAATGAATGGGAAGTTTGGACGTCCCTGGACGTCAATGGCATCACCCTCCATAAGCAGCAATGCAATCGGGGACATTTGGGGGACACGTCCTATTGATATCTAGTAATTTTCTGTTGATTTGGGGAAAAAAAAAAAATTCCCATTGAAAATGAATGGGTAAAATTTTGGACGTCCATGGACGTCAATGGCAGCACCCCCCATAAGCGTCAATGGAATTGGGGACGTTTGGGATATACGTCCTATTGATATCTGGTCATTTTCTGTTGATTTGGAGAAATTTAGTTTTTTCCCCATTGAAAATGATTGGGAAAAATTTTGGACGTCCATGGAAGTCAATGGCGGCACCCTTCATAAGCGTCAATGGAATTGGGGAAGTTTGGGGGACACGTCCTATTGATATCTGGTCATTTTCTGTTGATTTGGGGAAATTTTGTTTTTTCCCCATTGAAAATGAATGGGAAAAATTTTGGACGTCCATGGCAGACAATGGCATCGACATCCATATAGTCAATAGAATCCAAGTACATTGGCATCAGTAGATTCGACATGCATGGCCGTCAATGGCATCAATGCAATGTAAATTCCATTGGAAATCCCATTGGAAGTGAATGGGACTTTTCCCATTCGAAATGAATGGGATAGTTTTTGGCAAATTTCCGAGGAAGCGTAATTTTTTTTCCAAATTCTGTATACAACTTTTATGCCCCTCACTGTCCCGGAATTTTTGATGCCCAAATTATGTGATTTGGTCAAAAATTGTAGGACTAGATACATTTTGAAACTTTTTTTTTTTTCACGGAAAATTGCCGTTTACGGACGAACGGAAAAATTTTCGGGGCCATTTGTAAAGTTTCCTGTGTCACGCGAAAATTCCGGTCGTGCCGATACTTGAACGGTGCCGATCGGTCTAACGGTTCGGGCTGTGAAGCGCGCGTTTTTTTTCCATTCAAAATGAATAGGAAAGTTTTTGGCAAATTTCCGGGGAACCGTAAATTTTTGCCAAATTCTGTATACAACTTTTATGCCCCTCACCGTCCCGGAATTTTTGATGCCCAAATTATGTGATTTGGTCAAAAATTGTAGGACTAGATACATTTTGAAACTTTTTTTATTTTTCGGAAAATTGCCGTTTACGGGCGAACGGAAAATTTTTCGTGGCGGTTTGAAAAATTCCCATCGTCACACGAAAAATCCGGTCGTGCCGATACTTGAACGGTGCCGATCGGTGCTACGGTTTGGGCTGTGCGTTGGCTCAAAAAAACGCGGAGAATAAGATGAATAATAATAATAACTAGAAACTGCAATTTCGGGAGAAATTACACACCTTGGTCTTTCCTCTGTGGAGATACAGATCTTAGCCCCACTCAGGTCTATCAATAGAATGGACCATAATGCCAGTCAATGGCACTAAACAAAGTAAAAGCCATTAGAAAAGATTGGGAGAATTGGACGTCCATGGCCGTCAATGGCATCACCCTCCATAAGCGGCAATCCAATCAGGGACATTTGGGGGACACGTCCTAATGATATCTAGTCATTTTCTGTTGATTTGGTGAAAAAAAAAAAATTCCCATTGAAAATGAATGGGAAAAATTTTGGACGTCCATGGACGTCAATGGTATCAATTTACATAAGCGTCAATGGAATCCAAGTACATTGGCATCAATAGAGTGAACAAACATGAAGAAATGCCATTGGAAATGAATGGGAAGTTTGGACGTCCGTGGCCGTCAATGGCATCACCCTCCATAAGAGGCAATGCAATCGGGGACATTTGGGGGACACGTCCTATTGATATCTAGTCATTTTCTGTTGATTTGGGGGAAAAAAAAAAATTCCCATTGAAAATGAATGGGAAAATTTTTGGACGTCCATGGACGTCAATGGTATCAACTTACATAAGCGTCAATGGAATCCAAGTACATTGGCATCAATAGAATGAACAAACATGAAGAAATGCCATTGGGATTTAATGGGAAGTTTGGACGTCCATGAACGTCAATGGCATCACCCTCCATAAGCAGCAATGCAATCGGGGACATTTGGGGGACACGTCCTAATGATATCTAGCAATTTTCTGTTGATTTGGGGAAATAAAAAAATTTCCCATTGAAAATGAATGGGAAAAATTTTGGACGTCTATGGACGTCAATGGTATCAACTTACATAAGCGTCAATGGAATCCAAGTACATTGGCATCAATAGAATGAACAAACATGAAGAAATGCCATTGGGATTTAATGGGAAGTTTGGACGTCCATGAACGTCAATGGCATCACCCTCCATAAGCGGCAATGCAATCGGGGACATTTGGGGGACACGTCCTAATGATATCTAGTCATTTACTGTTGATTTGGGGAAAAAAAAAATTCCCATTGAAAATGAATGGGAAAATTTTGGACGTCCATGGACGTCAATGGTATCAACTTACATAAACGTCAATGGAATCCAAGTACATTGGCATCAATAGAATGAACAAACATGAAGAAATGCCATTGGAAATGAATGGAAAGTTTGGACGTCCGTTGACGTCAATGGCATCACCCTCCATAAGCAGCAATCCAATCGGGAACATTTGGGGGACACGTCCTAATGATATCTAGTCATTTTCTGTTGATTTGGGGAAAAAAAAAAAATTCCCATTGAAAATGAATGGGAAAAATTTTGGACGTCCATGGACGTCAGTGGTATCAACTTACATAAGCGTCAATGGAATCCAAGTACATTTGCATCAATAGAATGAACAAACATGAAGAAATGCCATTGGAAATAAAAGGGAAGTTTGGACGTCCGTGGCCGTCAATGGCATCACCCTCCATAAGAGGCAATGCAATCGGGGACATTTGGGGGACACGTCCTATTGATATCTAGTCATTTTCTGTTGATTTGGGGAAAAAAAAAAAATTCCCATTGAAAATGAATGGGAAAAATTTTGGACGTCCATGGACGTCAATGGTATCAACTTACATAAGCGTCAATGGAATCCAAGTACATTGGCATCAATAGAATGAACAAACATGAAGAAATGCCATTGGAAATGAATGGGAAGTTTGGACGTCCATGGACGTCAATGGAATCACCCTCCATAAGCGGCAATGCAATCGGGGACATTTGGGGGACACGTCCTAATGATATCTAGTCATTTTCTGTTGATTTGGGGGAAAAAAAAAATTTCCCATTGAAAATGAATGGGAAAATTTTTGGACGTCCATGGACGTCAATGGCAGCACCCCCCATAAGCGTCAATGGAGTTGGGGACGTTTGGGGGACACGTCCTATTGATATCTGGTCATTTTCTGTTGATTTGGGGAAATTTAGTTTTTTCCCCATTGAAAATGAATGGCAAAAATTTTGGACGTCCATGGACGACAATGGCAGCACCCCCTATAAGCCTCAATGGAGTTGGGGACGTTTGGGGGACACGTCCTATTGATATCTGGTCATTTTCTGTTGATTTGGGGAAATGTAGTTTTTTCCCCATTGAAAATGAATGGGAAAAATTTTGGACGTCCATGGCCGTCAATGGCATCGACATCCATATAGTCAATTGAATCCAAGTACATTGGCATCAGTAGATTCGACATGCATGGCCGTCAATGGCATCAATGCAATGTAAATTCCGTTGGAAATCCCATTGGAAGTGAATGGGAACTTTTCCCATTCGAAATGAATGGGATAGTTTTTGGCAAATTTCCGAGGAAGCGTAATTTTTTTCCAAATTCTGTATACAACTTTTATGCCCCTCACCGTCCCGGAATTTTTGATGCCCAAATTATGTGATTTGGTCAAAAATTGTAGGACTAGATACATTTTGAAACTTTTTTTTTTTTCACGGAAAATTGCCGTTTACGGACGAACGGAAAAATTTTCGGGGCCATTTGTAAAGTTTCCTGTGTCACGCGAAAATTCCGGTCGTGCCGATACTTGAACAGTGCCGATCGGTCTCACGGTTCGGGCTGTGAAGCGCGCGTTCTTTTTCCATTCAAAATGAATAGGAAAGTTTTTGGCAAATTTCCGGGGAACCGTAAATTTTTGCCAAATTCTGTATACAACTTTTATGCCCCTCAATGTCCCGGAATTTTTGATGCCCAAATTATGCGATTTGGTCAAAAATTGTAGGACTAGATACATTTTTAAACTTTTTTTATTTTTCGGAAAATTGCCGTTTACGGGCGAACGGAAAATTTTTCGTGGCGGTTTGAAAAATTCCCATCGTCACGCGAAAAATCCGGTCGTGCCGATACTTCAACGGTGCTGATCGGTGCTACGGTTTGGGCTGTGCGTTGGCTCAAAAAAACGCGGAGAATTATTGAATAATAATAATAACTAGAAACTGCAATTTCGGGAGAAATTACACACCTTGGTCTTTCCTCTGTGGAGATACAGATCTTAGCCCCACTCAGGTCTATCAATAGAATGGATCATAATGCCAGTCATTGGCACTAAACATAGTTAAAGCCATTAGAAAAGATTGGGAGAATTGGACGTCCATGTCCGTCAATGGCAGCACCCTCCATAATTGTTAATGGAATCGGGGAAGTTTGGGGGACACGTCCTATTGATATCTAGTCATTTTCTGTTGATTTGGGAAAAAAAAAAAATTCCCATTGAAAATGAATGGGAAAAATTTTGGACGTCCATGGACGTCAATGGTATCAACTTACATAAGCGTCAATGGAATCCAAGTACATTGGCATCAATAAAATGAACAAACATGAAGAAATGCCATTGGAAATGAATGGGAAGTTTGGACGTCCATGAACGTCAATGGCATCACCCTCCATAAGCGGCAATGCAATCGGGGACATTTGGGGGACACGTCCTAATGATATCTAGTCATTTTCTGTTGATTTGGGGAAAAAAAAAAAAATCCCATTGAAAATGAATGGGAAAAATTTTGGACGTCCATGGACGTCAATGGTATCAACTTACATAAGCGTCAATGGAATCCAAGTACATTGGCATCAATAGAATGAACAAACATGAAGAAATGCCTTTGGAAATGAATGGGAAGTTTGGACGTCCATGGACGTCAATGGCATCACCCCCCATAAGCGGCAATGCAATCGGGGACATTTGGGGGACACGTCCTAATGATATCTAGTCATTTTCTGTTGATTTGGGGAAAAAAAAAAAATTCCCATTGAAAATGAATGGGAAAAATTTTGGACGTCCATGGACGTCAATGGTATCAACTTACATAAGCGTCAATGGAATCCAAGTACATTGGCATCAATAGAATGAACAAACATGAAGAAATGCCATTGGAATGAATGGGAAGTTTGGACGTCCATGAACGTCAATGGCATCACCCCCCATAAGCGGCAATGCAATCGGGGACATTTGGGGGACACGTCCTAATGATATCTAGTCATTTTCTGTTGATTTGGGGAAAAAAAAAAAATTCCCATTGAAAATGAATGGGAAAAATTTTGGACGTCCATGGACGTCAATGGTATCAACTTACATAAGCGTCAATGGAATCCAAGTACATTGGCATCAATAGAATGAACAAACATGAAGAAATGCCATTGGAAATTAATGGGAAGTTTGGACGTCCATGGACGTCAATGGCATCACCCTCCATAAGCAGCAATGCAATCGGGCACATTTGGGGGAAACGTCCTATTGATATCTAGTCATTTTCTGTTGATTTGGGGAAAAAAAAAAAAATTCCCATTGAAAATGAATGGGAAAAATTTTGGACGTCCATGGACGTCAATGGTATCAACTTACATAAGCGTCAATGGAATCCAAGTACATTGGCATCAAAAGAATGAACAAACATGAAGAAATGCCATTGGAAATGAATGGGAAGTTTGGACGTCCCTGGACGTCAATGGCATCACCCTCCATAAGCAGCAATGCAATCGGGGACATTTGGGGGACAGGTCCTATTGATATCTAGTCATTTTCTGTTGATTTGGGGGAAAAAAAAAATTTCCCATTGAAAATGAATGGGTAAAATTTTGGACGTCCATGGACGTCCATGGCAGCACCCCCCATAAGCGTCAATGGAATTGGGGACGTTTGGGATATACGTCCTATTGATATCTGGTCATTTTCTGTTGATTTGGAGAAATTTCGTTTTTTCCCCATTGAAAATGAATGGGAAAAATTTTGGACGTCCATGTAAGTCAATGGCGGTACCCTTCATAAGCGTCAATGGAATTGGGGAAGTTTGGGGGACACGTCCTATTGATATCTGGTCATTTTCTGTTGATTTGGGGTAATTTTGTTTTTTCCCCATTGAAAATGAATGGGAAAAAATTTGGACGTCCATGGCAGTCAATGGCATCGACATCCATATAATCAATTGAATCCAAGTACATTGGCATCAGTAGATTCGACATGCATGGCCGTCAATGGCATCAATGCAATGTAAATTCCATTGGAAATCCCATTGGAAGTGAATGGGACTTTTCCCATTCGAAATGAATGGGATAGTTTTTGGCAAATTTCCGAGGAAGCGTAATTTTTTTCCAAATTCTGTATACAACTTTTATGCCCCTCACCGTCCCGGAATTTTTGATGCCCAAATTATGTGATTTGGTCAAAAATTGTAGGACTAGATACATTTTGAAACTTTTTATTTTTTCACGGAAAATTGCCGTTTACGGACGAACGGAAAAATTTTCGGGGCCATTTGTAAAGTTTCCTGTGTCACGCGAAAATTCCGGTCGTGCCGATACTTGAACGGTGCCGATCGGTCTAACGGTTCGGGCTGTGAAGCGCGTGTTTTTTTTCCATTCAAAATGAATAGGAAAGTTTTTGGCAAATTTCCGGGGAACCGTAAAGTTTTGCCAAATTCTGTATACAACTTTTATGCCCCTCAATGTCCCGGAATTTTTGATGCCCTAATTATGTGATTTGGTCAAAAATTGTAGGACTAGATACATTTTGAACCTTTTTTTTTTTTCCGGAAAATTGCCGTTTACGGGCGAACGGAAAATTTTTCGGGGCCGTTTGAAAAATTGCCCGCGTCGCACGAAAATTCCGGTCGTGCCGATACTTGAACGGTGCCGATCGGTGCTACGGGTCGGGCTGCGCGGCGCGCCGAAAAAACGCGGAGAATAAGATGAATTATAATAATAACTAGAAACTGCAATTTCGGGAGAAATTACACACCTTGGTCTTTCCTCTGTGGAGATACAGATCTTAGCCCCACTCAGGTCTATCAATAGAATGGATCATAATGCCAGTCATTGGCACAAAACAAAGTAAAAGCCATTAGAAATGAATGGGAGAATTGGACGTCCATGAACGTCAATGGCGGTACCTTTCATAATTGTTAATGGAATCGGGGAAGTTTGGGGTACACGTCCTAATGATATCTAGTCATTTTCTGTTGATTTGGGAAAAAAAAAAAAATTCCCATTGAAAATGAATGGGAAAATTTTTGGACGTCCATGGACGTCAATGGTATCAACTTACATAAGCGTCAATGGAATCCAAGTACATTGGCATCAATAAAATGAACAAACATGAAGAAATGCCATTGGAAATGAATGGGAAAAATTTTGGACGTCCGTGGACGTCAATGGCATCACCCTCCATAAGCAGCAATGCAATCGGGCACATTTGGGGGAAACGTCCTATTGATATCTAGTCATTTTCTGTTGATTTGGGGAAAAAAAAAAATTTCCCATTGAAAATGAATGGGAAAAATTTTGGACGTCCATGGACGTCAATGGTATCAACTTACATAAGCGTCAATGGAATCCAAGTACATTGGCATCAAAAGAATGAACAAACATGAAGAAATGCCATTGGAAATGAATGGGAAGTTTGGACGTCCCTGGACGTCAATGGCATCACCCTACATAAGCAGCAATGCAATCGGGGACATTTGGGGGACAGGTCCTATTGATATCTAGTCATTTTCTGTTGATTTGGGGAAAAAAAAAAATTTCCCATTGAAAATGAATGGGAAAAATTTTGGACGTCCATTTAAGTCAATGGCGGCACCCTTCATAAGCGTCAATGGAATTGGGGAAGTTTGGGGGACACGTCCTATTGATATCTGGTCATTTTCTGTTGATTTGGGGTAATTTTGTTTTTTCCCCATTGAAAATGAATGGGGAAAATTTTGGACGTCCATGGCAGTCAATGGCATCGACATCTATATAGTCAATTGAATCCTAGTACATTGGCATCAGTAGATTCGACATGCATGGCCGTCAATGGCATCAATGCAATGTAAATTCCATTGGAAATCCCATTGGAAGTGAATGGGAACTTTTCCCATTCGAAATGAATGGGATAGTTTTTGGCAAATTTCCGAGGAAGCGTAGTTTTTTTCCAAATTCTGTATACAACTTTTATGCCCCTCACCGTCCCGGAATTTTTGATGCCCAAATTATTTGATTTGGTCAAAAATTGTAGGACTAGATACATTTTGAAACTTTTTTTTTTTTCACGGAAAATTGCCGTTTGCGGACGAACGGAAACATTTTCGGGGCCATTTGTAAAATTTCCTGTGTCACGCGAAAATTCCGGTCGTGCCGATACTTGAACGGTGCCGATCGGTCTAACGGTTCGGGCTGTGAAGCGCGCGTTTTTTTTCCATTCAAAATGAATAGGAAAGTTTTTGGCAAATTTCCGGGGAACCGTAAATTTTTGCCAAATTCTGTATACAACTTTTATGCACCTCACCGTCCCGGAATTTTTGATGCCCAAATTATGTGATTTGGTCAAAAATTGTAGGACTAGATACATTTTGAAACTTTTTTTTTTTTTCGGAAAATTGCCGTTTACGGGCGAACGGAAAATTTTTCGGGGCCGTTTGAAAAATTGCCCGCGTCGCACGAAAATTCCGGTCGTGCCGATACTTGAACGGTGCTGATCGGTGCTATGGTTCGAGCTGCGCGGCGCGCCGAAAAAACGCGGAGAATAAGATGAATTATAATAATAATAATAAACTAGAAACTGCAATTTCGGGAGAAATTACACACCTTGGTCTTTCCTCTGTGGAGATACAAATCTTAGCCCCACTCAGGTCTATCAATAGAATGGACCATAATGCCAGTCATTGGCACTAAACAAAGTTAAAGCCATTAGAAAAGATTGGGAGAATTGGACGTCCATGTCCGTCAATGGCAGCACCCTCCATAATTGTTAATGGAATCGGGGAAGTTTGGGGGACACGTCCTATTGATATCTAGTCATTTTCTGTTGATTTGGGAAAAAAAAAAAAATTCCCATTGAAAATGAATGGGAAAAATTTTGGACGTCCATGGACGTCAATGGTATCAACTTACATAAGCGTCAATGGAATCCAAGTACATTGGCATCAATAAAATGAACAAACATGAAGAAATGCCATTGGAAATGAATGGGAAGTTTGGACGTCCATGAACGTCAATGGCATCACCCTCCATAAGCGGCAATGCAATCGGGGACATTTGGGGGACACGTCCTAATGATATCTAGTCATTTTCTGTTGATTTGGGAAAAAAAAAAAAATCCCATTGAAAATGAATGGGAAAAATTTTGGACGTCCATGGACGTCAATGGTATCAACTTACATAAGCGTCAATGGAATCCAAGTACATTGGCATCAATAGAATGAACAAACATGAAGAAATGCCTTTGGAAATGAATGGGAAGTTTGGACGTCCATGGACGTCAATGGCATCACCCCCCATAAGCGGCAATGCAATCGGGGACATTTGGGGGACACGTCCTAATGATATCTAGTCATTTTCTGTTGATTTGGGGAAAAAAAAAAAATTCCCATTGAAAATGAATGGGAAAAATTTTGGACGTCCATGGACGTCAATGGTATCAACTTACATAAGCGTCAATGGAATCCAAGTACATTGGCATCAATAGAATGAACAAACATGAAGAAATGCCATTGGAAATTAATGGGAAGTTTGGACGTCCGTGGACGTCAATGGCATCACCCTCCATAAGCAGCAATGCAATCGGGCACATTTGGGGGAAACGTCCTATTGATATCTAGTCATTTTCTGTTGATTTGGGGAAAAAAAAAAAAATTCCCATTGAAAATGAATGGGAAAAATTTTGGACGTCCATGGACGTCAATGGTATCAATTTACATAAGCGTCAATGGAATCCAAGTACATTGGCATCAATAGAATGAACAAACATGAAGAAATGCCATTGGAAATTAATGGGAAGTTTGGACGTCCGTGGACGTCAATGGCATCACCCTCCATAAGCAGCAATGCAATCGGGGACATTTGGGGGACAGGTCCTATTGATATCTAGTCATTTTCTGTTGATTTGAGGAAAAAAAAAAAATTCCCATTGAAAATGAATGGGTAAAATTTTGGACGTCCATGGATGTCAATGGCAGCACCCCCCATAAGCGTCAATGGAATTGGGGACGTTTGGGATATACGTCCTATTGATATCTGGTCATTTTCTGTTGATTTGGAGAAATGTAGTTTTTTCCCCATTGAAAATGAATGGGAAAAATTTTGGACGTCCATGTAAGTCAATGGCGGCACCCTTCATAAGCGTCAATGGAATTGGGGAAGTTTGGGGGACACGTCCTATTGATATCTGGTCATTTTCTGTTGATTTGGGGTAATTTTGTTTTTTCCCCCATTGAAAATGAATGGGAAAAATTTTGGACGTCCATGGCAGTCAATGGCATCGACATCCATATAGTCAATTGAATCCAAGTACATTGGCATCAGTAGATTCGACATGCATGGCCGTCAATGGCATCAATGCAATGTAAATTCCATTGGAAATCCCATTGGAAGTGAATGGGACTTTTCCCATTCGAAATGAATGGGATAGTTTTTGGCAAATTTCCGAGGAAGCGTAATTTTTTTCCAAATTCTGTATACAACTTTTATGCCCCTCACCGTCCCGGAATTTTTGATGCCCAAATTGTGTGATTTGGTCAAAAATTGTAGGACTAGATACATTTTGAAACTTTTTTTTTTTCCCGGAAAATTGCCGTTTACGGGCGAAGGGAAAAATTTTCGGGTCCGTTTGAAAAATTCCCATCGTTGCGCGAAAATTCCGGTCGTGCCGATATTTGAACGGTGCCGATCGGTCAAACGGTTCGGGCTGTGCAGCGTGCGTTTTTTTTTCATTCAAAATGAATAGGAAAGTTTTTGGCAAATTTCCGGGGAACCGTAAATTTTTACCAAATTCTGTATACAACTTTTATGCCCCTCATCGTCCCGGAATTTTTGATACCCAAATTATGTGATTTGGTCAAAAATTGTAGGACTAGATACATTTTTTAACTTTTTTTTTTTTTCGGAAAATTGCCATTTACGGGCGAACGGAAAATTTTTCGGGGGATTTTGAAAAAGTCCCTGCGTCGCGCGAAAAATCCGGTCGTGTCAATACTTGAATGGTGCCGATCGGTGGTACGGTTCGGGCTGCGCGGCGCGCCGAAAAAACGCGGAGAATAATTTGATGATATAATAATAATAACTAGAAACTGCAATTTCGGGAGAAATTACACCTTGGTCTTTCCTCTGTGGAGATACAAATCTTAGCCCCACTCAGGTCTATCAATAGAATGGACCATAATGCCAGTCAATGGCACTAAACAAAGTAAAAGCCATTAGAAAAGATTGGGAGAATTGGACGTCCATGGCCGTCAATGGCGGCACCCTTCATAAGCGTCAATGGAATTGGAGAAGTTTGGGGGACACGTCCTATTGATATCTGGTCATTTTTTGTTGATTTGGGGAAAAAAAAAAAATTCCCATTGAAAATGAATGGGAAAAATTTTGGACGTCCATGGACGTCAATGGTATCAACTTACATAAGCGTCAATGGAATCCAAGTACATTGGCATCAATAGAATGAACAAACATGAAGAAATGCCATTGGAAATGAATGGGAAGTTTGGACGTCCATGGACGTCAATGGCATCACCCTCCATAAGCGCCAATCCAATCGGGGACATTTGGGGGACACGTCCTATTGATATCTGGTCATTTTTTGTTGATTTGGGGAAAAAAAAAAAATTCCCATTGAAAATGAATGGGAAAAATTTTGGACGTCCATGGACGTCAATGGTATCAACTTACATAAGCGTCAATGGAATCCAAGTACATTGGCATCAATAGAATGAACAAACATGAAGAAATGCCATTGGAAATGAATGGGAAGTTTGGACGTCCATGAACGTCAATGGCATCACCCTCCATAAGCAGCAATGCAATCGGGGACATTTGGGGGACACGTCCTAATGATGTCTAGTCATTTTCTGTTGATTTGGGGAAACAAAAAAAATTCCCATTGAAAATGAATGGGAAAAATTTTGGACGTCCATGGACGTCAATGGTATCAACTTACATAAGCGTCAATGGAATCCAAGTACATTGGCATCAATAGAATGAACAAACATGAAGAAATGCCATTGGGATTTAATGGGAAGTTTGGACGTCCATGAACGTCAATGGAATCACCCTCCATAAGCAGCAATGCAATCGGGGACATTTGGGGGCCACGTCCTATTGATATCTAGTCATTTTCTGTTGATTTGGGGAAAAAAAAAATTTTCCCATTGAAAATGAATGGGAAAAATTTTGGACGTCCATGGACGTCAATGGCAGCACCCCCCATAAGCGTCAATGGAGTTGGAGACGTTTGGGGTATACGTCCTATTGATATCTGGTCATTTTCTGTTGATTTGGAGAAATTTAGTTTTTTCCCCATTGAAAATGATTGGGAAAAATTTTGGACGTCCATGGAAGTCAATGGCGGCACCCTTCATAAGCGTCAATGGAATTGGGGAAGTTTGGGGGACACGTCCTATTGATATCTGGTCATTTTCTGTTGATTTGGGGAAATTTTGTTTTTTCCCCATTGAAAATGAATGGGAAGAATTTTGGACGTCCATGGCCGTCAATGGCATCGACATCCATATAGTCAATAGAATCCAAGTACATTGGCATCAATAGATTTGACATGCATGGCCGTCAATGGCATCAATGCAATGTAAATTCCAATGAAATCCCATTGTAAGTGAATGGGAACTTTTCCCATTAGAAATGAATGGGAGAGTTTTTGGCAAATTTCCGAGGAAGCGTAATTTTTTTCCAAATTCTGTATACAACTTTTATGCCCCTCACCGTCCCGGAATTTTTGATGCCCAAATTATGTGATTTGGTCAAAAATTGTAGGACTAGATACATTTTGAAACTTTTTTTTTTTTCACGGAAAATTGCCGTTTACGGACGAACGGAAAAATTTTCGGGGCTATTTGTAAAGTTTCCTGTGTCACGCGAAAATTCCGGTCGTGCCGATACTTGAACGGTGCCGATCGGTCAAACGGTTCGGGCTGTGAAGCGCGCATTTTTTTTCCATTCAAAATGAATAGGAAAGTTTTTGGCAAATTTCCGGGGAACCGTAAATTTTTGCCAAATTCTGTATACAACTTTTATGCCCCTCACCGTCCCGGAATTTTTGATACCCAAATTACGTGATTTGGTCAAAAATTGTAGGACTAGATACATTTTGAAACTTTTTTTTTTTTTCGGAAAATTGCCGTTTACGGGCGAACGGAAAATTTTTCGGGGCCGTTTGAAAAATTCCCATCGTCGCGCGAAAATTCCGGTCGTGCCGATACTTGAACGGTACCGATCGGAGCTACGGTTTGGGCTGCGCGGCGCGCCGAAAAAAACGTCAACAATTATTGAATAATAATAATAAAGAAAAAAAATAATAATAAAAAGTACAATAAAGTTGTACAACAACATAACCTTGTTCTTTCCCTTGGAAAGACCAAGGTAATAATAAGTACAATAAAGTTGTAGAATATCATTACCTTGTTCTTTCCTTTGGAAAGACCAAGGTAACTAGAAACTGCAATTTCGGGAGAAATTACACACCTTGGTCTTTCCTCTGTGGAGATACAGATCTTAGCCCCACTCAGGTCTATCAATAGAATGGATCATAATGCCAGTCATTGGCAAAAAACAAAGTAAAAGCCGTTAGAAATGAATGGGAGAATTGGACGTACATGGACGTCAATGGCGGCACCTTTCATAATTGTTAATGGAATCGGGGAAGTTTGGGGGACACGTCCTAATGATATGTAGTCATTTTCTGTTGATTTGGGGAAAAAAAAATAATTTCCCATTGAAAATGAATGGGAAAAATTTTGGACGTCCATGGACGTCAATGGTATCAACTTACATAAGCGTCAATGGAATCCAAGTACATTGGCATCAATAAAATGAACAAACATGAAGAAATGCCATTGGAAATGAATGGGAAGTTTGGACGTCCATGAACGTCAATGGCATCACCCTCCATAAGCGGCAATGCAATCGGGGACATTTGGGGGACACGTCCTAATGATATCTAGTCATTTTCTGTTGATTTGGGAAAAAAAAAAAAATGCCATTGAAAATGAATGGGAAAAATTTTGGACGTCCATGGACGTCAATGGTATCAACTTACATAAGCGTCAATGGAATCCAAGTACATTGGCATCAATAGAATGAACAAACATGAAGAAATGCCTTTGGAAATGATTGGGAAGTTTGGACGTCCATGGACGTCAATGGCATCACCCCCCATAAGCGGCAATGCAATCGGGGACATTTGGGGGACATGTCCTAATGATATCTAGTCATTTTCTGTTGATTTGGGGGAAAAAAAAAAATTCCCATTGAAAATGAATGGGAAAAATTTTGGACGTCCATGGACGTCAATGGTATCAACTTACATAAGTGTCAATGTAATCCAAGTACATTGGCATCAATAGAATGAACAAACATGAAGAAATGCCATTGGAAATGAATGGGAAGTTTGGACGTCCATGGACGTCAATGGCATCACCCTCCATAAGCAGCAATCCAATCGGGGACATTTGGGGGACACGTCCTAATGATATCTAGTCATTTTCTGTTGATTTGGGGGGAAAAAAAAAATTCCCATTGAAAATGAATGGGTAAAATTTTGGACGTCCATGGATGTCAATGGCAGCACCCCCCATAAGCGTCAATGGAATTGGGGACGTTTGGGATATACGTCCTATTGATATCTGGTCATTTTCTGTTGATTTGGAGAAATGTAGTTTTTTCCCCATTGAAAATGAATGGGAAAAATTTTGGACGTCCATGGACGTCAATGGCAGCACCCCCTATAAGCGTCAATGGAGTTGGGGACATTTGGGGGACACATCCTATTGATATCTGGTCATTTTCTGTTGATTTGGGGAAGTGTAGTTTTTTCCCCATTGAAAATGAATGGGAAAAATTTTGGACGTCCATGGCCGTCAATGGCATCGACATTCATATAGTCAATTGAATCCAAGTACATTGGCATCAATAGATTCGACATGCATGGCCGTCAATGGCATCAATGATGTAAATTCCATTGGAAATCCCATTGAAATGAATGGGAAATTCTCCCATTAGAAATGAATGGGAAAGTTTTTGGCAAATTACCGGGGAAACGTAAATTTTTGCCAAATTCTGTATACAACTTTTATGCCCCTCACCGTCCCGGAATTTTTGATACCCAAATTATGTGATTTGGTCAAAAATTGTAGGACTAGATACATTTTTAAACTTTTTTTTTTTTCCGGAAAATTGCCGTTTACGGGCGAACGGAAAATTTTTCGGGGGATTTTGAAAAAGTCCCTGCGTCGCGCGAAAAATCCGGTCGTGTCAATACTTGAATGGTGCCGATCGGTGGTACGGTTCGGGCTGCGCGGCGCGCCGAAAAAACGCGGAGAATAATTTGATGATATAACTAGAAACTGCAATTTCGGGAGAAATTACACACCTTGGTCTTTCCTCTGTGGAGATACAAATCTTAGCCCCACTCAGGTCTATCAATAGAATGGACCATAATGCCAGTCAATGGCACTAAACAAAGTAAAAGCCATTAGAAAAGATTGGGAGAATTGGACGTCCATGGCCGTCAATGGCGGCACCCTTCATAAGCGTCAATGGATTTGGAGAAGTTTGGGGGACACGTCCGATTGATATCTGGTCATTTTTTGTTGATTTGGGGGAAAAAAAAAATTCCCATTGAAAATGAATGGGAAAAATTTTGGACGTCCATGGACGTCAATGGTATCAACTTACATAAGCGTCAATGGATACCAAGTACATTGGCATCAGTAGAATGAACAAACATGAAGAAATGCCATTGGAAATGAATGGGAAGTTTGGACGTCCGTGGACATCAATGGCATCACCCTCCATAAGAGGCAATGCAATCGGGGACATTTGGGGGACACGTCCTATTGATATCTAGTCATTTTCTGTTGATTTGGGGGAGAAAAAAAAAATTCCCATTGAAAATGAATGGGAAACTTTTTGGACGTCCATGGACGTCAATGGTATCAACTTACATAAGCGTCAATGGAATCCAAGTACATTGGCATCAATAGAATGAACAAACATGAAGAAATGCAATTGGAAATAAAAAGGAAGTTTGGACGTCCGTGGACGTCAATGGCATCACCCTCCATAAGAGGCAGTGCAATCGGGGACTTTTGGGGGACACGTCCTATTGATATCTAGTCATTTTCTGTTGATTTGGGGAAAAAAAAAAATTTCCCATTGAAAATGAATGGGAAAAATTTTGGACGTCCATGGACGTCAATGGTATCAACTTACATAAGCGTCAATGGAATCCAAGTACATTGGCATCAATAGAATGAACAAACATGAAGAAATGCCATTGGGATTTAATGGGAAGTTTGGACGTCCATGAACGTCAATGGCATCACCCTCCATAAGCGGCAATGCAATCGGGGACATTTGGGGGACACGTCCTAATGATATCTAGTCATTTTCTGTTGATTTGGGGAAAAAAAACAATTCCCATTGAAAATGAATGGGAAAAATTTTGGACGTCTATGGACGTCAATGGTATCAACTTACATAAGCATCAATGGAATCTAAGTACATTGGCATCAATAGAATGAACAAACATGAAGAAATGCCATTGGAATAAATGGGAAGTTTGGACGTCCCTGGACGTCAATGGCATCACCCTCCATAAGCAGCAATGCAATTGGGGACATTTGGGGGACACGTCCTATTGATATCTAGTCATTTTCTGTTGATTTGGGGAAAAAAAAAATTTCCCATTGAAAATGAATGGGAAAAATTTTGGACGTCCATGGACGTCAATGGTATCAACTTACATAAGCGTCAATGGAATCCAAGTACATTGGCATCAATAGAATGAACAAACATGAAGAAATGGCTTTGGAAATGATTGGGAAGTTTGGACGTCCATGGACGTCAATGGCATCACCCCCCATAAGCGGTAATGCAATCGGGGACATTTGGGGGACACGTCCTAATGATATCTAGTCATTTTCTGTTGATTTGGGGAAAAAAAAAAATTTCCCATTGAAAATGAATGGGAAAAATTTTGGACGTCTATGGACGTCAATGGTATCAACTTACATAAGCGTCAATGGAATCTAAGTACATTGGCATCAATAGAATGAACAAACATGAAGAAATGCCATTGGAATAAATGGGAAGTTTGGACGTCCCTGGACGTCAATGGCATCACCCTCCATAAGCAGCAATGCAATTGGGGACATTTGGGGGACAGATCCTATTGATATCTAGTCATTTTCTGTTGATTTGGGGAAAAAAAAAAATTTCCCATTGAAAATGAATGGGTAAAATTTTGGACGTCCATGGACGTCAATGGCAGCACCCCCCATAAGCGTCAATGGAGTTGGGGACGTTTGGGGTATACGTCCTATTGATATCTGGTCATTTTCTGTTGATTTGGAGAAATGTAGTTTTTTCCCCATTGAAAATGAATGGGAAAAATTTTGGACGTCCATGTAAGTCAATGGCGGCACCCTTCATAAGCGTCAATGGAATTGGGGAAGTTTGGGGGACACGTCCTATTGATATCTGGTCATTTTCTGTTGATTTGGGGTAATTTTGTTTTTTCCCCCATTGAAAATGAATGGGAAAATTTTTGGACGTCCATGGCAGTCAATGGCATCGACATCCATATAGTCAATTGAATCCAAGTACATTGGCATCAGTAGATTCGACATGCATGGCCGTCAATTGGCATCAATGCAATGTAAATTCCATTGGAAATCCCATTGGAAGTGAATGGGACTTTTCCCATTCGAAATGAATGGGATAGTTTTTGGCAAATTTCCGAGGAAGCGTAATTTTTTTCCAAATTCTGTATACAACTTTTATGCCCCTCACCGTCCCGGAATTTTTGATGCCCAAATTGTGTGATTTGGTCAAAAATTGTAGGACTAGATACATTTTGAATCTTTTTTTTTTTCCCGGAAAATTGCCGTTTACGGGCGAAGGGAAAAATTTTCGGGTCCGTTTGAAAAATTCCCATCGTTGCGCGAAAATTCCGGTCGTGCCGATATTTGAACGGTGCCGATCGGTCAAACGGTTCGGGCTGTGCAGCGTGCGTTTTTTTTTCATTCAAAATGAATAGGAAAGTTTTTGGCAAATTTCCGGGGAACCGTAAATTTTTGCCAAATTCTGTATACAACTTTTATGCCCCTCATCGTCCCGGAATTTTTGATACCCAAATTATGTGATTTGGTCAAAAATTGTAGGACTAGATACATTTTTTAACTTTTTTTTTTTTTCGGAAAATTGCCATTTACGGGCGAACGGAAAATTTTTCGGGGGATTTTGAAAAAGTCCCTGCGTCGCGCGAAAAATCCGGTCGTGTCAATACTTGAATGGTGCCGATTGGTGGTACGGTTCGGGCTGCGCGGCGCGCCGAAAAAACGCGGAGAATAATTTGATGATATAATAATAATAATAATAATAAGGCGAATAAAGTTGCAGAATAACAATACCTTGTTCTTTCCATAGGAAAGACCAAGGTAACTAGAAACTGCAATTTCGGGAGAAATTACACACCTTGGTCTTTCCTCTGTGGAGATACAGATCTTAGCCCCACTCAGGTCTATCAATAGAATGGACCATAATGCCAGTCAATGGCACTAAACAATGTAAAAGCCATTAGAAAAAGATTGGGAGAATTGGACGTCCATGTCCGTCAATGGCAGCACCCTCCATAAGCGTCAATGCAATCGGGGACATTTGGGGGACACGTCCTAATGATATGTAGTCATTTTCTGTTGATTGGGGGGAATTCCCATTGAAAATGAATGGGAAAAATTTTGGACGTCCATGGACGTCAATGGTATCAACTTACATAAGCGTCAATGGAATCCAAGTACATTGGCATCAATAGAATGAACAAACATGAAGAAATGCCAATGGAAATGAATGGGAAGTTTGGACGTCCATGAACGTCAATGGCATCACCCTCCATAAGCGTAAATGGAATTGGGGAAGTTTGGGGGACACGTCCTAATGATATCTAGTCATTTTCTCTTGATTTGGGGGAGAAAAAAAAAATCCCATTGAAAATGAATGGGAAAAATTTTGGACTTCCAGGGACGTCAATGGCAGCACCCCCCATAAGTGTCAAGGGAGTTGGGGACGTTTGGGGTATACGTCCTATTGATATCTGGTCATTTTCTGTTGATTTGGGGAAATTTAGTTTTTTCCCCATTGAAAATGAATGGGAAAAATTTTGGACGTCCATGGACGTCAATGGCAGCACCCCCTATAAGCGTCAATGGAGTTGGGGACGTTTGGGGGACACGCCCTATTGATATCTGGTCATTTTCTGTTGATTTGGGGAAATGTAGTTTTTTCCCCATTGAAAATGAATGGGAAAAATTTTGGACGTCCATGGCCGTCAATGGCATCGACATCCATATAGTCAATAGAATCCAAGTACATTGGCATCAGTAGATTCGACATGCATGGCCGTCAATGGCATCAATGCAATGTAAATTCCATAGAAATCCCATTGAAATGAATGGGAAATTTTCCCATTAGAAATGAATGGGATAGTTTTTGGCAAATTACCGGGGAACCGTAAATTTTTACCAAATTCTGTATACAACTTTTATGCCCCTCACCGTCCCGGAATTTTTGATACCCAAATTATGTGATTTGGTCAAAAATTGTAGGACTAGATACATTTTGAAAAAAAAAAAAAAATCTGGAAAATTGCCGTTTGCGGGAAAACGGAAAATTTTTCGGGGCCCTTTTTAAAAAAGCCATCGTCGCGCAAAAATTCCGGACGTTTCGATATCTGAACGGTGCCGATCGGTGCAGCGGTTCGGGCTGTGCGGCGCGCCGAAAAAACGCGGAGAATAAGATGAATAATAATAATAATAAAAATAAGTACGATAAAGTTGCAGAACAGCATTACCTTGTTCTTTCCCTTGGAAAGACCAAGGTAATAATAATAATAATAAGGCGAATAAAGTTGCAGAATAACAATACCTTGTTCTTTCCATAGGAAAGACCAAGGTAATAATAAGGCGAATAAAGTTGCAGAATAACAATACCTTGTTCTTTCCATAGGAAAGACCAAGGTAACTAGAAACTGCAATTTCGGGAGAAATTACACCTTGGTCTTTCCTCTGTGGAGATACAAATCTTAGCCCCACTCAGGTCTATCAATAAAATGGACCATAATGCCAGTCAATGGCACTAAACAAAGTAAAAGCCATTAGAAATCAATGGGAGAATTGGACGTCCATGGACGTCAATGGTATCAACTTACATAAGCGTCAATGGAATCCAAGTACATTGGCATCAATAGAATGAACAAACATGAAGAAATTACATTGGAAATGAATGGGAAGTTTGGACGTCCATGGACGTCAATGGCATCACCCTCCATAAGCAGCAATGCAATCGGGGACATTTGGGGGACACGTCCTAATGATATCTAGTCATTTTCTGTTGATTTGGGGAGAAAAAAAAAATTCCCATTGAAAATGAATGGGAAAAATTTTGGACGTCCATGGACGTCAATGGTATCAACTTACATAAGCGTCAATGGAATCCAAGTACATTGGCATCAATAGAATGAACAAACATGAAGAAATGCCATTGGGATTTAATGGGAAGTTTGGACGTCCATGAACGTCAATGGCATCACCCTCCATAAGCGGCAATGCAATCGGGGACATTTGGGGGACACGTCCTAATGATATCTAGTCATTTTCTGTTGATTTGGGGAAAAAAAAAAATTCCCATTGAAAATGAATGGGAAAAATTTTGGACGTCCATGGACGTCAATGGTATCAACTTACATAAGCGTCAATGGAATCCAAGTACATTGGCATCAATAGAATGAACAAACATGAAGAAATGCCATTAGAAATTAATGGGAAGTTTGGACGTCCGTGGACGTCAATGGCATCACCCTCCATAAGCAGCAATGCAATCGGGCACATTTGGGTGAAACGTCCTATTGATATCTAGTCATTTTCTGTTGATTTGGGGAAAAAAAAAAATTCCCATTGAAAATGAATGGGAAAAATTTTGGACGTCCATGGACGTCAATGGTATCAACTTACATAAGCGTCAATGGAATCCAAGTACATTGGCATCAATAGAATGAACAAACATGAAGAAATGCCATTGGAAATGAATGGGAAGTTTGAACGTCCCAGGACGTCAATGGCATCACCCTCCATAAGCAGCAATGCAATCGGGGACATTTGGGGGACACGTCCTATTGATATCTAGTCATTTTCTGTTGATTTGGGGAAAAAAAAAAAATTCCCATTGAAAATGAATGGGTAAAATTTTGGACGTCCATGGACGTCAATGGCAGCACCCCCCATAAGCGTCAATGGAGTTGGGGACGTTTGGGGTATACGTCCTATTGATATCTGGTCAGTTTCTGTTGATTTGGAGAAATGTAGTTTTTTCCCCATTGAAAATGAATGGGAAAAATTTTGGACGTCCATGGACGTCAATGGCAGCACCCCCTATAAGCGTCAATGGAGTTGGGGACGTTTGGGGGACACGTCCTATTGATATCTGGTCATTTTCTGTTGATTTGGGGAAATGTAGTTTTTTCCCCATTGAAAATGAATGGGAAAAATTTTGGACGTCCATGGCCGTCAATGGCATCGACATCCATATAGTCAATTGAATCCAAGAACATTGGCATCAATAGATTCGACATGCATGGCCGTCAATGGCAATGCAATGTAAAGTCCATTGGAAATCCTATTGAAAGTGAATGGGAACTTTTCCCATTAGAAATGAATGGGATAGTTTTTGGCAAATATCCGGGGAACCGTAAATTTTTTCCAAATTCTGTATACAACTTTTATGCCCCTCACCGTCACGGAATTTTTGATGCCCAAATTATGTGATTTGGTCAAAAATTGTGGGACTAGATACATTTTGAAACTTTTTTTTCGGAAAATTGCCGTTTACGGGCGAACGGAAAATTTTTCGGGGCCGTTTGAAAAATTCCCATCGTCGCGCGAAAATTCCGGTCGTGCCGATACTTGAACGGTACCGATCGGAGGTACGGTTCGGGCTGTGCGGCGCGCCGAAAAAAACGTCAACAATTATTGACCTATAATAATAATAAACTAGAAACTGCAATTTCGGGAGAAATTACACACCTTGGTCTTTCCTCTGTGGAGATACAGATCTTAGCCCCACTCAGGTCTATCAATAGAATGGACCATAATGCCAGTCAATGGCACTAAACAAAGTAAAAGCCATTAGAAAAGATTGGGAGAATTGGACGTCCATGGCCGTCAATGGCATCACCCTCCATAAGCGGCAATCCAATCAGGGACATTTGGGGGACACGTCCTAATGATATCTAGTCATTTTCTGTTGATTTGGGGGAAAAAAAAAATTCCCATTGAAAATGAATGGGAAAAATTTTGGACGTCCATGGACGTCAATGGTATCAATTTACATAAGCGTCAATGGAATCCAAGTACATTGGCATCAATAGAATGAACAAACATGAAGAAATGCCATTGGAAATAAATGGGAAGTTTGGACGTCCATGGACGTCAATGGCATCACCCTCCATAAGCGGCAATCCAATCGGGGACATTTGGGGGACACGTCCTAATGATATCTAGTCATTTTCTGTTGATTTGGGGGAAAAAAAAAATTCCCATTGAAAATGAATGGGAAAATTTTTGGACGTCCATGGACGTCAATGGTATCAACTTACATAAGCGTCAATGGAATCCAAGTACATTGGCATCAAAAGAATGAACAAACATGAAGAAATGCCATTGGAAATGAATGGGAAGTTTGGACGTCCCTGGACGTCAATGGCATCACCCTCCATAAGCAGCAATGCAATCGGGGACATTTGGGGGACAGGTCCTATTGATATCTAGTCATTTTCTGTTGATTTGGGGAAAAAAAAAATTTTCCCATTGAAAATGAATGGGTAAAATTTTGGACGTCCATGAACGTCAATGGCATCACCCTCCATAAGAGGCAATGCAATCGGGGACATTTGGGCGACACTTCCTATTGATATCTAGTCATTTTCTGTTGATTTGGGGAAAAAAAAAAAATTCCCATTGAAAATGAATGGGAAAAATTTTGGACGTCCATGGACGTCAATGGTATCAACTTACATAAGCGTCAATGGAATCCAAGTACATTGGCATCAATAGAATGAACAAACATGAAGAAATGCCATTGGGAATTAATGGGAAGTTTGGACGTCCATGGACGTCAATGGAATCACCCTCCATAAGCGGCAATGCAATCGGGGACATTTGGGGGACACGTCCTAATGATATCTAGTCATTTTCTGTTGATTTGGGGGGAAAAAAAAATTTCCCATTGAAAATGAATGGGAAAATTTTTGGACGTCCATGGACGTCAATGGTATCAACTTACATAGGCGTCAATGGAATCCAAGTACATTGGCATCAATAGAATGAACAAACATGAAGAAATGCCATTGGAAATGAATGGGAAGTTTGGACGTCCATGGACGTCAATGGCAGCACCCCCCATAAGCGTCAATGGAGTTGGGGACGTTTGGGGTATACGTCCTATTAATATCTGGTCATTTTCTGTTGATTTGGGGAAATTTAGTTTTTTCCCCATTGAAAATAAATGGGAAAATTTTTGGACGTCCATGGACGTCAATGGCAGCACCCCCTATAAGCGTCAATGGAGTTCGGAACGTTTGGGGGAGACGTACTATTGATAACTGGTCATTTTCTGATGATTTGGGGAAATTTAGTTTTTTCCCCATTGAAAATGAATGGGAAAAATTTTGGACGTCCATGGACGTCAATGGCAGCACCCCCCATAAGCGTCAATGGAGTTGGGGACGTTTGGGGTATACTTCCTATTAATATCTGGTCATTTTCTGTTGATTTGGGGAAATTTAGTTTTTTCCCCATTTAAAATGAATGGGAAAAATTTTGGACGTCCATGTAAGTCAATGGCATCGACATCCATATAGTCAAATGAATCCAAGTACATTGGCATCAATAGATTCGACATGCATGGCCGTCAATGGCATCAATGCAATGTAAAGTCCATTGGAATTACTATTGAAAGTGAATGGGAACTTTTCCCATTGGAAATGAATGGGATAGTTTTTGGCAAATATCCGGAGAACCGTAAATTTTTTCCAAATTCTGTATACAATCTTTATGCCCCCCACCGTCCCGGAATTTTTGATGTCCAAATTATGTGATTTGGTTAAAAATTGTAGGATAAGTAGCGTTTTGAAAAAGTTGTAAAAAATCGGAAAATCGCCGTTTACGGGCGAACGAAAAATTTTTCGGGGTCGTTTGAAAAATTCCCATCGTCGCGCGAAAATTCCGGTCGTGTCGATACTTGAACGGTGCCGATCGGTGGTATGGTTCGGGCTGCGCGGCGCGCCGAAAAAACGCGGAGAAACCATTGCATTATAATAACTAGAAACTGCAATGTCGGGAGAAATTACACCTTGGTCTTTCCTCTGTGGAGATACAGATCTTAGCCCCACTCAGGTCTATCAAGAGAATAGACAATAATGCCAGTCAATGGCACGAAACAAAGTAAAAGCCATTAGAAATGAATGGGAGAATTGGACGTCAATGGCCGCACCCTTCATAATTGTTAATGGAATCGGGGAAGTTTGGGGTAAACGTCTTATTGATATCTAGTCATTTTCTGTTGATTTGGTGGAAAAAAAAATTCCCATTGAAAATGAATGGAAAAATTTTGGACGTCCATGGACGTCAATGGTATCAACTTACATAAGCGTCAATGGAATCCAAGTACATTGGCATCAATAGAATGAACAAACATGAAGAAATGCCATTGGAAATTAATGGGAAGTTTGGACGTCCGTGGACGTCAATGGCATCACCCTCCATAAGCAGCTATGCAATCGGGGACATTTGCGGGACACGTCCTAATGATATCTAGTCATTTTCTGTTGATTTGGGGAAAAAAAAAAAATTCCCATTGAAAATGAATGGGAAAAATTTTGGACGTCCATGGAAGTCAATGGCAGCACCCCCCATAAGCGTCAATAGGGTTGGGGACGTTTGGGGTATACGTCCTATTAATATCTGGTCATTTTCTGTTGATTTGGGGAAATTTAGTTTTTTCCCCATTGAAAATGAATGGGAAAAATTTTGGACGTCCATGGACGTCAATGGCGGCACCCTTCATAAGCGTCAATGGAATTGGGGAAGTTTGGGGGACACATCCTATTGATATCTGGTCATTTTCTGTTGATTTGGGGAAATTTAGTTTTTTCCCCATTGAAAATGAATGGGAAAAATTTTGGACGTCCATGGCCGTCAATGGCATCGACATCCATATAGTCAATAGAATCCAAGTACATTGGCATCAGTATATTCGACATGCATGGCCGTCAATGGCATCAGTGCAATGTAAATTCCATTGAAATCCCATTGAAAGTGAATGGGGATTTTTCCCATTAGAAATGAATGGGATAGTTTTTGGCAAATATCCGGGGAACCGTAAATTTTTTCCAAATTCTGTATACAATCTTTATGCCCCTCACCGTCCCGGAATTTTTGATGCCCAAATTATGCGATTTGATCAAAAATTGTAGGACAAGTAGCGTTTTGAAACTTTTTTTTTTTTCCGGAAATTTGCCGTTTACGGGCGAACGGAAAATTTTTCGGGGCCGTTTGAAAAATTCCCATCGTCACGCAAAAATTCCGGTCGTGCCGATACTTGAACGGTACCGATCGGTGGTACGGTACGGGCTGCGCGACGCGCCGAAAAAAACGTCAACAATTATTGAATAATAATAATAATAAATAACTAGAAACTGCAATTTCGGGAGAAATTACACACCTTGGTCTTTCCTCTGTGGAGATACAGATCTTAGCCCCACTCAGGTCTATCAATAGAATGGATCATAATGCCAGTCAGTGGCACTAAACATAGTTAAAGCCATTAGAAAAGATTGGGAGAATTGGACGTCCATGTCCGTCAATGGCAGCACCCTCCATAATTGTTAATGGAATCGGGGAAGTTTGGGGGACACGTCCTATTGATATCTAGTCATTTTCTGTTGATTTGGGAAAAAAAAAAAAATTCCCATTGAAAATGAATGGGAAAAATTTTGGACGTCCATGGACGTCAATGGTATCAACTTACATAAGCGTCAATGGAATCCAAGTACATTGGCATCAATAAAATGAACAAACATGAAGAAATGCCATTGGAAATGAATGGGAAGTTTGGACGTCCATGAACGTCAATGGCATCACCCTCCATAAGCGGCAATGCAATCGGGGACATTTGGGGGACACGTCCTAATGATATCTAGTCATTTTCTGTTGATTTGGGGAAAAAAAAAAAAATCCCATTGAAAATAAATGGGAAAAATTTTGGACGTCCATGGACGTCAATGGTATCAACTTACATAAGCGTGAATGGAATCCAAGTACATTGGCATCAATAGAATGAACAAACATGAAGAAATGCCTTTGGAAATGAATGGGAAGTTTGGACGTCCATGGACGTCAATGGCATCACCCCCCATAAGCGGCAATGCAATCGGGGACATTTGGGGGACACGTCCTAATGATATCTAGTCATTTTCTGTTGATTTGGGGAAAAAAAAAAAAATTCCCATTGAAAATGAATGGGAAAAATTTTGGACGTCCATGGACGTCAATGGTATCAACTTACATAAGCGTCAATGGAATCCAAGTACATTGGCATCAATAGAATGAACAAACATGAAGAAATGCCATTGGAAATGAATGGGAAGTTTGGACGTCCGTGGACGTCAATGGCATCACCCTCCATAAGCAGCAATGCAATCGGGCACATTTGGGGGAAACGTCCTATTGATATCTAGTCATTTTCTGTTGATTTGGGGAAAAAAAAAAAATTCCCATTGAAAATGAATGGGAAAAATTTTGGACGTCCATGGACGTCAATGGTATAAACTTACATAAGCGTCAATGGAATCCAAGTACATTGGCATCAAAAGAATGAACAAACATGAAGAAATGCCATTGGTATTTAATGGGAAGTTTGGACGTCCATGGACGTCAATGGCATCACCCCCCATAAGCGGCAATGCAATCGGGGACATTTGGGGGACACGTCCTAATGATATCTAGTCATTTTCTGTTGATTTGGGGAAAAAAAAAAATTCCCATTGAAAATGAATGGGAAAAATTTTGGACGTCCATGGACGTCAATGGTATCAACTTACATAAGCGTCAATGGAATCCAAGTACATTGGCATCAATAGAATGAACAAACATGAAGAAATGCCATTGGAAATGAATGGGAAGTTTGGACGTCCGTGGACGTCAATGGCATCACCCTCCATAAGCAGCAATGCAATCGGGCACATTTGGGGGAAACGTCCTATTGATATCTAGTCATTTTCTGTTGATTTGGGGAAAAAAAAAAAAATTCCCATTGAAAATGAATGGGAAAAATTTTGGACGTCCATGGACGTCAATGGTATAAACTTACATAAGCGTCAATGGAATCCAAGTACATTGGCATCAATAGAATGAACAAACATGAAGAAATGCCATTGGAAATGAATGGGAAGTTTGGACGTCCATGAACGTCAATGGCATCACCCTCCATAAGTGTAAATGGAATTGGGGAAGTTTGGGGGACACGTCCTATTCACATCTAGTCATTTTCTTTTGATTTTGGGAAAAAAAAAAAATTCCTATTGAGAAAATGAATGGAAAAAATTTTGGACGTCCATGGATGTCAATGGCAGCACCCCCCATTAGCGTCAATGGATATGGGGACGTTTGGGGTATACGTCCTATTGATATCTGATCATTTTCTGTTGATTTTGGGAAATTTAGTTTTTTCCCCATTGAAAATGAATGGGAAAAATTTTGGACGTCCATGGAAGTCAATGGAGGCACCCTTCATAAGCGTCAATGGAATTGGGGAAGTTTGGGGGACACGTCCTATTGATATCTGGTCATTTTCTGTTGATTTGGGGAAATTTAGTTTTTTCCCCATTGAAAATAAATGGGAAAAATTTTGGACGTCCATGGCCGTCAATGGCATCGACATCCATATAGTCAATTGAATCCAAGTACATTGGCATCAGTAGATTCGACATGCATGGCCGACAATGGCATCAATGCAATGTAAATTCCATTGGAAATCCCATTGGAAGTGAATGGGAACTTTTCCCATTCGAAATGAATGGGATAGTTTTTGGCAAATTTCCGAGGAAGCGTAATTTTTTTCCAAATTCTGTATACAACTTTTATGCCCCTCACCGTCCCGGAATTTTTGATGCCCAAATTATGTGATTTGGTCAAAAATTGTAGGACTAGATACATTTTGAAACTTTTTTTTTTCACGGAAAATTGCCGTTTACGGACGAACGGAAAAATTTTCGGGGCCATTTGTAAAGTTTCCTGTGTCACGCGAAAATTCCGGTCGTGCCGATACTTGAACGGTGCCGATCGGTCTCACGGTTCGGGCTGTGAAGCGCGCGTTTTTTTTCCATTCAAAATGAATAGGAAAGTTTTTGGCAAATTTCCGGGGAACCGTAAATTTTTGCCAAATTCTGTATACAACTTTTATGCCCCTCACCGTCCCGGAATTTTTGATGCCCAAATTATGTGATTTGGTCAAAAATTGTAGGACTAGATACATTTTGAAACTTTTTTTTTTTTCACGGAAAATTGCCGTTTACGGGCGAACGGAAAAATTTTCGGGGCCGTTTGAAAAATTGCCCGCGTCGCACGAAAATTCCGGTCGTGCCGATACTTGAACGGTGCCGATCGGTCAAACGGTTCGGGCTGTGAAGCGCGCATTTTTTTTCCATTCAAAATGAATAGGAAAGTTTTTGGCAAATTTCCAGGGAACCGTAAATTTTTGCCAAATTCTGTATACAACTTTTATGCCCCTCACCGTCCCGGAATTTTTGATACCCAAATTACGTGATTTGGTCAAAAATTGTAGGACTAGATACATTTTGAAACTTTTTTTTTTTTTCGGAAAATTGCCGTTTACGGGCGAACGGAAAATTTTTCGGGGCCGTTTGAAAAATTCCCATCGTCGCGCGAAAATTCCGGTCGTGCCGATACTTGAACGGTACCGATCGGAGCTACGGTTTGGGCTGCGCGGCACGCCGAAAAAAACGTCAACAATTATTGAATAATAATAATAAAGAAAAAAAATAATAATAAAAAGTACAATAAAGTTGTACAACAACATAACCTTGTTCTTTCCCTTGGAAAGACCAAGGTAATAATAATAATAATAAGGCGAATAAAGTTGCAGAATAACAATACCTTGTTCTTTCCATAGGAAAGACCAAGGTAAATAAATAAATAAAGAAGTACAATAATGTTGTACAACAACATAACCTTGTTCTTTCCCTTGGAAAGACCAAGGTAATAATAATAACTAGAAACTGCAATTTCGGGAGAAATTACACACCTTGGTCTTTCCTCTGTGGAGATACAGATCTTAGCCCCACTCAGGTCTATCAATAGAATGGACCATAATGCCAGTCAATGGCACTAAACAAAGTAAAAGCCATTAGAAAAGATTGGGAGAATTGGACGTCCATGAACGTCAATGGCATCACCCTCCATAAGCGTAAATGGAATTGGGGACGTTTGGGGTATACGTCCTATTAATATCTGTCATTTTCTGTTGATTTGGGGAAATTTAGTTTTTTCCCCATTGAAAATGAATGGGAAAATTTTTGGACGTCCATGGACGTCAATGGCAGCACCCCCTATAAGCATCAATGGAGTTCGGAACGTTTGGGGGAGACGTACTATTGATAACTGGTCATTTTCTGATGATTTGGGGAAATTTAGTTTTTTCCCCATTGAAAATGAATGGGAAAAATTTTGGACTTCCAGGGACGTCAATGGCAGCACCCCCCATAAGCGTCAAGGGAGTTGGGGACGTTTGGGGTATACGTCCTATTGATATCTGGTCATTTTCTGTTGATTTGGGGAAATTTAGTTTTTTCCCCATTGAAAATGAATGGGAAAATTTTTGGACGTCCATGGACGTCAATGGCAGCATCCCCTATAAGCGTCAATGGAGTTGGGGACGTTTGGGGGACACGCCCTATTGATATCTGGTCATTTTCTGTTGATTTGGGGAAATGTAGTTTTTTCCCCATTGAAAATGAATGGGAAAAATTTTGGACGTCCATGGCCGTCAATGGCATCGACATCCATATAGTCAATAGAATCCAAGTACATTGGCATCAGTAGATTCGACATGCATGGCCGTCAATGGCATCAATGCAATGTAAATTCCATAGAAATCCCATTGAAATGAATGGGAAATTTTCCCATTAGAAATGAATGGGATAGTTTTTGGCAAATTACCGGGGAACCGTAAATTTTTACCAAATTCTGTATACAACTTTTATGCCCCTCACCGTCCCGGAATTTTTGATACCCAAATTATGTGATTTGGTCAAAAATTGTAGGACTAGATACATTTTGAAAAAAAAAAAAAAATCTGGAAAATTGCCGTTTGCGGGAAAACGGAAAATTTTTCGGGGCCCTTTTTAAAAAAGCCATCGTCGCGCAAAAATTCCGGACGTTTCGATATCCGAACGGTGCCGATCGGTGCAGCGGTTCGGGCTGTGCGGCGCGCCGAAAAAACGCGGAGAATAAGATGAATAATAATAATAACTAGAAACTGCAATTTCGGGAGAAATTACACACCTTGGTCTTTCCTCTGTGGAGATACAGATCTTAGCCCCACTCAGGTCTATCAATAGAATGGATCATAATGCCAGTCATTGGCACAAAACAAAGTAAAAGCCATTAGAAATGAATGGGAGAATTGGACGTCCATGGACGTCAATGGCGGCACCTTTCATAATTGTTAATGGAATCGGGGAAGTTTGGGGGACACGTCCTAATGATATCTAGTCATTTTCTGTTGATTTGGGGAAAAAAAAAATTTACCATTGAAAATGAATGGGAAAAATTTTGGACGTCCATGTACGTCAATGGTATCAACTTACATAAGCGTCAATGGAATCCAAGTACATTGGCATCAATAGAATGAACAAACATGAAGAAATGCCATTGGAAATGAATGGGAAGTTTGGACGTCCATGGACGTCAATGGCATCACCCTCCATAAGCGGCAATGCAATCGGGGACATTTGGGGGACACGTCCTAATGATATCTAGTCATTTTCTGTTGAATTGGGGAAAAAAAAAAACTTCCCATTGAAAATGAATGGGAAAAATTTTGGACGTCCATGGACGTCAATGGTATCAACTTACATAAGCGTCAATGGAATCCAAGTACATTGGCATCAATAGAATGAACAAACATGAAGAAATGCCATTGGAAATTAATGGGAAGTTTGGACGTCCGTGGACGTCAATGGCATCACCCTCCATAAGCAGCAATGCAATGGGGCACATTTGGGGGAAACGTCCTATTGATATCTAGTCATTTTCTGTTGATTTGGGGAAAAAAAAAAAAATTCCCATTGAAAATGAATGGGAAAAATTTTGGACGTCCATGGACGTCAATGGTATCAACTTACATAAGCGTCAATGGAATCCAAGTATATTGGCATCAATAGAATGAACAAACATGAAGAAATGCCATTGGGATTTAATGGGAAGTTTGGACGTCCGTGGACGTCAATGGCATCACCCTCCATAAGCAGCAATGCAATCGGGCACATTTGGGGGAAACGTCCTATTGATATTTAGTCATTTTCTGTTGATTTGGGGAAAAAAAAAAAATTCCCATTGAAAATGAATGGGAAAAATTTTGGACGTCCATGGACGTCAATGGTATCAACTTACATAAGCGTCAATGGAATCCAAGTACATTGGCATCAAAAGAATGAACAAACATGAAGAAATGCCATTGGAAATGAATGGGAAGTTTGGACGTCCCTGGACGTCAATGGCATCACCCTCCATAAGCAGCAATGCAATCGGGCACATTTGGGGGACAGGTCCTATTGATATCTAGTCATTTTCTGTTGATTTGGGGAAAAAAAAAAAAATTCCCATTGAAAATGAATGGGAAAAATTTTGGACGTCCATGGACGTCAATGGTATCAACTTACATAAGCGTCAATGGAATCCAAGTACATTGGCATCAATAGAATGAACAAACATGAAGAAATGCCATTGGAAATAAATGGGAAGTTTGGACGTCCATGAACGTCAATGGCATCACCCTCCGTAAGCGGCAATGCAATCGGGGACATTTGGGGGACACGTCCTAATGATATCCAGTCATTTTCTGTTGATTTGGGGAAAAAAAAAAAAATCCCATTGAAAATGAATGGGAAAAATTTTGGACGTCCATGGACGTCAATGGTATCAACTTACATAAGCGTCAATGGAATCCAAGTACATTGGCATCAATAGAATGAACAAACATGAAGAAATGCCATTGGAATGAATGGAAATTTTGGACGTCCATGGACGTCAATGGCATCACCCTCCATAAGCGGCAATGCAATCGGGGACATTTGGGGGACACGTCCTATTGATATCTGGTCATTTTTTGTTGATTTGGGGAAAAAAAAAAATTCCCATTGAAAATGAATGGGAAAAATTTTTGACGTCCATGGACGTCAATGGTATCAACTTACATGACATTGGCATCAAAAGAATGAACAAACATGAAGAAATGCCATTGGAAATGAATGGGAAGTTTGGACGTCCGTGGACGTCAATGGCATCACCCTCCATAAGCGGCAATGCAATCGGGGACATTTGGGGGACACGTCCTATTGATATCTAGTCATTTTCTGTTGATTTGGGGAAAAAAAAAAATTCCCATTGAAAATGAATGGGAAAATTTTTGGACGTCCATGGACGTCAATGGTATCAACTTACATGACATTGGCATCAATAGAATGAACAAACATGAAGAAATGCCATTGGGATTTAATGGGAAGTTTGGACGTCCATGAACGTCAATGGCATCACCCTCCATAAGAGGCAATGCAATCGGGGACATTTGGGCGACACGTCCTATTGATATCTAGTCATTTTCTGTTATTTGGGGGAAAAAAAAAAAATTCCCATTGAAAATGAATGGGAAAAATTTTGGACGTCCATGGACGTCAATGGTATCAACTTACATAAGCGTCAATGGAATCCAAGTACATTGGCATCAATAGAATGAACAAACATGAAGAAATGCCATTGGGATTTAATGGGAAGTTTGGACGTCCCTGGACGTCAATGGCATCACCCTCCATAAGCGGCAATGCAATCGGGGACATTTGGGGGACACGTCCTAATGATATCTAGTCATTTTCTGTTGATTTGGGGGGAAAAAAAAAATTCCCATTGAAAATGAATGGGAAAAATTTTGGACGTCCATGGACGTCAATGGTATCAACTTACATAAGCGTCAATGGAATCCAAGTACATTGGCATCAAAAGAATGAACAAACATGAAGAAATGCCATTGGAAATGAATGGGAAGTTTGGACGTCCCTGGACGTCAATGGAATCACCCTCCATAAGCAGCAATGCAATCGGGGACATTTGGGGGACAGGTCCTATTGATATCTGGTCATTTTCTGTTGATTTGGAGAAATTTAGTTTTTTCCCCATTGAAAATGAATGGGAAAAATTTTGGACGTCCATGGAAGTCAATGGCAGCACCCCCCATAAGCGTCAATGGAGTTGGGGACGTTTGGGGTATACGTCCTATTGATATCTGGTCATTTTCTGTTGATTTGGAGAAATTTAGTTTTTTCCCCATTGAAAATGAATGGGAAAAATTTTGGACGTCCATGTAAGTCAATGGCGGCGCCCTTCATAATCGTCAATGGAATTGGGGAAGTTTGGGGGACAGGTCCTATTGATATCTGGTCATTTTCTGTTGATTTGGGGAAATGTAGTTTTTTCCCCATTGAAAATGAATGGGAAAAATTTTGGACGTCCATGGCAGTCAATGGCATCGACATCCATATAGTCAATTGAATCCAAGTACATTGGCATCAATAGATTCGACATGCATGGTCGTCAATGGCATCAATGCAATGTAAATTCCATTGGAAATCCCATTGAAATGAATGGGAAATTCTCCCATTAGAAATGAATGGGACAGTTTTTGGCAAATTTCTGGGGAACCGTAATTTTTTCCCAAATTCTGTATATAACTTTTATGCCCCTCACCGTCCCGGAATTTTTGATACCCAAATTATGTGATTTGGTCAAAAATTGTAGGACTAGATACATTTTGAAACTTTTTTTTTTTTCCGGAAAATTGCCGTTTACGGGCGAACGGAAAATTTTTCGTGGCGGTTTGAAAAATTCCCATCGTCACGCGAAAAATCCGGTCGTGCCGATACTTGAACGGTGCCGATCGGTGCTACGGTTTGGGCTGTGCGTTGGCTCAAAAAAACGCGGAGAATAAGATGAATAATAATAATAAGAACAATAAAGTTGTACAATAACATTACCTTGTTCTTTCCTTTGGAAAGACCAAGGTAATAAAAACTAGAAACTGCAATTTCGGGAGAAATTACACCTTGGTCTTTCCTCTGTGGAGATACAAATCTTAGCCCCACTCAGGTCTATCAATAAAATGGACCATAATGCCAGTCAATGGCACTAAACAAAGTAAAAGCCATTAGAAATCAATGGGAGAATTGGACGTCCATGGACGTCAATGGTATCAACTTACATAAGCGTCAATGGAATCCAAGTACATTGGCATCAATAGAATGAACAAACATGAAGAAATTACATTGGAAATGAATGGGAAGTTTGGACGTCCATGGACGTCAATGGCATCACCCTCCATAAGCAGCAATGCAATCGGGGACATTTGGGGGACACGTCCTAATGATATCTAGTCATTTTCTGTTGATTTGGGGAGAAAAAAAAAATTCCCATTGAAAATGAATGGGAAAAATTTTGGACGTCCATGGACGTCAATGGTATCAACTTACATAAGCGTCAATGGAATCCAAGTACATTGGCATCAATAGAATGAACAAACATGAAGAAATGCCATTGGGATTTAATGGGAAGTTTGGACGTCCATGAACGTCAATGGCATCACCCTCCATAAGCGGCAATGCAATCGGGGACATTTGGGGGACACGTCCTAATGATATCTAGTCATTTTCTGTTGATTTGGGGAAAAAAAAAAATTCCCATTGAAAATGAATGGGAAAAATTTTGGACGTCCATGGACGTCAATGGTATCAACTTACATAAGCGTCAATGGAATCCAAGTACATTGGCATCAATAGAATGAACAAACATGAAGAAATGCCATTAGAAATTAATGGGAAGTTTGGACGTCCGTGGACGTCAATGGCATCACCCTCCATAAGCAGCAATGCAATCGGGCACATTTGGGTGAAACGTCCTATTGATATCTAGTCATTTTCTGTTGATTTGGGGAAAAAAAAAAATTCCCATTGAAAATGAATGGGAAAAATTTTGGACGTCCATGGACGTCAATGGTATCAACTTACATAAGCGTCAATGGAATCCAAGTACATTGGCATCAATAGAATGAACAAACATGAAGAAATGCCATTGGAAATGAATGGGAAGTTTGAACGTCCCAGGACGTCAATGGCATCACCCTCCATAAGCAGCAATGCAATCGGGGACATTTGGGGGACACGTCCTATTGATATCTAGTCATTTTCTGTTGATTTGGGGAAAAAAAAAAAATTCCCATTGAAAATGAATGGGTAAAATTTTGGACGTCCATGGACGTCAATGGCAGCACCCCCCATAAGCGTCAATGGAGTTGGGGACGTTTGGGGTATACGTCCTATTGATATCTGGTCAGTTTCTGTTGATTTGGAGAAATGTAGTTTTTTCCCCATTGAAAATGAATGGGAAAAATTTTGGACGTCCATGGACGTCAATGGCAGCACCCCCTATAAGCGTCAATGGAGTTGGGGACGTTTGGGGGACACGTCCTATTGATATCTGGTCATTTTCTGTTGATTTGGGGAAATGTAGTTTTTTCCCCATTGAAAATGAATGGGAAAAATTTTGGACGTCCATGGCAGTCAATGGCATCGACATCCATATAGTCAATTGAATCCAAGAACATTGGCATCAATAGATTCGACATGCATGGCCGTCAATGGCAATGCAATGTAAAGTCCATTGGAAATCCTATTGAAAGTGAATGGGAACTTTTCCCATTAGAAATGAATGGGATAGTTTTTGGCAAATATCCGGGGAACCGTAAATTTTTTCCAAATTCTGTATACAACTTTTATGCCCCTCACCGTCACGGAATTTTTGATGCCCAAATTATGTGATTTGGTCAAAAATTGTAGGACTAGATACATTTTGAAACTTTTTTTTTTTTCACGGAAAATTTCCGTTTACGGACGAACGGAAAAATTTTCGGGGCCATTTGTAAATTTTCCTGTGTCACGCGAAAATTCCGGTCGTGCCGATACTTGAACGGTGCCGATCGGTCTAACGGTTCGGGCTGTGAAGCGCGCGTTTTTTTTCCATTCAAAATGAATAGGAAAGTTTTTGGCAAATTTCCGGGGAACCGTAAATTTTTGCCAAATTCTGTATACAGCTTTTATGCCCCTCACCGTCCCGGAATTTTTGATGCCCAAATTATGTGATTTGGTCAAAAATTGTAGGACTAGATACATTTTGAAACTTTTTTTTTTTTTCGGAAAATTGCCGTTTACGGGCGAACGGAAAATTTTTCGGGGCCGTTTGAAAAATTCCCATCGTCGCGCGAAAATTCCGGTCGTGCCGATACTTGAACGGTACCGATCGGAGGTACGGTTCGGGCTGTGCGGCGCGCCGAAAAAAACGTCAACAATTATTGACCTATAATAATAATAAACTAGAAACTGCAATTTCGGGAGAAATTACACACCTTGGTCTTTCCTCTGTGGAGATACAGATCTTAGCCCCACTCAGGTCTATCAATAGAATGGACCATAATGCCAGTCAATGGCACTAAACAAAGTAAAAGCCATTAGAAAAGATTGGGAGAATTGGACGTCCATGGCCGTCAATGGCATCACCCTCCATAAGCGGCAATCCAATCAGGGACATTTGGGGGACACGTCCTAATGATATCTAGTCATTTTCTGTTGATTTGGGGGAAAAAAAAAATTCCCATTGAAAATGAATGGGAAAAATTTTGGACGTCCATGGACGTCAATGGTATCAATTTACATAAGCGTCAATGGAATCCAAGTACATTGGCATCAATAGAATGAACAAACATGAAGAAATGCCATTGGAAATAAATGGGAAGTTTGGACGTCCATGGACGTCAATGGCATCACCCTCCATAAGCGGCAATCCAATCGGGGACATTTGGGGGACACGTCCTAATGATATCTAGTCATTTTCTGTTGATTTGGGGGAAAAAAAAAATTCCCATTGAAAATGAATGGGAAAATTTTTGGACGTCCATGGACGTCAATGGTATCAACTTACATAAGCGTCAATGGAATCCAAGTACATTGGCATCAAAAGAATGAACAAACATGAAGAAATGCCATTGGAAATGAATGGGAAGTTTGGACGTCCCTGGACGTCAATGGCATCACCCTCCATAAGCAGCAATGCAATCGGGGACATTTGGGGGACAGGTCCTATTGATATCTAGTCATTTTCTGTTGATTTGGGGAAAAAAAAAATTTTCCCATTGAAAATGAATGGGTAAAATTTTGGACGTCCATGAACGTCAATGGCATCACCCTCCATAAGAGGCAATGCAATCGGGGACATTTGGGCGACACTTCCTATTGATATCTAGTCATTTTCTGTTGATTTGGGGAAAAAAAAAAAATTCCCATTGAAAATGAATGGGAAAAATTTTGGACGTCCATGGACGTCAATGGTATCAACTTACATAAGCGTCAATGGAATCCAAGTACATTGGCATCAATAGAATGAACAAACATGAAGAAATGCCATTGGGAATTAATGGGAAGTTTGGACGTCCATGGACGTCAATGGAATCACCCTCCATAAGCGGCAATGCAATCGGGGACATTTGGGGGACACGTCCTAATGATATCTAGTCATTTTCTGTTGATTTGGGGGGAAAAAAAAATTTCCCATTGAAAATGAATGGGAAAATTTTTGGACGTCCATGGACGTCAATGGTATCAACTTACATAGGCGTCAATGGAATCCAAGTACATTGGCATCAATAGAATGAACAAACATGAAGAAATGCCATTGGAAATGAATGGGAAGTTTGGACGTCCGTGGACGTCAATGGCATCACCCTCCATAAGCAGCAATGCAATCGGGCACATTTGGGGGAAACGTCCTATTGATATCTAGTCATTTTCTGTTGATTTGGGGAAAAAAAAAAAAATTCCCATTGAAAATGAATGGGAAAAATTTTGGACGTCCATGGACGTCAATGGTATAAACTTACATAAGCGTCAATGGAATCCAAGTACATTGGCATCAATAGAATGAACAAACATGAAGAAATGCCATTGGAAATGAATGGGAAGTTTGGACGTCCATGAACGTCAATGGCATCACCCTCCATAAGTGTAAATGGAATTGGGGAAGTTTGGGGGACACGTCCTATTCACATCTAGTCATTTTCTTTTGATTTTGGGAAAAAAAAAAAATTCCTATTGAGAAAATGAATGGAAAAAATTTTGGACGTCCATGGATGTCAATGGCAGCACCCCCCATTAGCGTCAATGGATATGGGGACGTTTGGGGTATACGTCCTATTGATATCTGATCATTTTCTGTTGATTTTGGGAAATTTAGTTTTTTCCCCATTGAAAATGAATGGGAAAAATTTTGGACGTCCATGGAAGTCAATGGAGGCACCCTTCATAAGCGTCAATGGAATTGGGGAAGTTTGGGGGACACGTCCTATTGATATCTGGTCATTTTCTGTTGATTTGGGGAAATTTAGTTTTTTCCCCATTGAAAATGAATGGGAAAAATTTTGGACGTCCATGGCCGTCAATGGCATCGACATCCATATAGTCAATAGAATCCAAGTACATTGGCATCAGTATATTCGACATGCATGGCCGACAATGGCATCAATGCAATGTAAATTCCATTGGAAATCCCATTGGAAGTGAATGGGAACTTTTCCCATTCGAAATGAATGGGATAGTTTTTGGCAAATTTCCGAGGAAGCGTAATTTTTTTCCAAATTCTGTATACAACGTTTATGCCCCTCACGGTCCCGGAATTTTTGATGCCCAAATTATGTGATTTGGTCAAAAATTGTAGGACTAGATACATTTTGAAACTTTTTTTTTTTCACGGAAAATTGCCGTTTACGGACGAACGGAAAAATTTTCGGGGCCATTTGTAAAGTTTCCTGTGTCACGCGAAAATTCCGGTCGTGCCGATACTTGAACGGTGCCGATCGGTCTCACGGTTCGGGCTGTGAAGCGCGCGTTTTTTTTCCATTCAAAATGAATAGGAAAGTTTTTGGCAAATTTCCGGGGAACCGTAAATTTTTGCCAAATTCTGTATACAACTTTTATGCCCCTCACCGTCCCGGAATTTTTGATGCCCAAATTATGTGATTTGGTCAAAAATTGTAGGACTAGATACATTTTGAAACTTTTTTTTTTTTCCGGAAAATTGCCGTTTACGGGCGAACGGAAAATTTTTCGGGGCCGTTTGAAAAATTGCCCGCGTCGCACGAAAATTCCGGTCGTGCCGATACTTGAACGGTGCTGATCGGTGCTACGGGTCGGGCTGCGCGGCGCGCCGAAAAAACGCGGAGAATAAGATGAATTATAATAATAACTAGAAACTGCAATTTCGGGAGAAATTACACACCTTGGTCTTTCCTCTGTGGAGATACAAATCTTAGCCCCACTCAGGTCTATCAATAGAATGGACCATAATGCCAGTCAATGGCACTAAACAAAGTAAAAGTCATTAGAAAAGATTGGGAGAATATGACGTCCATGTCCGTCAATGGCAGCACCCTCCATAAGCGTCAATGTAATTGGGGAAGTTTGGGGGACACGTCCTATTGATATCTAGTCATTTTCTGTTGATTTGGGGAAGAAAAAAAAAATTCCCATTGAAAATGAATGGGAAAAATTTTGGACGTCCATGGACGTCAATGGTATCAACCTACATAAGCGTCAATGGAATCCAAGTACATTGGCATCAATAGAATGAACAAACATGAAGAAATGCCATTGGAAATGAATGGGAAGTTTGGATGTCCGTGGACGTCAATGGCATCACCCTCCATAAGCGGCAATGCAATTGGGGACATTTGGGGGACACGTCCTAATGATATCTAGTCATTTTCTGTTGATTTGGGGAAAAAAAAAAATTCCCATTGAAAATGAATGGGAAAAATTTTGGACGTCCAGGGACGTCAGTGGTATCAACTTACATAAGCGTCAATGGAATCCAAGTACATTGCCATCAATAGAATGAACAAACATGAAGAAATGCCAATGGAAATGAATGGGAAGTTTGGACGTCCATGAACGTCAATGGCATTACCCTCCATAAGCGTAAATGGAATTGGGGAAGTTTGGGGGACACGTCCTATTGACATCTAGTCATTTTATTTTGATTTTGGGAAAAAAAAAAAATTCCTATTGAAAATGAATGGGAAAAATTTTGGACGTCCATGGCCGTCAATGGCAGCACCCCCCATAAGCAGCAATGCAATCGGGGACATTTGGGGGACACGTCCTATTGATATCTAGTCATTTTCTGTTGATTTGGGGAAAAAAAAAAAAATCCCATTGAAAATGAATGGGAAAATTTTTGGACGTCCATGGCCGTCAATGGCAGCACCCCCCATAAGCGTCAATGGAGTTGGGGACGTTTGGGGTATACGTCCTATTGATATCTGGTCATTTTCTGTTGATTTGGAGAAATTTAGTTTTTTCCCCATTGAAAATGAATGGGAAAAATTTTGGACGTCCATGGCCGTCAATGGCAGCACCCCCCATAAGCGTCAATGGAGTTGGGGACGTTTGGGGTATACGTCCTATTGATATCTGGTCATTTTCTGTTGATTTGGAGAAATTTAGTTTTTTCCCCATTGAAAATGAATGGGAAAAATTTTGGACGTCCATGGACGTCCAATGGCAGCACCCCCCATAAGCGTCAATAGAGTTGGGGACGTTTGGGGTATACATCCTATTGATATCTCGTCATTTTCTGTTGATTTGGAGAAATTTAGTTTTTTCCCCATTGAAAATGAATGGGAAAAATTTTGGACGTCCATGGAAGTCAATGGCGGCACCCTTCATAAGCGTCAATGGAATTGGGGAAGTTTGGGGGACACATCCTATTGATATCTGGTCATTTTCTGTTGATTTGGGGAAATTTTGTTTTTTCCCCATTGAAAATGAATGGGAAAAATTTTGGACGTCCGTGGCCGTCAATGGCATCGACATCCATATAGTCAATAGAATCCAAGTACATTGGCATCAGTAGATTTGACATGCATGGCCGTCAATGGCATCAATGCAATGTAAATTCCATTGGAAATCCCATTGGAAGTGAATGGGAACTTTTCCCATTCGAAATGAATGGGATAGTTTTTGGCAAATTTCCGAGGAAGCGTAAATTTTTTCCAAATTCTGTATACAACTTTTATGCCCCTCACCGTCCCGGAATTTTTGATGCCCAAATTATGTGATTTGGTCAAAAATTGTAGGACTAGATACATTTTGAAACTTTTTTTTTTTTCACGGAAAATTGCCGTTTACGGACGAACGGAAAAATTTTCGGGGCCATTTGTAAAGTTTCCTGTGTCACGCGAAAATTCCGGTCGTGCCGATACTTGAACGGTGCCGATCGGTCTAACGGTTCGGGCTGTGAAGCGCGTGTTTTTTTTCCATTCAAAATGAATAGGAAAGTTTTTGGCAAATTTCCAGGGAACCGTAAATTTTTGCCAAATTCTGTATACAACTTTTATGACCCTCAATGTCCCGGAATTTTTGATGCCCAAATTATGTGATTTGGTCAAAAATTGTAGGACTAGATACATTTTGAAACTTTTTTTTTTTTCCGGAAAATTGCCGTTTACGGGCGAACGGAAAATTTTTCGGGGACGTTTGAAAAATTGCCCGCGTCGCACGAAAATTCCGGTCGTGCCGATACTTGAACGGTGCTGATCGGTGCTACGGGTCGGGCTGTGCGGCGCGCCGAAAAAACGCGGAGAATAAGATGAATTATAATAATAATAATAACTAGAAACTGCAATTTCGGGAGAAATTACACACCTTGGTCTTTCCTCTGTGGAGATACAGATCTTAGCCCCACTCAGGTCTATCAATAGAATGGATCATAATGCCAGTCATTGGCAAAAAACAAAGTAAAAGCCGTTAGAAATGAATGGGAGAATTGGACGTCGATGGACGTCAATGGCGGCACCTTTCATAATTGTTAATGGAATCGGGGAAGTTTGGGGGACACGTCCTAATGATATCTAGTCATTTTCTGTTGATTTGGGAAAAAAAAAAAAATTCCCATTGAAAATGAATGGGAAAAATTTTGGACGTCCATGGACGTCAATGGTATCAACTTACATAAGCGTCAATGGAATCCAAGTACATTGGCATCAATAAAATGAACAAACATGAAGAAATGCCATTGGAAATGAATGGGAAGTTTGGACGTCCATGAACGTCAATGGCATCACCCTCCATAAGCGGCAATGCAATCAGGGACATTTGGGGGACACGTCCTAATGATATCTAGTAATTTTCTGTTGATTTGGGAAAAAAAAAAAATCCCATTGAAAATGAATGGGAAAAATTTTGGACGTCCATGGATGTCAATGGTATCAACTTACATAAGCGTCAATGGAATCCAAGTACATTGGCATCAATAGAATGAACAAACACGAAGAAATGGCTTTGGAAATGATTGGGAAGTTTGGACGTCCATGGACGTCAATGGCATCACCCCCCCATAAGCGGAAATGCAATCGGGGACATTTGGGGGACAAGTCCTAATGATATCTAGTCATTTTCTGTTGATTTGGGGAAAAAAAAAAAATTCCCATTGAAAATGAATGGGAAAAATTTTGGACGTCCATGGACGTCAATGGTATCAATTTACATAAGCGTCAATGGAATCCAAGTACATTGGCATCAATAAAATGAACAAACATGAAGAAATGCCATTGGAAATGAATGGGAAGTTTGGACGTCCCTGGACGTCAATGGCATCACCCTCCATAAGCAGCAATGCAATCGGGGACATTTGGGGGCCACGTCCTATTGATATCTAGTCATTTTCTGTTGATTTGGGGAAAAAAAAAAAATTCCCATTGAAAATGAATGGGAAAAATTTTGGACGTCCATGGACGTCAATGGCAGCACCCCCCATAAGCGTCAATGGAGTTGGAGACGTTTGGGGTATACGTCCTATTGATATCTGGTCATTTTCTGTTGATTTGGAGAAATTTAGTTTTTTCTCCATTGAAAATGATTGGGAAAAATTTTGGACGTCCATGGAAGTCAATGGCGGCACCCTTCATAAGCGTCAATGGAATTGGGGAAGTTTGGGGGACACGTCCTATTGATATCTGGTCATTTTCTGTTGATTTGGGGAAATTTTGTTTTTTCCCCATTGAAAATGAATGGGAAAAATTTTGGACGTCCATGGCAGTCAATGGCATCGACATCCATATAGTCAATAGAATCCAAGTACATTGGCATCAATAGATTTGACATGCATGGCCGTCAATGGCATCAATGCAATGTAAATTCCATTGAAATCCCATTGTAAGTGAATGGGAACTTTTCCCATTAGAAATGAATGGGAGAGTTTTTGGCCAATTTCCGGGGAACCGTAAAGTTTTGCCAAATTCTGTATACAACTTTTATGCCCCTCACCGTCCCGGAATTTTTGATACCCAAATTATGTGATTTGGTCAAAAATTGTAGGACTAGATACATTTTGAAACTTTTTTTTTTTTCCGGAAAATTGCCGTTTACGGGCGAAGGGAAAATTTTTCGGGTCCGTTTGAAAAATTCCCATCGTTGCGTGAAAATTCCGGTCGTGCCGATATTTGAACGGTGCCGATCGGTCAAACGGTTCGGGCTGTGCAGCGTGCGTTTTTTTTTCATTCAAAATGAATAGGAAAGTTTTTGGCAAATTTCCGGGGAACCGTAAATTTTTGCCAAATTCTGTATACAACTTTTATGCCCCTAATCGTCCCGGAATTTTTGATACCCAAATTATGTGATTTGGTCAAAAATTGTAGGACTAGATACATTTTGAAAAAAAAAAAAAATTCTGGAAAATTGCCGTTTGCGGGAAAACGGAAAATTTTTCGGGGCCGTTTTTAAAAAAGCCATCGTCGCGCAAAAATTCTGGACGTTTCGATATTTGAACGGTGCCGATCGGTGCAGCGGTTCGGGCTGTGCGGCGCGCCGAAAAAACGCGGAGAATAAGATGAATAATAACTAGAAACTGCAATTTCGGGAGAAATTACACACCTTGGTCTTTCCTCTGTGGAGATACAGATCTTAGCCCCACTCAGGTCTATCAATAGAATGGATCATAATGCCAGTCATTGGCAAAAAACAAAGTAAAAGCCGTTAGAAATGAATGGGAGAATTGGACGTCCATGAACGTCAATGGCATCACCCTCCATAAGCGGCAATGCAATCGGGGACATTTGGGGGACACGTCCTAATGATATCTAGTCATTTTCTGTTGATTTGGGAGAAAAAAAAAAATCCCATTGAAAATGAATGGGAAAAATTTTGGACGTCCATGGACGTCAATGGTATCAACTTACATAAGCGTCAATGGAATCCAAGTACATTGGCATCAATAGAATGAACAAACATGAAGAAATGCCTTTGGAAATGAATGGGAAGTTTGGACGTCCGTGGACGTCAATGGCATCACCCCCCATAAGCGGCAATGCAATCGGGGACATTTGGGGGACACGTCCTAATGATATCTAGTCATTTTCTGTTGATTTGGGGAAAAAAAAAAATTCCCATTGAAAATGAATGGGAAAAATTTTGGACGTCCATGTACGTCAATGGTATCAACTTACATAAGCGTCAATGGAATCCAAGTACATTGGCATCAATAGAATGAACAAACATGAAGAAATGCCATTGGAAATTAATGGGAAGTTTGGACGTCCGTGGACGTCAATGGCATCACCCTCCATAAGCAGCAATGCAATCGGGCACATTTGGGGGAAACGTCCTATTGATATCTAGTCATTTTCTGTTGATTGGGGGAAAAAAAAAAAATTCCCATTGAAAATGAATGGGAAAAATTTTGGACGTCCATGGACGTCAATGGTATCAACTTACATAAGCGTCAATGGAATCCAAGTACATTGGCATCAAAAGAATGAACAAACATGAAGAAATGCCATTGGAAATGAATGGGAAGTTTGGACGTCCCTGGACTTCAATGGCATCACCCTCCATAAGCAGCAATGCAATCGGGGACATTTGGGGGACAGGTCCTATTGATATCTAGTCATTTTCTGTTGATTTGGGGAAAAAAAAAAATTTCCCATTGAAAATGAATGGGTAAAATTTTGGACGTCCATGGACGTCAATGGCAGCACCCCCCATAAGCGTCAATGGAATTGGGGCGTTTGGGATATACGTCCTATTGATATCTGGTCATTTTCTGTTGATTTGGAGAAATTTAGTTTTTTCCCCATTGAAAATGAATGGGAAAAATTTTGGACGTCCATGTAAGTCAATGGCGGCACCCTTCATAAGCGTCAATGGAATTGGGGAAGTTTGGGGGACACGTCCTATTGATATCTGGTCATTTTCTGTTGATTTGGGGTAATTTTGTTTTTTCCCCATTGAAAATGAATGGGAAAAATTTTGGACGTCCATGGCCGTCAATGGCATCGACATCCATATAGTCAATTGAATCCAAGTACATTGGCATCAGTAGATTCGACATGCATGGCCGTCAATGGCATCAATGCAATGTAAATTCCATTGGAAATCCCATTGGAAGTGAATGGGACTTTTCCCATTCGAAATGAATGGGATAGTTTTTGGCAAATTTCCGAGGAAGCGTAATTTTTTTCCAAATTCTGTATACAACTTTTATGCCCCTCACCGTCCCGGAATTTTTGATGCCCAAATTATGTGATTTGGTCAAAAATTGTAGGACTAGATACATTTTGAAACTTTTTTTTTTTTCACGGAAAATTGCCGTTTACGGACGAACGGAAAATTTTTCGGGGCCATTTGTAAAGTTTCCTGTGTCACGCTAAAATTCCGGTCGTGCCGATACTTGAACGGTGCCGATCGGTCTAACGGTTCGGGCCGTGAAGCTCGCGTTTTTTTTCCATTCAAAATGAATAGGAAAGTTTTTGGCAAATTTCCGGGGAACCGTACATTTTTGCCAAATTCTGTATACAACTTTTATGCCCCTCACCGTCCCGGAATTTTTGATGCCCAAATTATGTGATTTGGTCAAAAATTGTAGGACTAGATACATTTTGAAACTTTTTTTTTTTTCCGGAAAATTGCCGTTTACGGGCGAACGGAAAATTTTTCGGGGCCGTTTGAAAAATTCCCATCGTCGCGCGAAAATTCCGGTCGTGCCGATACTTGAACGGTGCCGATCGGTGGTACGGTTCGGGCTGTGCGGCGCGCCGAAAAAAACGTCAACAATTATTGAATAACTAGAAACTGCAATTTCGGGAGAAATTACACACCTTGGTCTTTCCTCTGTGGAGATACAGATCTTAGCCCCACTCAGGTCTATCAATAGAATGGATCATAATGCCAGTCATTGGCACAAAACAAAGTAAAAGCCATTAGAAATGAATGGGAGAATTGGACGTCCATGGACGTCAATGGCGGTACCTTTCATAATTGTTAATGGAATCGGGGAAGTTTGGGGGACACGTCCTAATGATATCTAGTCATTTTCTGTTGATTTGGGAAAAAAAAAAAAAATTCCCATTGAAAATGAATGGGAAAATTTTTGGACGTCCATGGACGTCAATGGTATCAACTTACATAAGCGTCAATGGAATCCAAGTACATTGGCATCAATAAAATGAACAAACATGAAGAAATGCCATTGGAAATGAATGGGAAGTTTGGACGTCCATGAACGTCAATGGCATCACCCTCCATAAGCGGCAATGCAATCGGGGACATTTGGGGGACACGTCCTAATGATATCTAGTCATTTTCTGTTGATTTGGGGAAAAAAAAAAAAATCCCATTGAAAATGAATGGGAAAAATTTTGGACGTCCATGGACGTCAATGGTATCAACTTACATAAGCGTCAATGGAATCCAAGTACATTGGCATCAATAGAATGAACAAACATGAAGAAATGCCTTTGGAAATGAATGGGAAGTTTGGACGTCCATGGACGTCAATGGCATCACCCCCCATAAGCGGCAATGCAATCGGGGACATTTGGGGGACACGTCCTAATGATATCTAGTCATTTTCTGTTGATTTGGGGAAAAAAAAAAATTTCCCATTGAAAATGAATGGGTAAAATTTTGGACGTCCATGGACGTCAATGGCAGCACCCCCCATAAGCGTCAATGGAATCCAAGTACATTGGCATCAAAAGAATGAACAAACATGAAGAAATGCCATTGGAAATTAATGGGAAGTTTGGACGTCCGTGGACGTCAATGGCATCACCCTCCATAAGCAGCAATGCAATCGGGGACATTTGGGGGACAGGTCCTATTGATATCTAGTCATTTTCTGTTGATTTGGGGAAAAAAAAAAATTTCCCATTGAAAATGAATGGGTAAAATTTTGGACGTCCATGGACGTCAATGGCAGCACCCCCCATAAGCGTCAATGGAATTGGGGACGTTTGGGATATACGTCCTATTGATATCTGGTCATTTTCTGTTGATTTGGAGAAATTTAGTTTTTTCCCCATTGAAAATGAATGGGAAAAATTTTGGACGTCCATGGAAGTCAATGGCGGCACCCTTCATAAGCGTCAATGGAATTGGGGAAGTTTGGGGGACACGTCCTATTGATATCTGGTCATTTTCTGTTGATTTGGGGAAATTTTGTTTTTTCCCCATTGAAAATGAATGGGAAAAATTTTGGACGTCCATGGCCGTCAATGGCATCGACATTCATATAGTCAATTGAATCCAAGTACATTGGCATCAGTAGATTCGACATGCATGGCCGTCAATGGCATCAATACAATGTAAATTCCATTGGAAATCCCATTGGAAGTGAATGGGAACTTTTCCCATTCGAAATGAATGGGATAGTTTTTGGCAAATTTCCGAGGAAGCGTAATTTTTTTCCAAATTCTGTATACAACTTTTATGCCCCTCACCGTCCCGGAATTTTTGATGCCCAAATTATGTGATTTGGTCAAAAATTGTAGGACTAGATATATTTTGAAACTTTTTTTTTTTCACGGAAAATTGCCGTTTACGGACGAACGGAAAAATTTTCGGGGCCATTTGTAAAGTTTCCTGTGTCACGCGAAAATTCCGGTCGTGCCGATACTTGAACGGTGCCGATCGGTCTAACGGTTCGGGCTGTGAAGCGCGCGTTTTTTTTCCATTCAAAATGAATAGGAAAGTTTTTGGCAAATTTCCGGGGAACCGTAAATTTTTGCCAAATTCTGTATACAACTTTTATGCCCCTCACCGTCCCGGAATTTTTGATACCCAAATTACGTGATTTGGTCAAAAATTGTAGGACTAGATACATTTTTAAAGTTTTTTTTTTTTTCGGAAAATTGCCGTTTACGGGCGAACGGAAAATTTTTCGGGGTCGTTTGAAAAATTCCCATCGTCGCGCGAAAATTCCGGTCGTGCCGATACTTGAACGGTACCGATCGGAGGTACGGTTCGGGCTGTGCGACGCGCCGAAAAAAACGTCAACAATTATTGAATAATAAATAATAATAATAATAAAGAAGTACAATAAAGTTGTACAATAACATAACCTTGTTCTTTCCCTTGGAAAGACCAAGGTAATAATAAAAATAAAAATAAGTACGATAAAGTTGCACAACAACATAACCTTGTTCTTTCCCTTGGAAAGACCAAGGTAATAAATAAGAATAATAAAGTTGCACAATAACAATACCTTGTTCTTTCCCTTGGAAAGACCAAGGTAACTAGAAACTGCAATTTCGGGAGAAATTACACACCTTGGTCTTTCCTCTGTGGAGATACAGATCTTAGCCCCACTCAGGTCTATCAATAGAATGGATCATAATGCCAGTCATTGGCAAAAAACAAAGTAAAAGCCGTTAGAAATGAATGGGAGAATTGTACGTCCATGGACGTCAATGGCGGCACCTTTCATAATTGTTAATGGAATCGGGGAAGTTTGGGGGACACGTCCTAATGATATCTAGTCATTTTCTGTTGATTTGGGAAAAAAAAAAAAAATTCCATTGAAAATGAATGGGAAAAATTTTGGACGTCCATGGACGTCAATGGTATCAACTTACATAAGCGTCAATGGAATCCAAGTACATTGGCATCAATAAAATGAACAAACATGAAGAAATGCCATTGGAAATGAATGGGAAGTTTGGACGTCCATGAACGTCAATGGCATCACCCTCCATAAGCGGCAATGCAATCGGGGACATTTGGGGGACACGTCCTAATGATATCTAGTCATTTTCTGTTGATTTGGGAAAAAAAAAAAAATCCCATTGAAAATGAATGGGAAAAATTTTTGGACGTCCATGGACGTCAATGGTATCAACTTACATAAGCGTCAATGGAATCCAAGTACATTGGCATCAATAGAATGAACAAACATGAAGAAATGCCTTTGGAAATGAATGGGAAGTTTGGACGTCCATGGACGTCAATGGCATCACCCCCCATAAGCGGCAATGCAATCGGGGACATTTGGGGGACACGTCCTAATGATATCTAGTCATTTTCTGTTGATTTGGGGAAAAAAAAAAAATTCCCATTGAAAATGAATGGGAAAAATTTTGGACGTCCATGGACGTCAATGGTATCAACTTACATAAGCGTCAATGGAATCCAAGTACATTGGCATCAATAGAATGAACAAACATGAAGAAATGCCATTGGAAATTAATGGGAAGTTTGGACGTCCGTGGACGTCAATGGCATCACCCTCCATAAGCAGCAATGCAATCGGGGACATTTGGGGGACACGTCCTAATGATATCTAGTCATTTTCTGTTGATTTGGGGAAAAAAAAAAAATTCCCATTGAAAATGAATGGGAAAAATTTTGGACGTCCATGGACGTCAATGGTATCAACTTACATAACCGTCAATGGAATCCAAGTACATTGGCATCAAAAGAATGAACAAACATGAAGAAATGCCATTGGAAATGAATGGGAAGTTTGGACGTCCCTGGACGTCAATGGCATCACCCTCCATAAGCAGCAATGCAATCGGGGACATTTGGGGGACAGGTCCTATTGATATCTAGTCATTTTCTGTTGATTTGGGGAAAAAAAAAAATTCCCATTGAAAATGAATGGGTAAAATTTTGGACGTCCATGGACGTCAATGGCAGCACCCCCCATAAGCGTCAATGGAATTGGGGACGTTTGGGATATACGTCCTATTGATATCTGGTCATTTTCTGTTGATTTGGAGAAATTTTGTTTTTTCCCCATTGAAAATGAATGGGAAAAATTTTGGACGTCCATGTAAGTCAATGGCGGCACCCTTCATAAGCGTCAATGGAATTGGGGAAGTTTGGGGGACACGTCCTATTGATATCTGGTCATTTTCTGTTGATTTGGGGTAATTTTGTTTTTTCCCCATTGAAAATGAATGGGAAAATTTTTGGACGTCCATGGCAGTCAATGGCATCGACATCTATATAGTCAGTTGAATCCAAGTACATTGGCATCAGTAGATTCGACATGCATGGCCGTCAATGGCATCAATGCAATGTAAATTCCATTGGAAATCCCATTGGAAGTGAATGGGACTTTTCCCATTCGAAATGAATGGGATAGTTTTCGGCAAATTTCCGAGGAAGCGTAATTTTTTTCCAAATTCTGTATACAACTTTTATGCCCCTCACCGTCCCGGAATTTTTGATGCCCAAATTATTTGATTTGGTCAAAAATTGTAGGACTAGATACATTTTGAAACTTTTTTTTTTTTCACGGAAAATTGCCGTTTACGGACGAACGGAAAAATTTTCGGGGCCATTTGTAAAGTTTCCTGTGTCACGCGAAAATTCCGGTCGTGCCGATACTTGAACGGTGCCGATCGGTCTAACGGTTCAGGCTGTGAAGCGCGCGTTTTTTTTCCATTCAAAATGAATAGGAAAGTTTTTGGCAAATTTCCGGGGAACCGTAAATTTTTGCCAAATTCTGTATACAACTTTTATGCCCCTCACCGTCCCGGAATTTTTGATGCCCAAATTATGTGATTTGGTCAAAAATTGTAGGACTAGATACATTTTGAAACTTTTTTAATTTTTCGGAAAATTGCCGTTTACGGGCGAACGGAAAATTTTTCGTGGCGGTTTGAAAAATTCCCATCGTCACACGAAAAATCCGTTCGTGCCGATACTTGAACGGTGCCGATCGGTGCTACGGTTTGGGCTGTGCGTTGGCTCAAAAAAACGCGGAGAATAAGATGAATAATAATAATAATAACTAGAAACTGCAATTTCGGGAGAAATTACACACCTTGGTCTTTCCTCTGTGGAGATACAGATCTTAGCCCCACTCAGGTCTATCAATAGAATGGACCATAATGCCAGTCAATGGCACTAAACAAAGTAAAAGCCATTAGAAAAGATTGGGAGAATTGGACGTCCATGACCGTCAATGGCATCACCCTCCATAAGCGGCAATCCAATCAGGGACATTTGGGGGACACGTCCTAATGATATCTAGTCATTTTCTGTTGATTTGGGGAAAAAAAAAAAATTCCCATTGAAAATGAATGGGAAAAATTTTGGACGTCCATGGACGTCAATGGTATCAACTTACATAAGCGTCAATGGAATCCAAGTACATTGGCATCAATAGAATGAACAAACATGAAGAAATGCCATTGGAAATGAATGGGAAGTTTGGACGTCCATGAACGTCAATGGCATCACCCTCCATAAGCAGCAATGCAATCGGGGACATTTGGGGGACACGTCCTATTGATATCTAGTCATTTTCTGTTGATTTGGGGGAAAAAAAAAAATTCCCATTGAAAATGAATGGGAAAAATTTTGGACGTCCATGGACGTCAATGGTATCAACTTACATAAGCGTCAATAGAATCCAAGTACATTTGCATCAATAGAATGAAAAAACATAATTAAATGGCATTAGAAATGAATGGGAAATTTGGACGTCCATGGCCATCAATGGCGGCGCCCTTCATAAGCGTCAATGGAATTGGACTAGTTTGGGGGACACGTCCTATTGATATCAGGTCGTTTTTTTGTTGATTTGGGGGGGAAAAAAATTCCCATTGAAAATGAATGGGAAAAATTTTGGACGTCCATTGACGTCAATGGTATCAACTTACAATGGAATCCAAGTACATTGGCATCAATAGAATGAAAAAACATAATTAAAAATAAATGGGAATTTTGGACGTCCATGGACGTCAATGGCATCACCCTCCATAAGTGTAAATGGAATTGGGGAAGTTTGGGGGACACGTCCTATTGATATCTAGTCATTTTCTTTTGATTTTTGGAAAAAAAAAAATTCCAATTGAAAATGACTTTGATGCGGGAGGTCGCAGGATCGAACCTCTGTCAATACCAAGTTAGCTTTTGTCAATGCCTGTATCACATACATGATAACTTTATATACATATCACACAACACTGCATTTAGCAGATGGATAGCTCAGTGTTAATATCGCTGACCTTGGTACGAGAGGATGGTGGTTCGATCCCCGGTCAGTTTCCTACTTTATGCGTATACCTCAGAGTGGATTGGACGTCGCCGACGTAAAAAGAGCGGATGACGCCAACGTCCATCGAGAGGACAGCGCCGACGATCAACGAACGGATGGTGACGACGTCCAACGAGCAAACGGCGCCGACGTCAAAAGTTAGCGCGAGAGGCTGACGTCACCGACGTCAAAAGAGCAGATGATGCCGACATCCCACGTGGGACAGTGACAACATTCAACAAGCAAACGTCAAAAGTGCAGAATGCGATGTCCAACGAGCCGACGTCCAAGACGTCAAAAGAGCAGATGACGCCGACGTCCCCGACGATCAACAAACGGATGGTGACGACGTCCAACGAGCAAACGGCGCCGACGTCAAAAGTTAGCGTGAGAGGCCGACGTCATCGACGTCAAAAGAGCAGATAACGCCGACATCCCATGTGGGACAGTGACAACGTTCAACAAGCAAAAGTCAAAAGTGCAGAATACGATGTCCAACGAGCGGACGTCACCGACGTCCAAGACCTCAAAAGAGCAGATGACGCCGACGTCCATCGAGCGCACGGTGCCGACATCTCACGTGGAACAGTGACGACGTTCAACAAGCAAACGTCAAAAGTGCAGAATGCGCCGTCTAACGAGCGGACGTCACCGGCGTCCAAAGTGCAGAATGCGCCGTCCAACGAGCCGACATCACCGACTTCCAAACTGCTGACGGCGCCGACGTCTAACGAGCGGACGTCACCGACGTCCAAAGTGCTTACGCTGCCGACGTCCATCAAGCGGACGGTGCCGACGTCCAACGTGGGACAATGACGACGTTCAACAAGCAAACGTCAAAAGTGCAGAATGCGCCGTCTTACGTCCAACGAGCGGATGGTGACGATGTCAAAAGAGTGGACGACGCCGACGTCCAAAGTTTGGCGACGTCCAACGAGCGGACGTCACCGACGTCCTAATTGCTGTCGCTTCCGACGTCCAAAGTGCTGACGCTGCCGACATCCAACATAAAGACGGCGCCGACTTCCAACGAGCGGACGGCGCCGACGTCCAATGAGCGGACGGTGACGACGTCCAACTAGCAAACGTCGCCGACGTCCAACATGCGGATGACGCCGACGTCCAGTCGACGAAGTCCAACGTGCGGATGACGCCGACGTCCCATAAATTCCCATTGAAAATGAATGGGAAAAATTTTGGACGTCCATGGACGTCAATGGTATCAACTTACATTGGCGTCAATGGAATCCAAGTACATTGGCATCAATAAAATGAAAAAACATAATTAAATGCCATTAGAAATGAATGGGAAATTTGGACGTCCATGGACGTCAATGGCATCACTCTTCACAAGCGTCAAAGGAATTGGGGAAGTTTGGGGGACACGTCCTATTGATATCTGGTCATTTATTGTTGATTTGGGGAAAAAAGAAGAAATTCCCATTGAAAATGAATGGGAAAAATTTTGGACGTCCATGGACGTCAATGGTATCAACTTACATTGGCGTCAATGGAATCCAAGTACATTGGCATCAATAAAATGAAAAAACATAATTAAATGCCATTAGAAATGAATGGGAAATTTGGACGTCCATGGACGTCAATGGCATCACTCTTCACAAGCGTCAAAGGAATTGGGGAAGTTTGGGGGACACGTCCTATTGATATCTGGTCATTTATTGTTGATTTGGGGAAAAAAGAAGAAATTCCCATTGAAAATGAATGGGAAAAATTTTGGACGTCCATGGACGTCAATGGTATCAACTTACATAAGCGTCAATGGAATCCAAGTACATTGGAATCAATAGAATGAACAAACATGAAGAAATGACATTGGAAATGAATGGTAAGTTTGGACGTCCATGGACGTCAATGGCATCACCCTACATAAGCGGCAATGCGATCGGGGACATTTGGGGGACACGTCCTAATGATATCTAGTCATTTTCTGTTGATTTAGGGAAAAAAAAAATTTTCCCATTGAAAATGAATGGGAAAAATTTTGGACGTCCATGGACGTCAATGGTATCAACTTACATAAGCGTCAATGGAATCCAAGTACATTGGCATCAATAGAATGAACAAACATGAAGAAATGCCATCGGAAATGAATGGGAAGTTTCGACGTCCGTGGACGTCAATGGCATCACCCTCCATAAGCAGCAATGCAATCGGGGACATTTGGGGGACACGTCCTCTTGATATCTAGTCATTTTCTGTTGATTTGGGGAAAAAAAAAAAAATCCCTTTGAAAATGAATGGGAAAAATTTTGGACGTCCATGGACGTCAATGGCAGCACCCCCCATAAGCGTCAATGGAGTTGGGGACGTTTGGGGTATACGTCCTATTGATATCTGGTCATTTTCTGTTGATTTGGGGAAATGTAGTTTTTTCCCCATTGAAAATGAATGGGAAAAATTTTGGACGTCCATGGACGTCAATGGCAGCACCCCCTATAAGCGTCTATGGAGTTGGGGACGTTTGGGGGACACGTCCTATTGATATCTGGTCATTTTCTGTTGATTTGGGGAAATGTAGTTTTTTCCCCATTGAAAATGAATGGGAAAAATTTTGGACGTCCATGGCAGTCAATGGCATCGACATCCATATAGTCAATTGAATCCAAGAACATTGGCATCAATAGATTCGACATGCATGGCCGTCAATGGCAATGCAATGTAAAGTCCATTGGAAATCCTATTGAAAGTGAATGGGAACTTTTCCCATTAGAAATGAATGGGATAGTTTTTGGCAAATATCCGGGGAACCGTAAATTTTTTCCAAATTCTGTATACAACTTTTATGCCCCTCACCGTCCCGGAATTTTTGATGCCCAAATTATGTGATTTGGTCAAAAATTGTAGGACTAGATACATTTTGAAACTTTTTTTTTTGTCACGGAAAATTGCCGTTTACGGACGAACGGAAAAATTTTCGGGGCCATTTGTAAAGTTTCCTGTGTCACGCGAAAATTCCGGTCGTGCCGATACTTGAACGGTGCCGATCGGTCTAACGGTTCGGGCTGTGAAGCGCGCGGTTTTTTTCCATTCAAAATGAATAGGAAAGTTTTTGGCAAATTTCCGGGGAACCGTAAATTTTTGCCAAATTCTGTATACAACTTTTATGCCCCTCACCGTCCTGGAATTTTTGATGCCCAAATTATGTGATTTGGTCAAAAATTGTAGGACTAGATACATTTTGAAACTTTTTTTATTTTTCGGAAAATTGCCGTTTACGGGCGAACGGAAAATTTTTCGTGGCGGTTTGAAAAATTCCCATCGTCACGCGAAAAATCCGGTCGTGCCGATACTTCAACGGTGCCGATCGGTGCTACGGTTTGGGCTGTGCGTTGGCTCAAAAAAACGCGGAGAATTATTGAATAATAATAAAAAATAATAAAGTTGCACAATAACAATACCTTGTTCTTTCTTTCAGAAAGACCAAGGTAACTAGAAACTGCAATTTCGGGAGAAATTACACCTTGGTCTTTCCTCTGTGGAGATACAAATCTTAGCCCCACTCAGGTCTATCAATAGAATGGACCATAATGCCAGTCAATGGCACTAAACAAAGTAAAAGCCATTAGAAAAGATTGGGAGAATTGGACGTCCATGGCCGTCATTGGCGGCACCCTTCATAAGCGTCAATGGAATTGGAGAAGTTTGGGGGACACGTCCTATTGATATCTGGTCATTTTTTGTTGATTTGGGGAAAAAAAAAAAATTCCCATTGAAAATGAATGGGAAAAATTTTGGACGTCCATGGACGTCAATGGTATCAACTTACATAAGCGTCAATGGAATCCAAGTACATTGGCATCAATAGAATGAACAAACATGAAGAAATGCCATTGGAAATGAATGGGAAGTTTGGACGTCCATGAACGTCAATGGCATCACCCTCCATAAGCAGCAATGCAATCGGGGACATTTGGGGGACACGTCCTAATGATGTCTAGTCATTTTCTGTAGATTTGGGGAAAAAAAAAAATTTCCCATTGAAAATGAATGGGAAAAATTTGGACGTCCATGGACGTCAATGGTATCAACTTACATAAGCGTCAATGGAATCCAAGTACATTGGCATCAATAGAATGAACAAACATGAAAAAATGCCATTGGGATTTAATGGGAAGTTTGGACGTCAATGAACATCAATGGCATCACCCTCCATAAGCGGCAATGCAATCGGGGACATTTGGGGGACACGTCCTAATGATATCTAGTCATTTTCTGTTGATTTGGGGAAGAAAAAAAAATTTCCCATTGAAAATGAATGGGAAAAATTTTGGACGTCCATGGACGTCAATGGTATCAACTTACATAAGCGTCAATGGAATCCAAGTACATTGGCATCAATAGAGTGAACAAACATGAAGAAATGCCATTGGAAATAAATGGGAAGTTTGGACGTCCGTGGACGTATATGGCATCACCCTCCATAAGAGGCAATGCAATCGGGGACATTTGGGGGACACGTCCTATTGATATCTAGTCATTTTCTGTTGATTTGGGGGAAAAAAAAAAAAATTCCCATTATAAATGAATGGGAAAATTTTTGGACGTCCATGGACGTCAATGGTATCAACTTACATAAGCGTCAATGGAATCCAAGTACATTGGCATCAATAGAATGAACAAACATGAAGAAATGCCATTGGGATTTAATGGGAAGTTTGGACGTCCATGAACGTCAATGGCATCACCCTCCATAAGCGGCAATGCAATCGGGGACATTTGGGGGACACGTCCTAATGATATCTAGTCATTTTCTGTTGATTTGGGGAAAAAAAAAAAATTCCCATTGAAAATGAATGGGAAAAATTTTGGACGTCCATGGACGTCAATGGTATCAACTTACATAAGCGTCAATGGAATCCAAGTACATTGGCATCAATAGAATGAACAAACATGAAGAAATGCCATTGGAAATAAATGGGAAGTTTGGACGTCCATGGACGTCAATGGCATCACCCTCCATATGCAGCAATCCAATCGGGGACATTTGGGGGACACGTCCTAATGATATCTAGTCATTTTCTGTTGATTTGGGGAAAAAAAAAAATTTCCCATTGAAAATGAATGGGAAAAATTTTGGACGTCCATGGACGTCAATGGTATCAACTTACATAAGCGTCAATGGAATCCAAGTACATTGGCATCAATAGAATGAACAAACATGAAGAAATGCCATTGGAATTAATGGGAAGTTTGGACGTCCGTGGACGTCAATGGCATCACCCTCCATAAGCAGCAATGCAATGGGGCACATTTGGGGGAAACGTCCTATTGATATCTAGTCATTTTCTGTTGATTTGGGGAAAAATAAAATTCCCATTGAAAATGAATGGGAAAAATTTTGGACGTCCATGGACGTCAATGGTATCAACTTACATAAGTGTCAATGGAATCCAAGTACATTGGCATCAATAGAATGAACAAACATGAAGAAATGCCATTGGAAATAAATGGGAAGTTTGGACGTCCATGGACGTCAATGGCATCACCCTCCATATGCAGCAATCCAATCGGGGACATTTGGGGGACACGTCCTAATGATATCTAGTCATTTTCTGTTGATTTGGGGAAAAAAAAAAATTTCCCATTGAAAATGAATGGGAAAAATTTTGGACGTCCATGGACGTCAATGGTATCAACTTACATAAGCGTCAATGGAATCCAAGTACATTGGCATCAATAGAATGAACAAACATGAAGAAATGCCATTGGAATTAATGGGAAGTTTGGACGTCCGTGGACGTCAATGGCATCACCCTCCATAAGCAGCAATGCAATGGGGCACATTTGGGGGAAACGTCCTATTGATATCTAGTCATTTTCTGTTGATTTGGGGAAAAAAAAAAAAATTCCCATTGAAAATGAATGGGAAAAATTTTGGACGTCCATGGACGTCAATGGTATCAACTTACATAAGCGTCAATGGAATCCAAGTATATTGGCATCAATAGAATGAACAATCATTAAGAAATGCCATTGGAAATGAATGGGAAGTTTGGACGTCCGTGGACGTCAATGGCATCACCCTCCATAAGCAGCAATGCAATCGGGCACATTTGGGGGAAACGTCCTATTGATATCTAGTCATTTTCTGTTGATTTGGGGGAAAAAAAAAATTTCCCATTGAAAATGAATGGGAAAAATTTTGGACGTCCATGGACGTCACTGGTATCAACTTACATAAGCGTCAATGGAATCCAAGTACATTGGCATCAATAGAATGAACAAACATGAAGAAATGCCATTGGAAATGAATGGGAAGTTTGGACGTCCATGAACGTCAATGGCATCACCCTCCATAAGCGGCAATGCAATCGGGGACATTTGGGGGACACGTCCTAATGATGTCTAGTCATTTTCTGTTGATTTGGGGAAAAAAAAAAAATTCCCATTGAAAATGAATGGGAAAAATTTTGGACGTCCATGGACGTCAATGGTATCAACTTACATAAGCGTCAATGGAATCCAAGTACATTGGCATCAATAGAATGAACAAACATGAAGAAATGCCATTGGGATTTAATGGGAAGTTTGGACGTCCGTGAACGTCAATGGAATCACCCTCCATAAGCAGCAATGCAATCGGGGACATTTGGGGGCCACGTCCTATTGATATCTAGTCATTTTCTGTTGATTTGGGGAAAAAAAAAATTTTCCCATTGAAAATGAATGGGAAAAATTTTGGACGTCCATGGACGTCAATGGCAGCACCCCCCATAAGCGTCAATGGAGTTGGAGACGTTTGGGGTATACGTCCTATTGATATCTGGTCATTTTCTGTTGATTTGGAGAAATTTAGTTTTTTCCCCATTGAAAATGATTGGGAAAAATTTTGGACGTCCATGGAAGTCAATGGCGGCACCCTTCATAAGCGTCAATGGAATTGGGGAAGTTTGGGGGACACGTCCTATTGATATCTGGTCATTTTCTGTTGATTTGGGGAAATTTTGTTTTTTCCCCATTGAAAATGAATGGGAAGAATTTTGGACGTCCATGGCCGTCAATGGCATCGACATCCATATAGTCAATAGAATCCAAGTACATTGGCATCAATAGATTTGACATGCATGGCCGTCAATGGCATCAATGCAATGTAAATTCCAATGAAATCCCATTGTAAGTGAATGGGAACTTTTCCCATTAGAAATGAATGGGAGAGTTTTTGGCAAATTTCCGAGGAAGCGTAATTTTTTTCCAAATTCTGTATACAACTTTTATGCCCCTCACCGTCCCGGAATTTTTGATGCCCAAATTATGTGATTTGGTCAAAAATTGTAGGACTAGATACATTTTGAAACTTTTTTTTTTTTCACGGAAAATTGCCGTTTACGGACGAACGGAAAAATTTTCGGGGCTATTTGTAAAGTTTCCTGTGTCACGCGAAAATTCCGGTCGTGCCGATACTTGAACGGTGCCGATCGGTCAAACGGTTCGGGCTGTGAAGCGCGCATTTTTTTTCCATTCAAAATGAATAGGAAAGTTTTTGGCAAATTTCCGGGGAACCGTAAATTTTTGCCAAATTCTGTATACAACTTTTATGCCCCTCACCGTCCCGGAATTTTTGATACCCAAATTACGTGATTTGGTCAAAAATTGTAGGACTAGATACATTTTGAAACTTTTTTTTTTTTTCGGAAAATTGCCGTTTACGGGCGAACGGAAAATTTTTCGGGGCCGTTTGAAAAATTCCCATCGTCGCGCGAAAATTCCGGTCGTGCCGATACTTGAACGGTACCGATCGGAGCTACGGTTTGGGCTGCGCGGCGCGCCGAAAAAAACGTCAACAATTATTGAATAATAATAATAAAGAAAAAAAATAATAATAAAAAGTACAATAAAGTTGTACAACAACATAACCTTGTTCTTTCCCTTGGAAAGACCAAGGTAATAATAACTAGAAACTGCAATTTCGGGAGAAATTACACACCTTGGTCTTTCCTCTGTGGAGATACAAATCTTAGCCCCACTCAGGTCTATCAATAGAATGGACCATAATGCCAGTCATTGGCACTAAACAAAGTTAAAGCCATTAGAAAAGATTGGGAGAATTGGACGTCCATGTCCGTCAATGGCAGCACCCTCCATAATTGTTAATGGAATCGGGGAAGTTTGGGGGACACGTCCTATTGATATCTAGTCATTTTCTGATGATTTGGGAAAAAAAAAAAATTTCCCATTGAAAATGAATGGGAAAAATTTTGGACGTCCATGGACGTCAATGGTATCAACTTACATAAGCGTCAATGGAATCCAAGTACATTGGCATCAATAAAATGAACAAACATGAAGAAATGCCATTGGAAATGAATGGGAAGTTTGGACGTCCATGAACGTCAATGGCATCACCCTCCATAAGCGGCAATGCAATCGGGGACATTTGGGGGACACGTCCTAATGATATCTAGTCATTTTCTGTTGATTTGGGGGAAAAAAAAAAAAATCCTATTGAAAATGAATGGGAAAAATTTTGGACGTCCATGGACGTCAATGGTATCAACTTACATAAGCGTCAATGGAATCCAAGTACATTGGCATCAATAGAATGAACAAACATGAAGAAATGCCTTTGGAAATGAATGGGAAGTTTGGACGTCCATGGACGTCAATGGCATCACCCCCCATAAGCGGCAATGCAATCGGGGACATTTGGGGGACACGTCCTAATGATATCTAGTCATTTTCTGTTGATTTGGGGAAAAAAAAAAAAATTCCCATTGAAAATGAATGGGAAAAATTTTGGACGTCCATGGACGTCAATGGTATCAACTTACATAAGCGTCAATGGAATCCAAGTACATTGGCATCAAAAGAATGAACAAACATGGAGAAATGCCATTGGAAATGAATGGGAAGTTTGGACGTCCCTGGACGTCAATGGCATCACCCTCCATAAGCAGCAATGCAATCGGGGACATTTGGGGGACAGGTCCTATTGATATCTAGTCATTTTCTGTTGATTTGGGGAAAAAAAAAATTTCCCATTGAAAATGAATGGGTAAAATTTTGGACGTCCATGGACGTCAATGGCAGCACCCCCCATAAGCGTCAATGGAATTGGGGACGTTTGGGATATACGTCCTATTGATATCTGGTCATTTTCTGTTGATTTGGAGAAATGTAGTTTTTTCCCCATTGAAAATGAATGGGAAAAATTTTGGACGTCCATGTAAGTCAATGGCGGCACCCTTCATAAGCGTCAATGGAATTGGGGAAGTTTGGGGGACACATCCTATTGATATCTGGTCATTTTCTGTTGATTTGGGGTAATTTTGTTTTTTCCCCATTGAAAATGAATGGGAAAAATTTTGGACGTCCATGGCAGTCAATGGCATCGACATCCATATAGTCAATTGAATCCAAGTACATTGGCATCAGTAGATTCGACATGCATGGCCGTCAGTGGCATCAATGCAATGTAAATTCCATTGGAAATCCCATTGGAAGTGAATGGGACTTTTCCCATTCGAAATGAATGGGATAGTTTTTGGCAAATTTCCAAGGAAGCGTAATTTTTTTCCAAATTCTGTATACAACTTTTATGCCCCTCACCGTCCCGGAATTTTTGATGCCCAAATTGTGTGATTTGGTCAAAAATTGTAGGACTAGATACATTTTGAAACTTTTTTTTTTTTCCGGAAAATTGCCGTTTACGGGCGAAGGGAAAATTTTTCGGGTCCGTTTGAAAAATTCCCATCGTTGCGCGAAAATTCCGGTCGTGCCGATATTTGAACGGTGCCGATCGGTCAAACGGTTCGGGCTGTGCAGCGTGCGTTTTTTTTTCATTCAAAATGAATAGGAAAGTTTTTGGCAAATTTCCGGGGAACCGTAAATTTTTGCCAAATTCTGTATACAACTTTTATGCCCCTCATCGTCCCGGAATTTTTGATACCCAAATTATGTGATTTGGTCAAAAATTGTAGGACTAGATACATTTTGAAACTTTTTTATTTTTTCGGAAAATTGCCGTTTACGGGCGAACGGAAAATTTTTCGTGGCGGTTTGAAAAATTCCCATCGTCACGCGAAAAATCCGGTCGTGCCGATACTTCAACGGTGCCGATCGGTGCTATGGTTTGGGCTGCGCGGCGCGCCGAAAAAAACGACTATAATAATAAGAAGAACTAGAAACTGCAATTTCGGGAGAAATTACACACCTTGGTCTTTCCTCTGTGGAGATACAAATCTTAGCCCCACTCAGGTCTATCAATAGAATGGACCATAATGCCAGTCAATGGCACTAAACAAAGTAAAAGCCATTAGAAAAGATTGGGAGAATTGGACGTCCATGGCCGTCAATGGCATCACCCTCCATAAGCGGCAATCCAATCAGGGACATTTGGGGGACACGTCCTAATGATATTTAGTCATTTTCTGTTGATTTGGGAAAAAAAAAAAAAATTCCCATTGAAAATGAATGGGAAAAATTTTGGACGTCCATGGACGTCAATGGTATCAACTTACATAAGCGTCAATGGAATCCAAGTACATTGGCATCAATAGAATGAACAAACATGAAGAAATGCCATTGGAATTAATGGGAAGTTTGGACGTCCATGAACGTCAATGGCATCACCCTCCATAAGCGGCAATGCAATCGGGGACATTTGGGGGACACGTCCTAATGATATCTAGTCATTTTCTGTTGATTTGGGGAAAAAAAAAAAATTCCCATTGAATATGAATGGGAAAAATTTTGGACGTCCATGGACGTCAATGGTATCAACTGACATAAGCGTCAATGGAATCCAAGTACATTGGCATCAATAAAATGAACAAACATGAAGAAATGCCATTGGAAATGAATGGGAAGTTTGGACGTCCATGAACGTCAATGGCATCACCCTCCATAAGCGGCAATGCAATCGGGGACATTTGGGGGACACGTCCTAATGATATCTAGTCATTTTCTGTTGATTTGGGAAAAAAAAAAAAAATCCCATTGAAAATGAATGGGAAAAATTTTTGACGTCCATGGACGTCAATGGTATCAACTTACATAAGCGTCAATGGAATCCAAGTACATTGGCATCAATAGAATGAACAAACATGAAGAAATGCCTTTGGAAATGAATGGGAAGTTTGGACGTCCATGGACGTCAATGGCATCACCCCCCATAAGCGGCAATGCAATCGGGGACATTTGGGGGACACGTCCTAATGATATCTAGTCATTTTCTGTTGATTTGGGGAAAAAAAAAATTTCCCATTGAAAATGAATGGGAAAAATTTTGGACGTCCATGGACGTCAATGGTATCAACTTACATAAGCGTCAATGGAATCCAAGTACATTGGCATCAATAGAATGAACAAACATGAAGAAATGCCATTGGAAATTAATGGGAAGTTTGGACGTCCGTGGACGTCAATGGCATCACCCTCCATAAGCAGCAATGCAATCGGGCACATTTTGGGGGAAACGTCCTATTGATATCTAGTCATTTTCTGTTGATTTGGGGGAAAAAAAAAATTTCCCATTGAAAATGAATGGGAAAAATTTTGGACGTCCATGGACGTCAATGGTGTCAACTTACTTAAGCGTCAATGGAATCCAAGTACATTGGCATCAAAAGAATGAACAAACATGAAGAAATGCCATTGGAAATGAATGGGAAGTTTGGACGTCCCTGGACGTCAATGGCATCACCCTCCATAAGCAGCAATGCAATCGGGGACATTTGGGGGACACGTCCTATTGATATCTAGTCATTTTCTGTTGATATGGGGAAAAAAAAAAATTTCCCATTGAAAATGAATGGGAAAAATTTTGGACGTCCATGGACGTCAATGGCAGCACCCTCCATAAGCGTCAATGGAGTTGGGGACGTTTGGGATATACGTCCTATTGATATCTGGTCATTTTCTGTTGATTTGGAGAAATTTAGTTTTTTCCCCATTGAAAATGAATGGGAAAATTTTTGGACGTCCATGGAAGTCAATGGTGGCACCCTTCATAAGCGTCAATGGAATTGGGGAAGTTTGGGGGACACGTCCTATTGATATCTGGTCATTTTCTGTTGATTTGGGGAAATTTTGTTTTTTCCCCATTGAAAATGAATGGGAAAAATTTTGGACGTCCATGGCCGTCAATGGCATCGACATCCATATAGTCAATTGAATCCAAGTACATTGGCATCAGTAGATTCGACATGCATGGCCGTCAATGGCATCAATGCAATGTAAATTCCATTGGAAATCCCATTGGAAGTGAATGGGAACTTTTCCCATTCGAAATGAATGGGATAGTTTTTGGCAAATTTCCGAGGAAGCGTAATTTTTTTCCAAATTCTGTATACAACTTTTATGCCCCTCACCGTCCCGGAATTTTTGATGGCCAAATTATGTGATTTGGTCAAAAATTGTAGGACTAGATACATTTTGAAAGTTTTTTTTTTTTCACGGAAAATTGCCGTTTACGGACGAACGGAAAAATTTTCGGGGCCATTTGTAAAGTTTCCTGTGTCACGCTAAAATTCCGGTCGTGCCGATACTTGAACGGTGCCGATCGGTCTAACGGTTCGGGCTGTGAAGCGCGCGTTTTTTTTTCCATTCAAAATGAATAGGAAAGTTTTTGGCAAATTTCCGGGGAACCGTAAATTTTTGCCAAATTCTGTATACAACTTTTATGCCCCTCACCGTCCCGGAATTTTTGATGCCCAAATTATGTGATTTGGTCAAAAATTGTAGGACTAGATACATTTTGAAACTTTTTTTGTTTTTCGGAAAATTGCCGTTTACGGGCGAACGGAAAATTTTTCGTGGCGGTTTGAAAAATTCCCATCGTCACGCGAAAATTCCGGTCGTGCCGATACTTGAACTGTGCCGATCGGTGCTACGGTTTGGGCTGTGCGTTGGCTCAAAAAAACGCGGAGAATAAGATGAATAAATAATAAGTACAATAAAGTTGCACAACAACAATACCTTGTTCTTTCTTTCAGAAAGACCAAGGTAACTAGAAACTGCAATTTCGGGAGAAATTACACACCTTGGTCTTTCCTCTGTGGAGATACAAATCTTAGCCCCACTCAGGTCTATCAATAGAATGGACCATAATGCCAGTCATTGGCACTAAACAAAGTTAAAGGCATTAGAAAAGATTGGGAGAATTGGACGTCCATGTCCGTCAATGGCAGCACCCTCCATAATTGTTAATGGAATCGGGGAAGTTTGGGGGACACGTCCTATTGATATCTAGTCATTTTCTGTTGATTTGGGGAAAAAAAAAATTTCCCATTGAAAATGAATGGGAAAAATTTTGGACGTCCATGGACGTCAATGGTATCAACTTACATAAGCGTCAATGGAATCCAAGTACATTGGCATCAATAAAATGAACAAACATGAAGAAATGCCATTGGAAATGAATGGGAAGTTTGGACGTCCATGAACGTCAATGGCATCACCCCCCATAAGCGGCAATGCAATCGGGGACATTTGGGGGACACGTCCTAATGATATCTAGTCATTTTCTGTTGATTTGGGGAAAAAAAAAAAATTCCCATTGAAAATGAATGGGAAAAATTTTGGACGTCCATGGACGTCAATGGTATCAACTTACATAAGCGTCAATGGAATCCAAGTACATAGGCATCAATAGAATGAACAAACATGAAGAAATGCCTTTGGAAATTAATGGGAAGTTTGGACGTCCGTGGACGTCAATGGCATCACCCTCCATAAGCAGCAATGCAATCGGGCACATTTGGGGGAAACGTCCTATTGATATCTAGTCATTTTCTGTTGATTTGGGGGAAAAAAAAAAAATTCCCATTGAAAATGAATGGGAAAAATTTTGGACGTCCATGGACGTCAATGGTATCAACTTACATAAGCGTCAATGGAATCCAAGTACATTGGCATCAAAAGAATGAACAAACATGAAGAAATGCCATTGGAAATTAATGGGAAGTTTGGACGTCCCTGGACGTCAATGGCATCACCCTCCATAAGCAGCAATGCAATCGGGGACATTTGGGGGACAGGTCCTATTGATATCTAGTCATTTTTTTTTTTTCCCATTTTTTCCCATTGAAAATGAATGGGTAAAATTTTGGACGTCCATGGACGTCAATGGCAGCACCCCCCATAAGCGTTAATGGAATTGGGGACGTTTGGGATATACGTCCTATTGATATCTGGTCATTTTCTGTTGATTTGGAGAAATGTAGTTTTTTCCCCATTGAAAATGAATGGGAAAAATTTTGGACGTCCATGTAAGTCAATGGCGGCACCCTTCATAAGCGTCAATGGAATTGGGGAAGTTTGGGGGACACGTCCTATTGATATCTGGTCATTTTCTGTTGATTTGGGGAAATTTTGTTTTTTTCCCATTGAAAATGAACGGGAAAATTTTTGGACGTCCATGGACGTCAATGGCATCGACATCCATATAGTCAATTGAATCCAAGTACATTGGCATCAGTAGATTCGACATGCATGGCCGTCAATGGCATCAATGCAATGTAAATTCCATTGGAAATCCCATTGGAAGTGAATGGGAACTTTTCCCATTCGAAATGAATGGGATAGTTTTTGGCAAATTTCCGAGGAAGCGTAATTTTTTTCCAAATTCTGTATACAACTTTTATGCCCCTCACCGTCCCGGAATTTTTGATGCCCAAATTATTTGATTTGGTCAAAAATTGTAGGACTAGATACATTTTGAAACTTTTTTTTTTTTCACGGAAAATTGCCGTTTACGGACGAACGGAAAAATTTTCGGGGCCATTTGTAAAGTTTCCTGTGTCACGCGAAAATTCCGGTCGTGCCGATACTTGAACGGTGCCGATCGGTCTAACGGTTCGGGCTGTGAAGCGCGCGTTTTTTTTCCATTCAAAATGAATAGGAAAGTTTTTGGCAAATTTCCGGGGAACCGTAAATTTTTGCCAAATTCTGTATACAACTTTTATGCCCCTCACCGTCCCGGAATTTTTGATGCCCAAATTATGTGATTTGGTCAAAAATTGTAGGACTAGATACATTTTGAAACTTTTTTTATTTTTCGGAAAATTGCCGTTTACGGGCGAACGGAAAATTTTTCGTGGCGGTTTGAAAAATTCCCATCGTCACACGAAAAATCCGGTCGTGCCGATACTTGAACGGTGCCGATCGGTGCTACGGTTTGGGCTGTGCGTTGGCTCAAAAAAACGCGGAGAATAAGATGAATAATAATAATAATAATAATAAGAACAATAAAGTTGCACAATAACAATACCTTGTTCTTTCTTTCAGAAAGACCAAGGTAATAATAAAAAGTACAATAAAGTTGTACAACAACATAACCTTGTTCTTTCCCTTGGAAAGACCAAGGTAATAATAAAAAGTACAATAAAGTTGTACAACAACATAACCTTGTTCTTTCCCTTGGAAAGACCAAGGTAATAATAATAATAATAAGGCGAATAAAGTTGCAGAATAACAATACCTTGTTCTTTCCATAGGAAAGACCAAGGTAAATAAATAAATAAAGAAGTACAATAAAGTTGTACAACAACATAACCTTGTTCTTTCCCTTGGAAAGACCAAGGTAATAATAATAACTAGAAACTGCAATTTCGGGAGAAATTACACACCTTGGTCTTTCCTCTGTGGAGATACAGATCTTAGCCCCACTCAGGTCTATCAATAGAATGGACCATAATGCCAGTCAATGGCACTAAACAAAGTAAAAGCCATTAGAAAAGATTGGGAGAATTGGACGTCCATGAACGTCAATGGCATCACCCTCCATAAGCGTAAATGGAATTGGGGACGTTTGGGGTATACGTCCTATTAATATCTGTCATTTTCTGTTGATTTGGGGAAATTTAGTTTTTTCCCCATTGAAAATGAATGGGAAAATTTTTGGACGTCCATGGACGTCAATGGCAGCACCCCCTATAAGCATCAATGGAGTTCGGAACGTTTGGGGGAGACGTACTATTGATAACTGGTCATTTTCTGATGATTTGGGGAAATTTAGTTTTTTCCCCATTGAAAATGAATGGGAAAAATTTTGGACTTCCAGGGACGTCAATGGCAGCACCCCCCATAAGCGTCAAGGGAGTTGGGGACGTTTGGGGTATACGTCCTATTGATATCTGGTCATTTTCTGTTGATTTGGGGAAATTTAGTTTTTTCCCCATTGAAAATGAATGGGAAAATTTTTGGACGTCCATGGACGTCAATGGCAGCATCCCCTATAAGCGTCAATGGAGTTGGGGACGTTTGGGGGACACGCCCTATTGATATCTGGTCATTACCTTGGTCTTTCCAAGGGAAAGAACAAGGTTATGTTGTTGTACAACTTTATTGTACTTTTTATTATTATTTTTTTTCTTTATTATTATTATTCAATAATTGTTGACGTTTTTTTCGGCGCGCCGCGCAGCCCAAACCGTAGCTCCGATCGGTACCGTTCAAGTATCGGCACGACCGGAATTTTCGCGCGACGATGGGAATTTTTCAAACGGCCCCGAAAAATTTTCCGTTCGCCCGTAAACGGCAATTTTCCGAAAAAAAAAAAAAGTTTCAAAATGTATCTAGTCCTACAATTTTTGACCAAATCACGTAATTTGGGTATCAAAAATTCCGGGACGGTGAGGGGCATAAAAGTTGTATACAGAATTTGGCAAAAATTTACGGTTCCCCGGAAATTTGCCAAAAACTTTCCTATTCATTTTGAATGGAAAAAAAATGCGCGCTTCACAGCCCGAACCGTTTGACCGATCGGCACCGTTCAAGTATCGGCACGACCGGAATTTTCGCGTGACACAGGAAACTTTACAAATAGCCCCGAAAATTTTTCCGTTCGTCCGTAAACGGCAATTTTCCGTGAAAAAAAAAAAAGTTTCAAAATGTATCTAGTCCTACAATTTTTGACCAAATCACATAATTTGGGCATAAAAAATTCCGGGACGGTGAGGGGCATAAAAGTTGTATACAGAATTTGGAAAAAAATTACGCTTCCTCGGAAATTTGCCAAAAACTCTCCCATTCATTTCTAATGGGAAAAGTTCCCATTCACTTACAATGGGATTTCATTGGAATTTACATTGCATTGATGCCATTGACGGCCATGCATGTCAAATCTATTGATGCCAATGTACTTGGATTCTATTGACTATATGGATGTCGATGCCATTGACGGCCATGGACGTCCAAAATTCTTCCCATTCATTTTCAATGGGGAAAAAACAAAATTTCCCCAAATCAACAGAAAATGACCAGATATCAATAGGACGTGTCCCCCAAACTTCCCCAATTCCATTGACGCTTATGAAGGGTGCCGCCATTGACTTCCATGGACGTCCAAAATTTTTCCCAATCATTTTCAATGGGGAAAAAACTAAATTTCTCCAAATCAACAGAAAATGACCAGATATCAATAGGACGTATACCCCAAACGTCTCCAACTCCATTGACGCTTATGGGGGGTGCTGCCATTGACGTCCATGGACGTCCAAAATTTTTCCCATTCATTTTCAATGGGAAAATTTTTTTTTTCCCCAAATCAACAGAAAATGACTAGATATCAATAGGACGTGGCCCCCAAATGTCCCCGATTGCATTGCTGCTTATGGAGGGTGATTCCATTGACGTTCACGGACGTCCAAACTTCCCATTAAATCCCAATGGCATTTCTTCATGTTTGTTCATTCTATTGATGCCAATGTACTTGGATTCCATTGACGCTTATGTAAGTTGATACCATTGACGTCCATGGACGTCCAAAATTTTTCCCATTCATTTTCAATGGGAATTTTTTTTTTTTCCCCAAATCAACAGAAAATGACTAGACATCATTAGGACGTGTCCCCCAAATGTCCCCGATTGCATTGCCGCTTATGGAGGGTGATGCCATTGACGTTCATGGACGTCCAAACTTCCCATTCATTTCCAATGGCATTTCTTCATGTTTGTTCATTCTATTGATGCCAATGTACTTGGATTCCATTGACGCTTATGTAAGTTGATACCATTGACGTCCATGGACGTCCAAAATTTTTCCCATTCATTTTCAATGGGAATTTTTTTTTTTTCCCCAAATCAACAAAAAATGACCAGATATCAATAGGACGTGTCCCCCAAATGTCCCCGATTGGATTGGCGCTTATGGAGGGTGATGCCATTGACGTCCATGGACGTCCAAACTTCCCATTCATTTCCAATGTCATTTCTTCATGTTTGTTCATTCTATTGATGCCAATGTACTTGGATTCCATTGACGCTTATGTAAGTTGATACCATTGACGTCCATGGACGTCCAAAATTTTTCCCATTCATTTTCAATGGGAATTTTTTTTTTTTCCCCAAATCAACAAAAAATGACCAGATATCAATAGGACGTGTCCCCCAAACTTCTCCAATTCCATTGACGCTTATGAAGGGTGCCGCCATTGACGGCCATGGACGTCCAATTCTCCCAATCTTTTCTAATGGCTTTTACTTTGTTTAGTGCCATTGACTGGCATTATGGTCCATTCTATTGATAGACCTGAGTGGGGCTAAGATTTGTATCTCCACAGAGGAAAGACCAAGGTGTAATTTCTCCCGAAATTGCAGTTTCTAGTTTTCTGTTGATTTGGGGAAATGTAGTTTTTTCCCCATTGAAAATGAATGGGAAAAATTTTGGACGTCCATGGCCGTCAATGGCATCGACATCCATATAGTCAATAGAATCCAAGTACATTGGCATCAGTAGATTCGACATGCATGGCCGTCAATGGCATCAATGCAATGTAAATTCCATAGAAATCCCATTGAAATGAATGGGAAATTTTCCCATTAGAAATGAATGGGATAGTTTTTGGCAAATTACCGGGGAACCGTAAATTTTTACCAAATTCTGTATACAACTTTTATGCCCCTCACCGTCCCGGAATTTTTGATACCCAAATTATGTGATTTGGTCAAAAATTGTAGGACTAGATACATTTTGAAAAAAAAAAAAAAAATCTGGAAAATTGCCGTTTGCGGGAAAACGGAAAATTTTTCGGGGCCCTTTTTAAAAAAGCCATCGTCGCGCAAAAATTCCGGACGTTTCGATATCCGAACGGTGCCGATCGGTGCAGCGGTTCGGGCTGTGCGGCGCGCCGAAAAAACGCGGAGAATAAGATGAATAATAATAATAATAAAAATAAGTACGATAAAGTTGCAGAACAGCATTACCTTGTTCTTTCCCTTGGAAAGACCAAGGTAATAAGTACGATAAAGTTGCAGAACAGCATTACCTTGTTCTTTCCCTTGGAAAGACCAAGGTAATAAAGTTGTAGAATAACATAACCTTGTTCTTTCTTTCAGAAAGACCAAGGTAATAAAAAAAAGTACAATAAAGTTGTACAACAACATAACCTTGTTCTTTCCCTTGGAAAGACCAAGGTAATAATAATAAAAAGTACAATAAAGTTGTACAACAACATAACCTTGTTCTTTCCCTTGGAAAGACCAAGGTAATAAGAACAATAAAGTTTTACAACAACATGACCTTGTTCTTTCCTTCGGAAAGACCAAGGTAATAATAAAATTAAAAATAATAATAAAAATAAGTACGATAAAGTTGTACAACAACATAACCTTGTTCTTTCCCTTGGAAAGACCAAGGTAATAATAAAGTTGTAGAATAACATAACCTTGTTCTTTCCTTTGGAAAGACCAAGGTAATAAAGTTGTAGAATAACATAACCTTGTTCTTTCCTTCAGAAAGACCAAGGTAATTAACTACTGCTTATTTGTATGTTAATACCTTCCACGCTAGGCAAAGAAACTTCTGGAAGAAATGGGTAATATTCGGAACTAGTAACCATCCTGTAATCGGTCTCCATACTGTAGTAGCTACTTTTAACACTAGAATTACCACAGGTGTCCCATTTTGGGACAACCTAGGATCATCCCCAAGGGTGTCCCATTTTGGGACAGCCTTATAAGGAGATCCTCCACCAAGCCCATCTCATTTCTACCCCTTGGCCCACCTCCTGGCCCACCCCTTGGCCCGCCCCTTGGCCCACCCCTTGGCCCACCCCTCGGCCCACCCACCCCTCGGCCCACCCCTCTGCCCACCCCTCGGCCCACCCCTTGGCCCTTCAAACGAAGCAATAAGGAGGGCTTGAAACCATCAGCCCTAAGAATTGGGACTAGAGCCTAGTTCGGGCCTAAAAAATCCAGCCCGACCCGACACGGCCCGCTGGTATTGAGGCCCGACCCGGCCCGAGCTCGATCACTTAACTAGATTTGCAGGCCCGAGCCCGAAAAACCCGCCTTTTTTTTTTTTTTTTTTTTTTTTTTTTTTGAGTGACGCGGAAAAAACGCAGCAGCAGCAATTTATTTTCATTTCTCCGAGTTGGCAGAAAAAAACGCAAGTTTTCTTAATGTTTAAATAATCTACATATTTTTTTTAGAATTATCAAAGCATTCACACAACGAAATAACGCTGGGAAAGTTTGTTAAACATATTTCTGAGTGTGTGGGATATTGTTCTCACATGGACGCGCCTCTCTGACAAGGAAATGAAAATGAGGGCGGCGGCTCGGCCATGCGCAAACGGCCGCGGGAGGACAAGAATAAAGAGCGGCCGGCGCCACCCCGTTCGTGCACACGCACAAGCAAAAGCACAATACAGATAGCCTGCTCTCCATTTTTTATTTTATTTTTTTTTTTTTTTTTTTTGAGTGACGCGGAAAAAAACGCAGCAGCAGCAATTTATTTTCATTTCTTCAAGTTGGCAGAAAAAAAACGCAAGTTTTCTTAATGTTTAAATAATCTACATATTTTTTTTGAGAATTATCAAAGCATTCACACAACGAAATAACGCTGGGAAAGTTTGTTAAACATATTTCTGAGTGTGTGGGATATTGTTCTCACATGGACGCGCCTCTCTGACAAGGAAATGAAAATGAGGGCGGCGGCTCGGCCATGCACAAACGGTACAGCGGGAGGACAAGAATAAAAAGCGGCCGGCGCCACGGCGTTCATGCACACGCACAAGCAGAAGCGCAATACAGAGATCCTGCTCTCCATTTTTTTTTTTTTTTTTTAAATAATTTATTAGTCCGGCATGGCGGCCCGACCCGAACTGACCCGAACGTGAATGCTTAAAATGTGGGCCCGACCAAATGTCGGGTCGGGTCGGTTCGGGTTCGGGCACAAAATCTAACCTCTAGTTTGAAAGTAGCATGGCGCCCATCCCCCATTCACTGATAATGGCCGAACATTTCCCTCCCACCCCCTTCCACAGCGAACGGCTGAATTGCTAGTAAAGAAAAAGTAGCCTGACTTGGAAAGGTTTTGCCCTTACTTTTGCATTCAAACACATTTTGCTTTGTTTTCAAGTGACTTTTTCTCGATTGAAAATATATATTTTGATTGAAGGAATTTTTTGGGGGGCGCTTGACCAAGAAATAAACAAATCTAGCTACTAATTTATCAACCTCAAAGCTGTGAGTGATTCTAAAAAAATATAAAAACATATCAAAAGCAAAATAAAGATTCCAACACAAGAATATTTTTGTCTGTCTTTATTTTGGGGCAACGTTTGCATTCAAACCAATTTTGCTTTAACTACTGTTAAAAAATCCTCAGAAGTTTAGCAGTTTATTGTCAAGTAAGAAGTAACAGTGTCTGAAAGTAGCATGACGCCCATCCCCAATTCACTGACAATGGCTGAACATTTCCCCCCAACCCCCATCCACAGCGAACGGCTGAATTGCAAGGTAAAGAAAAAGCAGCCTGACTTGCAAGGGTTTCGCTCTTACTTTTGCATTCCAAAAACATTTTGCTTTGCTTTCAAGTGATTTTTTTTCCTCTCGATTGAAAATATATATTTTGATTGAAGGAACTTTTTTTTTGGCTTGACCAAGAAATAAACAAATCTAGCTACAAATGTATCAACCTCAAAGCTGTGAGTGATTCTAATAAAATATAAAAACATATCAAAAACAAAATAAAGATACCCACACAAGAATTTTTTTGTCTGTCTTTATTTTGAGGCAACGTTTGCATTCAAACCAATTTTGCTTTAACTACTGTTAAAAAATCCTCAGAAGTTTAGCAGTTTATTGTCAAGTAAGAAGTAACAGTGTTTGAAAGTAGCATGGCGCCCATCCCCCATTCACTGACAATGGCTGGACATTTCCCACCAACCCCCATCCACAGCGAACGGCTGAATTGCAAGTAAAGAAACAGCAGCCTGACTTGCAAAGGTTTCGCTCTTACTTTTGCATTCCAAAAACATTTTGCTTTGCTTTCAAGTGATTTTTTTTTCTCGATTGAAAATATATATTTTGATTGAAGGAACTTTTTTTTTTGGATTGACCATGAAATAAACAAATCTAGCTACAAATGTATCAACCTCAAAGCTGTGAGTGATTCTAATAAAATATAAAAACATATCAAAAGCAAAATAAAGATACCCACACAAGAATTTTTTTGTCTGTCTTTATTTTGAGGCAACGTTTGCATTCAAACCAATTTTGCTTTAACTACTGTTAAAAAATCCTCAGAAGTTTAGCAGTTTATTGTCAAGTAAGAAGTAACAGTGTTTGAAAGTAGCATGGCGCCCATCCCCCATTCGCTGACAATGGCTGGACATTTCCCACCAACCCCCATCCACAGCGAACGGCTGAATTGCAAGTAAAGAAACAGCAGCCTGACTTGCAAAGGTTTCGCTCTTACTTTTGCATTCCAAAAACATTTTGCTTTGCTTTCAAGTGATTTTTTTTTTCTCGATTGAAAATATATATTTTGATTGAAGGAACTTTTTTTTTTGGATTGACCAAGAAATAAACAAATCTAGCTACAAATGTATCAACCTCAAAGCTGTGAGTGATTCTAATAAAATATAAAAACATATCAAAAGCAAAACAAAGATACCCACACGAGAATTTTTTTGTCTGTATTTTGAGGCGTTTGCATTCAAACCAATTTTGTTTTCATTCAAGTGACTTTTGTTGTTTCATTATAGTCATCGTGCAAAATACATGGTGTCTCAGCGGTGGTGGTGGCGTATTCTGTCTGGGCTGTCATAACAGGGTTGGCACTCCGTTGCTGTCTCCTTCTTGCATTTGCCACAGGTGTACCTGTAGCAGTGAACACATCTGCTGGTTGCAGAGTTCCGTGAGCATTCAGCTCTAACTTGACACTTGGCTCTTTTGCTGGGACTGGGCGTGAGGGGCTCCCGGCGCTTCTCATGATTCTCATGAAAGACTTATCAAAAGCAAAAGAAATGTAGCAAACACAACAATTTAGTTTTTGGTCTATCTCTATTTTGAGGCAACTCTAGCATTCAAACTCATTTTGCTTACATTCCAGTGACTTTTTTATTTCAATTGAAAATATTTATTTTGCTTGAAGCAATTTGTTTCTGGATTGAACAAAAAAGACTGAAAACCTCATACAACTTTATCAAACTAAAGTAAGCTCTGAAAGCTGGGAATGATTCTCATGAAAGACTTATCAAAAGCAAAAGAAATGTAGCAAACACAACAATTTAGTTTTGTCCATCCCTATTTTGAAGCAACTCTAGCATTCAAACTCATTTTGCTTACATTCCAGTGACTTTTTTATTTCAATTGAAAATATTTATTTTGCTTGAAGCAATTTGTTTCTGGATTGAACAAAAAAGAATGAAAACCTCATACAACTTTATCAAACTAAAGTAAGCTCTGAGAGCTGAGATTGATTCTCATGAAAGACTTATCAAAAGCAAAAAAATGTAGCAAACACAACAATTTAGTTTTATCCATCCCTATTTTGAAGCAACTCTAGCATTCAAACTCATTTTGCTTACATTCCAGTGACTTTTTTATTTCAATTGAAAATATTTATTTTGCTTGAAGCAATTTGTTTCTGGATTGAACAAAAAAGAATGAAAACCTCATACAACTTTATCAAACTAAAGTAAGCTCTGAAAGCTGGGAATGATTCTCATGAAAGACTTATCAAAAGCAAAAGAAATGTAGCAAACACAACAATTTAGTTTTTGGTCTATCTCTATTTTGAGGCAACTCTAGCATTCAAACTCATTTTTCTTACATTCCAGTGATTTTTTTATTTCTTTGAGGTTGATACATTTGTAGCTAGATTTGTTTATTTCTTGGTCAATCCAAAAAAAAAGTTCCTTCAATCAAAATATATATTTTCAATCGAGAAAAAAAAAATCACTTGAAAGCAAAGCAAAATGTTTTTGGAATGCAAAAGTAAGAGCGAAACCTTTGCAAGTCAGGCTGCTGTTTCTTTACTTGCAATTCAGCCGTTCGCTGTGGATGGTGGTTGGTGGGAAATGTCCAGCCATTGTCAGCGAATGGGGGATGGGCGCCATGCTCCTTTCAAACACTGTTACTTCTTACTTGACAATAAACTTCTAAACTTCTGAGGATTTTTTAACAGTAGTTAAAGCAAAATTGGTTTGAATGCAAACGTTGCCTCAAAATAAAGACAGACAAAAAAATTCTTGTGTGGGTATCTTTATTTTGCTTTTGATATGTTTTTATATTTTATTAGAATCACTCACAGCTTTGAGGTTGATACATTTGTAGCTAGATTTGTTTATTTCTTGGTCAAGCCAAAAAAAAAGTTCCTTCAATCAAAATATATATTTTCAATCGAGAGAAAAAAAATCACTTGAAAGCAAAGCAAAATGTTTTTGGAATGCAAAAGTAAGAGCGAAACCTTTGCAAGTCAGGCTGCTTTTTCTTTACCTTGCAATTCAGCCGTTCGCTGTGGATGGGGGTTGGGGGGAAATGTTCAGCCATTGTCAGTGAATTGGGGATGGGCGTCATGCTACTTTCAGACACTGTTACTTCTTACTTGACAATAAACTGCTAAACTTCTGAGGATTTTGTAACAGTAGTTAAAGCAAAATTGGTTTGAATGCAAACGTTGCCCCAAAATAAAGACAGACAAAAATATTCTTGTGTTGGAATCTTTATTTTGCTTTTGATATGTTTTTATATTTTTTTAGAATCACTCACAGCTTTGAGGTTGATAAATTAGTAGCTAGATTTGTTTATTTCTTGGTCAAGCGCCCCCCAAAAAATTCCTTCAATCAAAATATATATTTTCAATCGAGAAAAAGTCACTTGAAAACAAAGCAAAATGTGTTTGAATGCAAAAGTAAGGGCAAAACCTTTCCAAGTCAGGCTACTTTTTCTTTACTAGCAATTCAGCCGTTCGCTGTGGAAGGGGGTGGGAGGGAAATGTTCGGCCATTATCAGTGAATGGGGGATGGGCGCCATGCTACTTTCAAACTAGAGGTTAGATTTTGTGCCCGAACCCGAACCCACATTTTAAGCATTCACGTTCGGGTCAGTTCGGGTCGGGCCGCCATGCCGGACTAATAAATTATTAAAAAAAAAAAAAAAAAAAAAAAAAAAATGGAGAGCAGGATCTCTGTATTGCGCTTCTGCTTGTGCGTGTGCATGAACGCCGTGGCGCCGGCCGCTTTTTATTCTTGTCCTCCCGCTGTACCGTTTGTGCATGGCCGAGCCGCCGCCCTCATTTTCATTTCCTTGTCAGAGAGGCGCGTCCATGTGGGAACAATATCCCACACACTCAGAAATATGTTTAACAAACTTTCCCAGCGTTATTTCGTTGTGTGAATGCTTTGATAATTCTAAAAAATATATGTAGATTATTTAAACATTAAGAAAACTTGCGTTTTTTTCTGCCAACTCGAAGAAATGAAAATAAATTGCTGCTGCTGCGTTTTTTCCGCGTCACTCAAAAAAAAAAAAAAAAAAAAAAAAAAAGTCGGGTTTTTCGGGCTCGGGCCTGCAAATCTAGTTAAGTGATCGAGCTCGGGCCGGGTCGGGCCTCAATACCAGCGGGCCGTGTCGGGTCGGGCTGGATTTTTTAGGCCCGAACTAGGCTCTATTTCAAACACTGTTACTTCTTACTTGACAATAAACTGCTAAAGTTCTGAGGATTTTTTAACAGTAGTATAATAATTCTAATTCATTCGGATGTATTTGTTTGAATACCCTCTACATGTTAAAAAACATTTTTGAAAAGATCAGTTAACAATTTGCTGTGGATATACATTTATATCCATAGATATTCAGAAATACTACAACAAAGCACACCAAGCAACAGTGGTAACAAGAAAAGCACATCCCATGAAATGGCTGGATAAAATATGCAGGACTAGTAAATACCACTCTTGGTTCAGAAACTAACTATCATTCAGGTTTCATACAATGGTGTAAATATTACATTGAATTTGAAACCAAACTAAATTAAACTGAACTAGTGCTCCACATCTATGTGCATGTGTTGTGGACCCTTACGTTTGTTACAAGTGTTTGTTTTGTTTGCTTTGCCTTGCTTTGCTTAATATAATATAATATAATATAATATAATATAATAGATAATAACCAAATAACCCTCTCTGGGTTCTTCACAGAAAAAAAGCCAGGAAATAAATAATACTATTGGGAAAAAAATATAATATAATATATATATATATATATATATATATATATATATATATATATATATATATATATATTTTTTTTTTTTACAAATTTTTTATTTATTTATTTATTTATTTATTTTTGTTCAGGGGGCTGGACCAAATGTGGCCCGTGGGCCGTAGTTTGGGGGACCCCTGAGTTAGTGCTTTGAATGACACCAGGGCTTTCTCTTTTTTTTTTTTACACACAATAGCAGCCTTTCACACAGTGCAACATTTGCGTGACAAAAGTCACTTGAAGGAAAGCAAAATGTTTGAATGCAAAAGTTGCCTCAAAATAAAGACTGCCAAAGAAATTGTTGTATTTGTTTGGCTTTTGATATGTTTTTATATTTTGTTAAAATCAATCACAGCTTTCAAAGCCTACTGTTGAATGATAAATTTGTTGGTAGATTTGTTTATTTCTTAGTCAGTCCCCCCCAAAAAGTTCCTTCAATCAAAATATATATTTTCAATCAAAAACAAAAGTCACTTGAGCGAAAGCAAAATCTGTTTGAATGCAAAAGTAAGGGCGAATCCTTCCAGAGTGAGGCTGCTTTGTATGGAGTTTTATTTGCTGCTTTGCTGCCTTGTCTTTGCTCGTAAATTGAGCCATTAGCAGAGGAGGTGGTTGGGGGAAAACTTTCTTGAGTAGGCTGCTTTCTCTTTACTTGCAAAAGAGGTGTCCCAATTCTTAGGGCTGATGGTTTCAAGCCCTCCTTATTGCTTCGTTTGAAGGGCCAAGGGGTGGGCCGAGGGGTGGGCAGAGGGGTGGGCCGAGGGGTGGGTGGGCCGAGGGGTGGGCCAAGGGGTGGGCCAGGAGGTGGGCCAAGGGGTAGAAATGAGATGGGCTCGGCTTGGGGGCGGATCCCAGGGTGTCCCAAAATGGGACACCCTTGGTAATTTTAGGAAGTTCCAATACCCCTGGTAGTTCTAGTGTTTTAAGTAATGTTTCCATATAATATTTTTTTTAAAAAACAATTTTTAAAGCAAATTAACGGACAACACTGTTATAAGCAGTGTTGTTAATAACGGCGTTACAATATAACGGCGTTACTAACGGCGTTATTTTTTTCAGTAATTAGTAATCTAATTAATTACTTTTCTCATCTTGGCAACGCCGTTACCGTTACTGAGGCGGGAAAGGCGTGCGTTACTATGCGTTACTAAGTTGGTTGAATATCTCGGGGACGAGAGCAGAGCAGGAGTGGGGAAGACGCCGTTGCAACCGCGATGCTAGATGGCTCCAATAATACCTGACTGCAGCCATAGCCGACAAACTACGCCCACATGACACGGTAGATATCATATTATAGATCTAGATGCATATGACAGACACTGCTGCATTGCCAACATGTTTTAAGGACTACATGCGTTTGTAAACAGCCGCCATCTTAAAGCAGTAGACCTCTCAGGAAGGCCCTGATGTAGAGATCCTTCCTAGCGAACCTAAGTAATTTTTTTTTTATCTAAAATGCTCCTAAATCGGCAAAATCTTAACTTAAATCTATCTTTAAATGATGAAACAATTTTAAAACTTACACATGTTTAAAGTAGACAGATGGGAACTAATGCAATAACGGGAGAAATGTTAACAACTTTAACGATTGATTCACAACTTTAAATGACTTCCACACATAGCAAAGGTTACTAGCTAGTTATCGCAATACCCTTGTGTCTAGTTAAGTGGAGGGTAAAGAACTGGGCTTGGGCCAATTGTCCCCCAAGCCCTTTAAGCTTCACATTGTGTGACCTGTTTTTTTTTTTTTTTTTTTTTTTTGTGGAGAAAAAAAAAAAAAAGTCACTAGTTACTTTGCCAAGTAACTAATTACTCTTACATTCAGGTAACTGAGTTACTAAAGCAATTACTTTTTGGGAGAAGTAATTTGTAACTGTAATTAATTACTTTTTTAAAGTAAAATTAACAACACTGCATGGCACTAAATGCGTTAGTAGACAGCCGCCATCTTAAAGCAGTAGACTTTTTAGGACGGCTCTGTTGTAGAGAACCTTCCTAGCGAACCTAAGTAACTTTTTATCTAAAATACTTCTAAATCGGCAAAATCTTGACTTGAATCTATCTTTAAATGATGAAACAGTTTTAAAACTTTCATATGTCGAAAGTAGAGAGAAGGGAACAAATGCAATAATGTGAGCAATTTTAACAACTTTTAACAGTTGATTCAGGGTAAAGGGTAAATTAGGGTAAAGAATTGGGCTCGGGCCAATTGTACCAAAAACCTTCACAAAAAACTTCACATAGTGTGGCCAATGTTTTTTTTTTTTTTTTTTTTTTTTTGAGGAAAAAAAAAAAAAGTAATTATCACCAATTACTTTGCCAAGGAACTAATTACTCTTACATTCAGGTAATTGAGTTACTAACGCAATTACTTTTTGGGAGAAGTAATTTGTAACTATAATTAATTACTTTTTTTCAGTAAGATTAACAACACTGGTTATAAGTACTATCTTGTTTCTTATTTTTTCCCCTTTGTTCATTTGAACAGAATATGCTGCTGCGTGTGGTTTTTGGAAGGGAACAGAAATATGTCAGGCTGTCTGACCTAACATTTGAAGCCTTTTTAAAAGAAGGTTAGTTTGATGAAACGGTCTTATAATTTTGTAGTCAAAACATATAGTAATTCCTCATTTAAACACCATTTGATTTGTCTTAGTTATTGTTTCTGTTGTGCCTTCGAATGAATGAACATGTCCTCTTTACTTCAGATTAGACTTAACATTTTGTGAAGACATAGGTTCACTATTTCTAGTTAACTTCATGATTCTCATCAGGAGTAAATGCACGTCATTTTTCCGTTTCTCTTTTTCTTCCTATTGAATCAGTGTGCCTGAAATTTAACATAGCAGAAGGCAGTCAGCTCAAGATTTTTGACCTGACAGACACCGAAGTTGACGCAGAGGTGTTTGAAGAACTAGTGAAGGAGTCCCCAGGAATCTTCCGAGTAAAACTGAGCAATGATGAACAACCTGGTAGTCACTCACCATTCATATATATGTTCATATTAAACGTAAAGGTTGGAACAGGGGCATTAACAGTTCTAAATAATGCTTCTGGGTCATTCTTATTTGTCATCTTTGTCATGTCATGTTGTGTTAGGTTTTGCCCTAGTGTTTCTTGTCCATGTGATTGACCATTGATTTTACCTGTTGTGTCCTGTTCCCTGTGTATCCACCAATCTGCTGCCTCTTGTATCACCCACCTGTGTGTCATTGTCTCGTTACCCCTTGTCTGTTTTATTTATTTATTCTCCTTGTTCGTGTTCACCTCTTGTTGGGTCATTGTCAATTTCATGTTTATCCCAGTATTTCTATCTCCGTCCAAGCCCTTGTTCCTGGTTTATTTGTTTGTTATTAAAACCATTTTGAGTTCACCCTGCCTCGCCTCCTCGTTTCCCCTGCATTTGCGTCCTCCATTCCACCCACTCGTGACAATATTCTTAACACACAGGTGCCTCTCAGTCATCATCATCCGCAGCATCTGATGACACTATTATTTTGAACTTTACAATGTGCGACCCTACTGAAAAAGCATCCACTTCTGAAGGAAGTCAAGCTAAAAGGCCATGCCATATAAATTATGAAGCAAGAACAGTGAGTGGTTTTATCTGAATGTTGAACCATTTAATGTGGAACTCTGTTACAACAATTTTCCAATGTCACTTTTTGTCTAAAATGTTCTTTTATTTATTTTTTTCAATTTTAGTTGATAGAAAAAATTCTCACATCAAAACCTGGCGGTGACCGCATCATGCAAGAGTATGCAAAAAACAAATCTCTGACAGATGCAACCAGAAGACTGATGATAAACATACTTACTGCTGAGATGACAGACGCACATGGGTAAGAATCATTAATGGAAGCTATGGAGAAACATTTAGTATTGGATTATATTTAATTGTTATTTTCAATGTCAATTGAGTGACGGTCATCATTAAATTCATTTTATTCAGGGCATCTCTCCCTAAAAGTGTTAGAGTAATGTACGCGCGAGGGATAGTTGCCATATTTCCATATCTGGAAGACCCATATTCACAACACGGATATGTAAGTGAAAAAGTTGCAATACTAAACACATAATTTCCCTCAGAAATGTTGATGGTACAGTACAGTAAGTAGGTCTGCATCTATGTGATTACACAGGAACATTACAATGATCCAGAGAGTGGTTCAGGATACCTTGCATGGCGGTTGAAGACCATTCAAAGAAAAACTGCAGAAGAAAGAAGTGTGTCAGGCAGCAAATCTGCTAAAAGTAAATTTGCTTATCAGTAATATATGATATTAATGGAATTTGTAGGTAATAGTACATTAAAAAAAGCTGTTACTGAAACCTTGTATATTTGCATTTTTTTACCATTTTATTGGTTGGACGAAAGTAATATATAAATGTATTTAAATGATCAATTATTACTACTATTAAATAACACTGAAGAGAAATAAAAATTAAAATTTATTACACATTATAGTGTTATATTTAAACTAAATTTAGAGTAAATGTTGCTCTATAAAGTGTAATCAATTACTCTTAGCAGTGTAAAAAAGCCACAGTGTTAATTATTTTTACACATTCGATAGTTAATTTTGACATTAAATCGAGTCAAAATGACTGAAATGTTGACACTGGTCATAGAGTAAATTTTACTCTAATTTTGAGTGGGACGAAATGTTATCTGAAACAGAGTTAATTTAACTAAGTTAAACTGACATTCTGTTTTTTATTGTGTAGGCTACATCACACAGCAGCCCTTGTAAGGATAACCGGCAAAGAAGATGAATGAATTAAAAAAAAAAAAAAAAAAAAAAACATGGTATTTCAGTGGTAAATGATGTGTTCTGAATTTTAATTTAAACGCGTCAAATATAAAAGACAGCAATTTATGAATTTATCCTTGTCTAAAGTTCCCACCCAACATAACATGACACCCAATGATATTTTTATTTTGACTGCTCTTAGATAGATCCAATGACTATATATATATTTTATATTATTATTATTATTATTATTTATTTATTATATTATATTTTTATATTATAAAGTATAGTTCGATACTTGGGGTAGTCTAGTATACCTCAGAAGTGGAAGCGTCCCGGGATATCAACCAGATTGTTTAAAATGAATTTTTGAAATCAGGCGAAATTACAGCAAAAATGGGCAATTTTCAAAGTACTTTTATTTTGAAATGATACATCAGAATTTTGTCAGAGTACTTTAGTTCAAGTTTTGGGATCCTCCAGTATACCTCAGAAGTAGAACGGTCCCGGGATATTTACCAGATTTTTTTAAATTAATTTTTTAAATCAGGCGAAATGACAGCAAAAATAGGCAATTTTCAGAGTACTTTTATTTTGAAACGATAAATCAGAATTTTATCAGAGTACTTTAGTTCGAGTCTTGGGGTCGTGTAGTATACCTCAGAAGTGTAACTGTCCCGGGATATCAACCAGATTTTTTTTTAATGAATTTTTGAAATCAGGTGAAATGACTGCAAAAATGGGCAATTCTCAAAGTACTTTTATTTTGAAATGATACATCAGAATTTTATCAGAGTACTTTAGTTCGAGTCTTGGGGTCACCTAGTATACATCAGAAGTGAAATGGTCCCAGGATATCTACCAGATGTTTTTAAATCGATTTTTGAAATCAGGCGAAATGAAAGCAAAAATGGGCAATTTTCAAAGTACCTTTATTTTGAAATGACACATCAGAATTTTATCAGAGTACTTTAGTTCGATACCTGGGGTCGTGTAGTATACCTCAGAAGTGGAACCGTCCCGGGACATCAACCAGATTTTTTAAATGATTTTTTAAAATCAGGCGAAATGAAAGAAAAAAATGTGCATTTTTCAAAGTACTTTTATTTTGAAATGATACATCAGAATTTTATCAGAGTACTTTAGTTCAATACTTGGGGTAGTCTAGTTTACCTCAGAAGTGGAACGGTCCCGGGATATCTACCAGATTTTTTTTAAATGAATTTTTGAAATCAGGTGAAATGACAGCAAAAATGTGCATTTTTCAAAGTACTTTAATTTTGAAACGATACATCAGAATTTTATCAGAGTACTTTAGTTCAATACTTGGGGTAGTCTAGTCTACCTCAGAAGTGGAACCGTCCCGGGATATCAACTAGATTTTTTTAAATTAATATTTGAAATAAGGAAAAATGACAGAAATAATTAGCAATTTTCTAAGGAGTACTACTCTGAATTCCTAAATTATTTTTATATCATAATACTCTAGTTTGGGTCTAGGGGTGCGTGAGTGCCTATCTCAAGTGGACCCGTTCTTGGATGGCTTCCCGTTTTTTATTTATTCATATTTATTTTTTTCAATAAAGGGACTTGCGCTGTGAAGCCACCGCGTTCCATTATGCATCCAGCACGTTGCACCATTAGGAAGCCAGCGCGTTGCATTACCGTAATGCACACAATGCAAACAATGATCCAAATGAGGGGCGGCTAGCTTGACTTCGTTTTAACGAGTGGAGGTTGGCTTGACAGCAGTGCTAGCTCGACTTCGTTTTAACAAGCGGAGGGTGGCTTGACAGCAGTGCTAGCTCGACTTCGTTTTAACGAGCGGAGGGTGGCTTGACCGCAGTTTTATACGGCTCTGGTATAGACCCTACTCACATTACGTCACAACCACGCCTCCGTGCCATATTGTCCGTCAACTCGTCGTGTTGACGCATTACCGCTACGTAAATTCCTCCTATTATGGCGTGTTTTTCTGCTTGTTAACATTAATAATCAAAATGGTGAAGGCGTGTGTGGCGGTTGGTTGCAGTAACAGAGAAGATAGACGGAGAGACTTGAAGTTCTACCGTATTCCGAGAGACCCGGAGAGGAGAGCAAGATGGACTGCTGCAATTCGACGAGAAAACTGGGCTCCAAACGATTACCACAGAGTATGTAGTAGTTGTTTTATATCTGGTAAGATGCATTTAATATATATTTTGAGGGTTTTGGGCTGACAACCACAATTAAGATCATTGCGAGGCTAATCGCCGACAACATACAGTTTCAAATTCAAGATGCTTATTTCTTCCGCCATCATTACATTTTGAATAATATTTAGCTGGTACCAAGTGAAAGAAGCTGGCCTCGTCTATGGATCATCAGTTAAACAGGTGTGTCTAAACCTTTTGCAAAGGGGGCCAGATTTGGTGTGGTAAAAATGCGGGGGCCTACCTTGGCTGATTTACATAGAACAATATATTTAAACAAATTTTAGCAAGCCCTTCTGTGTGTCACATTTCCTGTATTATTATTTTTTTTAATTCATAATTTCAACAGTCTCGTCTTTGTGGCGTTCTCTTTCGACACTCGGGCTCTTGCGATATAATGCTGCTGTGAAATTAAACTAGCTTCAAGTTGCTATAATTTCTTGCTGCGTATCTTCCCTGTAATGTTGTCGTACATGTCAGCGTGTCTTGTTCGGTAATATCATTATCGCGTCACATCGAACTCTTTGAAAACAGCGACTGTCTCTTTGCAAATGAGGCCAACACAGTTGTTGCGTGTTTTATTGAAGAAACAGTCCAATATCCACCTATCCTTGAAGCGTTGGCCATCGCAGTCAAGTTTTTTTTATTATTGATTGTCGCCATTTTAGAAAATTTAAAGTAAAGGGTCACACGGGGTAATGTTGCTTAGAGTGCTGCTCTTAAAGTTTTTCAAAGTTTCGTGAGAATAGGCTGATTTTGTGTGGACAAGATAGTTGTAGATATCAGGGTAGCAGATGTCAGGCAGAGAGGGCGAAGACAGCGGGTCGAAAAATACCGATTTTAAGGCATCAAATATAGATCTGGCGAATGGATAGACTGAAGCTTTTCCACATAACGCCTTTTATGCAACGCATCCAATGAGTTTACAGCGTCTGAAAGCACCAGGGCTTCCATGAATTGCACTATAAATTGCACGACAAATTAAAACCATTGAGAATATGGATAAACAATGACTGACAATATAGCGACCGGATACAGCGACACGTTATTCTGTGACGTTGGTGAGTAGGGTCTATAAAGGCTCAAATACACTAGAAACGTCAACGTCACGTCAACGATCCCGCCGCGATAACGCACCAGTGACTCTCTGCGTCAATTTCCATAGGACGCGTTTTACGAGCAGCGCGTCTGTGGAGCGGCTTGATCGGTTCACACGAGGATTGCAAGATCGCGCGAGAATAGCGGGTATTTAAAGGTAATAAAAAAACAGCATTTTGCCTTTCAGGCCCCGCGTATTGGCCAGCTTTCTTTTTGAAAGAAAGAAGAAAAAAGTCATGTGCTGAAGCAAAAAGCAATCCCAATGACAAGGATTTTAACATGTGTCGTGGCACACTGACACAATAATTTGATATATGCAGGTATGTTCCGAATAAACTGAACAAGAGGCTAGGACTGGATCAAAACAATGTATTTATTTTTAATAAAAGAAACGAAAGACAAGAACAGGAAAGTGCATGAGCTGAAGATCCTCCTAAATGGGGCTGGTATAATTTAAAAACAAACCATTTTAATAATCAGTGGCTAAATTAAAGCAACACTTGAAAACACCGCAATCCTATAAGCCACTTTGGTTAAAAACACTGCAATCGCCAGCCCCACAAACCCTGTAAAGTGCACAATCCCATGAACTATATACGGTAAAATAAAAAAACCATAAACTCTTAAAATACTAATTAGAAAAGGGAAAAAACAGTGACAGGCCAGGGTCCTATTATATTAAGCAGAAATAATCATTAGGCATGTACACAACATTAAAATACATTGCTTAAATACCTCCTTGAAGAATTGAGAACACACACTTTGCTGATTAGGCCAAACAGGTGCCTGGATGCTAAAATTAAATGCCCAGATTAAGTTAATAACCGTGACAACAATTTCAAATAAAAGAAAATATTACCTTCTGCTATGTCTATAGTGAGTATAGATCCACGAACGCCCCACGCAGCAGTCTTTGGCATCCTCGCTAGCGCACCTGTGGTGAATTGCTCTCTTAATCGTGGGCTTGCCTCAAGAAAAGTGAGTCAGCGCCCCTTCCTGGTAGTTCTCTTTTTAAGGGTTCCCCTGGGGCACTTCCGGCCACAAGGTTTCCCCCAAGGTCCTAGTGCCCATCCGGTTACACATGTATTTTACAAATTAAATGCCTCAATCATTTTTTTCCCTTATGAACATATTTCTAAGCTTTATTGATGTTTTTTCTCAAGTTAAAGCACCACGCAGAAGTTAATAAATTTAATTGTGTAGCAGGATTTGTGTATTATTCGTATTAATTACAGGTGTTTTAGCTCATTTCAATTTATTTTATTTATATAGTAAGTTATGATTGCATATTATTTTGAAAATCGACCGGATCCACCGTATTTTTACACGAGTGGCTTCCGGCATGCCCGATCCTACTTAGTAGTATTGACGCAGGGGGGCTGCGTCTCGCGTCACAAAACAAACTTTGCCTTTCTTTTCGCGTGCGTCGTAGTGACGGGATCTGTCGTTCACTTGAGTAAACGAATCCATTCCGGTTCGTTCAGTAAAAAGATTCGTTCAAACAAATCGTTCAACGAATCGTTCATCGCTCATCTCCCTTCCCGCCCAAATGAATCGTTTGTTTAGTGAACGGGAAGTGACGTTGCCGAACGAATCACCAAAGACCGCTTCGCAGTATAACTGAACGGGAAGTGACATTGCTTGGTCCCTCCCTCTCTTGCACACAGGCTCCTCATTGACCGCTCGTCGTAGTTTCAGAAATGAGTGACAGGCGATATCATTCTGCTTTCACAGAGACATAGACAGCCTCGTCTCCCTCCCGCTGCTGCAAAAGCGAGGGAGAACTTCCGCGTCGTCTGTCCTAGTTCTATGGGCTCAAAGTCATGGCTCGTGCTTGCATTTTGATTCAGGACACGGTTAAACATTTTCCTTTTGTGGGGGGAGTGGGGGTTTGGGGTCGGGGGCACACGGACTTTCTTTAGCATGTTCTTGATCACATATACAATGCTGCTGCTACCAGCCAACGCAGCATGCTTGCTGTCACGAAAATAAAAATAAATCGATAGTTTAATTTCTAAATATGGAACAACCAACACATCATATTTACCTCTCGCTCTGTTGTATTTTTGTTTTTATGCTCATCACTATTATTCTTGCCCACTATTGTTAAAACTAAAGTGTAGTCAAGTTGTCAAATGTGCTTCTTTGAAATAAAAACAATACTACATTTTGATATTTGCCAGTTTAATTGCAAATCGGTATTAAGATGATCGTATTGAATTTTTGCACTGGTATTATAATCCGGTCAGCTCCCGTCGTCCCCGCATCTCAGATCGTCAAATGCTGACGAGAAATAATTGTTTGCTCTTTATGATGTCGCCTTTCTACTCTCATTAGTCTGTTAAGAAAAATGTAGACATATTGCGACATTTCCCGTGTCCGCGTGCGTTATTTTGGGGCGCTTGAGTAGCACATGATGGACGGATTGACATAATTTGTCAAACCAACCAACACCCGACACACTCTGACACGAAAAAAAAAAAAACACTCGGAAAAAATCGACATGTATATACAGTTTCATTGCAAATCAGTATTATGGTGATCATACTAAATATTCTTTTTTTCTGTGCACATATGAGGTAAATATCGCTGCCATGAAGCCTCCATATAGTGACAGTTCTCTGCCCCCTTCACTGCCGTCACGCGACCGCAGCTCAGCTTTTGCTTGCCTCGTAGCTACCCATGTTTTAAATTACTGTAAATTTGATAGTATGTCGTCATAGGTAGTCCCGAGTCTGTTGAGAAAAGTAGTAAACTAAACCATGCTCGCTAGATTTGTGTGGTGTTTTTGTCTGTTTGAGCAGCATTTGATAGGCTCCATGTTAACAAATATGTGACAAAGTCATTTCCTTTCATTTTTTGACTCGTTCACCGCATAGTCATTACTGGAAAGTCAAGTTAGCCGCAAGCTAGGTCAGGAACCGGAGGACCGAGTCACTGAACGGGGAGTGACAAAACTCGGTCTTGCCCCCCTGCCTGCACGCTGGCTGCTTATTGGCCACACGTGGAAGTGAGTGACAGACGCCCTGATTCTATTTCCGCTCCCTCCCCTGCCCGCGATGAGGCTGGCGTCTGATTGGTCGTGTGCGATGTCAGAAGACGCTGCCGCTTGCTCAACGCCCTCCCACGCAGCGAACAAGCACCCACTTCATTGAACGAATCAGTGCAGATGGTGATTAGTTCGGTCTCGTTCACCCAAACAATTCGTTCAAAAAGAACGAATCGTTCGCGACCGATACAACACTAGTGCGTCGCGTTTAACGCTTCTGGGACGCGTCTAACACGCGGGCGCACTGCGACTGGTGTGTATTGGCTGATTGACTTTAACGGCCGCGTTTCGAAGCGTAATCGCGGCGAGATCGTTGACGCGATGTTGACGTTTCTAGTGTGTTACCGCCTTTAAGAGTGCTTCATGCGTCATGACGTAGAGGATGTGACTGAGTGGCTGGGGGAGGAGTTGCCGACCGATTGCTTTGGAACAGTATTACTGGGAAGACAAGTCACTTTTCATGTCAACACGACGCAAGGTGATCTATTGAAAGGTGGCAGACATTTTCGGACATGCCAAGAATCCGTTCAATCTCGCTTCTGCTTCGAGTCGTTTGGGTCTACGTTGAAACTTCGAGGCCTGCTTAGGTTAGCCTAGCCAAGTTTAGCCGCTAACAAAGGGCGCAAACAACGCACCTAGGATCTGCACGTCGCCGAGCAAGCAAACATCGAGTCCCAAAATGTCAGGTGAGTAGGTTGACTTTTGACTCAATCGTCTCGCAAATATTAGACATAACATTTCGAATGTTTAAAGAAACAAAATATATGACTAGTGCTGTCACGCAGAACCCCATTTGTGGTTTTTAAAGTCGAAAGGAAAAGTGGAAGAATATTCAGTGTTTACTGTTTTTGTTCGTGATTGTCTTACTAATTTTAATGTGATGTTAACATACCTGTCAACCCGAGGTGAGGTTAACATACCTGTCAACCCGAGGCCGTTGGCAATCTTACAAATAGTGACGTATACCCTTAAAAATTGGTGACTAATCTTACGTTTTCTACAGCGTGCAATATGAAACAAAAACAAAACTCATTTTTTAAAATAATATGAATTTATTGGTAATATTGTCACATATAACCCGGTGCAATCAAAGAAGAATATCTTCAGCTACATCATACTTACAAAAATTAACAGTGACTTTTGTTATAATTGTATATAGCACTTTAGCCATTTCTGTCATGTCTTTTGATGGCTGCACTTCAGCTCGCAATTCAGTTTGACTTGAAAGTAATTCATTAGTGTGTCCAATTATAAATGAAAAAGGTCAATTGATAAAATTAACTTACCGATGCAATCTTTGGGTCAGGGAACATTTCTTTTGCAAATTCTGAGAGGTGATCAGCAATAGACCCCACTCACTAACGTCACACAATGACGTGTCGCTGTATCCGGCCACCATATTGTCCGTCATTGTTTATCCGTATTCTCAATGGTTTCAATTTGTTGTGCAATTTATAGTGCAATTCATGGAAGCCTCAGTGCTTTCAGACGCTGTAAACTCATTGGATGCGTTGCATAAAAGGCGTTATGTGGAAAAGCTTCAGTCTATCCATTCGCCAGATCCATATTTGATACCTAAATCGATATTTTTTGACCTGCTGTCTTCGCCGTCTCTGCCTGACATTTGCTACCCTGATATCTACAACTATCTTGTCCACAGAAACTCAGCCTATTCTCACGAAACTTTGAAAAACTTTAAGAGCAGCACTCTAAGCAACATTACCCCGTGTGACCCTTTACTTTCAATTTTCTAAAATAGGGACAATCAATTAAAAATAAAAGTTGACTGCGATGGCCGACGCTTCGAGGATAGGTGGATATTGGACTATTTCTTCAATACAATACGCAACAACTGTGTCCGGCTGTTTTCAAAGAGTTCGATGTGATGCGATATTACCAAACAAGACACGCTGACATGTACGACAACATTACAAGGAAGATACGCAGCGAGAAATTATAGCAACTTGAAGCTAATTTAATTTCACTGCAGCAGTATTTCGCAATAGCCCGAGTGTCGAAAGAGAACGCCACAAAGGCGAGAATGTTGAAATTATGAATAATAAAAAAAATAATAATAAAGCAAATGTAACACACAAAAGGGCTTGCTAAAAATTGTTTAAATATATTGTTCTACGTAAATCAGCCAAGGTAGCCCCCCACATTTTTACCACACCAAATCTGGCCCCCTTTGCAAAAAGTTTGGACACCCCTGTTTAACTGATGATCCGTAGACGAGGCCAGCTTCTTTCACTTGGTACCAGCTAAATATTATTCAAAAAATAATGATGGCGGAAGAAATAAACATCTTGAATTTGAAACTGTATGTTGTCGGCGATTAGCCACGCAATTATCTTAATTGTGGTTGTCAGCCCAAAACTCTCTAAATATATATTAAATGCATCCTATCAGGTATAAAATGACTACTACATAGTCTGTGGCGATCGTTTGGTGCCCAGTTTTCTCGTCGAATTGCAGCAGGCCATCTCGCTCTCCTCTCCGGGTCTCTCGGAATACGGTAGAACAAGCCTCTCCGTCTATCTTCTCTGTTACCGAACCAACTGCCACGCACGCCTTCACCATTTTGATTATTAATGTTAACGAGCAGAAAAACACGCCATAATAGGAGGAAATTACGTAGCGGTAACGCGTAAACACGACGAGCTGACGGACAATATGGCGCGGAGGCGTGGTTGTGACGTGATGTGAGTGGGGTCTATTGTTGCGGGCAAATTGTGTTCGGCAACAAATTGGCAGAATAAAATCTCCGCTTTCGTCACGTTTCATTTTGCAGACTTCATCTTTATGACCAGTGTTGTTAATCTTACTTTTAAAAAGTAATTAACTTTAGTTATTAACTCAGTTACCTGAATGTAAGAGTAATTAGTTACTTGGCAAAGTAACTGGTGTTACCTTTCATGTTTTTTTTTCATTTTTCAAAAAAACAACAAACAAAAAAAAAACATAGAAGCCTTTGCTATGTTTGGAAGTCATTTCATGTTGTGAATCAACCGTTAAAAGTGTTATAATTGCTCCCGTTTTTTGCATTAGTTCCCTTCTGTCTACTTTCGACATGTGAACGTTTTAAAACTGTTTCATCATTTAAAGATAGATTCAAGTCAAGATTTTGATAACACCATTTACCATTTTAGATAAAGGTTACTTAGGTTCGCTAGGAAGGTTCCCTACAACAGAGCCTTTCTGAGAAGTTTACTGCTTTAAGATGGCGGCTGTTTACCAACGCCGGCAAGTGTATCATTTTGCATCTAGTTCATATACAGTGGGGAGAACAAGTATTTGATACACTGCCAATGGGTTTTCCCATTGGCAGTGTATCAAATACTTGTTCTCCCCACTGTACGTGATATCTAGCGTAGCATCATGTGGGCGTTGTTTGTAGGCTGTCGGCTACAGTCAGATATTATGGAGCCACCTAGCCTAGCATCGCGTTTGCAACGGCGTCACAACTCCCTCTTTCCCACTCCCGCTCTTCTCTCTCCATGTCTCTGACTTGTCTCCCGTCATTCAACCAACGTAGTAACGCATAGTAACATACATTGTCTGATTGACGAAACGGTGACAAAATCCAAAAGGAGAAAAAAAACGTAATGCACAAAAAACGTACAGATTTTGAACGTACGGCATACACATTTAAAAATCAGTGCTCACTTGTACAAACTTCGCCGAAACCGTTCAACTTGACAGGTATGCGTAAGGTGGCAGTGTAGATCCATGTAATCTCAAAAACAATTGCTCAGTCAAAATCACAAAGACAAAGATTAGTTGTATGGTCACTCACTGTAGCGGTGGTAGTAGTAGGCCTTGACGCATTTCGCGATTTGTCCTAGCAAATCATGTATATGTCCAAAACGTGCCAAGAGCTGCTCAGAGAGGCAGCGAATTTAATTGAGGAAGTGTGTGCCTGTACAATAGGTCTGGCTGTGGGTAACGAAGATTCCATTGTCACCAAATCTTTGTCTGCTTGGCGATCTGAATGCAGTGAATAGCTCATGTCATCAAGCCTGTCTGCTACTGATGACTTTAACGATAGCTTTGCGATATAATAAAGTTACTGCCATTCGTTGCAGCTTGCGTTGAACACTGCCAGAGCTAGCCAAATCTCCCGTGAAAAAAAAGCTCCCGTTGAATTGGCGTCAAGCTTGTATATTTAGCGGTAATATAAACGAAGAAACACACTGTTGAGTCAAATTAAGCGGCATGCTCTCGGATGGAGGGGGGCGCCTCACAGACCAGAACCCGCCGCAATAAGTGAAACCGCGAAGTAGTGCCCCCCCAATTTTTTTGTGTGTCTTCAATGTATTTATTCAGATTTTACATTGGAAATAAGATACATATATTGTTGAAATTCGCCCCCCCGGCCCAGACGCACCCGCGGACAGCACCAACCAAAACAAGTGCCGCTCGGCTGACGCTATCCCGCGTGCGCCCGCCGGGAAGGCCGAAACTCGCGCGTCCTCTTATTTTAACCCTTTGTACTGACTCCATGTTTCAAAAGCTTGAAGAACACTCACCGAAAACAGGTTGACAATTTATTCGTCGACAATGGTAAAAACAAGGCAAGAACAGACGACAGAGGGACAATTCTGGATCCAAAACAAGGCTATATGTTTCCGAGCAGAAAAAAAATCTGTGTTATCTCAGTGTCCGGTCTTTTTAAAGTCTTTGCTGAGGCGGGCCTTGTCGAAGGCGTTTCTGGGCGTTGCTTTTGGGCCATCCCCTCTGTGGCCGGTTTTGGGCAGCTTAGGTTCGTGCGCGGATTGGGACGCCCGCTATCAACTTTGCTGTCCGGGCTGGTTGTACTTGTTTTAGGACAAAGCGCTTTGTCCTTGGAGTTTGCTGGTAGAGCTGATTGCCAGAGTTGGTGCGTCAATCTTGTCATAAGACGGCATTGTGTATCTCTTCTATTTCTTCTCATTCAACTATGGTGTGCTATTTATTTTATATTAGTAGTGTAGTCCTACCGTAAATATGAAAATGATACTATTTCCTGATTAATTATATTACGTGTGATAGACTAATGCAAACAGTTAGACGATGCCTACGAAAACCTGTACCACATGTATGTGTTAGACTATATATGTGCTAGGCTAATGCAAACAATTATATGGTGTGTGCGATGATGATATCTTTTCTCCTTCAATATAAAAGACATGTTTTTTTCACTTTTTTCCCCCAAAGTATCATTTATGGCTTTATTAAATGCTTCATAATGAGTCTACTCAAACCTTTTCAGGCTGGTCACTTTGTTAAATGATGATTGACACATACGCAAACTAGGCCTGAACGATATTGGAAAAAACTATTGTTGCGATTTTTTTTAGGTGTGCAATATATTGCGATATTATATTGCGATAGTAAAAAAAAAATAAAATAAATAATTTTAAAGAAATATTCACTAGATGACTTGAATAGCTGTTTGGAAATACTTTGCATGACACACCGTGACCACAGTGTATTCATATAATACGGTTTCATTTGTGAATGATTAAGATTGCTGTATTATTATGAAGGGATCCAGGAAGCCATGTCTGCACAAAATAGATAATTTCTTGAACACAATATTTGACACTTCAACAACAGCAAATACATTAAATGACAAATAAAAGAGCAGGTGCATTCGTCCCCTGAGTTTTTGACAAAATATAACAATAAATAACAACTTCGGTAAAATAACAACAAAGTTGTAAACATATTTGAACAAAAATATTAAATATGACAAATAAGAGTTGTTCACAAACTATAACAATAAATAAGAACCTCAGTAAAACAATAAAGTTGTCAACATATTTGAACTTAAATATTAAATCTGTCAAATAAAAGTGCAAGTGCATTAGTCCCCTGAGTTGTTTACACAAAATATAACAATATAGAACTGCAAAACTGCAACAAAGTTGTAAAAATATTTTAAAAATATTAAGTATCAAAACTTTATGTGCAGCTGTACTATAGTTATTTGAAAAATACGATTTACAGTTAATTTAAATATAAAAGAAACAAACTCAATTGAACTTGTAAATAATTGAACTGAATAACAGCAAATAACTGATGAATAACAGAACCATTTTAACTCCCAAATTTATGTATTTGTCTGCATATCGTCCACCTTCCTTGCTCAGCAATTCTCAACTGGGTCTCATAGGTTTTTGGCCAAGACTACTAGTTTATCCACCATTGCAGGCTTGAGACAACAACGTTGGCACGTAACAATGTTCCCACCTGTACTAAAAAGCCTCTGATGGGAAGCTCGTAGCAGGAATGCATAGATACCTGCGTTTTAAATGGTCCCACATGTTCGACGGATTACTTCTTGTTGAGGCAACCATGGCGAGGCACTGTCAACAGGGCTGTTTTTTGTTCCTTATATTCTTGTCGATAGCCAAAATACTTCCAAAACTCCTTTTGGAGACAGTCTTCCCTATTCAACGTGCTGCTTGATTGCTTGCTTTCACTTTGAAAACGGCCCCTCCTCCCTCCGCTCTGCTGTTCGGCCCCTCCTCCCTCCACTCCGCTCTAGCAGGGGAGGGGGAGGAGCCGATGACTGCGAGCTGGAGAGAATGAGAGACTGTGCACTCTCTTTCTCGCTCCTTGCTCAAAACAAACGTTTGTGGATTTAAAAAAATGAAATGAAAAAACTATCGCACGTCCTTGCGATGGGACTATTGCGCATGCGCACATCGCGATGGCGATGTTTAAACGATATATCGTTCAGGCCTAACGCAAACTTTTTCTATGATTGAATTATTTATTTAATTTAAGTGAGTTTTTTTTTTTTTTTTTTTTTTTGATTAAATAATAGACACAAATGTCCTAGCCAAAATGTGGCCCAAATGCAAAACAACATTACTTCAATGGAAAAAGTTATTTCAATCAAGAAAAAGTTTTCAAATGCTTTTTTTTGTCTCAAATTTATTTTTGCAATCAAATTTTTATTTTTTTTTTAATTGAAGTGACTTTTTTGGGATTAACAATATATATTTTGATTGAAGCAACTTTGTTTTTTGATTGAATACAAATCTACCTCCATCGTGATTGAGAGAGAAATTAAAAAGCTTTAAAAATAAGAGCCACAGGGGAGTCTGATTTTTTTTTTTTTTTCCTTTTAAGATTTCTATTTCATTATATAGACATGCCTCGTAAGGAAAGGAGATTGAGGGATTAAAAAAAAAAAAAAAAAAAAAAAAGGAGCTGTATGAGGCTGCTAAAGGCAGTGGATACCTCATCAGCTGGGTGAATAGCACACTTGGTAAGAATAACTTTGCAAGGATAGTCTGTTATAAAATACAATTATAAACACAATTACAATGTTATTTTTCTATAAGATTTTATGTCATTGCTTTATTAATTATTAGGTGCTAGAGTTGTTATTAGGTGCGAGAGTTGTTAAGAATGGATAATAATAAAATAATAGTTTTGAGGAAACTGCTGTTGGTGGCTCAGTGACCATCTGATGTGGTTTGTTCTCAGATGAACAAGTTGAGGAAGGAAGTTTTGATGCGGAGGTTGAAGGAAGAAAAGAGGCAGACTGACTGAGTCACAGCCAGAAAGTGTTGATGACAGTGTTGATTTCTATTCACTGTTGCGCCCTCCCAATTAAAGTATGTCACAGTCGCGTCCAATTATTATCTAAAGCTGGTTAAAATTGAAGTTATGTTGTTTTAAGGTGTATTAAATACTTGTTTATGTGCCTGTTTTGATCTACGAGCACCCGCCCCTCCACCGGTCTCTGCACGGCCCTGCTGAAACACAGTGTGGGTCGACAGAGCTCAATATTTTGTTGGGTTATACAGTGTACCGGAACATATTTCCTCCACACCCTTCTCACCTTTTTAACCCCTGAACCATTTTCATGCCTTCAAATTGTACAACAACGAAAAACAATCGGCAATATTCACTAGATTGCTGAAGCTAGAATAATGATTCTTTCTTGCATGTGAATGAATGATATAATAATAGGGCTGCAACTAACAATTCATAATCAATGAATTAGACAATTAATTTAATGATTAATCTGATAAATGTCACTTCTTTCAATTACCTTCACAATTTACCTCGAAGTTGTTTTCGGCATGTTGTAAGTAGCAACAAAGACATAATGGTTGACTGTTTCTTTCAAAAAGAATATTTTATTACAGCTTCCTGACTTAAATGTAGTCTACAACTGTATCAATTATCAAATTCGTTGGCAAGTAATTCATTAATTGATTTAATTTATTAGTTGTTGCCAGCCTTATTAAACAGCTAGTTTAGACGATAAAATGTCCGAAAATTGGCAAAAATATGAATTGTTGTTTTCCAAAGTAAAAGATTTTTGTTCATGTCCTACTTTGACTTAACAAAAATCTGTTAATATTTACAACTCATGTTTTATATATGTATGTATATATATATATGTATTAGGGCTGTCAAACGATTAAATTTTTAATCGAGTTAATAACAGTTTAAAAATTAATTAATCGCAATTCAAACCATCTCTAAAGTATGCCATATTTTTCTGTATATTATTGTTGGAATGGAAAGATAAGACACAAGACGGATATATACATACAACATACTGTACATAAGTGCTGTATTTGTTTATTATAACAATAAATCCACAAATGGCATTATTAACATTCTTTCTGGTTAAGTGATCCACGGATAGTTAGACTTGTAGCTCTTAAAAGATAAATGTTATAGTTACAAGTTATAGTAATTTTATATTAAAACCCCTCTTCATATTTTTGTTTTAATAAAATATATAATACGAATTGAGTGACCAAACTCCTAGTAATGCCAGTTCACTTTGCATTGTTGTTTAGCTGTGTGAGAATAGGGCCTCATTACTATAGACAGAAGAGCTTTTCTTTTTGTGAACATTTTTTTATGAGAGATAGCAATATTATTTTTGTTGTGCTTTCACTAAATGATACTTCTGTTTGTTTTGAAGGAGTTGCAGAAGCCTATGCAATAAACGACGCAGCCCAAAGAACGCCTGTGTCCACTCGCCTTTATAACAGATATATCTCTATGCATATCTTACCCAAAATACAACAAGAGACACATAATTGCCACTAAAAGATAGCAAACTTACCGAAATATGTGTGGAGCACAAAGCAACAGCATAAACGTCTCACAACTACTAATTCTCCCCCTATTAGAAGGAATAACATTAGTATGGAACGGCGCTGCGCTGCCCCCGTGCGGCCGGGGGCATTTTCTTCACTCTTAATGTCCATAAACGGCATCATTGAAATCTGTTTGAGGCAATGCGAGAGCGGCTCATTCAGTGCATGCGTTAATTGCTGAAATATTTTAACGTGATTAATTTAAAAAATTAATTAATGCCCGTTAACGCGATAATTTTGACAGGCCTAATATGTGTGTGTATATATATATATATATATATATATATATATATATATATATATATATATATATATATATATATATATATATATATATACAGTGCCTTGCAAAAGTATTCGGCCCCCTTGAATCTTGCAACCTTTCGCCACATTTCAGGCTTCAAACATAAAGATATGAAATTTAATTTTTTTGTCAAGAATCAACAACAAGTGGGAAACAATCGTGAAGTGGAACAACATTTATTGGATAATTTAAACTTTTTTAACAAATAAAAAACTGAAAAGTGGGGCGTGCAATATTATTCGGCCCCTTTACTTTCAGTGCAGCAAACTCACTCCAGAAGTTCAGTGAGGATCTCTGAATGATCCAATGTTGTCCTAAATGATCGATGATGATAAATAGAATCCATCTGTGTGTAATCAAGTCTCCGTATAAATGCACCTGCTCTGTGATAGTCTCAGGGTTCTGTTTAAAGTGCAGAGAGCATTATGAAAACCAAGGAACACACCAGGCAGGTCCGAGATACTGTTGTGGAGAAGTTTAAAGCCGGATTTGGATACAAAAAGATTTCCCAAGCTTTAAACATCTCAAGAAGCACTGTGCAAGCCATCATATTGAAATGGAAGGAGCATCAGACCACTGCAAATCTACCAAGACCCGGCCGTCCTTCCAAACTTTCTTCTCAAACAAGGAGAAAACTGATCAGAGATGCAGCCAAGAGGCCCATGATCACTCTGGATGAACTGCAGAGATCTACAGCTGAGGTGGGAGAGTCTGTCCATAGGACAACAATCAGTCGTACACTGCACAAATCTGGCCTTTATGGAAGAGTGGCAAGAAGAAAGCCATTTCTCAAAGATATCCATAAAAAGTCTCGTTTAAAGTTTGCCACAAGCCACCTGGGAGACACACCAAACATGTGGAAGAAGGTGCTCTGGTCAGATGAAACCAAAATTGAACTTTTTGGCCACAATGCAAAACGATATGTTTGGCGTAAAAGCAACACAGCTCATCACCCTGAACACACCATCCCCACTGTCAAACATGGTGGTGGCAGCATCATGGTTTGGGCCTGCTTTTCTTCAGCAGGGACAGGGAAGATGGTTAAAATTGACGGGAAGATGGATGCAGCCAAATACAGGAACATTCTGGAAGAAAACCTGTTGGTATCTGCACAAGACCTGAGACTGGGACGGAGATTTATCTTCCAACAGGACAATGATCCAAAACATAAAGCCAAATCTACAACGGAATGGTTCAAAAATAAACGTATCCAGGTGTTAGAATGGCCAAGTCAAAGTCCAGACCTGAATCCAATCGAGAATCCAGGCATGAAAATCTCTCACCTTTCGGCGAAATTCGCCGTTTTGAAGTCAAAAAGGGCGACCTACGTGAATTGCGTAGATCCGAGGAGAAATTCTTTTTGGGAGGGGGGGGGGGGGGTCGGGTCGGGAGGTTTTATTAAATTATTATTATTATTATCATCATGTGATTAACTTAGTACGTAAACTGATCGGTTCTTTAAAAAAGTGACACGGACAGTCAGCAAATCCTTCTAGATGCTTCGCTGACGAGAACCAATCATCGGCCCAAGCTGCGGGCCATTATTCCAAACGCGCGCACTCCTTACGTGAAACAAGGAGTGCTCGGCGAGCCTTTGGTTGAATTGCAAAGCTGCGGAAAAAAAAAAGCAGGCCTTATCCACACCGGGCAGACCAGAGCGCAGCATACACACTTGCCTGTATTTGCCAGCAGATTGAATTTGGTGAGTAATGGTTTCAATCGTTTTCACATTTTGCGATATAAAAAAGTTAATGCCATTCGTTGCAGCTTGTGTTGAACACTGCCAGAGCTAGCCAAATCTCCCATGAAAAAAAATAGCTCCCGTTAAATTGGCGTCAAGCTTGTGTATTTAGCGGTAATATAAACGAAGAAACACACTGTTGAGTCAAATTAAGCGGCATTCTCTCGGATTGAGGGGTCGCCTCGCATCGCTTCGCTCCCGTCGTCCGCCTTAGACGCGTTATTTTCGGCTGGGACTTGAGCTGACGGCCGGTGTCGGGACAACACCGGCCCGACGAGTGGTGGGAATGACTCTTGCTTCTTACAGCTTTTCAGAAATACAGGGATCCCTCGTTTTTCGCGGTTAATGGGGACCAGAACCCGCCGCAATAAGTGAAAACCGCGAAGTAGCGCCCCCCCCCCCCCCCCCCCCCCCATTTTTTTGGTGTGTGTTCAATGTATTTATTCAGATTTTACATTGGAAAAAAGTATCATTTATAAATGGTTTTCAAGCACTTCAAAATGTAAGACTTATGATAAGTTTTAAACATGTTACTGCCCCCACCGAATTATTTTTAAACAAGAATAAAGTAGTAAGAAAATGCTTGGCTTTATTAAATGCTTCATACTGAGTCTACTCAAACCCTCTCAGGCTTTGTTACACGGTGATTGACACATGTGCAAAGTTTTTCTTTTTATATATATTTTTTGTTTGAAGCAACTTATTTGATTGAATAATAAAAACACAAATGTCCTAGCCAAAATGTGGCCCAAACGCAAAACAACATTACTTCAATGGAAAATTTGTTTCAATCAAGAAAAATAGTTTTCAAATGCTTTTTTTGTCTCAAATTTATTTTGCAATCAAAAACTTTTTTTTTTTAATTGAAGTGACTTTTGGTATTAAAAGTATAACTGTATTTTGATTGAAGCAACTTTGTTTTTGATAGAAGTAACTTTGTTTTTTGATTGAATAATAAAAACACAAATCTACCTCCATCGTTATTGAGAGAGAAAGAAATTAAGAAAGCTTTAAAACTAAAAGCCACCGGGGAGTCTGTTTTTTTGTTTTTTAAAATATTTATATTTCATTACATAGACATGCGTCGTAGGGAAGGGAGATTGAGGGATAAAAAAAGGAGTTAGATGAGGCTGCTAAAGGCAGTGGATACCTCATCAGCTGGGTGAATAGCAGACCTGGTAAGAACAAGTTTGCAAGGATAGTCTGGTATTAAATACAATTATAAACACAATTACAATGTTATTTTTCTATAAGATTTTTATGTCATTGCTTTATTAATCATTAGGTGCTAGAGTTGTTAAGTATGGATAATAATGAAATAATAGTTTTAAGAAAACTGTGCTGTTGGTGGCTCAGTGACCATCTGATGTGGTTTGTTCTCAGATGAACAAGTTGAGGAAGGAAGTTTTGATGCAGAGGTTGAAGGAAGAAAAGAGGCAGACGTTGACTGAGTCACAGCCAGAAAGTGTTGATGACAGTTTTGATTTCTATTCACTGTTGCCCCCTCCCAATTAAAGTATGTCACAGTCGCAGCCAATTATTATCTAAAGCTGGTTAAAATTGAAGTTATGTTGTTATAAGGTGTATTAAATACTTGCTCATGTGCCCCTTTTGATCTACGAGCACCCGCCCCTCCACCGGTCTCTGCATGGCCCTGCTGAAACACAGTGTGGGTCGACAGAGCTCAATATTTTGTTGGGGTGTACAGTGTACTGGAACATATTTCCTCCACACCCTTCTCACCTTTTTAACCCCTGACCCATTTTCATGCCTGAGAATCTGTGGAAAGAGCTGGAGACTGCTGTTCACAAACACTCTCCATCCAACCTCACTGAGCTCGAGCTGTTTAGCAAGGAAGAATGGGCAAGAATGTCAGTCTCTCGATGTGCAAAACTGATAGAAACATACCCCAAGCGACTTGCAGCTGTAATTGGAGCAAAAGGTGGCGCTACAAAGTATTAACGCAAGGGGGCCGAATAATATTGCACGCCCCACTTTTCAGTTTTTTATTTGTTAAAAAAGTTTAAATTATCCAATAAATTTTGTTCCACTTCACGATTGTGTCCCACTTGTTGATTCTTGACAAAAAATTAAAATTTTATATCTTTGTTTGAAGCCTGAAATGTGGCGAAAAGTTGCAAGGTTCAAGGGGGCCGAATACTTTTGCAAGGCACTGTATAGTACTACAGTATACTATAATATTAATGCTAGGTATTTTTTAAAGAATTGTTTTGAATCATGTTGGAAAGGTGAAGTCAGTGTTCTGAATCTGTTTACATTCCATTCTTTTGCACAAGTTGCTCTCAGGATTTGAACTCATTGTTTATTTGTGATTTATTATTGTTATTTATGTTTATTTGTACTTTAATAAAGAATTTAAGTGTTCCAAAATGTTTCTGTGAATTGATCAGCGTAAAAAAAAATAAATTCATTGCTATATTTGTAAAAAAAAAAATATTTAAAAAATAAATAATTTTTTTTTTAATTATAAGATTAGTCGACTAATCGTAAAAATAGTCTGCTGACTAATCGGGAGAAAATTAGTCGTTTGGGACAGCCCTACATGTATCACCGGGTGTCAAGACACAGCTGTGAATGGCCACAGCCGGATTTTTTGGGGAATTTATGCGTGAAACATGGTAATGTAACAAGGGTCGCGATGCAGAAATCGCAGACACCAAGGAGTGGTCAAGATTTTCATTTTCTGTATTTGCCCTTTTAATTTTTTTTTTTCTTTGGATCGATTACTTCTAAAATATTGGGGAAAATGCGACAGTAAAAAAAAAATACAATTAAGCGATAGTTATGAGGTAGATATCCGTGACTTTTTTACAGACGCAAATTTTTTCATTGTGATGTAATTTGTTTAAAAGTTTAAAATAAGCGAATGAATCATTTTTTAAAGTCGTTTTTTTTCCCAACTAAATATTAGACATCAATGAATGATTCTAAGCTAAAAATGACAGAGATTTCGAATAATAAATACGATTACGTCCCTCCTTTTTATGGCTGGTTTGAAACAAAAGTGGTTGCGCAACATCTGTGAATGGGGGTTTCCAGGGTAAAACGGACAAATTAAAAATAGTTCAGAGGCTTAATGCGCCATGAATCTGCTATGGCAGCATATAGACATATTGTTCTATCAAACACAACAGGCCTAAAATACAGCAGTTTATTTTAAAGAGGGGTGCACGAGCACAAACAGCTTTTTCATTCTTGTCTGTGTTTTCCGCCATATATATGTTATAATTTGACGAATTTAGACAATTTTAAGGTGAAGAAGGTCCTAAGCAATTAATTGGTTATCAAAATAGTTCTCAATGAATTAATTGTTGAACCGCTACATAATAGTAATAATTCAGGATGTCCCCATCGCATATTTTTGCGATCTGAGTCCAGGTCAGCTGATTTTGAGCATCTGCTGATACGGAGTCCCGATCCAATACTGAAAAAAAAAGTATACACTTTTTTCTTAATCAAAAGTTGTAAATGTGTTGCTGTCCCACTGTGTTGCCTTCATTATGTGAATTAAAACAATGACCTAGAAAAATGCTTGCCTTTATTAAATGTTTCATTGAATGAGTCCACTCAAATCCGCTTAAGGTGCTGACAACAGCCTCTCACTGATACAAGAAGTTGCCACAGCACACTACTGCTAGTGTGTAACAAGCTAAATGATGATTGACTCATTTGGGCATTTGATGTATAACTCAAAAGATTTATGCTATAAAACCTTCCAATCATCATTAACTTTGATGCCTGAGTTAGGCTACTGCGTTGTGGTGACGGCGAAGCAACTACGGGGCAAATGAGCATTTGATAGTTCTGCGGCGTTGCTCTGTAATTCACCGCCAAGCCACTAAAGAGGTGTGGAGTAGGGTTTTGGGGGACTCTTGACGACTTCTAGTTTTCTTCCAGTGACACTTCTATGCTAAAATTCTAACGGAGATAAAACGCGTGAATGTGGATCTTCAGCTCATCAACATTGAACAACAAATGTTGACCATACAAATGTTAAGGCGCGGACGACGTAGAAGACTGTTACGGAGACCTCACCTCTGGAACAAGTTACCTGCACGTCTGAAGTATGCTCAAACTGTTAGCTCTTTTAAATCAGGGCTAAAAACGCTTTTGTTTAGCTCTGCATATCCATAACTGTCTATATATTTCAATCTACTTGTTTTCTGTTCCTCTTGTGCTTATACCCATTGCTGATTTCAATTATTGTTAGTAGTAGTAGTTTTTGTTTTATTTTCATTTTTGTTTTATTTTTATTTTTGTTTTATTTCTATTTATTTATTTTTATTCTATTTGTGATTAAATGCGATCTTTTGTCTTGGTTTTTACGTTGTATTAATTTAAATGTGATTTTTATGATCTTTATGTGATTTAAAGCACTTTGAATTGCCTTGTGTTGAATTGTGCTATATAAATAAATTTGCCTTGCCTTGCTCTTCGTTGATACTCTCATCGGCTTGGTCCATTTTTGCATGTAGCAAAATGTTTGACAGTGGCAGTGAACCAGAAACAACAATCAGAGGAGACCATTCACAATCCTTTTCCGCCACGTCACACGCGGTGACGCCACGCGAAGTCAGAAAATTGTGAAGGAACAAGAGCGGCTATGGCGGAGGGTCGTAAATCGGGTCTTCCTTGACGGCGCAGGTCTGTCTCGGAAGCATAACTCAGCCTTAAGTAGTTAACTCCAGGTCACTGCTGATCAAGAAAAGCAGCTGGAGGGAGAGTAAGGGGCTCTACGAGCATGAAGCAGAAAAACATATTCTTTAAATAAAAAACCTGATCCTTTTCACACATTTCCGAAAACGGCGCGATCGGCCCGATTTCCATTCATTTGATCGGATTGGCACATCCCTAAGCATAAGTCTTTTTTAGAGGGCCGTTTAGGTGGGTCAAAAAGAAAGGAAGCAGACAGAAGAGGATAAGAACAAGCAACAAAAAAAAACACATTATCAAACGGCTATGCTACCTGTTGTATTATCATCTAGTTATATTTACCCGTGGACACCATGTGGTGAGCCTGCTAACTAAGGAGAAAGAGGGGGGACGGTAAGTCGAAAGGATTCGTGATTGGGCGGGGTGGGGCGAAAATTTCGGCAATACCATGGAAATAACCCGTCGGTGTCGATAGGTGTACATTACCTCCGTGAAGTTGCCCCTCCCCCCCCATTTGACACACATTTGTATAAAAATTATGTCAATCGTTTGTGGGGGAAAAATGTCCCGATCCGATAACGTGATCAGAAATTTGGCCGATTGCGCCATTTTTCAGAGGATCGAAATCGGGTGAAAGGGATCAGGATTTAAGTCAAAAACGCATTTAATAAAAACAAGCATTTTTTTTTTTTACATTATTCTCGTTTAGAAATAATTCACATTGTGAAGATGGCACAGTCGGCAGGACTCGTATCCCTACTTATGTTTGTGTCAAGTAATGTAATGTCAAGAAATTTTGAAATACATCGTGTCGTAGTGGCTCACGACAAGATAAGAATAAATACAAAATTGTCACGGAGGAATATTTCTGAAGCAGTAAATATTTGGGGGACTGAATATGGCAAATGAAGAAAAAAAATTTGGTCCATGTGTGATGATGATCTTGGTCTTGCAGATGTCAGTCAGCTGCATCATCCTGAATGCCAGGAGTCTGCTCGAATGGAAGACGAGGAGGAGGAGGAAGAGTCGACATACGTCAAGAAGGTGGAGGAAGAATTCGTCCACATTAAAGAAGAGCAGGAGGAGTATTTCACTAGAGTTGAGAACCCCCACATCGAGGAGCAGCAGCAACCTCATCCGCTCAAAAAGGAGGAGGAGGACCCGCCATATGTTAAAGTGGAGGTTGTGGACATCCCAAAGTGGACTGAAGAGACATTTAAGGGTGAAGATGAAGGTCTGAGCGAGGCCAGCAGAGGGGAGGAGCCTCCGAGTGGCAGCAGCAGCAGTTCAAAAGAAGGATTCCAAGCAGACAACCTCATCGCTCGACCATCAGAGAGGGACAACTTTACATCACGCTTGCTGTTCTGTGAGTATCACGTTGCTCACCTTGAGGGGAGTAACTCGGTTGTGGTTAGCATGTCGGGTAGCTGTCACGCCTCCTGGTTTATTTATGCACTCTGAAGCTGGGGCAGGGAAATGACAAAAGACAGACTAACTCCGCTGGCATAAAATATAGTTTGGGAGGTGCAAGAAGTGGACAGTTTTGACCATTGTGGAGTAATTTTGACATGTCATACTGAATAAATGCATTTTTAATATTTAATATTCCATTTATCACAACACTATAGTTTGTCATGTCGTTTATTTAGCAATTGGGGAATAATACTTCGATAAAAAGAATATCCTGTAAAAATGTTGGAGTAGAGAGACTGAAACAATGACATTTTGCGGCTCTCTTCGTCGTATTTTCCTTGTTCTGAATGATTGAATCCATTAAGGGGTTAATGGGCTGAATTCTAAATCGGATGAAACCATGACCCTGCTGATGTCATCCTCCTGTTGGGGACGCTAGAGCCCTATAATGTTAGGCGTGGATAAACGGCAGATTAAAAGACAACATTTTCGTCATCTGCGAATTGCCAAATTGTTGTATATGCAGTGCCTTTCATAATTATTGGATTTATAATAATTATGTGTTTTTTAGCTTCTAATAATTATTTTTTCTGAATAATATGGGACCTTAATGGAAAAAAAGAGAAAAATCCAACCTTCAATACAAGTGCATTTATTCAGTGAGGAAAAAATCCCACATAAAGAAATAATTATTTGACATCAAATAATGTGTGTCACATTTATTAGCACCCCTGGTGTTAATACTTTGTACAACCCCCTTTTGCCGACAAAACGGCACCTAAACTTCTCCTATAATGTTTCACAAGAATGGAAAAGACAGAAAGAGGGATGTTCAGCCATTCCTCTATGCATAATCTCTCTAAATCATTCAGAGACCTGGGTCCTCTCCTCTGTACTCTCTTCAGCTCACCCCACAGGTTTTCAATGGGGTTGAGGTCTGGGGACTGAGATGGCCATGGAAGGAGCTTGATTTTGTGTCTGGTGAACCATTTCTGTGTAGATTTGGCCATATGTTTAGGTTCATTGTCTTGCTGAAAGACAAGTGACAACCTATCTTAAGCTTTCGGGCAGAGGGCAACAGATTTTGATTTAAAATGTCCTGGTATTTCAAAGCATTCATGATGCCATGCACCCTAACAAGGCTCCCAGGGCCTTTGGAAGCGAAACAGAGGAATGGCTGAAGATCCCTCTTTCTCTTTTCCCATCTTGTGAAACATTATAGGAGAAGATTAGGCACTGTTTTGTTGGCAAAAGGAGTTTGTACAAAGTATTAACACCAGGGGTGCTAATAATTGTGACACACATTATTTGATGTCAAATAATTATTTCTTTATGTGGGATTTTTTTCCCCCCACTGAATAAATGCACTTGTATTGAAGGTTGGATTTTTTTATTTCCATTAAGGTCCCATATTATTCAGAAAAAAAATATATTACAAGCTAAAAAAAACACATAATTATTATAAATCCAATAATTATGGAGGGCACTGTAGTCGAATTGTGTCAAAATATGATTCTAATTCACATAATAATGCTATTTGAGACTGTTTTATTTATTTATTTATTTATTTTAATATTCCTGTCGTAGGCACTTTAAGGGAGCTTCGCCAAACTTTCACCCGACAGTATGTAGACTGGTGGCTTCCAGATGGGCTTTCACCCTCTGTCCTCCCTGGTTCTCACGATTTCAGGAGAGGGTGCTTTTAGTGCTCTCTACTGGTAGTCAGGCCACAAGCTAACGCTAGCGGCTAATGCTACAAATGAACGTGATGAAGTCGGATAGTGGCTATAACCTTGTCGAAACGGCTGAACTTAATGAGTGGATTGGGCACGGACTGCATGTAGCAATCAGTATATCGCGTTATTTTGTATCTATGTGTGTGATTTCTCTGATAGCTTTTATGATGATAAAGTATTCAGCATAAAGTATAATCCAACAGTGAAGCCTATAACATGACTGTTTAATGGCCACAGCTATTTTTCTGTATGTGCTTGCTTTATTCTGTGTCATTATTGCCATCATAAAATCGTAAATGTTTCATTGGTATAAGAGCAATATAGCTTCAATGAGGTTGTGTCTGTGTGGGGGGTGCATGTGTGCATGCAGGTGTTAAAAAAATGCTCTGGGGAAAAAACTGAAACCTTGAAGTAAACACTTGTGTTGAGTAATTACAGTATGTCACAGCAGCCATTAACAATAAGTTGTCTGTTTGAAGTGTACCGTTCACACTGTTAGTCAATTATGTTACAATGACATATTTGCACAGTCGTCTAATTGATTTTTTTAAAAAATGTACTTTAAGTCATAAGAGCTGTCATAAATGTTCATACTTGAATTCTTATTGTTTACAAGAAATTTTTATATAGTTAATGTAAGTGCATGTACACTTGTTAAATTAAAAGCTGGTAAATAAATCAACGAGAAACGGTTAATTTGTATTTAATGCATTGATTCAGATTTTCAAAATATATAACAGTCCACTTGGGCGAATTTATCGTCATTTATTGCTATCGAGGTACGGTGGAGCAAATAAGTATTTAGTCAACCACCAATTGTGCAAGTTCTCCTACTTGAAAAGAATAGAGAGGCCTGTAATAGTCAACATGGGTAAACCTCAAACATGAGAGACAGTGTGGTAAACAAAACCAGAAAATCACATTGTTTGATTTTTAAAGAATTTATTTCCAAATTACAGTGGAAAATAAGTATTTGGTCACCTACAAACAAGCAAGAATTGTGACTTCTAATAAGGGTCCACTTGTTACCTGTATTAATGGCACCTGTTTTAACTCATAATTGGTATAAAAGACACCTGTCTACAACCTCAACCCATGGCTACTGAAAACAACACAAAGTTGACATACATCTCAACAGGGAACTCTGAGTACAACAGGGCCTGCATATAGCATGAAAAAACAAAATTCAGTGGCCTTCCATCTATCAAAGTCTGACAGATCCCTGGGCTTGCGGTTACACTCAGGTGGCACGTATGGTCTAAGTCAGACATGTCCAAAGTGCGGCCCGGGGGCCAAATGCGGCCCGTGGTCAAATTTCATCCGGCCCCCAGCCTCTGTTTTATGATCAATATTGTCTGGCCCGCACACAGACTTAATAAATTGGTCAGCAGTACTGCTACCAGCATATGAAGTAGCCTACACACTAAATGCTGCTCCTCATTTACCCACTAAAAGGCAGCAGCACTCTAAGCAACATTACCCCGTGTGATCCTTGACTTCAAATTTTCTAAAATGGCGACAATCAACAAAACAAAAAGTTGACTGCGACGGCTGACACTTCAAGGATAGGTGGAAACTGGACTATTTCTTCAATAAAATATGCAACAACTGTGTCTCCCTCATTTGCAAAGAGACATTCGCTGTTTTTAAAGAATTCAATGTGAGGAGATATTACCAAACAAGACACGCTAACATGTACGACAAGATTACAGGGAAGATATTCAACGAGAAGCTAGTTTAATTTCACAGCAGCAGTATTTCGCAAGAGCCCGAGAGTCGAAAGAGAACGCTAGTTGCGAGATTGTTGAAATTATTAATTTAAAAAATATAATAAAACAAATGTGCCACACAGAATGGCTTGCTAAAATTTGCTTAAATATATTCTGCGTAAAGGACGTCAGCCAAGGTCGGCCCCCCACATTTTTACCACACCAAATCTGGCCCCCTTGGCAAAAAGTTTGGACACCCCTGGTCTAAGTGCTGTAGCTTTTGTGGAAATGTCGCTGATTTTCCTGGTTAACGCTGTTGAAAGGTTTTTACCCCTAATCCAGGTGTACAGAAGTTTCCTTGTGATGCCGAGACAACAAAAATGCATATAATCCCATGGAAACATGGTCACCATTTGTTTTACGAAATTTCATACGAAATTTCCGGATCGCCAAAATGTTTCAAAACAACCCTGACACTGCTTATGATCAATCACAGTATCAACGAAAATGAACAGCAGCGAGGCTGATACCCAATCACCAGGCTACAATGGGTTACTTTGTGTTATATCCAATCAGACAAGCATTCTTTGAGCAGCAGCGAGGCTGATACCCAATCACCAGGCTACAATGGGTTACTTTGTCTGTTATATCCAATCAGACAAGCATTCTTTGAGTAGACACTGCTTATAATCAATTACAGTATCAATATCGGCGACTTACATGGAAATTTCGTAACAGGTTCGCAGTGAGTAGAATAACAGGCACACTTTTGCTTAATAGACAATGTTTATTGAATAGAAATTGCAAATGAAATGAATAAATGAAGAAACAAAATCAAGAATAACTACAACGCTAGGTCTGAATTGTCAAAAACCCTTACGAAGTAGTTGAAAACACGTCAACACACATAACAATGGCGCTAGATACTTAGTTGTCGAAGCTAAAATATCCTCACACCAAAGCGCAATGAGTTCCTTTATATTGAAATCAAGCTCTTACCTTGTCGACAATGAACGGAGGGCCACACAACGTTCCTGGTTTGAGCAATCAAGGAGCTCCGGGCGAGCGACTACGCGTCCTCTGACCGACCCTAAAGTGTGGCCCGGGAAAGTCCGTTCTTATATGCATAGGTCACGTGAGAACAGAGGGGGCCAACCCCTGATCTCAGGAGACACACTGCCTGCCCAATCATAGTTAGGCTCTTTATTGTCGTGTCCAATCATGGTTAGGCTCTTTATTGTGTAACAATGATGGAATAAGGAAGGAACCCACGGTGCTTTAGTACACAGTTGTACTTTTATACATAGCCTAAATGCATTCTTATGGAATGCGTGACTGTGCTTTAGTACACAGTCGTACTTTGTTATATATATACTTTGTTATATATATGTGTATTAAATAATGATGGAACCAGTGCGGGTCACAAAAAGGTCACAGGTTTTTCTCCATACATTCCACCCTTTGACCCGCATTGGGTCACCATCATTCCCTTAATACCCTGTTGCGAAGTCAATTCACATATCTACCGATTGTCTTAATTGATTGGCCAAATTATACATTTCATTAGTTAGCGACCGCATTACCTTTCGGACATAGCAAAAAACACATACATTCAAAACAGTCAGTATACTCAAGACAATGATGACATATAAACATCGGAGGTACGAAATAGTGTCCCAGTAAATATATCCCACCAATGATGAGCAGACTCCTGCTCAATTTCCTTGGCTGCATGTACCACTTCATTTCGAGCTATCAATGTGGACACTTTAAGCTTGGAAACATTAGACCTGTGTTCCTCAATCGCTAAAATGACAATGGTTTCAGAACGAACTGGGCCCAGCTCCCCCACTGCGCAGCCAATTTCCTGTTAGCAGCTGTTAATGCTTCATCTGTAAGCAAATTCATCTGTTTCGATGACGTGCCAGCGGGTCAACGTAACGCTGTGCATCCCCACGCCGCACATCAGCTTCTCCTGTCCAGTCCCTGTTCCTCCATCTGCACTGGCGGTACCAGGCCGCACATGCAGGGGACTGAGGCCGGGTAATCGTGACTGTGCCTGCCTTAGGTTGTCCCAAGGTTAGGAGGAGGGATCTTACCCGTCATGGGCTATCCAGCCTTCCATACCCGCCTGTTATAATCAGGAGTTGTGCCAGGTAATCGTGACTGGGCCTGCCTTAGGTTGTCCCAGGTTTTAGAGGGATCTTACCCGTCCTTAGCTCTCCAGCCTTCCATACCCACGTGGGAAGCGTTACACAAGTACCTCCCAGACGGCCCTTCGGCCGCTGGGGAGTCTCGAGCGTCTCCTACAGCATCATTATTGGGGTGCTGCAAGGGATTTCTGCAGTGGGAATGCGGGGGGCAGTACCACCTAGAACCTTAGTGCAATTTATAGGTCTGGTTATTCCAAATGAAAAACTCCACATTGTCAAGACAACCCGAAAACTGTGTTTTAGGCAACTGTGGGGGTGGTTTCATAGTACCAATCACATAATGCCTGTATCGCGTTAAAACATGCTTCTTGATACATTACTTGTTTCATACATGCAATACCTTTATCCGATGTGTCGCATCCGCTTAGGTCATAAGTAGGATTGGTTTGTGGGCTAAACCATTCCCCTTGAGGTCTCACAAAATAATAAGCATTAGTTGTAATTACAGGCAAAACATGATATCTGCAAACTAATAAGGGTTCAGTTATAGTCAATTATGTGACCACCCTTAGGAACCTGTCTTTCTGTCACTTCATGTTAAGTATCTGTAAATTACACACAGTCATATTCAATGCATTAAAACGGCATTTCCGATTGGATCGGCTCCCCTATATATGGAGCAGGGGGAAGTGATGTCTACCCTGCAGCCTCCCTCTGGCAGGACACGTCCCCAGTTGCCAGAAACCGCAATGAGCTCCCCAAAGAGTCGGTACCGCCAGAAACGGCAATGAACTCCCCAGAGAGTCGACGTTCTTCCTCCACCATAGCACAGAGGATGGTGGCCCAGGATCCGACACCACCTTCGATGCGGAGGAACGCAGTACCGCTGCGATCTTCCCGCCGGTGTTCCAATCCACCGTCTCCACATCAATCACCAGGCTGAAAAAGAAAACAACAAAAACGCTTCGGAATGGACAAAGATTGGGCGCTCCGAAGTTTGTCCATTCCGATGATCTATTCCACTGAATAGATATCTTTTGGCAACCGTCCAATTAAAAGGGGGAGTTGAACCTACACCCCATTCACATTCCCTTGCTAAATGTTGTGCAATTTTATCGCCGGATTTCACAATGAACTGTTCAGGGGTCAAATTGTACATTACAACCCCCAGTTTTCCCTGAAAATCGGCATCGATGACTCCCGCAAGTATGTTTGCGCGGGAATTAAAGTGCTCGTTTCAATGGCTAACACCGAAAAGTAGTCAAACTCGTTATAATTGTCACGTGACGACGAAATCTAGAATTGTCTATTAGCCACTGAGGTCACAGCTGAACAAAGACAGCCAAATTCCATCAGCATGTGACCCAAAAGCCATAAGCCTAGACAATATTTAGTATCCTCAATTCCTTAAGAACAACTTTTAAATTCAAATTACCAATAAAGCAACTCATGTCAAATTCAAGTTCAATTCATGACAGTGAGTGTACATTATTAACCCTTAAGTTGCCAATACCACACTTCAATTGTTACAGCCTCAATCAAATTCAAATTACCAATAAGGCAACTCATGTCAAATTCAAGTTATCAATAAAGCAATTCATGACAGTGAGTGTACCTTATTAACCCTTAAGTTGCCAATACCACACTTCAACTGTTACAGAATAATCACTTTATCACTGTTCCCATTAACATAATTTGTCAACACTATCAATAATCCTGGTTGTTTTGAGCTTCTGGGCGGGAACTGGAATACCATCATCTGTTGATCAGGCAGATGCTGGCATGCAGCTGTCCCCACCCTCAGTCATATTCGATTAATCAGTTAATCAAATGTCTAAACACTAATTAATCCATGAGCTCGTTGATAATTAAACTAATTATCCTTAACATTCTATAAGTTTCACTTGAGCTCAATAATCTATTCTTATCTCTAATGAAATTCCATTTCATTTTTGTTTTACCTGTTTTCCCAATTTGTTTCTCAATTTTATCCTAAATAATATAAGGGAAAGGCTGGAATATTCCCAGCTGCAATCACAACCTACCCTTATAATCAATTTGGGCAAAAACCCAGCAGATGCCGTCGAGGACCCCATGTTGCAAATAGGGGCCACCGAAGGGCTGCACTCCTCATGTTGAAAAACATCTACTTTTTTCCGGTATTGTGCAATAAACGATCCGCCATAATAAACAGGTTCGTTATTTACGCTTGAGCTGGTTCCCATAAATTAGAGTGTCCTCCGCCCCCGTGTCTACCAGAGCTTGCACTTCCTGCTCCGAATTTTTCCAATGGATTTTCATTTTCACATGCGGTCGGGAATCCCTTCCTGACCAATCGGAACAGTGTGCCCTGATAGATATAGGTGAGGCTTGGCCCTCACCCTATTCTAAATCTAAGAGGCTAGGATAGAGGGAAGAAACATTCTCCCCTCTTTGTTCCTTTCTCTTCTGTCGATGTTGTTTGTCCTTGGTTCGCTTGCACTTTTTCACTGACCGCACCCTTGTTGATCCGTCGTCCTCAGAAGTAGAGGAGGAGTCTTCCGACTCTAGGGGTGGAGGGGGTGGAGCTGTCGGAACTGCTCGGCCCTCCTCTCTTAAAACCGACCGCCGCACCTCCTCCATTTTCTTCAGTGATGTTCCGAAGGATGCTTCCACACAACTGACCTTAATCCCCTTTTTCTTGCACCGTTTTCTCAGTTCCGGAGTGGGGAGACCGTCTCTCTCTAAACGGCACTCCCACCTTCAAAAGAGCGTTCCACAAGTCTCTCCTAGACGGCCCTCTGGTCGCTGGAGAGACTCGATAGTCTCGCCTGGGAGGAGGAGGAGGAGGACTAGTTGTTTGGCGAGGAGTCTCCTTCCGGCTGACCTCCCAGTTCTAAACTCCCTAATTCGGACATCGTACTTGACACTTCAGCAAGCGTTTGATTCGGATTTCCTACCATCAGGGTTAAAACCAATGATTTGTAAGCTGGAGGCGCGGTTTTAATCATAGTGTCACGCACTGCCTTCGGGACCGGGAGAGAATGGACATCTTCCACCTCCCCAAGCACCAAAGCCTGGCGAATACACAGGCGCAACATGCGCTGTTTTCCTTCCCTTATAGTCTGCCACTCTCTATCCAGAGAAGGCCAATCAGACAGGGAAGGATAGCGTAACAAAACAGCTTGAGCATACATTTCCCCCACGGAGTAAACTCCGTCAGCCATTAAACGAATATTCGCTCGAACATCGGTATTCACCACCGGATCACGTGAAAGACCAGAAAATCGATGTCCATCTTGCATATCAATGTCGGTCTGCCACGCGCCTTCTTCCATTAATCTCAAAACCCACAAGTCCAAAGGTTCGTCAGATTTCTGACGAAATTTAGCATTCAAATGTATAATTTCCTCAGCAGTATAATCCTCCAGTGTCTTAGACATTTCAGGGGCAGGCTGCTCACGCGGTCTTTCCCGGTAAACAGGCTCCCCATCCCTGTCCAACACTGGTTCGCCATCCTCATCCACAATTGCCTCGCGAATAGGTGGCAAAATGCGTTCAAATCGTCGTCGGCGAGATACAGGGCGTTCCTGATAATTCCCATGGCTTTGCGCATTCCAAATATCCCCATCCCACTTTTCGGGATCCCACGAACTGGTGTTCTCTAACGAGGACGCCACAAATGCCCGTACTTTAACGGGATCAGCGCGCCTTCGAGAGAGTTTGCGCTCTCGAGCTGGTATACGCCCCGCGCACTCAACCGCTTCTTCACACATACGGTGTAACCGATCTTGTTGGCATTCTAGCAATTTTTTTCCTCTAAAATGCCTTTTTCACTTTGACAGTTATCGAATTGTACTTTTAGTTGTGACGCCTCTCGTTCAGCGTCCTCTAATTTCTCCGTTTGAATCCTCCACGCCGTAGCGCAGACCCACATGCGTCGTTGGACCCCACCCAACAATGCTTTAGCCGGGATCCCTACGGACGACAATACCTTTTTAACATCGTGCGCAGTACTGTCCCATAGCGAATCCTTCCATGATTCGGGACGACCACCGCATTCGCGCAAACACGACGCAATTCCATTCCAAGGTTCTTTTTCCCAACCAGGAGTTACGATCACCCCATCGATCGACTCCTCGGATTCTTCCACAATAAATTTTCGCAGCTTCCTAAACATCGTTCTTCGCAGTTTCTTAAACATCGCTATTCTGTTACGTCTCACTCAGTATTTACCAAATAAATTGACCAAATATTACTTGATCACAATGACCTTGATCACAATGACCACTTCCAATCAATAGTCAATTTATCAAAATACTATTGATCCTGCCGACAACGCCAAAAATGTTTTACGAAATTTCATACGAAATTTCCGGATCGCCAAAATGTTTCAAAACAACCCTGACACTGCTTATGATCAATCACAGTATCAACGAAAATGAACAGCAGCGAGGCTGATACCCAATCACCAGGCTACAATGGGTTACTTTGTGTTATATCCAATCAGACAAGCATTCTTTGAGCAGCAGCGAGGCTGATACCCAATCACCAGGCTACAATGGGTTACTTTGTCTGTTATATCCAATCAGACAAGCATTCTTTGAGTAGACACTGCTTATAATCAATTACAGTATCAAATAATATCGGCGACTTACATGGAAATTTCGTAACAGGTTCGCAGTGAGTAGAATAACAGGCACACTTTTGCTTAATAGACAATGTTTATTGAATAGAAATTGCAAATGAAATGAATAAATGAAGCAACAAAATCAAGAATAACTACAACGCTAGGTCTGAATTGTCAAAAACCCTTACGAAGTAGTTGAAAACACGTCAACACACATAACAATGGCGCTAGATACTTAGTTGTCGAAGCTAAAATATCCTCACACCAAAGCGCAATGAGTTCCTTTATGATATTGAAATCAAGCTCTTACCTTGTCGACAATGAACGGAGGGCCACACAACGTTCCTGGTTTGAGCAATCAAGGAGCTCCGGGCGAGCGACTACGCGTCCTCTGACCGACCCTAAAGTGTGGCCCGGGAAAGTCCGCTCTTATATGCATAGGTCACGTGAGAACAGAGGGGGCCAACCCCTGATCTCAGGAGACACACTGCCTGCCCAATCATAGTTAGGCTCTTTATTGTCGTGTCCAATCATGGTTAGGCTCTTTATTGTGTAACAATGATGGAATAAGGAAGGAACCCACGGTGCTTTAGTACACAGTTGTACTTTTATACATAGCCTAAATGCATTCTTATGGAATCAGTGACTGTGCTTTAGTACACAGTCGTACTTTGTTATATATATACTTTGTTATATATATGTGTATTAAATAATGATGGAACCAGTGCGGGTCACAAAAAGGTCACAGGTGTTTTTCTCCATACACCATTTTAATTATTCCAGCTAAGGGGGAAAGTGTGTTGCTCAAGTGATGGTCTTCATCAATCATGGAATTGGAATCGCCATCAGAGCGTAATTTTGCATTGACCTCATTAAAGGTCATCCGATTCCTCCATTCTCCAACACACTTGTCGGAGCCTGAATAGTGACTATGCCCCTCTACATTTTTAAGAAATGCTTGTGCAGGTGCGTCACACACAAAGGACCAGACTTTGGTCAAGATTTTCTTGCCACTAAGCAAATGCCATTCTTAAGAATGTCACAGAGCGCGTCAATAAATGGGCCTAGTAACTCAGCAGCACTTTGAGGCTTGTTAGACCCAAAGAAGAGGCCAACAACAAATGGAGCTTTGATATAGTTGTAGCAAAAATTGGCCAGAATTGAGGTTTGCTACTCTTAACTCATTTGCTCCCAAAAATGTATAAATACGTTCCATTTTTGTTTCAGTGTCTCAAAGATGTATTTATACGTCTTTTACGTTTTTTTTTTTTTTGTTTTGTTTGTTTTTTTTCCAAATAAGTCATCTCTGGGTTGTGATTCAATTTAGCTCCAAAGCACAAAGCTGAAAATCCATTTTTAACCAATGAAACTGGCCACTGGAGGGCAGTAGCGCATTTGGTAAGACCAACGGCCAAGCTGCACGCCCGGGCGCTGGCGGAAGACAACCGAATGGATGCCAGGCGGCGGACGACCAAGCAGAACAACCGGTAGGACGCCCGGGATGCCAGGCGCTGGATGACCAAGCAGAACGACCGGGACCACTAGTGCAGCCAACGATGCCTTTGAGCCCGTGCTGCTCGCGAGCAGAGCCTGCAGAGACTAATTCCTCTTTATGAGACAGACGGCGATGAGGGAAAAGTTTACCCAGCTGTCGCGGCCAGAACGGCGTCATCTTTCAGTTAGCAAAGTAAAAATTTATTTACACATTACTATCAAAAGCTCTCTTTGTCTTGTTATTCATCTTATTTTGTTAAAGGAAAACATTATTCAGATGTTTGAGATGTAACTAAAGCAAAAAATAGCTGTGTATAAGTCAGTTATGTTTGAAATGTATGCTTTCACAAAAAGCTCAATTTCTCCGCTTTTTCATCAGAAATTGGAAAATTGCTCAAACTGAGATATTTTCTAATGCTGATTTTTAAAGAATGGTAAAAGATGAACTATTTTTTTTTCTGCTGAAAGAAGAGAATCTAATATTTCTTTTGGTGGATTCCATGTTTATATTGCAATAGAACAGAATTTTCTGTGGGCCTTGCAAAATCAGTCAAAATCCAGTAAAATGGCTGGGAGCGAAGGGCCTTGCTCCGGTGAAAATGGCTGGGAGTGAATGAGTTAAACAATGGTAAGCCGTCTACACTCACCAGCCACTTTATTAGGTACACCATGATAGTAAGGGATTGGAGCCCCTTTTGCCTTCAGAACTGCCTCAATTCTTTGTGGCATAGATTCAACAAGGTGCTGGAAGCATTCCTCAGAGAGTTTGGTCCATATTGACATGATGGCATCACACAGTTGGTGCAGATTTGTCGGCTGCATATCCATGATGCGAATCTCCCGTTCCACCACATCCCAAAGATGCTCTATTAGATTGAGATCTGGTGACTGTGGAGGCCATTTGAGTACAGTGAACTCATTGTCATGTTCAAGAAACAAGTCTGAGATGATTCCAGCTTTATGACATGGCGCATTACCCTGCTGAAAATAGCCATCAGAAGTTGGGTACATTGTCGTCATAAAGGGATGGACATAGTCAGCAACAATACTAAGGTAGGCTGTGGCGTTCTAACCATGCTCATTTGGTATCAAGGGGCCCAACGAGTGCCAAGAAAATATTCCCCACACCATTACACCGCCACCACCAGCCTGAACCGTTGATATAAGGCAGGATGGATCCAAGCTTTCATGTTGTTGATGCCAAATTCTGACCCTACCGTCCGAATGTCGCAGCAGAAATCGGCTCATCAGACCAGGCAGCATTTTTCCAATCTTCTATTGTCCAATTTCGATGAGCTTGTGCAATGTGCATTGTAGCCTCTGTTTCCTGTTCTTAGCTTAAAGGAGTGGCACCCGGCGTGGTCTTCTGCTGCTGTGGCCCATCTGCCTCAAAGTTCGACGTACTGTGCGTTCAGAAATGCTCTTCTGCCTACCTTGGTTGTAACGGGTGTTTATTTAAAGAGTATGACAACACCTGGGGAAATGCTAATATTCCATCATTTATCCTTAAACGCATGCCTTTTGGATTCATATCATGCCACTTCGTGTAATTACACACATCGCAACACCAAGAAAATCATAGAAATTTGGATCGATTGTCAAGCTAAAAGGACCCGCCCACGAGATCCCGGAAATCTAGCATATTGTGTGCGTGACGTCACTACGAGGAAACAACCGGCTCAGTGTTTAGTACTGAATGGCGGCGATGATAGCAGACAATTTTGTTTCTAGGTGCAGCGACAAATCCGACGCAACGAACATTCTTCTAATGGTGACGAGGAGAGTTATGAACCTTTCTTTGGTGTTTTGGGTTATCAATTTGAGCCCAAACGAAAGCCAATGCAGTCTAATGAAAGGATCATTGAGAGGAGCAATCACACTGATGAAACACTGGCAACATCGGCTAGGAAACACCAAATGGTTTGTTTTGCATTTCTTTTTGTGAAGCTGATACACCGTGACCGCAAAATAATGTAATGTATAGAATAATCATTTATAGTGCTATCATAGGTTTTCGCTCTGTCAACAGACACAAATATGAATGGGATTCGAGGATTTGTTCTATATATTTTACGAGCGATAATTTATACATGTGTCCAGTCCTATATCCAATGTGTGATATGTTTTTATTATAAAAGAGTACTCACTCTGGCCATTTCGAGCTTGGCTGCCCCGCTCCTTTGGTTAGCCTGGGGTGGTCTCATCAGAGCCAGTCGTCCTCTTTCTTGATATCGCGGGACATTTAGGTGGCTGCGCGTGTATGGTGGCTGCTTTCATCAGCAATGTCTTCGCAAAACCTGATTTCATTTGTCCATAGTTCGAATAGCTTTCAGGTGTAAAATGCGCACCACACAAAACCGTGCCGGAGGCTGGGTCTGCAAAATTAGCCCTCTTAGCACGGACGAACTTTACTCATTGTCTGCGTAGTCCAGCTCTTTTTCTCGCGTTCAGGAACTCATGGGTACTGCATTGCGACAAATGGCTATTTGTAGACCACGTAGCATGACAGGTTTGAACCATGTTAGCGATTTTTTGATAAAACACGAACGCAACTCTCTCGTCGATAAACAACGATTGCACCTGCCTCGACCTTTCGTTTCCTTGCTATGACGTCTCCACCCCATTCGGCTGTTTCCGGAATACTTTCGGAAATGTTCGTAATTTTTTATCTATTTTCGATAATTGCTCATGAATGCGATTTATTTTTTTGTTAACTTTATTAATATTTGTTATCTTGCCACATAATGGTTCTATTGATATCTCACAGCCCCTTAGTGTTTTAATACCCTTTAAGTCACTGTTGCCTTTCTATCAGCTCGAACCAGTCTGGCCATTCTCCTCTGACCTCTGGCATCAACAAGGCATTTCCGCCCACAGTACTGCCGCTCACTGGATATTTTTTCTTTTTTGGACCATTCTCTGTAAACCCTAGAGATGGTTGTGCGTTAAAATCCCAGTAGATCAGCAGTTTCTGAAATACTCAAACCAGCCCTTATGGCACCAACAACCATGCCATGTTCAAAGTCACTCAAATCACATTTCTTCCCCATACTGATGCTCGGTTTGAACTGCAGGAGATCGTCTTAAACCACGTCTACATGCCTAAATGCAATGAGTTGCCGCCATGTGATTGGCTGTTTAGAAATTAAGTGTTAACGAGCAGTCGAACAGGTGTACCTAATAAAGTGGCCGGTGAGTGTATATTGAATTGCAACTTAACTGTTGTCAGATCGGCTGGCAATTTCAAGGTTCGATGACGTGACAACCCTTTAACAAGGCCAAAATGGTAATATTCACCACCCTCAACTTTTACTGCTTGTTACTTACTCTTGAATTTTAAGTAAGGTTCGCTCAAGGACGTCAGGACCAAAGGGAAAAGCCTGCAGAATGCTTAAAAGCTCCATTAATACCATCAATGATACAGAAAATATAGTGGCCCAGAATCTTAAACTTGTGATTAAAAAAAGACACACTTAACCCGTTTTTTGCATATGTCAGAAGCACAAATTGCCATCTCTGTGTGGATTCTTGAACTATGCCTGAAAAATTATACCAATATAAAGGTGTATATATATATATCTATATATGTGTTTTTTTTTTGTTTGTTTTTTTTTCTTTCCGTTTCTTGGTCTGTGCTCTGTTCCCCTTTAAAGGGAAACAACTATATTAACAATACATTGCTTTTTGAGGATATGTGCCGTGGGTATTGGGTGGGTGAGGGTTTTTTGTTTTTGTTTTGTTTTGTTTGTTTGTTTTTTTATTTAGTTTCAATATGAAAAAAAAAAAAGAATGCTCAAATGTTGTTACTTAATTTGCTTGTACTATATTGGTTCAATAAACAAAGTTTACACACACAAAAAAAAGACACTTAATAACTTAGTAACAGTCAATGTCCACCTCATATTCATCCTCAACATCATCAACATCTATTGTTGCAAAGCAGCCATCTTCCTCAAATTCATTATTGTCTGAAGTAGGCCGAGGACCATTGTCTTCAACAAGCATGTCCAGTAGTGCTACATGACTTGAGTTGGAGACATCCATCTCCTCTAGTTCACATTCGGCTTTATGTTCACTGTGCTTTCCTCAAATTGCTGTTGTATATTTGTCTCTGTGGCCTTCAGCATAGATTTAAATTTACGTCTTTCGGATGAACGTGACGCCATTTTGTATGTGTTTGTGTGCTTGTGTGTTTAGATATTAAAAATGTGCAAGAGTAATGGTTAATGTTACAGAGTAAACGTAATGGCTCGGAAATGTGCACTGCTGCATAGTGTAACCTATCTGGGGAGAGAGAAGATGAATTGTCAGCAAACAGGGATGAACTTTGCCTGCAAACAGACTAAACAGGTCAAATAATTCTTTCAGATTGGGAACAGCTCTGGTGTACTTTTCTGGCCATATCCGATAACATTTTGTTGTAATATGCACTAAAAAGACTGTGAAAGTAACATAAAAACTATGCAAAATTCCTACCGAAAAATATTGTTGACCACAATATATTTGATTCTTTAAAATCACTATGAACCTGCGTAAGCTATTACATGGACTGTTGTTGTAATATTTACAACAAAAATATTGTTTATACACTAGTGTGTTTGTTAAAACACATAACAAAACAATTGTTAATTTTACATATAAAAACAGTAGGTCCCGTCTAGGCATGTGCCGGTTACCGGTTGGTTTATGGATATTAACTCATTTGCTCCCAGAAACGTATAAATACGTTCTATTTTTAAATGCTTCATTGTCCCCAAAACGTATTTATACGTCTTTAGTGTTTTGTTTTGTGTTTTTACAAGAAGAATCTGTAGCTTGCGATCTGAGAAACAAAAAACAAGGCTCCAAACCCATTTTAAAGCAATAAAACTGGCCACTCTAGGGCAGTAGCGCATTATGTAAAGACTCACAACCCGATTCATGAAAGGCCGGGCAGCACGGTCGGAACGCTGATGGCATATGCCAGGCGGTGGACGACCGGACAAAACAACCGAGAGGACGCCTGGAATGCCAGGCGCTGGACGACGGAGCAGAACGACTGAGACCACCGGGCTCGCCAAGCAGACCCCGCAGATTCAATAATAATCCATCTTTGTGAGACAGACAACGATGAGGGAAAAGTTTACACGGCAGACGCGGCGACAACAGGCGTCATCTCTCAGTAGTCATGTGTAAACAAATTGTTACTTTGCTATCAACAGCTCTATTTGTCTTGTTCATTATGATATTTTGTAAAAGGAAAACATTTAGATGTTTGGGATGTAACTAATGCAAAAAAATAGCAGTGTTAAAATCAAAGTTATGTTTGATATGCATGCGTTTACAAAAAGCTCATTTTCTCTGTTTTTTTACATCAGAAATTGGAAAATTGTTCAAACTAAGCTATTTTCTAATGCTGATTTCTAAAGAATGGAAAAAGATGTGAACTTACTTTTCTCTGCTGAAAGAAGAGAGTCTAATCTTTCTTTTGGTGGGTTCCATGTTTATATAGCAATAGAACAGAATTTTCTGTGGGCCTTGCAAAATCAGTCAAAATCCAGAAAAACGGCTGGGAGCGAAGGGCCTTGCTCTGGTGAAAATGGCTGGGAGTGAATGAGTTAAGCAATTATTACTTGTAAACACTACAGGAAATTGGCGAATTATTTGCAACAAAATTAACACATTTCTGGTAGGCTTAACAGTTTTCTCATGTGATTTTACTCACTGTACGCAGTATCACTAAAGTTATCTACAGCGCTGTTGTATTTTTACAGATTTTTTGGGCAACCACAGCAGCCAACTTTTTGTTTTTGTGTATATACCAAACTTCTTTTGTTGTTTTAACAAACAATGTATCTATTTAAAAAGCTAGAAAAGAGTGTCTGTAAATGTATGAAGTAGGGCTGTCAAAATTATCGCGTTAACGGGTGGTAATTATTTTTAATTATTCATTCATTCATTCATTCATTTTCCATGCCGCTTATTCCTCACGAGGGTCGCGGAGGTGCTGGAGCCTATCCCAGCTAACTTCAGGCAGTAGGCAGGGGACACCCCGAACTGGTTGCCAGCCAATCGCAGGGCACAAGGAGACACACGACCATTCACGCACACACTCACACCTATGGACAATTTAGAGTGTTCAATCAGCCTACCATGCATGTTTTTGGGATGTGGGAGGAAACCGGAGTTCCCGGAGGAAACCCACGCAGGCACGGGGAGAACATGCAAACTCCACACAGGAGGGCCGAAGCCCGGGATTGAACCCTTGATCTCAGAACTGTGAGGCAGACGTGCTAACCACTCAGCCACCGTGCCGCCTATTTTTAATTAATCACGTTAAAATATTTGACGCATTTAACGCACATGCCGCGCTCAGATTAAAATGACAGCACAGTGTCATGTCCACTTGTTACTTGTGTCATTTTTCCTGTTCAATTATAAATCAACTATTTGTCAACATTAGTCCATCAACTATCAAACAATGTGAACCAAACCATCGCCTGAAATACGATGGAGCAACCTAGTTTCAATGTCACTGTCAGGTGTTGTCGGTATTTGCAATACTGTTTCAACATTATTTATTGTCGAAAATTTCGATGTCAACCATACTGAGGATTTTAATAGGAAAATCAATGTTTATTCAATGTCTGTCTGCTATCTGGGATGTTATCATTACAACATTAAAGAATAGTTAGTCTCCGAGTACCGACGTACTTCTGCGACTTTACAACACCAGTCTCGTCTGCCATTTTGTCACCAGTCTTTTTTTAGTCACATAAACTGTACCTCACAGTATCTTATTTTTTTACTTTACTTTATTAATAGGACGTGTTCTGTCCTCACTAAACATGATGTTGTTCAGCTTGACAGACTGCAAACAAAGCAATTGTTTTTTGAAACTTTTTATTTCCTTCACTTTTGACAATTTGTAAAGCTGTAACTCATATCTGTACTCATTTGTTCAAAACGACACGCATTTTAACAATAAAACATTCGACACAAAACGATGGGTGTTCAAACGTCCATCTAGTCTGATCGATACATAAATTTAGGAGATTAAATTAGCCTAATCCCATTTCACCCCTTGGCCCTACCCCTTACCCCTTGCCCTCCGTTTTGCGCATTCATGTGTAGGGGTAGGGGTAAAGGCGAGGGTTTGTACCCCTCCAAACAGAGGGCTACGACTACCCTCACTCCAAACGGGGTTACATTTCCCAGAGTACAAAGTGATTACCCAGAGTACAACGCGAATCATTTTAAAAATGGTGGAATCGAACAAAGAAGTACACAAATGTAAGTAGCTATATTGTTGCCGTAATTTAACTGTTTTAACCGCATTAAGTTGTGATAACTGATGTATTGTGTGAGTTTGACATGGTCGCAATGTGTAATTGTTTTCTGCTATAAACGTACATGGGAGATACCGATTCCTTATTTACGTAATAAATAACGATAAGTGCATGTGAAGGTGCTGGGAAAAGTCAAAAAACAAGACAGTTGTCATTTTTTAGAATTCACAAGCAATGTAGTAGGTTGGCCATAGAGAAGTTGCTTTTGAGTGATGTGTGCGTCATTTATTACCTATTATCACAAGTATTCATATACATGAATGTGATTCACAGGGACTCAAGCACAAACAAAGAGCCTGATCAGGTCTCGCGCCGAAAACAAAGATTGGTCCAAAGCCTCGGCCAAACAACAGTGGTAGTGAGTCGTTACCTCCACCAAGGAGGTTATGTTTTTGCCAGAGTTTGTCTGTTTGTTGGTTAGCAACATTACCAAATCATACGTTATCCCTCGTATTTACAACACAGGAAGCTGATCAAGGAACTGGGGCTGCAGGGGAAGGTGTCCTCCCAGCAGGTCCCCCAAAAATGGGAGAACCTAAAAAGAAGTACAAGGTAAATAGAAAGTAGTGCCCTTTAAGTAGATGAATACTATGTGCTCTTGAAATATCGTCAGTGAGTAATGAAATGCATTGATAATTGCCATGGAGTTTTAACCCTTAGATGCACAAGTTACTGGACCCTACACTCTTCCATAAGTGGGTCAAAAATGATCCATATTAGAACCAATGTGTTTTGATGCCATTTTGGTGAAGAATAATCACTTGTATATTAATGAGTATGATATTTAGGGCCACACAAGAATGATTGCATTCTTGAAATATCTTTATGATTCAATTAACATTTTTTGAGGGAAAAAAAAAACAACAGAACAGCAATAGACTTCATCCTTCCTTGTATTTTATCATCAATGATGAAGAGCTCCCATGCATCTTTTTGGTGAGACAGCGGTGCTAAGCCCTTGTGGAGGCACTGACTGATTTCTGAGGATATTGTGGGTCTGTGTTCTGCCCTGGGTGGGAGGTAATTCTCTCTAGTAAGAGCCCTACCAACTCATTCTGTTGGCCATGATTTGGACACTTTCTTCTTCAGAGGACACATAAGTGAAGTCTTATGAGTCAGATTGATCCTGTTCAGTTGGATTTCCAGGTGGGCAACTGCCACTGCCACCTGGACAATAGTCTGGGTCATCATCATCAGAAATTTCGGACACTTGAGTCCAACCCCGTCACTGCCTCTCCATCATCCAACATCTGTAGGGCCATTTCAGCTGTAAATCTAACACAAATCCGATTTTTTCCGACTCGACTGAACGGGAAAAGTCGCATAAAAGGGGACCATTTTCAAATTCGATCCAGGTCACTTTCGTATGTGGTTAAAATCCCATCCGGGCCACATTTTTCCAGAATGTGGCTGCGATCCGAACTGTCAAGTCCCCCAAATTGGAATTCATGCAGCAATTAACATCAGCAAAGAGTGAGAGAGACAGGGTGCTGCGGTAGCGGTGCAGCTGTGCATCAGCGTTAGCGCCTAGCTTGAACACTGCTTTTGGGGAAGGAGCGGGCTTGACAACAGTTGGTTTTCTCTCTGCTCCAATGCTTCTGCGCATGCGGGCCAGTTTGCTCAGCGCGTCTCGGACTGCGAATTGGAGCGCATGTGTGATACATGACAGGCTCAATGGACAAAGGCAGTCTGAACAGGTACGTCAAAAAAAGATGTCCAAAAAATCGGAATTGTGCATTAGGACCTGCGGTATAAACCTAGCCTTAGTTAGCTAGCTAGTTATGAAGTAGGTTAATTTGTTGATAAATAATAATAAAGAGTCATGAAAGACACACAAAACACTATATGGACATAATACTTACAGTACACATAACAGCTCTTGCTGTGTAAAATCATCTTCTTAAGGATGTCACTTTTTACATAGCTAGTCTATGTGGTCCACGGTAAATTTATTCCTGACAGCCAAAGTTGATAAGAATGAAAGATTCCCATTGGATTCCATAGAAAATGAATGTGGGTCATTTTTGACCCACTTGTGGAAGCTTGGGGTAGTAGTACAAAAATGACAATTTCTTCAAATCTATAAAAAGTTCATCAAAAATTTGAATGGCTTTATATAAAAAAACATGTTTTTTGAGTAATACCTGGAATATGAATTGATAACAATTTTTCATTCCGAAGATATTTCAAGAAAACAACCTCAGCAGGTCATTTTTGACCCACTTATGCATCTAAGGGTTAATTGTCTTTCCTCCTTCAGGAGCTGAAAACTCCCTCCTCTTGGGGTTGGGACTGATGAAGGCCAGGAGATTCGCAATATTACGAAGACATGCACGAGGTGCTGGGAGGAAGGGCATTAATGGACCCTCCGCTCTTGGTGGATGCATGTGCAGAGGAGGATGCCATCATCAGAAGTGGTTTGGTAAACATACAGTCATAGATTCTGTATCTATTTGGTCTTTAATGTTAATGTGCATGGTATGTTAAAATACATACATGTATTGTACACACAGCCACCACTCCCTCATTGTGTAACACCTTTTTTGTCATTGGATTAAAGTGCATGCTATAATGTCATGTTGTGTCTTGTGTCCCCTAGAACATCACTGAGCCCAGCACCTCCGATACGCCATGAATCTTCGCCGTTCCTGCTGCGGTTACCTCACCATGTCGTTCTCGTTCTCCACCATCCATATCCCCATCCCCAAAAAGAAGTAGGACGTCCAATCCCATAATGGACTACCTGGTACAGGAGAGTCTGAAGGAGCAGAAGCCCCATGAGGAGACGGAGCAGAAAATAGAGCGCTTTTTACCTCTGTTTGAGCTCATAATAGACAAACTTTGTAAGTTGATGCGCATGCACCTATGGTACACACAGCCACCACTCCCTCATTCTGTAACATCTTTTTTGCAATGGATTAAAGTGCATGCTATAATGTCATGTCATGTGTCCCGTCCCCACAGAACATGGCTGAACCCAGCACTCCGATGCGCCATGCACCTTCGCTGTGCCTGCTCCGGTCACCCCACCTTCTCGTTCTCCTTTTGCCCATGTTTGATGGACAATCTTTTTATCTTTAATGTGAGATGATTGCACCGTTGCCTGTTTATATTCACTTTGTTTATTGATTGCACTGTTGTCTTATGTTCATTTCCTTATCTGTTTATATTCATACTTATTCATATTTATTGTCCATAGTTGCACCACACACTTTACATCAGACACTTTAAGCTTTAATTTTTGCTATTTCTATTTTAACTATTTCTGAAAAGAAGCTGCAATACCAGTCTGTTATGTGAGTAGCCTAATAAAAGAAAAAAAGGAAAGTTTTTGAGTATGATTATCACATCAACATCATATGAACGACTGGAACAGATATTGGTATGAAGAGATTTATTTTACAAGGGATAACATTTTAACAAACATGACATAAAACGACAAAACTAAAGGGTACATTCTCATCTCATAAAAATGTGATGCATTACATTACAATTTAATGGGGGAAAAAAAGCCTGCATTAAAAAAAGCCACTAAAAACTATATGACTGAAAACACTCAGTTGAGTTCCGCTCTGAGACCCCCAATTTGGCCAAATTTCAAAATTGTCCAATATGCATGTGTATCATTGGAAAGCTTAAAATCTCAATTTTCTGGGGGAAGAAAAATTTTGAACAGGAGTGCATTTAAAAAAAAAATTGAACAGCAAAACCCTATCTGGAGGTGAGAGCACACGAGAGCAGAATTACAGACTTTAATGAGATGTTATCGCGTACTTACCTGGTTTGGATCCGAAAACATAGCTGTGAATGGCGACAGCTGGATTTTTGGTAGATTTTATGGGTGAAACATAGTAATATAACAAGGGTCGCGATGCAGAAATCGCATACATCAAGGAGTCGTCGAGATTTTTATTTTTCATATGTTTACCCTTTTAAACGTTTTTTTTTTTCCCCCCAATTTTTCTTTGTTTGGACCGATTATCATCTAACATATGGGAGAAAAAAAACAATTAAGTGATAATTATGAGGTAGATTTCCGTGACTTTTTTACAGACACCATTTTTTTCGATTGTGACGTAATTTGTTTTAAAGTTTAAAATATGTGAGTGAATATTTTTTTAGTCTTTTTTTTTTTTTTTTTAACAAAATATTAGACATCAATTAATGATTCTAAGCTAAAAATGACATTTTGAATAATAATTATAATAAATTACCTTCGTTTTTATGGCTGGGTTGAAACAAAAGAGGTTGCGCGGCGTCTGTAAACGGAGTTTTAAGGGTAAAACGGACAGTTTAAAAATAGTTCAGGGGCGTAATGTGCCATCAATCTGCTATGGCAGCATATATACATATTGTTCTATCAAACATTTGTTTTGGCTTAAAATAAAGCACTTTCTTTTAAAGAGGAGTGCAAGATCAGAAACTGCTTTTTCAGTCTTGTCTGTGTTTTCCGCCATATACGTTTGCACATCAATACTGTGACACCTGGGCTGCCAATCTGTCCCATGTTACATTTCCAGGCCCCTCATTAACTGCTAGGGGGTTTCTAGGAGGTTGGGGATCCAGAATGTCCTATGCCACATCCTCATCTGGCTCAAGCAGGTCCCCATTGTCTAGACACACATTGTGGAGAAAGGCACAGGATGCAATTACCTGAGGAGCAAACACTGGCCTCACCTCCAGTACTTTGAAAAGGGTACACCGCCACCTAGTCTTCATTACCCCAAAGGCTCGCTCAATTACACTGCGGCCCTTGGCATGATAGCAGTTGTAGCGCCCCTGTATTGGTCCATTGACTAGTTCCTTGTAGGGAGTCATGAGTCAGATGGGTGTTTCTAGACACGGGTAGCCACCGTCCCCAAGGAGAATGTACCCTGGTGGAGGGTACCGCCTCGCCTTGTAGCAGGTGCTGTTTTAATGACCCTCGAGTCATTAATGGATCCCAGGTAACCTGCAAAGATGTCCAGGAATCATCCAGTGGAATCGCATATTGCCTGCATGTTGATAGAATAAAAGCCTTTGTAGTTCAGATAGTCAATTCAGTGCTGTGCTGGTGGCTTGATTCTAATGTGGCTACCGTCTATTGCTCCCACAACATTCCTGAATGCAGGGCTCCCAGATAGCTGGGCAAATCCTCTGCCAACTGCATCCAATCCCAAACGGAAGGGGGCGAGTAACAAAGGCTACACGTTAGCTGATGCTTTTTGTTTGGTTAGCCAGGCTAGCATACTACTCCAATCAATAAATCAGCAAATCGAACAAGGCAAGCAAATTGTTTCTATATAACACGTTATCACAAATGTACAGTTAGTCCCAGTAGGCCCAAACAAAAGTCCAATATCTTAAATGCTAGGAATGCTAAGGTATTCACAATTCTCATAGCAAACCGCTCGCGTGTAACTCCACAAACTGTAGCTCTAAATGTACAAATGCACACACAAACATATATTAGCTGAAACTCCTTACAGCCTTTATCCAAGTGAGACGTCCGAGTGCTCCTGTATGGAAGCATTATTGAAAGACAGTTCAGCCAGACACAATGCCGCCACCGGATGGCAGTGTATCCTTCACCATTAAAGACATTTACAGTGCTTTTGGACTTTTGGGATAGTTATTTTGAATCTTTAAAGGGTTCATTCCGACTTACTCGGAAATTCGGGTTACGTCGCCAGCGTAGGAACAGAACTCGTTTGTAACCCGTGGACTATCTTTAGTCTGAAAGATAAATAAAGTATTAATAATTTCAATATCATACTCAAAGTAATAGTCTAAATAATATAACTTAGGGTCCCGATCGCATATTTTTGCACCACAGTCTGAGTCCAAGTCCCCTGATTTTGATAATCTGTTCATACCGTGTCCCGATCCGATACCGAAAAAAAAGTTTTAGGCATGTTACTGTCCCACCATGCCTCCTTCATAATGTGAATTATTTTCAAATAAGAATAGCGTAGAAAAATGTGTGTCTTTATTAAATGCTTCTTTGAGTGAATCCACTCAAATCCACTCACACTGCTCAGAAAGGCCTCTCATTTAATAAGTTGCCACAGCACACTGCCACTAGTATGTAACAAGCTACACGATGATTGAGACATTTGGGCATTTGATGTTGAGCTACCAAGCTTCTCTGGCAAGATCAAAGCCAGAAGAACTGTCAACCATCGTTAACTTTAAGCAGCTAACTCCAGGGCACTGCTGATCAAGAAAAGCAGCAAGCCGGTGAAAAGGAGTCTGTACGAGCATGAAGCAGAAAAACATTAAAAAATGCATATATTTCATTTAAAAACCCGATCCTTTTCACCCGATTGTGATCCTCTGAAAAATAGCGCGATTGGGACATCCCTAATATAAATACACTGGTACCTTGACTTACAAATGGAAGTAGTGGGAGTAGTTTCTTAACTTGAAATAAAATACAAATACATGTTACATTTAGATTATTGCACAGTAAACATAAAATCAGAGTTGTTCATCATGTAACAAAACAAGAATTGAGAATAAAAGTTAAGACACTCATGTAAAGCTGTCGGGACACGAAGGAAAAATGAAGTGGATGCTGGGATACATACATACACATACGGTAGAGGTCCCTCTTAGCCAATTGACCTCAGGGTTTCCCCTAGGATTGGGTGGTGGCCTGCATTGGAGATGGATTGCTGCGGCGAAATTGTTCCATATCATGACAAATAAGAGTTTTAACAAAAACTTCTTTTTTTTTCCAAGAAGTATGTCAATAGTTTTCTTGTGTCTTGCAGGTTTCAGAAAATACCATGGTGCTAAGCGGCAGGAGCCAGAATCCCCTGGGGTTAAAGAAGATGTTGAGCTCCCCCAAATCAAAGAGGAGGAGTTGGAGCCCTTTCAACAGAGGGAGATAGAAGAGCCACTTCCAATCAAAAAGGAGGAGGAGGCGCTACCAAATGTTAAAGAGGAGAAAGGTATCACCGGGCCGACTGGTGAGCCCTTGAAGAATGAAGATGGTCCGAGTGAGACCAGCAGAGGGGCGGAGCTTCCAAGCGGCAGCACCAGCCGCTCAACAGAAGCATTGAAAACAGACAAATCAATCGCTCCATCAGACAGAAATGGCGCCACGTCACACTCACCTTACAATGATGGTCATAAGAAATCTCACCGTGATGACAAACTGTGCAAATGCTCCCAGTGTGGGAAAACATTAGCTAATAATTACAACTGTCGTTTGCATATGAGGAGCCATACTGGTGAAAAACCTTTTTCCTGCTCGGTTTGTGGTCAAGGATTCACTGTAAAGCAGCACTTGAAAATACACACAAGAAACCACACTAGTGAAAAACTTTTTTCCTGCTCGGTTTGTGGTCAGGGATTCAGTTGCAAGAGCAACTTAAAAGCACATGCGAGAACCCACACTGGCGAAAAACCTTTTTCCTGCTCAGTTTGTGGTCAAAGATTCAGTCGCAACAGCACCTTGAAAATACATACAAGAACCCACACTGATGAAAAACCTCTTCCCTGCTCAGTTTGTGGTCAAAGATTCAGTCGCAACAGCACTTTGAAAATACACACAAGAACCCACACTGATGAAAAACCTTTTTCCTGCTCAGTGTGTGGTCAGAGATTCACTCAAAAAAATAGTTTGAAAATACACACAAGAACCCACACTGGCGAAAAACCTTTTTCCTGCTCAGTTTGTGGTCAAGAATTCAGTTGCAAGAGCAACTTAAAAGCACATGCTACAACCCACACTGGCAAAAAACCTTTTTCCTGCTCAGTATGTGGTAAACAATTCTCTCTAACACGCAACTTAAAAATACACACAAGCACACACACTGGCGAAAAACCTTTTTCCTGCTCAGTTTGTGGTCAAAGATTCACTCAGAAACCACACTTAAAACAACACACAAGAACCCACACTGGCGAAAAACCTTTTTCCTGTTCAGTTTGTGGTCAAAAATTCAGTCGCAACAGCACCTTGAAAATACACACAAGAAACCACACTGATGAAAAACCTTTTTCCTGTTCAGTTTGTGGTCAAAGATTCACTCGAAAGATCAACTTAAAAATACACACAAGAACCCACACTGGCGAAAAACCTTTTTCCTGCTCAGTTTGTTGTCAAGGATTCAGTTGCAAGGGCAACTTAAAAGCACACGCAAGAACCCACACCGGCGAAAAACCCTTTTCCTGCTCAGTTTGTGGTCAAATGTTCAGTCGCAACAGCGCTTTGAAAATACACACAAGAACACACACTGATGAAAAACCTTTTTCCTGCTCAGATTGTGGTCAAAGATTCAATCTCAACAGCACATTAAAAATACACTTAAGAACCCACACTGGTGAAAAACCCTTTTCCTGCCCAGTTTGTGGTCAAGGATTCACTGTGAAGGATCAAAGTAAGGGACACGTGTGTGTTGATGTGGGAGGCAGTTGCCAATTACTCAATTGCCTGTCAACCGTGCCGGCTTCATAGGATTTTGAACGCAGGATGATTGTATTCTGTAGAGCTTCCTCAAATGTTGTTAGGGTTTGGGACTTTTGGTGCCATACATGTGTTTTGTCCAATCCTTGTATGATTTGCATCCACACTATTGGTAAAAGTATTGGCTCACCTAATTTAAAGGGAACCTCGCTCTTTAAGACTTGTAGGCTCTAATAAGCTACAATTGTTCTCTCTTACTAAAATGTGTTCTTAGAAACGCTTATTATTGCCATTGATTTAAAATCTAATCTCTAAAATCTATAATATTTAGTACATGTTTTGACCTCCGGAGACCTCCATGTTTTACACGCGCAATGCACACTTGGGGTAATGACGCAGTTGGGCTGGACTGGTAGAATAGCTGTGCTAGCTAGCAAGCGAAGCTAGTATGACGATTGGCATGATTTTGTCACATTCTCCTGCTGGTCGGATTGTTTTGTTACACAGCTGTGTGATGAGTTCCCAACGTCGTACCTGCATCCAAGTCCAGCTCATCAGCAGTGTCTTTAAACCGATCCCAGGCGGCTTGCCGAGATGTTGACTTGCTGCCATTTGACAGTTTATCCCTTCGGTGCTTGTTGCGTCTTGGCCTTCGTATTTTCATTTGTCTGCCGCCCTGGTTTTTGGAACACCACTGTGTGAAGGTATTTAAGTGCATTATTTGTTTTCACCTTGCTTTTGCAAATGGTTTTCCTTTTTAATTTTTTTTTTTTTCTTAACCCTGACCTGATGTCACAGACCCTTTTTTAGTCTCCCTTTTCGCAACCGGGTGTTTTATGTGTGTGTTCAATAAACCCTTGTTGCTTGTCATCTAAGGACTTGAGTTACCGATTGCAGCTAATAGATCTATAAACATTACACATACTATCGATGTAGAAAAAATAACATGGTCCTTGTGGTGTTCGTTAATGTTGCCAAAAGTGTGGTCTTGAACGCGCCCTTAATGCAGCACCAGTGTGGAGTGAAATAAATGCTTCAAGTACAAATAAAGTAAACAAAAGTCTCTTATATCTCAATGTGCAAAATAAGGCGCCATTATATTCGGTTGGGCAGAAAATGATAGGAATAGCCAGCAATCAAAGTAAGTTTAACATAATTATTCATTCGTTTTCCGTGTCTCTTATTCACCGCCACGCAAGCTTCGGGAGCAACATCTGATAAATCTGAGAACAGCGGCATGATGATCATTAATCTGGACAGCGCTTTTACAGTACCTGACAAAAGTCTTGTCGCTTGCATACACATGGACCTGAAGTGTCCCTCTAATATATTTGTTATCAATATTTTATTAACAGAAATTGATCACTTTAATCACAACAGGTTTTGGAATAACATCGGTGCCTAACAAAACTGTTGAAAAGTGTTCTGATGTTTACAGTGTGGTAAAGCCCATTGAGTCAATTTTTGCAAAGACATAAATCTTGCCGCCTTGTGAAATGATGCACACAATCCCAGATTAGAGTTTCACCTGTTACCAATAATGGATCAGTTAACTCTCAGGTGTGTATAAAAAGAACCCCAGTCCCTGTGTCAATCAGAACTGTCTTTCGAATTCTGTCTAGAAATGGCCTCCATGGTCGAATCAGTGCCCTGAAAACCAGCATTAAACAAAAGACAGTTAGAAAAATGTGTGGCATTTGCCAAGGCCCACAGCCTGTCAAAAGGATGGACGCTGGAAAAGTGGCAAAAAGTGGATTTTTTAGATGAATCTTCCACTGAATTACACCACAGTCACCGCAAATATTGCAGGAGACCTGGAGCCCGCATGTAACCAAGATTCACTCAGATAACAGTGAAATTTGGTGGTGGCAAAATCATGGTCTGGGGTTACATCCAGTATGGGGGTGTGCATAGATCTGCAGGGTGGAAGGCAACATAAATAGTCTGAAATAGCAACAAATCTTAGCTGCCTCTTACATTCCTAACCAGGGACAAATCCTAAAAAGGGACAAATTCTGCAGCAGGATGGTGTGCCATCGCATACTTCAATCTGTACCTCAAAGTTCCTCAAGGCAAAGAAGATCAAGATCCTCCAGGACTGGCCAGCCCAGTCACCAGACATGAACATCCTTGTGTATGTCTGGGGTAGGATGAAAGAGGAAGCATGAAGACGAAACCCAAGAATGTTGATGAACTCTGGGAGGCATGCAAGACTGCTTTCTTTGATGTTCCTGATGACTTGAACTGATGACATCAATAAATTGTATGAATCCTTGTCGAACCGCATGGATGCAGTCCTTCAAGCCAATGGAAGTCATACAAAATATTAAAATTGGATCTCACAGCACCACTACTTAATTCGCTTATGTTATGTAACATATTTTTGTATTCGAAGTACATTTTTTGTTCAATTTTCACACTACTTTCTGTAGGCAACAAAACTTTTGTCTTGCCAAAATTTGACCTTTATGTCTTCATTAAATGATATATATATATATCTTTTTTCAGAGAAACATATATTTTTGTACATTCAACATCATTTGGGAGGGTCTTAGCTTTCATATGAACCATTTCTGAAACCAATTGAATAATTAAAAGTCAGGTTATTAGCAATTGTTTCTACAAAATGGATAAGCGACAAGACTTTTCTCTTATCATTAGACGCCATGAGACATCTCAGTAGAGGCAAAGTGCATCAAAGTTTTTGTGTACTGTTTCTACAAAATGGATAAGCGACAAGACTTTTGTCTTATCATTAGACGCCATGAGACATCTCACTAGAGGCAAAGTGCATCAAAGTTTTTGTGTACTGTGATGTACGGGGTATCTGCAAAAATAATAAAACTGCTGTGTTTCACTGTCTACCCTAATCATATGTCAAGCACACGAACATTGTCGGTTTTATGCTACTGTCGTCTCATGCTGTCTTTCCTGTTAATTTTGCAGTTGCTGCTCATTTTGTGAAATATCGACAGGGCTGTCCTATTCATCAGTTTTCCGCTCGGGTTCAAATTAGAAAGACAGAGCCGACAAAATGTTTATGTAGTTAAAGAGCAACACTATTGAAGTCCGGCAGCGTGGCCCAGTGATATAATCGCATTGCGTCGCCAACAACAATGGTGACCTACAAGTTAAACTAATTTTACAAATTTTAATAAAACGAAACATTAAGAGGAGTTTTAACATCAAATTATTTCAACTCATACAAACATTTATCTTTTAAGAACTACGTGTCTTTCTCTCCATGGCACCCTTTAACTCTTTAACCCTTTAACAAGTGTGGTGCCATTATATATTATATATATATATTTATATATATAAGACTCTCCCTCTTTCAGTCTTTCAAACGATACTTTTATCAGTTCATATTTGAAACCGTGGACCCCAAATTACAATAATTCAAAACTGATTCTATAACACAGCCTTACGAGATGCTTTCATCATTGTTGACTTTAGCGGAGGTGGCAAAGCGCTACGGAAAGTATGCAGCTGCTTATTCAGTAGCAGTATGACTTTAATCTCAAAGTCCTTTCTTTTTTTTTTCTTAATTTGGCCGTGATACTTTGCCGTATAAATTGGACACTGATTATTAAAATGTGTGCTTGCAAAAATAAATTTGAGACAAAAAAAGCATTTGAAAACTATTTTTCTTGATTGAAACAAATTTTTCCATTGAAGTAATGTTGTTTTGCGTTTGGGCCACATTTTGGCTAGGACATTTGTGTCTTTATTATTCAATCAAATAAGTTGCTTCAAACATAAAAATATATATAAAAAGAAAAACTTCGCACATGTGTCAATCACCGTTTACCAAAGCCTGAGAGGGTTTGAGTAGACTCACTATGAAGCATTTCATAAAGCCAAGCATTTTCTTACTACTTTATTCTTGTTTAAAAATAATTCGGTGGGGCAGTAACATGTTTAAAACTTACCATAATTCTTACATTTTGAAGTGCTTGAAAACCATTTATAAATGATACTTTGGTGAAAAAAGTGAAAAAACATGTCTTATCTTATCATGTCGTATCTTTTTTCCAATGTAAAATCTGAATAAATGCATTGAACACGCACAAAAAAATGGGGCGGGGGGGTGCTACTTCGCGGTTTTCATTTATTGCGGCGGGTTCTGGTCCCCATTAACCGCGAAAAACGAGGGATCTCTGTATTTCTGAAAAGCTTTAAGAAGCAGGACTCATTCCCACAACTCGTCGGGCCGGTGTTGTGCCGACACCGGCCGACAGCTCAAATCCAAGCCGAAAATAACGCGTCTCCGGCGGACGACGGGAGCGATGTGAGGCGCCCCCTCCATCCGAGAGCATGCTGCTTAATTTGACTCAACAGTGTGTTTCTTCGTTTATATTCCCGCTAAATACACAAGCTTGACGCCAATTTAACGGGAGCTATTTTTTTTTCATGGGAGATTTGGCTACCTCTGGCAGTGTTCAACGCAAGCTGCAACGAATGGCAGTAACTTTTTTATATCGCGAAATGTGAAAACGATTGAAACCATGACTCACCAAATTCAATCTGCTGGCAAATACAGGCAAGTGTGTATGCTGCGCTCTAGTCTGCCCTGGTGTGGATAAGGCCTGCTTTTTTTCCCGCAGCTTTGCAATGCAACCAAAGGCTCTCCGAGCACTCCATGTACAGTAAGGAGTGCGCGCGTTTGGAATAATGGAACGCAGCTTGGACCGATGATTGGTTCTCGTCGGCGAAGCATCTAGAAGGATTTGCTGACTGTGTTCTTAAGTGCTCAGTTTACGTACTAAATTAATCACATGATGATAATAATAATAATAATTAAATAAAACCTCCCGACCCCCCCCCCCCCTCCCAAAAAGAATTTCTCCTCGGATCTACGCAATTCACGTAGGTCGCCCTTTTTGACTTCAAAATGGCGAATTTCGCCGAAAGGTGAGAGATTTTCATGCCTGCCTAAAACGACTTTTTAGGACACATCATCAGTAGAAGACCTTGGGTTCACAGAGTGTTTCGGCCATTACATCTAGACACTCTTGCCCAAGGACGGCCCTGCTAGGGTAGATCAATCCCTGCAGTGTGTCCCATGCCCAATGTGTTTTAGGCCTATTTTGGAGCGTCGATTTCAAACGGGTTCGCGTTGTTGGTCGTCAGTCTTTATAAAGTCTTGCTACGTTAGGTAGGTCAGTTGTGATTATTTTGCAAGAATTTTTGTCAGGAATACGCGGGCAGACAGGTTGTGTGGACCCAAAAGCAGGAAAAAGGAAGCGAGGCAGAAGGGCGGTGCAAAAGGTTTTAATTAATGCCAACAAAAACAAAGTACCAACAAAACGACTGGGGTATCCAAAAACTCTTAACAAACAAAAGTCGGGCTCACAAATAAACTTACTTTCAAAGCAGGGCGAGTAACACGAGGAACTGGGGGGGGGGGGGCGCAGGCATGAACGTGGACCAGTACATTGACAATGACACAACAAGGAATGAAAAGAAACTGGGAGCTTATATACACACACGCAGACAAGGGGTAATGAGACAACGAGGAGCAGGTGATCACAGGAGGATGCAAGTTCACAGATAAACTAGGAGAAGCCACAACAGGTGAAATTAATAGGCAATCACGGGGACACACTAGGAGGAAACCAACACAAAACCTAACAGTACCCCCCCCCCCCCCCCAAGGGACGGATCCCAGACGTCCCGAAGAGAAAAAAAAAGGTCCCAAACATGGTGAAGTTGGACGCCTGGAAGAGGAAGCAACATCAGCTCATCAGGGCTAGTCAGGCGGGCGTCCAGGACGCCAGACGTGGGCCGATCACACGGGTCGATCGGGTGGGCGCTTGGCGCGCCAGACGTTGGGCGACCGCACGGGTTGATCAGGTGGGCGCCCCAGGCAAGGTAGGACTCTGTCGTTCATGCCGCCAAGCCGTGGCAGGAAGGTGGGAGCAACGTCGTCGTCATCGTGAGGAGAGTAAGGCACGCAGTCGTCTTCGGACTCGGGCGGATCAGGCACGCAGTCGTCTTCGGACTCGGGCGGATCAGGCACGCAGTCGTCTTCGGAGTCGGGCGGATCAGGCACGCAGTCGTTGTCGGAGTCGGGCGGACCAGGAACTGAGTCGTCGGAGTCGGGCGGACCAGAAACTGAGTCGTCGGAGTCGGGCGGACCAGGAACTAAGTCGTCGTCGTCGTCTGCTGGCGTGACAGCGTCTGGGTCGTCGTCGTCGTCTACTGACGTGACAGCTTTTGGGTCATCGTCGTCTGCTGGCGTGACAGCTTTTGGGTCGTCGTCGTCTGCTGGCGGGACAGCGGCGGAGTTGCAGGAGTCTGCTGGCGGGACAGCGGCGGAGTGGTAGGAGTCTGCTGGTGGTAAAGCGGCGGAATGGCAGGAGTCTGCTGGCGGGAAACCGGCGGAGTGGCAGGAGTCTGCTGGCGGGAAAGCGGCGGAACGGCAGGAGTCTGCTGGCGTGACAGCTTTTGGGTCGTCGTCGTCTGCTGGCGGGACAGCGGAGGAGTTGCAGGAGTCTGCTGGCGGGACAGCGGCAGAGTGGTAGGAGTCTGCGGGCGGGAAAGCGGCGGAATGGCAGGAGTCTTCTGGCGGGACAGCGGCGGAGTCGCAGGAGTCTGCTTGCGGGACAGCGGCGGAGTGGTAGGAGTCTGCTGGCGGGAAAGCAGCGGAGTGGCAGGAGTCTGCTGGTGGGACAGCAGCGGAGCGGCAGGAGTCTGCTGGCAGGACAGCAATGGAGCGGAAGGAGTCTGCTGGCGGGACAGCAGCGGAGTGGCAGGAGTCTGCTGGCGGGACAGCAGCGGAGTCGCAGGAAGTAAAAGGAGCGGTCAGCGCGGGCACTTGACTGCGGGGAGTCGGCGCGGGAGGCACTTGACTGCGGGGAGTCGGCGCGGGAGGCACTTGACTGCGGGGAGTTGGCGCGGGAGGCACTTGACTGCGGGGAGTCGGCGCGAGGAGGCACTTGACTGCGGGGGTCGGCGCGGGAGCCTCGGGAAGCCACGACGTCAGCACCGCCGCATGCCGTCGGTGTTGACGACCACGCCGAGGCTTTTGCCGAGTGCCTTCAGGTGGCAGGGGTGGCAGAATAGCCCCATTAGGCCGCAGTCAGCCTGGGCGTCCCCGCAGACCACTCGGGGGGGTCCCCGATAGATGGCCCAACGGGATCCCAGGTAGGAGTCTTTGGCCAAGATTTCAGAACGGGACACAAAGTGCGACGGGTGGAAAGAAAAATAACCAGGGGAAACAGAGGGTGTGAAATCAAAATCCGGGTCGGAGTCAGAATCGAAGTCCAAAAATATATGTCGAGGGAACACAAAATCGGGGGAACGGGCAGACAGCCGTTGGCGAGCTTACTTTTAAAGCAGGGCGAGTAACACGAGGAACTGTGTGCGCAGGCATGAACGTGGACCAGTACATTGACAATGACGCAATAAGGAATGTAAAGAAACTGGGAGCTTATATACACACACGCAGACAAGGGGTAACGAGACAACGAGGAACAGGTGATCACAGGAGGATGCAAGTTCAGAGATAAACTAGGCGAAGGCACAACAGGTGAAATTAATAGGCAATCACGGGGACAAACTAGGAGGAAACCAACACAAAACCTAACAATTTTCCACTTAGGTGATCAACTCATTTGAGGTATCATTTTTGGGGAATCACGTTCCCATCATATGTATATCTAATTTTTTGACAGTCCGTTTTGTAAGAAAATTCTTATCAAGTGATCCATTATATTTTCAGTTATTATGTTATTACACTCATTATTATTGTTATCTTTATTACTCCTGTTAATTATTTTATTTTTATCTTATATCCCCAATTTAGGTTAAAATTATTATTTCAGTATACTAGTTATTCCTCCTGTTTGTTATTATTGTCCCTGTTAGTATTATCTTATATATCCAATTTAGGTTATTATTTTGGGGAATCTCGTTCCCATAGTAGGCATATTTAATCGTTTGGCCTAAACTGTTTTGTGAGAAAATTATTGTTAAGCGATCTATTACATACCTGAGTATTATTTCACCATTTCGAAAATAAGCGCATATGGTGCGCTTGGCATATGGTGGTGGTCTGTTGCGTGAGTGAGGCTGATCCTCTTATAAGACTGGGCCACGATTAAGGTCCTGACGCCCTGGACCGCCATTGTCCCTATAAGCGGGACGCAGGGGGGCCGCATACTTACCGCCTAGACAGTACAGCTTGTTTGTTAACACCGCTAGGTTGCCCCGACCAGACCGGATAGGCTTAAAGAGTCTTCGATGGACCGAACTGGAAAAAACAAGACGTCCAACGAAAACGGGCAAAGCGCAAAGACGGCAGCCCGGAGACCGCCGCCCCCACACAGGACGCGAGCCGCCACGTTTGAAGACGGTACACAAGAAAGCCCGCAAACAGTTTGCTGAAGACATGTCAACAAAGCACATGGATTACTGGAACCATGTCCTATGGTATGATGAGTGGGGCAAGCTCTCTTGTGTACAGTCTTCAATTTGGAGATGTATGTTTTTTCAAATGGGTGTACTCACTTTTGTTGCCAGGGGTTTAGATATTAATGGCTATATTTTGAAAGGAAAATAAATCAACTATTATATAAGCTGCACACATACTACTTTTTATTGTGACAAGCTGTCATTTTGTCAGTGTTGCCCAATGAAAAGATATACTTAAATATCTGCAGAAATGCAAGGGGTGTACTTACTTTTGTGATACACTGTATAACCCCATATCTCTGTTGGTACTCCAGTGTATATTACTAACCTGTCGTTGATCAGGTCTCCGCTTGACCTCAGCCTCAGTGGATCTCTGCTTCTTACACAGTAACTAAATGGAAACAAATACATCCATTACTTTTCGAATAATTTTAAAAATTATATTACCACTCTTAATTTTACAACATCACAATTTGTCATCTTAAATCCTGTCTACCACATTACTGGGTTGCGTCTTGGAACAGCCGACACATCTGGTTGCTGAAGAGCAGATGGAGCAAGTTTGTAATGTCCATCTCCTCAAGCAGGGCATGGCTGAACCGGACAGTGGGATGAAGCAGTCTCTCACCACAGGCTAAATACACATACAACACACATTACAGTTTTTCTTAAATGGCAGCAAATTTACATTTATGGAAAACAAACATTGCATACCTGCTGCTGAAGGCTTTCTCTCTTGGGAGGTACATGATAGGACCTTGATCCCATTGCGCTCCGCTGTGATGGAGCAGAAAATTGTTAGTATCACATTTAAATATAAACCTTTCACGAATTTAATATATGAATGCTGTATTTGTACTTCATGTCAATTTTTCAATTATTTATGTAGATAATTTTTTTCATCTTGAATTTTTTTTTTTTTTTTACCTTTGAGCCAACCATTGTCCACTCATCAAGGTTCACTGCAGGAGGTGGTGTAACCTCGACTCCCCTCACAATGGCAGAACTTTTTTCAGGTGCTACTGTAGCAGGAACACACTTCAATGCTGATCTAAAAGTAACAGCACCAGGCCGAGGGACTGGAACCACGTCACGTGTTGCCTGATAGTAAAAAAAAAAAAAAAAAAAAAACGAAACAAAATAAACACCATCTACAAGTTACCGATTAACATACAACAATATACACTTCCAATACTTAAATACATACAGATAGTAGCTATCTTGTGAGAACCCTTAACCCCCCCCCAAAAAAACACTTCTATTAAGTCTTATGATGCAGATCTATCAAACTCACGGTATACGACGCCTTCCACAGCAGTTGAACAAGGATAGGCATTCCATCAGTGTCAGACAAATGAACCTGTAAATATCACACATATTTAATTCATATCATCATTCCAGACATCAAACATACCAGTCCTATGAATTGAACTAAATATTTACTTTGTTACATCTATTTTATACAATCACTAATTCATGTAGATGTAGCATTATTTTCAAAAGTCCATTTGTTCATTATTTTTTCATAAAGAGAAAAAAAAATACTTTTAAATCAGCAATACAAGTTTAAATGTAGAAAGCTGTCAAAATCTTACTTTTTTCCCACCCACCTAATTTTTTGGCTAAAAGAATCATCCCCCCAAAGAGCATTTTTATTATTGTTATTATATTTTGAGGGTGGGGTATAGACTTGTATTATTTTGCGCATTAGTGTTACATTTTAGGTGACTCCTTCCATAAATCGTTAGTGTTAATGTAATTTAAGTACTGGAAAATATTTTTCACATTTAAACAAAATTGTTTTGTGTATCCAATCGTGGGTCAAAAATCATGATACGAATCGTTTCATGAAATTTTAGTATCGTTACAGCCCTACAAGTAAACTTTAAATAGATCTGACAGCTGAATTTGACATAGATCTAATAACTTACACCATCTTGGCCCCACAGTTCAGATTTATCCAAGGAGAAATGCTCCACTGCAGACAGATACTTTACTCCCACTTCAGCAGCAACACGTCTGTACCCCAGACGCAGCATCTCCTGAGGATACATCTCCATGTTGTAATGTGGAGGAAAATCCAAAACTACAACCTATTAAAAAAAAAAAAAACTGTCATTAGACAATTCATCTGTGACATAATACACAAATGTTACTGCAACAAAAACAGGTCATATAATCATAATGTAGTGTAACTACACACTTACATCCGAGCACTGACTAAGCGCAACAGCCAAAAGTTTCCTAAATTCAACACCAGCTCTTTCATGACTCTTGGTCTGTGTCAGATCGTTGCTGGGAGCAAGGACACACACCACATCAGACACAAGCTCCATCTTCTCTTCCATCGCAGTAGCACCCGGAGTTGTCATAATGCCAAAGGAGAGATCTCCCTCTGGCATCTTTACAAAACCATCAGCTATGGCTCGTAGATGGGAATCTCCTACAAGAAGAGCAAACTGCAACAAGTCAGAAAATTAGATCACATTACCACATTTTTGCTCTTACCGAACTTTACTAATCATATCATCTGTCTACCATGGGTGCATTAACAGTATTTATTTTCACTAAGTATTGTATTGTATTGTATTGTATTAGCTCAAAAAAATAAAAAAATGCTACCTTCTTAGCAGAAGACTCGGGTGGAATGACCAGTTTGTGACATTTTCCATTTTTCGATGACGGTACCCAGTACCCTTGTCATATCTGTATGCCTTCTCAGTTGTTTTTTCATTCCAGCATCTGATTCAGCTGGATTGGCTGCGCCGTGGCCGCACACCTGTGGCGCTTTAGGAGCGCTCATTATTTAAGGACTCCTGTCACCGTCTGTGAGCGTCGGACTATTGCTTACCGCTGTGTGTGCATCATCCTTCGAGCTTCCCGACGTTTCTACGGTCGTGTCCTGGTTTGATCATTTTACTTTTATGCCCTTGTGGACTTTGTAGTTAGATTTTTGTACTCTGTTATATTCGCGTCTTATAGCGTGCTCTCTTAGTTGTGCTTTGTTATACTCGCGTTTTTAGGCGTGCTCCCTTAGTTGTACTTTGTTATACTCGCTCCCTTAGTTGTACTTTGTTATACTCGCAATTTTGGCGTGCTCCCTTTGTTGTACTTATTAAATACAAACATTCACTATTTCTGTTTCTTGGTCTGTGATTTGGATCCGCATCAACGGCTTGCCGTTCACAACAACCCTGACCTATTTAAAAAAAAAAACAATACAATAAATTAGCACCAACATGTTTCCATAGACCATTACAATTCATAACATTTCCACTATAACTTACGATTCATCGTGCTGCGTTTGTCTCTCAACATAATCAGGTCCACAGAAAGCTGGGTGTCCAGATGCCACTTGGCTGCTGTTCCTCAACAATCGAAAAGATATCAACATTAACCCATTAGAAATGTTTATAAAAATTGTTGTCTTATAGGCAGTCTCAATCACCTTTATTTGTAAAAATTAATCGCCCACAATAACAAATTACTTCTCTCAAAAAATAATCCACTTAATAACTCCGTTACCACATTGTAAGAAGCAGACAAACTAGAGTTTCAACGAATAATACTTATTCGCGACCACACAACAGAACGAGACTGGCGTAAAACGCTCTGCTTAACGTAGCTGAGCCAAGATAGCCAACATGAGACGAAGCTCTGAAGGATGCAGGCGTGGAATCCAACAAGGGCCGCTCATAAAACAAGTTCTGGGGTGAGAGCAAAAACAAGTCATGAGCCGATGATCACAGATAATTATCGAACAAATGCGAGAAACAACTGACCGTGGAACCAGACAAGCTTATCAGGCAACGAGGTGGCGGCGTCCTCTGGCTTTTAAAGATTGTTAATTGACATTGCCAGCACCTATGGCTGCTCCACCCCTTTGACATCCAACCTGTAATCAGAATTAAAAACACGAACACCACCCCACCTCCCCAGACAATAACATCCTATTGTACCCCTAGGGTCAAAGATGCTTAAATTAACTGATTAAAGAACAACAAAACTATGTACAGGGTGTCCTCAGATTACCTACAGTACGACATTTCGACTTCAAGATACCCGTGCCTAATCCACCATATGGTCCTGAAGGGGAATATTGGAATGTGTTGCTTTCAACCTATCAAGCTGACTCCGCAAAATAGTGAACATAACATGTTTTCTCGTCAAACCGTGTGAAGGGAATGTGTTATTCAACCTTATCAAGCTGCAAGGTACAGCCTGACCGCAAAATCAAAAAGGGAGTAAGGATTCTCGAAGGCCGTAGGCCGTGCGAAACGTCTAAGGGAGATCCAAACATTCTCAGAAGCCGTGTGAAACTCGAACGGGAGGGGAAGTTACGAGGCGCAGTACTTGCTATAAAGAAGCGATGGCGACAAGTACAATTAGAGTCCGCTGTGGGATTATGCGCGGTCGCCCAGCCTTGGTATTTCTTCGCTCACTATTACTGAGGACGCCCGGCTCTCCGTCCTTCCAGCACACGGTAATGAGATTTATGTTATTGCATGTAATCTATGAGCTGAAATACATTTGTTGCTTGCTTGTACACTTTATACTGTGGGTTAAATAAAATGTGCCGCTTGTTTAACGCAGTGAAGTGTTATTGTTTGTTGTCCATGTAAGTTGCCGATTCTCCACGATCCTATATAGGCCATATTATTACAGTAATTGATTATTAACTGTGATAGGCTTAACAATTGTGATACTGTAATTGATTATAAGCAGTGTCTACTACCCATTGTGATACTGTATTTGATTATAAGCAGTGTCTACTCAAAGAATACTTGTCTGAGTGGATATAACAGACCAGTTAACCCATTGTAGCCTGGTGATTGAGTATAAACCTCGCTACTATTCATTTGCATTGATACTGTGATTGATCATAAGCAGTATCAGAATTGTTTCAAAACAATTTTGGCGTCACGGTGGACAGGATTTACGGAGAACTGCGACTTGGACATGGCTTGTTGTTTGAGTAAAAGTAAAACTTTGGATGAACCCGAAGGGGGTTTTGCTGACTGCGTCTCGGGGATGCCGGGGTGGGACAGTCATGAGTATAGAGAAATTGGGAAATTGTTAACGCGGAATGGGGGACGCCCTGGTCCGTGGGTTAACATGACAACAGGGGCCAGCCCGACGTCAGTCAAAGATTTACTGACTCAGGTTGTGGTCCGAAAAAGAGCGCCTTTAGGGGGTGTACGAAAAATGATGTGGATTTGTGCAGAAGCATGGAAAGATCGTAACTCCTCGTTGGGAAAAAGAACCGTGGAATGGAATTGCGTCGTGTTTGCGCGGATGCGATGATCGTCCCGATACGTGGATTCGTTAGGGGATTGTACTACACATGACGTCAGATAAATAGGAATTTCTGTGGATCTGTGTTGACAGTTAGTTCGTCATTGACCTCAAATTGTATGTTTTTTATGTTTGGTCTGTTGTGAGCCACTGGTAGAATGTACGGTAATTCTGATTTGTATTTGAAATTGTGCTGTCCTGTATGATAAGCCATTGGGGATGGTTGTTATTGTGTGACTGAACGTGAGGCTGCGTCGCGTCATGATTCTTTTTTGCGAGGCTCATGTGTAATAGTTGAACGTTTATTGTGTGTGTATAATTGTAGTTATTGTCGCGTGACTGATTATGATTTTTTGCGTGGGATCGTGTGTGAATAGCTGACCGTTTACTGCGCAAAATGGGAAGAAGGGAACGTTTTTCAACATGAGGAGTGCGGCCCTTCGGTGGCCCCTATTTGCAACATGGGGTCCTCGACGGCATTCGCTGGGTTTTTGCCCAAATTGATTATAAGGGGAGGTTGTAATTGCAGCTGGGAATATTCCAGCCTTTTCCTTATATTATTTAGGATAAAATTGAGAAACAAATTGGGAAAACAGGTAAAACAAAAATGATTTTGAAATGGAATTTCATTAGAGATGAGAATAGATTGTTGAGCTCCATTGAAACTTATAGAATGTTAAGGGGAATTAATTTAATTATCAACAAGCTCATGGATTAAACTGTGTTTAGACATTTGATTAACTGATTAATCGAATATGACTGAGGGTGGGGACAGCTGCATGCCAGCATCTGCCTGATCAACAGATGATGGTATTCCAGTTCCCGCCCAGAAACTCAAAACAACAAGGATTATTGATAGTGTTGACAAATTATGTTAATGGGAACAGTGATAAAGTGATTATTCACCTTGATGCAGCTGTAACAGTTGAGGTGTGGTATTGGCAACTTAAGGGTTAATAATGTACACTTACTGTCATGAGTTGCTTTATTGATAACTTGAACACTGTCATGAGTTGCTTTATTGACAACTTGAATTTGACTGTCATGAGTTGCTTTATTGATAATTTGAATTTGAAATTTTTTCTTAAGGAATTTTGAAGATACGAAATATTGTCTAGGCTTACGGCTTTTGGATCGCATGCTGATGGAATTTGGCTGTCTTTGTTCGGCTGTGATGTCAGTGGCTAATAGACAATTCTAGATTTTGTCGTCACGTGGAATAGTGGCCAATTTTGTAATGAGTGACCATGGCAAAATTTATAATGTATGTAATTACAGGAAATTACAAAAGACGGAATTGAACAATCTGAAGAGAGAAGTGAATATTGGCGCTTCGCCAAGTGGAAATAATTATAACGATTTTGACTTTGCGATGTTAGAAAGAAGGTGCTTTTTGTGCCATCAAAGGGTACATTTAGCCAGGGAATGTGAGTGGAAGACATACAGGACAACTTATAAGATTGCAGAAACCGCCGAGTTACCTGTTCGAGCTACTCCGGGTTTACCTAGATCTGGATTGTCACTTAAAGGGGTAACTATACTTGCTGGGGGTTATTGATGCTGATTATCAAGGCGAATTGGGGGTTGTAATATACAATTTGACTTCAGAACCGTTTATTGTGAAATCTGACGGGAAAAATTGATACAAAAATGTGTCTGGTCCGAAGCGTTTGAAATCTCTTCTGCTTCTTCCAGCCTGACAATTGATAATGTGATGTGGAGGCGGTTTATTGGGACATCTACTGGGAGATCGCTACGGCTCTGCATGGTGGAGGACGCTCGGGGAGCCCGGAGTCCAAGGAAGGTCGTCCCTGCTCCTCTGGACCCCCCCCCCCCCCCGCCCCCTGCACCCCAGGAGTCAACAATACAGGAAGGGTTCGCAGGGCTCCCATGGTGGCTGCAGGATGCCTCATCACGGTCACGTCTGAAACACCTGTCGGTCGGTCTGTGGCATCTCGACAACAAAACGTGTCACATGACCGAGGTCACGTCTGACCTATGGATCTCGAACAGCACGGAAGTTCGAGGGATCGGATGAATTGCTCCTGTTCCTTTGGATCCCCCTTCTGGTCCCTTTGCCCCCTTGTTTGCCCCCTTTGTCCCCAGATTGAAGAAAACGCACACGGAGATTCACTGGATCGTCTTGTTTCCCCCTTTCCCCACATGTGCCGCACGGAAACAGCGTGCATGGTACGACACCCTTCTGGGTGGAACCGGAACCGTGTTAAGCATCTCTAACACGATTGATGGAGAAGTCACCAGAACTATGTTGTCTAACACCGGAAGTGACATTGCGCACGGTCTCTCGACCGTAGGGCTTTGGATGCCCACATCTATCGCGCCTCATGAAGAAGCGGCGTCTTTATTCTTAGCACAATTGTCATGGGATAAAGGGATGTGGGATGCAACACAAGAAGTATTAACACCTATAATTGATACATGTACACCTTTGACACAATCAGTGATAACTACGAAAATGCACTGGAAAGTGGTATTCCCTGTTTTTCCATCGTGTGCTCGGAGGAAGAGAGAGTGGTATGACACGTTGTTAGGGGGAACGGGAATGTTATTGGGGGTATCCAATACCATTGATAATGAGGTAACGCGATATAAATTAGCTGGAACCGGACAGGGAACTCATGATGCCCTACTAAAAGTAGGAATGTGGCTTCCTAATTCAATAGTGGGACAAAAAGAAAATGCTAAATTATGGCAGGACGTATTTAAATGGGAACTGAATATATGGAACGCCACTAGCAGTGTTTTAACCAACGTGACTAAACAGCTAAACTGGACCACATGTAGCATACAATACCTACATGCACAGGCGCAGAAGGAGCGTTTTGTACGAATGATGACTACAGGGAATTACCGGGAGTGGCGAAGTGTTTGGAATATATCCTCTGAGTTATGGTTACAGTTACATTCGGAATATACGATTTGTAATACGACCGAATGTAGGGGATATTGGACACAATACACAGTAACCTCAAACGTTACCGTATGTAAATTCCAGGTATTACCCGTAATAACTGAACTAGGCTATTGGTTTTTGCATATAGAAGGTGAATGGTTTAATTCGGGAACGAACCAAACCTTTAATACCGATCTTTGCGAGAACACAGATAAAGGACTAGCTTGTAAATTGCATCACGAATTTGTTAATCCTTGCTTAACAAAAGTAGACTTCGCCTTATGCGATTGGTCAAGGGAACCGAGTAGGGACATTTTGTGGCAGGTGGGACCACATACCCTTTGTGTGGCCACTGCCCAAAATCACTCCATGTTGCCAACGGTTCCATTTGTAGGATGCCTACGTAATGTTCGTTTCTTTCAGTGGGGAAACGGGACGTATTGGTTGACAAATTACACAGTTGCTAGCCGGTTTACGGCTGTGCAATGGGAAGTGTTACATACACCATGGCAAATCTCTTTGGAGCGTTTCAAATGCGCATTGGAACAATCCACTGAGATAAAGAAATTGATTAACTCACATGCGTCCAATGTTTCCCAGCTGATGGTATCAACATTAATGGCTAAAGGAGAAATTTTGCATGCTGCTAAAATTATTCAGCAACAATCTGCTCATCATTGGTGGGACATATTTACAGGATTATCACAAACTGCTAGAGTAACGCTGCTTCCACCAATGATTTTAGTCTTAATCGCTATTGCTTTAACTACGCTATGTAATATTGGAATTTGTTGCTATGTCAAACGTCTAGAGGACCAGGTTGCCCGGAAAATATTTCATCAGTTAGAATTATGAGGGTACTGGTAGAAACAATAGACTTAGACGGGGTAGATGCATGCGTAGTAACTATAACTACTGAAGAAGGGGGGCATATCTTGGACTACCAAGATATGAGGGGTGGATTCTTTTATCGCCGTATAGAGCGACACCCTGACCGTGTAAATATGCTTATAGCCGCGGTGTATGAAATAGTAACCGATGCTAATTTGTGGGGGGATCCCTGGTTTCAATGGATTCAGCAAAATTGGAGACATTATACAGTAGGATTAATAAATTAGAGTTGATTTGGTTTAAAACACCAGGAGTGGAATGTAAGACAAGGCCCCAAAGCCTTATATAAAGGAATGTTGTTTTTAACCTCATCAACTAACATCAAGCTGCAAGGTAACATAAATCGGAATGTGTTGTTTTCAACCTATCAAGCTGACTCCGCAAAATAGTGAACATAACATGTTTTCTCGTCAAACCGTGCAAAAGGAATGTGTTAAGTTTGCACAAGGCCTAATTAATTAATCAGGACTCGGCTTGATGTGGTTGAAAGCACCAGGAGTGGAATGAAGGGGAATATTGGAATGTGTTGCTTTCAACCTATCAAGCTGACTCCGCAAAATAGTGAACATAACATGTTTTCTCGTCAAACCGTGTGAAGGGAATGTGTTATTCAACCTTATCAAGCTGCAAGGTACAGCCTGACCGCAAAATCAAAAAGGGAGTAAGGATTCTCGAAGGCCGTAGGCCGTGCGAAACGTCTAAGGGAGATCCAAACATTCTCAGAAGCCGTGTGAAACTCGAACGGGAGGGGAAGTTACGAGGCGCAGTACTTGCTATAAAGAAGCGATGGCGACAAGTACAATTAGAGTCCGCTGTGGGATTACGCGCGGTCGCCCAGCCTTGGTATTTCTTCGCTCACTATTACTGAGGACGCCCGGCTCTCCGTCCTTCCAGCACACGGTAATGAGATTTATGTTATTGCATGTAATCTATGAGCTGAAATACATTTGTTGCTTGCTTGTACACTTTATACTGTGGGTTAAATAAAATGTGCCGCTTGTTTAACGCAGTGAAGTGTTATTGTTTGTTGTCCATGTAAGTTGCCGATTCTCCACGATCCTATATAGGCCATATTATTACAGTAATTGATTATTAACTGTGATAGGCTTAACAATTGTGATACTGTAATTGATTATAAGCAGTGTCTACTACCCATTGTGATACTGTATTTGATTATAAGCAGTGTCTACTCAAAGAATACTTGTCTGAGTGGATATAACAGACCAGTTAACCCATTGTAGCCTGGTGATTGAGTATAAACCTCGCTACTATTCATTTGCATTGATACTGTGATTGATCATAAGCAGTATCAGAATTGTTTCAAAACAGGTCCCCACTGCCATATTTTCTGGTTAGCTAATGCATAGTGCTTGTCTGTATTTGTCCGCCGAGAGTATCAATTAGGACTGCAGCTAGCAAGTATTTTTCCAAGAGTATTCAATTGAAAATTCTATCAATTAATCATATAATCATATAAAACATTTTTTAGGTAGACGCAATTATAAATATACATGACACAAGACATTTCACCTATTATTGAACCATTTTCAGACAATCAATGTCTTTATTTTTGATGTACATTGTTGAAAACGGACAACAATTGCCTCTCAGATGTGACTAAGAAAAAAAAAAAACAAATTCACGGTTTTCACTCAAAAAGCTTCTGGATCTTATATAAATGTTTTTTTTTTTTTTTTTAACATAATAATGGCATTACGCTTGATAACACACATCACTTAAAAGTTGTGTTTTCCCCACGTGTTTCAACTGAATTTATTTGTGTCAAGCCATTTTTAATTTCTACATAATGACGTTTTAAGTTAGTATAAATTTTAAGTCCTGATAGGATTTTGAGTTTTTGCAGTGTTCAAAATAAATACCCGATACCTGCTGTATTAGAGCACGCTGTTCACCAGTGCTACTTTCTCTATGCATGTGACGTCAGTGCGTTGTCCCGCATTAATAACAGTCTGGGCAAAACGTGATGCTTACAGCTTGCTAAATTAAACTATTCCTCGAGATGAATAAAATTACTCGGATCAGTTTTTAAACTCCAGGTTCAGCTGTAGTATCAATGCCTTTTTGCCCTCCGTCTTTTATGGCGTTATATTTGTGTCACAATTCTGAGCGATTCGCGCCATTTTTCAATTCGTCATAACAAGAGAACGAGGCCACCGATACACGTGGCGGGCTATCTTACAAAAATTCCTTGTACAGTTTGGCTTACCAGCCACACACAGATGCACAATTTGGTCACTAGAACCGAGGATTTTTAAAAACTCCCACTAATGTAAAAATGTGCGTATTCTGCCTTAGATGCGGCGTCATGTGTACATTGTAAATAGGAACTATTGTTGTTTTGATGTAGTTTTTGGTGTTTTGATGTAGTTATGCCGGTGAAAAATAAACGTCAACTCAGATGAGTTCAACAAACTAAATTCTGTGCTTTACAAGGTTTGAGAAAAGTGGAATTTAACAGATTGAAAGCCGTTGGGTTTTTTTTTTCCAGTCAAAACGATAACATCAGCAATAGCGGCTGATGCTAACATGCTAACGATTCTGGTCAGCTCACGTGGCAAGGGCTAAACACACTACATCGTTGACCCATTTTACTTTTTGCTGTGTTTACATTCTAAGACTAAACTTACGCTCACAGAGGATTTGGAATTTTACAACATCACAAAAACATTGCAAATGTATTAAAAAACATGTAATGCACATATGTAAACACATCATCAACCGTGCGCGATTGCGACCCGTTTTAACGGTTCACTAACATCTCACGAGGCAACAAATAAACAGATGAAACACGATTGTTGAACCATTTTACGTTTTGTCATTTAGTGAGCTAGAATGCACACCAAGAAATATATACAGTATATAAATGCTACATTAACTACTATTTCTCTGTCAAAACGTTTGCCACATGGCACATTATTGAATGTAAACGCCACGTTTGAAACTACATACACAAGGCTGCAAAAAAACAAACATTACGCTAATCAAATCAAATGACGATTCCACTAACCCTGTCACCAAACAAATCTGTAGAAGCGAAGAAAACCTGTCTAATAAAAAGACTTTTTTTCCTCAAAAGTGAATAAAACTTTTGAAATCCCACAGAGTTGTCGACAAGAGTCGTCACCGTGCAAGGTTAGAAAGGAATGCCCTCAACACGTCCAAACAGCTTTATACAAACGACGTAAAATCTTAAGCCAATCACATTAAAGATAAGCTTGAGGAACGCCCACCGAGCACCAAGTCGGACGTGAATGAGAACTGAAGATAACGTATGTGGGAGGCGTGGCCCCATTTGAGAAGCCTTTCCTGCCGGAGTCATAGTAAATAATAGTCAAAAAGGGCTTAATGGACATGGATAAGGCTACGCTCATACCACAGGCCTTAATGCACGAATCCGATTTTATCGTTATTTTCCGACTCGAGTGCTGCATTAACTTGACGGTCTGAGCTGGACAAGTCGCATAGAAGTGGACCATTTCAAATCCGATCTGGGTCACTTTCATATGTGGTTTAAATCCTATCTGAGCCGCATTTTTCCTGAATGTCACGCGCGGTCTGAACGATCAAGTCTCCGAAATCGGAATTCATGCGGCAATTACAGTACGTCATTAAAGAGCGACAGAGACGACGCGCTACGGTAGCGGTGCAGCTGTGCGTTAGCGCCTAGTTTGCCTTGAACACTGCTTTTTGGGAAGGGTCGGGCTTGACAAGTCATAGAATAATTAAAGAGGAGGATAAAGCCTGAGTTATGTTCCCGGGTTACGGTGACTGCGCAGCAACTATGGCGTCCTTCGATATTCGATGGTTCTCCGGCAAGGTGACGCGTTGCTCTGTAATTCACCGCGAAGCCACTAGATGGGTGTGGCGTTATGTTTGTACGGTTATGGGGCATGATTGTTGACTTCCTCTTGTCTAGCTTAACGGAGAAAAAATAAATAAACAATGCAAGATGGAAGGCTTGAATGTAGATCTTCAGCTCATCAACACTGAATAAATGTTGATCATACGAATGTTGAGGCGCAGGCGACGCAGAAGACGGTTTCGAGGCGGTCTGTCCAACTTTTGTTGCCGCATAGAGAGTTCTAGCCTCAGGCGGAAACCAGCTAGCTGGGGTGACTAGCTTCAAACTGGCGTCGAGCACTGCGTGCAGCGTTTTGTCCGAGGTCTGCAAAGCCCTCCAGCCCGATTTGTTTGCCGTGTCCTACGACCAGCCAGTGAGAAGCCAAAGCGGATTTCTGGCTTCTATGGAACTTTCCAAACTGCGTTGGAAGCCCTAATGTTAATGTTATCATAAACTAATAAACTCATAGCACTCTCAATCAGTGATGATGTGGTTTGTTATTTGTTTGTTGTTTGTTAAAAAAATAAACATAAAAAAAAACTCTTTTGACACCAAATCTGTGCTTTATTCTTCATATACTTGAAGTGTGACACGTAAATAAGTCACAGGCTCACAGCAAACAAAGGTACACAATAAATGATGAAGTGCACTAACCAAAAATACGACATAAAGTGATAAAAAGCTGGCAGTTTTTGGCCGACTGGGTCAAACACTCGAACACACACATGCTTGTCTCGTGGTTCCTTCTTTTTTTTTTTTTTCCTTATTCAATCGCTGGCTGACCTCCAGCCAAGTATTTTCAGCAATCTCCTCCCACGAATTGCTTGTCATTTGGCAATCTTCATAATGTTTTGACATTGCAGAAGTTGTTGTACTTGCTCTTCGTTGATACTCTCATCACCTTGGTCCATTTTTGCGTGTAGAAAAATAATCTAATTCAATAATCTTGTGACGTTACGAAAAAATGTAACAAAATGGCTCAGTGGCGCGCCCTTGAATTGAGGCGAGTTTCGAGCAAGTTAGGTTCTCATGAGATTCCGAGAGGGGGACAATCTGCCACAACCCTGACCTGCGTGCCGTCCGAGTTGCGCCAAACTGCGAGGGCCCGTTCAGTCCTGCTTGCAGGCCTAGTTTTGGTTTATTTTCTCTGATTGGGAGGTTTAGTACATCATGTCCATTTAATTTTACTGACCCCCAGAAAATTCAGATTTGTTTCAATTTGAAAGCTTTATGTGGTCCTTAAACGTAATCATAAAAAAATTGAACATTTAAATAAAATATATATGGCGGAAAGCACTCAGGTGACTTGAAGTTCCGCTCTGAGACCCCCAATTTAGCTACATTTAAAAATTGTCCGATACAGTGGGGCAAATAAGTATTTAGTCAACCACTAATTGTGCAAGTTCTCCCACTTGAAAATATTAGAAAGGCCTGTAATAGTCAACATGGTTAAACCTCAACCAGGAGGGACAGAATGTGTGGGGGGGAAAACGAGAAGATCATATTGTTTGATTTTTAAATAATTTATTTGCAAATCATGGTGGAAAATAAGTATTTGGTCAATACCAAAGTTCATCTCAATACTTTGTTATGTACCATCTGTTGGCAATAACGGAGGCCAAACGTTTTCTGTAACTCTTCACAAGCTTTTCACACACTGTTGCTGGTATTTTGGCCCATTCCTCCATGCAGAACTCCTCTAGAGCAGTGATGTTTTGGGGCTGTCGTTGGGCAATACGGACTTTCAACTCCCTACTCAGATTTTCTATGGGGTTGAGACCCGGAGACTGGCTCGGCCATTCCAGGACCTTAAAATGCTTCTTACAAAGCCACTCCTTTGTTGCCCTGGCTGTGTGTTTGGGATCATTCCATGCTGAAAGAACCAGCCACGTGTCATCTTCTATGCCCTTGCGGATGGAAGGAGATTTTCACTTCTACATCTCTCGATATATAGCCCCATTCATTCTTTCCTTTACACAGATCAGTCGTCCTGGTCCCTTTGCAGAAAAACGGCCCCAAAGCATGATGTTTCCACCCCCATGCTTCACAGTGGGTATGGTGCAATTCAGTATTATTTTTCCTCTAAACAAGAGAACATGTGTTTCTACCAAAAAGTTCTATTTTGGTTTCATCTGACCATAACACATTCTCCCAGTCCTCTTCTGGATCATCCAAATGCTCTCTAGCGAACCGCAGACGGGCCTGGACGTGTACTTTCTTCAGCAGGGGGACACGTCTGGCAGTGCAGGATTTGAGTCCCTGGCGCCGCATTGTGTTACCGATAGTAGCCTTTGTTACTGTGGTCCCAGCTCTCTGTAGGTCATTCACTATGTCCCCCTGTGTGTTTCTGGGATTTTTGCTCCCCGTTCTTGTTATCATTTTGATGCCATGGGGTGAGGAGGGAGGTGAGAGTCCGTGTTGCCCAACGACAGCCCCAAAAAATCACTGCTCTAGAGGAGATCTGCATGGATGAATGGGCCAAAATACCAGCAACAGTGTGTGAAAAGCGTGTGAAGAGTTACCAACAAAGGGTACATAACAAAGTATTGAGAAGAACTTTTGGAACTTTTATAGACCAAATACTTATTTTCCACCAGGATTTGCAAATAAATTCTTTAAAAATCAAACAATGTGATTTTTTTTTTTTTTTCCACATTCTGTCTCTCATGGTTGAGGTTTATCCATGTTGACAATTACAAGCCTCTCTAATATTTTCAAGTGGGAGAACCTGCACAATTAGCGGTGGACTAAATACTTATTTGCCCCACTGTATGCATGTGTGATACGTCATTGGAAAGTTTAAAATCTCAATTAAAAAAAAAAAAAAATTAAACAGCAAAACCCTAACTGGAGGTGAGAGCATGCGAGAGCATAATTAAAGACGCCATGATTTTAACGAGATATTATCGCGTACTTAACTCTTTTCAATCCAAAACCTCCATGTGGCATTCATCACCGAGTGTCAAGACACAGCTGTGAATGGCCAGAGCCGGAGTTTCGGGGGATATTATGGGTAAAACATGGTAATAAAACAAGGGTCGCGATGCAGAAATCGCAGACATCAAAGAGTGGTTGAGATGATCTTTTTCATATATTTACCCTTTTAAACGCTTTTTTTTTCTTCATTTTTTTCTTTGTTTGGATCTATTATTTATCAACTAAAATATTGGGGAAAATGTGACAGTAACAAAAAAAAAAAAAAAAACAATTAAGCGGTAGTTATGCGGTAGATATCCGTAACTTATTTACAGACACCATTTTTTTTCATTGTGGCGTAATTTGTTTAAAAGTTTAAAATATGAATAATTTCTTAAAGTCGTTTTTTTTTTTTAAACTAAATATTAGACATCAATTAATGATTCTAAGTTAAAAATGACAGACATTTGGAATAATAAATACGATTACTTACCTTCTTTTTATGGCTAGGTTGAAACAAAAACGGTTCCACAACGTCTGTAAACGGGGGTTTCCAGGGTAAAATGGACAAATTAAAAATAGTTCAGGGACTTAATGCTCCATGAATCTGCTATAGCAGCATATAGACATATTGTTCTATCAAACACAAGAGTTCCGCCATATGCAAAATATATAACCGAAAAAACAGAGAAGGCTGAAAAAGCAGTTTCTGCTCTTGCACCCCTCTTTAAAATAAACTGCTGTATTTTAAGCCGTAAGAACTATTGTGTTTGATAGAACAATATGTTTATATGCTGCCATAGGAGATTCATGGCGCATTAAGTCCCCAAACTATTTTTAACTTGTCCGTTTTACCCTGAAAACCCCCGTTTACAGACATCGCACAACCGCTTTTGTTTCAACCCAGCCATAAAACGAAGGTAATTAATTTGATTTATTATTCAAAATGTCTGTCGTTTTTGGCTTAGAATCATTAACTGATGTCTCATATTTCGTTTAAAAAAAAAAAAAACGACTTAAAAAATTATTCTCTCGTATATTTTAAACTTTTAAACAAGTTATGTCACAATGAAAAAAAATGTAAAAAAAAAAACGGATATCTACCTCATAACTATCATAACCTCATAACTATCGCTTATTTGAATTTTTTTTGTTAATAAATAAAAATAAAATAAATGAATAATCGATCTTAACAAAGAAAGAAAAAAAAAAAAAAACGTTTAAGAGGTTAAATATATGAAAAAGAACATCTCGACCACTCCTTGATGTCTGCGATTTCTGCATCACGACCCTTGTTATATGACCATGTTTCACCCATAAAATCCCCCAAAAATCCGGCTGTGGCCATTCACATCTGTGTTTTGACACTCAATGATACATGCTACATGGAGTTTTTGGATTGAAACAAGGTACAGTAAGTACGCTATAATACCTCGCTAAAGTCAAGGGCGTCTGTAATTCTGCTCTCGCATGCTCTCCCCTCCAGATAGGGTTTTGCTGTTTAAAAAACATTTTAAAAATGCCCTCCTGTTAAAAAATTTTCTTCCCCCAGAAAACTGAGATTTTAAGCTTTCAAATGATGTATCACACATGCATATTGGACAATTTTGAAAGTTGGCCAAATTGGGGGTCTCAGAGCAGAACTTCAAGTCACCTGAGTGTTTTCCGCCATATATATGTTCTCTAATTTGTATCATAAATGACACATTAAGCATTACATATAGTTCTCGAGGTATAACAAATACAACTAAAGAGAGACTGAGCACAAAAAGGTGGTAAACATTTTTTTTACTTCAATGAAGTGCAGAAATGCTTTTCTCAAATGTGATACATTTGGCAGTACAGTTTATGTGCACTTTGGACTTATTTTTGATCATTTATCTACGTTAGGCTACTTATTTCCTTTTACTATAAAAAGGTCTATGTCTGTGTTATCTTCAAAATATATTCCATTTCACGGTGCATCATGTAAGTCATTTGTACTTATTTTGTTTCTGTATGTCACTTTAAATGTAATGCAGTAACCTAATGCATGTGCATGCAAGAAATTCTAGCCACTTTCACCCCTGCTTGTGACAAGTAGTTTTGCTTCAGCTTTTGACACCAACCTTGAGAAAAAAAATTCTCACAATGCACTTTGAATTGGCTCTGGAAAATACTGTCAAAGTTGTACCTCAACAGGTATTTGTATTGACAAACATGTAATACACATGTTAAATAATGAATAAATAGACTGCCAATCACTCTATTTCATTCCTGCTGACCGCCAGAGGGCGTTGCTGAACGCACTGAATGATTTCGGTGAAGAACTACACCTCCCATGGTCCATATAGGAGAAATGATAACGCTACGATCGCACTGTTGATTTTTTTCCCTATAATGTCAAAATATAGATTGAGTTATATAAGAGAAACATCTTTATCTTGAAAGGGAAGTAGTAATTTGGGCTGTTTTTGTTGTTTATTCTTGAAATGGGCGGGTTTTACGGTGTGATTGGGCTGAAGACTGTCTTTCCCATCATGCAATGCTGGTCAGAAATTAAACAGACCAGAGAGTCTGGCTGAGGGATGGAGGGACGATTGATGAGTGGAGTGTGAGTTTCTGTAAGGTGATTTTAGATTGTGCTGTTGAGTGTGTTCCCAGAAAGACAGGGCATAGAGCAAGACCTCCTGTTCCTTGGTGGAACCTAAACTGTGAGGAAGCTATTAAGGCTAGGAATCAAATGTTTAGACAGCTTAGGAAGTTCCCAGTGGAAGGCAATGTAATTGAGTTTAAAAGGTTGAGGGCCAAGGCAAGAAGAGTGATTAAGCAGGCTAAAAGGGACTGCTGGAGGAGTTATTGTGGAAAGCTTGGGTCAGAAAGCACAATTACGGAAGTCTGGAGAGCTGTCCATCGCATGTCTGGAATCACACGAAGCTCAGGAATACCTATCCTTGAGAATAGGGGAAGGACTGTTGTAACAAATATTGAAAAGGCTAGAGTATTTGAGTGTAAATTTAAGGATGTCCATAGTGGGGAGAATTTGGGGACAGAGGGGTTGAATAAACGTAATGAAACTTTGCAGCATAATTGGCATAAATTGGAGTTTAATAATGATCACTCTGATAGGTACAATTTGTTTTTCTCAATTGGGGAACTTAAGAAGGCCATTAATAAGGGAAGAAGAACAGCTCCCGGCAAGGACGAGATCAGTTATGACATGTTAAAAAGGGTGGGAGATAGCGTTCTGTGTGAACTGCTTGCCTTGATCAATATTGTGTGGGAGGAGGGATGTCTACCCAAGTCATGGAAGCAGGCAGTTGTTGTGCCAATTTTGAAGCCAGGTAAGGATCCTGAACAGGCAGGCTCATACAGACCGATTGCATTGACCTCTGTGTTTTGTAAGATCATGGAGCGGATGGTGACTGATAGGTTGGTGTATAAGCTGGAGAGTGAAGGAAAGTTCGCAGAGGTGCAAAGTGGCTTTCGAAAGGGTAGAGGAACTATGGATGCTGTGGTGTGTTTGGATTCTGATATTAGAAAAGCCCTTGTTAATAATGAATCTGTGATTGCGGTGTTTTTGGACATAGAAAAGGCTTACGATATGTTTTATTATTTGTTCTATGGAAGGAGGGTTTAATCATAAAAATGTATAATGTTGGTATTAGAGGGAGGTTATTAAATTGGGTTTGGAACTTCCTCCAACATAGGGTCGTTCAAGTGAGGGTGGGAACCTCTCTTTCTGAAGGAGCGGAAATTGACAATGGAACTCCTCAGGGTAGTGTTATCAGCCCAGTATTGTTCAACATTATGGTGAATGACATCTTTAAGGAGGTGGGTCAGGGAGTGGGCACGTCACTTTTTGCAGACGATGCCGGAGTTTGGAAGAGAGGGCGTAATTTGAGTCACATTTTTGCTCAAATGCAGGCTGTCCTGGATAAAATTGTCAGGTGGGGAGAGAAATGGGGTTTTAAATTATCTGTGGATAAGTCTAAATGTATGTTGTTTGGCAATAAGAAGTTAAGAGATCACCAGAGTTTGCTGATGTATGGTAAACCGATTGAAAAAGTTAAAGATTTTAAATTCTTGGGAGTTATTTTTGATGAAAAGCTTACGTGGAAAAAACATATTGAAAGTGTAGTGTCGAAGTGTGAAATAGTTATTAATGTCTTGCGAATGCTTTCTGGAAGCGCATGGGGGGCCTCTAGGGAAACTCAGCTAATGATTTATAGAGCAATAAAAAAAGATTATTGGCCAGCTCCTGTCATTTATGCAAATGACCTTTTGATGGATGACGTAAGCAACGTCCCTTTTGTGCAACAGTCAAAAATATGGTATTGTTAGGTGTTCCTTTTGACACCTGTTAAAGAACTATGGTTATTGGGTGTCTCTGAAGTCTGGTTCGTGTGTAGGTGTGAGAGGAAACCTGTGGAGCTGAGGCGCCAGGGTGTCTGTGCGGCCAGTGGGGGGTCCGCCATGCAGGTGTTGCGCGGAGGGTCTTTGCTGAGAAGAATAGTTGAGACATGTCCAGACAGCCCCCCTATGTAGGCCCACGTGATCTTCGTGGGGTGGGACCAGCGAATAGGTTAGTTTAGCCTTGCAATGCTAAACAGTTATTTTCGTTAGCCTACCTTAACAGTGCGCTGCGACGGACCTTTCCTCCCCGGCTGTGGACCAATTTCCCAGGCTTTGACGGTTTTGTTGAGCTATACGTTTTAAAAGTCTTACATGAGTGCCTTTTCTAGATTTTTCTAACTCAACAGTGTTTTTGATCTTTTCCCAAACAGCGTCACCACATCTACTCTAAAGCACAACGTCTGTCAAGTTTGCTTGAACATTTCAACGCTGCTGATACTGTTTTTTTTTTTGGTACAACATCACCTAGGTTTGATTTATTTTCACAAGAGCATTTGATAGTTAGCATGCTTTATGTATACTGTTTTTTTTGGGGGTACAACTTCACCCTACTTTATTTATTTATCTTACAAGAGTTTTTGATAGTTAGCATGCTCTATTTAATGAAAAGCATCCAAATAACAGTTAAATAGCGACCTACCAACAATGTTGCAGTTTTTGGAGAGTCTTCAGAAGATGCATCTTCCTTGCGTTGCCGCGGGAGACTGATTTGACACATGTTTCAATACACATTGCGAATCTCCGCCCCCCACTTTTGAGTCGGCCTATGTCGCATTGTGGTGGGCGTGAAAAGCTGATGACATAGACCAGAAACCCTGCCTCTGTAAACATGAACGCCATGCCCCTGAAACGTGATACAATTTCCAAACCTGAATGTTTGACCGTAAAGTAGATTTAATGTTTGAATAACTGCAGACATAGCCACTCTATTAACGTATGTGAGTTTTTTCTGCCACGGTAGATCTGTTTCTAAAAAGTCAATGTGTCTGTAAGGGCTATAAGTTAAGAAATGACGAACACATTCTTAATATCAAGATGACGGAAAAACAACAGGTTGTTGTATTGCGCAGTTTCATTACAAATGTGATAGTTCAAGAGAATCAAACTTAAGGCGGGACCCTAATCAGTAGCAAAAATAAAAAATTAAATAATGCATTGGATATTTTAAAAACACACAGCAGCTGAGCTGTATTATTAACCGTCTCTGATAATACTGCGTTACATAGAAGCTTACATTCGTGTGTAACAGAATGTAGTATATCTGATTCAGATAAATATGAAATGTTTTAAAATACTGTCTATCGTGTTCTAATTCTTCAATCAGTAAGTATAAACATCTTTGATATGAAAGATATAACGTGTAGAACATGAAAAGTACAACATGAAATAATGAATATAAAAGAATACTCCATCAGAGGTGTTACAAACTGACTCTGTTAACATTAGTATATCTGGAGGAATTTCGTAGGATTCACTACAGACTTCAAAACGCATTGTCCCCAAACTATGTATAATAAAAAAATGTACGATAATTTATGATAACGTAATAATTTCTTAGTTTGTAAGTTTTTAAAGAGTTTAGTCAGCAGTATAAGTAAGTTCAGATCAAATACCGATCCACAAACACATGCAACTAGATAAAACATTTGAGGTGTTAATTTTAACAAGGGGACAGGGGGAAGGCAAAGGTAGGGCCAAGCAAGCAAATTAACATAGAATACTGGAAGGCTTCAGAGCCCAAGACAATTATATATTTAAAAATATCTGCAATGATACTATTGTTATTTCAAAGGATTTCATGAACATTACTTAAGTGCAGTACGCATTTGTTTTGTGCATATATTCATCCATTCCACATCCTAAGAAATGATTCCACATCTTATACAGTTGGTATACCTTCTCTTGGAAAACAAAATCGGTTTGTAAGTGCATAATATGTGCTCTTACGCAAGGCAAACGTTTTCACTTGAAAAGTGCAACAAGCAACAAATACGGTACCTCGAAAAGCATACTGTAAGTTTCTGAACAACGATGAGGGAATTTGTCAGACCATCTTTAACCTTCTGTCCTTTCCTATTCCAAAAGCTACCACTACTTTCATACACTTAACTCATACCAGAGTCAATCCAAGTTAATTAAAACATTATGTTTACTAAGTTCTATTACATTCGTGCTTAACAGAATGTAGTATATCTGATTCAAATAAATATGAAATGTTTTAAAATAGTGTATAGAGTGTTCTAATTCTTCAATCAGTAAATAGAAACATCTTTGATATGAAAGATATAACGTGTAGAACATGAAAAGTAAAACATAAAATATTGAATATAAAAGAATACTCCATCTGAGGTGTTACAAACTGACTCTGTTAACATTAGTATATCTGGGGGAATTTCGTAGGATTCACTACAGACTTCAAAACGCATTGTCCCCAAACTATGTATAATTAAAAAATGTACGATAATTTATGATAACGTAATAATTTTGTAGTTTGTAAGTTTTTAAAGAGTTTAGTCAGCAATATGAGTAAGTTCAGATCAAATACCGATCCACAAACACGTGCAACTAGATAAAACATTTGGAGTGTTAATTTCGACAAGGGGGCAGGGGGAAGGCAAAGGTAGGGCCAAGCAAGCAAATTAACATAGAATACAGGAAGGCTTCAGAGCCCAAGACAATTATATATTTAAAAATATCTGCAATGATACTATTGTTATTTCAAAGGATTTCATGAACATTACTTAAGTGCAGTACGCATTTGTTTTGTGCATATATTCATCCATTCCACATCCTAAGAAATGATTCCACATCTTATACAGTTGGTATACCTTCTCTTGGAAAACAAAATCGGTTTGTAAGTGCATAATATGTGCTCTTACGCAAGGCAAACGTTTTCACTTGAAAAGTGCAACAAGCAACAAATACGGTACCTCGAAAAGCATACTGTAAGTTTCTGAACAACGATGAGGGAATTTGTCAGACCAACTTCAACCTTCTGTCCTTTCCTATTCTAAAAGCTAGCACTACTTCCATACACTTAGCTCATACCAGAGCCAATCCAAGTTAATTAAAACATTATGTTTACTAAGTTCTATTCAAATAAGAGTAAGGTAGTTACATACCAGCTTTGTTAATGAGCATACGAATGCGCAGTTTGATGATGAGTCGTGTTTCTCACTGATAGGATTTACACAAAATAATTTGAAAATACTTTAGCCTTAAAACTATTCATTTAACACACACGGCACCATCACCCCCCACCGTTAGGACCCGCGAAACACCCCCCAACTAGTTACAACATTTGAAGGGTTAATTTAAACAAGGGGACAGGCAAGGGTATTCCGTATGCTAGTAAGGCCTCTGATTTTTACCCATTTCATAGCTTGCTGAAGACTTAAAGATTGTCATTGTTTTTCTTCTTCCTCAAAACCTCTGTTTATTTTGTTTTGATATAGAACTAACTATATGTATTTTTATTACATCCACATCATTTAGCAGTTTAAATTAGTCTTTTTAAAAACTTCAGCTGTAGTCTCAGACGCCAGGCTCTAACTGTTTTCGTAACGCAATTTATGAATTACTTTTTTTGCATAACCACAATAAGTAGGTAAACTTTACAGTTACTTGAATGATAAATACTTAAAGACATCCTGAAGTACCTTCATCAACATGGATTTTTTTTTTCTTTTAAGACATCCATTAGCTAGGTTATTGAAGACACAGAAGATATACTTTTTTCCTACAAAAGCTTTTGTTTTTTAATTGGAGTAATTGCAGATGTTTTTAATATGTCATAAAAAACATGAATTACGACAATAAAACACAACCAAGTCACATTCGCACTATGTAAAAGAATTTCAGTCCCAGTGCTTGTATTTACTTTTTTGAATGGTGATCATTTAAAGAGAATGACCTGAAAATATGTATATTATACAGTAGCAGCTTTTCTGTGATAATGTCTAAGTCAAATTATAGCCCAAATATTGCACGTCTGACTTTAGAACATATGCGGACAAAGGAAGCATGTTTCACAATCCCATGGCCATGGAGATTTTAAACATAGGCAGTGCTCATTTTAAATGTCTTTTTTTTATTTATTTATTTTTTTTCCCCCTACCACTTTTTTTTCTTTGCTTGCGTTTGATTGCATCTAAGCCATCTTTGCCCTACAACGTACAGACCACCTACATTGGCCGACATTTCTCTACTGTCCCATGTTTTGTCAGAATATGATGCTTTGTTATATTACGTTGTGGACTTTTTGCGAGTAAGACTGCAATGCCGAGGAGATACAAATACTATAACGCTGTTGCAACACTTATTCCGTCTTCGGTAGGTTTTAAAACAAAAATACTCAAGGCGGAGACGGTGGAACCGACTCGGGCGTAGGCGTCGCAGCGCCACCATCAGGCAATCGCCTACATCAAGAGGTTTCTTCGCGACGACAACAGTTTTGGCGACTTGTTCGACAAAGACGTTGAGATGGCGCGCTTGCAAAAGCTGCTTAAAAGTACCGTTTAACCCATTCATTTAGCTATCTACACGTTTACATTGTGAAAATCCATTCATTTAGCTATCTACACGTTTACATTGTGAAAATGTTCATGTTTTCCTGTTGTCTTTGATTCGCATTCCCACCAGGTGATACGTTCCCATGGACAATTAACCTGGCTCAGTTTAGCGCGCGCACTTTGCTGGGGCAGCAGCCCAGCTTGAGCCTCCTCAAACCAAACACATCACACAAGCCGACTAATTATTCAGAAAGAAGACACTCTTTTGTTGTCTGCCGCCATGTTGACCCCCACTGGGTGGTCAGGTACTCAAACCCTTAGGTCAGTCATACATCCCCCAACAACTAGCTAAATATCTAGATTTGCTTATATTTTATAGATACCGTGCATCTTACATGAAGGCTTACACTAGGAGGATTTTTTTTTTTTAACAGTTTGCTGAACAATTTACAACACCTTTTTACAACGGTACTGATCGTTATTTGCATTATTTTGTTTTTGCTGGAACAAATGCTGCCTAAAAATTAAAAACTGAGAGAAACAGCGCGGCTTAGTTCCCTTCCTCATGCCTATTCCTGCTACCAGACGATTAAGTCAACCCTGCTACGTCCTGTGAAAAGTTTTAACCGGTAAAGACTCTGACTCGGGTTGGAAGGAATTGCTACAGCTTCACCCACCAGTGCCTAATTTTGTTAGGGTCTATATCGTAAGTCTTTGATGAAACAATCACATTTGCTGTTTTTACCTTTCTGGCACTGATCTGATGGGCTAAACGCTCGCCGCTTTATGTGCGTACTCTTACTTTTGTGCGTGCGTGTGTGTTCAGTCAGCTATCAAATTGCAATGATTATAACGTGTACATGTTTTCCACAATGTGTGTGTAATTTTATTCGTGGTCAATAGTCAGAACATTTTTTGTTAACTTATATTCTTCAATTAAAGTGATTTACGTCGACGGCACGGTTACAGAGTGAATAGCATGTCGGTCTTACAGTTTCAAGAACAATGATTCAATCCAGGCCTTTCAGTATTTTTCTCCAGGTGCTCTGTTTTCCTCCCACAATCCAAAAACATGCACGGAAGCCCGATCAAATATTTCAAATTGTCCTTGGGTATGAGTGCATGCGTAAACCGTTGTATGTCTCGTTGTGCTCTGCGAATACTTAGCAACCAAATCAAGGTGTACCCTCCAACAACCCCAAGATCCTCGAGAGGATAAGCGGCATGGAAGACGAATGAATGAAAGGTATAAAGTTTATCTATTGGATTTTGGGGTTTGGCGTAAAAGTTAGTCAACAGTTCAACTTCAATAAAATCCTGAAAATGTTATATTCGAGTCTTATTTTTAACAATATTGTACATTTTTCCCCTCTTTCTAGTCCTCTTCAGACAAGCTGTACGGTCCCACAAGTGTGATTGCAAGGAATATCGGTCAAATTTGACAAAGTTTTGGACGAAAGCTGGGTATGAATGAAAGTAAAGTGGGTTGTATCTGGATGAGAGATCCAACCAATCTGGATGAGGTAGTCGTATAGATGTTGAAAGAATGGCGTATGTGTCGCGGACCCGAAGTTCGCACGGAAGAGTCGATTGAGGGTCTCGAAGCATGTCAGCTAAATCTCACGGCTGATAAAATGTGACAGATACTGCGGTCCACATCGCTAAATACTTTGAAATTCAAGTTGTAGCTGCAGAAACTACAAACAGATATGGCTTCATCTAAAAAATGTTTTAAAGTTGCTTTTCCTGTATACGTAACGCAGTCAATGGATGTAAGACTGACAGGTTTATCGACTACTACTAATTTTGTTTATTTTAAAAACAACATCCGTCAATCATGATTGTACTTTTGTTCGTGAAATTATCAATTCATTTACTGTAATAAATATGAAATTATCAATTCATTCACTGTAATAAATGCATATTTTGCTAATGTTCATATTTTGTGACTTTTTTTTTTCCAACCTAGACATTGGCCAAGGTTATGATTATATAACAATACTAATATTCATCATCATCATAGGTTTTGTGGAGTAGGTTACTTACTGCTTTCACACACGTTGCAACCCCTACCAGGACAATGATGCACCCACCTCCCTCATGGGCCATTAAGCTATTGCCTATCCCTCGTGGAAGCAGGGGCCATTAAGCCATTGCCTATCCCTCGTGATCCTTCATGTTCTCAACCGCACCCTGAATGACTTTTGACTTCTTGTTTTTTTCACACCTAATGAAGGCAAATGAATAATTTGGTGATAACTATACTTGTTCTGATTCGATTAGTTACGAGACAACTTAATCAAGCAATAGCTTTTTGCTGTAGAAACATCAAAGGTAAAAATCGATTATTAAACTTACAGTGTTTATGTAGTAAACATATAAATATAGAGAATAAGGTCGCCATGTAAGAATAGAAATGGTACAAATGCATTGCGTAATGATAGCAGTGCGTGTGAGGAAGAGATATCCCCGGCAATTTAAAGTGAACCGAGGCGCTGTACTGTTGAAATAAGAACAAATAGTACTAGAGACTGCAATTTCGGGAGAAATTACACCTTGGTCTTTCCTCTGTGGAGATACAAATCTTAGCCCCACTCAGGTCTATCAATAGAATGGACCATAATGCCAGTCAATGGCACTAAACAAAGTAAAAGCCATTAGAAAAGATTGGGAGAATTGGACGTCCATGGACGTCAATGGCATCACCCTCCATAAGCGGCAATGCAATCGGGGACGTTTGGGGTACACGTCTTATTGATATCTAGTCATTTTCTGTTGATTTGGGAAAAAAAAAAAATTCCCATTGAAAATGAATGGGGAAAATTTTGGACGTCCATGGACGTCAATGGCAGCACCCCCCATAAGCGTCAATGGAATTGGGGACGTTTGGGATATACGTCCTATTGATATCTGGTCATTTTCTGTTGATTTGGAGAAATTTAGTTTTTTCCCCATTGAAAATGAATGGGAAAAATTTTGGACGTCCATGTAAGTCAATGGCGGCACCCTTCATAAGCGTCAATGGAATTGGGTAAGTTTGGGGGACACGTCCTATTGATATCTGGTCATTTTCTGTTGATTTGGGGTAATTTTGTTTTTTCCCCATTGAAAATGAATGGGAAAAATTTTGGACGTCCATGGCCGTCAATGGCATCGACATCCATATAGTCGATTGAATCCAAGTACATTGGCATCAGTTGATTCGACATGCATGGCCGTCAATGGCATCAATGCAATGTAAATTCCATTGGAAATCCCATTGGAAGTGAATGGGAACTTTTCCCATTCGAAATGAATGGGATAGTTTTTGGCAAATTTGCGAGGAAGCGTAATTTTTTTCAAAATTCTGTATACAACTTTTATGCCCCTCACCGTCCCGGAATTTTTGATGCCCAAATTATGTGATTTGGTCAAAAATTGTAGGACTAGATACATTTTGAAACTGTTTTTTTTTTCACGGAAAATTGCCGTTTACGGACGAACGGAAAAATTTTCGGGGCCATTTGTAAAGTTTCCTGTGTCACGTGAAAATTCCGGTCGTGCCGATACTTGAACGGTGCCGATCGGTCAAACGGTTCGGGCTGTGAAGCGCGCGTTTTTTTTCCATTCAAAATGAATAGGAAAGTTTTTGGCAAATTTCCGGGGAACCGTAAATTTTTGCCAAATTCTGTATACAACTTTTATGCCCCTCACCGTCCCGGAATTTTTGATACCCAAATTACGTGATTTGGTCAAAAATTGTAGGACTAGATACATTTTTAAACTTTTTTTTTTTTTCGGAAAGTTGCCGTTTACGGGCGAACGGAAAATTTTTCGGGGCCGTTTGAAAAATTCCCATCGTCGCGCGAAAATTCCGGTCGTGCCGATACTTGAACGGTACCGATCGGAGCTATGGTTTGGGCTGCGCGGCGCGCCGAAAAAAACGTCAACAATTATTGAATAATAATAAATAAAGAATAAAAAGTACAATAAAGTTGTACAACAACATAACCTTGTTCTTTCCCTTGGAAAGACCAAGGTAATAAAAATAAGTACGATAAAGTTGCACAACAACATAACCTTGTTCTTTCCCTTGGAAAGACCAAGGTAATAATAATAATAATAAAGTTGTAGAATAACATAACCTTGTTCTTTCTTTCAGAAAGACCAAGGTAATAATAATAAAGTTGTAGAATATCAATACCTTGTTCTTTCCTTCGGAAAGACCAAGGTAATAAATAATAATAATAAGGCGAATAAAGTTGCAGAATAACAATACCTTGTTCTTTCCATAGGAAAGACCAAGGTAATAAGGCGAATAAAGTTGCAGAATAACAATACCTTGTTCTTTCCATAGGAAAGACCAAGGTAACTAGAAACTGCAATTTCGGGAGAAATTACACACCTTGGTCTTTCCTCTGTGGAGATACAAATCTTAGCCCCACTCAGGTCTATCAATAGAATGGACCATAATGCCAGTCATTGGCACTAAACAAAGTTAAAGCCATTAGAAAAGATTGAGAGAATTGGACGTCCATGTCCGTCAATGGCAGCACCCTACATAATTGTTAATGGAATCGGGGAAGTTTGGGGGACACGTCCTATTGATATCTAGTCATTTTCTGTTGATTTGGGAAAAAAAAAAAATTCCCATTGAAAATGAATGGGAAAAATTTTGGACGTCCATGGACGTCAATGGTATAAACTTACATAAGCGTCAATGGATACCAAGTACATTGGCATCAATAAAATGAAAAAACATGAAGAAATGCCATTGGAAATGAATGGGAAGTTTGGACGTCCATGAACGTCAATGGAATCACCCTCCATAAGCGGCAATGGAATTGGAGAAATTTGGGGGACACGTCCTATTGATATCTGGTCATTTTTTGTTGATTTGGGGGAGAAAAAAAAAATTCCCATTGAAAATGAATGGGAAAAATTTTGGACGTCCATGGACGTCAATGGTATAAACTTACATAAGCGTTAATGGATACCAAGTACATTGGCATCAATAAAATGAACAAACATGAAGAAATGCCATTGGAAATGAATGGGTAGTTTGGACGTCCGTGGACGTCAATGGCATCACCCTCCATAAGAGGCTAGCAATCTGGGACATTTGGGGGACACGTCCTATTGATATCTAGTCATTTTCTGTTGATTTGGGGGAAAAAAAAAATTCCCATTGAAAATGAATGGGAAAATTTTTGGACGTCCATGGACGTCAATGGTATCAACTTACATAAGCGTCAATGGAATCCAAGTACATTGGCATCAATAGAATGAACAAACATGAAGAAATGCCATTGGGATTTAATGGGAAGTTTGGACGTCAATGAATGTCAATGGCATCACCCTCCATAAGCGGGAATGCAATCGGGGACATTTGGGGGACACGTCCTAATGATATCTAGTCATTTTCTGTTGATTTGGGGAAAAAAAAAAAATTCCCATTGAAAATGAATGGGAAAATTTTTGGACGTCCATGGACGTCAATGGTATCAACTTACATAAGCGTCAATGGAATCCAAGTACATTGGCATCAATAGAATGAACAAACATGAAGAAATGCCATTGGGATTTAATGGGAAGTTTGGACGTCAATGAATGTCAATGGCATCACCCTCCATAAGCGGGAATGCAATCGGTCACATTTGGGGGACACGTCCTAATGATATCTAGTCATTTTCTGTTGATTTGGGGAAAAAAAAAAAATTCCCATTGAAAATGAATGGGAAAATTTTTGGACGTCCATGGACGTCAATGGTATCAATTTACATAAGCGTCAATGGAATCCAAGTACATTGGCATCAATAGAATGAACTAACATGAAGAAATGCCATTGGAAATGAATGGGAAGTTTGGACGTCCATGTAAGTCAATGGCATCACCCTCCATAAGAGGCAATGCAATCGGGGACATTTGGGGGACACGTCCTATTGATATCTAGTCATTTTCTGTTGATTTGGGGGGGAAAAAAAATTCCCATTGAAAATGAATGGGAAAATTTTTGGACGTCCATGGACGTCAATGGTATCAACTTACATAAGCGTCAATGGAATCCAAGTACATTGGCATCAATAGAATGAACAAACATGAAGAAATGCCATTGGGATTTAATGGGAAGTTTGGACGTCCATGAACGTCAATGGCATCACCCTCCATAAGCGGGAATGCAATCGGGGACATTTGGGGGACACGTCCTATTGATATCTAGTCATTTTCTGTTGATTTGGGGGAAAAAAAAATGTTCCCATTGAAAATGAATGGGAAAAATTTTGGACATCCATGGACGTCAATGGTATCAACTTACATAACCGTCAATGGAATCCAAGTACATTGGCATCAATAGAATGAACAAACATGAAGAAATGCCATTGGAAATGAATGGGAAGTTTGGACGTCCATGGACGTCAATGGAATCACCCTTCATAAGCGGCAATGCAATCGGGGACATTTGGGGGACACGTCCTAATGATATCTAGTCCTTTTCTGTTGATTTGGGGAAAAAAAAAAAATTCCCATTGAAAATGAATGGGAAAATTTTTGGACGTCCATGGACGTCAATGGCAGCACTCCCCATAAGCGTCAATGGAGTTGGGGACGTTTGGGGGACACGTCCTATTGATATCTGGTCATTTTCTGTTGATTTGGGGAAATGTAGTTTTTTCCCCATTGAAAATGAATGGGAAAATTTTTGGACGTCCATGGCCGTCAATGGCATCGACATCCATATAGTCAATTGAATCCAAGTACATTGGCATCAATAGATTCGACATGCATGGCCGTCAATGGCATCAATGCAATGTAAATTCCATTGAAATCCCATTGTAAGTGAATGGGAACTTTTCCCATTAGAAATGAATGGGAGAGTTTTTGGCAAATTTCCGGGGAACCGTAAATTTTTTCCAAATTCTGTATACAACTTTTATGCCCCTCACCGTCCCGGAATTTTTGATACCCAAATTATGTGATTTGGTCAAAAATTGTAGGACTAGATACATTTTGAAAAAAAAAAAAAAATCTGGAAAATTGCCGTTTGCGGGAAAACGGAAAATTTTTCGGGGCCCTTTTTAAAAAAGCCATCGTCGCGCAAAAATTCCGGACGTTTCGATATCTGAACGGTGCCGATCGGTGCAGCGGTTCGGGCTGTGCGGCGCGCCGAAAAAACGCGGAGAATAAGATGAATAATAACTAGAAACTGCAATTTCGGGAGAAATTACACACCTTGGTCTTTCCTCTGTGGAGATACAAATCTTAGCCCCACTCAGGTCTATCAATAGAATGGACCATAATGCCAGTCATTAGCACTAAACAAAGTTAAAGGCATTAGAAAAGATTGGGAGAATTGGACGTCCATGTCCGTCAATGGCAGCACCCTCCATAATTGTTAATGGAATCGGGGAAGTTTGGGGGACACGTCCTATTGATATCTAGTCATTTTCTGTTGATTTGGGAAAAAAAAAAAAATTCCCATTGAAAATGAATGGGAAAAATTTTGGACGTCCATGGACGTCAATGGTATCAACTTACATAAGCGTCAATGGAATCCAAGTACATTGGCATCAATAAAATGAACAAACATGAAGAAATGCCATTGGAAATGAATGGGAAGTTTGGACGTCCATGAACGTCAATGGCATCACCCTCCATAAGCGGCAATGCAATCGGGGACATTTGGGGGACACGTCCTAATGATATCTAGTCATTTTCTGTTGATTTGGGAAAAAAAAAAAAAAATCCCATTGAAAATGAATGGGAAAAATTTTGGACGTCCATGGACGTCAATGGTATCAACTTACATAAGCGTCAATGGAATCCAAGTACATTGGCATCAATAGAATGAACAAACATGAAGAAATGCCTTTGGAAATGAATGGGAAGTTTGGACGTCCATGGACGTCAATGGCATCACCCCCCATAAGCGGCAATGCAATCGGGGACATTTGGGGGACACGTCCTAATGATATCTAGTCATTTTCTGTTGATTTGGGGGAAAAAAAAAATTTCCCATTGAAAATGAATGGGAAAAATTTTGGACGTCCATGGACGTCAATGGTATCAACTTACATAAGCGTCAATGGAATCCAAGTACATTGGCATCAATAGAATGAACAAACATGAAGAAATGCCATTGGAAATTAATGGGAAGTTTGGACGTCCGTGGACGTCAATGGCATCACCCTCCATAAGCAGCAATGCAATCGGGCACATTTGGGGGAAACGTCCTATTGATATCTAGTCATTTTCTGTTGATTTGGGGAAAGAAAAAAAAAATTCCCATTGAAAATGAATGGGAAAAATTTTGGACGTCCATGGACGTCAATGGTATCAACTTACATAAGCGTCAATGGAATCAAAGTACATTGGCATCAAAAGAATGAACAAACATGAAGAAATGCCATTGGAAATGAATGGGAAGTTTGGACGTCCCTGGACGTCAATGGCATCACCCTCCATAAGCAGCAATGCAATTGGGGACATTTGGGGGACAGGTCCTATTGATATCTAGTCATTTTCTGTTGATTTGGGGAAAAAAAAAAAATTCCCATTGAAAATGAATGGGTAAAATTTTGGACGTCCATGGACGTCAATGGCAGCACCCCCCATAAGCGTCAATGGAATTGGGGACGTTTGGGATATACGTCCTATTGATATCTGGTCATTTTCTGTTGATTTGGAGAAATGTAGTTTTTTCCCCATTGAAAATGAATGGGAAAAATTTTGGACGTCCATGTAAGTCAATGGCGGCACCCTTCATAAGCGTCAATGGAATTGGGGAAGTTTGGGGGACACGTACTATTGATATCTGGTCATTTTCTGTTGATTTGGGGTAATTTTGTTTTTTCCCCATTGAAAATGAATGGGAAAAATTTTGGACGTCCATGGCAGTCAATGGCATCGACATCCATATAGTCAATTGAATCCAAGTACATTGGCATCAGTAGATTCGACATGCATGGCCGTCAATGGCATCAATGCAATGTAAATTCCATTGGAAATCCCATTGGAAGTGAATGGGACTTTTCCCATTCGAAATGAATGGGATAGTTTTTGGCAAATTTCCGAGGAAGCGTAATTTTTTTCCAAATTCTGTATACAACTTTTATGCCCCTCACCGTCCTGGAATTATGGATGCCCAAATTGTGTGATTTGGTCAAAAATTGTAGGACTAGATACATTTTGAAACTTTTTTTTTTTTCCGGAAAATTGCCGTTTACGGGCGAAGGGAAAATTTTTCGGGTCCGTTTGAAAAATTCCCATCATTGCGCGAAAATTCCGGTCGTGCCGATATTTGAACGGTGCCGATCGGTCAAACGGTTCGGGCTGTGCAGCGTGCATTTTTTTTTCATTCAAAATGAATAGGAAAGTTTTTGGCAAATTTCCGGGGAACCGTAAATTTTTGCCAAATTCTGTATACAACTTTTATGCCCCTCATCGTCCCGGAATTTTTGATACCCAAATTATGTGATTTGGTCAAAAATTGTAGGACTAGATACATTTTTTAACTTTTTTTTTTTTTCGGAAAATTGCCATTTACGGGCGAACGGAAAATTTTTCGGGGGATTTTGAAAAAGTCCCTGCGTCGCGCGAAAAATCCGGTCGTGTCAATACTTGAATGGTGCCGATCGGTGGTACGGTTCGGGCTGCGCGGCGCGCCGAAAAAACGCGGAGAATAATTTGATGATATAACTAGAAACTGCAATTTCGGGAGAAATTACACACCTTGGTCTTTCCTCTGTGGAGATACAGATCTTAGCCCCACTCAGGTCTATCAATAGAATGGACCATAATGCCAGTCAATGGCACTAAACAAAGTAAAAGCAATTAGAAAAGATTGGGAGAATTGGACGTCCATGTCCGTCAATGGCAGCACCCTCCATAAGCGTCAATAGAGTCGGAGACGTTTAGGGGACAAGTCCTATTGATATCTGGTCATTTTCTGTTGATTTGGGAATTTTTTTTTTTTTCCCCATTGAAAATGAATGGGAAAAATTTGGACGTCCATGGACGTCAATGGCATCACCCTCCATAAGCATCAATGCTATCGGGGACATTTGGGGTAAAGGTCCTATTGATATCTGGTGATTTCCTACTGATTTGGGGACATTTTTTGTTTTTGCCATTGAAAATGAATGGGAAAAATTTGGACGTCCATGGACGTCAATGGTATCAACTTACATAAGCGTCAATGGAATCCAAGTACATTGGCATCAATAGAATGAACAAACATGAAAAAATGCCATTGGGATTTAATGGGAAGTTTGGACGTCCATGAACGTCAATGGCATCACCCTCCATAAGCGGCAATGCAATCGGGGACATTTGGGGGACACGTCCTAATGATATCTAGTCATTTTCTGTTGATTTGGGGAAGAAAAAAAAAATTCCCATTGAAAATGAATGGGAAAAATTTTGGACGTCCATGGACGTCAATGGTATCAACTTACATAAGCGTCAATGGAATCCAAGTACATTGGCATCAATAGAATGAACAAACATGAAGAAATGCCATTGGAAATAAATGGGAAGTTTGGACGTCCGTGGACGTCAATGGCATCACCCTCCATAAGAGGCAATGCAATCGGGGACATTTGGGGGACACGTCCTATTGATATCTAGTCATTTTCTGTTGATTTGGGGGAAAAAAAAAAATTCCCATTGAAAATGAATGGGAAAATTTTTGGACGTCCATGGACGTCAATGGTATCAACTTACATAAGCGTCAATGGAATCCAAGTACATTGGCATCAATAGAATGAACAAACATGAAGAACTGCCATTGGGATTTAATGGGAAGTTTGGACGTCCATGAACGTCAATGGCATCACCCTCCATAAGCGGCAATGCAATCGGGGACATTTGGGGGACACGTCCTAATGATATCTAGTCATTTTCTGTTGATTTGGGGAAAAAAAAAAAATTCCCATTGAAAATGAATGGGAAAAATTTTGGACGTCCATGGACGTCAATGGTATCAACTTACATAAGCGTCAATGGAATCCAAGTACATTGGCATCAATAGAATGAACAAACATGAAGAAATGCCATTGGAATTAATGGGAAGTTTGGACGTCCGTGGAAGTCAATGGCATCACCCTCCATAAGCAGCAATGCAATGGGGCACATTTGGGGGAAACGTCCTATTGATATCTAGTCATTTTCTGTTGATTTGGGGGAAAAAAAAAAAATTCCCATTGAAAATGAATGGGAAAAATTTTGGACGTCCATGGACGTCACTGGTATCAACTTACATAAGCGTCAATGGAATCCAAGTATATTGGCATCAATAGAATGAACAATCATTAAGAAATGCCATTGGAAATGAATGGGAAGTTTGGACGTCCGTGGACGTCAATGGCATCACCCTCCATAAGCAGCAATGCAATCAGGCACATTTGGGGGAAACGTCCTATTGATATCTAGTCATTTTCTGTTGATTTGGGGAAAAAAAAAAATTTCCCATTGAAAATGAATGGGAAAAATTTTGGACGTCCATGGACGTCACTGGTATCAACTTACATAAGCGTCAATGGAATCCAAGTACATTGGCATCAATAGAATGAACAAACATGAAGAAATGCCATTGGGATTTAATGGGAAGTTTGGACGTCCATGAACGTCAATGGCATCACCCTCCATAAGCGGCAATGCAATCGGGGACATTTTGGGGACACGTCCTAATGATATCTAGTCATTTTCTGTTGATTTGGGGAAAAAAAAAAAATTCCCATTGAAAATGAATGGGAAAAATTTTGGACGTCCATGGACGTCAATGGTATCAACTTACATAAGCGTCAATGGAATCCAAGTACATTGGCATCAATAGAATGAACAAACATGAAGAAATGCCATTGGAAATAAATGGGAAGTTTGGACGTCCATGGACGTCAATGGCATCACCCTCCATATGCAGCAATCCAATCGGGGACATTTGGGGGACACGTCCTAATGATATCTAGTCATTTTCTGTTGATTTGGGGAAAAAAAAAAATTTCCCATTGAAAATGAATGGGAAAAATTTTGGACGTCCATGGACGTCAATGGTATCAACTTACATAAGCGTCAATGGAATCCAAGTACATTGGCATCAATAGAATGAACAAACATGAAGAAATGCCATTGGAATTAATGGGAAGTTTGGACGTCCGTGGACGTCAATGGCATCACCCTCCATAAGCAGCAATGCAATGGGGCACATTTGGGGGAAACGTCCTATTGATATCTAGTCATTTTCTGTTGATTTGGGGAAAAAAAAAAAAATTCCCATTGAAAATGTATGGGAAAAATTTTGGACGTCCATGGACGTCAATGGTATCAACTTACATAAGCGTCAATGGAATCCAAGTATATTGGCATCAATAGAATGAACAATCATTAAGAAATGCCATTGGAAATGAATGGGAAGTTTGGACGTCCGTGGACGTCAATGGCATCACCCTCCATAAGCAGCAATGCAATCGGGCACATTTGGGGGAAACGTCCTATTGATATCTAGTCATTTTCTGTTGATTTGGGGAAAAAAAAAAATTTCCCATTGAAAATGAATGGGAAAAATTTTGGACGTCCATGGACGTCACTGGTATCAACTTACATAAGCGTCAATGGAATCCAAGTATATTGGCATCAATAGAATGAACAATCATTAAGAAATGCCATTGGAAATTAATGGGAAGTTTGGACGTCCGTGGACGTCAATGGCATCACCCTCCATAAGCAGCAATGCAATCGGGCACATTTGGGGGAAACGTCCTATTGATATCTAGTCATTTTCTGTTGATTTGGGGAAAAAAAAAAATTTCCCATTGAAAATGAATGGGAAAAATTTTGGACGTCCATGGACGTCACTGGTATCAACTTACATAAGCGTCAATGGAATCCAAGTACATTGGCATCAATAGAATGAACAAACATGAAGAAATGCCATTGGAAATGAATGGGAAGTTTGGACGTCCCTGGACGTCAATGGCATCACCCTCCATAAGCAGCAATGCAATTGGGGACATTTGGGGGACACGTCCTATTGATATCTAGTCATTTACTGTTGATTTGGGGAAAAAAAAAAAATTCCCATTGAAAATGAATGGGTAAAATTTTGGACGTCCACGGACGTCAATGGCAGCACCCCCCATAAGCGTCAATGGAGTTGGGGACGTTTGGGGTATACGTCCTATTGATATCTGGTCATTTTCTGTTGATTTGGAGAAATGTAGTTTTTTCCCCATTGAAAATGAATGGGAAAAATTTTGGACGTCCATGTAAGTCAATGGCGGCACCCTTCATAAGCGTCAATGGAATTGGGGAAGTTTGGGGGACACGTCCTATTGATATCTGGTCATTTTCTGTTGATTTGGGGTAATTTTGTTTTTTCCCCATTGAAAATGAATGGGAAAAATTTTGGACGTCCATGGCAGTCAATGGCATCGACATCCATATAATCAATTGAATCCAAGTACATTGGCGTCAGTAGATTCGACATGCATGGCCGTCAATGGCATCAATGCAATGTAAATTCCATTGGAAATCCCATTGGAAGTGAATGGGACTTTTCCCTTTCGAAATGAATGGGATAGTTTTTGGCAAATTTCCGAGGAAGCGTAATTTTTTTCCAAATTCTGTATACAACTTTTATGCCCCTCACCGTCCCGGAATTTTTGATGCCCAAATTATTTGATTTGGTCAAAAATTGTAGGACTAGATACATTTTGAAACTTTTTTTTTTTTTACGGAAAATTGCCGTTTACGGACGAACGGAAAAATTTTCGGGGCCATTTGTAAAGTTTCCTGTGTCACGCGAAAATTCCGGTCGTGCCGATACTTGAACGGTGACGATCGGTCTAACGGTTCGGGCTGTGAAGCGCGCGTTTTTTTTCCATTCAAAATGAATAGGAAAGTTTTTGGCAAATTTCCGGGGAACCGTAAAGTTTTGCCAAATTCTGTATACAACTTTTATGCCCCTCAATGTCCTGGAATTTTTGATGCCCAAATTATGTGATTTGGTCCAAAATTGTAGGACTAGATACATTTTGAAACTTTTTTTTTTTTCCGGAAAATTGCCGTTTACGGGCGAACGGAAAATTTTTCGGGGCCGTTTGAAAAATTCCCATCGTCGCGCGAAAATTCCGGTCGTGCCGATACTTGAACGGTACCGATCGGAGGTACGGTTCGGGCTGCGCGGCGCGCCGAAAAAAACGTCGACAATTATTGAATAATAATAATAACTAGAAACTGCAATTTCGGGAGAAATTACACACCTTGGTCTTTCCTCTGTGGAGATACAGATCTTAGCCCCACTCAGGTCTATCAATAGAATGGATCATAATGCCAGTCATTGGCACTAAACAAAGTAAAAGCCATTAGAAATGATTGGGAGAATTGGACGTCCGTGGACGTCAATGGCGGCACCATTCATGAGCCTCAATAGAATTGGAGAAGTTTGGGGGGACACGTCCTATTGATATCTGGTCATTTTTTGTTGATTTGGGAAAAAAAAAAAAAATTCCCATTGAAAATGAATGGGAAAATTTTTGGACGTCCATGCACGTCAATGGTATCAACTTACATAGGCGTCAATGGAATCCAAGTACATCGGCATCAATAGAATGAAAAAACATAATTAAATGCCATTAGAAATGAATGGGAAATTTGGACTTCCATAGCCGTCAATGGCGGCACCCTCCATAAGCGTCAATGGAATTGGGGAAGTTTGGGGGACACGTCCTATTGATATCTGGTCATTTTTTGTTGATTTGGGGAAAAAAAAAAAATTCCCATTGAAAATGAATGGGAAAAATTTTGGACGTCCATGGACGTCAATGGTATCAACTTACATAAGCGTCAATGGATACCAAGTACATTGGCATCAATAGAATGAACAAACATGAAGAAATGCCATTGGAAATGAATGGGAAGTTTGGACGTCCATGAACGTCAATGGCATCACCCTCCATAAGCAGCAATGCAATCGGGGACATTTGGGGGACACGTCCTATTGATATCTAGTCATTTTCTGTTGATTTGGGGAAAAAAAAAAAATTCCCATTGAAAATGAATGGGAAAAATTTTGGACGTCCATGGACGTCAATGGCATCGATATCCATATAGTCAATTGAATCCAAGAACATTGGCATCAATAGATTCGACATGCATGGCCGTCAATGGCAATGCAATGTAAAGTCCATTGGAAATCCTATTGAAAGTGAATGGGAACTTTTCCCATTAGAAATGAATGGGATAGTTTTTGGCAAATATCCGGGGAACCGTAAATTTTTTCCAAATTCTGTATACAACTTTTATGCCCCTCACCGTCCCGGAATTTTTGATGCCCAAATTATGTGATTTGGTCAAAAATTGTAGGACTAGATACATTTTGAAACTTTTTTTTTTTTCACGGAAAATTGCCGTTTGCGGACGAACGGAAACATTTTCGGGGCCATTTGTAAAATTTCCTGTGTCACGCGAAAATTCCGGTCGTGCCGATACTTGAACGGTGCCGATCGGTCTAACGGTTCGGGCTGTGAAGCGCGCGTTTTTTTTCCATTCAAAATGAATAGGAAAGTTTTTGGCAAATTTCCGGGGAACCGTAAAGTTTTGCCAAATTCTGTATACAACTTTTATGCCCCTCAATGTCCTGGAATTTTTGATGCCCAAATTATGTGATTTGGTCCAAAATTGTAGGACTAGATACATTTTGAACCTTTTTTTTTTTTCCGGAAAATTGCCGTTTACGGGCGAACGGAAAATTTTTCGGGGCCGTTTGAAAAATTCCCATCGTCGCGCGAAAATTCCGGTCGTGCCGATACTTGAACGGTACCGATCGGAGGTACGGTTCGGGCTGCGCGGCGCGCCGAAAAAAACGTCGACAATTATTGAATAATAATAATAATAATAATAATAATAAAAAGTACAATAAAGTTGTACAACAACATAACCTTGTTCTTTCCCTTGGAAAGACCAAGGTAATAACTAGAAACTGCAATTTCGGGAGAAATTACAAACCTTGGTCTTTCCTCTGTGGAGATACAGATCTTAGCCCCACTCAGGTCTATCAATAGAATGGATCATAATGCCAGTCATTGGCACAAAACAAAGTAAAAGCCATCAGAAATGAATGGGAGAATTGGACGTCCATGGACGTCAATGGCGGTACCTTTCATAATTGTTAATGGAATCGGGGAAGTTTGGGGGACACGTCCTAATGATATCTAGTCATTTTCTGTTGATTTGGGAAAAAAAAAAAAAATTCCCATTGAAAATGAATGAGAAAATTTTTGGACGTCCATGGACGTCAATGGTATCAACTTACATAAGCGTCAATGGAATCCAAGTACATTGGCATCAATAAAATGAACAAACATGAAGAAATGCCATTGGAAATGAATGGGAAGTTTGGACGTCCATGAACGTCAATGGCATCACCCTCCATAAGCGGCAATGCAATCGGGGACATTTGGGGGACACGTCCTAATGATATCTAGTCATTTTCTGTTGATTTGGGGAAAAAAAAAAAAATCCCATTGAAAATGAATGGGAAAAATTTTGGACGTCCATGGACGTCAATGGTATCAACTTACATAAGCGTCAATGGAATCCAAGTACATTGGCATCAATAGAATGAACAAACATGAAGAAATGCCTTTGGAAATGAATGGGAAGTTTGGACGTCCATGGACGTCAATGGCATCACCCCCCATAAGCGGCAATGCAATCGGGGACATTTGGGGGACACGTCCTAATGATATCTAGTCATTTTCTGTTGATTTGGGGAAAAAAAAAAATTTCCAATTGAAAATGAATGGGGAAAATTTTGGACGTCTATGGACGTCAATGGTATCAACTTACATAAGCGTCAATGGAATCTAAGTACATTGGCATCAATAGAATGAACAAACATGAAGAAATGCCATTGGTATAAATGGGAAGTTTGGACGTCCCTGGACGTCAATGGCATCACCCTCCATAAGCAGCAATGCGATTGGGTACATTTGGGTGACACGTCCTATTGATATCTAGTCATTTTCTGTTGATTTGGGGAAAAAAAAAATTTCCCATTGAAAATGAATGGGTAAAATTTTGGACGTCCATGGACGTCAATGGCAGCACCCCCCATAAGCGTCAATGGAATCCAAGTACATTGGCATCAAAAGAATGAACAAACATGAAGAAATGCCATTGGAAATTAATGGGAAGTTTGGACGTCCGTGGACGTCAATGGCATCACCCTCCATAAGCAGCAATGCAATCGGGGACATTTGGGGGACAGGTCCTATTGATATCTAGTCATTTTCTGTTGATTTGGGGGAAAAAAAAAATTTCCCATTGAAAATGAATGGGTAAAATTTTGGACGTCCATGGACGTCAATGGCAGCACCCCCCATAAGCGTCAATGGAATTGGGGACGTTTGGGATATACGTCCTATTGATATCTGGTCATTTTCTGTTGATTTGGAGAAATTTAGTTTTTTCCCCATTGAAAATGAATGGGAAAAATTTTGGACGTCCATGGAAGTCAATGGCGGCACCCTTCATAAGCGTCAATGGAATTGGGGAAGTTTGGGGGACACGTCCTATTGATATCTGGTCATTTTCTGTTGATTTGGGGAAATTTTGTTTTTTCCCCATTGAAAATGAATGGGAAAAATTTTGGACGTCCATGGCCGTCAATGGCATCGACATCCATATAGTCAATTGAATCCAAGTACATTGGCATCAGTAGATTCGACATGCATGGCCGTCAATGGCATCAATGCAATGTAAAAAATTCCATTGGAAATCCCATTGGAAGTGAATGGGAACTTTTCCCATTCGAAATGAATGGGATAGTTTTTGGCAAATTTCCGAGGGAGCGTAATTTTTTTCCAAATTCTGTATACAACTTTTATGCCCCTCACCGTCCCGGAATTTTAGATGCCCAAATTATGTGATTTGGTCAAAAATTGTAGGACTAGATACATTTTGAAACTTTTTTTTTTTTTACGGAAAATTGCCGTTTACGGACGAACGGAAAAAATTTCGGGGACATTTGTAAAGTTTCCTGTGTCACGCGAAAATTCCGGTCGTGCCGATACTTGAACGGTGCCGATCGGTCTCACGGTTCGGGCTGTGAAGCGCGCGGTTTTTTTCCATTCAAAATGAATAGGAAAGTTTTTGGCAAATTTCCGGGGAACCGTAAATTTTTGCCAAATTCTGTATACAACTTTTATGCCCCTCAATGTCCCGGAATTTTTGATGCCCAAATTATGCGATTTGGTCAAAAATTGTAGGACTAGATACATTTTTAAACTTTTTTTTTTTTCCGGAAAATTGCCGTTTACGGGCGAACGGAAAATTTTTCGGGGCCGTTTGAAAAATTCCCATCGTCGCGCGAAAATTCCGGTCGTGCCGATACTTGAACGGTACCGATCGGAGGTACGGTTCGGGCTGCACGGCGCGCCGAAAAAAACGTCGACAATTATTGAATAATAATAATAACTAGAAACTGCAATTTCGGGAGAAATTACACACCTTGGTCTTTCCTCTGTGGAGATACAAATCTTAGCCCCACTCAGGTCTATCAATAGAATGGACCATAATGCCAGTCATTGGCACTAAACAAAGTTAAAGCCATTAGAAAAGATTGGGAGAATTGGACGTCCATGTCCGTCAATGGCAGCACCCTCCATAATTGTTAATGGAATCGGGGAAGTTTGGGGGACACGTCCTATTGATATCTAGTCATTTTCTGTTGATTTGGGAAAAAAAAAAAAATTCCCATTGAAAATGAATGGGAAAAATTTTGGACGTCCATGGACGTCAATGGTATCAACTTACATAAGCGTCAATGGAATCCAAGTACATTGGCATCAATAAAATGAACAAACATGAAGAAATGCCATTGGAAATGAATGGGAAGTTTGGACGTCCATGAACGTCAATGGCATCACCCTCCATAAGCGGCAATGCAATCGGGGACATTTGGGGGACACGTCCTAATGATATCTAGTCATTTTCTGTTGATTTGGGAAAAAAAAAAAAATCCCATTGAAAATGAATGGGAAAAATTTTGGACGTCCATGGACGTCAATGGTATCAACTTACATAAGCGTCAATGGAATCCAAGTACATTGGCATCAATAGAATGAACAAACATGAAGAAATGCCTTTGGAAATGAATGGGAAGTTTGGACGTCCATGGACGTCAATGGCATCATCCCCCATAAGCGGCAATGCAATCGGGGACATTTGGGGGACACGTCCTAATGATATCTAGTCATTTTCTGTTGATTTGGGGAAAAAAAAAAAATTCCCATTGAAAATGAATGGGAAAAATTTTGGACGTCCATGGACGTCAATGGTATCAACTTACATAAGCGTCAATGGAATCCAAGTACATTGGCATCAATAGAATGAACAAACATGAAGAAATGCCATTGGAAATTAATGGGAAGTTTGGACGTCCGTGGACGTCAATGGCATCACCCTCCATAAGCAGCAATGCAATCGGGCACATTTGGGGGAAACGTCCTATTGATATCTAGTCATTTTCTGTTGATTTGGGGAAAAAAAAAAAAATTCCCATTGAAAATGAATGGGAAAAATTTTGGACGTCCATGGACGTCAATGGTATCAATTTACATAAGCGTCAATGGAATCCAAGTACATTGGCATCAATAGAATGAACAAACATGAAGAAATGCCATTGGAAATTAATGGGAAGTTTGGACGTCCGTGGACGTCAATGGCATCACCCTCCATAAGCAGCAATGCAATCGGGGACATTTGGGGGACAGGTCCTATTGATATCTAGTCATTTTCTGTTGATTTGAGGAAAAAAAAAAATTCCCATTGAAAATGAATGGGTAAAATTTTGGACGTCCATGGATGTCAATGGCAGCACCCCCCATAAGCGTCAATGGAATTGGGGACGTTTGGGATATACGTCCTATTGATATCTGGTCATTTTCTGTTGATTTGGAGAAATTTAGTTTTTTCCCCATTGAAAATGAATGGGAAAAATTTTGGACGTCCATGTAAGTCAATGGCGGCACCCTTCATAAGCGTCAATGGAATTGGGGAAGTTTGGGGGACACGTCCTATTGATATCTGGTCATTTTCTGTTGATTTGGGGTAATTTTGTTTTTTCCCCCATTGAAAATGAATGGGAAAAATTTTGGACGTCCATGGCAGTCAATGGCATCGACATCCATATAGTCAATTGAATCCAAGTACATTGGCATCAGTAGATTCGACATGCATGGCCGTCAATGGCATCAATGCAATGTAAATTCCATTGGAAATCCCATTGGAAGTGAATGGGACTTTTCCCATTCGAAATGAATGGGATAGTTTTTGGCAAATTTCCGAGGAAGCGTAATTTTTTTCCAAATTCTGTATACAACTTTTATGCCCCTCACCGTCCCGGAATTTTTGATGCCCAAATTGTGTGATTTGGTCAAAAATTGTAGGACTAGATACATTTTGAAACTTTTTTTTTTTCCCGGAAAATTGCCGTTTACGGGCGAAGGGAAACATTTTCGGGTCCGTTTGAAAAATTCCCATCGTTGCGCGAAAATTCCGGTCGTGCCGATATTTGAACGGTGCCGATCGGTCAAACGGTTCGGGCTGTGCAGCGTGCGTTTTTTTTTCATTCAAAATGAATAGGAAAGTTTTTGGCAAATTTCCGGGGAACCGTAAATTTTTGCCAAATTCTGTATACAACTTTTATGCCCCTCATCGTCCCGGAATTTTTTATACCCAAATTATGTGATTTGGTCAAAAATTGTAGGACTAGATACATTTTTTAACTTTTTATTTTTTTCGGAAAATTGCCATTTACGGGCGAACGGAAAATTTTTCGGGGGATTTTGAAAAAGTCCCTGCGTCGCGCGAAAAATCCGGTCGTGTCAATACTTGAATGGTGCCGATCGGTGGTACGGTTCGGGCTGCGCGGCGCGCCGAAAAAACGCGGAGAATAATTTGATGATATAATAATAATAATAATAAGGCGAATAAAGTTGCAGAATAACAATACCTTGTTCTTTCCATAGGAAAGACCAAGGTAATAATAATAATAATAAAAAGTACAATAAAGTTGTACAACAACATAACCTTGTTCTTTCCCTTGGAAAGACCAAGGTAATAATAATAATAACTAGAAACTGCAATTTCGGGAGAAATTACACACCTTGGTCTTTCCTCTGTGGAGATACAGATCTTAGCCCCACTCAGGTGTATCAATAGAATGGATGATAATGCCAGTCATTGGCAAAAAACAAAGTAAAAGCCGTTAGAAATGAATGGGAGAATTGGACGTCCATGGACGTCAATGGCGGCACCTTTCATAATTGTTAATGGAATCGGGGAAGTTTGGGGGACACGTCCTAATGATATCTAGTCATTTTCTGTTGATTTGGGAAAAAAAAAAAAAATTCCCATAGAAAATGAATGGGAAAAATTTTGGACGTCCATGGACGTCAATGGTATCAACTTACATAAGCGTCAATGGAATCCAAGTACATTGGCATCAATAAAATGAAAAAACATGAAGAAATGCCATTGGAAATGAATGGGAAGTTTGGACGTCCATGAACGTCAATGGCATCACCCTCCATAAGCGGCAATGCAATCGGGGACATTTGGGGGACACGTCCTAATGATATCTAGTCATTTTCTGTTGATTTGGGGAAAAAAAAAAAAATTCCCATAGAAAATGAATGGGAAAAATTTTGGACGTCCATGGACGTCAATGGTATCAACTTACATAAGCGTCAATGGAATCCAAGTACATTGGCATCAATAGAATGAACAAATATGAAGAAATGCCTTTGGAAATGATTGGGAAGTTTGGACGTCCATGGACGTCAATGGCATCACCCCCCATAAGCGGCAATGCAATCGGGGACATTTGGGGGACACGTCCTAATGATATCTAGTCATTTTCTGTTGATTTGGGGAAAAAAAAAAATTTCCCATTAAAAATGAATGGGTAAAATTTTGGACGTCCATGGACGTCAATGGCAGCACCCCCCATAAGCGTCAATGGAGTTGGGGACGTTTGGGGTATACGTCCTATTGATATCTGGTCATTTTCTGTTGATTTGGAGAAATGTAGTTTTTTCCCCATTGAAAATGAATGGGAAAAATTTTGGACGTCCATGGACGTCAATGGTATCAACTTACATAAGCGTCAATGGAATCCAAGTACATTGGCATCAATAGAATGAACAAACATGAAGAAATGCCATTGGAAATGAACGGGAAGTTTGGACGTCCATGAACGTCAATGGCATCACCCTCCATTGGCGGCAATCCAAGTACATTGGCATCAATAGAATGAACAAACATGAAGAAATGCCATTGGAAATGAATGGGAAGTTTGGACGTCCATGAACGTCAATGGCATCACTCTCCATTAGCAGCAATGCAATTGGGGACATTTGGGGGACACGTCCTATTGACATCTGGTCATTTTGTTTTGATTTTGGGAAAAAAAAAAAATTCCTATTGAAAATGAATGGGAAAAATTTTGGACGTCCATGGACGTCAATGGCAGCAACCCCCATAAGCGTCAATGGAGTTGGGGACGTTTGGGGTTTACGTCCTATTAATATCTGGTCATTTTCTGTTGATTTGGGGAAATTTAGTTTTTTCCCCATTGAAAATGAATGGGAAAATTTTTGGACGTTCATCGAAGTCAATGGCGGCACCCTTCATAAGCGTCAATGGAGTTGGGGACGTTTGGGGTTTACGTCCTATTGATATCTGGTCATTTTCTGTTGATTAGGGGAAATTGTATTTTGTCCCCATTGAAAATGAATGGGAAAAATTTTGGACGTCCATGGCCGTCAATGGCATCGACATCCATATAGTCAATAGAATCCAAGTACATTGGCATCAATAGATTTGACATGCATGGCCGTCAATGGCATCAATGCAATGTAAATTCCATTGAAATCCCATTGTAAGTGAATGGGAACTTTTCCCATTAGAAATGAATGGGAGAGTTTTTGGCAAATTTCCGGGGAACCGTAAAGTTTTGCCAAATTCTGTATACAACTTTTATGCACCTCACCGTCCCGGAATTTTTGATATCCAAATTATGTGATTTGGTCAAAAATTGTAGGACTAGATACATTTTGAAACTTTTTTATTTTTTCGGAAAATTGCCGTTTACGGGCGAACGGAAAATTTTTCGTGGCGGTTTGAAAAATTCCCATCGTCACGCGAAAAATCCGGTCGTTCCGATACTTCAACGGTGCCGATCGGTGCTACGGTTTGGGCTGTGCGTTGGCTCAAAAAAATGCGGAGAATAAGATGAATAATAATAAGAACTAGAAACTGCAATTTCGGGAGAAATTACACACCTTGGTCTTTCCTCTGTGGAGATACAAATCTTAGCCCCACTCAGGTCTATCAATAGAATGGACCATAATGCCAGTCAATGGCACTAAACAAAGTTAAAGCCATTAGAAAAGATTGGGAGAATTGGACGTCCATGTCCGTCAATGGCAGCACCCTCCATAATTGTTAATGGAATCGGGGAAGTTTGGGGGAAACGTCCTATTGATATCTAGTCATTTTCTGTTGATTTGGGAAAAAAAAAAAAATTCCCATTGAAAATGAATGGGAAAAATTTTGGACGTCCATGGACGTCAATGGTATCAACTTACATAAGCGTCAATGGAATCCAAGTACATTGGCATCAATAAAATGAACAAACATGAAGAAATGCCATTGGAAATGAATGGGAAGTTTGGACGTCCATGAACGTCAATGGCATCACCCTCCATAAGCGGCAATGCAATCGGGGACATTTGGGGGACACGTCCTAATGATATCTAGTCATTTTCTGTTGATTTGGGAAAAAAAAAAAAAATCCCATTGAAAATGAATGGGAAAAATTTTGGACGTCCATGGACGTCAATGGTATCAACTTACATAAGCGTCAATGGAATCCAAGTACATTGGCATCAATAGAATGAACAAACATGAAGAAATGCCTTTGGAAATGAATGGGAAGTTTGGACGTCCATGGACGTCAATGGCATCACCCCCCATAAGCGGCAATGCAATCGGGGACATTTGGGGGACACGTCCTAATGATATCTAGTCATTTTCTGTTGATTTGGGGAAAAAAAAAAAATTCCCATTGAAAATGAATGGGAAAAATTTTGGACGTCCATGGACGTCAATGGTATCAACTTACATAAGCGTCAATGGAATCCAAGTACATTGGCATCAATAGAATGAACAAACATGAAGAAATGCCTTTGGAAATGAATGGGAAGTTTGGACGTCCATGGACGTCAATGGCATCACCCCCCATAAGCGGCAATGCAATCGGGGACATTTGGGGGACACGTCCTAATGATATCTAGTCATTTTCTGTTGATTTGGGGAAAAAAAAAAAATTCCCATTGAAAATGAATGGGAAAAATTTTGGACGTCCATGGACGTCAATGGTATCAACTTACATAAGCGTCAATGGAATCCAAGTACATTGGCATCAATAGAATGAACAAACATGAAGAAATGCCATTGGAAATGAATGGGAAGTTTGGACGTCCATGGACGTCAATGGCATCACCCTCCATAAGCGGCAATGCAATCGGGGACATTTGGGGGACACGTCCTAATGATATCTAGTCATTTTCTGTTGAATTGGGGAAAAAAAAAAAATTCCCATTGAAAATGAATGGGAAAAATTTTGGACGTCCATGGACGTCAATGGTATCAACTTACATAAGCGTCAATGGAATCCAAGTACATTGGCATCAAAAGAATGAACAAACATGAAGAAATGCCATTGGAAATGAATGGGAAGTTTGGACGTCCCTGGACGTCAATGGCATCACCCTCCATAAGCAGCAATGCAATCGGGGACATTTGGGGGACAGGTCCTATTGATATCTAGTCATTTTCTGTTGATTTGGGGAAAAAAAAAAATTTCCCATTGAAAATGAATGGGTAAAATTTTGGACGTCCATGGACGTCAATGGCAGCACCCCCCATAAGCGTCAATGGAATTGGGGACGTTTGGGATATACGTCCTATTGATATCCGGTCATTTTCTGTTGATTTGGAGAAATTTAGTTTTTTCCCCATTGAAAATGAATGGGAAAAATTTTGGACGTCCATGGAAGTCAATGGCGGCACCCTTCATAAGCGTCAATGGAGTTGGGGACGTTTGGGGGACACGTCCTATTGATATCTGGTCATTTTCTGTTGATTTGGGGAAATTTAGTTTTTTCCCCATTGAAAATGAATGGCAAAAATTTTGGACGTCCATGGACGACAATGGCAGCACCCCCTATAAGCCTCAATGGAGTTGGGGACGTTTGGGGGACACGTCCTATTGATATCTGGTCATTTTCTGTTGATTTGGGGAAATGTAGTTTTTTCCCCATTGAAAATGAATGGGAAAAATTTTGGACGTCCATGGCCGTCAATGGCATCGACATCCATATAGTCAATTGAATCCAAGTACATTGGCATCAGTAGATTCGACATGCATGGCCGTCAATGGCATCAATGCAATGTAAATTCCGTTGGAAATCCCATTGGAAGTGAATGGGAACTTTTCCCATTCGAAATGAATGGGATAGTTTTTGGCAAATTTCCGAGGAAGCGTAATTTTTTTCCAAATTCTGTATACAACTTTTATGCCCCTCACCGTCCCGGAATTTTTGATGCCCAAATTATGTGATTTGGTCAAAAATTGTAGGACTAGATACATTTTGAAACTTTTTTTTTTTTCACGGAAAATTGCCGTTTACGGACGAACGGAAAAATTTTCGGGGCCATTTGTAAAGTTTCCTGTGTCACGCGAAAATTCCGGTCGTGCCGATACTTGAACGGTGCCGATCGGTCTCACGGTTCGGGCTGTGAAGCGCGCGTTTTTTTTCCATTCAAAATGAATAGGAAAGTTTTTGGCAAATTTCCGGGGAACCGTAAATTTTTGCCAAATTCTGTATACAACTTTTATGCCCCTCAATGTCCCGGAATTTTTGATGCCCAAATTATGCGATTTGGTCAAAAATTGTAGGACTAGATACATTTTGAAACTTTTTTTATTTTTCGGAAAATTGCCGTTTACGGGCGAACGGAAAATTTTTCGTGGCGGTTTGAAAAATTCCCATCGTCACGCGAAAAATCCGGTCGTGCCGATACTTCAACGGTGCCGATCGGTGCTACGGTTTGGGCTGTGCGTTGGCTCAAAAAAACGCGGAGAATTATTGAATAATAATAATAATAATAATAATAATTATTATAATAATAAAGTTGCACAATAACAATACCTTGTTCTTTCCCTTGGAAAGACCAAGGTAACAACTAGAAACTGCAATTTCGGGAGAAATTACACACCTTGGTCTTTCCTCTGTGGAGATACAGATCTTAGCCCCACTCAGGTCTATCAATAGAATGGATCATAATGCCAGTCATTGGCAAAAAACAAAGTAAAAGCCGTTAGAAATGAATGGGAGAATTGGACGTCCATGGACGTCAATGGCGGCACCTTTCATAATTGTTAATGGAATCGGGGAAGTTTGGGGGACAAGTCCTAATGATATGTAGTCATTTTCTGTTGATTTGGGAAAAAAAAAAAAATCCCATTGAAAATGAATGGGAAAAATTTTGGACGTCCATGGACGTCAATGGTATCAACTTACATAAGCGTCAATGGAATCCAAGTACATTGGCATCAATAAAATGAACAAACATGAAGAAATGCCATTGGAAACGAATGGGAAGTTTGGACGTCCATGAACGTCAATGGCATCACCCTCCATAAGCGGCAATGCAATCGGGGACATTTGGGGGACACGTCCTAATGATATCTAGTCATTTTCTGTTGAATTGGGGAAAAAAAAAAAATTCCCATTGAAAATGAATGGGAAAAATTTTGGACGTCCATGGACGTCAATGGTATCAACTTACATAAGCGTCAATGGAATCCAAGTACATTGGCATCAATAGAATGAACAAACATGAAGAAATGCCATTGGAAATGAATGGGAAGTTTAGACGTCCCTGGACGTCAATGGCATCACCCTCCATAAGCAGCAATGCAATTGGGGACATTTGGGGGACACGTCCTAATGATATCTAGTCATTTTCTGTTGATTTGGGGAAAAAAAAAAATTCCCATTGAAAATGAATGGGAAAAATTTTGGACGTCCATGGACGTCAATGGTATCAACTTACATAAGCGTCAATGGAATCCAAGTACATTGGCATCAATAGAATGAACAAACATGAAGAAATGCCATTGGAAATGAATGGGAAGTTTGGACGTCCATTGACGTCAATGGCATCACCCCCCATAAGCGGCAATGCAATCGGGGACATTTGGGGGACACGTCCTAATGATATCTAGTCATTTTCTGTTGATTTGGGGAAAAAAAAAAAATTCCCATTGAAAATGAATGGGAAAAATTTTGGACGTCCATGGACGTCAATGGTATCAACTTACATAAGCGTCAATGGAATCCAAGTACATTGGCATCAATAGAATGAACAAACATGAAGAAATGCCATTGGAAATGAATGGGAAGTTTAGACGTCCCTGGACGTCAATGGCATCACCCTCCATAAGCAGCAATGCAATCGGGGACATTTGGGGGACAGGTCCTATTGATATCTAGTCATTTTCTGTTGATTTGGGGGAAAAAAAAAATTTCCCATTGAAAATGAATGGGTAAAATTTTGGACGTCCATGGACGTCAATGGCAGCACCCCCCATAAGCGTCAATGGAATTGGGGACGTTTGGGATATACGTCCTATTGATATCTGGTCATTTTCTGTTGATTTGGAGAAATTTAGTTTTTTCCCCATTGAAAATGAATGGGAAAAATTTTGGACGTCCATGTAAGTCAATGGCGGCACCCTTCATAAGCGTCAATGGAATTGGGGAAGTTTGGGGGACACGTCCTATTGATATCTGGTCATTTTCTGTTGATTTGTGGTAATTTTGTTTTTTCCCCATTGAAAATGAATGGGAAAAATTTTGGACGTCCATGGCAGTCAATGGCATCGACATCCATATAGTCAATTGAATCCAAGTACATTGGCATCAGTAGATTCGACATGCATGGCCGTCAATGGCATCAATGCAATGTAAATTCCATTGGAAATCCCATTGGAAGTGAATGGGACTTTTCCCATTCGAAATGAATGGGATAGTTTTTGGCAAATTTCCGAGGAAGCGTAATTTTTTTCCAAATTCTGTATACAACTTTTATGCCCCTCACCGTCCCGGAATTTTTGATGCCCAAATTGTGTGATTTGGTCAAAAATTGTAGGACTAGATACATTTTGAAACTTTTTTTTTTTTTCCGGAAAATTGCCGTTTACGGGCGAAGGGAAAATTTTTCGGGTCCGTTTGAAAAATTCCCATCGTCGCGCGAAAATTCCGGTCGTGCCGATATTTGAACGGTGCCGATCGGTCAAACGGTTCGGGCTGTGCAGCGTGCGTTTTTTTTTCATTCAAAATGAATAGGAAAGTTTTTGGCAAATTTCCGGGGAACCGTAAATTTTTGCCAAATTCTGTATATAACTTTTATGCCCCTCACCGTCCCGGAATTTTTGATATCCAAATTATGTGATTTGGTCAAAAATTGTAGGACTAGATACATTTTGAAACTTTTTTATTTTTTCGGAAAATTGCCGTTTACGGGCGAACGGAAAATTTTTCGTGGCGGTTTGAAAAATTCCCATCGTCACGCGAAAAATCCGGTCGTGCCGATACTTCAACGGTGCCGATCGGTGGTACGGTTTGGGCTGCGCGGCGCGCCGAAAAAAACGACTATAATAATAAGAAGAACTAGAAACTGATATTTCGGGAGAAATTACACACCTTGGTCTTTCCTCTGTGGAGATACAGATCTTAGCCCCACTCAGGTGTATCAATAGAATGGATGATAATGCCAGTCATTGGCAAAAAACAAAGTAAAAGCCGTTAGAAATGAATGGGAGATTTGGACGTCCATGGACGTCAATGGCGGCACCTTTCATAATTGTTAATGGAATCGGGGAAGTTTGGGGGACACGTCCTAATGATATCTAGTCATTTTCTGTTGATTTGGGAAAAAAAAAAAAAATTCCCATAGAAAATGAATGGGAAAAATTTTGGACGTCCATGGACGTCAATGGTATCAACTTACATAAGCGTCAATGGAATCCAAGTACATTGGCATCAATAAAATGAAAAAACATGAAGAAATGCCTTTGGAAATGAATGGGAAGTTTGGACGTCCATGAACGTCAATGGCATCACCCTCCATAAGCGGCAATGCAATCGGGGACATTTGGGGGACACGTCCTAATGATATCTAGTCATTTTCTGTTGATTTGGGGAAAAAAAAAAAAATTCCCATAGAAAATGAATGGGAAAAATTTTGGACGTCCATGGACGTCAATGGTATCAACTTACATAAGCGTCAATGGAATCCAAGTACATTGGCATCAATAGAATGAACAAATATGAAGAAATGCCTTTGGAAATGATTGGGAAGTTTGGACGTCCATGGACGTCAATGGCATCACCCCCCATAAGCGGCAATGCAATCGGGGACATTTGGGGGACACGTCCTAATGATATCTAGTCATTTTCTGTTGATTTGGGGAAAAAAAAAAATTTCCCATTAAAAATGAATGGGTAAAATTTTGGACGTCCATGGACGTCAATGGCAGCACCCCCCATAAGCGTCAATGGAGTTGGGGACGTTTGGGGTATACGTCCTATTGATATCTGGTCATTTTCTGTTGATTTGGAGAAATGTAGTTTTTTCCCAATTGAAAATGAATGGGAAAAATTTTGGACGTCCATGGACGTCAATGGTATCAACTTACATAAGCGTCAATGGAATCCAAGTACATTGGCATCAATAGAATGAACAAACATGAAGAAATGCCATTGGAAATGAATGGGAAGTTTGGACGTCCATGAACGTCAATGGCATCACCCTCCATTAGCGGCAATCCAAGTACATTGGCATCAATAGAATGAACAAACATGAAGAAATGCCATTGGAAATGAATGGGAAGTTTGGACGTCCATGAACGTCAATGGCATCACCCTCCATTAGCGGCAATGCAATTGGGGACATTTGGGGGACACGTCCTATTGACATCTGGTCATTTTGTTTTGATTTTGGGAAAAAAAAAAAAATTCCTATTGAAAATGAATGGGAAAAATTTTGGACGTCAATGGCAGCAACCCCCATAAGCGTCAATGGAGTTGGGGACGTTTGGGGTTTACGTCCTATTAATATCTGGTCATTTTCTGTTGATTTGGGGAAATTTAGTTTTTTCCCCATTGAAAATGAATGGGAAAATTTTTGGACGTTCATCGAAGTCAATGGCGGCACCCTTCATGAGCGTCAATGGAGTTGGGGACGTTTGGGGTTTACGTCCTATTGATATCTGGTCATTTTCTGTTGATTAGGGGAAATTGTATTTTGTCCCCATTGAAAATGAATGGGAAAAATTTTGGACGTCCATGGCCGTCAATGGCTTCGACATCCATATAGTCAATAGAATCCAAGTACATTAGCATCAATAGATTTGACATGCATGGCCGTCAATGGCATCAATGCAATGTAAATTCCATTGAAATCCCATTGTAAGTGAATGGGAACTTTTCCCATTAGAAATGAATGGGAGAGTTTTTGGCAAATTTCCGGGGAACCGTAAAGTTTTGCCAAATTCTGTATACAACTTTTATGCCCCTCACCGTCCCGGAATTTTTGATACCCAAATTATGTGATTTGGTCAAAAATTGTAGGACTAGATACATTTTTAAACTTTTTTTTTTTTCCGGAAAATTGCCGTTTACGGGCGAACGGAAAATTTTTCGGGGGATTTTGAAAAAGTCCCCGCGTCGCGCGAAAAATCCGGTCGTGTCAATACTTGAATGGTGCCGATCGGTGGTATGGTTCGGGCTGCGCGGCGCGCCGAAAAAACGCGGAGAATAAGATGATGATATAATAAATAATAATAATAATAATAACTAGAAACTGCAATTTCGGGAGAAATTACACCTTGGTCTTTCCTCTGTGGAGATACAGATCTTAGCCCCACTCAGGTCTATCAATAGAATGGACCATAATGCCAGTCAATGGCACTAAACAAAGTAAAAGCCATTAGAAAAGATTGGGAGAATTGGACGTCCATGTCCGTCAATGGCAGCACCCTCCATAAGCATCAATGTAAGTTTGAGGGACACGTCCGATTGATATCAGGTCATTTTTTGTTGATTTGGGGGAGAAAAAAAAAATTCCCATTGAAAATGAATGGGAAAAATTTTGGACGTCCATGGACGTCAATGGTATCAACTTACATAAGCGTCAATGGAATCCAAGTACTTTGGCATCAATAGAATGAACAAACATGAAGAAATGCCATTGGAAATGAATGGGAAGTTTGGACGTCCATGGACGTCAATGGCATCACCCTCCATAAGCGGCAATGCAATCGGGGACATTTGGGGGACACGTCCTAATGATATCTAGTCATTTTCTGTTGATTTGGGGAAAAAAAAAAAAATCCCATTGAAAATGAATGGGAAAAATTTTGGACGTCCATGGACGTCAATGGTATCAACTTACATAGGCGTCAATGGAATCCAAGTACATTGGCATCAATAGAATGAACAAACATGAAGAAATGCCATTGGAAATGAATGGGAAGTTTGGACGTCCATGGACGTCAATGGCATCACCCTCCATCAGCGGCAATGCAATCGGGGACATTTGGGGGACAAGTCCTAATGATATCTAGTCATTTTCTTTTGATTTGGGGAAAAAAAAAAATTTCCCATTGAAAATGAATGGGAAAAATTTTGGACGTCCATGGACGTCAATGGTATCAACTTACATAAGCGTCAATGGAATCCAAGTACATTGGCATCAATAGAATGAACAAACATGAAGAAATGCCATTGGAAATGAATGGGAAGTTTGGACGTCCATGAACGTCAATGGCATCACCCTCCATAAGCGTAAATGGAATTGGGGACGTTTGGGGTATACGTCCTATTAATATCTGGTCATTTTCTGTTGATTTGGGGAAATTTAGTTTTTTCCCCATTGAAAATGAATGGGAAAATTTTTGGACGTCCATGGACGTCAATGGCAGCACCCCCTATAAGCGTCAATGGAGTTAGGGACGTTTGGGGGAGACGTCCTATTGATAACTGGTCATTTCCTGATGATTTGGGGAAATTTAGTTTTTTCCCCATTGAAAATGAATGGGAAAAATTTTGGACGTCCATGGACGTCAATGGCAGCACCCACTATAAGCGTCAATGGAGTTGGGGACGTTTGGGGGACACGTCCTATTGATATCTTGTCATTTTCTGTTGATTTGGGGAAATGTAGTTTTTTCCCCATTGAAAATGAATGGGAAAATTTTTGGACGTCCATGGCAGTCAATGGCAGCACCCCCTATAAGCGTCAATGGAGTTGGGGACGTTTGGGGGACACGTCCTATTGATATCTTGTCATTTTCTATTGATTTGGGGAAATGTAGTTTTTTCCCCATTGAAAATGAATGGGAAAAATTTTGGACGTCCATGGCCGTCAGTGGCATCGACATCCATATAGTCAATTGAACCCAAGTACATTGGCATCAATAGATTCGACATGCATGGCCGTCAATGGCATCAATGCAATGTAAATTCCATTGGAAATCCCATTGAAATGAATGGGAAATTTTCCCATTAGAAATGAATGGGATAGTTTTTGGCAAATATCCGGGGAAGCGTAAATTTTTTCCAAATTCTGTATACAACTTTTATGCCCCTCACCGTCCCGGAATTTTTGATACCCAAATTATGTGATTTGGTCAAAAATTGTAGGACTAGATACATTTTGAAAAAAAAAAAAAAATCTGGAAAATTGCCGTTTGCGGGAAAACGGAAATTTTTTCGGGGCCCTTTTTAAAAAAGCCATCGTCGCGCAAAAATTCCGGACGTTTCGATATCCGAACGGTGCCGATCGGTGCAGCGGTTCGGGCTGTGCGGCGCGCCGAAAAAACGCGGAGAATAAGATGAATAATAATAATAACTAGAAACTGCAATTTCGGGAGAAATTACACACCTTGGTCTTTCCTCTGTGGAGACACAGATCTTAGCCCCACTCAGGTCTATCAATAGAATGGATCATAATGCCAGTCATTGGCAAAAAACAAAGTAAAAGCCGTTAGAAATGAATGGGAGAATTGGACGTCCATGGACGTCAATGGCGGCACCTTTCATAATTGTTAATGGAATCGGGGAAGTTTGGGGGACACGTCCTAATGATATCTAGTCATTTTCTGTTGATTTGGGGAAAAAAAAAAAATTCCCATTGAAAATGAATGGGAAAAATTTTGGACGTCCATGGAAGTCAATGGTATCAACTTACATAAGCGTCAATGGAATCCAAGTACATTGGCATCAATAAAATGAACAAACATGAAGAAATGCCATTGGAAATGAATGGGAAGTTTAGACGTCCATGAACGTCAATGGCATCACCCTCCATAAGCGGCAATGCAATCGGGGACATTTGGGGGAAACGTCCTAATGATATCTAGTCATTTTCTGTTGATTTGGGAAAAAAAAAAAAAATCCCATTGAAAATGAATGGGAAAAATTTTGGACGTCCATGGACGTCAATGGTATCAACTTACATAAGCGTCAATGGAATCCAAGTACATTGGCATCAATAAAATGAACAAACATGAAGAAATGGCTTTGGAAATGATTGGGAAGTTTGGACGTCCATGGACGTCAATGGCATCACCCCCCATAAGCGGTAATGCAATCGGGGACATTTGGGGGACACGTCCTAATGATATCTAGTCATTTTCTGTTGATTTGGGAAAAAAAAAAAAAAATCCCATTGAAAATGAATGGGAAAAATTTTGGACGTCCATGGACGTCAATGGTATCAACTTACATAAGCGTCAATGGAATCCAAGTACATTGGCATCAATAAAATGAACAAACATGAAGAAATGGCTTTGGAAATGATTGGGAAGTTTGGACGTCCATGGACGTCAATGGCATCACCCCCCATAAGCGGTAATGCAATCGGGGACATTTGGGGGACACGTCCTAATGATATCTAGTCATTTTCTGTTGATTTGGGGAAAAAAAAAAAATTCCCATTGAAAATGAATGGGAAAAATTTTGGACGTCCATGGACGTCAATGGTATCAACTTACATAACCGTCAATGGAATCCAAGTACATTGGCATCAAAAGAATGAACAAACATGAAGAAATGCCATTGGAAATGAATGGGAAGTTTGGACGTCCCTGGACGTCAATGGCATCACCCTCCATAAGTAGCAATGCAATCGGGGACATTTGGGGGACAGGTCCTATTGATATCTAGTCATTTTCTGTTGATTTGGGGAAAAAAAAAAATTTCCCATTGAAAATGAATGGGAAAAATTTTGGACGTCCATGGACGTCAATGGTATCAACTTACATAAGCGTCAATGGAATCCAAGTACATTGGCATCAATAAAATGAACAAACATGAAGAAATGCCATTGGAAATGAATGGGAAGTTTAGACGTCCATGAACGTCAATGGCATCACCCTCCATAAGCGGCAATGCAATCGGGGACATTTGGGGGAAACGTCCTAATGATATCTAGTCATTTTCTGTTGATTTGGGAAAAAAAAAAAAAAAATCCCATTGAAAATGAATGGGAAAAATTTTGGACGTCCATGGACGTCAATGGTATCAACTTACATAAGCGTCAATGGAATCCAAGTACATTGGCATCAATAAAATGAACAAACATGAAGAAATGGCTTTAGAAATGATTGGGAAGTTTGGACGTCCATGGACGTCAATGGCATCACCCCCCATAAGCGGTAATGCAATCGGGGACATTTGGGGGACACGTCCTAATGATATCTAGTCATTTTCTGTTGATTTGGGGAAAAAAAAAAAATTCCCATTGAAAATGAATGGGAAAAATTTTGGACGTCCATGGACGTCAATGGTATCAACTTACATAACCGTCAATGGAATCCAAGTACATTGGCATCAAAAGAATGAACAAACATGAAGAAATGCCATTGGAAATGAATGGGAAGTTTGGACGTCCCTGGACGTCAATGGCATCACCCTCCATAAGTAGCAATTCAATCGGGGACATTTGGGGGACAGGTCCTATTGATATCTAGTCATTTTCTGTTGATTTGGGGAAAAAAAAAAATTTCCCATTGAAAATGAATGGGTAAAATTTTGGACGTCCATGGACGTCAATGGCAGCACCCCCCATAAGCGTCAATGGAATTGGGGACGTTTGGGATATACGTCCTATTGATATCTGGTCATTTTCTGTTGATTTGGAGAAATGTAGTTTTTTCCCCATTGAAAATGAATGGGAAAAATTTTGGACGTCCATGTAAGTCAATGGCGGCACCCTTCATAAGCGTCAATGGAATTGGGTAAGTTTGGGGGACACGTCCTATTGATATCTGGTCATTTTCTGTTGATTTGGGGTAATTTTGTTTTTTCCCCATTGAAAATGAATGGGAAAAATTTTGGACGTCCATGGCAGTCAATGGCATCGACATCCATATAGTCGATTGAATCCAAGTACATTGGCATCAGTTGATTCGACATGCATGGCCGTCAATGGCATCAATGCAATGTAAATTCCATTGGAAATCCCATTGGAAGTGAATGGGAACTTTTCCCATTCGAAATGAATGGGATAGTTTTTGGCAAATTTCCGAGGAAGCGTAATTTTTTTCCAAATTCTGTATACAACTTTTATGCCCCTCACCGTCCCGGAATTTTTGATGCCCAAATTATGTGATTTGGTCAAAAATTGTAGGACTAGATACATTTTGAAACTTTTTTTTTTTTCACGGAAAATTGCCGTTTACGGACGAACGGAAAAATTTTCGGGGCCATTTGTAAAGTTTCCTGTGTCACGCGAAAATTCCGGTCGTGCCGATACTTGAACGGTGCCGATCGGTCTAACGGTTCGGGCTGTGAAGCGCGCGTTTTTTTTCCATTCAAAATGAATAGGAAAGTTTTTGGCAAATTTCCGGGGAACCGTAAATTTTTGCCAAATTCTGTATACAACTTTTATGCCCCTCACCGTCCCGGAATTTTTGATGGCCAAATTATGTGATTTGGTCAAAAATTGTAGGACTAGATACATTTTGAAACTTTTTTTATTTTTCGGAAAATTGCCGTTTACGGGCGAACGGAAAATTTTTCGTGGCGGTTTGAAAAATTCCCATCGTCACACGAAAAATCCGGTCGTGCCGATACTTGAACGGTGCCGATCGGTGCTACGGTTTGGGCTGTGCGTTGGCTCAAAAAAACGCGGAGAATAAGATGAATAATAATAATAACTAGAAACTGCAATTTCGGGAGAAATTACACACCTTGGTCTTTCCTCTGTGGAGATACAGATCTTAGCCCCACTCAGGTCTATCAATAGAATGGATCATAATGCCAGTCATTGGCAAAAAACAAAGTAAAAGCCGTTAGAAATGAATGGGAGAATTGGACGTCCATGGACGTCAATGGCGGCACCTTTCATAATTGTTAATGGAATCGGGGAAGTTTGGGGACACGTCCTAATGATATCTAGTCATTTTCTGTTGATTTTGGGAAAAAAAAAAAAATCCCATTGAAAATGAATGGGAAAATTTTTGGACGTCCATGGACGTCAATGGTATCAACTTACATAAGCGTCAATGGAATCCAAGTACATTGGCATCAATAGAATGAACAAACATGAAGAAATGCCATTGGAAATGAATGGGAAGTTTGGACGTCCATGGACGTCAATGGCATCACCCCCCATAAGCGGCAATGCAATCGGGGACATTTGGGGGACACGTCCTAATGATATCTAGTCATTTTCTGTTGATTTGGGGAAAAAAAAAAAATTCCCATTGAAAATGAATGGGAAAAATTTTGGACGTCCATGGACGTCATTGGTATCAACTTACATAAGCGTCAATGGAATCCAAGTACATTGGCATCAAAAGAATGAACAAACATGAAGAAATGCCATTGGAAATGAATGGGAAGTTTGGACGTCCATGGACGTCAATGGCATCACCCTCCAAAAGCAGCAATGCAATCGGGGACATTTGGGGGACACGTCCTAATGATATCTAGTCATTTTCTGTTGATTTGGGGAAAAAAAAAAATTCCCATTGAAAATGAATGGGAAAAATTTTGGACGTCCATGGACGTCAATGGTATCAATTTACATAAGCGTCAATGGAATCCAAGTACATTGGCATCAATAGAATGAACAAACATGAAGAAATGCCATTGGAAATGAATGGGAAGTTTGGACGTCCGTGGACGTCAATGGCATCACCCCCCATAAGCGGCAATGCAATCGGGGACATTTGGGGGACACGTCCTAATGATATCTAGTCATTTTCTGTTGATTTGGGAAAAAAAAAAAAATCCCATTGAAAATGAATGGGAAAAATTTTGGACGTCCATGGACGTCAATGGTATCAACTTACATAAGCGTCAATGGAATCCAAGTACATTGGCATCAATAGAATGAACAAACATGAAGAAATGCCTTTGGAAATGAATGGGAAGTTTGGACGTCCATGGACGTCAATGGCATCACCCCCCATAAGCGGCAATGCAATCGGGGACATTTGGGGGACACGTCCTAATGATATCTAGTCATTTTCTGTTGATTTGGGGAAGAAAAAAAAAATTCCCATTGAAAATGAATGGGAAAAATTTTGGACGTCCATGGATGTCAATGGTATCAACTTACATAAGCGTCAATGGAATCCAAGTACATTGGCATCAATAGAATGAACAAACATGAAGAAATGCCATTGGAAATGAATGGGAAGTTTGGACGTCCGTGGACGTCAATGGCATCACCCTCCATAAGCAGCAATGCAATCGGGCACATTTGGGGGAAACGTCCTATTGATATCTAGTCATTTTCTGTTGATTTGGGGGGGGGCAAAAAATTCCCATTGAAAATGAATGGGAAAAATTTTGGACGTCCATGGACGTCAATGGTATCAACTTACATAAGCGTCAATGGAATCCAAGTACATTGGCATCAAAAGAATGAACAAACATGAAGAAATGCCATTGGAAATGAATGGGAAGTTTGGACGTCCCTGGATGTCAATGGCATCACCCTCCATAAGCAGCAATGCAATCGGGGACATTTGGGGGACAGGTCCTATTGAAATCTAGTCATTTTCTGTTGATTTGGGGAAAAAAAAAAAATTCCCATTGAAAATGAATGGGTAAAATTTTGGACGTCCATGGACGTCAATGGCAGCACACCCCATAAGCGTCAATGGAATTGGGGACGTTTGGGATATACGTCCTATTGATATCTGGTCATTTTCTGTTGATTTGGAGAAATTTAGTTTTTTCCCCATTGAAAATGAATGGGAAAAATTTTGGACGTCCATGTAAGTCAATGGCGGCACCCTTCATAAGCGTCAATGGAATTGGGGAAGTTTGGGGGACACGTCCTATTGATATCTGGTCATTTTCTGTTGATTTGGGGTAATTTTGTTTTTTCCCCATTGAAAATGAATGGGAAAAATTTTGGACGTCCATGGCAGTCAATGGCATCAACATCCATATAGTCAATTGAATCCAAGTACATTGGCATCAGTAGATTCGACATGCATGGCCGTCAATGGCATCAATGCAATGTAAATTCCGTTGGAAATCCCATTGGAAGTGAATGGGAACTTTTCCCATTCGAAATGAATGGGATAGTTTTTGGCAAATTTCCGAGGAAGCGTAATTTTTTTCCAAATTCTGTATATAACTTTTATGCCCCTCACCGTCCCGGAATTTTTGATGCCCAAATTATGTGATTTGGTCAAAAATTGTAGGACTAGATACATTTTGAAACCTTTTTTTTTTTCACGGAAAATTGCCGTTTACGGACGAACGGAAAATTTTTCAGGGCCATTTGTAAAGTTTCCTGTGTCACGCGAAAATTCCGGTCGTGCCGATACTTGAACGGTGCCGATCGGTCTAACGGTTCGGGCTGTGAAGCGCGCGGTTTTTTTCCATTCAAAATGAATAGGAAAGTTTTTGGCAAATTTCCGGGGAACCGTAAATTTTTGCCAAATTCTGTATATAACTTTTATGCCCCTCACCGTCCCGGAATTTTTGATATCCAAATTATGTGATTTGGTCAAAAATTGTAGGACTAGATACATTTTGAAACTTTTTTTATTTTTCGGAAAATTGCCGATTACGGGCGAAAGGAAAATTTTTCGTGGCGGTTTGAAAAATTCCCATCGTCACGCGAAAAATCCGGTCGTGCCGATACTTCAACGGTGCCGATCGGTGCTACGGTTTGGGCTGTGCGTTGGCTCAAAAAAACGCGGAGAATTATTGAATAATAATAATAATACTAGAAACTGCAATTTCGGGAGAAATTACACACCTTGGTCTTTCCTCTGTGGAGATACAGATGTTAGCCCCACTCAGGTCTATCAATAGAATGGACCATAATGCCAGTCAATGGCCTCGAAACAAAGTAAAAGCCATTAGAAATGAATGGGAGAATTGGACGTCCATGGACGACAATGGCGGCACCCTTCATAATTGTTAATGGAATCGGGGAAGTTTGGGGGACACGTCCTATTGATATCATGTCATTTTCTGTTGATTTGGGGAAAAAAAAATTCCCATTGAAAATGAATAGGAAAAAATTTGGACGTCCATGGACGTCAATGGTATCAAATTACATAGGCGTCAATGGAATCCAAGTACATTGGCATCAATAGAATGAAAAAAGATGATTAAAAGCCATTAGAAATGAATGGGAAATTTGGACGTCCATGGCCGTCAATGGCGGCACCCTTCATAAGCGTCAATGTAATTGGGGAAGTTTGGGGGACACGTCCTATTGATATCTGGTCATTTCCTGTTGATTTGGGGGGAAAAAAAATTCCCATTGAAAATGAATGGGAAAAATTTTGGACGTCCATGGACGTCAATGGTATCAACTTACATAAGCGTCAATAGAATCCAAGTACATTTGCATCAATAGAATGAAAAAACATAATTAAATGCCATTAGAAATGAATGGGAAATTTGGACGTCCATGGACGTCAATGGCATCACTCTTCACAAGCGTCTCAACTTACAATGGAATCCAAGTACATTGGCATCAATAGAATGAAAAAACATAATTAAAAATAAATGGGAAATTTGGACGTCCATGGACGTCAATGGCATCACCCTCCATAAGTGTAAATGGAATTGGGGAAGTTTGGGGGACACGTCCTATTGATATCTAGTCATTTTCTTTTGATTTTTGAAAAAAAAAAAATTCCAATTGAAAATGACTTTGATGCGGGAAGTCGTAGGATCGAACCTCTGTCAATACCAAGTTAGCTTTTGTCAATGCCTGTATCACATACATGATAACTTTATATATATATCACACAACACTGCATTTAGCAGATGGATAGCTCAGTGTTAATATCGCTGACCTTGGTACGAGAGGATGGTGGTTCGATCCCCGGTCAGTTTCCTACTTTATGCGTATACCTCAGAGTGGATTGGACGTCGCCGACGTCAAAAGAGCGGATGACGCCAACGTCCATCGAGAGGACGGCGCCGACGATCAACGAACGGATGGTGACGACGTCCAACGAGCAAACGGCGCCGACGTCAAAAGTTAGCGCGAGAGGCTGACGTCACCGACGTCAAAAGAGCAGATGATGCCGACATCCCACGTGGGACAGTGACAACATTCAACAAGCAAACGTCAAAAGTGCAGAATGCGATGTCCAACGAGCCGACGTCCAAGACGTCAAAAGAGCAGATGACGCCGACGTCCCCGACGATCAACAAACGGATGGTGACGACGTCCAACGAGCAAACGGCGCGCCGACGTCAAAAGTTAGCGTGAGAGGCCGACGTCATCGACGTCAAAAGAGTAGATGACGCCGACATCCCATGTGGGACAGTGACAACGTTCAACAAGCAAAAGTCAAAAGTGCAGAATACGATGTCCAACGAGTGGACGTCACCGACGTCCAAGACCTCAAAAGAGCAGATGACGCCGACGTCCATCGAGCGCACGGTGCCGACATCTCACGTGGAACAGTGACGACGTTCAACAAGCAAACGTCAAAAGTGCAGAATGCGCCGTCTAACGAGCGGACGTCACCGACGTCCAAAGTGCAGAATGCGCCGTCCAACGAGCGGACATCACCGACTTCCAAACTGCTGACGGCGCCGACGTCCATCAAGCGGACGGTGCCGACGTCCAACGTGGGACAATGACGACGTTCAACAAGCAAACGTCAAAAGTGCAGAATGCGCCGTCCAACGAGCGGACGTCACCGACGTCCAAAGTGCAGAATGCGCCGTCCAACGAGCGGACGTCACCGACGTCCAAAGTGCTGACGGCGCCGACGTCCAACGAGCGGACGTCACCGACGTCCGAAGTGCTGACGCTGCCGACGTCCATCGAGCGGACGGTGCCGACGTCCAACGAGCGGACGTCACCGACGTCCGAAGTGCTGACGCTGCCGACGTCCATCGAGCGGACGGTGCCGACGTCCAACGTGGGACAATGACGACGTTCAACAAGCAAACGTCAAAAGTGCAGAATGCGCCGTCTTACGTCCAACGAGCGGATGGTGATGATGTCAAAAGAGTGGACGACGCCGACGTCCAAAGTTTGGCGACGTCCAACGAGCGGACGTCACCGACGTCCTAATTGCTGTCGCTGCCGACGTCCAAAGTGCTGACGCTGCCGACATCCAACATAAAGACGGCGCCGACTTCCAACGAGCGGACGGCGCCGACGTCCAATGAGCGGACGGTGACGACGTCCAACTAGCAAACGTCGCCGACGTCCAACATGCGGATGACGCCGACGTCCAGTCGACGAAGTCCAACGTGCGGTTGACGCCGACGTCCCATAAATTCCCATTGAAAATGAATGGGAAAAATTTTGGACGTCCATGGACGTCAATGGTATCAACTTACATAGGCGTCAATGGAATCCAAGTACATTGGCATCAATAAAATGAAAAAACATAATTAAATGCCATTAGAAATGAATGGGAAATTTGGACGTCCATGGACGTCAATGGCATCACTCTTCACAAGCGTCAAAGGAATTGGGGAAGTTTGGGGGACACGTCCTATTGATATCTGGTCATTTATTGTTGATTTGGGGAAAAAAGAAGAAATTCCCATTGAAAATGAATGGGAAAAATTTTGGACGTCCATGGACGTCAATGGTATCAACTTACATAAGCGTCAATGGAATCCAAGTACATTGGCATCAATAGAATGAACAAACATGAAGAAATGCCATTGGAAATGAATGGGAAGTTTGGACGTCCATGGACGTCAATGGCATCACCCTCCTTTAGCGGCAATGCAATTGGGGACATTTGGGGGACACGTCCTATTGACATCTAGTCATTTTCTTTTGATTTTGGGAAAAAAAAAATTCCTATTGGAAATGAATGGGAAAAAATTTGGACGTCCATGGACGTCAATGGCAGCAACCCCCATAAGCGTCAATGGAGTTGGGGACGTTTGGGGTTTACGTCCTATTAATATCTGGTCATTTTCTGTTGATTTGGGGAAATTTAGTTTTTTCCCCATTGAAAATGAATGGGAAAATTTTTGGACGTCCATGGAAGTCAATGGCGGCACCCTTCATAAGCGTCAATGGAGTTGGGGACGTTTGGGGTTTACGTCCTATTGATATCTGGTCATTTTCTGTTGATTAGGGGAAATTGTATTTTGTCCCCATTGAAAATGAATGGGAAAAATTTTGGACGTCCGTGGCCGTCAATGGCATCGACATCCATATAGTCAATAGAATCCAAGTACATTGGCATCAATAGATTTGACAATGGCATCAATGCAATGTAAATTCCATTGAAATCCCATTGTAAGTGAATGGGAACTTTTCCCATTAGAAATGAATGGGAGAGTTTTTGGCAAATTTCCGGGGAACCGTAAAATTTTGCCAAATTCTGTATACAACTTTTATGCCCCTCACCGTCCCGGAATTTTTGATACCCAAATTATGTGATTTGGTCAAAAATTGTAGGACTAGATACATTTTTAAACTTTTTTTTTTTTCCGGAAAATTGCCGTTTACGGGCGAAAGGAAAATTTTTCGGGGGATTTTGAAAAAGTCCCCGCGTCGCGCGAAAAATCCGGTCGTGTCAATACTTGAATGGTGCCGATCGGTGGTACGGTTTGGGCTGCGCGGCGCGCCGAAAAAACGCGGAGAATAAGATGATGATATAATAAATAATAATAATAACTAGAAACTGCAATTTCGGGAGAAATTACACCTTGGTCTTTCCTCTGTGGAGATACAAATCTTAGCCCCACTCAGGTCTATCAATAGAATGGACCATAATGCCAGTCAATGGCACTAAACAAAGTAAAAGCCATTAGAAAAGATTGGGAGAATTGGACGTCCATGTCCGTCAATGGCAGCACCCTCCATAAGCGTCAATGTAATTGGGGAAGTTTGGGGGACACGTCCTATTGATATCTAGTCATTATCTGTTGATTTGGAGGAAAAAAAAAATTCCCATTGAAAATGAATGGGAAAATTTTTGGACGTCCATGGACGTCAATGGTATCAACTTACATAGGCGTCAATGTAAACCAAGTACATTTGCATCAATAAAATGAAAAAACATAATTAAATGCCATTAGAAATGAATGGGAAATTTGGACATCCATGGATGTCAATGGCATGACCCTCCATAAGCGTAAATGGATTTGGGGAAGTTGAGCGGACACGTCCTATTGATATGTAGTCATTTTCTTTTGATTTTGGGAGAAAAAAAAAAATTCCCATTGAAAATGAATGGGAAAAAATTTGGACGTCCATAGACGTCAATGGCAGCACCCCCCATAAGCGTCAATGGAGTTGGGGACGTTTGGGGGATATGTCCTATTGATATCTGGTCATTTTCTGTTGATTTGGTGAAATTTTGTTTTTTCCCCATTGAAAATGAATGGGAAAAATTTTGGACGTCCATGGCCGTCAATGGCATCGACATCCATATAGTCAATAGGATCCAAGTACATTGGCATCAGTAGATTCGACATGCATGGCCGTCAATGGCATCAATGCAATGTAAATTCCATTGAAATCCCATTGTAAGTGAATGGGAACTTTTCCCATTAGAAATGAATGGGAGAGATTTTGGCAAATTTCCGGGGAACCGTAATTTTTTTCCAAATTCTGTATACAACTTTTATGCCCCTCACCGTCCCGGAATTTTTGATACCCAAATTATGTGATTTGGTCAAAAATTGTAGGACTAGATACATTTTTAAACTTTTTTTTTTTTTTCGGAAAATTGCCGTTTACGGGCAAACGGAAAATTTTTCGTGGCGTTTTGAAAAATTCCCATCGTCACGCGAAAATTCCGGTCATGCCGATACTTGAACGGTGCCGATCGGGGCTACGGTTTAGGCTGTGCGTTGGCTCAAAAAAACGCGGAGAATAAGATGAATAAATAATAATAATAACTAGAAACTGCAATTTCGGGAGAAATTACACCTTGGTCTTTCCTCTGTGGAGATACAAATCTTAGCCCCACTCAGGTCTATCAATAGAATGGACCATAATGCCAGTCAATGGCACTAAACAAAGTAAAAGCCATTAGAAAAGATTGGGAGAATTGGACGTCCATGTCCGTCAATGGCAGCACCCTCCATAAGCGTCAATGTAATTGGGGAAGTTTGGGGGACACGTCCTATTGATATCTAGTCATTATCTGTTGATTTGGAGGAAAAAAAAAATTCCCATTGAAAATGAATGGGAAAATTTTTGGACGTCCATGGACGTCAATGGTATCAACTTACATAGGCGTCAATGTAAACCAAGTACATTTGCATCAATAAAATGAAAAAACATAATTAAATGCCATTAGAAATGAATGGGAAATTTGGACATCCATGGATGTCAATGGCATGACCCTCCATAAGCGTAAATGGATTTGGGGAAGTTGAGCGGACACGTCCTATTGATATGTAGTCATTTTCTTTTGATTTTGGGAGAAAAAAAAAAATTCCCATTGAAAATGAATGGGAAAAAATTTGGACGTCCATAGACGTCAATGGCAGCACCCCCCATAAGCGTCAATGGAGTTGGGGACGTTTGGGGGATATGTCCTATTGATATCTGGTCATTTTCTGTTGATTTGGTGAAATTTTGTTTTTTCCCCATTGAAAATGAATGGGAAAAATTTTGGACGTCCATGGCCGTCAATGGCATCGACATCCATATAGTCAATAGGATCCAAGTACATTGGCATCAGTAGATTCGACATGCATGGCCGTCAATGGCATCAATGCAATGTAAATTCCATTGAAATCCCATTGTAAGTGAATGGGAACTTTTCCCATTAGAAATGAATGGGAGAGATTTTGGCAAATTTCCGGGGAACCGTAATTTTTTTCCAAATTCTGTATACAACTTTTATGCCCCTCACCGTCCCGGAATTTTTGATACCCAAATTATGTGATTTGGTCAAAAATTGTAGGACTAGATACATTTTTAAACTTTTTTTTTTTTTCGGAAAATTGCCGTTTACGGGCAAACGGAAAATTTTTCGTGGCGTTTTGAAAAATTCCCATCGTCACGCGAAAATTCCGGTCATGCCGATACTTGAACGGTGCCGATCGGGGCTACGGTTTAGGCTGTGCGTTGGCTCAAAAAAACGCGGAGAATAAGATGAATAAATAATAATAATAATAAGTACAATAAAGTTGTAGAATATCATTACCTTGTTCTTTCCTTTGGAAAGACCAAGGTAATAAGTACAATAAAGTTGTAGAATATCATTACCTTGTTCTTTCCTTTGGAAAGACCAAGGTAATAATAATAAGGCGAATAAAGTTGCAGAATAACAATACCTTGTTCTTTCCATAGGAAAGACCAAGGTAATAAAAATAATAAAAATAAGTACGATAAAGTTGCACAACAACATAACCTTGTTCTTTCCCTTGGAAAGACCAAGGTAATAAGGCGAATAAAGTTGCAGAATAACAATACCTTGTTCTTTCCATAGGAAAGACCAAGGTAATAATAAAAAGTACAATAAAGTTGTACAACAACATAACCTTGTTCTTTCCCTTGGAAAGACCAAGGTAATAAGGCGAATAAAGTTGCAGAATAACAATACCTTGTTCTTTCCATAGGAAAGACCAAGGTAATAATAAGGCGAATAAAGTTGCAGAATAACAATACCTTGTTCTTTCCATAGGAAAGACCAAGGTAATAAAGTTTTACAACAACATAACCTTGTTCTTTCCTTCGGAAAGACCAAGGTAATAATAATAATAATAAGGCGAATAAAGTTGCAGAATAACAATACCTTGTTCTTTCCATAGGAAAGACCAAGGTAATAATAAAATTAAAAATAATAAAAATAAGTACGATAAAGTTGTACAACAACATAACCTTGTTCTTTCCCTTGGAAAGACCAAGGTAATAAAGAAGTACAATAAAGTTGTACAACAACATAACCTTGTTCTTTCCTTTGGAAAGACCAAGGTAAATATTTACTGAAAGTAAGTGGAATAATCTGACAAATCAATATGTTTACTAGTTTTTAACACTCAAAACAAGATGGGGAAAATTATTGACTAGGTTTAGGAAAAATAATCTGAGACTATGCCTCTCGCCTGGTCTGGGAACACCTACACTGTAAATGCTAACATTCAAATTAATTAAATGTGATAAGTGAACTAAACTCAATTTTCATCAACCTGTTGTGAACACTACTTTTAAACTAGAAACTGCAATTTCGGGAGAAATTACACACCTTGGTCTTTCCTCTGTGGAGATACAAATCTTAGCCCCACTCAGGTCTATCAATAGAATGGACCATAATGCCAGTCATTAGCACTAAACAAAGTTAAAGGCATTAGAAAAGATTGGGAGAATTGGACGTCCATGTCCGTCAATGGCAGCACCCTCCATAATTGTTAATGGAATCGGGGAAGTTTGGGGGACACGTCCTATTGATATCTAGTCATTTTCTGTTGATTTGGGAAAAAAAAAAAAATTCCCATTGAAAATGAATGGGAAAAATTTTGGACGTCCATGGACGTCAATGGTATCAACTTACATAAGCGTCAATGGAATCCAAGTACATTGGCATCAATAAAATGAACAAACATGAAGAAATGCCATTGGAAATGAATGGGAAGTTTGGACGTCCATGAACGTCAATGGCATCACCCTCCATAAGCGGCAATGCAATCGGGGACATTTGGGGGACACGTCCTAATGATATCTAGTCATTTTCTGTTGATTTGGGAAAAAAAAAAAAAATCCCATTGAAAATGAATGGGAAAAATTTTGGACGTCCATGGACGTCAATGGTATCAACTTACATAAGCGTCAATGGAATCCAAGTACATTGGCATCAATAGAATGAACAAACATGAAGAAATGCCTTTGGAAATGAATGGGAAGTTTGGACGTCCATGGACGTCAATGGCATCACCCCCCATAAGCGGCAATGCAATCGGGGACATTTGGGGGACACGTCCTAATGATATCTAGTCATTTTCTGTTGATTTGGGGAAAAAAAAAAATTTCCCATTGAAAATGAATGGGAAAAATTTTGGACGTCCATGGACGTCAATGGTATCAACTTACATAAGCGTCAATGGAATCCAAGTACATTGGCATCAATAGAATGAACAAACATGAAGAAATGCCATTGGAAATTAATGGGAAGTTTGGACGTCCGTGGACGTCAATGGCATCACCCTCCATAAGCAGCAATGCAATCGGGCACATTTGGGGGAAACGTCCTATTGATATCTAGTCATTTTCTGTTGATTTGGGGAAAGAAAAAAAAAATTCCCACTGAAAATGAATGGGAAAAATTTTGGACGTCCATGGACGTCAATGGTATCAACTTACATAAGCGTCAATGGAATCAAAGTACATTGGCATCAAAAGAATGAACAAACATGAAGAAATGCCATTGGAAATGAATGGGAAGTTTGGACGTCCCTGGACGTCAATGGCATCACCCTCCATAAGCAGCAATGCAATTGGGGACATTTGGGGGACAGGTCCTATTGATATCTAGTCATTTTCTGTTGATTTGGGGAAAAAAAAAAAATTCCCATTGAAAATGAATGGGTAAAATTTTGGACGTCCATGGACGTCAATGGCAGCACCCCCCATAAGCGTCAATGGAATTGGGGACGTTTGGGATATACGTCCTATTGATATCTGGTCATTTTCTGTTGATTTGGAGAAATGTAGTTTTTTCCCCATTGAAAATGAATGGGAAAAATTTTGGACGTCCATGTAAGTCAATGGCGGCACCCTTCATAAGCGTCAATGGAATTGGGGAAGTTTGGGGGACACGTACTATTGATATCTGGTCATTTTCTGTTGATTTGGGGTAATTTTGTTTTTTCCCCATTGAAAATGAATGGGAAAAATTTTGGACGTCCATGGCAGTCAATGGCATCGACATCCATATAGTCAATTGAATCCAAGTACATTGGCATCAGTAGATTCGACATGCATGGCCGTCAATGGCATCAATGCAATGTAAATTCCATTGGAAATCCCATTGGAAGTGAATGGGACTTTTCCCATTCGAAATGAATGGGATAGTTTTTGGCAAATTTCCGAGGAAGCGTAATTTTTTTCCAAATTCTGTATACAACTTTTATGCCCCTCACCGTCCTGGAATTATGGATGCCCAAATTGTGTGATTTGGTCAAAAATTGTAGGACTAGATACATTTTGAAACTTTTTTTTTTTTTCCGGAAAATTGCCGTTTACGGGCGAAGGGAAAATTTTTCGGGTCCGTTTGAAAAATTCCCATCATTGCGCGAAAATTCCGGTCGTGCCGATATTTGAACGGTGCCGATCGGTCAAACGGTTCGGGCTGTGCAGCGTGCATTTTTTTTTCATTCAAAATGAATAGGAAAGTTTTTGGCAAATTTCCGGGGAACCGTAAATTTTTGCCAAATTCTGTATACAACTTTTATGCCCCTCATCGTCCCGGAATTTTTGATACCCAAATTATGTGATTTGGTCAAAAATTGTAGGACTAGATACATTTTTTAACTTTTGTTTTTTTTCGGAAAATTGCCATTTACGGGCGAACGGAAAATTTTTCGGGGGATTTTGAAAAAGTCCCTGCGTCGCGCGAAAAATCCGGTCGTGTCAATACTTGAATGGTGCCGATCGGTGGTATGGTTCGGGCTGCGCGGCGCGCCGAAAAAACGCGGAGAATAATTTGATGATATAATAATAATAACTAGAAACTGCAATTTCGGGAGAAATTACACACCTTGGTCTTTCCTCTGTGGAGATACAAATCTTAGCCCCACTCAGGTCTATCAATAGAATGGACCATAATGCCAGTCAATGGCACTAAACAAAGTAAAAGCCATTAGAAAAGATTGGGAGAATTGGACGTCCATGGCCGTCAATGGCGGCACCCTTCATAAGCGTCAATGGATTTGGAGAAGTTTGGGGGACACGTCCGATTGATATCTGGTCATTTTTTGTTGATTTGGGGGAAAAAAAAAATTCCCATTGAAAATGAATGGGAAAAATTTTGGACGTCCATGGACGTCAATGGTATCAACTTACATAAGCGTCAATGGATACCAAGTACATTGGCATCAATAGAATGAACAAACATGAAGAAATGCCATTGGAAATGAATGGGAAGTTTGGACGTCCGTGGACGTCAATGGCATCACCCTCCATAAGAGGCAATGCAATCGGGGACATTTGGGGGACACGTCCTATTGATATCTAGTCATTTTCTGTTGATTTGGGGGAGAAAAAAAAAATTCCCATTGAAAATGAATGGGAAACTTTTTGGACGTCCATGGACGTCAATGGTATCAACTTACATAAGCGTCAATGGAATCCAAGTACATTGGCATCAATAGAATGAACAAACATGAAGAAATGCAATTGGAAATAAAAAGGAAGTTTGGACGTCTGTGGACGTCAATGGCATCACCCTCCATAAGAGGCAGTGCAATCGGGGACTTTTGGGGGACACGTCCTATTGATATCTAGTCATTTTCTGTTGATTTGGGGAAAAAAAAAAATTTCCCATTGAAAATGAATGGGAAAAATTTTGGACGTCCATGGACGTCAATGGTATCAACTTACATAAGCGTCAATGGAATCCAAGTACATTGGCATCAATAGAATGAACAAACATGAAGAAATGCCATTGGGATTTAATGGGAAGTTTGGACGTCCATGAACGTCAATGGCATCACCCTCCATAAGCGGCAATGCAATCGGGGACATTTGGGGGACACGTCCTAATGATATCTAGTCATTTTCTGTTGATTTGGGGAAAAAAAAAAAATTCCCATTGAAAATGAATGGGAAAAATTTTGGACGTCTATGGACGTCAATGGTATCAACTTACATAAGCATCAATGGAATCTAAGTACATTGGCATCAATAGAATGAACAAACATGAAGAAATGCCATTGGAATAAATGGGAAGTTTGGACGTCCCTGGACGTCAATGGCATCACCCTCCATAAGCAGCAATGCAATTGGGGACATTTGGGGGACACGTCCTATTGATATCTAGTCATTTTCTGTTGATTTGGGGAAAAAAAAAATTTCCCATTGAAAATGAATGGGAAAAATTTTGGACGTCCATGGACGTCAATGGTATCAACTTACATAAGCGTCAATGGAATCCAAGTACATTGGCATCAATAGAATGAACAAACATGAAGAAATGGCTTTGGAAATGATTGGGAAGTTTGGACGTCCATGGACGTCAATGGCATCACCCCCCATAAGCGGTAATGCAATCGGGGACATTTGGGGGACACGTCCTAATGATATCTAGTCATTTTCTGTTGATTTGGGGAAAAAAAAAAATTTCCCATTGAAAATGAATGGGAAAAATTTTGGACGTCTATGGACGTCAAAGGTATCAACTTACATAAGCGTCAATGGAATCTAAGTACATTGGCATCAATAGAATGAACAAACATGAAGAAATGCCATTGGAATAAATGGGAAGTTTGGACGTCCCTGGACGTCAATGGCATCACCCTCCATAAGCAGCAATGCAATTGGGGACATTTGGGGGACAGATCCTATTGATATCTAGTCATTTTCTGTTGATTTGGGGAAAAAAAAAAATTTCCCATTGAAAATGAATGGGTAAAATTTTGGACGTCCATGGACGTCAATGGCAGCACCCCCCATAAGCGTCAATGGAGTTGGGGACGTTTGGGGTATACGTCCTATTGATATCTGGTCATTTTCTGTTGATTTGGAGAAATGTAGTTTTTTCCCCATTGAAAATGAATGGGAAAAATTTTGGACGTCCATGTAAGTCAATGGCGGCACCCTTCATAAGCGTCAATGGAATTGGGGAAGTTTGGGGGACACGTCCTATTGATATCTGGTCATTTTCTGTTGATTTGGGGTAATTTTGTTTTTTCCCCCATTGAAAATGAATGGGAAAATTTTTGGACGTCCATGGCAGTCAATGGCATCGACATCCATATAGTCAATTGAATCCAAGTACATTGGCATCAGTAGATTCGACATGCATGGCCGTCAATGGCATCAATGCAATGTAAATTCCATTGGAAATCCCATTGGAAGTGAATGGGACTTTTCCCATTCGAAATGAATGGGATAGTTTTTGGCAAATTTCCGAGGAAGCGTAATTTTTTTCCAAATTCTGTATACAACTTTTATGCCCCTCACCGTCCCGGAATTTTTGATGCCCAAATTGTGTGATTTGGTCAAAAATTGTAGGACTAGATACATTTTGAAACTTTTTTTTTTTCCCGGAAAATTGCCGTTTACGGGCGAAGGGAAAAATTTTCGGGTCCGTTTGAAAAATTCCCATCGTTGCGCGAAAATTCCGGTCGTGCCGATATTTGAACGGTGCCGATCGGTCAAACGGTTCGGGCTGTGCAGCGTGCGTTTTTTTTTCATTCAAAATGAATAGGAAAGTTTTTGGCAAATTTCCGGGGAACCGTAAATTTTTGCCAAATTCTGTATACCACTTTTATGCCCCTCATCGTCCCGGAATTTTTGATACCCAATTTATGTGATTTGGTCAAAAATTGTAGGACTAGATACATTTTTTAACTTTTTTTTTTTTTCGGAAAATTGCCATTTACGGGCGAACGGAAAATTTTTCGGGGGATTTTGAAAAAGTCCCTGCGTCGCGCGAAAAATCCGGTCGTGTCAATACTTGAATGGTGCCGATCGGTGGTACGGTTCGGGCTGCGCGGCGCGCCGAAAAAACGCGGAGAATAATTTGATGATATAATAATAATAATAACTAGAAACTGCAATTTCGGGAGAAATTACACACCTTGGTCTTTCCTCTGTGGAGATACAGATCTTAGCCCCACTCAGGTCTATCAATAGAATGGATCATAATGCCAGTCATTGGCACTAAACATAGTTAAAGCCATTAGAAAAGATTGGGAGAATTGGACGTCCATGTCCGTCAATGGCAGCACCCTCCATAATTGTTAATGGAATCGGGGAAGTTTGGGGGACACGTCCTATTGATATCTAGTCATTTTCTGTTGATTTGGGAAAAAAAAAAAATTCCCATTGAAAATGAATGGGAAAAATTTTGGACGTCCATGGACGTCAATGGTATCAACTTACATAAGCGTCAATGGAATCCAAGTACATTGGCATCAATAAAATGAACAAACATGAAGAAATGCCATTGGAAATGAATGGGAAGTTTGGACGTCCATGAACGTCAATGGCATCACCCTCCATAAGCGGCAATGCAATCGGGGACATTTGGGGGACACGTCCTAATGATATCTAGTCATTTTCTGTTGATTTGGGGAAAAAAAAAAAAATCCCATTGAAAATGAATGGGAAAAATTTTGGACGTCCATGGACGTCAATGGTATCAACTTACATAAGCGTGAATGGAATCCAAGTACATTGGCATCAATAGAATGAACAAACATGAAGAAATGCCTTTGGAAATGAATGGGAAGTTTGGACGTCCATGGACGTCAATGGCATCACCCCCCATAAGCGGCAATGCAATCGGGGACATTTGGGGGACACGTCCTAATGATATCTAGTCATTTTCTGTTGATTTGGGGAAAAAAAAAAAATTCCCATTGAAAATGAATGGGAAAAATTTTGGACGTCCATGGACGTCAATGGTATCAACTTACATAAGCGTCAATGGAATCCAAGTACATTGGCATCAATAGAATGAACAAACATGAAGAAATGCCATTGGAAATGAATGGGAAGTTTGGACGTCCATGAACGTCAATGGCATCACCCCCCATAAGCGGCAATGCAATCGGGGACATTTGGGGGACACGTCCTAATGATATCTAGTCATTTTCTGTTGATTTGGGGAAAAAAAAAAAATTCCCATTGAAAATGAATGGGAAAAATTTTGGACGTCCATGGACGTCAATGGTATCAACTTACATAAGCGTCAATGGAATCCAAGTACATTGGCATCAATAGAATGAACAAACATGAAGAAATGCCATTGGAAATTAATGGGAAGTTTGGACGTCCATGGACGTCAATGGCATCACCCTCCATAAGCAGCAATGCAATCGGGCACATTTGGGGGAAACGTCCTATTGATATCTAGTCATTTTCTGTTGATTTGGGGAAAAAAAAAAAAATTCCCATTGAAAATGAATGGGAAAAATTTTGGACGTCCATGGACGTCAATGGTATCAACTTACATAAGCGTCAATGGAATCCAAGTACATTGGCATCAAAAGAATGAACAAACATGAAGAAATGCCATTGGAATAAATGGGAAGTTTGGACGTCCCTGGACGTCAATGGCATCACCCTCCATAAGCAGCAATGCAATCGGGGACATTTGGGGGACAGGTCCTATTGATATCTAGTCATTTTCTGTTGATTTGGGGGAAAAAAAAAATTTCCCATTGAAAATGAATGGGTAAAATTTTGGACGTCCATGGACGTCCATGGCAGCACCCCCCATAAGCGTCAATGGAATTGGGGACGTTTGGGATATACGTCCTATTGATATCTGGTCATTTTCTGTTGATTTGGAGAAATTTCGTTTTTTCCCCATTGAAAATGAATGGGAAAAATTTTGGACGTCCATGTAAGTCAATGGCGGTACCCTTCATAAGCGTCAATGGAATTGGGGAAGTTTGGGGGACACGTCCTATTGATATCTGGTCATTTTCTGTTGATTTGGGGTAATTTTGTTTTTTCCCCATTGAAAATGAATGGGAAAAATTTTGGACGTCCATGGCAGTCAATGGCATCGACATCCATATAATCAATTGAATCCAAGTACATTGGCATCAGTAGATTCGACATGCATGGCCGTCAATGGCATCAATGCAATGTAAATTCCATTGGAAATCCCATTGGAAGTGAATGGGACTTTTCCCATTCGAAATGAATGGGATAGTTTTTGGCAAATTTCCGAGGAAGCGTAATTTTTTTCCAAATTCTGTATACAACTTTTATGCCCCTCACCGTCCCGGAATTTTTGATGCCCAAATTATGTGATTTGGTCAAAAATTGTAGGACTAGATACATTTTGAAACTTTTTATTTTTTCACGGAAAATTGCCGTTTACGGACGAACGGAAAAATTTTCGGGGCCATTTGTAAAGTTTCCTGTGTCACGCGAAAATTCCGGTCGTGCCGATACTTGAACGGTGCCGATCGGTCTAACGGTTCGGGCTGTGAAGCGCGCGTTTTTTTTCCATTCAAAATGAATAGGAAAGTTTTTGGCAAATTTCCGGGGAACCGTAAATTTTTGCCAAATTCTGTATACAACTTTTATGCCCCTCACCGTCCCGGAATTTTTGATGCCCAAATTATGTGATTTGGTCAAAAATTGTAGGACTAGATACATTTTGAAACTTTTTTTATTTTTCGGAAAATTGCCGTTTACGGGCGAACGGAAAATTTTTCGTGGCGGTTTGAAAAATTCCCATCGTCACGCGAAAAATCCGGTCGTGCCGATACTTCAACGGTGCCGATCGGTGCTACGGTTTGGGCTGTGCGTTGGCTCAAAAAAACGCGGAGAATTATTGAATAATAATAATAACTAGAAACTGCAATTTCGGGAGAAATTACACACCTTGGTCTTTCCTCTGTGGAGATACAGATCTTAGCCCCACTCAGGTCTATCAATAGAATGGATCATAATGCCAGTCATTGGCACTAAACATAGTTAAAGCCATTAGAAAAGATTGGGAGAATTGGACGTCCATGTCCGTCAATGGCAGCACCCTCCATAATTGTTAATGGAATCGGGGAAGTTTGGGGGACACGTCCTATTGATATCTAGTCATTTTCTGTTGATTTGGGAAAAAAAAAAAAATTCCCATTGAAAATGAATGGGAAAAATTTTGGACGTCTATGGACGTCAATGGTATCAACTTACATAAGCGTCAATGGAATCCAAGTACATTGGCATCAATAAAATGAACAAACATGAAGAAATGCCATTGGAAATGAATGGGAAGTTTGGACATCCATGAACGTCAATGGCATCACCCTCCATAAGCGGCAATGCAATCGGGGACATTTGGGGGACACGTCCTAATGATATCTAGTCATTTTCTGTTGATTTGGGAAAAAAAAAAAATCCCATTGAAAATGAATGGGAAAAATTTTAGACGTCCATGGACGTCAATGGTATCAACTTACATAAGCGTCAATGGAATCCAAGTACATTGGCATCAATAGAATGAACAAACATGAAGAAATGCCTTTGGAAATGAATGGGAAGTTTGGACGTCCATGGACGTCAATGGCATCACCCCCCATAAGCGGCAATGCAATCGGGGACATTTGGGGGACACGTCCTAATGATATCTAGTCATTTTCTGTTGATTTGGGGAAAAAAAAAAAATTCCCATTGAAAATGAATGGGAAAAATTTTGGACGTCCATGGACGTCAATGGTATCAACTTACATAAGCGTCAATGGAATCCAAGTACATAGGCATCAATAGAATGAACAAACATGAAGAAATGCCATTGGAAATTAATGGGAAGTTTGGACGTCCGTGGACGTCAATGGCATCACCCTCCATAAGCAGCAATGCAATCGGGCACATTTGGGGGAAACGTCCTATTGATATCTAGTCATTTTCTGTTGATTTGGGGGAAAAAAAAAATTCCCATTGAAAATGATTGGGAAAAATTTTGGACGTCCATGGACGTCAATGGTATCAACTTACATAAGCGTCAATGGAATCCAAGTACATTGGCATCAAAAGAATGAACAAACATGAAGAAATGCCATTGGAAATGAATGGGAAGTTTGGACGTCCCTGGACGTCAATGGCATCACCCTCCATAAGCAGCAATGCAATCGGGGACATTTGGGGGACAGGTCCTATTGATATCTAGTCATTTTCTGTTGATTTGGGGAAAAAAAAAAAATTCCCATTGAAAATGAATGGGTAAAATTTTGGACGTCCATGGACGTCAATGGCAGCACCCCCCATAAGCGTCAATGGAATTGGGGACGTTTGGGATATACGTCCTATTGATATCTGGTCATTTTCTGTTGATTTGGAGAAATGTAGTTTTTTCCCCATTGAAAATGAATGGGAAAAATTTTGGACGTCCATGTAAGTCAATGGCGGCACCCTTCATAAGCGTCAATGGAATTGGGGAAGTTTGGGGGACACGTCCTATTGATATCTGGTGATTTTCTGTTGATTTGGGGAAAATTTGTTTTTTCCCCATTGAAAATGAATGGGAAAAATTTTGGATGTCCATGGCAGTCAATGGCATCGACATCCATATAGTCAATTGAATCCAAGTACATTGGCATCAGTAGATTCGACATGCATGGCCGTCAATGGCATCAATGCAATGTAAATTCCATTGGAAATCCCATTGGAAGTGAATGGGACTTTTCCCATTCGAAATGAATGGGATAGTTTTTGGCAAATTTCCGAGGAAGCGTAATTTTTTTCCAAATTCTGTATACAACTTTTATGCCCCTCACCGTCCCGGAATTTTTGATGCCCAAATTATGTGATTTGGTCAAAAATTGTAGGACTAGATACATTTTGAAACTTTTTTTTTTTCACGGAAAATTGCCGTTTACGGACGAACGGAAAAATTTTCGGGGCCATCTGTAAAGTTTCCTGTGTCACGCTAAAATTCCGGTCGTGCCGATACTTGAACGGTGCCGATCGGTCTAACGGTTCGGGCTGTGAAGCGCGCGTTTTTTTTCCATTCAAAATGAATAGGAAAGTTTTTGGCAAATTTCCGGGGAACCGTAAATTTTTGCCAAATTCTGTATACAACTTTTATGCCCCTCACCGTCCCGGAATTTTTTATGCCCAAATTATGTGATTTGGTAAAAAATTGTAGGACTAGATACATTTTGAAACTTTTTTTTTTTTCCGGAAAATTGCCGTTTAAGGGCGAACGGAAAATTTTTCGGGGCCGTTTGGAAAATTCCCATCGTCGCGCGAAAATTCCGGTCGTGCCGATACTTGAACGGTGCCGATCGGTGGTACGGTTCGTGCTGTGCGGCGCGCCGAAAAAAACGTCAACAATTATTGAATAATAATAATAAAGAAATAAAAAATAAAGAAGTACAATAAAGTTGTACAACAACATAACCTTGTTCTTTCCCTTGGAAAGACCAAGGTAATAATAATAAAGTTGCACAATAACAATACCTTGTTCTTTCTTTCAGAAAGACCAAGGTAACTAGAAACTGCAATTTCGGGAGAAATTACACACCTTGGTCTTTCCTCTGTGGAGATACAGATCTTAGCCCCACTCAGGTCTATCAATAGAATGGACCATAATGCCAGTCAATGGCACTAAACAAAGTAAAAGCCATTAGAAAAGATTGGGAGAATTGGACGTCCATGGCCGTCAATGGCATCACCCTCCATAAGCGGCAATCCAATCAGGGACATTTGGGGGACACGTCCTAATGATATCTAGTCATTTTCTGTTGATTTGGGGGAAAAAAAAAAATTCCCATTGAAAATGAATGGGAAAAATTTTGGACGTCCATGGACGTCAATGGTATCAATTTACATAAGCGTCAATGGAATCCAAGTACATTGGCATCAATAGAGTGAACAAACATGAAGAAATGCCATTGGAAATGAATGGGAAGTTTGGACGTCCGTGGCCGTCAATGGCATCACCCTCCATAAGAGGCAATGCAATCGGGGACATTTGGGGGACACGTCCTATTGATATCTAGTCATTTTCTGTTGATTTGGGGAAAAAAAAAAAATTCCCATTGAAAATGAATGGGAAAAATTTTGGACGTCCATGGACGTCAATGGTATCAACTTACATAAGCGTCAATGGAATCCAAGTACATTGGCATCAATAGAATGAACAAACATGAAGAAATGCCATTGGAAATTAATGGGAAGTTTGGACGTCCATGAACGTAAATGGCATCACCCTCCATAAGCGGCAATGCAATCGGGGACATTTGGGGGACACGTCCTAATGATGTCTAGTCATTTTCTGTTGATTTGGGGAAAAAAAAAAATTTCCCATTGAAAATGAATGGGAAAAATTTTGGACGTCAATGGACGTCAATGGTATCAACTTACATAAGCGTCAATGGAATCTAAGTACATTGGCATCAATAGAATGAACAAACATGAAGAAATGCCATTGGAATAAATGGGAAGTTTGGACGTCCCTGGACGTCAATGGCATCACCCTCCATAAGCAGCAATTCAATTGGGGACATTTGGGGGACATGTCCTATTGATATCTAGTCATTTTCTGTTGATTTGGGGGAAAAAAAAAATTTTCCCATTGAAAATGAATGGGTAAAATTTTGGACGTCCGTGGACGTCAATGGCAGCACCCCCCATAAGCGTCAATGGAATTGGGGATGTTTGGGATATACGTCCTATTGATATCTGGTCATTTTCTGTTGATTTGGAGAAATTTAGTTTTTTCCTCATTGAAAATGAATGGGAAAAATTTTGGACGTCCATGTAATTCAATGGCGGCACCCCTCATAAGCGTCAATGGAATTGGGGAAGTTTGGGGGACACGTCCTATTGATATCTGGTCATTTTCTGTTGATTTGGGGTAATTTTGTTTTTTCCCCATTGAAAATGAATGGGAAAAATTTTGGACGTCCATGGACGTCAATGGTATCAACTTACATAAGCGTCAATGGAATCCAAGTACATTGGCATCAGTAGATTCGACATGCATGGCCGTCAATGGCATCAATGCAATGTAAATTCCATTGGAAATCCCGTTGGAAGTGAATGGGACTTTTCCCATTCGAAATGAATGGGATAGTTTTTGGCAAATTTCCGAGGAAGCGTAATTTTTTTCCAAATTCTGTATACAACTTTTATGCCCCTCACCGTCCCGGAATTTTTGATGCCCAAATTATTTGATTTGGTCAAAAATTGTAGGACTAGATACATTTTGAAACTTTTTTTTTTTTCACGGAAAATTGCCGTTTACGGACGAACGGAAAAATTTTCGGGGCCATTTGTAAAGTTTCCTGTGTCACGCGAAAATTCCGGTCGTGCCGATACTTGAACGGTGCCGATCGGTCAAACGGTTCGGGCTGTGAAGCGCGCGTTTTTTTTCCATTCAAAATGAATAGGAAAGTTTTTGGCAAATTTCCGGGGAACCGTAAATTTTTGCCAAATTCTGTATACAACTTTTATGCCCCTCACCGTCCCGGAATTTTTGATGGCCAAATTATGTGATTTGGTCAAAAATTGTAGGACTAGATACATTTTGAAACTTTTTTTATTTTTCGGAAAATTGCCGTTTACGGGCGAACGGAAAATTTTTCGTGGCGGTTTGAAAAATTCCCATCGTCACTCGAAAAATCCGGTCGTGCCGATACTTCAACGGTGCCGATCGGTGCTACGGTTTGGGCTGTGCGTTGGCTCAAAAAAACGCGGAGAATTTATTGAATAATAATAATAACTAGAAACTGCAATTTCGGGAGAAATTACACACCTTGGTCTTTCCTCTGTGGAGATACAGATCTTAGCCCCACTCAGGTCTATCAATAGAATGGATCATAATGCCAGTCATTGGCAAAAAACAAAGTAAAAGCCGTTAGAAATGAATGGGAGAATTGTACGTCCATGGACGTCAATGGCGGCACCTTTCATAATTGTTAATGGAATCGGGGAAGTTTGGGGGACACGTCCTAATGATATCTAGTCATTTTCTGTTGATTTGGGAAAAAAAAAAAAAATTCCATTGAAAATGAATGGGAAAAATTTTGGACGTCCATGGACGTCAATGGTATCAACTTACATAAGCGTCAATGGAATCCAAGTACATTGGCATCAATAAAATGAACAAACATGAAGAAATGCCATTGGAAATGAATGGGAAGTTTGGACGTCCATGAACGTCAATGGCATCACCCTCCATAAGCGGCAATGCAATCGGGGACATTTGGGGGACACGTCCTAATGATATCTAGTCATTTTCTGTTGATTTGGGAAAAAAAAAAAAATCCCATTGAAAATGAATGGGAAAAATTTTGGACGTCCATGGACGTCAATGGTATCAACTTACATAAGCGTCAATGGAATCCAAGTACATTGGCATCAATAGAATGAACAAACATGAAGAAATGCCTTTGGAAATGAATGGGAAGTTTGGACGTCCATGGACGTCAATGGCATCACCCCCCATAAGCGGCAATGCAATCGGGGACATTTGGGGGACACGTCCTAATGATATCTAGTCATTTTCTGTTGATTTGGGAAAAAAAAAAAATTCCCATTGAAAATGAATGGGAAAAATTTTGGACGTCCATGGACGTCAATGGTATCAACTTACATAAGCGTCAATGGAATCCAAGTACATTGGCATCAATAGAATGAACAAACATGAAGAAATGCCATTGGAAATTAATGGGAAGTTTGGACGTCCGTGGACGTCAATGGCATCACCCTCCATAAGCAGCAATGCAATCGGGGACATTTGGGGGACACGTCCTAATGATATCTAGTCATTTTCTGTTGATTTGGGGAAAAAAAAAAATTTCCCATTGAAAATGAATGGGAAAAATTTTGGACGTCCATGGACGTCAATGGTATCAACTTACATAACCGTCAATGGAATCCAAGTACATTGGCATCAAAAGAATGAACAAACATGAAGAAATGCCATTGGAAATGAATGGGAAGTTTGGACGTCCCTGGACGTCAATGGCATCACCCTCCATAAGCAGCAATGCAATCGGGGACATTTGGGGGACAGGTCCTATTGATATCTAGTCATTTTCTGTTGATTTGGGGAAAAAAAAAAATTCCCATTGAAAATGAATGGGTAAAATTTTGGACGTCCATGGACGTCAATGGCAGCACCCCCCATAAGCGTCAATGGAATTGGGGACGTTTGGGATATACGTCCTATTGATATCTGGTCATTTTCTGTTGATTTGGAGAAATTTTGTTTTTTCCCCATTGAAAATGAATGGGAAAAATTTTGGACGTCCATGTAAGTCAATGGCGGCACCCTTCATAAGCGTCAATGGAATTGGGGAATTTTGGGGGACACGTCCTATTGATATCTGGTCATTTTCTGTTGATTTGGGGTAATTTTGTTTTTTCCCCATTGAAAATGAATGGGAAAATTTTTGGACGTCCATGGCAGTCAATGGCATCGACATCTATATAGTCAGTTGAATCCAAGTACATTGGCATCAGTAGATTCGACATGCATGGCCGTCAATGGCATCAATGCAATGTAAATTCCATTGGAAATCCCATTGGAAGTGAATGGGACTTTTCCCATTCGAAATGAATGGGATAGTTTTTGGCAAATTTCCGAGGAAGCGTAATTTTTTTCCAAATTCTGTATACAACTTTTATGCCCCTCACCGTCCCGGAATTTTTGATGCCCAAATTATTTGATTTGGTCAAAAATTGTAGGACTAGATACATTTTGAAACTTTTTTTTTTTTCACGGAAAATTGCCGTTTACGGACGAACGGAAAAATTTTCGGGGCCATTTGTAAAGTTTCCTGTGTCACGCGAAAATTCCGGTCGTGCCGATACTTGAACGGTGCCGATCGGTCTAACGGTTCAGGCTGTGAAGCGCGCGTTTTTTTTCCATTCAAAATGAATAGGAAAGTTTTTGGCAAATTTCCGGGGAACCGTAAATTTTTGCCAAATTCTGTATACAACTTTTATGCCCCTCACCGTCCCGGAATTTTTGATGCCCAAATTATGTGATTTGGTCAAAAATTGTAGGACTAGATACATTTTGAAACTTTTTTAATTTTTCGGAAAATTGCCGTTTACGGGCGAACGGAAAATTTTTCGTGGCGGTTTGAAAAATTCCCATCGTCACACGAAAAATCCGGTCGTGCCGATACTTGAACGGTGCCGATCGGTGCTACGGTTTGGGCTGTGCGTTGGCTCAAAAAAACGCGGAGAATAAGATGAATAATAACTAGAAACTGCAATTTCGGGAGAAATTACACACCTTGGTCTTTCCTCTGTGGAGATACAGATCTTAGCCCCACTCAGGTCTATCAATAGAATGGATCATAATGCCAGTCATTGGCAAAAAACAAAGTAAAAGCCGTTAGAAATGAATGGGAGAATTGGACGTCCATGGACGTCAATGGCGGCACCTTTCATAATTGTTAATGGAATCGGGGAAGGTTGGGGGACACGTCCTAATGATATCTAGTCATTTTCTGTTGATTTGGGAAAAAAAAAAAAAATCCCATTGAAAATTAATGGGAAAAATTTTGGACGTCCATGGACGTCAATGGTATCAACTTACATAAGCGTCAATGGAATCCAAGTACATTGGCATCAATAGAATGAAAAAACATGAAGAAATGCCATTGGAAATGAATGGGAAGTTTGGACGTCCGTGGACGTCAATGGCATCACCCTCCATAAGCAGCAATGCAATCGGGGACATTTGGGGGACACGTCCTAATGATATCTACTCATTTTCTGTTGATTTGGGGAAAAAAAAAAATTTCCATTGAAAATGAATGGGAAAAATTTTGGACGTCCATGGACGTCAATGGTATCAACTGACATAAGCGTCAATGGAATCCAAGTACATTGGCATCAATAAAATGAACAAACATGAAGAAATGCCATTGGAAATGAATGGGAAGTTTGGACGTCCATGAACGTCAATGGCATCACCCTCCATAAGCGGCAATGCAATCGGGGACATTTGGGGGACACGTCCTAATGATATCTACTCATTTTCTGTTGATTTGGGGAAAAAAAATAAATTTCCATTGAAAATGAATGGGAAAAATTTTGGACGTCCATGGACGTCAATGGTATCAACTGACATAAGCGTCAATGGAATCCAAGTACATTGGCATCAATAAAATGAACAAACATGAAGAAATGCCATTGGAAATGAATGGGAAGTTTGGACGTCCATGAACGTCAATGGCATCACCCTCCATAAGCGGCAATGCAATCGGGGACATTTGGGGGACACATCCTAATGATATCTAGTCATTTTCTGTTGATTTGGGAAAAAAAAAAAATTCCCATTGAAAATGAATGGGAAAAATTTTGGACGTCCATGGACGTCAATGGTATCAACTTACATAAGCGTCAATGGAATCCAAGTACATTGGCATCAATAGAATGAACAAACATGAAGAAATGCCATTGGAAATGAATGGGAAGTTTGGACGTCCATGAACGTCAATGGCATCACCCTCCATAAGCGGCAATGCAATCGGGGACATTTGGGGGACACGTCCTAATGATATCTAGTCATTTTCTGTTGATTTGGGGAAAAAAAAAAATCCCATTGAAAATGAATGGGAAAAATTTTGGACGTCCATGGACGTCAATGGTATCAACTTACATAAGCGTCAATGGAATCTAAGTACATTGGCATCAATAGAATGAACAAACATGAAGAAATGCCTTTGGAAATGAATGGGAAGTTTGGACGTCCATGGACGTCAATGGCATCACCCCCCATAAGCGGCAATGCAATCGGGGACATTTGGGGGACACGTCCTAATGATATCTAGTCATTTTCTGTTGATTTGGGGAAAAAAAAAAAATTCCCATTGAAAATGAATGGGTAAAATTTTGGACGTCCATGGACGTCAATGGCAGCACCCCCCATAAGCGTCAATGGAGTTGGGGACGTTTGGGGTATACGTCCTATTGATATCTGGTCATTTTCTGTCGATTTGGAGAAATTTAGTTTTTTCCCCATTGAAAATGAATGGGGAAAATTTTGGACGTCCATGGAAGTCAATGGCAGCACCCCCCATAAGCGTCAATGGAATTGGGGAAGTTTGGGGGACACGTCCTATTGATATCTGGCCATTTTCTGTTTATTTGGGGAAATTTTGTTTTTTCCCCATTGAAAATGAATGGGAAAAATTTTGGACGTCCGTGGCAGTCAATGGCATCGACATCCATATAGTCAATTGAATCCAAGTACATTGGCATCAGTAGATTCGACATGCATGGCCGTCAATGGCATCAATGCAATGTAAATTCTATGGAAATCCCATTGGAAGTGAATGGGACTTTTCCCATTCGAAATGAATGGGATAGTTTTTGGCAAATTTCCGAGGAAGCGTAATTTTTTTCCAAATTCTGTATACAACTTTTATGCCCCTCACCGTCCCGGAATTTTTGATGCCCAAATTATGTGATTTGGTCAAAAATTGTAGGACTAGATACATTTTGAAACTTTTTTTTTTTTCACGGAAAATTGCCGTTTACGGACGAACGGAAAATTTTTCGGGGCCATTTGTAAAGTTTCCTGTGTCACGCGAAAATTCCGGTCGTGCCGATACTTGAACGGTGCCGATCGGTCTAACGGTTCGGGCTGTGAAGCGCGCGTTTTTTTTCCATTCAAAATGAATAGGAAAGTTTTTGGCAAATTTCCGGGGAACCGTAAATTTTTGCCAAATTCTGTATACAACTTTTATGCCCCTCACCGTCCCGGAATTTTTGATGCCCAAATTATGTGATTTGGTCAAAAATTGTAGGACTAGATACATTTTGAAACTTTTTTTATTTTTCGGAAAATTGCCGTTTACGGGCGAACGGAAAATTTTTCGTGGCGGTTTGAAAAATTCCCATCGTCACGCGAAAATTCCGGTCGTGCCGATACTTGAACTGTGCCGATCGGTGCTACGGTTTGGGCTGTGCGTTGGCTCAAAAAAACGCGGAGAATAAGATGAATAAATAATAAGTACAATAAAGTTGCACAATAACAATACCTTGTTCTTTCTTTCAGAAAGACCAAGGTAACTAGAAACTGCAATTTCGGGAGAAATTACACACCTTGGTCTTTCCTCTGTGGAGATACAGATCTTAGCCCCACTCAGGTGTATCAATAGAATGGATGATAATGCCAGTCATTGGCAAAAAACAAAGTAAAAGCCGTTAGAAATGAATGGGAGAATTGGACGTCCATGGACGTCAATGGCGGCACCTTTCATAATTGTTAATGGAATCGGGGAAGTTTGGGGGACACGTCCTAATGATATCTAGTCATTTTCTGTTGATTTGGGAAAAAAAAAAAATTCCCATAGAAAATGAATGGGAAAAATTTTGGACGTCCATGGACGTCAATGGTATCAACTTACATAAGCGTCAATGGAATCCAAGTACATTGGCATCAATAAAATGAAAAAACATGAAGAAATGCCATTGGAAATGAATGGGAAGTTTGGACGTCCATGAACGTCAATGGCATCACCCTCCATAAGCGGCAATGCAATCGGGGACATTTGGGGGACACGTCCTAATGATATCTAGTCATTTTCTGTTGATTTGGGGAAAAAAAAAAAAATTCCCATAGAAAATGAATGGGAAAAATTTTGGACGTCCATGGACGTCAATGGTATCAACTTACATAAGCGTCAATGGAATCCAAGTACATTGGCATCAATAGAATGAACAAATATGAAGAAATGCCTTTGGAAATGATTGGGAAGTTTGGACGTCCATGGACGTCAATGGCATCACCCCCCATAAGCGGCAATGCAATCGGGGACATTTGGGGGACACGTCCTAATGATATCTAGTCATTTTCTGTTGATTTGGGGAAAAAAAAAATTTCCCATTAAAAATGAATGGGTAAAATTTTGGACGTCCATGGACGTCAATGGCAGCACCCCCCATAAGCGTCAATGGAGTTGGGGACGTTTGGGGTATACGTCCTATTGATATCTGGTCATTTTCTGTTGATTTGGAGAAATGTAGTTTTTTCCCCATTGAAAATGAATGGGAAAAATTTTGGACGTCCATGGACGTCAATGGTATCAACTGACATAAGCGTCAATGGAATCCAAGTACATTGGCATCAATAAAATGAACAAACATGAAGAAATGCCATTGGAAATGAATGGGAAGTTTGGACGTCCATGAACGTCAATGGCATCACCCTCCATAAGCGGCAATGCAATCGGGGACATTTGGGGGACACATCCTAATGATATCTAGTCATTTTCTGTTGATTTGGGAAAAAAAAAAAAATCCCATTGAAAATGAATGGGAAAAATTTTGGACGTCCATGGACGTCAATGGTATCAACTTACATAAGCGTCAATGGAATCCAAGTACATTGGCATCAATAGAATGAACAAACATGAAGAAATGCCTTTGGAAATGAATGGGAAGTTTGGACGTCCATGGACGTCAATGGCATCACCCCCCATGAGCGGCAATGCAATCGGGGACGTTTGGGGGACACGTCCTAATGATATCTAGTCATTTTCTGTTGATTTGGGGAAAAAAAAAAAATTTCCCATTGAAAATGAATGGGAAAAATTTTGGACGTCCATGGACGTCAATGGTATCAACTTACATAAGCGTCAATGGAATCCAAGTACATTGGCATCAATAGAATGAACAAACATGAAGAAATGCCATTGGAAATGAATGGGAAGTTTGAACGTCCCAGGCCGTCAATGGCATCACCCTCCATAAGCAGCAATGCAATTGGGGACATTTGGGGGATACGTCCTATTGATATCTAGTCATTTTCTGTTGATTTGGGGGAAAAAAAAAAATTTCCCATTGAAAATGAATGGGTAAAATTTTGGACGTCCATGGACGTCAATGGCAGCACCCCCCATAAGCGTCAATGGAGTTGGGGACGTTTGGGGTATACGTCCTATTGATATCTGGTCATTTTCTGTTGATTTGGAGAAATGTAGTTTTTTCCCCATTGAAAATGAATGGGAAAAATTTTGGACGTCCATGTAAGTCAATGGCAGCACCCCCTATAAGCGTCAATGGAGTTGGGGACGTTTGGGGGACACGTCCTATTGATATCTGGTCATTTTCTGTTGATTTGGGGAAATGTAGTTTTTTCCCCATTGAAAATGAATGGGAAAAATTTTGGACGTCCATGGACGTCAATGGTATCAACTTACATAAGCGTCAATGGAATCCAAGTACATTGGCATCAATAGAATGAACAAACATGAAGAAATGCCATTGAAAATAAATGGGAAGTTTGGACGTCCATGGACGTCAATGGCATCACCCTCCATAAGCGGCAATCCAATCGGGGACATTTGGGGGACACGTCCTAATGATATCTAGTCATATTCTGTTGATTTGGGGAAAAAAAAAAATTCCCATTGAAAATGAATGGGAAAAATTTTGGACGTCCATGGACGTCAATGGTATCAACTTACATAAGCGTCAATGGAATCCAAGTACATTGGCATCAATAAAATGAAAAAACATGAAGAAATGCCATTGGAAATGAATGGGAAGTTTGGACGTCCATGAACGTCAATGGCATTACCCTCCATAAGCGGCAATGCAATCGGGGACATTTGGGGGACACGTCCTAATGATATCTAGTCATTTTCTGTCGATTTGGGGAAAAAAAAAAAAATTCCCATAGAAAATGAATGGGAAAAATTTTGGACGTCCATGGACGTCAATGGTATCAACTTACATAAGCGTCAATGGAATCCAAGTACATTGGCATCAATAGAATGAACAAATATGAAGAAATGCCTTTGGAAATGATTGGGAAGTTTGGACGTCCATGGACGTCAATGGCATCACCCCCCATAAGCGGCAATGCAATCGGGGACATTTGGGGGACACGTCCTAATGATATCTAGTCATTTTCTGTTGATTTGGGGAAAAAAAAAATTTCCCATTAAAAATGAATGGGTAAAATTTTGGACGTCCATGGACGTCAATGGCAGCACCCCCCATAAGCGTCAATGGAGTTGGGGACGTTTGGGGTATACGTCCTATTGATATCTGGTCATTTTCTGTTGATTTGGAGAAATGTAGTTTTTTCCCCATTGAAAATGAATGGGAAAAATTTTGGACGTCCATGGACGTCAATGGTATCAACTTACATAAGCGTCAATGGAATCCAAGTACATTGGCATCAATAGAATGAAAAAACATGAAGAAATGCCATTGGAAATTAATGGGAAGTTTGGACGTCCGTGGACGTCAATGGCATCACCCTCCATAAGCAGCAATGCAATCGGGGACATTTAGGGGACACGTCCTAATGATATCTACTCATTTTCTGTTGATTTGGGGAAAAAAAATAAATTTCCATTGAAAATGAATGGGAAAATTTTTGGACGTCCATGGACGTCAATGGTATCAACTGACATAAGCGTCAATGGAATCCAAGTACATTGGCATCAATAAAATGAACAAACATGAAGAAATGCCATTGGAAATGAATGGGAAGTTTGGACGTCCATGAACGTCAATGGCATCACCCTCCATAAGCGGCAATGCAATCGGGGACATTTGGGGGACACGTCCTAATGATATCTACTCATTTTCTGTTGATTTGGGGAAAAAAAATAAATTTCCATTGAAAATGAATGGGAAAAATTTTGGACGTCCATGGACGTCAATGGTATCAACTTACATAAGCATCAATGGAATCCAAGTACATTGGCATCAATAAAATGAACAAACATGAAGAAATGCCTTTGGAAATGAATGGGAAGTTTGGACGTCCGTGGACGTCAATGGCATCACCCTCCATAAGCGGCAATGCAATCGGGGACATTTGGGGGACACATCCTAATGATATCTAGTCATTTTCTGTTGATTTGGGAAAAAAAAAAAAATCCCATTGAAAATGAATGGGAAAAATTTTGGACGTCCATGGACGTCAATGGTATCAACTTACATAAGCGTCAATGGAATCCAAGTACATTGGCATCAATAGAATGAACAAACATGAAGAAATGCCTTTGGAAATGAATGGGAAGTTTGGACGTCCATGGACGTCAATGGCATCACCCCCCATAAGCGGCAATGCAATCGGGGACGTTTGGGGGACACGTCCTAATGATATCTAGTCATTTTCTGTTGATTTGGGGAAAAAAAAAAATTTCCCATTGAAAATGAATGGGAAAAATTTTGGACGTCCATGGACGTCAATGGTATCAACTTACATAAGCGTCAATGGAATCCAAGTACATTGGCATCAATAGAATGAACAAACATGAAGAAATGCCATTGGAAATGAATGGGAAGTTTGAACGTCCCAGGCCGTCAATGGCATCACCCTCCATAAGCAGCAATGCAATTGGGGACATTTGGGGGATACGTCCTATTGATATCTAGTCATTTTCTGTTGATTTGGGGGAAAAAAAAAATTTCCCATTGAAAATGAATGGGTAAAATTTTGGACGTCCACGGACGTCAATGGCAGCACCCCCCATAAGCGTCAATGGAGTTGGGGACGTTTGGGGTATACGTCCTATTGATATCTGGTCATTTTCTGTTGATTTGGAGAAATGTAGTTTTTTCCCCATTGAAAATGAATGGTAAAAATTTTGGACGTCCATGTAAGTCAATGGCAGCACCCCCTATAAGCGTCAATGGAGTTGGGGACGTTTGGGGGACACGTCCTATTGATATCTGGTCATTTTCTGTTGATTTGGGGAAATGTAGTTTTTTCCCCATTGAAAATGAATGGGAAAAATTTTGGACGTCCATGGCAGTCAATGGCATCGACATCCATATAGTCAATTGAATCCAAGAACATTGGCATCAATAGATTCGACATGCATGGCCGTAAATGGCAATGCAATGTAAAGTCCATTGGAAATCCTATTGAAAGTGAATGGGAACTTTTCCCATTAGAAATGAATGGGATAGTTTTTGGCAAATATCCGGGGAACCGTAAATTTTTTCCAAATTCTGTATACAACTTTTATGCCCCTCACCGTCCCGGAATTTTTGATGCCCAAATTATGTGATTTGGTCAAAAATTGTAGGACTAGATACATTTTGAAACTTTTTTTTTTTTCACGGAAAATTTCCGTTTACGGACGAACGGAAAAATTTTCGGGGCCATTTGTAAAGTTTCCTGTGTCACGCGAAAATTCCGGTCGTGCCGATACTTGAACGGTGCCGATCGGTCTAACGGTTCGGGCTGTGAAGCGCGCGTTTTTTTTCCATTCAAAATGAATAGGAAAGTTTTTGGCAAATTTCCGGGGAACCGTAAATTTTTGCCAAATTCTGTATACAACTTTTATGCCCCTCACCGTCCCGGAATTTTTGATGCCCAAATTATGTGATTTGGTCAAAAATTGTAGGACTAGATACATTTTGAAACTTTTTTTTTTTTTCGGAAAATTGCCGTTTACGGGCGAACGGAAAATTTTTCGTGGCCGTTTGAAAAATTCCCATCGTCGCGCGAAAATTCCGGTCGTGCCGATACTTGAACGGTACCGATCGGAGGTACGGTTCGGGCTGTGCGGCGCGCCGAAAAAAACGTCAACAATTTTTGACCTATAATAATAACTAGAAACTGCAATTTCGGGAGAAATTACACACCTTGGTCTTTCCTCTGTGGAGATACAGATCTTAGCCCCACTCAGGTCTATCAATAGAATGGATCATAATGCCAGTCATTGGCAAAAAACAAAGTAAAAGCCGTTAGAAATGAATGGGAGAATTGGACGTCCATGGACGTCAATGGCGGCACCTTTCATAATTGTTAATGGAATCGGGGAAGTTTGGGGGACACGTCCTAATGATATCTAGTCATTTTCTGTTGATTTTGGGAAAAAAAAAAAAATCCCATTGAAAATGAATGGGAAAATTTTTGGACGTCCATGGACGTCAATGGTATCAACTTACATAAGCGTCAATGGAATCCAAGTACATTGGCATCAATAGAATGAACAAACATGAAGAAATGCCATTGGAAATGAATGGGAAGTTTGGACGTCCATGGACGTCAATGGCATCACCCCCCATAAGCGGCAATGCAATCGGGGACATTTGGGGGACACGTCCTAATGATATCTAGTCATTTTCTGTTGATTTGGGGGAAAAAAAAAATTTCCCATTGAAAATGAATGGGAAAAATTTTGGACGTCCATGGACGTCAATGGTATCAACTTACATAAGCGTCAATGGAATCCAAGTACATTGGCATCAAAAGAATGAACAAACATGAAGAAATGCCATTGGAAATGAATGGGAAGTTTGGACGTCCCTGGACGTCAATGGCATCACCCTCCAAAAGCAGCAATGCAATCGGGGACATTTGGGGGACAGGTCCTATTGATATGTAGTCATTTTCTGTTGATTTGGGGAAAAAAAAAAAATTCCCATTGAAAATGAATGGGAAAAATTTTGGACGTCCATGGACGTCAATGGTATCAACTTACATAAGCGTCAATAGAATCCAAGTACATTTGCATCAATAGAATGAAAAAACATAATTAAATGGCATTAGAAATGAATGGGAAATTTGGATGTACATGGCCGTCAATGGCGGCGCCCTTCATAAGCGTCAATGGAATTGGACTAGTTTGGGGGACAAGTCCTTTTGATATCAGGTCGTTTTTTTGTTGATTTGGGGGGAAAAAAAATTCCCATTGAAAATGAATGGGAAAAATTTTGGACGTCCATTGACGTCAATGGTATCAACTTACAATGGAATCCAAGTACATTGGCATCAATAGAATGAAAAAACATAATTAAAAATAAATGGGAAATTTGGACGTCCATGGACGTCAATGGCATCACCCTCCATAAGTGTAAATGGAATTGGGGAAGTTTGGGGGACACGTCCTATTGATATCTTGTCATTTTCTTTTGATTTTTGGAAAAAAAAAAATTCCAATTGAAAATGACTTTGATGCGGGAGGTCGTAGGATCGAACCTCTGTCAATACCAAGTTAGCTTTTGTCAATGCCTGTATCACATACATGATAACTTTATATACATATCACACAACACTGCATTTAGCAGATGGATAGCTCAGTGTTAATATCGCTGACCTTGGTACGAGAGGATGGTGGTTCGATCCCCGGTCAGTTTCCTACTTTATGCGTATACCTCAGAGTGGATTGGACGTCGCCGACGTCAAAAGAGCGGATGACGCCAACGTCCATCGAGAGGACGGCGCCGACGATCAACGAACGGATGGTGACGACGTCCAACGAGCAAACGGCGCCGACGTCAAAAGTTAGCGCGAGAGGCTGACGTCACCGACGTCAAAAGAGCAGATGATGCCGACATCCCACGTGGGACAGTGACAACGTTCAACAAGCAAACGTCAAAAGTGCAGAATGCGATGTCCAAGACGTCAAAAGAGCAGATGACGCCGACGTCCCCGACGATCAACAAATGGATGGTGACGACGTCCAGCGAGCAAACGGCGCCGACGTCAAAAGTTAGCGTGAGAGGCTGACGTCAAAAGAGCAGATAACGCCGACAACGTTCAACAAGCAAAAGTCAAAAGTGCAGAATACGATGTCCAACGAGCGGACGTCACCGACATCCAAGACCTCAAAAGAGCAGATGACGCCGACGTCCATCGAGCGCACGGTGCCGACATCTCACGTGGAACAGTGACGACGTTCAACAAGCAAACGTCAAAAGTGCAGAATGCGCCGTCTAACGAGCGGACGTCACCGACGTCCAAAGTGCAGAATGCGCCGTCCAACGAGCGGACATCACCGACTTCCAAACTGCTGACGGCGCCGACGTCCAACGAGCGGACGTCACCGACGTCCAAAGTGCTGACGCTGCCGACGTCCATCAAGCGGACGGTGCCGACGTCCAACGTGGGACAATGACGACGTTCAACAAGCAAACGTCAAAAGTGCAGAATGCGCCGTCTTACGTCCAACGAGCGGATGGTGACGATGTCAAAAGAGTGGACGACGCCGACGTCCAAAGTTTGGCGACGTCCAACGAGCGGACGTCACCAACGTCCAAGACGTCAAAAGAGCAGAATGCGCCGTCTAACGAGCGGACGTCACCGACGTCCAAAGTGCAGAATGCGCCGTCCAACGAGCGGACATCACCGACTTCCAAACTGCTGACGGCGCCGACGTCCAACGAGCGGACGTCACCGACGTCCTAATTGCTGTCGCTGCCGACGTCCAAAGTGCTGACGCTGCCGACATCCAACATAAAGACGGCGCCGACTTCCAACGAGCGGACGGCGCCGACGTCCAATGAGCGGACGGTGATGACGTCCAACTAGCAAACGTCGCCGACGTCCAACATGCGGATGACGCCGACGTCCAGTCGACGAAGTCCAACGTGCGGATGACGCCGACGTCCCATAAATTCCCATTGAAAATGAATGGGAAAAATTTTGGACGTCCATGGACGTCAATGGTATCAACTTACATAGGCGTCAATGGAATCCAAGTACATTGGCATCAATAAAATGAAAAAACATAATTAAATGCCATTAGAAATGAATGGGAAATTTGGACGTCCATGGACGTCAATGGTATCAACTTAAATAAGCGTCAATGGATACCAAGTACATTGGCATCAATAGAATGAACAAACATGAAGAAATGCCATTGGAAATGAATGGGAAGTTTGGACGTCCGTGGACGTCAATGGCATCACCCTCCATAAGAGGCAATGCAATCGGGGACATTTGGGGGACACGTCCTATTGATATCTAGTCATTTTCTGTTGATTTGGGGGGAAAAAAAAAATTCCCATTGAAAATGAATGGGAAAAATTTTGGACGTCCATGGACGTCAATGGTATCAACTTACATAAGCGTCAATGGAATCCAAATACATTGGCATCAATAGAATGAACAAACATGAAGAAACGCCATTGGAAATTAATGGGAAGTTTGGACGTCCGTGGACGTCAATGGCATCACCCTCCATAAGCAGCAATGCAATCGGGGACATTTGGGGGACACGTCCTATTGATATCTAGTCATTTTCTGTTGATTTGGGGAAAAAAAAAATTTCCCATTGAAAATGAATGGGAAAAATTTTGGACGTCCATGGACGTCAATGGCAGCACCCTTCATAAGCGTCAATGGAGTTGGGGACGTTTGGGGTATACGTCCTATTGATATCTGGTCATTTTCTGTTGATTTGGAGAAATTTAGTTTTTTCCCCATTGAAAATGAATGGGAAAAATTTTGGACGTCCATGGAAGTCAATGGCGGCACCCTTCATAAGCGTCAATGGAATTGGGGAAGTTTGGGGGACACGTCCTATTGATATCTGGTCATTTTCTGTTGATTTGGGGAAATTTTGTTTTTTCCCCATTGAAAATGAATGGGAAAAATTTTGGACGTCCATGGCCGTCAATGGCATCGACATCCATATAGTCAATTGAATCCAAGTACATTGGCATCAGTAGATTCGACATGCATGGCCGTCAATGGCATCAATGCAATGTAAATTCCATTGGAAATCCCATTGGAAGTGAATGGGACTTTTCCCATTCGAAATGAATGGGATAGTTTTTGGCAAATTTCCGAGGAAGCGTAATTTTTTTCCAAATTCTGTATACAACTTTTATGCCCCTCACCGTCCCGGAATTTTTGATGCCCAAATTGTGTGATTTGGTCAAAAATTGTAGGACTAGATACATTTTGAAACTTTTTTTTTTTTCCGGAAAATTGCCGTTTACGGGCGAAGGGAAAATTTTTCGGGTCCGTTTGAAAAATTCCCATCGTTGCGCGAAAATTCCGGTCGTGCCGATATTTGAACGGTGCCGATCGGTCAAACGGTTCGGGCTGTGCAGCGTGCATTTTTTTTTCATTCAAAATGAATAGGAAAGTTTTTGGCAAATTTCCGGGGAACCGTAAATTTTTGCCAAATTCTGTATACAACTTTTATGCCCCTCATCGTCCCGGAATTTTTGATACCCAAATTATGTGATTTGGTCAAAAATTGTAGGACTAGATACATTTTTTAACTTTTTTTTTTTTTCGGAAAATTGCCGTTTACGGGCGAACGGAAAATTTTTCGGGGGATTTTGAAAAAGTCCCTGCGTCGCGCGAAAAATCCGGTCGTGCCGATACTTCAACGGTGCCGATCGGTGGTACGGTTCGGGCTGCGCGGCGCGCCGAAAAAACGCGGAGAATAAGATGAAGATATAATAAATAATAATAATAAGGCGAATAAAGTTGCAGAATAACAATACCTTGTTCTTTCCATAGGAAAGACCAAGGTAATAAAAAAAAAAAAAGTACAATAAAGTTGTACAACAACATAACCTTGTTCTTTCCTTCAGAAAGACCAAGGTAATAAGGCGAATAAAGTTGCAGAATAACAATACCTTGTTCTTTCCATAGGAAAGACCAAGGTAATAATAAGGCGAATAAAGTTGCAGAATAACAATACCTTGTTCTTTCCATAGGAAAGACCAAGGTAATAAGTAAGTAGTAATTTGGGGTTGGAGAACTTGCTTAACTTGATATATCCCAGTTAAGTCAAATTAGAAAAAATAATTTCTTGTTCCCAGTGTCCTTTGGGCGTTCTATCAGACATGCGCAGATCTGCCCTGCCCACTTTCGCGCTCTTTCCAACACCTTTCTCAGTTATTTTCGCCATTGTGGGTTTACTTGTCCTCAGCACACTGATTTGGTAAGTACATATTTTACTCTTTTGTAAACCGTCGATTTGTCTTGTTGTAGTGTAGTAGCCTGTGTGCTGCCAGGGAGGAGAAGTGTCAATTACATCAAATATCACCGCTAGCAAGCATGCTATATAACCGTGACAGGAACCTCATCATTTTCAGAAACAAATGTAGACTACAGTTTATGGTAGACTCCCATTTTATGCCGGCCGGCGTTTTGAATTCTTGACAGACGGGGCTCGTAACGTTTTTAGGCGATGGGAGAGGTTTTTAAAACCGATTTAAAACAGTTACCGAGCGGTTTTAAGTTAGCTAGACCGAGGGGAGGTTCGCTTCCTGTTTTAAAAATAAAAACACTAATTCTATCGTTAGCGGGTGTTTTATTTTGTGAAACTAACAGGAAGTGCCTTAATCACTACGGCTAGCTTGAGTAGCGCCGAATTTGCACGTTGTGGATCTAAACGGCTACTTTCTCACGTAAAAATGTTAGAAATGTCGATAAAGTGATTTATTTACAGAGTTAGTGCTAGAATTAAGTCAGCTTCAGCCTGTCTATTTCGGCTCAGGTAAGAGCTAAATGCACAGTCAGACCTTATGTGCGCCAACGTAATCGGTTCTTGCGTTGGAGCAGGGGTCCCCAAACTACGGCCCGCGGGCCGGCCGGATACGGCCCGCCTCCACAATTGGTCCGGCCCCCTGAACCCCCCCCAACCCCCCCCCCCCAATAGTGTTATTATTTCCTGGCTTTTTTCTGTGAAGAACCCAGACAGGGTTATTTGGTTATTACCTTGGTCTTTCCAAGGGAAAGAACAAGGTTATGTTGTTGTACAACTTTATTGTACTTTTTATTATTATTACCTGGGTCTTTCCTATGGAAAGTCCAGGTAGTGCTGTTCTGCAACTTTATTCGTCTTATTACCTTGGTCTTTCCAAGGGAAAGAACAAGGTTATGTTGTTGTACAACTTTATTGTACTTTTTATTATTACCTTGGTCTTTCCAAGGGAAAGAACAAGGTAATGCTGTTCTGCAACTTTATCGTACTTATTTTTATTATTATTATTATTCATCTTATTCTCCGCGTTTTTTCGGCGCGCCGCACAGCCCGAACCGCTGCACCGATCGGCACCGTTCGGATATCGAAACGTCCGGAATTTTTGCGCGACGATGGCTTTTTTAAAAAGGGCCCCGAAAAATTTTCCGTTTTCCCGCAAACGGCAATTTTCCAGATTTTTTTTTTTTTTTCAAAATGTATCTAGTCCTAAAATTTTTTGACCAAATCACATAATTTGGGTATCAAAAATTCCGGGACGGTGAGGGGCATAAAAGTTGTATACAGAATTTGGTAAAAATTTACGGTTCCCCGGTAATTTGCCAAAAACTATCCCATTCATTTCGAATGGGAAAAGTTCCCATTCATTTCAATGGGATTTCTATGGAATTTACATTGCATTGATGCCATTGACGGCCATGCATGTCGAATCTACTGATGCCAATGTACTTGGATTCTATTGACTATATGGATGTCGATGCCATTGACGGCCATGGACGTCCAAAATTTTTCCCATTCATTTTCAATGGGGAAAAAAAAAAATTTCCCCAAATCAACAGAAAATGACCAGATATCAATAGGGCGTGTCCCCCAAACGTCCCCAACTCCATTGACGCTTATAGGGGATGCTGCCATTGACTTCCATGGACGTCCAAAAATTTTTCCCATTCATTTTCAATGGGGAAAAAACTAAATTTCTCCAAATCAACAGAAAATGACCAGATATCAATAGGACGTATATCCCAAACGTCCCCAACTCCATTGACGCTTATGGGGGGTGCTGCCATTGACGTCCATGGACGTCCAAAATTTTTCCCATTCATTTTCAATGGGAATTTTTTTTTTTTCCCCCAAATCAACAGAAAATGACTAGATATCAATAGGACGTGTCCCGCAAATGTCCCCAATTGCATTGCTGCTTATGGAGGGTGATGCCATTGACATCCAGGGACGTCCAAACTTCCCATTCATTTCCAATGGCATTTCTTCATGTTTGTTCATTCTATTGATGCCAATGTACTTGGATTCCATTGACGCTTATGTAAGTTGATACCATTGACGTCCATGGACGTCCAAAATTTTTCCCATTCATTTTCAATGGGAATTTTTTTTTTTTCCCCAAATCAACAGAAAATGACTAGATATCAATAGGACGTTTCCCCCAAATGTGCCCGATTGCATTGCTGCTTATGGAGGGTGATGCCATTGACGTCCACGGACGTCCAAACTTCCCATTAATTTCCAATGGCATTTCTTTATGTTTGTTCATTCTATTGATGCCTATGTACTTGGATTCCATTGACGCTTATGTAAGTTGATACCATTGACGTCCATGGACGTCCAAAATTTTTCCCATTCATTTTCAATGGGAAATTTTTTTTTTTCCCCAAATCAACAGAAAATGACTAGATATCATTAGGACGTGTCCCCCAAATGTCCCCGATTGCATTGCCGCTTATGGGGGGTGATGCCATTGACGTCCATGGACGTCCAAACTTCCCATTCATTTCCAAAGGCATTTCTTCATGTTTGTTCATTCTATTGATGCCAATGTACTTGGATTCCATTGACGCTTATGTAAGTTGATACCATTGACGTCCATGGACGTCCAAAATTTTTCCCATTCATTTTCAATGGGATTTTTTTTTTTTTCCCAAATCAACAGAAAATGACTAGATATCATTAGGACGTGTCCCCCAAATGTCCCCGATTGCATTGCCGCTTATGGAGGGTGATGCCATTGACGTTCATGGACGTCCAAACTTCCCATTCATTTCCAATGGCATTTCTTCATGTTTGTTCATTTTATTGATGCCAATGTACTTGGATTCCATTGACGCTTATGTAAGTTGATACCATTGACGTCCATGGACGTCCAAAATTTTTCCCATTCATTTTCAATGGGAAATTTTTTTTTTTTCCCCAAATCAACAGAAAATGACTAGATATCAATAGGACGTGTCCCCCAAACTTCCCCGATTCCATTAACAATTATGGAGGGTGCTGCCATTGACGTCCATGGACGTCCAATTCTCCCAATCTTTTCTAATGCCTTTAACTTTGTTTAGTGCCAATGACTGGCATTATGGTCCATTCTATTGATAGACCTGAGTGGGGCTAAGATTTGTATCTCCACAGAGGAAAGACCAAGGTGTGTAATTTCTCCCGAAATTGCAGTTTCTAGTTATCTATTTAATTAATTGTGTTATTATTATTCATTATTATATGATATTATATTATGTTATAATTATTTTTATTTTATTTTGTTCCAAGAAGAATTCAGAAAGGGTTATTTAATTATGGCTTTCTGAAAAACAATAATTTTTATACATTTAGGCACTGCTGCAATCGTCACACTTTTTCTGTTACAAACTGACCCGGCCCCTCATCAGAGAAGGGAAAAGTCATGTGGCCTTCACAGGAAAAGGTTTGGGGACCCCTGCTTTAGAGTGTTTGTCATCTGCCCTTCCATTTGCTTTTCTTCATGTGCAGTGCTCCCCCTCCATGTTTGATCAAACTGCACTGATAATTTGAAATTGTTTTAAAATGCATTAATCGCAAAAATCAGAGGACTAGATCACATTTCCCCCTGTTATTTCACCACTTTAACTTTGGTCTAACCTAATATAGGAATACAGATAGAAAGAGTGCAGAGATCACACTCGACGCCATAACAACCTGGTGTGTTTAAGGTTGGTCATTTATGTGCCTATATTTTGAAATTGTTGCCTTAATTTTGTGTTCTTTTTCACCATCCCCCAATCAGGCTGAAGCAAATGGTCAAAAGTCCACACATACCTCAGTCTCAGCAATTACAGGTATGTTTCATACACTGATCAATGAATCATTTAATATTTGTATTTGTTTCATGGGTTGGGATAACAAACATGCATGAATGTTTTTACAGATGGATTAAGAAATTAATTGTACATCTCAATTTGAATGTTCAAAAATAATCAATTACGTTAATTTAAAAATAACTCATTGTTAAACATTTTAGTTTGTGAATATTAAAATAATTTATTGCAGATTTTAATTTGTGATTAAAAATAATTGGACATTTTAATTTGTGACTGTTAAGAAAAAATGTAACTTTTTTTTTTTCTAACAAGTTCTCAATGCTGAAATTATCATGTCTTTTCAGGTCAACCAAAGCAGTATTCTCTAATGCAGTGGACTTGCAAGTACTGCACATTTTCTGCTGAAAAGAGCCTACTTGCTTAAGCATTACCGCTTAAAACATGGATACCACACTCGGACATCCCTACTCCCATGTCTTCATAAGGACTGCCTCTGCACATTTAAATCTTTTAATGCACTCAAAGTACACCTATCGACATGGCACTCTCAAAAAGATGCAGGCAAAAGTGGAGAAACTGCATTTGACCGTCAGTTGTGCAACTTTGTGGAGCCCTGCTCAGAAGCAGACTTCTTTACCCATTTGCGAGGACATCTTAAGCTGAGGCAAATGGTTACTTGCCCATATCAAGACTAACTTTCAGAGCAGTATTTATTCGACCTTCACTGCACACAAAAGCAAAGAAATGTGAAATGTGTTTGAGCCATAGTGTGGGTAGGACATTTGTGTCTAAATCATTCAATCCCAATAAAAGTTGCTTTAATAAAAAAAAAACTTATTTTTAATCAAAGAAAAAGAACCTTTTGCAAAAATATATATATATTTTTAAATATATATTTTTTTTATTGACGTGTCCCTTTTTTTTTAAAGGAAAAAGTTTAAAACTTTTTTTTTAAAGTGGAAAAAGTTTTGAACGCATTTCTTTTTTTCTTTTTGAAGTGGAAAAGGTTTTAAAGGCACTTTTTTTTTCCGATTGAATCATTTTGACACAAAGATACGACTTCAACGCTACTTCCGACATGTTTGAGTGGCAGGTGACTACACCAATGGCATAAAAGAATGACTAATGGCCACCAGGGCTCCATCGAGCCATCGGACTCTGCTCAAGTCCAAGCCGAAACTAGGGCACTGGTACGGGGGGGTGACATCGGCATCTCACCGGAGTGCCCGCGCTGGTATGGTGCGCTGCTGCTTAATGTGATTCAAGAGGGGAACTTCACCCACTGCCCTGACGTGACGGTTGGCAATCGGGGTCCAACCGCAGTGTCGCGACGCGCCGGTATGGGAGTGGCCGACGAGTGGCCCGACACTAGCCTGCCCAGTAGCCCGCGCCGGGAGCCCCGTCGCTTCGGCCTCCGCGCCGGGGTAGTGATATCGGGGTCCGCCAGTGTGCCGCAACAGGGCACCGTACCATCGCCGGCACACCGGTGAGATGCCGATGTCACACCCCCGTACCGGTGCCCTATTTTCGGCTTGGACTCGAGCAGAGTCCGATGGCTGGATGGAGCCCTGGTGGCCATTATTTTTGCTTCCTGCTTTTATGCCATTGGCGTAATCACCTGCCACTCAAACATGTCAGAAGTAGCGTTGAAGTTGGATCTTCGTGTCTAAATGATTCAACCGAAAAAAAGTGCCTTCAAAACTTTTTCCACTTCAAAAAAAAAAGTGCCTTCAAAACTTTTTCCACCTTAAAAAAAAAAAAAAAAAAAATTAAAACTTTTTGCTTTTCAAAAAAAAGTCACACGTCAATTAAAAAAAAAAAAAAAAAAAAAAATCAAAAAAATATTTTTGCAAAAGTTTTTTTTTTCTTTGATTAAAAATAGTTTTTTGATTGAAGCAACTTTTATTGGGATTGAATCATTTGGACACAAATGTCCTACCCATAATATGGCTCAAAAACAAAAAGGATTGCTTCGATCAAAGAAAACAGTTTCAATGAAAAATAAAGCGTAAATTTCTGAGTCTCAAATATTTTTTCACATTCAAACCTTTTTTTCTACAATTGTTTTTTTTTTTTTTTTTTTTTTTTTGAGGAAAAAGCTTAATATGAAATTAGAATTTAAATAAAAATAAGACACATATTCTTGGTAAGATTTTAGGTTTCTCAGGTGTATAACTCCAGTACACGTTTTGCATTTACTCTTTTAGTGATGTGAAAAAAACAAAGTATCTTGTTTACTGTATCAGGTGTTAAAGTGAAATTTGAATTTGAACTGAGTTGTGTGTTTTAAAAAGAGTTCTGTATTTTTATGTTTATTTTATCACTGCTGCACAGTTTAAACCATGGCACAATGTTGATTGTAGTTCCAGTTTTGATCACTAATATTGTTGGAGAAATCAGAACTGTTAGCTTTACCAGAGCTCAAGCTCATGTTGTAATGGGAAACTAGTTTGACGCCATGTCTTCAATGCTGAGTTAATGTCCTGAAATTATGATAATAGGATCTCGCCTGTTAGTCTTTGGAAATTACAGGATAGGAGTGGACATTGATGCAGTTCAGGTATTATTCAGTAATTTCTGTAGCAAAAGGTTATTTTAGGTACTTATACTTTGTATGAGGTGCAAAATGTTTGCAAAAGTAGGTTTATAATTAATCCACTGATTGTTCATTGATACTGAGCATTAACCAAACACCGTTCAGCCTGCCAGGAGCCAGTGTCTCTCATTAAATGCACTTTTGAGCATTTTAAAGTAAATTTTAATTCCATTGAATTAATCCAATGAGTGTTCTCCATTTATTGTGTTTTGGGGGTCATTACTGTTAGATAATGTGTTTTTAATGAAATTAGTATGTGCAGATGTAATTTCTATAGTTGACCTGAATATGATGGGAGTACTGTACACTCAAAATAAACAAGTTACTGTAATCCAGTTATTTTAGTTAGTTTGAGTACTGCCAACTCAATAAAAACAAGTGACTATAATCCAAATTTTTTAAGTTAATTTGAGTACTGCCAACTCACAATAATTAAGTTAATCAAATCTAATTCATCTAAGTCAACATAAATTAATTTTTTTAAGGCAGCAAGTTTGCATATATTTTTTTAGTAAAGTCAACTTTTAATATTTTACAGTGTAGGGATCCTGACGGAGGAGCTAGGGTAAGGGAAGTCTTTAGAACCAACTTCCCTTGGATAAATGCCAATGACCAGCTCAATAGGCAACATTGGCTGTCTACCGAACAATAATATGTGGGGGATACCCTGTCGCGTCATTTTTTTGTACAATCATAGGTATGTGTTAAGGCAGGGGTTACCAAACTACGACCCGCGGGCCGGATACGGCCCGCCTCCACATTTGGTCCGGCCCCCTCAACAATTTTTTTTCTTAATTGTGTTATTTATTTCCTGGCTTTTTTTCTGCAAAGAACCCAGAGGGGGGAATTTGGTTATTATCTATTTAATTAAGTGTTATTATATTATATTATATTATAATTTTATTTACTTTTGTTTCGTGATGAATCCAGAAAAGGTTATTTGATTATGTCTTTGGGAAGTCCTCGCCTAGCATATGCGATGGCCCTTGGGCGGTCTCCCTGCTCTTGATAGAGCATACCCCACAACCCATCACGGCAGGCATCTGTATGCAAGATATATGGAAGCTGTGGGTCTACAAAAGCAAGAATTGGGGCTGAAGTTAGTTTCTCTATTATCGTTAGAGATGCTGTCTCACACTCGGGAGCCCACTGCTCGGCCAAAGACTGGTTGGAAGTGCAAGCTACTTGGGATGCCTCACATTTGTAAATCTTCCCTTGTGTCTTTGGTGAGTGATAATTCATGAGACGATTGAGGGGTTTCGTTATCTAGGAGAATCCCTCGACAAAACGTCGATAGTAACCCGCAAAGCCAGGGAAAAAATTCAGGTCTTTGAGAGTAGATGGGTGTGGCCAGGTTTTCAAAGCTGAGATTTTATCCGAATCAGTATGAACTCTATGAGCATTCACAACATCCCCCAAATATTTAACTGAGTCTCGGAAAAAAAACACTTTTCTGGAAATGATTTTCATAAATCTGTTTTCGTGCTTCGGGCATTTGTGGCATTTTTTCACCTAAATCAAGAAAAAATTGCTTTCAACTAAGGTTTTGAACAATATATTTTCTTGAATAAAGAACATTTCTGACAAACAAGCTTTTTAAAAAAAAATAGGGAGGTGTGTTTCTGCAGTGTAAGACTCCACAAAACCTATGATGATGATGAATATTAGTATTGTTATATAATCATAACCTTGGCCAATGTCTAGGTTGGAAAAAAAAAAGTCACAAAATATGAACATTAGCAAAATATGCATTTATTACAGTGAATGAATTGATAATTTCACATTTATTACAGTAAATGAATTGATAATTTCACGAACAAAAGTACAATCATGATTGACGGATGTTGTTTTTAAAATAAACAAAATTAGTAGTAGTCGATAAACCTGTCAGTCTTACATCCATTGATTGCGTTACGTATACAGGAAAAGCAACTTTAAAACATTTTTTAGATGAAGCCATATCTGTTTGTAGTTTCTGCAGCTACAACTTGAATTTCAAAGTATTTAGCGATGTGGACCGCAGTATCTGTCACATTTTATCAGCCGTGAGATTTAGCTGACATGCTTCGAGACCCTCAATCGACTCTTCCGTGCGAACTTCGGGTCCGCGACACATACGCCATTCTTTCAACATCTATACGACTACCTCATCCAGATTGGTTGGATCTCTCATCCAGATACAACCCACTTTACTTTCATTCATACCCAGCTTTCGTCCAAAACTTTGTCAAATTTGACCGATATTCCTTGCAATCACACTTGTGGGACCGTACAGCTTGTCTGAAGAGGACTAGAAAGAGGGGAAAAATGTACAATATTGTTAAAAATAAGACTCGAATATAACATTTTCAGGATTTTATTGAAGTTGAACTGTTGACTAACTTTTACGCCAAACCCCAAAATCCAATAGATAAACTTTATACCTTTCATTCATTCGTCTTCCATGCCGCTTATCCTCTCGAGGATCTTGGGGTTGTTGGAGGGTACACCTTGATTTGGTTGCTAAGTATTCGCAGAGCACAACGAGACATACAACGGTTTACGCATGCACTCATACCCAAGGACAATTTGAAATATTTGATCGGGCTTCCGTGCATGTTTTTGGATTGTGGGAGGAAAACAGAGCACCTGGAGAAAACACTGAAAGGCCTGGGTTGAATCATTGTTCTTGAAACTGTAAGACCGACATGCTATTCACTCTGTAACCGTGCCGTCGACGTCAATCACTTTAATTGAAGAATATAAGTTAACAAAAAATGTTCTGACTATTGACCACGAATAAAATTACACACACATTGTGGAAAACATGTACACGTTATAATCATTGCAATTTGATAGCTGACTGAACACACACGCACGCACAAAAGTAAGAGTACGCACATAAAGCGGCGAGCGTTTAGCCCATCAGATCAGTGCCAGAAAGGTAAAAACAGCAAATGTGATTGTTTCATCAAAGACTTACGATATAGACCCTAACAAAATTAGGCACTGGTGGGTGAAGCTGTAGCAATTCCTTCCAACCCGAGTCAGAGTCTTTACCGGTTAAAACTTTTCACAGGACGTAGCAGGGTTGACTTAATCGTCTGGTAGCAGGAATAGGCATGAGGAAGGGAACTAAGCCGCGCTGTTTCTCTCAGTTTTTAATTTTTAGGCAGCATTTGTTCCAGCAAAAACAAAATAATGCGAATAACGATCAGTACCGTTGTAAAAAGGTGTTGTATATTGTTCAGCAAACTGTTAAAAAAAAAAAATCCTCCTAGTGTAAGCCTTCATGTAAGATGCACGGTATCTATAAAATATAAGCAAATCTAGATATTTAGCTAGTTGTTGGGGGATGTATGACTGACCTAAGGGTTTGAGTACCTGACCACCCAGTGGGGGTCAACATGGCGGCAGACAACAAAAGAGTGTCTTCTTTCTGAATAATTAGTCGGCTTGTGTGATGTGTTTGGTTTGAGGAGGCTCAAGCTGGGCTGCTGCCCCAGCAAAGTGCGCGCGCTAAACTGAGCCAGGTTAATTGTCCATGGGAACGTATCACCTGGTGGGAATGCGAATCAAAGACAACAGGAAAACATGAACATTTTCACAATGTAAACGTGTAGATAGCTAAATGAATGGATTTTCACAATGTAAACGTGTAGATAGCTAAATGAATGGGTTAAACGGTACTTTTAAGCAGCTTTTGCAAGCGCGCCATCTCAACGTCTTTGTCGAACAAGTCGCCAAAACTGTTGTCGTCGCGAAGAAACCTCTTGATGTAGGCTATTGCCTGATGGTGGCGCTGCGACGCCTACGCCCGAGTCGGTTCCACCGTCTCCGCCTTGAGTATTTTTGTTTTAAAACCTACCGAAGACGGAATAAGTGTTGCAACAGCGTTATAGTATTTGTATCTCCTCGGCATTGCAGTCTTACTCGCAAAAAGTCCACAACGTAATATAACAAAGCATCATATTCTGACAAAACATGGGACAGTAGAGAAATGTCGGCCAATGTAGGTGGTCTGTACGTTGTAGGGCAAAGATGGCTTAGATGCAATCAAACGCAAGCAAAGAAAAAAAAGTGGTAGGGGGAAAAAAAATAAATAAATAAAAAAAAGACATTTAAAATGAGCACTGCCTATGTTTAAAATCTCCATGGCCATGGGATTGTGAAACATGCTTCCTTTGTCCGCATATGTTCTAAAGTCAGACGTGCAATATTTGGGCTATAATTTGACTTAGACATTATCACAGAAAAGCTGCTACTGTATAATATACATATTTTCAGGTCATTCTCTTTAAATGATCACCATTCAAAAAAGTAAATACAAGCACTGGGACTGAAATTCTTTTACATAGTGCGAATGTGACTTGGTTGTGTTTTATTGTCGTAATTCATGTTTTTTATGACATATTAAAAACATCTGCAATTACTCCAATTAAAAAACAAAAGCTTTTGTAGGAAAAAAGTATATCTTCTGTGTCTTCAATAACCTAGCTAATGGATGTCTTAAAAGAAAAAAAAAATCCATGTTGATGAAGGTACTTCAGGATGTCTTTAAGTATTTATCATTCAAGTAACTGTAAAGTTTACCTACTTATTGTGGTTATGCAAAAAAAGTAATTCATAAATTGCGTTACGAAAACAGTTAGAGCCTGGCGTCTGAGACTACAGCTGAAGTTTTTAAAAAGACTAATTTAAACTGCTAAATGATGTGGATGTAATAAAAATACATATAGTTAGTTCTATATCAAAACAAAATAAACAGAGGTTTTGAGGAAGAAGAAAAACAATGACAATCTTTAAGTCTTCAGCAAGCTATGAAATGGGTAAAAATCAGAGGCCTTACTAGCATACGGAATACCCTTGCCTGTCCCCTTGTTTAAATTAACCCTTCAAATGTTGTAACTAGTTGGGGGGTGTTTCGCGGGTCCTAACGGTGGGGGGTGATGGTGCCGTTTGTGTTAAATGAATAGTTTTAAGGCTAAAGTATTTTCAAATTATTTTGTGTAAATCCTATCAGTGAGAAACACGACTCATCATCAAACTGCGCATTCGTATGCTCATTAACAAAGCTGGTATGTAACTACCTTACTCTTATTTGAATAGAACTTAGTAAACATAATGTTTTAATTAACTTGGATTGGCTCTGGTATGAGCTAAGTGTATGGAAGTAGTGCTAGCTTTTAGAATAGGAAAGGACAGAAGGTTGAAGTTGGTCTGACAAATTCCCTCATCGTTGTTCAGAAACTTACAGTATGCTTTTCGAGGTACCGTATTTGTTGCTTGTTGCACTTTTCAAGTGAAAACGTTTGCCTTGCGTAAGAGCACATATTATGCACTTACAAACCGATTTTGTTTTCCAAGAGAAGGTATACCAACTGTATAAGATGTGGAATCATTTCTTAGGATGTGGAATGGATGAATATATGCACAAAACAAATGCGTACTGCACTTAAGTAATGTTCATGAAATCCTTTGAAATAACAATAGTATCATTGCAGATATTTTTAAATATATAATTGTCTTGGGCTCTGAAGCCTTCCTGTATTCTATGTTAATTTGCTTGCTTGGCCCTACCTTTGCCTTCCCCCTGTCCCCTTGTCGAAATTAACACTCCAAATGTTTTATCTAGTTGCACGTGTTTGTGGATCGGTATTTGATCTGAACTTACTCATATTGCTGACTAAACTCTTTAAAAACTTACAAACTACAAAATTATTACGTTATCATAAATTATCGTACATTTTTTAATTATACATAGTTTGGGGACAATGCGTTTTGAAGTCTGTAGTGAATCCTACGAAATTCCCCCAGATATACTAATGTTAACAGAGTCAGTTTGTAACACCTCAGATGGAGTATTCTTTTATATTCAATATTTTATGTTTTACTTTTGAAGGGGAAACGATATCGTCATCGCACACACCATATAACTGTTTGCATTAGTCTAACACATATATAGTCTAACACATACATATGGTACAGGTTTTCGTAGGCACCGTCTAACTGTTTGCATTAGGCTAACACACGTAATATAATTAATCAGGAAATGTGTATCATTTTCATATTTACGGTAGGACTACACTACTAATATAAAATAAATAGCACACCATAGTTTAATGAGAAGAAATAGAGATACACAATGCCGTCTTATCACAAGAGTGACGCACATACTCGGGGAATCTGCTCTCAGCAAACTCCAAGGACAAAGCGCTTTGTCCTAAAACAAGCACCACCAGCCCGGACAGCAAAGTTGATAGCGGGCGTCCCAATCCGCGCACGAACCTAAACCGCCCAAAACCGGCCACAGCGGGGGCGGCCCCAAAGCAACGCCCAGAAACGCCTTCGACGAGACCCGCGTCAGCAAAGACTTCAAAAAGACTGGACACTGAGATAAGACAGATTTTCTTCTGCTCGGAAACATGTAGCCTTGTTTTGGATCCAGAATTGTCCCTCCGTCGTCTGTTTTTGCCTTGTCTTTGACCATTGTCGACGAATAAATTGTCAACCTGTTTTCGGCGAGTGTTCTTCAAGCTTTTGAAACATGGAGTCAGTGTGCAAAGGGTTAACACAGGAACGCGCGGAGTTTAGCTTCCTCCGTAGCCTGGCTCCTCGGGGGAGTCAGCGACGGAGCACATTTCCGTTCTGTTGCCGGCCTCCCCGTGCAGTTTGGGCTGGGAGGACTAAATTCCTTCAGTTGGTGACCCGACGTGATGGTTTGACGACGTGATAGGCCCAGACGACGGAGGGGATGGACGAACGGCTGCGGAAGAGTCAACTGGAGCCCTTTTAGGTGCACCGCTAAAAGCCGAAAAGGTAAAAAGACGTTTTGTCACAATTTAAGGCGGGTGAAAGTTGGCTTGAAGCGACCTTCGACCATTTTGTGTTTTGTCTAACTGTGATTTGTGCATTCGGTTGAAGGAATAAGGGGAAACAAGTGTAGTGTAACATCAGTCTTCATTAGTCTTAGCACTAGAGGGGTAGATTCAGAAAGAGTGCAACATATACGCCATGCGTCGCGTAGTTTAGGCTGGGCGAAGAAAAAAAAAAAAAAAAAAAAAAAAAAAACAGGACAAGCTTAGGTTATTAGGAAGCGGTGTCCCCGGAGCCTCATTAAATTGCGAGAAACTTAACAACACAAAAGAGGTTGTGAGCCGCTGCCTGCGCCTGTCGCGCGCACTTGCGCGCGCACGTCTATGTGCGCTCGCAACCGCGCGACCCTCTCCATTCCTTTCCTACATACTAAAATACTATAATTATATCACAAATACTAAATAAAATGCTAAAATAAATATGTAAGAGGATCCTGCTAAAATAAAAAATAAAAGAACAATAATTTAGAAAATACTAAAAAAAAAAAAAAAAAAAAAAAAAAAAAAAAACACTCTAAGACTAAAAACTAAAAAACCATTAGCCAGTTACTGGCTACTCATTCCTAAATATTAAATAAAAGAACAATAATTTAGAAAATACTTAAACACCAATCTTCCGTGAACACCAGACCCCCACCCCTTTATCAACTTCACCCTCCCCACTCGCGCTTCCCAACCACAGGTTGGGACACAGCGTTTCCCTCCCGCTCAGGCTGGTTGGCTCCTAGACAACAGGTTGTTGTTTCCCGATTTGATGTGGTGGGACATACGTAATATATACATGCGCATGTATGCATATACATACAAAGATATGTGTATGGGATAGATATGGGCATGTATATTTGAGTATAGAGTAGATGCGACGACCCACTTTTTAAGTTAGATGAGGGGTCTGTTACGCGCAATATGTGTATGCATTTATATGTATATTTAGAGGTATACATATAAATTTGGATAGACATATACTTGTCCTGAAGGTTGTGGTGGTTTGGCTGGCGGGCAGCGTCAGGCCGGGCCAAAGCCACTGGGACTGGAACGTAGCGGTTCCGCACCTCAGGGCTGACGAGTCGGAGGTTTGAGAGCTGGGTTGTGGAGGCCCTAGGAAGTGGTCCCCCCTTAAAAAAGAATAAAGGTATTAAGCCCGCTGTTGGAAGTGACGCCCAACAGCAAAGAGGGCCTCGCTGCTTGCGGTAAGCAGAACAATAAACATGGCCATGAACACATTCGCCCAGCGGAGATTTAGGTCAGGGACCCGTGACAAATGGCTATATGAATGCGCCAAGGAGGGCTGTGAGGGTACAGGGAAGAAATTAGACGAGTTGTTGTGTCGTGTAGTCTCTTGTTAAAGTAAGTGGACGTTTTGTTTTGCTTAGTGTTGTTCGAAATGAAGCCGAAAAAATAGGAAGCGCCCCTGTTAACGTTCTGGGAGACAGCCGTTGGCATGGCGCCTGGAGTTGGGCTATCTGATTAGAAAAGAACACTGTGTTCAAAATAAGGAGGGCGGGCCGTCGGTGGCCCCTATTTGCAACATGGGGTCCTCGACGGCATCCGCTGGGTTGTTTGCCAAAATTGATTATAAGGGGAGGCTAGAATTGAAGCTGGGAATTTTCCAGTCCTTGTTTAACATTTTAAGATAAAATTGAGAGCCAAAAAAGGGACAATATGTAAAAAATTATAAAAAATCAGTAGATCTGATTAGAAAAGGAACACAGTGTTCAAAATGAGGTGCGCGGGCCGATGGGCGGGAGGCCCCTCTTGCTCTTGTTCAGGCCAAGCAGAGCAAGGAGGGCTGAAGTCCCTGGATGTTTGGTAAAGTTATAGATTTAAAAAAAAAAAAAAAAAAAAGCTTTTTCTAACAAGAAGATTTTTACTCACAAAAGAATGTAGAGAAACAAAAGAATATTAAAGTGATGCGTTCAACCACGAACTTACAATTATTAGAATAACAAACATGCAAACCGAACCAGCAAAGAACACCTTAAAATTAGTAACGGGGAATTGATATCATGGCTCGCTTCTAGTATGACGAATAGTTTGAAATGTAATTTTTAGGGGATTCAAGCATGATGAATATGGGGAAAGTGTCACTTTTGGATCACATGTTGATAGAATTGGCTGTCGTGAATTCAGCTGGGATCCAAAGAACAACAGGATAACTTTATTGATTTTAGTTTTGATATAAGAAGACAATTAAAATTGAACTAATTTTTGCTGTTATGAAAATAGAGTAGGAAATAAGTGGCCAACTTTGTCGAGACAGGCCATGACCAAAGTTAATTGACAAATTATCAAATAGGGGGCCACAATAAAACATGTAACAATGCAATATAAGAATTGTAAATATTTGAGCTAATTGACATTCATAACACCCCTTAAAGTAACTAGAACATCTTTGAAAAAAAAAAAAAAAAAAAGCAAATGGTTCTTTCATAACACTTATCACGATTCCAAATTTACATCGGAGATAACGTTCCCAGAATGAGATAAATAGTAAGTCTTATTAGTTTTTATTTTTATCTTAACTTGGATATTTTCTTTTCATTGTTGACACTTGAAGGAAATAATTTCATTTAGTATATTTTCTTTTCCTTTTGCACTTTCGTAAAACTGATTTTGGAGTTATTTTGTAGTTCCGTTTAATTTGGAGTCTATAGAAGCTAATTTAAGTTTGAGATGCCTTGCCTAAAGGGTTAAAGTTTAGGAAAGAGCAAAGTTTTAAAGTGGGTCATCTCAAGCTCAAGTCTCTGGTTGTTTTGGTAAAACAATAGATAAGACAGTCCTTCCCTAGCCACTATTGACTCCCGGAAGAATGCGGAGGGAGAATCTCCTATATGTGTTAATTTTGATATACGGGACAATGTAAAAGTGGATTTAGGTTTTTAAAAAGACTTGAAAATGCCAGATTTCACTAAAATATAATCTTTTGGGTCACCTGCGGATAGAATTGGGCTATCCTTGCAAAAAAGAAATCAAGAAATGAATAAAATAAAATAGAAAAGGGGAATAAGACATTTTCACCAATTTCATGATCTGGGATGAAAAGACAAGACCAATGTAGGTAAATTTTGTGCTTTGAAATTATAGGGGAAATTAGCAACCAATTTTTTAAGAGAAAGACCACAGTAGGAATCGAATTAACAAATTACATAAGAGGGGAGGAATTAAATTTGAGAACGTAAACAAACACGGGCATCGTGCCAAATGCAATTTATTATGCTGGGGAAGTTGCTTATGTTAAAAGTTAAGAATAATACTCGAACGATACAACGATAATGAGACAGAATCTAGAGATGAGTTAATTTAATTTCAGAATACCTTTCCAAGTCTACTGCCTATAAATACAATTTCCCCAGTATAAGACAATTTTTATGTTTTCATTTTGGATTTTTGTTCTTGATCTTTTGATGAATTACTCTCATGTGATATTTTTCCATTCCTTTGGACACCTTTATGGAACAGATTTTTATTTTTAAGGACTTGAATAATATTTAAAAAAAAACAAACAAAAAAAGGAGGAGTGGAGAAAGTGTTGTTTAGTTCCATGTCTGTGCTAACTGTATTTTTCATATTTTTTTAGAATTTTTTCTAAAAATTCTATTCATCTATTTCTATTCTTTTCCATTTTTTATAAAAAGTCAAACTGGTTGACTTGCATTTATTCTATTGATCCTATTCACTGGTTTGTTATTTTGCAATTATTTTCGGGGGACCTAATTGTTTCACAAAAGGGGAGAAAGATACATATTTTGAATGACATAAGGAACAAAGGAAAAGGCATCACTTTCCAAGACATAAATATTTTAATTATTGCTGAGTGGCTTTGTTTGGGATCTGAATTGGACATGAGGGGTTTGTAAACTGGAAATAATAAGACATATAAATGTTTTTGTGTTGATTGTTGCAATGGGAACCATTGAACAGTTTAAACGTGTAGTAGACAACCACACACCGTAGAAATGAATGTACAACTCCCATCCTTTGACAAAATGATTCCTTGTGACTAGGGTTGTTGACGATCAATATTATTAAGCTTATTGGTAAAAAAAAAAAAAAAAAGGAGTTTGAATCTCAAATGATGGCATTTAGACCACCATAGGGGATAGTTTTTGATTTGGTCTAGATAATTGGGGTATCACACAAGCTGATGTAACTTGGGAATGATAACATGTACTGGGTATTCATAATGCACTTTGAGTAGTAGCTATGAGTGATATAGCCATGCTTACAATTGCAATTGTGGGCATGGCTAGAGGGGGTTAAGTGGGCCAAGATAACACCAACATTATTACTGAAAGTTAATATGGATGCGGACAACTGTAAATTCTTATTGACCTGTACAGTCTGTTCAACTCTAAACATACAGTTCTTAGGCCCAACAAACAGTAAATTATTATAAACATAATACTATTCATAATCTCACTTAGCTTTAATAGCACGACATATTTTAGGAGCACGCAGAGGCCATTACAACGATCTAAAGTTTTCCCTGACCACATTGTTTCCCAAAAGATTTCAAGGTTTAAGGATAATAATCTGCCACATCACATGTTGGAGTTTTGAGACTGGTGCGGTTGGGACGTTTCAGGTGGTAAGGTTACAAATAGGCCCAGTTATGATAAGTAAGTATGACAAATTGTCTATTCTTAAGTTTATCCTTATTTCTGTTTATCGATCCCCTGAAACACCAGATGTGTATGTTGACAGGATGGGAGGACATTCGCCCTGAACGCTAGCAGGGCTGGGACTGGGTGTGACAAGCGGAGCCATCGCACCGGCACACGGACCACCGGTTGCGCGGGTGGGAGAAGGGATCGCCAATGGTTGGAGGATCAAAGGTTTGATTCCAGACCCCACCTATTCCCTCAGGGCTGTGACCGCGGTACCGCACGAGCCGTGAGCTGGTGGCTGTGTGAGAACAGGTGCTCACAAAATAATGGTTCATCGCCAAGGGACAGCCGTCACGACTGTCCCCACGGTTTTATACTCACCCCAGCTGACGATGCTGTGTTTCGTCGGGGTGAATGTTTTCCGGTCTTTTTGAATTTGAGAAAGTATTTAAATGTTAGAGAGATTACCGTGCCTCAGACGTCTCGACAAGCATTAGGAAAAAAACTAAAACATGTGAGTACGTGGCATATTTTAAGTACACCACATAGTCCCAGATGTATTTGATTAAGATTCTTTACTTTTATTATTTTATTTTCACTTTCTAATGATTAACTTTCCTGTAGGTACCGCATTATATTTTAGACACCTTAAGCTCATTGTTTGTGTTCTACACAAAGGCAAAGTCGTTCTATGCTTTAATTAGGGAGTGTTTTAAAATATGTTGGAGGCTCTGTATTCTTTTGAGTTGAACAGATTACAGCTACACTAGGATCCACTAGGGTGGGGGGCAACCATGACGGATCCGGACTGGGAGAAAATAAACAAATTCCCATACGACCCATGCCCTAGGAAGCGACAATTGATTATGGAAATAAATAGGTTTAGCGTCATGGTCCCTGTCGCTATAGTGCTCTCGTTTATTTGTTCTTTGTAATATTATTTTTCGCTAAAAGGTTTGGATTTTCTTTCCTTTTTCCCTTTTATTGATTTCACATGCGGATGTTGCTGTTAGAAATGTGGTGTGGAAAGGTGCCCCTGGCGTTGTTGATAAGTGGTGGGAATACACATTGTTTATGTAGTGGGGTTTATTTTTTCCGTCACATTTTTTCGATCTTTTGCAGTCACATTTGGGTTTTGTAATTCCTCGACACATGTCATATCACTGGATTGTTTTACATCTCCACAATCACCATAGATTCATTTTCGTTCTTGGGATTTTTGTTCAAAGACTACTATTTTTTCGTTAGGTTCTAAATCATAGTACTCGGTAGATTTGTGCCATTTTTAAGTCCCAGTTTTATTCTTTAGCCTTTAGCCATATTTGTCATTTGGGGTGGAGAATATAACTTTTATTATTTTTATATACTTTTGATTAGGATATTTATTCATTTTTTGGTCAATGGGGCGGAATAAAGTTTTTCTTTAATTGGGGTGGAATAAAGTTTGCCTACAGGCGTCTGTGTCCATCATTTTCAACAACTGGTAAGGGGTGAAGACGTTTATTTCGAGTTTCGAGTTCATGGTGTCCAAGTTTTTCTGTATGGCAACATTCCGCTTTTGTACAGTACCGCTTTTTCACCATTCTCTAGTCAATGGGGGAATGTTTTCGCTGTGTTATGTTTTTAGATGTAGTAGTTTGCCAGTGCTGTTCTTTTTCTTCATTTAAAAGCTGTTCTGAGATGTTTGACACACTGTTGCATTTCTTTTTCTTCAGGGCTGCGCACAGTTCCCTCTTACTACAGGTGGTGGTTGACCCTAACGTTACGGAAGTGAAAAGAGGGGCACTTAAATTTTCATTTACTGGACCAAAATTTAACTCAGTACGGTTCTCACTTTTCCTGATTTAAAGGTTGTTATTCAATGGACCAAATTTAGCTTAGTGTGTCTCTCATTTTTCTTAACTAAAGATTAACTTTATTTTTATTTATTTTAATTTAATTTAATTTAATTTAACTGAATGTATATCTCATTTTTCCTGGCGACAGGAATAACTTGATGGGTAGCCCGTCTATTTGATCATGAAAAATCGGTCTCAATGCACCTGTACAAAGAGGGCACTGTGAGCTGATGCCTATAGCCACGGGACCGAAGACAACCAAGGATTAACCCTTTGAGGCGGTATCATATTGTTTTAAAGAGTACTTAACAGGACTCCTGAGGGGGACAAATTTCGCACATCCCTGTTTAAACTGTTCATCAATTGCTACATTTCTTCCACCACTTGACAAAGCTAAGTTCTAAGGCCACATCCATGTTTTTTCGATCCCCTGTCGGGGCTCGAGAGGGGGAATGAAGGGGAAACGATATCGTCATCGCACACACCATATAACTGTTTGCATTAGTCTAACACATATATAGTCTAACACATACATATGGTACAGGTTTTCGTAGGCACCGTCTAACTGTTTGCATTAGGCTAACACACGTAATATAATTAATCAGGAAATGTGTATCATTTTCATATTTACGGTAGGACTACACTACTAATATAAAATAAATAGCACACCATAGTTTAATGAGAAGAAATAGAGATACACAATGCCGTCTTATCACAAGAGTGACGCACATACTCGGGGAATCTGCTCTCAGCAAACTCCAAGGACAAAGCGCTTTGTCCTAAAACAAGCACCACCAGCCCGGACAGCAAAGTTGATAGCGGGCGTCCCAATCCGCGCACGAACCTAAACCGCCCAAAACCGGCCACAGCGGGGGCGGCCCCAAAGCAACGCCCAGAAACGCCTTCGACGAGACCCGCGTCAGCAAAGACTTCAAAAAGACTGGACACTGAGATAAGACAGATTTTCTTCTGCTCGGAAACATGTAGCCTTGTTTTGGATCCAGAATTGTCCCTCCGTCGTCTGTTTTTGCCTTGTCTTTGACCATTGTCGACGAATAAATTGTCAACCTGTTTTCGGCGAGTGTTCTTCAAGCTTTTGAAACATGGAGTCAGTGTGCAAAGGGTTAACACAGGAACGCGCGGAGTTTAGCTTCCTCCGTAGCCTGGCTCCTCGGGGGAGTCAGCGACGGAGCACATTTCCGTTCTGTTGCCGGCCTCCCCGTGCAGTTTGGGCTGGGAGGACTAAATTCCTTCACTTTTCATGTTCTACACGTTATATCTTTCATATCAAAGATGTTTCTATTTACTGATTGAAGAATTAGAACACTCTATACACTATTTTAAAACATTTCATATTTATTTGAATCAGATATACTACATTCTGTTAAGCACGAATGTAATAGAACTTAGTAAACATAATGTTTTAATTAACTTGGATTGACTCTGGTATGAGTTAAGTGTATGAAAGTAGTGGTAGCTTTTGAAATAGGAAAGGACAGAAGGTTAAAGATGGTCTGACAAATTCCCTCATCGTTGTTCAGAAACTTACAGTATGCTTTTCGAGGTACCGTATTTGTTGCTTGTTGCACTTTTCAAGTGAAAACGTTTGCCTTGCGTAAGAGCACATATTATGCACTTACAAACCGATTTTGTTTTCCAAGAGAAGGTATACCAACTGTATAAGATGTGGAATCATTTCTTAGGATGTGGAATGGATGAATATATGCACAAAACAAATGCGTACTGCACTTAAGTAATGTTCATGAAATCCTTTGAAATAACAATAGTATCATTGCAGATATTTTTAAATATATAATTGTCTTGGGCTCTGAAGCCTTCCAGTATTCTATGTTAATTTGCTTGCTTGGCCCTACCTTTGCCTTCCCCCTGTCCCCTTGTTAAAATTAACACCTCAAATGTTTTATCTAGTTGCACGTGTTTGTGGATCGGTATTTGATCTGAACTTACTTATACTGCTGACTAAACTCTTTAAAAACTTACAAACTAAGAAATTATTACGTTATCATAAATTATCGTACATTTTTTTATTATACATAGTTTGGGGACAATGCGTTTTGAAGTCTGTAGTGAATCCTACGAAATTCCTCCAGATATACTAATGTTAACAGAGTCAGTTTGTAACACCTCGGATGGAGTATTCTTTTATATTCATTATTTCATGTTGTACTTTTCATGTTCTACACGTTATATCTTTCATATCAAAGATGTTTATACTTACTGATTGAAGAATTAGAACACGATAGACAGTATTTTAAAACATTTCATATTTATCTGAATCAGATATACTACATTCTGTTACACACGAATGTAAGCTTCTATGTAACGCAGTATTATCAGAGACGGTTAATAATACAGCTCAGCTGCTGTGTGTTTTTAAAATATCCAATGCATTATTTAATTTTTTATTTTTGCTACTGATTAGGGTCCCGCCTTAAGTTTGACTCTCTTGAACTATCACATTTGTAATGAAACTGCGCAATACAACAACCTGTTGTTTTTCCGTCATCTTGATATTAAGAATGTGTTCGTCATTTCTTAACTTATAGCCCTTACAGACACATTGACTTTTTAGAAACAGATCTACCGTGGCAGAAAAAACTCACATACGTTAATAGAGTGGCTATGTCTGCAGTTATTCAAACATTAAATCTACTTTACGGTCAAACATTCAGGTTTGGAAATTGTATCACGTTTCAGGGGCATGGCGTTCATGTTTACAGAGGCAGGGTTTCTGGTCTATGTCATCAGCTTTTCACGCCCACCACAATGCGACATAGGTCGACTCAAAAGTGGGGGGCGGAGATTCGCAATGTGTATTGAAACATGTGTCAAATCAGTCTCCCGCGGCAACGCAAGGAAGATGCATCTTCTGAAGACTCTCCAAAAACTGCAACATTGTTGGTAGGTCGCTATTTAACTCTTATTTGGATGCTTTTCATTAAATAGAGCATGCTAACTATCAAAAACTCTTGTAAGATAAATAAATAAAGTAGGGTGAAGTTGTACCCAAAAAAAAAACAGTATACATAAAGCATGCTAACTATCAAATGCTCTTGTGAAAATAAATCAAACCTAGGTGATGTTGTACCAAAAAAAAAAAAACAGTATCAGCAGCGTTGAAATGTTCAAGCAAACTTGACAGACGTTGTGCTTTAGAGTAGATGTGGTGACGCTGTTTGGGAAAAGATCAAAAACACTGTTGAGTTAGAAAAATCTAGAAAAGGCACTCATGTAAGACTTTTAAAACGTATAGCTCAACAAAACTGTCAAAGCCTGGGAAATTGGTCCACAGCCGGGGAGGAAAGGTCTCGCAGCGCACTGTTAAGGTAGGCTAACGAAAATAACTGTTTAGCATTGCAAGGCTAAACTAACCTATTCGCTGGTCCCACCCCACGAAGATCACGTGGGCCTACATAGGGGGGCTGTCTGGACATGTCTCAACTATTCTTCTCAGCAAAGACCCTCCGCGCAACACCTGCATGGCGGACCCCCCACTGGCCGCACAGACACCCTGGCGCCTCAGCTCCACAGGTTTCCTCTCACACCTACACACGAACCAGACTTCAGAGACACCCAATAACCATAGTTCTTTAACAGGTGTCAAAAGGAACACCTAACAATACCATATTTTTGACTGTTGCACAAAAGGGACGTTGCTTACGTCATCCATCAAAAGGTCATTTGCATAAATGACAGGAGCTGGCCAATAATCTTTTTTTATTGCTCTATAAATCATTAGCTGAGTTTCCCTAGAGGCCCCCCATGCGCTTCCAGAAAGCATTCGCAAGACATTAATAACTATTTCACACTTCGACACTACACTTTCAATATGTTTTTTCCACGTAAGCTTTTCATCAAAAATAACTCCCAAGAATTTAAAATCTTTAACTTTTTCAATCGGTTTACCATACATCAGCAAACTCTGGTGATCTCTTAACTTCTTATTGCCAAACAACATACATTTAGACTTATCCACAGATAATTTAAAACCCCATTTCTCTCCCCACCTGACAATTTTATCCAGGACAGCCTGCATTTGAGCAAAAATGTGACTCAAATTACGCCCTCTCTTCCAAACTCCGGCATCGTCTGCAAAAAGTGACGTGCCCACTCCCTGACCCACCTCCTTAAAGATGTCATTCACCATAATGTTGAACAATACTGGGCTGATAACACTACCCTGAGGAGTTCCATTGTCAATTTCCGCTCCTTCAGAAAGAGAGGTTCCCACCCTCACTTGAACGACCCTATGTTGGAGGAAGTTCCAAACCCAATTTAATAACCTCCCTCTAATACCAACATTATACATTTTTATGATTAAACCCTCCTTCCATAGAACAAATAATAAAACATATCGTAAGCCTTTTCTATGTCCAAAAACACCGCAATCACAGATTCATTATTAACAAGGGCTTTTCTAATATCAGAATCCAAACACACCACAGCATCCATAGTTCCTCTACCCTTTCGAAAGCCACTTTGCACCTCTGCGAACTTTCCTTCACTCTCCAGCTTATACACCAACCTATCAGTCACCATCCGCTCCATGATCTTACAAAACACAGAGGTCAATGCAATCGGTCTGTATGAGCCTGCCTGTTCAGGATCCTTACCTGGCTTCAAAATTGGCACAACAACTGCCTGCTTCCATGACTTGGGTAGACATCCCTCCTCCCACACAATATTGATCAAGGCAAGCAGTTCACACAGAACGCTATCTCCCACCCTTTTTAACATGTCATAACTGATCTCGTCCTTGCCGGGAGCTGTTCTTCTTCCCTTATTAATGGCCTTCTTAAGTTCCCCAATTGAGAAAAACAAATTGTACCTATCAGAGTGATCATTATTAAACTCCAATTTATGCCAATTATGCTGCAAAGTTTCATTACGTTTATTCAACCCCTCTGTCCCCAAATTCTCCCCACTATGGACATCCTTAAATTTACACTCAAATACTCTAGCCTTTTCAATATTTGTTACAACAGTCCTTCCCCTATTCTCAAGGATAGGTATTCCTGAGCTTCGTGTGATTCCAGACATGCGATGGACAGCTCTCCAGACTTCCGTAATTGTGCTTTCTGACCCAAGCTTTCCACAATAACTCCTCCAGCAGTCCCTTTTAGCCTGCTTAATCACTCTTCTTGCCTTGGCCCTCAACCTTTTAAACTCAATTACATTGCCTTCCACTGGGAACTTCCTAAGCTGTCTAAACATTTGATTCCTAGCCTTAATAGCTTCCTCACAGTTTAGGTTCCACCAAGGAACAGGAGGTCTTGCTCTATGCCCTGTCTTTCTGGGAACACACTCAACAGCACAATCTAAAATCACCTTACAGAAACTCACACTCCACTCATCAATCGTCCCTCCATCCCTCAGCCAGACTCTCTGGTCTGTTTAATTTCTGACCAGCATTGCATGATGGGAAAGACAGTCTTCAGCCCAATCACACCGTAAAACCCGCCCATTTCAAGAATAAACAACAAAAACAGCCCAAATTACTACTTCCCTTTCAAGATAAAGATGTTTCTCTTATATAACTCAATCTATATTTTGACATTATAGGGAAAAAAATCAACAGTGCGATCGTAGCGTTATCATTTCTCCTATATGGACCATGGGAGGTGTAGTTCTTCACCGAAATCATTCAGTGCGTTCAGCAACGCCCTCTGGCGGTCAGCAGGAATGAAATAGAGTGATTGGCAGTCTATTTATTCATTATTTAACATGTGTATTACATGTTTGTCAATACAAATACCTGTTGAGGTACAACTTTGACAGTATTTTCCAGAGCCAATTCAAAGTGCATTGTGAGAATTTTTTTTCTCAAGGTTGGTGTCAAAAGCTGAAGCAAAACTACTTGTCACAAGCAGGGGTGAAAGTGGCTAGAATTTCTTGCATGCACATGCATTAGGTTACTGCATTACATTTAAAGTGACATACAGAAACAAAATAAGTACAAATGACTTACATGATGCACCGTGAAATGGAATATATTTTGAAGATAACACAGACATAGACCTTTTTATAGTAAAAGGAAATAAGTAGCCTAACGTAGATAAATGATCAAAAATAAGTCCAAAGTGCACATAAACTGTACTGCCAAATGTATCACATTTGAGAAAAGCATTTCTGCACTTCATTGAAGTAAAAAAAATGTTTACCACCTTTTTGTGCTCAGACTCTCTTTAGTTGTATTTGTTATACCTCGAGAACTATATGTAATGCTTAATGTGTCATTTATGATACAAATTAGAGAACATATATATGGCGGAAAACACTCAGGTGACTTGAAGTTCTGCTCTGAGACCCCCAATTTGGCCAACTTTCAAAATTGTCCAATATGCATGTGTGATACATCATTTGAAAGCTTAAAATCTCAGTTTTCTGGGGGAAGAAAATTTTTTAACAGGAGGGCATTTTTAAAATGTTTTTTAAACAGCAAAACCCTATCTGGAGGGGAGAGCATGCGAGAGCAGAATTACAGACGCCCTTGACTTTAGCGAGGTATTATAGCGTACTTACTGTACCTTGTTTCAATCCAAAAACTCCATGTAGCATGTATCATTGAGTGTCAAAACACAGATGTGAATGGCCACAGCCGGATTTTTGGGGGATTTTATGGGTGAAACATGGTCATATAACAAGGGTCGTGATGCAGAAATCGCAGACATCAAGGAGTGGTCGAGATGTTCTTTTTCATATATTTAACCTCTTAAACGTTTTTTTTTTTTTTTCTTTCTTTGTTAAGATCGATTATTCATTTATTTTATTTTTATTTATTAACAAAAAAAATTCAAATAAGCGATAGTTATGAGGTTATGATAGTTATGAGGTAGATATCCGTTTTTTTTTTTACATTTTTTTTCATTGTGACATAACTTGTTTAAAAGTTTAAAATATACGAGAGAATAATTTTTTAAGTCGTTTTTTTTTTTTTTTAAACGAAATATGAGACATCAGTTAATGATTCTAAGCCAAAAACGACAGACATTTTGAATAATAAATCAAATTAATTACCTTCGTTTTATGGCTGGGTTGAAACAAAAGCGGTTGTGCGATGTCTGTAAACGGGGGTTTTCAGGGTAAAACGGACAAGTTAAAAATAGTTTGGGGACTTAATGCGCCATGAATCTCCTATGGCAGCATATAAACATATTGTTCTATCAAACACAATAGTTCTTACGGCTTAAAATACAGCAGTTTATTTTAAAGAGGGGTGCAAGAGCAGAAACTGCTTTTTCAGCCTTCTCTGTTTTTTCGGTTATATATTTTGCATATGGCGGAACTCTTGTGTTTGATAGAACAATATGTCTATATGCTGCTATAGCAGATTCATGGAGCATTAAGTCCCTGAACTATTTTTAATTTGTCCATTTTACCCTGGAAACCCCCGTTTACAGACGTTGTGGAACCGTTTTTGTTTCAACCTAGCCATAAAAAGAAGGTAAGTAATCGTATTTATTATTCCAAATGTCTGTCATTTTTAACTTAGAATCATTAATTGATGTCTAATATTTAGTTTAAAAAAAAAAAACGACTTTAAGAAATTATTCATATTTTAAACTTTTAAACAAATTACGCCACAATGAAAAAAAATGGTGTCTGTAAATAAGTTACGGATATCTACCGCATAACTACCGCTTAATTGTTTTTTTTTTTTTTTTTGTTACTGTCACATTTTCCCCAATATTTTAGTTGATAAATAATAGATCCAAACAAAGAAAAAAATGAAGAAAAAAAAAGCGTTTAAAAGGGTAAATATATGAAAAAGATCATCTCAACCACTCTTTGATGTCTGCGATTTCTGCATCGCGACCCTTGTTTTATTACCATGTTTTACCCATAATATCCCCCGAAACTCCGGCTCTGGCCATTCACAGCTGTGTCTTGACACTCGGTGATGAATGCCACATGGAGGTTTTGGATTGAAAAGAGTTAAGTACGCGATAATATCTCGTTAAAATCATGGCGTCTTTAATTATGCTCTCGCATGCTCTCACCTCCAGTTAGGGTTTTGCTGTTTAATTTTTTTTTTTTTTTAATTGAGATTTTAAACTTTCCAATGACGTATCACACATGCATACAGTGGGGCAAATAAGTATTTAGTCCACCGCTAATTGTGCAGGTTCTCCCACTTGAAAATATTAGAGAGGCTTGTAATTGTCAACATGGATAAACCTCAACCATGAGAGACAGAATGTGGAAAAAAAAAAAAAAATCACATTGTTTGATTTTTAAAGAATTTATTTGCAAATCCTGGTGGAAAATAAGTATTTGGTCTATAAAAGTTCCAAAAGTTCTTCTCAATACTTTGTTATGTACCCTTTGTTGGTAACTCTTCACACGCTTTTCACACACTGTTGCTGGTATTTTGGCCCATTCATCCATGCAGATCTCCTCTAGAGCAGTGATTTTTTGGGGCTGTCGTTGGGCAACACGGACTCTCACCTCCCTCCTCACCCCATGGCATCAAAATGATAACAAGAACGGGGAGCAAAAATCCCAGAAACACACAGGGGGACATAGTGAATGACCTACAGAGAGCTGGGACCACAGTAACAAAGGCTACTATCGGTAACACAATGCGGCGCCAGGGACTCAAATCCTGCACTGCCAGACGTGTCCCCCTGCTGAAGAAAGTACACGTCCAGGCCCGTCTGCGGTTCGCTAGAGAGCATTTGGATGATCCAGAAGAGGACTGGGAGAATGTGTTATGGTCAGATGAAACCAAAATAGAACTTTTTGGTAGAAACACATGTTCTCTTGTTTAGAGGAAAAATAATACTGAATTGCACCATACCCACTGTGAAGCATGGGGGTGGAAACATCATGCTTTGGGGCCGTTTTTCTGCAAAGGGACCAGGACGACTGATCTGTGTAAAGGAAAGAATGAATGGGGCTATATATCGAGAGATGTAGAAGTGAAAATCTCCTTCCATCCGCAAGGGCATAGAAGATGAGACGTGGCTGGTTCTTTCAGCATGGAATGATCCCAAACACACAGCCAGGGCAACAAAGGAGTGGCTTTGTAAGAAGCATTTTAAGGTCCTGGAATGGCCGAGCCAGTCTCCGGGTCTCAACCCCATAGAAAATCTGAGTAGGGAGTTGAAAGTCCGTATTGCCCAACGACAGCCCCAAAACATCACTGCTCTAGAGGAGTTCTGCATGGAGGAATGGGCCAAAATACCAGCAACAGTGTGTGAAAAGCTTGTGAAGAGTTACAGAAAACGTTTGGCCTCCGTTATTGCCAACAGATGGTACATAACAAAGTATTGAGATGAACTTTGGTATTGACCAAATACTTATTTTCCACCATGATTTGCAAATAAATTATTTAAAAATCAAACAATATGATCTTCTCGTTTTCCCCCCCACACATTCTGTCCCTCCTGGTTGAGGTTTAACCATGTTGACTATTACAGGCCTTTCTAATATTTTCAAGTGGGAGAACTTGCACAATTAGTGGTTGACTAAATACTTATTTGCCCCACTGTATCGGACAATTTTTAAATGTAGCTAAATTGGGGGTCTCAGAGCGGAACTTCAAGTCACCTGAGTGCTTTCCGCCATATATATTTTATTTAAATGTTCAATTTTTTTATGATTACGTTTAAGGACCACATAAAGCTTTCAAATTGAAACAAATCTGAATTTTCTGGGGGTCAGTAAAATTAAATGGACATGATGTACTAAACCTCCCAATCAGAGAAAATAAACCAAAACTAGGCCTGCAAGCAGGACTGAACGGGCCCTCGCAGTTTGGCGCAACTCGGACGGCACGCAGGTCAGGGTTGTGGCAGATTGTCCCCCTCTCGGAATCTCATGAGAACCTAACTTGCTCGAAACTCGCCTCAATTCAAGGGCGCGCCACTGAGCCATTTTGTTACATTTTTTCGTAACGTCACAAGATTATTGAATTAGATTATTTTTCTACACGCAAAAATGGACCAAGGTGATGAGAGTATCAACGAAGAGCAAGTACAACAACTTCTGCAATGTCAAAACATTATGAAGATTGCCAAATGACAAGCAATTCGTGGGAGGAGATTGCTGAAAATACTTGGCTGGAGGTCAGCCAGCGATTGAATAAGGAAAAAAAAAAAAAAGAAGGAACCACGAGACAAGCATGTGTGTGTTCGAGTGTTTGACCCAGTCGGCCAAAAACTGCCAGCTTTTTATCACTTTATGTCGTATTTTTGGTTAGTGCACTTCATCATTTATTGTGTACCTTTGTTTGCTGTGAGCCTGTGACTTATTTACGTGTCACACTTCAAGTATATGAAGAATAAAGCACAGATTTGGTGTCAAAAGAGTTTTTTTTTATGTTTATTTTTTTAACAAACAACAAACAAATAACAAACCACATCATCACTGATTGAGAGTGCTATGAGTTTATTAGTTTATGATAACATTAACATTAGGGCTTCCAACGCAGTTTGGAAAGTTCCATAGAAGCCAGAAATCCGCTTTGGCTTCTCACTGGCTGGTCGTAGGACACGGCAAACAAATCGGGCTGGAGGGCTTTGCAGACCTCGGACAAAACGCTGCACGCAGTGCTCGACGCCAGTTTGAAGCTAGTCACCCCAGCTAGCTGGTTTCCGCCTGAGGCTAGAACTCTCTATGCGGCAACAAAAGTTGGACAGACCGCCTCGAAACCGTCTTCTGCGTCGCCTGCGCCTCAACATTCGTATGATCAACATTTATTCAGTGTTGATGAGCTGAAGATCTACATTCAAGCCTTCCATCTTGCATTGTTTATTTATTTTTTCTCCGTTAAGCTAGACAAGAGGAAGTCAACAATCATGCCCCATAACCGTACAAACATAACGCCACACCCATCTAGTGGCTTCGCGGTGAATTACAGAGCAACGCGTCACCTTGCCGGAGAACCATCGAATATCGAAGGACGCCATAGTTGCTGCGCAGTCACCGTAACCCGGGAACATAACTCAGGCTTTATCCTCCTCTTTAATTATTCTATGACTTGTCAAGCCCGACCCTTCCCAAAAAGCAGTGTTCAAGGCAAACTAGGCGCTAACGCACAGCTGCACCGCTACCGTAGCGCGTCGTCTCTGTCGCTCTTTAATGACGTACTGTAATTGCCGCATGAATTCCGATTTCGGAGACTTGATCGTTCAGACCGCGCGTGACATTCAGGAAAAATGCGGCTCAGATAGGATTTAAACCACATATGAAAGTGACCCAGATCGGATTTGAAATGGTCCACTTCTATGCGACTTGTCCAGCTCAGACCGTCAAGTTAATGCAGCACTCGAGTCGGAAAATAACGATAAAATCGGATTCGTGCATTAAGGCCTGTGGTATGAGCGTAGCCTTATCCATGTCCATTAAGCCCTTTTTGACTATTATTTACTATGACTCCGGCAGGAAAGGCTTCTCAAATGGGGCCACGCCTCCCACATACGTTATCTTCAGTTCTCATTCACGTCCGACTTGGTGCTCGGTGGGCGTTCCTCAAGCTTATCTTTAATGTGATTGGCTTAAGATTTTACGTCGTTTGTATAAAGCTGTTTGGACGTGTTGAGGGCATTCCTTTCTAACCTTGCACGGTGACGACTCTTGTCGACAACTCTGTGGGATTTCAAAAGTTTTATTCACTTTTGAGGAAAAAAAGTCTTTTTATTAGACAGGTTTTCTTCGCTTCTACAGATTTGTTTGGTGACAGGGTTAGTGGAATCGTCATTTGATTTGATTAGCGTAATGTTTGTTTTTTTGCAGCCTTGTGTATGTAGTTTCAAACGTGGCGTTTACATTCAATAATGTGCCATGTGGCAAACGTTTTGACAGAGAAATAGTAGTTAATGTAGCATTTATATACTGTATATATTTCTTGGTGTGCATTCTAGCTCACTAAATGACAAAACGTAAAATGGTTCAACAATCGTGTTTCATCTGTTTATTTGTTGCCTCGTGAGATGTTAGTGAACCGTTAAAACGGGTCGCAATCGCGCACGGTTGATGATGTGTTTACATATGTGCATTACATGTTTTTTAATACATTTGCAATGTTTTTGTGATGTTGTAAAATTCCAAATCCTCTGTGAGCGTAAGTTTAGTCTTAGAATGTAAACACAGCAAAAAGTAAAATGGGTCAACGATGTAGTGTGTTTAGCCCTTGCCACGTGAGCTGACCAGAATCGTTAGCATGTTAGCATCAGCCGCTATTGCTGATGTTATCGTTTTGACTGGAAAAAAAAAACCCAACGGCTTTCAATCTGTTAAATTCCACTTTTCTCAAACCTTGTAAAGCACAGAATTTAGTTTGTTGAACTCATCTGAGTTGACGTTTATTTTTCACCGGCATAACTACATCAAAACACCAAAAACTACATCAAAACAACAATAGTTCCTATTTACAATGTACACATGACGCCGCATCTAAGGCAGAATACGCACATTTTTACATTAGTGGGAGTTTTTAAAAATCCTCGGTTCTAGTGACCAAATTGTGCATCTGTGTGTGGCTGGTAAGCCAAACTGTACAAGGAATTTTTGTAAGATAGCCCGCCACGTGTATCGGTGGCCTCGTTCTCTTGTTATGACGAATTGAAAAATGGCGCGAATCGCTCAGAATTGTGACACAAATATAACGCCATAAAAGACGGAGGGCAAAAAGGCATTGATACTACAGCTGAACCTGGAGTTTAAAAACTGATCCGAGTAATTTTATTCATCTCGAGGAATAGTTTAATTTAGCAAGCTGTAAGCATCACGTTTTGCCCAGACTGTTATTAATGCGGGACAACGCACTGACGTCACATGCATAGAGAAAGTAGCACTGGTGAACAGCGTGCTCTAATACAGCAGGTATCGGGTATTTATTTTGAACACTGCAAAAACTCAAAATCCTATCAGGACTTAAAATTTATACTAACTTAAAACGTCATTATGTAGAAATTAAAAATGGCTTGACACAAATAAATTCAGTTGAAACACGTGGGGAAAACACAACTTTTAAGTGATGTGTGTTATCAAGCGTAATGCCATTATTATGTTAAAAAAAAAAAAAAAAACATTTATATAAGATCCAGAAGCTTTTTGAGTGAAAACCGTGAATTTGTTTTTTTTTTTCTTAGTCACATCTGAGAGGCAATTGTTGTCCGTTTTCAACAATGTACATCAAAAATAAAGACATTGATTGTCTGAAAATGGTTCAATAATAGGTGAAATGTCTTGTGTCATGTATATTTATAATTGCGTCTACCTAAAAAATGTTTTATATGATTATATGATTAATTGATAGAATTTTCAATTGAATACTCTTGGAAAAATACTTGCTAGCTGCAGTCCTAATTGATACTCTCGGCGGACAAATACAGACAAGCACTATGCATTAGCTAACCAGAAAATATGGCAGTGGGGACCTGTTTTGAAACAATTCTGATACTGCTTATGATCAATCACAGTATCAATGCAAATGAATAGTAGCGAGGTTTATACTCAATCACCAGGCTACAATGGGTTAACTGGTCTGTTATATCCACTCAGACAAGTATTCTTTGAGTAGACACTGCTTATAATCAAATACAGTATCACAATGGGTAGTAGACACTGCTTATAATCAATTACAGTATCACAATTGTTAAGCCTATCACAGTTAATAATCAATTACTGTAATAATATGGCCTATATAGGATCGTGGAGAATCGGCAACTTACATGGACAACAAACAATAACACTTCACTGCGTTAAACAAGCGGCACATTTTATTTAACCCACAGTATAAAGTGTACAAGCAAGCAACAAATGTATTTCAGCTCATAGATTACATGCAATAACATAAATCTCATTACCGTGTGCTGGAAGGACGGAGAGCCGGGCGTCCTCAGTAATAGTGAGCGAAGAAATACCAAGGCTGGGCGACCGCGCGTAATCCCACAGCGGACTCTAATTGTACTTGTCGCCATCGCTTCTTTATAGCAAGTACTGCGCCTCGTAACTTCCCCTCCCGTTCGAGTTTCACACGGCTTCTGAGAATGTTTGGATCTCCCTTAGACGTTTCGCACGGCCTACGGCCTTCGAGAATCCTTACTCCCTTTTTGATTTTGCGGTCAGGCTGTACCTTGCAGCTTGATAAGGTTGAATAACACATTCCCTTCACACGGTTTGACGAGAAAACATGTTATGTTCACTATTTTGCGGAGTCAGCTTGATAGGTTGAAAGCAACACATTCCAATATTCCCCTTCATTCCACTCCTGGTGCTTTCAACCACATCAAGCCGAGTCCTGATTAATTAATTAGGCCTTGTGCAAACTTAACACATTCCTTTTGCACGGTTTGACGAGAAAACATGTTATGTTCACTATTTTGCGGAGTCAGCTTGATAGGTTGAAAACAACACATTCCGATTTATGTTACCTTGCAGCTTGATGTTAGTTGATGAGGTTAAAAACAACATTCCTTTATATAAGGCTTTGGGGCCTTGTCTTACATTCCACTCCTGGTGTTTTAAACCAAATCAACTCTAATTTATTAATCCTACTGTATAATGTCTCCAATTTTGCTGAATCCATTGAAACCAGGGATCCCCCCACAAATTAGCATCGGTTACTATTTCATACACCGCGGCTATAAGCATATTTACACGGTCAGGGTGTCGCTCTATACGGCGATAAAAGAATCCACCCCTCATATCTTGGTAGTCCAAGATATGCCCCCCTTCTTCAGTAGTTATAGTTACTACGCATGCATCTACCCCGTCTAAGTCTATTGTTTCTACCAGTACCCTCATAATTCTAACTGATGAAATATTTTCCGGGCAACCTGGTCCTCTAGACGTTTGACATAGCAACAAATTCCAATATTACATAGCGTAGTTAAAGCAATAGCGATTAAGACTAAAATCATTGGTGGAAGCAGCGTTACTCTAGCAGTTTGTGATAATCCTGTAAATATGTCCCACCAATGATGAGCAGATTGTTGCTGAATAATTTTAGCAGCATGCAAAATTTCTCCTTTAGCCATTAATGTTGATACCATCAGCTGGGAAACATTGGACGCATGTGAGTTAATCAATTTCTTTATCTCAGTGGATTGTTCCAATGCGCATTTGAAACGCTCCAAAGAGATTTGCCATGGTGTATGTAACACTTCCCATTGCACAGCCGTAAACCGGCTAGCAACTGTGTAATTTGTCAACCAATACGTCCCGTTTCCCCACTGAAAGAAACGAACATTACGTAGGCATCCTACAAATGGAACCGTTGGCAACATGGAGTGATTTTGGGCAGTGGCCACACAAAGGGTATGTGGTCCCACCTGCCACAAAATGTCCCTACTCGGTTCCCTTGACCAATCGCATAAGGCGAAGTCTACTTTTGTTAAGCAAGGATTAACAAATTCGTGATGCAATTTACAAGCTAGTCCTTTATCTGTGTTCTCGCAAAGATCGGTATTAAAGGTTTGGTTCGTTCCCGAATTAAACCATTCACCTTCTATATGCAAAAACCAATAGCCTAGTTCAGTTATTACGGGTAATACCTGGAATTTACATACGGTAACGTTTGAGGTTACTGTGTATTGTGTCCAATATCCCCTACATTCGGTCGTATTACAAATCGTATATTCCGAATGTAACTGTAACCATAACTCAGAGGATATATTCCAAACACTTCGCCACTCCCGGTAATTCCCTGTAGTCATCATTCGTACAAAACGCTCCTTCTGCGCCTGTGCATGTAGGTATTGTATGCTACATGTGGTCCAGTTTAGCTGTTTAGTCACGTTGGTTAAAACACTGCTAGTGGCGTTCCATATATTCAGTTCCCATTTAAATACGTCCTGCCATAATTTAGCATTTTCTTTTTGTCCCACTATTGAATTAGGAAGCCACATTCCTACTTTTAGTAGGGCATCATGAGTTCCCTGTCCGGTTCCAGCTAATTTATATCGCGTTACCTCATTATCAATGGTATTGGATACCCCCAATAACGTTCCCGTTCCCCCTAACAACGTGTCATACCACTCTCTCTTCCTCCGAGCACACGATGGAAAAACAGGGAATACCACTTTCCAGTGCATTTTCGTAGTTATCACTGATTGTGTCAAAGGTGTACATGTATCAATTATAGGTGTTAATACTTCTTGTGTTGCATCCCACATCCCTTTATCCCATGACAATTGTGCTAAGAATAAAGACGCCGCTTCTTCATGAGGCGCGATAGATGTGGGCATCCAAAGCCCTACGGTCGAGAGACCGTGCGCAATGTCACTTCCGGTGTTAGACAACATAGTTCTGGTGACTTCTCCATCAATCGTGTTAGAGATGCTTAACACGGTTCCGGTTCCACCCAGAAGGGTGTCGTACCATGCACGCTGTTTCCGTGCGGCACATGTGGGGAAAGGGGGAAACAAGACGATCCAGTGAATCTCCGTGTGCGTTTTCTTCAATCTGGGGACAAAGGGGGCAAACAAGGGGGCAAAGGGACCAGAAGGGGGATCCAAAGGAACAGGAGCAATTCATCCGATCCCTCGAACTTCCGTGCTGTTCGAGATCCATAGGTCAGACGTGACCTCGGTCATGTGACACGTTTTGTTGTCGAGATGCCACAGACCGACCGACAGGTGTTTCAGACGTGACCGTGATGAGGCATCCTGCAGCCACCATGGGAGCCCTGCGAACCCTTCCTGTATTGTTGACTCCTGGGGTGCAGGGGGCGGGGGGGGGGGGGGGTCCAGAGGAGCAGGGACGACCTTCCTTGGACTCCGGGCTCCCCGAGCGTCCTCCACCATGCAGAGCCGTAGCGATCTCCCAGTAGATGTCCCAATAAACCGCCTCCACATCACATTATCAATTGTCAGGCTGGAAGAAGCAGAAGAGATTTCAAACGCTTCGGACCAGACACATTTTTGTATCAATTTTTCCCGTCAGATTTCACAATAAACGGTTCTGAAGTCAAATTGTATATTACAACCCCCAATTCGCCTTGATAATCAGCATCAATAACCCCCAGCAGGTATAGTTACCCCTTTAAGTGACAATCCAGATCTAGGTAAACCCGGAGTAGCTCGAACAGGTAACTCGGCGGTTTCTGCAATCTTATAAGTTGTCCTGTATGTCTTCCACTCACATTCCCTGGCTAAATGTACCCTTTGATGGCACAAAAAGCACCTTCTTTCTAACATCGCAAAGTCAAAATCGTTATAATTATTTCCACTTGGCGAAGCGCCAATATTCACTTCTCTCTTCAGATTGTTCAATTCCGTCTTTTGTAATTTCCTGTAATTACATACATTATAAATTTTGCCATGGTCACTCATTACAAAATTGGCCACTATTCCACGTGACGACAAAATCTAGAATTGTCTATTAGCCACTGACATCACAGCCGAACAAAGACAGCCAAATTCCATCAGCATGCGATCCAAAAGCCGTAAGCCTAGACAATATTTCGTATCTTCAAAATTCCTTAAGAAAAAATTTCAAATTCAAATTATCAATAAAGCAACTCATGACAGTCAAATTCAAGTTGTCAATAAAGCAACTCATGACAGTGTTCAAGTTATCAATAAAGCAACTCATGACAGTAAGTGTACATTATTAACCCTTAAGTTGCCAATACCACACCTCAACTGTTACAGCTGCATCAAGGTGAATAATCACTTTATCACTGTTCCCATTAACATAATTTGTCAACACTATCAATAATCCTTGTTGTTTTGAGTTTCTGGGCGGGAACTGGAATACCATCATCTGTTGATCAGGCAGATGCTGGCATGCAGCTGTCCCCACCCTCAGTCATATTCGATTAATCAGTTAATCAAATGTCTAAACACAGTTTAATCCATGAGCTTGTTGATAATTAAATTAATTCCCCTTAACATTCTATAAGTTTCAATGGAGCTCAACAATCTATTCTCATCTCTAATGAAATTCCATTTCAAAATCATTTTTGTTTTACCTGTTTTCCCAATTTGTTTCTCAATTTTATCCTAAATAATATAAGGAAAAGGCTGGAATATTCCCAGCTGCAATTACAACCTCCCCTTATAATCAATTTGGGCAAAAACCCAGCGAATGCCGTCGAGGACCCCATGTTGCAAATAGGGGCCACCGAAGGGCCGCACTCCTCATGTTGAAAAACGTTCCCTTCTTCCCATTTTGCGCAGTAAACGGTCAGCTATTCACACACGATCCCACGCAAAAAATCATAATCAGTCACGCGACAATAACTACAATTATACACACACAATAAACGTTCAACTATTACACATGAGCCTCGCAAAAAAGAATCATGACGCGACGCAGCCTCACGTTCAGTCACACAATAACAACCATCCCCAATGGCTTATCATACAGGACAGCACAATTTCAAATACAAATCAGAATTACCGTACATTCTACCAGTGGCTCACAACAGACCAAACATAAAAAACATACAATTTGAGGTCAATGACGAACTAACTGTCAACACAGATCCACAGAAATTCCTATTTATCTGACGTCATGTGTAGTACAATCCCCTAACGAATCCACGTATCGGGACGATCATCGCATCCGCGCAAACACGACGCAATTCCATTCCACGGTTCTTTTTCCCAACGAGGAGTTACGATCTTTCCATGCTTCTGCACAAATCCACATCATTTTTCGTACACCCCCTAAAGGCGCTCTTTTTCGGACCACAACCTGAGTCAGTAAATCTTTGACTGACGTCGGGCTGGCCCCTGTTGTCATGTTAACCCACGGACCAGGGCGTCCCCCATTCCGCGTTAACAATTTCCCAATTTCTCTATACTCATGACTGTCCCACCCCGGCATCCCCGAGACGCAGTCAGCAAAACCCCCTTCGGGTTCATCCAAAGTTTTACTTTTACTCAAACAACAAGCCATGTCCAAGTCGCAGTTCTCCGTAAATCCTGTCCACCGTGACGCCAAAATTGTTTTGAAACAATTCTGATACTGCTTATGATCAATCACAGTATCAATGCAAATGAATAGTAGCGAGGTTTATACTCAATCACCAGGCTACAATGGGTTAACTGGTCTGTTATATCCACTCAGACAAGTATTCTTTGAGTAGACACTGCTTATAATCAAATACAGTATCACAATGGGTAGTAGACACTGCTTATAATCAATTACAGTATCACAATTGTTAAGCCTATCACAGTTAATAATCAATTACTGTAATAATATGGCCTATATAGGATCGTGGAGAATCGGCAACTTACATGGACAACAAACAATAACACTTCACTGCGTTAAACAAGCGGCACATTTTATTTAACCCACAGTATAAAGTGTACAAGCAAGCAACAAATGTATTTCAGCTCATAGATTACATGCAATAACATAAATCTCATTACCGTGTGCTGGAAGGACGGAGAGCCGGGCGTCCTCAGTAATAGTGAGCGAAGAAATACCAAGGCTGGGCGACCGCGCGTAATCCCACAGCGGACTCTAATTGTACTTGTCGCCATCGCTTCTTTATAGCAAGTACTGCGCCTCGTAACTTCCCCTCCCGTTCGAGTTTCACACGGCTTCTGAGAATGTTTGGATCTCCCTTAGACGTTTCGCACGGCCTACGGCCTTCGAGAATCCTTACTCCCTTTTTGATTTTGCGGTCAGGCTGTACCTTGCAGCTTGATAAGGTTGAATAACACATTCCCTTCACACGGTTTGACGAGAAAACATGTTATGTTCACTATTTTGCGGAGTCAGCTTGATAGGTTGAAAGCAACACATTCCAATATTCCCCTTCAGGACCATATGGTGGATTAGGCACGGGTATCTTGAAGTCGAAATGTCGTACTGTAGGTAATCTGAGGACACCCTGTACATAGTTTTGTTGTTCTTTAATCAGTTAATTTAAGCATCTTTGACCCTAGGGGTACAATAGGATGTTATTGTCTGGGGAGGTGGGGTGGTGTTCGTGTTTTTAATTCTGATTACAGGTTGGATGTCAAAGGGGTGGAGCAGCCATAGGTGCTGGCAATGTCAATTAACAATCTTTAAAAGCCAGAGGACGCCGCCACCTCGTTGCCTGATAAGCTTGTCTGGTTCCACGGTCAGTTGTTTCTCGCATTTGTTCGATAATTATCTGTGATCATCGGCTCATGACTTGTTTTTGCTCTCACCCCAGAACTTGTTTTATGAGCGGCCCTTGTTGGATTCCACGCCTGCATCCTTCAGAGCTTCGTCTCATGTTGGCTATCTTGGCTCAGCTACGTTAAGCAGAGCGTTTTACGCCAGTCTCGTTCTGTTGTGTGGTCGCGAATAAGTATTATTCGTTGAAACTCTAGTTTGTCTGCTTCTTACAATGTGGTAACGGAGTTATTAAGTGGATTATTTTTTGAGAGAAGTAATTTGTTATTGTGGGCGATTAATTTTTACAAATAAAGGTGATTGAGACTGCCTATAAGACAACAATTTTTATAAACATTTCTAATGGGTTAATGTTGATATCTTTTCGATTGTTGAGGAACAGCAGCCAAGTGGCATCTGGACACCCAGCTTTCTGTGGACCTGATTATGTTGAGAGACAAACGCAGCACGATGAATCGTAAGTTATAGTGGAAATGTTATGAATTGTAATGGTCTATGGAAACATGTTGGTGCTAATTTATTGTATTGTTTTTTTTTTTAAATAGGTCAGGGTTGTTGTGAACGGCAAGCCGTTGATGCGGATCCAAATCACAGACCAAGAAACAGAAATAGTGAATGTTTGTATTTAATAAGTACAACAAAGGGAGCACGCCAAAATTGCGAGTATAACAAAGTACAACTAAGGGAGCGAGTATAACAAAGTACAACTAAGGGAGCACGCCTAAAAACGCGAGTATAACAAAGCACAACTAAGAGAGCACGCTATAAGACGCGAATATAACAGAGTACAAAAATCTAACTACAAAGTCCACAAGGGCATAAAAGTAAAATGATCAAACCAGGACACGACCGTAGAAACGTCGGGAAGCTCGAAGGATGATGCACACACAGCGGTAAGCAATAGTCCGACGCTCACAGACGGTGACAGGAGTCCTTAAATAATGAGCGCTCCTAAAGCGCCACAGGTGTGCGGCCACGGCGCAGCCAATCCAGCTGAATCAGATGCTGGAATGAAAAAACAACTGAGAAGGCATACAGATATGACAAGGGTACTGGGTACCGTCATCGAAAAATGGAAAATGTCACAAACTGGTCATTCCACCCGAGTCTTCTGCTAAGAAGGTAGCATTTTTTTATTTTTTTGAGCTAATACAATACAATACAATACAATACTTAGTGAAAATAAATACTGTTAATGCACCCATGGTAGACAGATGATATGATTAGTAAAGTTCGGTAAGAGCAAAAATGTGGTAATGTGATCTAATTTTCTGACTTGTTGCAGTTTGCTCTTCTTGTAGGAGATTCCCATCTACGAGCCATAGCTGATGGTTTTGTAAAGATGCCAGAGGGAGATCTCTCCTTTGGCATTATGACAACTCCGGGTGCTACTGCGATGGAAGAGAAGATGGAGCTTGTGTCTGATGTGGTGTGTGTCCTTGCTCCCAGCAACGATCTGACACAGACCAAGAGTCATGAAAGAGCTGGTGTTGAATTTAGGAAACTTTTGGCTGTTGCGCTTAGTCAGTGCTCGGATGTAAGTGTGTAGTTACACTACATTATGATTATATGACCTGTTTTTGTTGCAGTAACATTTGTGTATTATGTCACAGATGAATTGTCTAATGACAGTTTTTTTTTTTTTTAATAGGTTGTAGTTTTGGATTTTCCTCCACATTACAACATGGAGATGTATCCTCAGGAGATGCTGCGTCTGGGGTACAGACGTGTTGCTGCTGAAGTGGGAGTAAAGTATCTGTCTGCAGTGGAGCATTTCTCCTTGGATAAATCTGAACTGTGGGGCCAAGATGGTGTAAGTTATTAGATCTATGTCAAATTCAGCTGTCAGATCTATTTAAAGTTTACTTGTAGGGCTGTAACGATACTAAAATTTCATGAAACGATTCGTATCATGATTTTTGACCCACGATTGGATACACAAAACAATTTTGTTTAAATGTGAAAAATATTTTCCAGTACTTAAATTACATTAACACTAACGATTTATGGAAGGAGTCACCTAAAATGTAACACTAATGCGCAAAATAATACAAGTCTATACCCCACCCTCAAAATATAATAACAATAATAAAAATGCTCTTTGGGGGGATGATTCTTTTAGCCAAAAAATTAGGTGGGTGGGAAAAAAGTAAGATTTTGACAGCTTTCTACATTTAAACTTGTATTGCTGATTTAAAAGTATTTTTTTTTCTCTTTATGAAAAAATAATGAACAAATGGACTTTTGAAAATAATGCTACATCTACATGAATTAGTGATTGTATAAAATAGATGTAACAAAGTAAATATTTAGTTCAATTCATAGGACTGGTATGTTTGATGTCTGGAATGATGATATGAATTAAATATGTGTGATATTTACAGGTTCATTTGTCTGACACTGATGGAATGCCTATCCTTGTTCAACTGCTGTGGAAGGCGTCGTATACCGTGAGTTTGATAGATCTGCATCATAAGACTTAATAGAAGTGTTTTTTTGGGGGGGGGTTAAGGGTTCTCACAAGATAGCTACTATCTGTATGTATTTAAGTATTGGAAGTGTATATTGTTGTATGTTAATCGGTAACTTGTAGATGGTGTTTATTTTGTTTCGTTTTTTTTTTTTTTTTTTTTTTTACTATCAGGCAACACGTGACGTGGTTCCAGTCCCTCGGCCTGGTGCTGTTACTTTTAGATCAGCATTGAAGTGTGTTCCTGCTACAGTAGCACCTGAAAAAAGTTCTGCCATTGTGAGGGGAGTCGAGGTTACACCACCTCCTGCAGTGAACCTTGATGAGTGGACAATGGTTGGCTCAAAGGTAAAAAAAAAAAAAAAATTCAAGATGAAAAAAATTATCTACATAAATAATTGAAAAATTGACATGAAGTACAAATACAGCATTCATATATTAAATTCGTGAAAGGTTTATATTTAAATGTGATACTAACAATTTTCTGCTCCATCACAGCGGAGCGCAATGGGATCAAGGTCCTATCATGTACCTCCCAAGAGAGAAAGCCTTCAGCAGCAGGTATGCAATGTTTGTTTTCCATAAATGTAAATTTGCTGCCATTTAAGAAAAACTGTAATGTGTGTTGTATGTGTATTTAGCCTGTGGTGAGAGACTGCTTCATCCCACTGTCCGGTTCAGCCATGCCCTGCTTGAGGAGATGGACATTACAAACTTGCTCCATCTGCTCTTCAGCAACCAGATGTGTCGGCTGTTCCAAGACGCAACCCAGTAATGTGGTAGACAGGATTTAAGATGACAAATTGTGATGTTGTAAAATTAAGAGTGGTAATATAATTTTTAAAATTATTCGAAAAGTAATGGATGTATTTGTTTCCATTTAGTTACTGTGTAAGAAGCAGAGATCCACTGAGGCTGAGGTCAAGCGGAGACCTGATCAACGACAGGTTAGTAATATACACTGGAGTACCAACAGAGATATGGGGTTATACAGTGTATCACAAAAGTAAGTACACCCCTTGCATTTCTGCAGATATTTAAGTATATCTTTTCATTGGGCAACACTGACAAAATGACAGCTTGTCACAATAAAAAGTAGTATGTGTGCAGCTTATATAATAGTTGATTTATTTTCCTTTCAAAATATAGCCATTAATATCTAAACCCCTGGCAACAAAAGTGAGTACACCCATTTGAAAAAACATACATCTCCAAATTGAAGACTGTACACAAGAGAGCTTGCCCCACTCATCATACCATAGGACATGGTTCCAGTAATCCATGTGCTTTGTTGACATGTCTTCAGCAAACTGTTTGCGGGCTTTCTTGTGTACCGTCTTCAAACGTGGCGGCTCGCGTCCTGTGTGGGGGCGGCGGTCTCCGGGCTGCCGTCTTTGCGCTTTGCCCGTTTTCGTTGGACGTCTTGTTTTTTCCAGTTCGGTCCATCGAAGACTCTTTAAGCCTATCCGGTCTGGTCGGGGCAACCTAGCGGTGTTAACAAACAAGCTGTACTGTCTAGGCGGTAAGTATGCGGCCCCCCTGCGTCCCGCTTATAGGGACAATGGCGGTCCAGGGCGTCAGGACCTTAATCGTGGCCCAGTCTTATAAGAGGATCAGCCTCACTCACGCAACAGACCACCACCATATGCCAAGCGCACCATATGCGCTTATTTTCGAAATGGTGAAATAATACTCAGGTATGTAATAGATCGCTTAACAATAATTTTCTCACAAAACAGTTTAGGCCAAACGATTAAATATGCCTACTATGGGAACGAGATTCCCCAAAATAATAACCTAAATTGGATATATAAGATAATACTAACAGGGACAATAATAACAAACAGGAGGAATAACTAGTATACTGAAATAATAATTTTAACCTAAATTGGGGATATAAGATAAAAATAAAATAATTAACAGGAGTAATAAAGATAACAATAATAATGAGTGTAATAACATAATAACTGAAAATATAATGGATCACTTGATAAGAATTTTCTTACAAAACGGACTGTCAAAAAATTAGATATACATATGATGGGAACGTGATTCCCCAAAAATGATACCTCAAATGAGTTGATCACCTAAGTGGAAAATTGTTAGGTTTTGTGTTGGTTTCCTCCTAGTTTGTCCCCGTGATTGCCTATTAATTTCACCTGTTGTGCCTTCGCCTAGTTTATCTCTGAACTTGCATCCTCCTGTGATCACCTGTTCCTCGTTGTCTCGTTACCCCTTGTCTGCGTGTGTGTATATAAGCTCCCAGTTTCTTTACATTCCTTATTGCGTCATTGTCAATGTACTGGTCCACGTTCATGCCTGCGCACACAGTTCCTCGTGTTACTCGCCCTGCTTTAAAAGTAAGCTCGCCAACGGCTGTCTGCCCGTTCCCCCGATTTTGTGTTCCCTCGACATATATTTTTGGACTTCGATTCTGACTCCGACCCGGATTTTGATTTCACACCCTCTGTTTCCCCTGGTTATTTTTCTTTCCACCCGTCGCACTTTGTGTCCCGTTCTGAAATCTTGGCCAAAGACTCCTACCTGGGATCCCGTTGGGCCATCTATCGGGGACCCCCCCGAGTGGTCTGCGGGGACGCCCAGGCTGACTGCGGCCTAATGGGGCTATTCTGCCACCCCTGCCACCTGAAGGCACTCGGCAAAAGCCTCGGCGTGGTCGTCAACACCGACGGCATGCGGCGGTGCTGACGTCGTGGCTTCCCGAGGCTCCCGCGCCGACCCCCGCAGTCAAGTGCCTCCTCGCGCCGACTCCCCGCAGTCAAGTGCCTCCCGCGCCAACTCCCCGCAGTCAAGTGCCTCCCGCGCCGACTCCCCGCAGTCAAGTGCCTCCCGCGCCGACTCCCCGCAGTCAAGTGCCCGCGCTGACCGCTCCTTTTACTTCCTGCGACTCCGCTGCTGTCCCGCCAGCAGACTCCTGCCACTCCGCTGCTGTCCCGCCAGCAGACTCCTTCCGCTCCATTGCTGTCCTGCCAGCAGACTCCTGCCGCTCCGCTGCTGTCCCACCAGCAGACTCCTGCCACTCCGCTGCTTTCCCGCCAGCAGACTCCTACCACTCCGCCGCTGTCCCGCAAGCAGACTCCTGCGACTCCGCCGCTGTCCCGCCAGAAGACTCCTGCCATTCCGCCGCTTTCCCGCCCGCAGACTCCTACCACTCTGCCGCTGTCCCGCCAGCAGACTCCTGCAACTCCTCCGCTGTCCCGCCAGCAGACGACGACGACCCAAAAGCTGTCACGCCAGCAGACTCCTGCCGTTCCGCCGCTTTCCCGCCAGCAGACTCCTGCCACTCCGCCGGTTTCCCGCCAGCAGACTCCTGCCATTCCGCCGCTTTACCACCAGCAGACTCCTACCACTCCGCCGCTGTCCCGCCAGCAGACTCCTGCAACTCCGCCGCTGTCCCGCCAGCAGACGACGACGACCCAAAAGCTGTCACGCCAGCAGACGACGATGACCCAAAAGCTGTCACGTCAGTAGACGACGACGACGACCCAGACGCTGTCACGCCAGCAGACGACGACGACGACTTAGTTCCTGGTCCGCCCGACTCCGACGACTCAGTTTCTGGTCCGCCCGACTCCGACGACTCAGTTCCTGGTCCGCCCGACTCCGACAACGACTGCGTGCCTGATCCGCCCGACTCCGAAGACGACTGCGTGCCTGATCCGCCCGAGTCCGAAGACGACTGCGTGCCTGATCCGCCCGAGTCCGAAGACGACTGCGTGCCTTACTCTCCTCACGATGACGACGACGTTGCTCCCACCTTCCTGCCACGGCTTGGCGGCATGAACGACAGAGTCCTACCTTGCCTGGGGCGCCCACCTGATCAACCCGTGCGGTCGCCCAACGTCTGGCGCGCCAAGCGCCCACCCGATCGACCCGTGTGATCGGCCCACGTCTGGCGTCCTGGACGCCCGCCTGACTAGCCCTGATGAGCTGATGTTGCTTCCTCTTCCAGGCGTCCAACTTCACCATGTTTGGGACCTTTTTTTTTCTCTTCGGGACGTCTGGGATCCGTCCCTTGGGGGGGGGGGGGGGGGTACTGTTAGGTTTTGTGTTGGTTTCCTCCTAGTGTGTCCCCGTGATTGCCTATTAATTTCACCTGTTGTGGCTTCTCCTAGTTTATCTGTGAACTTGCATCCTCCTGTGATCACCTGCTCCTCGTTGTCTCATTACCCCTTGTCTGCGTGTGTGTATATAAGCTCCCAGTTTCTTTTCATTCCTTGTTGTGTCATTGTCAATGTACTGGTCCACGTTCATGCCTGCGCCCCCCCCCCCCCCAGTTCCTCGTGTTACTCGCCCTGCTTTGAAAGTAAGTTTATTTGTGAGCCCGACTTTTGTTTGTTAAGAGTTTTTGGATACCCCAGTCGTTTTGTTGGTACTTTGTTTTTGTTGGCATTAATTAAAACCTTTTGCACCGCCCTTCTGCCTCGCTTCCTTTTTCCTGCTTTTGGGTCCACACAACCTGTCTGCCCGCGTATTCCTGACAAAAATTCTTGCAAAATAATCACAACTGACCTACCTAACGTAGCAAGACTTTATAAAGACTGACGACCAACAACGCGAACCCGTTTGAAATCGACGCTCCAAAATAGGCCTAAAACACATTGGGCATGGGACACACTGCAGGGATTGATCTACCCTAGCAGGGCCGTCCTTGGGCAAGAGTGTCTAGATGTAATGGCCGAAACACTCTGTGAACCCAAGGTCTTCTACTGATGATGTGTCCTAAAAAGTCGTTTTAGGCAGGCATGAAAATCTCTCACCTTTCGGCGAAATTCGCCATTTTGAAGTCAAAAAGGGCGACCTACGTGAATTGCGTAGATCCGAGGAGAAATTCTTTTTGGGAGGGGGGGGGGGGGTCGGGAGGTTTTATTTAATTATTATTATTATTATCATCATGTGATTAATTTAGTACGTAAACTGAGCACTTAAGAACACAGTCAGCAAATCCTTCTAGATGCTTCGCCGACGAGAACCAATCATCGGTCCAAGCTGCGTTCCATTATTCCAAACGCGCGCACTCCTTACTGTACATGGAGTGCTCGGAGAGCCTTTGGTTGCATTGCAAAGCTGCGGGAAAAAAAGCAGGCCTTATCCACACCAGGGCAGACTAGAGCGCAGCATACACACTTGCCTGTATTTGCCAGCAGATTGAATTTGGTGAGTCATGGTTTCAATCGTTTTCACATTTCGCGATATAAAAAAGTTACTGCCATTCGTTGCAGCTTGCGTTGAACACTGCCAGAGGTAGCCAAATCTCCCATGAAAAAAAAATAGCTCCCGTTAAATTGGCGTCAAGCTTGTGTATTTAGCGGGAATATAAACGAAGAAACACACTGTTGAGTCAAATTAAGCAGCATGCTCTCGGATGGAGGGGGCGCCTCACATCGCTCCCGTCGTCCGCCGGAGACGCGTTATTTTCGGCTTGGATTTGAGCTGTCGGCCGGTGTCGGCACAACACCGGCCCGACGAGTTGTGGGAATGAGTCCTGCTTCTTAAAGCTTTTCAGAAATACAGAGATCCCTCGTTTTTCGCGGTTAATGGGGACCAGAACCCGCCGCAATAAATGAAAACCGCGAAGTAGCACCCCCCCGCCCCATTTTTTTGTGCGTGTTCAATGCATTTATTCAGATTTTACATTGGAAAAAAGATACGACATGATAAGATAAGACATGTTTTTTCACTTTTTTCACCAAAGTATCATTTATAAATGGTTTTCAAGCACTTCAAAATGTAAGAATTATGGTAAGTTTTAAACATGTTACTGCCCCACCGAATTATTTTTAAACAAGAATAAAGTAGTAAGAAAATGCTTGGCTTTATGAAATGCTTCATAGTGAGTCTACTCAAACCCTCTCAGGCTTTGGTAAACGGTGATTGACACATGTGCGAAGTTTTTCTTTTTATATATATTTTTATGTTTGAAGCAACTTATTTGATTGAATAATAAAGACACAAATGTCCTAGCCAAAATGTGGCCCAAACGCAAAACAACATTACTTCAATGGAAAAATTTGTTTCAATCAAGAAAAATAGTTTTCAAATGCTTTTTTTGTCTCAAATTTATTTTTGCAAGCACACATTTTAATAATCAGTGTCCAATTTATACGGCAAAGTATCACGGCCAAATTAAGAAAAAAAAAAGAAAGGACTTTGAGATTAAAGTCATACTGCTACTGAATAAGCAGCTGCATACTTTCCGTAGCGCTTTGCCACCTCCGCTAAAGTCAACAATGATGAAAGCATCTCGTAAGGCTGTGTTATAGAATCAGTTTTGAATTATTGTAATTTGGGGTCCACGGTTTCAAATATGAACTGATAAAAGTATCGTTTGAAAGACTGAAAGAGGGAGAGTCTTATATATATAAATATATATATATAATATATAATGGCACCACACTTGTTAAAGGGTTAAAGAGTTAAAGGGTGCCATGGAGAGAAAGACACGTAGTTCTTAAAAGATAAATGTTTGTATGAGTTGAAATAATTTGATGTTAAAACTCCTCTTAATGTTTCGTTTTATTAAAATTTGTAAAATTAGTTTAACTTGTAGGTCACCATTGTTGTTGGCGACGCAATGCGATTATATCACTGGGCCACGCTGCCGGACTTCAATAGTGTTGCTCTTTAACTACATAAACATTTTGTCGGCTCTGTCTTTCAAATTTGAACCCGAGCGGAAAACTGATGAATAGGACAGCCCTGTCGATATTTCACAAAATGAGCAGCAACTGCAAAATTAACAGGAAAGACAGCATGAGACGACAGTAGCATAAAACCGACAATGTTCGTGTGCTTGACATATGATTAGGGTAGACAGTGAAACACAGCAGTTTTATTATTTTTGCAGATACCCCGTACATCACAGTACACAAAAACTTTGATGCACTTTGCCTCTAGTGAGATGTCTCATGGCGTCTAATGATAAGACAAAAGTCTTGTCGCTTATCCATTTTGTAGAAACAGTACACAAAAACTTTGATGCACTTTGCCTCTACTGAGATGTCTCATGGCGTCTAATGATAAGAGAAAAGTCTTGTCGCTTATCCATTTTGTAGAAACAATTGCTAATAACCTGACTTTTAATTATTCAATTGGTTTCAGAAATGGTTCATATGAAAGCTAAGACCCTCCCAAATGATGTTGAATGTACAAAAATATATGTTTCTCTGAAAAAAGATATATATATATATCATTTAATGAAGACATAAAGGTCAAATTTTGGCAAGACAAAAGTTTTGTTGCCTACAGAAAGTAGTGTGAAAATTGAACAAAAAATGTACTTCGAATACAAAAATATGTTACATAACATAAGCGAATTAAGTAGTGGTGCTGTGAGATCCAATTTTAATATTTTGTATGACTTCCATTGGCTTGAAGGACTGCATCCATGCGGTTCGACAAGGATTCATACAATTTATTGATGTCATCAGTTCAAGTCATCAGGAACATCAAAGAAAGCAGTCTTGCATGCCTCCCAGAGTTCATCAACATTCTTGGGTTTCGTCTTCATGCTTCCTCTTTCATCCTACCCCAGACATACACAAGGATGTTCATGTCTGGTGACTGGGCTGGCCAGTCCTGGAGGATCTTGATCTTCTTTGCCTTGAGGAACTTTGAGGTACAGATTGAAGTATGCGATGGCGCACCATCCTGCTGCAGAATTTGTCCCTTTTTAGGATTTGTCCCTGGTTAGGAATGTAAGAGGCAGCTAAGATTTGTTGCTATTTCAGACTATTTATGTTGCCTTCCACCCTGCAGATCTATGCACACCCCCATACTGGATGTAACCCCAGACCATGATTTTGCCACCACCAAATTTCACTGTTATCTGAGTGAATCTTGGTTACATGCGGGCTCCAGGTCTCCTGCAATATTTGCGGTGACTGTGGTGTAATTCAGTGGAAGATTCATCTAAAAAATCCACTTTTTGCCACTTTTCCAGCGTCCATCCTTTTGACAGGCTGTGGGCCTTGGCAAATGCCACACATTTTTCTAACTGTCTTTTGTTTAATGCTGGTTTTCAGGGCACTGATTCGACCATGGAGGCCATTTCTAGACAGAATTCGAAAGACAGTTCTGATTGACACAGGGACTGGGGTTCTTTTTATAAACACCTGAGAGTTAACTGATCCATTATTGGTAACAGGTGAAACTCTAATCTGGGATTGTGTGCATCATTTCACAAGGCGGCAAGATTTATGTCTTTGCAAAAATTGACTCAATGGGCTTTACCACACTGTAAACATCAGAACACTTTTCAACAGTTTTGTTAGGCACCGATGTTATTCCAAAACCTGTTGTGATTAAAGTGATCAATTTCTGTTAATAAAATATTGATAACAAATATATTAGAGGGACACTTCAGGTCCATGTGTATGCAAGCGACAAGACTTTTGTCAGGTACTGTAAAAGCGCTGTCCAGATTAATGATCATCATGCCGCTGTTCTCAGATTTATCAGATGTTGCTCCCGAAGCTTGCGTGGCGGTGAATAAGAGACACGGAAAACGAATGAATAATTATGTTAAACTTACTTTGATTGCTGGCTATTCCTATCATTTTCTGCCCAACCGAATATAATGGCGCCTTATTTTGCACATTGAGATATAAGAGACTTTTGTTTACTTTATTTGTACTTGAAGCATTTATTTCACTCCACACTGGTGCTGCATTAAGGGCGCGTTCAAGACCACACTTTTGGCAACATTAACGAACACCACAAGGACCATGTTATTTTTTCTACATCGATAGTATGTGTAATGTTTATAGATCTATTAGCTGCAATCGGTAACTCAAGTCCTTAGATGACAAGCAACAAGGGTTTATTGAACACACACATAAAACACCCGGTTGCGAAAAGGGAGACTAAAAAAGGGTCTGTGACATCAGGTCAGGGTTAAGAAAAAAAAAAAAATTAAAAAGGAAAACCATTTGCAAAAGCAAGGTGAAAACAAATAATGCACTTAAATACCTTCACACAGTGGTGTTCCAAAAACCAGGGCGGCAGACAAATGAAAATACGAAGGCCAAGACGCAACAAGCACCGAAGGGATAAACTGTCAAATGGCAGCAAGTCAACATCTCGGCAAGCCGCCTGGGATCGGTTTAAAGACACTGCTGATGAGCTGGACTTGGATGCAGGTACGACGTTGGGAACTCATCACACAGCTGTGTAACAAAACAATCCGACCAGCAGGAGAATGTGACAAAATCATGCCAATCGTCATACTAGCTTCGCTTGCTAGCTAGCACAGCTATTCTACCAGTCCAGCCCAACTGCGTCATTACCCCAAGTGTGCATTGCGCGTGTAAAACATGGAGGTCTCCGGAGGTCAAAACATGTACTAAATATTATAGATTTTAGAGATTAGATTTTAAATCAATGGCAATAATAAGCGTTTCTAAGAACACATTTTAGTAAGAGAGAACAATTGTAGCTTATTAGAGCCTACAAGTCTTAAAGAGCGAGGTTCCCTTTAAATTAGGTGAGCCAATACTTTTACCAATAGTGTGGATGCAAATCATACAAGGATTGGACAAAACACATGTATGGCACCAAAAGTCCCAAACCCTAACAACATTTGAGGAAGCTCTACAGAATACAATCATCCTGCGTTCAAAATCCTATGAAGCCGGCACGGTTGACAGGCAATTGAGTAATTGGCAACTGCCTCCCACATCAACACACACGTGTCCCTTACTTTGATCCTTCACAGTGAATCCTTGACCACAAACTGGGCAGGAAAAGGGTTTTTCACCAGTGTGGGTTCTTAAGTGTATTTTTAATGTGCTGTTGAGATTGAATCTTTGACCACAATCTGAGCAGGAAAAAGGTTTTTCATCAGTGTGTGTTCTTGTGTGTATTTTCAAAGCGCTGTTGCGACTGAACATTTGACCACAAACTGAGCAGGAAAAGGGTTTTTCGCCGGTGTGGGTTCTTGCGTGTGCTTTTAAGTTGCCCTTGCAACTGAATCCTTGACAACAAACTGAGCAGGAAAAAGGTTTTTCGCCAGTGTGGGTTCTTGTGTGTATTTTTAAGTTGATCTTTCGAGTGAATCTTTGACCACAAACTGAACAGGAAAAAGGTTTTTCATCAGTGTGGTTTCTTGTGTGTATTTTCAAGGTGCTGTTGCGACTGAATTTTTGACCACAAACTGAACAGGAAAAAGGTTTTTCGCCAGTGTGGGTTCTTGTGTGTTGTTTTAAGTGTGGTTTCTGAGTGAATCTTTGACCACAAACTGAGCAGGAAAAAGGTTTTTCGCCAGTGTGTGTGCTTGTGTGTATTTTTAAGTTGCGTGTTAGAGAGAATTGTTTACCACATACTGAGCAGGAAAAAGGTTTTTTGCCAGTGTGGGTTGTAGCATGTGCTTTTAAGTTGCTCTTGCAACTGAATTCTTGACCACAAACTGAGCAGGAAAAAGGTTTTTCGCCAGTGTGGGTTCTTGTGTGTATTTTCAAACTATTTTTTTGAGTGAATCTCTGACCACACACTGAGCAGGAAAAAGGTTTTTCATCAGTGTGGGTTCTTGTGTGTATTTTCAAAGTGCTGTTGCGACTGAATCTTTGACCACAAACTGAGCAGGGAAGAGGTTTTTCATCAGTGTGGGTTCTTGTATGTATTTTCAAGGTGCTGTTGCGACTGAATCTTTGACCACAAACTGAGCAGGAAAAAGGTTTTTCGCCAGTGTGGGTTCTCGCATGTGCTTTTAAGTTGCTCTTGCAACTGAATCCCTGACCACAAACCGAGCAGGAAAAAAGTTTTTCACTAGTGTGGTTTCTTGTGTGTATTTTCAAGTGCTGCTTTACAGTGAATCCTTGACCACAAACCGAGCAGGAAAAAGGTTTTTCACCAGTATGGCTCCTCATATGCAAACGACAGTTGTAATTATTAGCTAATGTTTTCCCACACTGGGAGCATTTGCACAGTTTGTCATCACGGTGAGATTTCTTATGACCATCATTGTAAGGTGAGTGTGACGTGGCGCCATTTCTGTCTGATGGAGCGATTGATTTGTCTGTTTTCAATGCTTCTGTTGAGCGGCTGGTGCTGCCGCTTGGAAGCTCCGCCCCTCTGCTGGTCTCACTCGGACCATCTTCATTCTTCAAGGGCTCACCAGTCGGCCCGGTGATACCTTTCTCCTCTTTAACATTTGGTAGCGCCTCCTCCTCCTTTTTGATTGGAAGTGGCTCTTCTATCTCCCTCTGTTGAAAGGGCTCCAACTCCTCCTCTTTGATTTGGGGGAGCTCAACATCTTCTTTAACCCCAGGGGATTCTGGCTCCTGCCGCTTAGCACCATGGTATTTTCTGAAACCTGCAAGACACAAGAAAACTATTGACATACTTCTTGGAAAAAAAAAGAAGTTTTTGTTAAAACTCTTATTTGTCATGATATGGAACAATTTCGCCGCAGCAATCCATCTCCAATGCAGGCCACCACCCAATCCTAGGGGAAACCCTGAGGTCAATTGGCTAAGAGGGACCTCTACCGTATGTGTATGTATGTATCCCAGCATCCACTTCATTTTTCCTTCGTGTCCCGACAGCTTTACATGAGTGTCTTAACTTTTATTCTCAATTCTTGTTTTGTTACATGATGAACAACTCTGATTTTATGTTTACTGTGCAATAATCTAAATGTAACATGTATTTGTATTTTATTTCAAGTTAAGAAACTACTCCCACTACTTCCATTTGTAAGTCAAGGTACCAGTGTATTTATATTAGGGATGTCCCAATCGCGCTATTTTTCAGAGGATCACAATCGGGTGAAAAGGATCGGGTTTTTAAATGAAATATATGCATTTTTTAATGTTTTTCTGCTTCATGCTCGTACAGACTCCTTTTCACCGGCTTGCTGCTTTTCTTGATCAGCAGTGCCCTGGAGTTAGCTGCTTAAAGTTAACGATGGTTGACAGTTCTTCTGGCTTTGATCTTGCCAGAGAAGCTTGGTAGCTCAACATCAAATGCCCAAATGTCTCAATCATCGTGTAGCTTGTTACATACTAGTGGCAGTGTGCTGTGGCAACTTATTAAATGAGAGGCCTTTCTGAGCAGTGTGAGTGGATTTGAGTGGATTCACTCAAAGAAGCATTTAATAAAGACACACATTTTTCTACGCTATTCTTATTTGAAAATAATTCACATTATGAAGGAGGCATGGTGGGACAGTAACATGCCTAAAACTTTTTTTTCGGTATCGGATCGGGACACGGTATGAACAGATTATCAAAATCAGGGGACTTGGACTCAGACTGTGGTGCAAAAATATGCGATCGGGACCCTAAGTTATATTATTTAGACTATTACTTTGAGTATGATATTGAAATTATTAATACTTTATTTATCTTTCAGACTAAAGATAGTCCACGGGTTACAAACGAGTTCTGTTCCTACGCTGGCGACGTAACCCGAATTTCCGAGTAAGTCGGAATGAACCCTTTAAAGATTCAAAATAACTATCCCAAAAGTCCAAAAGCACTGTAAATGTCTTTAATGGTGAAGGATACACTGCCATCCGGTGGCGGCATTGTGTCTGGCTGAACTGTCTTTCAATAATGCTTCCATACAGGAGCACTCGGACGTCTCACTTGGATAAAGGCTGTAAGGAGTTTCAGCTAATATATGTTTGTGTGTGCATTTGTACATTTAGAGCTACAGTTTGTGGAGTTACACGCGAGCGGTTTGCTATGAGAATTGTGAATACCTTAGCATTCCTAGCATTTAAGATATTGGACTTTTGTTTGGGCCTACTGGGACTAACTGTACATTTGTGATAACGTGTTATATAGAAACAATTTGCTTGCCTTGTTCGATTTGCTGATTTATTGATTGGAGTAGTATGCTAGCCTGGCTAACCAAACAAAAAGCATCAGCTAACGTGTAGCCTTTGTTACTCGCCCCCTTCCGTTTGGGATTGGATGCAGTTGGCAGAGGATTTGCCCAGCTATCTGGGAGCCCTGCATTCAGGAATGTTGTGGGAGCAATAGACGGTAGCCACATTAGAATCAAGCCACCAGCACAGCACTGAATTGACTATCTGAACTACAAAGGCTTTTATTCTATCAACATGCAGGCAATATGCGATTCCACTGGATGATTCCTGGACATCTTTGCAGGTTACCTGGGATCCATTAATGACTCGAGGGTCATTAAAACAGCACCTGCTACAAGGCGAGGCGGTACCCTCCACCAGGGTACATTCTCCTTGGGGACGGTGGCTACCCGTGTCTAGAAACACCCATCTGACTCATGACTCCCTACAAGGAACTAGTCAATGGACCAATACAGGGGCGCTACAACTGCTATCATGCCAAGGGCCGCAGTGTAATTGAGCGAGCCTTTGGGGTAATGAAGACTAGGTGGCGGTGTACCCTTTTCAAAGTACTGGAGGTGAGGCCAGTGTTTGCTCCTCAGGTAATTGCATCCTGTGCCTTTCTCCACAATGTGTGTCTAGACAATGGGGACCTGCTTGAGCCAGATGAGGATGTGGCATAGGACATTCTGGATCCCCAACCTCCTAGAAACCCCCTAGCAGTTAATGAGGGGCCTGGAAATGTAACATGGGACAGATTGGCAGCCCAGGTGTCACAGTATTGATGTGCAAACGTATATGGCGGAAAACACAGACAAGACTGAAAAAGCAGTTTCTGATCTTGCACTCCTCTTTAAAAGAAAGTGCTTTATTTTAAGCCAAAACAAATGTTTGATAGAACAATATGTATATATGCTGCCATAGCAGATTGATGGCACATTACGCCCCTGAACTATTTTTAAACTGTCCGTTTTACCCTTAAAACTCCGTTTACAGACGCCGCGCAACCTCTTTTGTTTCAACCCAGCCATAAAAACGAAGGTAATTTATTATAATTATTATTCAAAATGTCATTTTTAGCTTAGAATCATTAATTGATGTCTAATATTTTGTTAAAAAAAAAAAAAAAAAGACTAAAAAAATATTCACTCACATATTTTAAACTTTAAAACAAATTACGTCACAATCGAAAAAAATGGTGTCTGTAAAAAAGTCACGGAAATCTACCTCATAATTATCACTTAATTGTTTTTTTTCTCCCATATGTTAGATGATAATCGGTCCAAACAAAGAAAAATTGGGGGGAAAAAAAAAAACGTTTAAAAGGGTAAACATATGAAAAATAAAAATCTCGACGACTCCTTGATGTATGCGATTTCTGCATCGCGACCCTTGTTATATTACTATGTTTCACCCATAAAATCTACCAAAAATCCAGCTGTCGCCATTCACAGCTATGTTTTCGGATCCAAACCAGGTAAGTACGCGATAACATCTCATTAAAGTCTGTAATTCTGCTCTCGTGTGCTCTCACCTCCAGATAGGGTTTTGCTGTTCAATTTTTTTTTTAAATGCACTCCTGTTCAAAATTTTTCTTCCCCCAGAAAATTGAGATTTTAAGCTTTCCAATGATACACATGCATATTGGACAATTTTGAAATTTGGCCAAATTGGGGGTCTCAGAGCGGAACTCAACTGAGTGTTTTCAGTCATATAGTTTTTAGTGGCTTTTTTTAATGCAGGCTTTTTTTCCCCCATTAAATTGTAATGTAATGCATCACATTTTTATGAGATGAGAATGTACCCTTTAGTTTTGTCGTTTTATGTCATGTTTGTTAAAATGTTATCCCTTGTAAAATAAATCTCTTCATACCAATATCTGTTCCAGTCGTTCATATGATGTTGATGTGATAATCATACTCAAAAACTTTCCTTTTTTTCTTTTATTAGGCTACTCACATAACAGACTGGTATTGCAGCTTCTTTTCAGAAATAGTTAAAATAGAAATAGCAAAAATTAAAGCTTAAAGTGTCTGATGTAAAGTGTGTGGTGCAACTATGGACAATAAATATGAATAAGTATGAATATAAACAGATAAGGAAATGAACATAAGACAACAGTGCAATCAATAAACAAAGTGAATATAAACAGGCAACGGTGCAATCATCTCACATTAAAGATAAAAAGATTGTCCATCAAACATGGGCAAAAGGAGAACGAGAAGGTGGGGTGACCGGAGCAGGCACAGCGAAGGTGCATGGCGCATCGGAGTGCTGGGTTCAGCCATGTTCTGTGGGGACGGGACACATGACATGACATTATAGCATGCACTTTAATCCATTGCAAAAAAGATGTTACAGAATGAGGGAGTGGTGGCTGTGTGTACCATAGGTGCATGCGCATCAACTTACAAAGTTTGTCTATTATGAGCTCAAACAGAGGTAAAAAGCGCTCTATTTTCTGCTCCGTCTCCTCATGGGGCTTCTGCTCCTTCAGACTCTCCTGTACCAGGTAGTCCATTATGGGATTGGACGTCCTACTTCTTTTTGGGGATGGGGATATGGATGGTGGAGAACGAGAACGACATGGTGAGGTAACCGCAGCAGGAACGGCGAAGATTCATGGCGTATCGGAGGTGCTGGGCTCAGTGATGTTCTAGGGGACACAAGACACAACATGACATTATAGCATGCACTTTAATCCAATGACAAAAAAGGTGTTACACAATGAGGGAGTGGTGGCTGTGTGTACAATACATGTATGTATTTTAACATACCATGCACATTAACATTAAAGACCAAATAGATACAGAATCTATGACTGTATGTTTACCAAACCACTTCTGATGATGGCATCCTCCTCTGCACATGCATCCACCAAGAGCGGAGGGTCCATTAATGCCCTTCCTCCCAGCACCTCGTGCATGTCTTCGTAATATTGCGAATCTCCTGGCCTTCATCAGTCCCAACCCCAAGAGGAGGGAGTTTTCAGCTCCTGAAGGAGGAAAGACAATTAACCCTTAGATGCATAAGTGGGTCAAAAATGACCTGCTGAGGTTGTTTTCTTGAAATATCTTCGGAATGAAAAATTGTTATCAATTCATATTCCAGGTATTACTCAAAAAACATGTTTTTTTATATAAAGCCATTCAAATTTTTGATGAACTTTTTATAGATTTGAAGAAATTGTCATTTTTGTACTACTACCCCAAGCTTCCACAAGTGGGTCAAAAATGACCCACATTCATTTTCTATGGAATCCAATGGGAATCTTTCATTCTTATCAACTTTGGCTGTCAGGAATAAATTTACCGTGGACCACATAGACTAGCTATGTAAAAAGTGACATCCTTAAGAAGATGATTTTACACAGCAAGAGCTGTTATGTGTACTGTAAGTATTATGTCCATATAGTGTTTTGTGTGTCTTTCATGACTCTTTATTATTATTTATCAACAAATTAACCTACTTCATAACTAGCTAGCTAACTAAGGCTAGGTTTATACCGCAGGTCCTAATGCACAATTCCAATTTTTTGGACATCTTTTTTTGACGTACCTGTTCAGACTGCCTTTGTCCATTGAGCCTGTCATGTATCACACATGCGCTCCAATTCGCAGTCCGAGACGCGCTGAGCAAACTGGCCCGCATGCGCAGAAGCATTGGAGCAGAGAGAAAACCAACTGTTGTCAAGCCCGCTCCTTCCCCAAAAGCAGTGTTCAAGCTAGGCGCTAACGCTGATGCACAGCTGCACCGCTACCGCAGCACCCTGTCTCTCTCACTCTTTGCTGATGTTAATTGCTGCATGAATTCCAATTTGGGGGACTTGACAGTTCGGATCGCAGCCACATTCTGGAAAAATGTGGCCCGGATGGGATTTTAACCACATACGAAAGTGACCTGGATCGAATTTGAAAATGGTCCCCTTTTATGCGACTTTTCCCGTTCAGTCGAGTCGGAAAAAATCGGATTTGTGTTAGATTTACAGCTGAAATGGCCCTACAGATGTTGGATGATGCAGAGGCAGTGACGGGGTTGGACTCAAGTGTCCGAAATTTCTGATGATGATGACCCAGACTATTGTCCAGGTGGCAGTGGCAGTTGCCCACCTGGAAATCCAACTGAACAGGATCAATCTGACTCATAAGACTTCACTTATGTGTCCTCTGAAGAAGAAAGTGTCCAAATCATGGCCAACAGAATGAGTTGGTAGGGCTCTTACTAGAGAGAATTACCTCCCACCCAGGGCAGAACACAGACCCACAATATCCTCAGAAATCAGTCAGTGCCTCCACAAGGGCTTAGCACCGCTGTCTCACCAAAAAGATGCATGGGAGCTCTTCATCATTGATGATAAAATACAAGGAAGGATGAAGTCTATTGCTGTTCTGTTGTTTTTTTTTTCCCTCAAAAAATGTTAATTGAATCATAAAGATATTTCAAGAATGCAATCATTCTTGTGTGGCCCTAAATATCATACTCATTAATATACAAGTGATTATTCTTCACCAAAATGGCATCAAAACACATTGGTTCTAATATGGATCATTTTTGACCCACTTATGGAAGAGTGTAGGGTCCAGTAACTTGTGCATCTAAGGGTTAAAACTCCATGGCAATTATCAATGCATTTCATTACTCACTGACGATATTTCAAGAGCACATAGTATTCATCTACTTAAAGGGCACTACTTTCTATTTACCTTGTACTTCTTTTTAGGTTCTCCCATTTTTGGGGGACCTGCTGGGAGGACACCTTCCCCTGCAGCCCCAGTTCCTTGATCAGCTTCCTGTGTTGTAAATACGAGGGATAACGTATGATTTGGTAATGTTGCTAACCAACAAACAGACAAACTCTGGCAAAAACATAACCTCCTTGGTGGAGGTAACGACTCACTACCACTGTTGTTTGGCCGAGGCTTTGGACCAATCTTTGTTTTCGGCGCGAGACCTGATCAGGCTCTTTGTTTGTGCTTGAGTCCCTGTGAATCACATTCATGTATATGAATACTTGTGATAATAGGTAATAAATGACGCACACATCACTCAAAAGCAACTTCTCTATGGCCAACCTACTACATTGCTTGTGAATTCTAAAAAATGACAACTGTCTTGTTTTTTGACTTTTCCCAGCACCTTCACATGCACTTATCGTTATTTATTACGTAAATAAGGAATCGGTATCTCCCATGTACGTTTATAGCAGAAAACAATTACACATTGCGACCATGTCAAACTCACACAATACATCAGTTATCACAACTTAATGCGGTTAAAACAGTTAAATTACGGCAACAATATAGCTACTTACATTTGTGTACTTCTTTGTTCGATTCCACCATTTTTAAAATGATTCGCGTTGTACTCTGGGTAATCACTTTGTACTCTGGGAAATGTAACCCCGTTTGGAGTGAGGGTAGTCGTAGCCCTCTGTTTGGAGGGGTACAAACCCTCGCCTTTACCCCTACCCCTACACATGAATGCGCAAAACGGAGGGCAAGGGGTAAGGGGTAGGGCCAAGGGGTGAAATGGGATTAGGCTAATTTAATCTCCTAAATTTATGTATCGATCAGACTAGATGGACGTTTGAACACCCATCGTTTTGTGTCGAATGTTTTATTGTTAAAATGCGTGTCGTTTTGAACAAATGAGTACAGATATGAGTTACAGCTTTACAAATTGTCAAAAGTGAAGGAAATAAAAAGTTTCAAAAAACAATTGCTTTGTTTGCAGTCTGTCAAGCTGAACAACATCATGTTTAGTGAGGACAGAACACGTCCTATTAATAAAGTAAAGTAAAAAAATAAGATACTGTGAGGTACAGTTTATGTGACTAAAAAAAGACTGGTGACAAAATGGCAGACGAGACTGGTGTTGTAAAGTCGCAGAAGTACGTCGGTACTCGGAGACTAACTATTCTTTAATGTTGTAATGATAACATCCCAGATAGCAGACAGACATTGAATAAACATTGATTTTCCTATTAAAATCCTCAGTATGGTTGACATCGAAATTTTCGACAATAAATAATGTTGAAACAGTATTGCAAATACCGACAACACCTGACAGTGACATTGAAACTAGGTTGCTCCATCGTATTTCAGGCGATGGTTTGGTTCACATTGTTTGATAGTTGATGGACTAATGTTGACAAATAGTTGATTTATAATTGAACAGGAAAAATGACACAAGTAACAAGTGGACATGACACTGTGCTGTCATTTTAATCTGAGCGCGGCATGTGCGTTAAATGCGTCAAATATTTTAACGTGATTAATTAAAAATAGGCGGCACGGTGGCTGAGTGGTTAGCACGTCTGCCTCACAGTTCTGAGATCAAGGGTTCAATCCCGGGCTTCGGCCCTCCTGTGTGGAGTTTGCATGTTCTCCCCGTGCCTGCGTGGGTTTCCTCCGGGAACTCCGGTTTCCTCCCACATCCCAAAAACATGCATGGTAGGCTGATTGAACACTCTAAATTGTCCATAGGTGTGAGTGTGTGCGTGAATGGTCGTGTGTCTCCTTGTGCCCTGCGATTGGCTGGCAACCAGTTCGGGGTGTCCCCTGCCTACTGCCTGAAGTTAGCTGGGATAGGCTCCAGCACCTCCGCGACCCTCGTGAGGAATAAGCGGCATGGAAAATGAATGAATGAATGAATGAATAATTAAAAATAATTACCACCCGTTAACGCGATAATTTTGACAGCCCTACTTCATACATTTACAGACACTCTTTTCTAGCTTTTTAAATAGATACATTGTTTGTTAAAACAACAAAAGAAGTTTGGTATATACACAAAAACAAAAAGTTGGCTGCTGTGGTTGCCCAAAAAATCTGTAAAAATACAACAGCGCTGTAGATAACTTTAGTGATACTGCGTACAGTGAGTAAAATCACATGAGAAAACTGTTAAGCCTACCAGAAATGTGTTAATTTTGTTGCAAATAATTCGCCAATTTCCTGTAGTGTTTACAAGTAATAATTGCTTAACTCATTCACTCCCAGCCATTTTCACCAGAGCAAGGCCCTTCGCTCCCAGCCGTTTTTCTGGATTTTGACTGATTTTGCAAGGCCCACAGAAAATTCTGTTCTATTGCTATATAAACATGGAACCCACCAAAAGAAAGATTAGACTCTCTTCTTTCAGCAGAGAAAAGTAAGTTCACATCTTTTTCCATTCTTTAGAAATCAGCATTAGAAAATAGCTTAGTTTGAACAATTTTCCAATTTCTGATGTAAAAAAACAGAGAAAATGAGCTTTTTGTAAACGCATGCATATCAAACATAACTTTGATTTTAACACTGCTATTTTTTTGCATTAGTTACATCCCAAACATCTAAATGTTTTCCTTTTACAAAATATCATAATGAACAAGACAAATAGAGCTGTTGATAGCAAAGTAACAATTTGTTTACACATGACTACTGAGAGATGACGCCTGTTGTCGCCGCGTCTGCCGTGTAAACTTTTCCCTCATCGTTGTCTGTCTCACAAAGATGGATTATTATTGAATCTGCGGGGTCTGCTTGGCGAGCCCGGTGGTCTCAGTCGTTCTGCTCCGTCGTCCAGCGCCTGGCATTCCAGGCGTCCTCTCGGTTGTTTTGTCCGGTCGTCCACCGCCTGGCATATGCCATCAGCGTTCCGACCGTGCTGCCCGGCCTTTCATGAATCGGGTTGTGAGTCTTTACATAATGCGCTACTGCCCTAGAGTGGCCAGTTTTATTGCTTTAAAATGGGTTTGGAGCCTTGTTTTTTGTTTCTCAGATCGCAAGCTACAGATTCTTCTTGTAAAAACACAAAACAAAACACTAAAGACGTATAAATACGTTTTGGGGACAATGAAGCATTTAAAAATAGAACGTATTTATACGTTTCTGGGAGCAAATGAGTTAATATCCATAAACCAACCGGTAACCGGCACATGCCTAGACGGGACCTACTGTTTTTATATGTAAAATTAACAATTGTTTTGTTATGTGTTTTAACAAACACACTAGTGTATAAACAATATTTTTGTTGTAAATATTACAACAACAGTCCATGTAATAGCTTACGCAGGTTCATAGTGATTTTAAAGAATCAAATATATTGTGGTCAACAATATTTTTCGGTAGGAATTTTGCATAGTTTTTATGTTACTTTCACAGTCTTTTTAGTGCATATTACAACAAAATGTTATCGGATATGGCCAGAAAAGTACACCAGAGCTGTTCCCAATCTGAAAGAATTATTTGACCTGTTTAGTCTGTTTGCAGGCAAAGTTCATCCCTGTTTGCTGACAATTCATCTTCTCTCTCCCCAGATAGGTTACACTATGCAGCAGTGCACATTTCCGAGCCATTACGTTTACTCTGTAACATTAACCATTACTCTTGCACATTTTTAATATCTAAACACACAAGCACACAAACACATACAAAATGGCGTCACGTTCATCCGAAAGACGTAAATTTAAATCTATGCTGAAGGCCACAGAGACAAATATACAACAGCAATTTGAGGAAAGCACAGTGAACATAAAGCCGAATGTGAACTAGAGGAGATGGATGTCTCCAACTCAAGTCATGTAGCACTACTGGACATGCTTGTTGAAGACAATGGTCCTCGGCCTACTTCAGACAATAATGAATTTGAGGAAGATGGCTGCTTTGCAACAATAGATGTTGATGATGTTGAGGATGAATATGAGGTGGACATTGACTGTTACTAAGTTATTAAGTGTCTTTTTTTTGTGTGTGTAAACTTTGTTTATTGAACCAATATAGTACAAGCAAATTAAGTAACAACATTTGAGCATTCTTTTTTTTTTTTCATATTGAAACTAAATAAAAAAACAAACAAACAAAACAAAACAAAAACAAAAAACCCTCACCCACCCAATACCCACGGCACATATCCTCAAAAAGCAATGTATTGTTAATATAGTTGTTTCCCTTTAAAGGGGAACAGAGCACAGACCAAGAAACGGAAAGAAAAAAAAACAAACAAAAAAAAAACACATATATAGATATATATATATACACCTTTATATTGGTATAATTTTTCAGGCATAGTTCAAGAATCCACACAGAGATGGCAATTTGTGCTTCTGACATATGCAAAAAACGGGTTAAGTGTGTCTTTTTTTAATCACAAGTTTAAGATTCTGGGCCACTATATTTTCTGTATCATTGATGGTATTAATGGAGCTTTTAAGCATTCTGCAGGCTTTTCCCTTTGGTCCTGACGTCCTTGAGCGAACCTTACTTAAAATTCAAGAGTAAGTAACAAGCAGTAAAAGTTGAGGGTGGTGAATATTACCATTTTGGCCTTGTTAAAGGGTTGTCACGTCATCGAACCTTGAAATTGCCAGCCGATCTGACAACAGTTAAGTTGCAATTCAATATACACTCACCGGCCACTTTATTAGGTACACCTGTTCGACTGCTCGTTAACACTTAATTTCTAAACAGCCAATCACATGGCGGCAACTCATTGCATTTAGGCATGTAGACGTGGTTTAAGACGATCTCCTGCAGTTCAAACCGAGCATCAGTATGGGGAAGAAATGTGATTTGAGTGACTTTGAACATGGCATGGTTGTTGGTGCCATAAGGGCTGGTTTGAGTATTTCAGAAACTGCTGATCTACTGGGATTTTAACGCACAACCATCTCTAGGGTTTACAGAGAATGGTCCAAAAAAGAAAAAATATCCAGTGAGCGGCAGTACTGTGGGCGGAAATGCCTTGTTGATGCCAGAGGTCAGAGGAGAATGGCCAGACTGGTTCGAGCTGATAGAAAGGCAACAGTGACTTAAAGGGTATTAAAACACTAAGGGGCTGTGAGATATCAATAGAACCATTATGTGGCAAGATAACAAATATTAATAAAGTTAACAAAAAAATAAATCGCATTCATGAGCAATTATCGAAAATAGATAAAAAATTACGAACATTTCCGAAAGTATTCCGGAAACAGCCGAATGGGGTGGAGACGTCATAGCAAGGAAACGAAAGGTCGAGGCAGGTGCAATCGTTGTTTATCGACGAGAGAGTTGCGTTCGTGTTTTATCAAAAAATCGCTAACATGGTTCAAACCTGTCATGCTACGTGGTCTACAAATAGCCATTTGTCGCAATGCAGTACCCATGAGTTCCTGAACGCGAGAAAAAGAGCTGGACTACGCAGACAATGAGTAAAGTTCGTCCGTGCTAAGAGGGCTAATTTTGCAGACCCAGCCTCCGGCACGGTTTTGTGTGGTGCGCATTTTACACCTGAAAGCTATTCGAACTATGGACAAATGAAATCAGGTTTTGCGAAGACATTGCTGATGAAAGCAGCCACCATACACGCGCAGCCACCTAAATGTCCCGCGATATCAAGAAAGAGGACGACTGGCTCTGATGAGACCACCCCAGGCTAACCAAAGGAGCGGGGCAGCCAAGCTCGAAATGGCCAGAGTGAGTACTCTTTTATAATAAAAACATATCACACATTGGATATAGGACTGGACACATGTATAAATTATCGCTCGTAAAATATATAGAACAAATCCTCGAATCCCATTCATATTTGTGTCTGTTGACAGAGCGAAAACCTATGATAGCACTATAAATGATTATTCTATACATTACATTATTTTGCGGTCACGGTGTATCAGCTTCACAAAAAGAAATGCAAAACAAACCATTTGGTGTTTCCTAGCCGATGTTGCCAGTGTTTCATCAGTGTGATTGCTCCTCTCAATGATCCTTTCATTAGACTGCATTGGCTTTCGTTTGGGCTCAAATTGATAACCCAAAACACCAAAGAAAGGTTCATAACTCTCCTCGTCACCATTAGAAGAATGTTCGTTGCGTCGGATTTGTCGCTGCACCTAGAAACAAAATTGTCTGCTATCATCGCCGCCATTCAGTACTAAACACTGAGCCGGTTGTTTCCTCGTAGTGACGTCACGCACACAATATGCTAGATTTCCGGGATCTCGTGGGCGGGTCCTTTTAGCTTGACAATCGATCCAAATTTCTATGATTTTCTTGGTGTTGCGATGTGTGTAATTACACGAAGTGGCATGATATGAATCCAAAAGGCATGCGTTTAAGGATAAATGATGGAATATTAGCATTTCCCCAGGTGTTGTCATACTCTTTAAATAAACACCCGTTACAACCAAGGTAGGCAGAAGAGCATTTCTGAACGCACAGTACGTCGAACTTTGAGGCAGATGGGCCACAGCAGCAGAAGACCACGCCGGGTGCCACTCCTTTAAGCTAAGAACAGGAAACAGAGGCTACAATGCACATTGCACAAGCTCATCGAAATTGGACAATAGAAGATTGGAAAAATGCTGCCTGGTCTGATGAGCCGATTTCTGCTGCGACATTCGGACGGTAGGGTCAGAATTTGGCATCAACAACATGAAAGCTTGGATCCATCCTGCCTTATATCAACGGTTCAGGCTGGTGGTGGCGGTGTAATGGTGTGGGGAATATTTTCTTGGCACTCGTTGGGCCCCTTGATACCAAATGAGCATGGTTAGAACGCCACAGCCTACCTTAGTATTGTTGCTGACTATGTCCATCCCTTTATGACGACAATGTACCCAACTTCTGATGGCTATTTTCAGCAGGGTAATGCGCCATGTCATAAAGCTGGAATCATCTCAGACTTGTTTCTTGAACATGACAATGAGTTCACTGTACTCAAATGGCCTCCACAGTCACCAGATCTCAATCTAATAGAGCATCTTTGGGATGTGGTGGAACGGGAGATTCGCATCATGGATATGCAGCCGACAAATCTGCACCAACTGTGTGATGCCATCATGTCAATATGGACCAAACTCTCTGAGGAATGCTTCCAGCACCTTGTTGAATCTATGCCACAAAGAATTGAGGCAGTTCTGAAGGCAAAAGGGGCTCCAATCCCTTACTATCATGGTGTACCTAATAAAGTGGCTGGTGAGTGTAGACGGCTTACCATTGTTTAACTCATTCACTCCCAGCCATTTTCACCGGAGCAAGGCCCTTCGCTCCCAGCCATTTTACTGGATTTTGACTGATTTTGCAAGGCCCACAGAAAATTCTGTTCTATTGCAATATAAACATGGAATCCACCAAAAGAAATATTAGATTCTCTTCTTTCAGCAGAAAAAAAAATAGTTCATCTTTTACCATTCTTTAAAAATCAGCATTAGAAAATATCTCAGTTTGAGCAATTTTCCAATTTCTGATGAAAAAGCGGAGAAATTGAGCTTTTTGTGAAAGCATACATTTCAAACATAACTGACTTATACACAGCTATTTTTTGCTTTAGTTACATCTCAAACATCTGAATAATGTTTTCCTTTAACAAAATAAGATGAATAACAAGACAAAGAGAGCTTTTGATAGTAATGTGTAAATAAATTTTTACTTTGCTAACTGAAAGATGACGCCGTTCTGGCCGCGACAGCTGGGTAAACTTTTCCCTCATCGCCGTCTGTCTCATAAAGAGGAATTAGTCTCTGCAGGCTCTGCTCGCGAGCAGCACGGGCTCAAAGGCATCGTTGGCTGCACTAGTGGTCCCGGTCGTTCTGCTTGGTCATCCAGCGCCTGGCATCCCGGGCGTCCTACCGGTTGTTCTGCTTGGTCGTCCGCCGCCTGGCATCCATTCGGTTGTCTTCCGCCAGCGCCCGGGCGTGCAGCTTGGCCGTTGGTCTTACCAAATGCGCTACTGCCCTCCAGTGGCCAGTTTCATTGGTTAAAAATGGATTTTCAGCTTTGTGCTTTGGAGCTAAATTGAATCACAACCCAGAGATGACTTATTTGGAAAAAAAACAAACAAAACAAAAAAAAAAAAAAACGTAAAAGACGTATAAATACATCTTTGAGACACTGAAACAAAAATGGAACGTATTTATACATTTTTGGGAGCAAATGAGTTAAGAGTAGCAAACCTCAATTCTGGCCAATTTTTGCTACAACTATATCAAAGCTCCATTTGTTGTTGGCCTCTTCTTTGGGTCTAACAAGCCTCAAAGTGCTGCTGAGTTACTAGGCCCATTTATTGACGCGCTCTGTGACATTCTTAAGAATGGCATTTGCTTAGTGGCAAGAAAATCTTGACCAAAGTCTGGTCCTTTGTGTGTGACGCACCTGCACAAGCATTTCTTAAAAATGTAGAGGGGCATAGTCACTATTCAGGCTCCGACAAGTGTGTTGGAGAATGGAGGAATCGGATGACCTTTAATGAGGTCAATGCAAAATTACGCTCTGATGGCGATTCCAATTCCATGATTGATGAAGACCATCACTTGAGCAACACACTTTCCCCCTTAGCTGGAATAATTAAAATGGTGTATGGAGAAAAACACCTGTGACCTTTTTGTGACCCGCACTGGTTCCATCATTATTTAATACACATATATATAACAAAGTATATATATAACAAAGTACGACTGTGTACTAAAGCACAGTCACTGATTCCATAAGAATGCATTTAGGCTATGTATAAAAGTACAACTGTGTACTAAAGCACCGTGGGTTCCTTCCTTATTCCATCATTGTTACACAATAAAGAGCCTAACCATGATTGGACACGACAATAAAGAGCCTAACTATGATTGGGCAGGCAGTGTGTCTCCTGAGATCAGGGGTTGGCCCCCTCTGTTCTCACGTGACCTATGCATATAAGAGCGGACTTTCCCGGGCCACACTTTAGGGTCGGTCAGAGGACGCGTAGTCGCTCGCCCGGAGCTCCTTGATTGCTCAAACCAGGAACGTTGTGTGGCCCTCCGTTCATTGTCGACAAGGTAAGAGCTTGATTTCAATATCATAAAGGAACTCATTGCGCTTTGGTGTGAGGATATTTTAGCTTCGACAACTAAGTATCTAGCGCCATTGTTATGTGTGTTGACGTGTTTTCAACTACTTCGTAAGGGTTTTTGACAATTCAGACCTAGCGTTGTAGTTATTCTTGATTTTGTTGCTTCATTTATTCATTTCATTTGCAATTTCTATTCAATAAACATTGTCTATTAAGCAAAAGTGTGCCTGTTATTCTACTCACTGCGAACCTGTTACGAAATTTCCATGTAAGTCGCCGATATTATTTGATACTGTAATTGATTATAAGCAGTGTCTACTCAAAGAATGCTTGTCTGATTGGATATAACAGACAAAGTAACCCATTGTAGCCTGGTGATTGGGTATCAGCCTCGCTGCTGCTCAAAGAATGCTTGTCTGATTGGATATAACACAAAGTAACCCATTGTAGCCTGGTGATTGGGTATCAGCCTCGCTGCTGTTCATTTTCGTTGATACTGTGATTGATCATAAGCAGTGTCAGGGTTGTTTTGAAACATTTTGGCGATCCGGAAATTTCGTATGAAATTTCGTAAAACATTTTTGGCGTTGTCGGCAGGATCAATAGTATTTTGATAAATTGACTATTGATTGGAAGTGGTCATTGTGATCAAGGTCATTGTGATCAAGTAATATTTGGTCAATTTATTTGGTAAATACTGAGTGAGACGTAACAGAATAGCGATGTTTAAGAAACTGCGAAGAACGATGTTTAGGAAGCTGCGAAAATTTATTGTGGAAGAATCCGAGGAGTCGATCGATGGGGTGATCGTAACTCCTGGTTGGGAAAAAGAACCTTGGAATGGAATTGCGTCGTGTTTGCGCGAATGCGGTGGTCGTCCCGAATCATGGAAGGATTCGCTATGGGACAGTACTGCGCACGATGTTAAAAAGGTATTGTCGTCCGTAGGGATCCCGGCTAAAGCATTGTTGGGTGGGGTCCAACGACGCATGTGGGTCTGCGCTACGGCGTGGAGGATTCAAACGGAGAAATTAGAGGACGCTGAACGAGAGGCGTCACAACTAAAAGTACAATTCGATAACTGTCAAAGTGAAAAAGGCATTTTAGAGGAAAAAAATTGCTAGAATGCCAACAAGATCGGTTACACCGTATGTGTGAAGAAGCGGTTGAGTGCGCGGGGCGTATACCAGCTCGAGAGCGCAAACTCTCTCGAAGGCGCGCTGATCCCGTTAAAGTACGGGCATTTGTGGCGTCCTCGTTAGAGAACACCAGTTCGTGGGATCCCGAAAAGTGGGATGGGGATATTTGGAATGCGCAAAGCCATGGGAATTATCAGGAACGCCCTGTATCTCGCCGACGACGATTTGAACGCATTTTGCCACCTATTCGCGAGGCAATTGTGGATGAGGATGGCGAACCAGTGTTGGACAGGGATGGGGAGCCTGTTTACCGGGAAAGACCGCGTGAGCAGCCTGCCCCTGAAATGTCTAAGACACTGGAGGATTATACTGCTGAGGAAATTATACATTTGAATGCTAAATTTCGTCAGAAATCTGACGAACCTTTGGACTTGTGGGTTTTGAGATTAATGGAAGAAGGCGCGTGGCAGACCGACATTGATATGCAAGATGGACATCGATTTTCTGGTCTTTCACGTGATCCGGTGGTGAATACCGATGTTCGAGCGAATATTCGTTTAATGGCTGACGGAGTTTACTCCGTGGGGGAAATGTATGCTCAAGCTGTTTTGTTACGCTATCCTTCCCTGTCTGATTGGCCTTCTCTGGATAGAGAGTGGCAGACTATAAGGGAAGGAAAACAGCGCATGTTGCGCCTGTGTATTCGCCAGGCTTTGGTGCTTGGGGAGGTGGAAGATGTCCATTCTCTCCCGGTCCCGAAGGCAGTGCGTGACACTATGATTAAAACCGCGCCTCCAGCTTACAAATCATTGGTTTTAACCCTGATGGTAGGAAATCCGAATCAAACGCTTGCTGAAGTGTCAAGTACGATGTCCGAATTAGGGAGTTTAGAACTGGGAGGTCAGCCGGAAGGAGACTCCTCGCCAAACAACTAGTCCTCCTCCTCCTCCTCCCAGGCGAGACTATCGAGTCTCTCCAGCGACCAGAGGGCCGTCTAGGAGAGACTTGTGGAACGCTCTTTTGAAGGTGGGAGTGCCGTTTAGAGAGATAGACGGTCTCCCCACTCCGGAACTGAGAAAACGGTGCAAGAAAAAGGGGATTAAGGTCAGTTGTGTGGAAGCATCCTTCGGAACATCACTGAAGAAAATGGAGGAGGTGCGGCGGTCGGTTTTAAGAGAGGAGGGCCGAGCAGTTCCGACAGCTCCACCCCCTCCACCCCTAGAGTCGGAAGACTCCTCCTCTACTTCTGAGGACGACGGATCAACAAGGGTGCGGTCAGTGAAAAAGTGCAAGCGAACCAAGGACAAACAACATCGACAGAAGAGAAAGGAACAAAGAGGGGAGAATGTTTCTTCCCTCTATCCTAGCCTCTTAGATTTAGAATAGGGTGAGGGCCAAGCCTCACCTATATCTATCAGGGCACACTGTTCCGATTGGTCAGGAAGGGATTCCCGACCGCATGTGAAAATGAAAATCCATTGGAAAAATTCGGAGCAGGAAGTGCAAGCTCTGGTAGACACGGGGGCGGAGGACACTCTAATTTATGGGAACCAGCTCAAGCGTAAATAACGAACCTGTTTATTATGGCGGATCGTTTATTGCACAATACCGGAAAAAAGTAGATGTTTTTCAACATGAGGAGTGCAGCCCTTCGGTGGCCCCTATTTGCAACATGGGGTCCTCGACGGCATCTGCTGGGTTTTTGCCCAAATTGATTATAAGGGTAGGTTGTGATTGCAGCTGGGAATATTCCAGCCTTTCCCTTATATTATTTAGGATAAAATTGAGAAACAAATTGGGAAAACAGGTAAAACAAAAATGAAATGGAATTTCATTAGAGATAAGAATAGATTATTGAGCTCAAGTGAAACTTATAGAATGTTAAGGATAATTAGTTTAATTATCAACGAGCTCATGGATTAATTAGTGTTTAGACATTTGATTAACTGATTAATCGAATATGACTGAGGGTGGGGACAGCTGCATGCCAGCATCTGCCTGATCAACAGATGATGGTATTCCAGTTCCCGCCCAGAAGCTCAAAACAACCAGGATTATTGATAGTGTTGACAAATTATGTTAATGGGAACAGTGATAAAGTGATTATTCTGTAACAGTTGAAGTGTGGTATTGGCAACTTAAGGGTTAATAAGGTACACTCACTGTCATGAATTGCTTTATTGATAACTTGAATTTGACATGAGTTGCCTTATTGGTAATTTGAATTTGATTGAGGCTGTAACAATTGAAGTGTGGTATTGGCAACTTAAGGGTTAATAATGTACACTCACTGTCATGAATTGAACTTGAATTTGACATGAGTTGCTTTATTGGTAATTTGAATTTAAAAGTTGTTCTTAAGGAATTGAGGATACTAAATATTGTCTAGGCTTATGGCTTTTGGGTCACATGCTGATGGAATTTGGCTGTCTTTGTTCAGCTGTGACCTCAGTGGCTAATAGACAATTCTAGATTTCGTCGTCACGTGACAATTATAACGAGTTTGACTACTTTTCGGTGTTAGCCATTGAAACGAGCACTTTAATTCCCGCGCAAACATACTTGCGGGAGTCATCGATGCCGATTTTCAGGGAAAACTGGGGGTTGTAATGTACAATTTGACCCCTGAACAGTTCATTGTGAAATCCGGCGATAAAATTGCACAACATTTAGCAAGGGAATGTGAATGGGGTGTAGGTTCAACTCCCCCTTTTAATTGGACGGTTGCCAAAAGATATCTATTCAGTGGAATAGATCATCGGAATGGACAAACTTCGGAGCGCCCAATCTTTGTCCATTCCGAAGCGTTTTTGTTGTTTTCTTTTTCAGCCTGGTGATTGATGTGGAGACGGTGGATTGGAACACCGGCGGGAAGATCGCAGCGGTACTGCGTTCCTCCGCATCGAAGGTGGTGTCGGATCCTGGGCCACCATCCTCTGTGCTATGGTGGAGGAAGAACGTCGACTCTCTGGGGAGTTCATTGCCGTTTCTGGCGGTACCGACTCTTTGGGGAGCTCATTGCGGTTTCTGGCAACTGGGGACGTGTCCTGCCAGAGGGAGGCTGCAGGGTAGACATCACTTCCCCCTGCTCCATATATAGGGGAGCCGATCCAATCGGAAATGCCGTTTTAATGCATTGAATATGACTGTGTGTAATTTACAGATACTTAACATGAAGTGACAGAAAGACAGGTTCCTAAGGGTGGTCACATAATTGACTATAACTGAACCCTTATTAGTTTGCAGATATCATGTTTTGCCTGTAATTACAACTAATGCTTATTATTTTGTGAGACCTCAAGGGGAATGGTTTAGCCCACAAACCAATCCTACTTATGACCTAAGCGGATGCGACACATCGGATAAAGGTATTGCATGTATGAAACAAGTAATGTATCAAGAAGCATGTTTTAACGCGATACAGGCATTATGTGATTGGTACTATGAAACCACCCCCACAGTTGCCTAAAACACAGTTTTCGGGTTGTCTTGACAATGTGGAGTTTTTCATTTGGAATAACCAGACCTATAAATTGCACTAAGGTTCTAGGTGGTACTGCCCCCCGCATTCCCACTGCAGAAATCCCTTGCAGCACCCCAATAATGATGCTGTAGGAGACGCTCGAGACTCCCCAGCGGCCGAAGGGCCGTCTGGGAGGTACTTGTGTAACGCTTCCCACGTGGGTATGGAAGGCTGGAGAGCTAAGGACGGGTAAGATCCCTCTAAAACCTGGGACAACCTAAGGCAGGCCCAGTCACGATTACCTGGCACAACTCCTGATTATAACAGGCGGGTATGGAAGGCTGGATAGCCCATGACGGGTAAGATCCCTCCTCCTAACCTTGGGACAACCTAAGGCAGGCACAGTCACGATTACCCGGCCTCAGTCCCCTGCATGTGCGGCCTGGTACCGCCAGTGCAGATGGAGGAACAGGGACTGGACAGGAGAAGCTGATGTGCGGCGTGGGGATGCACAGCGTTACGTTGACCCGCTGGCACGTCATCGAAACAGATGAATTTGCTTACAGATGAAGCATTAACAGCTGCTAACAGGAAATTGGCTGCGCAGTGGGGGAGCTGGGCCCAGTTCGTTCTGAAACCATTGTCATTTTAGCGATTGAGGAACACAGGTCTAATGTTTCCAAGCTTAAAGTGTCCACATTGATAGCTCGAAATGAAGTGGTACATGCAGCCAAGGAAATTGAGCAGGAGTCTGCTCATCATTGGTGGGATATATTTACTGGGACACTATTTCGTACCTCCGATGTTTATATGTCATCATTGTCTTGAGTATACTGACTGTTTTGAATGTATGTGTTTTTTGCTATGTCCGAAAGGTAATGCGGTCGCTAACTAATGAAATGTATAATTTGGCCAATCAATTAAGACAATCGGTAGATATGTGAATTGACTTCGCAACAGGGTATTAAGGGAATGATGGTGACCCAATGCGGGTCAAAGGGTGGAATGTATGGAGAAAAACCTGTGACCTTTTTGTGACCCGCACTGGTTCCATCATTATTTAATACACATATATATAACAAAGTATATATATAACAAAGTACGACTGTGTACTAAAGCACAGTCACGCATTCCATAAGAATGCATTTAGGCTATGTATAAAAGTACAACTGTGTACTAAAGCACCGTGGGTTCCTTCCTTATTCCATCATTGTTACACAATAAAGAGCCTAACCATGATTGGACACGACAATAAAGAGCCTAACTATGATTGGGCAGGCAGTGTGTCTCCTGAGATCAGGGGTTGGCCCCCTCTGTTCTCACGTGACCTATGCATATAAGAACGGACTTTCCCGGGCCACACTTTAGGGTCGGTCAGAGGACGCGTAGTCGCTCGCCCGGAGCTCCTTGATTGCTCAAACCAGGAACGTTGTGTGGCCCTCCGTTCATTGTCGACAAGGTAAGAGCTTGATTTCAATATAAAGGAACTCATTGCGCTTTGGTGTGAGGATATTTTAGCTTCGACAACTAAGTATCTAGCGCCATTGTTATGTGTGTTGACGTGTTTTCAACTACTTCGTAAGGGTTTTTGACAATTCAGACCTAGCGTTGTAGTTATTCTTGATTTTGTTTCTTCATTTATTCATTTCATTTGCAATTTCTATTCAATAAACATTGTCTATTAAGCAAAAGTGTGCCTGTTATTCTACTCACTGCGAACCTGTTACGAAATTTCCATGTAAGTCGCCGATATTGATACTGTAATTGATTATAAGCAGTGTCTACTCAAAGAATGCTTGTCTGATTGGATATAACAGACAAAGTAACCCATTGTAGCCTGGTGATTGGGTATCAGCCTCGCTGCTGCTCAAAGAATGCTTGTCTGATTGGATATAACACAAAGTAACCCATTGTAGCCTGGTGATTGGGTATCAGCCTCGCTGCTGTTCATTTTCGTTGATACTGTGATTGATCATAAGCAGTGTCAGGGTTGTTTTGAAACATTTTGGCGATCCGGAAATTTCGTATGAAATTTCGTAAAACAAATGGTGACCATGTTTCCATGGGATTATATGCATTTTTGTTGTCTCGGCATCACAAGGAAACTTCTGTACACCTGGATTAGGGGTAAAAACCTTTCAACAGCGTTAACCAGGAAAATCAGCGACATTTCCACAAAAGCTACAGCACTTAGACCAGGGGTGTCCAAACTTTTTGCCAAGGGGGCCAGATTTGGTGTGGTAAAAATGTGGGGGGCCGACCTTGGCTGACGTCCTTTACGCAGAATATATTTAAGCAAATTTTAGCAAGCCATTCTGTGTGGCACATTTGTTTTATTATATTTTTTAAATTAATAATTTCAACAATCTCGCAACTAGCGTTCTCTTTCGACTCTCGGGCTCTTGCGAAATACTGCTGCTGTGAAATTAAACTAGCTTCTCGTTGAATATCTTCCCTGTAATCTTGTCGTACATGTTAGCGTGTCTTGTTTGGTAATATCTCCTCACATTGAATTCTTTAAAAACAGCGAATGTCTCTTTGCAAATGAGGGAGACACAGTTGTTGCATATTTTATTGAAGAAATAGTCCAGTTTCCACCTATCCTTGAAGTGTCAGCCGTCGCAGTCAACTTTTTGTTTTGTTGATTGTCGCCATTTTAGAAAATTTGAAGTCAAGGATCACACGGGGTAATGTTGCTTAGAGTGCTGCTGCCTTTTAGTGGGTAAATGAGGAGCAGCATTTAGTGTGTAGGCTACTTCATATGCTGGTAGCAGTACTGCTGACCAATTTATTAAGTCTGTGTGCGGGCCAGACAATATTGATCATAAAACAGAGGCTGGGGGCCGGATGAAATTTGACCACGGGCCGCATTTGGCTCCCGGGCCGCACTTTGGACATGTCTGACTTAGACCATACGTGCCACCTGAGTGTAACCGCAAGCCCAGGGATCTGTCAGACTTTGATAGATGGAAGGCCACTGAATTTTGTTTTTTCATGCTATATGCAGGCCCTGTTGTACTCAGAGTTCCCTGTTGAGATGTATGTCAACTTTGTGTTGTTTTCAGTAGCCATGGGTTGAGGTTGTAGACAGGTGTCTTTTATACCAATTATGAGTTAAAACAGGTGCCATTAATACAGGTAACAAGTGGACCCTTATTAGAAGTCACAATTCTTGCTTGTTTGTAGGTGACCAAATACTTATTTTCCACTGTAATTTGGAAATAAATTCTTTAAAAATCAAACAATGTGATTTTCTGGTTTTGTTTACCACACTGTCTCTCATGTTTGAGGTTTACCCATGTTGACTATTACAGGCCTCTCTATTCTTTTCAAGTAGGAGAACTTGCACAATTGGTGGTTGACTAAATACTTATTTGCTCCACCGTACCTCGATAGCAATAAATGACGATAAATTCGCCCAAGTGGACTGTTATATATTTTGAAAATCTGAATCAATGCATTAAATACAAATTAACCGTTTCTCGTTGATTTATTTACCAGCTTTTAATTTAACAAGTGTACATGCACTTACATTAACTATATAAAAATTTCTTGTAAACAATAAGAATTCAAGTATGAACATTTATGACAGCTCTTATGACTTAAAGTACATTTTTTAAAAAAATCAATTAGACGACTGTGCAAATATGTCATTGTAACATAATTGACTAACAGTGTGAACGGTACACTTCAAACAGACAACTTATTGTTAATGGCTGCTGTGACATACTGTAATTACTCAACACAAGTGTTTACTTCAAGGTTTCAGTTTTTTCCCCAGAGCATTTTTTTAACACCTGCATGCACACATGCACCCCCCACACAGACACAACCTCATTGAAGCTATATTGCTCTTATACCAATGAAACATTTACGATTTTATGATGGCAATAATGACACAGAATAAAGCAAGCACATACAGAAAAATAGCTGTGGCCATTAAACAGTCATGTTATAGGCTTCACTGTTGGATTATACTTTATGCTGAATACTTTATCATCATAAAAGCTATCAGAGAAATCACACACATAGATACAAAATAACGCGATATACTGATTGCTACATGCAGTCCGTGCCCAATCCACTCATTAAGTTCAGCCGTTTCGACAAGGTTATAGCCACTATCCGACTTCATCACGTTCATTTGTAGCATTAGCCGCTAGCGTTAGCTTGTGGCCTGACTACCAGTAGAGAGCACTAAAAGCACCCTCTCCTGAAATCGTGAGAACCAGGGAGGACAGAGGGTGAAAGCCCATCTGGAAGCCACCAGTCTACATACTGTCGGGTGAAAGTTTGGCGAAGCTCCCTTAAAGTGCCTACGACAGGAATATTAAAATAAATAAATAAATAAATAAAACAGTCTCAAATAGCATTATTATGTGAATTAGAATCATATTTTGACACAATTCGACTACAGTGCCCTCCATAATTATTGGATTTATAATAATTATGTGTTTTTTTTAGCTTGTAATATATTTTTTTTCTGAATAATATGGGACCTTAATGGAAATAAAAAAATCCAACCTTCAATACAAGTGCATTTATTCAGTGGGGGGAAAAAAATCCCACATAAAGAAATAATTATTTGACATCAAATAATGTGTGTCACAATTATTAGCACCCCTGGTGTTAATACTTTGTACAAACTCCTTTTGCCAACAAAACAGTGCCTAATCTTCTCCTATAATGTTTCACAAGATGGGAAAAGAGAAAGAGGGATCTTCAGCCATTCCTCTGTTTCGCTTCCAAAGGCCCTGGGAGCCTTGTTAGGGTGCATGGCATCATGAATGCTTTGAAATACCAGGACATTTTAAATCAAAATCTGTTGCCCTCTGCCCGAAAGCTTAAGATAGGTTGTCACTTGTCTTTCAGCAAGACAATGAACCTAAACATATGGCCAAATCTACACAGAAATGGTTCACCAGACACAAAATCAAGCTCCTTCCATGGCCATCTCAGTCCCCAGACCTCAACCCCATTGAAAACCTGTGGGGTGAGCTGAAGAGAGTACAGAGGAGAGGACCCAGGTCTCTGAATGATTTAGAGAGATTATGCATAGAGGAATGGCTGAACATCCCTCTTTCTGTCTTTTCCATTCTTGTGAAACATTATAGGAGAAGTTTAGGTGCCGTTTTGTCGGCAAAAGGGGGTTGTACAAAGTATTAACACCAGGGGTGCTAATAAATGTGACACACATTATTTGATGTCAAATAATTATTTCTTTATGTGGGATTTTTTCCTCACTGAATAAATGCACTTGTATTGAAGGTTGGATTTTTCTCTTTTTTTCCATTAAGGTCCCATATTATTCAGAAAAAATAATTATTAGAAGCTAAAAAACACATAATTATTATAAATCCAATAATTATGAAAGGCACTGCATATACAACAATTTGGCAATTCGCAGATGACGAAAATGTTGTCTTTTAATCTGCCGTTTATCCACGCCTAACATTATAGGGCTCTAGCGTCCCCAACAGGAGGATGACATCAGCAGGGTCATGGTTTCATCCGATTTAGAATTCAGCCCATTAACCCCTTAATGGATTCAATCATTCAGAACAAGGAAAATACGACGAAGAGAGCCGCAAAATGTCATTGTTTCAGTCTCTCTACTCCAACATTTTTACAGGATATTCTTTTTATCGAAGTATTATTCCCCAATTGCTAAATAAACGACATGACAAACTATAGTGTTGTGATAAATGGAATATTAAATATTAAAAATGCATTTATTCAGTATGACATGTCAAAATTACTCCACAATGGTCAAAACTGTCCACTTCTTGCACCTCCCAAACTATTTTTTATGCCAGCGGAGTTAGTCTGTCTTTTGTCATTTCCCTGCCCCAGCTTCAGAGTGCATAAATAAACCAGGAGGCGTGACAGCTACCCGACATGCTAACCACAACCGAGTTACTCCCCTCAAGGTGAGCAACGTGATACTCACAGAACAGCAAGCGTGATGTAAAGTTGTCCCTCTCTGATGGTCGAGCGATGAGGTTGTCTGCTTGGAATCCTTCTTTTGAACTGCTGCTGCTGCCACTCGGAGGCTCCTCCCCTCTGCTGGCCTCGCTCAGACCTTCATCTTCACCCTTAAATGTCTCTTCAGTCCACTTTGGGATGTCCACAACCTCCACTTTAACATATGGCGGGTCCTCCTCCTCCTTTTTGAGCGGATGAGGTTGCTGCTGCTCCTCGATGTGGGGGTTCTCAACTCTAGTGAAATACTCCTCCTGCTCTTCTTTAATGTGGACGAATTCTTCCTCCACCTTCTTGACGTATGTCGACTCTTCCTCCTCCTCCTCGTCTTCCATTCGAGCAGACTCCTGGCATTCAGGATGATGCAGCTGACTGACATCTGCAAGACCAAGATCATCATCACACATGGACCAAATTTTTTTTCTTCATTTGCCATATTCAGTCCCCCAAATATTTACTGCTTCAGAAATATTCCTCCGTGACAATTTTGTATTTATTCTTATCTTGTCGTGAGCCACTACGACACGATGTATTTCAAAATTTCTTGACATTACATTACTTGACACAAACATAAGTAGGGATACGAGTCCTGCCGACTGTGCCATCTTCACAATGTGAATTATTTCTAAACGAGAATAATGTAAAAAAAAAAAATGCTTGTTTTTATTAAATGCGTTTTTGACTTAAATCCTGATCCCTTTCACCCGATTTCGATCCTCTGAAAAATGGCGCAATCGGCCAAATTTCTGATCACGTTATCGGATCGGGACATTTTTCCCCCACAAACGATTGACATAATTTTTATACAAATGTGTGTCAAATGGGGGGGGAGGGGCAACTTCACGGAGGTAATGTACACCTATCGACACCGACGGGTTATTTCCATGGTATTGCCGAAATTTTCGCCCCACCCCGCCCAATCACGAATCCTTTCGACTTACCGTCCCCCCTCTTTCTCCTTAGTTAGCAGGCTCACCACATGGTGTCCACGGGTAAATATAACTAGATGATAATACAACAGGTAGCATAGCCGTTTGATAATGTGTTTTTTTTTGTTGCTTGTTCTTATCCTCTTCTGTCTGCTTCCTTTCTTTTTGACCCACCTAAACGGCCCTCTAAAAAAGACTTATGCTTAGGGATGTGCCAATCCGATCAAATGAATGGAAATCGGGCCGATCGCGCCGTTTTCGGAAATGTGTGAAAAGGATCAGGTTTTTTATTTAAAGAATATGTTTTTCTGCTTCATGCTCGTAGAGCCCCTTACTCTCCCTCCAGCTGCTTTTCTTGATCAGCAGTGACCTGGAGTTAACTACTTAAGGCTGAGTTATGCTTCCGAGACAGACCTGCGCCGTCAAGGAAGACCCGATTTACGACCCTCCGCCATAGCCGCTCTTGTTCCTTCACAATTTTCTGACTTCGCGTGGCGTCACCGCGTGTGACGTGGCGGAAAAGGATTGTGAATGGTCTCCTCTGATTGTTGTTTCTGGTTCACTGCCACTGTCAAACATTTTGCTACATGCAAAAATGGACCAAGCCGACGAGAGTATCAACGAAGAGCAAGGCAAGGCAAATTTATTTATATAGCACAATTCAACACAAGGCAATTCAAAGTGCTTTAAATCACATAAAGATCATAAAAATCACATTTAAATTAATACAACGTAAAAACCAAGACAAAAGATCGCATTTAATCACAAATAGAATAAAAATAAATAAATAGAAATAAAACAAAAATAAAAATAAAACAAAAATGAAAATAAAACAAAAACTACTACTACTAACAATAATTGAAATCAGCAATGGGTATAAGCACAAGAGGAACAGAAAACAAGTAGATTGAAATATATAGACAGTTATGGATATGCAGAGCTAAACAAAAGCGTTTTTAGCCCTGATTTAAAAGAGCTAACAGTTTGAGCATACTTCAGACGTGCAGGTAACTTGTTCCAGAGGTGAGGTCTCCGTAACAGTCTTCTACGTCGCCCGCGCCTTAACATTTGTATGGTCAACATTTGTTGTTCAATGTTGATGAGCTGAAGATCCACATTCACGCGTTTTATCTCCGTTAGAATTTTAGCATAGAAGTGTCACTGGAAGAAAACTAGAAGTCGTCAAGAGTCCCCCAAAACCCTACTCCACACCTCTTTAGTGGCTTGGCGGTGAATTACAGAGCAACGCCGCAGAACTATCAAATGCTCATTTGCCCCGTAGTTGCTTCGCCGTCACCACAACGCAGTAGCCTAACTCAGGCATCAAAGTTAATGATGATTGGAAGGTTTTATAGCATAAATCTTTTGAGTTATACATCAAATGCCCAAATGAGTCAATCATCATTTAGCTTGTTACACACTAGCAGTAGTGTGCTGTGGCAACTTCTTGTATCAGTGAGAGGCTGTTGTCAGCACCTTAAGCGGATTTGAGTGGACTCATTCAATGAAACATTTAATAAAGGCAAGCATTTTTCTAGGTCATTGTTTTAATTCACATAATGAAGGCAACACAGTGGGACAGCAACACATTTACAACTTTTGATTAAGAAAAAAGTGTATACTTTTTTTTTCAGTATTGGATCGGGACTCCGTATCAGCAGATGCTCAAAATCAGCTGACCTGGACTCAGATCGCAAAAATATGCGATGGGGACATCCTGAATTATTACTATTATGTAGCGGTTCAACAATTAATTCATTGAGAACTATTTTGATAACCAATTAATTGCTTAGGACCTTCTTCACCTTAAAATTGTCTAAATTCGTCAAATTATAACATATATATGGCGGAAAACACAGACAAGAATGAAAAAGCTGTTTGTGCTCGTGCACCCCTCTTTAAAATAAACTGCTGTATTTTAGGCCTGTTGTGTTTGATAGAACAATATGTCTATATGCTGCCATAGCAGATTCATGGCGCATTAAGCCTCTGAACTATTTTTAATTTGTCCGTTTTACCCTGGAAACCCCCATTCACAGATGTTGCGCAACCACTTTTGTTTCAAACCAGCCATAAAAAGGAGGGACGTAATCGTATTTATTATTCGAAATCTCTGTCATTTTTAGCTTAGAATCATTCATTGATGTCTAATATTTAGTTGGGAAAAAAAACGACTTTAAAAAATGATTCATTCGCTTATTTTAAACTTTTAAACAAATTACATCACAATGAAAAAATTTGCGTCTGTAAAAAAGTCACGGATATCTACCTCATAACTATCGCTTAATTGTATTTTTTTTTTACTGTCGCATTTTCCCCAATATTTTAGAAGTAATCGATCCAAAGAAAAAAAAAAATTAAAAGGGCAAATACAGAAAATGAAAATCTTGACCACTCCTTGGTGTCTGCGATTTCTGCATCGCGACCCTTGTTACATTACCATGTTTCACGCATAAATTCCCCAAAAAATCCGGCTGTGGCCATTCACAGCTGTGTCTTGACACCCGGTGATACATGTAGGGCTGTCCCAAACGACTAATTTTCTCCCGATTAGTCAGCAGACTATTTTTACGATTAGTCGACTAATCTTATAATTAAAAAAAAAATTATTTATTTTTTAAATATTTTTTTTTTTACAAATATAGCAATGAATTTATTTTTTTTTACGCTGATCAATTCACAGAAACATTTTGGAACACTTAAATTCTTTATTAAAGTACAAATAAACATAAATAACAATAATAAATCACAAATAAACAATGAGTTCAAATCCTGAGAGCAACTTGTGCAAAAGAATGGAATGTAAACAGATTCAGAACACTGACTTCACCTTTCCAACATGATTCAAAACAATTCTTTAAAAAATACCTAGCATTAATATTATAGTATACTGTAGTACTATACAGTGCCTTGCAAAAGTATTCGGCCCCCTTGAACCTTGCAACTTTTCGCCACATTTCAGGCTTCAAACAAAGATATAAAATTTTAATTTTTTGTCAAGAATCAACAAGTGGGACACAATCGTGAAGTGGAACAAAATTTATTGGATAATTTAAACTTTTTTAACAAATAAAAAACTGAAAAGTGGGGCGTGCAATATTATTCGGCCCCCTTGCGTTAATACTTTGTAGCGCCACCTTTTGCTCCAATTACAGCTGCAAGTCGCTTGGGGTATGTTTCTATCAGTTTTGCACATCGAGAGACTGACATTCTTGCCCATTCTTCCTTGCTAAACAGCTCGAGCTCAGTGAGGTTGGATGGAGAGTGTTTGTGAACAGCAGTCTCCAGCTCTTTCCACAGATTCTCAGGCATGAAAATGGGTCAGGGGTTAAAAAGGTGAGAAGGGTGTGGAGGAAATATGTTCCAGTACACTGTACACCCCAACAAAATATTGAGCTCTGTCGACCCACACTGTGTTTCAGCAGGGCCATGCAGAGACCGGTGGAGGGGCGGGTGCTCGTAGATCAAAAGGGGCACATGAGCAAGTATTTAATACACCTTATAACAACATAACTTCAATTTTAACCAGCTTTAGATAATAATTGGCTGCGACTGTGACATACTTTAATTGGGAGGGGGCAACAGTGAATAGAAATCAAAACTGTCATCAACACTTTCTGGCTGTGACTCAGTCAACGTCTGCCTCTTTTCTTCCTTCAACCTCTGCATCAAAACTTCCTTCCTCAACTTGTTCATCTGAGAACAAACCACATCAGATGGTCACTGAGCCACCAACAGCACAGTTTTCTTAAAACTATTATTTCATTATTATCCATACTTAACAACTCTAGCACCTAATGATTAATAAAGCAATGACATAAAAATCTTATAGAAAAATAACATTGTAATTGTGTTTATAATTGTATTTAATACCAGACTATCCTTGCAAACTTGTTCTTACCAGGTCTGCTATTCACCCAGCTGATGAGGTATCCACTGCCTTTAGCAGCCTCATCTAACTCCTTTTTTTATCCCTCAATCTCCCTTCCCTACGACGCATGTCTATGTAATGAAATATAAATATTTTAAAAAACAAAAAAACAGACTCCCCGGTGGCTTTTAGTTTTAAAGCTTTCTTAATTTCTTTCTCTCTCAATAACGATGGAGGTAGATTTGTGTTTTTATTATTCAATCAAAAAACAAAGTTACTTCTATCAAAAACAAAGTTGCTTCAATCAAAATACAGTTATACTTTTAATACCAAAAGTCACTTCAATTAAAAAAAAAAAGTTTTTGATTGCAAAATAAATTTGAGACAAAAAAAGCATTTGAAAACTATTTTTCTTGATTGAAACAAATTTTCCATTGAAGTAATGTTGTTTTGCGTTTGGGCCACATTTTGGCTAGGACATTTGTGTTTTTATTATTCAATCAAATAAGTTGCTTCAAACAAAAAATATATATAAAAAGAAAAACTTTGCACATGTGTCAATCACCGTGTAACAAAGCCTGAGAGGGTTTGAGTAGACTCAGTATGAAGCATTTAATAAAGCCAAGCATTTTCTTACTACTTTATTCTTGTTTAAAAATAATTCGGTGGGGGCAGTAACATGTTTAAAACTTATCATAAGTCTTACATTTTGAAGTGCTTGAAAACCATTTATAAATGATACTTTTTTCCAATGTAAAATCTGAATAAATACATTGAACACACACCAAAAAAATGGGGGGGGGGGGGGGGGGGGGGGGCGCTACTTCGCGGTTTTCACTTATTGCGGCGGGTTCTGGTCCCCATTAACCGCGAAAAACGAGGGATCCCTGTATTTCTGAAAAGCTGTAAGAAGCAAGAGTCATTCCCACCACTCGTCGGGCCGGTGTTGTCCCGACACCGGCCGTCAGCTCAAGTCCCAGCCGAAAATAACGCGTCTAAGGCGGACGACGGGAGCGAAGCGATGCGAGGCGACCCCTCAATCCGAGAGAATGCCGCTTAATTTGACTCAACAGTGTGTTTCTTCGTTTATATTACCGCTAAATACACAAGCTTGACGCCAATTTAACGGGAGCTATTTTTTTTCATGGGAGATTTGGCTAGCTCTGGCAGTGTTCAACACAAGCTGCAACGAATGGCATTAACTTTTTTATATCGCAAAATGTGAAAACGATTGAAACCATTACTCACCAAATTCAATCTGCTGGCAAATACAGGCAAGTGTGTATGCTGCGCTCTGGTCTGCCCGGTGTGGATAAGGCCTGCTTTTTTTTTTCCGCAGCTTTGCAATTCAACCAAAGGCTCGCCGAGCACTCCTTGTTTCACGTAAGGAGTGCGCGCGTTTGGAATAATGGCCCGCAGCTTGGGCCGATGATTGGTTCTCGTCAGCGAAGCATCTAGAAGGATTTGCTGACTGTCCGTGTCACTTTTTTAAAGAACCGATCAGTTTACGTACTAAGTTAATCACATGATGATAATAATAATAATAATTTAATAAAACCTCCCGACCCGACCCCCCCCCCCCCCCTCCCAAAAAGAATTTCTCCTCGGATCTACGCAATTCACGTAGGTCGCCCTTTTTGACTTCAAAACGGCGAATTTCGCCGAAAGGTGAGAGATTTTCATGCCTGGATTCTCGATTGGATTCAGGTCTGGACTTTGACTTGGCCATTCTAACACCTGGATACGTTTATTTTTGAACCATTCCGTTGTAGATTTGGCTTTATGTTTTGGATCATTGTCCTGTTGGAAGATAAATCTCCGTCCCAGTCTCAGGTCTTGTGCAGATACCAACAGGTTTTCTTCCAGAATGTTCCTGTATTTGGCTGCATCCATCTTCCCGTCAATTTTAACCATCTTCCCTGTCCCTGCTGAAGAAAAGCAGGCCCAAACCATGATGCTGCCACCACCATGTTTGACAGTGGGGATGGTGTGTTCAGGGTGATGAGCTGTGTTGCTTTTACGCCAAACATATCGTTTTGCATTGTGGCCAAAAAGTTCAATTTTGGTTTCATCTGACCAGAGCACCTTCTTCCACATGTTTGGTGTGTCTCCCAGGTGGCTTGTGGCAAACTTTAAATGAGACTTTTTATGGATATCTTTGAGAAATGGCTTTCTTCTTGCCACTCTTCCATAAAGGCCAGATTTGTGCAGTGTACGACTGATTGTTGTCCTATGGACAGACTCTCCCACCTCAGCTGTAGATCTCTGCAGTTCATCCAGAGTGATCATGGGCCTCTTGGCTGCATCTCTGATCAGTTTTCTCCTTGTTTGAGAAGAAAGTTTGGAAGGACGGCCGGGTCTTGGTAGATTTGCAGTGGTCTGATGCTCCTTCCATTTCAATATGATGGCTTGCACAGTGCTTCTTGAGATGTTTAAAGCTTGGGAAATCTTTTTGTATCCAAATCCGGCTTTAAACTTCTCCACAACAGTATCTCGGACCTGCCTGGTGTGTTCCTTGGTTTTCATAATGCTCTCTGCACTTTAAACAGAACCCTGAGACTATCACAGAGCAGGTGCATTTATACGGAGACTTGATTACACACAGATGGATTCTATTTATCATCATCGATCATTTAGGACAACATTGGATCATTCAGAGATCCTCACTGAACTTCTGGAGTGAGTTTGCTGCACTGAAAGTAAAGGGGCCGAATAATATTGCACGCCCCACTTTTCAGTTTTTTATTTGTTAAAAAAGTTTAAATTATCCAATAAATGTTGTTCCACTTCACGATTGTTTCCCACTTGTTGTTGATTCTTGACAAAAAAATTAAATTTCATATCTTTATGTTTGAAGCCTGAAATGTGGCGAAAGGTTGCAAGATTCAAGGGGGCCGAATACTTTTGCAAGGCACTGTATATATATATATATATATATATATATATATATATATATATATATATATATATATATATATATATATATATATATATATATACACACACATATTAGGCCTGTCAAAATTATCGCGTTAACGGGCATTAATTAATTTTTTAAATTAATCACGTTAAAATATTTCAGCAATTAACGCATGCACTGAATGAGCCGCTCTCGCATTGCCTCAAACAGATTTCAATGACGCCGTTTATGGACATTAAGAGTGAAGAAAATGCCCCCGGCCGCACGGGGGCAGCGCAGCGCCGTTCCATACTAATGTTATTCCTTCTAATAGGGGGAGAATTAGTAGTTGTGAGACGTTTATGCTGTTGCTTTGTGCTCCACACATATTTCGGTAAGTTTGCTATCTTTTAGTGGCAATTATGTGTCTCTTGTTGTATTTTGGGTAAGATATGCATAGAGATATATCTGTTATAAAGGCGAGTGGACACAGGCGTTCTTTGGGCTGCGTCGTTTATTGCATAGGCTTCTGCAACTCCTTCAAAACAAACAGAAGTATCATTTAGTGAAAGCACAACAAAAATAATATTGCTATCTCTCATAAAAAAATGTTCACAAAAAGAAAAGCTCTTCTGTCTATAGTAATGAGGCCCTATTCTCACACAGCTAAACAACAATGCAAAGTGAACTGGCATTACTAGGAGTTTGGTCACTCAATTCGTATTATATATTTTATTAAAACAAAAATATGAAGAGGGGTTTTAATATAAAATTACTATAACTTGTAACTATAACATTTATCTTTTAAGAGCTACAAGTCTAACTATCCGTGGATCACTTAACCAGAAAGAATGTTAATAATGCCATTTGTGGATTTATTGTTATAATAAACAAATACAGCACTTATGTACAGTATGTTGTATGTATATATCCGTCTTGTGTCTTATCTTTCCATTCCAACAATAATATACAGAAAAATATGGCATACTTTAGAGATGGTTTGAATTGCGATTAATTAATTTTTAAACTGTTATTAACTCGATTAAAAATTTAATCGTTTGACAACCCTAATACATATATATATATACATACATATATAAAACATGAGTTGTAAATATTAACAGATTTTTGTTAAGTCAAAGTAGGACATGAACAAAAATCTTTTACTTTGGAAAACAACAATTCATATTTTTGCCAATTTTCGGACATTTTATCGTCTAAACTAGCTGTTTAATAAGGCTGGCAACAACTAATAAATTAAATCAATTAATGAATTACTTGCCAACGAATTTGATAATTGATACAGTTGTAGACTACATTTAAGTCAGGAAGCTGTAATAAAATATTCTTTTTGAAAGAAACAGTCAACCATTATGTCTTTGTTGCTACTTACAACATGCCGAAAACAACTTCGAGGTAAATTGTGAAGGTAATTGAAAGAAGTGACATTTATCAGATTAATCATTAAATTAATTGTCTAATTCATTGATTATGAATTGTTAGTTGCAGCCCTATTATTATATCATTCATTCACATGCAAGAAAGAATCATTATTCTAGCTTCAGCAATCTAGTGAATATTGCCGATTGTTTTTCGTTGTTGTACAATTTGAAGGCATGAAAATGGTTCAGGGGTTAAAAAGGTGAGAAGGGTGTGGAGGAAATATGTTCCGGTACACTGTATAACCCAACAAAATATTGAGCTCTGTCGACCCACACTGTGTTTCAGCAGGGCCGTGCAGAGACCGGTGGAGGGGCGGGTGCTCGTAGATCAAAACAGGCACATAAACAAGTATTTAATACACCTTAAAACAACATAACTTCAATTTTAACCAGCTTTAGATAATAATTGGACGCGACTGTGACATACTTTAATTGGGAGGGCGCAACAGTGAATAGAAATCAACACTGTCATCAACACTTTCTGGCTGTGACTCAGTCAGTCTGCCTCTTTTCTTCCTTCAACCTCCGCATCAAAACTTCCTTCCTCAACTTGTTCATCTGAGAACAAACCACATCAGATGGTCACTGAGCCACCAACAGCAGTTTCCTCAAAACTATTATTTTATTATTATCCATTCTTAACAACTCTCGCACCTAATAACAACTCTAGCACCTAATAATTAATAAAGCAATGACATAAAATCTTATAGAAAAATAACATTGTAATTGTGTTTATAATTGTATTTTATAACAGACTATCCTTGCAAAGTTATTCTTACCAAGTGTGCTATTCACCCAGCTGATGAGGTATCCACTGCCTTTAGCAGCCTCATACAGCTCCTTTTTTTTTTTTTTTTTTTTTTTTAATCCCTCAATCTCCTTTCCTTACGAGGCATGTCTATATAATGAAATAGAAATCTTAAAAGGAAAAAAAAAAAAAAATCAGACTCCCCTGTGGCTCTTATTTTTAAAGCTTTTTAATTTCTCTCTCAATCACGATGGAGGTAGATTTGTATTCAATCAAAAAACAAAGTTGCTTCAATCAAAATATATATTGTTAATCCCAAAAAAGTCACTTCAATTAAAAAAAAAATAAAAATTTGATTGCAAAAATAAATTTGAGACAAAAAAAAGCATTTGAAAACTTTTTCTTGATTGAAATAACTTTTTCCATTGAAGTAATGTTGTTTTGCATTTGGGCCACATTTTGGCTAGGACATTTGTGTCTATTATTTAATCAAAAAAAAAAAAAAAAAAAAAAACTCACTTAAATTAAATAAATAATTCAATCATAGAAAAAGTTTGCGTTAGGCCTGAACGATATATCGTTTAAACATCGCCATCGCGATGTGCGCATGCGCAATAGTCCCATCGCAAGGACGTGCGATAGTTTTTTCATTTCATTTTTTTAAATCCACAAACGTTTGTTTTGAGCAAGGAGCGAGAAAGAGAGTGCACAGTCTCTCATTCTCTCCAGCTCGCAGTCATCGGCTCCTCCCCCTCCCCTGCTAGAGCGGAGTGGAGGGAGGAGGGGCCGAACAGCAGAGCGGAGGGAGGAGGGGCCGTTTTCAAAGTGAAAGCAAGCAATCAAGCAGCACGTTGAATAGGGAAGACTGTCTCCAAAAGGAGTTTTGGAAGTATTTTGGCTATCGACAAGAATATAAGGAACAAAAAACAGCCCTGTTGACAGTGCCTCGCCATGGTTGCCTCAACAAGAAGTAATCCGTCGAACATGTGGGACCATTTAAAACGCAGGTATCTATGCATTCCTGCTACGAGCTTCCCATCAGAGGCTTTTTAGTACAGGTGGGAACATTGTTACGTGCCAACGTTGTTGTCTCAAGCCTGCAATGGTGGATAAACTAGTAGTCTTGGCCAAAAACCTATGAGACCCAGTTGAGAATTGCTGAGCAAGGAAGGTGGACGATATGCAGACAAATACATAAATTTGGGAGTTAAAATGGTTCTGTTATTCATCAGTTATTTGCTGTTATTCAGTTCAATTATTTACAAGTTCAATTGAGTTTGTTTCTTTTATATTTAAATTAACTGTAAATCGTATTTTTCAAATAACTATAGTACAGCTGCACATAAAGTTTTGATACTTAATATTTTTAAAATATTTTTACAACTTTGTTGCAGTTTTGCAGTTCTATATTGTTATATTTTGTGTAAACAACTCAGGGGACTAATGCACTTGCACTTTTATTTGACAGATTTAATATTTAAGTTCAAATATGTTGACAACTTTATTGTTTTACTGAGGTTCTTATTTATTGTTATAGTTTGTGAACAACTCTTATTTGTCATATTTAATATTTTTGTTCAAATATGTTTACAACTTTGTTGTTATTTTACCGAAGTTGTTATTTATTGTTATATTTTGTCAAAAACTCAGGGGACGAATGCACCTGCTCTTTTATTTGTCATTTAATGTATTTGCTGCTGTTGAAGTGTCAAATATTGTGTTCAAGAAATTATCTATTTTGTGCAGACATGGCTTCCTGGATCCCTTCATAATAATACAGCAATCTTAATCATTCACAAATGAAACCGTATTATATGAATACACTGTGGTCACGGTGTGTCATGCAAAGTATTTCCAAACAGCTATTCAAGTCATCTAGTGAATATTTCTTTAAAATTATTTATTTTATTTTTTTTTTACTATCGCAATATAATATCGCAATATATTGCACACCTAAAAAAAATCGCAACAATAGTTTTTTCCAATATCGTTCAGGCCTAGTTTGCGTATGTGTCAATCATCATTTAACAAAGTGACCAGCCTGAAAAGGTTTGAGTAGACTCATTATGAAGCATTTAATAAAGCCATAAATGATACTTTGGGGGAAAAAAGTGAAAAAAACATGTCTTTTATATTGAAGGAGAAAAGATATCATCATCGCACACACCATATAATTGTTTGCATTAGCCTAGCACATATATAGTCTAACACATACATGTGGTACAGGTTTTCGTAGGCATCGTCTAACTGTTTGCATTAGTCTATCACACGTAATATAATTAATCAGGAAATAGTATCATTTTCATATTTACGGTAGGACTACACTACTAATATAAAATAAATAGCACACCATAGTTGAATGAGAAGAAATAGAAGAGATACACAATGCCGTCTTATGACAAGATTGACGCACCAACTCTGGCAATCAGCTCTACCAGCAAACTCCAAGGACAAAGCGCTTTGTCCTAAAACAAGTACAACCAGCCCGGACAGCAAAGTTGATAGCGGGCGTCCCAATCCGCGCACGAACCTAAGCTGCCCAAAACCGGCCACAGAGGGGATGGCCCAAAAGCAACGCCCAGAAACGCCTTCGACAAGGCCCGCCTCAGCAAAGACTTTAAAAAGACCGGACACTGAGATAACACAGATTTTTTTTCTGCTCGGAAACATATAGCCTTGTTTTGGATCCAGAATTGTCCCTCTGTCGTCTGTTCTTGCCTTGTTTTTACCATTGTCGACGAATAAATTGTCAACCTGTTTTCGGTGAGTGTTCTTCAAGCTTTTGAAACATGGAGTCAGTACAAAGGGTTAAAATAAGAGGACGCGCGAGTTTCGGCCTTCCCGGCGGGCGCACGCGGGGTAGCGTCAGCCGAGCGGCACTTGTTTTGGTTGGTGCTGTCCGCGGGTGCGTCTGGGCCGGGGGGGCGAATTTCAACAATATATGTATCTTATTTCCAATGTAAAATCTGAATAAATACATTGAAGACACACAAAAAAATTGGGGGGGCACTACTTCGCGGTTTCACTTATTGCGGCGGGTTCTGGTCTGTGAGGCGCCCCCCTCCATCCGAGAGCATGCCGCTTAATTTGACTCAACAGTGTGTTTCTTCGTTTATATTACCGCTAAATATACAAGCTTGACGCCAATTCAACGGGAGCTTTTTTTTCACGGGAGATTTGGCTAGCTCTGGCAGTGTTCAACGCAAGCTGCAACGAATGGCAGTAACTTTATTATATCGCAAAGCTATCGTTAAAGTCATCAGTAGCAGACAGGCTTGATGACATGAGCTATTCACTGCATTCAGATCGCCAAGCAGACAAAGATTTGGTGACAATGGAATCTTCGTTACCCACAGCCAGACCTATTGTACAGGCACACACTTCCTCAATTAAATTCGCTGCCTCTCTGAGCAGCTCTTGGCACGTTTTGGACATATACATGATTTGCTAGGACAAATCGCGAAATGCGTCAAGGCCTACTACTACCACCGCTACAGTGAGTGACCATACAACTAATCTTTGTCTTTGTGATTTTGACTGAGCAATTGTTTTTGAGATTACATGGATCTACACTGCCACCTTACGCATACCTGTCAAGTTGAACGGTTTCGGCGAAGTTTGTACAAGTGAGCACTGATTTTTAAATGTGTATGCCGTACGTTCAAAATCTGTACGTTTTTTGTGCATTACGTTTTTTTTCTCCTTTTGGATTTTGTCACCGTTTCGTCAATCAGACAATGTATGTTACTATGCGTTACTACGTTGGTTGAATGACGGGAGACAAGTCAGAGACATGGAGAGAGAAGAGCGGGAGTGGGAAAGAGGGAGTTGTGACGCCGTTGCAAACGCGATGCTAGGCTAGGTGGCTCCATAATATCTGACTGTAGCCGACAGCCTACAAACAACGCCCACATGATGCTACGCTAGATATCACGTACAGTGGGGAGAACAAGTATTTGATACACTGCCAATGGGAAAACCCATTGGCAGTGTATCAAATACTTGTTCTCCCCACTGTATATGAACTAGATGCAAAATGATACACTTGCCGGCGTTGGTAAACAGCCGCCATCTTAAAGCAGTAAACTTCTCAGAAAGGCTCTGTTGTAGGGAACCTTCCTAGCGAACCTAAGTAACCTTTATCTAAAATGGTAAATGGTGTTATCAAAATCTTGACTTGAATCTATCTTTAAATGATGAAACAGTTTTAAAACGTTCACATGTCGAAAGTAGACAGAAGGGAACTAATGCAAAAAACGGGAGCAATTATAACACTTTTAACGGTTGATTCACAACATGAAATGACTTCCAAACATAGCAAAGGCTTCTATGTTTTTTTTTTGTTTGTTGTTTTTTTGAAAAATGAAAAAAAAACATGAAAGGTAACACCAGTTACTTTGCCAAGTAACTAATTACTCTTACATTCAGGTAACTGAGTTAATAACTAAAGTTAATTACTTTTTAAAAGTAAGATTAACAACACTGGTCATAAAGATGAAGTCTGCAAAATGAAACGTGACGAAAGCGGAGATTTTATTCTGCCAATTTGTTGCCGAACACAATTTGCCCGCAACAATAGACCCCACTCACATCACGTCACAACCACGCCTCCGCGCCATATTGTCCGTCAGCTCGTCGTGTTTACGCGTTACCGCTACGTAATTTCCTCCTATTATGGCGTGTTTTTCTGCTCGTTAACATTAATAATCAAAATGGTGAAGGCGTGCGTGGCAGTTGGTTCGGTAACAGAGAAGATAGACGGAGAGGCTTGTTCTACCGTATTCCGAGAGACCCGGAGAGGAGAGCGAGATGGCCTGCTGCAATTCGACGAGAAAACTGGGCACCAAACGATCGCCACAGACTATGTAGTAGTCATTTTATACCTGATAGGATGCATTTAATATATATTTAGAGAGTTTTGGGCTGACAACCACAATTAAGATAATTGCGTGGCTAATCGCCGACAACATACAGTTTCAAATTCAAGATGTTTATTTCTTCCGCCATCATTATTTTTTGAATAATATTTAGCTGGTACCAAGTGAAAGAAGCTGGCCTCGTCTACGGATCATCAGTTAAACAGGGGTGTCCAAACTTTTTGCAAAGGGGGCCAGATTTGGTGTGGTAAAAATGTGGGGGGCTACCTTGGCTGATTTACGTAGAACAATATATTTAAACAATTTTTAGCAAGCCCTTTTGTGTGTTACATTTGCTTTATTATTATTTTTTTTATTATTCATAATTTCAACATTCTCGCCTTTGTGGCGTTCTCTTTCGACACTCGGGCTATTGCGAAATACTGCTGCAGTGAAATTAAATTAGCTTCAAGTTGCTATAATTTCTCGCTGCGTATCTTCCTTGTAATGTTGTCGTACATGTCAGCGTGTCTTGTTTGGTAATATCGCATCACATCGAACTCTTTGAAAACAGCCGGACACAGTTGTTGCGTATTGTATTGAAGAAATAGTCCAATATCCACCTATCCTCGAAGCGTCGGCCATCGCAGTCAACTTTTATTTTTAATTGATTGTCCCTATTTTAGAAAATTGAAAGTAAAGGGTCACACGGGGTAATGTTGCTTAGAGTGCTGCTCTTAAAGTTTTTCAAAGTTTCGTGAGAATAGGCTGAGTTTCTGTGGACAAGATAGTTGTAGATATCAGGGTAGCAAATGTCAGGCAGAGACGGCGAAGACAGCAGGTCAAAAAATATCGATTTAGGTATCAAATATGGATCTGGCGAATGGATAGACTGAAGCTTTTCCACATAACGCCTTTTATGCAACGCATCCAATGAGTTTACAGCGTCTGAAAGCACTGAGGCTTCCATGAATTGCACTATAAATTGCACAACAAATTGAAACCATTGAGAATACGGATAAACAATGACGGACAATATGGTGGCCGGATACAGCGACACGTCATTGTGTGACGTTAGTGAGTGGGGTCTATTGCTGATCACCTCTCAGAATTTGCAAAAGAAATGTTCCCTGACCCAAAGATTGCATCGGTAAGTTAATTTTATCAATTGACCTTTTTCATTTATAATTGGACACACTAATGAATTACTTTCAAGTCAAACTGAATTGCGAGCTGAAGTGCAGCCATCAAAAGACATGACAGAAATGGCTAAAGTGCTATATACAATTATAACAAAAGTCACTGTTAATTTTTGTAAGTATGATGTAGCTGAAGATATTCTTCTTTGATTGCACCGGGTTATATGTGACAATATTACCAATAAATTCATATTATTTTAAAAAATGAGTTTTGTTTTTGTTTCATATTGCACGCTGTAGAAAACGTAAGATTAGTCACCAATTTTTAAGGGTATACGTCACTATTTGTAAGATTGCCAACGGCCTCGGGTTGACAGGTATGTTAACCTCACCTCGGGTTGACAGGTATGTTAACATCACATTAAAATTAGTAAGACAATCACGAACAAAAACAGTAAACACTGAATATTCTTCCACTTTTCCTTTCGACTTTAAAAACCACAAATGGGGTTCTGCGTGACAGCACTAGTCATATATTTTGTTTCTTTAAACATTCGAAATGTTATGTCTAATATTTGCGAGACGATTGAGTCAAAAGTCAACCTACTCACCTGACATTTTGGGACTCGATGTTTGCTTGCTCGGCGACGTGCAGATCCTAGGTGCGTTGTTTGCGCCCTTTGTTAGCGGCTAAACTTGGCTAGGCTAACCTAAGCAGGCCTCGAAGTTTCAACGTAGACCCAAACGACTCGAAGCAGAAGCGAGATTGAACGGATTCTTGGCATGTCCGAAAATGTCTGCCACCTTTCAATAGATCACCTTGCGTCGTGTTGACATGAAAAGTGACTTGTCTTCCCAGTAATACTGTTCCAAAGCAATCGGTCGGCAACTCCTCCCCCAGCCACTCAGTCACATCCTCTACGTCATGACGCATGAAGCACTCTTAAAGGCGGTAACACACTAGAAACGTCAACATCGCGTCAACGATCTCGCCGCGATTACGCTTCGAAACGCGGCCGTTAAAGTCAATCAGCCAATACACACCAGTCGCAGTGCGCCCGCGTGTTAGACGCGTCCCAGAAGCGTTAAACGCGACGCACTAGTGTTGTATCGGTCGCGAACGATTCGTTCTTTTTGAACGAATTGTTTGGGTGAACGAGACCGAACTAATCACCATCTGCACTGATTCGTTCAATGAAGTGGGTGCTTGTTCGCTGCGTGGGAGGGCGTTGAGCAAGCGGCAGCGTCTTCTGACATCGCACACGACCAATCAGACGCCAGCCTCATCGCGGGCAGGGGAGGGAGCGGAAATAGAATCAGGGCGTCTGTCACTCACTTCCACGTGTGGCCAATAAGCAGCCAGCGTGCAGGCAGGGGGGCAAGACCGAGTTTTGTCACTCCCCGTTCAGTGACTCGGTCCTCCGGTTCCTGACCTAGCTTGCGGCTAACTTGACTTTCCAGTAATGACTATGCGGTGAACGAGTCAAAAAATGAAAGGAAATGACTTTGTCACATATTTGTTAACATGGAGCCTATCAAATGCTGCTCAAACAGACAAAAACACCACACAAATCTAGCGAGCATGGTTTAGTTTACTACTTTTCTCAACAGACTCGGGACTACCTATGACGACATACTATCAAATTTACAGTAATTTAAAACATGGGTAGCTACGAGGCAAGCAAAAGCTGAGCTGCGGTCGCGTGACGGCAGTGAAGGGGGCAGAGAACTGTCACTATATGGAGGCTTCATGGCAGCGATATTTACCTCATATGTGCACAGAAAAAAAGAATATTTAGTATGATCACCATAATACTGATTTGCAATGAAACTGTATATACATGTCGATTTTTTCCGAGTGTTTTTTTTTTTTTCGTGTCAGAGTGTGTCGGGTGTTGGTTGGTTTGACAAATTATGTCAATCCGTCCATCATGTGCTACTCAAGCGCCCCAAAATAACGCACGCGGACACGGGAAATGTCGCAATATGTCTACATTTTTCTTAACAGACTAATGAGAGTAGAAAGGCGACATCATAAAGAGCAAACAATTATTTCTCGTCAGCATTTGACGATCTGAGATGCGGGGACGACGGGAGCTGACCGGATTATAATACCAGTGCAAAAATTCAATACGATCATCTTAATACCGATTTGCAATTAAACTGGCAAATATCAAAATGTAGTATTGTTTTTATTTCAAAGAAGCACATTTGACAACTTGACTACACTTTAGTTTTAACAATAGTGGGCAAGAATAATAGTGATGAGCATAAAAACAAAAATACAACAGAGCGAGAGGTAAATATGATGTGTTGGTTGTTCCATATTTAGAAATTAAACTATCGATTTATTTTTATTTTCGTGACAGCAAGCATGCTGCGTTGGCTGGTAGCAGCAGCATTGTATATGTGATCAAGAACATGCTAAAGAAAGTCCGTGTGCCCCCGACCCCAAACCCCCACTCCCCCCACAAAAGGAAAATGTTTAACCGTGTCCTGAATCAAAATGCAAGCACGAGCCATGACTTTGAGCCCATAGAACTAGGACAGACGACGCGGAAGTTCTCCCTCGCTTTTGCAGCAGCGGGAGGGAGACGAGGCTGTCTATGTCTCTGTGAAAGCAGAATGATATCGCCTGTCACTCATTTCTGAAACTACGACGAGCGGTCAATGAGGAGCCTGTGTGCAAGAGAGGGAGGGACCAAGCAATGTCACTTCCCGTTCAGTTATACTGCGAAGCGGTCTTTGGTGATTCGTTCGGCAACGTCACTTCCCGTTCACTAAACAAACGATTCATTTGGGCGGGAAGGGAGATGAGCGATGAACGATTCGTTGAACGATTTGTTTGAACGAATCTTTTTACTGAACGAACCGGAATGGATTCGTTTACTCAAGTGAACGACAGATCCCGTCACTACGACGCACGCGAAAAGAAAGGCAAAGTTTGTTTTGTGACGCGAGACGCAGCCCCCCTGCGTCAATACTACTAAGTAGGATCGGGCATGCCGGAAGCCACTCGTGTAAAAATACGGTGGATCCGGTCGATTTTCAAAATAATATGCAATCATAACTTACTATATAAATAAAATAAATTGAAATGAGCTAAAACACCTGTAATTAATACGAATAATACACAAATCCTGCTACACAATTAAATTTATTAACTTCTGCGTGGTGCTTTAACTTGAGAAAAAACATCAATAAAGCTTAGAAATATGTTCATAAGGGAAAAAAATGATTGAGGCATTTAATTTGTAAAATACATGTGTAACCGGATGGGCACTAGGACCTTGGGGGAAACCTTGTGGCCGGAAGTGCCCCAGGGGAACCCTTAAAAAGAGAACTACCAGGAAGGGGCGCTGACTCACTTTTCTTGAGGCAAGCCCACGATTAAGAGAGCAATTCACCACAGGTGCGCTAGCGAGGACGCCAAAGACTGCTGCGTGGGGCGTTCGTGGATCTATACTCACTATAGACATAGCAGAAGGTAATATTTTCTTTTATTTGAAATTGTTGTCACGGTTATTAACTTAATCTGGGCATTTAATTTTAGCATCCAGGCACCTGTTTGGCCTAATCAGCAAAGTGTGTGTTCTCAATTCTTCAAGGAGGTATTTAAGCAATGTATTTTAATGTTGTGTACATGCCTAATGATTATTTCTGCTTAATATAATAGGACCCTGGCCTGTCACTGTTTTTTCCCTTTTCTAATTAGTATTTTAAGAGTTTATGGTTTTTTTATTTTACCGTATATAGTTCATGGGATTGTGCACTTTACAGGGTTTGTGGGGCTGGCGATTGCAGTGTTTTTAACCAAAGTGGCTTATAGGATTGCGGTGTTTTCAAGTGTTGCTTTAATTTAGCCACTGATTATTAAAATGGTTTGTTTTTAAATTATACCAGCCCCATTTAGGAGGATCTTCAGCTCATGCACTTTCCTGTTCTTGTCTTTCGTTTCTTTTATTAAAAATAAATACATTGTTTTGATCCAGTCCTAGCCTCTTGTTCAGTTTATTCGGAACATACCTGCATATATCAAATTATTGTGTCAGTGTGCCACGACACATGTTAAAATCCTTGTCATTGGGATTGCTTTTTGCTTCAGCACATGACTTTTTTCTTCTTTCTTTCAAAAAGAAAGCTGGCCAATACGCGGGGCCTGAAAGGCAAAATGCTGTTTTTTTATTACCTTTAAATACCCGCTATTCTCGCGCGATCTTGCAATCCTCGTGTGAACCGATCAAGCCGCTCCACAGACGCGCTGCTCGTAAAACGCGTCCTATGGAAATTGACGCAGAGAGTCACTGGTGCGTTATCGCGGCGGGATCGTTGACGTGACGTTGACGTTTCTAGTGTATTTGAGCCTTTATAGACCCTACTCACCAACGTCACAGAATAACGTGTCGCTGTATCCGGTCGCTATATTGTCAGTCATTGTTTATCCATATTCTCAATGGTTTTAATTTGTCGTGCAATTTATAGTGCAATTCATGGAAGCCCTGGTGCTTTCAGACGCTGTAAACTCATTGGATGCGTTGCATAAAAGGCGTTATGTGGAAAAGCTTCAGTCTATCCATTCGCCAGATCTATATTTGATGCCTTAAAATCGGTATTTTTCGACCCGCTGTCTTCGCCCTCTCTGCCTGACATCTGCTACCCTGATATCTACAACTATCTTGTCCACACAAAATCAGCCTATTCTCACGAAACTTTGAAAAACTTTAAGAGCAGCACTCTAAGCAACATTACCCCGTGTGACCCTTTACTTTAAATTTTCTAAAATGGCGACAATCAATAATAAAAAAAACTTGACTGCGATGGCCAACGCTTCAAGGATAGGTGGATATTGGACTGTTTCTTCAATAAAACACGCAACAACTGTGTTGGCCTCATTTGCAAAGAGACAGTCGCTGTTTTCAAAGAGTTCGATGTGACGCGATAATGATATTACCGAACAAGACACGCTGACATGTACGACAACATTACAGGGAAGATACGCAGCAAGAAATTATAGCAACTTGAAGCTAGTTTAATTTCACAGCAGCATTATATCGCAAGAGCCCGAGTGTCGAAAGAGAACGCCACAAAGACGAGACTGTTGAAATTATGAATTAAAAAAAATAATAATACAGGAAATGTGACACACAGAAGGGCTTGCTAAAATTTGTTTAAATATATTGTTCTATGTAAATCAGCCAAGGTAGGCCCCCGCATTTTTACCACACCAAATCTGGCCCCCTTTGCAAAAGGTTTAGACACACCTGTTTAACTGATGATCCATAGACGAGGCCAGCTTCTTTCACTTGGTACCAGCTAAATATTATTCAAAATGTAATGATGGCGGAAGAAATAAGCATCTTGAATTTGAAACTGTATGTTGTCGGCGATTAGCCTCGCAATGATCTTAATTGTGGTTGTCAGCCCAAAACCCTCAAAATATATATTAAATGCATCTTACCAGATATAAAACAACTACTACATACTCTGTGGTAATCGTTTGGAGCCCAGTTTTCTCGTCGAATTGCAGCAGTCCATCTTGCTCTCCTCTCCGGGTCTCTCGGAATACGGTAGAACTTCAAGTCTCTCCGTCTATCTTCTCTGTTACTGCAACCAACCGCCACACACGCCTTCACCATTTTGATTATTAATGTTAACAAGCAGAAAAACACGCCATAATAGGAGGAATTTACGTAGCGGTAATGCGTCAACACGACGAGTTGACGGACAATATGGCACGGAGGCGTGGTTGTGACGTAATGTGAGTAGGGTCTATACCAGAGCCGTATAAAACTGCGGTCAAGCCACCCTCCGCTCGTTAAAACGAAGTCGAGCTAGCACTGCTGTCAAGCCACCCTCCGCTTGTTAAAACGAAGTCGAGCTAGCACTGCTGTCAAGCCAACCTCCACTCGTTAAAACGAAGTCAAGCTAGCCGCCCCTCATTTGGATCATTGTTTGCATTGTGTGCATTACGGTAATGCAACGCGCTGGCTTCCTAATGGTGCAACGTGCTGGATGCATAATGGAACGCGGTGGCTTCACAGCGCAAGTCCCTTTATTGAAAAAAATAAATATGAATAAATAAAAAACGGGAAGCCATCCAAGAACGGGTCCACTTGAGATAGGCACTCACGCACCCCTAGACCCAAACTAAAGTATTATGATATAAAAATAATTTAGGAATTCAGAGTAGTACTCCTTAGAAAATTGCTAATTATTTCTGTCATTTTTCCTTATTTCAAATATTAATTTAAAAAAATCTAGTTGATATCCCGGGACGGTTCCACTTCTGAGGTAGACTAGACTACCCCAAGTATTGAACTAAAGTACTCTGATAAAATTCTGATGTATCGTTTCAAAATTAAAGTACTTTGAAAAATGCACATTTTTGCTGTCATTTCACCTGATTTCAAAAATTCATTTAAAAAAAATCTGGTAGATATCCCGGGACCGTTCCACTTCTGAGGTAAACTAGACTACCCCAAGTATTGAACTAAAGTACTCTGATAAAATTCTGATGTATCATTTCAAAATAAAAGTACTTTGAAAAATGCACATTTTTTTCTTTCATTTCGCCTGATTTTAAAAAATCATTTAAAAAATCTGGTTGATGTCCCGGGACGGTTCCACTTCTGAGGTATACTACACGACCCCAGGTATCGAACTAAAGTACTCTGATAAAATTCTGATGTGTCATTTCAAAATAAAGGTACTTTGAAAATTGCCCATTTTTGCTTTCATTTCGCCTGATTTCAAAAATCGATTTAAAAACATCTGGTAGATATCCTGGGACCATTTCACTTCTGATGTATACTAGGTGACCCCAAGACTCGAACTAAAGTACTCTGATAAAATTCTGATGTATCATTTCAAAATAAAAGTACTTTGAGAATTGCCCATTTTTGCAGTCATTTCACCTGATTTCAAAAATTCATTAAAAAAAAATCTGGTTGATATCCCGGGACAGTTACACTTCTGAGGTATACTACACGACCCCAAGACTCGAACTAAAGTACTCTGATAAAATTCTGATTTATCGTTTCAAAATAAAAGTACTCTGAAAATTGCCTATTTTTGCTGTCATTTCGCCTGATTTAAAAAATTAATTTAAAAAAATCTGGTAAATATCCCGGGACCGTTCTACTTCTGAGGTATACTGGAGGATCCCAAAACTTGAACTAAAGTACTCTGACAAAATTCTGATGTATCATTTCAAAATAAAAGTACTTTGAAAATTGCCCATTTTTGCTGTAATTTCGCCTGATTTCAAAAATTCATTTTAAACAATCTGGTTGATATCCCGGGACGCTTCCACTTCTGAGGTATACTAGACTACCCCAAGTATCGAACTATACTTTATAATATAAAAATATAATATAATAAATAAATAATAATAATAATAATAATATAAAATATATATATAGTCATTGGATCTATCTAAGAGCAGTCAAAATAAAAATATCATTGGGTGTCATGTTATGTTGGGTGGGAACTTTAGACAAGGATAAATTCATAAATTGCTGTCTTTTATATTTGACGCGTTTAAATTAAAATTCAGAACACATCATTTACCACTGAAATACCATGTTTTTTTTTTTTTTTTTTTTTTTAATTCATTCATCTTCTTTGCCGGTTATCCTTACAAGGGCTGCTGTGTGATGTAGCCTACACAATAAAAAACAGAATGTCAGTTTAACTTAGTTAAATTAACTCTGTTTCAGATAACATTTCGTCCCACTCAAAATTAGAGTAAAATTTACTCTATGACCAGTGTCAACATTTCAGTCATTTTGACTCGATTTAATGTCAAAATTAACTATCGAATGTGTAAAAATAATTAACACTGTGGCTTTTTTACACTGCTAAGAGTAATTGATTACACTTTATAGAGCAACATTTACTCTAAATTTAGTTTAAATATAACACTATAATGTGTAATAAATTTTAATTTTTATTTCTCTTCAGTGTTATTTAATAGTAGTAATAATTGATCATTTAAATACATTTATATATTACTTTCGTCCAACCAATAAAATGGTAAAAAAATGCAAATATACAAGGTTTCAGTAACAGCTTTTTTTAATGTACTATTACCTACAAATTCCATTAATATCATATATTACTGATAAGCAAATTTACTTTTAGCAGATTTGCTGCCTGACACACTTCTTTCTTCTGCAGTTTTTCTTTGAATGGTCTTCAACCGCCATGCAAGGTATCCTGAACCACTCTCTGGATCATTGTAATGTTCCTGTGTAATCACATAGATGCAGACCTACTTACTGTACTGTACCATCAACATTTCTGAGGGAAATTATGTGTTTAGTATTGCAACTTTTTCACTTACATATCCGTGTTGTGAATATGGGTCTTCCAGATATGGAAATATGGCAACTATCCCTCGCGCGTACATTACTCTAACACTTTTAGGGAGAGATGCCCTGAATAAAATGAATTTAATGATGACCGTCACTCAATTGACATTGAAAATAACAATTAAATATAATCCAATACTAAATGTTTCTCCATAGCTTCCATTAATGATTCTTACCCATGTGCGTCTGTCATCTCAGCAGTAAGTATGTTTATCATCAGTCTTCTGGTTGCATCTGTCAGAGATTTGTTTTTTGCATACTCTTGCATGATGCGGTCACCGCCAGGTTTTGATGTGAGAATTTTTTCTATCAACTAAAATTGAAAAAAATAAATAAAAGAACATTTTAGACAAAAAGTGACATTGGAAAATTGTTGTAACAGAGTTCCACATTAAATGGTTCAACATTCAGATAAAACCACTCACTGTTCTTGCTTCATAATTTATATGGCATGGCCTTTTAGCTTGACTTCCTTCAGAAGTGGATGCTTTTTCAGTAGGGTCGCACATTGTAAAGTTCAAAATAATAGTGTCATCAGATGCTGCGGATGATGATGACTGAGAGGCACCTGTGTGTTAAGAATATTGTCACGAGTGGGTGGAATGGAGGACGCAAATGCAGGGGAAACGAGGAGGCGAGGCAGGGTGAACTCAAAATGGTTTTAATAACAAACAAATAAACCAGGAACAAGGGCTTGGACGGAGATAGAAATACTGGGATAAACATGAAATTGACAATGACCCAACAAGAGGTGAACACGAACAAGGAGAATAAATAAATAAAACAGACAAGGGGTAACGAGACAATGACACACAGGTGGGTGATACAAGAGGCAGCAGATTGGTGGATACACAGGGAACAGGACACAACAGGTAAAATCAATGGTCAATCACATGGACAAGAAACACTAGGGCAAAACCTAACACAACATGACATGACAAAGATGACAAATAAGAATGACCCAGAAGCATTATTTAGAACTGTTAATGCCCCTGTTCCAACCTTTACGTTTAATATGAACATATATATGAATGGTGAGTGACTACCAGGTTGTTCATCATTGCTCAGTTTTACTCGGAAGATTCCTGGGGACTCCTTCACTAGTTCTTCAAACACCTCTGCGTCAACTTCGGTGTCTGTCAGGTCAAAAATCTTGAGCTGACTGCCTTCTGCTATGTTAAATTTCAGGCACACTGATTCAATAGGAAGAAAAAGAGAAACGGAAAAATGACGTGCATTTACTCCTGATGAGAATCATGAAGTTAACTAGAAATAGTGAACCTATGTCTTCACAAAATGTTAAGTCTAATCTGAAGTAAAGAGGACATGTTCATTCATTCGAAGGCACAACAGAAACAATAACTAAGACAAATCAAATGGTGTTTAAATGAGGAATTACTATATGTTTTGACTACAAAATTATAAGACCGTTTCATCAAACTAACCTTCTTTTAAAAAGGCTTCAAATGTTAGGTCAGACAGCCTGACATATTTCTGTTCCCTTCCAAAAACCACACGCAGCAGCATATTCTGTTCAAATGAACAAAGGGGAAAAAATAAGAAACAAGATAGTACTTATAACCAGTGTTGTTAATCTTACTGAAAAAAAGTAATTAATTATAGTTACAAATTACTTCTCCCAAAAAGTAATTGCGTTAGTAACTCAATTACCTGAATGTAAGAGTAATTAGTTCCTTGGCAAAGTAATTGGTGATAATTACTTTTTTTTTTTTTCCTCAAAAAAAAAAAAAAAAAAAAAAAAACATTGGCCACACTATGTGAAGTTTTTTGTGAAGGTTTTTGGTACAATTGGCCCGAGCCCAATTCTTTACCCTAATTTACCCTTTACCCTGAATCAACTGTTAAAAGTTGTTAAAATTGCTCACATTATTGCATTTGTTCCCTTCTCTCTACTTTCGACATATGAAAGTTTTAAAACTGTTTCATCATTTAAAGATAGATTCAAGTCAAGATTTTGCCGATTTAGAAGTATTTTAGATAAAAAGTTACTTAGGTTCGCTAGGAAGGTTCTCTACAACAGAGCCGTCCTAAAAAGTCTACTGCTTTAAGATGGCGGCTGTCTACTAACGCATTTAGTGCCATGCAGTGTTGTTAATTTTACTTTAAAAAAGTAATTAATTACAGTTACAAATTACTTCTCCCAAAAAGTAATTGCTTTAGTAACTCAGTTACCTGAATGTAAGAGTAATTAGTTACTTGGCAAAGTAACTAGTGACTTTTTTTTTTTTTTCTCCACAAAAAAAAAAAAAAAAAAAAAAAACAGGTCACACAATGTGAAGCTTAAAGGGCTTGGGGGACAATTGGCCCAAGCCCAGTTCTTTACCCTCCACTTAACTAGACACAAGGGTATTGCGATAACTAGCTAGTAACCTTTGCTATGTGTGGAAGTCATTTAAAGTTGTGAATCAATCGTTAAAGTTGTTAAAATTTCTCCCGTTATTGCATTAGTTCCCATCTGTCTACTTTAAACATGTGTAAGTTTTAAAATTGTTTCATCATTTAAAGATAGATTTAAGTTAAGATTTTGCCGATTTAGGAGCATTTTAGATAAAAAAAAAATTACTTAGGTTCGCTAGGAAGGATCTCTACATCAGGGCCTTCCTGAGAGGTCTACTGCTTTAAGATGGCGGCTGTTTACAAACGCATGTAGTCCTTAAAACATGTTGGCAATGCAGCAGTGTCTGTCATATGCATCTAGATCTATAATATGATATCTACCGTGTCATGTGGGCGTAGTTTGTCGGCTATGGCTGCAGTCAGGTATTATTGGAGCCATCTAGCATCGCGGTTGCAACGGCGTCTTCCCCACTCCTGCTCTGCTCTCGTCCCCGAGATATTCAACCAACTTAGTAACGCATAGTAACGCACGCCTTTCCCGCCTCAGTAACGGTAACGGCGTTGCCAAGATGAGAAAAGTAATTAATTAGATTACTAATTACTGAAAAAAATAACGCCGTTAGTAACGCCGTTATATTGTAACGCCGTTATTAACAACACTGCTTATAACAGTGTTGTCCGTTAATTTGCTTTAAAAATTGTTTTTTAAAAAAAATATTATATGGAAACATTACTTAAAACACTAGAACTACCAGGGGTATTGGAACTTCCTAAAATTACCAAGGGTGTCCCATTTTGGGACACCCTGGGATCCGCCCCCAAGCCGAGCCCATCTCATTTCTACCCCTTGGCCCACCTCCTGGCCCACCCCTTGGCCCACCCCTCGGCCCACCCACCCCTCGGCCCACCCCTCTGCCCACCCCTCGGCCCACCCCTTGGCCCTTCAAACGAAGCAATAAGGAGGGCTTGAAACCATCAGCCCTAAGAATTGGGACACCTCTTTTGCAAGTAAAGAGAAAGCAGCCTACTCAAGAAAGTTTTCCCCCAACCACCTCCTCTGCTAATGGCTCAATTTACGAGCAAAGACAAGGCAGCAAAGCAGCAAATAAAACTCCATACAAAGCAGCCTCACTCTGGAAGGATTCGCCCTTACTTTTGCATTCAAACAGATTTTGCTTTCGCTCAAGTGACTTTTGTTTTTGATTGAAAATATATATTTTGATTGAAGGAACTTTTTGGGGGGGACTGACTAAGAAATAAACAAATCTACCAACAAATTTATCATTCAACAGTAGGCTTTGAAAGCTGTGATTGATTTTAACAAAATATAAAAACATATCAAAAGCCAAACAAATACAACAATTTCTTTGGCAGTCTTTATTTTGAGGCAACTTTTGCATTCAAACATTTTGCTTTCCTTCAAGTGACTTTTGTCACGCAAATGTTGCACTGTGTGAAAGGCTGCTATTGTGTGTAAAAAAAAAAAAGAGAAAGCCCTGGTGTCATTCAAAGCACTAACTCAGGGGTCCCCCAAACTACGGCCCACGGGCCACATTTGGTCCAGCCCCCTGAACAAAAATAAATAAATAAATAAATAAATAAAAAATTTGTAAAAAAAAAAATATATATATATATATATATATATATATATATATATATATATATATATATATATTATATTATATTTTTTTCCCAATAGTATTATTTATTTCCTGGCTTTTTTTCTGTGAAGAACCCAGAGAGGGTTATTTGGTTATTATCTATTATATTATATTATATTATATTATATTAAGCAAAGCAAGGCAAAGCAAACAAAACAAACACTTGTAACAAACGTAAGGGTCCACAACACATGCACATAGATGTGGAGCACTAGTTCAGTTTAATTTAGTTTGGTTTCAAATTCAATGTAATATTTACACCATTGTATGAAACCTGAATGATAGTTAGTTTCTGAACCAAGAGTGGTATTTACTAGTCCTGCATATTTTATCCAGCCATTTCATGGGATGTGCTTTTCTTGTTACCACTGTTGCTTGGTGTGCTTTGTTGTAGTATTTCTGAATATCTATGGATATAAATGTATATCCACAGCAAATTGTTAACTGATCTTTTCAAAAATGTTTTTTAACATGTAGAGGGTATTCAAACAAATACATCCGAATGAATTAGAATTATTATACTACTGTTAAAAAATCCTCAGAACTTTAGCAGTTTATTGTCAAGTAAGAAGTAACAGTGTTTGAAATAGAGCCTAGTTCGGGCCTAAAAAATCCAGCCCGACCCGACACGGCCCGCTGGTATTGAGGCCCGACCCGGCCCGAGCTCGATCACTTAACTAGATTTGCAGGCCCGAGCCCGAAAAACCCGACTTTTTTTTTTTTTTTTTTTTTTTTTTTTGAGTGACGCGGAAAAAACGCAGCAGCAGCAATTTATTTTCATTTCTTCGAGTTGGCAGAAAAAAACGCAAGTTTTCTTAATGTTTAAATAATCTACATATATTTTTTAGAATTATCAAAGCATTCACACAACGAAATAACGCTGGGAAAGTTTGTTAAACATATTTCTGAGTGTGTGGGATATTGTTCCCACATGGACGCGCCTCTCTGACAAGGAAATGAAAATGAGGGCGGCGGCTCGGCCATGCACAAACGGTACAGCGGGAGGACAAGAATAAAAAGCGGCCGGCGCCACGGCGTTCATGCACACGCACAAGCAGAAGCGCAATACAGAGATCCTGCTCTCCATTTTTTTTTTTTTTTTTTAAATAATTTATTAGTCCGGCATGGCGGCCCGACCCGAACTGACCCGAACGTGAATGCTTAAAATGTGGGTTCGGGTTCGGGCACAAAATCTAACCTCTAGTTTGAAAGTAGCATGGCGCCCATCCCCCATTCACTGATAATGGCCGAACATTTCCCTCCCACCCCCTTCCACAGCGAACGGCTGAATTGCTAGTAAAGAAAAAGTAGCCTGACTTGGAAAGGTTTTGCCCTTACTTTTGCATTCAAACACATTTTGCTTTGTTTTCAAGTGACTTTTTCTCGATTGAAAATATATATTTTGATTGAAGGAATTTTTTGGGGGGCGCTTGACCAAGAAATAAACAAATCTAGCTACTAATTTATCAACCTCAAAGCTGTGAGTGATTCTAAAAAAATATAAAAACATATCAAAAGCAAAATAAAGATTCCAACACAAGAATATTTTTGTCTGTCTTTATTTTGGGGCAACGTTTGCATTCAAACCAATTTTGCTTTAACTACTGTTACAAAATCCTCAGAAGTTTAGCAGTTTATTGTCAAGTAAGAAGTAACAGTGTCTGAAAGTAGCATGACGCCCATCCCCAATTCACTGACAATGGCTGAACATTTCCCCCCAACCCCCATCCACAGCGAACGGCTGAATTGCAAGGTAAAGAAAAAGCAGCCTGACTTGCAAAGGTTTCGCTCTTACTTTTGCATTCCAAAAACATTTTGCTTTGCTTTCAAGTGATTTTTTTTCTCTCGATTGAAAATATATATTTTGATTGAAGGAACTTTTTTTTTGGCTTGACCAAGAAATAAACAAATCTAGCTACAAATGTATCAACCTCAAAGCTGTGAGTGATTCTAATAAAATATAAAAACATATCAAAAGCAAAATAAAGATACCCACACAAGAATTTTTTTGTCTGTCTTTATTTTGAGGCAACGTTTGCATTCAAACCAATTTTGCTTTAACTACTGTTAAAAAATCCTCAGAAGTTTAGAAGTTTATTGTCAAGTAAGAAGTAACAGTGTTTGAAAGGAGCATGGCGCCCATCCCCCATTCGCTGACAATGGCTGGACATTTCCCACCAACCACCATCCACAGCGAACGGCTGAATTGCAAGTAAAGAAACAGCAGCCTGACTTGCAAAGGTTTCGCTCTTACTTTTGCATTCCAAAAACATTTTGCTTTGCTTTCAAGTGATTTTTTTTTTCTCGATTGAAAATATATATTTTGATTGAAGGAACTTTTTTTTTGGATTGACCAAGAAATAAACAAATCTAGCTACAAATGTATCAACCTCAAAGAAATAAAAAAATCACTGGAATGTAAGAAAAATGAGTTTGAATGCTAGAGTTGCCTCAAAATAGAGATAGACCAAAAACTAAATTGTTGTGTTTGCTACATTTCTTTTGCTTTTGATAAGTCTTTCATGAGAATCATTCCCAGCTTTCAGAGCTTACTTTAGTTTGATAAAGTTGTATGAGGTTTTCATTCTTTTTTGTTCAATCCAGAAACAAATTGCTTCAAGCAAAATAAATATTTTCAATTGAAATAAAAAAGTCACTGGAATGTAAGCAAAATGAGTTTGAATGCTAGAGTTGCTTCAAAATAGGGATGGATAAAACTAAATTGTTGTGTTTGCTACATTTTTTTGCTTTTGATAAGTCTTTCATGAGAATCAATCTCAGCTCTCAGAGCTTACTTTAGTTTGATAAAGTTGTATGAGGTTTTCATTCTTTTTTGTTCAATCCAGAAACAAATTGCTTCAAGCAAAATAAATATTTTCAATTGAAATAAAAAAGTCACTGGAATGTAAGCAAAATGAGTTTGAATGCTAGAGTTGCTTCAAAATAGGGATGGACAAAACTAAATTGTTGTGTTTGCTACATTTCTTTTGCTTTTGATAAGTCTTTCATGAGAATCATTCCCAGCTTTCAGAGCTTACTTTAGTTTGATAAAGTTGTATGAGGTTTTCAGTCTTTTTTGTTCAATCCAGAAACAAATTGCTTCAAGCAAAATAAATATTTTCAATTGAAATAAAAAAGTCACTGGAATGTAAGCAAAATGAGTTTGAATGCTAGAGTTGCCTCAAAATAGAGATAGACCAAAAACTAAATTGTTGTGTTTGCTACATTTCTTTTGCTTTTGATAAGTCTTTCATGAGAATCATGAGAAGCGCCGGGAGCCCCTCACGCCCAGTCCCAGCAAAAGAGCCAAGTGTCAAGTTAGAGCTGAATGCTCACGGAACTCTGCAACCAGCAGATGTGTTCACTGCTACAGGTACACCTGTGGCAAATGCAAGAAGGAGACAGCAACGGAGTGCCAACCCTGTTATGACAGCCCAGACAGAATACGCCACCACCACCGCTGAGACACCATGTATTTTGCACGATGACTATAATGAAACAACAAAAGTCACTTGAATGAAAACAAAATTGGTTTGAATGCAAACGCCTCAAAATACAGACAAAAAAATTCTCGTGTGGGTATCTTTGTTTTGCTTTTGATATGTTTTTATATTTTATTAGAATCACTCACAGCTTTGAGGTTGATACATTTGTAGCTAGATTTGTTTATTTCTTGGTCAATCCAAAAAAAAAAGTTCCTTCAATCAAAATATATATTTTCAATCGAGAAAAAAAAAATCACTTGAAAGCAAAGCAAAATGTTTTTGGAATGCAAAAGTAAGAGCGAAACCTTTGCAAGTCAGGCTGCTGTTTCTTTACTTGCAATTCAGCCGTTCGCTGTGGATGGGGGTTGGTGGGAAATGTCCAGCCATTGTCAGCGAATGGGGGATGGGCGCCATGCTACTTTCAAACACTGTTACTTCTTACTTGACAATAAACTGCTAAACTTCTGAGGATTTTTTAACAGTAGTTAAAGCAAAATTGGTTTGAATGCAAACGTTGCCTCAAAATAAAGACAGACAAAAAAATTCTTGTGTGGGTATCTTTATTTTGCTTTTGATATGTTTTTATATTTTATTAGAATCACTCACAGCTTTGAGGTTGATACATTTGTAGCTAGATTTGTTTATTTCATGGTCAATCCAAAAAAAAAAGTTCCTTCAATCAAAATATATATTTTCAATCGAGAAAAAAAAATCACTTGAAAGCAAAGCAAAATGTTTTTGGAATGCAAAAGTAAGAGCGAAACCTTTGCAAGTCAGGCTGCTGTTTCTTTACTTGCAATTCAGCCGTTCGCTGTGGATGGGGGTTGGTGGGAAATGTCCAGCCATTGTCAGTGAATGGGGGATGGGCGCCATGCTACTTTCAAACACTGTTACTTCTTACTTGACAATAAACTGCTAAACTTCTGAGGATTTTTTAACAGTAGTTAAAGCAAAATTGGTTTGAATGCAAACGTTGCCTCAAAATAAAGACAGACAAAAAAATTCTTGTGTGGGTATCTTTATTTTGTTTTTGATATGTTTTTATATTTTATTAGAATCACTCACAGCTTTGAGGTTGATACATTTGTAGCTAGATTTGTTTATTTCTTGGTCAAGCCAAAAAAAAAGTTCCTTCAATCAAAATATATATTTTCAATCGAGAGGAAAAAAAATCACTTGAAAGCAAAGCAAAATGTTTTTGGAATGCAAAAGTAAGAGCGAAACCCTTGCAAGTCAGGCTGCTTTTTCTTTACCTTGCAATTCAGCCGTTCGCTGTGGATGGGGGTTGGGGGGAAATGTTCAGCCATTGTCAGTGAATTGGGGATGGGCGTCATGCTACTTTCAGACACTGTTACTTCTTACTTGACAATAAACTGCTAAACTTCTGAGGATTTTTTAACAGTAGTTAAAGCAAAATTGGTTTGAATGCAAACGTTGCCCCAAAATAAAGACAGACAAAAATATTCTTGTGTTGGAATCTTTATTTTGCTTTTGATATGTTTTTATATTTTTTTAGAATCACTCACAGCTTTGAGGTTGATAAATTAGTAGCTAGATTTGTTTATTTCTTGGTCAAGCGCCCCCCAAAAAATTCCTTCAATCAAAATATATATTTTCAATCGAGAAAAAGTCACTTGAAAACAAAGCAAAATGTGTTTGAATGCAAAAGTAAGGGCAAAACCTTTCCAAGTCAGGCTACTTTTTCTTTACTAGCAATTCAGCCGTTCGCTGTGGAAGGGGGTGGGAGGGAAATGTTCGGCCATTATCAGTGAATGGGGGATGGGCGCCATGCTACTTTCAAACTAGAGGTTAGATTTTGTGCCCGAACCCGAACCGACCCGACCCGACATTTGGTCGGGCCCACATTTTAAGCATTCACGTTCGGGTCAGTTCGGGTCGGGCCGCCATGCCGGACTAATAAATTATTTAAAAAAAAAAAAAAAAAATGGAGAGCAGGATCTCTGTATTGCGCTTCTGCTTGTGCGTGTGCATGAACGCCGTGGCGCCGGCCGCTTTTTATTCTTGTCCTCCCGCTGTACCGTTTGTGCATGGCCGAGCCGCCGCCCTCATTTTCATTTCCTTGTCAGAGAGGCGCGTCCATGTGAGAACAATATCCCACACACTCAGAAATATGTTTAACAAACTTTCCCAGCGTTATTTTGTTGTGTGAATGCTTTGATAATTCTCAAAAAAAATATGTAGATTATTTAAACATTAAGAAAACTTGCGTTTTTTTTCTGCCAACTTGAAGAAATGAAAATAAATTGCTCCTGCTGCGTTTTTTTCCGCGTCACTCAAAAAAAAAAAAAAATAAAATAAAATAAAAAATGGAGAGCAGGCTATCTGTATTGTGCTTTTGCTTGTGCGTGTGCACGAACGGGGTGGCGCCGGCCGCTCTTTATTCTTGTCCTCCCGCGGCCGTTTGCGCATGGCCGAGCCGCCGCCCTCATTTTCATTTCCTTGTCAGAGAGGCGCGTCCATGTGAGAACAATATCCCACACACTCAGAAATATGTTTAACAAACTTTCCCAGCGTTATTTCGTTGTGTGAATGCTTTGATAATTCTAAAAAAAATATGTAGATTATTTAAACATTAAGAAAACTTGCGTTTTTTTCTGCCAACTCGGAGAAATGAAAATAAATTGCTGCTGCTGCGTTTTTTCCGCGTCACTCAAAAAAAAAAAAAAAAAAAAAAAAAAAAAAAGGCGGGTTTTTCGGGCTCGGGCCTGCAAATCTAGTTAAGTGATCGAGCTCGGGCCGGGTCGGGCCTCAATACCAGCGGGCCGTGTCGGGTCGGGCTGGATTTTTTAGGCCCGAACTAGGCTCTAGTCCCAATTCTTAGGGCTGATGGTTTCAAGCCCTCCTTATTGCTTCGTTTGAAGGGCCAAGGGGTGGGCCGAGGGGTGGGCAGAGGGGTGGGCCGAGGGGTGGGTGGGCCGAGGGGTGGGCCAAGGGGTGGGCCAAGGGGCGGGCCAAGGGGTGGGCCAGGAGGTGGGCCAAGGGGTAGAAATGAGATGGGCTTGGTGGAGGATCTCCTTATAAGGCTGTCCCAAAATGGGACACCCTTGGGGATGATCCTAGGTTGTCCCAAAATGGGACACCTGTGGTAATTCTAGTGTTAAAAGTAGCTACTACAGTATGGAGACCGATTACAGGATGGTTACTAGTTCCGAATATTACCCATTTCTTCCAGAAGTTTCTTTGCCTAGCGTGGAAGGTATTAACATACAAATAAGCAGTAGTTAATTACCTTGGTCTTTCTGAAGGAAAGAACAAGGTTATGTTATTCTACAACTTTATTACCTTGGTCTTTCCAAAGGAAAGAACAAGGTTATGTTATTCTACAACTTTATTATTACCTTGGTCTTTCCAAGGGAAAGAACAAGGTTATGTTGTTGTACAACTTTATCGTACTTATTTTTATTATTATTTTTAATTTTATTATTACCTTGGTCTTTCCGAAGGAAAGAACAAGGTCATGTTGTTGTAAAACTTTATTGTTCTTATTACCTTGGTCTTTCCAAGGGAAAGAACAAGGTTATGTTGTTGTACAACTTTATTGTACTTTTTATTATTATTACCTTGGTCTTTCCAAGGGAAAGAACAAGGTTATGTTGTTGTACAACTTTATTGTACTTTTTTTTATTACCTTGGTCTTTCTGAAAGAAAGAACAAGGTTATGTTATTCTACAACTTTATTACCTTGGTCTTTCCAAGGGAAAGAACAAGGTAATGCTGTTCTGCAACTTTATCGTACTTATTACCTTGGTCTTTCCAAGGGAAAGAACAAGGTAATGCTGTTCTGCAACTTTATCGTACTTATTTTTATTATTATTATTATTCATCTTATTCTCCGCGTTTTTTCGGCGCGCCGCACAGCCCGAACCGCTGCACCGATCGGCACCGTTCGGATATCGAAACGTCCGGAATTTTTGCGCGACGATGGCTTTTTTAAAAAGGGCCCCGAAAAATTTTCCGTTTTCCCGCAAACGGCAATTTTCCAGATTTTTTTTTTTTTTTCAAAATGTATCTAGTCCTACAATTTTTGACCAAATCACATAATTTGGGTATCAAAAATTCCGGGACGGTGAGGGGCATAAAAGTTGTATACAGAATTTGGTAAAAATTTACGGTTCCCCGGTAATTTGCCAAAAACTATCCCATTCATTTCTAATGGGAAAATTTCCCATTCATTTCAATGGGATTTCTATGGAATTTACATTGCATTGATGCCATTGACGGCCATGCATGTCGAATCTACTGATGCCAATGTACTTGGATTCTATTGACTATATGGATGTCGATGCCATTGACGGCCATGGACGTCCAAAATTTTTCCCATTCATTTTCAATGGGGAAAAAACTACATTTCCCCAAATCAACAGAAAACTAGAAACTGCAATTTCGGGAGAAATTACACCTTGGTCTTTCCTCTGTGGAGATACAAATCTTAGCCCCACTCAGGTCTATCAATAGAATGGACCATAATGCCAGTCAATGGCACTAAACAAAGTAAAAGCCATTAGAAAAGATTGGGAGAATTGGACGTCCATGGCCGTCAATGGCGGCACCCTTCATAAGCGTCAATGGAATTGGAGAAGTTTGGGGGACACGTCCTATTGATATCTGGTCATTTTTTGTTGATTTGGGGAAAAAAAAAAAATTCCCATTGAAAATGAATGGGAAAAATTTTGGACGTCCATGGACGTCAATGGTATCAACTTACATAAGCGTCAATGGAATCCAAGTACATTGGCATCAATAGAATGAACAAACATGAAGAAATGCCATTGGAAATGAATGGGAAGTTTGGACGTCCATGGACGTCAATGGCATCACCCTCCATAAGCGCCAATCCAATCGGGGACATTTGGGGGACACGTCCTATTGATATCTGGTCATTTTTTGTTGATTTGGGGAAAAAAAAAAAATTCCCATTGAAAATGAATGGGAAAAATTTTGGACGTCCATGGACGTCAATGGTATCAACTTACATAAGCGTCAATGGAATCCAAGTACATTGGCATCAATAGAATGAACAAACATGAAGAAATGCCATTGGAAATGAATGGGAAGTTTGGACGTCCATGAACGTCAATGGCATCACCCTCCATAAGCGGCAATGCAATCGGGGACATTTGGGGGACACGTCCTAATGATGTCTAGTCATTTTCTGTTGATTTGGGGAAAAAAAAAAAATTCCCATTGAAAATGAATGGGAAAAATTTTGGACGTCCATGGACGTCAATGGTATCAACTTACATAAGCGTCAATGGAATCCAAGTACATTGGCATCAATAGAATGAACAAACATGAAGAAATGCCATTGGGATTTAATGGGAAGTTTGGACGTCCGTGAACGTCAATGGAATCACCCTCCATAAGCAGCAATGCAATCGGGGACATTTGGGGGCCACGTCCTATTGATATCTAGTCATTTTCTGTTGATTTGGGGAAAAAAAAAATTTTCCCATTGAAAATGAATGGGAAAAATTTTGGACGTCCATGGACGTCAATGGCAGCACCCCCCATAAGCGTCAATGGAGTTGGAGACGTTTGGGGTATACGTCCTATTGATATCTGGTCATTTTCTGTTGATTTGGAGAAATTTAGTTTTTTCCCCATTGAAAATGATTGGGAAAAATTTTGGACGTCCATGGAAGTCAATGGCGGCACCCTTCATAAGCGTCAATGGAATTGGGGAAGTTTGGGGGACACGTCCTATTGATATCTGGTCATTTTCTGTTGATTTGGGGAAATTTTGTTTTTTCCCCATTGAAAATGAATGGGAAGAATTTTGGACGTCCATGGCCGTCAATGGCATCGACATCCATATAGTCAATAGAATCCAAGTACATTGGCATCAATAGATTTGACATGCATGGCCGTCAATGGCATCAATGCAATGTAAATTCCAATGAAATCCCATTGTAAGTGAATGGGAACTTTTCCCATTAGAAATGAATGGGAGAGTTTTTGGCAAATTTCCGAGGAAGCGTAATTTTTTTCCAAATTCTGTATACAACTTTTATGCCCCTCACCGTCCCGGAATTTTTGATGCCCAAATTATGTGATTTGGTCAAAAATTGTAGGACTAGATACATTTTGAAACTTTTTTTTTTTTCACGGAAAATTGCCGTTTACGGACGAACGGAAAAATTTTCGGGGCTATTTGTAAAGTTTCCTGTGTCACGCGAAAATTCCGGTCGTGCCGATACTTGAACGGTGCCGATCGGTCAAACGGTTCGGGCTGTGAAGCGCGCATTTTTTTTCCATTCAAAATGAATAGGAAAGTTTTTGGCAAATTTCCGGGGAACCGTAAATTTTTGCCAAATTCTGTATACAACTTTTATGCCCCTCACCGTCCCGGAATTTTTGATACCCAAATTACGTGATTTGGTCAAAAATTGTAGGACTAGATACATTTTGAAACTTTTTTTTTTTTTCGGAAAATTGCCGTTTACGGGCGAACGGAAAATTTTTCGGGGCCGTTTGAAAAATTCCCATCGTCGCGCGAAAATTCCGGTCGTGCCGATACTTGAACGGTACCGATCGGAGCTACGGTTTGGGCTGCGCGGCGCGCCGAAAAAAACGTCAACAATTATTGAATAATAATAATAAAGAAAAAAAATAATAATAAAAAGTACAATAAAGTTGTACAACAACATAACCTTGTTCTTTCCCTTGGAAAGACCAAGGTAATGACCAGATATCAATAGGGCGTGTCCCCCAAACGTCCCCAACTCCATTGACGCTTATAGGGGATGCTGCCATTGACGTCCATGGACGTCCAAAAATTTTCCCATTCATTTTCAATGGGGAAAAAACTAAATTTCCCCAAATCAACAGAAAATGACCAGATATCAATAGGACGTATACCCCAAACGTCCCCAACTCCCTTGACGCTTATGGGGGGTGCTGCCATTGACGTCCCTGGAAGTCCAAAATTTTTCCCATTCATTTTCAATGGGGAAAAAACTAAATTTCCCCAAATCATCAGAAAATGACCAGTTATCAATAGTACGTCTCCCCCAAACGTTCCGAACTCCATTGATGCTTATAGGGGGTGCTGCCATTGACGTCCATGGACGTCCAAAAATTTTCCCATTCATTTTCAATGGGGAAAAAACTAAATTTCCCCAAATCAACAGAAAATGACAGATATTAATAGGACGTATACCCCAAACGTCCCCAATTCCATTTACGCTTATGGAGGGTGATGCCATTGACGTTCATGGACGTCCAATTCTCCCAATCTTTTCTAATGGCTTTTACTTTGTTTAGTGCCATTGACTGGCATTATGGTCCATTCTATTGATAGACCTGAGTGGGGCTAAGATCTGTATCTCCACAGAGGAAAGACCAAGGTGTGTAATTTCTCCCGAAATTGCAGTTTCTAGTTATTATTATTACCTTGGTCTTTCCAAGGGAAAGAACAAGGTTATGTTGTTGTACAACTTTATTGTACTTCTTTATTTATTTATTTACCTTGGTCTTTCCTATGGAAAGAACAAGGTATTGTTATTCTGCAACTTTTTTCGCCTTATTATTATTACCTTGGTCTTTCCAAGGGAAAGAACAAGGTTATGTTGTTGTACAACTTTATTGTACTTTTTATTATTACCTTGGTCTTTCCAAGGGAAAGAACAAGGTTATGTTGTTGTACAACTTTATTGTACTTTTTATTACCTTGGTCTTTCCTATGGAAAGAACAAGGTATTGTTATTCTGCAACTTTATTCGCCTTATTATTATTATTTATTATATCTTCATCTTATTCTCCGCGTTTTTTCGGCGCGCCGCGCAGCCCGAACCATACCACCGATCGGCACCGTTGAAGTATCGGCACGACCGGATTTTTTGCGCGACGCAGGGACTTTTTCAAAATCCCCCGAAAAATTTTCCGTTCGCCCGTAAACGGCAATTTTCCGGAAAAAAAAAAAAGTTAAAAAATGTATCTAGTCCTACAATTTTTGACCAAATCACATAATTTGGGTATCAAAAATTCCGGGACGATGAGGGGCATAAAAGTTGTATACAGAATTTGGCAAAAATTTACGGCTCCCCGGAAATTTGCCAAAAACTTTCCTATTCATTTTGAATGAAAAAAAAAACGCACGCTGCACAGCCCGAACCGTTTGACCGATCGGCACCGTTCAAATATCGGCACGACCGGAATTTTCGCGCAACGATGGGAATTTTTCAAACGGACCCGAAAACTTTTCCCTTCGCCCGTAAACGGCAATTTTCCGGAAAAAAAAAAAAGTTTCAAAATGTATCTAGTCCTACAATTTTTGACCAAATCACACAATTTGGGCATCAAAAATTCCGGGACGGTGAGGGGCATAAAAGTTGTATACAGAATTTGGAAAAAAATTACGCTTCCTCGGAAATTTGCCAAAAACTATCCCATTCATTTCAAATGGGAAAAGTCCCATTCACTTCCAATGGGATTTCCAATGGAATTTACATTGCATTGATGCCATTGACGGCCATGCATGTCGAATCTACTGATGCCAATGTACTTGGATTCAATTGACTATATGGATGTCGATGCCATTGACGGCCATGGACGTCCAAAATTTTTCCCATTCATTTTCAATGGGGAAAAAACAAAATTACCCCAAATCAACAGAAAATAACCAGATATCCATAGGACGTGTCCCCCAAACTTCCCCAATTCCATTGACGCTTATGAAGGGTGCCGCCATTGACTTACATGGACGTCCAAAATTTTTCCCATTCATTTTCAATGGGGAAAAAACTAAATTTCTCCAAATCAACAGAAAATGACCAGATATCAATAGGACGTATATCCCAAACGTCCCCAATTCCATTGACGCTTATGGGGGGTGCTGCCATTGACGTCCATAGACGTCCAAAATTTTACCCATTCATTTTCAATGGGAATTTTTTTTTTTTTCCCCAAATCAACAGAAAATGACTAGATATCAATAGGACCTGTCCCCCAAATGTCCCCGATTGCATTGCTGCTTATGGAGGGTGATGCCATTGACGTCCAGGGACGTCCAAACTTCCCATTCATTTCCAATGGCATTTCTTCATGTTTGTTCATTCTTTTGATGCCAATGTACTTGGATTCCATTGACGCTTATGTACGTTGATACCATTGACGTCCATGGACGTCCAAAATTTTTCCCATTCATTTTCAATGGGAATTTTTTTTTTTTTCCCCAAATCAACAGAAAATGACTAGATATCAACAGGACGTTTCCCCCAAATGTCCCCGATTGCATTGCCGCTTATGGAGGGTGATGCCATTGACGTTCATGGACGTCCAAACTTCCCATTCATTTCCAATGGCATTTCTTCATGTTTGTTCATTTTATTGATGCCAATGTACTTGGATTCCATTGACGCTTATGTAAGTTGATACCATTGACGTCCATGGACGTCCAAAATTTTTCCCATTCATTTTCAATGGGATTTTTTTTTTTTCCCCAAATCAACAGAAAATGACTAGATATCATTAGGACGTGTCCCCCAAATGTCCCCGATTGCATTGCCGCTTATGGAGGGTGATGCCATTGACGTTCATGGACGTCCAAACTTCCCATTCATTTCCAATGGCATTTCTTCATGTTTGTTCATTTTATTGATGCCAATGTACTTGGATTCCATTGACGCTTATGTAAGTTGATACCATTGACGTCCATGGACGTCCAAAATTTTTCCCATTCATTTTCAATGGGAATTTTTTTTTTTTCCCAAATCAACAGAAAATGACTAGATATCAATAGGACGTGTCCCCCAAACTTCCCCGATTCCATTAACAATTATGGAGGGTGCTGCCATTGACGGACATGGACGTCCAATTCTCCCAATCTTTTCTAATGGCTTTAACTTTGTTTAGTGCCAATGACTGGCATTATGGTCCATTCTATTGATAGACCTGAGTGGGGCTAAGATTTGTATCTCCACAGAGGAAAGACCAAGGTGTGTAATTTCTCCCGAAATTGCAGTTTCTAGTTATTCTTCTTATTATTATAGTCGTTTTTTTCGGCGCGCCGCGCAGCCCGAACCATAGCACCGATCGGTACCGTTGAAGTATCGGCACGACCGGATTTTTCGCGTGACGATGGGAATTTTTCAAACCGCCACGAAAAATTTTCCGTTCGCCCGTAAACGGCAATTTTCCGAAAAAATAAAAAAGTTTCAAAATGTATCTAGTCCTACAATTTTTGACCAAATCACATAATTTGGGTATCAAAAATTCCGGGACGATGAGGGGCATAAAAGTTGTATACAGAATTTGGCAAAAATTTACGGTTCCCCGGAAATTTGCAAAAAACTTTCCTATTCATTTTGAATGAAAAAAAAACGCACGCTGCACAGCCCGAACCGTTTGACCGATCGGCACCGTTCAAATATCGGCACGACCGGAATTTTCGCGCAACGATGGGAATTTTTCAAACGGACCCGAAAAATTTTCCCTTCGCCCGTAAACGGCAATTTTCCGGAAAAAAAAAAAAGTTTCAAAATGTATCTAGTCCTACAATTTTTGACCAAATCACACAATTTGGGCATCAAAAATTCCGGGACGGTGAGGGGCATAAAAGTTGTATACAGAATTTGGAAAAAAATTACGCTTCCTTGGAAATTTGCCAAAAACTATCCCATTCATTTCGAATGGGAAAAGTCCCATTCACTTCCAATGGGATTTCCAATGGAATTTACATTGCATTGATGCCACTGACGGCCATGCATGTCGAATCTACTGATGCCAATGTACTTGGATTCAATTGACTATATGGATGTCGATGCCATTGACTGCCATGGACGTCCAAAATTTTTCCCATTCATTTTCAATGGGGAAAAAACAAAATTACCCCAAATCAACAGAAAATGACCAGATATCAATAGGATGTGTCCCCCAAACTTCCCCAATTCCATTGACGCTTATGAAGGGTGCCGCCATTGACTTACATGGACGTCCAAAATTTTTCCCATTCATTTTCAATGGGGAAAAAACTACATTTCTCCAAATCAACAGAAAATGACCAGATATCAATAGGACGTATATCCCAAACGTCCCCAATTCCATTGACGCTTATGGGGGGTGCTGCCATTGACGTCCATGGACGTCCAAAATTTTACCCATTCATTTTCAATGGGAAATTTTTTTTTTCCCCAAATCAACAGAAAATGACTAGATATCAATAGGACCTGTCCCCCAAATGTCCCCGATTGCATTGCTGCTTATGGAGGGTGATGCCATTGACGTCCAGGGACGTCCAAACTTCCCATTCATTTCCAATGGCATTTCTCCATGTTTGTTCATTCTTTTGATGCCAATGTACTTGGATTCCATTGACGCTTATGTAAGTTGATACCATTGACGTCCATGGACGTCCAAAATTTTTCCCATTCATTTTCAATGGGAATTTTTTTTTTTTTCCCCAAATCAACAGAAAATGACTAGATATCATTAGGACGTGTCCCCCAAATGTCCCCGATTGCATTGCCGCTTATGGGGGGTGATGCCATTGACGTCCATGGACGTCCAAACTTCCCATTCATTTCCAAAGGCATTTCTTCATGTTTGTTCATTCTATTGATGCCAATGTACTTGGATTCCATTGACGCTTATGTAAGTTGATACCATTGACGTCCATGGACGTCCAAAATTTTTCCCATTCATTTTCAATAGGATTTTTTTTTTTTTCCCCCAAATCAACAGAAAATGACTAGATATCATTAGGACGTGTCCCCCAAATGTCCCCGATTGCATTGCCGCTTATGGAGGGTGATGCCATTGACGTTCATGGACGTCCAAACTTCCCATTCATTTCCAATGGCATTTCTTCATGTTTGTTCATTTTATTGATGCCAATGTACTTGGATTCCATTGACGCTTATGTAAGTTGATACCATTGACGTCCATGGACGTCCAAAATTTTTCCCATTCATTTTCAATGGGAAATTTTTTTTTTTTCCCAAATCATCAGAAAATGACTAGATATCAATAGGACGTGTCCCCCAAACTTCCCCGATTCCATTAACAATTATGGAGGGTGCTGCCATTGACGGACATGGACGTCCAATTCTCCCAATCTTTTCTAATGGCTTTAACTTTGTTTAGTGCCAATGACTGGCATTATGGTCCATTCTATTGATAGACCTGAGTGGGGCTAAGATTTGTATCTCCACAGAGGAAAGACCAAGGTGTGTAATTTCTCCCGAAATTGCAGTTTCTAGTTCTTCTTATTATTATAGTCGTTTTTTTCGGCGCGCCGCGCAGCCCAAACCGTAGCACCGATCGGCACCGTTGAAGTATCGGCACGACCGGATTTTTCGCGTGACGATGGGAATTTTTCAAACCGCCACGAAAAATTTTCCGTTCGCCCGTAAACGGCAATTTTCCGAAAAAATAAAAAAGTTTCAAAATGTATCTAGTCCTACAATTTTTGACCAAATCACATAATTTGGGTATCAAAAATTCCGGGACGATGAGGGGCATAAAAGTTGTATACAGAATTTGGCAAAAATTTACGGTTCCCCGGAAATTTGCCAAAAACTTTCCTATTCATTTTGAATGAAAAAAAAACGCACGCTGCACAGCCCGAACCGTTTGACCGATCGGCACCGTTCAAATATCGGCACGACCGGAATTTTCGCGCAACGATGGGAATTTTTCAAACGGACCCGAAAAATTTTCCCTTCGCCCGTAAACGGCAATTTTCCGGAAAAAAAAAAAAGTTTCAAAATGTATCTAGTCCTACAATTTTTGACCAAATCACACAATTTGGGCATCAAAAATTCCGGGACGGTGAGGGGCATAAAAGTTGTATACAGAATTTGGAAAAAAATTACGCTTCCTTGGAAATTTGCCAAAAACTATCCCATTCATTTCGAATGGGAAAAGTCCCATTCACTTCCAATGGGATTTCCAATGGAATTTACATTGCATTGATGCCATTGACGGCCATGCATGTCGAATCTACTGATGCCAATGTACTTGGATTCAATTGACTATATGGATGTCGATGCCATTGACTGCCATGGACGTCCAAAATTTTTCCCATTCATTTTCAATGGGGAAAAAACAAAATTACCCCAAATCAACAGAAAATGACCAGATATCAATAGGATGTGTCCCCCAAACTTCCCCAATTCCATTGACGCTTATGAAGGGTGCCGCCATTGACTTACATGGACGTCCAAAATTTTTCCCATTCATTTTCAATGGGGAAAAAACTACATTTCTCCAAATCAACAGAAAATGACCAGATATCAATAGGACGTATATCCCAAACGTCCCCAATTCCATTGACGCTTATGGGGGGTGCTGCCATTGACGTCCATGGACGTCCAAAATTTTACCCATTCATTTTCAATGGGAAATTTTTTTTTTCCCCAAATCAACAGAAAATGACTAGATATCAATAGGACCTGTCCCCCAAATGTCCCCGATTGCATTGCTGCTTATGGAGGGTGATGCCATTGACGTCCAGGGACGTCCAAACTTCCCATTCATTTCCAATGGCATTTCTCCATGTTTGTTCATTCTTTTGATGCCAATGTACTTGGATTCCATTGACGCTTATGTAAGTTGATACCATTGACGTCCATGGACGTCCAAAATTTTTCCCATTCATTTTCAATGGGAATTTTTTTTTTTTTCCCCAAATCAACAGAAAATGACTAGATATCATTAGGACGTGTCCCCCAAATGTCCCCGATTGCATTGCCGCTTATGGGGGGTGATGCCATTGACGTCCATGGACGTCCAAACTTCCCATTCATTTCCAAAGGCATTTCTTCATGTTTGTTCATTCTATTGATGCCAATGTACTTGGATTCCATTGACGCTTATGTAAGTTGATACCATTGACGTCCATGGACGTCCAAAATTTTTCCCATTCATTTTCAATAGGATTTTTTTTTTTTTCCCCCAAATCAACAGAAAATGACTAGATATCATTAGGACGTGTCCCCCAAATGTCCCCGATTGCATTGCCGCTTATGGAGGGTGATGCCATTGACGTTCATGGACGTCCAAACTTCCCATTCATTTCCAATGGCATTTCTTCATGTTTGTTCATTTTATTGATGCCAATGTACTTGGATTCCATTGACGCTTATGTAAGTTGATACCATTGACGTCCATGGACGTCCAAAATTTTTCCCATTCATTTTCAATGGGAAATTTTTTTTTTTTCCCAAATCATCAGAAAATGACTAGATATCAATAGGACGTGTCCCCCAAACTTCCCCGATTCCATTAACAATTATGGAGGGTGCTGCCATTGACGGACATGGACGTCCAATTCTCCCAATCTTTTCTAATGGCTTTAACTTTGTTTAGTGCCAATGACTGGCATTATGGTCCATTCTATTGATAGACCTGAGTGGGGCTAAGATTTGTATCTCCACAGAGGAAAGACCAAGGTGTGTAATTTCTCCCGAAATTGCAGTTTCTAGTTATTATTACCTTGGTCTTTCCAAGGGAAAGAACAAGGTTATGTTGTTGTACAACTTTATTGTACTTTTTATTATTATTTTTTTTCTTTATTATTATTATTCAATAATTGTTGACGTTTTTTTCGGCGCGCCGCGCAGCCCAAACCGTAGCTCCGATCGGTACCGTTCAAGTATCGGCACGACCGGAATTTTCGCGCGACGATGGGAATTTTTCAAACGGCCCCGAAAAATTTTCCGTTCGCCCGTAAACGGCAATTTTCCGAAAAAAAAAAAAAGGTTCAAAATGTATCTAGTCCTACAATTTTTGACCAAATCACGTAATTTGGGTATCAAAAATTCCGGGACGGTGAGGGGCATAAAAGTTGTATACAGAATTTGGCAAAAATTTACGGTTCCCCGGAAATTTGCCAAAAACTTTCCTATTCATTTTGAATGGAAAAAAAATGCGCGCTTCACAGCCCGAACCGTTTGACCGATCGGCACCGTTCAAGTATCGGCACGACCGGAATTTTCGCGTGACACAGGAAACTTTACAAATAGCCCCGAAAATTTTTCCGTTCGTCCGTAAACGGCAATTTTCCGTGAAAAAAAAAAAAGTTTCAAAATGTATCTAGTCCTACAATTTTTGACCAAATCACATAATTTGGGCATCAAAAATTCCGGGACGGTGAGGGGCATAAAAGTTGTATACAGAATTTGGAAAAAAATTACGCTTCCTCGGAAATTTGCCAAAAACTCTCCCATTCATTTCTAATGGGAAAAGTTCCCATTCACTTACAATGGGATTTCATTGGAATTTACATTGCATTGATGCCATTGACGGCCATGCATGTCAAATCTATTGATGCCAATGTACTTGGATTCTATTGACTATATGGATGTCGATGCCATTGACGGCCATGGACGTCCAAAATTCTTCCCATTCATTTTCAATGGGGAAAAAACAAAATTTCCCCAAATCAACAGAAAATGACCAGATATCAATAGGACGTGTCCCCCAAACTTCCCCAATTCCATTGACGCTTATGAAGGGTGCCGCCATTGACTTCCATGGACGTCCAAAATTTTTCCCAATCATTTTCAATGGGGAAAAAACTAAATTTCTCCAAATCAACAGAAAATGACCAGATATCAATAGGACGTATACCCCAAACGTCTCCAACTCCATTGACGCTTATGGGGGGTGCTGCCATTGACGTCCATGGACGTCCAAAATTTTTCCCATTCATTTTCAATGGGAAATTTTTTTTTTTCCCCAAATCAACAGAAAATGACTAGATATCAATAGGACGTGGCCCCCAAATGTCCCCGATTGCATTGCTGCTTATGGAGGGTGATTCCATTGACGTTCACGGACGTCCAAACTTCCCATTAAATCCCAATGGCATTTCTTCATGTTTGTTCATTCTATTGATGCCAATGTACTTGGATTCCATTGACGCTTATGTAAGTTGATACCATTGACGTCCATGGACGTCCAAAATTTTTCCCATTCATTTTCAATGGGAATTTTTTTTTTTTCCCCAAATCAACAGAAAATGACTAGACATCATTAGGACGTGTCCCCCAAATGTCCCCGATTGCATTGCCGCTTATGGAGGGTGATGCCATTGACGTTCATGGACGTCCAAACTTCCCATTCATTTCCAATGGCATTTCTTCATGTTTGTTCATTCTATTGATGCCAATGTACTTGGATTCCATTGACGCTTATGTAAGTTGATACCATTGACGTCCATGGACGTCCAAAATTTTTCCCATTCATTTTCAATGGGAATTTTTTTTTTTTCCCCAAATCAACAAAAAATGACCAGATATCAATAGGACGTGTCCCCCAAATGTCCCCGATTGGATTGGCGCTTATGGAGGGTGATGCCATTGACGTCCATGGACGTCCAAACTTCCCATTCATTTCCAATGGCATTTCTTCATGTTTGTTCATTCTATTGATGCCAATGTACTTGGATTCCATTGACGCTTATGTAAGTTGATACCATTGACGTCCATGGACGTCCAAAATTTTTCCCATTCATTTTCAATGGGAATTTTTTTTTTTTCCCCAAATCAACAAAAAATGACCAGATATCAATAGGACGTGTCCCCCAAACTTCTCCAATTCCATTGACGCTTATGAAGGGTGCCGCCATTGACGGCCATGGACGTCCAATTCTCCCAATCTTTTCTAATGGCTTTTACTTTGTTTAGTGCCATTGACTGGCATTATGGTCCATTCTATTGATAGACCTGAGTGGGGCTAAGATTTGTATCTCCACAGAGGAAAGACCAAGGTGTAATTTCTCCCGAAATTGCAGTTTCTAGTTATATCATCAAATTATTCTCCGCGTTTTTTCGGCGCGCCGCGCAGCCCGAACCGTACCACCGATCGGCACCATTCAAGTATTGACACGACCGGATTTTTCGCGCGACGCAGGGACTTTTTCAAAATCCCCCGAAAAATTTTCCGTTCGCCCGTAAATGGCAATTTTCCGAAAAAAAAAAAAAGTTAAAAAATGTATCTAGTCCTACAATTTTTGACCAAATCACATAATTTGGGTATCAAAAATTCCGGGACGATGAGGGGCATAAAAGTTGTATACAGAATTTGGCAAAAATTTACGGTTCCCCGGAAATTTGCCAAAAACTTTCCTATTCATTTTGAATGAAAAAAAAACGCACGCTGCACAGCCCGAACCGTTTGACCGATCGGCACCGTTCAAATATCGGCACGACCGGAATTTTCGCGCAACGATGGGAATTTTTCAAACGGACCCGAAAATTTTTCCCTTCGCCCGTAAACGGCAATTTTCCGGGAAAAAAAAAAAGTTTCAAAATGTATCTAGTCCTACAATTTTTGACCAAATCACACAATTTGGGCATCAAAAATTCCGGGACGGTGAGGGGCATAAAAGTTGTATACAGAATTTGGAAAAAAATTACGCTTCCTCGGAAATTTGCCAAAAACTATCCCATTCATTTCGAATGGGAAAAGTCCCATTCACTTCCAATGGGATTTCCAATGGAATTTACATTGCATTGATGCCATTGACGGCCATGCATGTCGAATCTACTGATGCCAATGTACTTGGATTCAATTGACTATATGGATGTCGATGCCATTGACTGCCATGGACGTCCAAAATTTTTCCCATTCATTTTCAATGGGGGAAAAAACAAAATTACCCCAAATCAACAGAAAATGACCAGATATCAATAGGACGTGTCCCCCAAACTTCCCCAATTCCATTGACGCTTATGAAGGGTGCCGCCATTGACTTACATGGACGTCCAAAATTTTTCCCATTCATTTTCAATGGGGAAAAAACTACATTTCTCCAAATCAACAGAAAATGACCAGATATCAATAGGACGTATATCCCAAACGTCCCCAATTCCATTGACGCTTATGGGGGGTGCTGCCATTGACGTCCATGGACGTCCAAAATTTTACCCATTCATTTTCAATGGGAAATTTTTTTTTTTCCCCAAATCAACAGAAAATGACTAGATATCAATAGGACCTGTCCCCCAAATGTGCCCGATTGCATTGCCGCTTATGGAGGGTGATGCCATTGACGTCCACGGACGTCCAAACTTCCCATTAATTTCCAATGGCATTTCTTCATGTTTGTTCATTCTATTGATGCCAATGTACTTGGATTCCATTGACGCTTATGTAAGTTGATACCATTGACGTCCATGGACGTCCAAAATTTTTCCCATTCATTTTCAATGGGAATTTTTTTTTTTTTCCCCAAATCAACAGAAAATGACTAGATATCATTAGGACGTGTCCCCCAAATGTCCCCGATTGCATTGCCGCTTATGGGGGGTGATGCCATTGACGTCCATGGACGTCCAAAATTTTTCCCATTCATTTTCAATGGGGAAAAAACTACATTTCCCCAAATCAACAGAAAATGACCAGATATCAATAGGACGTGTCCCCCAAACGTCCCCAACTCCATAGACGCTTATAGGGGGTGCTGCCATTGACGTCCATGGACGTCCAAAATTTTTCCCATTCATTTTCAATGGGGAAAAAACTACATTTCCCCAAATCAACAGAAAATGACCAGATATCAATAGGACGTATACCCCAAACGTCCCCAACTCCATTGACGCTTATGGGGGGTGCTGCCATTGACGTCCATGGACGTCCAAAATTTTTCCCATTCATTTTCAAAGGGATTTTTTTTTTTTTCCCCAAATCAACAGAAAATGACTAGATATCAAGAGGACGTGTCCCCCAAATGTCCCCGATTGCATTGCTGCTTATGGAGGGTGATGCCATTGACGTCCACGGACGTCGAAACTTCCCATTCATTTCCGATGGCATTTCTTCATGTTTGTTCATTCTATTGATGCCAATGTACTTGGATTCCATTGACGCTTATGTAAGTTGATACCATTGACGTCCATGGACGTCCAAAATTTTTCCCATTCATTTTCAATGGGAATTTTTTTTTTTTCCCTAAATCAACAGAAAATGACTAGATATCATTAGGACGTGTCCCCCAAATGTCCCCGATCGCATTGCCGCTTATGGAGGGTGATGCCATTGACGTCCACGGACGTCCAAACTTACCATTCATTTCCAATGTCATTTCTTCATGTTTGTTCATTCTATTGATTCCAATGTACTTGGATTCCATTGACGCTTATGTAAGTTGATACCATTGACGTCCATGGACGTCCAAAATTTTTCCCATTCATTTTCAATGGGAATTTCTTCTTTTTTCCCCAAATCAACAATAAATGACCAGATATCAATATGACGTGTCCCCCAAACTTCCCCAATTCCTTTGACGCTTGTGAAGAGTGATGCCATTGACGTCCATGGACGTCCAAATTTCCCATTCATTTCTAATGGCATTTAATTATGTTTTTTCATTTTATTGATGCCAATGTACTTGGATTCCATTGACGCCTATGTAAGTTGATACCATTGACGTCCATGGACGTCCAAAATTTTTCCCATTCATTTTCAATGGGAATTTATGGGACGTCGGCGTCATCCGCACGTTGGACTTCGTCGACTGGACGTCGGCGTCATCCGCATGTTGGACGTCGGCGACGTTTGCTAGTTGGACGTCGTCACCGTCCGCTCATTGGACGTCGGCGCCGTCCGCTCGTTGGAAGTCGGCGCCGTCTTTATGTTGGATGTCGGCAGCGTCAGCACTTTGGACGTCGGAAGCGACAGCAATTAGGACGTCGGTGACGTCCGCTCGTTGGACGTCGCCAAACTTTGGACGTCGGCGTCGTCCACTCTTTTGACATCGTCACCATCCGCTCGTTGGACGTAAGACGGCGCATTCTGCACTTTTGACGTTTGCTTGTTGAACGTCGTCATTGTCCCACGTTGGACGTCGGCACCGTCCGCTTGATGGACGTCGGCAGCGTAAGCACTTTGGACGTCGGTGACGTCCGCTTGTTGGACGTCGGCGCCGTCAGCAGTTTGGAAGTCGGTGATGTCGGCTCGTTGGACGGCGCATTCTGCACTTTGGACGCCGGTGACGTCCGCTCGTTAGACGGCGCATTCTGCACTTTTGACGTTTGCTTGTTGAACGTCGTCACTGTTCCACGTGAGATGTCGGCACCGTGCGCTCGATGGACGTCGGCGTCATCTGCTCTTTTGAGGTCTTGGACGTCGGTGACGTCCGCTCGTTGGACATCGTATTCTGCACTTTTGACTTTTGCTTGTTGAACGTTGTCACTGTCCCACATGGGATGTCGGCGTCATCTGCTCTTTTGACGTCTTGGACGTCGGCTCGTTGGACATCGCATTCTGCACTTTTGACGTTTGCTTGTTGAATGTTGTCACTGTCCCACGTGGGATGTCGGCATCATCTGCTCTTTTGACGTCGGTGACGTCAGCCTCTCGCGCTAACTTTTGACGTCGGCGCCGTTTGCTCGTTGGACGTCGTCACCATCCGTTCGTTGATCGTCGGCGCTGTCCTCTCGATGGACGTTGGCGTCATCCGCTCTTTTTACGTCGGCGACGTAAAGGTATACGCATAAAGTAGGAAACTGACCGGGGATCGAACCACCATCCTCTCGTACCAAGGTCAGCGATATTAACACTGAGCTATCCATCTGCTAAATGTAGTGTTGTGTGATATGTATATAAAGTTATCATGTATGTGATACAGGCATTGACAAAAGCTAACTTGGTATTGACAGAGGTTCGATCCTGCGACCTCCCGCATCAAAGTCATTTTCAATTGGAATTTTTTTTTTTCCAAAAATCAAAAGAAAATGACTAGATATCAATAGGACGTGTCCCCCAAACTTCCCCAATTCCATTTACACTTATGGAGGGTGATGCCATTGACGTCCATGGACGTCCAAAATTCCCATTTATTTTTAATTATGTTTTTTCATTCTATTGATGCCAATGTACTTGGATTCCATTGTAAGTTGATACCATTGACGTCAATGGACGTCCAAAATTTTTCCCATTCATTTTCAATGGGAATTTTTTCCCCCCCCAAATCAACAAAAAAACGACCTGATATCAATAGGACGTGTCCCCCAAACTAGTCCATTTCCATTGACGCTTATGAAGGGCGCCGCCATTGATGGCCATGGACGTCCAAATTTCCCATTCATTTCTAATGCCATTTAATTATGTTTTTTCATTCTATTGATGCAAATGTACTTGGATTCTATTGACGCTTATGTAAGTTGATACCATTGACGTCCATGGACGTCCAAAATTTTTCCCATTCATTTTCAATGGGAATTTTTTTTTTTCCCCAAATCAACAGAAAATGACTAGATATCAATAGGACGTGTCCCCCAAATGTCCCCGATTGCATTGCTGCTTATGGAGGGTGATGCCATTGACGTTCATGGACGTCCAAACTTCCCATTCATTTCCAATGGCATTTCTTCATGTTTGTTCATTCTATTGATGCCAATGTACTTGGATTCCATTGACGCTTATGTAAGTTGATACCATTGACGTCCATGGACGTCCAAAATTTTTCCCATTCATTTTCAATGGGAATTTTTTTTTTTTCCCCAAATCAACAGAAAATGACTAGATATCATTAGGACGTGTCCCCCAAATGTCCCTGATTGGATTGCCGCTTATGGAGGGTGATGCCATTGACGGCCATGGACGTCCAATTCTCCCAATCTTTTCTAATGGCTTTTACTTTGTTTAGTGCCATTGACTGGCATTATGGTCCATTCTATTGATAGACCTGAGTGGGGCTAAGATCTGTATCTCCACAGAGGAAAGACCAAGGTGTGTAATTTCTCCCGAAATTGCAGTTTCTAGTTATTATTATAATTCATCTTATTCTCCGCGTTTTTTCGGCGCACCGCGCAGCCCGACCTTTAGCACCGATCAGCACCGTTCAAGTATCGGCACGACCGGAATTTTCGTGCGACGCGGGCAATTTTTCAAACGGCCCCGAAAAATTTTCCGTTCGCCCGTAAACGGCAATTTTCCGGAAAAAAAAAAAAGTTTCAAAATGTATCTAGTCCTACAATTTTTGACCAAATCACATAATTTGGGCATCAAAAATTCCGGGACGGTGAGGGGCATAAAAGTTGTATACAGAATTTGGCAAAAATTTACGGTTCCCCGGAAATTTGCCAAAAACTTTCCTATTCATTTTGAATGGAAAAAAAACGCGCGCTTCACAGCCCGAACCGTGAGACCGATCGGCACCGTTCAAGTATCGGCACGACCGGAATTTTCGCGTGACACAGGAAACTTTACAAATGGCCCCGAAAATTTTTCCGTTCGTCCGTAAACGGCAATTTTCCGTGAAAAAAAAAAAGTTTCAAAATGTATCTAGTCCTACAATTTTTGACCAAATCACATAATTTGGGCATCAAAAATTCCGGGACGGTGAGGGGCATAAAAGTTGTATACAGAATTTGGAAAAAAATTACGCTTCCTCGGAAATTTGCCAAAAACTATCCCATTCATTTCGAATGGGAAAAGTTCCCATTCACTTCCAATGGGATTTCCAATGGAATTTACATTGCATTGATGCCATTGTCGGCCATGCATGTCGAATCTACTGATGCCAATGTACTTGGATTCAATTGACTATATGGATGTCGATGCCATTGACGGCCATGGACGTCCAAAATTTTTCCCATTCATTTTCAATGGGGAAAAAACTAAATTTCCCCAAATCAACAGAAAATGACCAGATATCAATAGGACGTGTCCCCCAAACTTCCCCAATTCCATTGACGCTTATGAAGGGTGCCTCCATTGACTTCCATGGACGTCCAAAATTTTTCCCATTCATTTTCAATGGGGAAAAAACTAAATTTCCCAAAATCAACAGAAAATGATCAGATATCAATAGGACGTATACCCCAAACGTCCCCATATCCATTGACGCTAATGGGGGGTGCTGCCATTGACATCCATGGACGTCCAAAATTTTTTCCATTCATTTTCTCAATAGGAATTTTTTTTTTTTCCCAAAATCAAAAGAAAATGACTAGATGTGAATAGGACGTGTCCCCCAAACTTCCCCAATTCCATTTACACTTATGGAGGGTGATGCCATTGACGTTCATGGACGTCCAAACTTCCCATTCATTTCCAATGGCATTTCTTCATGTTTGTTCATTCTATTGATGCCAATGTACTTGGATTCCATTGACGCTTATGTAAGTTTATACCATTGACGTCCATGGACGTCCAAAATTTTTCCCATTCATTTTCAATGGGAATTTTTTTTTTTTTCCCCAAATCAACAGAAAATGACTAGATATCAATAGGACGTTTCCCCCAAATGTGCCCGATTGCATTGCTGCTTATGGAGGGTGATGCCATTGACGTCCACGGACGTCCAAACTTCCCATTCATTTCCAATGGCATTTCTTCATGTTTGTTCATTCTATTGATGCCAATGTACTTGGATTCCATTGACGCTTATGTAAGTTGATACCATTGACGTCCATGGACGTCCAAAATTTTTCCCATTCATTTTCAATGGGAATTTTTTTTTTTTCCCCAAATCAACAGAAAATGACTAGATATCATTAGGACGTGTCCCCCAAATGTCCCCGATTGCATTGCCGCTTATGGGGGGTGATGCCATTGACGTCCATGGACGTCCAAACTTCCCATTAAATACCAATGGCATTTCTTCATGTTTGTTCATTCTTTTGATGCCAATGTACTTGGATTCCATTGACGCTTATGTAAGTTTATACCATTGACGTCCATGGACGTCCAAAATTTTTCCCATTCATTTTCAATGGGAATTTTTTTTTTTTCCCCAAATCAACAGAAAATGACTAGATATCAATAGGACGTTTCCCCCAAATGTGCCCGATTGCATTGCTGCTTATGGAGGGTGATGCCATTGACGTCCACGGACGTCCAAACTTCCCATTCATTTCCAATGGCATTTCTTCATGTTTGTTCATTCTATTGATGCCAATGTACTTGGATTCCATTGACGCTTATGTAAGTTGATACCATTGACGTCCATGGACGTCCAAAATTTTTCCCATTCATTTTCAATGGGAATTTTTTTTTTTTTCCCCAAATCAACAGAAAATGACTAGATATCATTAGGACGTGTCCCCCAAATGTCCCCGATTGCATTGCCGCTTATGGGGGGTGATGCCATTGACGTCCATGGACGTCCAAACTTCCCATTCATTTCCAAAGGCATTTCTTCATGTTTGTTCATTCTATTGATGCCAATGTACTTGGATTCCATTCACGCTTATGTAAGTTGATACCATTGACGTCCATGGACGTCCAAAATTTTTCCCATTTATTTTCAATGGGATTTTTTTTTTTTTCCCCAAATCAACAGAAAATGACTAGATATCATTAGGACGTGTCCCCCAAATGTCCCCGATTGCATTGCCGCTTATGGAGGGTGATGCCATTGACGTTCATGGACGTCCAAACTTCCCATTCATTTCCAATGGCATTTCTTCATGTTTGTTCATTTTATTGATGCCAATGTACTTGGATTCCATTGACGCTTATGTAAGTTGATACCATTGACGTCCATGGACGTCCAAAATTTTTCCCATTCATTTTCAATGGGAATTTTTTTTTTTTTCCCAAATCAACAGAAAATGACTAGATATCAATAGGACGTGTCCCCCAAACTTCCCCGATTCCATTAACAATTATGGAGGGTGCTGCCATTGACGGACATGGACGTCCAATTCTCCCAATCTTTTCTAATGGCTTTAACTATGTTTAGTGCCACTGACTGGCATTATGATCCATTCTATTGATAGACCTGAGTGGGGCTAAGATCTGTATCTCCACAGAGGAAAGACCAAGGTGTGTAATTTCTCCCGAAATTGCAGTTTCTAGTTATTTATTATTATTATTATTCAATAATTGTTGACGTTTTTTTCGGCGCGTCGCGCAGCCCGTACCGTACCACCGATCGGTACCGTTCAAGTATCGGCACGACCGGAATTTTTGCGTGACGATGGGAATTTTTCAAACGGCCCCGAAAAATTTTCCGTTCGCCCGTAAACGGCAAATTTCCGGAAAAAAAAAAAAGTTTCAAAACGCTACTTGTCCTACAATTTTTGATCAAATCGCATAATTTGGGCATCAAAAATTCCGGGACGGTGAGGGGCATAAAGATTGTATACAGAATTTGGAAAAAATTTACGGTTCCCCGGATATTTGCCAAAAACTATCCCATTCATTTCTAATGGGAAAAATCCCCATTCACTTTCAATGGGATTTCAATGGAATTTACATTGCACTGATGCCATTGACGGCCATGCATGTCGAATATACTGATGCCAATGTACTTGGATTCTATTGACTATATGGATGTCGATGCCATTGACGGCCATGGACGTCCAAAATTTTTCCCATTCATTTTCAATGGGGAAAAAACTAAATTTCCCCAAATCAACAGAAAATGACCAGATATCAATAGGATGTGTCCCCCAAACTTCCCCAATTCCATTGACGCTTATGAAGGGTGCCGCCATTGACGTCCATGGACGTCCAAAATTTTTCCCATTCATTTTCAATGGGGAAAAAACTAAATTTCCCCAAATCAACAGAAAATGACCAGATATTAATAGGACGTATACCCCAAACGTCCCCAACCCTATTGACGCTTATGGGGGGTGCTGCCATTGACTTCCATGGACGTCCAAAATTTTTCCCATTCATTTTCAATGGGAATTTTTTTTTTTTCCCCAAATCAACAGAAAATGACTAGATATCATTAGGACGTGTCCCGCAAATGTCCCCGATTGCATAGCTGCTTATGGAGGGTGATGCCATTGACGTCCACGGACGTCCAAACTTCCCATTAATTTCCAATGGCATTTCTTCATGTTTGTTCATTCTATTGATGCCAATGTACTTGGATTCCATTGACGCTTATGTAAGTTGATACCATTGACGTCCATGGACGTCCAAAATTTTTCCATTCATTTTCAATGGGAATTTTTTTTTCCACCAAATCAACAGAAAATGACTAGATATCAATAAGACGTTTACCCCAAACTTCCCCGATTCCATTAACAATTATGAAGGGTGCGGCCATTGACGTCCAATTCTCCCATTCATTTCTAATGGCTTTTACTTTGTTTCGTGCCATTGACTGGCATTATTGTCTATTCTCTTGATAGACCTGAGTGGGGCTAAGATCTGTATCTCCACAGAGGAAAGACCAAGGTGTAATTTCTCCCGAAATTGCAGTTTCTAGTTATTATTATGCAATGGTTTCTCCGCGTTTTTTCGGCGCGCCGCGCAGCCCGAACCATACCACCGATCGGCACCGTTCAAGTATCGACACGACCGGAATTTTCGCGCGACGATGGGAATTTTTCAAACGACCCCGAAAAATTTTTCGTTCGCCCGTAAACGGCGATTTTCCGATTTTTTACAACTTTTTCAAAACGCTACTTGTCCTACAATTTTTAACCAAATCACATAATTTGGACATCAAAAATTCCGGGACGGTGGGGGGCATAAAGATTGTATACAGAATTTGGAAAAAATTTACGGTTCTCCGGATATTTGCCAAAAACTATCCCATTCATTTCCAATGGGAAAAGTTCCCATTCACTTTCAATAGTAATTCCAATGGACTTTACATTGCATTGATGCCATTGACGGCCATGCATGTCGAATCTATTGATGCCAATGTACTTGGATTCATTTGACTATATGGATGTCGATGCCATTGACTTACATGGACGTCCAAAATTTTTCCCATTCATTTTCAATGGGGAAAAAACTAAATTTCCCCAAATCAACAGAAAATGACCAGATATTAATAGGAAGTATACCCCAAACGTCCCCAACTCCATTGACGCTTATGGGGGGTGCTGCCATTGACGTCCATGGACGTCCAAAATTTTTCCCATTCATTTTCAATGGGGAAAAAACTAAATTTCCCCAAATCATCAGAAAATGACCAGTTATCAATAGTACGTCTCCCCCAAACGTTCCGAACTCCATTGACGCTTATAGGGGGTGCTGCCATTGACGTCCATGGACGTCCAAAAATTTTCCCATTTATTTTCAATGGGGAAAAAACTAAATTTCCCCAAATCAACAGAAAATGACCAGATATTAATAGGACGTATACCCCAAACGTCCCCAACTCCATTGACGCTTATGGGGGGTGCTGCCATTGACGTCCATGGACGTCCAAACTTCCCATTCATTTCCAATGGCATTTCTTCATGTTTGTTCATTCTATTGATGCCAATGTACTTGGATTCCATTGACGCCTATGTAAGTTGATACCATTGACGTCCATGGACGTCCAAAAATTTTCCCATTCATTTTCAATGGGAAATTTTTTTTTCCCCCCAAATCAACAGAAAATGACTAGATATCATTAGGACGTGTCCCCCAAATGTCCCCGATTGCATTGCCGCTTATGGAGGGTGATTCCATTGACGTCCATGGACGTCCAAACTTCCCATTAATTCCCAATGGCATTTCTTCATGTTTGTTCATTCTATTGATGCCAATGTACTTGGATTCCATTGACGCTTATGTAAGTTGATACCATTGACGTCCATGGACGTCCAAAATTTTTCCCATTCATTTTCAATGGGAATTTTTTTTTTTTCCCCAAATCAACAGAAAATGACTAGATATCAATAGGAAGTGTCGCCCAAATGTCCCCGATTGCATTGCCTCTTATGGAGGGTGATGCCATTGACGTTCATGGACGTCCAAAATTTTACCCATTCATTTTCAATGGGAAAATTTTTTTTTTTTCCCCAAATCAACAGAAAATGACTAGATATCAATAGGACCTGTCCCCCAAATGTCCCCGATTGCATTGCTGCTTATGGAGGGTGATGCCATTGACGTCCAGGGACGTCCAAACTTCCCATTCATTTCCAATGGCATTTCTTCATGTTTGTTCATTCTTTTGATGCCAATGTACTTGGATTCCATTGACGCTTATGTAAGTTGATACCATTGACGTCCATGGACGTCCAAAAATTTTCCCATTCATTTTCAATGGGAATTTTTTTTTTCCCCCAAATCAACAGAAAATGACTAGATATCATTAGGACGTGTCCCCCAAATGTCCCCGATTGGATTGCCGCTTATGGAGGGTGATGCCATTGACGTCCATGGACGTCCAAACTTCCCATTTATTTCCAATGGCATTTCTTCATGTTTGTTCATTCTATTGATGCCAATGTACTTGGATTCCATTGACGCTTATGTAAATTGATACCATTGACGTCCATGGACGTCCAAAATTTTTCCCATTCATTTTCAATGGGAATTTTTTTTTTCCCCCAAATCAACAGAAAATGACTAGATATCATTAGGACGTGTCCCCCAAATGTCCCTGATTGGATTGCCGCTTATGGAGGGTGATGCCATTGACGGCCATGGACGTCCAATTCTCCCAATCTTTTCTAATGGCTTTTACTTTGTTTAGTGCCATTGACTGGCATTATGGTCCATTCTATTGATAGACCTGAGTGGGGCTAAGATCTGTATCTCCACAGAGGAAAGACCAAGGTGTGTAATTTCTCCCGAAATTGCAGTTTCTAGTTTATTATTATTATAGGTCAATAATTGTTGACGTTTTTTTCGGCGCGCCGCACAGCCCGAACCGTACCTCCGATCGGTACCGTTCAAGTATCGGCACGACCGGAATTTTCGCGCGACGATGGGAATTTTTCAAACGGCCCCGAAAAATTTTCCGTTCGCCCGTAAACGGCAATTTTCCGAAAAAAAAGTTTCAAAATGTATCTAGTCCTACAATTTTTGACCAAATCACATAATTTGGGCATCAAAAATTCCGGGACGGTGAGGGGCATAAAAGTTGTATACAGAATTTGGCAAAAATTTACGGTTCCCCGGAAATTTGCCAAAAACTTTCCTATTCATTTTGAATGGAAAAAAAACGCGCGCTTCACAGCCCGAACCGTTAGACCGATCGGCACCGTTCAAGTATCGGCACGACCGGAATTTTCGCGTGACACAGGAAAATTTACAAATGGCCCCGAAAATTTTTCCGTTCGTCCGTAAACGGAAATTTTCCGTGAAAAAAAAAAAAGTTTCAAAATGTATCTAGTCCTACAATTTTTGACCAAATCACATAATTTGGGCATCAAAAATTCCGTGACGGTGAGGGGCATAAAAGTTGTATACAGAATTTGGAAAAAATTTACGGTTCCCCGGATATTTGCCAAAAACTATCCCATTCATTTCTAATGGGAAAAGTTCCCATTCACTTTCAATAGGATTTCCAATGGACTTTACATTGCATTGCCATTGACGGCCATGCATGTCGAATCTATTGATGCCAATGTTCTTGGATTCAATTGACTATATGGATGTCGATGCCATTGACGGCCATGGACGTCCAAAATTTTTCCCATTCATTTTCAATGGGGAAAAAACTACATTTCCCCAAATCAACAGAAAATGACCAGATATCAATAGGACGTGTCCCCCAAACGTCCCCAACTCCATTGACGCTTATAGGGGGTGCTGCCATTGACGTCCATGGACGTCCAAAATTTTTCCCATTCATTTTCAATGGGGAAAAAACTACATTTCTCCAAATCAACAGAAACTGACCAGATATCAATAGGACGTATACCCCAAACGTCCCCAACTCCATTGACGCTTATGGGGGGTGCTGCCATTGACGTCCATGGACGTCCAAAATTTTACCCATTCATTTTCAATGGGAATTTTTTTTTTTTCCCCAAATCAACAGAAAATGACTAGATATCAATAGGACGTGTCCCCCAAATGTCCCCGATTGCATTGCTGCTTATGGAGGGTGATGCCATTGACGTCCTGGGACGTTCAAACTTCCCATTCATTTCCAATGGCATTTCTTCATGTTTGTTCATTCTATTGATGCCAATGTACTTGGATTCCATTGACGCTTATGTAAGTTGATACCATTGACGTCCATGGACGTCCAAAATTTTTCCCATTCATTTTCAATGGGAATTTTTTTTTTTCCCCAAATCAACAGAAAATGACTAGATATCAATAGGACGTTTCACCCAAATGTGCCCGATTGCATTGCTGCTTATGGAGGGTGATGCCATTGACGTCCACGGACGTCCAAACTTCCCATTAATTTCTAATGGCATTTCTTCATGTTTGTTCATTCTATTGATGCCAATGTACTTGGATTCCATTGACGCTTATGTAAGTTGATACCATTGACGTCCATGGACGTCCAAAATTTTTCCCATTCATTTTCAATGGGAATTTTTTTTTTTCCCCAAATCAACAGAAAATGACTAGATATCATTAGGACGTGTCCCCCAAATGTCCCCGATTGCATTGCCGCTTATGGAGGGTGATGCCATTGACGTTCATGGACGTCCAAACTTCCCATTAAATCCCAATGGCATTTCTTCATGTTTGTTCATTCTATTGATGCCAATGTACTTGGATTCCATTGACGCTTATGTAAGTTGATACCATTGACGTCCATGGACGTCCAAAATTTTTCCCATTCATTTTCAATGGGAATTTTTTTTTTCTCCCCAAATCAACAGAAAATGACTAGATATCATTAGGACGTGTCCCCCAAATGTCCCCGATTGCATTGCTGCTTATGGAGGGTGATGCCATTGACGTCCATGGACGTCCAAACTTCCCATTCATTTCCAATGTAATTTCTTCATGTTTGTTCATTCTATTGATGCCAATGTACTTGGATTCCATTGACGCTTATGTAAGTTGATACCATTGACGTCCATGGACGTCCAATTCTCCCATTGATTTCTAATGGCTTTTACTTTGTTTAGTGCCATTGACTGGCATTATGGTCCATTTTATTGATAGACCTGAGTGGGGCTAAGATTTGTATCTCCACAGAGGAAAGACCAAGGTGTAATTTCTCCCGAAATTGCAGTTTCTAGTTACCTTGGTCTTTCCTATGGAAAGAACAAGGTATTGTTATTCTGCAACTTTATTCGCCTTATTATTACCTTGGTCTTTCCTATGGAAAGAACAAGGTATTGTTATTCTGCAACTTTATTCGCCTTATTATTATTATTATTACCTTGGTCTTTCCAAGGGAAAGAACAAGGTAATGCTGTTCTGCAACTTTATCGTACTTATTTTTATTATTATTATTATTCATCTTATTCTCCGCGTTTTTTCGGCGCGCCGCACAGCCCGAACCGCTGCACCGATCGGCACCGTTCAGATATCGAAACGTCCGGAATTTTTGCGCGACGATGGCTTTTTTAAAAAGGGCCCCGAAAAATTTTCCGTTTTCCCGCAAACGGCAATTTTCCAGATTTTTTTTTTTTTTTCAAAATGTATCTAGTCCTACAATTTTTGACCAAATCACATAATTTGGGTATCAAAAATTCCGGGACGGTGAGGGGCATAAAAGTTGTATACAGAATTTGGTAAAAATTTACGGTTCCCCGGTAATTTGCCAAAAACTATCCCATTCATTTCTAATGGGAAAATTTCCCATTCATTTCAATGGGATTTCTATGGAATTTACATTGCATTGATGCCATTGACGGCCATGCATGTCGAATCTACTGATGCCAATGTACTTGGATTCTATTGACTATATGGATGTCGATGCCATTGACGGCCATGGACGTCCAAAATTTTTCCCATTCATTTTCAATGGGGAAAAAACTACATTTCCCCAAATCAACAGAAAATGACCAGATATCAATAGGGCGTGTCCCCCAAACGTCCCCAACTCCATTGACGCTTATAGGGGGTGCTGCCATTGACGTCCATGGACGTCCAAAATTTTTCCCATTCATTTTCAATGGGGAAAAAACTAAATTTCCCCAAATCAACAGAAAATGACCAGATATCAATAGGACGTATACCCCAAACGTCCCCAACTCCCTTGACACTTATGGGGGGTGCTGCCATTGACGTCCCTGGAAGTCCAAAATTTTTCCCATTCATTTTCAATGGGATTTTTTTTTTCTCCCCCAAATCAAGAGAAAATGACTAGATATCATTAGGACGTGTCCCCCAAACTTCCCCAATTCCATTTACGCTTATGGAGGGTGATGCCATTGACGTTCATGGACGTCCAAACTTCCCATTCATTTCCATTGGCATTTCTTGATGTTTGTTCATTCTATTGATGCCAATGTACTTGGATTCCATTGACGCTTATGTAAGTTGATACCATTGACGTCCATGGACGTCCAAAATTTTTCCCATTCATTTTCAATGGGAATTCCCCCCAATCAACAGAAAATGACTACATATCATTAGGACGTGTCCCCCAAATGTCCCCGATTGCATTGACGCTTATGGAGGGTGCTGCCATTGACGGACATGGACGTCCAATTCTCCCAATCTTTTTCTAATGGCTTTTACATTGTTTAGTGCCATTGACTGGCATTATGGTCCATTCTATTGATAGACCTGAGTGGGGCTAAGATCTGTATCTCCACAGAGGAAAGACCAAGGTGTGTAATTTCTCCCGAAATTGCAGTTTCTAGTTATATCATCAAATTATTCTCCGCGTTTTTTCGGCGCGCCGCGCAGCCCGAACCGTACCACCGATCGGCACCATTCAAGTATTGACACGACTGGATTTTTCGCGCGACGCAGGGACTTTTTCAAAATCCCCCGAAAAATTTTCCGTTCGCCCGTAAACGGCAATTTTCCGGAAAAAAAAAAAAGTTTAAAAATGTATCTAGTCCTACAATTTTTGACCAAATCACATAATTTGGGTATCAAAAATTCCGGGACGGTGAGGGGCATAAAAGTTGTATACAGAATTTGGCAAAAATTTACGGTTCCCCGGTAATTTGCCAAAAACTTTCCCATTCATTTCTAATGGGAGAATTTCCCATTCATTTCAATGGGATTTCCAATGGAATTTACATCATTGATGCCATTGACGGCCATGCATGTCGAATCTATTGATGCCAATGTAATTGAATTCAATTGACTATATGAATGTCGATGCCATTGACGGCCATGGACGTCCAAAATTTTTCCCATTCATTTTCAATGGGGAAAAAACTACACTTCCCCAAATCAACAGAAAATGACCAGATATCAATAGGATGTGTCCCCCAAATGTCCCCAACTCCATTGACGCTTATAGGGGGTGCTGCCATTGACGTCCTTGGACGTCCAAAATTTTTCCCATTCATTTTCAATGGGGAAAAAACTAAATTTCCCCAAATCAACAGAAAATGACCAGATATTAATAGGACGTATACCCCAAACGTCCCCAAATCCATTGACGCTTATGGAGGGTGCTGCCATTGACGTCCATGGACGTCCAAAATTTTTCCCATTCATTTTCAATGGGAATTTTTTTTTTTTTCCCCAAATCAACAGAAAATGACTAGATATCATTAGGACGTGTCCCCCAAATGTCCCCGATTGCATTGCCGCTTATGGAGGGTGATGCCATTGACGTCCATGGACGTCCAAACTTCCCATTCATTTCCAATGGCATTTCTTCATGTTTTTTCATTCTATTGATGCCAATGTACTTGGATTCCATTGACGCTTATGTAAGTTGATACCATTGGCGTCCATGGACGTCCAAAATTTTTCCCATTCATTTTCAATGGGAAATTTTTTTTTTTCCCCAAATCAACAGAAAATGACTAGATATCAATAGGACGTGTCGCCCAAATGTCCCCGATTGCATTGCCTCTTATGGAGGGTGATGCCATTGACGTTCATGGACGTCCAAACTTCCCATTCATTTCCAATGGCATTTCTTCATGTTTGTTCATTCTATTGATGCCAATGTACTTGGATTCCATTGACGCTTATGTAAATTGATACCATTGACGTCCATGGACGTCCAAAATTTTTCCCATTCATTTTCAATGGGAATTTTTTTTTTCCCCCCAAATCAACAGAAAATGACTAGATATCATTAGGACGTGTCCCCCAAATGTCCCCGATTGGATTGCTGCTTATGGAGGGTGATGCCATTGACGTCCATGGACGTCCAAACTTCCCATTCATTTCCAATGGCATTTCTTCATGTTTGTTCATTCTATTGATGCCAATGTACTTGGATTACATTGACACTTATGTAAGTTGATACCATTGACGTCCATGGACGTCCAAAATTTTTCCCATTCATTTTCAATGGGAATTTTTTTTTTTCCCCCAAATCAACAGAAAATGACTAGATATCATTAGGACATGTCCCCCAAATGTCCCCGATTGCATTGCCGCTTATGGGGGGTGATGCCATTGACGTCCATGGACGTCCAAACTTCCCAATCATTTCCAATGGCATTTCTTCATGTTTGTTCATTCTATTGATGCCAATGTACTTGGATTCCATTGACGCTTATGTAAGTTGATACCATTGACGTCCATGGACGTCCAAAATTTTTCCCATTCATTTTCAATGGCATTTTTTTTTTTTTCCCAAATCAACAGAAAATGACTAGATATCATTAGGACGTGTCCCCCAAATGTCCCCGATTGCATTGCCGCTTATGGAGGGTGATGCCATTGACGTTCATGGACGTCCAAACTTCCCATTCATTTCCAATGGCATTTCTTCATGTTTGTTCATTTTATTGATGCCAATGTACTTGGATTCCATTGACGCTTATGTAAGTTGATACCATTGACGTCCATGGACGTCCAAAATTTTTCCCATTCATTTTCAATGGGAAATTATTTTTTTTTCCCCAAATCAACAGAAAATGACTACATATCATTAGGACGTGTCCCCCAAACTTCCCCGATTCCATTAACAATTATGAAAGGTGCCGCCATTGACGTCCATGTACGTCCAATTCTCCCATTCATTTCTAACGGCTTTTACTTTGTTTTTTGCCAATGACTGGCATTATGATCCATTCTATTGATAGACCTGAGTGGGGCTAAGATCTGTATCTCCACAGAGGAAAGACCAAGGTGTGTAATTTCTCCCGAAATTGCAGTTTCTAGTTACCTTGGTCTTTCCAAAGGAAAGAACAAGGTAATGATATTCTACAACTTTATTGTACTTATTATTACCTTGGTCTTTCCAAGGGAAAGAACAAGGTTATGTTGTTGTACAACTTTATTGTACTTTTTATTATTATTTTTTTTCTTTATTATTATTATTCAATAATTGTTGACGTTTTTTTCGGCGCGCCGCGCAGCCCAAACCGTAGCTCCGATCGGTACCGTTCAAGTATCGGCACGACCGGAATTTTCGCGCGACGATGGGAATTTTTCAAACGGCCCCGAAAAATTTTCCGTTCGCCCGTAAACGGCAATTTTCCGAAAAAAAAAAAAAGTTTCAAAATGTATCTAGTCCTACAATTTTTGACCAAATCACGTAATTTGGGTATCAAAAATTCCGGGACGGTGAGGGGCATAAAAGTTGTATACAGAATTTGGCAAAAATTTACGGTTCCCCGGAAATTTGCCAAAAACTTTCCTATTCATTTTGAATGGAAAAAAAATGCGCGCTTCACAGCCCGAACCGTTTGACCGATCGGCACCGTTCAAGTATCGGCACGACCGGAATTTTCGCGTGACACAGGAAACTTTACAAATAGCCCCGAAAATTTTTCCGTTCGTCCGTAAACGGCAATTTTCCGTGAAAAAAAAAAAAGTTTCAAAATGTATCTAGTCCTACAATTTTTGACCAAATCACATAATTTGGGCATCAAAAATTCCGGGACGGTGAGGGGCATAAAAGTTGTATACAGAATTTGGAAAAAAATTACGCTTCCTCGGAAATTTGCCAAAAACTCTCCCATTCATTTCTAATGGGAAAAGTTCCCATTCACTTACAATGGGATTTCATTGGAATTTACATTGCATTGATGCCATTGACGGCCATGCATGTCAAATCTATTGATGCCAATGTACTTGGATTCTATTGACTATATGGATGTCGATGCCATTGACGGCCATGGACGTCCAAAATTCTTCCCATTCATTTTCAATGGGGAAAAAACAAAATTTCCCCAAATCAACAGAAAATGACCAGATATCAATAGGACGTGTCCCCCAAACTTCCCCAATTCCATTGACGCTTATGAAGGGTGCCGCCATTGACTTCCATGGACGTCCAAAATTTTTCCCAATCATTTTCAATGGGGAAAAAACTAAATTTCTCCAAATCAACAGAAAATGACCAGATATCAATAGGACGTATACCCCAAACGTCTCCAACTCCATTGACGCTTATGGGGGGTGCTGCCATTGACGTCCATGGACGTCCAAAATTTTTCCCATTCATTTTCAATGGGAAAATTTTTTTTTTCCCCAAATCAACAGAAAATGACTAGATATCAATAGGACGTGGCCCCCAAATGTCCCCGATTGCATTGCTGCTTATGGAGGGTGATTCCATTGACGTTCATGGACGTCCAAACTTCCCATTAAATCCCAATGGCATTTCTTCATGTTTGTTCATTCTATTGATGCCAATGTACTTGGATTCCATTGACGCTTATGTAAGTTGATACCATTGACGTCCATGGACGTCCAAAATTTTTCCCATTCATTTTCAATGGGAATTTTTTTTTTTTCCCCAAATCAACAGAAAATGACTAGACATCATTAGGACGTGTCCCCCAAATGTCCCCGATTGCATTGCTGCTTATGGAGGGTGATGCCATTGACGTTCATGGACGTCCAAACTTCCCATTCATTTCCAATGGCATTTCTTCATGTTTGTTCATTCTATTGATGCCAATGTACTTGGATTCCATTGACGCTTATGTAAGTTGATACCATTGACGTCCATGGACGTCCAAAATTTTTCCCATTCATTTTCAATGGGAATTTTTTTTTTTTCCCCAAATCAACAAAAAATGACCAGATATCAATAGGACGTGTCCCCCAAATGTCCCCGATTGGATTGGCGCTTATGGAGGGTGATGCCATTGACGTCCATGGACGTCCAAACTTCCCATTCATTTCCAATGGCATTTCTTCATGTTTGTTCATTCTATTGATGCCAATGTACTTGGATTCCATTGACGCTTATGTAAGTTGATACCATTGACGTCCATGGACGTCCAAAATTTTTCCCATTCATTTTCAATGGGAATTTTTTTTTTTTCCCCAAATCAACAAAAAATGACCAGATATCAATAGGACGTGTCCCCCAAACTTCTCCAATTCCATTGACGCTTATGAAGGGTGCCGCCATTGACGGCCATGGACGTCCAATTCTCCCAATCTTTTCTAATGGCTTTTACTTTGTTTAGTGCCATTGACTGGCATTATGGTCCATTCTATTGATAGACCTGAGTGGGGCTAAGATTTGTATCTCCACAGAGGAAAGACCAAGGTGTAATTTCTCCCGAAATTGCAGTTTCTAGTTATTATTATTATATCATCAAATTATTCTCCGCGTTTTTTCGGCGCGCCGCGCAGCCCGAACCGTACCACCGATCGGCACCATTCAAGTATTGACACGACCGGATTTTTCGCGCGACGCAGGGACTTTTTCAAAATCCCCCGAAAAATTTTCCGTTCGCCCGTAAATGGCAATTTTCCGAAAAAAAAAAAAAGTTAAAAAATGTATCTAGTCCTACAATTTTTGACCAAATCACATAATTTGGGTATCAAAAATTCCGGGACGATGAGGGGCATAAAAGTTGTATACAGAATTTGGTAAAAATTTACGGTTCCCCGGAAATTTGCCAAAAACTTTCCTATTCATTTTGAATGAAAAAAAAACGCACGCTGCACAGCCCGAACCGTTTGACCGATCGGCACCGTTCAAATATCGGCACGACCGGAATTTTCGCGCAACGATGGGAATTTTTCAAACGGACCCGAAAATTTTTCCCTTCGCCCGTAAACGGCAATTTTCCGGGAAAAAAAAAAAGTTTCAAAATGTATCTAGTCCTACAATTTTTGACCAAATCACACAATTTGGGCATCAAAAATTCCGGGACGGTGAGGGGCATAAAAGTTGTATACAGAATTTGGAAAAAAATTACGCTTCCTCGGAAATTTGCCAAAAACTATCCCATTCATTTCGAATGGGAAAAGTCCCATTCACTTCCAATGGGATTTCCAATGGAATTTACATTGCATTGATGCCATTGACGGCCATGCATGTCGAATCTACTGATGCCAATGTACTTGGATTCAATTGACTATATGGATGTCGATGCCATTGACTGCCATGGACGTCCAAAATTTTTCCCATTCATTTTCAATGGGGGAAAAAACAAAATTACCCCAAATCAACAGAAAATGACCAGATATCAATAGGACGTGTCCCCCAAACTTCCCCAATTCCATTGACGCTTATGAAGGGTGCCGCCATTGACTTACATGGACGTCCAAAATTTTTCCCATTCATTTTCAATGGGGAAAAAACTACATTTCTCCAAATCAACAGAAAATGACCAGATATCAATAGGACGTATATCCCAAACGTCCCCAATTCCATTGACGCTTATGGGGGGTGCTGCCATTGACATCCATGGACGTCCAAAATTTTACCCATTCATTTTCAATGGGAATTTTTTTTTTTTCCTCAAATCAACAGAAAATGACTAGATATCAATAGGACCTGTCCCCCAAATGTCCCCGATTGCATTGCTGCTTATGGAGGGTGATGCCATTGACGTCCACGGACGTCCAAACTTCCCATTAATTTCCAATGGCATTTCTTCATGTTTGTTCATTCTATTGATGCCAATGTACTTGGATTCCATTGACGCTTATGTAAATTGATACCATTGACGTCCATGGACGTCCAAAATTTTTCCCATTCATTTTCAATGGGAATTTTTTTTTTTTTCCCCAAATCAACAGAAAATGACTAGATATCAATAGGACGTTTCCCCCAAATGTGCCCGATTGCATTGCTGCTTATGGAGGGTGATGCCATTGACGTCCACGGATGTCCAAACTTCCCATTAATTTCCAATGGCATTTCTTCATGTTTGTTCATTCTATTGATGCCAATGTACTTGGATTCCATTGACGCTTATGTAAGTTGATACCATTGACGTCCATGGACGTCCAAAATTTTTCCCATTCATTTTCAATGGGAATTTTTTTTTTTTCCCCAAATCAACAGAAAATGACTAGATATCATTAGGACGTGTCCCCCAAATGTCCCCGATTGCATTGCCGCTTATGGGGGGTGATGCCATTGACGTCCATGGACGTCCAAACTTCCCATTCATTTCCAAAGGCATTTCTTCATGTTTGTTCATTCTATTGATGCCAATGTACTTGGATTCCATTGACGCTTATGTAAGTTGATACCATTGACGTCCATGGACGTCCAAAATTTTTCCCATTCATTTTCAATGGGATTTTTTTTTTTTTCCCAAATCAACAGAAAATGACTAGATATCATTAGGACGTGTCCCCCAAATGTCCCCGATTGCATTGCCGCTTATGGAGGGTGATGCCATTGACGTTCATGGACGTCCAAACTTCCCATTCATTTCCAATGGCATTTCTTCATGTTTGTTCATTTTATTGATGCCAATGTACTTGGATTCCATTGACGCTTATGTAAGTTGATACCATTGACGTCCATGGACGTCCAAAATTTTTCCCATTCATTTTCAATGGGAATTTTTTTTTTTTTCCCAAATCAACAGAAAATGACTAGATATCAATAGGACGTGTCCCCCAAACTTCCCCGATTCCATTAACAATTATGGAGGGTGCTGCCATTGACGGACATGGACGTCCAATTCTCCCAATCTTTTCTAATGGCTTTAACTTTGTTTAGTGCCAATGACTGGCATTATGGTCCATTCTATTGATAGACCTGAGTGGGGCTAAGATTTGTATCTCCACAGAGGAAAGACCAAGGTGTGTAATTTCTCCCGAAATTGCAGTTTCTAGTTTATTATTATTATTATAATTTATCTTATTCTCCGCGTTTTTTCGGCGCGCCGCGCAGCTCGAACCATAGCACCGATCAGCACCGTTCAAGTATCGGCACGACCGGAATTTTCGTGCGACGCGGGCAATTTTTCAAACGGCCCCGAAAAATTTTCCGTTCGCCCGTAAACGGCAATTTTCCGAAAAAAAAAAAAAGTTTCAAAATGTATCTAGTCCTACAATTTTTGACCAAATCACATAATTTGGGCATCAAAAATTCCGGGACGGTGAGGTGCATAAAAGTTGTATACAGAATTTGGCAAAAATTTACGGTTCCCCGGAAATTTGCCAAAAACTTTCCTATTCATTTTGAATGGAAAAAAAACGCGCGCTTCACAGCCCGAACCGTGAGACCGATCGGCACCGTTCAAGTATCGGCACGACCGGAATTTTCGCGTGACACAGGAAATTTTACAAATGGCCCCGAAAATGTTTCCGTTCGTCCGCAAACGGCAATTTTCCGTGAAAAAAAAAAAAGTTTCAAAATGTATCTAGTCCTACAATTTTTGACCAAATCAAATAATTTGGGCATCAAAAATTCCGGGACGGTGAGGGGCATAAAAGTTGTATACAGAATTTGGAAAAAAACTACGCTTCCTCGGAAATTTGCCAAAAACTATCCCATTCATTTCGAATGGGAAAAGTTCCCATTCACTTCCAATGGGATTTCCAATGGAATTTACATTGCATTGATGCCATTGACGGCCATGCATGTCGAATCTACTGATGCCAATGTACTTGGATTCAATTGACTATATAGATGTCGATGCCATTGACTGCCATGGACGTCCAAAATTTTCCCCATTCATTTTCAATGGGGAAAAAACAAAATTACCCCAAATCAACAGAAAATGACCAGATATCAATAGGACGTGTCCCCCAAACTTCCCCAATTCCATTGACGCTTATGAAGGGTGCCGCCATTGACTTACATGGACGTCCAAAATTTTTCCCATTCATTTTCAATGGGAAATTTTTTTTTTTCCCCAAATCAACAGAAAATGACTAGATATCAATAGGACCTGTCCCCCAAATGTCCCCGATTGCATTGCTGCTTATGTAGGGTGATGCCATTGACGTCCAGGGACGTCCAAACTTCCCATTCATTTCCAATGGCATTTCTTCATGTTTGTTCATTCTTTTGATGCCAATGTACTTGGATTCCATTGACGCTTATGTAAGTTGATACCATTGACGTCCATGGACGTCCAAAATTTTTCCCATTCATTTTCAATGGGAAATTTTTTTTTTTCCCCAAATCAACAGAAAATGACTAGATATCAATAGGACGTTTCCCCCAAATGTGCCCGATTGCATTGCTGCTTATGGAGGGTGATGCCATTGACGTCCACGGACGTCCAAAATTTTTCCCATTCATTTCCAATGGCATTTCTTCATGTTTGTTCATTTTATTGATGCCAATGTACTTGGATTCCATTGACGCTTATGTAAGTTGCTACCATTGACGTCCATGGACGTCCAAAAATTTTCCCATTCATTTTCAATGGGAATTTTTTTTTTTTTCCCAAATCAACAGAAAATGACTAGATATCATTAGGACGTGTACCCCAAACTTCCCCGATTCCATTAACAATTATGAAAGGTACCGCCATTGACGTTCATGGACGTCCAATTCTCCCATTCATTTCTAATGGCTTTTACTTTGTTTTGTGCCAATGACTGGCATTATGATCCATTCTATTGATAGACCTGAGTGGGGCTAAGATCTGTATCTCCACAGAGGAAAGACCAAGGTGTGTAATTTCTCCCGAAATTGCAGTTTCTAGTTATTATTATAATTCATCTTATTCTCCGCGTTTTTTCGGCGCGCCGCGCAGCCCGACCCGTAGCACCGATCGGCACCGTTCAAGTATCGGCACGACCGGAATTTTCGTGCGACGCGGGCAATTTTTCAAACGGCCCCGAAAAATTTTCCGTTCGCCCGTAAACGGCAATTTTCCGGAAAAAAAAAAAAGGTTCAAAATGTATCTAGTCCTACAATTTTTGACCAAATCACATAATTAGGGCATCAAAAATTCCGGGACATTGAGGGGCATAAAAGTTGTATACAGAATTTGGCAAAACTTTACGGTTCCCCGGAAATTTGCCAAAAACTTTCCTATTCATTTTGAATGGAAAAAAAACACGCGCTTCACAGCCCGAACCGTTAGACCGATCGGCACCGTTCAAGTATCGGCACGACCGGAATTTTCGCGTGACACAGGAAACTTTACAAATGGCCCCGAAAATTTTTCCGTTCGTCCGTAAACGGCAATTTTCCGTGAAAAAAAAAGAAGTTTCAAAATGTATCTAGTCCTACAATTTTTGACCAAATCACATAATTTGGGCATCAAAAATTCCGTGACGGTGAGGGGCATAAAAGTTGTATACAGAATTTGGAAAAAAATTACGCTTCCTCGGAAATTTGCCAAAAACTATCCCATTCATTTCGAATGGGAAAAGTTCCCATTCACTTCCAATGGGATTTCCAATGGAATTTTTTACATTGCATTGATGCCATTGTCGGCCATGCATGTCGAATCTACTGATGCCAATGTACTTGGATTCAATTGACTATATGGATGTCGATGCCATTGACGGCCATGGACGTCCAAAATTTTTCCCATTCATTTTCAATGGGGAAAAAACAAAATTTCCCCAAATCAACAGAAAATGACCAGATATCAATAGGACGTGTCCCCCAAACTTCCCCAATTCCATTGACGCTTATGAAGGGTGCCGCCATTGACTGCCATGGACGTCCAAAATTTTTCCCATTCATTTTCAATGGGGAAAAAACAAATTTTCCCCAAATCAACAGAAAATGACCAGATATCAATAGGACGTGTCCCCCAAACTTCCCCAATTCCATCGACGCTTATGAAGGGTGCCGCCATTGACTTCCATGGACGTCCAAAAATTTTCCCATTCATTTTCAATGGGGAAAAAACTAAATTTCTCCAAATCAACAGAAAATGACCAGATATCAATAGGACGTATACCCCAAACGTCCCCAACTCCATTGACGCTTATGGGGGGTGCTGCCATTGACGTCCATGGACGTCCAAAATTTTTCCCATTCATTTTCAATGGGAATTTTTTATTTTTCCCCAAATCAACAGAAAATGACTAGATATCAATAGGATGTGTCCCCCAAATGTCCCCGAGTGCATTGCTGCTTATGGAGGGTGATGCGATTGACGTCCAGGGACGTCCAAACTTCCCATTCATTTCCAATGGCATTTCTTCATGTTTTTTCATTTTATTGATGCCAATGTACTTGGATTCCATTGACGCTTATGTAAGTTGATACCACTGACGTCCATGGACGTCCAAAATTTTTCCCATTCATTTTCTATGGGAATTTTTTTTTTTTCCCAAATCAACAGAAAATGACTAGATATCATTAGGACGTGTCCCCCAAACTTCCCCGATTCCATTAACAATTATGAAAGGTGCCGCCATTGACGTCCATGGACGTCCAATTCTCCCATTCATTTCTAACGGCTTTTACTTTGTTTTTTGCCAATGACTGGCATTATCATCCATTCTATTGATACACCTGAGTGGGGCTAAGATCTGTATCTCCACAGAGGAAAGACCAAGGTGTGTAATTTCTCCCGAAATTGCAGTTTCTAGTTACCTTGGTCTTTCCAAGGGAAAGAACAAGGTAATGTTATTGTACAACTTTATTATTACCTTGGTCTTTCTGAAAGAAAGAACAAGGTTATGTTATTCTACAACTTTATTATTACCTTGGTCTTTCCAAAGGAAAGAACAAGGTTATGTTATTCTACAACTTTATTATTATTATTATTATTATTATTATTATTATGCAATGGTTTCTCCGCGTTTTTTCGGCGCGCCGCACAGCCCGAACCGTACCACCGATCGGCACCGTTCAAGTATCGACACGACCGGAATTTTCGCACGACGATGGGAATTTTTCAAACGACCCCGAAAATTTTTCCGTTCACCCGTAAACGGCGATTTTCCGATTTTTAAAAAAATTTTCAAAACGCTACTTGTCCTACAATTTTTGACCAAATCACATAATTTGGACATCAAAAATTCCGGGACGGTGGGGGGCATAAAGATTGTATACAGAATTTGGAAAAGATTTACGGTTCCCCGGATATTTGCCAAAAACTATCCCATTCATTTCTAAAGGGAAAATTTCCCATTCATTTCAATGGGATTCCAATGGAATTTACATTACATTGATGCCATTGACTGCCATGCATGTCGAATCTATTGATGCCAATGTACTTGGATTCAATTGACTATATGGATGTCGATGCCATTGACGGCCATGGACGTCCAAAATTTTTCCCATTCATTTTCAATGGGGAAAAAACTACATTTCCCCAAATCAACAGAAAATGACCAGATATCAATAGGACGTGTCCCCCAAACGTCCCCAACTCCATTGAGGCTTATAGGGGGTGCTGCCATTGTCGTCCATGGACGTCCAAAATTTTTCCCATTCATTTTCAATGGGGAAAAAACTAAATTTCCCCAAATCAACAGAAAATGACCAGATATTAATAGGACGTATACCCCAAACGTCCCCAACTCCATTGACGCTTATGGGGGGTGCTGCCATTGACGTCCATGGACGTCCAAAAATTTTCCCATTCATTTTCAATGGGAAATTTTTTTTTTTCCCCAAATCAACAGAAAATGACTAGATATCATTAGGACGTGTCCCCCAAATGTCCCCGATTGCATTGCCGCTTATGGAGGGTGATTCCATTGACGTCCATGGACGTCCAAACTTCCCATTCATTTCCAATGGCATTTCTTCATGTTTGTTCATTCTATTGATGCCAATGTACTTGGATTCCATTGACGCCTATGTAAGTTGATACCATTGACGTCCATGGACGTCCAAAATTTTTCCCATTCATTTTCAATGGGAAATTTTTTTTTTCCCCAGATCAACAGAAAATGACTAGATATCATTAGGACGTGTCCCCCAAATGTCCCCGATTGCATTGCCGCTTATGGAGGGTGATGCCATTGACGTCCATGGACGTCCAAACTTCCCATTCATTTCCAATGGCATTTCTTCATGTTTGTTCATTCTATTGATTTCAATGTACTTGGATTCCATTGACGCTTATGTAAGTTGATACCATTGACGTCCATGGACGTCCAAAATTTTTCCCATTCATTTTCAATGGGAATTTTTTTTTTTTCCCCAAATCAACAGAAAATGACTAGATATCATTAGGACGTTTCCCCCAAATGTCCCCGATTGCATTGCCGCTTATGGAGGGTGATGCCATTGACGTCCATGGACGTACAAACTTCCCATTCATTTCCAATGGCATTTCTTCATGTTTGTTCATTCTATTGATGCCAATGTACTTGGATTCCATTGACGCTTATGTAAGTTGACACCATTGACGTCCATGGACGTCCAAAATTTTTCCCATTCATTTTCAATGGGAATTTTTTTTTTTTTTCCAAATCAACAAAAAATGACTCGATATCATTAGGACGTGTCCCCCAAATGTCCCCGATTGCTTTGCCGCTTATGGAGGGTGATGCCATTGACGTCCATGGACGTCCAAAATTTTACCCATTCATTTTCAATGGGAATTTTTTTTTTTTCACCAAATCAACAGAAAATGACTAGATATCAATAGGACCTGACCCCCAAATGTCCCCGATTGCATTGCTGCTTATTGAGGGTGATGCCATTGACGTCCAGGGACGTCCAAACTTCCCATTCATTTCCAATGGCATTTCCTCATGTTTGTTCATTCTTTTGATGCCAATGTAATTGGATTCCATTGACGCTTATGTAAGTTGATACCATTGACGTCCATGGACGTCCAAAATTTTTCCCATTCCTTTTCAATGGGAAATTTTTTTTTTTCCCCAAATAAACAGAAAATGACTAGATATCATTAGGACGTGTCCCCCAAATGTCCCCGATTGCATTGCCGCTTATGGGGGGGTGATGCCATTGACGTCCATGGACGTCCAAACTTCCCATTCATTTCCAAAGGCATTTCTTCATGTTTGTTCATTCTATTGATGCCAATGTACTTGGATTCCATTGACGCTTATGTAAGTTGATACCATTGACGTCCATGGACGTCCCAAATTTTTCCCATTCATTTTCAATGGGATTTTTTTTTTTTTTTCCCAAATCAACAGAAAATGACTAGTTATCATTAGGACGTGTCCCCCAAATGTCCCCGATTGCATTGCCGCTTATGGAGGGTGATGCCATTGACGTCCAGGGACGTCCAAACTTCCCATTCATATCCAATGGCATTTCTTCATGTTTGTTCATTCTTTTGATGCCAATGTACTTGGATTCCATTGACGGTTATGTAAGTTGATACCATTGACGTCCATGGACGTCCAAAATTTTTCCCATTCATTTTCAATGGGAATTTTTTTTTTTTCCCCAAATCAACATAAAATGACTAGATATCATTAGGGCGTGTCCCCCAAATGTCCCCGATTGCATTGCTGCTTATGGAGGGTGATGCCATTGACGTCCACGGACGTCCAAACTTCCCATTAATTTCCAATGGCATTTCTTCATGTTTTTTCATTCTATTGATGCCAATGTACTTGGATTCCATTGACGCTTATGTAAGTTGATACCATTGACGTCCATGGACGTCCAAAATTTTTCCCATTCATTTTCAATGGGAATTTTTTTTTTTTTTCCCAAATCAACAGAAAATGACTAGATATCATTAGGACGTGTCCCCCAAACTTCCCCGATTCCATTAACAATTATGAAAGGTGCCGCCATTGACGTCCATGGACGTCCAATTCTCCCATTCATTTCTAACGGCTTTTACTTTGTTTTTTGCCAATGACTGGCATTATGATCCATTCTATTGATAGACCTGAGTGGGGCTAAGATCTGTATCTCCACAGAGGAAAGACCAAGGTGTGTAATTTCTCCCGAAATTGCAGTTTCTAGTTATTATTATTATTATGCAATGGTTTCTCCGCGTTTTTTCGGCGCGCCGCGCAGCCCGAACCGTACCACCGATCGGCACCGTTCAAGTATCGACACGACCGGAATTTTCGCGCGACGATGGGAATTTTTCAAACGACCCCGAAAAATTTTTCGTTCGCCCGTAAACGGCGATTTTCCGATTTTTTACAACTTTTTCAAAACGCTACTTGTCCTACAATTTTTGACCAAATCACATAATTTGGACATCAAAAATTCCGGGACGGTGGGGGGCATAAAGATTGTATACAGAATTTGGAAAAAATTTACGGTTCTCCGGATATTTGCCAAAAACTATCCCATTCATTTCCAATGGGAAAAGTTCCCATTCACTTTCAATAGTATTTCCAATGGACTTTACATTGCATTGATGCCATTGACGGCCATGCATGTCGAATCTATTGATGCCAATGTACTTGGATTCATTTGACTATATGGATGTCGATGCCATTGACGGCCATGGACGTCCAAAATTTTTCCCATTCATTTTCAATGGGGAAAAAACTAAATTTCCCCAAATCATCAGAAAATGACCAGTTATCAATAGTACGTCTCCCCCAAACGTTCCGAACTCCATTGACGCTTATGGGGGGTGCTGCCATTGACGTCCATGGACGTCCAAAATTTTTCCCATTCATTTTCAATGGGGAAAAAACTAAATTTCCCCAAATCATCAGAAAATGACCAGTTATCAATAGTACGTCTCCCCCAAACGTTCCGAACTCCATTGACGCTTATAGGGGGTGCTGCCATTGACGTCCATGGACGTCCAAAAATTTTCCCATTCATTTTCAATGGGGAAAAAACTAAAATTCCCCAAATCAACAGAAAATGACCAGATATTAATAGGACGTATACCCCAAACGTCCCCAACTCCATTGACGCTTATGGGGGGTGCTGCCATTGACGTCCATGGACGTCCAAAAATTTTCCCATTCATTTTCAATGGGAATTTTTTTTTTTCCCCCAAATCAACAGAAAATGACTAGATATCATTAGGACGTGTCCCCCAAATGTCCCCGATTGCATTGCCGCTTATGGAGGGTGATGCCATTGACGTTCATGGACGTCCAAACTTCCCATTAAATCCCAATGGCATTTCTTCATGTTTGTTCATTCTATTGATGCCAATGTACTTGGATTCCATTGACGCTTATGTAAGTTGATACCATTGACGTCCATGGACGTCCAAAATTTTTCCCATTCATTTTCAATGGGAAATTTTTTTTTTTCCCCAAATCAACAGAAAATGACTACACATCATTAGGACGTGTCCCCCAAATGTCCCCGATTGCATTGCTGCTTATGGAGGGTGATGCCATTGACGTTCATGGACGTCCAAACTTCCCATTCATTTCCAATGGCATTTCTTCATGTTTGTTCATTCTATTGATGCCAATGTACTTGGATTCCATTGACGCTTATGTAAGTTGATACCATTGACGTCCATGGACGTCCAAAATTTTTCCCATTCATTTTCAATGGGAATTTTTTTTTTTTCCCCAAATCAACAAAAAATGACCAGATATCAATAGGACGTGTCCCCCAAATGTCCCCGATTGCATTGCCGCTAATGGAGGGTGATGCCATTGACGTCCAGGGACGTCCAAACTTCCCATTCATATCCAATGGCATTTCTTCATGTTTGTTCATTCTTTTGATGCCAATGTACTTGGATTCCATTGACGGTTATGTAAGTTGATACCATTGACGTCCATGGACGTCCAAAATTTTTCCCATTCATTTTCAATGGGAATTTTTTTTTTTTCCCCAAATCAACATAAAATGACTAGATATCATTAGGGCGTGTCCCCCAAATGTCCCCGATTGCATTGCTGCTTATGGAGGGTGATGCCATTGACGTCCACGGACGTCCAAACTTCCCATTAATTTCCAATGGCATTTCTTCATGTTTTTTCATTCTATTGATGCCAATGTACTTGGATTCCATTGACGCTTATGTAAGTTGATACCATTGACGTCCATGGACGTCCAAAATTTTTCCCATTCATTTTCAATGGGAATTTTTTTTTTTTTTCCCAAATCAACAGAAAATGACTCGATATCATTAGGACGTGTCCCCCAAACTTCCCCGATTCCATTAACAATTATGAAAGGTGCCGCCATTGACGTCCATGGACGTCCAATTCTCCCATTCATTTCTAACGGCTTTTACTTTGTTTTTTGCCAATGACTGGCATTATGATCCATTCTATTGATAGACCTGAGTGGGGCTAAGATCTGTATCTCCACAGAGGAAAGACCAAGGTGTGTAATTTCTCCCGAAATTGCAGTTTCTAGTTATTATTATTATTATGCAATGGTTTCTCCGCGTTTTTTCGGCGCGCCGCGCAGCCCGAACCGTACCACCGATCGGCACCGTTCAAGTATCGACACGACCGGAATTTTCGCGCGACGATGGGAATTTTTCAAACGACCCCGAAAAATTTTTCGTTCGCCCGTAAACGGCGATTTTCCGATTTTTTACAACTTTTTCAAAACGCTACTTGTCCTACAATTTTTGACCAAATCACATAATTTGGACATCAAAAATTCCGGGACGGTGGGGGGCATAAAGATTGTATACAGAATTTGGAAAAAATTTACGGTTCTCCGGATATTTGCCAAAAACTATCCCATTCATTTCCAATGGGAAAAGTTCCCATTCACTTTCAATAGTATTTCCAATGGACTTTACATTGCATTGATGCCATTGACGGCCATGCATGTCGAATCTATTGATGCCAATGTACTTGGATTCATTTGACTATATGGATGTCGATGCCATTGACGGCCATGGACGTCCAAAATTTTTCCCGTTCATTTTCAATGGGGAAAAAACTAAATTTCCCCAAATCATCAGAAAATGACCAGTTATCAATAGTACGTCTCCCCCAAACGTTCCGAACTCCATTGACGCTTATGGGGGATGCTGCCATTGACGTCCATGGACGTCCAAAATTTTTCCCATTCATTTTCAATGGGGAAAAAACTAAATTTCCCCAAATCATCAGAAAATGACCAGTTATCAATAGTACGTCTCCCCCAAACGTTCCGAACTCCATTGACGCTTATAGGGGGTGCTGCCATTGACGTCCATGGACGTCCAAAAATTTTCCCATTCATTTTCAATGGGGAAAATCTAAATTTCCCCAAATCAACAGAAAATGACCAGATATTAATAGGACGTATACCCCAAACGTCCCCAACTCCATTGACGCTTATGGGGGGTGCTGCCATTGACGTCCATGGACGTCCAAAAATTTTCCCATTCATTTTCAATGGGAATTTTTTTTTTTTCCCCAAATCAACAGAAAATGACTAGATATCATTAGGACGTGTCCCCCAAATGTCCCCGATTGCATTGCCGCTTATGGAGGGTGATGCCATTGACGTTCATGGACGTCCAAACTTCCCATTAAATCCCAATGGCATTTCTTCATGTTTGTTCATTCTATTGATGCCAATGTACTTGGATTCCATTGACGCTTATGTAAGTTGATACCATTGACGTCCATGGACGTCCAAAATTTTTCCCATTCATTTTCAATGGGAAATTTTTTTTTTTCCCCAAATCAACAGAAAATGACTACACATCATTAGGACGTGTCCCCCAAATGTCCCCGATTGCATTGCTGCTTATGGAGGGTGATGCCATTGACGTTCATGGACGTCCAAACTTCCCATTCATTTCCAATGGCATTTCTTCATGTTTGTTCATTCTATTGATGCCAATGTACTTGGATTCCATTGACGCTTATGTAAGTTGATACCATTGACGTCCATGGACGTCCAAAATTTTTCCCATTCATTTTCAATGGGAATTTTTTTTTTTTCCCCAAATCAACAAAAAATGACCAGATATCAATAGGACGTGTCCCCCAAATGTCCCCGATTGGATTGGCGCTTATGGAGGGTGATGCCATTGACGTCCATGGACGTCCAAACTTCCCATTCATTTCCAATGGCATTTCTTCATGTTTGTTCATTCTATTGATGCCAATGTACTTGGATTCCATTGACGCTTATGTATGTTGATACCATTGACGTCCATGGACGTCCAAAATTTTTCCCATTCATTTTCAATGGGAATTTTTTTTTTTTCCCCAAATCAACAAAAAATGACCAGATATCAATAGGACGTGTCCCCCAAACTTCTCCAATTCCATTGACGCTTATGAAGGGTGCCGCCATTGACGGCCATGGACGTCCAATTCTCCCAATCTTTTCTAATGGCTTTTACTTTGTTTAGTGCCATTGACTGGCATTATGGTCCATTCTATTGATAGACCTGAGTGGGGCTAAGATTTGTATCTCCACAGAGGAAAGACCAAGGTGTAATTTCTCCCGAAATTGCAGTTTCTAGTTATTATTCAATAATTCTCCGCGTTTTTTTGAGCCAACGCACAGCCCAAACCGTAGCACCGATCGGCACCGTTGAAGTATCGGCACGACGGGATTTTTCGCGTGACGATGGGAATTTTTCAAACCGCCACGAAAAATTTTCCGTTCGCCCGTAAACGGCAATTTTCCGAAAAATAAAAAAAGTTTCAAAATATATCTAGTCCTACAATTTTTGACCAAATCACATAATTTGGTTATCAAAAATTCCGGGACGGTGAGGGGCATAAAAGTTGTATACAGAATTTGGCAAAAATTTACGGTTCCCCGGAAATTTGCCAAAAACTTTCCTATTCATTTTGAATGGAAAAAAAACGCGCGCTTCACAGCCCGAACCGTTAGACCGATCGGCACCGTTCAAGTATCGGCACGACCGGAATTTTCGCGTGACACAGGAAACTTTACAAATGGCCCCGAAAATTTTTCCGTTCGTCCGTAAACGGCAATTTTCCGTGAAAAAAAAAAAAGTTTCAAAATGTATCTAGTCCTACAATTTTTGACCAAATCACATAATTTGGCCATCAAAAATTCCGGGACGGTGAGGGGCATAAAAGTTGTATACAGAATTTGGAAAAAAATTACGCTTCCTCTGAAATTTGCCAAAAACTATCCCATTCATTTCGAATGGGAAAAGTTCCCATTCACTTCCAATGGGATTTCCAATGGATTTTACATTGCTTGATGCCATTGACGGCCATGCATGTCGAATCTACTGATGCAAATGTACTTGGATTCAATTGACTATATGGATGTCGATGCCATTGACGTCCATGGACGTCCAAAATTTTTCCCATTCATTTTCAATGGGGAAAAAACAGAATTTCCCCAAATCAACAGAAAATGACCAGATATCAATAGGACGTGTCCCCCAAACTTCCCCAATTCCATTGACGCTTATGAAGGGTGCCGCCATTGACTTCCATGGACGTCCAAAATTTTTCCCATTCATTTTCAATGGGGAAAAAACTAAATTTCTCCAAATCAACAGAAAATGACCAGATATCAATAGGACGTATACCCCAAACGTCCCCAACTCCATTGACGCTTATGTAAGTTGATACCATTGACGTCCATGGACGTCCAAAATTTTTCCCATTCATTTTAAATGGGAATTTTTTTTTTTTTTACAAATCAACACAAAATGACTAGATATCATTAGGATGTGTCCCCCAAATGTCCCCGATTGCATTGCCGCTTTTGAAGGGTGCCGCCATTGACGGACATGGACGTCCAAATTTCCCATTCATTTCTAATGGCTTTTAATCATGTTTTTTCATTCTATTGATGCCAATGTACTTGGATTCCATTGATGCCTATGTAAGTTGATACCATTGACATCCATGGACGTCCAAAATTTTTCCCATTCATTTTCAATGGGATTTTTTTTTTTTTCCCCCAAATAAACAGGAAATGACCACATATCAATAGGACGTGTCCCCCAAACTTCTCCAATTACATTGACGCTTATGAAGGGTGCCGCCATTGACGGCCATGGACGTCCAAATTTCCCATTCATTTCTAATGGCTTTTAATCATGTTTTTTCATTGTATTGATGCCAATGTACTTAGATTCCATTGACGCTTATGTAAGTTGATACCATTGACGTCCATAGACGTCCAAAATTTTTCCCATTCATTTTCAATGGGAAATTTTTTTTTTTCCCCAAATAAACAGGAAATGACCAGATATCAATAGGACGCATACCCCAAACGTCCCCAACTCCATTGACGCTTATGGGGGGTGCTGCCATTGACGTCCATGGACGTCCAAAATTTTACCCATTCATTTTCAATGGGAAATTTTTGTTTTTCCCCAAATCAACAGAAAATGACTAGATATCAGTAGGACGTGTCCCCCAAATGTCCCCAATTGCATTGCTGCTTATGGAGGGTGATGCCATTGACGTCCAGGGACGTCCAAACTTCCCATTTATTCCAATGGCATTTCTTCATGTTTGTTCATTCTATTGATGCCAATGTACTTAGATTCCATTGACGCTTATGTAAGTTGATACCATTGACGTCCATAGACGTCCAAAAATTTTCCCATTCATTTTCAATGGGAATTTTTTTTTTTTCCCCAAATCAACAGAAAATGACTAGATATCATTAGGACGTGTCCCCCAAATGTCCCCGATTGCATTGCCGCTTATGGAGGGTGATGCCATTGACGTTCATGGACGTCCAAACTTCCCATTAAATCCCAATGGCATTTCTTCATGTTTGTTCATTCTATTGATGCCAATGTACTTGGATTCCATTGACGCTTATGTAAGTTGATACCATTGACGTCCATGGACGTCCAAAATTTTTCCCATTCATTTTCAATGGCAATTTTTTTTTTTTCCCCAAATCAACAGAAAATGACTAGATATCAATAGGACGTGTCCCGCAAATGTCCCCGATTGCATTGCCTCTTATGGAGGGTGATGCCATTGACGGCCACGGACGTCCAAACTTCCCATTCATTTCCAATGGCATTTCTTCATGTTTGTTCATTCTATTGATGCCAATGTACTTGGATTCCATTGACGCTTATGTAAATTGATACCATTGACGTCCATGGACGTCCAAAATTTTTCCCATTCATTTTCAATGGGAATTTTTTTTTTTCCCCCAAATCAACAGAAAATGACTAGATATCATTAGGATGTGTCCCCCAAATGTCCCTGATTGGATTGCCGCTTATGGAGGGTGATGCCATTGACGGCCATGGACGTCCAATTCTCCCAATCTTTTCTAATGGCTTTTACTTTGTTTAGTGCCATTGACTGGCATTATGGTCCATTCTATTGATAGACCTGAGTGGGGCTAAGATCTGTATCTCCACAGAGGAAAGACCAAGGTGTGTAATTTCTCCCGAAATTGCAGTTTCTAGTTCTTCTGATTATTATAGTCGTTTTTTTCGGCGCGCCGCGCAGCCCAAACCGTAGCACCGATCGGCACCGTTGAAGTATCGGCACGACCGGATTTTTCGCGTGACGATGGGAATTTTTCAAACCGCCACGAAAAATTTTCCGTTCGCCCGTAAACGGCAATTTTCCGAAAAAATAAAAAAGTTTCAAAATGTATCTAGTCCTACAATTTTTGACCAAATCACATAATTTGGATATCAAAAATTCCGGGACGGTGAGGGGCATAAAAGTTATATACAGAATTTGGCAAAAATTTACGGTTCCCCGGAAATTTGCCAAAAACTTTCCTATTCATTTTGAATGAAAAAAAAACGCACGCTGCACAGCCCGAACCGTTTGACCGATCGGCACCGTTCAAATATCGGCACGACCGGAATTTTCGCGCGACGATGGGAATTTTTCAAACGGCCCCGAAAAATTTTCCGTTCGCCCGTAAACGGCAATTTTCCGGAAAAAAAAAAAACTTTAAAAATGTATCTAGTCCTACAATTTTTGACCAAATCACGTAATTTGGGTATCAAAAATTCCGGGATGGTGAGGGGCATAAAAGTTGTATACAGAATTTGGCAAAAATTTACGGTTCCCCGGAAATTTGCCAAAAACTTTCCTATTCATTTTGAATGGAAAAAAAACGCGCGCTTCACAGCCCGAACCGTTAGACCGATCGGCACCGTTCAAGTATCGGCACGACCGGAATTTTCGCGTGACACAGGAAACTTTACAAATAGCCCCGAAAATTTTTCCGTTCGTCCGTAAACGGCAATTTTCCGTGACAAAAAAAAAAGTTTCAAAATGTATCTAGTCCTACAATTTTTGACCAAATCACATAATTTGGGCATCAAAAATTCCGGGACGGTGAGGGGCATAAAAGTTGTATACAGAATTTGGAAAAAATTTACGGTTCCCCGGATATTTGCCAAAAACTATCCCATTCATTTCTAATGGGAAAAGTTCCCATTCACTTTCAATAGGATTTCCAATGGACTTTACATTGCATTGCCATTGACGGCCATGCATGTCGAATCTATTGATGCCAATGTTCTTGGATTCAATTGACTATATGGATGTCGATGCCATTGACTGCCATGGACGTCCAAAATTTTTCCCATTCATTTTCAATGGGGAAAAAACTACATTTCCCCAAATCAACAGAAAATGACCAGATATCAATAGGACGTGTCCCCCAAACGTCCCCAACTCCATAGACGCTTATAGGGGGTGCTGCCATTGACGTCCATGGACGTCCAAAATTTTTCCCATTCATTTTCAATGGGGAAAAAACTACATTTCCCCAAATCAACAGAAAATGACCAGATATCAATAGGACGTATACCCCAAACGTCCCCAACTCCATTGACGCTTATGGGGGGTGCTGCCATTGACGTCCATGGACGTCCAAAATTTTTCCCATTCATTTTCAAAGGGATTTTTTTTTTTTTCCCCAAATCAACAGAAAATGACTAGATATCAAGAGGACGTGTCCCCCAAATGTCCCCGATTGCATTGCTGCTTATGGAGGGTGATGCCATTGACGTCCACGGACGTCGAAACTTCCCATTCATTTCCGATGGCATTTCTTCATGTTTGTTCATTCTATTGATGCCAATGTACTTGGATTCCATTGACGCTCATGTAAGTTGATACCATTGACGTCCATGGACGTCCAAAATTTTTCCCATTCATTTTCAATGGGAAATTTTTTTTTTTCCCTAAATCAACAGAAAATGACTAGATATCATTAGGACGTGTCCCCCAAATGTCCCCGATCGCATTGCCGCTTATGGAGGGTGATGCCATTGACGTCCATGGACGTCCAAACTTACCATTCATTTCCAATGTCATTTCTTCATGTTTGTTCATTCTATTGATTCCAATGTACTTGGATTCCATTGACGCTTATGTAAGTTGATACCATTGACGTCCATGGACGTCCAAAATTTTTCCCATTCATTTTCAATGGGAATTTCTTCTTTTTTCCCCAAATCAACAATAAATGACCAGATATCAATAGGACGTGTCCCCCAAACTTCCCCAATTCCTTTGACGCTTGTGAAGAGTGATGCCATTGACGTCCATGGACGTCCAAATTTCCCATTCATTTCTAATGGCATTTAATTATGTTTTTTCATTTTATTGATGCCAATGTACTTGGATTCCATTGACGCCTATGTAAGTTGATACCATTGACGTCCATGGACGTTGAAGAAAAATAGTCGTGTAAAAACTGTCAAAGACGATTTCTCTTTTCTCAGGTTCTTTTATTCTCGTGGAAAAAACAGGAAGTGAACGGCACACAATTCTAGAGTTACAGAAAATGTTCAAATACATTTATTGAGGAAATACTGACCGGCCAGGACATTTCACGGATACGGGCTCCATGAAAGTGTCTCACCCCCCTTCTTGTCCCGTATATATTTGTGTTAACAGATGTGGTCAGAGCCAATAGGCAGCCTAGTCCTGCCTTATGGCCAAGTCTGAATACAAACTTAACCTTATTTGGAAATAGGTAATGTGAAGCTGCCTGTTGGGGGCTGTTGAATTCTGTGACCAGCACACAGAGATAATTAAGTCCAGATGGTATGTGGTAGAACAAAGAACACTGTGTTTTAGGATATAAGAGAAATAATATATTCTAGTTATTAACTATATGAGTAAATATGCATACAAGAGTATAATAATAGGTAAATATATATGTGTGTATCCTTTCAATCCCTCTTTGGATTCAAATTAAAAATTGAATCCACCCAACTAAAAAACAAAACAACAAATCAGCAAAAGAAAAACAACAACAACAAAACCCAAGTAAACTCAAAGAAAAAATACATCACAAACCACGTGAGAGGTGACGAGACAAAAACGGTAAAACAAAGAAACGAAAAACGTATAATATAAACAATTAAAAAATAAACCATAATATCTGAGTCCAGAGAGCATAACACATTCCCATCTCCCAAGGGTGAGCACACACGAATTCCCAGAGTCTGTCCCAAACAGGTGTGCAAAGTTAAAGTCAGCATCGCTGCAATCTCATAGCCTTGGTGTTATAAGGGATTGAGCCCATAACTTACTCCTCGGGAAAAGGGTTCGGTCCATGAAAAGGGTCAGTTCCATGTTGATAGTCCATGGCTCAGGTTGAAACTAATCCTTTTTGTCAATGTGCGTTGAAGAAAACAATAATCGCAATCCTTAACGCAATGTCCAGTGGTCGAGAAAGCAGTTCAGAAAACAAGACGCAATCATCAATATCTTATACTATTGCAAACACTGACACCGCCCTCTTTTGTGCTGTAATCTGTTCAACTAAAAACACAGAATGCAATAGAAAAACATCAAATCATAAACAATTAAACATAAAATGAGTCAGCCTATCTAAAAAAAAAACAATGCTGGTCGCTCTTGTAGGTTGTAACGTCATAGTTGCTCATAAGAAAGAAAAAATGTATTAATACTATAAAAATGGTCGTTTAAATGTGATACAAGTTAAACATTAATCAGAACTATCACTCAATGACCTCATTTAAATAAAATGCTCGTTGGAATTCTACAGGCAGGAAGATAACTGTCACAATTAAAATTCATTCATGTCAAAGGAACCTGAAAACCTTCACGCACAGAAAGGACAATACCCTCGGCTGGGATGAAACTCGCACCAGTTAAAGCCAACGGGTGCACCCACTCAGGGTCCAAGTGGGGACTGAATCAGCCCTCCGATCATCTAATCCTCGGAGAGCATGGGCCCCATTCCTGACATCTGGGTCACCCTGCAGCCCCACCAGATCAGTGAGTCACCAAGCTCACGATGGTAATGGAGGCCGTGCATCCGGCGAAGGCCGTGCATCCGGCGAAGGCCGTGCGTCCTGCGAAGGCCGTGCGTCCTGCCAACGGTGTTGACAGGACTCAAAAACGACATGAAAATAGCCAAATTGTCATCACTTATCCTCTCAAGTTATCATATATGTAATCTTACCACCTGGAGAATCCCAAAAGCATCTATCTCCAAACTCCTGGAACATATAATATGACAAATCATTATCACCTGGGAGAGCAATAACTCATCTGTTTCTTCCTACCATATTACTAACACAGAAACTAAATCCCTTCCATTTAAAATATGGGAGAATAATGTGCTTGAACAATATGCTTGCAAAAATTTTAACTCATCTGAATATGTAGTGTCATTTTATCTGTATGTTTTCAGTTGAACAGATAGCACAGATCCATCAAACCTTCAAAAAAAACTATCCATATGTCAGTAGATAATTAACAAAACATAAAAATATAATCATGTTTTTTTAGAGTTTAAAAATCAACACAACCCCCCATAGGTACAGTATATAATAATGATGATGATGATGATGTCCCTCTTTTAGCCATGCTTACAAATCAAAGCATGGCTATATATAACATAAAACTATAACACTACTAGGTTACGTAAAAACAAAAAAGCATTGTAATGAAAAAATCCAAACGATCATCATGAATTTATAACAACATACGAGATAAATCAAAAATCCAAACAAAATTGAAAGATCCCTCTTTGGAAACTAAAAAACAAAATATCATTTCAAAAGAAAAAATTTCCTTGTAAATACATCATCATTATTATACCCAACAAAAACAAAATGAGCAAACCCCATAGAGGCAAACATTACCAACATTAATCAATCTAATCCATTTGAAGACGCCTTTCTGGCACTCCGGATCATCATGTAATCAAATGAAAACATCCTACCAAATGTAATATTAAAAGAAGAAAACATAAGAAAAACTGGTGACAAATTCAAAGACGGAGAAAAGATAGCAAATCCGACAAGGCTAGTCTGAAGTCAGTATTGAAATGGCGAAGAGAGTCAGTTTTCCTAAGGGAAAACGGCAACAAATTCCAGAGCCAACAGCTGGATGCCCTTCCCCCATGGTCAGACGAAGCAAAGGTCCAGTATATTCTGCCGGCTGTGAAACAACCTCTGTTCCGCAATATCATCAGAAAGATTCAACCAACTCTTAGTAGGACTTCAGTATGTCGCTGGATGGATAAATAGCCTGGCGTAATGGGGTCTTTGCCAGTCTGATAGAAGGAATACGGTTCAGCCAGCCTGCTCCGGTCCAGTTGGAGTCCACCAGGAGGCTTTCAAGGGAGGCCTGCTAAGGTCACCATGGCTCAAGCTAACTTTGGCACTCTACCCCACCTATGGATAAAGTGGTTGAGTAGACCTAACTAAGTCCTTGCCTGATGTTAAATTTAAACGCGCAAAGCAAGGTATATCAAATCAAAAATGGCTTCTATAAATTTAAAAAATAAAAAATAACCACAACAAAATAAAAATGTAAGATTACCGAAGTCGCGAAAGAAAAAGAAAACATTAAAAGGAAATCTGAATCAAAAATTCATTATACAAAATTTCAAAAGTGAAAAAGATCATTTGAAACTTATCTTCAAAGTCAAGAAAAATGAAAAGCTAAAAATTCCAAAGAATAAAAATCGGAAACCGAAAAATCAATAGTACGTGTTATTAGCCAAACAAAAGTACTTGAGCCTCAATTTATCAAAACCACTTGAACTTAAAAATGAAAAATAAAAATCAAAAATGAAAAATAAAATGTAAAATCAAAAATCAAAAAATCAAAAATAAAATGAAAAATAAAAATTGGTATTATTCTGGGAAATTTGTTCCCTCCAACGTAAATATGAAATAATCATAAGCCATACGAAAACGCAATTTTCCCAACTGTACAAACAAAATTCTTACATGATTACAAAATTAACAATTTTCCCAGAATAACGTCGTTTAGCGTAATGCCAAATAAAGTATTTCCTCTCTCAAAATTGTCTGCTCCCTCTTTAGTAATTTGTCAATTAAATTTGGCTGTGGCATCTCTCGACGAAAATGGCCACTTATTTCCCACTATAATTTCATTACAACAAAATTTACATAAATTGGACTTCTCTTCACATCCCAGATTCAGAAATTAATAAAAACATTCATCCCTCTTTTTGGTCACAGCTGAAATAAAAAATAGCCAGATTATATCAGCATGTGACCCAAAAGATTACATTTTAGCAAAATTTGGCATTTTCAAGTCCTTAAAAATCAAAATTAGATTGCATATCGTCTAATATTTCGAACATGACTCAAGACAGGTCCCCTCTCATTCTTTCGTGAATCAATAGTTGCTCTTTGTCAATTTTAAGATTTACTTCGGCTGCTTCCAATTCTCAGTGTCCCATCTACATTAAAATTAATTAGTACTTTGTCACTTCCACCTTTGAATTAAATCATCAACACTGGAGTTTCTTGAGCGTCTATGTGGTGCCCCTTGGTTGCGTCCTGGTTACAGGAGTGCAGGGGCACATTAATAAAACCATTCAAAGCTACCTCAAATGTGATTGGATTCACCGTGATGCAGTCCAATGTCAGCAGGTCCCTCGGATCACAGTGACCTGTATACAAAAACATTCAGTACCTAAAGAATACATGTCAAGGGATATTTGAACTCATGTCCAATCAGTTGCCAAACGGCATTGTCCCACCATGGGTCCCAATTCTTGAGCTTCGTGTCTTAGTCATCAATCTAAATACTTATGCATTAGTCGAGGTGAGATCTGGTATGCATCATAGGTTAGAAGTCGGGGAGCTTTAGTGGTTGGTGTGGAAAATGGGAACCTGTCTCGGAAAACAGCAAACAATGGAGTGACAGGAGACAAAATGTTCAAGAACAACAAATTTAAACCTAGGATAAGACAGAATGTCAACCAATTGGTGAAAAATAAACAAGTACATATCAGTCTCACTACAGCACCGCAGGCCATAAATTATCTTCGTGCCTGGATCCAAACCTCTCCGTCGATAGCCAATTCTGGCAGTGTTTCTGCAAAAAGTCAAAATCATTTAATAACAATTTTAAGTCAATTAACTCACCTTATTGATTTGGAATCATGCGTTAATTTCCAGGTGTTAGGGTGTATCTATTTAAGTTCCAACTTCTAGTCTTTGTCTGGGATCTTTTTTGGATTTGGTCACAGGATAGCAGCCGACTGGCCTTTGCCATCTGCTTTCAATTAGGGGAGGGGGTGAAAACAAGTCTGTGTCAGCTATCGTGGTCATCGCCTGGGCTGGGGCTCTGCTGCCCCCCCCCCCCCTCCCTTTTTCACTGCTTCTGCAGTTCTCCTGTTACAATATTTATTTTTTTTAATTCTAGCATAAATATAACAGCTGTGCCAACTGTTTCTTCATAATTGATAGATTGCAGTTAAGATTTTGCCGATTTAGTCTCGCTTCAACAGCCTTCCAGAGAAGTTTATTATTATTATTAAGCTATTGGTTTAGAGTTCTCGGATGGAGTTTAATTTCGACATTTGTTGATCAATCAAATGTGAAATTATCTCCCACCGATGTATAATTTTAAATCAGAATACTACCTCCTTAGCACAATATTTTCACAAATCACAACAATCCTTGCTCCATATTTTAATCAGATATTTAAACCTATTTCAATCTATGAGCTCGTGAATGAATAAATCATTAGTTTAGAACTAAATAAACACATTAGAGAAAAAATGTCGTCTAGCAGCTCATTAGCTGGTCTTAAAACTTAAGGTAAACATATTTTATCAAACAATATAATCATTGTCTCGACATGTCATTTTCCGCCAAATTAAACAAATCTCATTACTTTTAAGGTTGTTTAACAAAACATTTTGAGCTCTAAAGATCATACTATCGATCTCAATTAAGCTCACTAGTTTATTATTTATTTCACCTCACTCGCTTTTCATTTCATTCATAAATTCTATTTCAATAATCAGTTGTTCCCCATTACTATCAATTTGATATTAGTTCTAGTAAAAAGAGAGGGCTTAAATATATTCTCAGTCACCCTTGTTGTGTTTGGCCAGAACACAACAAGGGGGGGCTCACAGCGGCCCGCTCTCCTAAATTTTGAACACCATCCCCCTTTTCTTAATCAAAGGCGCCACGTGGCACACACGGGTGCCTGCCAGAATATGAACAAAGGCGATTCATTTATTATCCTATACTCGATATTTAAGTATTTCAAAAACAGTTACTTTGTTTGTCCGCGCTCCCTCTCCACTCAGGAGAGCAGAATAAGGAGCGCTCACTTCACTCACAATTAGAGGAAAGAAAAGAAAGAGGACAAAGAAGAGAAAAGTTGGGGCACCCCACACACACTGACACAAACCAACGACAAATAACAAACATCCGCGGAACAAATTTGAGTTGCTCATGCCGCCCATCCCAGGATCTCAGCGTTTTCATATATACGCTGGAAATGCACTTTACTCGTGATTTACGCAAATCGGTCCTGCCGGAACTCCTCACATAGGGAGTTCTTAATTACAACACGAAACGGGTCGTCAAAGACGCCCGGAACTACCTCACATAGGGTGTTCTTATATGCATTTTGTAATCGCGATATATAAATAGATAAATAACATACACATTATTAATTTCCTCAATAAAAATTCAACCCCCTCCGGGGCAGCAGCGTAATAAGGCAACAGTGCAATCTTGTAACACTCCTACCTTATTTTGGTACCACACCGTCTGTCCCCGAGTGAGCCGAATTCCAGAATTCTGTGCCGCCAACTCCCGCGAGAATCCTACGCCGACAACGCCAATTGAAGAAAAATAGTCGTGTAAAAACTGTCAAAGACGATTTCTCTTTTCTCAGGTTCTTTTATTCTCGTGGAAAAAACAGGAAGTGAACGGCACACAATTCTAGAGTTACAGAAAATGTTCAAATACATTTATTGAGGAAATACTGACCGGCCAGGACATTTCACGGATACGGGCTCCATGAAAGTGTCTCACCCCCCTTCTTGTCCCGTATATATTTGTGTTAACAGATGTGGTCAGAGCCAATAGGCAGCCTAGTCCTGCCTTATGGCCAAGTCTGAATACAAACTTAACCTTATTTGGAAATAGGTAATGTGAAGCTGCCTGTTGGGGGCTGTTGAATTCTGTGACCAGCACACAGAGATAATTAAGTCCAGATGGTATGTGGTAGAACAAAGAACACTGTGTTTTAGGATATAAGAGAAATAATATATTCTAGTTATTAACTATATGAGTAAATATGCATACAAGAGTATAATAATAGGTAAATATATATGTGTGTATCCTTTCAACGTCCAAAATTTTTCCCATTCATTTTCAATGGGAATTTATGGGACGTCGGCGTCATCCGCACGTTGGACTTCGTCGACTGGACGTCGGCGTCATCCGCATGTTGGACGTCGGCGACGTTTGCTAGTTGGACGTCGTCACCGTCCGCTCATTGGACATCGGCGCCGTCCGCTCGTTGGAAGTCGGCGCCGTCTTTATGTTGGATGTCGGCAGCGTCAGCACTTTGGACGTCGGAAGCGACAGCAATTAGGACGTCGGTGACGTCCGCTCGTTGGACGTCGCCAAACTTTGGACGTCGGCGTCGTCCACTCTTTTGACATCGTCACCATCCGCTCGTTGGACGTAAGACGGCGCATTCTGCACTTTTGACGTTTGCTTGTTGAACGTCGTCATTGTCCCACGTTGGACGTCGGCACCGTCCGCTTGATGGACGTCGGCAGCGTAAGCACTTTGGACGTCGGTGACGTCCGCTCGTTGGACGTCGGCGCCGTCAGCAGTTTGGAAGTCGGTGATGTCGGCTCGTTGGACGGCGCATTCTGCACTTTGGACGCCGGTGACGTCCGCTCGTTAGACGGCGCATTCTGCACTTTTGACGTTTGCTTGTTGAACGTCGTCACTGTTCCACGTGAGATGTCGGCACCGTGCGCTCGATGGACGTCGGCGTCATCTGCTGTTTTGAGGTCTTGGACGTCGGTGACGTCCGCTCGTTGGACATCGTATTCTGCACTTTTGACTTTTGCTTGTTGAACGTTGTCACTGTCCCACATGGGATGTCGGCGTTATCTGCTCTTTTGACGTCGATGACGTCGGCCTCTCACGCTAACTTTTGACGTCGGCGCCGTTTGCTCGTTGGACGTCGTCACCATCCGTTTGTTGATCGTCGGGGACGTCGGCGTCATCTGCTCTTTTGACGTCTTGGACGTCGGCTCGTTGGACATCGCATTCTGCACTTTTGACGTTTGCTTGTTGAATGTTGTCACTGTCCCACGTGGGATGTCGGCATCATCTGCTCTTTTGACGTCGGTGACGTCAGCCTCTCGCGCTAACTTTTGACGTCGGCGCCGTTTGCTCGTTGGACGTCGTCACCATCCGTTCGTTGATCGTCGGCGCTGTCCTCTCGATGGACGTTGGCGTCATCCGCTGTTTTTACGTCGGCGACGTCCAATCCACTCTGAGGTATACGCATAAAGTAGGAAACTGACCGGGGATCGAACCACCATCCTCTCGTACCAAGGTCAGCGATATTAACACTGAGCTATCCATCTGCTAAATGCAGTGTTGTGTGATATGTATATAAAGTTATCATGTATGTGATACAGGCATTGACAAAAGCTAACTTGGTATTGACAGAGGTTCGATCCTGCGACCTCCCGCATCAAAGTCATTTTCAATTGGAATTTTTTTTTTTCCAAAAATCAAAAGAAAATGACTAGATATCAATAGGACGTGTCCCCCAAACTTCCCCAATTCCATTTACACTTATGGAGGGTGATGCCATTGACGTCCATGGACGTCCAAAATTCCCATTTATTTTTAATTATGTTTTTTCATTCTATTGATGCCAATGTACTTGGATTCCATTGTAAGTTGATACCATTGACGTCAATGGACGTCCAAAATTTTCCCCATTCATTTTCAATGGGAATTTTTTTCCCCCCCAAATCAACAAAAAAACGACCTGATATCAATAGGACGTGTCCCCCAAACTAGTCCAATTCCATTGACGCTTATGAAGGGCGCCGCCATTGATGGCCATGGACGTCCAAATTTCCCATTCATTTCTAATGCCATTTAATTATGTTTTTTCATTCTATTGATGCAAATGTACTTGGATTCTATTGACGCTTATGTAAGTTGATACCATTGACGTCCATGGACGTCCAAAATTTTTCCCATTCATTTTCAATGGGAATTTTTTTTTTTTCCCCAAATCAACAGAAAATGACTAGATATCAATAGGACGTGTCCCCCAAATGTCCCCGATTGCATTGCTGCTTATGGAGGGTGATGCCATTGACGTTCATGGACATCCAAACTTCCCATTCATTTCCAATGGCATTTCTTCATGTTTGTTCATTCTATTGATGCCAATGTACTTGGATTCCATTGACGCTTATGTAAGTTGATACCATTGACGTCCATGGACGTCCAAAATTTTTCCCATTCATTTTCAATGGGAATTTTTTTTTTTTCCCCAAATCAACAGAAAATGACTAGATATCATTAGGACGTGTCCCCCAAATGTCCCTGATTGGATTGCCGCTTATGGAGGGTGATGCCATTGACGGCCATGGACGTCCAATTCTCCCAATCTTTTCTAATGGCTTTTACTTTGTTTAGTGCCATTGACTGGCATTATGGTCCATTCTATTGATAGACCTGAGTGGGGCTAAGATCTGTATCTCCACAGAGGAAAGACCAAGGTGTGTAATTTCTCCCGAAATTGCAGTTTCTAGTTTATTATTATTATTCAATAATTCTCCGCGTTTTTTTGAGCCAACGCACAGCCCAAACCGTAGCACCGATCGGCACCGTTGAAGTATCGGCACGACCGGATTTTTCGCGTGACGATGGGAATTTTTCAAACCGCCACGAAAAATTTTCCGTTCGCCCGTAAACGGCAATTTTCCGAAAAATAAAAAAAGTTTCAAAATGTATCTAGTCCTACAATTTTTGACCAAATCACATAATTTGGGCATCAAAAATTCCGGGACTGTGAGGGGCATAAAAGTTGTATACAGAATTTGGCAAAAATTTACGGTTCCCCGGAAATTTGCCAAAAACTTTCCTATTCATTTTGAATGGAAAAAAAACGCGCGCTTCACAGCCCGAACCGTTAGACCGATCGGCACCGTTCAAGTATCGGCATGACCGGAATTTTCGCGTGACACAGGAAACTTTACAAATGGCCCCGAAAATTTTTCCGTTCGTCCGTAAACGGCAATTTTCCGTGAAAAAAAAAAAAGTTTCAAAATGTATCTAGTCCTACAATTTTTGACCAAATCACATAATTTGGGCATCAAAAATTCCGGGACGGTGAGGGGCATAAAAGTTGTATACAGAATTTGGAAAAAAATTACGCTTCCTCGGAAATTTGCCAAAAACTATCCCATTCATTTCGAATGGGAAAAGTTCCCATTCACTTCCAATGGGATTTCCAACAGAATTTACATTGCATTGATGCCATTGACGGCCATGCATGTCGAATCTACTGATGCCAATGTACTTGGATTCAATTGGCTATATAGATGTCGATGCCATTGACGTCCATGGACGTCCAAAATTTTTCCCATTCATTTTCAATGGGGAAAAAACAAAATTACCCCAAATCAACAGAAAATGACCAGATATCAATAGGACGTGTCCCCCAAACTTCCCCAATTCCATTGACGCTTATGAGGGGTGCCGCCATTGACTTACATGGACGTCCAAAATTTTTCCCATTCATTTTCAATGAGGAAAAAACTAAATTTCTCCAAATCAACAGAAAATGACCAGATATCAATAGGACGTATATCCCAAACGTCCCCAATTCCATTGACGCTTATGGGGGGTGCTGCCATTGACGTCCATGGACGTCCAAAATTTTACCCATTCATTTTCAATGGGAATTTTTTTTTTTTCCCCCAAATCAACAGAAAATGACTAGATATCAATAGGACCTGTCCCCCAAATGTCCCCGATTGCATTGCTGCTTATGGAGGGTGATGCCATTGACGTCCAGGGACGTCCAAACTTCCCATTCATTTCCAATGGCATTTCTTCACGTTTGTTCATTCTTTTGATGCCAATGTACTTGGATTCCATTGACGCTTATGTAAGTTGATACCATTGACGTCCATGGACGTCCAAAATTTTTCCCATTCATTTTCAATGGGAATTTTTTTTTTTCCCCCAAATCAACAGAAAATGACTAGATATCAATAGGACGTTTCCCCCAAATGTGCCCGATTGCATTGCTGCTTATGGGGGGTGATGCCATTGAGGTCCACGGACGTCCAAACTTCCCATTCATTTCCAATGGCATTTCTTCATGTTTGTTCATTCTATTGATGCCAATGTACTTGGATTCCATTGACCCTTATGTAAGTTGATACCATTGACGTCCATGGACGTCCAAAATTTTTCCCATTCATTTTCAATGGGAAATTTTTTTTTTCCCCAAATCAACAGAAAATGACTAGATATCATTAGGACGTGTCCCCCAAATGTCCCCGATTGCATTACCGCTTATGGGGGGTGATGCCATTGACGTCCATGGAAGTCCAAACTTCCCATTCATTTCTAACGGCTTTTACTTTGTTTTTTGCCAATGACTGGCATTATGATCCATTCTATTGATAGACCTGAGTGGGGCTAAGATCTGTATCTCCACAGAGGAAAGACCAAGGTGTGTAATTTCTCCCGAAATTGCAGTTTCTAGTTATTATTCATCTTATTCTCCGCGTTTTTTTGAGCCAACGCACAGCCCAAACCGTAGCACCGATCGGCACCGTTGAAGTATCGGAACGACCGGATTTTTCGCGTGACGATGGGAATTTTTCAAACCGCCACGAAAAATTTTCCGTTCGCCCGTAAACGGCAATTTTCCGAAAAAATAAAAAAGTTTCAAAATGTATCTAGTCCTACAATTTTTGACCAAATCAAATAATTTGGATATCAAAAATTCCGGGACGGTGAGGTGCATAAAAGTTGTATACAGAATTTGGAAAAAAATTACGGTTCCCCGGATATTTGCCAAAAACTATCCCATTCATTTCTAATGGGAAAATTTCCCATTCATTTCAATGGGATTTCCAATGGAATTTACATTACATTGATGCCATTGACGGCCATGCATGTCGAATCTATTGATGCCAATGTACTTGGATTCAATTGACTATATGGATGTCGATGCCATTGACGGCCATGGACGTCCAAAATTTTTCCCATTCATTTTCAATGGGGAAAAAACAAAATTTTCCCAAATCAACAGAAAATGACCAGATATCAATAAGACGTGTCCCCCAAACGTCGCCGACTCCATTGACGCTTATAGGGGGTGCTACCATTGACGTCCATGGACGTCCAAATTTTTTCCCATTCATTTTCAATGGGATTTTTTTTTTTTTCCCCAAATCAACAGAAAATGACTAGATATCATTAGGATGTGTCCCCCAAATGTCCCCTATTGCATTGCCACTTGTGGAGGGTGATGCCATTGACGTCCATGGACGTCCAATTCTCCCATTCATTTTTAATGGCTTTTACTTTGTTTCGTGCCATTGACTGCCATTATGGTCCATTCTATTGATAGACCTGAGTGGGGCTAAGATCTGTATCTCCACAGAGGAAAGACCAAGGTGTAATTTCTCCCGAAATTGCAGTTTCTAGTTACCTTGGTCTTTCTGAAAGAAAGAACAAGGTTATGTTATTCTACAACTTTATTATTATTATTATGCAATGGTTTCTCCGCGTTTTTTCGGCGCGCCGCGCAGCCCGAACCGTACCACCGATCGGCACCGTTCAAGTATCGACACGACCAGAATTTTCGCGCGACGATGGGAATTTTTCAAACGACCCCGAAAAATTTTTCGTTCGCCCGTAAACGGCGATTTTCCGATTTTTTACAACTTTTTCAAAATGCTACTTGTCCTACAATTTTTGACCAAATCACATAATTTGGACATCAAAAATTCCGGGACGGTGGGGGGCATAAAGATTGTATACAGAATTTGGAAAAAATTTACGGTTCTCCGGATATTTGCCAAAAACTATCCCATTCATTTCCAATGGGAAAAGTTCCCATTCACTTTCAATAGTATTTCCAATGGACTTTACATTGCATTGATGCCATTGACGGCCATGCATGTCGAATCTATTGATGCCAATGTACTTGGATTCATTTGACTATATGGATGTCGATGCCATTGACGGCCATGGACGTCCAAAATTTTTCCCATTCATTTTCAATGGGGAAAAAACTAAATTTCCCCAAATCAACAGAAAATGACCAGATATTAATAGGACGTATACCCCAAACGTCCCCAACTCCATTGACGCTTATGGGGGGTGCTGCCATTGACGTCCATGGACGTCCAAAATTTTTCCCATTCATTTTCAATGGGGAAAAAACTAAATTTCCCCAAATCATCAGAAAATGACCAGTTATCAATAGTACGTCTCCCCCAAACGTTCCGAACTCCATTGACGCTTATAGGGGGTGCTGCCATTGACTTCCATGGACGTCCAAAAATTTTCCCATTCATTTTCAATGGGGAAAAAACTAAATTTCCCCAAATCAACAGAAAATGACCAGATATTAATAGGACGTATACCCCAAACGTCCCCAACTCCATTGACGCTTATGGGGGGGTGCTGCCATTGACGTCCATGGACGTCCAAAAATTTTCCCATTCATTTTCAATGGGAATTTTTTTTTTTTCCCCAAATCAACAGAAAATGACTAGATATCATTAGGACGTGTCCCCCAAATGTCCCCGATTGCATTGCCGCTTATGGAGGGTGATGCCATTGACGTTCATGGACGTCCAAACTTCCCATTAAATCCCAATGGCATTTCTTCATGTTTGTTCATTCTATTGATGCCAATGTACTTGGATTCCATTGACGCTTATGTAAGTTGATACCATTGACGTCCATGGACGTCCAAAATTTTTCCCATTCATTTTCAATGGGAAATTTTTTTTTTTCCCCAAATCAACAGAAAATGACTAGACATCATTAGGACGTGTCCCCCAAATGTCCCCGATTGCACTGCTGCTTATGGAGGGTGATGCCATTGACGTTCATGGACGTCCAAACTTCCCATTCATTTCCAATGGCATTTCTTCATGTTTGTTCATTCTATTGATGCCAATGTACTTGGATTCCATTGACGCTTATGTAAGTTGATACCATTGACGTCCATGGACGTCCAAAATTTTTCCCATTCATTTTCAATGGGAATTTTTTTTTTTTCCCCAAATCAACAAAAAATGACCAGATATCAATAGGACGTGTCCCCCAAATGTCCCCGATTGGATTGGCGCTTATGGAGGGTGATGCCATTGACGTCCATGGACGTCCAAACTTCCCATTCATTTCCAATGGCATTTCTTCATGTTTGTTCATTCTATTGATGCCAATGTACTTGGATTCCATTGACGCTTATGTAAGTTGATACCATTGACGTCCATGGACGTCCAAAATTTTTCCCATTCATTTTCAATGGGAATTTTTTTTTTTTCCACAAATCAACAAAAAATGACCAGATATCAATAGGACGTGTCCCCCAAACTTCTCCAATTCCATTGACGCTTATGAAGGGTGCCGCCATTGACGGCCATGGACGTCCAATTCTCCCAATCTTTTCTAATGGCTTTTACTTTGTTTAGTGCCATTGACTGGCATTATGGTCCATTCTATTGATAGACCTGAGTGGGGCTAAGATTTGTATCTCCACAGAGGAAAGACCAAGGTGTAATTTCTCACGAAATTGCAGTTTCTAGTTATTATTCATCTTATTCTCCGCGTTTTTTCGGCGCGCCGCACAGCCCGAACCGCTGCACCGATCGGCACCGTTCGGATATCGAAACGTCCGGAATTTTTGCGCGACGATGGCTTTTTTAAAAAGGGCCCCGAAAAATTTTCCGTTTTCCCGCAAACGGCAATTTTCCAGATTTTTTTTTTTTTTTCAAAATGTATCTAGTCCTACAATTTTTGACCAAATCACATAATTTGGGTATCAAAAATTCCGGGACGGTGAGGGGCATAAAAGTTGTATACAGAATTTGGAAAAAATTTACGGTTCCCCGGAAATTTGCCAAAAACTCTCCCATTCATTTCTAATGGGAAAAGTTCCCATTCACTTACAATGGGATTTCAATGGAATTTACATTGCATTGATGCCATTGACGGCCATGCATGTCGAATCTATTGATGCCAATGTACTTGGATTCAATTGACTATATGGATGTCGATGCCATTGACGGCCATGGACGTCCAAAAATTTTCCCATTCATTTTCAATGGGGAAAAAACTACATTTCCCCAAATCAACAGAAAATGACCAGATATCAATCGGACGTGTCCCCCAAACGTCCCCAACTCCATTGACGCTTATGGGGAGTGCTGCCATTGACGTCCATGGACGTCCAAAAATTTTCCCATTCATTTTCAATGGGAATTTTTTTTTTTTCCCCAAATCAACAGAAAAGGACTAGATATCATTAGGACGTGTCCCCCAAATGTCCCCGATTGCATTGCCGCTTATGAAGGGTGATTCCATTGACGTCCATGGATGTCCAAACTTCCCATTCATTTCCAATGGCATTTCTTCATGTTTGTTCATTCTATTGATGCCAATGTACTTGGATTCCATTGACGGTTATGTAAGATGATACCATTGACGTCCATGGATGTCCAAAATTTTTCCCATTCATTTTCAATGGGAACATTTTTTTTTTCCCCCAAATCAACAGAAAATGACTAGATATCAATAGGACGTGTCCCCCAAATGTCCCCGATTGCATTCCCGCTCATGGAGGGTGATGCCATTGACGTTCATGGACGTCCAAACTTCCCATTAAATCCCAATGGCATTTCTTCATGTTTGTTCATTCTATTGATGCCAATGTCATGTAAGTTGATACCATTGACGTCCATGGACGTCCAAAAATTTTCCCATTCATTTTCAATGGGAATTTTTTTTTTTTCCCCAAATCAACAGAAAATGACTAGATATCAATAGGACGTGTCCCCCAAATGTCCCCGATTGCATTGCCGCTTATGGAGGGTGATGCCATTGACGTCCACGGACGTCCAAACTTCCCATTCATTTCCAATGGCATTTCTTCATGTTTGTTCATTCTTTTGATGCCAATGTCATGTAAGTTGATACCATTGACATCCATGGACGTCAAAAATTTTTCCCATTCATTTTCAATGGGAATTTTTTTTTTTCCCCAAATCAACAAAAAATGACCAGATATCAATAGGACGTGTCCCCCAAATGTCCCCGATTGCATTGCCGCTTATGGAGGGTGATGCCATTGACGTCCATGGACGTCCAAAATTTCCATTCATTCCAATGGCATTTCTTCATGTTTGTTCATTCTATTGATGCCAATGTACTTGGATTCCATTGACGCTTATGTAAGTTGATACCATTGACGTCCATGGACGTCCAAAATTTTTCCCATTCATTTTCAATGGGATTTTTTTTTTTTTCCCCAAATCAACAGAAAATGACTGGATATCATTAGGACGTGTCCCCCAAATGTCCCCGATTGCATTGCCGCTTACGGAGGGTGATGCCATTGACGTTCATGGACGTCCAAACTTCCCATTTATTTCCAATGGCATTTCTTCATGTTTGTTCATTCTATTGATGCCAATGTACTTGGATTCCATTGACGCTTATGTAAGTTGATACCATTGACGTCCATGGACGTCCAAAATTTTTCCCATTCATTTTCAATGGGAATTTTTTTTTTTCCTCAAATCAACAGAAAATGACTAGATATCATTAGGACGTGTCCCCCAAATGTCCCCGATTGCATTGCCGCTTATGGGGGGTGATGCCATTGACGTCCATGGACGTCCAAACTTCCCATTCATTTCCAAAGGCATTTCTTCATGTTTGTTCATTCTATTGATGCCAATGTACTTGGATTCCATTGACGCTTATGTAAGTTGATACCATTGACGTCCATGGACGTCCAAAATTTTTCCCATTCATTTTCAATGGGATTTTTTTTTTTTTCCCAAATCAACAGAAAATGACTAGATATCATTAGGACGTGTCCCCCAAATGTCCCCGATTGCATTGCCGCTTATGGAGGGTGATGCCATTGACGTCCATGGACGTCCAAACTTCCCATTCATTTCCAAAGGCATTTCTTCATGTTTGTTCATTCTATTGATGCCAATGTACTTGGATTCCATTGACGCTTATGTAAGTTGATACCATTGACGTCCATGGACGTCCAAAATTTTTCCCATTCATTTTCAATGGGATTTTTTTTTTTTTCCCAAATCAACAGAAAATGACTAGATATCATTAGGACGTGTCCCCCAAATGTCCCCGATTGCATTGCCGCTTATGGAGGGTGATGCCATTGACGTTCATGGACGTCCAAACTTCCCATTCATTTCCAATGGCATTTCTTCATGTTTGTTCATTTTATTGATGCCAATGTACTTGGATTCCATTGACGCTTATGTAAGTTGATACCATTGACGTCCATGGACGTCCAAAATTTTTCCCATTCATTTTCAATGGGAAATTTTTTTTTTCCCCAAATCAACAGAAAATGACCAGATATCAATAGGACGTGTCCCCCAAACTTCCCCGATTCCATTAACAATTATGGAGGGTGCTGCAATTGACGGACATGGACGTCCAATTCTCCCAATCTTTTCTAATGGCTTTAACTTTGTTTAGTGCCAATGACTGGCATTATGGTCCATTCTATTGATAGACCTGAGTGGGGCTAAGATTTGTATCTCCACAGAGGAAAGACCAAGGTGTGTAATTTCTCCCGAAATTGCAGTTTCTAGTTTTTATTTATTACCTTGGTCTTTCTGAAAGAAAGAACAAGGTATTGTTATTGTGCAACTTTATTGTTCTTATTACCTTGGTCTTTCTGAAAGAAAGAACAAGGTATTGTTATTCTGCAACTTTATTTTTTATTATTATTATTCAATAATTCTCCGCGTTTTTTTGAGCCAACGCACAGCCCAAACCGTAGCACCGATCGGCACCGTTGAAGTATCGGCACGACCGGATTTTTCGCGTGACGATGGGAATTTTTCAAACCGCCACGAAAAATTTTCCGTTCGCCCGTAAACGGCAATTTTCCGAAAAATAAAAAGAGTTTAAAAATGTATCTAGTCCTACAATTTTTGACCAAATCGCATAAATTGGGCATCAAAAATTCCGGGACATTGAGGGGCATAAAAGTTGTATACAGAATTTGGCAAAAATTTACGGTTCCCCGGAAATTTGCCAAAAACTTTCCTATTCATTTTGAATGGAAAAAAAACGCGCGCTTCACAGCCCGAACCGTGAGACCGATCGGCACCGTTCAAGTATCGGCACGACCGGAATTTTCGCGTGACACAGGAAACTTTACAAATGGCCCCGAAAATTTTTCCGTTCGTCCGTAAACGGCAATTTTCCGTGAAAAAAAAAAAAGTTTCAAAATGTATCTAGTCCTACAATTTTTGACCAAATCACATAATTTGGGCATCAAAAATTCCGGGACGGTGAGGGGCATAAAAGTTGTATACAGAATTTGGAAAAAAATTACGCTTCCTCGGAAATTTGCCAAAAACTATCCCATTCATTTCGAATGGGAAAAGTTCCCATTCACTTCCAATGGGATTTCCAACGGAATTTACATTGCATTGATGCCATTGACGGCCATGCATGTCGAATCTACTGATGCCAATGTACTTGGATTCAATTGACTATATGGATGTCGATGCCATTGACGGCCATGGACGTCCAAAATTTTTCCCATTCATTTTCAATGGGGAAAAAACTACATTTCCCCAAATCAACAGAAAATGACCAGATATCAATAGGACGTGTCCCCCAAACGTCCCCAACTCCATTGAGGCTTATAGGGGGTGCTGCCATTGTCGTCCATGGACGTCCAAAATTTTTGCCATTCATTTTCAATGGGGAAAAAACTAAATTTCCCCAAATCAACAGAAAATGACCAGATATAAATAGGACGTGTCCCCCAAACGTCCCCAACTCCATTGACGCTTATGGGGGGTGCTGCCATTGACGTCCATGGACGTCCAAAAATTTTCCCATTCATTTTCAATGGGAAATTTTTTTTTTTCCCCAAATCAACAGAAAATGACTAGATATCATTAGGACGTGTCCCCCAAATGTCCCCGATTGCATTGCCGCTTATGGAGGGTGATTCCATTGACGTCCATGGACGTCCAAACTTCCCATTCATTTCCAATGGCATTTCTTCATGTTTGTTCATTCTATTGATGCCAATGTACTTGGATTCCATTGACGCTTATGTAAGTTGATACCATTGACGTCCATGGACGTCCAAAATTTTTCCCATTCATTTTCAATGGGAATTTTTTTTTTTTCCCCAAATCAACAGAAAATGACTAGATATCAATAGGACGTGTCCCCCAAACTTCCCCGATTGCATTGCCTCTTATGGAGGGTGATGCCATTGACGGCCACGGACGTCCAAACTTCCCTTTTATTTCCAATGGCATTTCTTCATGTTTGTTCATTCTATTGATGCAAATGTACTTGGATTCCATTGACGCTTATGTAAGTTGATACCACTGACGTCCATGGACGTCCAAAATTTTTCCCATTCATTTTCAATGGGAATTTTTTTTTTTTCCCCAAATCAACAGAAAATGACTAGATATCATTAGGACGTGTCCCCCAAATGTTCCCGATTGGATTGCTGCTTATGGAGGGTGATGCCATTGACGTCCACGGACGTCCAAACTTTCCATTCATTTCCAATGGCATTTCTTCATGTTTGTTCATTCTATTGATGCCAATGTACTTGGATTCCATTGACGTTTATGTAAGTTGATACCATTGACGTCCATGGACGTCCAAAATTTTCCCATTCATTTTCAATGGGAATTTTTTTTTTTCCCCAAATCAACAGAAAATGACTAGATATCATTAGGACGTGTCCCCCAAATGTCCCCGATTGCATTGCCGCTTATGGAGGGTGATGCCATTGACGTTCATGGACGTCCAAACTTCCCATTAAATCCCAATGGCATTTCTTCATGTTTGTTCATTCTATTGATGCCAATGTACTTGGATTCCATTGACGCTTATGTAAGTTGATACCATTGACGTCCATAGACGTCCAAAATTTTTCCCATTCATTTTCAATGGGAAATTCTTTTTTTTCCCCAAATCAACAGAAAATTACTAGATATCATTCGGACGTGTCCCCCAAATGTCCCCGATTGCATTGCTGCTTATGGAGGGTGATGCCATTGACGTTCATGGACGTCCAAACTTCCCATTAAATCCCAATGGCATTTCTTCATGTTTGTTCATTCTATTGATGCCAATGTACTTGGATTCCATTGACGCTTATGTAAGTTGATACCATTGACGTCCATGGACGTCCAAAAATTTTCCCATTCATTTTCAATGGGAATTTTTTTTTTTCCCCCAAATCAACAGAAAATGACTAGATATCAATAGGACGTGTCCCCCAAATGTCCCGGATTGCATTGCCTCTTATGGAGGGTGATGCCATTGACGGCCACGGACGTCCAAACTTCCCATTCATTTCCAATGGCATTTCTTCATGTTTGTTCACTCTATTGATGCCAATGTACTTGGATTCCATTGACGCTTATGTAAATTGATACCATTGACGTCCATGGACGTCCAAAATTTTTCCCATTCATTTTCAATGGGAATTTTTTTTTTTTCACCAAATCAACAGAAAATGACTAGATATCATTAGGACGTGTCCCCCAAATGTCCCTGATTGGATTGCCGCTTATGGAGGATGATGCCATTGACGGCCATGGACGTCCAATTCTCCCAATCTTTTCTAATGGCTTTTACTTTGTTTAGTGCCATTGACTGGCATTATGGTCCATTCTATTGATAGACCTGAGTGGGGCTAAGATCTGTATCTCCACAGAGGAAAGACCAAGGTGTGTAATTTCTCCCGAAATTGCAGTTTCTAGTTATTATTATTATTCATCTTATTCTCCGCGTTTTTTTGAGCCAACGCACAGCCCAAACCGTAGCACCGATCGGCACCGTTCAAGTATCGGCACGACCGGATTTTTCGTGTGACGATGGGAATTTTTCAAACCGCCACGAAAAATTTTCCGTTCGCCCGTAAACGGCAATTTTCCGAAAAATAAAAAAAGTTTAAAAATGTATCTAGTCCTACAATTTTTGACCAAATCACATAATTTGGGCATCAAAAATTCCGGGACGGTGAGGGGCATAAAAGTTGTATACAGAATTTGGCAAAAATTTACGGTTCCCCGGAAATTTGCCAAAAACTTTCCTATTCATTTTGAATGGAAAAAAAACGCGCGCTTCACAGCCCGAACCGTTAGACCGATCGGCACCGTTCAAGTATCGGCACGACCGGAATTTTCGCGTGACACAGGAAACTTTACAAATGGCCCCGAAAATTTTTCCGTTCGTCCGTAAACGGCAATTTTCCGTGAAAAAAAAAAAAGTTTCAAAATGTATCTAGTCCTACAATTTTTGACCAAATCACATAATTTGGGCATCAAAAATTCCGGGACGGTGAGGGGCATAAAAGTTGTATACAGAATTTGGAAAAAAATTACGCTTCCTCGGAAATTTGCCAAAAACTATCCCATTCATTTCGAATGGGAAAAGTCCCATTCACTTCCAATGGGATTTCCAATGGAATTTACATTGCATTGATGCCATTGACGGCCATGCATGTCGAATCTACTGATGCCAATGTACTTGGATTCAACTGACTATATAGATGTCGATGCCATTGACTGCCATGGACGTCCAAAATTTTTCCCATTCATTTTCAACGGGGAAAAAACAAAATTACCCCAAATCAACAGAAAATGACCAGATATCAATAGGACGTGTCCCCCAAACTTCCCCAATTCCATTGACACTTATGAAGGGTGCCGCCATTGACTTACATGGACGTCCAAAATTTTTCCCATTCATTTTCAATGGGGAAAAAACTAAATTTCTCCAAATCAACAGAAAATGACCAGATATCAATAGGACGTATATCCCAAACGTCCCCAATTCCATTGACGCTTATGGGGGGTGCTGCCATTGACGTCCATGGACGTCCAAAATTTTACCCATTCATTTTCAATGGGAAATTTTTTTTTTTCCCCAAATCAACAGAAAATGACTAGATATCAATAGGACCTGTCCCCCAAATGTCCCCGATTGCATTGCTACTTATGGAGGGTGATGCCATTGACGTCCAGGGACGTCCAAACTTCCCATTCATTTCCAATGGCATTTCTTCATGTTTGTTCATTCTTTTGATGCCAATGTACTTGGATTCCATTGACGGTTATGTAAGTTGATACCATTGACGTCCATGGACGTCCAAAATTTTTCCCATTCATTTTCAATGGGAATTTTTTTTTTTTCCCCAAATCAACAGAAAATGACTAGATATCATTAGGACGTGTCCCCCAAATGTCCCCGATTGCATTACCGCTTATGGGGGGTGATGCCATTGACGTCCATGGACGTCCAAACTTCCCAATCATTTCCAAAGCCATTTCTTCATGTTTGTTCATTTTATTGATGCCAATGTACTTGGATTCCATTGACGCTTATGTAAGTTGATACCATTGACGTCCATGGACGTCCAAAATTTTTCCCATTCATTTTCAATGGGATTTTTTTTTTTTTTTCCCAAATCAACAGAAAATGACTAGATATCATTAGGACGTTTCCCCCAAATGTCCCCGATTGCATTGCCGCTTATGGAGGGTGATGCCATTGACGTTCATGGACGTCTAAACTTCCCATTCATTTCCAATGGCATTTCTTCATGTTTGTTCATTTTATTGATGCCAATGTACTTGGATTCCATTGACGCTTATGTAAGTTGATACCATTGACGTCCATGGACGTCCAAAATTTTTCCCATTCATTTTCAATGGGAAATTTTTTTTTTTCCCCAAATCAACAGAAAATGACTAGATATCAATAGGACCTGTCCCCCAAATGTCCCCGATTGCATTGCTACTTATGGAGGGTGATGCCATTGACGTCCAGGGACGTCCAAACTTCCCATTCATTTCCAATGGCATTTCTTCATGTTTGTTCATTCTTTTGATGCCAATGTACTTGGATTCCATTGACGGTTATGTAAGTTGATACCATTGACGTCCATGGACGTCCAAAATTTTTCCCATTCATTTTCAATGGGAATTTTTTTTTTTTCCCCAAATCAACAGAAAATGACTAGATATCATTAGGACGTGTCCCCCAAATGTCCCCGATTGCATTACCGCTTATGGGGGGTGATGCCATTGACGTCCATGGACGTCCAAACTTCCCAATCATTTCCAAAGCCATTTCTTCATGTTTGTTCATTTTATTGATGCCAATGTACTTGGATTCCATTGACGCTTATGTAAGTTGATACCATTGACGTCCATGGACGTCCAAAATTTTTCCCATTCATTTTCAATGGGATTTTTTTTTTTTTTTCCCAAATCAACAGAAAATGACTAGATATCATTAGGACGTTTCCCCCAAATGTCCCCGATTGCATTGCCGCTTATGGAGGGTGATGCCATTGACGTTCATGGACGTCTAAACTTCCCATTCATTTCCAATGGCATTTCTTCATGTTTTTTCATTTTATTATTGCCAATGTACTTGGATTCCATTGACGCTTATGTAAGTTGATACCATTGACTTCCATGGACGTCCAAAATTTTTCCCATTCATTTTCAATGGGAATTTTTTTTTTTCCCCCAAATCAACAGAAAATGACTAGATATCATTAGGACGTGTCCCCCAAACTTCCCCGATTCCATTAACAATTATGAAAGGTGCCGCCATTGACGTCCATGGACGTCCAATTCTCCCATTCATTTCTAACGGCTTTTACTTTGTTTTTTGCCAATGACTGGCATTATGATCCATTCTATTGATAGACCTGAGTGGGGCTAAGATCTGTGTCTCCACAGAGGAAAGACCAAGGTGTGTAATTTCTCCCGAAATTGCAGTTTCTAGTTATATCTTCATCTTATTCTCCGCGTTTTTTCGGCGCGCCGCGCAGCCCGAACCGTACCACCGATCGGCACCGTTGAAGTATCGGCACGACCGGATTTTTCGCGCGACGCAGGGACTTTTTCAAAATCCCCCGAAAAATTTTCCGTTCGCCCGTAAACGGCAATTTTCCGAAAAAAAAAAAAAGTTAAAAAATGTATCTAGTCCTACAATTTTTGACCAAATCACATAATTTGGGTATCAAAAATTCCGGGACGATGAGGGGCATAAAAGTTGTATACAGAATTTGGCAAAAATTTACGGTTCCCCGGAAATTTGCCAAAAACTTTCCTATTCATTTTGAATGAAAAAAAAACGCACGCTGCACAGCCCGAACCGTTTGACCGATCGGCACCGTTCAAATATCGGCACGACCGGAATTTTCGCGCAACGATGGGAATTTTTCAAACGGACACGAAAAATTTTCCCTTCGCCCGTAAACGGCAATTTTCCGGAAAAAAAAAAAAGTTTCAAAATGTATCTAGTCCTACAATTTTTGACCAAATCACACAATTTGGGCATCAAAAATTCCGGGACGGTGAGGGGCATAAAAGTTGTATAAAGAATTTGGAAAAAAATTACGCTTCCTTGGAAATTTGCCAAAAACTATCCCATTCATTTCGAATGGGAAAAGTCCCATTCACTTCCAATGGGATTTCCAATGGAATTTACATTGCATTGATGCCATTGACGGCCATGCATGTCGAATCTACTGATGCCAATGTACTTGGATTCAATTGACTATATGGATGTCGATGCCATTGACTGCCACGGACGTCCAAAATTTTTCCCATTCATTTTCAATGGGGAAAAAACAAAATTTCCCCAAATCAACAGAAAATGACCAGATATCAATAGGATGTGTCCCCCAAACTTCCCCAATTCCATTGACGCTTATGAAGGGTGCCGCCATTGACTTCCATGGACGTCCAAAATTTTTCCCATTCATTTTCAATGGGGAAAAAACTACATTTCTCCAAATCAACAGAAAATGACCAGATATCAATAGGACGTATATCCCAAACGTCCCCAATTCCATTGACGCTTATGGGGGGTGCTGCCATTGACGTCCATGGACGTCCAAAATTTTACCCATTCATTTTCAATGGGAAATTTTTTTTTTCTCCCCAAATCAACAGAAAATGACTAGATATCAATAGGACCTGTCCCCCAAATGTCCCCGACTGCATTGCTGCTTATGGAGGGTGATGCCATTGACGTCCACGGACGTCCAAACTTCCCATTAATTTCCAATGGCATTTCTTCATGTTTGTTCATTCTATTGATGCCAATGTACTTGGATTCCATTGACGCTTATGTAAGTTGATACCATTGACGTCCATGGACGTCCAAAATTTTTCCCATTCATTTTCAATGGGAATTTTTTTTTTTCCCCCAAATCAACAGAAAATGACTAGATATCAATAGGACGTTTCCCCCAAATGTGCCCGATTGCATTGCTGCTTATGGAGGGTGATGCCATTGACGTCCACGGACGTCCAAACTTCCCATTCATTTCCAATGGCATTTCTTCATGTTTGTTCATTCTATTGATGCCAATGTACTTGGATTCCATTGACGCTTATGTAAGTTGATACCATTGACGTCCATGGACGTCCAAAATTTTTCCCATTCATTTTCAATGGGAATTTTTTGTTTTTTTCCCCAAATCAACAGAAAATGACTAGATATCATTAGGACGTGTCCCCCAAATGTCCCCGATTGCATTGCCGCTTATGGGGGGTGATGCCATTGACGTCCATGGACGTCCAAACTTCCCATTCATTTCCAAAGGCATTTCTTCATGTTTGTTCATTCTATTGATGCCAATGTACTTGGATTCCATTGACGCTTATGTAAGTTGATACCATTGACGTCCATGGACGTCCAAAATTTTTCCCATTCATTTTCAATGGGATTTTTTTTTTTTTCCCAAATCAACAGAAAATGACTAGATATCATTAGGACGTGTCCCCCAAATGTCCCCGATTGCATTGCCCCTTATGGAGGGTGATGCCATTGACGTCCATGGACGTCCAAACTTCCCATTCATTTCCAATGGCATTTCTTCATGTTTGTTCATTTTATTGATGCCAATGTACTTGGATTCCATTGACGCTTATGTAAGTTGATACCATTGACGTCCATGGACGTCCAAAATTTTTCCCATTCATTTTCAATGGGAATTTTTTTTTTTTTCCCAAATCAACAGAAAATGACTAGATATCATTAGGACGTGTCCCCCAACCTTCCCCGATTCCATTAACAATTATGAAAGGTGCCGCCATTGACGTCCATGGACGTCCAATTCTCCCATTCATTTCTAACGGCTTTTACTTTGTTTTTTGCCAATGACTGGCATTATGATCCATTCTATTGATAGACCTGAGTGGGGCTAAGATCTGTATCTCCACAGAGGAAAGACCAAGGTGTGTAATTTCTCCCGAAATTGCAGTTTCTAGTATCATCATCTTATTCTCCGCGTTTTTTCGGCGCGCCGCGCAGCCCGAACCGTACCACCGATCGGCACCATTCAAGTATTGACACGACCGGATTTTTCGCGCGACGCGGGGACTTTTTCAAAATCCCCCGAAAAATTTTCCGTTCGCCCGTAAACGGCAATTTTCCGGAAAAAAAAAAAAGTTTAAAAATGTATCTAGTCCTACAATTTTTGACCAAATCACATAATTTGGGTATCAAAAATTCCGGGACGGTGAGGGGCATAAAAGTTGTATACAGAATTTGGCAAAACTTTACGGTTCCCCGGAAATTTGCCAAAAACTCTCCCATTAATTTCTAATGGGAAAAGTTCCCATTCACTTACAATGGGATTTCAATGGAATTTACATTGCATTGATGCCATTGACGGCCATGCATGTCAAATCTATTGATGCCAATGTACTTGGATTCTATTGACTATATGGATGTCGATGCCATTGACGGCCATGGACGTCCAAAATTTTTCCCATTCATTTTCAATGGGGACAAAATACAATTTCCCCTAATCAACAGAAAATGACCAGATATCAATAGGACGTAAACCCCAAACGTCCCCAACTCCATTGACGCTTATGAAGGGTGCCGCCATTGACTTCGATGAACGTCCAAAAATTTTCCCATTCATTTTCAATGGGGAAAAAACTAAATTTCCCCAAATCAACAGAAAATGACCAGATATTAATAGGACGTATATCCCAAACGTCCCCAACTCCATTGACGCTTATGGGGGTTGCTGCCATTGACGTCCATGGACGTCCAAAATTTTTCCCATTCATTTTCAATAGGAATTTTTTTTTTTTTTCCCAAAATCAAAACAAAATGACCTGATGTCAATAGGACGTGTCCCCCAAATGTCCCCAATTGCATTGCCGCTAATGGAGGGTGATGCCATTGACGTTCATGGACGTCCAAACTTCCCATTCATTTCCAATGGCATTTCTTCATGTTTGTTCATTCTATTGATGCCAATGTACTTGGATTGCCGCTAATGGAGGGTGATGCCATTGACGTTCATGGACGTCCAAACTTCCCATTCATTTCCAATGGCATTTCTTCATGTTTGTTCATTCTATTGATGCCAATGTACTTGGATTCCATTGACGCTTATGTAAGTTGATACCATTGACGTCCATGGACGTCCAAAATTTTTCTCATTCATTTTCAATGGGGAAAAAACTACATTTCTCCAAATCAACAGAAAATGACCAGATATCAATAGGACGTATACCCCAAACGTCCCCAACTCCATTGACGCTTATGGGGGGTGCTGCCATTGACGTCCATGGACGTCCAAAATTTTACCCATTCATTTTTAATGGGAATTTTTTTTTTTTCCCCAAATCAACAGAAAATGACTAGATATCATTAGGACGTGTCCCTCAAATGTCCCCGATTGCATTGCCGCTTATGGGGGGTGATGCCATTGACGTTCATGGACGTCCAAACTTCCCAATCATTTCCAAAGGCATTTCTTCATATTTGTTCATTCTATTGATGCCAATGTACTTGGATTCCATTTACGCTTATGTAAGTTGATACCATTGACGTCCATGGACGTCCAAAATTTTTCCCATTCATTTTCTATGGGAATTTTTTTTTTTTTCCCCAAATCAACAGAAAATGACTAGATATCATTAGGACGTGTCCCCCAAATGTCCCCGATTGCATTGCCGCTTATGGAGGGTGATGCCATTGACGTTCATGGACGTCCAAACTTCCTATTCATTTCCAATGGCATTTCTTCATGTTTTTTCATTTTATTGATGCCAATGTACTTGGATTCCATTGACGCTTATGTAAGTTGATACCATTGACGTCCATGGACGTCCAAAATTTTTCCCATTCATTTTCTATGGGATTTTTTTTTTTTTCCCAAATCAACAGAAAATGACTAGATATCATTAGGACGTGTCCCCCAAACTTCCCCGATTCCATTAACAACTAGAAACTGCAATTTCGGGAGAAATTACACACCTTGGTCTTTCCTCTGTGGAGATACAGATCTTAGCCCCACTTAGGTCTATCAATAGAATGGATCATAATGCCAGTCATTGGCAAAAAACAAAGTAAAAGCCGTTAGAAATGAATGGGAGAATTGGACGTCCATGGACGTCAATGGCGGCACTTTTCATAATTGTTAATGGAATCGGGGAAGTTTGGGGGACACGTCCTAATGATATCTAGTCATTTTCTGTTGATTTGGGAAAAAAAAAAAAAATCCCATTGAAAATGAATGGGAAAAATTTTGGACGTCCATGGACATCAATGGTATCAACTTACATAAGCGTCAATGGAATCCAAGTACATTGGCATCAATAGAATGAACAAACATGAAGAAATGCCTTTGGAAATGAATGGGAAGTTTGGACGTCCATGGACGTCAATGGCATCACCCCCCATAAGCGGCAATGCAATCGGGGACATTTGGGGGACACGTCCTAATGATATCTAGTCATTTTCTGTTGATTTGGGAAAAAAAAAAAAATTCCCATTGAAAATGAATGGGAAAAATTTTGGACGTCCATGGACGTCAATGGTATCAACTTACATAAGCGTCAATGGAATCCAAGTACACTGGCATCAAAAGAATGAACAAACATGAAGAAATGCCATTGGAAATGAATGGGAAGTTTGGACGTCCCTGGACGTCAATGGCATCCCCCTCCATAAGCAGCAATGCAATCGGGGTCATTTGGGGGACAGGTCCTATTGATATCTAGTCATTTTCTGTTGATTTGGGGAAAAAAAAAAAAATCCCATTGAAAATGAATGGGTAAAATTTTGGACGTCCATGGACGTCAATGGTATCAACTTACATAAGCGTCAATGGAATCCAAGTACATTAGCATCAAAAGAATGAACAAACATGAAGAAATGCCATTGGTAATGAATGGGAAGTTTGGACGTCCCTGGACGTCAATGGCATCACCCTCCATAAGCAGCAATGCAATCGGGGACATTTGGGGGACAGGTCCTATTGATATCTAGTCATTTTCTGTTGATTTGGGGAAAAAAAAAAAATTCCCATTGAAAATGAATGGGAAAAATTTTGGACGTCCATGGACGTCAATGGTATCAACTTACATAACCGTCAATGGAATCCAAGTACATTGGCATCAAAAGAATGAACAAACATGAAGAAATGCCATTGGAAATGAATGGGAAGTTTGGACGTCCCTGGACGTCAATGGCATCACCCTCCATAAGTAGCAATGCAATCGGGGACATTTGGGGGACAGGTCCTATTGATATCTAGTCATTTTCTGTTGATTTGGGGAAAAAAAAAAATTCCCATTGAAAATGAATGGGTAAAATTTTGGACGTCCATGGACGTCAATGGCAGCACCCCCCATAAGCGTCAATGGAATTGGGGACGTTTGGGATATACGTCCTATTGATATCTGGTCATTTTCTGTTGATTTGGAGAAATGTAGTTTTTTCCCCATTGAAAATGAATGGGAAAAATTTTGGACGTCCATGTAAGTCAATGGCGGCACCCTTCATAAGCGTCAATGGAATTGGGGAAGTTTGGGGGACACGTCCTATTGATATCTGGTCATTTTCTGTTGATTTGGGGTAATTTTGTTTTTTCCCCATTGAAAATGAATGGGAAAAATTTTGGACGTCCATGGCCGTCAATGGCATCGACATCTATATAGTCAGTTGAATCCAAGTACATTGGCATCAGTAGATTCGACATGCATGGCCGTCAATGGCATCAATGCAATGTAGATTCCATTGGAAATCCCATTGGAAGTGAATGGGACTTTTCCCATTCGAAATGAATGGGATAGTTTTTGGCAAATTTCCGAGGAAGCGTAATTTTTTTCCAAATTCTGTATACAACTTTTATGCCCCTCACCGTCCCGGAATTTTTGATGCCCAAATTATTTGATTTGATCAAAAATTGTAGGACTAGATACATTTTGAAACTTTTTTTTTTTTCACGGAAAATTGCCGTTTACGGACGAACGGAAAAATTTTCGGGGCCATTTGTAAAGTTTCCTGTGTCACGCAAAAATTCCGGTCGTGCCGATACTTGAACGGTGCCGATCGGTCTAACGGTTCGGGCTGTGAAGCGCGCGTTTTTTTTCCATTCAAAATGAATAGGAAAGTTTTTGGCAAATTTCCGGGGAACCGTAAATTTTTGCCAAATTCTGTATACAACTTTTATGCCCCTCACCGTCCCGGAATTTTTGATGCCCAAATTATGTGATTTGGTCAAAAATTGTAGGACTAGATACATTTTTAAACTTTTTTTATTTTTCGGAAAATTGCCGTTTACGGGCGAACGGAAAATTTTTCGTGGCGGTTTGAAAAATTCCCATCGTCACACGAAAAATCCGGTCGTGCCGATACTTGAACGGTGCCGATCGGTGCTACGGTTTGGGCTGTGCGTTGGCTCAAAAAAACGCGGAGAATAAGATGAATAACTAGAAACTGCAATTTCGGGAGAAATTACACACCTTGGTCTTTCCTCTGTGGAGATACAGATCTTAGCCCCACTCAGGTCTATCAATAGAATGGATCATAATGCCAGTCATTGGCAAAAAACAAAGTAAAAGCCGTTAGAAATGAATGGGAGAATTGTACGTCCATGGACGTCAATGGCGGCACCTTTCATAATTGTTAATGGAATCGGGGAAGTTTGGGGGACACGTCCTAATGATATCTAGTCATTTTCTGTTGATTTGGGAAAAAAAAAAAAAATTCCATTGAAAATGAATGGGAAAAATTTTGGACGTCCATGGACGTCAATGGTATCAACTTACATAAGCGTCAATGGAATCCAAGTACATTGGCATCAATAAAATGAACAAACATGAAGAAATGCCATTGGAAATGAATGGGAAGTTTGGACGTCCATGAACGTCAATGGCATCACCCTCCATAAGCGGCAATGCAATCGGGGACATTTGGGGGACACGTCCTAATGATATCTAGTCATTTTCTGTTGATTTGGGAAAAAAAAAAAAATCCCATTGAAAATGAATGGGAAAAATTTTGGACGTCCATGGACGTCAATGGTATCAACTTACATAAGCGTCAATGGAATCCAAGTACATTGGCATCAATAGAATGAACAAACATGAAGAAATGCCTTTGGAAATGAATGGGAAGTTTGGACGTCCATGGACGTCAATGGCATCACCCCCCATAAGCGGCAATGCAATCGGGGACATTTGGGGGACACGTCCTAATGATATCTAGTCATTTTCTGTTGATTTGGGGAAAAAAAAAAAATTCCCATTGAAAATGAATGGGAAAAATTTTGGACGTCCATGGACGTCAATGGTATCAACTTACATAAGCGTCAATGGAATCCAAGTACATTGGCATCAATAGAATGAACAAACATGAAGAAATGCCATTGGAAATTAATGGGAAGTTTGGACGTCCGTGGACGTCAATGGCATCACCCTCCGTAAGCAGCAATGCAATCGGGGACATTTGGGGGACACGTCCTAATGATATCTAGTCATTTTCTGTTGATTTGGGGAAAAAAAAAAATTTCCCATTGAAAATGAATGGGAAAAATTTTGGACGTCCATGGACGTCAATGGTATCAACTTACATAACCGTCAATGGAATCCAAGTACATTGGCATCAAAAGAATGAACAAACATGAAGAAATGCCATTGGAAATGAATGGGAAGTTTGGACGTCCCTGGACGTCAATGGCATCACCCTCCATAAGCAGCAATGCAATCGGGGACATTTGGGGGACAGGTCCTATTGATATCTAGTCATTTTCTGTTGATTTGGGGAAAAAAAAAAATTCCCATTGAAAATGAATGGGTAAAATTTTGGACGTCCATGGACGTCAATGGCAGCACCCCCCATAAGCGTCAATGGAATTGGGGACGTTTGGGATATACGTCCTATTGATATCTGGTCATTTTCTGTTGATTTGGAGAAATTTTGTTTTTTCCCCATTGAAAATGAATGGGAAAAATTTTGGACGTCCATGTAAGTCAATGGCGGCACCCTTCATAAGCGTCAATGGAATTGGGGAAGTTTGGGGGACACGTCCTATTGATATCTGGTCATTTTCTGTTGATTTGGGGTAATTTTGTTTTTTCCCCATTGAAAATGAATGGGAAAATTTTTGGACGTCCATGGCAGTCAATGGCATCGACATCTATATAGTCAGTTGAATCCAAGTACATTGGCATCAGTAGATTCGACATGCATGGCCGTCAATGGCATCAATGCAATGTAAATTCCATTGGAAATCCCATTGGAAGTGAATGGGACTTTTCCCATTCGAAATGAATGGGATAGTTTTTGGCAAATTTCCGAGGAAGCGTAATTTTTTTCCAAATTCTGTATACAACTTTTATGCCCCTCACCGTCCCGGAATTTTTGATGCCCAAATTATTTGATTTGGTCAAAAATTGTAGGACTAGATACATTTTGAAACTTTTTTTTTTTTCACGGAAAATTGCCGTTTACGGACGAACGGAAAAATTTTCGGGGCCATTTGTAAAGTTTCCTGTGTCACGCGAAAATTCCGGTCGTGCCGATACTTGAACGGTGCCGATCGGTCTAACGGTTCAGGCTGTGAAGCGCGCGTTTTTTTTCCATTCAAAATGAATAGGAAAGTTTTTGGCAAATTTCCGGGGAACCGTAAATTTTTGCCAAATTCTGTATACAACTTTTATGCCCCTCACCGTCCCGGAATTTTTGATGCCCAAATTATGTGATTTGGTCAAAAATTGTAGGACTAGATACATTTTGAAACTTTTTTAATTTTTCGGAAAATTGCCGTTTACGGGCGAACGGAAAATTTTTCGTGGCGGTTTGAAAAATTCCCATCGTCACACGAAAAATCCGGTCGTGCCGATACTTGAACGGTGCCGATCGGTGCTACGGTTTGGGCTGTGCGTTGGCTCAAAAAAACGCGGAGAATAAGATGAATAATAACTAGAAACTGCAATTTCGGGAGAAATTACACACCTTGGTCTTTCCTCTGTGGAGATACAGATCTTAGCCCCACTCAGGTCTATCAATAGAATGGATCATAATGCCAGTCATTGGCAAAAAACAAAGTAAAAGCCGTTAGAAATGAATGGGAGAATTGGACGTCCATGGACGTCAATGGCGGCACCTTTCATAATTGTTAATGGAATCGGGGAAGTTTGGGGGACACGTCCTAATGATATCTAGTCATTTTCTGTTGATTTGGGGGAAAAAAAAATTTACCATTGAAAATGAATTGGAAAAATTTTGGACGTCCATGGACGTCAATGGTATCAACTTACATAAGCGTCAATAGAATCCAAGTACATTGGCATCAATAGAATGAACAAACATGAAGAAATGCCATTAGAAATGAATGGGAAGTTTGGACGTCCATGGACGTCAATGGCATCACCCTCCATAAGCGGCAAAGCAATCGGGGACATTTGGGGGACACGTCCTAATGATATCGAGTCATTTTTTGTTGATTTGGAAAAAAAAAAAAATTTCCCATTGAAAATGAATGGGAAAAATTTTGGACGTCCATGGACGTCAGTGGTGTCAACTTACATAAGCGTCAATGGAATCCAAGTACATTGGCATCAATAGAATGAACAAACATGAAGAAATGCCATTGGAAATTAATGGGAAGTTTGGACGTCCGTGGACGTCAATGGCATCACCCTCCATAAGCAGCAATGCAATCGGGCACATTTGGGGGAAACGTCCTATTGATATCTAGTCATTTTCTGTTGATTTGGGGAAAAAAAAAAAAATTCCCATTGAAAATGAATGGGAAAAATTTTGGACGTCCATGGACGTCAATGGTATCAACTTACATAAGCGTCAATGGAATCCAAGTTCATTGGCATCAATAGAATGAACAAACATGAAGAAATGCCATTGGAAATGAATGGGAAGTTTGGACGTCCATGGACATCAATGGCATCACCCTCCATAAGCGGCAATGCAATCGGGGACATTTGGGGGACATGTCCTAATGATATCTAGTCATTTTCTGTTGATCTGGGGAAAAAAAAAAATTCCCATTGAAAATGAATGGGAAAAATTTTGGACGTCCATGGACGTCAATGGTATCAACTTACATAGGCGTCAATGGAATCCAAGTACATTGGCATCAATAGAATGAAAAAACATGATTAAAAGCCATTAGAAATGAATGGGAAATTTGGACGTCCATGGCCGTCAATGGCATCACCCTCCATAAGAGGCAATGCAATCGGGGACATTTGGGCGACACGTCCTATTGATATCTAGTCATTTTCTGTTGATTTGGGGAAAAAAAAAAATTCCCATTGAAAATGAATGGGAAAAATTTTGGACGTCCATGGACGTCAATGGTATCAACTTACATAAGCGTCAATGGAATCCAAGTACATTGGCATCAATAGAATGTACAAACATGAAGAAATGCCATTGGAATTGAATGGGAAGTTTGGACGTCCATGGACGTCAATGGCAGCACCCCCCATAAGCGTCAATAGGGTTGGGGACGTTTGGGGTATACGTCCTATTAATATCTGGTCATTTTCTGTTGATTTGGGGAAATGTAGTTTTTTCCCCATTGAAAATGAATGGGAAAAATTTTGGACGTCCATGGACGTCAATGGCAGCACCCCCTATAAGCCTCAATGGAGTTGGGGATGTTTGGGGGACACGTCCTCTTGATATCTGGTCATTTTCTGTTGATTTGGGGAAATGTAGTTTTTTCCCCATTTAAAATGAATGGGAAAAATTTTGGACGTCTATGGCCGTCAATGGCATCGACATCCATATAGTCAATTGAATCCAAGTACATTGGCATCAATAGATTCGACATGCATGGCCGTCAATGGCATCACTGCAATGTAAAATAAAAAAAAATAAAAAAATTCAATTGGAAATCCCATTGGAAGTGAATGGGAAATGTTCTCATTAGAAATGAATGGGAAAGTTTTTGGCAAGTTTCTGGGAAACCGTAAATTTGTTACAAATGCTGTATACAACTTTTATGCCCCTCACCATCACTGAATTTTTGATGCCCAAATTGTGTGATTTGGTCAAAAATTGAAGGACAAGATACAATTTGAAACTTTTCTTTGTTTCCCATTAAAAATGAATGGGCCAGTTTTTGGCAATTTGCCGGGAAACCGTACATTTTATCAAAAAAAATTTCTCGGTATTTTTTATGCCCCTCACCATCCCGGAATTTTTGACGCCCATCTTGTGTGTTTTCGTCAAAAATTGACGGACTAGTAACAGTTTGAAAGTTGTCTTTTTTTCCCATTAAAAATGAATGGGCAGGTTTTTGGCAAATTTCCGGGGAACCGTATATTTTTTCCAAATTGTGTTAATAACCTTTATTCCCCTCCCCATCCTGGATTTTTTGATGCCCAAATTGTGTGATTTGGTGAAAATTTGTAGGACTAGATACATTTTGAAATTTTATTTTTCTCATTAAAAATGAATGGGCAAGTTTTTGTCAAATTTCTGGGGAACCGTAAATTTTTTCCAAATTCTGTATACAATCTTTATGCCCCCCACCGTCCCGGAATTTTTGATGTCCAAATTATGTGATTTGGTCAAAAATTGTAGGACAAGTAGCGTTTTGAAAAAGTTGTAAAAAATCGGAAAATCGCCGTTTACGGGCGAACGAAAAAATTTTCGGGGTCGTTTGAAAAATTCCCATCGTCGCGCGAAAATTCCGGTCGTGTCGATACTTGAACGGTGCCGATCGGTGGTACGGTTCGGGCTGCGCGGCGCGCCGAAAAAACGCGGAGAAACCATTGCATAATAATAATAATAAAGTTGTAGAATAACATAACCTTGTTCTTTCCTTCAGAAAGACCAAGGTAATAATAATAATAATAAGAACAATAAAGTTGCACAATAACAATACCTTGTTCTTTCTTTCAGAAAGACCAAGGTAATAATAATAATAACTAGAAACTGCAATTTCGGGAGAAATTACACACCTTGGTCTTTCCTCTGTGGAGATACAAATCTTAGCCCCACTCAGGTCTATCAATAGAATGGACCATAATGCCAGTCATTGGCACTAAACAAAGTTAAAGCCATTAGAAAAGATTGGGAGAATTGGACGTCCATGTCCGTCAATGGCAGCACCCTCCATAATTGTTAATGGAATCGGGGAAGTTTGGGGGACACGTCCTATTGATATGTAGTCATTTTCTGTTGATTTGGGAAAAAAAAAAAAATTCCCATTGAAAATGAATGGGAAAAATTTTGGACGTCCATGGACGTCAATGGTATCAACTTACATAAGCGTCAATGGAATCCAAGTACATTGGCATCAATAAAATGAACAAACATGAAGAAATGCCATTGGAAATGAATGGGAAGTTTGGACGTCCATGAACGTCAATGGCATCACCCTCCATAAGCGGCAATGCAATCGGGGACATTTGGGGGACACGTCCTAATGATATCTAGTCATTTTCTGTTGATTTGGGAAAAAAAAAAAAATCCCATTGAAAATGAATGGGAAAAATTTTGGACGTCCATGGACGTCAAATGTATCAACTTACATAAGCGTCAATGGAATCCAAGTACATTGGCATCAATAGAATGAACAAACATGAAGAAATGCCTTTGGAAATGAATGGGAAGTTTGGACGTCCATGGAGGTCAATGGCATCACCCCCCATAAGCGGCAATGCAATCGGGGACATTTGGGGGACACGTCCTAATGATATCTAGTCATTTTCTGTTGATTTGAGGAAAAAAAAAAATTTCCCATTGAAAATGAATGGGAAAAATTTTGGACGTCCATGGACGTCAATGGTATCAACTTACATAAGCGTCAATGGAATCCAAGTACATTGGCATCAATAAAATGAACAAACATGAAGAAATGGCTTTGGAAATGATTGGGAAGTTTGGACGTCCATGGACGTCAATGGCATCACCCCCCATAAGCGGTAATGCAATCGGGGACATTTGGGGGACACGTCCTAATGATATCTAGTCATTTTCTGTTGATTTGGGAAAAAAAAAAAAAAATCCCATTGAAAATGAATGGGAAAAATTTTGGACGTCCATGGACGTCAATGGTATCAACTTACATAAGCGTCAATGGAATCCAAGTACATTGGCATCAATAAAATGAACAAACATGAAGAAATGGCTTTGGAAATGATTGGGAAGTTTGGACGTCCATGGACGTCAATGGCATCACCCCCCATAAGCGGTAATGCAATCGGGGACATTTGGGGGACACGTCCTAATGATATCTAGTCATTTTCTGTTGATTTGGGGAAAAAAAAAAAATTCCCATTGAAAATGAATGGGAAAAATTTTGGACGTCCATGGACGTCAATGGTATCAACTTACATAACCGTCAATGGAATCCAAGTACATTGGCATCAAAAGAATGAACAAACATGAAGAAATGCCATTGGAAATGAATGGGAAGTTTGGACGTCCCTGGACGTCAATGGCATCACCCTCCATAAGTAGCAATGCAATCGGGGACATTTGGGGGACAGGTCCTATTGATATCTAGTCATTTTCTGTTGATTTGGGGAAAAAAAAAAATTTCCCATTGAAAATGAATGGGAAAAATTTTGGACGTCCATGGACGTCAATGGTATCAACTTACATAAGCGTCAATGGAATCCAAGTACATTGGCATCAATAAAATGAACAAACATGAAGAAATGCCATTGGAAATGAATGGGAAGTTTAGACGTCCATGAACGTCAATGGCATCACCCTCCATAAGCGGCAATGCAATCGGGGACATTTGGGGGAAACGTCCTAATGATATCTAGTCATTTTCTGTTGATTTGGGAAAAAAAAAAAAAAATCCCATTGAAAATGAATGGGAAAAATTTTGGACGTCCATGGACGTCAATGGTATCAACTTACATAAGCGTCAATGGAATCCAAGTACATTGGCATCAATAAAATGAACAAACATGAAGAAATGGCTTTGGAAATGATTGGGAAGTTTGGACGTCCATGGACGTCAATGGCATCACCCCCCATAAGCGGTAATGCAATCGGGGACATTTGGGGGACACGTCCTAATGATATCTAGTCATTTTCTGTTGATTTGGGGAAAAAAAAAAAATTCCCATTGAAAATGAATGGGAAAAATTTTGGACGTCCATGGACGTCAATGGTATCAACTTACATAACCGTCAATGGAATCCAAGTACATTGGCATCAAAAGAATGAACAAACATGAAGAAATGCCATTGGAAATGAATGGGAAGTTTGGACGTCAATGGCATCACCCTCCATAAGTAGCAATGCAATCGGGGACATTTGGGGGACAGGTCCTATTGATATCTAGTCATTTTCTGTTGATTTGGGGAAAAAAAAAAATTTCCCATTGAAAATGAATGGGTAAAATTTTGGACGTCCATGGACGTCAATGGCAGCACCCCCCATAAGCGTCAATGGAATTGGGGACGTTTGGGATATACGTCCTATTGATATCTGGTCATTTTCTGTTGATTTGGAGAAATTTAGTTTTTTCCCCATTGAAAATGAATGGGAAAAATTTTGGACGTCCATGTAAGTCAATGGCGGCACCCTTCATAAGCGTCAATGGAATTGGGGAAGTTTGGGGGACACGTCCTATTGATATCTGGTCATTTTCTGTTGATTTGGGGTAATTTTGTTTTTTCCCCATTGAAAATGAATGGGAAAAATTTTGGACGTCCATGGCAGTCAATGGCATCGACATCTATATAGTCAGTTGAATCCAAGTACATTGGCATCAGTAGATTCGACATGCATGGCCGTCAATGGCATCAATGCAATGTAAATTCCATTGGAAATCCCATTGGAAGTGAATGGGACTTTTCCCATTCGAAATGAATGGGATAGTTTTTGGCAAATTTCCGAGGAAGCGTCATTTTTTTCCAAATTCTGTATACAACTTTTATGCCCCTCACCGTCCCGGAATTTTTGATGCCCAAATTATGTGATTTGGTCAAAAATTGTAGGACTAGATACATTTTGAAACTTTTTTTTTTTTCACGGAAAATTGCCGTTTACGGACGAACGGAAAAATTTTCGGGGCCATTTTTAAAGTTTCCTGTGTCACGCGAAAATTCCGGTCGTGCCGATACTTGAACGGTGCCGATCGGTCTAACGGTTCGGGCTGTGAAGCGCGCGTTTTTTTTCCATTCAAAATGAATAGGAAAGTTTTTGGCAAATTTCCGGGGAACCGTAAATTTTTGCCAAATTCTGTATACAACTTTTATGCCCCTCACCGTCCCGGAATTTTTGATGCCCAAATTATGTGATTTGGTCAAAAATTGTAGGACTAGATACATTTTTAAACTTTTTTTATTTTTCGGAAAATTGCCGTTTACGGGCGAACGGAAAATTTTTCGTGGCGGTTTGAAAAATTCCCATCGTCACACGAAAAATCCGGTCGTGCCGATACTTGAACGGTGCCGATCGGTGCTACGGTTTGGGCTGTGCGTTGGCTCAAAAAAACGCGGAGAATAAGATGAATAATAACTAGAAACTGCAATTTCGGGAGAAATTACACACCTTGGTCTTTCCTCTGTGGAGATACAAATCTTAGCCCCACTCAGGTCTATCAATAGAATGGACCATAATGCCAGTCAATGGCACTAAACAAAGTAAAAGCCATTAAAAAAGATTGGGAGAATTGGACGTCCATGGCCGTCAATGGCATCACCCTCCATAAGCGGCAATCCAATCAGGGACATTTGGGGGACACGTCCTCATGATATCTAGTCATTTTCTGTTGATTTGGGGAAAAAAAAAAAAATCCCATTGAAAATGAATGGGAAAAATTTTGGACGTCCATGGACGTCACTGGTATCAATTTACATAAGCGTCAATGGAATCCAAACACATTGGCATCAATAGAATGAACAAACATGAAGAAATGCCATTGGAAATTAATGGGAAGTTTGGACGTCCGTGGCCGTCAATGGCATCACCCTCCATAAGAGGCAATGCAATCGGGGACATTTGGGGGACACGTCCTATTGATATCTAGTCATTTTCTGTTGATTTGGGGAAAAAAAAAAAATTCCCATTGAAAATGAATGGGAAAAATTTTGGACGTCCATGGACGTCAATGGTATCAACTTACATAAGCGTCAATGGAATCCAAGTACATTGGCATCAATAGAATGAACAAACATGAAGAAATGCCATTGGAAATTAATGGGAAGTTTGGACGTCCGTGGACGTCAATGGCATCACCCTCCATAAGCAGCAATGCAATGGGGCACATTTGGGGGAAACGTCCTATTGATATCTAGTCATTTTCTGTTGATTTGGGGAAAAAAAAAAAATTCCCATTGAAAATGAATGGGAAAAATTTTGGACGTCCATGGACGTCAATGGTATCAACTTACATAGGCGTCAATGGAATCCAAGTATATTGGCATCAATAGAATGAACAATCATTAAGAAATGCCATTGGAAATGAATGGGAAGTTTGGACGTCCATGGACGTCAATGGCATCACCCTCCATAAGCAGCAATGCAATCGGGCACATTTGGGGTTAACGTCCTATTGATATCTAGTCATTTTCTGTTGATTTGGGGGAGAAAAAAAAAATTCCCATTGAAAATGAATGGGAAAAATTTTGGACGTCCATGGACGTCACTGGTATCAATTTACATAAGCGTCAATGGAATCCAAGTACATTGGCATCAATAGAATGAACAAACATGAAGAAATGCCATTGGAAATGAATGGGAAGTTTGGACGTCCCTGGACGTCAATGGCATCACCCTCCATAAGCAGCAATGCAATTGGGGACATTTGGGGGACACGTCCTATTGATATCTAGTCATTTTCTGTTGATTTGGGGAAAAAAAAAAAATTCCCATTGAAAATGAATGGGTAAAATTTTGGACGTCCATGGACGTCAATGGCAGCACCCCCCATAAGCGTCAATGGAGTTGGGGACGTTTGGGGTATACGTCCTATTGATATCTGGTCATTTTCCGTTGATTTGGAGAAATGTAGTTTTTTCCCCATTGAAAATGAATGGGAAAAATTTTGGACGTCCATGTAAGTCAATGGCGGCACCCTTCATAAGCGTCAATGGAATTGGGGAAGTTTGGGGGACACGTCCTATTGATATCTGGTCATTTTCTGTTGATTTGGGGTAATTTTGTTTTTTCCCCATTGAAAATGAATGGGAAAAATTTTGGACGTCCATGGCAGTCAATGGCATCGACATCCATATAATCAATCAGTAGATTCGACATGCATGGCCGTCAATGGCATCAATGCAATGTAAATTCCATTGGAAATCCCATTGGAAGTGAATGGGACTTTTCCCATTTGAAATGAATGGGATAGTTTTTGGCAAATTTCCAAGGAAGCGTAAATTTTTTCCAAATTCTGTATACAACTTTTATGCCCCTCACCGTCCCGGAATTTTTGATGCCCAAATTATGTGATTTGGTCAAAAATTGTAGGACTAGATACATTTTGAAACTTTTTTTTTTTTCACGGAAAATTGCCGTTTACGGACGAACGGAAAAATTTTCGGGGCCATTTGTAAAGTTTCCTGTGTCACGCGAAAATTCCGGTCGTGCCGATACTTGAACGGTGCCGATCGGTCTAACGGTTCGGGCTGTGAAGCGCGCGTTTTTTTTCCATTCAAAATGAATAGGAAAGTTTTTGGCAAATTTCCGGGGAACCGTAAATTTTTGCCAAATTCTGTATACAACTTTTATGCCCCTCACCGTCCCGGAATTTTTGATGCCCAAATTATGTGATTTGGTCAAAAATTGTAGGACTAGATACATTTTGAAACTCTTTTTATTTTTCGGAAAATTGCCGTTTACGGGCGAACGGAAAATTTTTCGTGGCGGTTTGAAAAATTCCCATCGTCACGCGAAAAATCCGGTCGTGCCGATACTTCAACGGTGCCGATCGGTGCTACGGTTTGGGCTGTGCGTTGGCTCAAAAAAACGCGGAGAATTATTGAATAATAATAATAATAACTAGAAACTGCAATTTCGGGAGAAATTACACCTTGGTCTTTCCTCTGTGGAGATACAAATCTTAGCCCCACTCAGGTCTATCAATAGAATGGACCATAATGCCAGTCAATGGCACTAAACAAAGTAAAAGCCATTAGAAAAGATTGGGAGAATTGGACGTCCATGGCCGTCAATGGCGGCACCCTTCATAAGCGTCAATGGAATTGGAGAAGTTTGGGGGACACGTCCTATTGATATCTGGTCATTTTTTGTTGATTTGGGGAAAAAAAAAAAATTCCCATTGAAAATGAATGGGAAAAATTTTGGACGTCCATGGACGTCAATGGTATCAACTTACATAAGCGTCAATGGAATCCAAGTACATTGGCATCAATAGAATGAACAAACATGAAGAAATGCCATTGGAAATGAATGGGAAGTTTGGACGTCCATGGACGTCAATGGCATCACCCTCCATAAGCGCCAATCCAATCGGGGACATTTGGGGGACACGTCCTATTGATATCTGGTCATTTTTTGTTGATTTGGGGAAAAAAAAAAAATTCCCATTGAAAATGAATGGGAAAAATTTTGGACGTCCATGGACGTCAATGGTATCAACTTACATAAGCGTCAATGGAATCCAAGTACATTGGCATCAATAGAATGAACAAACATGAAGAAATGCCATTGGAAATGAATGGGAAGTTTGGACGTCCATGAACGTCAATGGCATCACCCTCCATAAGCGGCAATGCAATCGGGGACATTTGGGGGACACGTCCTAATGATGTCTAGTCATTTTCTGTTGATTTGGGGAAAAAAAAAAAATTCCCATTGAAAATGAATGGGAAAAATTTTGGACGTCCATGGACGTCAATGGTATCAACTTACATAAGCGTCAATGGAATCCAAGTACATTGGCATCAATAGAATGAACAAACATGAAGAAATGCCATTGGGATTTAATGGGAAGTTTGGACGTCCGTGAACGTCAATGGAATCACCCTCCATAAGCAGCAATGCAATCGGGGACATTTGGGGGCCACGTCCTATTGATATCTAGTCATTTTCTGTTGATTTGGGGAAAAAAAAAATTTTCCCATTGAAAATGAATGGGAAAAATTTTGGACGTCCATGGACGTCAATGGCAGCACCCCCCATAAGCGTCAATGGAGTTGGAGACGTTTGGGGTATACGTCCTATTGATATCTGGTCATTTTCTGTTGATTTGGAGAAATTTAGTTTTTTCCCCATTGAAAATGATTGGGAAAAATTTTGGACGTCCATGGAAGTCAATGGCGGCACCCTTCATAAGCGTCAATGGAATTGGGGAAGTTTGGGGGACACGTCCTATTGATATCTGGTCATTTTCTGTTGATTTGGGGAAATTTTGTTTTTTCCCCATTGAAAATGAATGGGAAGAATTTTGGACGTCCATGGCCGTCAATGGCATCGACATCCATATAGTCAATAGAATCCAAGTACATTGGCATCAATAGATTTGACATGCATGGCCGTCAATGGCATCAATGCAATGTAAATTCCAATGAAATCCCATTGTAAGTGAATGGGAACTTTTCCCATTAGAAATGAATGGGAGAGTTTTTGGCAAATTTCCGAGGAAGCGTAATTTTTTTCCAAATTCTGTATACAACTTTTATGCCCCTCACCGTCCCGGAATTTTTGATGCCCAAATTATGTGATTTGGTCAAAAATTGTAGGACTAGATACATTTTGAAACTTTTTTTTTTTTCACGGAAAATTGCCGTTTACGGACGAACGGAAAAATTTTCGGGGCTATTTGTAAAGTTTCCTGTGTCACGCGAAAATTCCGGTCGTGCCGATACTTGAACGGTGCCGATCGGTCAAACGGTTCGGGCTGTGAAGCGCGCATTTTTTTTCCATTCAAAATGAATAGGAAAGTTTTTGGCAAATTTCCGGGGAACCGTAAATTTTTGCCAAATTCTGTATACAACTTTTATGCCCCTCACCGTCCCGGAATTTTTGATACCCAAATTACGTGATTTGGTCAAAAATTGTAGGACTAGATACATTTTGAAACTTTTTTTTTTTTTCGGAAAATTGCCGTTTACGGGCGAACGGAAAATTTTTCGGGGCCGTTTGAAAAATTCCCATCGTCGCGCGAAAATTCCGGTCGTGCCGATACTTGAACGGTACCGATCGGAGCTACGGTTTGGGCTGCGCGGCGCGCCGAAAAAAAAAAAACGTCAACAACTAGAAACTGCAATTTCGGGAGAAATTACACACCTTGGTCTTTCCTCTGTGGAGATACAGATCTTAGCCCCACTCAGGTCTATCAATAGAATGGACCATAATGCCAGTCAATGGCACTAAACAAAGTAAAAGCCATGAGAAAAGATTGGGAGAATTGGACGTCCATGTCCGTCAATGGCAGCACCCTCCATAAGCGTCAATGCAATCGGGGACATTTGGGGGACACGTCCTAATGATATGTAGTCATTTTTTGTTGATTTGGGGGGGAAAAATTTTGGACGTCCATGGACGTCAATGGTATCAACTTACATAAGTGTCAATGGAATCCAAGTACATTGGCATCAATAGAATGAACAAACATGAAGAAATGCCATTGGAAATGAATGGGAAGTTTGGACGTCCATGAACGTCAATGGCATCACCCTCCATAAGCAGCAATGCAATCGGGGACATTTGGGGGACACGTCCTATTGATATCTAGTCATTTTCTGTTGATTTGGGGGGGAAAAAAAAATTCCCATTGAAAATGAATGGGAAAAATTTTGGACGTCCATGGACGTCAATGGTATCAACTTACATAAGCGTCAATAGAATCCAAGTACATTTGCATCAATAGAATGAAAAAACATAATTAAATGGCATTAGAAATGAATGGGAAATTTGGACGTACATGGCCGTCAATGGCGGCGCCCTTCATAAGCGTCAATGGAATTGGACTAGTTTGGGGGACACGTCCTTTTGATATCAGGTCGTTTTTTTGTTGATTTGGGGGGAAAAAAAATTCCCATTGAAAATGAATGGGAAAAATTTTGGACGTCCATTGACGTCAATGGTATCAACTTACAATGGAATCCAAGTACATTGGCATCAATAGAATGAAAAAACATAATTAAAAATAAATGGGAAATTTGGACGTCCATGGACGTCAATGGCATCACCCTCCATAAGTGTAAATGGAATTGGGGAAGTTTGGGGGACACGTCCTATTGATATCTAGTCATTTTCTTTTGATTTTTGGAAAAAAAAAAATTCCAATTGAAAATGACTTTGATGCGGGAGGTCGTAGGATCGAACCTCTGTCAATACCAAGTTAGCTTTTGTCAATGCCTGTATCACATACATGATAACTTTATATACATATCACACAACACTACATTTAGCAGATGGATAGCTCAGTGTTAATATCGCTGACCTTGGTACGAGAGGATGGTGGTTCGATCCCCGGTCAGTTTCCTACTTTATGCGTATACCTCAGAGTGGATTGGACGTCGCCGACGTCAAAAGAGCGGATGACGCCAACGTCCATCGAGAGGATGGCGCCGACGATCAACGAACGGATGGTGACGACGTCCAACGAGCAAACGGCGCCGACGTCAAAAGTTAGCGCGAGAGGCTGACGTCACCAACGTCAAAAGAGCAGATGATGCCGACATCCCACGTGGGACAGTGACAACGTTCAACAAGCAAACGTCAAAAGTGCAGAATGCGATGTCCAAGACGTCAAAAGAGCAGATGACGCCGACGTCCCCGACGATCAACAAACGGATGGTGACGACGTCCAACGAGCAAACGGCGCCGACGTCAAAAGTTAGCGTCCCATGTGGGACAGTGACAACGTTCAACAAGCAAAAGTCAAAAGTGCAGAATACGATGTCCAACGAGCGGACGTCACCGACGTCCAAGACCTCAAAAGAGCAGATGACGCCGACGTCCATCGAGCGCACGGTGCCGACATCTCACGTGGAACAGTGACGACGTTCAACAAGCAAACGTCAAAAGTGCAGAATGCGCCGTCTAACGAGCGGACGTCACCGACGTCCAAAGTGCAGAATGCGCCGTCCAACGAGCGGACATCACCGACTTCCAAACTGCTGACGGCGCCGACGTCCAACGAGCGGACGTCACCGACGTCCAAAGTGCTGACGCTGCCGACGTCCATCAAGCGGACGGTGCCGACGTCCAACGTGGGACAATGACGACGTTCAACAAGCAAACGTCAAAAGTGCAGAATGCGCCGTCTTACGTCCAACGAGCGGATGGTGACGATGTCAAAAGAGTGGACGACGCCGACGTCCAAAGTTTGGCGACGTCCAACGAGCGGACGTCACCAACGTCCAAGACGTCAAAAGAGCAGATGACGCCGACGTCCATCGAGAGGACGGTGCCGACATCTCACGTGGAACAGTGACGACGTTCAACAAGCAAACGTCAAAAGTGCAGAATGCGCCGTCCAACGAGCGGACGTCGCCGACGTCCGAAGTGCTGACGCTGCCGACGTCCATCGAGCGGACGGTGCCGACGTCCAACGTGGGACAATGACGACGTTCAACAAGCAAACGTCAAAAGTGCAGAATGCGCCGTCTTACGTCCAACGAGCGGATGGTGACGATTTCAAAAGAGTGGACGACGCCGACGTCCAAAGTTTGGCGACGTCCAACGAGCGGACGTCACCGACGTCCTAATTGCTGTCGCTGCCGACGTCCAAAGTGCTGACGCTGCCGACATCCAACATAAAGACGGCGCCGACTTCCAACGAGCGGACGGCGCCGACGTCCAATGAGCGGACGGTGATGACGTCCAACTAGCAAACGTCGCCGACGTCCAACATGCGGATGACGCCGACGTCCAGTCGACGAAGTCCAACGTGCGGATGACGCCGACGTCCCATAAATTCCCATTGAAAATGAATGGGAAAAATTTTGGACGTCCATGGACGTCAATGGTATCAACTTACATAGGCGTCAATGGAATCCAAGTACATTGGCATCAATAAAATGAAAAAACATAGTTAAATGCCATTAGAAATGAATGGGAAATTTGGACGTCCATGGACGTCAATGGTATCAACTTAAATAAGCGTCAATGGATACCAAGTACATTGGCATCAATAGAATGAACAAACATGAAGAAATGCCATTGGAAATGAATGGGAAGTTTGGACGTCCGTGGACGTCAATGGCATCACCCTCCATAAGAGGCAATGCAATCGGGGACATTTGGGGGACACGTCCTATATATATCTTGTCATTTTCTGTTGATTTGGGGAAAAAAAAAAAATTCCCATTGAAAATGAATGGGAAAAATTTTGGACGTCCATGGACGTCAATGGTATCAACTTACATAAGCGTCAATGAAATCCAAATACATTGGCATCAATAGAATGAACAAACATGAAGAAACGCCATTGGAAATTAATGGGAAGTTTGGACGTCCGTGGACGTCAATGGCATCACCCTCCATAAGCAGCAATGCAATCGGGGACATTTGGGGGACACGTCCTATTGATATCTAGTCATTTTCTGTTGATTTGGGGGAAAAAAAAAATTCCCATTGAAAATGAATGGGAAAAATTTTGGACGTCCATGGACGTCAATGGCAGCACCCTTCATAAGCGTCAATGGAGTTGGGGACGTTTGGGGTATACGTCCTATTGATATCTGGTCATTTTCTGTTGATTTGGAGAAATTTAGTTTTTTCCCCATTGAAAATGAATGGGAAAAATTTTGGACATCCATGGAAGTCAATGGCGGCACCCTTCATAAGCGTCAATGGAATTGGGGAAGTTTGGGGGACACGTCCTATTGATATCTGGTCATTTTCTGTTGATTTGGGGAAATTTAGTTTTTTCCCCATTGAAAATGAATGGGAAAAATTTTGGACGTCCATGGCCGTCAATGGCATCGACATCCATATAGTCAATTGAATCCAAGTACATTGGCATCAGTAGATTCGACATGCATGGCCGTCAATGGCATCAATGCAATGTAAATTCCATTGGAAATCCCATTGGAAGTGAATGGGACTTTTCCCATTCGAAATGAATGGGACAGTTTTTGGCAAATTTCCGAGGAAGCGTAATTTTTTTCCAAATTCTGTATACAACTTTTATGCCCCTCACCGTCCCGGAATTTTTGATGCCCAAATTGTGTGATTTGGTCAAAAATTGTAGGACTAGATACATTTTGAAACATTTTTTTTTTTTCCGGAAAATTGCCGTTTACGGGCGAAGGGAAAATTTTTCGGGTCCGTTTGAAAAATTCCCATCGTTGCGCGAAAATTCCGGTCGTGCCGATATTTGAACGGTGCCGATCGGTCAAACGGTTCGGGCTGTGCAGCGTGCGTTTTTTTTTCATTCAAAATGAATAGGAAAGTTTTTGGCAAATTTCCGGGGAACCGTAAATTTTTGCCAAATTCTGTATACAACTTTTATGCCCCTCATCGTCCCGGAATTTTTGATACCCAAATGATGTGATTTGGTCAAAAATTGTAGGACTAGATACATTTTTTAACTTTTTTTTTTTTTCGGAAAATTGCCGTTTACGGGCGAACGGAAAATTTTTCGGGGGATTTTGAAAAAGTCCCTGCGTCGCGCGAAAAATCCGGTCGTGCCGATACTTCAACGGTGCCGATCGGTGGTATGGTTCGGGCTGCGCGGCGCGCCGAAAAAACGCGGAGAATAAGATGAAGATATAATAAATAATAATAATAAGGCGAATAAAGTTGCAGAATAACAATACCTTGTTCTTTCCATAGGAAAGACCAAGGTAATTATTGAATAATAATAATAAAGAAAAAAAATAATAATAAAAAGTACAATAAAGTTGTACAACAACATAACCTTGTTCTTTCCCTTGGAAAGACCAAGGTAATAATAAGAACAACAATAAAGTTGCACAATAACAATACCTTGTTCTTTCCCTTGGAAAGACCAAGGTAATTATGAAAGGTGCCGCCATTGACGTCCATGGACGTCCAATTCTCCCATTCATTTCTAATGGCTTTTACTTTGTTTTTTGCCAATGACTGGCATTATCATCCATTCTATTGATACACCTGAGTGGGGCTAAGATCTGTATCTCCACAGAGGAAAGACCAAGGTGTGTAATTTCTCCCGAAATTGCAGTTTCTAGTTACCTTGGTCTTTCTGAAAGAAAGAACAAGGTATTGTTATTGTGCAACTTTATTATTATTACCTTGGTCTTTCTGAAGGAAAGAACAAGGTTATGTTATTCTACAACTTTATTATTATTATTATGCAATGGTTTCTCCGCGTTTTTTCGGCGCGCCGCGCAGCCCGAACCGTACCACCGATCGGCACCGTTCAAGTATCGACACGACCGGAATTTTCGCGCGACGATGGGAATTTTTCAAACGACCCCGAAAATTTTTTCGTTCGCCCGTAAACGGCGATTTTCCAATTTTTTACAACTTTTTCAAAACGCTACTTGTCCTACAATTTTTGACCAAATCACATAATTTGGACATCAAAAATTCCGGGACGGTGGGGGGCATAAAGATTGTATACAGAATTTGGAAAAAATTTACGGTTCCCCAGAAATTTGACAAAAACTTGCCCATTCATTTTTAATGAGAAAAATAAAATTTCAAAATGTATCTAGTCCTACAAATTTTCACCAAATCACACAATTTGGGCATCAAAAAATCCAGGATGGGGAGGGGAATAAAGGTTATTAACACAATTTGGAAAAAATATACGGTTCCCCGGAAATTTGCCAAAAACCTGCCCATTCATTTTTAATGGGAAAAAAAGACAACTTTCAAACTGTTACTAGTCCGTCATTTTTTGACGAAAACACACAAGATGGGCGTCAAAAATTCCGGGATGGTGAGGGGCATAAAAAATACCGAGAAATTTTTTTTGATAAAATGTACGGTTTCCCGGCAAATTGCCAAAAACTGGCCCATTCATTTTTAATGGGAAACAAAGAAAAGTTTCAAATTGTATCTTGTCCTTCAATTTTTGACCAAATCACACAATTTGGGCATCATAAATTCAGTGATGGTGAGGGGCATAAAAGTTGTATACAGCATTTGTAACAAATTTACGGTTTCCCAGAAACTTGCCAAAAACTTTCCCATTCATTTCTAATGAGAACATTTCCCATTCACTTCCAATGGGATTTCCAATTGAATTTTTTTTTTTTTTTACATTGCAGTGATGCCATTGACGGCCATGCATGTCGAATCTATTGATGCCAATGTACTTGGATTCAATTGACTATATGGATGTCGATGCCATTGACGGCCATGGACGTCCAAAATTTTTCCCATTCATTTTAAATGGGGAAAAAACTACATTTCCCCAAATCAACAGAAAATGACCAGATATCAAGAGGACGTGTCCCCCAAACGTCCCCAACTCCATTGAGGCTTATAGGGGGTGCTGCCATTGACGTCCATGGACGTCCAAAATTTTTCCCATTCATTTTCAATGGGGAAAAAAATACATTTCCCCAAATCAACAGAAAATGACCAGATATTAATAGGACGTATACCCCAAACGTCCCCAACTCCATTGACGCTTATGGGGGGTGCTGCCATTGACGTCCATGGACGTCCAAAATTTTTCCCATTCATTTTCAATGGGAATTTTTTTTTTTTCCCCAAATCAACAGAAAATGACTAGATATCATTAGGACGTTTCCCCCAAATGTCCCCGATTGCATTGCCGCTTATGGAGGGTGATGCCATTGACGTCCATGGACGTACAAACTTCCCATTCATTTCCAATGGCATTTCTTCATGTTTGTTCATTCTATTGATGCCAATGTACTTGGATTCCATTGACGCTTATGTAAGTTGACACCATTGACGTCCATGGACGTCCAAAATTTTTCCCATTCATTTTCAATGGGAATTTTTTTTTTTTTTCCAAATCAACAAAAAATGACTCGATATCATTAGGACGTGTCCCCCAAATGTCCCCGATTGCTTTGCCGCTTATGGAGGGTGATGCCATTGACGTCCATGGACGTCCAAACTTCCCATTCATTTCCAATGGCATTTCTTCATGTTTGTTCATTCTATTGATGCCAATGTACTTGGATTCTATTGACGCTTATGTAAGTTGATACCATTGACGTCCATGGAAGTCCAAAATTTTTCCAATTCATTTTCAATGGTAATTTTTTTTTTTCCCCAAATCAACAGAAAATGACTAGATATCATTAGGACGTGTCCCCCAAACTTCCCCGATTCCATTAACAATTATGAAAGGTGCCGCCATTGACGTCCATGGACGTCCAATTCTCCCATTGATTTCTAATGGCTTTTACTTTGTTTTGTGCCAATGACTGGCATTATGATCCATTCTATTGATAGACCTGAGTGGGGCTAAGATCTGTATCTCCACAGAGGAAAGACCAAGGTGTGTAATTTCTCCCGAAATTGCAGTTTCTAGTTACCTTGGTCTTTCTGAAAGAAAGAACAAGGTATTGTTATTGTGCAACTTTATTGTACTTATTATTTATTCATCTTATTCTCCGCGTTTTTTTGAGCCAACGCACAGCCCAAACCGTAGCACCGATCGGCACAGTTCAAGTATCGGCACGACCGGAATTTTCGCGTGACGATGGGAATTTTTCAAACCGCCACGAAAAATTTTCCGTTCACCCGTAAACGGCAATTTTCCGAAAAATAAAAAAAGTTTCAAAATGTATCTAGTCCTACAATTTTTGACCAAATCACATAATTTGGGCATCAAAAATTCCGGGACGGTGAGGGGCATAAAAGTTGTATACAGAATTTGGCAAAAATTTACGGTTCCCCGGAAATTTGCCAAAAACTTTCCTATTCATTTTGAATGGAAAAAAAACGCGCGCTTCACAGCCCGAACCGTTAGACCGATCGGCACCGTTCAAGTATCGGCACGACCGGAATTTTCGCGTGACACAGGAAACTTTACAAATGGCCCCGAAAAATTTTCCGTTCGTCCGTAAACGGCAATTTTCCGTGAAAAAAAAAAAAGTTTCAAAATGTATCTAGTCCTACAATTTTTGACCAAATCACATAATTTGGGCATCAAAAATTCCGGGACGGTGAGGGGCATAAAAGTTGTATACAGAATTTGGAAAAAAATTACGCTTCCTCGGAAATTTGCCAAAAACTATCCCATTCATTTCGAATGGGAAAAGTTCCCATTCACTTCCAATGGGATTTCCAATGGAATTTACATTGCATTGATGCCATTGACGGCCATGCATGTCGAATCTACTGATGCCAATGTACTTGGATTCAACTGACTATATAGATGTCGATGCCATTGACTGCCATGGACGTCCAAAATTTTTCCCATTCATTTTCAATGGGGAAAAAACAAAATTACCCCAAATTAACAGAAAATGACCAGATATCAATAGGACGTGTCCCCCAAACTTCCCCAATTCCATTGACGCTTATGAAGGGTGCCGCCATTGACTTACATGGACGTCCAAAATTTTTCCCATTCATTTTCAATGGGGAAAAAACTAAATTTCTCCAAATCAACAGAAAATGACCAGATATCAATAGGACGTATATCCCAAACGTCCCCAATTCCATTGACGCTTATGGGGGGTGCTGCCATTGACGTCCATGGACGTGCAAAATTTTACCCATTCATTTTCAATGGGAAATTTTTTTTTTTCCCCAAATCAACAGAAAATGACTAGATATCAATAGGACCTGTCCCCCAAATGTCCCCGATTGCATTGCTGCTTATGGAGGGTGATGCCATTGACGTCCAGGGACGTCCAAACTTCCCATTCATTTCCAATGGCATTTCTTCATGTTTGTTCATTCTTTTGATGCCAATGTACTTGGATTCCATTGACGGTTATGTAAGTTGATACCATTGACGTCCATGGACGTCCAAAATTTTTCCCATTCATTTTCAATGGGAATTTTTTTTTTTTCCCCAAATCAACAGAAAATGACTAGATATCATTAGGACGTGTCCCCCAAATGTCCCCGATTGCATTGCCGCTTATGGGGGGTGATGCCATTGACGTCCATGGACGTCCAAACTTCCCATTCATTTCCAAAGGCATTTCTTCATGTTTGTTCATTCTATTGATGCCAATGTACTTGGATTCCATTGACGCTTATGTAAGTTGATACCATTGACGTCCATGGACGTCCAAAATTTTTCCCATTCATTTTCAATGGGAATTTTTTTTTTCTTCCCAAATCAACAGAAAATGACTAGATATCATTAGGACGTGTCCCCCAAATGTCCCCGATTGCATTGCCGCTTATGGAGGGTGATGCCATTGACGTTCATGGACGTCCAAACTTCCCATTCATTTCCAATGGCATTTCTTCATGTTTGTTCATTTTATTGATGCCAATGTACTTGGATTCCATTGACGCTTATGTAAGTTGATACCATTGACGTCCATGGACGTCCAAAATTTTTCCCATTCATTTTCAATGGGAATTTTTTTTTTTTCCCCAAATCAACAGAAAATGACTAGATATCATTAGGACGTGTCCCCCAAATGTCCCCGATTGCATTGCCGCTTATGGAGGGCGCCGCCATTGACTTACATGGACGTCCAAAATTTTTCCCATTCATTTTCAATGGGGAAAAAACTAAATTTCTCCAAATCAACAGAAAATGACCAGATATCAATAGGACGTATATCCCAAACGTCCCCAATTCCATTGACGCTTATGGGGGGTGCTGCCATTGACGTCCATGGACGTCCAAAATTTTACCCATTCATTTTCAATGGGAAATTTTTTTTTTCCCCAAATCAACAGAAAATGACTCGATATCAATAGGACCTGTCCCCCAAATGTCCCCGATTGCATTGCTGCTTATGGAGGGTGATGCCATTGACGTCCAGGGACGTCCAAACTTCCCATTCATTTCCAATGGCATTTCTTCATGTTTGTTCATTCTTTTGATGCCAATGTACTTGGATTCCATTGACGCTTATGTAAGTTGATACCATTGACGTCCATGGACGTCCAACATTTTTCCCATTCATTTTCAATGGGAATTTTATTTTTTTCCCCCAAATCAACAGAAAATGAATAGATATCAATAGGACGTTTCCCCCAAATGTGCCCGATTGCATTGCTGCTTATGGGGGGTGATGCCATTGACGTCCACGGATGTCCAAACTTCCCATTAATTTCCAATGGCATTTCTTCATGTTTGTTCATTCTATTGATGCCAATGTACTTGGATTCCATTGACGCTTATGTAAGTTGATACCATTGACGTCCATGGACGTCCAAAATTTTTCCCATTCATTTTCAATGGGAAATTTTTTTTTTTCCCCAAATCAACAGAAAATGACTAGATATCATTAGGACGTGTCCCCCAAATGTCCCCGATTGCATTGCCGCTTATGGGGGGTGATGCCATTGACGTCCATGGACGTCCAAACTTCCCATTCATTTCCAAAGGCATTTCTTCATGTTTGTTCATTCTATTGATGCCAATGTACTTGGATTCCATTGACGCTTATGTAAGTTGATACCATTGACGTCCATGGACGTCCAAAATTTTACCCATTCATTTTCAATGGGAAATTTTTTTTTTCCCCCAAATCAACAGAAAATGACTAGATATCAATAGGACCTGTCCCCCAAATGTCCCCGATTGCATTGCTGCTTATGGAGGGTGATGCCATTGACGTCCAGGGACGTCCAAACTTCCCATTCATTTCCAATGGCATTTCTTCATGTTTGTTCATTCTTTTGATGCCAATGTACTTGGATTCCATTGACGCTTATGTAAGTTGATACCATTGACGTCCATGGACGTCCAAAATTTTTCCCATTCATTTTCAATGGGATTTTTTTTTTTTTCCCAAATCAACAGAAAATGACTAGATATCATTAGGACGTGTCCCCCAAATGTCCCCGATTGCATTGCCGCTTATGGAGGGTGATGCCATTGACGTTCATGGACGTCCAAACTTCCCATTCATTTCCAATGGCATTTCTTCATGTTTGTTCATTTTATTGATGCCAATGTACTTGGATTCCATTGACGCTTATGTAAGTTGATACCATTGACGTCCATGGACGTCCAAAATTTTTCCCATTCATTTTCAATGGGAATTTTTTTTTTTTCCCAAATCAACAGAAAATGACTAGATATCATTAGGACGTGTCCCCCAAACTTCCCCGATTCCATTAACAATTATGAAAGGTGCCGCCATTGACATCCATGGACGTCCAATTCTCCCATTCATTTCTAACGGCTTTTACTTTGTTTTTTGCCAATGACTGGCATTATGATCCATTCTATTGATAGACCTGAGTGGGGCTAAGATCTGTATCTCCACAGAGGAAAGACCAAGGTGTGTAATTTCTCCCGAAATTGCAGTTTCTAGTTATTATTATTATTATTATTCATCTTATTCTCCGCGTTTTTTTGAGCCAACGCACAGCCCAAACCGTAGCACCGATCGGCACCGTTCAAGTATCGGCACGACCGGATTTTTCGTGTGACGATGGGAATTTTTCAAACCGCCACGAAAAATTTTCCGTTCGCCCGTAAACGGCAATTTTCCGAAAAATAAAAAAAGTTTCAAAATGTATCTAGTCCTACAATTTTTGACCAAATCACATAATTTGGCCATCAAAAATTCCGGGACGGTGAGGGGCATAAAAGTTGTATACAGAATTTGGCAAAAATTTACGGTTCCCCGGAAATTTGCCAAAAACTTTCCTATTCATTTTGAATGGAAAAAAAACGCGCGCTTCACAGCCCGAACCGTTAGACCGATCGGCACCGTTCAAGTATCGGCACGACCGGAATTTTCGCGTGACACAGGAAACTTTACAAATGGCCCCGAAAATTTTTCCGTTCGTCCGTAAACGGCAATTTTCCGTGAAAAAAAAAAAAGTTTCAAAATGTATCTAGTCCTACAATTTTTGACCAAATCACATAATTTGGGCATCAAAAATTCCGGGACGGTGAGGGGCATAAAAGTTGTATACAGAATTTGGAAAAAAATTACGCTTCCTCGGAAATTTGCCAAAAACTATCCCATTCATTTCGAATGGGAAAAGTCCCATTCACTTCCAATGGGATTTCCAATGGAATTTACATTGCATTGATGCCATTGACGGCCATGCATGTCGAATCTACTGATGCCAATGTACTTGGATTCAATTGACTATATGAATGTCGATGCCATTGACGGCCATGGACGTCCAAAATTTTTCCCATTCATTTTCAATGGGGAAAAAACAAAATTTCCCCAAATCAACAGAAAATGACCAGATATCAATAGGACGTGTCCCCCAAACTTCCCCAATTCCATTGACGCTTATGAAGGGTGCCGCCATTGACTTCCATGGACGTCCAAAATTTTTCCCATTCATTTTCAATGGGGAAAAAACTACATTTCTCCAAATCAACAGAAAATGACCAGATATCAATAGGACGTATATCCCAAACGTCCCCAATTCCATTGACGCTTATGGGGGGTGCTGCCATTGACGTCCATGGACGTCCAAAATTTTACCCATTCATTTTCAATGGGAATTTTTTTTTTTTCCCCAAATCAACAGAAAATGACTAGATATCAATAGGACCTGTCCCCCAAATGTCCCCGATTGCATTGCTGCTTATGGAGGGTGATGCCATTGACGTCCAGGGACGTCCAAACTTCCCATTCATTTCCAATGGCATTTCTTCATGTTTGTTCATTCTTTTGATGCCAATGTACTTGGATTCCATTGACGCTTATGTAAGTTGATACCATTGACGTCCATGGACGTCCAAAATTTTTCCCATTCATTTTCAATGGGAAATTTTTTTTTTTCCCCAAATCAACAGAAAATGACTAGATATCAATAGGACGTTTCCCCCAAATGTGCCCGATTGCATTGCTGCTTATGGAGGGTGATGCCATTGACGTCCATGGACGTCCAAACTTCCCATTAATTTCCAATGGCATTTCTTCATGTTTGTTCATTCTATTGATGCCAATGTACTTGGATTCCATTGACGCTTATGTAAGTTGATACCATTGACGTCCATGGACGTCCAAAATTTTTCCCATTCATTTTCAATGGGAATTTTTTTTTTTTCCCCAAATCAACAGAAAATGACTAGATATCATTAGGACGTGTCCCCCAAATGTCCCCGATTGCATTGCCGCTTATGGGGGGTGATGCCATTGACGTTCATGGACGTCCAAACTTCCCATTCATTTCCAATGGCATTTCTTCATGTTTGTTCATTCTATTGATGCCAATGTACTTGGATTCCATTGACGCTTATGTAAGTTGATACCATTGACGTCCATGGACGTCCAAAATTTTTCCCATTCATTTTCAATGGGAATTTTTTTTTTTTCCCCAAATCAACAGAAAATGACTAGATATCATTAGGACGTGTCCCCCAAATGTCCCCGATTGCATTGCCGCTTATGGGGGGTGATGCCATTGACGTCCATGGACGTCCAAACTTCCCATTCATTTCCAAAGGCATTTCTTCATGTTTGTTCATTCTATTGATGCCAATGTACTTGGATTCCATTGACGCTTATGTAAGTTGATACCATTGACGTCCATGGACGTCCAAAATTTTTCCCATTCATTTTCAATGGGATTTTTTTTTTTTTCCCCAAATCAACAGAAAATGACTAGATATCATTAGGACGTGTCCCCCAAATGTCCCCGATTGCATTGCCGCTTATGGAGGGTGATGCCATTGACGTTCATGGACGTCCAAACTTCCCATTCATTTCCAATGGCATTTCTTCATGTTTGTTCATTTTATTGATGCCAATGTACTTGGATTCCATTGACGCTTATGTAAGTTGATACCATTGACGTCCATGGACGTCCAAAATTTTTCCCATTCATTTTCAATGGGAATTTTTTTTTTTTCCCAAATCAACAGAAAATGACTAGATATCAATAGGACGTGTCCCCCAAACTTCCCCGATTCCATTAACAATTATGGAGGGTGCTGCCATTGACGGACATGGACGTCCAATTCTCCCAATCTTTTCTAATGGCTTTAACTATGTTTAGTGCCAATGACTGGCATTATGATCCATTCTATTGATAGACCTGAGTGGGGCTAAGATCTGTATCTCCACAGAGGAAAGACCAAGGTGTGTAATTTCTCCCGAAATTGCAGTTTCTAGTTATTATTATTATTCAATAATTCTCCGCGTTTTTTTGAGCCAACGCACAGCCCAAACCGTAGCACCGATCGGCACCGTTGAAGTATCGGCACGACCGGATTTTTCGCGTGACGATGGGAATTTTTCAAACCGCCACGAAAAATTTTCCGTTCGCCCGTAAACGGCAATTTTCCGAAAAATAAAAAAAGTTTCAAAATGTATCTAGTCCTACAATTTTTGACCAAATCGCATAATTTGGGCATCAAAAATTCCGGGACATTGAGGGGCATAAAAGTTGTATACAGAATTTGGCAAAAATTTACGGTTCCCCGGAAATTTGCCAAAAACTTTCCTATTCATTTTGAATGGAAAAAAAACACGCGCTTCACAGCCCGAACCGTGAGACCGATCGGCACTGTTCAAGTATCGGCACGACCGGAATTTTCGCGTGACACAGGAAACTTTACAAATGGCCCCGAAAATTTTTCCGTTCGTCCGTAAACGGCAATTTTCCGTGAAAAAAAAAAAAGTTTCAAAATGTATCTAGTCCTACAATTTTTGACCAAATCACATAATTTGGGCATCAAAAATTCCGGGACGGTGAGGGGCATAAAAGTTGTATACAGAATTTGGAAAAAAATTACGCTTCCTCGGAAATTTGCCAAAAACTATCCCATTCATTTCGAATGGGAAAAGTTCCCATTCACTTCCAATGGGATTTCCAACGGAATTTACATTGCATTGATGCCATTGACGGCCATGCATGTCGAATCTACTGATGCCAATGTACTTGGATTCAATTGACTATATGGATGTCGATGCCATTGACGGCCATGGACGTCCAAAATTTTTCCCATTCATTTTCAATGGGGAAAAAACTACATTTCCCCAAATCAACAGAAAATGACCAGATATCAATAGGACGTGTCCCCCAAACGTCCCCAACTCCATTGAGGCTTATAGGGGGTGCTGCCATTGTCGTCCATGGACGTCCAAAATTTTTGCCATTCATTTTCAATGGGGAAAAAACTAAATTTCCCCAAATCAACAGAAAATGACCAGATATCAATAGGACGTGTCCCCCAAACGTCCCCAACTCCATTGACGCTTATGGGGGGTGCTGCCATTGACGTCCATGGACGTCCAAAAATTTTCCCATTCATTTTCAATGGGAAATTTTTTTTTTCCCCCAAATCAACAGAAAATGACTAGATATCATTAGGACGTGTCCCCCAAATGTCCCCGATTGCATTGCCGCTTATGGAGGGTGATTCCATTGACGTCCATGGACGTCCAAACTTCCCATTCATTTCCAATGGCATTTCTTCATGTTTGTTCATTCTATTGATGCCAATGTACTTGGATTCCATTGACGCTTATGTAAGTTGATACCATTGACGTCCATGGACGTCCAAAATTTTTCCCATTCATTTTCAATGGGAATTTTTTTTTTTTCCCCAAATCAACAGAAAATGACTAGATATCAATAGGACGTGTCCCCCAAATGTCCCCGATTGCATTGCCTCTTATGGAGGGTGATGCCATTGACGGCCACGGACGTCCAAACTTCCCTTTTATTTCCAATGGCATTTCTTCATGTTTGTTCATTCTATTGATGCAAATGTACTTGGATTCCATTGACGCTTATGTAAGTTGATACCACTGACGTCCATGGACGTCCAAAATTTTTCCCATTCATTTTCAATGGGAATTTTTTTTTTTTCCCCAAATCAACAGAAAATGACTAGATATCATTAGGACGTGTCCCCCAAATGTTCCCGATTGGATTGCTGCTTATGGAGGGTGATGCCATTGACGTCAACGGACGTCCAAACTTTCCATTCATTTCCAATGGCATTTCTTCATGTTTGTTCATTCTATTGATGCCAATGTACTTGGATTCCATTGACGTTTATGTAAGTTGATACCATTGACGTCCATGGACGTCTAAAATTTTCCCATTCATTTTCAATGGGAATTTTTTTTTTCCCCAAATCAACAGTAAATGACTAGATATCATTAGGACGTGTCCCCCAAATGTCCCCGATTGCATTGCCGCTTATGGAGGGTGATGCCATTGACATTCATGGACGTCCAAACTTCCCATTAAATCCCAATGGCATTTCTTCATGTTTGTTCATTCTATTGATGCCAATGTACTTGGATTCCATTGACGCTTATGTAAGTTGATACCATTGACGTCCATAGACGTCCAAAATTTTTCCCATTCATTTTCAATGGGAAATTTTTTTTTTTCCCCAAATCAACAGAAAATTACTAGATATCATTAGGACGTGTCCCCCAAATGTCCCCGATTGCATTGCTGCTTATGGAGGGTGATGCCATTGACGTTCATGGACGTCCAAACTTCCCATTAAATCCCAATGGCATTTCTTCATGTTTGTTCATTCTATTGATGCCAATGTACTTGGATTCCATTGACGCTTATGTAAGTTGATACCATTGACGTCCATGGACGTCCAAAAATTTTCCCATTCATTTTCAATGGGAATTTTTTTTTTTCCCCCAAATCAACAGAAAATGACTAGATATCAATAGGACGTGTCCCCCAAATGTCCCCGATTGCATTGCCTCTTATGGAGGGTGATGCCATTGACGGCCACGGACGTCCAAACTTCCCATTCATTTCCAATGGCATTTCTTCATGTTTGTTCACTCTATTGATGCCAATGTACTTGGATTCCATTGACGCTTATGTAAATTGATACCATTGACGTCCATGGACGTCCAAAATTTTTCCCATTCATTTTCAATGGGAATTTTTTTTTTTTCACCAAATCAACAGAAAATGACTAGATATCATTAGGACGTGTCCCCCAAATGTCCCTGATTGGATTGCCGCTTATGGAGGGTGATGCCATTGACGGCCATGGACGTCCAATTCTCCCAATCTTTTCTAATGGCTTTTACTTTGTTTAGTGCCATTGACTGGCATTATGGTCCATTCTATTGATAGACCTGAGTGGGGCTAAGATCTGTATCTCCACAGAGGAAAGACCAAGGTGTGTAATTTCTCCCGAAATTGCAGTTTCTAGTTATTATTACCTTGGTCTTTCTGAAAGAAAGAACAAGGTATTGTTATTGTGCAACTTTATTGTTCTTATTATTATTATTATTATTCATCTTATTCTCCGCGTTTTTTTGAGCCAACGCACAGCCCAAACCGTAGCACCGATCGGCACCGTTCAAGTATCGGCACGACCGGATTTTTCGTGTGACGATGGGAATTTTTCAAACCGCCACGAAAAATTTTCCGTTCGCCCGTAAACGGCAATTTTCCGAAAAATAAAAAAAGTTTAAAAATGTATCTAGTCCTACAATTTTTGACCAAATCACATAATTTGGGCATCAAAAATTCCGGGACGGTGAGGGGCATAAAAGTTGTATACAGAATTTGGCAAAAATTTACGGTTCCCCGGAAATTTGCCAAAAACTTTCCTATTCATTTTGAATGGAAAAAAAACGCGCGCTTCACAGCCCGAACCGTTAGACCGATCGGCACCGTTCAAGTATCGGCACGACCGGAATTTTCGCGTGACACAGGAAACTTTACAAATGGCCCCGAAAATTTTTCCGTTCGTCCGTAAACGGCAATTTTCCGTGAAAAAAAAAAAAGTTTCAAAATGTATCTAGTCCTACAATTTTTGACCAAATCACATAATTTGGGCATCAAAAATTCCGGGACGGTGAGGGGCATAAAAGTTGTATACAGAATTTGGAAAAAAATTACGCTTCCTCGGAAATTTGCCAAAAACTATCCCATTCATTTCGAATGGGAAAAGTCCCATTCACTTCCAATGGGATTTCCAATGGAATTTACATTGCATTGATGCCATTGACGGCCATGCATGTCGAATCTACTGATGCCAATGTACTTGGATTCAACTGACTATATAGATGTCGATGCCATTGACTGCCATGGACGTCCAAAATTTTTCCCATTCATTTTCAATGGGGAAAAAACAAAATTACCCCAAATCAACAGAAAATGACCAGATATCAATAGGACGTGTCCCCCAAACTTCCCCAATTCCATTGACGCTTATGAAGGGTGCCGCCATTGGCTTACATGGACGTCCAAAATTTTTCCCATTCATTTTCAATGGGGAAAAAACTAAATTTCTCCAAATCAACAGAAAATGACCAGATATCAATAGGACGTATATCCCAAACGTCCCCAATTCCATTGACGCTTATGGGGGGTGCTGCCATTGACGTCCATGGACGTCCAAAATTTTACCCATTCATTTTCAATGGGAAATTTTTTTTTTTCCCCAAATCAACAGAAAATGACTAGATATCAATAGGACCTGTCCCCCAAATGTCCCCGATTGCATTGCTACTTATGGAGGGTGATGCCATTGACGTCCAGGGACGTCCAAACTTCCCATTCATTTCCAATGGCATTTCTTCATGTTTGTTCATTCTTTTGATGCCAATGTACTTGGATTCCATTGACGGTTATGTAAGTTGATACCATTGACGTCCATGGACGTCCAAAATTTTTCCCATTCATTTTCAATGGGAATTTTTTTTTTTTCCCCAAATCAACAGAAAATGACTAGATATCATTAGGACGTGTCCCCCAAATGTCCCCGATTGCATTACCGCTTATGGGGGGTGATGCCATTGACGTCCATGGACGTCCAAACTTCCCAATCATTTCCAAAGCCATTTCTTCATGTTTGTTCATTTTATTGATGCCAATGTACTTGGATTCCATTGACGCTTATGTAAGTTGATACCATTGACGTCCATGGACGTCCAAAATTTTTCCCATTCATTTTCAATGGGATTTTTTTTTTTTTTTCCCAAATCAACAGAAAATGACTAGATATCATTAGGACGTTTCCCCCAAATGTCCCCGATTGCATTGCCGCTTATGGAGGGTGATGCCATTGACGTTCATGGACGTCTAAACTTCCCATTCATTTCCAATGGCATTTCTTCATGTTTGTTCATTTTATTGATGCCAATGTACTTGGATTCCATTGACGCTTATGTAAGTTGATACCATTGACTTCCATGGACGTCCAAAATTTTTCCCATTCATTTTCAATGGGAATTTTTTTTTTTCCCCCAAATCAACAGAAAATGACTAGATATCATTAGGACGTGTCCCCCAAATGTCCCCGATTGCATTACCGCTTATGGGGGGTGATGCCATTGACGTCCAGGGACGTCCAAACTTCCCAATCATTTCCAAAGCCATTTCTTCATGTTTGTTCATTTTATTGATGCCAATGTACTTGGATTCCATTGACGCTTATGTAAGTTGATACCATTGACGTCCATGGACGTCCAAAATTTTTCCCATTCATTTTCAATGGGATTTTTTTTTTTTTTTCCCAAATCAACAGAAAATGACTAGATATCATTAGGACGTTTCCCCCAAATGTCCCCGATTGCATTGCCGCTTATGGAGGGTGATGCCATTGACGTTCATGGACGTCTAAACTTCCCATTCATTTCCAATGGCATTTCTTCATGTTTGTTCATTTTATTGATGCCAATGTACTTGGATTCCATTGACGCTTATGTAAGTTGATACCATTGACGTCCATGGACGTCCAAAATTTTTCCCATTCATTTTCAATGGGAAATTTTTTTTTTTCCCCAAATCAACAGAAAATGACTAGATATCAATAGGACCTGTCCCCCAAATGTCCCCGATTGCATTGCTACTTATGGAGGGTGATGCCATTGACATCCAGGGACGTCCAAACTTCCCATTCATTTCCAATGGCATTTCTTCATGTTTGTTCATTCTTTTGATGCGAATGTACTTGGATTCCATTGACGGTTATGTAAGTTGATACCATTGACGTCCATGGACGTCCAAAATTTTTCCCATTCATTTTCAATGGGAATTTTTTTTTTTTCCCCAAATCAACAGAAAATGACTAGATATCATTAGGACGTGTCCCCCAAATGTCCCCGATTGCATTACCGCTTATGGGGGGTGATGCCATTGACGTCCATGGACGTCCAAACTTCCCAATCATTTCCAAAGCCATTTCTTCATGTTTGTTCATTTTATTGATGCCAATGTACTTGGATTCCATTGACGCTTATGTAAGTTGATACCATTGACGTCCATGGACGTCCAAAATTTTTCCCATTCATTTTCAATGGGATTTTTTTTTTTTTTTTCCCAAATCAACAGAAAATGACTAGATATCATTAGGACGTTTCCCCCAAATGTCCCCGATTGCATTGCCGCTTATGGAGGGTGATGCCATTGACGTCCAGGGACGTCCAAACTTCCCATTCATTTCCAATGGCATTTCTTCATGTTTGTTCATTTTATTGATGCCAATGTACTTGGATTCCATTGACGCTTATGTAAGTTGATACCATTGACGTCCATGGACGTCCAAAATTTTTCCCATTCATTTTCAATGGGAATTTTTTTTTTTTCCCCAAATCAACAGAAAATGACTAGATATCATTAGGACGTGTCCCCCAAACTTCCCCGATTCCATTAACAATTATGAAAGGTGCCGCCATTGACGTCCATGGACGTCCAATTCTCCCATTCATTTCTAACGGCTTTTACTTTGTTTTTTGCCAATGACTGGCATTATGATCCATTCTATTGATAGACCTGAGTGGGGCTAAGATCTGTGTCTCCACAGAGGAAAGACCAAGGTGTGTAATTTCTCCCGAAATTGCAGTTTCTAGTTTATTATTATTATTCAATAATTCTCCGCGTTTTTTTGAGCCAACGCACAGCCCAAACCGTAGCACCGATCGGCACCGTTGAAGTATCGGCACGACCGGATTTTTCGCGTGACGATGGGAATTTTTCAAACCGCCACGAAAAATTTTCCGTTCGCCCGTAAACGGCAATTTTCCGAAAAATAAAAAAAGTTTCAAAATGTATCTAGTCCTACAATTTTTGACCAAATCACATAATTTGGGCATCAAAAATTCCGGGACGGTGAGGGGCATAAAAGTTGTATACAGAATTTGGCAAAAATTTACGGTTCCCCGGAAATTTGCCAAAAACTTTCCTATTCATTTTGAATGGAAAAAAAACGCGCGCTTCACAGCCCGAACCGTGAGACCGATCGGCACCGTTCAAGTATCGGCACGACCGGAATTTTCGCGTGACACAGGAAACTTTACAAATGGCCCCGAAAATTTTTCCGTTCGTCCGTAAACGGCAATTTTCCGTGAAAAAAAAAAAAGTTTCAAAATGTATCTAGTCCTACAATTTTTGACCAAATCACATAATTTGGGCATCAAAAATTCCGGGACGGTGAGGGGCATAAAAGTTGTATACAGAATTTGGAAAAAAATTACGCTTCCTCGGAAATTTGCCAAAAACTATCCCATTCATTTCGAATGGGAAAAGTTCCCATTCACTTCCAATGGGATTTCCAACGGAATTTACATTGCATTGATGCCATTGACTGCCATGCATGTCGAATCTACTGATGCCAATGTACTTGGATTCAATTGACTATATGGATGTCGATGCCATTGACGGCCATGGACGTCCAAAATTTTTCCCATTCATTTTCAATGGGGAAAAAACTACATTTCCCCAAATCAACAGAAAATGACCAGATATCAATAGGACGTGTCCCCCAAACGTCCCCAACTCCATTGAGGCTTATAGGGGGTGCTGCCATTGTCGTCCATGGACGTCCAAAATTTTTGCCATTCATTTTCAATGGGGAAAAAACTAAATTTCCCCAAATCAACAGAAAATGACCAGATATCAATAGGATGTGTCCCCCAAACGTCCCCAACTCCATTGACGCTTATGGGGGGTGCTGCCATTGACGTCCATGGACGTCCAAAAATTTTCCCATTCATTTTATATGGGAAATTTTTTTTTTTCCCCAAATCAACAGAAAATGACTAGATATCATTAGGACGTGTCCCCCAAATGTCCCCGATTGCATTGCCGCTTATGGAGGGTGATTCCATTGACGTCCATGGACGTCGAAACTTCCCATTCATTTCCAATGGCATTTCTTCATGTTTGTTCATTCTATTGATGCCAATGTACTTGGATTCCATTGACGCTTATGTAAGTTGATACCATTGACGTCCATGGACGTCCAAAATTTTTCCCATTCATTTTCAATGGGAATTTTTTTTTTTTCCCCAAATCAACAGAAAATGACTAGATATCAATAGGACGTGTCCCCCAAATGTCCCCGATTGCATTGCCTCTTATGGAGGGTGATGCCATTGACGGCCACGGACGTCCAAACTTCCCTTTTATTTCCAATGGCATTTCTTCATGTTTGTTCATTCTATTGATGCAAATGTACTTGGATTCCATTGACGCTTATGTAAGTTGATACCACTGACGTCCATGGACGTCCAAAATTTTTCCCATTCATTTTCAATGGGAATTTTTTTTTTTTCCCCAAATCAACAGAAAATTACTAGATATCATTAGGACGTGTCCCCCAAATGTCCCCGATTGCATTGCTGCTTATGGAGGGTGATGCCATTGACGTTCATGGACGTCCAAACTTCCCATTAAATCCCAATGGCATTTCTTCATGTTTGTTCATTCTATTGATGCCAATGTACTTGGATTCCATTGACGCTTATGTAAGTTGATACCATTGACGTCCATGGACGTCCAAAAATTTTCCCATTCATTTTCAATGGGAATTTTTTTTTTTCCCCCAAATCAACAGAAAATGACTAGATATCAATAGGACGTGTCCCCCAAATGTCCCCGATTGCATTGCCTCTTATGGAGGGTGATGCCATTGACGGCCACGGACGTCCAAACTTCCCATTCATTTCCAATGGCATTTCTTCATGTTTGTTCACTCTATTGATGCCAATGTACTTGGATTCCATTGACGCTTATGTAAATTGATACCATTGACGTCCATGGACGTCCAAAATTTTTCCCATTCATTTTCAATGGGAATTTTTTTTTTTTCACCAAATCAACAGAAAATGACTAGATATCATTAGGACGTGTCCCCCAAATGTCCCTGATTGGATTGCCGCTTATGGAGGGTGATGCCATTGACGGCCATGGACGTCCAATTCTCCCAATCTTTTCTAATGGCTTTTACTTTGTTTAGTGCCATTGACTGGCATTATGGTCCATTCTATTGATAGACCTGAGTGGGGCTAAGATCTGTATCTCCACAGAGGAAAGACCAAGGTGTGTAATTTCTCCCGAAATTGCAGTTTCTAGTTATTATTCATCTTATTCTCCGCGTTTTTTTGAGCCAACGCACAGCCCAAACCGTAGCACCGATCGGCACCGTTCAAGTATCGGCACGACCGGATTTTTCGTGTGACGATGGGAATTTTTCAAACCGCCACGAAAAATTTTCCGTTCGCCCGTAAACGGCAATTTTCCGAAAAATAAAAAAAGTTTCAAAATGTATCTAGTCCTACAATTTTTGACCAAATCACATAATTTGGGCATCAAAAATTCCGGGACGGTGAGGGGCATAAAAGTTGTATACAGAATTTGGCAAAAATTTACGGTTCCCCGGAAATTTGCCAAAAACGTTCCTATTCATTTTGAATGGAAAAAAAACGCGCGCTTCACAGCCCGAACCGTTAGACCGATCGGCACCGTTCAAGTATCGGCACGACCGGAATTTTCGCGTGACACAGGAAACTTTACAAATGGCCCCGAAAATTTTTCCGTTCGTCCGTAAACGGCAATTTTCCGTGAAAAAAAAAAAAGTTTCAAAATGTATCTAGTCCTACAATTTTTGACCAAATCACATAATTTGGGCATCAAAAATTCCGGGACGGTGAGGGGCATAAAAGTTGTATACAGAATTTGGAAAAAAAATTACGCTTCCTCGGAAATTTGCCAAAAACTATCCCATTCATTTCGAATGGGAAAAGTCCCATTCACTTCCAATGGGATTTCCAATGGAATTTACATTGCATTGATGCCATTGACGGCCATGCATGTCGAATCTACTGATGCCAATGTACTTGGATTCAATTGACTATATGGATGTCGATGCCATTGTCTGCCATGGACGTCCAAAATTTTTCCCATTCATTTTCAATGGGGAAAAAACAAAATTTCCCCAAATCAACAGAAAATGACCAGATATCAATAGGACGTGTCCCCCAAACTTCCCCAATTCCATTGACGCTTATGAAGGGTGCCGCCATTGACTTCCATGGACGTCCAAAATTTTTCCCAATCATTTTCAATGGGGAAAAAACTAAATTTCTCCAAATCAACAGAAAATGACCAGATATCAATAGGACGTATATCCCAAACGTCCCCAATTCCATTGACGCTTATGGGGGGTGCTGCCATTGACGTCCATGGACGTCCAAAATTTTACCCATTCATTTTCAATGGGAATTTTTTTTTTTTCCCCAAATCAACAGAAAATTACTAGATATCAATAGGACGTGTCCCCCAAATGTCCCCGATTGCATTGCTGCTTATGGAGGGTGATGCCATTGACGTCCACGGACGTCCAAACTTCCCATTCATTTCCAATGGCATTTCTTCATGTTTGTTCATTCTATTGATGCCAATGTACTTGGATTCCATTGACGCTTATGTAAGTTGATACCATTGACGTCCATGGACGTCCAAAATTTTTCCCATTCATTTTCAATGGGAATTTTTTTTTTTTCCCCAAATCAACAGAAAATGACTAGATATCATTAGGATGTGTCCCCCAAATGTCCCCGATTGCATTGCCGCTTATGGGGGGTGATGCCATTGACGTCCATGGACGTCCAAACTTCCCATTAAATACCAATGGCATTTCTTCATGTTTGTTCATTCTTTTGATGCCAATGTACTTGGATTCCATTGACGCTTATGTAAGTTTATACCATTGACGTCCATGGACGTCCAAAATTTTTCCCATTCATTTTCAATGGGAATTTTTTTTTTTTCCCCAAATCAACAGAAAATGACTAGATATCAATAGGACGTTTCCCCCAAATGTGCCCGATTGCATTGCTGCTTATGGAGGGTGATGCCATTGACGTCCACGGACGTCCAAACTTCCCATTCATTTCCAATGGCATTTCTTCATGTTTGTTCATTCTATTGATGCCAATGTACTTGGATTCCATTGACGCTTATGTAAGTTGATACCATTGACGTCCATGGACGTCCAAAATTTTTCCCATTCATTTTCAATGGGAATTTTTTTTTTTTTCCCCAAATCAACAGAAAATGACTAGATATCATTAGGACGTGTCCCCCAAATGTCCCCGATTGCATTGCCGCTTATGGGGGGTGATGCCATTGACGTCCATGGACGTCCAAACTTCCCATTAATTTCCAAAGGCATTTCTTCATGTTTGTTCATTCTATTGATGCCAATGTACTTGGATTCCATTCACGCTTATGTAAGTTGATACCATTGACGTCCATGGACGTCCAAAATTTTTCCCATTCATTTTCAATTGGATTTTTTTTTTTTCCCCAAATCAACAGAAAATGACTAGATATCATTAGGACGTGTCCCCCAAATGTCCCCGATTGCATTGCCGCTTATGGAGGGTGATGCCATTGACGTTCATGGACGTCCAAACTTCCCATTCATTTCCAATGGCATTTCTTCATGTTTGTTCATTTTATTGATGCCAATGTACTTGGATTCCATTGACGCTTATGTAAGTTGATACCATTGACGTCCATGGACGTCCAAAATTTTTCCCATTCATTTTCAATGGGAATTTTTTTTTTTTCCCAAATCAACAGAAAATGACTAGATATCAATAGGACGTGTCCCCCAAACTTCCCCGATTCCATTAACAATTATGGAGGGTGCTGCCATTGACGGACATGGACGTCCAATTCTCCCAATCTTTTCTAATGGCTTTAACTATGTTTAGTGCCAATGACTGGCATTATGATCCATTCTATTGATAGACCTGAGTGGGGCTAAGATCTGTATCTCCACAGAGGAAAGACCAAGGTGTGTAATTTCTCCCGAAATTGCAGTTTCTAGTTACCTTGGTCTTTCCAAGGGAAAGAACAAGGTTATGTTGTTGTACAACTTTATTGTACTTCTTTATTTATTATTACCTTGGTCTTTCCAAGGGAAAGAACAAGGTTATGTTATTGTACAACTTTATTGTACTTCTTTATTATTACCTTGGTCTTTCCAAGGGAAAGAACAAGGTTATGTTGTTGTACAACTTTATTGTACTTTTTTTTATTATTATTTATTATTATTATTATTATTCAATAATTGTTGACGTTTTTTTCGGCGCGCCGCACAGCCCGAACCGTACCTCCGATCGGTACCGTTCAAGTATCGGCACGACCGGAATTTTCGCGCGACGATGGGAATTTTTCAAACGGCCTTGAAAAATTTTCCGTTCGCCCGTAAACGGCAATTTTCCGGAAAAAAAAAAAAGTTTCAAAATGTATCTAGTCCTACAATTTTTGACCAAATCACATAATTTGGGCATCAAAAATTCCGGGACGGTGAGGGGCATAAAAGTTGTATACAGAATTTGGAAAAAAATTACGCTTCCTCGGAAATTTGCCAAAAACTATCCCATTCATTTCGAATGGGAAAAGTTCCCATTCACTTCCAATGGGATTTCCAATGGAATTTACATTGCATTGATGCCATTGACGGCCATGCATGTCGAATCTACTGATGCCAATGTACTTGGATTCAATTGACTATATGGATGTCGATGCCATTGACGGCCATGGACGTCCAAAATTTTTCCCATTCATTTTCAATGGTGAAAAAACTACATTTCCCCAAATCAACAGAAAATGACCAGATATTAATAGGACGTATACCCCAAACGTCCCCAACTCCATTGACGCTTATGGGGGGTGCTGCCATTGACGTCCATGGACGTCCAAAATTTTTCCCATTCATTTTCAATGGGGAAAACACTAAATTTCCCCAAATCATCAGAAAATGACCAGTTATCAATAGTACGTCTCCCCCAAACGTTCCGAACTCCATTGACGCTTATAGGGGGTGCTGCCATTGACGGCCATGGACGTCCAAAAATTTTCCCATTCATTTTCAATGGGGAAAAAACTAAATTTCCCCAAATCAACAGAAAATGACCAGATATTAATAGGACGTATACCCCAAACGTCCCCAATTCCATTTACGCTTATGGAGGGTGATGCCATTGACGTTCATGGACGTCCAAACTTCCCATTCATTTCCAATGGCATTTCTTCATGTTTGTTCATTCTATTGATGCCAATGTACTTGGATTCCATTGACGCCTATGTAAGTTGATACCATTGACGTCCATGGACGTCCAAAATTTTTCCCATTCATTTTCAATGGGAATTTTTTTGTTTTCCCCAAAATCAACAAAAAATGACTAGATATCATTAGGACGTGTCCCCCAAATGTCCCCGATTGCATTGCCGCTTATGGAGGGTGATGCCATTGACGTCCATGGACGTCCAAAATTTCCATTCATTTCCAATGGCATTTCTTCATGTTTGTTCATTCTATTGATGCCAATGTACTTGGATTCCATTGACGCTTATGTAAGTTGATACCATTGACGTCCATGGACGTCCAAAATTTTTCCCATTCATTTTCAATGGGAATTTTTTTTTTTTTCCCCAAATCAACAGAAAATGACTGGATATCATTAGGACGTGTCCCCCAAATGTCCCCGATTGCATTGCCGCTTACGGAGGGTGATGCCATTGACGTTCATGGACGTCCAAACTTCCCATTTATTTCCAATGGCATTTCTTCATGTTTGTTCATTCTATTGATGCCAATGTACTTGGATTCCATTGACGCTTATGTAAGTTGATACCATTGACGTCCATGGACGTCCAAAATTTTTCCCATTCATTTTCAATGGGAATTTTTTTTTTTTCCCCCAAATCAACAGAAAATGACTAGATATCAATAGGACGTTTCCCCCAAATGTGCCCGATTGCATTGCTGCTTATGGAGGGTGATGCCATTGACGTCCACGGACGTCCAAACTTCCCATTCATTTCCAATGGCATTTCTTCATGTTTGTTCATTCTATTGATGCCAATGTACTTGGATTCCATTGACGCTTATGTAAGTTGATACCATTGACGTCCATGGACGTCCAAAATTTTTCCCATTCATTTTCAATGGGAATTTTTTTTTTTTCCTCAAATCAACAGAAAATGACTAGATATCATTAGGACGTGTCCCCCAAATGTCCCCGATTGCATTGCCGCTTATGGGGGGTGATGCCATTGACGTCCATGGACGTCCAAACTTCCCATTAATTTCCAAAGGCATTTCTTCATGTTTGTTCATTCTATTGATGCCAATGTACTTGGATTCCATTGATGCTTATGTAAGTTGATACCATTGACGTCCATGGACGTCCAAAATTTTTCCCATTCATTTTCAATGGGAATTTTTTTTTTTTCCCAAATCAACAGAAAATGACTAGATATCATTAGGACGTGTCCCCCAAATGTCCCCGATTGCATTGCCGCTTATGGAGGGTGATGCCATTGACGTTCATGGACGTCCAAACTTCCCATTCATTTCCAATGGCATTTCTTCATGTTTGTTCATTTTATTGATGCCAATGTACTTGGATTCCATTGACGCTTAAGTAAGTTGATACCATTGACGTCCATGGACGTCCAAAATTTTTCCCATTCATTTTCAATGGGAATTTTTTTTTTTTCCCCAAATCAACAGAAAATGACTACATATCAATAGGACGTGTCCCCCAAACTTCCCCGATTCCATTAACAATTATGGAGGGTGCTGCCATTGACGGACATGGACGTCCAATTCTCCCAATCTTTTCTAATGGCTTTAACTTTGTTTAGTGCCAATGACTGGCATTATGGTCCATTCTATTGATAGACCTGAGTGGGGCTAAGATTTGTATCTCCACAGAGGAAAGACCAAGGTGTGTAATTTCTCCCGAAATTGCAGTTTCTAGTTATTATTATTTATTATTCAATAATTGTTGACGTTTTTTTCGGCGCGTCGCACAGCCCGAACCGTACCTCCGATCGGTACCGTTCAAGTATCGGCACGACCGGAATTTTCGCGCGACGATGGGAATTTTTCAAACGGCCCCGAAAAATTTTCCGTTCGCCCGTAAACGGCAATTTTCCGAAAAAAAAAAAAACTTTAAAAATGTATCTAGTCCTACAATTTTTGACCAAATCACGTAATTTGGGTATCAAAAATTCCGGGACGGTGAGGGGCATAAAAGTTGTATACAGAATTTGGCAAAAATTTACGGTTCCCCGGAAATTTGCCAAAAACTTTCCTATTCATTTTGAATGAAAAAAAAACGCACGCTGCACAGCCCGAACCGTTTGACCGATCGGCACCGTTCAAATATCGGCACGACCGGAATTTTCGCGCAACGATGGGAATTTTTCAAACGGACCCGAAAAATTTTCCCTTCGCCCGTAAACGGCAATTTTCCGGAAAAAAAAAAAAGTTTCAAAATGTATCTAGTCCTACAATTTTTGACCAAATCACATAATTTGGGTATCAAAAATTCCGGGACGGTGAGGGGCATAAAAGTTGTATACAGAATTTGGAAAAAATTTACGCTTCCCCGGATATTTGCCAAAAACTATCCCATTCATTTCTAATGGGAAAATTTCCCATTCATTTCAATGGGATTTCCAATGGAATTTACATTGCATTGATGCCATTGACGGCCATGCATGTCGAATCTATTGATGCCAATGTAATTGGGTTCAATTGACTATATGGATGTCGATGCCACTGACGGCCATGGACGTCCAAAATTTTTCCCATTCATTTTCAATGGGGAAAAAACTACATTTCCCCAAATCAATAGAAAATGACAAGATATCAATAGGACGTGTCCCCCAAACGTCCCCAACTCCATTGACGCTTATAGGGGGTGCTGCCATTGACTGCCATGGACGTCCAAAAATTTTCCCATTCATTTTCAATGGGGAAAAAACTACATTTCCCCAAATCAACAGAAAATGACAAGATATCAATAGGACGTGTCCCCCAAACGTCCCCAACTCCATTGACGCTTATAGTGGGTGCTGCCATTGACGTCCATGGACGTCCAAAATTTTTCCCATTCATTTTCAATGGGGAAAAAACTAAATTTCCCCAAATCATCAGGAAATGACCAGTTATCAATAGGACGTCTCCCCCAAACGTCCCTAACTCCATTGACGCTTATAGGGGGTGCTGCCATTGACGTCCATGGACGTCCAAAAATTTTCCCATTCATTTTCAATGGGGAAAAAACTAAATTTCCCCAAATCAACAGAAAATGACCAGATATTAATAGGACGTATACCCCAAACGTCGCCAATTCCATTTACGCTTATGGAGGGTGATGCCATTGACGTTCATGGACGTCCAAACTTCCCATTCATTTCCAATGGCATTTCTTCATGTTTGTTCATTCTATTGATGCCAATGTACTTGGATTCCATTGACGCTTATGTAAGTTGATACCATTGACGTCCATGGACGTCCAAAATTTTTCCCATTCATTTTCAATGGGAAATTTTTTTTTTTCCCCAAATCAAAAGAAAATGACTAGATATCATTAGGACTTGTCCCCCAAATGTCCCCGATTGCATTGCCGCTGATGGAGGGTGATGCCATTGACGTCCATGGACGTCCAAACTTCCCATTCATTTCCAATGGCATTTCTTCATGTTTGTTCATTCTATTGATGCCAATGTACTTGGATTCCATTGACGCCTATGTAAGTTGATACCATTGACGTCCATGGACGTCCAAAATTTTTCCCATTCATTTTCAATGGGATTTTTTTTTTTTTCCCCAAATCAACAGAAAATGACTAGATATCATTAGGACGTGTCCCCCAAATGTCCCCGATTGCATTGCCGCTTATGGAGGGTGATGCCATTGACGTCCATGGACGTCCAAACTTCCCATTCATTTCCAATGGCATTTCTTCATGTTTGTTCATTCTATTGATGCCAAAGTACTTGGATTCCATTGACGCTTATGTAAGTTGATACCATTGACGTCCATGGACGTCCAAAATTTTTCCCATTCATTTTCAATGGGAATTTTTTTTTTCTCCCCCAAATCAACAAAAAATGACCTGATATCAATCGGACGTGTCCCTCAAACTTACATTGATGCTTATGGAGGGTGCTGCCATTGACGGCCATGGACGTCCAATTCTCCCAATCTTTTCTAATGGCTTTTACTTTGTTTAGTGCCATTGACTGGCATTATGGTCCATTCTATTGATAGACCTGAGTGGGGCTAAGATCTGTATCTCCACAGAGGAAAGACCAAGGTGTAATTTCTCCCGAAATTGCAGTTTCTAGTTATTATTATTATTATTATTATTATTATGCAATGGTTTCTCCGCGTTTTTTCGGCGCGCCGCGCAGCCCGAACCATACCACCGATCGGCACCGTTCAAGTATCGACACGACCGGAATTTTCGCGCGACGATGGGAATTTTTCAAACGACCCCGAAAATTTTTCCGTTCACCCGTAAACGGCGATTTTCCGATTTTTAAAAAAATTTTCAAAACGCTACTTGTCCTACAATTTTTGACCAAATCACATAATTTGGACATCAAAAATTCCGGGACGGTGGGGGGCATAAAGATTGTATACAGAATTTGGAAAAAATTTACGGTTCCCCGGATATTTGCCAAAAACTATCCCATTCATTTCTAATGGGAAAATTTCCCATTCATTTCAATGGGATTCCAATGGAATTTACATTACATTGATGCCATTGACTGCCATGCATGTCGAATCTATTGATGCCAATGTACTTGGATTCAATTGACTATATGGATGTCGATGCCATTGACGGCCATGGACGTCCAAAATTTTTCCCATTCATTTTCAATGGGGAAAAAACTACATTTCCCCAAATCAACAGAAAATGACCAGATATCAATAGGACGTGTCCCCCAAACGTCCCCAACTCCATTGACGCTTATGGGGGGTGCTGCCATTGACGTCCATGGACGTCCAAAAATTTTCCCATTCATTTTCAATGGGAATTTTTTTTTCCCCAAATCAACAGAAAATGACTAGATATCATTAGGACGTGTCCCCCAAATGTCCCCGATTGCATTGCCGCTTATGGAGGGTGCTGCCATTGTCGTCCATGGACGTCCAAAATTTTTCCCATTCATTTTCAATGGGGAAAAAACTAAATTTCCCCAAATCAACAGAAAATGACCAGATATTAATAGGACGTATACCCCAAACGTCCCCAACTCCATTGACGTTTATGGGGGGTGCTGCCATTGACGTCCATGGACGTCCAAAAATTTTCCCATTCATTTTCAATGGGAAATTTTTTTTTTCCCCAAATCAACAGAAAATGACTAGATATCATTAGGACGTGTCCCCCAAATGTCCCCGATTGCATTGCCGCTTATGGAGGGTGATTCCATTGACGTCCATGGACGTCCAAACTTCCCATTCATTTCCAATGGCATTTCTTCATGTTTGTTCATTCTATTGATGCCAATGTACTTGGATTCCATTGACGCTTATGTAAGTTGATACCATTGACGTCCATGGACGTCCAAAATTTTTCCCATTCATTTTCAATGGGAATTTTTTTTTTTTCCCCAAATCAACAGAAAATGACTAGATATCAATAGGACGTGTCGCCCAAATGTCCCCGATTGCATTGCCTCTTATGGAAGGTGATGCCATTGACGTTCATGGACGTCCAAACTTCCCATTCATTTCCAATGGCATTTCTTCATGTTTGTTCATTCTATTGATGCCAATGTACTTGGATTCCATTGACGCTTATGTAAATTGATACCATTGACGTCCATGGACGTCCAAAATTTTTCCCATTCATTTTCAATGGGAATTTTTTTTTTTCCCCAAATCAACAGAATATGACTAGATATCATTAGGACGTGTCCCCCAAATGTCCCCGATTGGATTGCCGCTTATGGAGGGTGATGCCATTGACGTCCATGGACGTCCAAACTTCCCATTTATTTTCAATGGCATTTCTTCATGTTTGTTCATTCTATTGATGCCAATGTACTTGGATTCCATTGACGCTTATGTAAGTTGATACCATTGACGTCCATGGACGTCCAAAAATTTTCCCATTCATTTCCAATGGGAATTTTTTTTTTTTTCCCCAAATCAACAGAAAATGACTAGATATCAATAGGACGTGTCCCCCAAATGTCCCCGATTGCATTGCCTCTTATGGAGGGTGATGCCATTGACGTCCACGGACGTCCAAACTTCCCATTCATTTCCAATGGCATTTCTTCATGTTTGTTCATTCTATTGATGCCAATGTACTTGGATTCCATTGACGCTTATGTAAATTGATAACATTGACGTCCATGGACGTCCAAAATTTTTCCCATTCATTTTCAATGGGAATTTTTTTTTTTTCCCCAAATCAACAGAAAATGACTAGATATCATTAGGACGTGTCCCCCAAATGTCCCTGATTGGATTGCCGCTTATGGAGGGTGATGCCATTGACGGCCATGGACGTCCAATTCTCCCAATCTTTTCTAATGGCTTTTACTTTGTTTAGTGCCATTGACTGGCATTATGGTCCATTCTATTGATAGACCTGAGTGGGGCTAAGATTTGTATCTCCACAGAGGAAAGACCAAGGTGTAATTTCTCCCGAAATTGCAGTTTCTAGTTACCTTGGTCTTTCTGAAAGAAAGAACAAGGTTATGTTATTCTACAACTTTATTATTATTACCTTGGTCTTTCCAAGGGAAAGAACAAGGTTATGTTGTTGTGCAACTTTATCGTACTTATTTTTATTATTTTTATTATTATTATTATTCATCTTATTCTCCGCGTTTTTTCGGCGCGCCGCACAGCCCGAACCGCTGCACCGATCGGCACCGTTCGGATATCGAAACGTCCGGAATTTTTGCGCGACGATGGCTTTTTTAAAAAGGGCCCCGAAAAAATTTCCGTTTTCCCGCAAACGGCAATTTTCCAGATTTTTTTTTTTTTTTCAAAATGTATCTAGTCCTACAATTTTTGACCAAATCACATAATTTGGGTATCAAAAATTCCGGGACGGTGAGGGGCATAAAAGTTGTATACAGAATTTGGAAAAAATTTACGCTTCCCCGGATATTTGCCAAAAACTATCCCATTCATTTCTAATGGGAAAATTTCCCATTCATTTCAATGGGATTTCCAATGGAATTTACATTGCATTGATGCCATTGACGGCCATGCATGTCGAATCTATTGATGCCAATGTACTTGGGTTCAATTGACTATATGGATGTCGATGCCACTGACGGCCATGGACGTCCAAAATTTTTCCCATTCATTTTCAATGGGGAAAAAACTACATTTCCCCAAATCAATAGAAAATGACAAGATATCAATAGGACGTGTCCCCCAAACGTCCCCAACTCCATTGACGCTTATAGGGGGTGCTGCCATTGACTGCCATGGACGTCCAAAAATTTTCCCATTCATTTTCAATGGGGAAAAAACTACATTTCCCCAAATCAACAGAAAATGACAAGATATCAATAGGACGTGTCCCCCAAACGTCCCCAACTCCATTGACGCTAATAGTGGGTGCTGCCATTGACGTCCATGGACGTCCAAAATTTTTCCCATTCATTTTCAATGGGGAAAAAACTAAATTTCCCCAAATCATCAGGAAATGACCAGTTATCAATAGGACGTCTCCCCCAAACGTCCCTAACTCCATTGACGCTTATAGGGGGTGCTGCCATTGACGTCCATGGACGTCCAAAAATTTTCCCATTCATTTTCAATGGGGAAAAAATTAAATTTCCCCAAATCAACAGAAAATGACCAGATATTAATAGGACGTATACCCCAAACGTCCCCAATTCCATATACGCTTATGGAGGGTGATGCCATTGACGTTCATGGACGTCCAAACTTCCCATTCATTTCCAATGGCATTTCTTCATGTTTGTTCATTCTATTGATGCCAATGTACTTGGATTCCATTGACGCTTATGTAAGTTGATACCATTGACGTCCATGGACGTCCAAAATTTTTCCCATTCATTTTCAATGGGAAATTTTTTTTTTTCCCCAAATCAAAAGAAAATGACTAGATATCATTAGGACTTGTCCCCCAAATGTCCCCGATTGCATTGCCGCTGATGGAGGGTGATGCCATTGACGTCCATGGACGTCCAAACTTCCCATTCATTTCCAATGGCATTTCTTCATGTTTGTTCATTCTATTGATGCCAATGTACTTGGATTCCATTGACGCCTATGTAAGTTGATACCATTGACGTCCATGGACGTCCAAAATTTTTCCCATTCATTTTCAATGGGATTTTTTTTTTTTTCCCCAAATCAACAGAAAATGACTAGATATCATTAGGACGTGTCCCCCAAATGTCCCCGATTGCATTGCCGCTTATGGAGGGTGATGCCATTGACGTCCATGGACGTCCAAACTTCCCATTCATTTCCAATGGCATTTCTTCATGTTTGTTCATTCTATTGATGCCAAAGTACTTGGATTCCATTGACGCTTATGTAAGTTGATACCATTGACGTCCATGGACGTCCAAAATTTTTCCCATTCATTTTCAATGGGAATTTTTTTTTTCTCCCCCAAATCAACAAAAAATGACCTGATATCAATCGGACGTGTCCCTCAAACTTACATTGATGCTTATGGAGGGTGCTGCCATTGACGGACATGGACGTCCAATTCTCCCAATCTTTTCTAATGGCTTTTACTTTGTTTAGTGCCATTGACTGGCATTATGGTCCATTCTATTGATAGACCTGAGTGGGGCTAAGATCTGTATCTCCACAGAGGAAAGACCAAGGTGTAATTTCTCCCGAAATTGCAGTTTCTAGTTATTATTATTATTATGCAATGGTTTCTCCGCGTTTTTTCGGCGCGCCGCGCAGCCCGAACCGTACCACCGATCGGCACCGTTCAAGTATCGACACGACCGGAATTTTCGCGCGACGATGGGAATTTTTCAAACGACCCCGAAAAATTTTTCGTTCGCCCGTAAACGGCGATTTTCCGATTTTTTACAACTTTTTCAAAACGCTACTTGTCCTACAATTTTTGACCAAATCACATAATTTGGACATCAAAAATTCCGGGACGGTGGGGGGCATAAAGATTGTATACAGAATTTGGAAAAAATTTACGGTTCTCCGGATATTTGCCAAAAACTATCCCATTCATTTCCAATGGGAAAAGTTCCCATTCACTTTCAATAGTATTTACAATTGACTTTACATTGCATTGATGCCATTGACGGCCATGCATGTCGAATCTATTGATGCCAATATACTTGGATTCATTTGACTATATGGATGTCGATGCCATTGACGGCCATGGACGTCCAAAATTTTTCCCATTCATTTTCAATGGGGAAAAAACTAAATTTCCCCAAATCAACAGAAAATGACCAGATATCAATAGGACGTATACCCCAAACGTCCCCAACTCCATTGACGCTTATGGGGGGTGCTGCCATTGACGTCCATGGACGTCCAAAATTTTCCCATTCATTTTCAATGGGGAAAAAACTAAATTTCCCCAAATCATCAGAAAATGACCAGTTATCAATAGTACGTCTCCCCCAAACGTTCCGAACTCCATTGACGCTTATAGGGGGTGCTGCCATTGACGTCCATGGACGTCCAAAAATTTTCCCATTCATTTTCAATGGGGAAAAAACTAAATTTCCCCAAATCAACAGAAAATGACCAGATATTAATAGGACGTATACCCCAAACGTCCCTAATTCCATTTACGCTTATGGAGGGTGATGCCATTGACGTTCATGGACGTCCAAACTTCCCATTCATTTCCAATGGCATTTCTTCATGTTTGTTCATTCTATTGATGCCAATGTACTTGGATTCCATTGACGCCTATGTAAGTTGATACCATTGACGTCCATGGACGTCCAAAATTTTTCCCATTCATTTTCAATGGGAATTTTTTTTTTTTTCCCCAAATCAACAAAAAATGACTAGATATCATTAGCACGTGTCCCCCAAATGTCCCCGATTGCATTGCCGCTTATGGAGGGTGATGCCATTGACGTCCATGGACGTCCAAAATTTCCATTCATTTCCAATGGCATTTCTTAATGTTTATTCATTCTATTGATGCCAATGTACTTGGATTCCATTGACGCTTATGTAAGTTGATACCACTGACGTCCATGGACGTCCAAAATTTTTCCCATTCATTTTCAATGGGAATTTTTTTTTTTTTCCCCAAATCAACAGAAAATGACTGGATATCATTAGGACGTGTCCCCCAAATGTCCCCGATTGCATTGCCGCTTATGGAGGGTGATGCCATTGACGTTCATGGACGTCCAAACTTCCCATTAAATCCCAATGGCATTTCTTCATGTTTGTTCATTCTATTGATGCCAATGTACTTGGATTCCATTGACGCTTATGTAAGTTGATACCATTGACGTCCATGGACGTCCAAAAATTTTCCCATTCATTTTCAATGGGAATTTTTTTTTTTCCCCAAATCAACAGAAAATGACTAGATATCAATAGGACGTGTCCCCCAAATGTCCCCGATTGCATTGCCTCTTATGGAGGGTGATGCCATTGACGTCCACGGACGTCCAAACTTCCCATTCATTTCCAATGGCATTTCTTCATGTTTTTTCATTCTATTGATGCCAATGTACTTGGTATCCATTGACGCTTATGTAAGTTGATACCATTGACGTCCATGGACCTCCAAAATTTTTCCCATTCATTTTCAATGGGAATTTTTTTTTTCCCCCAAATCAACAAAAAATGACCAGATATCAATAGGACGTGTCCCCCAAACTTCTCCAATTCCATTGACGCTTATGAAGGGTGCCGCCATTGACGGCCATGGACGTCCAATTCTCCCAATCTTTTCTAATGGCTTTTACTTTGTTTAGTGCCATTGACTGGCATTATGGTCCATTCTATTGATAGACCTGAGTGGGGCTAAGATTTGTATCTCCACAGAGGAAAGACCAAGGTGTAATTTCTCCCGAAATTGCAGTTTCTAGTTATTATTATTATTATGCAATGGTTTCTCCGCGTTTTTTCGGCGCGCCGCGCAGCCCGAACCGTACCACCAATCGGCACCGTTCAAGTATCGACACGACCGGAATTTTCGCGCGACGATGGGAATTTTTCAAACGACCCCGAAAATTTTTCCGTTCACCCGTAAACGGCGATTTTCCGATTTTTAAAAAAATTTTCAAAACGCTACTTGTCCTACAATTTTTGACCAAATCACATAATTTGGACATCAAAAATTCCGGGACGGTGGGGGGCATAAAGATTGTATACAGAATTTGGAAAAAATTTACGGTTCCCCGGATATTTGCCAAAAACTATCCCATTCATTTCTAATGGGAAAATTTCCCATTCATTTCAATGGGATTCCAATGGAATTTACATTACATTGATGCCATTGACTGCCATGCATGTCGAATCTATTGATGCCAATGTACTTGGATTCAATTGACTATATGGATGTCGATGCCATTGACGGCCATGGACGTCCAAAATTTTTCCCATTCGTTTTCAATGGGGAAAAAACTACATTTCCCCAAATCAACAGAAAATGACCAGATATCAATAGGACGTGTCCCCCAAACGTCCCCAACTCCATTGACGCTTATGGGGGGTGCTGCCATTGACGTCCATGGACGTCCAAAAATTTTCCCATTCATTTTCAATGGGAATTTTTTTTTTCCCCAAATCAACAGAAAATGACTAGATATCATTAGGACGTGTCCCCCAAATGTCCCCGATTGCATTGCCGCTTATGGAGGGTGCTGCCATTGTCGTCCATGGACGTCCAAAATTTTTCCCATTCATTTTCAATGGGGAAAAAACTAAATTTCCCCAAATCAACAGAAAATGACCAGATATTAATAGGACGTATACCCCAAACGTCCCCAACTCCATTGACGTTTATGGGGGGTGCTGCCATTGACGTCCATGGGCGTCCAAAAATTTTCCCATTCATTTTCAATGGAAATTTTTTTTTTTCCCCAAATCAACAGAAAATGACTAGATATCATTAGGACGTGTCCCCCAAATGTCCCCGATTGCATTGCCGCTTATGGAGGGTGATTCCATTGACGTCCATGGACGTCCAAACTTCCCATTCATTTCCAATGGCATTTCTTCATGTTTGTTCATTCTATTGATGCCAATGTACTTGGATTCCATTGACGCTTATGTAAGTTGATACCATTGACGTCCATGGACGTCCAAAATTTTTCCCATTCATTTTCAATGGGAATTTTTTTTTTTTCCCCAAATCAACAGAAAATGACTAGATATCAATAGGACGTGTCGCCCAAATGTCCCCGATTGCATTGCCTCTTATGGAAGGTGATGCCATTGACGTTCATGGACGTCCAAACTTCCCATTCATTTCCAATGGCATTTCTTCATGTTTGTTCATTCTATTGATGCCAATGTACTTGGATTCCATTGACGCTTATGTAAATTGATACCATTGACGTCCATGGACGTCCAAAATTTTTCCCATTCATTTTCAATGGGAATTTTTTTTTTTCCCCAAATCAACAGAATATGACTAGATATCATTAGGACGTGTCCCCCAAATGTCCCCGATTGGATTGCCGCTTATGGAGGGTGATGCCATTGACGTCCATGGACGTCCAAACTTCCCATTTATTTTCAATGGCATTTCTTCATGTTTGTTCATTCTATTGATGCCAATGTACTTGGATTCCATTGACGCTTATGTAAGTTGATACCATTGACGTCCATGGACGTCCAAAAATTTTCCCATTCATTTCCAATGGGAATTTTTTTTTTTTCCCCAAATCAACAGAAAATGACTAGATATCAATAGGACGTGTCCCCCAAATGTCCCCGATTGCATTGCCTCTTATGGAGGGTGATGCCATTGACGTCCACGGACGTCCAAACTTCCCATTCATTTCCAATGGCATTTCTTCATGTTTGTTCATTCTATTGATGCCAATGTACTAGGATTCCATTGACGCTTATGTAAATTGATACCATTGACGTCCATGGACGTCCAAAATTTTTCCCATTCATTTTCAATGGGAATTTTTTTTTTTCCCCAAATCAACAGAAAATGACTAGATATCATTAGGACGTGTCCCCCAAATGTCCCTGATTGGATTGCCGCTTATGGAGGGTGATGCCATTGACGGCCATGGACGTCCAATTCTCCCAATCTTTTCTAATGGCTTTTACTTTGTTTAGTGCCATTGACTGGCATTATGGTCCATTCCATTGATAGACCTGAGTGGGGCTAAGATTTGTATCTCCACAGAGGAAAGACCAAGGTGTAATTTCTCCCGAAATTGCAGTTTCTAGTTACCTTGGTCTTTCCAAAGGAAAGAACAAGGTAATGTTATTATTATTATTATTCAATAATTCTCCGCGTTTTTTTGAGCCAACGCACAGCCCAAACCGTAGCACCGATCGGCACCGTTGAAGTATCGGCACGACCGGATTTTTCGCGTGACGATGGGAATTTTTCAAACCGCCACGAAAAATTTTCCGTTCGCCCGTAAACGGCAATTTTCCGAAAAATAAAAAAAGTTTCAAAATGTATCTAGTCCTACAATTTTTGACCAAATCACATAATTTGGGCATCAAAAATTCCGGGACGGTGAGGGGCATAAAAGTTGTATACAGAATTTGGCAAAAATTTACGGTTCCCCGGAAATTTGCCAAAAACTTTCCTATTCATTTTGAATGGAAAAAAACCGCGCGCTTCACAGCCCGAACCGTTAGACCGATCGGCACCGTTCAAGTATCGGCACGACCGGAATTTTCGCGTGACACAGGAAACTTTACAAATGGCCCCGAAAATTTTTCCGTTCGTCCGTAAACGGCAATTTTCCGTGAAAAACAAAAAAGTTTCAAAATGTATCTAGTCCTACAATTTTTGACCAAATCACATAATTTGGGCATCAAAAATTCCGGGACGGTGAGGGGCATAAAAGTTGTATACAGAATTTGGAAAAAAATTACGCTTCCTCGGAAATTTGCCAAAAACTATCCCATTCATTTCGAATGGGAAAAGTCCCATTCACTTCCAGTGGGATTTCCAATGGAATTTACATTGCATTGATGCCATTGACGGCCATGCATGTCGAATCTACTGATGCCAATGTACTTGGATTCAATTGATTATATGGATGTCGATGCCATTGACTGCCATGGACGTCCAAAATTTTTCCCATTCATTTTCAATGGGGAAAAAACAAAATTACCCCAAATCAACAGAAAATGACCAGATATCAATAGGACGTGTCCCCCAAACTTCCCCAATTCCATTGACGCTTATGAAGGGTGCCGCCATTGACTTACATGGACGTCCAAAATTTTTCCCATTCATTTTCAATGGGGAAAAAACTAAATTTCTCCAAATCAACAGAAAATGACCAGATATCAATAGGACGTATATCCCAAACGTCCCCAATTCCATTGACGCTTATGGGGGGTGCTGCCATTGACGTCCATGGACGTCCAAAATTTTACCCATTCATTTTCAATGGGAATTTTTTTTTTTCCCCAAATCAACAGAAAATGACTACATATCAATAGGACCTGTCCCCCAAATGTCCCCGATTGCATTGCTGCTTTTGGAGGGTGATGCCATTGACGTCCAGGGACGTCCAAACTTCCCATTCATTTCCAATGGCATTTCTTCATGTTTGTTCATTCTTTTGATGCCAATGTACTTGGAATCCATTGACGCTTATGTAAGTTGATACCATTGACGTCCATGGACGTCCAAAATTTTTCCCATTCATTTTCAATGGGAAATTTTTTTTTTTCCCCAAATCAACAGAAAATGACTAGATATCATTAGGACGTGTCCCCCAAATGTCCCCGATTGCATTGCCGCTTATGGGGGGTGATGCCATTGACGTCCATGGACGTCCAAACTTCCCATTCATTTCCAATGCCATTTCTTCATGTTTGTTCATTCTATTGATGCCAATGTACTTGGATTCCATTGACGCTTATGTAAGTTGATACCATTGACGTCCATGGACGTCCAAAAATTTTCCCATTCATTTTCAATGGGATTTTTTTTTTTTTCCCAAAATCAACAGAAAATGACTAGATATCATTAGGACGTGTCCCCCAAACTTCCCCGATTCCATTAACAATTATGAAAGGTGCCGCCATTGACGTCCATGGACGTCCAATTCTCCCATTCATTTCTAACGGCTTTTACTTTGTTTTTTGCCAATGACTGGCATTATGATCCATTCTATTGATAGACCTGAGTGGGGCTAAGATCTGTATCTCCACAGAGGAAAGACCAAGGTGTGTAATTTCTCCCGAAATTGCAGTTTCTAGTTACCTTGGTCTTTCCAAGGGAAAGAACAAGGTATTGTTATTGTGCAACTTTATTATTCTTATTTATTATTACCTTGGTCTTTCCAAGGGAAAGAACAAGGTTAAGTTGTTGTACAACTTTATTGTACTTCTTTATTTATTACCTTGGTCTTTCCTATGGAAAGAACAAGGTATTGTTATTCTGCAACTTTATTCGCCTTATTATTATTATTATTATATCATCAAATTATTCTCCGCGTTTTTTCGGCGCGCCGCGCAGCCCGAACCGTACCACCGATCGGCACCATTCATGTATTGACACGACCGGATTTTTCGCGCGACGCAGGGACTTTTTCAAAATCCCCCGAAAAATTTTCCGTTCGCCCGTAAATGGCAATTTTCCGAAAAAAATAAAAAGTTAAAAAATGTATCTAGTCCTACAATTTTTGACCAAATCACATAATTTGGGTATCAAAAATTCCGGGACGATGAGGGGCATAAAAGTTGTATACAGAATTTGGCAAAAATTTACGGTTCCCCGGAAATTTGCCAAAAACTTTCCTATTCATTTTGAATGGAAAAAAAACACGCGCTTCACAGCCCGAACCGTTAGACCGATCGGCACCGTTCGAGTATCGGCACGACCGGAATTTTCCCGTGACACAGGAAACTTTACAAATGGCCCCGAAAATTTTTCCGTTCGTCCGTAAACGGAAATTTTCCGTGACAAAAAAAAACGTTTCAAAATGTATCTAGTCCTACAATTTTTGACCAAATCACATAATTTGGGCATCAAAAATTCCGGGACGGTGAGGGGCATAAAAGTTGTATACAGAATTTGGAAAAAATTTACGGTTCCCCGGATATTTGCCAAAAACTATCCCATTCATTTCTAATGGGAAAAGTTCCCATTCACTTTCAATAGGATTTCCAATGGACTTTACATTGCATTGCCATTGACGGCCATGCATGTCGAATCTATTGATGCCAATGTTCTTGGATTCAATTGACTATATGGATGTCGATGCCATTGACGGCCATGGACGTCCAAAAGTTTACCCATTCATTTTCAATGGGGAAAAAACTACATTTCCCCAAATCAACAGAAAATGACCAGATATCAATAGGACGTGTCCCCCAAACGTCCCCAACTCCATTGACGCTTATAGGGGGTGCTGCCATTGACGTCCATGGACGTCCAAAATTTTTCCCATTCATTTTCAATGGGGAAAAAACTACATTTCTCCAAATCAACAGAAAATGACCAGATATCAATAGGACGTATACCCCAAACGTCCCCAACTCCATTGACGCTTATGGGGGGTGCTGCCATTGACGTCCATGGACGTCCAAAATTTTACCCATTCATTTTCAATGGGGAAAAAACTAAATTTCCCCAAATCAACAGAAAATGACCAGATATCAATAGGACGTAAACCCCAAACGTCCCCAACTCCATTGACGCTTATGGGGGCTGCTGCCATTGACGTCCATGGACGTCAAAAATTTTTCCCATTCATTTTCAATGGGAATTTTTTTTTTTTTTCCCCAAATCAACAAAAAATGACTACATATCATTAGGACGTGTCCCCCAAATGTCCCGATTGCATTGACGCTTATGGAGGGTGCTGCCATTGACGGACATGGACGTCCAATTCTCCCAATCTTTTCTAATGGCTTTTACTTTGTTTAGTGCCATTGACTGGCATTATGGTCCAATCTATTGATAGACCTGAGTGGGGCTAAGATCTGTATCTCCACAGAGGAAAGACCAAGGTGTGTAATTTCTCCCGAAATTGCAGTTTCTAGTTACCTTGGTCTTTCCAAGGTTATGTTGTTGTACAACTTTATTGTACTTTTTTTTATTATTTATTATTACCTTGGTCTTTCCAAGGGAAAGAACAAGGTTATGTTGTTGTACAACTTTATTGTACTTCTTTATTTTTTATTACCTTGGTCTTTCCGAAGGAAAGAACAAGGTATTGATATTCTACAACTTTATTATTATTATGCAATGGTTTCTCCGCGTTTTTTCGGCGCGCCGCGCAGCCCGAACCATCCCACCGATCGGCACCGTTCAAGTATCGACACGACCGGAATTTTCGCGCGACGATGGGAATTTTTCAAACGACCCCGAAAAATTTTTCGTTCGCCCGTAAACAGCGATTTTCCGATTTTTTACAACTTTTTCAAAACGCTACTTGTCCTACAATTTTTAACCAAATCACATAATTTGGACATCAAAAATTCCGGGACGGTGGGGGGCATAAAGATTGTATACAGAATTTGGAAAAAATTTACGGTTCTCCGGATATTTGCCAAAAACTATCCCATTCATTTCCAATGGGAAAAGTTCCCATTCACTTTCAATAGTATTTCCAATGGACTTTACATTGCATTGATGCCATTGACGGCCATGCATGTCGAATCTATTGATGCCAATGTACTTGGATTCATTTGATTGTATGGATGTCGATGCCATTGACGGCCATGGACGTCCAAAATTTTTCCCATTCATTTTCAATGGGGAAAAAACTAAATTTCCCCAAATCAACAGAAAATGACCAGATATTAATAGGACGTATACCCCAAACGTCCCCAACTCCATTGACGCTTATGGGGGGTGCTGCCATTGACGTCCATGGACGTCCAAAATTTTTCCCATTCATTTTCAATGGGGAAAAAACTAAATTTCCCCAAATCATCAGAAAATGACCAGTTATCAATAGTACGTCTCCCCCAAACGTTCCGAACTCCATTGACGCTTATAGGGGGTGCTGCCATTGACGTCCATGGACGTCCAAAAATTTCCCCATTCATTTTCAATGGGGAAAAAACTAAATTTCCCCAAATCAACAGAAAATGACCAGATATTAATAGGACGTATACCCCAAACGTCCCCAATTCCATTTACGCTTATGGAGGGTGATGCTATTGACGTTCATGGACGTCCAAAATTTTTCCCATTCATTTTCAATGGGGAAAAAACTAAATTTCCCCAAATCATCAGAAAATGACCAGTTATCAATAGGACGTCTCCCCCAAACGTCCCCAACTCCATTGACGCTTATGGGGGGTGCTGCCATTGACGTCCATGGACGTCCAAAAATTTTCCCATTCATTTTCAATGGGAAAATTTTTTTTTTCCCCAAATCAACAGAAAATGACTAGATATCATGAGGACGTGTCCCCCAAATGTCCCCGATTGCATTGCCGCTTATGGAGGGTGATTCCATTGACGTCCATGGACGTCCAAACTTCCCATTCATTCCCAATGGCATTTCTTCATGTTTGTTCATTCTATTGATGCCAATGTACTTGGATTCCATTGACGCTTATGTAAGTTGATACCATTGACGTCCATGGACGTCCAAAATTTTTCCCATTCATTTTCAATGGGAATTTTTCTTTTCTCCCCCAAATCAACAGAAAATGACTAGATATCAATAGGACGTGTCGCCCAAATTTTCCCCGATTGCATTGCCTCTTATGGAGGGTGATGCCATTGACGTCCATGGACGTCCAAACTTCCCATTCATTTCCAATGGCATTTCTTCATGTTTGTTCATTCTATTGATGCCAATGTACTTGGATTCCATTGACGCTTATGTAAGTTGATACCATTGACGTCCATGGACGTCCAAAATTTTTCCCATTCATTTTCAATGGGAATTTTTTTTTCTCCCCCAAATCAACAGAAAATGACTAGATATCAATAGGACGTGTCGCCCAAATGTCCCCGATTGCATTGCCTCTTATGGAGGGTGATGCCATTGACGTTCATGGACGTCCAAACTTCCCATTCATTTCCATTGGCATTTCTTCATGTTTGTTCATTCTATTGATGCCAATGTACTTGGATTCCATTGACGCTTATGTAAATTGATACCATTGACGTCCATGGACGTCCAAAATTTTTCCCATTCATTTTCAATGGGAATTTTTTTTTTCCCCAAATCAACAGAAAATGACTAGATATCATTAGGACGTGTCCCCCAAATGTCCCCGATTGGATTGCCGCTTATGGAGGGTGATGCCATTGACGTCCATGGACGTCCAAACTTCCCATTCATTCCCAATGGCATTTCTTCATGTTTGTTCATTCTATTGATGCCAATGTACTTGGATTCCTTTGACGCTTATGTAAGTTGATACCATTGACGTCCATGGACGTCCAAAATTTTTCCCATTCATTTTCAATGGGATTTTTTTTTTTTTTCCCCAAATCAACAGAAAATGACTAGATATCATTAGGACGTGTCCCCCAAATGTCCCCGATTGCATTGCCGCTTATGGAGGGTGATGCCATTGACGTTCATGGACGTCCAAACTTCCCATTCATTTCCAATGGCATTTCTTCATGTTTGTTCATTCTATTGATGCCAATGTACTTGGATTCCATTGACGCTTATGTAAGTTGATACCATTGACGTCCATGGACGTCCAAAAATTTTCCCATTCATTTTCAATGGGAATTTTTTTTTTTTCCCCAAATCAACAGAAAATGACTAGATATCAATAGGACGTGTCCCCCACATGTCCCCGATTGCATTGCCTCTTATGGAGGGTGATGCCATTGACGTCCACGGACCTCCAAACTTCCCATTCATTTCCAATGGCATTTCTTCATGTTTGTTCATTCTATTGATGCCAATGTACTTGGATTCCATTGACGCTTATGTAAATTGATACCATTGACGTCCATGGACGTCCAAAATTTTTCCCATTCATTTTCAATGGGAATTTTTTTTTTTCCCCAAATCAACAGAAAATGACGAGATATCATAAGGACGTGTCCCCCAAATGTCCCTGATTGGATTGCCGCTTATGGAGGGTGATGCCATTGACGGCCATGGACGTCCAATTCTCCCAATCTTTTCTAATGGCTTTTACTTTGTTTAGTGCCATTGACTGGCATTATGGTCCATTCTATTGATAGACCTGAGTGGGGCTAAGATTTGTATCTCCACAGAGGAAAGACCAAGGTGTAATTTCTCCCGAAATTGCAGTTTCTAGTTATTATTATGCAATGGTTTCTCCGCGTTTTTTCGGCGCGCCGCGCAGCCCGAACCATCCCACCGATCGGCACCGTTCAAGTATCGACACGACCGGAATTTTCGCGCGACGATGGGAATTTTTCAAACGACCCCGAAAAATTTTTCGTTCGCCCGTAAACGGCGATTTTCCGATTTTTTACAACTTTTTCAAAACGCTACTTGTCCTACAATTTTTGACCAAATCACATAATTTGGACATCAAAAATTCCGGGACGGTGGGGGGCATAAAGATTGTATACAGAATTTGGAAAAAATTTACGGTTCTCCGGATATTTGCCAAAAACTATCCCATTCATTTCCAATGGGAAAAGTTCCCATTCACTTTCAATAGTATTTCCAATGGACTTTACATTGCATTGATGCCATTGACGGCCATGCATGTCGAATCTATTGATGCCAATATACTTGGATTCATTTGACTATATGGATGTCGATGCCATTGACGGCCATGGACGTCCAAAATTTTTCCCATTCATTTTCAATGGGGAAAAAACTAAATTTCCCCAAATCAACAGAAAATGACCAGATATTAATAGGACGTATACCCCAAACGTCCCCAACTCCATTGACGCTTATGGGGGGTGCTGCCATTGACGTCCATGGACGTCCAAAATTTTCCCATTCATTTTCAATGGGGAAAAAACTAAATTTCCCCAAATCATCAGAAAATGACCAGTTATCAATAGTACGTCTCCCCCAAACGTTCCGAACTCCATTGACGCTTATAGGGGGTGCTGCCATTGACGTCCATGGACGTCCAAAAATTTTCCCATTCATTTTCAATGGGGAAAAAACTAAATTTCCCCAAATCAACAGAAAATGACCAGATATTAATAGGACGTATACCCCAAACGTCCCTAATTCCATTTACGCTTATGGAGGGTGATGCCATTGACGTTCATGGACGTCCAAACTTCCCATTCATTTCCAATGGCATTTCTTCATGTTTGTTCATTCTATTGATGCCAATGTACTTGGATTCCATTGACGCCTATGTAAGTTGATACCATTGACGTCCATGGACGTCCAAAATTTTTCCCATTCATTTTCAATGGGAATTTTTTTTTTTTTTCCCCAAATCAACAAAAAATGACTAGATATCATTAGCACGTGTCCCCCAAATGTCCCCGATTGCATTGCCGCTTATGGAGGGTGATGCCATTGACGTCCATGGACGTCCAAAATTTCCATTCATTTCCAATGGCATTTCTTCATGTTTGTTCATTCTATTGATGCCAATGTACTTGGATTCCATTGACGCTTATGTAAGTTGATACCACTGACGTCCATGGACGTCCAAAATTTTTCCCATTCATTTTCAATGGGAATTTTTTTTTTTTTCCCCAAATCAACAGAAAATGACTGGATATCATTAGGACGTGTCCCCCAAATGTCCCCGATTGCATTGCCGCTTATGGAGGGTGATGCCATTGACGTTCATGGACGTCCAAACTTCCCATTAAATCCCAATGGCATTTCTTCATGTTTGTTCATTCTATTGATGCCAATGTACTTGGATTCCATTGACGCTTATGTAAGTTGATACCATTGACGTCCATGGACGTCCAAAAATTTTCCCATTCATTTTCAATGGGAATTTTTTTTTTTTTCCCCAAATCAACAGAAAATGACTAGATATCAATAGGACGTGTCCCCCAAATGTCCCCGATTGCATTGCCTCTTATGGAGGGTGATGCCATTGACGTCCACGGACGTCCAAACTTCCCATTCATTTCCAATGGCATTTCTTCATGTTTTTTCATTCTATTGATGCCAATGTACTTGGTATCCATTGACGCTTATGTAAGTTGATACCATTGACGTCCATGGACCTCCAAAATTTTTCCCATTCATTTTCAATGGGAATTTTTTTTTCTCCCCCAAATCAACAAAAAATGACCAGATATCAATAGGACGTGTCCCCCAAACTTCTCCAATTCCATTGACGCTTATGAAGGGTGCCGCCATTGACGGCCATGGACGTCCAATTCTCCCAATCTTTTCTAATGGCTTTTACTTTGTTTAGTGCCATTGACTGGCATTATGGTCCATTCTATTGATAGACCTGAGTGGGGCTAAGATTTGTATCTCCACAGAGGAAAGACCAAGGTGTAATTTCTCCCGAAATTGCAGTTTCTAGTTTATTATTATTATTCAATAATTGTTGACGTTTTTTTCGGCGCGCCGCGCAGCCCGAACCGTACCTCCGATCGTCACCGTTCAAGTATCGACACGACCGGAATTTTTGTGCGACGATGGGAATTTTTCAAACGGCCCCGAAAAATTTTCCGTTCGCCCGTAAACGGCAATTTTCCGGAAAAAAAAAAAAAGTTTCAAAATGTATCTAGTCCTACAATTTTTGACCAAATCGCATAATTTGGGCATCAAAAATTCCGGGACATTGAGGGGCATAAAAGTTGTATACAGAATTTGGCAAAAATTTACGGTTCCCCGGAAATTTGCCAAAAACTTTCCTATTCATTTTGAATGAAAAGAAAACGCGCGCTTCACAGCCCGAACCGTGAGACCGATCGGCACCGTTCAAGTATCGGCACGACCGGAATTTTCGCGTGACACAGGAAACTTTACAAATGGCCCCGAAAAATTTTCCGTTCGTCCGTAAACGGCAATTTTCCGTGAAAAAAAAATAGTTTCAAAATGTATCTAGTCCTACAATTTTTGACCAAATCACATAATTTGGGCATCAAAAATTCCGGGACGGAGAGGGGCATAAAAGTTGTATACAGAATTTGGAAAAAAATTACGCTTCCTCGGAAATTTGCCAAAAACTATCCCATTCATTTCGAATGGGAAAAGTTCCCATTCACTTCCAATGGGATTTCCAATGGAATTTACATTGCATTGATGCCATTGACGGCCATGCATGTCGAATCTACTGATGCCAATGTACTTGGATTCAATTGACTATATGGATGTCGATGCCATTGACTGCCATGGACGTCCAAAATTTTTCCCATTTATTTTCAATGGGGAAAAAACAAAATTTCCCCAAATCAACAGAAAATTGCCAGATATCAATAGGATGTGTCCCCCAAACTTCCCCAATTCAATTGACGATTATGAAGGGCGCCGCCATTGACTTCCATGGACGTCCAAAATTTTTCCCATTCATTTTCAATGGGGAAAAAACTAAATTTCTCCAAATCAACAGAAAATGACCAGATATCAATAGGACGTATACCCCAAACGTCCCCAACTCCATTGACGCTTATGGGGGGTGCTGCCATTGACTTCCATGGACGTCCAAAATTTTCCCCATTCATTTTCAATGGGGAAAAAACTAAATTTCTCCAAATCAACAGAAAATGACCAGATATCAATAGGACATATACCCCAAACGTCCCCAACTCCATTGACGCTTATGGGGGGTGCTGCCATTGACGTCCATGGACGTCCAAAAATTTTCCCATTCATTTTCAATGGGAATTTTTTTTTTCCCCAAATCAACAGAAAATGACTAGATATCAATAGGACGTCTCCCCCAAATGTCCCCGATTGCATTGCTGCTTATGGAGGGTGATGCCATTGACGTCCAGGGACGTCCAAACTTCCCATTCATTTCCAATGGCATTTCTTCATGTTTGTTCATTCTATTGATGCCAATGTACTTGGATTCCATTGACGCTTATGTAAGTTGACACCATTGACGTCCATGGACGTCCAAAAATTTTCCCATTCATTTTCAATGGGAAATTTTTTTTCTTCTCCCAAATCAAAAGAAAATGACTAAATATCAATAGGACGTGTCCCCCAAATGTCCCCGATTGTATTGCTGCTTATGGAGGGTGATGCCATTGACGTCCATGGACGTCCAAACTTCCCATTAATTTCTAATGGCATTTCTTCATGTTTGTTCATTCTATTGATGCCAATGTACTTGGTATCCATTGACGCTTATGTAAGTTGATACCATTGACGTCCATGGACGTCCAAAATTTTTCCCATTCATTTTCAATGGGAATTTTTTTTTTCTTCCCCAAATCAACAAAAAATGACCAGATATCAATAGGACGTGTCCCCCAAACTTCCCCAATTCCATTGACGCTTATGGAGGGTGCCGCCATTGACGGCCATGGAAGTCCAAACTTCCCATTCATTTCTAATGGCATTTAATTATGTTTTTTAATTCTATTGATGCCGATGTACTTGGATTCCATTGACGCCTATGTAAGTTGATACCATTGACGTGCATGGACGTCCAAAAATTTTCCCATTCATTTTAAATGGGAATTTTTTTTTTTCCCCAAATCAACAGGAAATGACCAGATATCAATAGGACGTGTACCCTAATGTCCCCAATTACAATGATGCTTATGGAGGGTGCTGCCATTGACGGCCATGGACGTCCAAAATTTTTCCCATTCATTTTCAATGGGAATTTTTTTTTTCCCCCAAATCAACAGAAAATGACTAGATATCATTAGGACGTGTCCCCCAAATGTCCCCGATTGCATTGCCGCTTATGGAGGGTGATGCCATTGACGTCCATGGACGTCCAAACTTCCCATTAAATCCCAATGGCATTTCTTCATGTTTGTTCATTCTATTGATGCCAATGTACTTGGATTCCATTGACGCTTATGTAAGTTGATACCATTGACGTCCATGGACGTCCAAAAATTTTCCCATTCATTTTCAATGGGAATTTTTTTTTTTCCCCCAAATCAACAGAAAATGACTAGATATCAATAGGACGTGTCCCCCAAATGTCCCCGATTGCATTGCCTCTTATGGAGGGTGATGCCATTGACGTCCACGGACGTCCAAACTTCCCATTCATTTCCAATGGCATTTCTTCATGTTTGTTCATTCTATTGATGCCAATGTACTTGGATTCCATTGACGCTTATGTAAATTGATACCATTGACGTCCATGGACGTCCAAAATTTTTCCCATTCATTTTCAATGGGAATTCCCCCCCCCCCCCCCCCCAAATCAACAGAAAATGACTAGATATCATTAGGACGTGTCCCCCAAATGTCCCTGATTGGATGGCCGCTTATGGAGGGTGATGCCATTGACGGCCATGGACGTCCAATTCTCCCAATCTTTTCTAATGGCTTTTACTTTGTTTAGTGCCATTGACTGGCATTATGGTCCATTCTATTGATAGACCTGAGTGGGGCTAAGATTTGTATCTCCACAGAGGAAAGACCAAGGTGTAATTTCTCCCGAAATTGCAGTTTCTAGTTACCTTGGTCTTTCCAAGGGAAAGAACAAGGTTATGTTGTTGTACAACTTTATTGTACTTCTTTATTTATTACCTTGGTCTTTCCAAGGGAAAGAACAAGGTTATGTTGTTGTACAACTTTATTGTACTTTTTATTCTTTTCTTTATTTATTATTATTCAATAATTGTTGACGTTTTTTTCGGCGCGCCGCGCAGCCCAAACCATAGCTCCGATCGGTACCGTTCAAGTATCGGCACGACCGGAATTTTCGCGCGACGATGGGAATTTTTCAAACGGCCCCGAAAAATTTTCCGTTCGCCCGTAAACGGCAACTTTCCGAAAAAAAAAAAAAGTTTAAAAATGTATCTAGTCCTACAATTTTTGACCAAATCACGTAATTTGGGTATCAAAAATTCCGGGACGGTGAGGGGCATAAAAGTTGTATACAGAATTTGGCAAAAATTTACGGTTCCCCGGAAATTTGCCAAAAACTTTCCTATTCATTTTGAATGGAAAAAAAACGCGCGCTTCACAGCCCGAACCGTTTGACCGATCGGCACCGTTCAAGTATCGGCACGACCGGAATTTTCATGTGACACAGGAAACTTTACAAATGGCCCCGAAAATTTTTCCGTTCGTCCGTAAACGGCAATTTTCCGTGAAAAAAAAAACAGTTTCAAAATGTATCTAGTCCTACAATTTTTGACCAAATCACATAATTTGGGCATCAAAAATTCCGGGACGGTGAGGGGCATAAAAGTTGTATACAGAATTTTGAAAAAAATTACGCTTCCTCGGAAATTTGCCAAAAACTATCCCATTCATTTCGAATGGGAAAAGTTCCCATTCACTTCCAATGGGATTTCCAATGGAATTTACATTGCATTGATGCCATTGACGGCCATGCATGTCGAATCAACTGATGCCAATGTACTTGGATTCAATCGACTATATGGATGTCGATGCCATTGACGGCCATGGACGTCCAAAATTTTTCCCATTCATTTTCAATGGGGAAAAAACAAAATTACCCCAAATCAACAGAAAATGACCAGATATCAATAGGACGTGTCCCCCAAACTTACCCAATTCCATTGACGCTTATGAAGGGTGCCGCCATTGACTTACATGGACGTCCAAAATTTTTCCCATTCATTTTCAATGGGGAAAAAACTACATTTCTCCAAATCAACAGAAAATGACCAGATATCAATAGGACGTATATCCCAAACGTCCCCAATTCCATTGACGCTTATGGGGGGTGCTGCCATTGACGTCCATGGACGTCCAAAATTTTACCCATTCATTTTCAATGGGAAATTTTTTTTTTTCCCCAAATCAACAGAAAATAACTAGATATCAATAGGACCTGTCCCCCAAATGTCCCCGATTGCATTGCTGCTTATGGAGGGTGATGCCATTGACGTCCAGGGACGTCCAAACTTCCCATTCATTTCCAATGGCATTTCTTCATGTTTGTTCATTCTTTTGATGCCAATGTACTTGGATTCCATTGACGCTTATGTAAGTTGATACCATTGACGTCCATGGACGTCCAAAATTTTTCCCATTCATTTTCAATGGGAATTTTTTTTTTTTTCCCCAAATCAACAGAAAATGACTAGATATCAATAGGACGTTTCCCCCAAATGTGCCCGATTGCATTGCTGCTTATGGAGGGTGATGCCATTGACGTTCACGGACGTCCAAACTTCCCATTAATTTCCAATGGCATTTCTTCATGTTTGTTCATTCTATTGATGCCTATGTACTTGGATTCCATTGACGCTTATGTAAGTTGATACCATTGACGTCCATGGACGTCCAAAATTTTTCCCATTCATTTTCAATGGGAAATTTTTTTTTTTCCCCAAATCAACAGAAAATGACTAGATATCATTAGGACGTGTCCCCCAAATGTCCCCGATTGCATTGCCGCTTATGGGGGGTGATGCCATTGACGTCCATGGACGTCCAAACTTCCCATTCATTTCCAAAGGCATTTCTTCATGTTTGTTCATTCTATTGATGCCAATGTACTTGGATTCCATTGACGCTTATGTAAGTTGATACAATTGACGTCCATGGACGTCCAAAATTTTTCCCATTCATTTTCAATGGGATTTTTTTTTTTTTCCCAAATCAACAGAAAATGACTAGATATCATCAGGACGTGTCCCCCAAATGTCTCCGATTGCATTGCCGCTTATGGAGGGTGATGCCATTGACGTTCATGGACGTCCAAACTTCCCATTAATTTCCAATGGCATTTCTTCATGTTTGTTCATTTTATTGATGCCAATGTACTTGGATTCCATTGACGCTTATGTAAGTTGATATCATTGACGTCCATGGACGTCCAAAATTTTTCCCATTCATTTTCAATGGGAATTTTTTTTTTTCCCCAAATCAACAGAAAATGACTAGATATCAATAGGACGTGTCCCCCAAACTTCCCCGATTCCATTAACAATTATGGAGGGTGCTGCCATTGACGGACATGGCCGTCCAATTCTCCCAATCTTTTCTAATGACTTTAACTTTGTTTAGTGCCAATGACTGGCATTATGGTCCATTCTATTGATAGACCTGAGTGGGGCTAAGATTTGTATCTCCACAGAGGAAAGACCAAGGTGTGTAATTTCTCCCGAAATTGCAGTTTCTAGTTACCTTGGTCTTTCCAAGGGAAAGAACAAGGTTATGTTGTTGTACAACTTTATCGTACTTATTTTTATTATTTTTAATTTTATTATTATTATTCATCTTATTCTCCGCGTTTTTTCGGCGCGCCGCACAGCCCGAACCGCTGCACCGATCGGCACCGTTCGGATATCGAAACGTCCGGAATTTTTGCGCGACGATGGCTTTTTTAAAAAGGGCCCCGAAAAATTTTCCGTTTTCCCGCAAACGGCAATTTTCCAGATTTTTTTTTTTTTTTTCAAAATGTATCTAGTCCTACAATTTTTGACCAAATCACATAATTTGGGTATCAAAAATTCCGGGACGGTGAGGGGCATAAAAGTTGTATACAGAATTTGGAAAAAATTTACGCTTCCCCGGATATTTGTCAAAAACTATCCCATTCATTTCTAATGGGAAAATTTCCCATTCATTTCAATGGGATTTCCAATGGAATTTACATTGCATTGATGCCATTGACGGCCATGCATGTCGAATCTATTGATGCCAATGTACTTGGGTTCAATTGACTATATGGATGTCGATGCCACTGACGGCCATGGACGTCCAAAATTTTTCCCATTCATTTTCAATGGGGAAAAAACTACATTTCCCCAAATCAATAGAAAATGACAAGATATCAATAGGACGTGTCCCCCAAACGTCCCCAACTCCATTGACGCTTATAGGGGGTGCTGCCATTGACTGCCATGGACGTCCAAAAATTTTCCCATTCATTTTCAATGGGGAAAAAACTACATTTCCCCAAATCAACAGAAAATGACAAGATATCAATAGGACGTGTCCCCCAAACGTCCCCAACTCCATTGACGCTTATAGTGGGTGCTGCCATTGACGTCCATGGACGTCCAAAATTTTTCCCATTCATTTTCAATGGGGAAAAAACTAAATTTCCCCAAATCATCAGGAAATGACCAGTTATCAATAGGACGTCTCCCCCAAACGTCCCTAACTCCATTGACGCTTATAGGGGGTGCTGCCATTGACGTCCATGGACGTCCAAAAATTTTCCCATTCATTTTCAATGGGGAAAAAACTAAATTTCCCCAAATCAACAGAAAATGACCAGATATTAATAGGACGTATACCCCAAACGTCCCCAATTCCATTTACGCTTATGGAGGGTGATGCCATTGACGTTCATGGACGTCCAAACTTCCCATTCATTTCCAATGGCATTTCTTCATGTTTGTTCATTCTATTGATGCCAATGTACTTGGATTCCATTGACGCTTATGTAAGTTGATACCATTGACGTCCATGGACGTCCAAAATTTTTCCCATTCATTTTCAATGGGAAATTTTTTTTTTTCCCCAAATCAAAAGAAAATGACTAGATATCATTAGGACTTGTCCCCCAAATGTCCCCGATTGCATTGCCGCTGATGGAGGGTGATGCCATTGACGTCCATGGACGTCCAAACTTCCCATTCATTTCCAATGGCATTTCTTCATGTTTGTTCATTCTATTGATGCCAATGTACTTGGATTCCATTGACGCCTATGTAAGTTGATACCATTGACGTCCATGGACGTCCAAAATTTTTCCCATTCATTTTCAATGGGATTTTTTTTTTTTTCCCCAAATCAACAGAAAATGACTAGATATCATTAGGACGTGTCCCCCAAATGTCCCCGATTGCATTGCCGCTTATGGAGGGTGATGCCATTGACGTCCATGGACTTTCCAAACTTCCCATTCATTTCCAATGGCATTTCTTCATGTTTGTTCATTCTATTGATGCCAAAGTACTTGGATTCCATTGACGCTTATGTAAGTTGATACCATTGACGTCCATGGACGTCCAAAATTTTTCCCATTCATTTTCAATGGGAATTTTTTTTTTCTCCCCCAAATCAACAAAAAATGACCTGATATCAATCGGACGTGTCCCTCAAACTTACATTGATGCTTATGGAGGGTGCTGCCATTGACGGACATGGACGTCCAATTCTCCCAATCTTTTCTAATGGCTTTTACTTTGTTTAGTGCCATTGACTGGCATTATGGTCCATTCTATTGATAGACCTGAGTGGGGCTAAGATCTGTATCTCCACAGAGGAAAGACCAAGGTGTAATTTCTCCCGAAATTGCAGTTTCTAGTTATTATTATTATTCAATAATTGTTGACGTTTTTTTCGGCGCGCCGCGCAGCCCGAACCATACCTCCGATCGGTACCGTTCAAATATCGGCACGACCGGAATTTTCGCGCGACGATGGGAATTTTTCAAACGGCCCCGAAAAATTTTCCGTTCGCCCGTAAACGGCAATTTTCCGAAAAAAAAAAAAACTTTAAAAATGTATCTAGTCCTACAATTTTTGACCAAATCACGTAATTTGGGTATCAAAAATTCCGGGACGGTGAGGGGCATAAAAGTCGTATACAGAATTTGGCAAAAATTTACGGTTCCCCGGAAATTTGCCAAAAACTTTCCTATTCATTTTGAATGGAAAAAAAACGCGCGCTTCACAGCCCGAACCGTTAGACCGATCGGCACCGTTCAAGTATCGGCACGACCGGAATTTTCGCGTGACACAGGAAACTTTACAAATGGCACCGAAAATTTTTCCGTTCGTCCGTAAACGGCAATTTTCCGTGACAAAAAAAAAAGTTTCAAAATGTATCTAGTCCTACAATTTTTGACCAAATCACATAATTTGGGCATCAAAAATTCCGGGACGGTGAGGGGCATAAAAGTTGTATACAGAATTTGGAAAAAATTTACGGTTCCCCGGATATTTGCCAAAAACTATCCCATTCATTTCTAATGGGAAAAGTTCCCATTCACTTTCAATAGGATTTCCAATGGACTTTACATTGCATTGCCATTGACGGCCATGCATGTCGAATCTATTGATGCCAATGTTCTTGGATTCAATTGACTATATGGATGTCGATGCCATTGACGGCCATGGACGTCCAAAATTTTTCCCATTCATTTTCAATGGGGAAAAAACTACATTTCCCCAAATCAACAGAAAATGACCAGATATCAATAGGACGTGTCCCCCAAACGTCCCCAACTCCATTGACGCTTATAGGGGGTGCTGCCATTGACGTCCATGGACGTCCAAAATTTTTCCCATTCATTTTCAATGGGGAAAAAACTACATTTCCCCAAATCAACAGAAAATGACCAGATATCAATAGGACGTATACCCCAAACGTCCCCAACTCCATTGACGCTTATGGGGGGTGCTGCCATTGACGTCCATGGACGTCCAAAATTTTTCCCATTCATTTTCAATGGGATTTTTTTTTTTTTCCCCAAATCAACAGAAAATGACTAGATATCAAGAGGACGTGTCCCCCAAATGTCCCCGATTGCATTGCTGCTTATGGAGGGTGATGCCATTGACGTCCACGGACGTCGAAACTTCCCATTCATTTCCGATGGCATTTCTTCATGTTTGTTCATTCTATTGATGCCAATGTACTTGGATTCCATTGACGCTTATGTAAGTTGATACCATTGACGTCCATGGACGTCCAAAATTTTTCCCATTCATTTTCAATGGGAAAATTTTTTTTTTTCCCTAAATCAACAGAAAATGACTAGATATCATTAGGACGTGTCCCCCAAATGTCCCCGATCGCATTGCCGCTTATGGAGGGTGATGCCATTGACGTCCATGGACGTCCAAACTTACCATTCATTTCCAATGTCATTTCTTCATGTTTGTTCATTCTATTGATTCCAATGTACTTGGATTCCATTGACGCTTATGTAAGTTGATACCATTGACGTCCATGGACGTCCAAAATTTTTCCCATTCATTTTCAATGGGAATTTCTTCTTTTTTCCCCAAATCAACAATAAATGACCAGATATCAATAGGACGTGTCCCCCAAACTTCCCCAATTCCTTTGACGCTTGTGAAGAGTGATGCCATTGACGTCCATGGACGTCCAAATTTCCCATTCATTTCTAATGGCATTTAATTATGTTTTTTCATTTTATTGATGCCAATGTACTTGGATTCCATTGACCCCTATGTAAGTTGATACCATTGACGTCCATGGACGTCCAATATTTTTCCCATTCATTTTCAATTGGAATTTATGGGACGTCGGCGTCATCCGCACGTTGGACTTCGTCGACTGGACGTCGGCGTCATCCGCATGTTGGACGTCGGCGACGTTTGCTAGTTGGACGTCGTCACCGTCCGCTCATTGGACGTCGGCGCCGTCCGCTCGTTGGAAGTCGGCGCCGTCTTTATGTTGGATGTCGGCAGCGTCAGCACTTTGGACGTCGGAAGCGACAGCAATTAGGACGTCGGTGACGTCCGCTCGTTGGACGTCGCCAAACTTTGGACGTCGGCGTCGTCCACTCTTTTGACATCGTCACCATCCGCTCGTTGGACGTAAGACGGCGCATTCTGCACTTTTGACGTTTGCTTGTTGAACGTCGTCATTGTCCCACGTTGGACGTCGGCACCGTCCGCTCTATGGACGTCGGCAGCGTCAGCACTTTGGACGTCGGCGAAGTCCGCTCGTTGGACGTCGGCGCCGTCAGCACTTTGGACGTCGGTGACGTCCGCTCGTTGGACGGCGCATTCTGCACTTTGGACGTCGGTGACGTCCACTCGTTGGACGGCGCATTCTGCACTTTTGACGTTTGCTTGTTGAACGTCGTCAATGTTCCACGTGAGATGTCGGCACCGTCCTCTCGATGGACGTCGGCGTCATCTGCTCTTTTGACGTCTTGGACGTTGGTGACGTCCGCTCGTTGGACGTTGCCAAACTTTGGACGTCGGCGTCGTCCACTCATTTGACATCGTCACCATCCGCTCGTTGGACGTAAGACGGCGCATTCTGCACTTTTGACGTTTGCTTGTTGAACGTCGTCATTGTCCCACGTTGGACGTCGGCACCGTCCGCTTGATGGACGTCGGCAGCGTCAGCACTTTGGACGTCGGTGACGTCCGCTCGTTGGACGGCGCATTCTGCACTTTGGACGTCGGTGACGTCCGCTCGTCAGACGGCACATTCTGCACTTTTGACGTTTGCTTGTTGAACGTCATCACTGTTCCACGTGAGATGTCGGCACCGTGCGCTCGATGGACGTCGGCGTCATCTGCTCTTTTGAGGTCTTGGACGTCGGTGACGTCCGCTCGTTGGACATTGTATTCTGCACTTTTGACTTTTGCTTGTTGAACGTTGCCACTGTCCCACATGGGATGTCGGCGTCATCTGCTCTTTTGACGTCGATGACGTCGGCCTCTCACGCTAACTTTTGACGTCGGCGCCGTTTGCTCGTTGGACGTCGTCACCATCCGTTTGTTGATCGTAGGGGACGTCGGCGTCATCTGCTCTTTTGACGTCTTGGACGTCGGCTCGTTGGACATCGCATTCTGCACTTTTGACGTTTGCTTGTTGGATGTTGTCACTGTCCCACGTGGGATGTCGGCATCATCTGCTCTTTTGACGTCGGTGACGTCCGCCTCTCACGCTAACTTTTGACGACGGCGCCGTTTGCTCGTTGGACGTCGTCACCATCCGTTCGTTGATCGTCGGCGCCGTCCTCTCGATGGACGTTGGCGTCATCCGCTCTTTTGACGTCGGCGACGTCCAATCCACTCTGAGGTATACGCATAAAGTAGGTAACTGACCGGGGATCGAACCACCATCCTCTCGTACCAAGGTCAGCGATATTAACACTGAGGTATCCATCTGCCAAATGCAGTGTTGTGTGATATGTATATAAAGTCATGTATGTGACCAGATATCAATAGGACGTGTCCCCCAAACTTCCCCAATTCCATTGACGCTTCTGAAGGGTGCCGCCATTGACTTCCATGGACGTCCAAAATTTTTCCTATTCATTTTCAATGGGGAAAAAAACTAAATTTCTCCAAATCAACAGAAAATGACCAGATATCAATAGGACGTATACCCCAAACGTCCCCAACTCCATTGACGCTTATGGGGGGTGCTGCCATTGACGTCCATGGACGTCCAAAATGTTTCCCATTCATTTTCAATGGGGAAAAAACTAAATTTCTCCAAATCAACAGAAAATGACCAGATATCAATAGGACGTATACCCCAAACGTCCCCAACTCCATTGACGGTTATGGGCGGTGCTGCCATTGACGGCCATGGACGTCCAAAAATTTTCCCAATCATTTTCAATGGGAATTTTTTTTTTTTTCCCCAAATCAACAGAAAATAACTAGATATCAATAGGACGTGTCCCCCAAATATCCCCGATTGCATTTACGCTTATGGAGGGTAATGCCATTGACGTGCATGGACGTCCAAACTTCCCATTCATTTCCATTGGCATTTCTTCATGTTTGTTCATTCTATTGATGCCAATGTACTTGGATTCCATTGACGCTTATGTAAGTTGATACCATTGACGTCCCTGGACGTCCAAAATTTTTCCCATTCATTTTCAATGGGAATTTTTTTTTTTCCCCAAATCAACAGAAAATGACTAGATATCATTAGGACGTGTCCCCCAAATGTCCCCAATTGCATTGCCGCTTATGGAGGGTGATGCCATTGACGTCCACGGACGTCCAAACTTCCCATTAATTTCCAATGGCATTTCTTCATGTTTGTTCATTCTATTGATGCCAATGTACTTGGATTCCATTGACGCTTATGTAAGTTGATACCATTGACGTCCATGGACGTCCAAAATTTTTCCCATTCATTTTCAATGGGAATTTTTTTTTTTTCCCCAAATCAACAGAAAATGACTAGATATCAATAGGACGTGTCCCCCAAATGTCCCCGATTGCATTGCCTCTTATGGAGGGTGATGCCATTGACGGCCACGGATGTCCAAACTTCCCATTCATTTCCAATGGCATTTCTTCATGTTTGTTCATTTTATTGATGCCAATGTACTTGGATTCCATTGACGCTTATGTAAGTTGATACCATTGACGTCCATGGACGTCCAAAATTTTTCCCATTCATTTTCAATGGGAATTTTTTTTTTTCCCAAATCAACAGAAAATGACTAGATATCAATAGGACGTGTCCCCCAAACTTCCCCGATTCCATTAACAATTATGGAGGGTGCTGCCATTGACGGACATGGACGTCCAATTCTCCCAATCTTTTCTAATGGCTTTAACTTTGTTTAGTGCCAATGACTGGCATTATGGTCCATTCTATTGATAGACCTGAGTGGGGCTAAGATTTGTATCTCCACAGAGGAAAGACCAAGGTGTGTAATTTCTCCCGAAATTGCAGTTTCTAGTTATATCATCATCTTATTCTCCGCGTTTTTTCGGCGCGCCGCGCAGCCCGAACCATACCACCGATCGGCACCGTTGAAGTATCGGCACGACCGGATTTTTCGCGCGACGCAGGGACTTTTTCAAAATCCCCCGAAAAATTTTCCGTTCGCCCGTAAACGGCAATTTTCCGAAAAAAAAAAAAAGTTAAAAAATGTATCTAGTCCTACAATTTTTGACCAAATCACATAATTTGGGTATCAAAAATTCCGGGACGATGAGGGGCATAAAAGTTGTATACAGAATTTGGCAAAAATTTACGGTTCCCCGGAAATTTGCCAAAAACTTTCCTATTCATTTTGAATGAAAAAAAAACGCACGCTGCACAGCCCGAACCGTTTGACCGATCGGCACCGTTCAAATATCGGCACGACCGGAATTTTTGCGCAACGATGGGAATTTTTCAAACGGACCCGAAAAATTTTCCCTTCGCCCGTAAACGGCAATTTTCCGGAAAAAAAAAAAGTTTCAAAATGTATCTAGTCCTACAATTTTTGACCAAATCACACAATTTGGGCATCAAAAATTCCAGGACGGTGAGGGGCATAAAAGTTGTATACAGAATTTGGAAAAAAATTACGCTTCCTCGGAAATTTGCCAAAAACTATCCCATTCATTTCGAATGGGAAAAGTCCCATTCACTTCCAATGGGATTTCCAATGGAATTTACATTGCATTGATGCCATTGACGGCCATGCATGTCGAATCTACTGATGCCAATGTGCTTGGATTCAATTGACTATATGGATGTCGATGCCATTGACTGCCATGGACGTCCAAAATTTTTCCCATTCATTTTCAATGGGGAAAAAACAAAATTACCCCAAATCAACAGAAAATGACCAGATATCAATAGGACGTGTCCCCCAAACTTCCCCAATTCCATTGACGCTTATGAAGGGTGCCGCCATTGACTTACATGGACGTCCAAAATTTTTCCCATTCATTTTCAATGGGGAAAAAACTACATTTCTCCAAATCAACAGAAAATGACCAGATATCAATAGGACGTATATCCCAAACGTCCCCAATTCCATTGACGCTTATGGGGGGTGCTGCCATTGACGTCCATGGACGTCCAAAATTTTACCCATTCATTTTCAATGGGAATTTTTTTTTTTTCCCCAAATCAACAGAAAATGACTAGATATCAAAAGGACGTGTACCCCAAATGTCACCGATTGGATTGCCGCTTATGGAGGGTGATGCCATTGACGTCCATGGACGTCCAAACTTCCCATTAATTTCCAATGGCATTTCTTCATGTTTGTTCATTCTATTGATGCCAATGTACTTGGATTCCATTGACGCTTATGTAAGTTGATACCATTGACGTCCATGGACGTCCAAAATTTTTCCCATTCATTTTCAATGGGAAATTTTTTTTTTTCCCCAAATCAACAGAAAATGACTAGATATCATTAGGACGTGTCCCCCAAATGTCCCTGATTGCATTGCCGCTTATGGAGGGTGATGCCATTGACGTTCATGGACGTCCAAACTTCCCATTAAATCCCAATGGCATTTCTTCATGTTTGTTCATTCTATTGATGCCACTGTACTTGGATTCCATTGACGCTTATGTAAGTTGATACCATTGACGTCCATGGACGTCCAAAAATTTTCCCATTCATTTTCAATGGTATTTTTTTTTTTTTCCCAAATCAACAGAAAATGACTAGATATCAATAGGACGTGTCCCCCAAATGTCCCCGATTGCATTGCCTCTTATGGAGGGTGATGCCATTGACGTCCATGGACGTCCAAACTTCCCATTCATTTCCAATGGCATTTCTTCATGTTTGTTCATTCTATTGATGCCAATGTACTTGGATTCCATTGACGCTTATGTAAATTGATACCATTGACGTCCCTGGACGTCCAAAATTTTTCCCATTCATTTTCAATGGGAATTTTTTTTTTTCCCCAAATCAACAGAAAATGACTAGATATCATTAGGACGTGTCCCCCAAATGTCCCTGATTGGATTGCCGCTTATGGAGGGTGATGCCATTGACGGCAATGGACGTCCAATTCTCCCAATCTTTTCTAATGGCTTTTACTTTGTTTAGTGCCATTGACTGGCATTATGGTCCATTCTATTGATAGACCTGAGTGGGGCTAAGATCTGTATCTCCACAGAGGAAAGACCAAGGTGTGTAATTTCTCCCGAAATTGCAGTTTCTAGTTATTATTATTATTATGCAATGGTTTCTCCGCGTTTTTTCGGTGCGCCGCGCAGCCCGAACCATACCACCGATCGGCACTGTTCAAGTATCGACACGACCGGAATTTTCGCGCGACGATGGGAATTTTTCAAACGACCCCGAAAAATTTTTCGTTCGCCCGTAAACGGCAATTTTCCGATTTTTTACAACTTTTTCAAAACGCTACTTGTCCTACAATTTTTGACCAAATCACATAATTTGGACATCAAAAATTCAGGGACGGTGGGGGGCATAAAGATTGTATACAGAATTTGGAAAAAATTTACGGTTCTCCGGATATTTGCCAAAAACTATCCCATTCATTTCCAATGGGAAAAGTTCCCATTCACTTTCAATAGTATTTCCAATGGACTTTACATTGCATTGATGCCATTGACGGCCATGCATGTCGAATCTATTGATGCCAATGTACTTGGATTCAATTGACTATATGGATGTCGATGCCATTGACGGCCATGGACGTCCAAAATTTTTCCCATTCATTTTCAATGGGGAAAAAACAAAATTTCCCCAAATCAACAGAAAATGACCAGATATCAATAGGACGTGTCCCCCAAACGTCCCCAACTCCATTGAGGCTTATAGGGGGTGCTGCCATTGTCGTCCATGGACGTCCAAAATTTTTCCCATTCATTTTCAATGGGGAAAAAACTAAATTTCCCCAAATCAACAGAAAATGACCAGATATTAATAGGATGTATACCCCAAACGTCCCCAACTCCATTGACGCTTATGGGGGGTGCTGCCATTGACGTCCATGGACGTCCAAAAATTTTCCCATTCATTTTCAATGGGAATTTTTTTTTTTCCCCCAAATCAACAGAAAATGACTAGATATCATTAGGACGTGTCCCCCAAATGTCCCCGATTGCATTGCCGCTTATGGAGGGTGATTCCATTGACGTCCATGGACGTCCAAACTTCCCATTCATTTCCAATGGCATTTCTTCATGTTTGTTCATTCTATTGATGCCAACGTACTTGGATTCCATTGACGCTTATGTATGTTGATACCATTGACGTCCATGGACGTCCAAAATTTTTCCCATTCATTTTCAATGGGAATTTTTTTTTTTTTCCCCAAATCAACAGAAAATGACTAGATATCAATAGGACGTGTCGCCCAAATGTCCCCGATTGCATTGCCTCTTATGGAAGGTGATGCCATTGACGTTCATGGACGTCCAAACTTCCCATTAATTTACAATGGCATTTCTTCATGTTTGTTCATTCTATTGATGCCAATGTACTTGGATTCCATTGACGCTTATGTAAATTGATACCATTGACGTCCATGGACGTCCAAAATTTTTCCCATTCATTTTCAATGGGAATTTTTTTTTTTCCCCAAATCAACAGAAAATGACTAGATATCATTAGGACGTGTCCCCCAAATGTCCCCGATAGGATTGCCGCTTATGGAGGGTGATGCCATTGACGTCCATGGACGTCCAAACTTCCCATTTATTTCCAATGGCATTTCTTCATGTTTGTTCATTCTATTGATGCCAATGTACTTGGATTCCATTGACGCTTATGTAAGTTGATACCATTGACGTCCATGGACGTCCAAAATTTTTCCCATTCATTTTCAATGGGATTTTTTTTTTTTCCCCAAATCAACAGAAAATGACTAGATATAATTATGACGTGTCCCCCAAATGTCCCCGATTGCATTGCCGCTTATGGAGGGTGATGCCATTGACGTTCATGGACGTCCAAACTTCCCATTAAATCCCAATGGCATTTCTTCATGTTTGTTCATTCTATTGATGCCAATGTACTTGGATTCCATTGACGCTTATGTAAGTTGATAACATTGACGTCCATGGACGTCCAAAAATTTTCCCATTCATTTTCACTGGGAATTTTTTTCCCCCCCCAAATCAACAGAAAATGACTAGATATCATTAGGACGTGTCCCCCAAATGTCCCTGATTGGATTGCCGCTTATGGAGGGTGATGCCATTGACGGCCATGGACGTCCAATTCTCCCAATCTTTTCTAATGGCTTTTATTTTGTTTAGTGCCATTGACTGGCATTATGGTCCATTCTATTGATAGACCTTAGTGGGGCTAAGATTTGTATCTCCACAGAGGAAAGACCAAGGTGTAATTTCTCCCGAAATTGCAGTTTCTAGTTATTATTATGCAATGGTTTCGCCGCGTTTTTCGGCGCGCCGCGCAGCCCGAACCATACCAGCGATCGGCACCGTTCAAGTATCGACACGACCGGAATTTTCGCGCGACGATGGGAATTTTTCAAACGACCCCGAAAATTTTTTCGTTCGCCCGTAAACGGCGATTTTCCGATTTTTTACAACTTTTTCAAAACGCTACTTGTCCTACAATTTTTGACCAAATCACATAATTTGGACATCAAAAATTCCGGGACGGTGGGGGGCATAAAGATTATATACAGAATTTGGAAAAAAATTACGGTTCTCCGGATATTTGCCAAAAACTATCCCATTCATTTCCAATGGGAATAGTTCCCATTCACTTTCAATAGTATTTCCAATGGACTTTACATTGCATTGATGCCATTGACGGCCATGCATGTCGAATCTATTGATGCCAATGTACTTGGATTCATTTGACTATATGGATGTCGATGCCATTGACGGCCATGGACGTCCAAAATTTTTCCCATTCATTTTCAATGGGGAAAAAACAAAATTTCCCCAAATCAACAGAAAATGACCAGATATTAATAGGACGTATACCCCAAAAGTCCCCAACTCCATTGACGCTTATGGGGGGTGCTGCCATTGACGTCCATGGACGTCCAAAATTTTTCCCATTCATTTTCAATGGGGAAAAAACTACATTTCCCCAAATCATCAGAAAATGACCAGTTATCAATAGTACGTCTCCCCCAAATGTTCCGAACTCCATTGACGCTTATAGGGGGTGCTGCCATTGACGTCCATGGACGTCCAAAAATTTTCCCATTCATTTTCAATGGGGAAAAAACTAAATTTCCCCAAATCAACTGAAAATGACCAGATATTAATAGGACGTGTACCCCAAATGTTCCCGATTGCATTGCTGCTTATGGAGGGTGATGCCATTGACGTCCACGGACGTCCAAACTTCCCATTCATTTCCAATGTCATTTCTTCATGTTTGTTCATTCTATTGATGCCAATGTACTTGGATTCCATTGACGCTTATGTAAGTTGATACCATTGACGTCCATGGACGTCCAAAATTTTTCCCATTCATTTTCAATGGGAATTTTTTTTTTTCCCCAAATCAACAGAAAATGACTAGATATCAATAGGACGTTTCCCCCAAATGTCCCCAATTCCATTTAGGCTTATGGAGGGTGATGCCATTGACGTTCATGGACGTCCAAACTTCCCATTCATTTCCAATGGCATTTCTTCATGTTTGTTCATTCTATTGATGCCAATGTACTTGGATTCCATTGACGCTTATGTAAGTTGATACCATTGATGTCCATGGACGTCCAAAATTTTTCCCATTCATTTTCAATGGGAATTTTTTTTTTTCCCCCAAATCAACAGAAAATGACTAGATATCGTTAGGACGTGTCCCCCAAATGTCCCCGATTGCATTGCCGCTTATGGAGGGTGATGCCATTGACGTCCATGGACGTCCAAACTTCCCATTCATTTCCAATGTCATTTCTTCATGTTTGTTCATTCTATTGATGCCAATGTACTTGGATTCCATTGACGCTTTTGTAAGTTGATACCATTGACGTCCATGGACGTCCAACATTTTTCTCATTCATTTTCAATGGGAATTTTTTTTTTCTTCCCCAAATCAACAGAAAATGACTAGATATCATTAGGCCGTGTCCCCCAAATGTCCCCGATTGCATTGCCGCTTATGGAGGGTGATGCCATTGACGTTCATGGACGTCCAAACTTCCCATTAAATCCCAATGGCATTTCTTCATGTTTGTTCATTCTATTGATGCCAATGTACTTGGATTCCATTGACGCTTATGTAAGTTGATACCATTGACGTCCATGGACGTCCAAAAATGTTCCCATTCATTTTCAATGGGAATTTTTTTTTTCCCCCAAATCAACAGAAAATGACTAGATATCAATAGGACGTGTCCCCCAAATGTCCCCGATTGCATTGCCTCTTATGGAGGGTGATGCCATTGACGTCCACGGACGTCCAAACTTCCCATTCATTTCCAATGGCATTTCTTCATGTTTGTTCATTCTATTGATGCCAATGTACTTGGTATCCATTGACGCTTATGTAAGTTGATACCATTGACGTCCATGGACGTCCAAAATTTTTCCCATTCATTTTCAATGGGAATTTTTTTTTTTCCCCAAATCAACAAATATATGACCAGATATAAATAGTACGTGTCCCCCAAACTTCTCCAATTCCATTGACACTTATGAAGGGTGCAGCCATTGACGGCCATGGACGTCCAATTCTCCCAATCTTTTCTAATGGCTTTTACTTTGTTTAGTGCCATTGACTGGCATTATGGTCCATTCTATTGATAGACCTGAGTGGGGCTAAGATTTGTATCTCCACAGAGGAAAGACCAAGGTGTAATTTCTCCCGAAATTGCAGTTTCTAGTTGTTGAAGCTACTCCATAAAACAAGTGGAAATATTATTATCTAAACATCCGAGGCGCGATTATTGCTAATTGAAAACTTTATCATTCAAAAGAAACGAGTAGTTATTTAGGTGCATCTTAATTCAGTAACAAGGAACCGAGTTAGCAAAGTTAGCAACTTTTGGCACGTAGCTTCTTGATATTTTTCTGATTCTGAAAACATCACCATGTTGCTCACATGTACCCAGTCAACATAAGTGAAAATAAAAAATTGTGCTTAGTTAGAAGATAATTGTTATTCTTACCAGCAACGGAATCTTCAAATACAGCCACGGTATCTTCAAATACAACAGAGCCTCCAAGATCGCGCCGAAAGTTAACTGACTCCAATCAATGCTGCCTTCACATGCTCTGGGAAAAATGATGCCTACTACTTGCTTATTAGTAATTATGAGTATGTCCAGTTCATGTGCTTTTGTTGTCGGAGCAGCACAACAGCAAAAAAAAACAACAACAAAAAACTGTGGGCAAAACTGTTTTAGACCTTTTAATTCAGAAGAGGATGTGTCAAAATTCAAATGTTGTTTGTAGTTAAACATTTTAGCTAACACTTAGTTACAAAATAAGAGTTTTATAAATGTTTAAACTACGTTATCATGCTGGCCTAAAATGACTTGCAAATTGATGAGAAATATTCTTTAAAAAAAAAACCAAAAAAAACTTTTATTTCTCACCATTCACAACTTGTTATACGCGGTCTGCAACTTTGAAAAATAAAAGGTCCACCCATCTTGGAAAATTGGGTCGGGCCTAGCATAATGAAATCCCAGTAGAAAATACGATTTGCGGCGGGATTCAATTTTCAACTGAAAAGTGGTATTTACAATAATTATGACACCATTTGAAGGCAGCATAACAACACTGTGTAGAGTTGAACTTTCATTGTGTGTTGTCACAACTTTACACTGACTATTACTCTGCTGTTAGAGCTTGTTTATACTCAATAGAGTTGTAAGTACTGTTAAAAATGCCAGGTTTGCATGTTGCGTGTTTTGGGTCCCCCTGGTGGTGAGTTGCAATTTTTTTGTTTTTCTGATCAGGCATATTTTGGCCACCTAACGAAAGTTAAGACCCACGTTAACAATAAAAAGAAGAGAAATAAAGCATTGTTGAGGAAGAGCAAGTTTTTGGTCTCATTAATTCGGACGGGCATAATTATAGTTCTAACCGGACTATCTGCAGTGGTATCCAACCTTCATCACATCAGCCCAGCTATATTTCACAAGTACTCTACTTAGGTTAAAATAAGTTTACTCTGAAATATTGACACTCCAGCTTTTACTGTGTATGTCAGTTCACCATTGACAGTAAGCATGGTACACCCTGAACTTGTTGTCAGCCAATTGCAGGGCACTATTAAACAAACAACCATTCACCCATACGCTCATACATACGTACAATTTGGAGTGTTCAATCTGCCTTACATGCTTGTCTTTAGGATTCCATCCATCCATTATCTTCCGCTTATTCCGGGGTCGGGTCGCGGGGGCAGCAGCTTCAGCAGGGAAGCCCAGACTTCCCTCTCCCCAGCCACTTCAGCCAGCTCCTCCGGACGGATTCCAAGGCGTTCCCAGGCCAGCCGAGCGACATAGTCTCTCCAGCGTGTCCTGGGTCGACCCCGGGGCCTCCCGCCAGTGGGACATGCCTGGAACACCTCTCCAGGGAGGCGTCCAGGAGGCATCCGAACCAGATGCCCGAGCCACCTCAACTGGCTCCTCTCAATGCGGAGGAGTAGCGGCTCGACACCAAGCCCCTCCCGGATGACCGAGCTTCTCACCCGATCTCTAAGGGAGAGCCCGGACACCCTGCGGAGGAAACTCATTTCGGCCCCTTGTATCCGTGATCTTGTTCTTTCGGTCACGACCCGCAGCTCGTGACCATAGGTGAGGGTAGGAACGTAGATCGACCGGTAAATCGAGAGCTTCGCCTGTTGGCTCAGCTCCTTCTTCACCACAACGGACCGGTGCAGAGTCCGCATCACTGCAGACGCTGCACCGATCCGCCTATCAATCTCCCGCTCCCTCCTACCCTCACTCATGAACAAGACCCCAAGATACTTGAACTCCTCCACTTGGGGCAGGATCTCATCCCCGACCCGGAGAGGGCATGCCACCCTTTTCCGGCTGAGGACCATGGTCTCGGATTTGGAGGTGCTGATCTTCATCCCAACCGCTTCACACTCAGCTGCAAACCGCCCCAGTGAGAGTTGGAGGTCACGGCTTGATGAAGCCAACAGCACCACATCGTCTGCAAAAAGCAGAGATGCAATGCTGAGGCCACCAAACCGGACACCCTCAACGCTTCGGCTGCGCCTAGAAATTCTGTCCATAAAAATTATTAACAGAATCGGTGACAAAGGGCAGCCTTGGCGGAGTCAAGGAGGAGTGTTTTTAGGATTGTGCAAGGAAACCGGAGAAGCCATAAAAAACAATACACACATGGATAACATACAAAGTATGCAAATTATAGTGTCCTCGCTTTTCAAAAGGGACTTTAGATCAGCGGTCCCCAAAGTAATTCCACAAAGGGCCGCAGTGGATGAAGAATTTCACTCCTACTGAACAAGGGGACACCTTTTCACCAGTCCGGTGTTTTAGAAGTCTCATACAGGAAGGCCGGAGCCATGACTTGAACCAACCCTTGTTCTCAGAACTATGAGGTAGGATATTATATTGAAATGATACATCAGAATTTTATCAGAGTACTTTAGTTCAATACTTGGGGTACTCTAGTATACCTCAGAAGTGGAACCGTCCCGGGATATCAACCAGATTTTTTTTAATGAATTTTTGAAATCTGGCGAAATGACAGCAAAAATGGGCAATTTTCAAAGTACTTTTATTTTGAAATGATACATCAGAATCTTATCAGAGTGCTTTAGTTCAATACTTGGGGTAGTCTAGTATACCTCAGAAGTGGAAGGGTCCCGGGATATCTACCAGATTTTTTTAAATGAATTTTTGAAACCAGGCGAAATGACAGCAAAAATGGGCAATTTTCAAAGTACTTTTATTTTGAAATAATACATCACAATTTGATCCGAGTACTTTAATTCGAGTCTTGGGGTCGTCTAGTATACCTCAGAAGTGGAACCGTCCCGGGATATCAACCAGATTTTTTAAAATGATTTTTTTAAATCAGGCGAAATGACAGCAAAAATGGGCAATTTTCAAAGTACTTTTATTTTGAAATGATACGCCAGAATTTTGTCAGAGTACTTTAGTTCAATACTTGGGATCCTCCAGTATACCTCAGAAGTGGAACAGTCCCAGGATATCAACGATTTTTTTAAATCAATTTTTTAAATCAGGTGAAATGACAGCAAAAATTGACAATTTTCAAAGTACTTTTATTTTGAAATGATACATCAGAATTTTACCAGAGTACTTTAGTTCGATACTTGGGGTAGTGTCGTATACCTCAGAAGTGGAACGATCCTGGGATATCTACCAGAATTTTTTTTAATGCATTTTTGAAATCAGGTGAAATGACAGCAAAAATAGGCAATTTTCTAAGTACTTTTATTTTGAAATGATACATCAGAATTTTATCTGAGTACTTTAGTTCGAGTCTTGGGGTAGTCTCGTATACCTCAGAAGTGGAACGGTCCTGGGATATCTACCAGAATTTTTTTTTAATGAATTTTTGAAATCAGGTGAAATGACAGCAAAAATAGGCAATTTTCTAAGTACTTTTATTTTGAAATGATACATCAGAATTTTATCAGAGTACTTTAGTTCGAGTCTTGGGGTCGTCTAGTATACCTCAGAGGTGGAACCGTCTCGGGATATCAACTAGATTTTTTAAATTAATATTTTAAATGACAGAAATAATTGGCAATTTTCTAAGTAGTATTACTCTGAATTCCTTAATTATTTTTATATCATAATACTTTAGTTTGGGTCTAGGGGTGCTCGAGTGCCTCTCTGAAGTGATCCCGTTCTTGGATGGCTTCCCATTTTTTATTTATACATATTTATTTTTTTCAATAAAGGGACTTGCGCTGTGAAGCCACCGCGTTCCATTATGAATCCAGCACGTTGCACCATTAGGAAGCCAGCGCGTTGCATTACCGTAATGCACACAATGCAAACAATGATCCAAATAAGGGGCGGCTAGCTTAACTTCGTTTTAATGAGTGGAGGGTGGCTTGACCACAGTCATAAACCTGGCTGCGTTTCAATCGCGGTTTAAATGAGCCCTTTGCTCACTTGCCCTAGCCACCGCCCCCCGGGGGAATCCCCGCCGCCATCTTAAGGACCGTTCCAATGGCGTACCGCAAGCAAAACGTCACTTCCGCTCATTAATATTCATGACATTAGTTACTGTTGCTAAGTAGGGACAAGCCACCGTTTGTCCCTAATAGGAAATGAATGGAAATCGTGTACCAAGGAGATGTTTACAGAGCTAAACCTACCAATTCTCTCCGAAAATGATGTGCCTGGTGCCAAAATGACTGGCAAAGATGTGGAAGAACATAAAAACGTTAAGTTAAACAGATGGCTCTAGTGTCGAAGGCTGAAAAAGACGAAAAAAAAACGAGCCGACCTAAGCATAGCTTTAGCTTTTTTATTGACGCGACTGACAATGACATTCTCCTGTTTCAACAAGCTATCCTTTACCATCAGCCCTGTCTTTCTTATATATCCTCTGGTTGTCCTACGTCTCTTACTGTTCTTGGGGGTAATTTAGTTAGCTTTGTGTAGCGATCGCAAATGCTACTCAGTGACAGCCAACGAACACTTTTAATTTTTTCATTGATAACACATCTTAATTCTGTAATTTATTTACACTTCCAACTTACTAAAGTTGTTTTTTATAAATATATATTTATATATAACAGAAACGGTAACAGTGGCAGTCAGATACCATTGTAATTCTTTTCAGGTCATTCATTGTCAGACAGAAGCAGTACGGCACAACGTTACGCTAAAAAAATAAGTTAAAAATATAAAAATGGCTTACCTCTTTGTCCTCTGAAAGAGCATGCCAACCCATCATAATGTTTACTGCATATGAAATGTGAATGAATTCACCGCGCTGGTGTTAAAGTCCGCGCAAGTTGATTCGGTCTTCACATTTTTTCCTCCCGAGTTTTTGGTTTCCGGAAACGTATGAAGAAAACATCCTTCATGTGTCATAATGTCTAGAGTCGTTTCTACAAGTTCCAAAAAAGCAAGGCGTGATCGGCATGTTCGTTTTTGAAAGATTACCGGAGAAAAGTAGCACAAATTACGTTGCGTCTATGTGAGGGCGGGTCTATAATGTCCCACTTCGGCTTTACTTCCGCTTTACGATGTGACGTCACGGTCTAAAAATAGCCTGCGTGCGGTACGCCATTCCCGAAACAGCGAAGTGAACTTGGTGAGATAGACACTCAGAGGGCTCAGTGATCGAGTGAAAAACAATGGTCACTATGGAGCTCCCTGCAGGCATGAAAATCTCTCACCTTTCAGCGAAATTCGCCGTTTTGAAGTCAAAAATGATGACCTACGTGAATCGTGTAGATCCGAGGAGAAAATTTTTAAGGTGGGGGGTCGGGTGTAGGCATGTGCCGGTTACCTTCACGGTTCACCATGTTATGAAAACGTTGCGGTTACAAAACCACTAAAATTTTCCGACATACAGTAGTACGTATTCGCTATTTTTCATGTCTCTAAAATGCAGCCATAAGTGGCTTGGAGCGGCAGCGCTTTCCCCTTTCAGTGACGCTATTCCAGCGAACCCAAAAACAAACGCTCCAAACACAAGACGTACTTTTCTTCAATTTATTTAGCTCTCAAATCGTGGTAACTGAAATATACAAAATGAATACATTTAAAACGTTGTACAATAGTATTTTTCCACATGTGAGTAGCTTCAACAGGTTAGCTTCATGAAAAAGTTCGCCAAAAACAAAACACACATTTTCCTTTCAAATTCAATATTCCAAATAACTAAAAACTTACAAAGACGAATTTTAGCCTATGCTTAGCTAGGAGAGCAACTTCGCTGAGGTGAATTATAGCCGCTGAGTGAGAAACAAGTTTGAAATTGTGAATTGAAATTGGGGGGGGTATGTAGCGGCAAAGATCACTTATTGCGACAGATGATCTTGCCCTAAGCACAAATTCAACTTCGCTGGACGAGGAGAGGTCTCACTAACAGTGTTTTTTTTTTTTTTTTAGATGAATGCATTTGCCAGCATATTGAATTTGTTGAGTAATGGCTTGAATTGTTTTTATATTTTGCGATATTACAAAGTTACTGCCATTTCTTGCAGCTTGCGTTGAACACTGCCAGAGCCAGCCAAATCTCCAGTGAAAAAAATAGCTCCGGTTAAGATAGCGTCAAGATTGTGTATTTAACGGTAATACACAGTAAAAGCAGTGTTGTAAGTAACGCGTTACTGAGTAATGCGTAACTGTAATCTGATTATTTTCAGTAAAGAGCAATTAACGCGTTCATTACATTTTTCTAAATCAGTCATCTGATTAAAGTTACTGTCCTTGATGCCTATGCGTTAATATTTTGTTATTGGCTCATAATGTATGTAGAATGAAGAATACTGTAGTCATGGGTGTGACAGCACATGTCACATTTTCTAATCGGAGATGGAAAAAAAACGGGTCACGTGTATTACCATGCTGCGTGAGCCTTGAGCGCTGGGAGTTTGCAGCCAAAACAACATAGCCTTGCTACCTCGCCAGGATGCAATGAAAGAGGCAGGAGATATACTACAAATGGCTGCATTTGCTCACTGGAAACACAGCCATTACTTCACATTTTTGTCCAGTAAAGATGACAAAAATATCTCTGTGCGTCGCGAACTTTGCGCTGGCTCAAAAAGACTGTCGACCGCTAAAAGCATCCAATTCAACGAGACAGCCAGTACTTTTTATACTGCTCCTGCTTAATTCTCGGTTCAAGCTCAGTTGTTGTTGAAGGTTTCGAAAGCTTAGGTTTAAAGAAATTCTAAATATCTATCTTGCCTCTTCAGCTGTAGTTTTGGCTAAGCAACGCAAACGACCGTCTCTAAGGTGCTATAGTCACATGATCTGTTTGAAAAATAATTTGTACCTCTTATGAAATAATTTGAAGGATTCTTATTCATTTCGTTCATTTTTGTTGTTTGTTTTATTGCTTTAAAACTTTTATAGACAACATTTTAATGGCTATATTTAATGGTCTTTATTTTAAAGGGGAAGTTCAGAATTTTTGACATCAGGCTTAATCTTTGAGTTAGCCGGGGTTTAATTAGTCGTTGGAGTTGATTTCAACAAATTCTGTGTAGTTTGCCAGTTATTTGTTAGTTTCAGGGCTCCGGAGTGGCTAAGCTAGGGCGAGTCAATGGTGGTTGAAATCAACTCCTTCAACTCATTAAACCCCCGCTAACTTGAATATTAAGCCTTATATAAAAAATTCAAATTCGCCTCATGTAGATGTTTCGCCAATGTAGGACATTTCGGCAGAACGCCGGAACGTATTTCCTCCACACCCTTCTCACCTTTTTAACCCCTGACCCATTTTCATGCCTATGTATCCCACAATGCATTGCAGTGGTACACGGAATATATGCCCATGCGGTGGTGATAATGAAGCTCAAATACCGTTGGCTGCTGTCTAGAAGAAGAAAATGAATGGAGGAGCCAGCACGGTGTTTGAATGTGATACCAAACTGCCTTTGGAATTGTAAAAAATTATCATTGTTGTTAATAAATTAAAAAATAAATAAATAAATAAGATTGTATGTGGCAGTTATGGCAGGATGTATGGAATCACATGAGGGCCAAAACAAACAAAAAAATAAATGAAGAAAAATAAAGAGAAAGAAATGAATAAATAAAGAGTAAAGTTACTTTTTTATTGACTTTTGTCAGTAAAGAAAAGGAAAAAACAAAAGAAATGTTCTGTCAATCAAATGGTGCTGGGAGGGACTGAAACTAAAATTCAAATAGGTTAAATGTATTTGAACATCAAATCTGTTTACAGATTATAAGGTATAGACAAATAACTAAATAAATAATGAAATGCCCAAATAATATTTGATACGAAACTAATAATTCTGATCATTCCCAAGTACCAATATATTGCGATCAAGCGCGGAATACTTCTCTGGCTTATTGTCATGAGTCGCAGTATATTTTGTGCGATGTGGAATAATGGTGCCACCAGGAGGTGGCGAGCCCTGGCCACGGCTCCCCCCAATGAATTTGTTGGCTACCCCACTGGTTACCCCACTCGCCAGTATAATGTAGATTGTAGTAGCTGCGGAACTCAAAATTTTGACTGGACTATTAAGGACAATGTACATTAACACAATATAATAGTATACAATATACAATATAACACCATCAACTAAAGTATATCAGAAAGTGTGTCTTTCTGACAATTTTTCCACTGGCCTGTTTAATACTACAACATAGTAAAAACCTGAAAGTATGGCTTTTATTTTTTGGTGTGCCACCCCAAGGTTTTAAGTGTCCCCATTTGGCCACCCATATGAAAAATTTCTGGAGGCGCCACTGATTTAAAATAGGCAGTATAGCGCTACTCCCACACCTTGTGGTTGTTCCATGATTTTCTTGCCTGTGAGTGAACGAGGGCAGGTGTGTTCCATTTACGTCTTTCGCTCCCCCTCCGCTCACTTTCCCTCCACCCTCCAAGTGGCCTCAGTGTGACGTCATCGCCAGTGAGCGAGGGCTACTCAAACCGCGATTGGAATGCAGCCAAAGGCTCCCAGGCCAATCAGGTCTGGGATGGCAGAGGGTGCTGGCAGCTGGGCGGCGTTGGCTGATTATTTGTGAATCCGGACAAGCAGGAAACCGGTGTGTAGTTACTGAACTTCAGAGGGAAAAAAATAAACATCAAAAAAATAAAATACCATCAAGTTTCTTCACTATTGATATTTATTGTGCTATCAGTTTTGTATATTTTTCTAACGAGACTTAAACCCGACTCCATCACGTTTACTTGTAGCGTTAGCCGCTAGCGTTAGCCTACCAGGCTTCTGTTTGTTTGATTTCCTGATAACCACGTGACTTCTTACGTAAGCACACTGACTGTTTTCTTAAAGGGGAATGAACATAGTCGAACAACGCAGAGTCAGAGCAGGATAAAAAGTATTTTTTCTTGTTTTATTAAATTACCGAATTTACTGACATGGTCAAAATGACGTCGGACATCGTGAAGAATTTCGGTTACGGTAAATTTTCGGTCCACCACCCGGCTGGCTGTAAGTTGTTTCAGCTAACATATGTTTGTGTATGCATAGAGTTACGTGTGAGTGATTTGCTATGAGAATTTAAAATAGCGGACTTTTGCTAGGCAAATTAGGCTAATTTAATTAATCTACTAAATTTACACATTGATCAGACTAGATGGACGTTTGAACACCATTTTTTTTGTTGTTAAAATACAGTTTCGTAAGTCGTTTTGTCTCCAGTGGGCTTGTTTCTTTTCTTTTAAAGGAACAGTAGCGACTTTCAGACTTGTAAAATTCTTGTGTAATATGACACTGGATTTACCAGTGTTATTTCCTTCGGACATTAGGAGATGTATCGAGATTTACCAGGGTTGGACACTTTCAGACTTGTGATGTGTTGGCGACTTGTCACACTCTGTGCTGGGAGGGGATTTTATAACCCAGAGATGATGTCATTTTTGGTCAGCATCGGAAACAAAATAAACCAAACATTTCCAAAGATAGACATTGGACTGTCTCTTACTCGGCTCAAGTAGGAATTTAATTTTGTGATGTTTTCAGTTTAATTTGGCAATCTTCTTATGTATTGCGACGTTTGTTTATTGCCTTTCGTCTCACTGCAAAGTAAGAGGAAATGACAATCAGCCCGCCGTGATATAAACGTTATCAGCTCCGGTATTTAATCAGCTGCTTTCAAACATGTTGCATCCCGGTGAAGACCGTGTCAGTCGGGAAATTGCTTTCAGACATTAGGGCAGCCTCTCAGCATTGATAGTAAGTACAGGGCTGACGTCACATCCGGTGAGTGTATTGTTTGTTTGTTAGCACTGCTACTAGTCGCTAGTCCTAGTGCTCCTCAGTTTGTTTTATCCCACGGACACATCGATCCTAGGCAGGTTCGGCTCTCCTAGTGCTCCTCAATTTTTTTTATACCACAATTTAACAGCGTAAACGCCTGCTCGTGGATTAAAAATACTCTACTCTCCTCTTTAGCTCTATCTTGCTAGCCTAGCTTATCCGAGCCATGGCTAGCCCTCTGCCTTCTCCCTCCCATCTTTTCTGCTCAGTGTGCTGTATGTATAGCGAGCACCCTGGCTCCTTCGTCGAGGACAGTAGTAGCTGTAGGAAGTGTAGCTTAGTCTCAGGGCTGGAGACCAGGATTTCTGAGCTAGAAGCACGGCTCTGCACTCTAGAGACGAAAGCTAATCCGAGCTTTAGCCAGGTAGTAGCAGGGCCCGCAGGTCGTGCTTAAAGTAGTAGGAATGCTAGCGCAGTTAGCCCCCCAGCGAGCCCCGTGCAGCCGGGGGAAATTAAGGACGGATTTGTGACTGTACGGGGGAAGCGTAGTGGTAAACGCACAACCTTAGTGCACCAGCAGCTTCACGTCAGCAATAGGTTTGACCCCCTCAGCGACACACCAGCTGAACCAGACACTCTCGTAATTGGAAGCTCCATAGTTAGAGACGTGAAGCACCCGGCGGTGTCTGTCAGGTGTTACCCAGGGGCCAGAGTCGGTGACATCGAAGGAAACCTCAGGCTCTTAAAGCAGAGTAGAACGAAGTTCCGCCGTATTGTGATTCATGCAGCAGTAATGACGCCCGGCGGAGACAGTCTGAGGTGCTTAAAGGGCAACTGAAGACCTTTCCGGATTTTGGTCTAATTTTACGAATATAAACTTTGGACGAGTTCGTCAAAACAACCATGACATTATCAACACGTCATTGCAAGGATAATTTGCGTTTTTTTGCACTCCGTTAAATGTCCCTTCGCAAACTCGGAAGTGTGACGTAGGCACCAGAGAAGACTATCCACAGCTAGCATAGCAGCAACAACGATGTCAGTGATATTTCCACCAAAGGTAACCATTCAGGATCGCTGTTTCGTGACGCTACCGATGGCAAAGGCTCCCAGGAAAGATGAACAACAATTAATCCCTACATGTTTGAACCTGAGGCGTCAGATGACGGCGATTTACTTGACACAGCAGATGTCGTCATAACGCCAATTGACAGCTTGACACTTCACAACGGGAGAGTGAGTGGTAAGCCTAAATCCAGCATCGGGATTTTTTTGAGAGAATGCGATTACATGGTTGTATACTTTTCCATGCTCTCCACATAGCTAAAACTGCATATTAGGTACTGGGACAGCTCCTACCTATCTAAATATGGTAAAGCTAGCCCAAATGTGGCTAAATGAATATGTTATTGATTTTTCAAAATAAATGACAAAACGATTTTATTTTCCAGGTGTTGCTGTAAACCGTCAAGTAATTACCCTTCCAAGAGTATGCCTGTGTCGTCAGGAGATCCCAGACGTGAGAGCCAAACTTGAGGAGGATGAAGCACTGACAGGGGCATGAATTACATTAAAAAAATAAAACCATAAATTGTAAACAACATTGACACATTTTGTTGACTGTTTAATGTATTCTATTGGTATATAATATATTGTAATTATATTACATTCTGAAAAAATATTCAACAGGCCACAATAATAAATGATACCAGATTTATGTTGAATCAGCATCAGCTTTCGCTGTCAGATTGTGACGCAACATAGAAAGGTAAGTTATACCAAGCACACAATAGCACACATCAAAGAACATAAATTTAGTAAGCAAAACTTAAAGGGGAACTCCGGATTTTTTGACATCAGGCTTAATCATCGAGTTAGGGGGGGGTTAATTAGTCAGTGGAGTAGATTTCAAAATATTACGTAGCGTTTGTTAGTCTTTTGTTATTTTTCAGGGCACCGGAGTGGCTATGCTAATGCAAGTCTATGTGCCCAATTAGCATACCAATAAATAAAACATATGCACGCAGGAGAATCACCGATGACGCATGCAATCAGTAGTGTTGGCTATGTTTTCAGGATAAAGTTATTAAAACTTACCATTGCATGTCTATAACTGCAGTATGAAGAGCAACATTAGTAATTCAGTTGCTTTGCAGAGAACAAGCGCCGGGCACTCAGGGCGGAAGGATATCACGTTGGTCTTTTCACCGCAGTTTTTTTTTTTTTTTTTTTGTAGCAACGACGCAACTTCCCGACACGAGTTTGCATGAACTCAATATATCGCTGCATAGTGACGATGAAAAAGCATTTCGATGCATAAGTGACCACGAAAACTTTTTACCACTTATCAACAAAGGTGTTTTAGAAAACTTTTTTCTTCGTTGACAAGATCAACTGAAAGAAAAAAACAAGGCCAGCAGGCCCAAATGGACAGCTGTCAATGAGGTAAGTGAATTGCATGCCTTATTTTGCCGCTGGACGAATATTCGTAATGGTCTCATAATAAAACTTCCTATGGTATACTCTAAACTTCATTCTACTTCATGTAAGCAGCTATATCATCTCAACTGTAATGCATTGTGAGCGTAAAAGCATGATGTCATTACCAAAAGCATAACCTTTATGGCAATTATTTACGAGAATGTGCCTAAATCATCACGGGATATGTCAAAAATGAAAAACATTAGAAAACCCTGACATAGGCAAATGTGTTGAACATAACTTCAAGTATCATTTCATGTATTACAAGTGCCGGTGATGGGCACCTTTGAGCACTTGAAGTTACGTAACTTGCGGACTATAAGTCGCTTCTTTTTCCCCTCATTTTGAATCCTGCTGCTTGTAGTCAAGTGCTGCTTATTTGTTGGGTATATTTAAAATGTATATTGCTAAATAATCTAGAGTTCTGTAACTTTTTATTATATACTGTTGATCTACAACATGATGATTTTGGAACTTTCTTGTTGAATCACCCTCTATTATGGTTTTGTTTTAGGCAACTCTGATTGGTAGCATATAGGGTTGTTCTTGAGTGGGCGTTGAAAGGCGAACATCTGGGAAGAGGCCAGCGACGTGTTCTTCCATCGTGTGTCGTCTCCTGCATCCGTGAGAAGTACCCTTCTGTCAGTGAGAACTACAATGGTTTTAGGGAAGCTGAAGATGCTATGCAATTTTTCTAAGTACGACTTACCTACATACCTTTTCATACCATTTCCTCCATACCCAGAAACTTTTTATCTTTTAAACCTTCACATTTCACAAATTATATAATATGTGTGTTTTTTTATTGTCGTTCATTCAAAAATATGTACATTGTAAAATATCTATTAAAAAAAAAAAAGGAAAATGTCTGCCTACTTATTTTTTAAAGCGACTGACATGTTGTGAAATAACTTTTTGTTTTTCTTTTGTTCTTTGTGTTTCTTTCTTTCTTCTTTCAGGCCTTTCGATGTTTACAATGTTCGGTGGAATAGTAGTTGGAGGCTTGAAATAGAACTCTGGCTCAGCAAACTTTAATGATGAATCCTGCCGTCTTTCCAGGACACGCTTCCACCAAATTCTCTCTGAATGTCTGCGTTGTTGGCTCGTAACAGCTCCGGGCAACCCATCTTTTTGTTTGCTTTGGAAACTCCAAGCTGTATTTCAAAGTGCCTAATAGAGTAAATTTGATAGAGATATGTACACGATAAGAAAGGTAGAGTGCAATTGTAATGGGACAAATGTTGACAGATTTCAATTTGGTCCATGACGTATGAGTAAGCCTACCATCAGCGTTCCTCTGTTGCTGGCGCCCGACATTTTCATTGTGGTCCATAACAGACATAAGTGTCCTTGCCTTCATGGAGTTATAGACAAAGTGGAGCCTCTTTTGGGTGTACTTCAGCATCGCACTGTGGTATACCTCCAGGTCACCTACAGATCACAATAAAAATTAGCTTGTGAGATGTCATGATATACGCCAGTGTTATAGACACAACCGCACCACGGAATAAGGCAAACCCAAGTATCAGAAAAAAATAAATAATGCAGTATTTTCATGTTCAGACAAAAAATACAGGAGACCAAAAAGATTTAATCGATCTGGTGTCCTGATGAGGCAACAACTTAGTCAAAAATTTGCTCCTGTCGATCATCATTGCGTACTTTTGTTTTAAACAAAAACTACAATTGCATTTATATTATGTATGTGTAATGGACTAGGGATGTCAATGGCAGAGGATAACATTTTCTACTGCAATAAAATTAATGTTTGGAAAATTGCTTCTAATTCAATCAGAAATCAAGTCAGCTATTAGTGTTGTAAATAGTGTAGTAGTGTGTAAAAGGTCTAGTCCTTCAGTGTTTCGGAATGTCAATCTATCTCTCATAGTTAAAGAGGCTAAACAAACAGGATGCATGTCTGGAGGTGTGACAATATATAGAAAAGATGATATATAGCGATAGTCTGTAGCCCAAAAGGTTATCGATATACTCCCACCAAAAAGTGATATATATTTAAAACACTAGAAGTGCAGGGGGATTGTGTTTTTGGCTATAAAGAAAGACTAGAAAGTCATTAGATGACCACTATACCAAACTCAGGTGGATAGGTACAATTAACATCTGAATGTTTGCAAATGCAGGACTACCTTGGCTTTGTCAAACAACAGACCACTCAAACAAGCAATCAAGCAGAGGGGTCGCTGCCTGAGTGTGAAGGGGGAGGGGGCACTCTGTATAGTTGCGAATAGCATTTGAATATTTGCAAATGCAGGACTCCCTTAGCTGCAGTTTCCTACTTACGTACGTCAGTGCCCTGAGGAATTCTGTGGCCAAGAGCTGGTGGAAATGATCCTGATTGAAGTCCACCCATGTGACTGAGATGGAGAGGAGATCAACCTTCAGCTGTGTTGGGACTTTGAGCTGTTTTTTCTATCTTCCTAATTTTGTCAAAAAGCGCACAATTCAATCACATTAGACAACCATACTGAGCAGTTAACAAACACTAAAACATAATTATCAGGACATAAAGCTATAGAGATTTGTAGCGTAAAATAGAGGAAGTAAGTAAGTAGAGAGTAAATGAGAGGTGGTGTCGTAACTTTGCACCTCAATTCACATACAGGAATATGTAAAAATGTCGTCTGCTTGATTTTCTGACAAAGCCAAGGTAGCCCTGCATTTGCAAATATTTAAGATGCTTGCTAGTGTGAATGCGAATGCCAAATGAGGACCTCAATGCTCAAAAAAATATTCTGATTAGAGTTAGATGACCCTTCTCTGGAAACAACAGGGATTTGTATCAACTGATCCACCTTTGCCCTGGCCAGTGTTCAAAAGGTGTCACTGTTTAAAAATATAAAATAAAGAAAATCTTTTATTAGATGAGTGTCTATGTTTGCTCAGTGGCTGCCATTGACGGCGCTAGACATGCAATTCATTTTGAGTGGACTGGACATTGAGCACAGTCAATGGCACTGAAACCAGAGCATGTCATTTACAGGTCATTTCTTGTTCATTTTAGGGCATTTTACAGGTTACTTCCTGTTGCATTGGAGTTGCTTCCTAACTGTTTGGGGACATTTTTGAGTGGTCAGTAAGCCTAAATCAACAGGAAGTGACCCGTTAAAAGGAAGTTGTCGAAAATAAACTGGAAATGATGTGAAATGCCCCAAATCGAGCTCATTTAGAGCCATATACATTTACACATTACATATATATTTGATACACTGCAAATGGGTTTATCAAATAATTGTTCTCCCCACTGTACGTCCAATCCGTTTGAAGTGGAAAGTTGGCTGACAGCGAATAACTATCCACTGCCATCCCTCCCTCTTCGAACTAATTGGATCTCTAGTAGAGGTCCAATCAATTTCTCTGTTTATTTATTTTTTTGTTGAATATCCTAGAAGCATTTCCTGACCGATTTATCGACAATTGTTGTATTGTTTGTGAGATCATCTTTATCATAAGTCTTGTATCGCAAATCGTATCGTATCGTGAGGCACCCAGAGGTTCCCAACCCTAATATCGTGTGGCAATTATTACTAGATGATCACTTACTCGTGATGATTGTTGAATTGTCCTCGGCTGGCCTGATGTTGATGTGGTATCCTTCACTGGCGTGGACTGTAGTACAGCAGATCTTACCTATATTTCATTACCACAAAAGAAAGTATAAACAAATGCTTGGCTTAGTAAGGCCTATCATACAAAAGAGAGAGCTGCTCGCTTTGTTTTTTTTTCATGTCATTTCAGGCATTTACATTAATATTTACAAATACAGTTCTGCTTTTACGCAAACGACAAAATTTTAAATAAATGCCTGAATGGGAATGGGACGAAGAAAACTACTTACTATAGGTAGGGTGACAATATTTAGATTTCCAAAAAAAGGGGAAACTCGACCCGGCCTCGAATAACTTAAATTATAATATTTATACACTAATTATACTATAATATAGGATGATTCAAAAAGAATGTGCCAAAATCCTCATGTGATAGAGCGCAAGTATATAGGTTACAGAAGTCTAGCTTGGACACATTTTCAATTCACCCAACAAATAAGCAACACTGGACTATAAGCAGCAGGATTTAAAATGAGGGAAAAACATAGCGGATTATAGTCCGCAAATTACGCAACTTCAAGTTTTTAAATCAAGTGTTCAAAGGAGCCACTTGTAATTCAAGAAATAATACTTGAAGTTATGTTCAACACATTTGCGTATGTCCGAGTTTTATAAAGAGAAAGTTCAACGCAGACAGAAAAAGCAGCAGCATCTACATGAATTTAGAAAACCTCTCGGGACGCGCGAGGACATGACAGAGGAAAAGATCACCCTACGAAGTTACGAACGGCACAACATAAACCAATTACGAACCATTTGTAAACCGAACCCAACCCAAATTGGAATAATTTACTGCATTTGGGATGGTTATATGAAAGTTGATCGTTGTTTCCTATTTAAAAACACGAACCATAAATATGCCCGATGTTTGTTACAAGTAGCTCGCTTTTGGCGTGCATGTACACCAACACCTAGTAGAAGTGTATATGCGATATATTTCCATGCATGATTTTTTTTTTTTTTACCTGTTTATCAGAAGATCTTGAAGCTGTTTGGGCAGTCGAAGGCACAGCATTTGATTTCAGGAGAGAATAGCCACAAAATGTTTTCCTGATGTCGGTTGTTGCGAAATGCTTGCTGCAAATTCGCCATTTTAGTCCTTTTTCCACCGGTGTGTGAATGTCATATCCAGCAGAGAGCAACCAAAGTTTATATAGTTCCTCGTTCTTCACAGGGAAGCGGTGGACACTTTATTTTGTCCATTTCTTCTGTATGTTTCCACAAGTTCTAAAAAGCACATTTCACCATGCTGACGTCCTTTCGTGCAGACTGACGTGAAGACAAGTGGCCGTAACACTGCTCTCTAGTGGAGTGCCATTACGCATATGAAACAATAGTCCCGCAGAATTGAATAAATTACGGCAGTGTGGTGCGACATTTTTTTTGGCTGCAGGGGATTTTTGTACATTGAGCTGCGTTTTCAATTTATTTGACTGTGTTAGATCTGTGAATCTCGCTTTTTATTAGCATGCTAATTGGGCACATTGACTTGCATTAGCATAGCCACTCCGGAGCCCTGAAAATAATAAATGACTAACAAACGCTACGTAATATTTTGAAATCTACTCCACTGACTAATTAACCCCCCCCAACTCGATGATTAAGCCTGATGTCAAAAAATCCGGAGTTCCCCTTTAAGTTAGTAAGCAATACAAAGTTAGGATAGCAACGGACTAGCGTAACATTGAAAAATGATCATGGCAGTGGGAAATATGTATTTACTCTTTTCTGTAGCATTAAGTGTTCTCTATACAAAGATAAATCATTATTAAAATATGAAGGTAACTAGATTTTTCTTTTAAAAAATGTGTACCGTATAAATGACTTGTTTATGATTTCATGTCATCAAAATTTGCTACATTTATTTCTCCTAAGTCATCGTCATCTGATGTCGCTAGACTGAAGACATTCAGCATCTGGCAGGCCTCATAGGATCTCTTCAGTCGTCATCGCTGGACACCGCATCAGTTGGGTCATCATATGACTCGACCCACTCTCTCTTGAGTTTGGGAAACTGGGTGGCGACTGACTTGCAACGCTTTTTTCATCGTGTTGAGGGTTTCCGTCGCTTAATTTTTTATGTTTGGCTTCCTGGTGGAGAAAAAAAAAAAAAATAACAGCAGCATGAAAATATTGGATGAATCCTAATTTTAATTTAATAATAATTTATTGGTGATCAAATAATAATGCCCCAGTCAAAGCAGCATCTATTTGATGCTACTGTTCCCTCTTTAAATAGGCAAACCTTGTTGTCGATATTGTAGTACAATAGTTATTGTTTTGTTGGGATGTATTTGATACATTAGGGCCTGGCGGATAGTTTTATATATATAGGCTTTATATTTACCCTGTGACAGGCCAAAAAACAACGAGCCAAGGACCTATTTGGTGCTGGGGACATTTAAATTTACATAATACTTATTGATATAGTAATAAAATCACATGAGTAGACCTGTCAGCAAACCTATCTACTGATGACAGGGCAACAGCAACAACAAAAAATGTCACACTTCAACAAACAGGCAGTAGGAGTCCCCCTCGTTTATCAACAGAAGTGCATTAAATTTTAGAATCATAAAAGCCATTAAGGGTCTCTACTTACGTCTTTGCAAAACCAAGGTTGCATTGTTGTAGGTTTTCAACAATGCAACGTCATCGCTGAAATGATGAAAACAATGAACCGATTGGGGACCTGTATGCATGCTCACAAAAACGGTCCAAACATTTGCAGGAGAAGTTTTTTTGGCCCACTCATAGAGTCTCGAGTCTTCCTGTGAGCAATTCATTGCTACACATCGAGATGGCATGACGAATTTCGCGAGTAAAACCCAGAAAATGCGAGGATAGCGTGGTGCTATATTTCCGTGTTCAGAGTGGTGGCGAGGCTTCCTGGAAGTTACGTCATCAGGTAGCGGTCGGCAGGGCGGCGTGTCCCTTGTTGCTATGGTGTTGCTATGGCCATAACTCAAAAACTACGCGGTCAATTATTATTATTATTTTTTAATGTGACTTTTTGAGACAGCGAATGATACATTTAATACAATTCAACTGAGTAAAACACTCAAGAGCGAAATCCGAAAAGCTCTTCAGTTGCCCTTTAAATTAAACATAGCCTCGGTGTGTAAACTTGCTAAGTCGATGGCGGACACCGTAGCTTTCTCTGGTCCTCTGCCTAATTTGGTCAATGATGAGATGTACTCTAGGTTCTCATCATTTAACCGCTGGTTGTCTAGATGGTTCCCAGAAAACGGCATAGTCATTATTGATAACTGGCATGCGTTCTGGGGGAAGCCCGGCCTCGTTCGCAGAGACGGCATTCATCCGACTTGGGACGGTGCTGCTCTCTTAACTCGAAACATGGCCGCCAAACTTAGTCTCCCAAAGTGACACTCCAGAGTGGTGGGCTGGGCGCAGTGTTGTAGTGTAAAACACAACTCTGTTAGCAGTGATCACTCGCCTCTTTCCGAGCTGTCACAAATCCAACATTCAGGACAGAAGATAGAGACTGTGTCCATGCCTCGTATAGTGAACAGTAGAAAACATAGTACTATAGGAACGAGACCAAAGAATTTAATACATATAACCCCTGATAGAAGTGAAAATAAAATAACTCTTAATATATAAAATGCGGATTATTAAACATCAGGTCAATCTCGCCCAAATCTCTGTTAGTTAATGACTTAATTGGGGATTATAATATTCATATTTTGGCCCTGACTCAAACTTGGCTTCAGCAGGATGACTTTGTTAGACTTAATGAAGCCACACCCCCAAGTCACGTGAATTTTCACACAGCTAGAAGCACGGGCCGCGGAGGGGGGGTGGCAGTAATATCACACTCTTGTCTAGGTATGAGCCCAAAAAGTAAAGATAATTACATTTATAACGCCTTTGAAAGTCTAGTGCTATCAATTATAGATGCTAACTGGAAGAACCAAAAACCAGTTCTTTTCATAGTGGTTTACCGTCCCTCTGGTCCCTACTCACAGTTTTTTGTTAGATTTCTCTGACTTTTTATCCAGTATTTTGCTAAGATGGGATAGAATTATAATTGTAGGGGATTTTAATATACATGTTGATGATGACGGTGACTCTCTTGGTAAGGCTTTTAATGACCTACTAGATGGGACTGGCTTCATTCAAAATGTAACTAAACCAACTCATAGTCACAAGCACACCCTGGACCTGATTTTAACCTACGGTACGGAGATTAGCGATCTTAGTGTCCATCCCCACAACCCCGTACTGTCTGATCATTTTCTAATTACCTTTCAGTTTGTGCTTCAAGATAATCCATCACTAGTGACTAGAACTCAGATGAAAAGGACATTATGTGATCGCTCTGTTTCAGAGTATAAACAGATAATCCAGCCAATATTTGCCTCCATGTCATCTGAAGGAATAACGTCCGGCCCTGCTGTTAATGACGAGTTTGTTGATAGTGTTTACTCTACGTACTACTCTCGATGTTGTCGCTCCCCCCAAATTAAAGTTTGTCAAGCCGAGACGAGCCTCTCCTGGGTATAATGCTGAAACACGCTCTCTTAAACAATCGACACTTAAATTAGAAAGACTTTGGCGTCGTTCCAACACAGAGTACAGTCTCTCTGCCTGGAAACACAGTTTAGTGACCTATAAACAGGCCTTGCGTACGACTAACACCAGATATTACTCATCCTTAATTGATGAAAAAAAAAAAATAATCCTAGGTTTCTGTTCAGCACTGTAGCAAGGCTGACAAACAGTCACAGCTCAATAGAACCTTATATCCCAACCACCCTTAGCTGTGATGACTTCCTAAATTTTTTTAACAATAAAATCACAACTATTAGAAATAAATGAATTACTTCCAACTATTAGGTCTGATAAAGTGCAGACTAAAAATTCAGAATTTCCTATAAACCCCTCCTATAAACACCCTTTACCACTCCAAACCATCAACGTGCCTCCTAGACCCGATCCCAACCAAACTTTTTAAAGAGACCCTGCCTCTACTATTGATATTATCTTAAATATAATAAATACCTCATTAGTTACTGGCCACGTGCCACAGTCCTTTAAATATGCAGTTATTAAACCGCTTTTGAAAAAACCTACTCTTGATCCTGATATTTTGGCCAATTATAGACCTATCTCTAATTTACCATTTCTCTCCAAAGTCCTTGAAAGAGTGGTAATTAAACAGCTCTGTCCGCACCTACAGGACAATAGTTTATTTGAACATTTCCAGTTTGGCTTTCGAGCTCATCATAGCACTGAAACTGCATTAGTCAAAGTAACTAATGACTTGTTACTAGCCGCTGACGTTGGATTAGTCTAGATCCTGGTTCTGTTGGACCTGAGTGCAGCCTTTGACACAATCGACCATAATATCTTATTGCATAGACTAGAATGTGACATAGGCATTAGAGGAGCAGCCCTCTGCTGGCTTAAATCATATTTATCTAATAGGTACCAGTTTGTCAATGTAAACCAGCAATCATCACCGTACTCTAGAGTTAATTATGGTGTGCCGCAAGGATCGGTCCTCGGGCCCATCTTGTTTATTCTGTATATGCTTCCTCTAGGTAATATCATCAGAAAACATGGCATTAACTTTCATTGTTACGCTGACGACACACAACTGTATTTATCAATTAAACCTGAGCAGATCAGGCAAGTGGACAAACTAAGCACCAGCGTCCGAGATATAAATACCTGGATGAGCACTAACTATCTTCTACTTAACCCTGAAAAGACAGAAGTCCTTATAATAGGCCCGAAAAGTGTGAGAGACTCTTTAGCTACCCAGATAGTCACTCTGGACAATGTAAGTGTAGCCTCCAGCACCACAGTTAAAAACCTAGGAGTTTTATTCGACCCTGACTTATCGTTTAAAGCTCACATTAAAGAAACCTGCAGAACGGCCTTCTTTCACCTGCGCAACATAGCCAAAATTAGAAATATTTTATCTAAAAGCGATGCAGAAAACTTAATTCACGCGTTCGTTACATCGAGAATGGATAACTGTAACTCCCTACTTGCAGCTTGTCCTAAAAGTTCTCTAAAAGGTCTTCAGCTTGTCCAAAACGCAGCAGCAAGACTTTTAACAGGAACTAATGAAAGAGAGCACATCACCCCTGTGCTCCAGGCCCTTCACTGGCTTCTAGTCGAGTTTAGAATTATTCTATTTTCCAATGTTAATATCTAGTTGTCTAGTCTCTTCATCACTAGTCACCCGGTGTCCCCTTTCCCTCCTCCCCTCTGGGGAGGGGCTATTTTTCAGCTTTCAGCTGCAGCCTCCTGACTGTCCGGACCCCTGGCTGGATGGACGGACGTCCTCGTTGCTACCCCCGTCTCATCTGGCTAGATGGACCTCTTCTTGTTCCTTTACTCCACTGCATCTTTACGGACTGTAACTTCGCCTGCTAATTCCCATTAGCAGTCCTGGGGCTTCCTGTCGATCCGTCCTGGGAGTGGATCTCTCCTGACTGTGGTACTTCCCAAGGTTTCTCATTTTCTCCCAAAGACTCTGGAGTTTTTGGAGTTTTTCCTTGCCGACATGGAGGGTCTAAGGATGGGGGATACCCAGGACTTGAACTTATTTATTCATCTTTTTTGCTTCACTTGCTGTTTCTGATTGTGTATCATATTGCCTCTGCAAAGCCCTTTGAGACAACCTTGTTGTGATCCAGGGCTATACAAATAAAATTGAATTGAATTAAGTACAGTATCTTATTTTTTTACTTCATTTTATTAATATGACACAGTGGCGTACACTGACGTGCACAGAAAATTTCTTCTTTACCACAACGGACTGGAGTCTGCTTCACTGCAGATGCTGCACCGATCTGTCTGTCAATCTCCCGCTCCCTCCTACCCTTATATGTGAACAAGACCCAACATACTTCAACTTGGAGCAGGATTTCATCCCCGACCCAGAGAGGTTATGCCATCCTTTTCCGACTGAGGACCATAGTCTCGGATTTGTAGGTGTTGATTTTCATCCCAACTGCTTCACACTTGGCTGTGAACCGCTCCAATGAGAGTTCGAGATCATGTCTTGATGAAGTCATCAGCATCAAATCATCTGCAAAAAGCAGAGATGCAATGCTGAGTTCACCAAACCGGAAACCCTCAACGTTTCGGCTGCACCTAGAAATTCTGTCCATAAAAGTTATGAACAGAATCGGTGACAATGGGCAACCTTGGGGGAGTCCAACCCTCACTGGGAACGGATTCGACTTACTGTCAGCAATGCAGACCAAAATCTGACACTGGTTGTTGAGGGACCGAACAGCCGTTACTCCTGAAGCACCCCCAGCAGGACTCCCCGAGGGGCACGGTCGAATGCCTTCACCAAATCTGCAAAACACATGTAGACTGGTTGGGCGAACTTCCATGCAACCTGAAGGAGTGAGGGTGTAGAGCTGGTCCACTGTTCCACTGCCGGGACGAAAACCTTACTGCTTCTCCTTAGTCTAAGATTCGACTTCTCGACTGACCTTCCTCTCCAGCATCCCTGAATAGACTTTACCGTGGAGGCTGAGGAGTGTGATCCCTCTGTAATTGGAACACACACTCCAGTCCCCCCCTTTTGAAAGAGTGGGACTACCACCCGGTCTGCCAATCCAGAGGCACTGTCACCACGCAATGTTGTAGAGTCGTGTCAACAGTGCAGCACTCTCAAGAAGTGGAGTCGCTGCTGGGCCTTTCCTACCACTGCTCTGGTGTTGGTAGACCAGGAGAGGTCATTAGAAATGTGCTCCCCCAGGCGCTTGAACGTATTAACTCTCTCTACTGTGCTGTGCCTTTCTTCCTGAAGTCCTGTATGACTTCCTTGGTTTTTGTGGTTTTCAAAATGAGATTGTTTGTCCGAACACCACACTGCCAGTTTCTCAACCTCCTCTCTGTACGCCGTATCATCCTCTCCAGAGATAAGGCAGACCAAGGTGGTGTCGTCGGCGAACTTAACGATTTTATTGGAGAGGTGGGTCGGTGAGCAGTCAGAGGTGTAGAGAGTGAAAAGCAGAGGACTCAGTACACATCCTTGGGGGGACTCTGTGTTCAGTGTTAGAGTGGAAGAGACGTGGTGGCCGAGGTTCACAAGCTGTGGGTGGTTTGAGAGAAAGTCCATGATCCAGTGGCAGATGGCAGAACAGAGCCCCAGGTGAGAGAGTTTCTCCATTAGAATTCCCAGATTAATGGCATTGAAAGCTGAGCTGAAGTCCAGAAAGAGCATTCTGACATAGCTCCCTTTGTGTTCAAAGTAGGTCAACGTGTTGTAGAGTGCAATGTTTTATTTTTGGGCACCCCTGCTCTACAGTTTGTTATTTGCTGTAGTCCCTGCCACATCCTCCTCGGCTCGTTGTCAGCGAAGTATTTCTCAATCATCCTTTTGTAGGCGGCCTTGGCAGCCCTAATGCCTTTCTTCAGGTCTGCCCTGGCAGTGCTGTAAATTGCCTTATTTTCTGACCTGAAAGCGGTGTTGCGGTGCCTGAGAAGAGTACGGACTTCGCTGGACATCCATGGTTTTTGCTTCGGAAAGACCGAAGAATTTTTTTGTTTACTGCAACATTGTCCATAGAGTTTTTAATGTAAGAAAGTACAGTATCAGTGTGCTCTTGGAGGTCAGATGTTCAAATACCTCCCAGCAAGTCCGGTGAAAACAGTCCTGCAACTTAGAGAGAGCTCCCTGAGGCCATGTTTGTATTTCCCTTGTAATGGGCTTTGTTTTCCTCCAGAGGGGCCTGTATGAGGGGGTTAGGGCCAGACAGAGATGGTCGGATCCACCCAGGTGGGAGAGGAGGGTAGCTCTCTATGCATGTTTGATGTTACTGTAAACATGATCCAGTGTTTTCTCCCCTCTTGTTGCACAGACCACGTATTGGATGAATACGTGGACTAGCTTGGACACATGTGTTGAACATCATTTCAAGTTTTACACAATGATTAATTATTATTTATTTCTCCCCTCTTGTTGCACAGTCCACGTATACGTACTACGCTCTCTTGTTGCACAGTCCACGTATTAATTCAAAATCATACCTCTGTAGCTTCATGATGAGGCACTGAATTCTCGGTGACATGTCACTCAAGTTGTTTTTTATGATGGACACTAGTGGACGATGATCTGTTTCAACTGTGAAGATAGGCAGGCCATAAACATAACAGTGAAAAATGCTCAATCCATTGAAAAATTCTCAATCAATAGGCCAACCCAAGGCATTCCTTTAAATTTGCGTATATTTCACCTCTGTTTTTGTCATGGACCGAGATGCATATGCAACTGGATTCCAGTATTCACCGTCTGCTTGCAACAAAACAGCCCCTAGCCTATCTTTTGACGCATCAGTTTAAATCTTGAGTCTTTTGGTCGGCTCATAATACGTTAACACAGGCGCAGTTGTGAGTGATGTTTTTAAGATGTTCCATTCTCTCTCGTGCCTGTTTGTCCACTTGAAGTCTGTCGAATCTTGAAGCAGCTCTCCCATAGCAGATGTTCTTACTGATAGATTTGGTATGAACTTTCCAATAAAGGTGATCATACCCATTATTCTGAGTAAACCTTTTTTACCTGTAGGGTGTGGCATGCTTAAAATGGCCCTGATCTTTCTCTCATCTGGCTCAATGCCTTTCCCAGAAAGCTTGTCTCCAAGAAATGTTATTTCTTGAACAACAAATTGGCATTTGGGACGATTCAATTTTAGTCCATTTTCACGTACCCTTTGGAGTACTTTTGCAAGTCTTTCATTATGCTAAGGTAGAGTGGAGCCCCAGATGATCTCATCATCTACATAAAACGAACTCCCTCAAGTCCTTCCAGCATATTTTCCATAGCACGATGAAATATCTCAGAAGCTGAAATTATTCCAAACGGCATTCTTGAAAACCTGCACCTTCCAAAAAGGGTGTTAAAAGTACAATACCTGGAACTTTCTTCATCAAGCTTCATTTGCCAGAATCCTTGAGCAACATCCAGCTTTCAGAAGTATTTGGCTCCAGCCATCTCACTTGCAATCTCCTCATATTTCGGAATTTTGTAATGCTCCCGTTTAATGTTTTGGTTTAAGTCACCATGGTCCATGCATATTCTTAGTTCCTTGTTGTTGTTCTTCTTGTCTACATACCACCGAGTTGACCCACTCTGTTCAATTCAATTTTATTTGTATAGCCCTATATCACAACAACGTTGTCTCAAAGGGCTTTGCAGAGGCAATATGATACACAATCAGAAACAGCAAATGAAGTAAATAAAGATGAAATAAATAAAGTTCAAGTCCTGGGCATCCCCCATCCTTGGACCCTCCATGTCGGCAAGGCAAAACTCCAAAAACTCCAGAAACTCGTTCGGAGAAATGAGAATCCTTGGGGAGTACCACAGTCAGGAGAGATCCACTCCCAGGATGGATAGACAGGATGCACCAGGACTGCTAATGGGAATTATCAGACAAAGTTACAGTTTTTAAAGAAAAATACAAGTAGTAGGTAGAGTGAGAAAAAGGAGATAGGACTCAGTGGCTGTATTTCCCCCACCATTATAGCTTCTAGTGCACCTTAAGTCCAACTTCAACTAGCCTGACCAGAAGCTTTTTCGAAAAGGAACGTTTTTAGTCTAATCTTAAATGTACAGACTGTCTCGGCTTCTTTAATACTAGCTGGAAGCTGATTCCATAAAACAGGAGCTTGGTGGCTAAAGGCTCTAGCTCTGACTGTACTTTTAGAAACCCTGGGAACTACCAGTAGACCTGCATTCTGAGAGCGGAGTGTTCTGTTAGTGCAGTATTGAACCAGAGCATCGGTGAGATGAGATGGCCATAACCCATTAATGGTCTTAAATGTAAGAAGAAGGATTTTAATTTTAATTCTAAACTCGACTGGAAGCCAGTGAAGGACCTGGAGCACAGGGGTGATGTGCTCTCTTCTATTAGTTCCTGTTAAAAGTCTTGCTGCTGCGTTTTGGACTAGCTGAAGACCTTTTAGAGAACTTTTAGGACAAGCTGCAAGTAGGGAGTTACAGTAATCTAGATGTAACGAACGCGTGAATTAATTTTTCTGCATCGTTTTTAGATAAAATATTTCTAATTTTGGCTATATTGTGCAGATGAAAAAAGGCCGTTCTGCAGGTCTGTTTAATATGAGCTTTAAACGAGAAGTTTGGGTCAAATAGAACTCCTAGGTTTTTAACTGTGGTGCTGGAGGCTACACTTACACTGTCCAGAGTGACTATCTGGGCAGTTAAAGAGTCTCTCACACTTTTTCGGCATATTATAAGGTTTACTGTCTTTTCAGGGTTAAGTAGAAGATAGTCAGTGCTCATCCAGGTATTTATATCTCGGACGCAGGTGCTTAGTTTAACCACTTGCCTGATCTGCTCAGGTGTAATTGATGAATACAGTTTTGTGTCGTCAGCGTAACAATGAAAGTTAAAGCTATGTTTTGTGATGATCTTACCTAGAGGAAGCATATACAGCGTAAACAAGATGGGCCCGAGGACCGACCCTTGCGGCACACCATAACTAACTCTAGAGTACGTTGATGATTGCTGGTTGAGGTGAGCAGAAGAGCAATTTTCCTGGCGTCGGATGCAGATTCCAATCCCAAAGCGGCAAGATACAGCTGAAACTGTTGCTTGAAGGACCGCCAGTTGCCATCCATGTTACCCACGAGCTTCAAACCTTCTGGGGGCCGTAACGTCTCCATATTGCACAAAAACCGTCGAATGAGCCAAAATGTTCACTCCTGGTACCATGTGTTGTTCATTATAAATGACACAAAGTCGATTAATGAACGAAAGAGCTGGTGCTCTGTTATTTATTGGTCACAAATTCGCTAGGCCTGTTTTTCTTTTGTCCCAGCCATACTGGAAGTATCTCTAATTTTCCTCTAGTCAACACTCAACACAAATGCAAACACATGGCGCCCTCTGCTGCTAATAATAATCATAATAACAACCATTATTTCACATATTTGGACAACTGTCATATGCTATCGTTTAGCCACAACAGTGTCCCACACATAACACGTCACCTTTGCTCATTAATATCCATGACGTTAGCAACTTTTTCTAGAGGGGGTTAAACTCGCCTTTGTCCCTCATGCTAGATGTACTGTATGTAAATAGTGTACGAACAAGATGTTTACTGAGGTATACCTACCAATTCCGTCCGAAAATGATGTCCCTGGTGCCAAATTCACTGGTAAAAATGCGGAAGAACATAGAAATGCTTAGTCAAAGAGATGGTTTGAATGTCGAGGGCTGAAAGTGGGAAAAGAGCCGACCTGATCCAGGGGTAGCTTTTTTATCGACACCTTTTTCTTGTATGCGTTGCCTTACGCCACTTACAATTACATTCTCCTGTTTCAACAAACTATCTTTTACCACCATATGCGCCATCTTACTTATATATTATATCCTCTAGTTGTCTTACGTCTCTGACCATTCTCGGGGGTAATTTATATTGCTAGTTTTGTGTAGCAATTGCAAATGCTACTCAGTGACATCCAACGAACACTTTAAATTTTTTCCATAAATAACAAACCTTTCGTTTGTTCGTTTTCCATGCCGCTTTTCCTCACGAGGGGCTTGGAGGTGCTGGAGCCTATCCCAGCTAACTATGGGCAGAAGGCAGGGTACACCCTGAACTGGTTGCCAGCCAGTCGCAGGGCACAATGAGTCTTACAACCATTCACGCACACACTCATACCTACGGATAATTTACAGCAGGGTTCACTAAATCCGGACCTCGGTGCCACTTTTCCTGTCGTGTTTTCCACGTGTTTCATCCCTAACACGCCTGAATCAAATGATTATGTCATCAGCAACCTCTCCAGAAGCCTGATAATGATCCTGATTATTTTGATTCAGGTGTATTGGAGGAGGGAGACATGGAAAACACGACAGGAAAAGTGGCACCGAGGAACCCTGATATAGAGCATGGGTGTCCAAACCTGTCCGCAAGGGCCGCTGTGGGTCTTGGTTTTTGTTCCTACCAATCGAGCACAGACAGTTTACCCAATGAGGTTTGTGCCAAAACAAGCACCACCTGACTGCAATCAACTGATTACGCTTGTGAGACACCAGATTGGTGAAACGATGTCATCTTGTTTTGTAGGAATGAAATCCAGCATCCACTGCGGCTCTATGTGGAATAGTTTGGACACTACTGATTTAGAGTGTTCAATCAGCCTACCATGCATGTTTTTCGGAGGTGGGAGGAAACCGGAGTTCCTGGAGGAAACCCAAGCAGGCACGGGGAGAAAATGCAAACTCTACACAGGAAGACCAGAGCCCGGGATTGAACCCTTGATCTCAGAACTGTGAGGTGGATGTGTTCACCACTCTGCCACCGTGCCGCCATAATGAATTAGATTCTATTAATTTATTTACACTTCCTCTTTACCAAGGTTGTTTCTTTACAACAGGAAAGGCAAAGCTGACAAACTTACTTACTACAAAAAGACCAAGGCCAAACATGGCTAATTTATTTAAATATCTGTATTTTAGAAAAATAGGCCTACATGACTTTCGTAATGTATAAATAACATTTTAAAAATTTTCCGGTCATTCATTGTCAGACAGAAGCAGCACGGCAAAACGCCACACAAAAAAAAAAAAAAGTAAAAATATCAAAATGGAGTGGGTTACCTCTTCGGGGCAGGCTGTAGCAGGCAATGGATCAGCCCCGACAAAATGTTTACTGCTTATGAAGGTGATTGGCTTCACCTTGCTGGCATTAAACTGGTCTTTTGGACGTCCGCCCAAGTTGATCCATTGTTCACATTTTTTCCCTCTGAGTGTTTGGCTTTGGAAACGTATGAAGAAAACATCCTTTATATGTGGACGGTCATGATGTCTAGAATCGTTTCTACAAGTACCATAGTAGCAGTGTTTACTCAGCATGTTCTTTTTGAAAGTTTACTGGCAGAAAACAAGCAGTACTAGCATGGGTTGTATTTAGGAATGGGTATTGACAGGAATTTTACGATTCCAATTCCATTATCGATATTGCTTCACGATTCGATTCTTTATCGATTCTCTTATTGGTTCTAATTTTGGGAAAAAGAAGAGCAAACATTTTCATTTGCATCTTGTTTGTTTAATCAGAAGTCACAACCTTACAAACTCACAACGAGGTAAAAAGAGGCCCAAAGCCTCAATGTTAACTGTGGCAATATGTAACTGTGGCAAATAGACAATGTGTAACATTTTACTCAAATCTTTTTCTTAATAGAAATAATCATCTTTTTAAAAGGACATATGAGCTGATAAAACTAAATAAATGATAATAAAAAAAGATAAATACTGTCAAAAACAACAGAACAGTGAGTAGTACAAATGTGCAAAATTACAAAACCTGGTTACCTAGTTTGTGGTCAATTGGTGCTACGATGCTGATTATGAGGTTGATTAGTCGAACCTGTGTCAACCAAATCAGGGTTACTGCGCGTTCACATAAAAGGGGGCGGAGACCAGAGTCAAACACGACTTGTGACGATGGCACGGGCACTTTACTTCACGGATGAGTAATGCGCGATAATCATTCAATTCAATTTTATTTGTATAGCCCTGGATCACAACAAGGCTGTCTCAAAGGGCTTTGCAGAGGCAAAATGATACACAATCAGAAACAGCAAGTGAAGCAACAAAGATAAATAAATAAAGTTCAAGTCCTGGATATCCCCCATCCTTAGACCCTCAATGTCGGCAAGGAAAAACTCCAGAGTCTTTGGGAGAAAATGAGAAACCTTGGGGAGTACCACAGTCAGGAGAGATCCACTCCCAGGACGGATAGACAGGAAGCCCCAGGACTGCTAATGGGAATTATCAGGCGAAGTTACAGTCTGTAAAGATGCAGTGGAGTAAAGGAACAAGAAGAGGTCCATCTAGCCAGATGAGACGGGGGTAGCAAAGAGGACGTCCATCCAGCAAGGGATCCGGACAGTCAGGAGGCAGCAGCTGAAAAATAGCCCCTCCCCAGATGGGAGGGGGGAAAGGGTACACCGGGTGACTAGTGATGAAGAGACTAGACAACTAGATATTAACATTGGAAAATAGAAATAAAGTAAGACAAGTGGTAGGTAGAGTGAGAAAAAGGAGATAGAACTCAGTGGCAGTGCAGCTTAGACTAAACTGTGAGTCTACTCCGACTTCAACTAGCCTGATCATAAGCTTTGTCGAATAGGAACGTTTTTAATCTAATCTTAAATGTGCAGACTGTCTCGGCTCCTTTAATATTAGCTGGAAGCTGATTCCATAAAACAGGGGCTTGATGGCTAAAGGCTCTAGCTCCGACAGTACTTTTAGAAACCCTGGTAGACCTGGGAGACAAGTAGACCTGCATTCTGAGAGCGGAGTGTTCTGTTGGGGCGGTATGGAACCAGAGCATCGGTGAGATAAGATGGCCCCAACCCATTAATGGTCTTAAATGTAAGAAGGAGGATAATCATGCGGCGTTATGAGGAATTAAAATCCACCCTCACCACGAAATCCAACACCGCTTCAGCGAGTAGAGCGCGACTGGTCCGTTGACAGCGAATTACAGATCGTGTGATTTGTGAATGCGTCAATATGCCAGTTTACTTACTGTATGTCCATGAAAAGAAGTAAAAGTGTCAGGACAATAAAATAAGTATTGGTACGTTAACTGTAAGAAATAATTTATCGTATGTGCATCACCACATGAAGCAGGCTGATTGTATGTTTAGTCATATTGATTTTATGAATATGTATATGGCGGAAAACACAGACAAGACTGAAAAAGCATTTTCTGTTCTTGCACTCCTCTTTAAAAGAAACTGCTGTATTTTAAGCCAAAACAACTGTTGTGTTTGATAGAACAATATGTCTATATGCTGCAAAAGCAGATTCATGGTGCATTAAGCTCCAGAACTAGTTTTAATTTATCCGTTTTAACCTGAAAACCCCAGTTTACAGACGTCGCGCAACCGCTTTTGTTTCAACCCAGCCAGAAAACGAAGGTAATTAATTATATTTATTATTTAAAAGGTCTGTCATTTTTAGCTTAAAATCATTACTTGATGTCTAATATTTCATTTAAAAAAAAAGAAAACGACTTTGAAAAATTATTCACTCGCATATTTTAAACTTTTAAACAAATGATGTCACAATGAAAAAAATGGTGTCTGTAAAAATGTCACGGATATCTACCTCATAACTATTGTTTAATTGTATTTTTTGTTGTTGTTGTTGTTACTGTCGCATTTTCCCAGATGTTAAATGATAAATAATTGATCCAAACAAAGAAAATTAGGGAAAAAAAACATTTAAAGGGGTAAATACTGTATATGAAGAAGAAAATCTAGACCACTCCTTGATGTCTGCGATTTCTGCATCGCAACCCTTGTCATATTACCATGTTTCACCCATAAGATCCCCCAAAAATCCAGCTGTGGCCATTCACAGCAGTGGCTTGATACTCAGTGATACATGCTACATGGAGTTTTTGGATCGAAACAAGGTAAGTAAGCAATAATATCTCGTTAAAGTCATGGCGTCTGTAATTTTGCTCTCGTGTGCTCTCACATCCAGATAGGGTTTTGCTTTTTAAAAAACATTTTGTTCAAAATTTTTCTTCCCCCAGAAAATTGAGATCTTAAGCTTTCCAATGATGTATCACACGTGCATATCAGACAATTTTGAAATTTTGCAAAATTAGGGGTCCCAGAGCGGAACTTCAAGTCACCTGAGTGTTTTGCGTCATATCCTTTCAACATCTTCAAAATCCAGCCCAACCCGAGCCAATCAATTAACTTGATTTGCAGGCCCGAGTCCGACCCCCCCCCCCCCGCCCCCTGCAATTTTATGTTTCATTTGTGAGGACTCAGGAGAAGAAGGAAATACGGGAATGCGAGTCGTGGTTGCGTTTTGTGTGATCACATTTGAGACGATGCCTGTGCATAATGATAACAAATTAAAGCCCGTCTGTTGTAACGAATTCTCACAGTTAAGCAAGACTGTAAAAATGCATATTCATTAAACATTCATATCTTTTATATTTGTGTGTCTGTTCTATCAGTGGATTTGACGTTTATTTTAATCTCTTCGAGTTGGCAGAAAAAAACGCAATTTTTTTTCAATGTTTAAATGGTCTACATATTTATATGATCAATTTAAATGCATTTACACAAGGAAATAACGCTGGAAAAGTTTGTTAAATATATTTTTCGTATGAGAGCAAAGCGCCACATTCGTTTACTGTACATTCACGAAGCTGACACAGGTTTCTGAATAGCACAATCAATTAGCCTTTCCATACCCCACTCCTACCACTTTCCGAATCACGTGGCATACAGTGTTCTTACTCAGATATTCAGCATCACCGATGGAATACATATATTGTCCGCCGGCGAAAAGGACAGGCACACATTCTGCTCAATTGTGAGGGCCTGATTTCGGCGGGTTACATTAAAGACGTCCGCCTCGATCAGCTGGCGCAGGTAACGAATTCCCTCAGCTGAAAATCTATATCTTTCATGGAGAACTTCATCCGGGTACGCCAGCAGATTCAGTATGGATCATTGAAGCGACTTTTTTTTGATTGAAGCAACTTTTTCGATTGAATAATAAAGAAACAAATTTACTTCCATAATTCTGGTGGTCCCTAAATACTCATGCCCTCCGAAGAGAACCCCTCACAATTCGCGTGCCAATGTCGTGCGGGTCGTCCAGGTACGGTGTCATTGTCAAGAGGACACGTCCGCGGAGCAGTGCTGTTTAAATAGAGCGTGGTTAATTGGAATCCTGGGGTTAAGCAAGATCTAACTCTGGTTTGACGTGTGGCGTGTGTTGCCATGGCAACACTCCACGGTTCCAAAATATCCACCTTTCGTCGTCCCGGTTAGCTGGGAAGATGCACATGATGAAGTTACTCTCAAAGTTACCCTACTAAGCCAGAAAACCGGCTTCGTAGTATAGGCCACAATTCTGTTGCAGAAAAATAAGCATGTCTGCTTTTTCAGGTAGGATACGTGACTTTTCTGGACTTATGGGGTCTCCAGCAGTGGAGAACACCCTCTCCGATGGTGTGGAGAAAGCCTGCATACTCAGAAAGTGTTCAGCTAGTCCAGACAGCTGGGGCAGAGTATCGCTTTGTTGTCCCAAATATTAAGAAGTTTATAATTAGGTTGGTGTAATTACATATGGACGGTTGGATCTCATACAATATATGAGGAATTTTAGCACAATCCTCCGGAACTTGGATTTGTTGACTCCCAAGACATAGTTGAGGTACTCCATGGAAAGGCCTTTTGATACTGAGTAGAATAAAAGTGGTTTGGGACCAATGGGACTATCCTATCTCACATTACGGGCGAAAATACCCTGATTGGCTGTAGTTGTCAGGTGCATTTGGGGAAGTAATTTGGAACATCCACTTCCGTTAGTCGTAGCAACACAAAAATACAACCATCGGATGCGGCGGTATAGACCCCACTCACCAACGTCACACAATGACGTGTCGCTGTCTCCGGCCACCATATTGTCCGTCATTGTTTATCCGTATTCTCAATGGTTTCAATTTGTCGTGCAATTTATAGTGCAATTCATGGAAGCCCTGGTGTTTTCAGACGCTGTAAACTCATTGGATGCGTTGCATAAAAGGCGTTATGTGGAAAAGCTTCAGTCTATCCATTCGCCAGATCCATATTTGATGCCTAAATCGATATTTTTCAACCCACTGTCTTCGCCGTCTCTGCCTGACATCTGCTACCCTGATATCTACAACTATCTCGTCCACAGAAACTCAGCCTATTCACACGAAACTTTGAAAAACTTTAAGAGCAGCACTCTAAGCAACATTACCCCGTGTAACCCTTTACTTTCATTTTTCTAAAATGGCGACAATCAATAATAAAAAAAACTTGACTGCGATGGCCAACGCTTCAAGGATAGGTGGATATTGGACTATTTCTTCAATACAATACGCAACAACTCTGTCTGCCTCATTTGCAAAGAGACAGTCGCTGTTTTCAAAGAGTTCGATGTGACGCGATATTACCAAACAAGACACGCTGACAAGTACGACAACATTACAAGGAAGATACGCAGCGAGAAATTATAGCAACTTGAAGCTAGTTTAATTTCACAGCAGCAGTATTTCGCAAGAGCCCGAGTGTCGAAAGAGAACGCCACAAAGACGAGACTGTTGAAATTATGAATAAAAAAATAATAATAAAGCAAATGTGACACACAGAAGGGTTTGCTAAAAATTGTTAAAATATATTGTTCTACGTAAATCAGCCAAGGTAGCCCCCCACATTTTTACCACACCAAATCTGGCCCCCTTTGCAAAAAGTTTGGACACCCCTGTTTAACGGATGATCCATTGACGAGGCCAGCTTCTTTCACTTGGTACCAGCTAAATATTATTCAAAAAATAATGATGACGGAAGAAATAAACATCTTGAATTTGAAATTGTATGTTGTCGGCGATTAGCCTTGCAATGATCTTAATTGTGGTTGTCAGCCCAAAACCCCCTAAATATATATTAAATGCGTCTTACCAGGTGTAAAATGACTACTACGTAGTCTGTGGTGATCGTTTGGTGCCCAGTTTTCTCGTCGAATTGCAGCAGTCCATCTCGCTCTCCTCTCCAGGTCTCTCAGAATACGGTAGAACTTAAAGTCTCTCTATCTTCTTTGTTACTGCAACCAACCGCCACACACGCCTTCACCATTTTGATTATTAAAGTTAACGAGCAGAAAAACACGCCACAATAGGAGGAATTTACATAGCGATAATGCGTAAACATGACGAGCTGACGGACAATATGGCGTAGAGGCGTGGTTGTGACGTCATGTGAGTGAGGTCCATATACTTTTGTGTGAAATCAGTAGTCAGATTTGCCCTAGGACCCACCAAATTCAAATTCTTCAGAAAAAACACTGATTGGTGGACTACCGACCGAAATGAGTATTAAAATGGCTAATAAAATCGTTTAGGAATATTTTTGATAAATATATGTTGTATTTTTCTCATCGAGTATTCGATGAGGAATACGAGAGACCCATTAACTCATTCACTCCCAGCCATTTTCACTGGTACAACGCCCTTCGCTCCCGGCCGTTTTACTGGATTTTGACTGATTTTGCAAGGCCTACAGAAAATTATGTTCTATTGCTATATAAACATGGAATCCACCAAAAGAAATATTAGACTCTCTTCTTTCAGCAGAAAAAAAAATAGTTCATCTTTTTCCATTCTTTAGAAATCGGCATTAGAAAATAGCTCAGTTTGAGCAATTTTCCAATTTCTGATGAAAAAACTGAAACTGGGCTTTTTGGAAAAGCATACATTTCAAACATAACTTTGACTTTAACACAGCTATTTTTTATTTTGCTTTAATTACATCCCAAACATCTGAATAATATTTTCCTTTTACAAAATAACATAAACAACAAGACAAATAGAGCTTTTGATTGCAAAGTAACAATTTATTTAAACATAACTGAGAGATGACGCTGATGTGGCTGCAACAGCCGGGGTAAAATTTTCCCTCATCGCCGCCTGTCTCATAAAGATGGATTTTTTTGAGTCGTTCTTTTGTGGTGACCACTGCCTCGTGGCATAGTTCGCCTGGGGAACTTGTGTTCTTGGGGGAGCGGCCGAGCACGGCGGCATAGGCTCTGCTCGGCGAGCAGCACAGACTCACTGGCATCATCCGCTGCACTGGTGGCCCCGGTCGTTCTGCTTGGTCGTCCAGCGTATGGCATCCCGGGCATCCTCCCGGTTGTTCTGCCGCCCGGCATCCTGGACGTCCATTCGGTCATCTTCTGCCGGTGCCCCAGCATTGCGGCCCAGCCGTTCGTTCAGTTGCATCGGGTTGGGGGTCTTCACAAATGCACTACTGCCCTCTAGTAGCCAGTTTTACTGCGTTAAAATGGATATTCAGCATTGTGCTTTGGAGCTAGATTGAATCAGAACCGAGAGATGTCTCTTGTGAAAAAAAAAAAAAACGTAAAAGACGTATAGATTAGTCTTTGGGACACCGAAACAACTGAAAACAGAATGTATTTATACGCTTATGGGAGCAAATGAGTTAATAGACTTTTTGGGAAAAATCACCATTTCCTTAAGTAGTCTTATGAATAATGACTTGGCCTGTGAAAATCTACATTGAGAAAGTCAGCAATGTGCCAGTAGACATCGAGTCTGTCGGAAATCAACAGGAGAAGAAGAATGCATAATCACTCGGCGACGGCCCTCCTGATTATACTTGGTGAGTGGTCACTCTTTGAGTAATCACATAGTCTTACTTGTTGAATCGAGCATATGTAACAAGCATAAATTGCGTGATGTAATTCGTGCTGGTTGGAATCCATAAGAGAATCGTTAGATAAACTGCAAAACGATTCCATAGAATTGAAGCGCAGGGATTCCCAAATATGCGAGCGCGCTTCTGTGTTGACCCCCTTCCGGTTTACAATGGTGACGTCACGCAGCCTTACATTTAAACAGTGCTGGGCACGTTACTTTAAAAAAGTAATTAGTACTTAGTAATTACTCACTACTTCTTCTAAAAAGTAACTGAGTTAGTAACTGAATTACTCTATCGTAAAAGTAACTAGTTAACAGGGAAAGTAACTATTTCCGTTACTTTAAAAAGAACTTGTTGTATGTCAAAGAATTTGAAATTTTCTGGGCAGTATTCGAGTCAGTGGAATAGAGAAGAACAGACAGGTAGTTAACTTGTTAGGTGCTTCAGCAGATTTGAATTGCATACCACAGATGTCGACAAAAGCTTTGCCCCGGGACATAAATTACACATTACATGCAGGTTCTTTCCTTTAATTTCAACAAACTTGAAATAGTGTCTATATCTCCACCTCTTAAAGGACAATTTTTCTTCTGAATGCTCTGCCATCCCGTCCCTGTGCATCTGTTTTGCGTGTGTGTGTTTGCCGCACGCGCTGTTCGGGTTTGCTTGTGAAATCACCGGCTCTGATTGGCTTACCACGACACATGACTCTAACCCTCAGCCAATCACAATCATTTCCATCGGATCTCTCGAGGGGCTGCATTCAGGTAGGCTCGTTTCCCGACAATTCACGTCACCTTCAAAGCGTCTGCCGTCCTCAAGATGGAAGCAGAATTATTGCTGGCTGACAGTGGGAGATGGGAACGAGGCTAGCATCAGGTGTAGCAAACACATAAACGTTACGAAACTTTGGAAAGCATTTTCTAATTGAATGAGCAGGGACAAACAGCTTGGAGTCAGAAGTACGTGTGCTATTCTCGAACCTGAACGCACCCCAAGTCTTGGATGTCAAATCAACAGAGCAGAGAGTCGACTCGACACGGCTGGCAGTTTCTTCAATTTATTCAGAGTAAGTAACGCACCGCTTTTGACCGTCAGTAACGGTAACGGCGTTGTAACGGCGGAAAAAGTAATTAGTTAGATTACCCCGTTACTGAAAATATAACACCGTTATGTAACGTCGTTATTTATAACGGCGTTACTCCCAACACTGCATTTAAATATATACATTCTTGTTTAACACATATACAATCTCACCATATAACCCTGCAAATTACCTATACACAAATGTTGCAAAAGCCCAGTCCATTAATCAGCCCAGAAAACATGAAGAAATGACCGCAATGTGCTATATCCCAATAACCACAACACCCTAGTTGTTATCCATATCTTCCTCATCCTTTTATTTTTTGAAAATCATATCTTTATAGTTTCTTAAATTGTCCAATATTTATACATTGTTTTAAATCCACACAAAATTTCTTCAGTAATCTCACCCCAAATACCGATATGCAAAAACTTTTCCTTGTCGTCCGAAATCTGGGTTCTTTGAAATCCCAATGTCCCCGTAAATTATAACTTTTTTGTAGTTTGTAAACAACTGCTGAATATTCTGAGGTAATACATTTCTTATAGCTTTGAACATTATTTGTGCTGTTTGGTATTGTACGATATCCGAAAGCTTGAGCAATTTTGACTTATGAAATAGTGTGTTTGTATGATCCTGATAACCAGCTTTGTGTATGATCCGTAATGCCCTTTTCTGCAGTACAGTTACTGAATATCGAAAAGTTTTGTAATTATTGCCCCATACTTCGGCACTGTATTGCAAGTAAGGAGAGACTAGTGAACCATATAGAGTGTGGAGTGATTTGGAATCTAATACCCACTTTGGTTTATTTATTATTGCAATATTCCGCGAAATTTTGCCCTGTATGTGTTTGATATGTTGTTTCCAGTTAAGTTTTTCAACAATAATTACCCCCAAAAACCTGATTTCATGTACTCTCTCAATTTCTATCCTATCTACTATTATCTTCAACTGTGCATCGTTTTTACAGTTCCCAAATAATATTATTTTTGTCTTCTCTAAATGTAATGATAATTTATTATTACTAAACCATATTTTTAATTTGTTCATTTCTGTTATCATTTCCCCCAGCAATTGTAATATGTTATCCCCTGAGTGAAAAATATTTGTGTCATCAGCAAACAACACAAACTGCAGTAGCATGGAAACCTTGCACATATCATTTATATACAAAAAAAAATAAAATAAAAAAAGAATTTGGGGCCCAATACTGACCCCTGTGGGACACCACACACAACATCCAAACATGATGAGGAATTATTATCTTTTCTGACAAACTGCTGCCTCCCCCTAAAATAACCTTTTACCCATTCAAGCACTATTCCTCTAATGCCATATCGTTGGAGTTTATTAAATAATATCTCATGATTCATTGTATCAAATGCCCTTTTCAGGTCTATAAATACTCCAGCAGTATATTTCTAATGATCTATAGCATTTGTTATTGATTCTATTATTGCCAGACTTGTTGACCTGTTTAACCTAAACCCATACTGATTTTCAGCAAGGATATTGTGTTTTTCTAGGAATGAGTCTAATCTATTGTTGAAAAGTTTTTCAAATATTTTTGAAAATTGAGGTAATAGAGATATACAGTGCTGCTCGAAAGTTTGTGAACCCCACAGCGATGGTCAGATTTTTTTGTAAAAAAAACTAAAATAACCTTATTAAATGTTAAGTTATACCCAAATCCACAATACTGACATTCCAAATAATGGACTGAAACAAAAGAAATAGTTATATTGTCATTCTTTATTTAACAAAAGTGGTTGATTTAAGAAAAACTCAGATATCATGTGTGCAAAAGTATGTGAACCCCTTCAGTTAATAGGATATTGCGCCTCCTTTTGCAGAGATTACCTCAACCAAACGGTTTCTGTAGTGACTAATCAGCCTCTCACATCTACTTTGGGGGATTTTTGCCCATTCTTCCTTGCAGAACGCAGTCAGTTGAGAGAGGTTTGATGGGCGTCTGGCATGAACTGCTCGCTTCAGGTCCAGCCACAGCATTTCAATGGGATTTAGGTCAGGACTTTGACTGGGCCAGTCCAGAACACGAATCTTCTTCTTTTTCAGCCATTCCTTGGTTGTATTGCTGGAATGCTTTGGATCATTATCATGTTGCATGATCCACCTTCTGCCAAGCTTTAACTTCAAAACAGATGGCGTCAGGTTATGTTCTAGGATTTGACAATATTCCTCAGAATTCATGATTCCCTGGACTATGTGGAGTTGTCCAGGTCCTGAGGATGAAAAGCAAGCCCAGATCTTGACATTCCCACCTCCATGCTTCACTGTTGGGAGAAGGTTCTTTTGGTGGTATGCAGTGTTGACTTTTCGCCAGACATGGCGGTTTTGGTTGTGACCAAACAGTTCAATTTTGCACCTACATCAGTTGATGAAAACTCTTTTTAATTTAGTCTCGACAACACAACTGTTAAAAAAACAAAAAAAAACTACTGAATTGATTGATTAGGAAATCAGGTTGAAATAATAGAAAATTCCAAAATGTTGAGGGGGTTCACAAACTTTTGAGCAGCACTGTAGGTCTATAATTCGTAAAGGAATGCTTGCTCCCAGTTTTGAATATTGGTATTACCTTGGCTATCTTCATTTTATTTGGAAACTTACCAGTGTGAAACGACAAATTACATATGTATCTTAATGGTTTAGAAATGGCCTCAATCATCTTTTTCACTAATGACATATCAATGTCATTATAGTCTGTAGATGTTTTATTCTTACATTTTAAAACAATGTCCACTAGTTCCTGCTCTGTCACAGGTTTGAGAAAGAGAGAACAAGGATTTCTTTCAGATAAATATTCTTCATAATTTCCGGTAGCAGGTATATTTTCTGCTAGTTTAGGACCCACATTTACAAAAAAATTATTCATTTTATTAGCAACTTCATCCATGTCGTACTTTTCTACAACCTCATCAATAAAATATTTTGGCAGACTGCTGTACATATCACTATTTCCTATGATATGTTGCAGTATCTTCCATGTCCCTTTCGTATTATGTTTATTATCCTCTAATATCTGTGCATAATAATCTCTCTTAGTAGCTCTCATAATATTAGTCAACTTATTTTTATATTTCTTGTATTTCTGTTCAGACTCTGTAGTCCTCTCGCTAATGAAATCTCTGTAAAGATAATTCTTCTTTTTACATGCATTTTTTAATCCTGTTGACATCCATGGGCAAGTACCATAGGCATGTTTTTTATTGTATTCCTTAATTGGGCAATGTTTGTCATATGATAACATAAATATTTCTAGAAATTTATTATATGTTTGGTTAACATTGTTGCCGTTATATATGTTTTCCCAGTTTTGATCCATCAAGTCATTTCTCAACGAATTTAAGGATTCCTCCGTCTTCACTCGTCTGCGTTCTGTTTTTTTCTCCTTTTTCCTTCCACGTTTTATATTGTTTATTGTAAAGACCGGGATATGATCACTTATATCATTTATCAATAATCCACTAATTGCTTTATCATCAAAATTGTTTGTGAAAATATTGTCAATAAGCGTAGCAGATGTCGATGTAATTCTACTTGGCCTAGTGATTCTTGGGAAAAAAACGATAAAGTCAGTTGTAGGTTTATGACTATTAGAATTTAAGAGCTCAATGTTCCAATCTGCACATATAAAAACCATTTTGCTACCTATATTTGAAAACATCCTTTCCATCCATTCACTGAAAGCAGCAATATTTGAGTCTGGTGTCCTGTATACACAGCTAACAATAATATTTCTTGAATTCTTACATATTTCAATAGATAAGCATTCAAGAGCATGATCCACCAGAGTTGTCATTTGTTCAATAACTTTGAAGTGTAATGCTTCATCAATGTACATAGCCACGCCTCCACCACCTTTGTTTTTTCTGTTTTTTTATATGAATTCATATCCCTCCATTCGAAAGTCTGTTCCTTTCTCAGTATTCATCCATGTTTCTGAAATTGCAATAATATCAAAATGTTCTGTAAAAGTATTCAAATAGTCCTTAATTTTCTTGAAATTTGCATACAAGCTTCTACTGTTAAAATGAATATTTGATAACTTTCTCATATGTTTAATGACCTTCTTATATTGTTCATCTGTATAATAGCAGCAGTTTTTGTCAATGGAAGAGAAAAAAATTACTGTCTGGATCAGGGGTCGCGTTAACCGAATATTTTCCGTCGTTGACCGGTTTTTTACAACGGTGACGGAAAAAACTCCAAAAAAGTCCATCTGTCATTTTGACAGGTTGCAATTAACACCCAAGACCACAGGGTGGCGAGTGAGCATATTAATTAGCTATTGTCTCTCTTGATGCATGACATCGTTGGCCTTACTCGGAAAAATGTCAAGGCAACTGAGTGTCCGAAGTTTCTTCAAGAAGCCCCAAAACGACGATGGTGTTGATAAAAGAGGTGAAAAAAGAGGGACTGATGCAGTGAAGGATGACGACGAATCAAGTTAATCGCCAGTTCACTCCTCACCGCGACGAGCAGTTGATAACGCCGCCAATTACCAAGAAGGGCAGAATTGGTAACACGGTGATAGCGGCATAAAGCTAAAAAAGCGGACCAGACTAGCCAGAGCCTGAAATTATTTCAAGGAAAATATGGAGGGTGCCACCACTGTGTGTACACTTTTTGCTAAGCTGAGCTCGCATACCACGGTAGCACGTCGGCTATGAACGAACACTTGACGCGCCGTCACCCAGGTGTATTTCGGAAGACAACAGTAAACAACAAGCTAGCGGATTGTAAGTCCATACAACTTTCTAACGATTTTTTAAAAAATTGGAAGTTGCCTTTATGTGCGTCGTATTAACGTGCATTTTTATTTACTAATAATAATAAATAAATAAAAAAAAAAAAATATATATATATATATATATATAAAATGGAATTATATATTTTATTATTATTAAATGTATTAGTATCATAGAAGGTCCCACTTGGGGGAAAAATATATATATATAAATATATATATCCTGTATATACATAATATAATAAAAATATATATGGAAACACAGTACTGGCCTGCTTACTGTAATCCATGACTGCACTAATGTTAGTTACTTTATATTATAAATAGGGCTGTCAAAATTATCGCGTTAACGCGCGGTAATTAATTTTTTCAATTAATCACGTTAAAATATTTGTCGCAATTAACGCACATGTCCCGCTCAGACAGTATTCTGCCTTTTGGTAAGTTTTACAGCAAGGCTTTTTGTGCTGTAACAGTGAACTCTTGTGGTCGCTTTGCGACATGGTTTATTTTTTTCTTGCCAGCTCAATATGGCTGCACGACGTCTCGGGCTGACGCCTACGTTGTAATGTTGTGCTTATATGATCCTTGGACAAGATTTGTCCGTAAGTATGGTTGTTGTAAAGAATGTACATATTATGTTAGTAAGCGAAATGTTCTATTTTTTCTATGAGACGCTTTTTGTTTATGTTTAGTGAACCTGTATAGGGTGCTAAGCTAACGTTGTTGCTAATGCAATGCTTGTGTACTTTTTTTTTTTTGTAGTTTTATGACGGTCTAAAGAGGACAATGGTTTGAGGCTATTTTATTAATAAATCAGATGAAAAAGGAAGAAGTCTGATTATTAAGGCGTCGTTCACTAGCTGTCTAGCTTTGGAAAAAGTAGACGCTTGGGAGTGAGGACAGCATAGACAGATTTAAATGACAGTAGAGTGAAATGCCCACTACAGTCCTTATTTACTGTAGGTTGAATGTATATATCCATCTTGTGTCTTATCTTACCATTCCAACAATTTATTTTACAGAATATATATATAATTTACAGAAAAATATGGCATATTTTATAGATGGTTTGAATTGCGATTAATTGCGATTAATTACGATTAATTAATGTTTAAGCTGTAATTAACTCGATTAAAAATTTTAATCGTTTGACAGCCCTAATTATAAAGTATTATTGTATTATTGTGTATATACATATAGTGACTGCATCAAGATACAGTCATTTTAAAAATTTAAGTGCCGGGTAAAAATAGATTATGACTGGATTTTTATGACCCTGTCAGTCAAAATGACAGACAACGAAAAAGTCTAGCGCAACCTCTGGTCCGGATCTATGTACTGTTCTAAATCCAAATTGTGGTGATCAATGTACTCAAAACTTTTCAGTTTCTGTTCCCCGCTGTCGCGTATTATCTGTGTTAGTTGGTTCCTATCCCCCGATCCATAATAAGTTCTACCCAATCGTGAAGTCATGGTTGTGTTGCGTTTGCTACCTCCGTATCCAGTCCAGTCTTGATCCGCTCCATCCTATGTTGACACTGCAATCCGTTGACGTTTATGAATATTTCTCCAGTTCAGTGATATTTCTTATGCAGATTACTCTTGCTTCTTTGGACGTCCCGTTCAATTTTATATATACTTTGCAGCTTGTACACGTGTTTTGTATTTTCCTCTGTTTTTTAAGTTGTCGGGCTTTCCAGGCTATATCCGAGTTATGTTTGGTTAGGTGCTCATTGACGAAGACATCTGCTGCATTACTTCCCTGACCAAATCCATAATAGTTTTCTGCTGTTGCCGAACAGCACAGAGTTCCTCCATTATAAAGTTGAGAGACTGCTTGATCTCCTCCATTTCATCCATTGACGGGACTTTTTTCGGAGGCATTTTAATGCAAAATGGGCCACGCCGTGTTATTCAGTGTCGATCAGGCAAGATGCGGAGTTCCCACGCTGTCACTGGTCCTCATGGGGAACGCAGTCTTCCTTAAGGCAAAAAACTTCCGCTTTTGTCCATCTGCGTTGCTAAAATCGACCAAAACTGAAAAGTCAAGTGTAGCTTTAAGTGTTAAAAAAAACAAAATGAAATGTTTCCAGTGTATTTATTTTTGTGGATTGTTGTTGATTAATCACGTCTAAAACATTGATGTCAACATGAACAAAACAATTTCAAGTGTACATGTGACATTTTTAAAAATTTGCGAAAAACATAGGTTAACTCTATATAGGGTACTTATTGAACTCATTGGACAGAACGTGGGACGGAACAAAATGGGCTCAGCAATGAACATTTGGAATGAGACGCCCTTCTTGACGCCAGGGATCAGACGTCCTTAGCGCCACGAGCTAAAGCTGAAGAAAGACGCAAAGAATCGGAATTGAACGTGAATAAACACTCTGACAAACAACATTAATTGTATCTTACTAGACAGTCTTCAAGCCATAGCTGGGATCTTCTTGGACGTCCGATAAGACCTTCTTTCCTTCTTCTCCTATTTTATTGAGCCTCAGGTACAGCTCTTGAAGATGGGAGGGGTTTAACTTGAGAGCCTCGGCCAATGAAATGCATCCTTTATTGGTAATCCTACAGTCGTACAGCCTGCAACAAATGAGATAATTGCCTGAAGTTAGGAAGGGAATCTGGTAAGTGTTATAAAGGTTCGACTGAAAATAACATTTTGTCTGCTTTTTTTTTTGGCTAATAACAGCAGTGATTCTATTGATTGGTCGACCGGAACCACAGAAGATTTCTAAATGGAGGAGCACATTACCCAAGGCGTTTCAAGTTGCAGTATGGGCTGGCCAGTCCTTCCGAGAGGTGTTTGACCCCCTCGTCAGTCAGATTGTTGGTGCTCAGGTCCAGCTCTTGGAGACGGAAGGGGTTTAGTTTGAGAGCTTCGGCCAATGAAACGCATCCTCGCATCGTGATCCCGCAGTGTTCCAGACTGCAACAAATGAGTTAATTAGCTGAAGTCAGGAAAGGAGCTTGGTTAAAATTATGGAAGTTCTACTTAAAATAACACTTTGTCTGCGTTTTATTTTGCTAGGAACAGCAGTGTTTCTATTGATTGGTCGACTGGAACCACAGAAGATCATGAATACGAGGAGCTTCTTACTTGAGGACCTGTAATATGCAGTGCGGACTGGCCAGTCCTTTCGACAGGATCTCCACCCCTTCGTCCGACAGTTTGTTATCGCTCAGGTCCAGATGCGTCAGGTTGGATGGAGAGCTGAGAACGGAAGCCAGCAGGTGACAGCTCCCTTTGTCCAGGCGACATTCACTTAGACTGGAGAACACAGGTAGGATAAAGACGTGAGAGCCAGCAAAACATAACGACTGCTGACTTTAGTATGCTGCCCAGAATCATAATAATAAGATTTTTATTTCAAGATGTAAAATGAAAGAGTAAAACAAACAGAGCAAATCACAAAACCCAATGACAAATCTGAAAACCAATCGTTTTATATATTTTATGTATTTTATTTTCTAGTGATGATGTCACCATAAGGAACGCTCATGTGCTTGCTGTGACGCAGCCTTTATTTGTTTTGGATGTCGATTGGGTGTGGATTTTGCTAATAACAGCAGTCATTCTATTAATTGGTTGACCAGAACCACAGAAGAATATGAACAGGAGGAGCTCCTTACTTGAGGACCTGTAAGATGCAGTGTGGAAAGGCCAGTCCTTTCGAGTGGATCTCGACCCCCCTGTCTGAGAGATCATTGGAGCTCAAGTCCAGCTCTTGAAGATGGGAGGGGTTTAACTTGAGAGCCTCGGCCAATGAAACGCATCCTCGCTTCGTGATCCCGCAGTGTTCCAGACTGCAACAAATGAGATTATTGCCTGAAGTCGGGAAGGGAACCTGGTTGGACTTGATGGTTTGAGTGAAAATAACGTTTTGTCTGCCTTTTCCTTGACTAATAACAGCAGTGATTCTATTGATTGGTTGACTGGAACCACAGAATATCATGAACAGGTGGAGCTCCTTACTTGAGGACCTGTAAGATGCAGTGTGGACTAGACAGTCCATTCGAGAGGATCTCGACCCCCTCGTCCGATAGATCATTGAAGTACAGGTCCAGATGCCTCAGGTTGGATGGAGAGCTGAGAACGGAAGCCAGTAGATGGCAGCTGCCTTTGTCCAAGTTACATTTACTTAGACTGGAGAACAAAGCCAGGAGGAAGACATGAGAGTGAGCCAAACATAACATATCGTTTAATCGATATTATTCATCTTATTTTCTAGTGATGATGTCTCCAACAGGAAAGCAGGAATGTGCTGGCTGCGACGCAGTCTTCATTCGTTTTGGATGTCATCAACAAGGACGCTCTTCTCATACAACCATGATGAGTGAATCGTTCCTTTTGCTAATAACTGCAGTGATTCTATTGACTGGTTGGCCGGAAACGCAGAGAATCGTTCCTTTTGCTTTTTATTCAAGATTATAACTTGGAATTAAATAGAATTTCGATGCATTTGACATTCTTCAAGATTTAGATTCCCGTGTTTCAGGATGAACTTTAGGTAAACATTTTTAGTGCTGGCATACAGATATCAATGACTTAGTTGGAATATAATATACAGTGAGTATACAAGTTCACCCATTTAGAAAAAAGGTAGAGGTCTGAAATTTAAATCATAGATGTATTTCCACTCATAGAGACATAATCTGAAAAAAATAATAATATGGAACTCACATTGTATGATTTTTCAAAAATTCACTTGTAATTTACTAGGGTTCATAAGTATTTCTACCACTGAGAAAATCAGTGCTAATATTGAGTGCAGAAGCCTTTGTTTTCAATAACAGAGGTCAGACACTTTCTTCATCATTCAGATGGTCCCTGGCAAACTTCGGATGGGCCTTCACATGTACTGGCTTCAACAAGGGAACCTTCTAAGCAATGCATGATTTTGCGATGATTTGTCAAGCACCATAGAATATTGTGTTTGATGGCTACATGTCCTTACAAAATGAAAGATTACATTCCCATCTTTTAAGTGTTTTTTACTACTTCAGTTATGAGCAGTCAAAGATGAGGAAGAATTGTTTGTATACGACGGTAGTGAACTTCAATGTTCCGAAAAACTGTACGAACACATCTTTGAGAGTAAATGATTTTGCTTTGTTTTCAGATTTGTTGTTTGTTGGGTTTTGTCATAAGGAATTGTTTGGGGATTTGAATTGTTGTTGTTTTTTTTTTGTTGCAATATGCAGTTGTGATTTTAGATTTTTTATACTTCAGGAATACTTTAGAGCACCTACATTGACATTTGAGAAGCTTTGACCACCACCAACAACTTCTCCAGCCCCAAAGGTGATGGGGCGTAGTTCCCCAGGTGAAAGGACTTCATGGTTTCGTCGTCTGTCAGTAAGAAGAAGGCCAGGGCCGACCACATGTCATTTGGCATGTCGCGCCAGTGCTGACGTACTGAATTTAGTTCCTGCTGGATGTGCTTAAGCAAAGAGTCGTCCTTCAGCTCATTTAGGCAGTAGAATAAGTTGACGTTCTTCTCTGGAGAGTTCTGTTTTATCCTTTCCTTGATCAACTCGACTGTCTTGGACTTGCTTTGCACGCAGTCCGGAGGAAGCTTCAGCACTTCCCCCACTAGTTCCTGGTAGCACGGCAAGGAAAGGCCAAAGAGGAAGCGGAGGAACAGGTCCAGATTTCCTTCACTCTCCGAGGCTTTCTGGAGAGCTGACTTGTGTACCTGAGTGATTGTCTTCTGCTTAAAAAGTCTGACAATTTTCTTCAGCGACCATTCTGAATCATCCAGTACGTTCTTGTTCTCGTGGAAGAGGCTCATCATTACGTGCAGTGCAGCCAGGTACTCCTGGATGGTCAGATGAACGAACTGAAACATCTTGCCCTGTTGGTTTTTTCTAAGCGGACGGACCTCTTTAAACACCTCGGTGAACAAACCGCAGTGTTTAGCAGCTTGGCCGTAATCAAAGCCGCTGTCCACCAGGTCCTTCTCGTAGAAGATCTGACGCTTATTCATGGTGTGGTGAAAGGCCAGCTTTGCAAGCGCTTTTAGCACACAGACATACTCTGTCGTCTGTCTCTCCTCTGACCTTTTCAGTTGGTTGAACGCATACTCTGAGTACATGTCTGTCAGGGTTGTCGGAAGCTTTTCCGCCTTCCCTCTGTCCAAATGATCCTGAAGAACTGTGGCGGTGAGCCAGCAGAAAATGGGCAGGTGGCACATGATGAAGATGGTGCGAGATTTCTGGATGTGTTTCATGATGTGATCCTCATTTGGGAACCTTTTTCTAAAGTACTCCAGCCTTCGGGAATCGCTGAACCCTCTCACTTCTGTTCTGCTGTCGATGAGCTCGGAGGGGATATCGTGGGCCGTCGCGGGACGCGTAGTGATCCAAACCCGGGCGCAGGGTAGCAGATTCCTCTTCAGGAGGTGCGCCAGGAGCACCTCCAGCGGGTAGGCCTCCGTCACGTCCGTGTCCACTTTGGTGTCGTTCTTCAAGTCCATTTTGAAGTTGCACTCATCCAGTCCATCTAGGACAAACAAGATCTTGATCCCGCTGCTTTCGTAGTCCCGCTTTCCAGATGTCTGCAGGTCGGCAAATATTTTGTTCAGCGTCTCCTCGCTCATGTGCCTGCTCTCACAGACGTAGCGTCGGATTAGCTCGGCCAGCGTAAAGCTTTTCCCTTTGTCTGCGTTCAATTCCCGGAAGGTGAAGGGAAATATGAAGTGCACATCCTGATTGGTATTCCCGCTGGCCCAGTCACACACAAACTTTTGAACCAGGAAGGTTTTTCCGATTCCCGCGAAGCCGACAGTGAGCAGCGAGCGTATCGGTCGATGCTTCCCATCGGGGCTTTTGAAGATGTCGCATGGCAGGATAGACTCTTTGGCCGTTGCGCACGTCTCCATCTGAAGGATTTCGTGCTGCTCGTCGGGGCGGACGTCGGCCCCGTAGCTGACCTCCAGCTCCGTGTAGATGTCTGCCAAAGGCTGCTGCTTCCAGCGCTCGGTATTGCCCTCTGGGACAAAACTGTACAAACACCGCAGGTTGCCTTGCAGGTCAGCCTTCAATCTGGAAATCTGATCATCATCATCATGAACGGAGAAGACGGCACCTGAAAGACAGCAGCGGTGACTCTTATGAACAAAAAGCAATCACCATATGAACACCGCCAGGCAACAAATCAATCAGAGACATGAATAGGGAAACATCACACCCAGAAAGAGAAGAAGCCTTTTGGATGAATGCTCTTCATTAACTAATTGTGCACCTGGCTTTTGTGAAATATAAACTTAAGAAGTGAAACAGACGCAATTAGTCAGGAGCTCAACTTTCTACTTTACAAGACGAACAGGCTCTCCAAATGCCTTTGACTTTGATCAGAACTGATAAAGCCAATCATTCAGGGTACAAGGAAGACTTGAGGGAATTTTTCAGAACGGAGGTTCATCCAAATCAGTCCACCCCGAGATTCATGTGGACTGTATCAGAGTTCCAGCACAACTATTTTTTCCACGTCTCATGGCTGACTCCCACATTTTTTAAGTCCCCGGCGTTGTAACCCCAGGTACTTTGGGGACTAACCTTTTATTTCCAGCATGTTGCGACGCAACATCTCGGCCAAGTTCTTGTTACTGATCTTCTCCAGAATCTTGATGGTCTCCTCCAGAGCGTTCTTCCCGTGCTTCTTCATCAACTCGTCAGCAATGTACACCCGGCTGGGGTTTTCACGTACGCTTTGAGGCAGGTCCGTGTAGAACTTGAAGGACTCAAAGTCGTCTTTCCCCAGCTCCAACAGCGTTTTCAACAGCAGCTCCTTCCGCTCACTGTCCAGAGCCATTCTTCCTGCCTGTATAATAGTAAGCATCAATGGGGTACCTGTGAAAGACAACTTTTATTGGTCTATCGTCTTTTGAGATTGTAAAGCATTTGAGTGATGTGACGCAAAACAAATTTCCTGGGAAAGCGACCCGACGTGAGGAAGAAAAACCCTGTTAGAACTCCTTGCTCACTTTTCTAGCTACATAATGACCTTTTTTGATATGGAACATATCTGAAATGTATATTTGAAGATAATATAATCAGAGTCGTTCTATGTTTTCGATTGCAAAGAGGTCAGATAGCAAAAGTAGTGCGTGATTGCTGTCCAAAAATCACTAGCGCATTTTTAAGACCTGATATCTGGTGAGATATCCGCAGAGGCTAAATTCAGTTGTTTTATCAATCTCAGTCTTCTGTTTCCTTGTGCCCAATGATTGGCCTCCGCCTGTCGCTCTCTCACTTTAAAAATAAAAAAAAGCCTTCCGGTACACTGTTTACGAGAAGCAGCCCAGGCCAATCAGTGGCCACTCACTGGTTTGTTTTCATTGAGACCTGCCTTAACTGTCTCTATCAGCCATACAAAAAGCATTTGGATGGCGGGAACAATGTGTGACGTGTCTGGTACCTGCAGCTTTGGCGCCGTGGAGTGTGCCGCGTGAGTAAAGAGCGGACAGAGTAGGGACTACATGATAAACGAGGTTAATCGATGGATTTTGAACAGTTTAAAAAATAAAAGAAACTGCAGCTCTGAGAGAGAGAGGGAAGAAAAAGGAGAAAGACGGTGGAAGATGATGCGGCCAAATGCAAAAAAGCATACAAGCCACAGTGCCCTTGCAGGGAACCTCGGACTTAAAGGGAGCCTCATACTTAAAGACTTGTTGGCTCTAATAAGTCACATTTGTTCTCTTTTACTAAAATATGTTATTAGAAACATATAAAATATTGCCATTGATTTAAAAATCTATACTATTTCGTACATGTTTAGACCTACGGAGGGCGCCATGTTATATGGACACTCAGGGTGATGACGTAGATTGTCACGGTCTCTCGACGAACACATGCACTCATCAGTTAAAAGTGGTGAGTACTTACTATTTGTGTTTTTATTGAGTCTTTTATTACCTTTTTTATTGCCTCAAAATCCTGCATGTGTTTCCCTCTCATACGTTTGCGCATTGTGTTTTCTTGTGGTCACTTTAAAACAGATTGTTGATCTGTTGACCACATTAGTCACGAAGGATATTTAAACCACCTTATTTGATACTACTACATTTAAGTATTTTCTTAAGATATCTTTAGTATATTCTGTCTGTATGCATCTAAACCAAACAAGCTGAAAGTGCACGGTAGTACTTTGTGTGTCAAATTCACCTCTTGTAGGACGTTTTACCTGTGTAGCACATTTTGGCAGAACACCGTTTTTTTTTTTCCTACTCGCGTCTTATTTCATCCCGTCTTTCCTGTTCATGTTGCTTTTACCGCTCGCTATGTGAAATATCGGCAGTGCTGTCATGCTCATTAATGTTCCTCTCGGGTCCAAATTGAAAGGGTTGGACAGTTGACATGTTTATATCGCTACAGTCATACTCTGGAAGCCCTGAAGCGCAACCATGTGATGTCACCGCCCTGCGACGTCAACAGCAACGGCGACCTATTGTTAAACTAATTTTACAAATTGTATAAAAACTCAAAAATCAAGAGGGTTTCAAAATCAAATTATTTGAACTCATAATAATGTTAATCTTTTAAGAAGTCTATTCGTGGATCCCTTCAAAGACTTGTAGGCTCTAATAAGCCACAATTGTTTTATTTTAATAAAACGTTATTAGAAACATATTATTGCCATTACTTTAAAAATCGATAATAATTAGTGCGTTTTGACCTATGGAGAGTGCCATGTTTTACATGCGCGATGCACGCTGGGTGTGATGACGCAGTTGGGATGGACTGGGAGGATAGCTGTGCTCTCTTGCAAACCGAGCTAGTATGACGACTGGCATGATTTTGTCACATTCTCTGCTGGTCAGCTTGTTTTGTTACAGAGCTGTGGGATGAGTTCCCAATGTCGTACCTGCACCCAATTCCAGCTCATCAGCAGTGTCTTTAAACCAATCCAAGGTGGATTGCCAAGAATTGACTTGAGGCCATTTGACAGTCTGTATATCCCTTCGTTGCTAGTTGCATCATTGCCTTGTTTTTTTCGAGTGTCTGCCTCTCACCGTAGTTTTCGCTAAGGTTTTTTTTTTCTACTGTCACGGACCCTTTATGTGTCCTTTGTTTCGCAATCGCATGTTTTTTTGTGTGTTCAAAAAACGCTTTTACGCAATCCCTATGTTATTGTTGTCCGCTTGCTGTCTGAAGTGAGCCGCGTTTTCTAATTCCATGGTCAAGCCAGCCGCACTTTCTTTTCAGTTGCATTTCCCTTTCAGGTTTTACTGCAACGACAGACAACGCATGTGGGTTACGATTGCTTTATAAGGAAAATCATGACTCTAGCATCACGCGGAAGTGTAGTCCTGCGGTCTACGCGCTTGTCCGTCATATGGGAAACATGAGTTCGAATCCCGCTGGACACCTTTACTTTTCTGCTCATTTTGTCAAAATATCGACAGTGCTGTCCAGCCCATCACTTTTCCGCTCGGGTTCATATTATAAAGGCAGAACCGATGACATGTTTATGTAGCTAAACAGTGACACTGTGGTAGCACTGCAGTGCTGCCCAGTGACATCCCCGCCTAGAGTGCATTGCATCGTCAACAATGGCGACCAACTAATTTGTCAAGATGTATAAAAACAAAAACATTCAGAGGGGTGAAATATCAAATTATTAGAACTCATACTAACATTTATCTTTTTGTCCATGGTTCCCTTTGAAGTCATCATACAGTCAGAATCACATGCCTAGTTCCAACAAAGTGGTGCCTTTAAAAACAAAAACCGCAAACAGGGAAATGCATGGCAAGCTCCAGTGAGTTGAGTCACTCTTCTAAAGCCAATAGGAAGTTGTGAAACTGCTAAAGAAACCATGTCTGTCTAAAAAGAATTTCTGTCACTATTTTTCCAAGACTGTGAGTTTCATCTGCAGAGGAATGCCTGCTTGTATGTTTTGAAGGGAATAAGTACCGTTCTCGCACACACCATACAATTGTTTGCATTAGTCTAACACATTCATCTAACTATAGTTTAGGCAGACTTCACTCCATGCCCTTGGACACAGTAAAGTGAATCACCTTATTGGGGCTCATGAGGGGGAATGGGAAAATGGTACCGTTTCTCGTAGGCCTAGTTCCAACAAAGTGTTGTCTTTAAAAACAAAAACTGCAAAAAGGGAAATGCATGGCAAGCTCCAGTGAGTTGAGTCACTCTTCTAAAGCCAATAGGAAGTTGTGAAACTGCTAAAGAAACCATGTCTTTCTAAATAGAATTTCTGTCACTATTTTTCCAAGACTGAGTTTCATCTGCAGAGGAATGCCTGCTTGTATGTTTTGAAGGGAATAGGTACCGTTCTTGCACATACCATATAATTGTTTGCATTAGTCTAACACATTCATCTAACTATAGTTTAGGCAGACTTCACTCCATGCCCTTGGACACAGTAAAGTGAATCACCTTATCGGGGCTCATGAGGGGGAAATGGAAAAATTGTACCGTTTCTCGTAGGGCTAGTTCCAACAAAGTGTTGTCTTTAAAAACAAAAACTGCAAACAGGGAAATGCATGGCAAGCTCCAGTGAGTTGAGTCACTCTTCTAAAGCCAATAGGAAGTTGTGAAACTGCTAAAGAAACCATGTCTTTCTAAAAAGAATTTCTGTCACTATTTTTCCAAGACTTTGAGTTTCATCTGCAGAGGAATGCCTGCTTGTATGTTTTGAAGGGAATAGGTACCGTTCTTGCACATACCATATAATTGTTTGCATTAGTCTAACACATTCATCTAACTATAGTTTAGGCAGACTTCACTCCATGCCCTTGGACACAGTAAAGTGAATCACCTTATCGGGGCTCATGAGGGGGAATGGAAAAATGGTACCGTTTCTCGTAGGCACCGTCTAACTGTTTGCATTACTCTAACACACGTAATATAATTAATCAGGGAATAGTATCATTTCTCATATTGACTGTCGGACTGCACTACTTTCACACACCTAATATAAAATAAATAGCACACCATAGTTTAATGAAAAGAAGCAGAATAGATACACAACGCCATCTTATCACAGAAGCCCAACGTGTGCGTCACGAGCAAGATTGATGCACCAACTCGTGGAATCAGTTCTCCCGACCACTCCAAGGACAAATAGCAAGGCGCTCTATAGCGTCTCGCCCAACCAGGATAACAAAGTTGATAGCGGGCACTTGGGACGTCAAGACCCGCGTCGGTCGCTGTGGCAACCACGTCCCATCCAAGCATGAACCTAACCGCCCAAAACAGGCCACAGAGGGATGATCCCGAAACCACACCTTCGGACCGGCCCACTCCACCGCAGCCTTCAAAAAAACACTGAGATAACAAACAGATTTGCTGCTCGGAAACATTTTCTATGTAGCCTTTTTTTGGACCCAGAATTCTTCCTCGTTGTCTGTTTTTGACCATTGTCGACGAATAAATTGTCAACCTCTTTTCGGTGAGCCTTCTTCAAACTTTTGGAACACGGAGTCAGTACGAAAGGTTAACACAAGAGGTGAACGCGCGGAATATCTGCCCTCCGAGTTGACTCACGGAAGAGGTAAGCAGCGGAGCACCATTTCCGTTCGGCTGTCGCCGTTTCTGTGCGGCTTGGCCGGGGGGCGAATTCCAACAGTTCGTAAACGAAAACATAACTGGGAATTTCGACTCAAAACACATTTTGTACTGGCTTTAAAATATATACACATACTGTATGATCGTAATCACACAGGCCAGGCGGCTAACTGACCGAAAAAGAGCAACCTTTGGACAAACTTTGGAATTAGCGACTCGTGCCTTCCTTTCAGTTGAACAATTTTTAATACAGATGGTCCCTGGGATACGAACGAGTTCCGTTCCTACGCTGGCGACATAACCCGAATTTCTGTGCAAGTCGGAATTAACCCTTTAAAAATTAAAAATAACTATCCAAAAAGTCCAAAAGTGTTTTGTTTTGTTTAATGGTGGCGGATACACTGCCCTCTACTGGCAGCGTTCGGTCTGGCTGGACTGACCGAGGAGCTTACACGCTTGTCTGACATAAAGGGTAAATGACAGCTGTTCTCTGGTTTGGCCCACATAAGGCTATAAGTACTTTCAGCTAATAAATGTTTGTATGCGTTTGTAATTAAGTTTAGAGCTACGATTTGTGGAGTTACGTGTGAGCGATTTGCTATGAGAATTGTAAATATGTTAGCAGTTGTAGCATTTAAGCTAGCTGACTTTTGCTAGGCAAATTGGGCAAATTTACTCTTTTTCCTTTACACATTGATCAGCAGAGGTGGGTAGAGTAGCCAAAAATTTCCTTTGCAGAAAAACAGTCCCAAAGCATGATGTTTCCACCCCCATGCTTCACAGTGGGTATGGTGTTCTTCGGATGCAATTCAGTATTCTTCCTCCTCCAAACATGAGAACCTGCATGTGTTTCTACCAAAAAGTTCTATTTTGGTTTCATCTGACCATAACACATTCTCCCAGTCTTCTTCTGGATCATCCATATGATCAATTATATCCAATATCCAATTTCTTTGAACCTAAGCTTTCAAAAGCTTCGACAACAACTGAGCTTGAACCGAGGATTGAACACCAACAGTGTCAAGATGTATATATGCGAATACATATAAAAAAATGAAACAACTAAAACAGATTTTATATTCCACTTTTTTGAAAGTCCACCCTTTGCTCCTATTATTTTTTTGTACACCTTTGGCACTCTCTCGGTGAGCGCCGAGATGCAGACACATAAAAAGGTTTTTACTTCACAGGTACGCTTTATCATGGTTAATTTGTGGTATTTGTTGCATTTTCAAAGGAGTTTAGGACCATCATTTAATAATAAATAATAATAATTCATTTTATTTGTAGAGCGTTTGAAAAGCCACACAAAGACGCATCACAAGAGAGGTGGAATCACAGTAACAACAAAACAATCATAAAAAAAGATTAAAAGATGTAAAAATAGAACAGAGCTAGGGATCATGGTGGGTAAGAAAGAGTAAACAGGTGGGTTTTGAGTCTGGATTTGAAAAGTGAAACGGTAGTGGTGTGTGGTGGGAGTCCGAGTGATTAGGCGTGCTGCTGAGTTCTGGAGGAGCTGCAGTTTTTGGAGGGACTTGTTAGGTAGAACAAAGAGCAGTGATTTAGTTACGAGCTGGGAGGTGATTAGTGGAAGCGGTATGGCAGGTGAGAGAAGGGAGGAGACAAGAAATATTGCGAAGGTGGAAATAGGCTGATCTGGTAATGCCGTTGATATGTAACCGGAAGGAGAGCGTGTTGTCGAGGATGACATCCAGACTCTTAACCTGAGTGGAAGCAGAGATCGGTACACTGTTGATGGTAATAGAAAATTTATTGACATGAGAAAGCATGGCGGTGTTTCCAACGAGGAGGACTTCTGATTTTGAGCTGTGAAGTTGAAGGAAGTTAGAGGAGAAGAAGAGTTAATGTCTTCTAAGAGACGGTAAGCGAGGAAGGTGGAAGGGAGGAGGTTGGTTTTGAGGATATATAGAGCTGGGTGTCATCATTGGAATTGAATGTTGTGTTTGCGGAAGGTGGAACCGAGGGGGAGAATGTAAATGATAAAGGGGAGCGGCCCCAGGACAGAAACTTGGGGCACGCCAGCAGAGACGGGGAGGGATTTGGATTTATGGGGGCGAATTTGACAAATTGTGTGCGGTCGGACAGGTAGGACCAGGAAAGGGGTGTCTGGGTGATACCAAGGGAGGAAAGCGGGTCGAGAAGGATTGTGTGGGAGATGGTATCGAAAGCAGTAGTGGGATCAAGAAGCAATGCTTCGTAAAAAGTATTTCAAGGTCCTGGAGTGGCCTAGCCAGTCTCCAGATCTCAATCCCATAGAAAATCTGTGGAGGGAGTTGAAAGTCCGTGTTGCCCAACAACCGCCCCAAAACGACTGCTCTAGAGGAGATCTGCATGGAGGGATGGGCCAAAATACCAGTAACAGTGTGTGAAAAGCTTGCGGAGAGTTACAGAAAACGTTTGGCCTCCATTATTGCCAACAAAGGGTACATAACAAAGTATTGAGATGAACTTTTGGTATTGACCAAATACCTATTTTCAACCATCATTTGCAAATAAATTCTTTAAAAATCAAACAATGTGATTCTCTTTTTTTTTTTTTTTTTCTTTCCACATTCTGTCTCTCATGGTTGAGGTTTACCCATGTCGACAATTACAGGCCTCTGTAATATTTTCAAGTGGGAGAACTTGCACAATTAGGGGTTGACTACTTATTTGCCCCACTGTATAAACAGGAAAGACTGTCTCAGGAGTGATTTGTTCGAGGATTCAAGGTAATCATTGTATTTTTTGTTTCATGCATGCATTTTGAAACGTGAAAAAAATCAATGGGATACTGGGACCCACTACGGCATTGCCGTCATTCTTCGGCATATATACTTAAAATAGATGCGTAACTGCCTATTTTTTTTTTTTTTTTGCTTTTTTAATAAAGAATTGAGAAAGTTTTATAAAGAATAAAGAATTGAGTGATTTAAGCATTTTTTCACAAGAATTTTGAACGGAAAAAGCTCTTTGTCGTAAGGCTGCCGCCACATTGACTGACTAGCTTCGCACATATTTACATAAAATAAATGCTAACTGCCCGTTTTTTTGCTCTTTTAACAAAGAATTGAGACTGTTTCACGTTCATATCTATAAAGAATTTGGGGATTTAAGCTTTTATTCCCAAGAATGTTTGACGTAAAAAAGCTCTTTGTTGTGATAAGGGGGCTGCCACAATTGCTAACAGACGAGGATCATTCTTCGACATATTTACGTAAAATAATTGCAAACTGCCTGTTTTTTGGGGGGCTTTTAACCAAGAATTGAGACTGTTTTACGTCCATATCTATAAAGAATTCAGGGATTTAAGCATTTATTCACAAGAATTTTCAACGGGAAAAGCTCTTTTTCTGTGATTCCACTCGGTCAGCTTTGACGGCCATGCCAACAATGCAGCCCCCCTGTTAATCAGCCCCGCGCCCCGTCAATATCATTATGAAGTCTATGCGCTACTCTCACTTGAGTAACATTTTTGGCTACTCTACACACCTCTGGTTATTTGTTAGTTTCAGGGCCATGGATTGGCTAAGCTAGTACGAGTCAATGGTGGTTGAAATCAACCCCATCGACTACTTAAACCCCCGCAAAGTCATAGATTAAGCCTTATGTGAAAAATTCTGATCTTCCCCTGTAAATTCAATAATCGTAAAGTCAGTTACATGCGATTACATTTTTCTGTTGTCATTCTAATGATGAGGCAGCAAATGGAGAAAAATAGGTAAAAAGTAACCAATTAATTACCTTTAGAGTAACTTAAACTTTGGTAATAAAGTCATCAGTAAAGTAACTACTTTTTTTGAGGCGTAATCAGTCATCAGTAACTAAATTACTTTTTCCAAGTAATCTGTGACAACACTGCTCGTGTGCATACTTTGTATGTTCCAAACAAGTATTTTATTCAAAAAAATAAGGAAATGCATGGCAAGCGCAAGTGAGGTAAGTCACACTTCTAAAGACAATAGGAAGTTGTGAAAATGCTAAAGAAACCCTGTCTCTCTAAAAACATGAAAAGGAAAAAAATAATTAGGCACATTATCATAATCAAACATGACAGGAGGTTAATTGACCATAGAGAAGTTTCTTTCAGTTTAAGAGAAAACTTACCTAGGCCTTGTCGCGTCGTCTCTCCCAGTGCGCTTGAGAGACAACTTGTCTCAGTGCTCGTTGTCGTCGACGGGGCATGCTGGGTGTGTCTTAACATCATGCATTTAACCACAATAATATCCTTATGGCAAAATGTAAGCATTTATTTCCCTCATTTTGATTCTTAGTTATTGCTAATTTAAATTCATATCGGCCTACATTTTTTGAAATTATGATTTGAAAACTCATACAATCAACAGACCTACAACCAACATTATACAACCCCTAGCAAAAAGTATGGAATCACCAGTCTCGGACGAGCACTCACTCAGACATTTTATAATGTACAACAAACTCAGATAAAAACCTTGAAAAAAATAATTAATTAGTTCAACTTTGTAAATCTCACTGGAACAGCACCAAAAAAAATTTCCAGCATCATCACCTTGTCCAAAGCAGATTCGTGACTCTTGACAAGTTGATCAAGTCCACCAAGTCCTTTGGATGGACCAATATCTAGCAAAGTGTTGTGTGTGATTTGACCGGTGTGTTTACGTTGTATTTTTTCATGTCTCTTTGGATACGTTCCATGACTCCTCTCACATACGGCAACGTCACCAAGTGTTTGTTTTGTTTGTCCCCCTATGTTGTGTTGTTTTAAACGCTCCTGCACCTTTTGCTTATGCCCACTGTGGATACTGACACCTTTTCAGCGAGTGTTGTATGTGCTATTCTTCTGTGTTCTCTCATCTGGATCTGTGATTTTTGTCATGCGTAATGTTCTGACTACTGACAGCTTGTGGCTAGTGGGGTGTTCAGATGTCCATAGGAGGTATTGGTCAGTGAGTGTGGGTTTCCTGTGTACTTTCATTTTGATGTCTCTGTTGTCATTGTGGATTTTTTACAGTATGTCCAAAAAAGCTATGGATTGATCTGTTCTCTCTTCTTGGATGAATTTGATGCTGCCAGTGGTGTCTATGGTGTTGAGGTGGTCTGTGAGTCTTTGTCTATGTCCATTTTTTTCCTTTTTCAGAATGTCGTCTACGAAGAGTTTCCATAGTGTGGGTCTGTACTCAGTTGGGAGTGCTTTCTAGTCATCCATGAAAAAAACGCACATGCTGGTAAACAGCGGGTTGGACGTGTACTAGTGACAAGCATTTTAATTCACGTCAGAAAAATGAATAGAGCCACATGATTGTGTTTAAAACATCTGAGGAAACATCCAACGAGACTGCCGATTCCATACCTTTTGCCGGGATTAGGAGGATACTGTGCATCAGGAGTGTCCGGCTCTCCTTCAGAACAGCTAGCTAGCTAGCACCTAGGGAGTCCATAACGTCAGCACTATACGAGCCCAGAGCGGCCCGGTTCCAATAGCCAGCAGTTTGGTGGAAGCATTATAGATCTTTCCCTTGAACTCCAACTCCTTGCAGCAGCGTCGCTGCAAATAACCCGCCTGTGGATAGGGTTGCCACCTTTCAGAAATAGAAATAAGGGACGCCCCACTCGCGCCCAAAGCCTTACAGGCGAAAAAAAGGGAGCATCCCCAAAACTCCTAAAATGCATAGAAATGTATCTATTTTTAGATGAAAAAACTGTATTGTGCACTCTGTGGGCATGGCAGTTTCCTTGCAGCAGATTGTTTTTTTTTTTTTCTGCGGGTTAGTGAAAACAAAGTTGTGAATATCGTAATTAACATTTGTGTTGTCGGCACTGAATCCGGTCACGTGATCCATTGACAAACCAAATTTCTTATGGGAATGTTCCAGGAGAGCTACAATTCCAGCAGCTGAGTCGTCTGCATTCTCTATGAAGTCCAGCATTTTGTTGGTTAGCTCAGACTCTGGACTGAAGTACTGGACAGCAAGGGGAAACATCTTCCTGCTCAATTTATTCGAGGCATCGGTCTGTATGGAGAATGGGATGGGTGACGTTAAAATCTTGAGCACATCACCCACTGCCTTTGGACCCAGGACTTGTTTCAACAGTGCCTTGTTCACCCCAAAATCATTTTCTTCACCATTTTGGAATCACATTAAAATGTTCTGATTGCGCCTGTGTCTACAGTCAGCACTATTGTAGCTCTGGCTGGCTACGTTTTACTGTGTGGTTTACCTGTGCCACCTCAGCTGCAGTAATTTAAAGGGTAGGAGTGGGATTATGTCAAATTCACTATTAATCAATCAATTGTATATATTCGCAGTAGGACTATTTATTCAGTGTTTATTTGCTGTAAATCTATTAGAATAATTCCAAATGAGGAGCATTAGTTAGCGTAACAAAATAAGATGTTCTTTATGGGTACATAAATTCATTCCATATTGATTGATAATAAATGCATGTTTCAAAAAACAAAACAAAAAACAACAACAACAAAAAAATCAACATTCCTGAAAATAATCAACCATAGTAGCAACTGAAATAGCCTAGCTATGTTCCTATCAATGCAAGATTTATGAAGGTAAATATAAATATAGCCTATATGTTATCCATATACAATAGCATAATAACATACCAAATCAAGCTCAGGGGATGTTTCAGGTACAAAGAATTGTGACGAAGGCTCTTCTGGGATCTTATATTCCGTTTGTGCAGGTTCCCTGCAGCATGCTGTTTTACACCTCTGTGAGACACTGCAAAGAATTTCCTGCCTGCCTTGCGGTTTGCTTTATAATCACCATCAGTGACTATCGAGCTACGGGATACCCTCTTCTAACTCCAGTTTATTTTTTGGAGACGTTTCCCCTTTTGAGGATGACATCTTAGTTTTGAAAACGTGCGGGGCGGTGCACTGAGCAGAGCTAGCGAGGTAACTAGGCAATGAACCCGGAAGTGGAGTGCAGGGCAGACAGCAGCGGTCAGGCAGATAACTACAGTATCTTGCTGTCTTTAATATTTCCTGCCCTTTTTGTTCATTATTGTTGGCTCAGTGGTCGCTCGTGAGCGCAGGTGTGTGTTTGTGTGTGACAGACCTGCATGGGCTGGGCGCACCGCCGCCCGCCACTCCCCACTGCCGGAGCCGCGGGTCACGTGGAGTTGCCCCACGGGACAGTTGTGAAATACGGAATAAACACAACTTTTAATTCCTAATTACGGAACGATTCCGTATTTCAAGGGATGGGTGGCAAGCCTACCTGTGGATGACTCTCCTCGAATTTGGTGAGCGAGACCGCTTTGCCATAGCGGTGACACCTTGTCTAGGGGTTGTCTGACAGTTCTGAGTATGTGGGACTGAACAAAATCTGAAGGAAACCAAAGGGATGCAGTGTCTTTTAATAATGAACATTTGGAATGACTCTCCAATCTTGATGCCAGGGATCAAACGTTGTTCTTAGCTGTACTATTAAAAGCTAAAGAAAGACACAAAGAATCAGAATTGATTGTGGATAAACACTCTGACAAGCATAATTGTTTGGATCCTACATGACAATCTTCAAGCAATGGTTCAGATCCTCCTTGATGTCCAATAAGACCCTTTTCCCTTCTCCTATTTGATAGCCTGACACGTACAGCTCTTGAAGATGGGAAGGGTTTAACTTGAGAGTCTCGGCCAATGAATTGCATCCATTATCTGTCATCTCGCAGTAGTCTAGCCTGCAACAAATGAGAAAATTGTCACGATGGGAACATTGTTTAAGCTATGTAATGTCTACTGATAATAACATTTTGTCTGCTCTTTCATTGGCTAATGGCAGCAGTGATTCTTTTGATTAGTCAACCGGATCCATGGAATATTTCGAACTGGAGGATCTCCTTACTCAAGGACTTGTAAGATGCAGTGTGGGCTGGCGAGTCTTGTGTCTTATCTTTCCATTCCAAAAATAATTTAGAGAAAAATATGGCATGTTTTAGAGATGGTTTGAATTGCGATTAATTAGGATTAATTAATTTTTAAGCTGCGATTAACTCAATTAAAAATTTTAATTGTTTGACAGCCCTTACCTAACCCTTACTTTTCGAGGTTGTGGTCATAAAGTTAATATGAGAAACTCCAAACTGATCAGTGTTGCAACTGTTCAATTTTGCACATCAGATATTTTTTAAAAGAAAAAGTCTTAGCCAATATTTTTGTTTTTCAAAATGTCTACATTTCAGAATATTGTATTTCCTATTTTTGAGCAGAATTCTAGCTTTGTATAGGCTAATGTTCCTATTGTTGAAAGCCCAAAAGTGTGTAATAAACAACTAGCATATTTATATTTTGCATTTTGTTTTCTTACTGTACCGAAAATGTACCGAACCGTGACCTCAAAACTGAGGTACGTACCGAACTGAGATTTTTGTGTACCGTTACACCACTTTAGACACCAAATTTTTTCGGGGGGCTTAAGAATTTTTGGAGGGGCTGAACCCCCCCAAAGATAGGCCTAATGAGGCCACTAAATCACAACAAGGCATCATTAATTCCTTCCTTAAATTCATCATGAAAATAGGTTTTTTCCGTTTTTCAGTTATGAGCAGTTGAAGATCAGGAAGTATTGTTTCAAATGAAGTATTGTTTATTATTGTTTATTTACAATTAGTGGTTGACTAAATACTTATTTGCCCCACTGTATTCTTCTATAAAAACTCAATATTCTTCGAGTTCTGCATGCATGCTTGTACACGAGCATAGGAAATTCAGTCTTAGGCAAAATATAATTCGGGTTTCATGCTAAAAGACGTTTTGGTGGTCACAAGATGTAATTGTGAGCATTCTTGGTTCTGCTATTGCACAGGATGAAAATGCGTAAAACAGTGGGCTAAAGGAGCAAATTCTTAGCAAACTTTAAAGTGAACGAACTAGTGGCTTTGTCTTTCGTGCCTTTCCTTTCAGTTCATGAGAAAAAAAAAGTTCGGTGACAACCCACAACCAGGGGCGCAACTACCCTGGTAACACACCAGGCACGTTTACGGCGCGTGAGCTATGCCGACGCTTCAACGCACTTGAGACGCTTGCCGTCAATTTCCATAGGACGCGTTTCACGAGCAGAGCGTCTGTGGAGCAGCTCGATCTTTTCAAGCAAGGATTGCAAGATCACGCGAGAGTAGCAGTTATTTAAAGATGATAATACAACAACCATTTGCCTTTCAGACCCAGCGGATTGGTCAGCTTTCTTTCTGAAAGGAGGAAGAAAAAAGATGTATTTATGTTTTACAGATGTGATGTAGTATTCATTTATACACTGCTGGTTAAAAGTACAGGCACCCCTGCAATTCTGTCAAATAATGCTCAATTTCTCCCAAAAAATGACTAAATTTACATATGCTTTGGTTTTAATAGCTTCATTTATTATGCTTGCAATGAAAAAACACAAAAGAGAATGGGAAAAAAAAAAAATCATTATCATTTTACACAAAACTCCAAAACTGGGCCGGACAAAAGTATTGGCACTCTTTGAAAAATCATGTAATGCCGCTCTAATTTGTGTAATTAACAGCACCTTACTTACCTGTGGCACATAACAGGTGTTGGCAATAACTAAATCACAGTTGCAGCCAGGTAAAATGGATTAAAGTTCAACCTCTGTTCTGTGTCCCTGTGTGTACCACATTGAGCATGTAAAAAAAAAAAGTAAGAAGACCAAAGAACTGTCTGAAGACTTGAGAAGCAAAATTGTGAGGAAGCATGGGCAATCTCAAAGCTATAAAATAATATATAATATAATATAAAATAATATAATATAATCAATCAGGGAATAGTATCGTTTCTCATTTGTACTGTAGGATTGTTTGTACTACTCTAACACACCTAATATAAAATAAATAGCACACCATATTTTAATGAAAAGCAGAATAGATACACAACGCCATCTTGTCACCGAAGCCCAACGTGTGCATCACGAGCAAGATTGACGCACCAACTCTCGCGATCAGTTCTCCCGGCCACTCCAAGGACAAAGAGCAGGGCGCTCTGTCCTAAAACAAGTAGCGTCTCGACCAGCCAGAATAATAAGTTGATAGCGGGCGCTTGGTACGTCAAGACCAGCGTTTGTCGCTGTGGCAACCACGTCCCAGCCACGAAGGATGACGCACGAACCTAACCGCCCAAAACCGGGCACAGAAGGATGATCCCAAGACAACACCCAGCCACACCTTTGGCCCGGCCCACTCCACCGCAGCTTTCAAAAAGACTGGACACCGAGATAAACTGTTCGCTGCTCGGAAACATTTCTATGTAGCCTTGTTTTGGATCCAGCATTGTTCCTCCGTCGTCTGTTTTGCCTTGTTTTTTGACCATTGTCGACGAATAAATTGTCAACCTGTTTTGGGTGAGCCTTCTTCAAACTTTTGGAACATGGAGTCAGTACAAAGGGTTACCATGGGAGTGAACGCGCGGAATCTTGGCCCCCACCGGTTGGCTTGCGGGAGCGGTGCCAGTGGAGCGGCACTTCGTTCGGCTGGCGGTGTTTCCGCGGCTTGGCGGGGGGGAGCCGAATTCCTTCAGAGGCCTTTAAAGAAAAGAACGCGGTCCCGTACAGTCAAACATGGAAGTTCCCTGATGTTTTGGGGTTGCTTTGCTACCTCTGTCACTGGACTGCTTGACCGTGTGGTAGTCTGAAGACTACCAACAAATTTTGCAGCATAATGTAGGGCTCAGTGTGAGGAAGCTGGATCTCCCTCAGAGGTGATGGGTCTTCCAGCAGGACAGTGACCCAAAACAAACTTTACGAAGCACTAAAAAATGGTTTGAGAGAAAGCACTGGAGACTTCCAAAGTGCCCAGCAATGAGTCCAGACCTGAATCCCATAGAACACCTGTGGAGAGTTCTGAAAATGGCAGTTTGGAGAAGACCCTTCAAATCTCAGAGACCTAGAGCAGTTGGCCAATAAAACGGTCTAAAATTCCAGCAGAGCATTGTAAGAAACCCACTGATGGATACCGGAAGCGGTTGTTCGCAGTTATTTTGTCTAACGTTTGTGCTACCAAGTATTAGGCTGAGGGTGCCAATACTTTTGTCCGGTCCATTTTTGGAGTTTTGTGTAAAAGGACAATGATTTATATTTATATATTTTTTTCATTACAAGCCAAATAAATGAAGATATTACTACCAAACCATTTGTAATTGCTATCATTTTCTGGGAGAAATTGAGCATTATCTGACAGAATTGCAGGGGTGCCAATACTTTTGGCCAACACTTTATGTTCAAGCACTAGTGAGGCGAATCACCACTTCGACATACCACAAGAAGTTGCTGAACCTGCTTAAAAACCCTCCCCACGTCTTTCTAAAAAGATAAAAAACTTGCTTCATGCTTTCTTGCTTCTCCTATTGCACAAGATCGAAATGCGGGGGGATAAATCTCTCAGTAGACTAACTGATCGAAGGAGCAATTTCTGAACAAATTTTAAAGCGAACAAACTTTTTTGTTGTTGTTGTTTGTGCCTTTTTCTTTCAGCTAGAGAAATTTTAGGCGGCCTTGTCATCGCTTCGTCTCCTCCTGACTGAGTGACAACTTGTCTTTTCAGTCCTCGACGCGCCACATTAGGTGTAACCTTTGGTGACACCCACAACACCCGTGTGCGCACAATTGCCACCACTGTTTGCGGCTTTGAGCCCACTTGCACTAATTTTAAAGACTCTTTGGAGACGAAAACCATATACCTTATAATTATATTGACCTGACACTTCGTCATTCTTTGCGTCACGCGTTGCCGTAGGGGGCTCAACTTCATTTAGTAATCATAGAAGACAGCACACCTCGTTCCAAGTCGGATTTAAGCTTGGATTTTTGAAAAAGTACGAAAGCTGTACCGCATACAAACAGGAAGGATTGTCTCAGGAGTGATTTGTTCGAGGATTCAAGGTCATTATTATAATTTTAGTAACATGCATGTATTTTGAAACGTTGTGAAAAAAATGAATGGGAGAATGTAGCCCATTCGCCCTTCACAATATTTGCTTAAAATAACTGCCAACTGCCAGGTTTTTTTTGTTGCTTTAAACCAAGAATCGAGACTGTTTTACATCCATATCTATAAAGAATTCAGTGATTTAAGCCTTTATTCACAAGACTCTTCTTTGTGTACACATGGCGTGGCCTAATTTACCAAAATGACTAGCCTCATTGTTCACAATATTTATGCAAAATAAACGCTAACAGCACGTTTTTTTGTTTTTGTTTTGCTTTTAACCAAGAATCGAGACTGTTTTACGTCCGTATCTATGAAGAGTTCGGAGATGAAAACATTTATTCACAGGAATTTTCACCAGAAAAGCTCTGTTTACATCAGGCGGCCGCTAGCTTCTTTCACTAACAGATTAGCATCAAGTATTAAGTTTCTGATGTAAAAATTGAGTGATTTATTAGCTGTGAAAATCTGACAATTTTATAGCCATTTTAAGTTTTGTTATACTTATATACAGTAAAAAATAATCGGGATTTTATAAAGGAACTACTTTGAATTTCAATATGAAGTTTTTGAAAATAGGCCTCATGGAACAGCCCTGTGCCCTGTGTCATGTCAATATATTATGAAGTCTATGCGAAAACATAATGAGACGAATGCCAATTTATGTCTGACGTGACGAGGAGAGGAAAATGCGCCATAGTTTCTGTCAGATGTTCAGACATTGTGAACATCGAGCTGTGTTTGTTTGGATCACTCATTTGACATGCTTGACCGCCCCCCCCCCCCCCCCCCCCCGCCCACCGGTGTGGTCTCCTGGCTTGCTTGTTTCAAAACACACAATAATAGTTGCATTTTCATCATGGCGAGATTGAAGTCGTCACCCAAATTTATGCTAGCATGCTGTCCACGTTGTCCACAAGCACTAGCTAGCGCAGCACCTCGAAAGCTAGCCATGTAATCAGTTCTACTTGTGATGTAACACTGAGAATGGCTGGAAAAAAAAAAAAAGTGGGCGTTCACCGATGCATTGATTTGATTGAAAGGATAAAAGACGGCGAGATTTGAGTGTCAAATTTATTTTCATTTTGTGTGACCTTTAAAAATAGAATTTATAAAACCTGATATTTAAACCCGGTTCCGATCGGATCAGGGACATCCCTAACAGCTATTTCAAAGTACATGCCAACTTCATAGACTGGTTCGTTTACAAAATGGGCGCTGGCACAAAGTGGCCGACAAGCAATGACGGCCATCCCAAAGGGCTAATAGCACGCTTTTCACGCATTTAGCTCTGTATATATATATGCAATCTCTGGGCTTTTTTTCGCCTGAGCCTATCATTCCTCCTCCTTGGAAATGAAAGATCAGCTTTCACCCATCAATCTGATGTTCAACTTCACACTTCCGGAGCGCTTTCCATAACGATCTGGCGGGCTGCTCGTCCATGTACTACCTGACGTTGTATGTGTCTCTGTTTGGCTGTACACAGAATTCCACCAGTCTAGCCATGTAGTCATTAACACATTAATCGTCGATATAAATGTGGTGAAGATTTGGGTTCAGGCTGTCCGAAGCGAGACGTTGGCATGCACGGAGGCCCCCTGGTTCCTGTCCAACCAAAGCTTGGCCAGCCGGTGGGCGGACCCCCGGGAGGCCGCCCGGGAACCCAGGCACATTTTGTACTGCTTGGGCTCCAGGCGAGAATCACAGGTGACGGCGTGGTGCACATGCACGATGCCTGGGTCCACACTGCGGAATGGTGCGGCGGCGCCTGAGCGCACGAACTTGTCGTACAGGTCCACGTCCTCCAGCCCCCAACCCCGGATGGATGTGTCCAAGCCCCCGGCGCCAAGTAGATCGCCTTTGCGGGCGCACACAACGCCGAAGCCAAAATTCCTCCACAGGCCCGCCTCGGAGGTCAAGGTGTAGAGGTCGTCCGGGGCCCGCCCGCCATACGCCACCAGGGGGTCGTACTGGCTGAAGACCACCGGGAAGTAGGCGAAGCGTCCCGCCACGGCGTTTGCCCGGCAGCGCTGCAGGAAGTCAGCGGTGAAGAGCAGGTCCACGTCGCAAAAGAAGAGCAGCGAGGCATTGGGGAAGCGTGCGGCACCGACCTCCAGCGCCAGCGCGCGAGAGAAAGAGCCGCCCAGCGCTTTGATCTCCAGCTCAGCCCGTGGGTACTTGATGTGGTAGCGGCGCAAAAGCTCCACCTGCCGGCAGAGTACCCAAAAATTGGTCTGAAATAGTAAAAGTAGTGTTACTTCAAAATAATAGGACTCAGGTAAAAGTAAAAGCTTTTGTGTGTGTGTTCTGTGTTTTTTGAATACGTACATCTATCTACGTATAAACAGGTAGTCCTCGGGTTACGACGTACTCGACTTTACGACGCCGGAGTCTCGTCCGCCATTTTGTCTCTGGTCGATTTATTTTTTTTCAGTCGCATAAACAGTACATTATTGTACCTCACAGTATCATAAAGGGTTTCCCCTACATATTAATTATTGTGGCGCATCACCACACCAAAATAAAAGCAGCCATGCCGTGTAAAAGAGATGTTTAAAAAAAATTAAATAAAATTTTTTAAGGCCGTTTCAAACTAGCGGCAGCCTAGTGTGAAGTGTTCAGCGGCAACCTATTCATTGTGTATTGTAATGCCCGTAACTCTGCGAGGCCCCCTTAAGAGACATTCCGATGAGGAGCTCTGACGTAGAGGGAAGCGTGTTAACGGTCGCATGTCACGGAAGCCCGCTGTTATTTTGTTAATGTTTTTCTTTATTATTGTTGCCACAATAAAGTGGGTAAGCCAATACGGACTCCTCTCCTCCTTCCCCCCATCCAGGGCATTACAGTATTTTGGATCGGACTTTTCGGCGAAAGTAAGTGGTGGACGGCCGTCTTAGACAGACCGGCAAGTTTGAATGAAATTGCGCCGAGAGGCGTGGAGAGCACCGCCGCACTAATATCAACAACTCGTTCAATAGCAGAGGGGCAGGCATACTTACAGTGGGGAGAACAAGTATTTGATACACTGCCAATGGGAAAACCCATTGGCAGTGTATCAAATGCTTTTTCTCCCCACTGTATTATATCTGCTACCAGGCTGTTTCGGCGGACGGATATACGCAATCACGGCTGACGAAACCTTGATAAATACGCTCTTTTTATCCAAGTTTCACGAGCTTTGGGACACTCGAAAAATGACTCTCATACTTCTCCTCGCTAAGCTAATTGGGACCTCAATGTGCGTTTGTGTGGAAATGGGAGTTCACGAACAACAACAGTATTTACAATAGCTCTTTGTTATGGATCTTTTTGGGAAGCAAAATGTGAAAAAACAAAGTCATGATATGACGCAATTTTGCCGTGGCACGACATGGTGAGGCAGTCCGACTCCGATGCAGCCCACCACCGCAGCTTCAAAAAATCCTAGGAGGAAACACTGACATGACGCCAATTGACAGCTCAACACTTCATGAACGGGAGAGTGAGTGGTAAGCCTAACTCCAGCATCGTGATTTTTCTATTTGAGAGAATACGATTACATGGTTGTATACATTTTCCATGCTCTCCACATAGCTGAAACTGGATATTATGTTATCGGACAGCTCCTACCCATCTAAACATGGTAAAGCTAGCCCAAATGTGGCTAAATAAATGATTTATGGTATGGATTTTTCAAAATAAACGACAACATTTTTTTATTTTCCAGGTGTTGCTGTACACCTTCAAGTAATTACTCTTCCAAGAGAATGCCAGTAAGAGCAATTCATCGCTACACATCGAGATGGCATGACGAATTTCGCGAGTAAAACCCAGAAAATGTTTGCAATATATGGCGAGGATAGCTTGGTGCTATATTTCTGTGTTCAGAGTGGAAGTTACGTCATCAGGTAGTGTTGAGCAGGGCGGCACGTCCCTCGTTGCTAAGGTGTTGCTATTGCAGTAACTCAAAACTACACGGTCAATTATTTATTTTTATTTTTTATGTGACTTTTTGAGACAGCGAATGATGCATTTAATACTATTCAACCGGTAAAACACTCAAGACGAAATCCGAAAAGCTCTTCAGTTGCCTTTAATTTTTTTTTTTTTTTTTTACAAATTTGAAAAAAAAAAGTTTCATTAAGACCTTAATTTTCAAATTTTGTGATTCTCTGACAATTGCTTCATATTGCAGGCATTAAAGGGTTAAATGTCATCGTAAGTGAGCGGCTCCCAGTGATGATTTTTTGGCGGAAACTGCGTTGAAATGGCTCTTTGAGTATTGAGAATAGTAAGCACTCCAATTTCTCTGTTCGTGATTGACCTGTAGCGCCCCCTGTTGACAAATTTCTCTCATCACAATGGAGGACTTAAACCCTTGTGAACTGTTATCATTATACTATAACATGTTACATGACCACATTTGGCCAAAAATACACCAGAAACATCGAATCCTGACTGGAAAACTATAGAAATGAAACATTCCTGTCCCAAAAGTGACCTCTAGTGGATAAAACGATGATATCTCTGGTTTTCTGGTGATTTCTTCTGGTGATCTATCAGTGCCAAATATAAACTTGAGTTTGAAATGTGCGCTTTCCAGTAATGCGTTACTACTCACCTCCGCCTGCCGGACCCGCTCAGTGGCGTTGTCGTCGCCGAAGAGCAGCACCACCAGTTTGACGTTCTGCCTGGGGATCAGACATACGCGCTCCACGTTGGCCATGAAGCGTGCGAAGGTTTCATAGCGCCCCGCCAGCGGCACCAGCACGTTGACCTTCTCGTCAGCCGGAAGTGGCGGTGGCGGGGAGGGACCGTCCCCGCGGCCCGGCAGGAAGGGTGCCAGCATCTTTAGAGAGTCCAGCGACAGGAAGGACGGTGAGGAGCGGTCGGCGCGCACCGCCAACTCGGCAGCATCGGTGGGCCGCTCCTCGCAAAAGTGTGCGCGGCTGAAGCTCTGCTGCAGGTAAGCGTGCCGGCGCACCGGCACAGTCACGCTCTTGCCCTTGTGCTTCTTGTAGAGCAGGAGGAGGTCCAAAACGTACTCTGCCCCGTGCAGCGGGTCCACCCGCCGGTAGCCGTACTGGATCTCCTTGAAGTCGATGACGCGCCCGCGCGTCTTGGCGTTGGCGTTGATCATCTCCATCACCTGCGGGTTGGTTAGTAATAGAGCTGGGAATCTTTGGGCACCTAACGATTCGATTACGATTACGATTCAGAGGCTCCGATTCGATTATAAAACGATTATTGATGCACCCCCCTCCTTTTTTTTTTTTTAATAAAGTTTTGTACATTAGTTCCAAAATTGTTCAAAAATACTCTCAGGCTAAACCAAACTACTATTTCAGTATCAAGTTAACATATAGCAGTAAACAAATATACAAAAATAACATTAAATAAAAAAACTCCAGTCCCCATTCTGTATCAGCAGCTTTAAACTACATTCAATTAATTTAATGTTGTGAATCAACCGTTAAAGTTGTTAAAATTGCTCCCGTTATTCCATAATTTCCCTTTTGTCTACTTTTGACATGTGAAAGTTTTAAAACTATTTTAAAGATAGATTCAAGTCAATATTTTACCGATTTAGGAGTATTTTAGATAAAAAGTTAATTAGGTTTGCTTGGAAGGTTCGCTACAACAGCATTGCAGGGAAGTTTACTGCTTTAAGATGGCGGCCGTTTACTAACGCCTGCATCTAGCTTTTTGCAGATGTGCTGCTACCGCTACCGAGTCTATAATCCATCTAGTCCTATATAAATGATATCTACCTTAACATTATGTAGCTTAGCTGTACTTGTAGCAGCTTTTCGGCAGCAGTCAGGTATGTTGTTGTGTTTTTTTATCTCGTGGCATGAGTTGAGCTAGAGCCGTGAGTTGAGCGTTGGCATTACCCGAGGGGCCAGTTAATGAGAAGCATAATGTTTAGCTACTCCCGCTCCGTTCCGTCCCGAAGACCGCGCGGCGCGCTGAGTGTGTTGTACTTCCGCTTTATTTGGCATATTTCAATAATCGGAATTTGGATGTTTGTGAATCGTTCTCGAATCTTCCACGGCCGAATCGTGAATAATCTAAGAATCGGAAATTTTGCACACCTCTAGTTAGTAATGAGTTTCATTTATTTGATTTAACTTTTGGAGAAAAATAAACTACCATTTTTACCCAGTCCTTATATTTTCCTGCCACGATAATTGATTAACTCAAGTAATTTGATTAGAAAAAAGCTTTGAATCGAATTTTGCTGCTTCATGTATTCATTAAATTAGAATGGTGTAGTAATGGTTTGTTTTTAAAGTGTTTGCATTTAGTTTTATTGATTTAGGTGGATACAATGCCCTCTAGTGGCAACAGTGAATATAACCCATTCAACAGGGCTGAATCCAGCTGCTCCCTGCCAAGACCAACATAAGGGAAGTTTTTGTTTGAGCTAATATGTTTTTTATGCATTCGTAATTTAGTTTATAGTAAAGGTGTAACGGTACATGTATTTGCATTGAACCGTTTCGGTACGTGGTGCTCGGTTCGGAACGGAGGCATACCGAACGAGTTTCTGACGTAATGTAACCATTACTTTTCGAGGCTGTGAGTCGATCGGGTTACAGTTTCTGTATAGATATTTACTCCGTCTTCTCTACTATAATGAGGACCAACACGGTACGACAGTATAACCCAGAAACGTCAACGCTGCGACGTGGCCGCCGCGAGAACGCAGTGAAACGCGGGTGTTGAAGTCAATCAGCCAATGCGTGTTAGACGCGTCCCAGAAGCGGCTCAACACGACGCACGCGAAAAGAACGGCAGAGTTTATGACACGAGACGCAACCCTCCTGCGTCAATACTACTACTACCGGTAGCTAGGATTGGGCAGACCGGAAGTCACTCGTGTAAAAATACGGTGTATCCGGTCGATTTTCAAACTAATATGCAATCATAACCCACTTTTTGAGTCCATCAGATCTCTTGAGTGGTAGATCGGGGCACAGTTGGCTTGTCTTTGTTGTTTTACAATTGTCATCTCTGCCATAATATTAACCAACACAGCCCCGTGTTTAATACAAAACCCTCCTACCACAACGAAACAAGTAGGAACTAATATTCACATGGGAACTAAAGTTATACAACATAAAATATACAATATAAATGAATACTACAACACATTTTTAAATATAAACACAATAAAATAAATAATAGCCCATTTAAATAAAATAAATTTAAATGAGCTAAAATACCTGTAATTAAATAATAATAATAAACAGATCCTTCTTACACAATTAAATTTATTAATTTCTGTGTGGCGCTTCAACTTGAGAAAATCTACCAATAAAGCTTTTGAAAACCGTTCATAAGGGAAAAAAATGATTCATTGAGGCATTTCATTTGTAAAATACATGTTAAAATCTTTGTCAGTGGGATTGCTTTTCTCTTTAGCACAGGACTTCTTTTTTCTTCTTTCTTTCGGAAAGAAAGCTGACCAATACACGGGGTCTCAAAGGCAAATCGAGATTTTTGTGTACAGTAACACCCCTAGTTTATAGGTATAGATTGCGGTTTTTTGTGGGAATATGTGTTTTAACGATTTGTTAAAAGCATTGTACAAAAAAAAAAAAAACGCTAAGATTTTATAGCATTTAAGCTTGCGGCTAAGAACAGGTATTTAAATGTAGTTTTAAATGAAAGTGCAATTCTGCATCGTTTCAAGAAACACTCGGGAATTTTATTTTGTGTTTGCATTTAATGTTCTTTTGATAGTGCAGTCTTGGCAAGCCTTTGTTTTACATCTCAAAGAATTTATTCTGCAACGCATTAAATGTCCCTGATCCGATTACTTGATTATTTGAACTAACAAGTTGATGGATTAATCAAATACTAAAATAATCGATAGATGCAGCTTGGCCAGTCGCAATAACTAATTTTAGTAGGCGATATAGTATGTCTAATAAATTACTGCCGATATGCGATATTACTGCCCGGTTGTTGTGTTTTTTAACCAATTAACCACAGATATAGTGATTGTACATCCCAATGAATCACCTATTCAAATGCAATAAATTGTTATTCTTAAATAAAACACAAACTATATTAAAATGTATAAATATTAAAAGAACAATGCATAATAAGTTAACACCATAACACCATATTTCAAAGCTAGTTGCGCTAGTGCAGAATATGAAATGGGTGAGAAACCCAATGCCATTTTTGTTGTCTGCCAATTAGTGCTAATTTGATCCAAAATGACTGTCGTCTTGTCCTGCAAAATGTGCATGCAACAAATTAAATGGATATTTATAACATTATATCATTACCAATCAGATTTTGTTATAATGGGTGTCATTTTACATTTCTTCTTAGTGTAGAATCACTACTGCGATTTCCCCCAGAAATCTGAACATGACATACATTTATTTTGAAATGTTCACTGGAAGTACGTTTGCTAAGACACTAACCGTAAGCTTTACACTCAGTAAAATAAATAAATAAATAAATAAAGTGCACTTCACTTTCATCAAGCATGTACTGTAAGTAATATATATAGATATTTTTTGTTCGCATCGCTTGCCAATTCTTTAATCCAGCGAGTTTTCATGTTTGAAGTGTCACCTTTTAACCGCAATTTTGCATTGTGGAGAAGACTTCCAATGTTTTATAGCAGGCTAAACTGCTTAGTACATTGTCTTTTTTCTATGAGCCTCACTGTAGCAATGCTAACATTTTACAATGTTTACTATAGAAGGGTTTCCTTATTTTGTATGTCTGAACTTTAATTCTACGGCATGTTGATGACCAATAAACATCTGTGAAAGCTACTTGAGTCTCATATGCAATCAACACGCAGGTGTGCCGAATGCACACAAGCACGCACAAAAGGATGCACGCACGCAGCGAGGAAAATTACCGCCCTCATATTTACTTACTGTGCGATAATTTGACTTACTGCATATCGCGTCAGGCTAACAAGCAGCCCTACATACTGTATAAGATTTTACATTATGTCAGCATGGCGGCAGTGGCTCTCGCAGTTTCACCAATGAGACATCGCAACAACAATCACATTAGTCCATGATACCAATCAGACGTAACAATACAGTCACATGAGCTTGCCGTCAGAAGTCCTACGATTATGCTGGCCTGTTAAATCAAGGGGAGTCTTTAAAGTGCTGTAAAAATGAAACTATTTGACATAGTGTCAACATTAGTGGAAAGTGCGGACTTCAAGCTGTCCCACAGGTTTTATTTGGTACGGATAGACCACGGAAACCCAGAGATGAGATCCTTTTCATTTCATCGTAATAAATGTTTTCCCCACTAGAGGGAACTCGTTCTTTGGACGGGTGATTTTTCTAGGGGCAATTGATGATTTTTGTGTTTTCTTTTGAGCGTAATATGGTAAGGTAATGCAGTAGGTTATAGTGCAGAATAATAATGAGGAATGTATTGATTGGATCACGTGAACGGAAAACAATTTTTCAGAGGATTGGAATCGAGTGAAAACGAGCAGGTTTTTAGTGAAAAAAATGTGTTTTTTTTGCTTGATGCTCGTACAGCCTCTCACTCTCCCTACTGATAAAGCAATCTTGATGCAAGATGGCGCCCTTGTGTTTGGCTAGCCGTCTCATTCTGCTCGATGCATTGTTATTTTCTCTGTATATACTGCTTGTTATACGGACAGTGTCACAGCTGCACGTGTACGATCGCCTGACACTTTTTAACATTCGTGACACGTTAGAAAAGTTGCCATTTGGTGGCTTGGCGTTTTTACCACCACATCTACGGCGTCTTCCTTGTTGGTTGCCTCGTACCTACCGCCGCCGTAGATGTGGAAAGCGGGGAGGAATTGCTGTCAAATTGAAAGTCTACCTGGGGTCCTAATCGCTGCGATCGCTATCATCCACCGGCGAGACCCCCGACTGCCTTAAAGGGATATGATCTACGGAGTTCCTGCGAGTTCCGTTATCGGTGGCTTCGGCTGACTAACCGGGACTTCGGGACGCTACTTCCGCGTTGTCGGCCGGTGAGGCTCTCCCTGCGTGGCTCTGTGCCGGGGAACCTTTGCCCGCTCCGTGGCTTCACCCCCACAGCTGAGCAATCCCTGGTTCACTCAGCGCTAATTAACACAAGTTCCCTTACGAATAAGACGTTTATTTGGAACTTCTTTTCGGCACATCATTTGGATTTCCTATTTCTAACGGAGACCTGGCTGCAACCAGGTGAATGCCATCCCATCTGGCTGCCATTTTTTCAGCAGCCCACGAGCGACTGGCCGTGGTGGTGGCCTGGCTGCTGTATTCAAGGACAAGTTCAAATGTAGGACCATAACTGCTCATAATTATTCAAGTTTTGAACTGCAGTTATTCTCCATCGGGCTTTCTCCCCCATTGCTTTGTGCCACTATTTATCCCCCGCCTGGTTTTAACAAGGATTTTATCCAGGAGTTTGAGTTTTTATCAGACTTTATTCCAACATTTGGCAGGGTTTTAATTTGCGGGGATTTTAACATTCATGTCTGCTGCTCTGCGAATCAGCTGGCGAATGAGTTTAAACGACTTCTGGACTCATTTGGCCTCACTCAGTCTGTGAATGCACCAACTCATTAGCATGGTCACACTATGGATCTGGTGATTTCGCTTGGGCTTTCAGTCTCCATCAGAGAAATCGCAGATACTGCCATCTCGGACCACCTTCATTTTTGAATTTGCTGCCCCTATGTCTGCAGAAAAGCAAATTTCTCCAGCTTGATACCACCGGCGCCTCACTCCATCCACAGCAGGAGAGTTCGTGACTGCGTTTGGAGACCTACAGCTGCATCCTGACGCCATGCTGCCTTCTCCTGTCTGCTCAGACAGTCTTCTCTCCATTTTTTGCTCCATCTGCACTGCTCTTTTGGACTCCATTGCCCCTCTACGGCAAAAAAGCTCCAAACCCAAAGCCACTCCATGGTTTAATGACTATACCCGCCTGCTCAGGCAAAAATGCAGGCAGGCTGAACGTCAATGGAAAAAGGACAAACTCCATGTTTCTTTGAGATTGCTGAGGGACACCTAGGCTGCCTACAAGGAGGCCCTAAAACAGGCCAAGTCGAATTATTTATCTTGTATTATAAATAACAGATCCAGCCATCCAAGACTGCTTTTTAACACAATTGACTCTGTTTTAAACCCACACCCCACTATCTTTACTGATATGTCAGCTGCCACTTGTGAGCAGTTTCTCGCTTTCTTTCAAAACAAAGTCTCTTCGGTTAGGCAAAATGTCTGCAATTCAGGTATCTCATCGGATATCGTACGTCCTCCAGAACTGCTCACTGTTTTTGAACAATTTGATCTCCATTCATTGTCATCTCTAACTGAAATAGTTGGTAGCATGAAACCCACTAAAAGTCCGTTAGATATAATTCCAGCTGGGCTTCTAAAGGAAGTCTTCAGTTGCCTTGGACCAAGTCTGCTGAATACCTCTCTCAGTTCCGGTTCTGTCTAGCGGTGCAACGGTTTGCGGTTCAAAGCCGAACCATCCGGTTCGCCCTGTACGCTTCAATACGCCTTTATCAACCGCGCCTTTTCGGTTTTGCAATTAGTGTATTCCGAACGCTTGTGGAATGAATTGATCGAGCTCTGTGTGCCTGTGTGTGACGTGAAGCACCGCTGTGGAGAAATTCCCGCCCCGCAAGTAAATGTCGGATCGCTGTCAAGCACCTGTGTAATAGAAGCTGGGTAACGCCCTCTCTCGCTTACGGGCGAAGTGAAAGTGAAACAAGAAAGAAAACAAATAGCAATGGTGAGCGGAGGATTGGAGAGACCGAATTTTGAGGAAGCACCGGCTTCTTTCAAATCTGCGGTGTGGCAACATTTTGGTTTCCCCGTGGACTACAATGCGGAGGGAGAGAAAATATTTTTTTAAAAATTGCAAGTATTGCTCAGCGCTTGTTCCCCATGCTAATGGCAACACTTTTATAACACAACTCCGGCATCTCAGCCGGCATCACCCACAGATATCACTTTCTCAGGGCAGGACAACCCCGAAGATGACACCAGCGAAAACACACTGCGGGCTTCGTTAATTTATTTGCAACGCTTGACCCGCGTTACATTGTTCCCTCGCGGACATATTTCTCCAACAACTTAATCCCCGACATTTATGAAATGGCACGCAAAGCCATCGAAGATGATTTCGCTAAAGCACATAGATTCGCCCTGACCACTGATAGTTGGACGTCCGTGCTACAGAGTGCTAAGACCTAACTATGACGGTCCACTATAATTTAGTTAGTTATCATCTAACATATCGGAGAAAATGCGACAGCAAGAAAAAAAAATACAATTAAGCGATAGTTATGAGGTAGATATCCGTGACTCTTTACAGACACCATTTTTTTCATTGTGATGCAATTTTTTTTTAAAGTTTAAAATATGCAAGTGAATAATTTTTTTAAGTAGTTTTTTTTAAAACAAAATATTAGACACCAATTAATGATTCTAAGCTAAATATGACAGACATTTTAAATAATATAATTAATTAACTTCGTTTTATGGTTGGGTTGAAACAAAAGCGGTTGCGGGACGTCTGTAAACGGGGGTTTCCAGGGTAAAACGGACAAATTCAAAATAGTTCGGGGGCTTAATGTACCATGAATCTGCTATGACAGCATATGGACATATTGTTCTATCAATCACAACAGTTGTTTTGTCTTAAAACACAGCAGTTTATTTTAAAGAGGAGTGAAAGAGCAGAAACTGCTTTTTCAGTCTTGTCTGTGTTTTCCGCCATTTACCATTGTTTCTAAAATATCAGACATTGTAAGCAGTTACATACAATGTTACTCGTGACTTGAGTATTCTTTTCACCACAAGAGTCAGTCTTTTGGATGACTACTTTTATTTTCGTAATACTATTTTGAAGTAACACTACTTTTACTTGAGTCAAATTTTTGGCTACTCTACCCACCTCTGGTCAAAACGGCCCATTTTACAAGGGCATTGGGGCTGGGCTACTTACTTGCATGACCACGTCATCCAGGGCCCGTCGCTGCGCAGCGTCGGTCCCGCGACGCGGCGGCTGTCCGTCCCAGGCGGTGAAGATGTGCCTGGCACTGAGGAAGTCCCACTCCGTGACATCGCTGCGCCGCCCGGGCCGGAACCTGGTGAAGGAGGGCGGTGCCCCCAGGCGGCGGTCCTCGCGGGTCGCCCCTGAGGTGCCCGGGCGGGCGGCTAGGAGCAGCTCGCGATGGAGGCGCACACTGCGCTGGCGCAGCGCCGCCACCTTCTGGCTCAGCAGGTAACTGTGCAGGCGGTACTGGTGGGGCGGGCTCTTGTTGGGGTGCAGCGTGATGGCCCGGTGGATCTTGCTGTCGCGCAGCTCGCGGATGAAACCTCTCTTGTTGGGCTCGTAGTTCTCGTGGAACAGCTGCTGCATCTGCAAATGTGCAAAGTCCACTCGGTTTTACGCTAGGCCTGTCGCGATACATTTTAATGTGCGATAATTTATCTCATAAATGATTGCGATATGGAATATTATTGCGCACCCCCCAATTTTTTTTTTTTTTAAACCAATTTACAATGACACAGAGAGAACGCAGTGCAGTCTATATTAATCAATCAAGTACACCAATTTAAACGTGATAAATGTTTACTCTTAAATTAAAAATACTTTTCAAGAATTCACAACTAAAGCACAGGACCATGCCTCTTTGAAGTAAAAGACAACTCTATTAATACCGCACATAAACACAAAATAAAAGTCTTTTTCAAGAAAAATAAAATTGCACTTAATAAGAAGCATTTTGGCAAATGAAAAGTTTCCCCCCTTATAGCTTCTGCTATGGCGTTCCATGTGTAATATTCTGATTGGATGTTTTCTGAGGTACCCAGAAGTACACGCAACGGTGTTGTTGTTTTGTTCATGTGACGCGGCAGTGAGAGAGACATAGGGCCCATAGACATCGGGCGCATCTTCGTTCCGGGTCCGGCACGGCTCTGTGTTGACTGTGTTGACACACAATCAACTCATCAGTCTGTACTCATCAGAGAAGCAGAGAGAGAGGTGGACTTCATTTGATTGAATATTTTTTTCCCCGATTTTTTTTTTTTTTTTGCTTTTACCATGAGTTTGCGACACTATTTAATTACAGTTTTAAATTACATGACTTGCATAAAAAACTCCCTGTCCATCCTCATAGCTTCTGCTATGGCGTTCCATGTTTAATATTCTGATTGGATTTTTCCGAGGCACCATGAAGTGCATGCTACATGTGCCACAGGTTGAGGTTGTTGTTAGCGCCGTGTGTTAGGAAAAACAAAGTTGTCAGCATGTTGTGTGTTTGACATCATTGCAAGACAAACACACATACTAAGACATCTTGCAGTTTCCTTTTCAATGCTGTCCTTATAGTAATTATCTGCTGCATCGTAAATCACTTTGTGACTTTCCACCCCCATTACGAAACGTTCTTCGTCCATGTTCGCTGGAGTTTAAACCGTGAATAAGACACCGGGCTGTTGACTCTAAGGCTGAATCCGCCCATTTTGACGGATGCGTCTCCGGCAAAAATAGAAAATAGCCAAAACCAGCCGGCGTGCTCCGGCACGCTGGAGATTGTCCGCAGTCAATCCGGAGCACTGACGCGGCCGGTATACGTTGAACAACAGGATTTAATGGGAACGGATTGGCTCCGGCGCCCGTTTTTGCCGAACCCTGAATGAAGATGTATTTTGCGTAGTTGGCAACAAGGATGCCGAACTTTTAAAAGAACGTCTGCCGCACGCGCGCGCACGTGAGGCGATAAATCGCAGCAGGAAAATTACCGCCTTCATTTTTATTTACCGTGCATTAAATGGAATTATTGTATATTGCGACAGGCTTATTTTACGCTCGTTCAAGCTCTATCCGGAGAACACCACTGTGACGTCCCTGATTAGTATTGGGGAGTACTAAGAAATAACAGGCCGAAGCGCGGAGATGAAAGATGTCCAATCGTCTGGCGTCCAGTCATTCGTCTGCTGTGAATTTCATTGAGTTTATCACAGGTAGACATACAATATGGATATGTCTAATGTCGACAATGGTAGCTAGTGAGTAAATGGCAGACGAGTCGACTAGGCCTGTCGTTATAACGAATTTCAGCAAAATATTGTCTCATAAATTATTGTCGATATGCGATATTGTTGTCATTTTTTACAACCAATTCAACCACTAATAATTTGACAATACATCCTAATAAATCTCCCATTCGAGTGCAATGATTCTTTATTTACATATTGAACATGACGTGCTTTTATTTTGAAGTGTTCGCCGGGATTATGTTCGCTCAGCTGCTAACCATAAGCTTTACACGCTATTTTCGTGATGAATGTGGTCTTAGCAATAGGTTTTTTCCCCCCACATTGTTTGTAAATGCTGTAAACCAGCGAGTTATATATATATTCAAAGTGTGCCTTTTAACCGCAAGTTTGCATTTTGGCGTAGACTGCCAATGTTTAATTGCAGGCAAAAGTTGTTAGTAGCCTCCATGTAGCAATGCTAACCTTTTACAATGTTTAATATAGATGTCTCAACTTTAATTCTACGGTGTGTCGTGTCCAAAAAATAACTATGAAAGGGACTGGAGTCTCATATGCAATCAACATGCAAACGGTGATGGATCGCAGCCGGGAAAATTGCCAACCTACCCTTCAAACACCCCTACCAACATGGCCACCCTGAGGTCGTTTTTGTAAGGGCGGTGGGAGGGGATCAGCGAATAATAACATGATAACAAAGACTTTAGATTCAAGTAATGATGCAGTAATTTAGTATTAAAAGAAAATAAATATTTTATGTAATTTCGAAAAAAAAAAATCAGAGCAGCATCGGCCATGGCCAATGCCACATAGCACACCCAACATAAAATTACCTCGTTGTCTGGCATTGGCTGCCACTGATGGCCATAGAAAGAGGAGGGCCAATTTGAAGTGGGAGGAGTTCATTTGCTGCCACCCTCCCAGTTCAAATGGATTGGACATCTGCTCAAGATGAGAGACAGCAGTAATTTGAAGATAGCTTGTTTTTCTGTTTATAAGTTGTTACGTAGAGTATCCTAGAATTATTTCCTGAGCAATGTATCTATAATCGTTGTATCGCCATATCGTGAGACCATCATTATGGTGAGCTTTGTATCGCAAATCGTCTCGTATCGTGAGGTACCAAGAGGTTCCCATCCGTAGTAATTATCAAACTTCTAGGGTATGCTTGTAATATGAAATGGAAAAGGGTCAGGAGGTCAGGGGTCACAGAGGTCAGATTCATGTTTGTGTTGAAGATAACTCAAGCACCAATAAAGGGATTATCAAACTAGCAGGATATGCTCACAATATGATATGGAAGAGGCGATTACCTTTTGTGCTCATGAGGTCAAAGGTGACTGTTAAGTTAAACATGTTGGTGTTCCAGATAACTTCAGCACATACAGTATACTGGGATCATTATCAAACTAGCAGGAAGTCTACAATATGAAAAGGAAGACGCGTTAAGATCTGAAATTGTTTCTCCATAAAATATCATTTCAATGTTCAAAGTCGATGCACATGATTTTAAAACTACCACTTAAAATGAACCCTTTCAAAAACAATAATGGTGAATCGTTTTCTGGCCGGTGACATGAAAAACGGGCAGTGGCTCGTGACTCATCTCTTTCCCGTCTTGTTTGTTATTCACGGGTACACACAGGAAGTGACAAACGGCACACGCCCCTTCAGTGAGTGATCAATCTTTTGCCTAATGGGTTTAAAAAAATGATTTATAAAATCGTTCTGTCGTGAAATCGTGAGTCAAGTCAACAACTATTTTTGATTGATTTCTATTAACTCCCTGGTGGACCAAGACGTGTCTTCAATGGCAGCCAAGGAATTATAAAATAAAATGCGTTCTTCTACTGGCCAAGAGGCACCCTCCTACCAATGAGTTTATCACTTTAAGACGTCCAATCCATTTGAAACGGGAGAGGGGCAGTGAATGAACGAACCCTCCCGCTTCAAAAGGATCAGACGTCTGTGGCCGTCAATGGCAACCAATGGGTAAACAGCAGATGCTGTCTTTAAAAGGAGAAATATGCTAGTTATAGAATGTAATGCATTGACTTTAGTGCTGCAACGATTAATCGATTAACTCGACTAAGTCATTAAGAAAAAGCTTCAGATCAAATTTTGCTGCTTCGAGGATTGATTTGATTAGATTGGCGTTGTAATGGTTGGTTTTGAAAGTGTTGGCATTTAGTTTTGTTGATTTGGGTGGATATACTGCATTCTAGTGGCAACAGTAAATATGACAACTTATTAAACATGGCTTAATTCAGCTGCTCCCTGTTAAAACCAACATAATAAAAGTTTTTGTTTGAGCTAATGTTTGTTTATGAATTGGTTATTTAGTTGAGAAAAGTATTTTTTTGGGTGGGAAAATATGTTTGAACGATTTGTTAAGAGCTTTTTCAAACAAAAAGTTTGCATTTTATAGCATTTAGGCTAGCGGATTTTTGCTATGCAAGCTAGCAGATTTTTCTTTGTTGTACTTAGATCCGCATTTAGGCCCCGTTTACATGGTGACACTACGACACCAAGACACAACGCTTGTGTAGCGGAACAGCCTCGCCTTTACATGGTGACAGCGAAAATGGAAGGCGAAGAGACGCAAACCTTTGATTCGGGGCTCGAAAGCGAAATGATTCGATTGCGAAATTGCTCCGAAAACATATGAATGGAACGCTCTTGCACTGATAATGTCAGCACTCGCACACGTTACTTTGGGCATGAACAGTCGCTTCTACTAAACATTTAAAACAGCATACATGGCAGAACATCGGCTTTAAAGAGATCCTCTATTTTTAAGACAAGTAATTCTTAAAAGATAAATGTTAGTATGAGTTATTATAATTTGATATTAAAACCCCTCTGAGTGTTTTTGTTTTAATAAAGTTTGTAAAATTATTTTAAGTGATAGGTCGCCATTCTTGTTACGTCGCAGTGCGTGACGTCACTGGCACCGAATGCCGAAATTCCAGCGTGTCACTCGTTAGCTTTCCCAACATGTCGTCAGTTCTACCCTTCATATTTGAACCAGATCTGAAAAGTGAAGAGCACTGTCGGTCGTTTACAAGACGAGCTTCAGGGGAAAATGCGTGCAGCAAATACCTGATTAGACAAAAGTTGGGCAAAACTGGTGATGCGAGAGAGTGCTGTTGTTGAGAACTCCGGTTGGGAGCCAGAGTGTATGCTGTTTGGAACTCCGGTTTTATTAGCAGATATTCAAGGTAAGCATATTGCGTTTTCAAACTTATCCCAATATAATTATGTAGATCGTTAGCATCCAGAGCTGTCGTGTGCTTTACATACAGTACAGGCCAAAGAGCACACCTTGTGTAATCCATGTCTTGTACATTGTAACGTGTGGTAGCTAGGATACGTGTATAAAAGTACCAAAAGGGGAGAAGCTTCCACTTATGCACATTTATTCACAAAAAATATTTCCACCTTGACCACTCTTCCCTCGGGAGCTCAGCAGTACGCAAACACGCGTTCCCTGACGAACAACATTGATGTAAGGTCCACGTCAGAGCAGAGGTTGCACTAGACATTTTCGTTGTCTGTCATTTTGACTGACAGGGTCATAAAAATCCGGTCATAATCTATTGTTACCCGTCACTTAAATTTTTAAAGTGATAATGATGACATATTCAATAGTATTTAGTTTTCATTCATTTTTAATTAATATTGTAATGCTTGCTTCGCGGCGAAAAATTAGACACGGAAGTTGTTGTATTTTTCTCCCTCTTTTTACTCTGCTTACCGCCAACAACAACAACAAAACAACAACTCCACCCCCAAAGAAAAACAGGCAACTATATAGACCCCAATCACCAACGTCACACAATGATCTTAATTGTGGTTGTCAGCCCCAAATCTTCTAAATAAATATTAAATGGATCTTACCAGATATAAAATGACTACTACATAGTCTGTGGTGATCGTTTGGTGCCCAGATTTCTTGTCGATTTACAGCAGTCCATCTCGCTCTCCTCTTCGGGTCTCTCAGAATACGGTAGAACTTCAAGTCTCTCCGTCTATCTTCTCTGTTACTGCAACCAACCGCCACACACGCCTTCACCATTTTGATTATTAATGTTAACGAGCAGAAAAACACGCCGTAATAGGAGGCATGTACGTAGCGGTAATGTGTAAACACGACGAGCTGACGGATAATATGGCGGCTCCAGTCAGAAGGGCGGAGTTTTGACGTCATGTGATTGGGGTCTATACACAGGCGGCAATCTAGTCCACCAATTGGATGACGCGCTGGCACACCGGGTGCACCAATAAGAACCTCGCGTTGATGTGTCAATCACGGTGCCGCCGCCAGACCCCGGTGATGCTACAATATTCTGACAGAATAGCCAACGACGTCATGCATTAAGAGAGACAATAGCTAATTAATATGCTCACTCGCCACCCTGTGGTCTGGGGTGTGAATTGCAACCTGTCAAAATGACGGACGGACTTCAGTTTTTTCCGTCACCGTTTTGAAAAACCGGTAAACGACGGAAAATATTCGGTTAACGCGACCCCTGCGTCAGAGTCACTGTCGTCACTGTAGCGTGCCATAGTGCTTTAATTATTTAGTATGATTTGGGGAAAAACTCCCACGAAGAATAGTCAACATTTTTTTACTCACTCGAAGATCCAGGAATTAGACTGATCCCATGGCAATGTCGCAGCCGCGATCAGGCCGTCGATTCCACAAGATACACTGATCCGAAAAGCCGCTGTGGGACCGACGAATCAAAAAAATGGACAGATCCGAAACCAATATTGCAGACGCGGTGGGACCGTCAGAATCCAGAAAATAGACGGATCCCTTACTTGACTGAGGATCCAGGAAAAATGTTCGGGCGCCAGTTGTAACGCGTGGTGGGTAGGATACGTGCATACAGGGACCAAAAAGGAGGAGAAGCTTCCACTTATGCACATTTATTCACTAAAAATAATAATTCCACCCTGACCACTCACTTCATTCACCTTTTTTCCATTTGACTGGAAATTGCATCCAAAAGCAGCACATCGTGGCATTTTACTTCGCGAGTTTAGGCAGCAATTAGCAATTGTTGAACACGCTACACATTTGGAAAGATCCCAATTACGTCATCATTGCGAGCCCGCAAACCATGGCGCCAACTAACAGTCAAAATATGGACTAAATATTATAAAATATTGCCATTGATTTAACATTTTATGTGTTTCTAACAACATATTTTAGTACAAGAGAACAATTGTGGTTACATGCCTACATGTATTTAAGTCAGAGGATCACTTGAATTTACTGTTTTTTATAATAATTTTAATTTAAATATGTTTTATTTTTGTGGTTTTGTGCCTTTTCAAGCAAGATAAGAAAAAAAAAAACGTCATTGCTTAGAGTAGGCGGATATATTGTCTTCAGGGTTGAGAAGGTTGTCAGGGAAGTGCATCATTGGCTATTGCCTTGTCAAACTGCACTCAAGGGCCTGGCATGAATACTACATCGTTTTCAAACGGAATTGAGATATCGTTCAAATGGAGACTGAGCCAAGGTAGAACCGTATTAATGCTAACTTAGTTAACAATCAATAGATTAATCGATTCCCTAAATAATTAATAGCTGCAGCCCTATTGATGCCCTTTGAAGGGAACGTCATCTAATGGCAGCCTTATTGGTAGGGGCGACGAATAGTTTTGTCCATTCTTCTGCCATGGATTTTAATGAGTCTACCATTTGTAGAAGTCCAACCCATTTGAAGCGGAAGCTTCAATGGCTCGGACGTCTCTTGTTTTCAACAGCAACCAACGAGTAAGAAATAAAGACTTCTGTCCCTTCAAACCAGCCTGTGTGGACGCAGAAAGGAAACTTATAAGAAGAAGGGAGACAAGAAAACAAAACAAAAAGGAATGCCAGGCAACAGCTAGCATAACTTCACGCCCAAAGCTTAAATTAAAAGTTGTGGGTCAAAACACCGCGAAGTAATTATAGCGACGGTGCCACTGCTGTCACGCTCGGCTCGGTTCGACCTGACGTTTTGTTGGAAAAGCGACAATATTCATTCTTCCCACTCCAGTCGGGGGCGTGAAATGTTGGACACCAAAGCATCAACATGTCTACAAGTCTACAGTTTGAATCTCTAACACTAAAATCAGCATTGAAATTCAGCTGCAAAAAAATCAGGATCAATTTACAAGAATTTTTCAATTTGATTTTCTGTGTTTAGTATTTTTTTTTATCATTACTATTTTATGTACTTATTACCCCAATGCTTTATGTATATATATTTTTAACCCATTGTCCGCCATTGGCGGCATAGACTTCCTATTCTTTGTAGTGGGAGGGAACCTCTCGCTTCGAATTGATTGGAAATTTACCAGTGATAAACTCATTTTAATTTTTAAAAAGAACTTTCACCGCCCCTACCAACATGGCCGCCCTGAGGCCCTGTTCCTATCTAAGTCATAGCTAGCAGATTTCTCAACCGATTTTTAAAGGATTGCAGGTAGTCCCAGAGTTACAACTAAGGATGCAACAATACTTGGTTTTATATTGAACCGTTTGATACGCCCTTTTTGATTCAATATGCAAAAACATCCGATACAAATGAGAAGCTCCCAAAATGTATTTTCCAAGCTTTTTTTTGTCCGGCACACAGACCAAGCTGTCCACCGTGTCTTGAAAAAAGAAAGAAAGAGCTCCTCCCTGCTAGCAGCCCCCCTCCCCTTCTCTCCCCTCCTCCCTCAAACTGGGCGGGAGCTCCATTTGTTTATGGCACAAGAGGATCATTGCTAGCGAGGAAACACAAAAGCTTAACCCCCGAAACACAGAGTCCGCCGCGCTACGCATGGCTCCGTTCCGAATGACGCAGCAAGTACGATGCAGATCGCCTGCGATGCCCAATGCCGACAGCATACGACTCTCATGCAGTCAGTACACCTGCGGACGGACGGGACAGAGGAGACTATACGTGATAGCATCAGCACAGAGTTAATTTTTGTGACAGTATTTTCGGGGGGAAAAAAACCGCCAAAAATGCACAAAGGCCAATAGTACAGTTTAGCTACAGTTAAATTCAGCTCAACACGCACAAAAGCACACAAAAAGCAAAAAGCAACCCGCGAATGCAAACCTCCACCCCTACAAATCTACACACGCACGTGCGCTAGAGAAGATCGGGGCTAATAAATCCAGCCCGACCCGGGCCCGCGGGTAATAAAGCCCGAGCCCGATCAATTAACTTGATTTGCAGGCCCAAGCATGATAAACCCGAAACTTTATGTTTTATTTGTGAGGACTCAGGAGAAGGAGGAAATGCGGGGATGAGATGAGTCAGTCAGACCTGAACAGAGCACTGCTTGGAAAAACAAATTAAAGCCTGTCTTTTGTAAAGAATTGGACTATATATGCATATTCAATAAACATTTATATCTTTTATAATTGTGTGTCTGTTCTATGAGCTGGATAGTTCATGTTTCATTTCCTTGGCAATTAATGCAGCAGCCCATTTGACATTTGTTTCAATTTCCTCGAGTTGGCAGAAAAAAACGTTTAACGTTTATTTAAAAAGTTTTTTAAAATGTTTAAATCGTCTACATATTTTTATAATCATTATAAATGCATTTACCAAATAAAATAACGCTGGAAAAGTTTGTTAAATATATTTCTGTGTGCGATATTGTGCTCACATGGATGCGCCTCTCTGACAAGGAGAGGCTCTGTGTGGCGCCAGTTCGCAATTCCCATCCAGCACCTTCTCTGTTTCATCCAAATTATTTATTTTACAACAAGTAGTATTCCTTAGTTTAACATCCATACATCATTTTAGTTTACATATATAAATATATATTAATTACAAGTTAGCGAGAGAGAAGCCTGGCCGACCCCAGCGTAATAATTGACATTTTAGGCCCGACCCTGCCCGAAATTCGGGTCGGGTCAGGACACGAAGTCCATACACGACAGTGATGAATTAAAAACCGCCGTGAATAAATGGAAGTTAAGCAGGCCAAATCAATCCATACCAGTGACAATAGATAATGCTGCAAATAATGTTAATTCAGTATGTGACACAATTGGACTTGGACCACAAATATAGACCCTACCCACGTGACGTCACAACTCCGCCCTCCTGACTGGTGCCACCCAATTGTCCGTCAACACATTGTGTTTACCTGTTACGGCTACGTACATTCCTCCTATTTACGGCGTGTTTTTCTGCTCGTTAACATTAATAATCAAAATGGTGAAGGCGTGTGTGGCGGTCGGTTGCAATAACAGAGAAGATAGACGGAGAGACTTGAAGTTCTACCGGATTCCGAGAGACCCGGAGAGGAGAGAGCGAGATGGGCTGCTGCAATTCGACGAGAAAACTGGGCTCCAAACGATTACCACAGATTATGTAGTAGTCATTTTATATCTGGTAAGATGCATTTAATATATATTTAGAGGGTTTGGGGCTGATAACTAGGCCTGTCGCGATGCCAAATATTAGTGTGCGATAATTATTCTCATAAATTATTGCGATATGCGATATTGCGCCCCCCCAATTTTTTTTTAACCAATTTACAATAATACAGTGAGAATACAGTATACATTAATAGATAAATTCAAAAATACTTTTTAAGAAATCACAACTAAAAACAATAGACCATGCCTCTTAAGTAAAAAAAAAAAACAAACAAAAATATTGATACCGCACAGCACCACAGAATAAATGTGTTAAAAAAAAAAAAAAAAAGAGAAAAAGAAATTGCACTTAATAACTTAAGCATTTAGGCAAATGAAAACTTTTCCCCGTCTTAGCTTCTGCAATGGTGTTCCATAGGGATGCAACGATACAGTTAAGTCACGGTTCGGTACGATTTTTGATACGGGGGTCACAATTTTCGATCCGATTCAATACATTTAATGCTCTGTAAAAAAAAAAATAACCATTATATTTTTTGTTTCGGTTTTTTTTTTTTTTTGCTAGCGAGCAAAACTTAAATTGCCATCATATAAACATGCATTTTAGTGCATAATATTTACTGTATGTGCTTACTTCTTACTGATCTGAAAAACGTTTGTACAAAAGTGGTGAGAACAATCTTTACTGTTTGTAAAGTGAGGCAAGGCACACTGTTGATTGCTACAGCTTTCTTAGCAGCTAGGTTTACTACATGAGCAAGACATCCTATTTGTGGTCCGAATCCATCTGTGTCACGTACTGAATTAACAATATTTGCAACATTATCTGTAGTCACTGGTATGGAATGATTTGGCCTTCTTAACTTCCATTCAGTCATGACAGTTTAGAATTCATCGATGTAGTATATGGACTACGTAACCCATAATCACTCTGTGCTCACGTAGCCAATGGCATGGGACGTAGCACATCTAGTGTGCCATTTCATGATATCTAGTGTGTGTGCGCATTAAAAAAGTTAACAAGCGCCGCTGAAGTCACGTCTGCTCATTATTACGCAACACCAGCATATGACACAGCGCTCTTAATTTCATTCAGCTGTTTATTGTCAAAGCGAGGTTGTTCGTAGCAGCCTAGTTGGTAACAATGTTTTGGCGGACTTCGTTGTAAATATCCGGCGTTGTGCCGAAAAACAGCCACCCGCGTGAAATGTCACTCCTGACGAGAGCGCCCACACGTCAACGACACCGGCGCGCTGTAGATGGTCCACAGTCACTCCGGAGCACTGATGCGGCCGGTATACGTTGAACAACAGGATATAATGGGAAAGATTGGCTCCGGCGCTAGTTTTTGCCAGACTTGGAACGAAGATGCATTTTGCGCAGTTGGTAACGAGGAATCCGAACTTTTAACAGCACGTCCGCTGCACGCGCGCACGCACGTGCACGCGAGGCGATAAATCGCAGCAGAAAAATTACCGCCTTCATTTTTATATATCGTGCGATAAATGGAATTATTGCATATTGCGACAGGCTTACTGATAACCACAATTAAGATCATTGCTAGGCTAATCGCCGACAACATACACGTATGTATGTAGTGAGAGTGCTATCGCTAAACCATATAAACATTAAAAGCCCTAGCTCCATTGACAAATGACATGAAATACATTAGACTTGACAATGGATGTTAGCAAGAACAAAAGATTTTGAATTGAAAATTTCGTAACTCACCTTTCCAAGCACAAGATAGATTCCTGCCGAATTTTCGTGGATGAGGACCTGTTTCACCCAACCAGCAACGAATTATTTATAAGCCTCCAAGCTCTTAAAGTTTTTCAAACTTTCGTGAGAATAGGCTGATTTTGTGTGGACAAGATAGTTGTAAATATCAGGGTAGCTAGCAGATGTCAGGCAAAGATGGCGCAGACAGCGGGTCGAAAAACATCGATTTAGGCATCAAATATGGATCTGGCGAATGGATAAACTGAAGCTTTTCCACATAACGCCTTTTATGCAACGCATCCAGTGAGTTTACGGCATCCGAAAGCACCGGGTCTTCCATGAAATGCATTATAAATTGCTCGATCAATTGAAACCATTGATAATACAGACACAGAATGACGGACAAGGGGGCGGAACAATACAGCGATCACGTGATTTTGTGACGTCGGTGGGTAGGGTCTATAGGATATTTTGCTCATGTGGGAAACCTAGATGCTAAGAGAGCTGTAGCAATCAACAGTTAAGATTGTTCTCAGCACTTTTATACAAAATTTCTTCAGATCAGTAAGACGTAAGCACATACATATTTTGGACTACAATGCGTGTTTATATGATGGCATTGTTATTTTTGCTTGTTAGCAAAATAAAAAAATAAAAATAAATAAATAAATAAAAATAAATAACACTTGTATTTTTTTGTTTGAGAGCATTAAATGTATTGAATTGAATTGTAAATCGTGTCCCTCGTATCGAAAATTATACCGAACCGTGACTTAACTGTATCGTTGCATCCCTAGCAGGGGTCGCGTTAACCGAATATTTTCCGTCGTTGACCGTTTTTTTTAAAACGGTGACGGAAAAAACTGAAGTCCGTCCGTCATTTTGACAGGTTGCAATTCACACCCCAGACCACAGGGTGGCGAGTGAGCGTATTAATTAGCTATTAATTAGCACATGACGTCAAAACTCCCCCCCCTGACTGGAGCCGCCATATTGTGTGTCAGCTCGTCGTGTTTACACATTACCGCTACGTACATGCCTCCTATTACGGCGTGTTTTTCTGCTCGTTAACATTAATAATCAAAATGGTGAAGGCGTGTGTCGCGGTTGGTTGCAGTAACAGAGAAGATAGACGGAGAGACTTGAAGTTCTACCGTATTCTGAGAGACCCGAAGAGGAGAGCGAGATGGACTGCTGTAATTCGACAAGAAATCTGGGCACCAAACGATCACCACAGACTATGTAGTAGTCATTTTATATCTGGTAAGATGCATTTAATATATATTTAGAAGATTTGGGGCTGACAACCACAATTAAGATCATTGTGTGACGTTGGTGATAGGGGTCTATATAGTTGCCTCTTTTTCTTTGTCCCGTGGTAATTAGGAAAAGAAGAAATGGCAGCCAAAGAAATGAAATGCCACCGAGCTACGTATATTCCATCATTAGCCACCTGACACGTGTTCTTACGACGCCCCGCAGTGGCGTAGGAACCACTTGGAGCGGAAGGAGGATACTAAAAATTCCTTCCTAGAAGCCTGGAAGGAGGTCGGGGGGGACTAATTACAGCCTCGTCTGTGTTTGATCTCACCGCCAGAGCCAGCTGTGCTTTGGCGCACCAGTTGGACCGTCCAGGTGTGACACTCATTCTGAGGAACGTGAGCACTAATTGCTAAACCAGCGCAAGATGTCAACACAAGCCGCAGACTTGTCTACTTCAAACCAAAGTAGAAGAGTTTCTCTATATTTTCAGACATCGTTTCTTGAGACTTTTGTGCACGTCTGCTCATGCTAGACATGTTTGCCATATTTCAGGGTGCTAAGTGAAACTGGCTTTGGGGGCTGAATTTTCAAATGTTCACAATATTAGAAAGACCACCAAAATTAGCATAAAAATGTCCTCTTCAAACCAAAACAGCAGAGTTTTTCTATATTTTCGGTAGGGCTGTCAAACGATTAAAATTTTTAATCGAGTTAATCACAGCTTAAAAATTAATTAATCGTAATTGATCGCAATTAATCGCAATTCAAACTATCTCTAAAATATGCCATATTTTTCTGTAAATTATTGATGGAATGGAAAGATAAGACGGATATATGCATTCGACATACTGTACAATAGTAATGTATTTGTTTATTATAACAATAAATCCACAAGACCGCATTAACATAAACATTCTTTCTGTGAAAGGGATCCACGGATAGAAAGACTTTTAATTCTTAAAAGATAAATACGAGTACAAGTTATAGTAATTTTATATTAAAAGTAAAACCCCTCTGTATGTTTTCGTTTTAATAAAATTTGTAAAATTTTGGGCAACATGAATGTCAATGGTGGCTGCAATTGGTATATCTTCTCTGTGTTATGTTCAATACAGGGCGTTAAGAAAAAGAGAGAGCCACATAGAAAGAGAGGGAAAATGACAGAGCCGGCACTCGAGAGATGGTGCCGGCACTTATCGTTCACTTCAAAGAGCCAGCTCTTTGTACCGGTGTTCACTCCACTTGTGACATTTTGGTATTCTGTGTTATGCTGTTCTATGTTGTGGCACTGTTGGATCCATGCTGCTGTATTGTTATATCTATGTTGCGATTGTCTATGAGCCAGAGGGCCACTGAGGCTTTAAAAAAAAAAAAAAAAAAAAAAAAAAAGAGCGCCGCATTTGTAGCCGGACTGTCGGCATTTAAGTTTGTTGAATGCAATAAATAAAACGTTGAACACGGCACTCGAAGTCTTCTAGTTTTTTCAAGACAAGATAAAACACCACTCACTTGTCTCTGCCTCTTAGCTCACAATATACATTACACGGCGCCATTTTGTTCTGTTTGCGGCAATGCATGAGTAGGTCGTCCCGTGCCTGCGTTAATTGCGTTAAATATTTTAACGTGATTAATTTAAAAAATTAATTACCGCCCGTTAACTCGATAATTTTGACAGCCCTAGTTTTCGGACATGGCTTCTTCAGACTTTTTTGCACGTCTGCTCATGCTAGACATGTCTGCCAAATTTCACGGTGCAAAGTGAAACTGGATTTGAGGGCTGAATTTTCAAATGTTCACAATATTAGAAGGACCACCAAAATGAGCTTAAAAATGTCCTCTTCAAACCAAAACAGCAGAGGTTCTCTATATTTTCGGACATGCCTTCTTGAGACTTTTTTGATGCGTTTGCTCATGCTAGACATGTCTGCCAAATTTCATGTTGCTAAGTGAAACTGGCTTTGGGGGCTGAATTTTCAGATGTTCACAAGATTTGAAGGACCGCCAAAATGAATCCAATGCAGATTCTTGACTCTTGACAAGGCGATGATGCAGGAATTTTGGTTTGGTTCTGTTCCAGTGAGATTTACAAAGATCACTGCCTGAAGAAAACATCAAAATTCCCTCAGTCCTTGATGATGTGGGGCTGCATGTCAGGCAAAGGCACTGAGGAGATGGCTGTGGTTAAATCTTCAATAAATGCACAAGTTTACATTGAAATTTTAGACAGCTTTCTTATCCCTTCAATTGAAAATATGTTTGTCATTTTCCAAGATGACAATGCATCCTGCCACAGAGCTAAAACTGTTAAAGCATTCCTTGAAGAAAGACACATCCAGTCAATGTCATGGCCTGCAAACAGCCCAGATCTCAACCCTATTGAAAACCTAAGGTGGAAATTGGAAAAAAAAAAAGGTCCTCAGCAAGGCTCCAAACTGCAAGGATGATCTGGCAACTGCAACCAAAGAGAGTTGGCACCAAATTGATGAAGAATACTCATCAAGTCCATGCCTCAGAGACTGCAAGCTGTCATAAGAGCTAGAGGTGGTGCTACTAAAAACTAGAGATGTGTTTTGATTGTTATTTCTTTGTTTCTCATGATTCCATATTTTTTTCCTCAGAATGGAGTGATTCCATATATATTTCCCTGCACTTGCTCAATAAAAGTAACATTTACTGAACACCACAATGTTTTTTATTCATTTCTTTTAGTGTTTCTGAATGCTAAAGAGTTGCACTTTTGAACTCAATTCATTATTTTCTCAAGCTTTTTATCTGAATTTGTACTACATGATAAAATTTCAGTGAGTGTTCGTCCAAGACTGGTGATTCCATACTTTTTGTTTGGGGTTGTACTACATAAGTTGGCAAACTGTTCCTTATTCTGATCAATTCAGTCCTACAAGTAACCAAAAGTATCTTTAATCTGCTAAAGTAATCCCTAATGGGTAGCAAAATATTCTTCCAAGTACTCCCTTAAAAGAAACACCCATGACACAAATTGCCCTCTTTGCTTTGACAGGACGTGTTTCGACGACTTGAAGCGGAAAGTAGCGGGCGGGCAAGCGAGCGAGGGTGCTTTTGGGCCGCCCCGTACGCGGCGCTAAGACGCTTAGCTGCTAATCTGCGCTAATTGGATACCGACGGGATGTCGGTCAAGAAGGTCGGAGCCTGACCCGAAAGCACCGACGCCAACAAGGATCCCGTGATTGCCGGCCGTACGCGCTTGCTGGAAAAATCCTCCTTTTTATGCCAATTACAAAACATTCAAAATTAAATATGCGAAAACAGTCCCTTTTTTTGGCCATTAAAAAAACTTAACTTAAAACTTAAAAAAACTAAAAAAAAGTCTCGTCATACAGGTCACGTCCTGTTAATTTTGGTGCATATTCAGATCACTTCCTGTTACTTTTGTGTTATTTCTTGTGTTTTTCAGGGCAATTCCAACCCTCACAGGAGTTAATCACAAGCAGACGTCCGATTCATTTGAAGTGGGAGAACGGCAGTGTGTATGTTTGTTCATTGGGAGCTAGCACTCCCATTTTAAACGGATTGGACGTCTAGCGCTGTCAATGGCAGACAATGTATAACTAGCGATTACTTTGACATTGATGAAATAATCTTTCAAAAATCGGTTGAGAAATAAGCTAGTTAGGACTTAATGCACTGACTTTGATGAGAACGCGACCTCAGGGCGTCTAAATTGGTATGGGTGATGACTCCTCCCACACCAAACGGATTGGATGTCTAGTGCTGTCAATGGCAGATAATGTGTAAAAAGCAGATGCTTAAACATTAATGAAATAATCTTTCAAAAATCGGTTGAAAAATAAGCTAGTTAGCACTTAATGCACTGACTTCGGTGAGAATGCGACCTCAGGCGGCCATGTTGGTCGGGGCAATGACCCTTCCCACAACAAATGATTGGACTTTTAGTGCAGTCAGTGTCAGACAATGTGTGAATAGCAAAGGCTTTGAGATTGATGAAATAATCTTTCAAAAAATCGTTGACAAATAAGCTAGTTAGGATGTAATGTATTAACTTTGAGGGGAACGTGGCTTCAGGGCGGTCATGTTGGTAAAAGCAATGACCCCTCCCACTACAAATGGATTGGACGTCAAGTGCAGTAAATGGCAGACAATGTGTAAATAGCAGATGCTTTGACATTGTTGAAATAATCTTTCAAAAATTGGTTGAGAAATAAGCTAGTTAAGACTTAATTCATTGACTTTCATGAAAATGAGACCTCAGGGCAACCATATTGGTAGGGACAATGACCCCTCCCACACCAAATAGATGTGTAAATAGTGACTGCTATGACATTAATGAAATAATCTTTCAAAAATCGGTTGACAAATAAGCTAGTTAGGATGTAATGCATTAACTTTGAAGGGAAGGCGACCATGTTGGTAGTAGATCAAAAATCAGTTGAGATATAAACTAGTTATGACTTAATGCACTGACATTGATGATAATGCAACCTCAGGGTGGCCATGTTGGTAGGGGCGATGACTCCTCCCACTGCAAACGGCTTGGACATCTAGTGCAGACAATCTGTAAATAGCAGATGCTTTGACTTCCATGAACAAATCTTTCAAAAATCGGTTGAGAAATTGGCCAGTAAGGACTTTATGCACCTACATTGATGAGAACGCGACCTCAAGGCGGCGATGTTGGTAGCAGCGATGACCCCTCCCACTACAAACAGATTGGACGTCTAGTGCCGTCAATGGCAGACAATAAGTAAATAGCAGGTGCTTTGACTTTGAGAGCATAATCTTTAAAAAAAAAAATCAGTGAAGAATTAAGCTACTTTGTTAGGACTTCATGCATTGACTATGATGAGAATGTGACCTCAAGGCGGCCATGTTGGAAGGGGCAATGAAAGCTCTCATGCTTCTGCCATCAATTGAAGTGAGTTTTTCACAACTATATGTCCAAAAAAAAAAAAAAAAGAGTTTATTGCTACCAGCCCCACCCTCCCGGTTCACATGAATTGGACGTCTAGCATTGTCAGTGGCAACCAATGATTTAAAAGGCTATTTTCCTGTGGCGTCAGAATGGAAAATAGACTAAGTTTGAAGAAGGGCGGTGTAAGAAAGCGGCTCGGGGTGGGAGAAAGACACCACACTGGCAAAAGAAGGAAAGCAGATGGAGTGGGAAAGCATGACAGCGGGGGGAAACGTAGACCTCGTGGGTGGGTGACAAATGTTGTGAGAAAGGAATTCAGAAGAAAAATGTTGCAATACTTGTGGATTGTGACAGACTTCCAAAGTACTTTGTCGCTAGCTCATTTTTTGGTTCTCGTTTGCTATTACTGTACTAGCCAGAAAATTTACCAGCTTTTGGAATTATAAAGTAAAAAAAGCTTTGGTGTTTTTTTTTGTTTTTGTTCAACATCAAACATAAAATTGAACAAATTAAATATTTATTTTGTATATAATATAGTTCTTCTTGTTTACCCTTGTTTTCTTTAATATTCAAAGAAAAATAATGAAGATTTCACTGTATTTTGTTTTTCAATTTTTTTATTTTAAGAATGACAGAATATGAAAAACTTTTCTTAAATTATTTCCAATTTTTAGAAATTTATTTAAATAAAATAAAAAACAAGATTTTTCCTTAGTTCATTTTTTCAAATTTAAATAGAATTTTAATTAAAATATATTTTAAGAAAATGATTAGTTTTTAATAGGGCTGTCAAAATTATCGCGTCAACGGGCGGTATTTACTTTTTTAATTAATCACGTTAAAATATTAGACACAATTAACGCACATGCCCCGCTCAGATTAAAATGACAGCAGTGTAATGTCCGCTTGTTACTTGTTTTTTGTTGTTTGGCGCCCTCTGCTGGCGCTTGGGTCCAAATTATTTTATGGGTTTGGGGAGTGAGCATGGTGTAATGACATCAACAATGGCGAGCTACTAGTTTATTTTTTGATTGGAAATTTTACAAATTTTAATAAAACGAAAACTTTAAGAGGGGTTTTAATATAAAATTTCTATAACTTGTACTAACATTCATCACATAACATTCAAGTTTTTCTATCCATCGATCCCTTTAAGAGAATGTTAATAATGTTAATGCCATCTTGTCAATTCATTGTTATAATAAACAAATACAGTACTTATTAGAGGTGTGCAAAATTTCCGATTCTAAGATTACGTATTCGCGATTCGGCCGTGGAAGATTCGAGAACGATTCACAAACATCCAAATTCCGATTATTGAAATATGCGAAGTAAAGCGGAAGTACACAACACTCAGCGCGCCGCGCGGTCTTCAGGACGGAACGGAGCGAGAGTAGCTAAACATCATGCTTCCCATTACCCGGCCCCTCGGTTAATGCCAATGCTCAACTCACGGCTCTAGCTCAACTCACGCAACGAGATAAAAAATACACAACAACATACCTGACTGCTGCCGAAAAGCTGCCACAAAGTACATTCATACAATGTTACGGTGGATATCATTTATATAGGACTAGATGCATTATAGATTTGGTAGTGTTAGCAGCACATCTACAAAAAGCTAGATGCGGGCGGTATAAACGGCCGCCATCTTAAAGCAGTACACTTCCCTGCAAGGCTGTTGTAGCGAACCTTCCAAGCAAACCTAATTAACTTTTTATCTAAAATACTCCTAAATCAGTAAAATATTGACTTGAATCTATCTTTAAAATAGTTTTAAAACTTTCACAAGTCGAAAGTAGACAAAAGGGAAATTATGGAATAACGGGAGCAATTTTAACAAATTTAACGGTTGATTCACAACATTAAATTAATTGAATGTAGTTTAAAGCTGTTGATACAGAATGGGGACTGGAGTTTTTTATTTAATGTTATTTTTGTATATTTGTTTACTACTATATGTTAACTTGATACTGAAATAGTAGTGTGGTTTAGCCTGAGAGTATTTTTGAACAATTTTGGAACTAATGTACAAAACATTAAAAAAAATTTAAAAAATTTAAAAAAAAGGAGGGGGGTGCATCAATAATCGTTTCATAATCGAATCGGAGCCTCTGAATCGTAATCGTAATCGAATCGTTAGGTGCCCAAAGATTCCCAGCTCTAGTACTTATGTACCGTATGTTGAATGTATATATCCGTCTTGTGTCTTATCTTTTCAATCCAAAAATAATTTACAGAAAAATATGGCATATTTTATAGATGGTTTGAAATGCAATTACGATTAATTTCTAAGCTGTTATCAACTCGATTAAAAATTTTAATCGTTTGAAAGCCCTAGTTTTTAATCTTAATAATCAGAATAAAATAATCATGAAATATTTAAACGTTGTTAAAAGATTTTCTATTTTAAAAACACGGAAATTTTTTAAAAATCATCAAAAAAATATTATCTAAAATATTCAAAGCAAAATACTAAAACTTAATATTGCATTAATTTTCCATTTTTAATTTAATTGTAAGTTCAAATCTTACTATTAAGTATATTTTACCTTTTTTTTTTTTAAATTAAAAATGTTAAATTTCTTACATAATAAAAAAGTAAAAATAATAAATTTTATTTCACTCCAAACGTTTAGTTGCATAAAAAACTAAGGTTTTCGACCAAAAATAAATAAAAATAAATCCCTCATCCATTTCCACTTAAAGTTACAAAAGTTAAAATGTATCTCGTCCCACATTTTTGATCCAATTCAACTCATTTAAACATAAAAAAAAAAAAAAAAAAAAAAAAAAAAAAAGAGTTAAGGAAATCAAGACGCACAAATGGTGTCTATGGTTTTTGCCAAAAATGTATGGCTTCACCAAAATATGACAAAAACATCCTAATATTTCCATTGGGGGGGGAAATATCAAAAGGAAGTGACCTGAAATGCCCTAAAATAAAACAATGTCCCTTAATGCGCAGAAAGTGAGCCCGAAACGGCCCAAGATCAACAGGAAATGATTCAAAATGTACAGGAAGTTACTCCGAAATGACTCACAACTTGTGGAAAGTGAGATAAAATCAATAGGAGGCGATCCATAGGTACTGACCTCATAGGACCAGACGCACTGTACCCCGGCGAAGCGTCGCACGCAGCGGCCCACCTCCACGTCCTCGTGCGCGGTGTGCATCTGGCGCAGGCAGCGGCGTAGGTGCGGCGCCACGCGGCGGAGGACCTCGCGGCTCATGACAACGCCGGGCCCGCCCATGCAGAAGTTCTGGCCGGGCTCCAGCGCCAGCTTGCCCAGCTCGTCGCGGGCGCCCATGCCGGTCTGTCCCAGGAATACGGGGGCGCTGCTGTTCAACCCCCGCAGGAAGCTCTCCAGACGCTCGCCCTTGACATAGACGTCGTCATCAGCCCGCATGAACCACTCGAAGCGTTCCAGGTAGTGGTCGTGCATGTATTTGAGCATCATGAAAGACTTCTTCTGAGGAGGGTAGGAGTCGTCCACGCCGCTTAGCGCCACCACCGGGACGCCCGTCGCCGCCGCGTCAGAGCCCTCGCTGGAGAAGAACTCCACGCGGCCAGGGATGCTTCGGGCCCATGTTCTTCAAAATGACACAAAAATGAGAAACGGCGCAAGAATCCGCTTTTCATCTTGAAAAAAAAAAAAACAGACTGCCACAGATCGTCATTCTGCCGGCAATTTCGATGAGTTTGTCAATGGTAGACAGCCTTCGATAGCAGCCGATTAGTTCGTAGGAAATGCTGTATTTAGGGGGGGGGGGGCTAAAGGAAGTGACCCAAAACCAATAGCAAGTGACCTGTAAATGCTCCAAAATCAAAAGGAAGTGACATGGATAAGTTTGCCGACCAGAGCGAACAAGATAGATAGCGACATGGGCAGGGTTTGCGTCGAAGTCACGAGGCAGCGGCTGCAGCCACAATCCATTTTGTTTAGGAGAATTAGCTAAATTTAAACCGAGGCTGACAGACTTTTCATTGTTTTGTTGCTCACATGCTTATGCACACACATGCATAACTATTTTTTTTAACTGTCCCGTTCAGCTGCTTTGACACGGAAAACAGGAAACAGAGGGTCCTTATGGTCTAAACAATTTTAATGTATCACATGGGAGTATGATATACTCCCACTGCGATTATTCATTGTGTTTTGTTTATTAGTAGACAGCAGCGAGCAGGAAGGGGTAATGGGGGGACAGCAAGGAAAATAGAAGAGACAGAAGAGAAGAACAAACAACAACAATAAATACATTGAACACATACACAACAGATGAATATAGTGGTGCTATCTTTAGCTAATTGTACTTCCTGTGAACACCATGTTGGAGCATGACCGAGGAGAAAGTGGAGGGGGGTGAGTCAGAAAGATGTGATGGGTGGAGTGTACATAAATCAGCAATGTGAGGTGTAGAACCCAGTAGGCATGTGCCGATTACCAGTTTCTAGGTATACCTTGGTATGAAAACGTCACGGTTTCAAAACCACAAGCATTTTCTGTCATACCGTCCTTAAGGTATTAGCTATTTTTTTATGTCCCAAAAATGCATGGAGAAATCCCTCGCTTGCAGCTGTTGCTCAGTGCCAGTGAGTCAGCTGTGCTGCACGATGGCCGGAGGAGGTGAAACTCCTGAACGTTTTCCCCCCCATCGAAGAAAACCAAATCCATGATTTTGGAATATTTTGGCAACAGAAATGTTACAGAAGGCCGCGGCTGAGAGGAGGGCCAACTGACATGTAAAACATAATTGCGGAGGGTGGCTGCCGAGGAGGCAATACATCCAATATGTTTTCACATTTATACAAAATTAAAGGCTAGTAAACACTGTCATAAATGTTTTCCACCAGCTACGAGAGTTAACTCCAGCGTGCTTGGTGTGTCTAGTAGTGGTAAAATGTGGTGTTTTATACTCTTTCGCCACTGTCTGTGTTAAGAAAGTGTGTGTATAATGTAAACATGATACGAGTCATACACACCTACTTTTTATGGAAAATAATTCAATTATTTTTGTTCTGATGGTAATAATGTTGAGCTGTGGGTTTAGGCTTACTTAAAGGACTGCATTTATTTTCATTTTAGATTTTTTTTTTTTTTAACATTATACTTATGTTCCAATTTCCTAATATGTTTTGAAAAATAAAAATCCCGTTCAATGGGAATTTTTTTTTTTTTTTTTGTTTAATTTTGTATTATTTTTATTTTATTATCATAAACCCAGATATTTCCAAGTAACACATTTTAGAGCTGCAATTGCAATATTGTGAAACCGTGATATTTTGGCTTGAGGTTATCATACCGACAGAATATAATACCGCACATGCCTAGAACCCAGTAATACGTGAATCACTAGTACGTGTGGATATGTTGACATCCTATTCTATCCTCCCTGATCGCCAATCCTGGCACCGACATTCTCTCTACTTAAAGTGTATGTCAACACCTGGGGAAATGCTAATATTCCATCATTTATCCATAAACGAATGCCTTTTGGATTCATATCATGTCACTTCGTGTAATTACACACATCGCAACACCAAGAAAGTAAGAGAAATTTGGGTCAATTTCAAGCTAAAGAGACCCGCCTCCGAGATCCCGGAAATCTGGCAGATTGTGGGCGTGACATCAAAACAAGGAAACAACCGGCTCAGTGCTTTAGTACTGAATGGCGGCGATGATGGCGGACAATTACGTTTCTAGTTGCAGCGATGAATCCGACGTAGCGAACATTCTTCTAATGGTGAAGAGGAGAGTTATGAACCTTTCTTTGGTGTTTTGGGTTATCAATTTGTGCCCAAACGAAAGCCAATGCAGCCTAACGAAAGGATCATTGAGGGGAGCAATCACACTGATGAAACCCCGACAACAGTTCGTGTGGGAAACACCAAATGGTATGTTTTGCATTTCTTTTTGTGAAGCTGATACATCGTGACCGCAAAATAAAGTCATGTATAGAATAATTATCATTTAATATGCTATCATCGGTTTCGCTCTGCCAACCGACACAAATATGAATGGGATTAGAGCAGGGGTCCCCGGTGTGATTTGGGTCTTTTTTTTCACGGACCGGTGTCCCTCTTTTATATTCAGTTGGACTCTCAATGTTATCCAATGGTGCTAAAAAACTATTTACATCACAAACATACATGTGCAACACGGAAATGGCATAAATTAACGCTTAACGACGCGGCGAAGTCGTTAGGTGAGAGGGCTACGTGCAGTTGTTGTGTGCGCCAAACATGGCAAACGTAAGTTAATATTCCTTTCTTTAAAGAAAGTTTGTAGTGTGTACTTAGGAATCGCTGCAATCGTGGTCCTTTTTAACGTTATGCGCAGGCCAACTTTGTCAGAACACCGGCAATGTGCGGCAGAAAAATACAGCAAATATAAAATAGCATTTGTTTTTAGCCCCGTCGTGTTAAGTGCAGGGAAAAAATACAACTCACCCGCTGAATCAGTGGGAGGGCTGAGTTTGTTTCGTTGAGACGAGATGGGAGAGTGAGAGAAGCTAGCATCAAGCTAGCCAAGTTGGAAATTGTAGCACAGTTTTCAGCGCGCTCCAAGCGATGTCGGGATATTCCGAAATGACTTTAATCCAGAACTTCGGTAGAGTTGTTGTCTCCAATGTACGTTTAAGTCGCCGTGATTTGCGATCTCTACAAGCTGATATTCCTGTTCCACAGACATGCTCTAATCACTCGATTTATTCACATACGGGTCACGAATTCACTCCTTCGCAGTTCGTGTGTCTTTAATGATTGGGAAGTAGCATAAATTTTGTTTTCTTTGAGGTTGTAGGCACATCTTCTGGCTCGTCAGGTTCCCGTTTCCCTGTAAAATTGCAAAATTAGCCCTCTTAGCACTGACGAACTTTACTCATTGTCTGCGTAGTCCAGCTCTTTTTCTCGCGTTCGGGAACTTATGGGTACTACAGTGCGACAAATGGCTATTTGTAAACCACATAGCATGACAGGTTTGAACCATTTTAGCGATTTTTTAATAGAACAGGAACGCAACTCTCTCCTCGATAAACAACGATGGCACCTGCCTCGACCTTTTGTTTCCTTGTTATGACGTCTCCGCCCCATTCGGCTGTTTCCGGAACACTTTCGGAAATGTTCGTCATTTTCGATCTATTTTCGATAATTGCTCATTAATGTGATTGATTTTTTTGTTAACTTTATCAATATTTGTTATCTTGGCACATAACGGTTCTATTGATGTCTCACACCCCCTTTGCGTTTTCATACCCTTTAAGTGTGTCTAATTGCACCCAACAATGGTGAATCCCATAAGATGTGTGATAGTACAGCAGACAAGTGGAAATGCTGCACGGGGGCTGCCCCAGGGCAACACCCTCCTCCCCTGCAGCTCCGGCAAGGGCGCTGCCGCCATCCCCCCGGGACCCAGGGTGGTCTTCTGGACCATCCGCGCCCCCATTATCTGGCCTTCAGGGAAAATATGATGGGACGCGCCACCATCGCAATCCTCCACCCAACACTGCGAGACCCCAATGGCCCACTAGGCACGGCGCAGGAAAGGATTCCCACCTGGAGTGGGCGACACTCCACCGACCCATGCCGGAGCCCAAGGAGGATACCTAGGTAGAAAATAAAGGGGAAGGTGGAAGCAAGAGAGTGCAGGGCCGCCAGCGTGGGATGGCGCGGGACAGGAGCCTTAACCCCGTCCTCTACCCCCGCAACTGGCAGCCCAGGCAAAGAGGAGAACCCACCCTGGGAACCACGCAATAGAGAACCCACCTACCGCCCTATTACTCTGGCTGTGGCACTGTTTTGGCTGGAACAGCTATGAAATAGTAAAAAAAAAATAATAATAAATTTGAATGCTAAATTCGTTTTCTACATGTAAAATGACACTAGTGTTGTGCTTCAACGATTTATCGATTAACTCGAGAAATTCGATTAGAAAAAGATTCAAATTATATCTTGCTGCTTCGGGTTTCGAGTATTTGTTTAATTTAAGTGGCGTTTTACTGGTTTGTTTTGAAAGTGTTTGCATTTTGTTTTATTGATTTAGGTGGAAACACTGCCCTCTAGCGGCAACAGTGAACATGACCTAACTCATTTCACATGACTGAATCCAGCTGCTCCCTGTTAAGACCAAAATTAGCCAAGTTGTTGTTTGAGCTAATGTTTTTTAATATATTCATAATTTAGTTTATAGGTATATTTACCTGTTTTTGTGAGGATATGTGTTTGAACCATTTGTTAAGAGCATTGTACCAAAAAAACACACAAAAAAGATGCTATCATCTTATAGCATTTAAGCAAGCAGATGTTTGCTATCTAAATTAGCCAATACTTCGGTTTTTGTACTTAAATCCTCATTGATTTATTCTTTTTATACCATTTGAGGCACAGCTCAGGTATTTTAATTTTTTTATGCTCCTTATCCCATTTCGTGATTATTCGAACTAACTGGTTCATCGATTAATCGACTAATAAAATTCAAGATACACGATATTATCGTTTACCGATAATTATCGGCCGATAATGGCAATTATGATGTCACACAGGTAATCCAGATTTTAAAAAATTCAACCGATAATGCAATCCGATAATTATGTACTTGATTTAGCCTCCAAATGTGTGCAGTTTTGTTCAATTCTGCACCGCCGCCTCAACCCCTCCTCCATCTGAAGCCCCTGTCGTATGAGTGACGTCACACGAAATGCTTGATATCTTGGCGGCTCCATCACAAGTGTGCGTTTACTTTTCCGTGTGTGAAACAAATAACGCTCTCGCCATTTGCAAAACATGTACAGTACTACAGAAGTTCCGCGAGGCTGAAAGAAAGCGTCCTCATTCAACAACACTGAAATGATCAGCCATTTAAAGCTGCATCACAAATATTTGTGGAATGAATAAGAGGCTGCCGCTAGCGCAAAGGCTAAAGCTAATAGAAAAACAAATGGAAAAGCTACGGGGCTTGAGACGCTTTTGACAACCAGCCGTCGGCTCGGTCGCGGGCAGCGCCGCCCCCGCTCATCTCCATTTCAACTCATTTAGCACCACAGCCAGACTGAAGCCTGGCGCGGGTGCTCATTTTGCGCGAGGAGAGGCCAGGCTTGGTTGGACGAGAGACCCGGATGAAAAAATAATGCAGTTTATAGCCTTCGGTGACCAGCCATCATGAAGGACGGGGACGATGGGGTTTCGGCTGCTTTTACACCATCTGGAGCCCCACTACTTTTCGGGTGCGTGCTTACCTGCATTATACAACCACCATTCTTCGTGAAAAACATGCTGATCACATCAGTTTTACCACGGATATTTGGACAGGTGATGTCAGTCAAGTAAGCATGCTTATCATGACGGCACAGTGGTTAGATGATACAGTGAGGCAAATAAGTATTTAGTCAACCACTAATTGTGCAAGTTCTCCTACTTGAAAATATTAGAGAGGCCTGTAATTGTCAACATGGGTAAACCTCAACCATGAGAGACAGAATGTGGAAAAAAAAAAAAAAAAAAAGAAAATCACATTGTTTGATTTGCTTGAAAGTCCGTGTTGCCCAACGAGCTCAAAACATCACTGCTCTTGAGGAGATCTGCATGGAGGAATGGGCCAAAATACCAGCAACAGTGTGTGAAAAGCTTGTGAAGAGTTACAGAAAATGTTTGGCCTCCGTTATTGCCAACAAAAGGTACATAACAAAGTACTGAGATGAACTTTTGGTATTGACTAAATACTTATTTTCCACCATGATTTGCAAATAAATTCTTTAAAAATCAAACAATGTGATTTTCTTTTTTTTTTTTTTTTTCCACATTCTGTCTCTCATGGTTGAGGTTTAACCATGTTGACAATTAGAGGCCTCTCTAATATTTTCAAGTGGGAGAATTTGCACAATTAGTGGTTGACTAAATACTTATTTGCCCCACTGTAATTTCAACATGCACCAAACCACACTCACAAAACTGCCTGGCTCATTATTGCATTCAGCACACTGCATATTTATAACGTCTAAATCAGATTATTTTTCTTAAATCGAGTCAAATAACTCGCTCCATCTTGTTTTGAGTGTTAAAGACTAACAGATGAATGCGCCAGATTATTCCACTTACTTGAAGTAAATATTACTCTGTTCTTCCTAAGTCCATACATCTAAATATTGGTCATTTTTCATTTAAATCAAAAACAATTTGTTTTCAAATAATGTTTTAAACCATATCTATTCTTGAACAAAGAACATTTCTGACAAGTTTTTTAAGGATTAAATATATAATTTATTGCTTGAAATAAAGCTGTTAAATAGATAGCTGAAAATAAGCTTTTCTTATTTGAAGGAATCTAAGTGAGAAAAATTTACTTGGAGCGCTAGCAGATAATTTCACGTATTTCCAAAAGATTTACACAGAAAACAAGGAAATTTAATTTTAAGGAGGTGTGTTTTTGCAGTGTAGTAATGTTATATATGTTAGGAATTGCTTACTTTTAAAGGCATTTTCGTGCAATTTAGGTATGTATTCTGTAGGTAATTGTTGGCAAAAGTTTACCATTACACAATCTGTCATTTTTTTAGATGTTGAAATTTACTACTTGTTTACATTTGATGCAGAAAAAAAAGAACAATAATTTCTGTTTTTTGCACAGTAATAGTTGCTCTTGTGTATAATTAAAATGTTACATATAGCTTTTAATAAAAGTATCGGCTTGACATTATCGGTTATCGGCTGGAACGAGGAGGAAATTATCTGTTAAAAAATGTATTATCGTGCATCGCTACCTAAAATAATAGATAGCCGCAGCCCTACACTATCGCAGTCGTTTTCTTTTTTTACATGTTCACCATCTCATATAGCACCAGGCCCGGAGTGACTAATCGGGAGCTTCTGGACGATTCCAGAAGGGCCGGCCGGGCAGATGGGCCGGTCCGGGTTTTATTAAAAAAAAAAATTACACTGTTATAATTAGGGCCCGAGCACTAAGCGTGCGAAGGCCCTATTGTTTTGCAAAGGATTATTATTTTTTTATATTAGGGCCCGAGCACTAGACGTGCGAAGGCCCTATTGTTTTGCAAAGGATTATTATTATTATTATTAGGGCCCGAGCACTCTCAGCGTGCGAGGCCCTATTGTTCTTCGAAGGATTATTATTAGGGCCCGAGCACTAGACGTGCGAAGGCCCTATTGTAATGCAAAGGATTATTATTATTATTATTATTAGGGCCCGAGCACTAAGCGTGCGAAGGCCCTATTGTTTTGCAAAGGATTATTATTATTATTATTATTATTATTCTTTTTTCAGGGCAAATGAAAATGGCCAATTTGGAGGCCTGAACATGCACGAAAAGTCACCAAAATTTGCACATACGTGCAGATTCGCGTAAATTTCGATAATCTTGCGTCGTTTTGAAAAAATGTCAAAAAATGGCTCAGTGGCGCCCCCTTGACCCTTAAAATTTTCAAAAAGGCCTCTCCTCTCAGGTTTTCAACGTAGAGCAATGAAATTTGGGGAGTAGATACCTTATGCCTAACTGCTCAAAAAAGCCTCTTGCACCCATATTCCAAATCCAACAGGAAATCGGTTATTTTGGATTGAATCTGAAATTTTTTCGGTTCACAGTTGGAGTTCACATTTGGAGGCTTGAACATGCACGAAAACTCACCAAAATGTGCACATATGTTCAACTTTGCGTAAATTTTGATAATCTTTGAAAAAAATTAACAAAAAGGCTCAGTGGCGCCCCCTTGAAATTTTCAAAAAGGCCTGTCCTATTAGGTTTTTTCAACGTAGAATGATGAAATTTGGTGAGTCGATACATTGTGTAAAACTGCTCCAAAAAGTCTCTTGCACCTATATTCCAAATCCAACAGGAAGTCGGAAATTTTGGATCAAATGCGAAATTTTATCGATTTACATTTGAGACCTTGTCGCTGAAGAAAATAGTTGGATCGTCTTCAAAATTGGTCAGACTATTCAGGAGACATATGAGATCTTAAGTTTTCAAAATGGTGAGTTTTCATCCAAGGGTCTGGCCTGGGCGTAGTCCCAAAGTTGGCCATTTTTAGGCAAAATACCAAATTCAGAAAATGATTAAAAACTTCGTGATACAATGTTCAATCTTTTTCATTTCTAGCATGTATATGAGATATCCCAGCCTGAACACGACTGCATTGAAATATTACTCATTAGGCCTGGCGCCCCCTAGTGGGAACAGGAAATGGCATTCTTTACGAGAGAGGATCCTCCTCCAAGGGAAAAAAATCTATTGACCTCAAACCTGTTTCAGGGGAGCCTCAAGACATGTGTTCAGGTGCCTGATGAAAAATATTGAGGTTTCGTTGAAGCGGAGAGGTCCAAACTGGAAGTGAAAATGACCGTCAACAATTTGTCTCGCCAAAAACTTTGAACAGTCATAACTCGGCAGATATGCAACATATCTGCGCCAAACTTTCCGTGTTTGTTGAGAGTCATACCCTGAAGGTTCTTGTAGGGGTCATTTGCATCAACTCTACAGTGCCAACTAGTGGCGACAGAAAGAATTTTTAAAAAAGGCCTTTCCTATTGGGTTTTTTCAACATAGAGCGAGGAAATTTGGGGAGTAGATACCTTATGCAAAACTGCTCCAAAAAGTCTCTTGCACCCGTATTCCAAATCCAACAGGAAATCGGGTAATTTGGATCAAATGTGAAATTTTTATCGGTTCACAGTAGGAGTTTACATTTGGAGGCTTGAACATGCACGAAAACTCACAAAAATTTCGACATACATGCGGCTTTGCATAACGTTCAATAATCTTGCAACGTTACGAAAACATGTAACAAAATGGCTCACTGGCGCCCCCTTGAAATTTTCAAAAAGGCCTCTCCATTTAGGTTTTTTCAACGTAGAGGGATGAAATTCGGAGAGTCAATACCTTGTACAAAACTGCTCCAAAAAATCTCTTGCATGCGTATTCCAAACCCAACAGGAAATCGGGTATTTTGGATTGAATGTGAAATTTTTATCGATTTACTGTGTGCACATTTTACACCTTGGCACCTAGGGAATTAGTTTGATCATTCTCAAAATTGGCGAGACTGTTCATGAGGCATATGAAATCTTAAGTTATCAAAATGGTGTGTTTTCATTCACGGGCCTGACCTGGGCGGGGCGCCAAAGTCAGCCATTTTTTCGCCAAAACATCGAATTCGGAAAATGACTGATAACTCCCTCATACAACGTTCAATCTATTTTAAATCTGCCATGTGTGTGAGGTATACCAGCCTGAGCACGACTGGATTGAAAATTTACCATTTGTGCCTGGCGCCTCCTAGTGGGAACAGGAAATGCCCTTTTTTACGGGACACACTCCTCCTCTAAGGGAAAAAAAAATCAATCAACCTCAAACCTGCATAAGGGAAGCCTTAAGACCTGTCTTCAGGTGCCTGATGAAAAATATTGAAGTTTCGTTGAAGCGGAGGGGTCCAAACAGGAAAGTGAAAATGACTGTCAACAATTTTTCTCTCCAAAAACTTTGAACAGTCATAACACGGCAGATATACAACATATCTGCGCCAAACTTCCCGTGCTTGTTGAGAGTCATACCCTGAAGGGCCTTGTAGGGGTCATTTGCATCAACCCTACAGCGCCAACTAGTGGCAATAGAAAGTCACTCGTTTTTCCAATACATGTCCAGTTCTTTTCAGTTTGATCATTGTAGTTTCAAGACCTATTAAAATACTTATTTACAGCCCATGTCCACGTGTCTCTGTCTGTTGCCATGACGACCCTTTGTTCGCCATTTAAAGGAAATATTTTTTTTCAGAGACTCAGGCAGTTTATAGAGCCACAATATTTGGCACACTTGGTCGAATTGGCCCAGTTAGAAGATTAATTTTGGTTTTGAATAAGGGCTTGACTGCACAGCTCAGTAGTGGCTCCTTTTTTGTAGTACTCTCTCCAATAGGGGTTTTTATCTCTTTGGTGTGGGAATGTAAATAGGCGACTTTCGAGCATGTTAGGTTCTAATGAGATGATTAGAGAGGAGGATCTGCCACCACCCTGACCTGCACACAGTCCGAGTTGCGTGACGTCCGAGTTGCGCTAGATTGCGAGGGCCCGTTCAGTCCTGCTTGCAGGCCTAGTTATTAGGGCCCGAGCACTCTCAGCGTGCGAGGCCCTATTGTTCTTCGAAGGATTATTATTATTATTATTATTTTTTTTTCATGGCAAATGAAAATGGCCAATTTGAAGGCCTGAACATGCTCAAAAACTCACCAAAATTTGCACATACATCCGGCTTCGCGAAAATTTCGACAATTTGGCAACGTTTACAAAAAAAATTAAAAAATGGCTCAGTGGCGCCCCCTTGCAATTTTCAAAATGCCCTTTGCTTTGATGTATTTCAACGTAGGGCGATGAAATTTGGGGAGTGGATACGTTGTCCAGAACCGCTTCAAAAAGTCTAAAGCACCCATATTCCAAACCCAACAGGAAATGGGATATTCTGGATTGAATGTTGAAAAACATAGCATTTTGGGCAAAAACCAGCATGCACGTTTCAGACCGTTGCGCCGAGCCAGTACGTTGGATCTTCCTCAAAATTGGTGTAAGTGTTCATGAGACATATGAGATACTAAGTTGTGAAAATGGTGAGTTTTCGTCCACGGGCCTGACCTGGGCGGGGTACCAAAGTCGGGTGTTTTTTTGGCAACGCGCCAATTTCAGTAAATGATTAATAACTTCCTGATACAAGGTCCAATCTTTTTCATATTTGGCATGCATGTAAGGTGTCTTAACCTGAACACGACTGCATTGAAATATTTTCCATTAGGCCTGGCGCCCCCTTGTGGGAAGAGGAAACACCCTTTTTTACGAAAAAGGCTCCTCCTCCTGGTGAAAAACATCAATTGATCTCAAACCTGCATCAGGGGAGCCTTAAGACATGTCTTTAGGTATCTGATGAAAAATATTGAGTTTTCGTTGATGTTGCAGTATCCAAACAGGAAAGTGAAAAGACCCTCGGCATTTTCTCTCAAAATGGCAAATTTCAAGGTCTGAACATGCTCGAAAACTCACCAAAATGTGCACATACATGTGGCTTCATGTAGATTTCATGAATTTAGCAACATTGCCAAAAGATGTAATAAAATGGCTCAGTGGCGCCCCCTTCAATTTTTAAAAAAGGCCTGTCCTATTAGTTTTTTTCGACGTAGAGTGATGAAATTTGGGGAGTGGATACGTTGTGCAAAACTGCTCCAAAAAGTCTCTTGCACCCATATTCCAAACCCAACAGGAAATCGGGTATTATGGATTGAATCTTGCATTTTTGTCAAAAACCTGCATGCACGTTTGAGACCATTACGCCGAAGCAGTAAGTTGAATGCTTCTCAAAATTGGTCAGACATCCCAAAAACATGCATGGTAGGCTGATTGAGCACTCTAAATTGTCCGTAGGTATGAGTGTGCGCGTGAATGGTTGTATGTCTCCTTGTGCCCTGCAATTGGCTGGCAACCAGTTCAGGGTGTCCCCTGCCTACTGCCCCGAGTTAGCTGGGATAGGCTCCAGCACCTCCGCGACCCTCGTGAGGAAAAGCGGCATGGAAAATGAATGAATGAATGAATGAATGTTCATGACACATATGAGATGTTAGGTTATCAAAATGGTGACATTTCATTCACGGCCCTTTCCTGGGCAGGGGAGCAAATGTGTCTTATTTTTGACAAGACAATTCAGTAAAAGACTACTGTATTTTTCCGACTATAAGTCGTGTTTTTTTTTCTTCATATTTTGGTTTGGGGTGCGACTTATACTCAGCAGTGACTTATGTGTGAAATTATTAACACATTATGATAACATTTCCCATGTTATTTAGGTGTTTTGGACTAATGGTTTTGTAAACTTGTTAGCATGCTATAGTTATCTGAATAACTCTTAATAGCTATGGCCATTTTCATTTGCCATGAAAAAATAATAATAACGAGTGCGCTCCCAGTTGGGCGTGAAAGCGCCACAAACTAAATGCATCCATTTCAATATAAAAAAGTCAATTATACAATTGAACATACATTGCCAAAGGCAGAACGCGAACGTGGCCATAGCTATTAACAGTTATTCAGATTACTATAGCATGCTAACAGGTTTACAAAACCATTAGGCCTGGTGCCCCCTGGTGAGTGAAATTATTAACACATTATGATATAATTTCCCGTGTTATTTTGGTGTTTTGGACTGATGGTTTTGTAAACTTGTTAGCATGCTATAGTTATCTGAATAACTGTTAATAGCTATGGCCACGTTCGCGTTCTGCCTTTGGCAATGTATGTTCAATTGTATAATTGACTTTTTTATATTGAAATGGATGCATTTAGTTTGTGGCGCTTTCACGCCCACCTGGGAGCGCACTCGCACTTGTTTACGTGAATAAGCGCTCGCACACCAGAAGAAGACAGACAGCCACGTAGCTCTGAGTGAGTGAGTGAGTGAGTGAGTGAGTGAGTGAGTGAGTGAGTGAGTGAGTGAGTGAGTGAGTGAGTGAGTGAGTGAGTGAGTGAGTGAGTGAGTGAGTGAGTGAGTGAGTTAGCGAGAGGGAAAGACTGCTGCGAACCTACGTTCATTGTTTATGCTTTTAAAATATCTCTACAGAGGCAACGCCTGCGTGTATCATCTTTTCTGTTGTTGTTGTGTGTTTTCCACCCGCGAGCGGACACTTACAGCCAGTTGTGTGGTTGTTTGAATGGTGTGCTAATGCTAGCGAACGCATGCTAATCTGTTACGTTATTGCTGCAAAAGTACCTAATTATCATTTATTTACGTTGATGTGAACCTGTTTGCTATCGAGGACCAAATCGATTCAACAAATTATGCGGACGTCCAGCATTGTCTTTTTGGAGTTCGCTGTATATAGCCAGGACCGAGCGGTAGCGTCCTGGTGAGGACAGTATATTCGCATTTCGTTGTTTATGCACTGTACACTGTACATTTATTCAGCATGTTGTTCTCTATTGTATTTTTATATTAAACTGCCTTTCAAGATGACATATCTGTTCTATGTGTTAGATTTTATCAAGTAAATTTCCCCCAAAATTGCGACTTATACTCCGGTAAGACTTATATAAGTTTTTTTTTCCTCTTTGTTGGGCATTTTCTGGCTTGTGCGACTTATACTCAGGTGCCACTTGTAGTCCGAAAAATACGGTAATAACTTCCTGATTGAAGGTGCAATCTTTTTCATATTTGGCATGAATGTGAAGTATTTCAGCCTGCACATGACTTTATTGAAATATTACTCATTACGCCTGGCGCCCCCTAAAAGGAAAACAAAAGGAAACACACTTTTAATTAAAGAGAAAGGCTCCTGCTTCTCAGGGACAAAAATCAATTGACCTCAAACCTGAATCAGGGGAGCCTTAAGACATGTGTTCAGGTGCCTGATCAACAATTTTGTTTCGTTAAAGCAGAGGGGTCCAAAAGGAAAGTCATAATGACCGTGTTCAGGTGCCTAATAAACAATTTTGTTTGGTTAAAGCAGAGGGGTCCCATAGGAAAGTCATAATGACCGTCGCCATTTTCTCTCCCCACTAATTCTGAACATTCAGACATGCAATATATCTGCCTGGATATCTGTCTGTTGTCGACTGCCACTGCCCCGACCTGCCTGCCCTTCGACTTTGTTTGACGTCCGAGTTGCGCCATACGCGAGGGCCCGTTCAGTCCTGCTTGCAGGGCTAGTTATTATTAGGGCCCGAGCACTAAGCGTGCGAAGGCCCTATTGTTTTGCAAAGGATTATTATTATTATTATTATTATTATTAGGGCCCGAGCACTAAGCGTGCGAAGGCCCTATTGTTTTGCAAAGGATTATTATTATTATTATTATTATTATTCTTTTTTCAGGGCAAATGAAAATGGCCAATTTGGAGGCCTGAACATGCACGAAAAGTCACCAAAATTTGCACATACGTGCGGCTTTGCGTAAAATTCGATAATCTTGTGTCGTTTTGAAAAAATGTCAAAAAATGGCTCAGTGGCGCCCCCTTTACCCTTAAAATTTTCAAAAAGGCCTCTCCTCTCAGGTTTTCAACGTAGAGCAATGAAATTTGGGGAGTAGATACCTTATGCCTAACTGTTCAAAAAAGCCTCTTGCACCCATATTCCAAATCCAACAGGAAATCGGATATTTTGGATCAAATGTGAAATTTTTATCGGTTCACAGTTGGAGTTTACATTTGGAGGCCTGAACATGCACGAAAACTCACCAAAATTTGCACATACATGCAACTTTGCGTAAATTTTGATAATCTACAAAAAAATTTAACAAAATGGCTCAGTGGCGCCCCCTTGAAATTTTCAAAAAGGCCTTTCCTATTAGGTTTTTTCAACGTAGAACGATGAAATTTGGCGAGTCGATACATTGTGCAAAACTGCTCCAAAAAGTCTCTTGCACCCATATTCCAAACCCAACAGGAAGCCGGAAATTTTGGATCAAATGTGAAATTTGATCGATTTACATTTGAGACCTTGTCGCTGAAGAAAATAGTTGGATCGTCTTCAAAATTGGTCAGACTATTCAGGAGACATATGAGATCTTAAGTTTTCAAAATGGTGAGTTTTCACTCAAGGGTCTGACCTGGGCGTGGTCCCAAAGTCGGCCATTTTTGGGCAAAATACCAAATTCAGAAAATGATTAAAAACTCCGTGATACAACGTTCAATCTTTTTCATTTCTAGCATGTATATGAGATATCCCAGCCTGAACACGACTGCATTGAAATATTACCCATTAGGCCTGGCGCCCCCTAGTGGGAACAGGAAATGGCCTTCTTTACGAGACAGGCTCCTCCTCCAAGGGAAAAAAATCTATTGACCTCAAACCTGTTTCAGGGGAGCCTCAAGACATGTGTTCAGGTCCCTGATGAAAAATATTGAGGTTTCGTTGAAGCGGAGAGGTCCAAACTGGAAGTGAAAATGACCGTCAACAATTTGTCTCGCCAAAAATTTTGAACAGTCATAACTCGGCAGATATGCAACATATCTGTGCCAAACTTTCCGTGTTTGTTGAGAGTCATACCCTGAAGGTTCTTGTAGGGGTCATTTGCATCAACTCTACAGTGCCAACTAGTGGCGACAGAAAGAAGTTTTAAAAAAGGCCTTTCCTATTGGTTTTTTTCAACATAGAGCAAGGAAATTTGGGGAGTAGATACCTTATGCAAAACTGCTCCAAAAAGTCTCTTGCACCCATATTCCAAATCCAACAGGAAATCGGGTATTTTGGATCGAATGTGAAATTTTCATGGGTTCACAGTTGGAGTTTACATTTGGAGGCTTGAATATGCATAAAAACTCACCAAAATTTGCACATACATGCGGCTTTGGATAACATTCGATAATCTTGCAACGTTACGAAACAATTTAACAAAATGGCTCAGTGGCGCCCCCTTGAAATTTTCAAAAAGGCCTCTCCATTTAGGTTTTTCTAACATAGAGTGATGAAATTTGGAGAGTCAAAACTTTGTGCAAAACTGCTCCAAAAAGTCTCTTGCACACACATTCCAAATCCTACAGGAAATCGGGTATTTTGGATTGAATGTGAACTTTTTATCGATTTACAGTGTGCACATTTTACACCTTGGCACCTAGGGAATTAGTTTGATCATTCTCAAAATTGGTGAGACTGTTCATGAGGCATATGAAATCTTAAGTTATAAAAATGGTGTGTTTTCATTCACGGGCCTGACCTGGGCGGGGCGCCAAATTCTTCCATTTTTTCGCCAAAACACCGAATTCGGAAAATGACTGATAACTCCCTCATACAACGTTCAATCTATTTTAAATCTGGCATGTGTGTGAGGTATACCAGCCTGAGCAGGACTGGATTGAAAATTTACCATTTGTGCCTGGCGCCTCCTAGTGGGAACAGGAAATGCCCTTTTTTACGGGACACACTCCTCCTCTAAAGGGAAAAAATCAATCTACCTCAAACCTGCATAAGGGAAACCTTAAGACCTGTCTTCAGGTGCCTGATGAAAAATATTGAAGTTTCGTTGAAGCGGAGGGGTCCAAACAGGAAAGTGAAAATGACTGTCAACAATTTTTCTCTCCAAAAACTTTGAACAGTCATAACTCGGCAGATATACAAGATATCTGCGCCAAACTTCCCGTGCTTGTTGAGAGTCATACCCTGAAGGGCCTTGTAGGGGTCATTTGCATCAACCCTACAGCGCCAACTAGTGGCGATAGAAAGTCACTCGTTTTTCCAAAACATGTCCAGTTCTTTTCAGGTTGGTCATTGTAGTTTCAAGACCTATTAAAATACTTTTTTACGGCCCATGTCCACGTGTCTCTGTCTGTTGCCGTGACGACCCTATGTTCGCCATTTAAAGGAAATATTTTTTTTCAGAGACTCAGGGAGGTTATAGAGCCACAATAGTTGGCACACTTGGTCGAATTGGCCCAGTTAGAAGATTAATTTTGGTTTTGAATAAGGGCTTGGCTGCACAGCTCAGTAGTGGCTCCTTTTTTGTAGTACTCTCTCCAATAGGGGTTTTTATCTCTTGGGTGTGGGAATGTAAATAGGCGACTTTCGAGCATGTTAGGTTCTAATGAGATGATTAGAGAGGAGGATCTGCCACCACCCTGACCTGCACACAGTCCGAGTTGCGTGACGTCCGAGTTGCGCTAGATTGCGAGGGCCCGTTCAGTCCTGCTTGCAGGCCTAGTTTTATTTTATTTTTTTTCAGGGCAAATGAAAACGGCCAATTTGGAGGCCTGAACATGCACGAAAAGTCACCAAAATTTGCACATACGTGCGGCTTTGCATAAATTTCGATAATCTTGTGTCGTTTTGAAAAAATGTCAAGAAATGGCTCAGTGGCGCCCCCTTGACCCTTAAAATTTTCAAAAAGGCCTCTCTTCTCAGGTTTTCAACGTAGAGCAATGAAATTTGGGGAGTAGATACCTTATGCCTAACTGCTCAAAAAAGCCTCTTGCACTCATATTCCAAACCCAACAGGAAATCGGTTATTTTGGATCAAATGTGAAATTTTTATCGTTTCACAGTTGGAGTTTACATTTGGAAGCCTGAACATGCACGAAAACTCACCAAAATTTGCACATACACGCAACTTTGCGTAAATTTTGATAATCTACGGAAAAATTTAACAAAATGGCTCAGTGGCGCCCCCTTGAAATTTTCAAAAAGGCCTCTAAAAAGGCCTCTCCCATTAAGTTTTTTCAACCTAGGACAATGAAATTTGGCGAGTTGATACATTGTGCAAAACTGCTCCAAAAAGTCTCTTGCACCCATACTCCAAACCCAACAGGAAGCCGGAAATTTTGGGTCAAATGCGAAATTTTATCGATTTACATTTGAGACCTCAAAATGGTGTGTTTTCATTCAAGGGTCTGGCCTGGGCATGGTCCCAAAGTTGGCCATTTTTGGGCAAAACACCAAATTCAGAAAATGATTAAAAACTCCGTGATACAACGTTCAATCTTTTTCATTTCTAGCATGTATATGAAATATCCCAGCCTGAACACGACTGCATTGAAATATTACCCATTAGGCCTGGCGCCCCTTAGTGAGAACAGGAAATGCCTTTTTTTTACGAGACAGGCTCCTCCTCCAAGGGAAAAAAATCTATTGACCTCAAACCTGTTTCAGGGGAGCCTCAAGACATATGTTCAGGTGCCTGATGAAAAATATTGAGGTTTTGTTGAAGCGGAGGGGTCCAAACTGGAAGTGAAAATGACCGTCAACAATTTGTCTCGCCAAAAACTTTGAACAGTCATAACTCAGCAGATATACAACATATCTGCGCCAAACGTCCCGTGTTTGTTGAGAGTCATACCCTGAAGGTTCTTGTAGGGGTCATTTGCATCAACTCTAAAGTGCCAACTAGTGGCGGCAGAAAGAAGTTTAAAAAAAGGCCTTTCCTATTGGGTTTTTTCAACATAGAGCGAGGAAGTTTGGGGAGTAGATACCTTATGCAAAACTGCTCCAAAAAGTGTCTTGCACCCGTATTCCAAATCCAACAGGAAATCGGGTATTTTGGATCGAATGTGAAATTTTCATGGGTTCACAGTTGGAGTTTACATTTGGAGGCTTGAATATGCACAAAAACTCACCAAAATTTGCACATACATGCGGCTCTGGATAACATTCGATAATCTTGCAATGTTACGAAAAATTGTAACAAAATGGCTCAGTGGCGCCCCCTTGAAATTTTCAAAAAGGCCTCTCCATTTAGGTTTTTTTAACATAGTGATGAAATTCGGAGAGTCAAAACCTTGTGCAAAACCGCTCCAAAAAGTCTCTTGCACACACATTCCAAATCCCACAGGAAATCAGGTATTTTGGATTGAATGTGAAATTTTTATCGATTTACAGTGTGTACATTTGAGACCTTGGCACGGAGGGAATTAGTTTGATCATCCTTAAAATTGGCGAGACTGTTCATGAGACATATGAAATCTTAATTTATCAAAATGGTGTGTTTTCATTCACGGGCCTGACCTAGGCGAGGTGCCAAAGTCGTCCATTTTTCGGCTAAACGCCAAATTCGGATAATGACTGATAACTCCCTCATACAACATTCAATCTCTTTTAAATCTGGCATGTGTGTGAGGTATCCCAGCCTGAACAGGACTGGATTGAAATATTACCAATTGTGCCTGGCGCCTCCTAGTGGGAACAGGAAATGCACTTTTTTACGGGACACACTCCTCCTCTAAGGGAAAAAAAAAATCAATCAACCTCAAACCTGCATAAGGGAAGCCTTAAGACGTGTTGAGATGGCTGATGAAAATTATTGAGGTTTGGGTAAAGCAGAAGGGTCCAAAAGGAAAGTGATTATGACTGTCATCATTTTCTCTCTCCACATATTTTGAACAGTCATAACTTGGGAGATGTAGAGGGGGGCTGTCTGCCACCACCCCGACCTGCATGCCGTCCGAGTTTGCGTGGCGTCCGAGTTGCGCAAAACTGCGAGGGCCCGTTCAGTCCTGCTTGCAGGCCTAGTTTTTTTGTTTGGTATTTATTTATGACAGTGTCACTGAGTATAACTTACATTCTGTTACCGCTGTCCCTGTGGGCCGTCTTAAAAAATTTTTTTTTTTGAAATATATATATATATATATATATATATATATATATACATATACAGTTTTTTTTTTCCAGACTCAACCTCACGTGTGCAGACGAAAAATACAGCACGCAGCTCTGCCCCCTAATTGTAGTCTGTATTGAGCCAAATTAGCTGCTATCTCAGTGCTCGGATGGATAAAAAGAGCAAGGGTGGCGCTGAAAAATAAGAATTAAAAAGAGAAAAGCACTCGTAAAAGAATCGGCAAAATGCACGAAAATAGCTAATTTTTTTTCATGCAACGACCTTGCTGCCTCAAACTACTGAGGATTACAACAAAAGTGGTAAGGCCAGATGGCGAATAAAATGCAACTTGCACAGTGTGATTCGACAATATGTAACTGTGGAAACTTTGGCTTCTTGTAGCACCTCACAAGGGATATGTAGCAGAAAGCATTAGCCATAATGAACACACCACAGGTGCAGAGCTGGAAGGCAGGATTGCCATGTCGTTCAGCGAGTGAAAATTAGAATTAATATAATCAATTACGTGGCGTTTTCAAAGTGGAAATGGAAAATGGATAATAGTATCATTAGGAGTTGTTACAATGTGCAATACGTATTCTTTATTTTTCATATTGTTATGTTGCTATGTTTGTTTTATCTGTAAGCACTCATTTTGTTAATATTTGATGTTGCAGAAAAGGTCTTATTTATTAATTTATTTTAGGGCTGTCAAAATTATCGCGTTAACGGGCGGTAATTAATTTGTTTAATCACGTGAAAATATTTGACGCAATTAACACACATGCCCTGCTCAGACAGATTTAAATGACAGTACAATGACATGCCCACTTGTTAATTGTGTTATATGGAGTTTTGCCACCCTCTGCTGGCGCTTGGGTGCGACTGATTTTATAGGCTACAGCACCCATGAGCATTGTGTAAGTAATTATTGACATCAACAATGGCGGCTACTAGTTTATTTTTTGATTGAAAATTTTACAAATTTTATTGAAACGAAAACATTAAGAGGGGTTTCAATATAAAATTTCTATAACTTGTACTAACATTTATCTTTTAAGGACCACAAGTCTTTCTATCCATGGATCGCTTTAACAGAATGTTAATAATGTTAATGCCATCTTGTTGATTTATTGTTATAATAAACAAATACAGTCCTTATGTACCATATGTTGAATGTATATATCCATCTTGTCTTATCTTTCCATTCCAACAATAATTCACAGAAAAATATGGCATATTGTATAGATGGTTTGAATTGCGATTAGTTACGATTAATTTTTAAGCCGTAATTAACTCGATTAAAAATTTTAATCATTTGACAGCCCTAATTTATTTTTCAAATGTATCATTTAATGGGAAAAATAAAGGCCTGGAGGAGAAAATACTGGACCTGGAGGCCCGGTCTCGTCGCTCCAATGTTCGGCTTGTTAATCTACCAGAGGGTGCAGAGGGAGAAGACGCCTGTGGTTTCCTGGAGGGCTGGATACCGGAGGCGCTGGAGCTAGCTACGCTCCGGGGAGGAATTACAGTGGAAAGAGCCCACAGGATCGGTCCAAAGAGACAACGCGAATCTAACCCCACACCCAGAACCCTTATAATGAAGTTCCTGAGTTATAGGGATAAAGAAGCGGTGATGACAGCGGCGAGGGCGAAACGGCAGATCCTCTACAAAAACCAGCCGGTTAGATTTTATCAAGACCTGACAGCAGAGACGCACAAGAAGGTGAAAGAGTTCGAGGAGGCGAGGCGACAACTTCGGTCACTGGGTCTGCGGTACGGCATCATCCCTCCGGCCCGGCTCATCGTGACCTACAAGGAACGCTCACACATCTTCAACAGCGCCGATGAAGCCGAACACTTCGTTAAGAAAATCCAGTCGGATGACCAACCAGATTGAGGTATGGATGAACAGATGACACCGTGGAAAGGTGATCTAAAACTACTGTGGGAACACTAATTTGATATCCTGAGGCTGTAGAGACATGAGTGGAGTTTAGAGTGAAAGTTAATTTGTTACACAGTTCTGATTTCTCTCACTCCCCTGCTTATTGTTAAGGGACAATTTACTGATTTAATATACACTGTTCAATTAAGAAAATATGAAGGCCTCATCATTTGGTTGAACCGTTTTAAAAGATTTATTTGAATTACAGTAGCAGAGTAGTTAGATTTATTCTGTATTTTAATTTTTACATCAGCATAGCTATACTGTTCCTCACATTGTGTGGACCAGCTTTTTGCTTTCTGGAAGTCTAGTCAATAGAGGGGGGTAACACCTGATGGGAGAACATTCAGGTGGATTGATAATGGTTGAGGGAAATGGTTTTTTGTTCTTTGTTTTTTTTGTTTTGTTTGAAATTACTCTAGTGTTGGGGAAATTCAAAATCATTTACTTATATGTCCGTTGATCTAAAAGTTAAAATTACATCCTGGAACTGCAGAGGGCTACAAAAAGCAAAAAAAATCAAACAAGTTATGAACAGGATCAAAACATTACAGTCCAATATAGTATTCCTTCAAGAAACCCATCTAACACAAGAAAATGAGCTCAAAGTAAGGAGGAGATGGAAAGGTAAAGTTTTATCAGCTCCCTTTACCTCTCAGGCAAGGGGTGTTATGATTTTGATTCACGATTCTATTCCACTACAGATTGACAATGTTATCAAGGACAAGGCAGGACGATACCTGATTATTCAGGGAAGAATTCTCAGGGAACAATTAATTCTGATAAATATCTATGCCCCAAATACAGATGAACCCAAATTCTTCCAGAACTTATTTCTTACTATTGCTTCTTTGCCTGGTGCTTGTATTATGGCAGGCGACTTTAATTGCACTTTAGATCCACAGAAGGACAAAAGTACAGGAATAGATCAATCACATTCGAGAAGCAGAAGTGTAATTCATAATTTCATGAAAGAAATGAATCTAGTTGATGTTTGGCGAGCGGACAATCCCAACGGGAAAAAATATTCATGTTACTCCAGTACGCATCAGTCATATTCCCGTATAGATTTCTTTCTGGTTTCAGCACTACTAAGATGTAAAATAAAGACTGTTTCCTATGATGCCATTCTCCTGTCAGACCATGCCCCAACCTCCTTAGTCTATTATGATCCCAAATTGGTCAATGATATTCCTAAATGGAGATTTAAAACAAAATGGATGGCTGATACTGGCTTTGTTAATTTTCTAGATGAACAAATTAAATACTATTTTGAAACAAATACAACAGAAACGTCAGGAAGTATTAGATGGGAAGCGTTTAAAGCCTTTATTAGGGGACAAATAATTAACATTACAAGCTCTAAAGCCAAAGAAACTTATATGAAAACAAAATCTTTAGAAACAAAAATTAAGAAATTAGAAGAAGAATACTACCACTCAGGTTCTAAGGATATTCAACAAGAACTTTTCCAACTTAAAACACAATACAATGAAATATCTGCTACCAAAGCTTTATCAAGTTTACTACGACTTCAACAGACATTCTATGATCAAGGCGAAAAGCCTGGCAGAGTGCTCGCATGGCGCATTAAACAACTACAGAATGAAAGACTTATAAGCTCATTACAAAACGACAATAATGAAAATAATGTAGATCCAATTAAAATTAATGAAATCTTCAAAAAATTTTATGAAAACCTTTATAGCTCAAATATAGATCCAAATACAACTGAATTGAATAATTTCTTGAACAATATTCAAATTCCTAGGATATCAAACATAATTAAAGAAGAATTGGAGAAAGATATAACTTTGGCAGAATTATCTTTGGCTATTGACAACATTAGAGGAGGAAAAACCCCTGGACCGGATGGGATACCCATAGAGGTTTATAAAAAGTACAAACATAGACTGTTAACACCATTATTAGAAATGTTTAAAGAATCTTTCCATAATGGAATCCTCCCAACATCCTTAAGAGGAGCTTTAATCACGTTGCTGCCTAAACCAGGCAAACCAAATAACAAGTGTGAAAATTTTAGGCCAATCAGTCTATTAAATGTGGATTTAAAAATTTTGAGTAAAATAATAGCCAGGAGGCTTGAGAATATAATGCCAAATATTATTGACAAAGATCAAAATGGCTTTGTACAGGGTAGGCAAGGCTTCCATAACGTTAGGAGAATTTTAAATATATTACTCAAGGAAAAAGGATCAACAGATACAGCATTACTGTCATTAGACGCTGAAAAAGCTTTCGACAGGGTCGAATGGCCCTATTTATTTGAAATTCTTAAACGTTTTGGCCTTGGAGAAAATCTTAATAAATGGATAAAATTACTTTATACAGAACCATACGCTGAAATCATGACCAATCGTAATATATCCAAAACTATTAAAATACAAAGAGGATGTAGACAAGGAGACCCCGTATCCCCTTTACTATTTATTATGGCTATAGAACCCTTGGCAATAGCAGTAAGAGCACACCAAAATATAACTGGTATAACAATTGGGCAACAGGAACACCGCCTGGCTCTATTTGCAGATGATATAATAATATTTCTTAAAAATATAGAAAAATCCATTCCTGAATTATTAGAACTTATTAACATATTTGGAAAATTCTCAGGATATAAATTAAACCAATCAAAATCATCAATAATGCTTTTAAATCCATTAGAAAGTAGAAGCCCCCCTAAAACTGCCACCCAATTTAAAACCGTAGATTGTTTTACATATCTGGGCATTCAAATCGTCCCACGCCTCGAAAATATTGCAGCCAGTAATTATGAACCATTAATTCAAGAAATTTCAAAGTCGTTGGATAGGTGGGCACCCATACCAATGTCACTAATAGGGAAAATAAACATCCTTAAAATGAACGTACTGCCGAAACTGTTGTATTTGTTTCAAAATATTCCACTTCCTCCTCCAAGTAGCCTGTTCACTCAGCTTAAAAAACTGTTTGTTAGATTTTTGTGGAATAATAGACGGCCTCGGACTCGACTCTCACTATTGTACTTACCCTTTGATAGAGGGGGACTTAAGTGTCCTAACCCACTCTGGTATTACTGGGCAGCACAGCTGAGAGCAATGATGTTTCACTTCTCAGAAGGAGACGCTCCTCTGTGGAAGGAAATGGAGGAACTCCAACTAAGTATGCCCCTTCCTACATACCTATACTCAGCAAGCACTAAAATCCTAAAAAAGAATACAAAAAATCCTATAGTAAAAAATATGATTACAGTGTGGCATCAAGTTAAAAAATATCTGGGAGAAACGTCCTCTCTCTCTGCCTTCAGCCCAATATGGAGAAATGAATCCTTCCCTCCAGGGAAAACAGATGGGGGATTTAAATCTTGGGCTTCCAAAGGACTAAGAAAAATAGGAGATCTTTACAATATGCAAAAGGTTCTGATGACATTTGGAGAAATAGTTGATAAATTTAATATACCACGTAATCACTTTTTTAAATATCTACAGTTGAGAAATTTCATCAGAACGCACCAAAATCAAATGCTATGCTTTCCCGAAATGTCTACCACAGAAAAACTAATGAATGATAATTGTTTAAGGAGGGGTTTAATTTCCAAAATGTATAAACGCCTGGTAGACGGAAGCACAGAATCATCTGCAGGACGACTGGGGGCATGGAGGGAGGACCTGGAGGAAGATCTCTCAGTGGAAAAGTGGGAGGAGGCATGTACTAAAGCACAACTGAGAACTACTAACACCCGCCTAAGACTACTGCAATACAATTGGTTGATGCGAACGTATATAACCCCAGAAAAACTTAACAGATATAACAGTGCTATACCAGATACTTGTATTAAGTGTGAAAAAGCAAAAGGTACACTTTTCCATTGTATTTGGCAATGTACAGAAATACAAAAATTTTGGCAAGAAGTGAAACAATGTTTTCAAAATATTTTACAAATTCAAGTACCCTTAATTCCACAGCTGTTTTTATTAGGTTTATACCCAGATAAATTGAAGATTAAAAAGAATCAACGAGTATTTGTAGATTTAAGTATACTGACAGCAAAGAGAGTAGTAGCCCTCTCATGGAAAAACACCAGGAGACCTACACTGAGCAGGTGGTTGTCTGAGTTATCTTCAACGCTCCCCTTAGAGAAAATTACCTATGCAATAAAACACCAACAGCATCATTTTCATCAGATATGGGACCCCTTCATTTATTATGTGTCAAGAACAGATCTGTCATGTGTGATGGAAGAGTCCGGGGATATGTAAACAGTAGCCCTCTGCAGTAATCAATAGAATAGAAATGTGTGTGGGGGTCTATCTTTTCCCCCTTTTTGCAATATAGTGAATTGAAATGGACTAGAACTCATTATCTTGACCCCCAACTAAGAGACAGAGTATTTTGATGTGTTTGTGTTTGTTTAATACATGTTATTGTATTTTTGTTATGTTGTGAAAAAAAATGAAAAATAAAAAATAAAAAGATTGTTGGTAAAAAAAAATGTATCATTTAATATAGTTTTTTTTAAATCCATTTTTAAATTTGTTCAAAATATGTTGTGTTGCACTTGTTAAAATAAAGCCACCTTATTAAACAACCATTACCTGCACTGAATTGGAATACACAGAATTACAGTACACGGCTTTAGAGAACACTGAACTTAACACGTGTATGCATAATGACATTATTTTAAATTAAATGAGTGGGCCGGTCTGAGGCATGAAATTCCAGGGCCGAAAATGAGTCCCACTCCGGCCCTGTATAGCACCGTTTTTTCCCATTTTTATTTGGATGGATTTGGTCAAAAATATGCCCTACTATTTTAAACTCACTTGTAGCAATTCAAAGCTGCCATTTAAATTCGAAAAGTAGAACTACTTGTGGTAAAAGTTGGTGTGGTCAACTCAAAACTAAAAGAGGTGCTTTTTCGAGCGTCAATGGCTCCCGATGAGTGGATGCTCCAAAGTTGAAACTGGATAGGATCGACTTGGGTTAAGCTGCTCGGCGGCCGGCGGACGTACCTGTGCGCCGCTACGGCGCGGCTGTTGAGGTACTTTTGCGCGGTCATGACCCCAACGAAGAGGAAGCTGGAGGAGCGCGCGTTCGACGACGACGAGGCGTCGTCCGAAGACTGCTGCCACGGGGCCCCGCCGGCGTTACTTGCCGCCGCTGCAGCCGCAGCAGCCGCTGCCCTGAGGCCGGCGCAGCCGCCGCCTCCCGGGTTGGCTTTGGCGAGTTCGGCAGCCTTGGGCAGAATGAGTCTGGATGCCAACGTGAAGCCGAGCACCAGACCCAAAAGCACGCCGAACCAAGCTCTCCGGCTGCGAGCTGCCATCCCTCGCGCTCGCCTCAAAACACATTAAAAAGAGGACCAGCAAATCCCAGCCGATTCAGATGTCCGCTCCTCAAAAGCTTTCTTTTACTTGCTCCTCTTCTTCTTGTTGTGCACCCGACGGAAACCGCTCACAAACCAGCCATCAACGACCGTGCTCGAATTCTTTCTCCCCCGTTGGCTCGCCCGCTGCTTTGCGTCCGTCGCCTTGCCGCGTGGAGACGACGACGCCAAATAGTCAGAGGCAGAGCGCGACGGAGAACTAAATGCGAGCCTCGCGGGATTCCGTAGCTGAGAGGCGTTCACGTCCGTCACGTGCCAGAGGAGAACCAGAGGTTGTCATATGAGAGAGACGTTCCCCAGACTTCCGTGAAGTTGGCCCCCCATCAGACGCAAATTTATATAAAAAAATATGTCAATCGTTTGTGCTATGTGTTCTATTCTAGACTGTATCACTAGAATAAGACCGAAGGAGTACACGAGACGAGCGTCTTCTCTTAACGTCCACACTTCTCCATTTTATTCAACTCAACTCCTTCTTCCTCACAAACCAAGTACAGCCCCCCATCTGCGGCAGAATGGAACCCCAGTGGTGTCATTTGATTGTGCCTCGTTAGTGCTGGACTGTGCTGTAAAACGTTTTGTTTGAGCTGCTACGGTTTTCGAGATATTCAAAATAATGTATAGTGATGACGTCACGCGCAGCCCCCCATCTGCGGCGGAATGGAACCGCGATGATGCCATTTTTTTCTGCGTCGTTAGTGCCTGTTTGTGCTGTAAAAAGTTTTGTTTGAACAGCTATCGTTTTGCAGTTATTAAACATTGTTTTTTTTTAAGTAATCAAGACGGTGTTCAACTTTTTTTTTTCGGCCATCAAGAGTTCAATTGACCCACCCCCTCAACTCCTATTCGACCCGGAAATGTTACCTTTCATTTGTCCCGTTAAAAACTATAATTTTTGGTTTCCGCTGCTTCGTTTTAATAGATATTGGTGTTGCCGCCACAAACAAACTTTTTAAAATCGATATTACACAATTTTTATGCTGTAGTGGTCACGTCACCAACACATACTCCTGACGCAGCATTCTTTTTTTTTTTTTGGTGCCGTCGAAATAAGGTTTGTCTCGTACAACTGCACACAGTCTTTTGTTGTTGTTTTTTTCATCCCATGCAGGTTATAACCTGGAATCGACTATAGGTTTTTTGTTTTCTTAGTTTTTTTTTTTTTTTTTTTTTTTTAATTTCTGCCCATTTGACATCCTCAGTAGTCAGGATATGCCACTGTTTTGAGGTGAGCTTGCTGCAAATCGTAACATTCGGTGAGTATCGTCAGATTCGTCACAAAAAGAACATTGTAATTCCTCCAAAAATTAATACATGTATATTAAATTGATGAGTGCCTGCAGAAGAAACTTAAATACAGTAACTTGGGACAATGACTTTGTGCTAAAACACACACATACTACAAACCATATGCATAGCAATAGAACTAAAGGACGGATGACGAGAAATGAAGCGGTCAACACGAAGAGGCAGGCTCTCATTCTTGAAAAGCCCTTTTTTTTTTTTTTATTAAGTTGAACCCTGCTTCAACAGCAGCAGAACTTGCAGTGATGCTGGTGCTTTGGAAGAGGGCGACCATTATTCCTGTCCAAAGTTGTAAGTAACATCCAAGTCTTCATTATGTGGGCAATAATCTCAGGGGGGAAATGGATGTTATCTCTATCTTCATCAGCCATGGCAAGTGACCTGCTCTCCTCACATATTTCTGTCACCCACTGTCTGGCATCTGTCTGGATCTGCTCACTATGTGCGTCCACTGGTTCTTGTCCCACAACCTCTTCGACTTGGAAGCAGACACGTTCTTCAGCTATTTGAGCTTTCAGGTACATCTTGCACCTTTCTGACGGGAGAAGGGCTCCAGAACTGTCATTCCCTTCGGATTCACTTAGTGCCACAATAGTGATGGCGATTAGAAGTTTTTGTTGCGTTCTCCAAACTTTGTGACTTGGCAAGCAGTGCTAATGACCTCTCAAAGAAATCTTTAGCATGGTGTATCTTTTATTTTTCAGTCAGTCCCATTGGAGGATCATCTTGATGCAGTGTGCGACATCTACCCTGACAAAACATGGGGGCAGCTTTGCACTTTGATTGCCAAGCAAGACTTTAAAGGGTATTACAAAACCTGGGTAAATGCTAATATTCCATCATTTATCCATAAACGCATGCCTTTTGGATTCATATCATGCCACTTTGTGTAATTACACACATCGCAACACCAAGAAAATGAGAGAAATTTGGATGGATTGTCAAGATAAAATGACCGGCGCCCGAGATCCCGGAAATCTAGCATATTGTGTGCGTGACGTCACAAAAAAGGAAACAACCGGCTCAGTGCAATTTTGTTTCTAGTTGCAGCGACGAATCCAACGTAATGAACGTTCTTCTAATGGTGACGAGGGAGAGTTATGAACCTTTCTTTGGTGTTTTGGGTTATCAATTTGAGCCCAAAAGAAAGCCAGTGCAGCTTAATGAATGGATCATTGAGGGGAGCAATCACACTAAAGAAACACCAGCAACAGATCGTGCGGGAAACATCGAATGGTTTGTTTTGCATTTCTTTTTGTGAAGCTGGTACACCGTGACCGCAAAATAAAGTAACGTATAGAATAATTATCATTTATTGTGCTATTATAGGTTTTCGCTCTGCCAACAGACACAAATATGAATGGGATTAGAGCACAGGTGTCAAACCGATTCCAGAAAGGGCCAAGTAGGTGCTGGATTTTGTTCCAACCGATAACACGCAGAGAGTTTAACCAATGAACTTCCTGCTGAAACAAGCACCAACTGACAAAGTTTAACTGATTACACATGTAAAAGATCTAATTGGTGAAAAGGTGTCCTCTTCATTGGTTGGAAAGCAAACCTGCACCGACTCGGCCCTTTCTGGAATCGGTTTGACACCTGTTGATTAGAGGATTTGTTCTTTATATTTTACGAGCGAGAATGTATACATGTGTACAGTCCTATAGCCAATGCATGATGTGTTTTTTATTATAAAAGAGTACTCACTCTGGCCATTTCCCTCCTTTGCTTTGCCTGGGGGTGGGGGGGGGGGGTTCATCAGAGCCAGTCATTGTCCTCTTTCTTGATATCTCGGGACATTTAGGTGGCTGCGCGTGTATGGTGGGCACCGCATCTGCTTTCAGCAGGAATTTCTTAGCAAAACCTGATTTCATTTGTCCATTGTTCGAACAGCTTTCAGGTGTAAAATGCGCACCACACAAAACCGTGCCGGAGGCTGGGTCTGCAAAATTAGCCCTGTTAGCACGTACGAACTTTACTCATTGTCTGCGTAGTCCAGCTCTTTTTCTCGCGTTCGGGAACTCATGGGTACTACATTGCGACAAATGGCTATTTGTACTCCACATAGCATGACAGGTTTGAACCATTTTAGCGCTATTTTGATAAAACACGAACGCAACTCTCTCGTAGATCAACAACGATGGCACCTGCCTCGACCTTTTGTTTCCTTGTTGTGATGTCTCCGCCCCATTCGTCTGTTTCCGTAATACTTTCGGAAATGTTCGTAATTTTCGATCTATTTTCGATAATTGCTCATGAATGTGATTTATTTTTTTGTTAACTTTATTAATATTTGTTATCTTGCCACATAACGGTTCTTTTGATATCTCACAGCCCCTTAGTATTATAATACCCTTCAAGCAACCTTGTTTGCTTTATATTAGGAGTTCAGTTATATAAGTCTTTTAGATTGTCTTCCCATATGTTTTGTAAGGATAGAATTGACCATGCCATTATTAAGTGAACTATTTTCATGATGTTCAGACTTACATTTACCTCTTTTCACTTGCTGAATGCGCCGGTCCATTTTTTTCCCCTCAAACGCACGTGCGATTGGCTGATGACTTGTATTTATTTAAAAGGTGTTGATTTTTTTACTACATTATTTTATTTGCAAATATTTTTAATTGCAGCCTATGAAGACATTTTTTCAGATAATCGTATACAATAATCATAATTGAGGTAAAAAGTTTTTTTTTTTTTTTTTTGGCTGTGCTTGTGGACAAAAGCAGTCGTGTTTTACCTGAAGGATGGCTCCATTTTTATTTATTTTATTATATACCAAAAAGTTTTTTCAGTTATATTCATTTATTTATTTCAACAAATGTTGCATAGTCTTAAGGTAAAGGTTTATTTTTGCATTCCTGGATAATTAAGAGATTATAAAGAAGTTTGTATTTATTGTATATGTTAATATCATTTAAGTTATGTTCAGATATTCCGATTTAAAGTGCGTACGACAGGATAAAAAAGTCTTAAGTAGCATTATTATGTGAATTAGAATCATATTTTGAGACAATTCAACTACATACAACAATTTTGCAAAGCGCAGATGACGAGAAATTAGTCTTTTAATCCGCCGTTTAGCCACGCCAACCATTATAGGATTCTAGCGTCCCCAACAGGAGGATGACGTCGCAGGGTCATGGTTTCATCTGATTTAGAATTCAACCCATGGAGGGGGAAATATTCAGAGTGAAGTGAATGAGATGAAGAGAGCCACTAATTGTTCTTGTTTCAGTCTCTTTACTCCAATATTTTTACTGGATATTAGGGGTACACGATATCAGTTTTTTGAAACCGATATCGATAACTTCCTGGTCCTCAAAGCCGATACCGATAGCCAATAATAAATATATATATTTTTTAAATGTATAACCTGAGTTTTTGAACACCTGGAGGTTTAAAAAAAAACAACTAGTGGTGGATTCAACATAGATTTGCCTTTGATCTCACCAGATTTTTCATAATAACATGAACAAAACAGTGCGTTTCATTTCTGCGCTCCCCGACAGCCAGCTAAAAATGAATGCACTTCCATAAACCACAAGGCTTGGTCTTTTCTCGCTTTTATGGGAAGACACTCGTCTTAATATTGTGAAATACAACAGAAAAATACACATATTCAATACTCAATGTACAACAAACTGCACAATACACTTATACACACAACTATTATATGTATGGCATAGCACACTAGCTTGATCTACTAAAGCATTGGCTGTCTTCTATAACACAACAACTTATTAAGTTCTGTACATATGACCCTTCACCACAGAAGTAAACATATGTTGCACATCCATATGTTATAGTAAACATAAAATGCTTACCGACATATATTTCCGAGGCGGAAACGTAACAAAAAGCATTCACGATTGTCAATTCTACCGCTAGACACCGCAATGTGTATGTGAATGAGCTTGTAATGTGAACCAAACTACTGTAACAAAAAATAGATGCAGCAAATTATTCTGACCAGCAGGTGGGAGCAATGCCCCGCATATGGTCAACTGCTTTCCCATACTAGTGTGTAAACTGTAAAGCCAGCACAGTACATATTATCGGTCCTATTAATAATGTTATTGGATTTATTGGGATGACGTCAGAATTCCTAATATAGGACCAATAATTATCGTGCACCAGTACTGGATATTCTTTTTATCGAAGTAATTTTCCCCAATTGCTAAATAAATGGTATTGTCATGACAAATAACAGTCTTGTATAGGGACAAATAACAGTCTTGTATAGGGATGAGAATCGAAATCCGATTCCAATTCTGAACCGGTTTCTAGTGTTTTAAGGCCTCAACATCACAATGAAAAAGCCTTAACGATCCCTTTAAACAATTCCTAAAGACGCGTATTGCGTCGTGACGTGACGTGTGTTGTTGTCCAGACGCATCAAACTAGCATGGCGCCAAGAACCATTCGCTCCAAAGTTTGGCTACACTTCACCAGGAAAGAGGGTGAAAATGAAAGGTTACGATGGTTTAGCACGAGCATTGCAGCCGTAAACATAACAATGACAGCACGTAGGTTCAAATGCTCGAAAGTGTGTCTTCACTTCACGAGGAAAAATTACAACAAAGCGACTTGCAGTTGTTGCAAGGTGGAGATAACTGCATCGGGAGGGAATACGACTGCACTTTCCTCACAGAGACACTAAGGCTCAGTCCTGGCTATACAGCAAGCTAAACTCCCAAATGATGATGCAGAAGACGTATGGGGCACCGTTTGTAAAGGAGAACATGCTGAAAATTACGACAACATTTTCTCACATTTAGCGCCACGCAGTGCTAAAAACGTGGTGTGACATTTTTACAGTCCCTTTTTTTGCACGCTTACAACACTATTTAGCAATTTATTTATTTTTAAATAATAAGTATTGGACTTGAATGTGTAAATCCAGAACTAAATATTTATTTAAATCGTAAATGTAAATGTTAAATGTATTTCCGAAATGTAAATCTGATATGTATATCTATGTATCTATTCATCTTTGTTGCTTCATTTCTAATTGTGTATCATATTGCCTCTGTAAAGCCCTTTGAGACTTCTGTTGTGATTGAGGGCTATACAAATAAAATTGAATTGAATTGAATTGAATCCTAAATATTTATAATATTTAATATTTATTTAAATTCGGAATTTTATATTAAATCTTAAATCGTAAATATAAATATAAATAATAAATCTAAATATAAATACTAAATTTAAATGTTAAATCTGAAAACGGTTGCAACTAAATATTTAACGTAATATGCAAATTCACATGACTCTGCACCGGAAGTATCAAAATAAAAGCTCAGACTGTTTGCTTACGTTGCTTGAAAATGAATAAAACCTTCTAAACGGTGGCAGTCAGCTCTTGGACATGAATAATTGTGATAATAACAATATCAAGGTAAAATTCACATTTAGGAGAAAGCATTTGAAGAGTTTTAGTGGCACTTTTACGCACGAGCCCAGTAAAGTTACAGCCACGAGGGGTCTCTGTTGGACTGGACTGGACAGCAATGTTGACTTCTCTTGAAGAGCAGTTGAAGAGCTTTTGGATCTCGGTATAATTTTAGGAATATAATCCAGACATATTCGTCAAAACAACCATGTCATCATTAACGCAAAACTGCAAGGTTAATTTTCGCTTTTTTTGGGGTTTTTTTGCACTCCGTTCATGGCTCTTCCCAAACCCGGAAATGTGACGTAAATTACTGCCCGCAACCGTAGACACTCCACAGCGAGAGAACCTTAAGGCTATCGGTCTTTGTCAGGTGACGTAACGCTTGCAAAAGCTGCAGTGCATTGTGGGTTGAATCGCCATTTTGGGTGCACCGCTCACTTATTGTAAACAACTGAGCAGTGAGAATTGTCTTTGCTTTCATCATTGTCTTTGATAAAATGGGACACTCGTGTTGTGTGAAAGGCTGCCATACTAAATCACACGACAAAAATGGCAGCAAAGTTGACCACGACGTAAGATTTTTTCGTTTCCCCACTTGGAAAAGAGGTTATGGACGGCAGGTTGAGGAACTAACAGAGAGGCGTCGGATGACCTGGCCTGGGTCGCAGCGGTGAGACGGAAGGGTGACTTCATGCGTGTTAGCTCTCGGCATTTTCATAAAGGCAAGTCAGAGCTTTTTTTTTAAGTATTGATACTGAATATGCTGTTTTTTGTTTTCTAAAGTCGCTATTTTCTCATTGGCTAACCTTAGCTCGATAGCCAGCCTCACTTGTAAACTGCAGGCAAAGAGGGAGGGCAGAGGAAATGGGTTAATCTGTTTGTGATAAATCAGTGTTTAATTTATTCAGTCATGGTTTATAAAAACATTACAGAGTGAATGATTTGAAAGATAAATGTAAACAGCAAAAATGCACAGAAATATTTATCAATGCGTGAGATTTCCTCTTGACATCTGATGGAATGGTTGGATGGGATGGTAGCATGTCTTATTAAGTGGTTATGATTGTGAAATGCCATGGAAACATCCAATCTTACCTAACTTTCTTAATAAAACCTAACGTGATTGCAGGTGAACCAGCTTATGAAATGATGGAGACTGACCTAGACTGGGCACCATCCCTACATCTGGGACACACATCTGTTACACCTACAAACACTGCACGCTCTGCAACACGAAGTAGGCGTGAGCAGCTACGGAAAGAGACATTGCAAACACCAGAGATGGGGGTCCAGCAGGATGCAAACATTGAAGAGCTGTAGACCAAGGAGGGACCATCTGAACCTGGTGAAATAAACAGTCACCAACAGAATGAGGAAGGGACACCTGATGCTGAAGAAGAAAGTGGTCAGCTACAGACTGAAGAGGGGACACATGAAGCTGGAGAAGAAGGTGATCAGCTAATCACAGAGGATGAGACGCACAACACCAGTCAGAATTTGACACAGGCTGTGATTATTGACTGTTTTGAAATTTTCACAGAGAAACCATCAAATCTGAAAGCACGTGCTCAAATGTTTTCCAGCTACAAGCACCACCACACTATGACGTACTTACCGGTAATAGGTATTACACCCAAGGTAGCCATTTGTTTCTTATCAAAAGGCTGGGGAGGTCATACAAGTGACAAACTTATAACCCTGAACAGTGTTTTTTTTGTTTGATAATTTGTTACCAGGGCACATTGTCTTGGCTGACAGAGGTTTTGACATACAGGAATGTATGGGCATGTTGTGTGCGGAGGTCAAACTCCCAGCAGGTAGAGATGTAGAGGAAACTTGGAAAATAGCACATTTGAGAATCCATGGTGAAAAGTTCATCGGAAATATTTGTCAGAAGTATAAGATCTTAACAGGAACCAAACCAAACATATATATACATATATACAATACATATCAGATTTACATTTTGGAAACACATGTAACATTTACATTTACGATTTAAATAAATATTTAGTTCTGGAGTTACACATTCAAGTCCAATACTTATCATTTAAAAATAAATATTTAAGTTGCTAAATAGTGTTGCAAGTGTGCAAAAAAAAGGGACTGTAAAAATGTCACACCACGCTTTTAGCACTGTGTGGCGCTAAATGTGAGAAAATGTTTTCGTAATTTTCAGCATGTTCTCCTTTACAAACGGCGCCCCATAAAGGCGTTGGTATAATTTGCTGACTTTATTCAACCATCACTTGAAGAGTGAAACTAAAAATTGAAAAAAAACCAAATCAATTTCGTCCCCAATAACAAACAGGTTTGCATCAACGTAAATCAGCGATGATTAGCGGCTAATACAGTAATAACAAACGGTTAGCATGCGTTCGCTAGCATTAGCACATCGTTCTAAACACTTCACAACTGGATTTAAGTGTCCGATCGCAAGTGGAAACACACAACAACAACACAAAAGATGATACATACAGGCGTTGCCTCTGTAGATATTTTACAAACATTAACAAAGAACGTAGGCTCGTAGCAGTGTTTCCCTCTCACTAACTCGCTTGGATGCGGCACTTCTTCTTCGCGTATAAGCGCGCTCTTCTTCACATGAGTGCATTCTTCTTCACGTGAGGAAGCGCAAGGGTAGGGTTGCCACCTATCAGAAATAGAAATAAGGGACGCCCCCTCGCCCGGGGCATCCCCAAAACTCCCAAAATGCATAGAAATGTATCTATTTTTAGATGAGAAAACTGTATTGTGCACTATGTGGGCATGGCAGTTTCCTTGCAGCAAACTGTTTTGTTTTTTTTCTCCAGGTTTGTGAAAACGAAGTTGAGAATATCGTAATTAACATTTGTGTTGTAGGCACTGAATCCGGTCACGTGACCCATTGACAAGCCAAATTTCTTAAGGGAATGTTCTAGAAAAGCTAACTTCCAACAGCTGACTCGTCTGCATTTTCTATGAAGTCCAGCATTTTGTTGGTGACCCCAGACCTTGGACTGAAGTACTGGACAGCAAGGGGAAACATCTTCCTGCTCAATTTATTCGAGGCATCAATCTGTATGGAGAATGGGATGAGTGATGTTAAGATCTTGAGCACATCACTCACTGCCTTTGGACCCAGGACTTGTTTCAACAGTGCCTCTTGCTTTGTCCTCCGCAAAGTCATTTTCTTCACCATTTTGGAATCACATAAAATCTTCTGATTTAGCATATGTCCCTGCAGCATACTGTTTTACACCTCCGTGAGACACTGCAAAAACTTTCCTGCCTGTCCTGCAGTTCGCTTTATAATCATCATCAGTGACTCTTTAGAGCCACGGGTTACCCTCTTTCTACTCCAGTCTATTTTTTGGAGATGTTTCCTCTTTTGAGGATGAGGTGGGGTGTCCTTAGCGTCTGATGTTGAAGACATCTTTGTTTTGAAAATGCGGGGGGCGGTGCACTGAGCAGAGCGAGCGATGTAACTAGGTAACGAACCCGGAAGTGGAGCGCAGTGCAGGGCAGACACCAGTGGGCAGGCAGATCTTGCTGTCTTTAATATCTCCTGCCGTTTTTGTTCATTATTGTTGGCTCAGTGTTCACTCATGAGCGCAGGTGTGTGTTTGTATGTGCCAGCCGTGCCGCCCGCCCCTCCCCGCCGCCGAAGCTGCGGGTCACGCGGGGTCGCCCCATGGGACAATTGTGAAATACGGAATAAACTGTATTGGTTCAGTACGGAACGCAGCTTTTAATTCCCAATTACGGAACGATTCCGTATTTCAAGGGACAGGTGGGAAGCCTACGCAAGGGCGTCCCCACTTGAGCGTGAAAGCACCATAAAAACTAAAAGGCATGTATTTCAATATAATGGTAAATAATACACTTTAACCCAGGGGTCCCCAAACTACGGCCCGCAGGCCGAATACGGCCCGCCTCCATATTTGGTCCAGTCCCTGAACAATACCAGAGAGCATTTTGATTTTTTTTTTTTTTCTCAATGGTGTTATTTATTTCCTGGCCTTTTCTGTGAAGAACTCAGAGAGGGTTATTTGGGTATTATCTATTTAATCAATAGTGTTTTTATTATATTATATTATATTATATTATGATATATTATATTATTATTTTTATTTTATTTACTTTTGTTCCATGAAGAATCCAGAAATGGTTAATTGATTGTGGCTTTCTGAAAACCAATACATTTTTACATTTCGGCACACCTGCAATTGTCACACTTTTTCTGTTACAAACTGACCCCGGCCCCTCATCAGAGAAGGGAAAAGTTATGTGGACCTCACAGGAAAAAGTTTGGCAATATGTGTTAAAGCAGGGATCCCCAAAGGCAGAACAACGACCTATATGCGAATATATATCAATATTTTTCATTTCTATTAGAAAAATGTCTCAGTAAAATGTTACACATTCTTGTGTATTTGCCACTTATTGCCACAGTTGACAATGAGGATTTGGGCCTCTTTTGACCTCTTGTGAGTTTGTAAGGTTGTGATTTCTGATTAAACAAACTTGATGCCAATCAAAACGTTTGTTCTTCTTTTTCCCCAGATTAGAATCGATAAGAGAATCGAATTGTTATGCAATATCGATAATGGAATCGGAATTGTAAAAAAATATAAATTCCCATCCCTAGTTTTGTACTAAATGGAATATGAAATAATAAAAATGCATTTATTCAGTACGACAAGGCAAAATTACTCCATAATGGTCAAAACTGTCGACGTCACCTTTACTGTCGCACTTCCCGAACGATATTTTATGCCACCGTAGTTAGTCAGGCTTTTGTCATTTCCCTGCCCCGGCTTAGGAGAATGTAAACAAACCAAGAGGCATGATAGCTAGCCGATATGCTAACCCGAACCGAGTGATGTTTCAAAGTCTATTCTTGGGTTTCAAAGCGAAAAATCACTCAAAACTACCCGGCATCATGTCAAACAGCGGCGGGGTTGTCGGTTGTCTTCGCCGATAGGCAACCCACCCGGCGGCGAGCAAGTTACAGCTCGTTCCCATTCTGCAGACAGGAGAGCTGCTGGTCGTCGGCCGAGTGGCATTTTCGGTGGACAATCAGCCACAAATGCAAGCTACTGTACCTCCATATTAAAACGTGTGCCATGAGCCCAGTATTTGACACAATACAAAATACGATGTTTACTCACTTCCTCCTAAGTCCAATGGTCCCACAGTAGTAGGGCTTGTTTTGGCCAATATCCACGGTGAATGGGAACATTTCGAAACCCAGAAAGGCTCACACGCCTCTCCCTGGTGCAGCAAAAATTTTCTGCAGCCGTTTGGCTGGTGTGATGCGAAAAATAAATTAATCCGCAAAATCAGCTGAATCCACAGTCCATCTTCATGCTATAAAGTAATGCTGTATTGTGAGATGCTGACCCGGGTGACGTCGCATTGGCATTTGTCCTAAACCCGAGACTGAAGCCGGAAGTCACCCATTTTCATGGCGCAGGATTCAAAAATTGAATATATAAAAAGATCGCTTCCACTCACATCCAAGTGGTCCATTTTATTTAGGAGCATAAAACATTGCGTGAAACATGAAATAAACATGCTTTTTGGTGTCATCCACACTTTAAATTTGCTAATAAAATGCTGACATTTATTCCGGAAGTTTATTAAAAAATGTTTCTTTAGTAGGTTTTGAAAACAAAGGTTTGAATTGAACGGTGTATCACCTGAACCAATACAAATGAAAGTTAGTATAATTGAATACAGATTTATTTTGCATTGATCATTAAAGAGCATACGACACCAGAAAAAAAGTCTTAAATGGCATTATTATGTGAATTAGAATCATATTTTGAGACGATTCGACCATATACAACAATTTAGCAAAGCGCAGATGACGAGAAATTAGTCTTTTAATCTGCCGGTTAGCCACGCCTACAATTATAGGGCTTTAGTGTCCCCAACAGGTGGATGACGTCAGCGGTAGACTAGGCTCATCGGTTTTACTATTCAGCCCATTGAGGGGGAATTGTTCAGAACGAGGAAAACGAGACGAAGAGAGCTGCAAAATGTCATTGTTTCAGTCTCTCTACTCCCAATATTTTTACAGGATATTCTTTTTATCCTAGTATTTTCCCCAATAGCTATATAAATGGCTTGAGAAGGACCAGTCAGCCCGTCGAGGGGGAACTATTCACAATGAGGAAAACGCGACGAAGAGAGCGGCAAAATGTCATTGTTTCTGTCTCTTTACTTCAATATTTTTACAGGATATTCTTTTTATCCAAGTATTTTTCCCCAATAGCTATATAAATGGCTTGAGAAGGACCAGTCAGCCCGTCGAGGGGGAACTATTCACAATGAGGAAAACGCGACGAAGAGAGCGGCAAAATGTCATTGTTTCTGTCTCTTTACTTCAATATTTTTACAGGATATTCTTTTTACCCAAGTACTTTCCCCAATTGCTAAATAAATGGCATGGTCATGACAAATAACTTGTGCTAAATGGAATATAAAATAATAAAAATCCATTTATTCAAGACGACATGGCAAAATTACTCCATAATGGTCAAAACAGTCGACTTTACCTTTACTGTCACACCTGCCGAACGATATTTTATGACACCTAAATCGGACATATGTCATTTCCCTTCCCCGGCTTCGGAGAATGCAAACAGACCAGAAGGAGTGACAGCTAGCCGACATGCTAACCCGAACCGAGGGATGTTTCAAAGTCTTCGAAGTGGAAAATCACACATAACTAGCCTGGATTATTTGACATGACGACCCGGTTGTCGAGTTTCTTTGCGGATCGGCAAACCGCCCGGCGGAGAGCAATTTACAGTTCGTTCCCTGGAGGAGGGTGGCTGGAATTGTTGTGTAGCCAACGTGCTAACAGCTAACTGCTAATGAGCGTGAGGATAGCTTTTTACATGCCTATCAATGATCAAACGTAAGTAGTCCTTTATTTAAAGGAATTTTATAGTGTTTACTTTGTAATCACTGTATTCGTATTTGACATAATACAAAACAAGATGTTTACTCACTTCCTTGTAAGTCCAATGGTCCCACAGTAAATATCCACGGTGAATGGGAACCTTTTGAAACTCCAAAAAGGCGCATACGCCTCTCCCGCATACAGAATGATTTTTCTGCAGCCGTTTGGCTGGCGTGATGCAAAAAATAAAAGTATTAATCCGCAAAATCAGCTGAATCCTTCGTCCTCATACACAACAGTACACTGTAGCGTGAAGAGGACGTCTTCTACCGTAGACGTCACAGCGCCCTCCTCCTCAATGCGAGACCGAAGCCGGAAGTCACTCATTTTCCTGGCGCGGGATTCAAAAAACTAAATAAATATAGCGATCGCTTCCACACACATCCAAGCGGTCCATATCATTCAGGAGCATAAAATACCGCGTGTATTATGAAATAAACATGCTTTTTCGTGTCACAAGCACTTTAAGCCTATCAATTAATTAGGTTCATATTAGTGAGAAATGAAGCCCTGACTCCCGTTAACCTAATCTGTTTGGTCTTATTAATGTCCTGTCCCCAGCAAAAACTGTACACGCAGGTCATGCTGTTATATCATCCCTACCTATGTTGAGACCAAACCTACGCCCTTGGATTATTCATTATATTTGATTGAAATTTACACAAAGAAAATGTATATAGGTCATTTTCATGGGATGTACAGTGCTCGTGTATCTCCAAACAATAAAATACATTTAAAATAATGAAAGGAAATTACATTTTTTCTAAAATTCCTAAAACTATGTTTCGTGTGTGTGTGTGTGTGTGTGTGTGTGTGTGTGTGTGTGTGTGTGTGTGTGTGTGTGTGCGTGTGTGTGTGTGTGTGTTTCTACCTGTGCGTGCATGTGTGGATTTGTAGAGGGTGTGGGGTTACATTCATGGATTTGGGAGGGGAGGGGCTATTTTTCAGCTGGAGCCTCCTGACTGTCCGGACCCCTGGCTGGATAGACGTCCTCGCTGCTACCCCCGTCTCATCTGACTAGAGGGACTTCTTCTTGCACCTTCACTCCACTGTATTTTTACGGACTATAATTTCGCTTGCTAATTCCCATTAGCCGTTCTGGGGTTCCTGCCTATCCGTCCTGGGAGTGGATCTCTCCTGACTGTGGTACTCCCCAAGGTTTCTCATTTTTCTCCCAATTGACTCTGGAGTTTTTGGAGTTTTTCCTTGCCGGCATGGAGGGTCTTAAGGATAGGGGATACCCAGGACTTGAACTGCATCTATTCATCTTTGTTGCTTCATTTCTAATTGTGTATCATATTGCCTCTGTAGAGCCCTTTGAGACTTCTGTTGTGATTAAGGGCTATACAAATAAAATTGAATTGAATTGAATTGAATTGAATGGATTTTTCAGCGATTTTGCGTGTAGAACAGAATTACCATAATTTTTGCACTATAAGGGGCATCTGGCTATAGGCTTCCACCTACCAAATTTGACTTGGAAAAGGCATTTGTTGATAGATAAGCCTCACTGGACTATAAGCGGCAGTTGTCCTCACTGTAATATGGGATATTTACACCAAAAGATATTAACCGGTGACACTTTATTTGACTGCGGCATCATACAACTTTCATAAAACCAAATGAACCACCATGAAGCTTTGAACCAATTGGCTGCAAAGTTTCATTGCTTCAAGAAGCTCAATTTTGCTTTCATTGCTCCTTTGAGGGAGACAGTCTACCTCTGCTGCCACCTGCTGTCAACACTGTTGTTGTCCAACATGCCTCCTAGCATGCAATGCAGCGCTACAAATATAAATAACAATCAAAATTCCTGTTCTGTGCTAATTATTTCTTCAATTACTGTTCCAGTTGTTTCATTAATTGCAAGTTATGGTATCTGGTAATACTTAAGTTGACAGTGGCACCAGTAGACTGTCATTAGACAATCATAATTATGACATGACACTGTCATGAGAATTAATGAATGCTTATAACAGATGTCATTTATTGTCATCCGGGAAATTATCTCACATTTGAATGGATGTAAAAGATCACAGCTGGACATAAATGGAGTTAGAGACATAATTTGCCAGATGAAAGTTAATGACTTCTGACCTATTTACCCAAATAAATCAACAAATAAGCCACACTGGACTACAAACCACAGGATTCAAAATTAAGGAAAAAGTAGCGATTTATAGTGCGAAAATTACCGTAATTAGACTATCTAAGCTGTACCATTGGCCTTTGTGCATTTTTGGCCCATATATGCGTGTGTGTGTGGGTGTGTGTGTGTGGGGGGGGGGTCCGCGTGCGTGTGTGTGTATTGGGACTGCAACTAACGATTTTTAAAATCAATCAAAAGATTAATACTTTAATTAATTAATTATTATTGTTTTATATACAGTATATGTGGCGGAAAACACAGACAAGGCTGAAAAAGCAGTTTCTGCTTTTGCACCCCTCTTTAAAATAAAGTGCTTTATTTTAAGCCAAAAGAAAAATTGTGTTTCATAGAACGATATGTCTATATGCTTCCATTGCAGTTTCATAGTGCATTAAGCCCCCGAACTATTTTTAATTTGTCCGTTTTAACCTGGAGAACCCCGTTTACCGACACTGCACAACCACTTTTGTTTCAAACCAGCCATGAAAAGAAGGTAATTAATTAATTTATTATTCGAAATATTGTCATTTTTAGCTTAGAATCATCAATTGATGTGTATTATTAAGTAAAAAAAAACTACTTTAAAAATAATTCACTCGGATATTTGAAAGGTTTTAACAAATTACATCACAATGAAAAAAATAGTGTCTGTAAATATGTCACGGATATCTTCCTCATAACTATCGCTTAATTTTATGTATTTGGTTACTATCGCATTTCCCCCGATATTTTAGATGATAAATAATCAATCCAAACAGAGAAAAACTGATAAAAAAGTTTAAAAGGGTAAATATATAGAAGTCTCGACCACTCCTCGATGTCTGCGATTTCTGCATCACGACCCTTGTTATATTAGCATGTTTCACCCATAAAATCCAGAAATATCCAGCTGTGGCCATTCACATCTGTGTTTTGACACTCAGTGATACATGCCACACAGAATTTTCGGATTGAAACAAGGTAAGTACACGATAATATCTCACTAAAACCATGGTGTCTTTAATTATGCTCTCTCATGCTCTCACTTCCAGTTAGGGTTTCGCTGTTTGAAAAAAAACAACTAAAAAATCAAATGACCTACTGTTCTAAATTCTACAAAAAAAAAAAACTTTACAATGATCACGTGCATACAGGACAATTTTGAAATATGGCCAAATTGGGGGTCTCAAATGGCGAGAAGTTACTTTTGATGGCCAGGATTAGATAAACAGATTGAAGAAAATGTAAAAAGTTGTTCATCTTGCCAGAAGATTTGCAACAATCCACCTGCAGCCCCACTTCATCCTTGGGATTTTCCTCAGGACCCTTGGCACCGCATTCATATTGACTTTGCGGGGCCTTTTGAAAATTGAATGTTTCTGGTTGCTATCGATGCCCATAGCAAGTGGCCAGAGGTAGCTATCATGAAATCAACCACATCGGAAAAGGCAATTGAGAAGTTAGTATTTTCTGAAACCACCAACCCTGAGCGAGATTGTTCCAATGGATCAACGGAAGCAAGTCAAGTACAGAGACCTGCATTCCAAGAAGCAAGTATTTGCACCCATGACTCTGTCATGGCCCGGAGTTACCAGAGTAAGGAAAAGTGGGCCCCTGCCACCATCATTGCTAAAACTGGGCCTGTTTCCTACACAGTTCAGACAGCTGATGGTGTTTGGCGTCTCCATGTGGATCAATTGTTGGGAACACCAGACACTACTCCAGAACTGTCTATTGATTGTGATGATGCTAGCAGTGTAATTATACCATAAATGTCTAGTTTACCGGATGTGCCAAAAATACCAGAAATGTCTAGCTTACCGGATGTGTCAAACCCAAACAATCCTGCTGTAATTGTGTCTAATTCAACCAATGCACAAACAGAACCTGACGGTATTGGAACCTGTTTCCACAAGTGGAAAATCGGAAGTGACTGTTGAACGTCGTTATCCTGCATGCGACAGGTGACCGCCTGATAGATTGGATTTATAAGTAATTAGTAATGGTGGAAAAACAGGAGGTATTTTTGTGTTTATTTCTGGGACATGTTATGTAAGGGGGGGGAGGGGGTGTGTGTGTGACATATTTATGTCACACTGCTGTTGCCATAGTGTGCACTTCCTGTGGGTGTGGTATTACAGTATAAAAGGAATCTCTCTGATGTCTCTGTGATATATATGCTGAGAAGCACACTGAATAAAGAAGTGTTGTTCCATTCAAGTCTTGGCCTTACATATACTTAGATTAAGGAAGTACATAACAGTCAGTATGTGTGCACTGCCGTGGACACTCATTCTGGGGTCTTGGTGGTCCATCCGTGCAGAACCGCGAACCAAACGTCCACCCTCCACTGTTTAACCTTGATTGAAAAATATTATGGCGTGCCGCTACAAATGCAAACCGGCAATGGCACCCATTTTACCCATGAAAATAAAGCAATGGGCTGAGGAACACAACGTTACCTGGATTTACCATGTTCCACACCATCCGCAAGCTGTTGGACTGATTGAAAGGATGAATGGGCTCTTAAAGTCCTCTATCTGCAAGTTGACCACAGACGGACGGTACTCTGTCAGGATGGCGTGTGGTCTTGGAAGAAGCCGTCAAACAGATAAACAATCGCCCTGTAGGCCCTGGGTTAACACCCATCTACAGGATGCTGAACGTACAGGACACACCTGAAAAACAGCCTATAGCCATGTGGAAGATCGCGGAGACCGCCGAATTGCCTATTCGAGCTACTCCAGGTTCGGCTGGACTTGATTTACGAGCCCTTGGAACCTGTACTTTGATTCCCGCGATAACTAAAGTAGTTTTAACTGGACTTGGACTTAAATGTCCCAAGGGACACTACGGGCACATTTTACCTAGGTCTGAATTGTCGTTAAAGGGGTAACTATACTGGCGGGGGTTATTGATGCTGATTATCAAGGCGAATTGGGGGTTGTAATGTACAATCTGACTTCCGAACCGTTCATTGTGAAATCTGGCAATAAAATCGCGCAATTAGTCGTCAAACCATGCATTTTCGACACGCCGAACGGGATTGTTCCACCCAGTGTAGTCAAATCCCGAAGGCGAGGTGGATTTGCTTCCACCGACCAACCAGGAGCCAAGGTATGGGTAAGACAGGAGAACGGGCCTCCACGGCCTGCCGAAATTATAGCACTGGGGAAAGACCAAGTGGTTACTGTGTCGTATCCTGGGGAAACCAAATGGGTGAATGTTCCGATACAAAAGTGTTACCTGCGGCAAAATTAATACCTGCGATGTGTCTGGTCCAAAGTGTTTAAGCTTGTTTTCTTCATTTTTCCATCTTGGCATGTGGGAATGGCTAATTGGCAGACCTGCTACCGGTGTATCACAACCGCAGTGCCACTATGGTCCTCCACGCCGGTGGTGGTGACGGATCATGGGCCACCATCCTCTGTGTCCTTCCTGTATGGTGGATGACGAACGTCGACTACTCCGGAGATCCTCTGCTGCTTCCAAAGACGATTGACCAGCCATATCGTGGAACATGGGCGGTGAGCTGCGCAAACACGACTAGCCAGTTGTGTCATCTTGGCTTGGACCTCACTTCACATTGCCGGATGACTCGGGAGAGTCGTCCCTATGCTAATGGTAGGATCTTTGGCCCCATGATCGGCGAAGGGTGCTCTCTTTCGTCATTTCCGACACACCTGTTTGTTTGTGGCGGGAAGCAGTCTGTCACGCACGGTTTAATGGCACCAAGTGGTTGGCCTGAGTCTTCTCCGATCTGTGGTTGGCAAATAGTACAGATGCACGGGGCATCATGCGGCTGCTGTGGCCTGTCTTTGTGGATCCTGCTCGCCCGGACCCCTCCGCTGTGAACCCCTCTTTTGCCCCCTCTTTTGCCCCCCCTGTCCCCCGATATACCAACTTGGCCCCGATCTTGCCCTCTTGCACTTATCTTGCCCTGGAAAAGACACACACGGGGATTTATTGGACCATCTTGTTTCCCCCTTTTCCCCCCATGCACCTCACGGACACGTCGTGCATGGTACGACACCCTTTTGGGTGGAACTGGAACCGTGTTGGGCATCTCTAACACAATTGACGTAGATGTCGCGAGGACTATGTTGTCCAATACCGGAAGAGACATTGCGCACGGTCTCTCGACCGTAGGACTGTGGTTGCCCACATCTGTCGTGCCTCATGAGGAGGCTGCGTCCCTATTCCTGGAACAATTCGCGTGGGACAAAACAATGTGAACTGAAACTCAAGAAGTATTAACGAATATTTCTAATGCATTGAATATGACTGCATGTAATTTACGGATTTTAGATATGAAACTACAGAAAGAAAGGTTCCTAAGGGTGGTGACATCGTTATCTGTAGACCAGTGGTGTAAAGTGTGGAACATCTCCACTGATTCATGGGTTAAGGTGTATCGAACATATGTAACGAACGATATGTAACAAGACTGCATGTCAAGGAATGTGGTTACAGATGAAGGTAACTAAACCTTTTATAGTTTGTAGGTATCATGTTTTGCCTGTAACTACGACTAATGCTTACTATTCTGTGAGACCACAAGGGGAATGGTTTAGCCCACAAACCAATCTTATGACTTAAGCGGATGCGATAGTCGGACAAAGGTATTGGATGTATGAAAGAAGTAATGTTTCATGAAGCATGTTTCAACGCGACACGGGCATTATGTGATTGGTATGTGGAAAAACCTTGAGACTTGCTATATCAAATAGGACCCCATTCTATTTGCGTAGCCACTACGACACCACATCCACAGTTGCCTAAAACACTGTTTTCGGGTTGTCTAGATAATGTGAACCTTTTCACTTGGGATAATCAGACCTACAAGTTGACTAATTTTACTTGGAGCCAACGCTTAACGTCGGCACAGTGGAAGGCCTTAAGTCTCCCTTGGACAGTAACGCTGGAGCGCTTTAGCAGCGCACTAAACCGTTCCACGTTGCTTCAAAAGATGATTGAGGACCACAGGTCTGACGTTTCCAAGCTCAAAGTGTCCACAGTGATAGCTCAAAATGAGGTGGTACATGCCGCCAAAGAAATCGTGCAGGAATCTGCTCATCATTGGTGGGATATATTTACTGGTGTGTCGACAACAGCAAGACAATAATTTGTGCCTCCGATGTTTATATTAATCATTGTATTAAGTGGACTTACTGCTCTGAATGTATGTATCTTTTGCTATATCCGAAAGGTGAAACGGTCGTTAGCTAGTAAAATGTATAATCTAAAATTCTGGTTCAAATAAGAAATTCCTGGTATGGTCGATATGTATGTGAATTGGCACTGTATCCAGAGGAGGCGGGGCATGTTTTTGAGTATGAACTTAGGATAAGGTGTGAATATACTCGACGTGAGACGTGCTTTCCTACACGAATTCAAATGTTGACCGCTGTGGTAAATTGTGTTTTACATGATCACCATTGGTTCGAGTTTTCTCGTTATTATGATGTGCCAAGGTTCCACTGGATATGTGAAAATTGGGAACAATGTGTTGAAGGATTAATTAATTAAGGGCATGTGACCCGAAGTGAATTAGCACATTATGCCTTATAATAAATTCAATCCGGGTCAAAGGGCGGAACGATGTGGGAAAATATTACGTGATGCCTTAACATTAGCACATTATGCCTTTATTATGTATGATTGCTTCTGTATGCTAGACTGTATCAACTTCTATTGTTTTTTTTACCTTGAGTCCCACAGTTAGGAGGAAATCTCATGGGATAACTTGTTTTGCCCATAGCTTGGAGAGAATCTCACGGGATAACTTGTTTTGGGGGGAATCTCACGGGATAACTTGTTAAAACGCGCCTGAGTTCCACAGCTAGGAGGGAATCCCACGAGATAACTTGAATAAACTTTACTTTAACCGCTGGGAGCCTCAATTGGGGGGGAATCTCATACCCTTGCAGGGGGGGGGGGGGGGGGGGCAGTTCGAGTGGTGCGTCTTCGTGGGGGTGGGGAGTGGCCACCCGCGCCCCCGCGTCAGACGTACCAATAAGAGTCGGGAGGTTCCCCCAACTCACTGGAAGTCTGCCAGTGGATTACGTTTCGGGTCGCCTGGTTTTGTTCCTTTTTTTCGCTTCACCGGAGTGTGTGGCTCCCCGCTCGTTTGTCACAGTAAGCGATTTTCATTTCTAAGGGACATTTTGTTTTGCTGTAGCGGTAACGCGGGGATTTTGGGATTGGCAAACTCAAATCTAGCATCATCGTTGCCATTGTTCTTGTTTTTTGATGTGTGTTTGCTTGCTCTTGTGGGATTTTAATCAATAAACATTGTCTATTGAGCAAAAGTGTGCCTGTTACAGATTCACCGCGAACCCGGAAGTTTCGGAAAACAAGGGTAAATATATGAAAATGAGAATCTCGACCACTCCTTGATGTCTGAGATTTCTGCATCACGACCCTTGTTATATTACCATGTTTCACCCATAAAATCCCGCAAAAATCCGGCTGTGGCCATTCACATCTGTGCCTTGACACTCGGTGATTCATGCTACATGGAGTTTTTGGATCGAAAAGAAGTACAGTGCCTTGCAAAAGTATTCGGCCCCCTTGAACCTTGCAACCTTTTGCCACATTTCAGGCTTCAAACATAAATATATAAAATTTTAATTTTTTGTCAAGAATCAACAACAAGTGGGACACAATCGTGAAGTGGAACAAAATGTATTGGATAATTTAAACTTTTTTTAACAAATAAAAAACTGAAAAGTGGGGCGTGCAATATTATTCGGCCCCCTTGCGTTAATACTTTGTAGCGCCACCTTTTGCTCCAATTACAGCTGCAAGTCGCTTGGGGTATGTTTCTATCAGTTTTGCACATCGAGAGACTGACATTCTTTCCCATTCTTCCTTGCAAAACAGCTCGAGCTCAGTGAGGTTGGATGGAGAGTGTTTGTGAACAGCAGTCTTCAGCTCTTTCCACATATTCTCGATTGGATTCAGGTCTGGACTTTGACTTGGCCATTCTAACACCTGGATACGTTTATTTTTGAACCATTCCATTGTAGATTTGGCTTTATGTTTTGGATCATTGTCCTGTTGGAAGATAAATCTCTGTCCCAGTCTCAGGTCTTGTGCAGATACCAACAGGTTTTCTTCCAGAATGTTCCTGTATTTGGCTGCATCCATCTTCCCGTCAATTTTAACCATCTTCCCTGTCCCTGCTGAAGAAAAGCAGGCCCAAACCATGATGCTGCCACCACCATGTTTGACAGTGGGGATGGTGTGTTCAGGGTGATGAGCTGTGTTGCTTTTACGCCAAACATATCGTTTTGCATTGTGGCCAAAAAGTCCAATTTTGGATTCATCTGACCAGAGCACTTTCTTCCACATATTTGGTGTGTCTCCCAGGTGGCTTGTGGCAAACTTTAAACGAGACTTTTTATGGATATCTTTGAGAAATGCCTTTCTTCTTGCCACTCTTCCATGGAGGCCAGATTTGTGCAGCGTACGACTGATTGTTGTCCTATGGACAGACTCTCCCACCTCAGCTGTAGATCTCTGCAGTTCATCCAGAGTGATCACAGGCGTCTTGGCTGCATCTCTGATCAGTTTTCTCCTTCTTTGAGAAGAAAGTTTGGAAGGACGGCCGGGTCTTGGTAGATTTGCAGTGGTCTGATGCTCCTTCCATTTCAATATGATGGCTTGCACAGTGCTCCTTGAGATGTTTAAAGCTTGGGAAATATTTTTGTATCTAAATCCGGCTTTAAACTTCTCAACAACAGTACCTCGGACCTGCCTGGTGTGTTCCTTGGTTTTCATAATGCTCTCTGCACTTTAAACAGAACCCTGAGACTATCACAGAGCAGGTGCATTTATACGGAGACTTGATTACACACAGGTGGATTCTAGTTATCATCATCTGTCATTTAGGACAACATTGGATCATTCAGAGATCCTCACTGAACTTCTGGAGTGAGTTTGCTGCACTGAAAGTAAAGGGGCCGAATAATATTGCACGCCCCACTTTTCAGTTTTTTATTTGTTAAAAAAGTTTAAATTATCCAATAAATGTTGTTTCACTTCACGATTGTGTCCCACTTGTTGTTGATTCTTGACAAAAAAATTAAATTTCATATCTTTATGTTTAAAGCCTGAAATGTGGCGAAAGGTTGCAAGATTCAAGGGGGCCGAATACTTTTGCAAGGCACTGTAAGTAAGCGATAATATCTTGTTAAAATCGTGGCGTCTTTAATTCTGCTCTTGCGTGCTCTCGCCTCCAGTTAGGGTTTTGCTGTTAAAAAAAAAAAAAATTAAATTAAATGCCCCCCTGTTCAAAATTTTTCTTACCCAGAAAATTGAGATTTTAAGCTTTCCAATGATGTATCACACATGCATATCGTAGTGACGGGATATGTCGTTCACTGTAGGAAACCAATCCATTCCAGTTCATTCAGTAAAAAGACTCGTTCAAACAAATCGTTCAGCAAATCGTTTGCCCACCTCATCCACCCACCCAAATGAATCGTTCGATTAGTGAACGGGAAGTGACATTGCCGAACGAATTTTCAAAGACCGCTTAGCAATATAACTGAACGGGAAGTGACATTGCTTGGTCCCTCCCCCTCTTGCACACAGGCTCCTATAGACCCTACTCACCTACGTCACAAAATGGGCGTGTCGCTGTTTCCGGCCGCCATATTGTACCTATTTTTTAGACCTATTCTCATTGTTTTCAATTAGTCGAGCAAGTTATAGAGCAATTCATGGAAGCCCCGGTGTTATCTGACGCTGTAAACTCATTGGATGCGTTGCATAAAAGGTGTTACGTGGAAAAGCTTCAGTTTATCCATTCGCCAGATCTGTATTTGATGCCTAAATCGATGTTTTTCGACCCGCTGGCTTCACCTGACATCTGCTATCCTGATATTTACAACTATCTTGTCCACACAAAATTAGCCTATTCTCACGAAAGTTTGAAAAACTTTAAGAGCTTGGAGGCTTATAAATGCTACGTTGCTGGTTGGGTGAAACAGGTCCTCGTACACGAAAATTCGGCAGGAATCTTGTGCTCGGAAGGTGAGTTACGAAATTTTCAATTCAAAATCTTTTGTTCTTGCTAACATCCACTGTCAAGTCTAATGTATTTCATATCATTTGTCAATGGAGCTAGGGCTTTTAATGTTTATATGGTTTAGCGATAGCACTCTCACTACATACATATATAATATGTAATAAATATGAAGTGCGATAGCACTACTCCAGATTGTCCCTAGTTGAATTTATTTTTTGGCTTTTGACCTCAATAGTGAAATAGTAAATTAATTGTATGACAATTGTCTGATCATCCCCTTATAATTATATATTTTCAGGTAGTTCATTCCCAACGTCTGAGTGTATGTTGTCGGCGATTAGCCTAGCAATGATCTTAATTGTGGTTGTCAGCCCAAAACCCTCTAAATATATATTAAATGCATCTTACCAGATATAAAATGACTACTACATAATCTGTGGTAGTTGTTTGGAGCCCAGTTTTCTCGTCGAATTGCAGCAGTCAATCTCGGTCTCCTCTTCGGGTCTCTCGGAATACGGTAAAAATTCAAGTCTCTCCGTCTATCTTCTCTGTTTTTGCAACCGACCGCCACACACGACTTCACCATTTTGATTATTAATGTTAACGAGCAGAAAAACACGCCATAATAGGAGGAATTTACGAAGCGCTAATGCATTAACATGACGAGTATACGGACACCATGGCGCGGGGGCGTGGCTGTGACGTCACGTGAGTAGGGTCTATTGGCCGCTCGTTGTAGATTCAGAAGTGGGTGACAGACTATATCATTCTGTTTTCGCAGCCTCGTCTCTACCCCGCCGTTGCAATAGCGAGGGAGAACTTTCGCGTCGTCTGTCGTATTTCTATGGAATCAAAGTCATGGCTCGTGCTTGCATTTTGATTTAGGACACTGTTAAACATTTTCCTTTTGTGGATTTGGGCTCGGGGGCGCACGGGCTTTCTCTAGCATGATCTTGATCACATGTACAATATTGCCGCTACCAGCCTACGTGACACGCTTGCTGTCACGCAAATAAAAAGAGAAATCGAAAGTTTAATTTCTAAATATGGAACAGCCAACACATATTTACCTCACGCTCTGTTGTGTTTTTGTTTTTATGCTCCTCACTATTATTTTTTGGTAACTATCGTTAAAACTAAAGCGTAAATACGTACAGTAGATGGTTATCAAATATATTGCTCTGAAATGAAAACAATACTACATTTTGATACAAAACAGTGTCATTGCAAATCATTATTAAGATGATTGTATTGAAATATCATTTTTGCACTGGTATTAATAAATAAATAATCCAGTCAATTCCCCCGTCGTCCCCTCATCTCAGATTGTCAAATGCTGTGGAGAAATAATTTAATAATTGCAACACATCTACTCAGCGAGCTACGAGACTCAACAACATCATCCGCTACAGTTTGCTCTTTACAATGTCGCCTTTCCACTCTCATTAGTCTGTTAAGAAAAATGGAGACATATTGCTACATGTTCCGTGCCTGCGTGTGTTGTTTTTGGGCGCTTGAGTAGCATATGATGGACGGATGGACATTAATTTGTCAAACCAACCAACACGCGACACGCTCTGACACCACAAAAAAAAAAAAAAACTCGGAAAAAAATTGACATGTACTGTATATACTGTTTCATTGCAAATCAGTATTATGGTGATCATACAAAATATTCATTTTTCTGTGCACATATGTGGTAAATATCGCTGCCATGAAGCCTCCAATTAGTGACAGTTCTACCCCCCCCCCTCCCCCTGCACTGCCGTCACGCGACCGTAGCTCACCTTTTGCTTGCCTCGTAGCTACTGGCGAAAGAGTTTAAACTACTGTAAGTTTGATAGTATGCCGTCATATGTAGTCCCGAGTTTTTGGAGAAAAGTAGTACACTAAACCATGTTCACTAGGTTTGTGTGGTGTTTTGTGTGTTTGAGCAGCACATAATAGGCTCCACATTAACAAATATGCGACAAAGTCCTTTCCCTTTCTGACTCGTTCACTGCGTGACTGCAAAGTCAAGTAAGCAGCAAGCTCGGCCAGGAGGACCGAGTCACTGAACGGGAAGTGACATAACTCAGCTGTACCCCCCGCCTGCACGCTGGCTGCTTATTGGCCACACGTGGAAGTGAGTGACGGACGCTCTGATTCTGTTTCCGCTCCCTCCCCTGCCCGCGATGAGGCTGGCGTCTGATTGGTTGTTCGCGATGTCAAGAAACTGCTGCTTGCTCAACGCCCTCCCACGCAGCAAGCAAGCCCAAGCTTCCTAGAACTAATCAGTGCAGAAGGTGATTAGTTCGGTCTCGTTCACCCAAACAATTCATTCAAAAAGAACGAATCGTTCACGACCGATACAACACTAGCATATCGGACAATTCTGAAATCTGTCCAAATTGGGGGTCTCAGAGTGGAACTTCCAGTCACCTGAATGTTTTCCGCCACATACAGTGGGGAGAACAAGTATTTGATACACTACCAATGGGAAAACCCATTGGCAGTGTATCAAATACTTGTTCTCCCCACTGTATATGGCGGACAACATATTATCGCGTACTTAACTTATTTTGATCTAAAAACTCCATGTAGCATGTATCACCAAGTGTCAAGACACAGATGTGAATGGCCACACCTGGATTGTTTGGAGATTTTATGGGTGAAACATGGTAATGTAACAAGGTTCGCGTTGCAGAAATCACAGACATCAAGGAGTGGTCGAGATTTTCTTTTTCATATACAGTTGTGGTCAAAAGTTTACATACACTTGTGAAGAACATAATGTCATGGCTTTCTTGAGTTTCCAGTTATTTCTACAACTCTGATTTTTCTCTGATAGAGTGATTGGAACAGATACTTTTTTGTCACAAAAAACATTCATGAAGTTTGGTTCTTTTATGACTTTATTATGGGTGAACAGAAAAAAGTGATCAAATCTGCTGGGTCAAAAATATACATACAGCAGCGCTAATATTTGGTAACATGTCCCTTGGCCATTTTCACTTCAATTAGGCGCTTTTGGTAGCCATCCACAAGCTTCTGGTTGAATCTGTGACCACTCCTCTTGACAGAATTGGTGCAGTTCAGTTAAATTTGATGGCTTTCTGACATGGACTTGTTTCTTCAGCATTGTCCACAAGTTCTCAATGGGGTTTAAGTCAGGACTTTGGGAAGGCCATTCAAAAACCTTAATTCTAGCTTGATTTAGCCATTCCATTACCACTTTTGATGTGTGTTTGGGGTCATTGTCCTGTTGGAACACCCAACTGCGCCCAAGACCCAATCTTCGGGCTGATGGCGTTAGGTTATCATGAAGAATTTGAAGGTAATCCTCCTTCTTCATTATCCCATTTACTCTCTGTGAAGCACCAGTTCCATTGGCAGCAAAACAGCCCCACAGCATAATACTACCACCACCGTGCTTGATGGTAGGCATGGTGTACTTGGGGTTAAAGGCCTCACCTTTTCTCCTCAAAACATATTGCTGGGCATTGTGGCCAAACAGCTCGATTTTTGTTTCGTCTGACCACAGAACTTTCCTCCAGAAGGTCTTATCTTTGTCCATGTGATCAGCAGCAAACTTCAGTTGAGCCTTAAGGTGCCGCTTTTGGAGCAAGGGCTTCCTTCTTGCACGGCAGCCTCTCAGTCCATGGAGATGCAAAACACGCTTGACTGTGGACACTGACACCTGTGTTCCAGCAGCTTCTAATTCTTGGCAGATCTGCTTTTTGGTGATTCTCGGTTGAATCTTCACCCTCCTGACCAATTTTCTCTCAGCAGCAGGTGATAGCTTGCGTTTTCTTCCTGATCGTGGCAGTGACAAAACAGTGCCATGCACTTTATACTTACAAACAATTGTTTGCACTGTTGCTCTTGGGACCTGCAGCTGCTTTGAAATGGCTCCAAGTGACTTTCCTGACTTGTTCAAGTCAGTGATTCGCTTTTTCAGATCCACGTATGTATATTTTTGACCCAGCAGATTTGATCACTTTTTCTGTTAACCCATAATAAAGTCATAAAAGAACCAAATTTCATGAATGTTTTTTGTGAGAAAGAAGTATCTGTTCCAATCACTCTATCGGAGAAAAATCAGAGTTGTAGAAATAACTGGAAACCCAAGAGAGCCATGACATTATGTTCTTCACAAGTGTATGTAAAGTTTTGACCACAACTGTATTTACCCTTTTAAATGTTTTTTTCTCTCCAATTTCTCTTTGTTAGGATCGATTATTTATCATCTAACATCGGGGAAAATGTGACAGTAACACAAAAAAAAAAATACAATCAAGCGATAGTTATGAGGTAGATATATGTGACTTATTTACAGACACCTTTTTTTTTTTTGTTCATTTTGACGTTATTTGTTTAAAAGTTTAAAATATGTGAATGAATAATTTTTTAAAGTTGTTTTTTTCCCAAACGAAATATTAGACATCAATTAATTATTCAAAGCTAAAAATGACAGCCATTTTGAATAATAACTATAATTACTTACCTTCTTTTTATGACTGTGTTGAAACAAAAGCAGTTGGGCGGTGTCTGTAAACGGGAGTTTCCAGGGTAAAATGGACAAATTAAAAATAGTTCGGAGGCTTAATGCGCCATGAATCTGCTATGGCAGTATATAGCCATATTGTTCTATCGAACACAACAGTTCTTTTGGCTTAAATTACAGCAGTTTATTTTAAATAGGAGTGCAAGAGCAGAAACAGCTTTTTCAGCCTTGTCTGTGTTTTCTACCATTAAGATAAGTATTTTTTTTTGAAATTGTACTGTTGAAATAAATACAGAAGTACCTCGGTAACTTGTCTATACTGACTACAATCGTGCCTCTTCACAGACCCTTCCACTCTTGACGACCAGAAGCGAGAGGCAAGAGGGGAAGCCCCAAAGAAAAGGCAATATAAAGAAAATCATCAATACCAGTGCTAAAAATGTGGAAAGGCAAAAATGCCATAACATAACAATTCGGATGAGAGGCACAGTTTTTTTTTTGTTTTTTTTTTTTTTTGGGGGGGGGGGTGTTATATATTGTGCCCTGCTTTTGACTCGTTACAGGTAGATTTGCTTCAGCTTTTGACACCAATCTTTAGAAAAACAACAACAAAAAATTTCTCAGGATGCAATTTGAATTGGCTCTGGAAAATATGGCCATACTTTACAATAAGGGTCCCCCATCTAACATTAGTTAATGAATTTTTAGACAATAATATTTGAGTAAAATTATAAAAAATAAAAAAAAATTGTCATATTAACCCTTATCTTACAATAATTAATATATTAATTAACATTGGTTAATGCATAACCAGACAGTAGCTAATGGTTAAGTACCAAAGTGCATTTTTTGCATCTAACTGTTGAAGATGTCACATTGAATAATGTTTTGTTTTGAATAATGTTTTGTTTTCAATCAAAAATGCAGAAGTCTCTGGTTGTGATTGCTTCAACTTCATTCATTTGAACAATTAATGGTTCCATTTATTTGCTCCCCAGGGGTTACATGTGGTCCACTTTACAATTTGGGTAGAAAAAGCATTCAGTAATGGTTAATTATGGTTAAGGGGAGGCACATAAGCAAAGCCAAAAAATGGACACAAACGCGATCAGGGGTTCTTAGTAAAGGGACACATGTGACAAAAAGGGTTCAAAAAGTATTCATTAGTAGTTAACTATGGTGAAGCAATACTTATGAGGCACCTGTATGCATATTTTATCCATCCATCCATCCATTATCTTCCGCTTAGTCCGGGGTCGGGTCGCGGGGGCAGCAGCTTTAGCAGGGAAGCCCAGACTTCCCTCTCCCCAGCCACTTCAGCCAGCTCCTATGGCGGGTTTCCAAGGTGTTCCCAGGCCAGCCGAGCGACATAATCTCTCCAGCGTGTCCTGGGTCGACCCCGGGGCCTCCTGCCGGTGGGACATGCCCGGAACACCTCTCCAGGGAGGCGTCCAGGAGGCATCCGAACCAAATGCCCGAGCCACCTCAACTGGCTCCTCCCAACACGGAGGAGTAGCGGCTTGACACCAAGCCCCTCCCGGATGACCGAGCTTCTCACCCTATCTCTAAGGGAGTGCCCCGGACACCCTGCGGAGGAAACTCATTTCGGCCGCTTGTATCCGGGATCTTGTTCTTTCGGTCACAACCCACAGCTCGTGACCATAGGTGAGGGTAGGAACGTAGATCGACCGGTAAATCGAGAGCTTCGCCTTTTGGCTCAGCTCCTTCTTCACCACAACGGACCGGTGCAGAGTCTGCATCACTGCAGACGCTGCACCGATCCGCCTGTCAATCTCCCGCTCCCTCCTACCCTCACTCGTGAACAAGACCCCAAGATACTTGAACTCCTCCACTTGGGGCAGGATCTCATCCCCGACCCGGAGAGGGCACTCCACCCTTTTCCGGCTGAGGACCATGGTCTCGGACTTTGGAGGTGCTGATCTTCATCCCAACCGCTTCACACTCGGCCGCGAACCGCCCCAGTGAGAGTTGGAGGTCACGGCTTGATGAAGCCAACAGCACCACATCATCTGCAAAAAGCAGAGATGCAATGCTGAGGCCACCAAACCGGACACCCTCAACGCTTCAGCTGCGCCTAGAAATTCTGTCCATAAAAATTATGAACAGAATCGGTGACAAAGGGCAGCCTTGGCGGAGTCCAATCCTCACTTGGAACGAATTCGACTTACTGCCGGCAATGCGGACCAGACTCTGACACCGGTCGTACAGGGACCGAACAGCCCTTACCAGGGGCCTCGGTACCCCGTACTCCCGGAGCACCCTCCACAGGACTCCCCTAGGCACACGGTCGAACGCCTTCTCCAAATCCACAAAACACATGTGGACTGGTTGGGCGAACTCCCATGCACCCTCAAGGACCCTGCCGAGGGTGTAGAGCTGGTCCACTGTTCCACGGCCGGGACGAAAACCACACTGCTCCTCCTGAATCCGAGATTCGACTTCCCGACGGACCCTCCTCTCCAGCACCCCTGAATAGACTTTACCGGGGAGGCTGAGGAGTGTGATCCCTCTATAATTGGAACACACCCTCCGGTCCCCCTTTTTGGACCACCACCTCGGTCTGCCAATCCAGAGGCACTGTCACCACGCAATGTTGTAGAGGCGTGTCAGCCATGACAGCCCCACAACATCCAGAGCCTTTAGGAACTCCGGGCGGATCTCATCTACCCCTGGGGCCTTGCCACCGAGGAGCTTACAGACCGCCTCAGTGACTTCAACCCCAGAGATCGAAGAGCCCACCTCAGAGTCCCCAGACTCTGCTCCCTCAAAGGAAGGCGTGTTGGTGGAATTGAGGAGGGCTTCGAAGTATTCTCCCCACCTACTCACGACGTCCCGAGTCTAGGTCAGCAGTATACCATCTTCACTATACACAGTGTAAAATGATGCACTGCTTTCCTCTCCTCAGACGCCGGATGGTGGACCAGAATTTCCTCGAAGCTGTCCGGAAGTCGTTTTCCATGGCCTCGCCGAACTCCTCCCATGTCCGAGTTTTTGCCTCGGCGACCGCCGAAGCCGCAGTCCGCTTGGCCAGCCGGTACCTGTCAGCTGCCTCCGGAGTCCCACAGGCCAAAAAGGCCTGATAGGCCTCCTTCTTCAGCTTGACGGCATCCCTTACCGCTGGTGTCCACCAGCGGGTTCGGGGATTGCGCCACGACAGGCACCAACCACCTTACGGCCACAGCTCCGATCGGCCGCCTCAACAATGGAGGTGCAGAACATGGCCCACTCGGACTCAATGTCCCTCACCTCCCCCGGGACAAGGGAGAAGTTCTGCCGGAGGTGGGTGTTGAAACTCTTTCTGACAGGGGATTCTGCCTGACGTTCCCAGCAGACCCTCACAATACGTTTGGGCCTGCCAGGTCTGGCCAGCAACTTCCCCCACCATCGGAGCCAACACACCACCAGGTGGTGATCAGTTGACAGCTCCGCCCCTCTCTTCACCCGAATGTCCAAAACATGTGGCCGCAAGTCCGATGACACGATTACAAAGTCGATCATTGAACTGCGGCCTAGGGTGTCCTGGTGCCAAGTGCACATGTGGACACCCCTATGTTTGAACATGGTGTTTGTTATGGACAAACTGTGACGAGCACAGAAGTCCAATAACAGAACACCACTCGGGTTCTGATCGGGGGGGCCGTTCCTCCCAATCACGCCCCTCCAGGTCTCACTGTCATTGCCCACGTGAGTGTTGAAGTCCCCCAGTAGAACGAGGGAGTCCCCAGAGGGGGCGCTCTCCAGCACACCCTCCAAGGACTCCAGAAAGGGTGGGTATTCTGAGCTGTTGTTCGGTGCGTAAGCGCAAACAACAGTCAGAACCCGTCCCCCCACCCGAAGGCGGAGGGAGGCTACCCTCTCGTCTAATGGGGTAAACCCCAACGTACAGGCACCAAGCCGGGGGGCAATAAGTATGCCCACACCTGCTCGGCGCCTCTCACCGTGGGCAACTCCAGAATGGAAGAGAGTCCAACCCCTCTCGAGAGGATTGGTACCAGAACCCAAGCTGTGTGTGGAGGAGAGTCCGACTATATCTAGTCGGAACTTCTCTGCCTCACCCACCAGCTCAGGCACCTTCCCTGCCAGAGAGGTGACATTCCATGTCCCAAGAGTTAGCTTCTGCAGCTGGGGGTTGGACCGCCAAGGCCCCCGCCTTTGGCTGCCGCCCAACTCTCTACGCACCCGACCCCTTTGGCCCCTCCCATGGGAAGGGGAACCCATGTTGCCTTTTCGGGCTGTGCCCGGCCGGGCCCCATGGGGACAGGCCCGGCCACCAGACGCTTGCCTTCGAGCCCCACCTCCAGGCCTGGCTCCAGAGGGGGGCCCCGGTAACCCGCGTCCGGGCAAGGGAAACTGGAGTTCATTTCTTTTTCTCATCATAAGGGGTCAGTTTGAGCCATGCTTAGTCTGGCCCCTCACCTAGGACCTGTTTGCCATGGGTGACCCTGCCAGGGGCTTAAACCCCCTGACAACATAGCTCCTAGGATCATTGGGACACGCAAACCCCTCCACCACGATAAGGTGATGACTCACGGAGGAGTATGCATATTTTAAAAAATTAATAATCGGTAACTAACGTTAAATAATACTGTACTTAGTTAGGTTTGCAGCACCCAGTTACTCACAGAGCAATGTTTCCCAATTTGGTAGAACACAGCATATTCACTTACCCGGACCAGTACGCATCAATAATTGTGTATTAATGTACTAAAATACTGTATATGTGAATTAATGTTAAGTATTACATTGTTATCGTTGTTATAATAGTAGTTAACCATTAGTTTAGTTACTCTCTGGTTATGCATGAACTAATGTTCGATAAGGGATTGCATGAACTATTATAATGTTACTTAAACATTAGTTGTTGTGTAAAAATACATGAAGAAATGTTAATTAATGGACCCTGAAGGAGAAACGATATCGTCATCACACACACCATATAATTGTCTGCATTAGTCTAACACATATATAGTCTAACACATACATATGGTACAGGTTTTCGTAGGCACCGTCTAACTGTTTGCATTAGTCTAACACACGTAATATAATTAATCAGGAAATAGTATCATTTTCATATTTACGGTAGGACTACACTACTAATATAAAATAAATAGCACACCATAGTTTAATGAGAAGAAATAGAAGAGATACACAATGCCGTCTTATCACAAGAGTGACGCACCAACTCGGGTAATCTGCTCTCCCAGCAAACTCCAAGGACAAAGCACTTTGTCCTAAAACAAGTACAACCAGCCTGGGCAGCAAAGTTGATAGCGGGCGTCCCAATCCGCGCACGAACCTAAGCCGCCCAAAACCGGCTACAGCGGGAGTGGCCCAAAAGCAACGGCCAGAAACGCCTTCGACAAGACCCGCGTCAGCAAAGACTTCAAAAAGACTGGACACTGAGATAAGACAGATTTCTTCTGCTCGGAAACATGTAGCCTTGTTTTGGATCCAGGATTGTCCCGCCGTCGTCTGTTTTTGCCTTGTTTTTTACCATTGTCGACGAATAAATTGTCAACCTGTTTTCGGCGAGTGTTCTTCAAGCTTTTGAAACATGGTGTTATGTGCCAACGGCACCATAACGGAGAAAAAAACTTGGCCGGGCGTGGTACAAATGATGGCGCTGAGCGGGGGTTGTAGCAAACAGAAAAAAACAATTTTATTTCCAAAAACAAAAATCAAAATGTGCAAAAGCAAGTAGTTACAGAAAAATAATTGGCAACATAACGAACACAAACATAACTGAACCCAAATTGTTTAGCTGGCAGCAGGCAGTATCCAGCGCCCGTCAGGCTGGCCGGCCAGTCTTATATACAGGGCTGATGACAATTAGCAGCAGCTGGGCGACCTGGGGAGAGAAAATGAGGGAGAGTGACAGAACTACGGCCTAGTGCCGTAACACTCCCACCCATAAAACAAACGGTCCCAACACAACCCCATGAGCCCAGAACCCAGGAGCACCCCCTAAAGGCAGCCAAGCAGCCACCAGAGGCCGCAACAGGCACACCTAGGGGAAAAAAAATAAATAAATGAAATAAACCCACTTATCTCCCAAGTGCCAACTAGTCACCAGACCTGGACAAGGCATCGGCCACAACATTGTTCACACCCTTCTTGTGTTTAATCACAAGGTTATAGCCCTGTACTAACAATGCCCAGCGCATCAGCCGTTGGTTATGGTTGGACATCCTCGCCAAAAACACCAGGGGGTTGTGATCTGTATAAACATAAACAGGACAATGAGTAGAACACACATAAACATAGAAGTGCTGGAGGGCCAACAGCATAGCAAGGGTCTCCTTCTCAATGGTGGAATAATTTAGCTGATGCTTATTAAATTTAGCAGAGAAGTAGGACACAGGATGGAGAACTCCAGCACCGTCATCTTGAAGCAAAACCGCTCCAGCCCCGACAGAGCTAGCATCGACCTCGAGGCTAAAAGGTTTAGAAAAATCAGGAGCAGCCAGTACAGGAGCACTGCACAGAAGTGACTTTGCTGCTTGGAAAGAATATTCACAGCCTTCAGACCACAGGAAGGGCACTGACGGGCTACACAGAGCAGTAAGGGGAGCGACCACCACCAAGAAGTTCTTACAGAAACATCGGTAATAGCCCGCAAGCCCAAGGAAACGGCGCAACTCCCGCCGAGTGGTCGGAGTCGGATACGACAAAATTGCCTCCACCTTGGCATTTATGGGCCGAACCGTACCATGACCAACCACTTTCCCCAAGTACGTCACAGAGGCCTTTCCGAATTCACACTTTGCCAGATTTAGCGTGAGGTTCGCCGAGGCTAAATGTTGGAAAACCTCGGACAGTGTAATCAAGTGGTCAGTCCAGGTATCAGAGTAGACCACAACATCATCCAAATAAACACTGCATTTGGCAACATCACCAAGAACCAGCTGCATAAGACGTTGAAAGGTGGCAGGCGCATTCCTCATGCCAAATGCCATAACAGTAAACTGCAAAAAATGATCAGGAGTGACAAAGGCAGAGATATCAGATGCTCGGGGTGTTAAAGGCACCTGCCAGTAGCCCTTTAAGAGATCAAGTTTAGTAATATACACAGCAGGTCCAATGCCATCAATGCAGTCTTCCATACGCGGCAAGGGGAATGAATCCAGCACAGTAACAGCATTCACTTTTCTAAAATCAGTACAAAACCAGGACGTACCATCAGGCTTAGGAACTAAAAGGCACGGAGAGCTCCAGGGACTGCGGCTGGGCTTGGCCAACTCATTTTTTAACAAGTAGGTAGCCTCTTTCTTCATGGCTTCACGCTTCTCGAAAGGGCACCGATAAGCATGTTGTTTAATAGGAGCAGCAGAGCCCACATCAATGTCATGCTCAAGGACATTGGTCTGAGAAGGAGTGTCTTTAAACAGTGACGGGTATGACCGCAGCAGGGCCACAATGCCCTCACGCTGCTCAGCAGGCAGATAAGACAAATGAGACTCAATACTTAGCATATACTCCGAATTAGTTAGCCTGCCACACAGATGAGCAGCACATGGCACCTCCAAGCCCTCCTCCCCCGATGGGCATTCAAGGGTAACCGCTGGTCCAGATGACGCTGTTAAAGCCGCAACCATTGAACACCCTCGCTCACGGAACGGTTTAAGCATGTTAATATGACACATCCTAGTTTTTCTCCTACGCTCAGGAGTCAGGATAAGGTAATTTGTGTCAGAAACCCTTTTACCCACTACATATGGGCCAGAAAAACGGGCAGACAAGGCAGAGCCCGCTGCAGGAAGCAACAGCAAGACCTTATCCCCAGGTTGAAAGTGCCGCACCACAGCTTTGTGGTCAAACCGCGCCTTCATCTTCGCTTGCGTAGAAGCAAGGGCATCCTTAGCGAGTGACGTAGCCTGCTGTAGCCTTTCTTTGCACTTTTCCACAAAATTTGACACCCTAACCTTAGAAGAGGGCGGCGAGAGAAAATGTTCCTTAAGAACTTTTAAAGGACCACGGACGTTATGTCCAAATACCAATTCAGAGGGACTATACCCTAGGGACTCCTGAGTGGCATCCCTGATCGCAAACAGCACAAATGGTACTCCCTCGTCCCAGTCTTTTCCGGTAGCAAAGCAAAACTTGCTTAACATAGACTTTAACGTCTGATGCCAGCGCTCTAGGGCCCCTTGAGACTCCGGATGGTAGGCACTAGAAACAGAATGGGTCACCCCAAGGGACTGCAGTGTCTGCTTAAAAACCCTTGACAAAAAATTGGTGCCTTGATCAGTCTGCACCACTCTGGGAAGCCCAAAGAGAGTAAAGAATTTCAAAAGTGCCTTAGTAATCGCAGGGGCGGTGATTTGGCGCAAGGGCACAGCCTCAGGGAACCTAGTTGAAACACACATAACAGTTAGTAAAAATTGATTTCTGGACTTGGTCTTAGGCAGTGGGCCAACACAATCAACAATAACATGGTCAAAAGGCTCACCAACCGCAGGCACCGGGTGCAGGGGTACTGGTGGTACAACCTGGTTTGGTTTCCCCACAGCCTGGCAGGTTGAACAGGTGTTACAAAAACAGACCACATCCATCTTCAAACCTGGCCAAAAGAAGTGTTGTAAAACCCGATCGTATGTTTTAGCAATGCCAAGGTGCCCAGACCAGAGGTGCTCATGAGCCAGCGATAACACATGTGGTCGATAGTCTACAGGGACCACAATCTGAAAAACGGTCCGCCAGTCCTCTGACCCAGTCCGGTTACCGGCCCTAGGAACCCACTTGCGCATCAAGATGCCATCCTCAAGAAAGAACTGTCCTTTCCCCTCCTTTCCCAAAACGGAAAAACATTGAGACAAGGTTTTATCAGATTCCTGAGCTTTAATAAGGGCATCACTTGTCAGTGGGGGGGGCAGAAAGGAGACAGGCACCACACAAGGCTTCCCCACATTAGCATCCCCAATATGGCTACGAAAGGGGACCCCATCCTCCCTAAACATAGGGGCCAATATAGAATCACCCAAATCCACTTCGCCCCCCTCCGCCAGCTTTTTCGACTGCGCTCTTGTCAAAACACTGACCGTAAACACATCTGGGTGTCGTTCAGCTAACCAGTCGTGGTCAACGTCAATAGGGAAGCTGACCACTTCAGGAGAAACGTACACTTTTCCCCCAGCAACGTCATTTCCCATAATGACGTCTACCCCCCAACAGGAAACTCCTCACGAACAGCTAAGGGAAACACTCCACTCACCAACGGAGACTGAATACAGACCCTGTGTAAAGGAGCTGGCACATATCGCATCCCAATACCCCTCACCACAGCACTGGAATGACAGTCAGTGGCAGGGCCCAGAGGCAACACCCCGGAGAGAATGAAAGACTGAGACCCACCGGTATCACGCAAGACCCTAACACTGCGCCTGGCACCTCCAGGGACTGACACAACAGCCTCAAAAATAAAAGGCTGAAAACACTTGTCAGGCGCGGAACCAGACTGCACCACAGGAGGACTAAGTCCAGAAACTGGACCAGCCTGCATAAGTCCAACGCCCTTCGGACTCAATGATGGCTGCTTTCGTTTCAGCACCTCACAGTCAGCCACCAAGTGACTAGGCTTACGACAATAAAAACAATGATAAGGCCTCTCCGACCTAGAGGCAGAAGGCGAGTATGGCTGCGACGGGGTTTCAACAGGGACAACCTTAGCCCCAGAATCACATTTAAAAACAGCCTTATGTGTAAGAGTAAATTCGTCTGCCAAAACAGCAGCTTGTTGTAACGTGGGCACTTTCTGCTCATTCAAATAAACGTTAACACGTTCAGGAAGACAGTTCTTAAAATCCTCTAACAAGATGAGATCACGCAAAGAAGCTTACTGGCCGAGCACCACCGGTCGAACAGCAAGCCTTTTTCCTGGGCGAAATCCACATAAGTTTGTTCAGCTGCTTTCTTCAGCCCCCTAAAACATTGTCTGTAAGCCTCCGGAACTAGCTCATAGGCCCGCAATATTGCACTTTTCAACGCATCATAACTTAAACTATCAGCCACCGGAAGCGAAGCGCAAGCGTCCAAAGCTTTGCCACTAAGCTTGCACTGCAACAAAATGGCCCAAAAATCCTTTGGCCAATGCAGGGCGGACGCAATGCGCTCAAACGCAACGAAATACGTTTCCACTTCCGCCTCGCGAAAAACAGGCACGAGCTGAACGTGCTTAGTCACATCAAAAGAGTCCGATGACCCCACTGAAGCGGGTCTCCCCGGGCTCAAACTGCCGCGCGCCTGTAGTTCTAATCTACGCATCTGCAACGCCGTATCAGCCTCCAGCTTTTTTAACTCTAACTCGGCCTCCAAATGCACCCGCTTCAGCTCGACCTCACGTCGGAGCTGAAACTCCCTCTCCTTCTCCTCCTTTCGAACCCGTAATTCGAGCTCCGCGTCCAACTGGATCCGTCTCAGCTCAAGGTCACGTCTGAGCTGAAACTCTCTTTCCTTCCCCTCCTCCGGGGAGGAATCCACCGGCCCGGCAAACCTATGAGGCTTATCCTCCATGCTATCCGCAGTCCGATCACCCACAGGAGGTAGCTGCACCTCCGCGCTCGCCCCGCGATGCACCGGAGAAGTCACGGGATCGCCGGACACAACCGAACCCAAAATCCCCTCCCTCAACAACACAGCGCGCAGCGCTTCCCGATACTCGCTAACGCGCAACGCCGGCGAAACAGGAACACCAAAATGCTCAGCGATCGCAACCAAATCGCCCTTCCTACAGCCGTCAAACACCGCCACCGCAGGATCGGCAACAAACGCTTCCAAATCAAAAGAAGCCATCACCCACCACAAAAAAAACGCCGAACCAAGACAGCTGACGCACACCGGAATCAGCCGGCCCACAACTAACCACACAAAAAATACGACACAAAACCCGAACCAATCACACGCGCGAAGCCACGCAACTCGCCCACCCACAAGAAAAACAGCCAACCAACAACCGGCAGACGCACCACGCGGACCCCCCAGCAACCTATCACATCCCCCACTCGCCTATACTATCTTCTGAGGCTTGCCGGGCTCGAGGCGTGCAGCCCCCGCCAGAGAATCCACTCCGCCCAGGATTCGCCCCGAAAAAAACAAACTAAAACAATAAACGGATGCCCGAAGGAATGGCCGAGCAACTCGGCCAAGCAGAGCACCCCCCTACCTACGCTGGGAGACCCAAGCGAGCGTCATCCACACCAGAACAATCACAGCCGCAGCCGCGCACACACAACCCCACTAAAACACCACACCTCACCATACCACGACTCCAAAAAGGACGAGCCCCCAATTGTTATGTGCCAACGGCACCATAACGGAGAAAAAAACTTGGCCGGGCGTGGTACAAATGATGGCGCTGAGCGGGGGTTGTAGCAAACAGAAAAAAACAATTTCATTTCCAAACAAAAATCAAAATGTGCAAAAGCAAGTAGTTACAGAAAAATAATTGGCAACATAACTAACAAAAACATAACTGAACCCAAATTGTTTAGCTGGCAGCAGGCAGTATCCAGCGCCCGTCAGGCTGGCCGGCCAGTCTTATATACAGGGCTGATGACAATTAGAAGCAGCTGGGCGACCTGGGGAGAGAAAATGAGGGAGAGTGACAGAACTACGGCCTAGTGCCGTAACACATGGAGTCAGTGTGCAAAGGGTTAACACAGGAACGCGCAGAGTTTGGCTTCCTCCTGGCCTGGCTCTTCGGGGGCGTCGAGCGGCGGAGCACATTTCCGTTCTGTTGCCGGCCTCCCCGTGGGGTTTGGGCTGGGAGGACTAAATTCCTTCAGTTGGCGACCCTACGTGATGGTTTGACGACGTGATAGGCCCAGACGACGGAGGGGATGGACGAACGGCTGCGGAAGAGTCAACTGGAGCCCTTTTAGGTGCACCGCTAAAAGCCGAAAAGGTAAAAAGACGTTTTGTCATAATTTAAGGCGGGTGAAAGTTGACTTGAAGCGACCTTCGACCATTTTGTGTTTTGTCTAGCGGTGAATGTTGCATTCTGGCATATGGGGAATTAGTTTGGTAACAGTAGTCTTAACACTAGAGGGGTATTTCATAGATTTGTGCATGAAGTACAACATCCATTGCGTAGTTTAGGCTGGGCGAAAGATAGATTAAAAAAAAGAAAATAAAAAAAACACACAAAAAAACTTAAAAAAAAAAAAAATAATAATTTTTAAAAAAAAGTAAAATAAAAGGACAAGTTAGGTTAGGAAGCGTGGTGTCCTCTGGAATCCGATTAAATTGCGAGAGACGGCAATAGAGAAGGGGTTGTGAGTCGCCCCCTCCCTCCCCAAACCCCAACCTTCCCTTCCTTATGCTGGTTGGCGTCTGGGCGACACAATCACCGGATTGTTGTTGTTTCCCGATTTGATTTGGTGGGACACACGTAATATAAGTTAGGTTAGGAAGCGTGGTGTCCTCTGGAAGCCGATTAAATTGCGAGAGACGGCAATTGAGAAGGGGTTGTGAGTCGCCCCCTCCCTCCCCAAACCCCAACCTTCCCTTCCTAATGCTGGTTGGCGTCTGGGCGACACAATCACCGGATTGTTGTTGTTTTCCCGATTTGATCTGGTGGGACACACGTAATATATACATGCGCATGTATGCATATACATATAAATATATGTGTATGGGATAGATATGGGCATATATATGGAATTGTAGATTAGATTGTAGATTAGTGCGTGAGAACCCCCTCCGAGTGTTAGTAGGATCGCGAGGGATCGGCAGTTGCAAGCTCATTGTGACTGTTGGTTTCCGATCTGACACGGGGGCTGTGGCCTGCAGTATGTGTATGCATATATATATATGTGATTAATTGCGCAAATATATTTATATGGATAGACATATACTTGTCCAAAGGAAGTGAATTGACTAGCGAGGCAGCGTCAGGCCGGGTCAAATTCGCCGGGACTGGAACGTGGCGGTTCCCCACCTCGCGTCTGACGAGGCGGAGGATTGTGAGCTGGGTGGCGGCGCCCTAGGGAGTGGTCCCTCCTTAAAAGGTGGGTGCAAGACCCGTCGGGAGGCACACTGTGGCATCTTGAGCCACCTTTTGTGGCTCACGAGGGCCCCAGGTTCCTACGACAAAACACGATAGGTTAAGGCCGCGCTTGGAGTGACGCCCAGCAGCAGAGAGAGCCTCGAGAGAATTTGCTGTGGTAGCAAAAACATGGCCATGAGTAGATTCGCCCAGCGGAAATATAGGTTAGGGACCCGGGATGGATGGTTGTACAAAGGCACTAAGATTGACCATGACAAAAAAAATGACAATTAAAATGGGGAAGCCGGGGTGGACTGCCACTGTTGTTGTTTCAATGTTAAGTTGCTATGGTGTCGTGTAGTCTCTTGTTAAAGTAAGTGGACGTTTTGTTTTGCTTAGTGTTGTTCGAAATGAAGCCGAAAAAATAGGAAGCGCCCCTGCTAACGTTCTGGGAGACAGCCGTTGGCATGGCGCCTGGAGTTGGGCAATCTGATTAGAAAAGAACACTGTGTTCAAGATAAGGAGTGCGGGCCGGCGGCGGCCCCTATTTGCAACATGGGGTCCTCGACGGCATCCGCTGGGTTTTTTGCCAAATTGATTTTAAGGGGAGGCTAGAATTGAAGCTGGGAATTTTCCAGTCCTTGTTTAACAATTTAAGATAAAATTGAGAGCCAAAGAGGGACAACATGTAAAAAATTCCCAAAAAAATCAGTAGATCTGATTAGAAAAGGAACACAGTGTTCAAAATGAGGTGCGCGGGCCGATGGGCGGGAGGCCCCTCTTGCTCTTGTTCAGGCCAAGCAGAGCAAGGAGGGCTGAAGTCCCTGGATGTTTGGTAAAGTTATAGATTAAAAAAAAAAAAAAAAAAAAAAAAAAAAAAAGCTTTTCCTAACAAGATGTTTTTTACTCACAAAAGAATGTAGAGAAACAAAAGAATATTAAAGTGATGCGTTCAACCACAAACTTACAATTATTAGAATAACAAACATGCAAACAGAACAAGCAAAGAACACCTTAAAGTTAGTAACGGGGAATTGATATCATGGCTCGCTTCTAGTATAACGAATAGTTTGAAATTTAATTTTTAGGGGATTCGAGCATGATGAATATGGGGAAAGTGTCACTGTTGGATCACATGTTGATAGAATTGGCTGTCGTGATTTCAGCTGGGATCCAAAGAACAACAGGATAACTTTATTGATTTTAGTTTTGATATAAGAAGACAATTAAAATTGAACTAATTTTTGCTGTTATGAAAATAGAGTAGGAAATAAGTGGCCAACTTTGTCGAGACAGGCCATGACCAAAGTTAATTGACAAATTATCAAATAGGGTGCGACTATAAAACCTGTAACAATGCAATATAAGAATTTTAAATATTTGAGCTAATTGACATTCATAACACCCCTTAAAGTAACTAGAACATCTTTGAAAAAAAAAAAAAAAAAAGCAAATGGTTCTTTCATAACACTTATCACGATTCCAAATTTACATCGGAGATAACGTTCCCAGAATGAGATAAATTGTAAGTCTTATTAGTTTTTATTTTTATTTTAACTTGGATATTTGCTTTTCATTGTTGACCCTTGAAGGAAATAATTTCATTTAGTATATTTTCTTTTCCTTTTGCACTTTCGTAAAACTGATTTTTGTGGTGGTCCTAGCCCACACTCCCCTCTACTGGCTTTTATTGTTGTTACACTTCCTGTTTTATGTGGCATGAGTTCAACCTTGGCAGACCTGGGAGCGCACCTGCAGCTCATCACAATCAACACTGCTTTTAAGGAGCGGCATGGGCAGCAAGCAGGACACCCACCCTCCAAGCCCTCACAGCCACAGCCTGAACATCAGCCACAGCCACAGCCTCAGCCACAGCCATTTACCATTCAACCCACCAGCCGCTCAACACCTTGCCCTTGTGCAATAAATATCACTTCACACTTCATGTGTTTCCGGCTCGCATTTTGGTCCACATCAACTTTGCCTACCTTGCCGTAACAGATTTTGGAGTTATTTTGTAGTTCCGTTTCATTTGGAGTCTATAGAAGCTAATTTAAGTTTGAGATGCCTTGCCTAAACGGTTAAAGTTTAGGAAAGAGCAACGTTTTAAAGTGGGTCATCTCAAGCTCAAGTCTCTGGTTGTTTTGGTAAAACAATAGATAAGACAGTCCTTCCCTAGCCACTATTGACTCCCAAAAGAATGCGGAGGGAGAATCTCCTACATGTGTTAATTTTGATATACGGGACAATGGAAAAGTGGATTTAGGTTTTTAAAAAAGACTTGAAAATGCCAGATTTCACGAAAGCATAATCTTTTGGGTCACCTGCGGATAGAATGGGGCTATCCTTGCAAAAAATAAATCAAGACATGAATAAAATAAAATAAAAAAGGGGACAAGACATTTTCACCAATTTCATGATCGGAGATGAAAGGACAAGACCCATGTAGGTAAATTTTGTTGCTTTGAAATTATAGGGGAAATTAGCAACCAATTTTTTTTTTTTTTTTTTTTAGGAGAAGGACCACAGTAGAAATCGAATTAACAAATTACATAAGAGGGGAGGAATTAAAAAAGGGAGAACGTAAACAAACACGGGCATTGTGCCAAATGCAATTTATTATGCTGGGGAAATTGCTTATGTTAAAAGTTAAGAATAATACTCGACCGATACAACGATAATTAGATAGAATCTAGAGATGAGTTAATTTAATTTCAGAATACCTAAGTCTACTGCCTATAAATACAATTTCCCCAGTATAAGACAATTTTTATGTTTTCATTTTTGATTTTTGTTTTTGAGCTTTTGATAAATTACGCTCATGTGATATTTTTCCATTCCTTTGGACACCTTTATGGAACTGATTTTTTATTTTTAAGGACTTGAATAATCTTTCAAAAAAAAAAAAAAAAAAAGGAGGAGTGGAGAAAGTGTTGTTTAGTTCCATGTCTTTGCTAACTGTATTTTTTCTTTTCTTTTTTTTTTTTTTAGAATTTTTCTAAAAATTCTATTTATCTATTTCTATTCTTTTTCCATTTTTTATATAAAGTCAAACTGGTTGGCTTGCATTTATTCTATTGATCCTATTCACTGGTTGGTTATTTTGCAATTATTTTCGGGGGACCTAATTGTTTCACAAAAGGCGAGAAAGATACATATTTTGAACGACATAAGAAACAAAGGAAAAGGCATCACTTTCCAAGACATAGATATTGTAATTATTGCTAAGTGGCTTTGTTTTGGATCTGAATTGGACATGAGGGGTTTGTAAACTGGAAATAATAAGACATATAAATGTTTTTGTGTTGATTGTTGCATTGGTAACCATTGAACAGTTTAAACGTGTAGTAGACAACCACACACCGTAGTAATGAATGTTTAACTCCCATCTTTCGACAAAATGATTCCTTGTGACTAGGGTTGTTGACGATCAATATTATTTATTAAGCTTATTGGTAAACAAAAAAAAAAAAAAAAAAAGAAGAGGTAGAATCTCAAATAATGGCATTTAGACCACCATAGGGGATAGTTTTTGATTTGGTCTAGATAATTGGGGTATCACACAAGTTGATGTAAATTGGGAATGATAACATGTACTGGGTATTCATAATGCACTTTGAGTAATAGCTATGAGTGACATAGCCATGCTTACAATTGCAATTGTGGGCATGGGTTAAGTGGGTCAAGATAACACCAACATTATTACTGAAAGTTAATATGGATGCGGACAACTGTAAATTTTTATTGACTTGTACAGTCTGTTCAACTCTAAACATACAGTTCTTAGGCCCAACAAACAGTAAATTATTATAAACATAATACTATTCATAATCTCATCTAGACATATGGAGTTTCACACATTGCTTTAATAGCACGACACATTTTAGGAGCACGCAGAGGCCATTACAACGATCTAAAGTTTTCCCTGACCACATTGTTTCCCAAAAGATTTCAAGGTTTAAGGACAATAATCTGTCACATCACATGTTGGAGTTTTGAGACGGGTGCTGTTGGGACGTTTCAGGCGGTAAGGTTACAAATAGGCCCAGTTATGATAAGTAAGTATGACAAATCGGCTATTCTTAAGTTTATCCTTATTTCTATTTATCGATCCCCTGAAACACCAGATGTGTATGTTGACAGGATGAGAGGACATTCACCCTGAACGCTAGCTGAGCTGGAGCTGGGTGTGACAAGCGGAGCCATCGCACCGGCACACGGACCACCGGTTGCGCGGGTGGGAGAAGGGATCGCCAATGGTTGGAGGATCAAAGGTTTGATTCCAGACCCCACCTATTCGCTCAGGGCTGTGACTGCGGTACCGCACGAGCCGTGAGCTGGTGGTTGTGTGAGAACAGGTGCTCACAAAATAATGGTTCATCGCCAAGGGACAGCCGTCACGACTGTCCCCACGGTTTTATACTCACCCTAGCTGACGATGCTGTGTTTCGTCGAGGTGAAAAAAAAAAAAAAACTAAAACATGTGAGTACGTGACATATTTTAGGTACACCACATAGTCCCAGATGTATTTGATTAAGATTCTTTACTTTTATTATTTTATTTTCACTTTCTAATGATTAACTTTCCTGTAGGTACCGCATTATATTTTAGACACCTTAAACTCATTGTTTGGGTTCTACACAAAGGCAAAGTCGTTCTATGCATTAATTAGGGAGTGTTTTAAAATATGTTGGAGGCTCTGTATTCTTTTGAGTTGAACAGATTACAGCTACACTAGGATCCACTCGGGGGGGGGGCAACCACGACGGATCCGGACTGGGAGAAAATAAACAAATTCCCATTCGACCCATGTCCTAGGAAGCGACAATTGATTATGGAAATAAATAGGTTTAGTGTCATGGTCCCTGTCGCTATAATGCTCTTGTTTATTTGTTCTTTTTTAATATTATTTTTCGCTAAAAGGTTTGGATTTTCTTTCCTTTTTCCCTTTTATTGATTTCACATGCGGATGTTGCTGTTAGAAATGTGGTGTGGAAAGGTGCCCCTGACGTTGTTGGTAAGTGGTGGGAATACACATTGTTTATGTAGTGGGGTTTATTTTTTCCGTCACATTTTTTCGATCTTTTGCAGTCACATTTGGGTTTTGTAATTCCTCGACACATGTCATATAAGTTCACTGGGTTGTTTTATATTTCCACAATCACCATAGATTCATTTTTGTTCTTGGGATTTTTGTTCAACGACTACTATTTTTTCGTTAGGTTCTAAATCATAGTACTCGGTAGATTTGTGCCATTTTTAAGTCCCAGTTTTTATTCTTTAGCCTTTAGCCATATTTGTCATTTGGGGTGGAGAATATAACTTTTATTATTTTTATATATATACTTTTGATTAGGATATTTATTCATTTTTTGGTGAATGGGGCGGAATAAAGTTTTTCTTTAATTGGGGTGGAATAAAGTTTGCCTACAGGCGTCTGTGTCCATCATTTTCAACAACTGGTAAGGGGTGAAGACGTTTATTTCGAGTTTCAAGTTCATTGTGTCCAAGTTTTTCTGTATTGCAACATTCCGCTTTTGTACAGTTCCGCTTTTTCACCATTCTCTAGTCAATGGGGGAATGTTTTTGCTGTGTTATGTTTTTAGATGTAGTAGTTTGTCAGTGCTGTTCTTTTTCTTCATTTAAAAGCTGTTCTGAGATGTTTGACACACTGTTGCATTCCTTTTTCTTCAGGGCTGCGCACAGTTCCCTCTTACTACAGGTGGTGGTTGACCCTAACGTTACGGAAGTGAAAAGAGGGACACTTAAATTTTAATTTACTGGACCAAATTTAACTCAGCACGGTTCTCACTTTTCCTAATTTAAAGGTTTTTATTCAATGGACCAAATTTAGCTTAGTGTGTCTCTCATTTTTCCTAACTAAAAATTAACTTTATTTTTATTTATGGGGCCAAATTTAACTGAATGTATATCATTTTTCCTAGCGACAGGACTAACTTGATGGGTAGCCCGTCTAATTGATCATGAAAAATCGGTTTCAATGCACCTGTACAAAGAAGGCACTGTGAGCTGATGCCTATAGCCACGGGACCAAAGACAACCAAGGATTAACCCTTTGAGGCGGTATCATATTGTTTTAAAGAGTACTTAACAGGAGTCCTGAGGGTGACAAATTTCGCACATCCCTGTTTAAACTGTTCATCAATTGCTACATTTCTTCCACTACTTGATAAAGCTAAGTTCTAAGGCCACATCCATGTTTTTACGATCCCCTGTCGGGGCTCGTGAGGGGGATTGAAGGAGAAACGATATCGTCATCGCACACACCGTATAATTGTCTGCATTAGTCTAACACATATATAGTCTAACACATATATATGGTACAGGTTTACGTAGGCACCGTCTAACTGTTTGCATTAGTCTAACACACGTAATATAATTAATCAGGAAATAGTATCATTTTCATATTTACGGTAGGACTACACTACTAATATAAAATAAATAGCACACCATAGTTTAATGAGAAGAAATAGAAGAGATACACAATGCCGTCTTATCACAAGAGTGACGCACCAACTCGGGTAATCTGCTCTCCCAGCAAACTCCAAGGACAAAGCACTTTGTCCTAAAACAAGTACAACCAGCCTGGGCAGCAAAGTTGATAGCGGGCGTCCCAATCCGCACACGAACCTAAGCCGCCCAAAACCGGCCACAGCGGGGGCGGCCCAAAAGCAACGGCCAGAAACGCCTTCGACAAGACCCGCGTCAGCAAAGACTTCAAAAAGACTGGACACTGAGATAAGACAGATTTCTTCTGCTCGGAAACATGTAGCCTTGTTTTGGATCCAGAATTGTCCCTCCGTCGTCTGTTTTTGCCTTGTTTTTTACCATTGTCGACGAATAAATTGTCAACCTGTTTTCGGCGAGTGTTCTTCAAGCTTTTGAAACATGGAGTCAGTGTGCAAAGGGTTAACACAGGAACGCGCGGAGTTTGGCTTCCTCCTGGCCTGGCTCTTCGGGGGCGTCGAGCCGCGAAGCACATTTCCGTTCTGTTGCCGGCCTCCCCGTGGGGTTTGGGCTGGGAGGACTAAATTCCTTCAACCCTCATTGTAAAGTGTGACCAAAAATATTGTCTAAGTTGTACTTCTACAGTGATTCGTATTGAAAAACATGTCATTTGTGTGTTTCTTCATGAATAAATAGACTTAAATATGAATTATTGTGTTGCTTAAAATGAAAAGAACACAATTGTTCTATTTCATCCCTGCTGACCGCCAGAGGGCGATGATGAACTACACCTATGATCCTTATAGACCCCAATCACGTGACGTCACAACTCCGCCTCCCTGTCTCGTGCCGCCATATTGTCCGTCAGCTCATCGTGTTTACATATTACCGCTACATACATTCCTCCTACACTCAAAAAAATGGGGTGTTGAACTGACATAAAAAAATCATGGAAAGAATTTGCACCTGACAATATTGCTTTCCTTCAGCATTTAGCAGTTGTGTCCTTTTAACATAAAGCACACAGGTCTAACCAATATTAGGCACTCAGGTTGCGTGAACAAAAAGCACTCTTGTTGAGCCAACATAAGGCACTCATGTTCACCCCAAAATACATGTTGAACCGACATTAAAGAAATACATAATTTGCACCTGATTAAATTGCTTTCCTTCAGTATTTAGCAATTGTGTTCTTTTAACATAAAGCGCACATGTTGAGCCAACATAAGGCACAACTAGGGCTGTCAAATTTTTCGCGTTAACGGGCGGTAATTATTTTTTAAAATTAATCACGTTAAAATATTTAACGGATGTACGGAAAGACCCACTCACGCATTGCCGCAAACAGTGGTACAGAACAATGGTAACGTTCTATGTATATACAGAGCTAAGAGGCAGTGACAGGTGAGTGGAGTGGATACAGGCATTCATTTGGACCGTGCTTTTAATTGCGTAAAGCTTTGACATCTCTTCCACAACAATTATAACTAGTAATGTGCCCAACTGTGCCGAGGCGCCGATGCGTGTGCCGAGTAAACCGGGAAAAAAATCTGCAAAGCACGCATCGAGGCATGTGTTGATCACGCTTGTGGCCACGCCCGAAGCCTCGGAAGGCACGTTGCTACGTCCGAAGCCTCACAAGACGGGCTTCCTATGTCATCACCAACACATGGTTTCGCGGGTGATTCGAAATAAAATGGCGCACCGAGACGACAATGAGCTGACAGGTGACACTGACACACCCAACTCACATCTTCAAACCTCAATTCAATCGGATTCGTTTTGCAATGGACGCACCGTCCACAACGAAAAAGAAGAGAACATCCCCTGTCTGGGATCATTTTGAGCAGTTCTCTCCTAGGTTCAAATTATAATAACCAGTGTGACCAGTATTGTAAATTATTGGGACAACACAGTGTATTGTGCATTGTTTGCGCACATGAACCCTCTGGGGCTCTCCGTGAGTCTGCAACTCTGCATCCTTTCCTTTTCGAATTTCGATATGGATATGATGTTAGTCGAACATCTTTATTATCATTTGTTTCGAGGGCTGCACCTCTTCGTGCAAAGGTGGACATCGTAAAGTTCGTGGTGTTCCTTAAAATGTTCTTATTTTGTTTCAGTGTTCCTTAAGGCAGGTTGTTCTTTTGTGTGTTCTGATCCCAGTCATTGAAATAATGTCATTTAAAAGTATTTTAGTTTATTTTTGTATACGCTGCTGTTCCTCTCCTTTTCAGAGGGGTGCGTCCATGAGAGCACAATATCCCACACAGAAATATATTTAACAAACCTAACCAGCGTTATTTCGTTGTGTACATGCACTTATAATGAACATAAAAGTATGTAGACTATTTAAACATTATGAAAAATTGCGTTTCTGCCAACTCGAAGGAATTAAAATAAATGTCTGTTGCTGCATTTTACCAAGGAAATGAAGCATGAACTATCCACCTGACAGAATAGACACACAAATATAAAAAATATAAGTGTTTATTGAATATGCATTTTACAGTCTTGTTTAACTGGGAGAATTTGTTACAAAACACAGGCTTTAATTTGTTATCATTATGCACATAGGCGTCGTCACAAATGTGATCACACGAAACACAACCATTTTCCAAGCAGTGCTCTGTCCAGGTCTGACTGACGCATTGCATCCCCGCATTTCCTCCTTCTGGGTCCTCATAAATAAAAAAATAAAATTTCGGCTTTTTTTCGGGCTCGGGCATGCAAGTTAAGTTAATTGCTTGGGCTTGGGCTTTAATACACGCGGGCCGGGTCAGGTCGGGCTGGATTTTTTAGGCCCGATCTAGGCTCTACTTTCAAGTAACACACGCACATTCATTCACATCACAACTCCCTGCCCTTTTGACCCCATCAAATCCGCAATAGAACAAATGAAGCCTCATGATTCTTCGGCCCAGGAGCGAACCAGTTTGATGGAAAGCCTCATTGCTTCATGATGCTTCAGTTTGCCATCACTGATTATAACTATTGAGGTGAGCAATGTGGGGAAGAATGACAGGAGTTGATCTTTTTCTTAACACCCTGTATTGTACACAACACAGAGAAGATATATTATTTGCAGCCGCCACACACAGTCATGGTTACCCACTTCCCATCATGCATTTGGGCAGAACAGTTTTGTCACTACATTATCATTTACTGAAAGCTCAACATACACTAGATGGCAATATTTAGTCACAATATACGAACTCACATTTATCCTTTAAGAATCTATCCGTGGATTCCTTTCGCAGAAAGAATGTTAATAATGTTAATGCAATCTTGTGGATTTATTGTTATAATAAACAAATATAGTACCTATGTACAGTATGTTGAATGTATGTATCCGTCTTGTCTTATCTTTCCATTCCAACAATAATTTATAGAAAAATATGGCATATTTTAGAGATGGTTTGAATTGCAATTAATTACGATGAATTAATTTCCAAGCTGTGATTAACTCGATTAAAAATTTTAATCGTTTGACAGCCCTAATTTTAACGTAAATGGCCGTCAATGGCATCAATTTATATATGCCTCAATGGAATCCAGTACATTGGCATCAATAGTAGCGACATTCATGATAGTCAATGGCATGGACGTACATAGCTGTCAGTGGTATAGACTTACTTAGGCGCCACTTCAATGTCAATGGGCTGTAATGGTAAGTGGTCAAAAATCACAACCATCTATGTTTTCCTGTCATTGAAAATGAAGGGAAAATGTTTGCCATTAAAAATGAATGGAATTCCGGTCATTTTGATATTGAAACGGTGCCGGTCGGTCAAACGATTTGGAGTCTCCACTGCGCCGAAAAAATGTGCATAATAAGATTATGAAAGAAAGAAATAAAGTTGAGGAATTTTACGAGCTGGGCCTTTGCCTTTCAAAGTCCCATCTAATAAAAAGTCTCTTTTTTTTTTTGAGTGTATTACTGCGTGTTTTTCTGCTTGTCTAAGGAATCACCGCCTAGTAAACGAACCCAAAAACCTTCCTGACAATCGTTAACATTGATTAATCAAAATGGTGAAGGGATGTGTGGCGGCTGGTTGCAGTAACAGAGAAGATAACAGGCATGAAAATGGGTCAGGGGCTAAGAAGGTGAGAAGGGTGTGGAGGACATATGTTCCGGCGTTCTGCCAAAATGTCTACATCGGCGAAACGTCCTATATGAGGCGAATTTGACACCCAAAGTACTACCGTGCGCTCTCAACTTGTTTTGTTTAGATGCATACAGGCAGAACGTACTTAAAAATGCCTTAATAAAAGACTAAAATGTAGTTATATCAAATAAGGACGGTTTAAATACGCTACGTGACTAATGTGGTCAACTGCTTTAAAGCTACCACAAAAAAACACAATGGTTAAAAGTATGGGAGGGTAATACATGCAAAAAGTATTTTTGAGGGAATGAAAAGGTAATAAAAAACTCAATAAAAACAAAAATAGTGAGTACTCGCCGCTTTTAACTGATGTGCACATGCGTGCGAATGTTTGCGCAAGAGCACTGAGCATTGTGTAGGACGTTTCGCCGCGTAGCAAGGAATTGCCAAACACCGGTACACTGTACAACCCAACAAAATACTGTATTGAGCTCTGTCGAACCACACTGTTTCAGTAATCTGCTGGAGGCACCACAGACACATGCCTTGTGCTGGCCATGTTTTATTTAGAAACAAAGTTTACTTTGAAGCTAAACGAGTTAGGTGTTCAACACTGCACGAATGTCACACTGAAAAAAAGGTGCCACACGTCCCTGAAATACCAATTACAGTGATATTAGAAAGAAGCTTGTGTTTCTTTTTTTAAATTACCGTTAAATACACAAGCTTGACGCTAACTTAACGGGAGCTATTTTTTCACCGGAGATTTGGCTAGCTGTGGCAGTGTTCGACACAAGCTGCAACAAACGGCAGAAACTTTGTTATACCGCAAAATATGAAAAGGATTGAAACAATTACCCACCAAATTCAATATGCTGGCAAATGCATTCATCTAAAAAAAATATTGGGAGTGAGACCTTTCCTCGTCAAGCGAACGTGAATTTGTGCTTAGGGCAAGATCATCTGTAGCAATTAGCGATCTTTGACACTATCCTTTTTTCCACTTCAAGCTTGTTCCTCACTCAGCGGCTGTGAGACTTAAATTAAAACCTCGACTTAGTTGCTCTCCTAGCTAAGCCTAGGCTAACATTCGTCTTTGTAAGTTTTTAGTTTTATATTGAATTTGAAAGGAAAATGTGTTTTGTTTTTGGCGAACTTTTTCATGTTGCTTATCTGTTGAAGCTACTCACACATGGAAAAATACTAGTGGACAACGTTTTAAATGTATTCATTTTGTATATTTCAGTTACCACGATTTGAGAGCTCAATAAATTGAAGAAAAGTACGTCTTTTGTTTTGTTTTTGGATTCGCTGGAATAGCGTCACTGACACACACCGCAACAAACGGGGGAAGGGGTGAGCGCCGCCGCGCCACTTTTGGCTGCATTTTTGACACATGAAAAATAATAGTGGTGGTTTTGAAACCGTGACGTATTCATACCATGGTAAACCGTGACACTGGTAACCGGCAAATGCCTACTCCCGACCCCCCCCCCCCCCCCCTTAAAAACTTTCTTCTCGGATCTACACGATTCACGTAGGTCACCCTTTTTTTACTTCAAAACGGCGAATTTTGCCGAAAGGTGAGAGATTTTCATGCCTGAGATAAACTGTCATTTTAGTAGTTGCTGTGTGCCCATTGTTAAAAGGGCAAATCTCGAAAGCAGCACGGTTTGTTTATCTCGTCCATGATGCGTTTGTGTCGACAACCGTTAGACAGTGGCAAAAACATCAATATGATGCCAACACGATCACAGACATCATCAGACGGAGACTACGAAGCTCGTCGCCACGGTCGCGCAGCAAGAAGGTGAGCGCAACAACAGGTGTTGTGCCGAAAAATAGCCGCCCTGAGTGAAATGTCCCCCTGACGGGAGCGCCCACACGGAAACGACTTTCTTGTACCGTGAATATGTAATATTTTACTCTGCTTGAACTAATAAATGTCATACCTGTGTGATTGTCATTGGGATATGGTCGTGAAAACCTGTAGACTAATACATTTCTGTTCAAAGATGGTTATGTGGCCCAGTCCACGAGTTGTTACTAAAATACAGTACTACTATTTTGTGTAATTTAATTATTTAAAACTGATCTTACAGTCGTAAATCCATTACTGTAATGCGTCCATGAAAACATTTGATGTTTTCACGTCAATAAAGCGTTATAAATAAGCGCTCCCGGCAGGGGGAACATTTCACGCGGGGCAGCTATTTTTCGGCACACACCGGCCTGTTGTCGATCAAATTTCATTTTACAATCATGACAACGGTGACCCTCAGCTGACCAAATGTCGGTTTATATTCCGGCCGGTGCCGATTTTGGGTACCCGACTCCTCATCGTGACATAAACTGGAGTATGACTGGAAATTTTGTGGTCTCAGGACGAGCTCTGACGCACGGGACGGGACCGGACGGGAGGAAACATCGGTTTGGGCATCAAATATGGATCTTGCGAATGGATCGACCGAAGCTTTTCCAAATAACGGCTTTTACGCAACTCATCCAATGAGTTTACAGCGTCTGAAAGCGCCGGGGCTCTCATAATTTGCGAGTAAATCCACCTTTACAAACTACGATCATTGACAATACGACACACAATGACGGACAATATGGCGGCACAATACACGTGATTGTGTGACTTTGGTGATTGGGGTCTATAGGAGAAATGATACACGGTTGACCTCCCCCCATCATGTCAAAAAATAGTTTGAATTGTATAAGAGAAACATTTTTACCTTGAAAGGGAAGTTGTAGTTTGGGCTGTTTTTGTTTTTTACGTTTGAACTAGGCCGGTTTTACGGTGTGATTGGGCTTGAGGTTGTCTTTCCCATCACGCAATCCTGGTCGGAAATGAAAGAGATAAAGGCTGGCCAAAGTGGAACATGAGATTAGGGAGAAGCAGGAGGGAGAAGGTAGTTTAAGTCGACTAAGAATAGGGCACACGGGGCTGAATGATTCGATGCATAGGATAGGAGAACACAATGAGGGGAAATGTAAACACTGCGGGGAGCATGAAACAGTTGAACACGTTTTAATGGTGCGTGGGAAATATGGGGAGCAGAGGGATCGGTTGAGTACAGTGCTGGACCAGGCAAAAGAGACATTTGGGATGGGAAATGTTCTACAGGTAAAGACGGCCAATATTCAAAAAGGGATAATGAAGTTTCTCAAGGACACAGAGCTGTTGGAAAGGATATAGGAAGGAATTCATTTTATTTTTTGGTTTGGGTTTTGTCTACACTCTGGGTGTGTTTCACTGGTTGTCAGGAGGGAATGCTTTTAGTCTGGAACTGCCTGGTCTCTAGTACCAAACCGTCAATCCAGTAGGTGGCGGTAATGCCCCACGGTACCGAGGAGTAAACTGCCAAGAAACAAAAAAGGAGAAGAAGAAGACCGTGGAACATTTTTCCCCGTGCGTGGATTTTTTTCTACGTGCGCGCCTATTTCACCTAACTACCGAAGCCACGGCGACGTGTCCAGCACGAGCTACATTCCAGAATCAAACATCAGTCATCTTCAAGTCGGCACTCGTTGTTTTACAGCCTACTTTAGCCTAGCCTAGCTGGCCGGTGTAGGTAAACAATCCGCACTACACCGGCCGCTAACAAAGCTACACGGCACGTCGTCAAGCGTTCAGAAATCAAGTGAGAAAAATGTCCTCAAGTACCACACCGGCTGCAGTAAAGTTCCAGGAGGAACTTTGTAGAGTAAAAGAGGAGCCCCGACGTCAGCAACACTCGACTGTGTGCAAAATAATGCACGCAAAGGCTGTTCTGTACAAACTTCAAGGTTAGTTCACTTTCGATGATAACGTACGTAGACTTTACGTGACAGATCGTGGTTATGATTCATTTTTATTGTTAAAAAGTAGTGCTGTCAAGATATTCCAATTTTTCTTTTCCATTACATCACATATAGCCGTAATGGTGAAAAAATCGTGAAGTAGTGTCACCCCGAATTATTTTTAACATTGGGTTTTGTATATATGTAATTATCAGTTTATATAAATCCCTAGAAATACAAATCTTATCAATAAAACATTAAAGAATGGTCTGAAAGATGTAAATAAAATATTAATAGCATACTCAAAATTGTGGATAGATAATATAATGACGACGTCCCGATCGCATATTTTTCCACCCGAGTCACCCGATTTTGAGAATCTGCCTATAGAGCAGTGGTCTCAAACCGGTCCTCAAAGGGCCGCAGGGGGTACTGGATTTCATTCCAACCAAACGAGACAAATACCTTTTCACCAATCTGGTTTCTTACAAGTGTAATCAGTTGATTGCAATCAGGTGCTGCTTATGTTAGTAGAAACCTCATTGGTTGAACTGTTTTTGCTGGATCTGTTGGAACAAAAACCAGGACCCACTGCGGCCCTTTGTGGAGTCTGTTTGAGACCGCTGCTATAGAGATTCCTGATCCGATACCGAAAAAGTATAAACATGTTATTGTCCCACCAAGCCTCATTCATAATGTCAATAACTTTCAAACAAGAATAACATAAAAGTATGTCTTTAATAAATGCTTCAGTGAGTGAGCACACTCAAATCCACTCATACTGAGATGCTCATGCTGCTTAGAACAGCCTCTCTCAAGTCAATAGATTTATTTTTGCATTGATCATTTAGCCTATCAATTAATTAGGTTCATATGGGTGACAAAATGTAGCCCTGACCCCCGTTCACTCAATCTTTTTGATCTTATTAATGTCCCGTCCCGTGTAGTGTAAAGCGCTTTGAGCGCCTTGAAAGGTGGAAAAGCGCTATATAAGCATAACACCATTTACCAGTTATACCGTGCCTACCATTATTGAGACCAAACCAACGCCCTTGTAATGGACCTGTTTCAAGGAGTAGGGGGAAATTCTAATTGCCTTGTAAAGAGTTTTACATGTTTCGGTGAGAAGGTGAAGAGTTTTTTGTGGTTGAGTACATTTCCACACAAACGCACATCGAGGTACCATTTAGCTTGGCAAGGAGAGGTATGAGAGTCATTTTCGAGTGACCCAGACCTCGCGAATATCGGAAAAAAAAGCACATTTATCAAGGTTTCGTCAGTCGTGATTGCGCATGTCCATCCGCCGAAACAGCCTGATAGCGCAGATTTAAGTACGCCTGGCCCTCTGCTATTGAATGCGTTATTGACGTCAGCGGGGCGGCGCTCTGAAAATAGAGCAATGCTGTATTTCGGGCCCCGTCTCTCGGCGCAACTTCATTCAAACAAGACTGCCATCCACCGCTCACTTTCGCCAAAAATTCCGATCCAAAATACTGTAGTGCCCCGGATGGGGGTCGGTGGGGGGATGTTGGGGGGGGGGTTGCAGAAGTCTGTATTGGCTTACCCACTTTATTGTGGCAACAATAATAAAGAAAAACAATACAAAATAACAGCAGGCTGCCGCGACATGTGACCGTTATCTCTCGCTATCTCGCCCTAGTTGTGCCTTAGTTACGGACATTACAATACACAATAAATAGGTTGCCGCTGAACCCTTTAAACTCGGCTGCTGCTAGTTTGATACGGCCTTAAAAAAAAGAAAACATCTTTTTGACCGTCTCTTACTAATTTTAATGTGATCTACAACACTTTAATCAAATTATTCTCATGTTACAAATCTACTTATTTACTAAGCCTGAACAATATTGGAAAAGACTTGTAATTTTTTTTTTAGGGTTTGCGATATACTGCAATATTGTATTGCGATGTTTAAAAAAAAATTATACATATATACATATACATATATACTGTATATAGATATAAAGAAATTTTCACTAGACTACTTGAATAGCTGTTTGGAAATACTTTGGCTGACACAGCGTGACCACAGTGTATTCATATAATACATTCAATTTTATGAATGATGAAGATTGCTGTATGAAGGGATCCAGGAGGCCATGTAAATAATTTATTGAACACAGTATTTTACACTTCAACAGCAGCAAATACATTAAATGACAAATAAAAGAGCAGGTGCATTAGTCCCCTGAATTGTTCACAAAATATAACAATAAATAAAAACTGATGTAAAATAACAACAAAGTTGTAAATATATTTGAACAAAAATATTAAATATGACAAATAAAGGAGCTGGCACAATCGTCCCGAGTTGTTCACAAACTATAACAATAATAAATAAAAACAACAGTAAAACAGCAACAAAGTTGTTAAAGGGTATGAAAACGCAAAGGGGGTGTGAGACATCAATAGAACCGTTATGTGCCAAGTAGGGCTGCAGCTATCGAATATTTTAGTAATCGAGTAATCGACTGAAAATTCTATCGATTAATCGAGTAATCGGATAAAACAAATATATTTTTAGGTGAAGAGCAATTATAAATATACATGAGAAAACAAGACATTTCATCTAATCTTGAACCATTTTCAGTCAATCAATGTCTTTATTTTCGATGTACAGTGATACCTCGGCTCACGAACGCTTAAGCTCACGAACTTTTCGCCTCAAGAACATTAAATTCGCGAGCATATAGTCTCTGCTGGCGAACTAGTTTTCGGCGGACGAACCAAGCCACGCGGTCGGACAGCGCCACGAGAAGCTGACGCACGCTCACGGCGTCCCAGTTCGTCCCCTCCCTTTCGTTGAGTGCGGACGTGGTTTGTGTTAGATAGACATTTTGGACCATATTGAGTGTACTTTTGCTATTATGGGACCGAAAAAGAGTTACATACAGTCCTTATGGAAGGTGACTCGTGTTACCAATTCGCCCTCGACTGGTAATTGGCAGTGCTTTCAGCTTCCCACCGTCGTGAGAAGTGGACCGGCGAGTCACGTTGGCTCGTTGTCGTCGGTTGTCTTCGGTTCGCCCGATTTCCTCTCCAGAAAGGAGGCGGCGTGCATACAAACACCCAGAGGCGTCGGATGGCTTTTTGTGGGCACTTTTATTAACAACCAAAAGCATGTGGGGGGCACAGCAGTGGAGTCTACGCTAACTGCGCACTTTGCCGGTAACACTCTCCTTCCAAACAGTAACTCCCTCCCTCCTCCTCCCACTCCTCCCACTCCCATACCATCGCAAAGGTAAATAAAACAACTTTATTATACAGTACAGTTTATTTCTTTAATTATAATACAATAGCACACTTATTATACATAAAATAAGGTATATTTTTGTGTAGTTTTAAGGCTTATTTAGTAGAAAATTATGTTTTATGGGGACCTGGGAACGGATTATTCTCATTTTAATGGTTTCTTATGGGAAATAAATGTTCGGAAGACGAACTTTTCGCCTCACGCACACTTTCTGGGAACCAATTATGTTCGTGAGCTGAGGTATCACTGTATATTGTTGAAAACAGCCAACAATTGCATCTCAGATGTAACTAGAATTAAAAAAAAAGACAAATTCACTGCTTTCATTCAAAAAACCTTTAGATCTTATTAAAAATATATATATATATATTTATACTTAAAAATGCCATTACGCTTGATAACACACATCACTTAAAAGTTAGGATTTTTTCCCACGTGTTTCAATTGAATTTCTATTTGTGTCAAGCCATTTTTAAGTTCTAGTTAAGTTTTAAGTTAGTCTAAACTGTAAGTCCTGATAGGATTTTGTGTTTTTGCAGTGTTCAAGATAAATGTATGATACAGGCTGTATTGGAGCACATTAGGGACCAGTGCTACTTGGTGTTTTATCCAGCAATGACTACTAAGCTAAAATTGATAGTTAGCATTATTGAGTTTTTATTTTACACCCTTATCACTCCACAAAGCTATGTTATGTTAAAGCCTGTATGTAAGACACGTTAGCCACGCATCGAAAGTGGTCATAATTAATAGAAACCTAGCCCTCCGCAGGGCTAACGTTGCGTGAGCTAGTGACTCAGACAGTAACGTTAATCTTATTTTTTAGCGCTTAGCGCTCTTTATTAGCGCTTAGCGCTCTTTACTAGCGCTTAGCGCTCTTTATTAGCGCTTAGCGCTCTACTGCTTTAAGATGGCCGCTGTTTATTACCTCTGCCCAGACGCGGCCGAGTCTATCATATTGCATCTAGTTCAACATACATGTGATCTCTATGAGACTCCTCAGATGCTACCTGCTACCAACTTAACATCACGCGGGCTAGTTTTTAGCAACGTCGGCGTAGTTTGGAGCGGCTGTCGGCTGCGGAAATGTTTTTTATATTTTTTTATTGCTTCTTCCTCTACGCACGTGACGTCGGCGCGTTGTCCCGCATTAAAAGTAGTCCGAGCGAAACGTGATGCTTAGAGCTGTCAAAATAAACGATTACTCGAGGTGAATAAAATTACTCGGATCAGTTTTTAAACTCGAGTTACTCGAGTTGCTCGAGTATTCGTTTCAGCTCTAGTGCCAAGATAACAAATATTGATAAAATTAAAATAAAATAAAATCTATCACATTAATGAGCAATTATCGAAAATAGATCGAAAATGACGAACATTTCCGAAAGTGTTCCGGAAACAGCCGAATGGGGCAGAGACGTCATAACAAGGAAACAAAAGGTCGAGGCAGGTGCCATCGTTGTTTATCGACGAGAGTTGCGTTCGGGTTTATCAAAAAATCGCTAAAATGGTTCAAACCTGTCATGCTATGTGGTTTACAAATAGCCATTTGTCGCAATGTAGTACCCATGAGTTCCTGAACGCGAGAAAAAGAGCTGGACTACGCAGACAATGAGTAAAGTTCGTCAGTGCTAAGAGGGCTAATTTTGCAATTTTACAGGGAAACGGGAACCTGACGAGCCAGAAGATGTGCCTACAACCTCAAAGAAAACAAAATTATGCTACTTCCCAATCACTTAAGACCCACGAACTGCGAAGGAGTGAATTCGTGACCCGTATGTGAATAAATTGAGTGATTCGAGCATGTCTGTGGAGCAGGAATATCAGCTTGTAGAGATCACAAATCACGGCGATTTAAACGTACATTTGAAACAACAACTCTACCGAAGTTCTGGATTAAAGTCGTTTCGGAATATCCCGACATCGCTAGGAGCGAGCTGAAAACTGTGCTACAATTTCCAACATCGTGTATTCGTGATGCTAGCTTCTCTCACTCTCCCATCTCGTCTCAACGAAACAAACTCAGCCCTCCCACTGATTCAGCGGGTGAGTTGTATTTTTTCCCTGCACTTAACACGACGGGGCTAAAAACAAATGCTATTTTATATTTGCTGTATTTTTCTGCCGCACATTGCCGATGTTCTGACAAAGTTGGCATTCGCGTAATGTTAAAAAGGACCGCGAATGCAGCGATTCCTAAGTACACACTACAAACTTTCTTTAAAGAAAGGAATATTAACTTACTTTGCCATGTTTGGCGCACACAACTGCACGTAGCCCTCTCACGTAACGACTTTGCCGTGTCGTTAAGCGTTAATTTACGCCATTTCCGTGTTGCACATGTATGTTTGTGATGTGAATAGTTTATAGCACCATTGGATAACATTGAGAGTCCAACTGAATATAAAAGTGGGACACCGGTCCGTGAAAAAAAGACCCAAATCACACCGGTCCGTGGTGCAAAAAAGGTTGGGGACTCCTGCTCTAATCCCATTCATATTTGTGTTGGTTGGCAGAGCGAAACCGATGATAGCATATTAAATGATAATTATTCTATACATTACTTTTATTTTGCGGTCACGGTGTATCAGCTTCACAAAAAGAAATGCAAAACATACCATTTGGTGTTTCCCACACGAACTGTTGTCGGGGTTTCATCAGTGTGATTGCTCCCCTCAATGATCCTTTCATTAGGCTGCATTGGCTTTCGTTTGGGCTCAAATTGATAACCCAAAACACTAAAGAAAGGTTCATAACTCTCCTCGTCACCATTAGAAGAATGTTCGTTTCGTTGGATTCGTCGCTTCAAATAGAAACAAAATTGTCCGCCATCATCGCCGCCATTCAGTACTAAGCACTGAGCCGGCTGTTTCCCGAAAGTGATGTCACGCACACAATATGCTAGATTTCCGGCATCTCGGGGGCGGGTCCTTTTAGCTTGACAATCGACCTAATTTCTATCATTTTCTTGGTGTTGCGATGTGTGTAATTACACGAAGTGACATGATATGAATTCAAAAGGCATGCATTGATGGATAAATGATGGAATATTAGCATTTCCCCAGGTGTTGTCATACACTTTAAACATACTTGAACTTAAATATTAAATCTGACAAATTGAAGTGCAAGTGCATTAGTCCCCTGAGTTGTTTACACAAAATGTAACAATATAAAACTGCAAAACAGCAACAGAAAAATACAACCGTTATTATTATTATATTACCGTTCATGTTTTTTTTTTTTTCATTTTTTCTGAAAGGTGGAAAAGCGCTATATAAGTATAACACCAACCAACACCAAAAACAAAAAACAAAGTAACCTTTGCTACGTTTGGAGGTCATTTAATGTTGTGAATCAACCGTTAAAGTTGATAAAATTGCTCTCGTTTTTGCATTAGTTCCCTTCTGTCTACTTTCGACATGTGAAAATTTTAAAACTGTTTCATCCTTTAAAGATAGACTCAAGTCAAGATTTTGCCGATTTAGGAGTATTTTAGCTAAAAAGTTACTCGCTAGGAAGGTTCACTACAACAGAGCCTTTGTGAGAAGTTTACTGCTCTAAAATGGCGGCTGTTTACTAACGCTACAGAGTCTCATTTCGCATGTAGTTCTATATGCATGAGATATCTAGGCGTAGATTGTATGCTGTCGGCTACAGTCAGGAAATATTGGAGCCACCTAGCCTAGCATCGTGTTTGCTACAGCATCACAACAAACACTCTTCCCTCGCCGTGTCTCTGACTTTTCTGGCGTCATTCAACCAACGTATAAACGCACATTGTCTTGTTGCCGAAAAGGGTGAAAAAATCGGTACGGAGGATAAAAAACATAATGCACGAAAAACGTACAGATTTTGAACGTAACGTACGACGTACACAATTAAAAATCAGTGCTCACTTGTACAGATTACGCCAAGACCGTACAACTTGATAGGTATGAATTATAGTTGACCATCACAGTTAGGTAGTGGCACTCTGTAGCACGGGACGTCCAACTAGCTGTGGTCAGGGCGAAACTGTGTGCTTTAGCGAAATCATCTTAGATGGCTTTGCGTGCCATATCATAAATGTCGGGGATTATGTTGTTGGAGAAATATGTCCGCGAGGCAACAATGTAACGCGGGTCAAGCGTTGCAAATAAATTAAGGAATCCCGCCGTGTGTTTTCACTGTTGTCATCTTCGGGGTAGTCTTGCTCTGAGAAAGTGGGTGTGGGTGATGCCGGATGAGGTGCCGGAGTCATGTTATAAATGTTGCCATTAGCATCGGTAACAAGCGCTGAGCAATGCTTGCAAATTGTTTTATTTTTTTTTTTCAATATTTTCTCTCCCTCCGCACTGTAGTCCACGGGGAAACCGAAATGTTGCCACACCGCAGATTTGAAAGAAGCCGGTGCTTCCTCAATAGGCTGTATTGGCTGAGGGAAATTGTGTTGGTTCGTTCCACTGAAGTGGATCTACATGACCTCTGCTTTATAATATACATATGTTGCTAATTAGTACCAAAAAAAAAGTTCTACTCACGGTTTCCAGTAATTTTTTACTAAGTAGCGTTTTTGTGTCGGTCTTTTTTTTCCCCCCGTGGCACAGTGATATTGATACGGCGAAGTCGTATCGTCAGTGTGTGAAGCCATTTTAGATCACGTGCACCAATAGGAGACGAGGATTGTTGCTATGGGTTTGTAAAACAAACAACATGGCGGCGACCGTGTCAAGCTACGACACGAGCGAAGATGAACAAAAGATAAGAAAACCCTATTCGAAATTTAGTCAAAAGGCATCGAAACGATGCTATATGTACCTTTCATCTGTCCAAAGGCGAAAAGGGGCAGGAATTTAGAAAAAAACTTGCAGAGCCTGCGTGGTTGCGTCAGACAATGGCTTTCTCCCCAGGCTCCGTCGAAGAATCTTGCTGAAAATGCGTCAACTGGGATTTTTAACGACATTCACTACAGGTAAGCCACATGCACGCCTTTACCACAAGGTTAATTGTTATTAGCTTATGCTCACAAAATTCTTATTTAAATTAGTGTTGTAACGATACCATTTTTTAGCCCAGATATCAATACCACTTTGTTTTAAAAATGTACAGTGGGGAGAACAAGTATTTGATATTGTATCAAATACTTGTTCTCCCCACTGTAAGTACAGTGTATAGAAAGTGAATCCAGTAGAACTTTTTATTGCATACCTGTTATGGGTGACAATGGTTAAATAAACCTTTTGGCTCAAGAACGTCAAGCTGTAGTCAGTAAAAGCCCTGATACTGACGTGGCAGTGATTGCTGTAAGTCTGCAGAAAGATTTACAGTGTAAATGGCATTTTTTCACAGGAGGAGGCAACAGAACGAGGACTGACGTCTTTAAGGTCTCCGCAACGCCTGGCACTAGTGTGTGTTCAGCACTCATTGGCATCCATATATTCACAGGTTGTGACTCTGCTTGTGCCTTTCATGGCAAAGGCAAAAAAACATTTTCTGTTGCACGTCATAAAAAAGAATACCTGACTGGGTTTGCAAAGCTGGGCTGCAGTTTTAAACTTGACCTACAAACATTTAACACGTTGTGTAAATACGTGTGCCACCTGTCTGGCCAGTCATGTGCCAAAAATGATGCCAAATGCAGATATTTCTGTATGGCCTTGTCAGTCTTGCCAGAACATTCTATTCCCCCCCAAAACTGATGCTCTGTACCAACATTGCAGGACAGCAAACTATCAAGCAGCAATTATGAAACATTGTCTAACAGGTAAAATGTGTGCCCCTTCACCCATTGGGAATGGGTGGGACATTGAGGATGGGCAGTTGGCAGTGACATGGATGACTAAAAATCCTGCCCCTGATACTGTTTTGCAAGTAGTCAACTGTAGTTGAAAGGCAACCAATTTTGACACGGGAAGATGTTCCTGTATGTCTGCAAAACTTTCTTGTACTGTTTTATATTGGTGCCAAGCATGCGAGAATGTTTCCAAAGAAACAGAAGACACTTGGATGGGATGATGACTTTGATGAAAGCGATTTTGAGGAGTAATGTTGTCATGTACAGTTTTACTATTTTTTTATTTCTATATATATATTTTTTTAATTCGTTTTTCAATATTTGTATGTGTAATAATGTGTATTTTCATAGTATGAAACACTAGCATGTTTAAATAAATGTTGTGTAACAACAGTACCATACTTGAATGATTCCAACCTTTTGTGTATATACAGTGTGATTAAAAAGGGTTTGCCAAAATCATAATGCCATGTCAAAAACGAAAAACATTAAAAAACAAACAAACAAACAAAAAAACACTACCTTGGACAGATGTAGGAAGTAACTAAGTTCAATTTCATGTTTTCATAGTATTCAAATATGGCCATCACCAGCAGCATGGACAACATCAAGTTGACATGAGAATTCCTCCCTCCCGCATTGATTGTGTCTGTTATTTGATCTTTCATGTCATCAATATTTGCTGGAAGTGGTGGAACATACACTTAGTGTATAACATACGATATGTGCCATGAAGATGGATAATGAACTTTGTCTTTAACATACCAACATGTCCAGCAAGTACTGATGATGAGAAATATCGAACAACAGTTGCAATCAAGACAATGACTGCGACATGCACACGTTTGAGAGGAATTCTCATCGTGGCTTGATTTTGTCCATGCTGCTGGGTGTGCTCACATTTGAGCACTTGTGAAACAAGAAATAAAACTTGGACGTTATCCTTAACACATGTGTCCATCACTTCTTTTGTGATGTCTTTCATTTTTTTAAGTATCACCTGATGATTTTGCCACATTCCATTTTTGCCATGATTCAGATTTAGGAGGGTGTGGTAGCAATTCGGTTGATTTTCAGCCATTTATGATCATGGTGTGCATTTTTTATTTTATATATTTCATTGCATAGTAGTTTGTGATATTTTTGATATATGACACATAACCCTTTAGCTTAATTCAATATATATTTCATTGTGCTGGGTGCAAATAATTAATGTTGAAGTTTTTCCTTCAAGAAATTAGCTATATTTCTCATTCTGAATTCACCTATGTGTATACTAAGGCACCAATACTTGTTTCAAATGTTTGGTAGATGTGTTTATGCATTTGATAAAGATTTCGTGTTGCCAGAATTAATATACCACTTAAACCAAGCAAAAACAGCAACACTAGATCTGTATTTTTGTGTATTCACATCAAGAAACATTTCTGGCTGGTGACTGAGTTAGGAGGGTATTAGCTTTGAAAAAAATGCATTGAACGCATAGATCCAGCGTAGTGGAATGAAATCCATTTTCTAAGCACTTTTTCCATGGTCCCAATAACGCCATATTTCCACAAGTTTGTCCATTCGCAGCACTTCCTGGTCAACTCTAATCTTTTAATGGACGACGGTCTCACAGAAGAAGTTGTAGCTGTCAGTGAAGGGTGTTTCAGTTCTGAAAAACACGCACACACACATAAACCATGTGAGAACTGTTTCATTAATATCATATTTACATAATCTTCCGATCCAAATTATCTAGGCTTATCTATTCTGCCATTTTTTCCTGGATAAAATTATCAAATAGGTTTTTGGAACTACAGTTAAACAAACTAAATACTATGTTGTTTGTCAATCTAAACTTTTTGCTCAAAGATAACAATCTAACATCATAATAATGACCGTACATTGCAAGTCTTAACTTCATATGTGATCTGACCAGAAGCCCCCCAACTCCCATAGTTATTCACAACAAAAGGCGTGTGTGTGGCTTACCTGTAGTCAATGTCGTTAAAAATCCATGTCGAGGCAATGTTTAACATTTTCAGCAATATCCCTCGACGGAGCCTGGAGAGAACGCCATTGTCTGTCGTAGCCACGAAGGCTTAGCAAGTTGCCCACCGTTTCGGCCAAATTCCTGCCCTTTTTCGTCCTTGGACAGATGAGAGATGCATATAGCATCGTTTCGATACCTTTTGACTAAATTTCGAATGCGGTTTTCTTATCTTGTGTTCATCTTCGCTCGTGTCGTAGCTTGACACGGTCGCCGCCATGTTGTTTGTTTTACAAACCCATAGCAACAATCCTCGTCTCCTATTGGTGCACGTGACCTAAAATGGCTTCACACACTGACGATACGACTCCGCTGTATCAATATCACTGCGCCACGGGGAAAAAAAAGAATGACACGAAAACGCTACTTAATAAAAAATGACTGGAAACCGTGAGTAGCACTTTTTTTTTGGTACTAATTAGCAACGTATGTATATTATGAAGCAGAGGTCATATAGATCCACTTCAGTGGAACGAAATCCATTTTCTAAGCACTTTTTCCATGGTGCCAATACAGCCTACAAAATTCAGTCTCTCCACTCCTCCGCTCGCCATAGCGTTTTTTTTCTTTCTTGTTTCACTTTCACTTTGCTCGTAAGCGAGAAAGGGCGTTTTTTTCTGTTTCTATTACGTGCTTGACAGCGATCGGATATTTACTTGCGGCGGGGCGGGAATTTCTCCAAAGCTGTGCTTCACGTCACACACAGAGCTCGACCAATTAATTCCACAAGCTTTCGGAATAAATTAATTGCAAAACCGAAAAGGCGCGGTTCATAAAGGCGTATTGAAGAGTACAGGGCGAACCGTACAGTTTGGCTTTGAACCGCAAACCGTTGCACTGGTAAGGGCAATGTAATGTAAAGCGCTTTGAGCGCCTTAAAAGCGCTATAAAAGTATAACACCATTTACCATTTATACAAGTATAACACCATAGGTTTTAGGCCAAGACTATTAGTATATCCACCACTGCGGGCTTGACACATGAACATTGGCACGTAACAATGTTCCCACTTGTACTAAAAAGCTTGTCTGATGGGAGCTTTTACCAGGAATGCATAGATACTTGCGTTTTAAATGGTCAAATATGTTCTACGTCTTACTTCTTGTTGAGGCAACCATGGCGAGGCACTGTTGACAGGGCTGTTTTTTGTTCCTTATCATCTTGTTAATAGCCAAAATACTTCCAAGTTTCGGATGTTGAGTTTCTTTTCGGGACTCTTTAATCGCTTTCTTTCCTAAAGCGCTTTCAGTTTGAGAACGGCCCGTCCTCCCTCCGCTCTCTTCCCTCCACTACACTTTAGTACGGAGAGGGGGAGGGGCCGATGACTGCTGAGCTGGAGGGGAAGAGTCGCACAGTCACTCTTCTTCCCCAAAGCAAAAAAATAAAATAACCATCGCACGTATGTGCGATGGGACTATTGCGCATGCGCACATCACGATGGCGATGTTTCAACGATATATCGTTCAGGCTTAATATTGACCAATCGAAAATGGAGAAACGACCTTTCAGTAACATCAGATTAGGATGGAATATTAGGAAGGATTATTTCTGAAGCAGTAAATCTTTTGGGGACACAATATTGCAAATGAAGAATTAAAACTTGGCTCATGTGTGATTATGGTTTTGGTCTTGCAGATGTCAGTCAAGTGCATCGTCCTGAACGCCAGGAATGTGCTCGCATGAAAGAAGAAGAGAAGGAAGAGTCGCCATACGTCAAGAACGTGGAGGAAGAATTAGTCCACATTAAGGAGGAGTATTTCATTAGAGTTGCGAACCCCCACATTGAGGAGCAGCAGCAACCTCGTCCCCTCAAAAAGGAGGAGAACAACCCGCGATATGTTAAAGTGGAGGTGGTGAACATCCCCAAGTGGACTGATGAGAGCTTGAAGGGTGAAGATGGGGGTCCGAGTGAAGCCAGCAGGGGGGCGGAGCCTCCGAATGGCAGCAGCAGCAGTTCAAAAGAAGGATTCCAAGCAGACAACCTCATCGCTCGACCATCAGAGAGTGACGACTTCACATCACGCTCGCTGTTCTGTGAGTATCACCTTACTTAAATTGAGGGGAGTGCGGGGCTTGATCTCAAGCAGAAGCCGGAACTGTCATTTGGTGGCATTCGTTCAATCCGTTTTGTCTTTATGCGATAGTGTGTCCAGTCGGTGTTTTGACTTTAGGCCTGAACGATATATCGTTTAAACATCGCCATCGCGATGTGCGCATGCGCAATAGTCCCATCGCAAGGACGTGCGATAATATTTTCATTTCATTTTTTTTAATCCACAAACGTTTGTTTTGAGGAAGGAGAGGGAAGGAGAGCGCACAGCTTCTCTTTCCCTCCAGCAAGTCATCGGCTCCTCCCCCTCCCCCCGCGGCAGCGGAGTGGAGGGAGGAGGGGCCGGACAGCAGAGCGGAGGGAGGAGGGGCCGTTCTCAAAGTGAAAGCAAGAAAGCAACACGTTGAAGCAAGGAAACGAGGCAAGACCGTCTCCAAAAGGAGTTTTGGAAGTATTTTGGCAAGAAAAAGACTATAAGGGACAAAAAACAGCCCTGTCGACAGTGCCTCGCCATGGTTGCATCAACAAGAAGTAATCTGTCGAACATGTGGGACCATTTAAAACGCAGGTATCTATGCATTCCTGCTAAGACCTTCCCATCAGAGGCTTTTTAGTACAGGTGGGAACATTGTTACGTGCCAACGTTCTTGTCTCAAGCCTGCAATAGTGGATAAACTAGTAGTCTTGGCCAAAAACCTATGAGACCCAGTTGAGAATTGCTGAGCAAGAAAGGTGGACGATATGCAGACAAATACATAACACAGCTGGAGGAATGTCTTTTCTTCTTTTTATTCATGTGACCGCTATCAGGGAGGCAGGAAATTTGGTTCTGTTATCCATCAGTTATTTGCAGTTATTCAGGTCAATTATTTACAAGTTCAATTGAGTTTCTGTTTTTTATATTTAAATTTATTGTAAATCGTATTTTTCAAATAACTATATATAGTACTGCTGCACATAAAGTATTGACACTTAATATTTTTGTTTAAATATTTTTACAACTTTGTTGCCGTTTTGCAGTTTTATATTGTAATATTTTGTGTAAACAGCTCAGGGGACTAATGCACTTGCACTTTTATTAGTCAGATTTAATATTTAAGTTCATATATGTTGACAACTTTGTTGTTTTACTGAGGTTTTTATTTATTGTTATAGTTTGTGAACAACTCTTTTATATGTCATATTTAATATTTTTGTTCAAATATGTTTACAACTTTGTTGTTATTTTACAGAAGTTTTTATTTATTGTTATATTTTGTCAAAAACTTAGGGGACTAATGCACCTGCTCTTTTATTTATCATTTAAAGTATTTGCTGCTGTTGAAGTGTAAAATATTGTGTTCAATAAATGATCTATTTTGTGCAGACATGGCTTCCTGGATCCCTTCATAAAGCAATCTTCATCATTCACAAATGAAACGGTATTATATGAATATACTGTGGTCACGGTGTGTCAAGTAAAGTATTTCCAAACAGCTATTCAAGTCATCTAGTGAAAATTTCTTTAAAAAAGATTAAAAAAAATATATATAATATCGCAATATAATATCGCAATATATTGCAAACCTCAAAAAAATTGCAACAATTGTTTTTTCCAATATCGTTCAGGCCTATTACTTACTCATTATGATGTAGTCACATCAGAGCGAGTTTAAGGTGCAATCCATGTGTGTCTAAACTTATAAAACGGATGCGTGTATAGAGTGACAATCTGCAGAACATGCATGTGCACTGTGATTGTGTGAAAGACGAGCACATGGCGGAAAACACTCAGGTGGCTTGAAGTTCCGTTCTGAGACCCCAATTTTGCCAAATTTAAAAAATGTCAACATGCATGTGTGATACATCATTGGAACGTTTAAAATATCGTAACAAAGTTTGGGACGCCCAGACTGGTACATATTAAATAACACTTCAAGTTACATTTTGCAGCAGAAAACTTATTGGGATGATGCTAACGTCTTCATCTTTGCTGTATGCATTGACACTTTTTTGAGGTAACACATGGAGCCATTGTCATCATGGAGCTTGTGGTGACGTCGTTGCGTGTGGGAAAACCCGTGGACAAAAAATGGAAAATTCCTAAAAAATACAATAATTACCAGCTGTAACTCGAGACAGGACATTATGTTAGCATTCGAGTTGCCACATTTAGATGACATATTGAATTACCTTTTATAAACATAAGGAGTACTTACACCCACCAAACTTTAAAAGCCTTCAAATGTCTTGAGGGCTAGACATACTTAGTAGCAGGATTTGCTAAGGAGCTTTCATTGGCAAAAAACACATCAGATGTTTACATCGCCGTCAGTAAGGTGAGTACATTTTTCATGCACACTGCCCACACGTAGATTAATTTCAAGCAGACATGTCACCAGATGGGAAACAAGAAATGCATGCAGACTTGTCACCAGACAGGGAATATGAAATGCATGGGACAGCACAATAAATACTCCCTCTGTCTCGTCTATGCAGTCATAAACTTCATAATACTTGACATGACACGGGAAACAGGGCCAATCCGTAGGGGCCTATTTTCAAAAACTCAAAATTCAAATATTTTCAAAACCAAAGCTGCTTCCGACCTCAAACCAAAACAGGCACCTCCCTTAGCCATATTGGTGTCTCCATTAGCAGCGGCACCAAAAATTTCACTTATAAAATCCCGATTATTTTTTATACAACCCCAAGCAAAAAGTATGGAATCACCAGTCTCGTACGAGCGCTCACTCAGACATTTTATTATGTAGAACAAACTCCGATAAAAAGCTTGGAAAAATAAAATAGTTTAAAAGTGCAACTCTTTAGCATTCAGAAACACTAAAAGAAATGAATAAAAAACTTTGTGCTGGTCAGTAAATGTTACTTTTATAGAGCAAGTGCAGGGAAATACAGTGTATCACAAAAGTGAGTACATCGCTCGCATTTCTTCAGATATTTAAAAAGCTTGGGAACGATAAACCGATACGACTGGATATCCGGTTTTACAGGCGAGCGATACGGCTGTATCGATAGCAAACTAAACAATCGACCGTAAATAGCCAGTAAATCTTAAATGTATCGATAGTAGAACAAGGAGAGTAAGAATCGCTTACCAGTGCCCATTCCATTGCTTTGCTAATTTTATGGATCAAACTATCTGTGGAAGAACGACACATACTGTAACTCGCGTTTACTTCAGTCATGCTGCTCTGTACCTTGCACACTGCTCCAATCGTTCGAATCGCCGCACTTATAGTGGAATGGCACACATATAACATGGACAGCCACCACTCACAGTCGTGGTTGCCTCAACTTCCCATCATGCATTTCAATCGTGACGGGCGTGTCATAACTACGCGAAAGCAAACGAAACCGCAGTCGCGCATGCTAAAACAATGGACAAACAGCAAGAGCACCGATGCCAGCTTGCCAGGCGGCAGTAGCGAATGACAGCGATGGATTTTCAACGCACCAGGAAAACAGAAGTCGGACTTTGAAGTGAGGACGGCAGCCAGATTTGTATGGGACAGAGATCATGAGTTTTTAACCCTGAAAAATAATCCACTACAATGATGGAAAGAGCAGCACGACCTGCTGGAGATATTGTTTCCATGAAACGCATTCTACTTAAACGTGAACATGTGGATCAGTTGATCTTCCTCAAGAAAAATCTGCCCTTCCAAAAAGACATGGACAGTGATGAGGAATAAAATGTGGAAGCACAGGCATAAGTGATTGACTTTGCTGTGTATAAGGTTAAAATAATAATTATTGACCTATCTGGCTAAAATGCCATGTTTTTATTCCCCCAGTTATACCAGAGGTAAAGAATAATAGCATTATACTTTATTTATTATTTACAGTGGGGAGAACAAGTATTTGATACACTGCCGATTTGCTGGTTTTCCCACTTGCAAAGCATGTAGAGGTCTGTAATTTGTATCATAAATTCTCTTCAACTGTGAGGGACGGAATCTAATACAAAAAAACAGAAAATCACGTATGATTTTTAAATAATAAATTTGCATTTAATTGCATGAAATAAGTATTTGATACATCACAAAAATCAAACTTAATATTTGGTACAGAAACCTTTGTTTGCTATTACAGATACCAAACGTTTCCTGTAGTCCTTGACAAGGTTTGTACACACTGCAGCAGGGATTTTGGCCCACTCCTCCATGCAGATCTTCTCCAGAGCCTTCAGGTTTCGGGGCTGCTGCCGGGCAACACGGACTTTCAGCTCCCTCCATAGATTTTCTATCTGGTTCAGATCTGGTGACTGGCTAGGCCACTCCAGGACCTTAAGATGCTTCTTACGGAGCCACTCTTTAGTTGCCTTGGCTGTGTGCTTTGGGTCGTTGTCATGCTGGAAGACCCAGCCACAACCCATCTTCAGGGCTCTCACTGAAGGAAGGAGGTTGTCAGCCAAGATCTGGCGATACATAGTCCCATCCATTCTCCCCTCAATACGGTGCAGTCGTCCTGTACCCTTGGCAGAGAAGCAGCCCCAAAAAATGTTTCCTCCTCCATGTTTCACGGTTGGGATGGTGTTCTTGGGGTTGTACTCATCCGCCTTTTTCCTCCAAACACGACGAGCCGAGTTTAGACCAAAAAGTTCAATTTTGGTCTCCTCCGACCACATGACCTTCTCCCATTGCTCCTCTGGATCATCCAGATGGTCAGTGGCAAACTTCAGACGTGTCTGGACATGCACTGGCTTCAGCAGCGGGACCTTGTGTGCGCTGTAGGATTTTAATCCATGACGGCGTAATGTGTTTACGATGGTTTTCTTCGAGACTGTGGTTCCAACTCTCTTCAGGTCATTGACCAGGTCCTGCCGTGTAGTTCTGGGCTGATCCCTCACCTTCCTTGCATGGAGCCCCAGAACAAGGCAGATTGACCATCAACTTGAACTTCTTCCATTTTCTAATAATCGCTCCAACAGTTGTTACCTTCTCACCAAGCTGCTTGCTTATTTTCCTGTAGCTTATCCGAGCCTTGTGCAGGTCTATTATTTTATCCCTGATGTCCTTACACAGCTCTTTGGTCTTGGCCATTGTGGAGAGGTTGGAGTTTGTTTGTTTGAGCATGTGAACAGGTGTCTTTTATACAGGTAACAAGTTCAAACAGGTGCAGTTACTTCCGGTAATGAGCGGAGAACTGGAGGGGTTCTTAAAAAAGAACTAAGAGCCGAAATATTTACTAGTTGGTAATGTATCAAATACTTATTTCATGCAGTTAAATAAAAATTTATTATTTAAAAATTATACAATGTGATTTTCTGGATTAATAATGTATAATTTGTGATTCAATTCTAATTCTAAGATGAATAAACATGGCATTTAAGTTGTATTATGGCAGTGTAAACTTTTTTTTGGGTCACCCTGTACATGGCTTGCAAGTGGGAAAACCAGAAAAATCAGCAGTGTATCAAATACTTGTTCTCCCCACTGTATATATTACGTGTGTCCCACCAAATCAAATCGGGAAACAACAATCTGTTGTTTGTGCCGCCCACGCGCCAACCAGCATGTGCGGGAGAGAAGGGAAGCGCTGTTTCCCAACCTGCGGTTGGGAAGCGCGGGGGGTCGACTTGTTGTCTCTCGCATTTTAATTGGTTTCTGGGGACACCCGCTTCCTAATATAAACTTGTCCGTTTATCGTTTTTTTTTTCTTTTTTTCGCCCAGCCTAAACTACAAAGAAGGATGTTGTATTTCATGCACAAATCTATAATACTACCAAATTAGTGTAAGACTAATGTTACCAAACTATTTCTCTGTATCCCTTCAAAAGAAAGCAACAATCACCGTTAGACAAAACACAAAAATGGTCGAGGGTCGCTTCGAGTCAACCGTTGCCCGCCTTAAATTATGACCAAAAGTCTTTGTACCTTTTGGAGGTGCACCTAAAGGGCTTCAGTTGACGCTTCCACAGCCGCTTGTCCATCCCCTCCGTCGTCTGGGCTTATCACGTCAGGGTCACTAACTGTTGGAATTTAGTCCCCCCCGGCCAAAGCTGCATGGGAACGGCGACAGCCGGACGGAACTGGTGCTCCGCTGTTTACCGCCCCCGTGAGCCAAACCGGGAGGAAACAAAACTCTGCGCGTTCTCTTCTTATTTTAACCCTTTGTACTGACTCAATTAGAGCTGAAACGACTACTCGAGCAACTCGAGCAACTCGAGTAACTCGAGTTTAAAAACTGATCCGAGTAATTTTATTCACCTCGAGTAATCGTTTATTTTGACAGCTCTAAGCATCACGTTTTGCTCTGACTACTTTTAATGCGGGACAACGCGCTGATGTCACGTGCGTAGAGGAAGAAGAAGAAGAAAAAAAAACTTACTGCAGCCAACAGCCGCTACAAACAATGCCGACGTTGCTAAATACTAGCCCGCACGATGCTATGTTGGTAGCAGGTAGCGTCTGATGCGTCTCATAGAGATCACATGTATGTTGAACTAGATGCACATGACAGACTCTGCCGAGTCTGTGCAGCGTTAGTAAACAGCCACCATCTTAAAGCAGTAGAGCGCTAAGTGCTAATAAAGAGCGCTAAGCGCTAATAAATAAGATTAACGTTACTGTCACTACTAGCTCACGTAACGTTAGCCCTGCGGAGGGCTAGGTTTCTATTAATTATGACCACTGTCGATGCGTGGCTAACGTGTCTTACATACAGGGTTTAACATAACATAGCATTGTGGAGTGATGAGGGTGTAAAATAAAAACTTAATAATGCTAACTATCAATTTTAGCTAAGTAGTCATTGCTGGATAAAACACCAAGTAGCACTGGTCCCTAATGTGCTCCAATACAGTCTGTATCATACATTTATTTTGAACACTGCAAAAACTCAAAATCCTATCAGTTTAGACTAACTTAAAACTTAACTAGAACTTAAAAATGGCTCGACACAAATAGAAATTCAATTGAAACACGTGGGGGAAAAATCCTAACTTTTAAGTAATGTGTGTTATCAAGCGTAACTGCATTTTTAGGAAAGATATATATATTTGTATATATATATATATATATATATATATATATATATATATACATATATATTAGGGCTGTCAAACGATTACATTTTTTAATCGAGTTAATTACAGCGTAAAAATTAATTAATCGTAATTAATCGCATTTAATCACAATTCAAACCATCTATAAAATATGCCATATTTTTCTGTAAATTATATATATATATTCTGCAAAATAAATTGTTGGAATGGAAAGATAAGACACAAGATGGATATATACATTCAACATACGGTACATAAGGACTGTAGTGGGCATTTCACTCTACTGTCAATTAAATCTGTCTATGCTGTCCTCACTCCGAAGCGTCTACTTTTTCAAAGCTAGACAGCTAGTGAACGACGCCTTAATAATCAGACTTCTTCCTTTTTCGTCTGATTTATTAATAAAATAGCCTCAAACCATTGTCCTCTTTAGACCATTGTAAAACTAGAAAAAAAAAGTACACAAGCATTGCATTAGCAACAACGTTAGCTTAGCACGCTATACAGGTTCACTAAACATAAACAAAAAAAATATAACATTTCGCTTACTAACATAATATGTACATTCTTTACAAAAACCATACTTACGGACAAATCTTGTCCAAGGATCATATAAGCACAACATTACAACGTAGGCGTCAGCCCGAGACGTCGTGCAGCCATATTGAACAGGTAAGAAAACAATAAACCATGTCGCAAAGCGACCACAAGAGTTCGCTGTTAGACAGCACCAAAAGCCTTGCTGTAAAACTTAACCAAAAGGCAGAATACTGTCTGAGTGGGACATGTGCGTTAATTGCGTCAAATATTTTAACGTGATTAATTTAAAAAATTACCGCGCGTTATCGCGATAGTTTTGACAGCCCTAATATATATATATATATATATATATATTTTTTTTTTTTTAAAAATAAGATCTAAGTTTTTTGAGTTAAGCAGTGTATGTATTTTTTTTTGTTCTAGTTACATCTGAGATGCAATTGTTGGCTGTTTTAAACAATATACATCGAAAATAAAGACATTGATTGACTGAAAATGGTTCAAGATTAGATGAAATGTCTTGTTTTCTCATGTATATTTATAATTGCTCTTCACCTAAAAATATATTTGTTTTATCCGATTACTCGATTAATCGATAGAATTTTCAGTCGATTACTCGATTACTAAAATATTCGATTGCTGCAGCCCTAGACTCAATGTTTCAAAAGTTTGAAGAAGACTTACTGAAAATAGGTTGACAATTTAGTCGTCGACAATGGTCAAAAACAAGGCAAAAACAGACGACGGAGGGACCATTCTGGATCCAAAGCAAGGCTACATAGAAAATGTTTCTGAGAAGCAAAATCTGTGTTATCTCAGTGTCCAGTGTTTTTAAGTCCGTGATGTAGTGGGCCAGCCAAAGGTGTGTCTGGGCGTTGCTTTGGGATCATCCCTCTCTGGCCGGTTTCGGACTGTTTAGGTTCGTGCGTGGATGGGATTTGGTTGCCACAGCGACCGACGCTGGTCTTGACGTCACAAGCGCCTGCTATCAACTTTGTTATCCGAGCTGGCGCTACTTGTTTAAGGACAAAGCGCTCTGGTCTTTGTGCTTGTTCGTTTGTCGGGAGAACTGATTGACAGAGTTGGTGCGTCAATCTTGCTCGTGGCGCACATGTTGGGCTTCTGTGATAAGATGGCGTTGTGTATCTATTCTGTTTCTTTAAACTATGGTGTGCTATTTATTTTACATTAGGTGTGTTAACGTAGTGCAGTCCTACAGTGAATATGAGAAATTATACTATTCCCTGATTGATTATATTTCGTGTGTTCGAGTAATGCAAACAGCACAGACAGTGCCTACGAGAAACGGTACCATTTTTCCTTTTCCCCCTCATGAGCGCCGATAAGGTGATTCACTTTACTGTGTTCAAGGCCACTGAGTGAAGTCTGCCTAAACTATAGTTAAATGAATGTGTTATACTAATGCAAACAATTATATGGTGTGTGCGAGAACGGTACCTTTTCCCTTCAGTATTAACGAACGGAGGAAAAAAAAACGTAATGCACGAAAAACGTACAGAATTTGAACGTAACTTACGGCGCACACATTTAAAAATCTGTGCTCACTTGTACAAATTACGCCGAGACCGTACAACTTGACATGTATGAATTATAGTGGACCATCAAAGTTAGGTAGTAGCGCTCTGTAGCACGGAACGTCCAACTATCAGTGGTCACGGCAAATCTATGTGCTTTAGTGAAGTCATCTTGATGGCTTTGCGTGCCATGTCATAAATGTCGGGGAATACGTTGTTGGAGAAATATGTCCGCGAGGGAACAATGTAACACGGGTCAAGCGTTGCAAATAAATTAACGAAGCCCGCCGTGAGTTTTCACTGGTGTCATCTTCGGGGTTGTCCTGCTCTGAGAAAGTGATATCTGTGGGTGATGCCAGCTGAGGTGCCGGAGTCATGTTATAAGTGTTGCCATTAGGGGCTTCCGGTTAGGCCAGCGCCATGTAAAGACGTCTTTTGGGACGAGCTCCCACTAGAATCCTTCACTTTTGACTCAAAGGATCAATCTATGATCACCAACATAAACTAGCCCCTCAATCTTGCATAAAATAACTCTTTGAACAATTCTCACCGAATCGTGGGCATAATGGCACCGAAAAAGCCTAACACGAGGAGTGAACAAGACTCGAGAGCCGGCGGCCTTGACGCTAGCTTAGCCAGCCATTCCACTGTGTACCCAACGGAAAGCATTCCAGGGGATCGACAAATCTTGGAGGCAATAAACGAACTCAAGCGAGAGTTACTGGACAAACTGGAGAAGAAAGCAGCCGAAACTCAAGCAGAGGTGCGCAGCGCTATTGCCCTAATCAATCAGAGGCTGGATAAGTCCGAAACCCGCACATCAGTGCTGGAAACCGGTGTCAATGCGCAATCTGATGCGATCGCTGCGCTGGAGTCCAACGTCTCTCTCCTGAAGAAGGAGCTGGCTCTACTGAAAGACAAATGCGATGATTTAGAGGGGCGCTCCCGCCGCTGCAATGTGAGGATTGCCTGAATAAAAGAAGGAAGAGAAAACGGACAACGACCCTCTCAGTATGTGGCTAACATGCTAAAAGACGCGCTGGGTTTGGAGAAGCCGCCATGTTTGGACAGTGCGCATAGGACCCTTCGCTCGAAACCACAAGATGACACGCCACCTCGGGCCTTCGTTGTGAAATGTCATTACTTCACTGAAAAGGAGCAACTGATGAAGAAGGCTGCTGAAGCTGGAACAATTACTACTAACTACGGTGATCACATTCGTATCCTGCCAGACTTCACTCAAGCAACTGATGAAGAAGGCTGCTGAAGCTGGAACAATTACTACTAACTACGGTGATCACATTCGTATCCTGCCAGACTTCACTCAAGCTGTGAGTAAACGGCGCGCGGCATTCACGGAGGTGAGAAATATACTTCGCGGTTGTGGCGGCGTTCGCTACGGGCTGAGATACCCGGCTACACTCAGGATTACCACCACGGGTGGGCAAGAATACACCTTTAATGACGCTAAAGCGGCCAAAGATTTTGTTTTGAGAGAGCTATTGAAGCCCTGACTCTTTAACTGCAGGCGATGCGCCGAAGTGAGTAAACACGATAATCCTGTTACAAGTGTCATTTTGGGCTGCTTCAATCCTCTTAATAACTTGATTTAATTGACACTGTTGAGTTAAGTTTATAGATATTCTGCATAGATTCTGGCTGGGAGCTTACATGGTAAGCAATGAAAACTAGGAGGCAAATGCGTCTCTTTTTGAGACCAGTTTTGGTTTATTTTTTCAGTTGTTTTTTTGTCTTTTTTTGTGGAGTGCGTGAACAGTTTAGGTGCTTTGTTTGTTTTGTCCTTTCTTGTCTGGGTACGATCTATTTAATACTACGGGCTTTACACCCGCCAATACAATCCTTATCATGCTTTAAATATGCCAATTTCTAACAGAGGTGTTAAACCCAATGTATTGGTGAGCTGGAACGTACGGGGGCTTAATAACCCCATTAAGCGTAATAAAATATTTTCACATTTATCTAAATTGCAATGTCATATTGCCTACTTACAAGAAACTGAATTACTCAATAAAGACCACGCAAGACTGCTTAGATGTGGTTTCACACAATGTTTCCATTCAGATTTTAACAGCAAGTGTAGAGGGGTGGCTATTCTTATACACAGAGATGTGCAATTTAAGGAAATTAAAACAATAAGGGACAAAAATGGTCGCTTTGTCATTACTCAAGGCAAACTATTCAATAGACCGGTGGTCCTAGCAAATGTCTACGGCCCTAATTGGGATGATGTCACATTTTTCACATCTTTCTTTTCTGCGCTACCAGATCTTGACTGCTATGATCTGATACTGGCGGGCGACCTGAATTGCACTTTGAATCCTGCTCTTGACCGATCTAGCTCTAAACTTATAACACAGAGTAAATCTGCCATATGTATCAATGCATTTCTTGATGCATATGGAGTATTGGACCCTTGGAGATTCAGGCATCCCACATCTAAACAATTTTCTTTTTTCTCCCCGGTACACCAAAGCTACTCTAGAATTGATTATTTCTTGATCGACCAAAAGATACTACATATGGTCACTCAAATTGAATACGCCAGCATTGTAATATCAGATCATGCCCCTGTCATATTGCAGCTAAGCTTTCCAGAAAACATTCCAAATTACGTCTGGCGCCTAAACTGCAGATACTTATCGGATGAGAAGTTTGTTGAATTTATCAACACACAAATTGACGTTTTCATGGATTTAAATGAAACACCTGGGATTAGCTATTCTTTAATTTGGGAAACCTTAAAAGCCTACTTAAGGGGTCAAATAATATCCTATATCGCTACAGAAAGTAAACTACAAACTAAAAGAGCCTCACAGTTTATAGACCGCATTAAAGAAGTAGACCATTTACATGCAATAAGACCCTCTGATGATTTATATAAGGAAAGAATCTTACTTCAAACGGAATTTGACTTAGTCACCAACGATAAGGCTACTGACCAGTATTTAAGATCCCGGCTTACTTAATATGAACATGGCGAGCGTGCTGGCAAGTTGTTATCCCACCAGCTAAAACAATCATCTACTGCAGGCTTCATAGCAGCAATTAAAGACGAGCAAGGGCAAATATTAACAGACCAAAAAGACATAAATGCAGAATTTAAATCCTTCTATGAGAGGCTTTACTTCTCTACAGCGTGCGACCAAACTCATATTGAATCATTCTTTAAGGACATTACTCTACCCACGCTACAGGAGGCGGACAAAAAGTCACTCGAATCTGATGTCACACAGTTTGAAATAAGTGATGCTATCAGGAAAATGAAACCTGATACGGCCCCTGGACCAGATGGATTCCCGATAGGCTTCTTCAAAAAATTTAAAACTAAACTAGTTCCGCTTTTGTTCAAGGTCTTTAAAGAGGCTGTCGATAAAAAACTTCTACCGGCAACTATGACCCAAGCCACAATTTCACTCTTATTAAAAAAGGATAGAGACCCATTGCTTTGTGAGTCATACCGCCCAATTAGTCTCCTAAATTGTGACTATAAAATAATATCAAAAGTGCTAGCAAGTAGACTAGAAAATGTACTAGCAAAACTAATACACCCTGACCAGACGGGATTTATGACTGGAAGGCAAATTTCCAATAATCTGCGTCGTGTCCTTAATGTCATTTATCAGCGAAATGATGCCTTACCGGAAGTCGTGATCTCCCTTGACGCACAAAAAGCGTTCGACAGAGTTGAATACAACTTTCTATTCGCTGCACTTAAAAATTTTGGATTTGGCCCAGTATTTCAGTCATGGATTAATATTTTATATGCAACACCACAGGCATCAATACGAACTAATAAAACTACATCAGATTTTTTTCCACTTTCTCGTGGGACAAGACAGGGCTGCCCGTTAAGTCCCCTGCTTTTCAATATCGCCATAGAACCCTTGGCGATCAAGCTGAGAGAAACTGTCCAGTTGACTGGAATACAAAGAGGAGGACAAATAAACAAACTATCCCTATATGCAGACGATCTCCTCCTCTTTCTTTCTGACCCACACAACACTATCCCTGTGGCGTTGGCAGTTATCACTAAATACGGACTTGTGTCCGGCTATAAATTAAATCTGTCTAAAAGCATACTATTCCCAATTAATGAAAAGGCTCAACTGTTGAACTTCCAAGGCTTCCCATTTACAGTGGTTAAAGACCATTTCATCTACTTAGGCGTGGAGATCACTTACAATTATAATAGCCTATTTGAGAGAAATTTCACCAAAGCACTAAATAAGGCTAAACAAGAAATAAAAAGATGGTCAAAGTTGCCTCTGTCCCTTGTGAGAAGGATTAATTCAGTAAAAATGTATATACTGCCCAAATTTCTTTATTTGTTCAAGATGATCCCAGTTTTCATTTCTAAAGCCTATTTCAAAGAATTGGATAAAAACCTGTCAATGTTCATCTGGGACAGAACCACTCCACGAATTAGAAAAGAGTTTCTGGAAAGAAAAAGAGAACATGGGGGCCTTGTGCTACCAAATTTCCGCTACTACTATTGGGCCGCAAACATCCATATGTTACTATTCTGGCTTGATGCCCCGGAGCCTGATTCTCCATCTTGGGTTCTCATGGAAAAATATTCCAGCGAGCCAATCTCTCTTGGCTCCCTAATATGTAGTTCTTTGCCATTGAGCAAAAACCATTGGACAAATAATGAAGTTATACGTGGTTCTTTAAAAATTTGGTTTCAGTTTAGAAAACATTTTCAATTCAGGTCCGCCTTACCTGCAACTCCTATCAATTCCAATGTCCATTTCGCCCCATCACTTATCGATCCATCTTTCCAGCGATGGCAAAGGGGGGGTTTGTCACATGTAAAGGATCTCTTTAGAAATGGGAAATTTGCCTCTTTCAACCAGCTAAAAGAGGATTTTGGCCTGTCGCAATCAGACTTTTTCAAATATGTTCAAGCTCGCAGTTTTGTGAAGAAGAAATTCTCACTTATCTTGCCACCTAAAACTTGGCTTGACGATTGCTTGGAATTAGACCCCACCATCAGAGGCATAGTTTCAACTCTGTATGACAGGATTCAAAGTGCTGCATCTCCCTCTTTAACCCATTTGAAACAAAAATGGGAGGAAGAGCTGGGTGAGGAGCTCACTGATCACACTTGGCAAACTGCTATCATGTCAATCCATTCATCATCTGTTTGTGTAAGACATGGACTAATACAGTTTAAGATTCTCCACAGATTACACTGGCCACCAGGTAAAATTTCGAAACTGTATCCAGGTGCTAACCCAGCATGCCCAAGATGTGGTCTCACCCCGGCCAACTTGAGCCACATGTTTTGGGTGTGCCCAAGGCTGTATGTATTCTGGAGAGAAATTTTCACAACACTGTCATCTCTATGTAAGATGGACATCTCGCCAAACTGTATTGCCGCACTGTTTGGGAATGTCCCATCAAACATATTAGTTTCATCACACCAGGCCAGGGCAATAGCTTTTATTACTCTACTTGCGAGGCACATGATTTTACTTAATTGGAAAAAGACTGAGCCTCCATCTTTTAAGCGCCTGATGGAAGAAGTTATGTCCAATTTAAAACTGGAACACCTAAGACATGTTGTGAACGGCTCTCTCCAGACATACACAAAAACATGGCAACCATTTTTATCCTTTTTTGAGACCCGATTTAAAACATAGCTCCCTATCATTAAATTAACTAAGATGCTACAGCCTAAACCCCCCCCCCCCTTTACCCGTCTGCAATTTAGTCTGATTTCCATATATTGTCGTGTAAACAATGCTGAACATCTCGTAAAATATGCTGTAAGGTGCTGTCCAGCTCTACCTTTCTACATAGCCGATTTGCCCCCTTTGAGTCGCTGGGACTCTGAAATGTCAAGCTAAGTAGCCATCCTGTGTATCCCAGACTACCGGTATGTATTTGTGTTTCGTCTTTTTTTTTTCCTTTCTCCCTCCGTCATTGAATGTGTGCACCAAATGCTGTTTCCATGTCTACTTGTGGATGTCGCTCATATTGTTTGTATGTATTTGTAAATTGTTGTGTTATTATGAAAAAAACAATAAAAAAGATTTGAAATAAGTGTTGCCATTAGCATAGGGAACAAGCGCTGAGCAATGCTTGCAATGCTTTTTTTTTTTCAATATTTTCTCTCCCTCCTATTTTCTCTCCCACCGCAATGTAGTCCACGGGGAAACCGAAATGTTGCCACACCGCAGATTTGAAAGAAGCCAGTGCTTCCTCAAAATTAGGTCTCTCCACTCCTCCGCTCGCCATAGCTTTTTGTTTTCTTTCTTGTTTCACTTACACTTCGCTCGTAAGCGAGAGAGGACATTACTCGGCTTCTATTACACAGGTGCTTGACAGCGATCGGACATTTACTTGCGGCGGGGCGGGAATTTCTCCACAGCTGTGCTTCACTTCGTCAAACTCTTTCCTTTATCCCAGGCAATAGTTGGTGGTTTTATTTACCTGACATGTTTCGGCGGGCACTTCCGCCTTCGTCAGAGGGCTGTGCTTCACGTCGAACGCAGCGCTCGACCAATTCATTCCACAAGCGTTCGGAATAAATTAATTGCAAAGCCGAAAAGGCACGGTTCATAAAGGCGTATTGAACCGTACAGGGCGAACCGTACGGTTCGGCTTTGAACCGCAAACCGTTGCACTCCTACTGGTCGTTGGCACGGTTGTGGTCCATAAGATAAATCAGTCGTTTTCTTGTGTCTTGCAGGTTTCAGAAAATATCTTGGTGCTGAGCCAAAATCTCCTGGCGTTAAAGAGCTCCCCCAAATCAAAGAGGAGGAGGAGGCAGAGCCCTGTCAGCAGAAGGAGAGAGAAGAGCAACTTCCAATCAAAAAGGAGGAGGAGGAGGAGCTGCCTTATGGTGAAGAGGAGGAGCGTCTCACCAGGTTGACTGGTAAGCCCTTGAAGAGTGAAGATGGTCCGAGTGAGGCCAGCAGAGGGGCGGAGCCTCCAAGCAGGGGGAGTACCAGCAGCTCATCGGAAGGATTGCAAGCAGACATTGACATTGCTCCACCAGACAGAGATGGTGCCACGTCACACTCACCTTACAATGATGATGGTCATACGACATCTCACAATGACGACAAACTCTGCAAATGCTCCCAGTGTGGAAAAACCTTTGCTAATAAGTATACCTGTCGTACGCATATGAGGAGCCACACTGGTGAGAAGCCTTTTGTCTGCTCAGTTTGTGGTCAAAGATTTAGTCACAAGGGATCCTTAAAACGACACACAAGAACCCACACTGGCGAAAAACCTTTTACCTGCTCAATTTGTGGAAAAGGTTTTGTTCAGGCGGGAGACTTGACAAAACACACAAGAATCCACACTGGTGAGAAACCTTTTACCTGCTCAATTTGTGGAAAAGGTTTTGTTCAGACGGGAGACTTAACAAAACACACAAGAACCCACACTGGCGAAAAATCTTTTTCCTGCTTGGTTTGTGATCAAAGATTTGCTGATAAGCAACACTTAAAACAACACACAAGAACCCACACTGGCGAAAAACCTTTTTCCTGCTCCGTTTGTGGTCAAAGATTCCCTCTAAAGCAAAACTTAAAAAGTCACAAAAGAACCCACACTGGTGAAAAACCTTTTTCCTGCTTAGTTTGTGGTCAAAGATTTAGTCACGCGATCACCTTAAAATGACACACAAGAACCCACACTGGCGAAAAACCTTTTTCCTGCTCAATTTGTGGAAAGAGTTTTGTTCATACGGGAGACTTAACAAAACACACAAGAATCCACACTGGCGAAAAACCTTTTGCCTGCTCAATTTGTGACCAAAGATTCAGGGAGAGCAGCCACTTGATATACCACACAAGAACCCACACTGGTGAAAAACCTTTTTCCCGCTCAGTTTGTAGTCAAAGATTCACTCAAAAAATTGCTTGAAAATACATACAAGAACCCACACTGGCGAAAAAACTTTTTTTCCTGTTCTGTTTGTGATCAAAGATTTGCTCACAAGCAAAAATTAAAACAACACACTAGAATCCACACAGGAGAAAAACCTCTTTCCTGCTCAGTTTGTAGAAAGAGTTTTGTTCATACAGGAGACTTAAAGTGATCCTCGATTTTAAAGACATGTAGGCTCTAATAAATCACAATTGTTCTCTTGTATTAAAATATGTCGTTAGAAACACATAAAATGTTAAATCAATGGAAATATTTTATAATATTTAGTGCATATTTTGACCGATAGTTGGCGCCATGTTCTGCGGGCGCGGGGGTGATGACGTAGATGATATTTTTCCAATCGTGTAGCGTGTGTACAACAACTGTGTATTGCTGGCTTAACTCGCGAAGTAAAATGCCACGATGTGCTGCTTATGGATGCAATTTCGAGTCAAATGGAAACAAGGAGAGTGATGAGAGTCTCCACAAATTTCCTGTTGACAAGAAGAGGAGAAAGGTTTGGGGAAATGCCTGTAGACAAGCAAATCTTCCCAAACAACCAAGGCTTTGTTGTCGCCATTTTTCTCCTACTGCGTTTGAGGATTTTAGTAGATGACAACTAATGAAAGATCTCACCGGAGCGGCTAGATATAAGCGCAGACTAAAACCAAATGCTGTTCCAACTATTTTCCCACACAAGAAGCCTCAGCCTGCTCGGATATCGAGTGAAAGGCGCGCAATGAAGCGAGACGGACGAGACACTCTGGCCGCCCTCTTAAGCACCCAAGCCGCTCCTGTCGCTACAGCGGGAGGCGAACCTTTGGGCGTACCGCTAGTCACAGAGGAAGCTAATAATTCACCTCTACTGTCAGTTCATCAGGCAGTGTGTGTTCAGTATTCAGCTAATATGAGTGATGCTGCCACTCAAACTGATCAAAGCACGTCCAATGCAATTCATTCAATGCAACACAAATGTCCCAACCCCATTGATAAAGCAATAAATTCTCATCGCCGGAATGGCATACATGTGAAGTCAAAATCCATTTTAGGGGACTCCCTCTGAAAGCTCATCGCGAGAATGGCAAGAGTGCCAAACAGTAATCAGAGAAAAGGGTGACTACTTTGAAGATACTAGAATATCACACGTTTTTAGTTATTTCACCTTTTTTCTAAGTACACAATACACACGTGTGCATTTGTAGCAAGTTATAACAGAATTCACCGGCGGAAATTATGTTGGCACGTTGTGTGGTTGGGGGGGGGGTACTTTGTGAAGGGAACAGCTGGAAATAACTGTTACCTTCCGCGGGTCGCATGCCAGACAGACATTGCTATTTCTTGCAGCCTAAATGTCAATAAAACAACGCGGATTAGCTCCGTGGTTTGATACTCCGCATCCTTCCCTAGCTCGCCACACATTCATAGTTTTATTGCCTTCAGTGAGAGTTTATAATGTCAATGGTCAAGAAAATAAAAATGCACGAATGCCAATGTGTTTTGGCCTGTACTGTATGTAAAGCATACGACAGCTCTGGATGCTAACAATCTACACAATTATATTGGAATGAGTTTGATGACGCAATAACTCACCTTGAAGATCTGCTGACAAAAACCTGAGTTCTCGACAACATACGCTCTCTCGCTCCGTTGTCATCGAGATGCACTTGCCGCAAGTACACCAGAAGTTTAGCCCAACTCTTGCCTCATCAGGTATTTCTTGCTCTGCATATCGCCTTTGCTGCTCGTCTTGTGAACGACTGACAGTGCTGTCCTGCTCTTCACTTTTCCGCTCTGGTTCAAATTGGAAGGGACGAACTGACGAGATGTTGCTAATGAATGACACGCTGAAGTCTGGCAGCGGGATTTGTGACGTCACAGCACTGCGACGTCAACAACCATGGCGAACAATCAGTTAAAATAATTTTACAAATTTTATTAAAACGAAAACATTAAGAGGGATTTAATGTCAAATTATTATAACTCATACTAAGATGTATCTTTTAAGAATTACTTGTCTTAAATCTAGAGGATCACTTTAACAAAACACACAAGAATCCACACTGGAAAAAAACCTTTTTCCTGCTCAGTTTGTAGAAAATGTTTTGTTCAGTCGGGAGAACAACACACACAAAAACCCATACTGGTGAAAAACCTTTTTCCTGCTCAGTTTATGATCGAAGATTCGCGCAGAAGCAAAATTTAAAACGACACAAGAATTGATACTGGCGAAAAACCTTTTTTGTGTTGTTTGTGGTCAAAGATTCGCTCATATAGAAACCTTAAAAAGACACATAAGAACCCACACTGGTGAAAAACCTTTTTCCTGCTCAGTTTGTGGTCAAGTATTCACTCTGAAGGATGAGATTAAGAGACACGTGTGTGTTGGTGTGAGAAGCAGTAGCCAATGACTGCTTTGCCTGTTATCGATGCTGGCTTCATCAGATTTTGCATGCACTACAATTGTATTCTATAGCACTTCCTCAAATCCTGTTGAGGGTTGGCACTTTTGGTCCCTTACATGTTCTTTGTCCAATCCTTGTATGATGTGCTTCCACACTATCGCCAAAAATACTGGCTCACCCGATTTAACTCTCAGGTGCCATGATATACAGTCGGGCAAATAAGCATTTAGTCAACCACCAATTGTGCAAGTTCTCCTACTTGAAAAGATGAGAGAGGCCTGTAATTGTCAACATGGGTTACCTCAACCATGAGAGACAGAATGTGGACAAAAAAAAAACAGAAAATCACATGTTTTGATTTTTAAAGAATTTATTTCCAAATTAGGGTGGAAAATAAGTATTTGGTGTCATACAAACAAGCAAGATTTCTGGCTGTCAAAGAGGTCTAACTTCTTCTAACGAGGTCTAACGAGGCTCCACTCGTTACCTGTATTAATAGCACCTGTTTTAACTCATTATCGGTATAAAAGACACCTGTCCACCTCTCAGTCACACTCCAAACTCTACTATGGCCAAGACCAAAGAGCTGTCGAAGGACACCAGAGACAAATTGTAGACCTGCACCAGGCTGGGAAGAGTGAATCTGCAATAGGTAAAAAGCTTGGTGTAAACAAATCAATTCTGGGAGCAATTATTAGAAAATGGAAGACATACAAGACCATTGATAATCTCCCTCGATCTGGGGCTCCATGCAAGATCTCACCCCGGGGCGTCAAAATAATAACAAGAACGGTGAGCAAAAATCCCAGAACCACATGGGGGGACCGAGTGAATGACCTATAGAGAGCTGGGGCCACAGTAACAAAGGCTACTATCAGTAACACAATGCGCCGCCAGGGACTCAAATGCTGCACTGCCAGACCTGGCCCCCTGTTGAAGCCAGTACACGTCCAGGCCCGTCTGCGGTTCGCTAGAGCATTTGGATGATCCAGAGGAGGACTGGGAGAATGTGTTATGGACAGATGAAACCAAAATAGAACTTTTTGGTAGAAACACAGGTTCTCGTGGTTGGAGGAGAAAGAATACTGAATTGCGTCCGAAGAACACCATACCAACTGTGTACTGGGGGTACAAACATCATGCTTTGGGGCTGTTTTTCTGCAAAGGGACCAGGACGACTGATCTCTGTAAAGGAAAGAATGAATGGGGCCATGTATCGAGAGATTTTGAGTGAAAATCTCCTTCTATCAGCAAGGGCATTGAAGATGAGGCGTGGCTGGGTCTTTCAGCATGACAATGATCCCAAACACACAGCCAGGGCAACAAAGGAGTGGCTTCGTAAGAAGCATTTCAAGGTCCTGGAGTGGCTTAACCAGTCTCCAGATCTCAACCCCATAGAAAATCTGTGGAGGGATTTGAAAGTCCGTGTTGCCCAACGACAGCCCCAAAATATCACTGCTCTAGAGGAGATCTGCATGGAGGAATGGGCCAAAATACCAGCAACAGTGTGTGAAAAGCTTGTGAAGAGTTACAGAAAACGTTTGGCCTCCGTTATTGCCAACAAAGGGTACATAACCAAGTATTGAGATGAACTTTTGGTATTGACCAAATACTTATTTTCCACCATGATTTGCAAATACATTCTTTAAAAATCAAACAATGTGATTTTCTTTTTTTTCTTTCCACATTCTGTCTCTCATGGTTGAGGTTTACCAATGTTGAAAATTAGAGGCCTCTCTAATATTTTCCAACTTGGAGAACTTGCACAATTATTGGTTGACTAAATACTTATTTGCCCCACTGTATATATATTTTTTTAATGATTAAATTTATTAGGATAATGGAAGCTTCCACTTGGGGAAAATATATACATACAGTATATCCTGTATATACATAATATAATAAAAATATACAGTACTGTGCAAAAGTTTTAGGCAGGTGTCTATATGTATGTATATCTAGTACTTTCCCGGTTTTAAACCTATGGGAAACAGCAACACGTCTTTACACTATGTATTATTAGACAATCCAAATACTGGTTAAAGTGCGTGCTGCGTCATCAAATATGGCCAAATGTTCTCCTCATAACATGTTAGCAGGCTGCACATTGTTTGCTTTCAAAGGCTTACTATAAATAGCAGCGCAAATAAACTAAAATATTAGCCTAAACTCAGCGCTCCATTTACACCAAAAATGTGGGAAAATACATATTAAAATGATAACGGACCATTTGCTGAATAACACTATAAGTCTGATAACTTTCCTTTTGATAAATATCAGTGTGTCGAACTTTGATGTGTGTCTTCAGATTCATAGTACAGGTATTTTCTCCACCAAGTATGTAGCCACAGCCGCCACACTTGTCTCCCACGGGGACAGTGCATTTGCATGTTTCTTTCGGTTGGAATTATAGTTAAAATGCGACCATGAATCCTCGCGCCTGGAGCCGCCATTAATGTTGATGTTAGATTACTGCTCATCTGGACTGCCTCGGGGGAGGGTGGGGGCGTGCGCAAGTCACGTGAATGACGGCTGGCTTGGAAGCAGGCTGACCGACTACAGCACAAAAAAAAAAAAAACACGTGCACAACTGTCAAATGTCACGAATTGTGAACATATGACTGGTACGATGCACATTTTCATGTCGTTGTCATCTCGTCAGATGTAAATTGGCAATCTTTTCGTCACGTTAAAGTTATCAAAGACGCATTTTCAGCTCGTCATCATGACGTCATCTTCATGAAAAAAATGTCCATTAACAAAATGTTTTCGTTGTCCTCATCGTTGACGAGAACAACACTGTTTGATACCTGAAAATATACTTCCAAACCGCGGTCATGTTGGCTGTGGGCTAGGCGTTTTTGCAAGACTGCGTCAGCCAGCATGTTGCTTCTCGCTTTGTTTTAATGACATCTTCACAAGAGGACTAAGGTTCTTCACACGATTCAATGGTAAACTTTTGGTATTCAAAACATTTCGACCGAGATTGCATTTTTAGCTATTTTTGGGCGAGTTTTCGGCGCCGAATTTTCGGTCGCATCTCTATGTAAAATGTCTCCTGTGTATCAAAATGAAAATATGTGTATTTTTTCACTTTGATGAATATTTTTTGATACCTCGCAATGCACTGAATTTAATTATAGTTTTTGTCTACCTTTCAGACAGAATAACATCATGCGAATGGGTAGTAGTGGAACATATCCTCCTTGGGACCATGTATATTGTAAAAATGCAACTCTGTTTAAAATGGCTGGTAAATGGCTTTGGCTTCATTTTTTAGTTTTTTTTTGTTTTTTGTTTTTTTCTTTGCTGAAATGCAACTGATTGTGCTCAATGTGCCAGAAATATTGCATTAAATCGACTTTAATATCAGAAAGCTATTAGATGGTAGGGTGTCCTAACTTTTTCCTCAGATACAATATGTATATGTGCAAATATGTATTTGGTTTAATTAGTAAAACAATGTTAATTTTTGTTGTTTACCTGAAATTAAATCACGTTCTTTTCTAGAGATAAAGAAAAACAAGATCAGACATTGATATGTGAACATTTCTTAATAAAGTACTGAATATTTAATGGGGTGCCCTAATTTTTTCACATTATGTCTAATCATTAATCTCTCCATTTGATCTGATATATCATCATTTAATAACTTTATTTAAACTTGTTGAGATATCTCTACGATGGTTGAGAAGTTTAATAAACAATTACATAATTTCAAAGGATTCAATGGCATCCGCTGCAAGGTTAGAAGGCCGTCAACATGACGACTTGGGAGAGGGTGTGAAGCCATCTATATCGGACAAAATTAGCCATTCCACTGACACACTGTGAGGCGTGCATGTTCCGGTGATGTGCTACTCGGAATGCAAACGCAGTATTGTTCACGAGACATCACATCCTCCACCTTTCCAGCAAGGAGCATGGCCAGAGTGGATCCCCTTGGATATGCCATCCAAGAATGGACATTCAGCCACAAGGCGGGTCGGCTCATGACATGTCATCCAAGAGTTGGCGCCTTTTGCAAGTTGGCTCTGCGTCGCCACTCTCAACAGTCCTTTTGGTTCGCTTACTCACGTTGCAGTGAATATGATTTCATCCTGTCAACAAACTCTTCAGGTGTCCATACGCCGCACTCTACATCAAATTGAGGTGCATGGCTGTCACACCAGGAGGAAGCCTCTTCTGAAGCTGGTACACAAGAAAGCCCACAAACAGTTTGCTGAAGACATGTCAACAAAGCACATGAATTACTGGAACCATGTCCTATGGTCTAATGAGACAAAGATTAATTTGTATGGTTCCGATGGTCTCAAACGTGTGGTGGCGACCAGGTGAGGGGTACAAAGATGAGTGTGTCATGCCTACAGTCAAGCATGGTGGTGGGAATGTCATGGTCTGGGGTTGCATGAGTGCTGCAGGTGTTGGAGAGTTACATTCCATTGAGGGAAAAATGAACTCCAACATGTACTGTGAAATACTGCAGCAGAGCATGATCCCCTCCCTCCAGAAACTGGGTCGCAGGGCAGTGTCCCAGCATGACAATGACCCCAAACACACCTCCAAGATGACCACTGCTTTACTGAAGAGGCTGAGGGTAAAGGTAATGGACTGGCCAAACATGTCTCCAGACTTGAACCTAATAGAACATCTTTGGGGGATCCTCAAGCGGAAGGTGGAGGTGCGCAAAGTCAAATATCTGGCAGCTCCGCAACGTCGTCATGGAGGAGTAGAAGAGCATTCCAGTGGCAACCTGTGAAGCTCTGGTCAACTCCATGCCCAGGAGAGTAAAGGCAGTTCTGGATAATAGTGGGGCCATACAAAATATTGACAGTTGTATGTTAATATTGACAACTTTCACTAAGGGGTGTACTCACTTTTGATGCTAGGGGTTTAGATATTAATGGCTATATTTTGAGGGGAAAATAAATTAACTCTATCATATAAGCTGGACACGGACTACTTTTCATGTTCTCAAAGTGTCATTTTGCCATTGTTGTCCCGTGAAAAGATGTACTTAAATATCTGCAAAAATGGTACTCACTTTTGTGATACACTGTATATATCGTTTTAAGTGGACTGATTTGAACAGCGTCCAGCTTCAAAGCGCCAGTGTGGATCTACCTCGCCATACGCCTTAAACGAAACCAGCTTTAGACAAGAAGTTAAGGATGTGATTTAAACCTAAGGATATACCTAAAAGATTGTATGATTGTTCTTATCACTTCGTTGATCATTCTTGGACAAAATTATAACAAACTGTCAGCATGTGTTGACGGGAAGTGTAGATTGATACGCCGGCCACATGATCGATCAAAATGAGGTGGAATTACAAATAATGTTACATTTGCCAAATGCAGAAGGGCTGACACGGATTTTATTGTTACAAGGAAATACTACAAGATATGTACATCTAAACAAAAATTGTATGTCAGTCTTTTTAATTGGAGATATTATTCGCAATGAAACATGGACAACATGATTGCATTTCTTGTATTATTTAAAACTATTGGTGCATGTGCAAAACAGGTCAATAAATCACAATTTATAAAATTATTAGAAAAATAGCGGACGACAACGTGATATCAGACAGCAGAACAATAGCGTATCTTAAAGTTGCTGCAGTTAAAAAGCAAGTAGTTGGATCTCGGGATCGAGCTGACGGTTCGCCACGAGGCGAGCCCTCATCTCCCAGCCTCAGCCTCTCGGCACCCCCCCGGCTAGAACGCACGTAGTCTGGATACTGTTATATTTTGCCCTTTGGCTTAAAGATGTTTAATTCAAATAAAGAAAGACAGTGGAACGTGGATGGAGCTTGGTCTGTTTACTCGGCCATAATGGATCTCGCAAGTACGTCACACAGATCTCGCGATGTGACAAGTAATCCCTATGACATGGTGTGATGGCGCTCTCTAGCGTCTGGATGTTACATCTCCCTTCTTTTAGAAAAATAAATCACATAATTGTATGTCTATAACCATGTGAACATGCAGCTTCATTCAACACGTGAAATCCCATTTGGTGGTATTGCTAACAAGTTTAAACAACATAGTTATCATTGACCTATAGACCCCACTCACATGACGTCACAACCACGCCTTCGCGCCATATTGTCCGTCAGCTTGTCGTGTTTACGCATTACCGCTACGTAAATTCCTCCTCTTATGGCGTGTTTTTCTGCTCGTTAACATTAATAATCAAAATGGTGAAGGCGTGTGTGGCGGTTGGTTGCAGTAACAGAGAAGATAGGTGGAGAGACTTGAAGTTCTACCATATTCCGAGAGACCCGGAGAGGAAAGCGAGATGGACTGCTGCAATTCGACGAGAAAACTGGGCACTAAACGATCACCACTGATTATGTAGTAGTCATTTTATATCTGGTAAGATGCATTTAATATATATTTAGAGGGTTTTGGGCTGACAACCACAATTAAGATCATTGCGAGGCTAATCGCCGACAACATACAGTTTCAAATTAAAGATGCTTATTTCTTCCGCCATCATTATTTTTTGAATAATATTTAGCTGGTAACAAGTGAAAGAAGCTGGCCTCGTCTACGGATCATCAGTTAAACAGGGGTGTCCAAACTTTTTGCAAAGGGGGCCAGATTTGGTGTGGTAAAAATGTGGAGGGCTACCTTGGCTGATTTACGTAGAACAATATATTTAAACAAATTTTAGCAAGCCTTTCTGTGTGTCACATTTGCTTTATTATTATTTTTTTTTAATTCATAGTTTCAACAATCTCGCCTTTGTGGCGTTCTCTTTCGACACTCGGGCTCTTGCGAAATACTGCTGCTGTGAAATTGAACTAGCTTCAAGTTGCTATAATTTGTCGCTGCGTATCTTCGCTGTAATGTTGTCGTGCATGTCAGCGTGTCTTGTTTGGTAATATTGCGTCACATCGAATTCTTTGAAAACAGCGACTGTCTCTTTGCAAATGAGGCAGACACAGTTGTTGCGTATTTTAATGAAGAAATAGTCCAATATCCACCTATCCTTGAAGCGTCGGCCATCGCAGTCAACTTTTATTTTTTTATTGATTGTCGCCATTTTAGAAAATTGGAACTAAAGGGTCACACGGGGTAATGTTGCTTAGAGTGCTGCTCTTAAAGTTTTTCAAACTTTCATGAGAATAGGCTGATTTTGTGTGGACAAGATAGTTGTAGATATCAGGGTAGCAGATGTCAGGCAGAGACTGCGAAGACAGCAGGTCGAAAAATACCGATTTAGGCATCAAATATGGATCTGGCGAAAGGATAGACTGAAGCTTTTCCACATAACGCCTTTTATGCAACGCATCCAATGAGTTTACAGCGTCTGAAAGCACCGGGGCTTCTATGAATTGCACTATAAATTGCACGACAAACTGAAACCATTGAAGATAAACAATGACGGACAATATGGCGGCCGGATACAGCGACACGTCATTGTGTGACGTTGGTGAGGGGGGTCCATAGTACTAAATAAGCATAACCAAAGTGCTAGCAGAACAATCACCAATATAGTGAAAATAATATTGCAATAACAAGAGTAAAATAAAATTTGTGCAAGTGACTCAAATGTTTTTTTGTTTTTTTTTGTGTTATTTGTGTTATGTTATAAGTGCTATTAACTTTAGCTTATTACCTGAACAGTAGAACACACTTTGCTATTATTTTATAGGTCTAACACTTGTCTTGGCTTGATGGCTCTACCCGATCTGGTAGTGTACTCAGATTGAGTCGAGGGCGGGCTGGTTTCGACGGGTGTCGGCATTGCTGGGTCTTGGCTCGCTTGTGGCAAGGATTCGGTTTCCTCAGCTTTGCTCGGATTGTCTTTGGTCTCACGCAAATGCCGTTGGTTACGTCGAAGCCTCTGTCCTTCCTCGGTCTCGATGTGATAGCTCCGGTCGGTGTGAGCTGGTTCTATCACTCTTGCGGGTTGCCATGAACCATCGTGGTGGTGAAAGCGGATGTGCTCTCCTGCGGTGAGTGGTGGTAATTCTCTGCTCGATCGGTTGTAGTAGAACTGCTGACGCCGTTGGCACGATGATCTGCGCTCTTTTACTCCGCGCTGCTGTGTGTTTCGGCTGTAGCTGTTTGGCTGTTGCAGGGAGGATAGAGCGTAGTCTGCGACTCATCAACAGTTGTGCTGGGCACTTAAGATTGTCAACAGGTGTGTTTCTGTACTCTAAAAGTCCAATAAAGTAGTCTTTACCATCGGCTTTTGCTTTGCTCAGGATGCGTTTGGCTGTTTGTACAGTTTTCCCTGCAAGGCCGTTGCTCTGGGGGTATTTGGGACTGCTGGTGGTGTGAGTGAAGTCCCAAACCTCGGCAAAGCGTTTGAACTCATCTGCGCTGTAGTATGGGCCGTTGTCGCTGATGACGCGCTCAGGGATGCCATGCCGAGCAAATGCTGGTGACAGCCTGTGCAGTGCAGCTGTTCAGTTGTTCCATTTCGAAAAATCGACTGTAATAGTCCACTATTATGACATAGTCTTTTCCGTTCCATGTAAATAGGTCCGTTCCAACTACCTGCCATGGGCGTTCGAGAATAGCGTGTGACAGTAGTGGTTCTTTGGCGTTGGCATTTTGTCGTTCTTGGCAGATACTGCATTGTCCGATTATGGTTTCGATTTGTTGACCCATGAGTGGCCAAAACAGTAGGTCATGTGCCCTGTTTTTGGACTTCTCAACGTTCATGAATGCGGTTTAGCATTTCTTTTCTGAGACTCTGGGGGACAATGATTTTCTCACCTTTGAACATTATGCCGTCACCTTCACAGATTTCGTCTCGATGGTTCCAAAATTCCTGGATCAGCTGTGGGCATTGCTTGCGTTGGTTAGGCCATCCTGTTTTAGTGACCTGTTTGAGCGCTGTGAGTTGTATGTCAAGTGCAGTGGCCATTTTGATTTCTTCGATTTTATTGTCGCTTACTGGAATACTTTTCATGAGCATGTGAACTTGTGCATCCAGGCCTTCTTGTATGTTGTCGTCATTGTGCTCGATCGACTTCCTGGACAACGTGTCCGCCACGGGTATTTCCTTACCGGGCTTGTGAGTGAGGTGGATGTTGTACTTTTGCAGTTGCAGTATCATCCTTTGAAGCCGAGGTGGAGCAGCTGAGAGGGTTTTTTTCAGTATTGCCTCCAGTGGTTTGTGGTCAGATTCTACAAGAACCTTTCTGCCATACACGTATTTGTGGAAACGCTTACATCCGAACAACATGGCGTATAGTTCCTTTTCGATTTGGGCGTAGTTTTGCTCTGTGCTGTTTAGCGATTTGGATGCATAAGCGACTGGCTTTTCGTCTTGGAGTAGCACAGCACCTAAGCCGCACTTTGAAGCGTCCACTTGGAGTGTGAGCTCTTTCTTGGGGTTGAAGTATGACAGGACGGGATGTTTTGTGATCAGTTCTTTGATTTGGTTGAATGCCCTGTCGTGGACCGTGTCCCACGTGAACTCGCTGTCCTGCTTCAAAAGTTGTCTTAGTGGTGCGTTTACTTCAGAGATCCGAGGTGTGAACCTGGCCAGATAGTTGATCATTCCAAGGATGGTCTCGAGCTCGGGTTTGGATTGAGGTGGTGCCATTCCTCGGATTGCCTCGATCCGGGCTGATCCCCTTGTCTGGGAGGGTGTGCCCGAAGTAGCTGACTTGCTGGACACCGATTTTGCACTTGTCCGGATTTAGTTTAAGTCATCTTTCTCGAGTGCGCTTTAACATTGCCCGTAGGTTTTCATCGTGTTCCGTTTTATTTTTTTCGAACACCAGAATGTCGTCTACAATGGCGGTGACACCAGTAAGTCCTTCATAGGTTTCGTCAACGCGCCTTTGAAATTCGTCCTGCGCTGAAACGATCCCAAACGGCAGCCTTAGAAACCTGTACCTGCCGAAGGGTGTGTTGAATGTAGTCAGCAATGACGACTCCTCGCTCAGTTTTATCGCCCAGTAGCCTGACCTAGCGTCGAGTACACTGAAGTACTGCGCTCCAGCTAGCTTGGTCGTAACGTTCTCAAGTGTTGGCAGAGGATAGTGGGGCCTTTGAATCGCTTTGTTTAGGTCTCTGGGGTCTAAACATAGCTTGTTCTTCTGTTGTTTTTCTACAATTACCAGTGCGTTGACCCAGTCAGTAGGTTCAGTTACCTTTGTGATGACCTTCTCGTTCTCCATTTTGTCGAGTTCCTCTTTCAGTCGTTCCCGTAACGCGATGGGGACTCTGCGTGGAGGGTAGACCACCGGTGATGCATTTGGGTCGAGCCGAAATGTGCATTCCCCTTGGAACTCTCCAATGCCCAGAAATACATCTGTGTATTCTTTTAATATTTCTTTTGAGTCACAGAGTGTTTTTTCAGTTTTTGTTTCACTCACTCCCATTACTAGTCCGATGAGGTTTAGTTCCAGGCTAGCGCTCAGTCTTACAATGGGTGGTGCTTTAGCATCAACGATGTGGAAGTCAAGTTTGCGTTTGTGATCGTTATGTTCACACATGAGACTGCAGACGCCACATACCTTCAGTGCTTTACCCCCATATGCTGTGACGGACTGGATCGGTGGAGTGAGAGTTGTCGTTTTAAACAGTTTGTTTTACAGGCTGCTTGGAATAGCGTTGATTTCTTCACCTGTGTCGATTTTGAACCGCACTGTTTCTTTATTTGGACCCACTTGTATGTCTCCATAAGCCTGAACATTGTTTTTCTCTTTGTTCAAGGTTGTAATACTGTCAATAAATAGCTCGCACGGATCTTCATCGCCTTGCTCTAAGGCGTGACAAGGGTCTTCTGAATGGCTTTGTTGTTGTAATGCTTTTAGTTCGACAAGCTTTAGCAAAATGATTGTATTTCTTGCAATTCATGCATTGTTTCCCTTTGGCTGGACATGCCTCTTGTGGACTGTGCATGCCTCCACTTCTGTAGCATTCTTTGTTTGTCGTTTTTGGACTTGTGGATTTCACATACTTTGTTTTCCTTTGTTTTACTGTGTGAACATCAGCTTTGTCCTTGGTCCCTGTCATTTCCTTCAGTTGTGATTGTGCTAACTCATGTGCGCGCGCAATGTCAATGGCCTTTTCCAATGTGAGATTAGCACCTTCGTTTAGCAACTTTTCTCTGACACGTGGTGAGTTTATTGCGAAGACGATGCGATCGCGGACCATTTCGTCACCATTTGGGTATCCGCAGTCTTTGACCAGCAGCTTAAGCTCAGTCACAAAATGATCAAATGGTTCGCCCGGGGCTTGTACTTTCTCATGCAAACGATATCTGGCGTATATGGGGTTGGACTGGCGTGATGTAGGCCGCATACTTATCGTAGTGTGTCTGGAGCAGCTTCGCCTCATCTGCCGTGAGTGTCCACGTGCTGTACACATCTCGACCCTTTTTCCCGATCCACAAAAACAGGTAGCTACATTTGTCCGCCTCCTCTTTTTCACGGAGCGGGCCAGAAAATATAAGGTTGAAGCGCCGCCATGCCTCCGGTAAATTGGCTGAATCCCAATCCATCCGTGGCACTGGGATGCCGTACGCGTCCATCTTGAGCTCTTCAGGTGAGTATGCGAACCTCTACTCTGACACCATGTTATATTTTGCCCTTTGGCTTAAAGATGTTTAATTCAAATAAAGAAAGACAGTGGAACGTGGATGGAGCTTGGTCTGTTTACTCGGCCATGATGGATCACGCAAGTACGTCACACAGATCTCGCGATATGACAAGTAATCCCTATGACATGGTGTGATGGCGCTCTCTAGCGTCTGGATGTTACAGATACATGTCCATCAACATACAGCAAGTTGTTGTTGTGAGGCACATCAACTTGTCTTCCCTTGCCTAACAGTGTTTTCCACCTGTAAACAACTGAACAAAAAACTTGTAACACTTGCATTTATGTGCCATCTACACATACTGAATAGCAACAGGCTAGCAGCTATAACAGTACAGTAGTTATAGGAAATAAAGATAATGATAATTACAATCATCGTTGTAATAAGAACGTCAAAAGCAACAAGTCGTTTCATGCGTAAGATTTTTTCTTTCGTATTTTTTGAGCACTGGACACATGAAAATGCAGGGATAGGAAGAACATACCTTCCATAACACAGCGGCAAACATGGCTACAAAAACACCCGGTCTTTGTGGTGGCGTGAGCTTGGTTCCACACTTGCCTTCATGAACATATTGTCCTTCCCTGTCGAGATGATGGCATATGGATGCGTCATTTCCAAATTGTCCTTTTTAGGGGATTTTGATGAGTAATGTTACCCCAGCTCCACTGTTGTTTTGGATGGAGAAATTGTAAAACGGAAGTTGCGAGTATAAATGTGGAAGTAAAGCGGAAGTACCTTGGAAGCTTGTCTATAACCACATTTGTCTATTTCTAAATTTATAGTGTCTGAATAATGTGTGAATCCACACAAAATCATATATGCCTATATCACTCTTTTCAATATTTTGGTTGTACAACATCTATATCTAAAATAAAAATAATAAAGCCCATTTCCATTTGTAAAAAAAAAAAAAAAAGATGTACTGTTTTTACCAATAATTGACCTCTTGTTTGACTAAAAAATTGTACTTATGAGTTGAACTGATTACACAAGTCACCAAAGATTAACAATAAAAACTATCATTACACAGTTGAGACAACATTCATTAAGTCATTAAACTTATTTTTTCATAATTAAAAAAACAATATTATTATTATTACATATTGATAATTTGACCCACCTGTCCCCCCGATGATTTAGCCATGTTAAACATAGCATGTCAAAATCACCACATACCGGTAATATGTTTTTACATTATTAGTTCTTTATTTCTTTCAGCAGAAAAAAAGTAAGTTTATATCTTTTTCCATTCTTTAGAAATCAGCATTAGAAAATAGCTTAGTTTGAGCAATTTTCCAATTTCTGATGAAAAAACGGGACAAAATGAGCTTTTTGTAAACGTATACATTTCAAACATAACTTTGACTTTAACACAGCTATTTTTTGCATTAGTTACAACCCAAACATCTGAATAATGTTTTCCTTTTACAAAATATCATAAATAGCAAAGTAACAATTTATTTACAGATGACTAAATGTGAGATGACGCTGTTGATGTTGTCGCCGCATCAGCCAGGTAAACTTTTCCCTCATCGTTAGCTGTCTCTGCGGGGTCTGCTCGGCGAGCTCGCTGCAGTGGTGGTCCCAGTCGTTTTGCTCAGTCATCCAACGCCTGGCATCCTGGGCGTCCTCTCAGTTGTTTTGCTCGGTCGTCCGCCGTCTGGCATCATTACGCCAGCGCTGCGACCGTGCTGCCCGGCCTTTCATTGCTGTTGAATCAGGTTGCGGGTCTTACCAAATGCGCTACTGCCCTCCAGTGGCCAGTTTTAATGCTCTAAAATGGGTTTCGGGCTTTGTTCTTTGTTTCTTAGATAGATCGGAAGCTATAGATGCTTCTTGTAAAGAAAAAACAAAAACACAAAAGACGTATAATGAAGCTTCCCCGATGAAATTTGAGGAGTCGATACATTGTCCAGGACCGCTTCAAAAAGTCTGCAGCACCCATATTCCAAACCCAACAGGAAATCGGGTATTTTGGAGTGAATGTTGAAAAACATGCCATTTTAGTGGAAAACCAGCATGTACGTTTCAGACCCTTGCGCCGATCCAGTACGTTGGATCTTCCTCAAAATTGGTGTAAGTCTTCATGAGACATACGAGATATTAAGTTGTGAAAATGGTGAGTTTTCATCCACAGGCCTGACCTGGGTTGTGTACCAAAGTCGGGTGTTTTTTTGGCAACGCGCCAAATTCAGTAAATTAACTAATTAATAACTATTATATATATATATTATATATATATATATATATATATATATAATATATATATATATACAGGGGTGCACATAATTTTTTTGCCCAGGTTCTCAGAGGAGTACCTGGAGATGTGACTTGGTCCTCATTGAGCTTGAGAGCCAACCCGCCTGATGCGATAAATTTATGACAAGCTTTAGTTAGAGCCAATTAACTTTAATTAATTATATTAACAATTAATGCTTGATTAACATCAACTGGCACAACAAAATTGCCATTACTTTGAAATGTAAAGAAATAAAAAGCACCAATTCAAAATAAAGGGCATTATGCGGCTCCCACATTAACTCCAAGCCTTTTTAAAAGTGGGATGTCCTCCTCATAAGACCTTATTGAACGTGCATGTTTAGCTTTGTAAAATGCGAGCAAAAACACGTTTGTCAGTGCATGTCGCTGTTCATTACCTTTATTCCGCCACTTGTCCATAGGGCGAGCGGGGTCCTGTTTGACATCGATAGTTTGCTTAATTGCCACATGCTCTCTGTTTTTTTAGTGCTTTTCAAAGTTTGGATGGCTGAAATTCTTTGACCCTACATAAAATGCGCTGCTCTTATCGGCGACATTGGGATTCTCACAGCACATTTTGTACCGCATTTCCGTGCGAGCATCATTTGCTTCTAGCCATGGTACCTCCTACTTTTCAGCAAAACTCCTTTTTTTCGGTAGCTCTGGTGACGTCTGTCGTCTGTCTGTGTTTTGACGGGGGTGGGGGAACACGGAAGTAATTACTCAGTGTGGCCTGCCTTTTTGACATTTTGAGAAGTTTTTTTCTCGTGTCCGCCGCAAATACGGTGGTCAGCCATCGGTACGCAAAAGCGTATGGAAGTCGTTGAGGGCCAGCGCGTTTGTGTACGTCCGGTACGCATGCGCGCATGCGGACCACTTATGTGCACCCCTGTATATATATATAATATATATATATATATATAATAATTAATAACTAATTAACTAATAACTTGATACAAGGTGCAATCTTTTTCATATTTGGAATGCGTGTAAGGTGTCTTAACCTGAACACGACTGCATTGAAATATTACCCATTCAGCCTGGCGCCCCCTACTGGGAAAAGGAAACTGCCTTTTTTACGAGAATGGCTCCTCCTCCTTGGGAAAAAAATCAATTGCACTCAAACCTGCATCAGGAAAGCCTTAAGACATGTGTTCAGGTATCTGATGAAAAATATTGAGTTTTCGTTGACGCGGCGGGCTCCAAACAGGAAAGTAAAAAGACCCTCGGCATTGTGTCTTAAGACGGCGAATAACTTCCTTATACAAGGTGCAATCTTTCTCATATCTGGCATGCGTGTGAGGTAATTGAGCCTGAACACAACTGCATTGAAATATTTTTCATTTGGCCTGGCGCCCCCTAGAGGGAACAGGAAACACCCTTTTTTAAGAGAAAAGCTCCTCCTCCTGTTGAAAAACATCATTTGACCTCAAACCTGTATCAGGGGAGCCTTAAGACATGTCTTTAGGTATCTGATGAAAAATACCCAAAAAGTACCCAAACAGGGAAGTGAAAAGACCCTCTGCATTTTGTCTCAAAATGGCCAATTTGAAGGTCTGAACATGCTCGAAAACTCATCAAAATTGCACATACATAAATTTCATGAATTTAGCAACATTGCGAAAAGATGTAATAAAATGGCTCAGTGGCGCCCCCTTGAATTTTTAAAAAGGGCCTCTCCTATTAGTTTTTTTCAACATAGAGTGATGAAATTTGGGGAGTGGATACGTTGTGCAAAACTACTCCAAAAAGTCTCTTGAACCCATATTCCAAACCCAACAGGAAATCGGGTATTTTAGATTAAATGTTGCAAAACATGCCATTTTAGTCAAAAACCAGCATGCACATTTGAGACCATTACGCCGAGGCAGTAAGTTGAATGCTCCTCAAAATTGATCAGACTGTTCATGACACATATGAAATGTTAGGTTGTCTAAATGGTGACTTTTCATTCACGGGCCTGACCTGGGCAGGTGAGCAAATTCGGCGTTTTTTGACAACACGCCAATTCAGTAAATGACTAATAACTTCCTGATTCAAGGTGCAATCTTTTTCATATCTGGCATGCATGTGAGGTATTTCAGCCTGAACATGACCTTATTGAAATATTACCCATTACGCCTGGCGCCCCCTAGTGGGAACAGGAAACACCCCCTTTTTTTTTTTCTTTCTTTCTTTTTTACGAGAAAGGCTCCTGCTTCTCGGGGAAACAAATCAATTGACCTCAAACCTGAATCAGGGAAGCCTGAAGCCTTAAGACATGTGTTCAGGTATCTGATGAAAAATATTGAGGTTTCGTTGAAGCGGAGGGGTCCAAACAGGAAAGTGAAAATGACCGTCAACAATTTGTCACGCAAAAAACAGTCATAACTCGGCAGCTATACAACATATCTGCGCCAAACTTCCCGTGCTTGTTGAGAGTCATACCCTGAAGGGTCTTGTAGGGGTCATTTGCATCAACTCTACAGTGCCAACTAGTGGCGACAGAAAGGAGTTTTTAAAAAGGCCTTTCCTATTGGGATTTTTCAACGTAGAGCAATGAAATTTAGGGAGTCCATACCTTATGCAAAACTGTTCCAAAAAGTCTCTTGCACCCATTTTCCAAATCCAACAGAAAATCGTGTATTTTTGATCGAATATGAAACTTTTATCCATTTGTAGTATAGTTTACATTTGGAAGCCTGAACATGCACGAAAACTCACCAAATTTTGCACATACATGTGGCTTTGCATGGATTTCGATAATCTTGCGAGGTTAAAAAAAATGTAACAAAATGGCTCAGTGGCGCCCCCTCTAATTTTTCAAAAAAGCGTTTCCTATTAGTTTTTTTTAATGTAGAGCAATGAAATTTGGGGAGTCGATACCTTGTGCTAAACTGCTCCAAAAAGTCTCTTGAACCCATATTCCAAACCCAACAGGAAATCGGGTATTTTGGATCGAATGTGAAATTTTTATCAATTAACAGGGTGCACATTTGAGACCTTGTTACAGGAGTTAGTTGGATCATCTTCAAAATCGGTGAGACTATTCAGGAGACATAAGAGATCTAAAATTTTCAAAATGGTGCATTTTTATTCATGGGTCTGACCTGGGCGTGGTGCCAAATTTCGGCCATTTTTTGGGCAAAATGACAAATTCAGTAAATGACTAATAGCTCCTTGACACAACGTTCAATCTTTTTCATATCTGGCATGTATGTGCGGGATTCCACCCTTAACAAGAGTGCATTGAAATATTACCCATTTGGCCTAGCGCCCGCTAGTGGGAACAAGAAATGCCTTTTTTTAAGAAACAGGCTCCTCCTCCAAGGAAAATAAATCTATTCACCTGAAACCTGCATCAGGGGAGCCATAAGACATGTGTTCAGGTGCCTGATGAAAAATACTGAGGTTTGGTTGAAGCAGAAGGGTCCAACAGGAGAAGTGAACATGACTGAAGCCATTTCGTCTTACCACAAGTTTTGAACAGTCATAAAACTTGGAAGATCTACAACATATCTGCGCCAAACATCTTGTGCTTGTTGAGTCATACTCTGAAGGGTCCTGTAGGGGTCATTTGCATCAACCCTACAGCGCCAACTAGTGGCAATAGAAAGTCACTCGTTTTTCCAATACATGTCCAGTTCTTTTCAGGTTGGTCATTGTAGTTTCAACACCTTTTGAAATACTTATTTTACGGCCCATGTCCACATGTTTCTGTCTGTTGCCGTTACGACCCTTTGTTCGCTCCTTTTTTGTAGTACTCTTTCCAATAGGGGTTTTTATCTCTTAGGTGTGTGAATGTAAAGAGGTGACTTTCGAGCATGTTAGGTTCTAATGAGATGATTAGAGAGGACGATCTGCCACCACCCTGACCTGCACACTGTCCGAGTTGCGCTAGATTGCGAGGGCCCGTTCAGTCCTGCTTGCAGGCCTAGTTAGGGCCCGAGCACTTCGTGTGCGAAGGCCCTATTGTTCTTCGAAGGATTATTAGGGCTCGAGCACTTCGCGTGCGAAAGCCCTATTGTTCTTCGAAGGATTATTATTAAGAACCGAGCACTTCGCGTGCGAAGGCCCTATTGTTTTGCAAAGGATTATTAGGGCCCGAGAACTAGGCGTGCGAAGGCCCTATTGTTTTGCAAAGGATTATTATTATTTTTATTTTTTTTTCCAGGACAAATGAAAATGGCCAATTTGGAGGCCTGAACATGCACGAAAAGTCACCAAAATTTGCACATACGTGCGGCTTTGCGTAAATTTCGATAATCTTGCGTAGTTTTGAAAAAATGTCAAAAAATGGCTCAGTGGCGCCCCCTTGACCCTTTAAATTTTCAAAAAGGCCTCTCCTCTCAGGTTTTCAACGTAGAGCAATGAAATTTGGGGAGTAGATACCTTATGCCTAACTGTTCAAAAAAGCCTCTTGCACCCATATTCCAAACCAAACAGGAAATCGGGTATTTTGGATCGAATGTGAAATTTTTATCGGTTCACAGTTGGAGTTTACGTTTGGAGGCTTGAACATGCACGAAAACTCACCAAAATGTGCACATATGTTCAACTTTGCGTAAATTTTGATAATCTTTGAAAAAAATTAACAAAAAGGCTCAGTGGCGCCCCCTTGAAATTTTCAAAAAGGCCTGTCCTATTAGGTTTTTTCAACGTAGAATGATGAAATTTGGTGAGTCGATACATTGTGTAAAACTGCTCCAAAAAGTCTCTTGCACCTATATTCCAAATCCAACAGGAAGTCGGAAATTTTGGATCAAATGCGAAATTTTATCGATTTACATTTGAGACCTTGTCGCTGAAGAAAATAGTTGGATCGTCTTCAAAATTGGTCAGACTATTGAGGAGACATATGAGATCTTAAGTTTTCAAAATGGTGAGTTTTCATCCAAGGGTCTGGCCTGGGCGTAGTCCCAAAGTTGGCCATTTTTAGGCAAAATACCAAATTCAAAAAATGATTAAAAACTCCGTGATACAACGTTCAATCTTTTTCATTTCTAGCATGTATATGAGATATCCCAGCCTGAACACGACTGCATTGAAATATTACTCATTAGGCCTGGCGCCCCCTAGTGGGAACAGGAAATGGCATTCTTTACGAGACAGGCTCCTCCTCCAAGGGAAAAAAATCTATTGACCTCAAACCTGTTTCAGGGGAGCCTCAAGACATGTGTTCAGGTGCCTGATGAAAAATATTGAGGTTTCGTTGAAGCGGAGAGGTCCAAACTGGAAGTGAAAATGACCGTCAACAATTTGTCTCGCCAAAAACTTTGAACAATCATAACTCGGCAGATATGCAACATATCTGCGCCAAACTTTCCGTGTTTGTTGAGAGTCATACCCTGAAGGTTCTTGTAGGGGTCATTTGCATCAACTCTACAGTGCCAACTAGTGGCGACAGAAAGAAGTTTTAAAAAAGGCCTTTCCTATTAGGTTTTTTCAACATAGAGCAAGGAAATTTGGGGAGTAGATACCTTATGCAAAACTGCTCCAAAAAGTCTCTTGCACCCATATTCCAAATCCAACAGGAAATCGGGTATTTTGGATCGAATGTGAAATTTTCATGGGTTCACAGTAAGAGTTTACATTTGGAGGCTTGAATATGCATAAAAACTCACCAAAATTTGCACATACATGCGGCTTTGGATAACGTTCGATAATCTTGCAATGTTACAAAAAAATGTAACAAAATGGCTCACTGGCGCCCCCTTGAAATTTTCAAAAAGGCCTCTCCATTTAGGTTTTTTCAACGTAGAGGGATGAAATTCGGAGAGTCGATACCTTGTACAAAACTGCTCCAAAAAGTCTCTTGCATGCGTATTCCAAACCCAACAGGAAATCGGGTATTTTGGATTGAATGCGAATTTTTTATCGATTTACAGTGTGCACATTTTACACCTTGGCACCTAGGGAATTAGTTTGATCATTCTCAAAATTGGCGAGACTGTTCAGGAGGCATATGAAATCTTAAGTTATCAAAATGGTGTGTTTTCATTCACGGGCCTGACATGGGTGGGGTGCCAAAGTCGGCCATTTTTTCGTCAAAACACCGAATTCGGAAAATGACTGATAACTCCCTCATACAACGTTCAATCTATTTTAAATCTGGCATGTGTGTGAGGTATACCAGCCTGAGCAGGACTGGATTGAAAATTTACCATTTGTGCCTGGCGCCTCCTAGTGGGAACAGGAAATGCCCTTTTTTACGGGACACACTCCTCCTCTAAAAGGAAAAAATCAATCTACCTCAAACCTGCATAAGGGAAGCCTTAAGACCTGTCTTCAGGTGCCTGATGAAAAATATTGAAGTTTCGTTGAAGCGGAAGGGTCCAAACAGGAAAGTGAAAATGACTGTTAACAATTTTTCTCTCCAAAAACTTTGAACAGTCATAACTTGGCAGATATACAACATATCTGCGCCAAACTTCCCGTGCTTGTTGAGAGTCATACCCTGAAGGGCCTTGTAGGGGTCATTTGCATCAACCCTACAGCGCCAACTAGTGGCAATAGAAAGTCACTCGTTTTTCCAATACATGTCCAGCTCTTTTCAGGTTGGTCATTGTAGTTTCAAGACCTATTAAAATACTTATTTACGGCCAATGTCCACGTGTCTCTGTCTGTTGCCGTGACGACCCTTTGTTCGCCATTTAAAGGAAATATTTTTTTTCAGAGACTCAGGCAGCTTATAGAGCCACAATATTTGGCACACTTGGTCGAATTGGCCCAGTTAGAAGATTAATTTTGGTTTTGAATAAGGGCTTGGCTGCACAGCTCAGTAGTGGCTCCTTTTTTGTAGTACTCTCTCCAATAGGAGTTTTTATCTCTTGGGTGTGGGAATGTAAATAGGCGACTTTCGAGCATGTTAGGTTCTAATGAGATGATTAGAGAGGAGGATCTGCCACCACCCTGACCTGCACACAGTCCGAGTTGCGTGACGTCCGAGTTGCGCTAGATTGCGAGGGCCCGTTCAGTCCTGCTTGCAGGCCTAGTATATGTTTATTAGGGCCCGAGCACTCTCAGCGTGCGAGGCCCTATTGTTCTTCGAAGGATTATTAGGGCCCGAGCACTCTCAGCGTGCGAGGCCCTATTGTTCTTCGAAGGATTATTATTATTAGGGCCCGAGCACTCTCAGCGTGCGAGGCCCTATTGTTCTTCGAAGGATTATTAGGGCCCGAGCACTCTCAGCGTGCGAGGCCCTATTGTTCTTCGAAGGATTATTATTATTATTATTTTTTCATGGCAAATGAAAATGGCCAATTTGAAGGCCTGAACATGCTCAAAAACTCACCAAAATTTGCACATACATCCGGCTTCGCGAAAATTTCGACAATTTGGCAATGTTTTTTTTAAAAATAAAAAAATGGCTCAGTGGCGCCCCCTTGCAATTTTCAAAATGCCCTTTGCTTTGATGTATTTCAACGTAGGGCGATGAAATTTGGGGAGTGGATACGTTGTCCAGAACCGCTTCAAAAAGTCTAAAGCACCCATATTCCAAACCCAACAGGAAATGGGATATTCTGGATTGAATGTTGAAAAACATAGCATTTTGGGCGAAAACCAGCATGCACGTTTCAGACCGTTGCGCCGAGCCAGTACGTTGGATCTTCCTCAAAATTGGTGTAAGTGTTCATGAGACATATGAGATACTAAGTTGTGAAAATGGTGAGTTTTCGTCCACGGGCCTGACCTGGGCGGGGTACCAAAGTCGGGTGTTTTTTTGGCAACGCGCCAATTTCAGTAAATGATTAATAACTTCCTGATACAAGGTCCAATCTTTTTCATATTTGGCATGCATGTAAGGTGTCTTAACCTGAACACGACTGCATTGAAATATTTTCCATTAGGCCTGGCGCCCCCTTGTGGGAAGAGGAAACACCCTTTTTTACGAAAAAGGCTCCTCCTCCTGGTGAAAAACATCAATTGATCTCAAACCTGCATCAGGGGAGCCTTAAGACATGTCTTTAGGTATCTGATGAAAAATATTGAGTTTTCGTTGATGTTGCAGTATCCAAACAGGAACGTGAAAAGACCCTCGGCATTTTCTCTCAAAATGGCAAATTTCAAGGTCTGAACATGCTCGAAAACTCACCAAAATGTGCACATACATGTGGCTTCATGTAGATTTCATGAATTTAGCAACATTGCCAAAAGATGTAATAAAATGGCTCAGTGGCGCCCCCTTCAATTTTTAAAAAAGGCCTGTCCTATTAGTTTTTTTCGACGTAGAGTGATGAAATTTGGGGAGTGGATACGTTGTGCAAAACTGCTCCAAAAAGTCTCTTGCACCCATATTCCAAACCCAACAGGAAATCGGGTATTATGGATTGAATCTTGCATTTTTGTCAAAAACCTGCATGCACGTTTGAGACCATTACGCCGAAGCAGTAAGTTGAATGCTTCTCAAAATTGGTCAGACATCCCAAAAACATGCATGGTAGGCTGATTGAGCACTCTAAATTGTCCGTAGGTATGAGTGTGCGCGTGAATGGTTGTATGTCTCCTTGTGCCCTGCAATTGGCTGGCAACCAGTTCAGGGTGTCCCCTGCCTACTGCCCCGAGTTAGCTGGGATAGGCTCCAGCACCTCCGCGACCCTCGTGAGGAAAAGCGGCATGGAAAATGAATGAATGAATGAATGTTCATGACACATATGAGATGTTAGGTTATCAAAATGGTGACATTTCATTCACGGCCCTTTCCTGGGCAGGGGAGCAAATGTGTCTTATTTTTGACAATACAATTCAGTAAAAGACTACTGTATTTTTCCGACTATAAGTTGTGTTTTTTTTTCTTCATATTTTGGTTTGGGGTGCGACTTATACTCAGCAGTGACTTATGTGTGAAATTATTAACACATTATGATAACATTTCCCATGTTATTTAGGTGTTTTGGACTAATGGTTTTGTAAACTTGTTAGCATGCTATAGTTATCTGAATAACTCTTAATAGCTATGGCCATTTTCATTTGCCATGAAAAAATAATAATGAGTGCGCTCCCAGTTGGGCGTGAAAGCGCCACAAACTAAATGCATCCATTTCAATATAAAAAAGTCAATTATACAATTGAACATACATTGCCAAAGGCAGAACGCGAACGTGGCCATAGCTATTAACAGTTATTCAGATTACTATAGCATGCTAACAGGTTTACAAAACCATTAGGCCTGGTGCCCCCTGGTGAGTGAAATTATTAACACATTATGATATAATTTCCCGTGTTATTTTGGTGTTTTGGACTGATGGTTTTGTAAACTTGTTAGCATGCGATAGTTATCTGAATAACTGTTAATAGCTATGGCCACGTTCGCGTTCTGCCTTTGGCAATGTATGTTCAATTGTATAATTGACTTTTTTATATTGAAATGGATGCATTTAGTTTGTGGCGCTTTCACGCCCACCTGGGAGCGCACTCGCACTTGTTTACGTGAATAAGCGCTCGCACACCAGAAGAAGACAGACAGCCACGTAGCTCTGAGTGAGTGAGTGAGTGAGTGAGTGAGTGAGTGAGTGAGTGAGTGAGTGAGTGAGTGAGTGAGTGAGTGAGTGAGTGAGTGAGTGAGTGAGTGAGTGAGTGAGTGAGTGAGTGAGTGAGTGAGTGAGTGAGAGTGAGTGAGTGAGTGGACTAGTTAGCGAGAGAGAAAGACGGCTGCGAACCTACGTTCATTGTTTATGCCTTTAAAATATCTCTACAGAGGCAACGCCTGTGTGTATCATCTTTTCTGTTGTTGTGTGTTTTCCACCCGCGAGCGGACACTTACAGCCAGTTGTGTGGTTGTTTGAATGGTGTGCTAATGCTAGCGAACGCATGCTAATCTGTTACATTTTTGCTGTAATAGTACGTAATTATCATTTATTTACGGTGATGTGAACCTGTTTGCTATCGAGGACCAAATTGATTCAACAAATTATGCGGACATCCAGAATTGTCTTTTTGGAGTTCGCTGTCTATAGCCAGGACTGAGCGGTAGCGTCCTGGTGAGGACAGTATATTCGCATTTCGTTGTTTATGCACTGTACACTGTACATTTATTCAGCATGTTGTTCTCTATTGTATCTTTATATTAAATTGCCTTTCAAGATGACATATCTGTTCTACGTGTTGGATTTTATCAAGTAAATTTCACCCACAAATGCGACTTATACTCGGGTAAGACTTTTGTTTCCTTAAAGCAGAGGGGTCCAATAGGAAAGTCATAATGACCGTGTTCAGGTGCCTAATAAACACTTTTGTTTTGTTAAAGCAGAGGGGTCCGATAAGAAAGTCATCATGACCGTCGCCATTTTCTCTCCCCACTAATTCTGAACATTCAGACATGCAATATATTTATTATTATTATTATTAGGGCCCGAGCACTCTCAGCGTGCGAGGCCCTATTGTTCTTCGAAGGATTATTATAATTATTAGGGCCCGAGCACTCTCAGCGTGCGAGTCCCTATTGTTCTTCGAAGGATTATTATTAGGGCCCGAGCACTCTCAGCGTGCGAGTCCCTATTGTTCTTCGAAGGATTATTATTATTTTTTTTTTTTTTTCATGGCAAATGAAAATGGCCAATTTGAAGGCCTGAACATGCTCAAAAACTCACCAAAATTTGCACATACATCCGGCTTCGCGAAAATTTCGACAATTTGGCAACGTTTACAAAAAAAATTAAAAAATGGCTCAGTGGCGCCCCCTTGCAATTTTCAAAATGCCCTTTGCTTTGATGTATTTCAACGTAGGGCGATGAAATTTGGGGAGTGGATACGTTGTCCAGAACCGCTTCAAAAAGTCTAAAGCACCCATATTCCAAACCCAACAGGAAATGGGATATTCTGGATTGAATGTTGAAAAACATAGCATTTTGGGCGAAAACCAGCATGCACGTTTCAGACCGTTGCGCCGAGCCAGTACGTTGGATCTTCCTCAAAATTGGTGTAAGTGTTCATGAGACATATGAGATATTAAGTTGTGAAAATGGTGAGTTTTCGTCCACGGGCCTGACCTGGGCGGGGTACCAAAGTCGGGTGTTTTTTTGGCAACGCGCCAATTTCAGTAAATGATTAATAACTTCCTGATACAAGGTCCAATCTTTTTCATATTTGGCATGCATGTAAGGTGTCTTAACCTGAACACGACTGCATTGAAATATTTTCCATTAGGCCTGGCGCCCCCTTGTGGGAAGAGGAAACACCCTTTTTTACGAAAAAGGCTCCTCCTCCTGGTGAAAAACATCAATTGATCTCAAACCTGCATCAGGGGAGCCTTAAGACATGTCTTTAGGTATCTGATGAAAAATATTGAGTTTTCGTTGATGTTGCAGTATCCAAACAGGAAAGTGAAAAGACCCTCGGCATTTTGTCACAAAATGGCCAATTTCGAGGTCTGAACATGCTCGAAAACTCACCAAAATGTGCACATACATGTGGCTTCATGTAGATTTCATGAATTTAGCAACATTACCAAAAGATGTAATAAAATGGCTCAGTGGCGCCCCCTTCAATTTTTAAAAAAGGCCTGTCCTATTAGTTTTTTTCGACGTAGAGTGATGAAATTTGGGGAGTGGATACGTTGTGCAAAACTGCTCCAAAAAGTCTCTTGCACCCATATTCCAAACCCAACAGGAAATCGGGTATTATGGATTGAATCTTGCATTTTTGTCAAAAACCTGCATGCACGTTTGAGACCATTACGCCGAAGCAGTAAGTTGAATGCTTCTCAAAATTGGTCAGACATCCCAAAAACATGCATGGTAGGCTGATTGAGCACTCTAAATTGTCCGTAGGTATGAGTGTGCGCGTGAATGGTTGTATGTCTCCTTGTGCCCTGCAATTGGCTGGCAACCAGTTCAGGGTGTCCCCTGCCTACTGCCCCGAGTTAGCTGGGATAGGCTCCAGCACCTCCGCGACCCTCGTGAGGAAAAGCGGCATGGAAAATGAATGAATGAATGAATGAATGTTCATGACACATATGAGATGTTAGGTTATCAAAATGGTGACATTTCATTCACGGCCCTTTCCTGGGCAGGGGAGCAAATGTGTCTTATTTTTGACAATACAATTCAGTAAAAGACTACTGTATTTTTCCGACTATAAGTCGTGTTTTTTTTTCTTCATATTTTGGTTTGGGGTGCGACTTATACTCAGCAGTGACTTATGTGTGAAATTATTAACACATTATGATAACATTTCCCATGTTATTTAGGTGTTTTGGACTAATGGTTTTGTAAACTTGTTAGCATGCTTTAGTTATCTGAATAACTCTTAATAGCTATGGCCATTTTCATTTGCCATGAAAAAATAATAATAACGAGTGCGCTCCCAGTTGGGCGTGAAAGCGCCACAAACTAAATGCATCCATTTCAATATAAAAAAGTCAATTATACAATTGAACATACATTGCCAAAGGCAGAACGCGAACGTGGCCATAGCTATTAACAGTTATTCAGATTACTATAGCATGCTAACAGGTTTACAAAACCATTAGGCCTGGTGCCCCCTGGTGAGTGAAATTATTAACACATTATGATATAATTTCCCGTGTTATTTTGGTGTTTTGGACTGATGGTTTTGTAAACTTGTTAGCATGCTATAGTTATCTGAATAACTGTTAATAGCTATGGCCACGTTCGCGTTCTGCCTTTGGCAATGTATGTTCAATTGTATAATTGACTTTTTTATATTGAAATGGATGCATTTAGTTTGTGGCGCTTTCACGCCCACCTGGGAGCGCACTCGCACTTGTTTACGTGAATAAGCGCTCGCACACCAGAAGAAGACAGACAGCCACGTAGCTCTGAGTGAGTGAGTGAGTGAGTGAGTGAGTGAGTGAGTGAGTGAGTGAGTGAGTGAGTGAGTGAGTGAGTGAGTGAGTGAGTGAGTGAGTGAGTGAGTGAGTGAGTGAGTGAGTGAGTGGACTAGTTAGCGAGAGAGAAAGACGGCTGCGAACCTACGTTCATTGTTTATGCCTTTAAAATATCTCTACAGAGGCAACGCCTGCGTGTATCATCTTTTCTGTTGTTGTGTGTTTTCCACCCGCGAGCGGACACTTACAGCCAGTTGTGTGGTTGTTTGAATGGTGTGCTAATGCTAGCGAACGCATGCTAATCTGTTACATTATTGCTGTAATAGTACGTAATTATCATTTATTTACGGTGATGTGAACCTGTTTGCTATCGAGGACCAAATTGATTCAACAAATTATGCGGACATCCAGAATTGTCTTTTTGGAGTTCGCTGTCTATAGCCAGGACCGAGCGGTAGCGTCCTGGTGAGGACAGTATATTCGCATTTCGTTGTTTATGCACTGTACACTGTACATTTATTCAGCATGTTGTTCTCTATTGTATTTTTATATTCAATTGCCTTTCAAGATGACATATCTGTTCTATGTGTTGGATTTTATCAAGTAAATTTCACCCACAAATGCGACTTATACTCCGGTAAGACTTTTGTTTCCTTAAAGCAGAGGGGTCCAATAGGAAAGTCATAATGACCGTGTTCAGGTGCCTAATAAACACTTTTGTTTTGTTAAAGCAGAGGGGTCCGATAAGAAAGTCATCATGACCGTCGCCATTTTCTCTCCCCACTAATTCTGAACATTCAGACATGCAATATATCTGCCTGGATATCTGTCTGTTGTCGACTGCCACCGCCCCGACCTGCCTGCCCTCCGACTTTGTTTGACGTCCGAGTTGCGCCATACGCGAGGGCCCGTCAGTCCTGCTTGCAGGGCTAGTTATTATTTTTTTTTCATGGCAAATGAAAATGGCCAATTTGAAGGCCTGAACATGCTCAAAAACTCACCAAAATTTGCACATACATCCGGCTTCGCGAAAATTTCGACAATTTGGCAACGTTTACAAAAAAAAATAAAAAATGGCTCAGTGGCGCCCCCTTGCAATTTTCAAAATGCCCTTTGCTTTGATGTATTTCAACGTAGGGCGATGAAATTTGGGGAGTGGATACGTTGTCCAGAACCGCTTCAAAAAGTCTAAAGCACCCATATTCCAAACCCAACAGGAAATGGGATATTCTGGATTGAATGTTGAAAAACATAGCATTTTGGGCGAAAACCAGCATGCACGTTTCAGACCGTTGCGCCGAGCCAGTACGTTGGATCTTCCTCAAAATTGGTGTAAGTGTTCATGAGACATATGAGATACTAAGTTGTGAAAATGGTGAGTTTTCGTCCACGGGCCTGACCTGGGCGGGGTACCAAAGTCGGGTGTTTTTTTGGCAACGCGCCAATTTCAGTAAATGATTAATAACTTCCTGATACAAGGTCCAATCTTTTTCATATTTGGCATGCATGTAAGGTGTCTTAACCTGAACACGACTGCATTGAAATATTTTCCATTAGGCCTGGCGCCCCCTTGTGGGAAGAGGAAACACCCTTTTTTACGAAAAAGGCTCCTCCTCCTGGTGAAAAACATCAATTGATCTCAAACCTGCATCAGGGGAGCCTTAAGACATGTCTTTAGGTATCTGATGAAAAATATTGAGTTTTCGTTGATGTTGCAGTATCCAAACAGGAAAGTGAAAAGACCCTCGGCATTTTCTCTCAAAATGGCAAATTTCAAGGTCTGAACATGCTCGAAAACTCACCAAAATGTGCACATACATGTGGCTTCATGTAGATTTCATGAATTTAGCAACATTGCCAAAAGATGTAATAAAATGGCTCAGTGGCGCCCCCTTCAATTTTTAAAAAAGGCCTGTCCTATTAGTTTTTTTCGACGTAGAGTGATGAAATTTGGGGAGTGGATACGTTGAGTAAAACTGCTCCAAAAAGTCTCTTGCACCCATATTCCAAACCCAACAGGAAATCGGGTATTATGGATTGAATCTTGCATTTTTGTCAAAAACCTGCATGCACGTTTGAGACCATTACGCCGAAGCAGTAAGTTGAATGCTTCTCAAAATTGGTCAGACATCCCAAAAACATGCATGGTAGGCTGATTGAGCACTCTAAATTGTCCGTAGGTATGAGTGTGCGCGTGAATGGTTGTATGTCTCCTTGTGCCCTGCAATTGGCTGGCAACCAGTGCAGGGTGTCCCCTGCCTCCTGCCCCGAGTTAGCTGGGATAGGCTCCAGCACCTCCGCGACCCTCGTGAGGAAAAGCGGCATGGAAAATGAATGAATGAATGAATGTTCATGACACATATGAGATGTTAGGTTATCAAAATGGTGACATTTCATTCACGGCCCTTTCCTGGGCAGGGGAGCAAATGTGTCTTATTTTTGACAATACAATTCAGTAAAAGACTACTGTATTTTTCCGACTATAAGTTGTGTTTTTTTTTCTTCATATTTTGGTTTGGGGTGCGACTTATACTCAGCAGTGACTTATGTGTGAAATTATTAACACATTATGATAACATTTCCCATGTTATTTAGGTGTTTTGGACTAATGGTTTTGTAAACTTGTTAGCATGCTATAGTTATCTGAATAACTCTTAATAGCTATGGCCATTTTCAATTGCCATGAAAAAATAATAATGAGTGCGCTCCCAGTTGGGCGTGAAAGCGCCACAAACTAAATGCATCCATTTCAATATAAAAAAGTCAATTATACAATTGAACATACATTGCCAAAGGCAGAACGCGAACGTGGCCATAGCTATTAACAGTTATTCAGATTACTATAGCATGCTAACAGGTTTACAAAACCATTAGGCCTGGTGCCCCCTGGTGAGTGAAATTATTAACACATTATGATATAATTTCCCGTGTTATTTTGGTGTTTTGGACTGATGGTTTTGTAAACTTGTTAGCATGCTATAGTTATCTGAATAACTGTTAATAGCTATGGCCACGTTCGCGTTCTGCCTTTGGCAATGTATGTTCAATTGTATAATTGACTTTTTTATATTGAAATGGATGCATTTAGTTTGTGGCGCTTTCACGCCCACCTGGGAGCGCACTCGCACTTGTTTACGTGAATAAGCGCTCGCACACCAGAAGAAGACAGACAGCCACGTAGCTCTGAGTGAGTGAGTGAGTGAGTGAGTGAGTGAGTGAGTGAGTGAGTGAGTGAGTGAGTGAGTGAGTGAGTGAGTGAGTGAGTGAGTGAGTGAGTGAGTGAGTGAGTGAGAGTGAGTGAGTGGACTAGTTAGCGAGAGAGAAAGACGGCTGCGAACCTACGTTCATTGTTTATGCCTTTAAAATATCTCTACAGAGGCAACGCCTGCGTGTATCATCTTTTCTGTTGTTGTGTGTTTTCCACCCGCGAGCGGACACTTACAGCCAGTTGTGTGGTTGTTTGAATGGTGTGCTAATGCTAGCGAACGCATGCTAATCTGTTACATTATTGCTGTAATAGTACGTAATTATCATTTATTTACGGTGATGTGAACCTGTTTGCTATCGAGGACCAAATTGATTCAACAAATTATGCGGACATCCAGAATTGTCTTTTTGGAGTTCGCTGTCTATAGCCAGGACTGAGCGGTAGCGTCCTGGTGAGGACAGTATATTCGCATTTCGTTGTTTATGCACTGTACACTGTACATTTATTCAGCATGTTGTTCTCTATTGTATCTTTATATTAAATTGCCTTTCAAGATGACATATCTGTTCTACGTGTTGGATTTTATCAAGTAAATTTCACCCACAAATGCGACTTATACTCGGGTAAGACTTTTGTTTCCTTAAAGCAGAGGGGTCCAATAGGAAAGTCATAATGACCGTGTTCAGGTGCCTAATAAACAATTTTGTTTTGTTAAAGCAGAGGGGTCCGATAAGAAAGTCATCATGACCGTCGCCATTTTCTCTCCCCACTAATTCTGAACATTCAGACATGCAATATATCTGCCTGGATATCTGTCTGTTGTCGACTGCCACCGCCCCGACCTGCCTGCCCTCCGACTTTGTTTGACGTCCGAGTTGCGCCATACGCGAGGGCCCGTCAGTCCTGCTTGCAGGGCTAGTTATTATTAGGTTCCGAGCACTCTCAGCGTGCGAGGCCCTATTGTTCTTCGAAGGATTATTATTATTATTATTTTTTTTTCATGGCAAATGAAAATGGCCAATTTGAAGGCCTGAACATGCTCAAAAACTCACCAAAATTTGCACATACATCCGGCTTCGCGAAAATTTCGACAATTTGGCAACGTTTACAAAAAAAATTAAAAAATGGCTCAGTGGCGCCCCCTTGCAATTTTCAAAATGCCCTTTGCTTTGATGTATTTCAACGTAGGGCGATGAAATTTGGGGAGTGGATACGTTGTCCAGAACCGCTTCAAAAAGTCTAAAGCACCCATATTCCAAACCCAACAGGAAATGGGATATTCTGGATTGAATGTTGAAAAACATAGCATTTTGGGCGAAAACCAGCATGCACGTTTCAGACCGTTGCGCCGAGCCAGTACGTTGGATCTTCCTCAAAATTGGTGTAAGTGTTCATGAGACATATGAGATACTAAGTTGTGAAAATGGTGAGTTTTCGTCCATGGGCCTGACCTGGGCGGGGTACCAAAGTCGGGTGTTTTTTTGGCAACGCGCCAATTTCAGTAAATGATTAATAACTTCCTGATACAAGGTCCAATCTTTTTCATATTTGGCATGCATGTAAGTTGTCTTAACCTGAACACGACTGCATTGAAATATTTTCCATTAGGCCTGGCGCCCCCTTGTGGGAAGAGGAAACACCCTTTTTTACGAAAAAGGCTCCTCCTCCTGGTGAAAAACATCAATTGATCTCAAACCTGCATCAGGGGAGCCTTAAGACATGTCTTTAGGTATCTGATGAAAAATATTGAGTTTTCATTGATGTAGCAGTACCCAAACAGGAAAGTGAAAAGACCCTCGGCATTTTGTCACAAAATGGCCAATTTCGAGGTCTGAACATGGTCGAAAACTCACCAAAATTTACACATACATGCGGCTTCATGTAAATTTCATGAATTTAGCAACATTGCCAAAAGATGTAATAAAATGGCTCAGTGGCGCCCCCTTCAATTTTGAAAAAAGGCCTGTCCTATTAGTTTTTTTCGACGTAGAGTGATGAAATTTGGGGAGTGGATACGTTGTGCAAAACTGCTCCAAAAAGCCTCTTGCACCCATATTCCAAACCCAACAGGAAATCAGGTATTATGGATTGAATCTTGCAGAACATGGCATTTTTTGTCAAAAACCTGCGTGCACGTTTGAGACCATTACGCCGAGGCAGTAAGTTGAATGCTCCTCAAAATTGGTCAGACTGTTCATGACACATATGAGATGTTAGGTTATCAAAATGGTGACATTTCATTCACGACCCTTTCCTGGGCAGGGGAGCAAATGTGTCTTATTTTTGACAATACAATTCAGTAAATGACTACTGTATTTTTCAGACTATAGGTCGCGTTTTTTTTCATATTTTGGTTTGGGGTGCGACTTATACTCAGCAGCGACTTATGTGTGAAATTATTAACACATTATGATAAAATTTCCCATGTTATTTTGGTGTTTTGGACTAATGGTTTTGTAAACTTGTTAGCATGCTATAGTTATCTGAATAACTCTTAATAGCTATGGCCACGTTCGCGTTCTGCCTTTGCCATTGTATGTTCAATTGTATAATTGAATTTTTTATATTGAAATGGATGCATTTAGTTTGTGGTGCTTTCACGCCCACCTTGGAGCGCACTTGCACTTGTTTACGTGAAGAAGAGCGCTCGCACACCAGAAGACAGACAGCTACGTAGCTCTGAGTGAGTGAGTGAGTGAGTGAGTGAGTGAGTGAGTGAGTGAGTGAGTGAGTGAGTGAGTGAGTGAGTGAGTGAGTGAGTGAGTGAGTGAGTGAGTGAGTGAGTGAGTGAGTGGACAAGTTAGCGAGAGGGAAAGACGGCTGCGAACCTACGTTCATTGTTTATGCTTTTAAAATATCTCTACAGAGGCAACGCCTGCGTGTATCATCTTTTCTGTTGTGTGTTTTCCACCCGTGAACGGACACTTACAGCCAATTGTGTGGTTGTTTGAATGGTGTGCTAATGCTAGCGAACGCATGCTAATCTGTTACGTTATTGCTGTAATAGTACCTAATTATCATTTATTTACGTTGATGTGAACCTGTTTGCTATCGAGGACCAAATTGATTCAACAAATTATGCGGACGTCCAGCATTGTCTTTTTGGAGTTCGCTGTATATAGCCAGGACCGAGCGGTAGCGGCCTGGTGAGGACAGTATATTTGCATTTCGTTGTTTATGCACTGTACACTGTACATTTATTCAGCATGTTGTTCTCTATTGTATTTTTATATTAAATTGCCTTTCAAGATGACATATCTGTTCTATGTGTTGGATTTTATCAAGTAAATGTCCCCCAAAAATGCGACTTATACTCCGGTAAGACTTTTGTTTCCTTAAAGCAGAGGGGTCCAATAGGAAAGTCATAATGACCGTGTTCAGGTGCCTAATAAACACTTTTGTTTTGTTAAAGCAGAGGGGTCCGATAAGAAAGTCATCATGACCGTCGCCATTTTCTCTCCCCACTAATTCTGAACATTCAGACATGCAATATATCTGCCTGGATATCTGTCTGTTGTCGACTGCCACCGCCCCGACCTGCCTGCCCTCCGACTTTGTTTGACGTCCGAGTTGCGCCATACGCGAGGGCCCGTCAGTCCTGCTTGCAGGGCTAGTTAGGGCCCGAGCACTCTCAGCGTGCGAGGCCCTATTGTTCTTCGAAGGATTATTAGGGCCCGAGCACTAAGCGTGCGAAGGCCCTATTGTTTTGCAAAGGATTATTTTTTTTTTTTTTTTTTTTTTTTTTCAGGGCAAATGAAAACGGCCAATTTGGAGGCCTGAACATGCACGAAAAGTCACCAAAATTTGCACATACGTCCGGAAAATTGTAAATTTCGATAATTTTGCAACGTTGCAAAAAAATATAACAAAATGGCTCAGTGGCGCCCCCTTGAAATTTTAAAATTGGCCTATAACATTAGGGTCTGTCAGCGTAGAGCAATGAAATTTGGGGGGTCTATACCTTGTCCAAAACCGCTCCAAAAAAGCATTTACACGCATATTCCAAACCCAACAGGAAATCGGTTATTTTGGATCAAATATGAAATTTTTATCGATTTACAGGGTGCACATTTGAGACCTTTTCGCCGAAGGAGTTTGTTGGATCATCTTCAAAATTGGTGAGACTGTTCAGGAGACATATGAAATCTTAAGTTTTGAAAATGGTGCGTTTTCATTCACGGGTCTGACCTGGGCGTGGTGCCAAAGTCGACCATTTTTCCGGCAAAATGACAAATTCAGTAAATGACTTATAGTTCCTTGACACAACGTTCAATCTTTTTCATATTTGGCATGTATGTGTGGTATCCCACCCTTAACACGAGTGCATTGAAATATTACCCATTAGGTCTAGCGCCCCCTAGTGAGAACAGGAAATGCCTTTTTTTACGAGACAGGTTCCTCCTCCAAGGGAAAAAAATCTGTTGACCTCAAACCTGCATCAGGGGAGCCTTAAGACCTGTGTTCAGGTGCCTGATGAAAAATATTGAGGTTTCGTTGAGGCGGAGGGGTCCAAACAGGAAAGTGAAAATGAACGTCAACAATTTGTCACGCAAAAAACTTTGAACAGTCATAACTCGGCAGATATACAACATATCTGCGCCAAACTTCCCGTGTTTGTTGAGAGTCATACCCTGAAGGTTCTTGTAGGGGTCATTTGCATCAACTCTACAGTGCCAACTAGTGGCGACAGAAAGAAGTTTTAAAAAAGGCCTTTCCTATTGGGTTTTTTCAACATAGAGCAAGGAAATTTGGGGAGTAGATACCTTATGCAAAACTGCTCCAAAAAGTCTCTTGCACCCATATTCCAAATCCAACAGGAAATCGGGTATTTTGGATCGAATGTGAAATTTTTATCGGTTCACAGTAGGAGTTTACATTTGGAGGCTTGAATATGCACAAAAACTCGTAAAAATTTGCACATACATGCGGCTTTAGATAACGTTCGATAATCTTGCAATGTTACGAAAAAATGTAGCAAAATGCCTCAGTGGCGCCCCCTTGAATTTTTCAAAAAGGCGTTTCCTATTAGGTTTTTTTAACAGAGAGTGATGAAATTTGGGGAGTCGATACCTTGTGCAAAACTGCTCCAAAAAGTCTCTTGCACCCGTATTCCAAATCCAACAGGAAATCGGGTATTTTGGATCGAATGTGAAATTTTTATCGGTTCACAGTAGGAGTTTACATTTGGAGGCTTGAACATGCACGAAAACTCACAAAAATTTGGACATACATGTGGCTTTGCATAACGTTCAATAATCTTGCAACGTTACGAAAACATGTAACAAAATGGCTCAGTGGCGCCCCCTTGAAATTTTCAAAAAGGCCTCTCCATTTAGGTTTTTTCAACGTAGAGGGATGAAATTCGGAGAGTCGATACCTTGTACAAAACTGCTCCAAAAAGTCTCTTGCATGCATATTCCAAACCCAACAGGAAATCGGGTATTTTGGATTGAATGTGAAATTTTTATCGATTTACAGTGTGCACATTTTACACCTTGGCACCTAGGGAATTAGTTTGATCATTCTCAAAATTGGCGAGACTGTTCATGAGGCATATGAAATCTTAAGTTATCAAAATGGTGTGTTTTCATTCACGGGCCTGACCTGGGCGGGGTGCCAAAGTCGGCCATTTTTTCGGCAAAATGACAAATTCAGTAAATGACTAATAGTTCCTTCACACAACGTTCAATCTTTTTCATATCTGGCATGTATGTGCGACATCCCACCCTTAACATGAGTGCATTGAAATATTACCCATTAGGCCTAGCGCCCCCTAGTGAGAACAGGAAATGCCTTTTTTTACGAGACAGGTTCCTCCTCCAAGGAAAAAAAATCTGTTGACCTCAAACCTGCATAAGGGAAGGCTTAAGACCTGTCTTCAGGTGCCTGATGAAAAATATTGAAGTTTCGTTGAAGCGGAGGGGTCCAAACAGGAAAGTGAAAATGACTGTCAACAATTTTTCTCTCCAAAAACTTTGAACAGTCATAACTCGGCAGATATACAACATATCTGCGCCAAACTTCCCGTGCTTGTTGAGAGTCATACCCTGAAGGGCCTTATAGAGATCATTTGCATCAACCCTACAGCGCCAACTAGTGGCAATAGAAAGTCACTTGTTTTTCCAATACATGTCCAGTTCTTTTCAGGTTGGTCATTGTAATTTGAAGACCTATTGTAATACTTATTTACGGCCCATGTCCACGTGTCTCTGTCTGTTGCCGTGATGACCCTTTATTCGCCATTTAAAGGAAATATTTTTTTTCAAAGACTCAGGCAGCTTATATAGCCACAATATTTGGCACACTTCGTCGAATTGGCCCAGTTAGAAGATTAATTTTGGTTTTGAATAAGGGCTTGGCTGCACAGCTCAGTAGTGGCTCCTTTTTTGTAGTACTCTCTCCAATAGGGGTTTTTATCTCTTGGGTGTGGGAATGTAAATAGGCGACTTTCGAGCATGTTAGGTTCTAATGAGATGATTAGAGAGGAGCATCTGCCACCACCCTGACCTGCACACAGTCCGAGTTGCGTGACGTCCGAGTTGCGCTAGATTGCGAGGGCCCGTTCAGTCCTGCTTGCAGGCCTAGTTATTAGGGCCCGAGCACTCTCAGCGTGCGAGGCCCTATTGTTCTTCGAAGGATTATTATTATTATTATTATTATTATATTATTATTATTATTATTTTTTCATGGCAAATGAAAATGGCCAATTTGAAGGCCTGAACATGCTCAAAAACTCACCAAATTTTGCATATACATCCGGCTTCGCGAAAATTTCGAAAATTTAGCAACGTTTTTTAAAAAAATCAAAAAATGGCTCAGTGGCGCCCCCTTGAAATTTTAAAAATGCCCTTTGCTTTGATGTTTTTCAACGTAGAGCGATGAAATTTGGGGAGTGGATACGTTGTCCAGAGACGCTTCAAAAAGTCTGCAGCACCCATATTCCAAACCCAACAGGAAATCGGATATTTTGGATTGAATGTTGAAAAACATAGCATTTTGGGCGAAAACCAGCATGCACGTTTCAGACCATTGCGCCGAGCCAGTACGTTGGATCTTCCTCAAAATTGGTCTACGTCTTCATGAGACATATGAGATATTAAGTTGTGAAAATGGTGAGTTTTCGTCCACGGGCCTAACCTGGGCGGGGTACCAAAGTCGGGTGTTTTTTTGGCAACGCGCCAATTTCAGTAAATGATTAATAACTTCCTGATACAAGGTCCAATCTTTTTCATATTTGGCATGCGTGTAAGGTGTCTTAACCTGAACACGACTGCATTGAAATATTTTCCATTAGGCCTGGCGCCCCCTTGTGGGAAGAGGAAACACCCATTTTTACGAGAAAGGCTCCTCCTCCTGGTGAAAAACATCAATTGACCTCAAACCTGCATCAGGGGAGCCTTAAGACATGTCTTTAGGTATATGATGAAAAATATTGAGTTTTCGTTGATGTAGCAGTACCCAAACAGGAAAGTGAAAAGACCCTCGGCATTTTGTCACAAAATGGCCAATTTCCAGGTCTGAACATGCTCGAAAACTCACCTAAATTTGCACATACATGCGGCTTCATGTAAATTTCATGAATTTAGCAACATTGCCAAAAGATGTAATAAAATGGCTCAGTGGCGCCCCCTTCAATTTTTAAAAAAGGCCTGTCCTATTAGTTTTTTTCGACGTAGAGTGATGAAATTTGGGGAGTGGATACGTTGTGCAAAACTGCTCCAAAAAGTCTCTTGCACCCATATTCCAAACCCAACAGGAAATCGGGTATTAGGGATTGAATCTTGCACAACATGGCATTTTTGTCTAAAACCAGCATGCACGTTTGACACCATTACGCCGAGGCAGTAAGTTGAATGCTCCTCAAAATTGGTCAGACTATTATTGACACATATGAGATGTTAGGTTATCAAAATGGTGACATTTCATTCACGGCCCTTTCCTGGCCAGGGGAGCAAATGTGTCTTATTTTTGACAATACAATTCAGTAAATGACTATAAGTCGCGGTTTTTTTCATATTTTGCTTTGGGGTGCGACTTATACTCAGCAGCGACTTATGTGTGAAATTATTAACACATTATGATAAAATTTCCCATGTTATTTTGGTGTTTTGGACTAATGGTTTTGTAAACTTGTTAGCATGCTATAGTTATCTGAATAACTCTTAATAGCTATGGCCACGTTCGCGTTCTGCCTTTGGCAATGTATGTTCAATTGTATAATTGACTTTTTTAAATTGAAATGGATGCATTTAGTTTGTGGCGCTTTCACGCCCACCTGGGAGCGCACTCGCACTTGTTTACGTGAAGAAGAGCCCTCGCACACCAGAAGAAGACAGACAGCTACGTAGCTCTGAGTGAGTGAGTGAGTGAGTGAGTGAGTGAGTGAGTGAGTGAGTGAGTGAGTGAGTGAGTGAGTGAGTGAGTGAGTGAGTGAGTGGGCGAGTTAGCGAGAGGGAAAGACGGCTGCGAAGCTACGTTCATTGTTTATGCTTTTAAAATATCTCTACAGAGGCAACGCCTGCGTGTATCATCTTTTCTGTTGTTGTTGTGTGTTTTCCACCCGCGAGCGGACACTTACAGCCAGTTGTGTGGTTGTTTGAATGGTGTGCTAATGCTAGCGAACGCATGCTAATCTGTTATGTTATTGCTGCAATAGTACCTAATTATCATTTATTTACGTTGATGTGAACCTGTTTGCTATCGAGGACCAAATTGATTCAACAAATTATGCGGACGTCCAGCATTGTCTTTTTGGAGTTCGCTGTATATAGCCAGGACCGAGCGGTAGCGTCCTGGTGAGGACAGTATATTCGCATTTCGTTGTTTATGCACTGTACACTGTAGATTTATTCAGCATGTTGTTCTCTATTGTATTTTTATATTAAACTGCCTTTCAAGATGACATATCTGTTCTATGTGTTGGATTTTATCAAGTAAATTTCCCCCAAAATTGCGACTTATACTCCGGTAAGACTTATATATGTTTTTTTTCTCTTTGTTGGGCATTTTCTGGCTTGTGCGACTTATACTCAGGTGCGACTTGTAGTCCGAAAAATACGGTAATAACTTCCTGATTGAAGGTGCAATCTTTTTCATATTTGGCATGAATGTGAAGTATTTCAGCCTGCACATGACTTTATTGAAATATTACTCATTACGCCTGGCGCCCCCTAGTGGGAACAGGAAACACACTTTTAATTAAATAGAAAGGCTCCTGCTTCTCAGGGTCAAAAATCAATTGACCTCAAACCTGAATCAGCGGAGCCTTAAGACATGTGTTCAGGTGCCTGATCAACAATATTGTTTCGTTAAAGCAGAGGGGTCCAAAAGGAAAGTCATAATGACCGTGTTCAGGTGCCTAATAAACAATTTTGTTTTGTTAAAGCACAGGGGTCCGATAGGAAAGTCATAATGACCGTCGCCATTTTCTCTCCCCACTAATTCTGAACATTCAGACATGCAATATATCTGCCTGGATATCTGTCTGTTGTCGACTGCCACCGCCCCGACCTGCCTGCCCTTCGACTTTGTTTGACGTCCGAGTTGCGCCATACGCGAGGGCCCGTTCAGTCCTGCTTGCAGGGCTAGTTATTATTATTTTTTTTTCATGGCAAATGAAAATGGCCAATTTGAAGGCCTGAACATGCTCAAAAACTCACCAAAATTTGCACATACATCCGGCTTCGCGAAAATTTCGACAATTTGGCAACGTTTACAAAAAAAATTAAAAAATGGCTCAGTGGCGCCCCCTTGCAATTTTCAAAATGCCCTTTGCTTTGATGTATTTCAACGTAGGGCGATGAAATTTGGGGAGTGGATACGTTGTCCAGAACCGCTTCAAAAAGTCTAAAGCACCCATATTCCAAACCCAACAGGAAATGGGATATTCTGGATTGAATGTTGAAAAACATAGCATTTTGGGCGAAAACCAGCATGCACGTTTCAGACCGTTGCGCCGAGCCAGTACGTTGGATCTTCCTCAAAATTGGTGTAAGTGTTCATGAGACATATGAGATACTAAGTTGTGAAAATGGTGAGTTTTCGTCCACGGGCCTGACCTGGGCGGGGTACCAAAGTCGGGTGTTTTTTTGGCAACGCGCCAATTTCAGTAAATGATTAATAACTTCCTGATACAAGGTCCAATCTTTTTCATATTTGGCATGCATGTAAGGTGTCTTAACCTGAACACGACTGCATTGAAATATTTTCCATTAGGCCTGGCGCCCCCTTGTGGGAAGAGGAAACACCCTTTTTTACGAAAAAGGCTCCTCCTCCTGGTGAAAAACATCAATTGATCTCAAACCTGCATCAGGGGAGCCTTAAGACATGTCTTTAGGTATCTGATGAAAAATATTGAGTTTTCGTTGATGTTGCAGTATCCAAACAGGAAAGTGAAAAGACCCTCGGCATTTTGTCACAAAATGGCCAATTTCGAGGTCTGAACATGCTCGAAAACTCACCAAAATGTGCACATACATGTGGCTTCATGTAGATTTCATGAATTTAGCAACATTACCAAAAGATGTAATAAAATGGCTCAGTGGCGCCCCCTTCAATTTTTAAAAAAGGCCTGTCCTATTAGTTTTTTTCGACGTAGAGTGATGAAATTTGGGGAGTGGATACGTTGTGCAAAACTGCTCCAAAAAGTCTCTTGCACCCATATTCCAAACCCAACAGGAAATCGGGTATTATGGATTGAATCTTGCATTTTTGTCAAAAACCTGCATGCACGTTTGAGACCATTACGCCGAAGCAGTAAGTTGAATGCTTCTCAAAATTGGTCAGACATCCCAAAAACATGCATGGTAGGCTGATTGAGCACTCTAAATTGTCCGTAGGTATGAGTGTGCGCGTGAATGGTTGTATGTCTCCTTGTGCCCTGCAATTGGCTGGCAACCAGTTCAGGGTGTCCCCTGCCTACTGCCCCGAGTTAGCTGGGATAGGCTCCAGCACCTCCGCGACCCTCGTGAGGAAAAGCGGCATGGAAAATGAATGAATGAATGTTCATGACACATATGAGATGTTAGGTTATCAAAATGGTGACATTTCATTCACGGCCCTTTCCTGGGCAGGGGAGCAAATGTGTCTTATTTTTGACAATACAATTCAGTAAAAGACTACTGTATTTTTCCGACTATAAGTCGTGTTTTTTTTTTCTTCTTCATATTTTGGTTTGGGGTGCGACTTATACTCAGCAGTGACTTATGTGTGAAATTATTAACACATTATGATAACATTTCCCATGTTATTTAGGTGTTTTGGACTAATGGTTTTGTAAACTTGTTAGCATGCTATAGTTATCTGAATAACTCTTAATAGCTATGGCCATTTTCATTTGCCATGAAAAAATAATAATAACGAGTGCGCTCCCAGTTGGGCGTGAAAGCGCCACAAACTAAATGCATCCATTTCAATATAAAAAAGTCAATTATACAATTGAACATACATTGCCAAAGGCAGAACGCGAACGTGGCCATAGCTATTAACAGTTATTCAGATTACTATAGCATGCTAACAGGTTTACAAAACCATTAGGCCTGGTGCCCCCTGGTGAGTGAAATTATTAACACATTATGATATAATTTCCCGTGTTATTTTGGTGTTTTGGACTGATGGTTTTGTAAACTTGTTAGCATGCTATAGTTATCTGAATAACTGTTAATAGCTATGGCCACGTTCGCGTTCTGCCTTTGGCAATGTATGTTCAATTGTATAATTGACTTTTTTTATATTGAAATGGATGCATTTAGTTTGTGGCGCTTTCACGCCCACCTGGGAGCGCACTCGCACTTGTTTACGTGAATAAGCGCTCGCACACCAGAAGAAGACAGACAGCCACGTAGCTCTGAGTGAGTGAGTGAGTGAGTGAGTGAGTGAGTGAGTGAGTGAGTGAGTGAGTGAGTGAGTGAGTGAGTGAGTGAGTGAGTGAGTGAGTGAGTGAGTGAGTGAGTGAGTGGACTAGTTAGCGAGAGAGAAAGACGGCTGCGAACCTACGTTCATTGTTTATGCCTTTAAAATATCTCTACAGAGGCAACGCCTGCGTGTATCATCTTTTCTGTTGTTGTGTGTTTTCCACCCGCGAGCGGACACTTACAGCCAGTTGTGTGGTTGTTTGAATGGTGTGCTAATGCTAGCGAACGCATGCTAATCTGTTACATTATTGCTGTAATAGTACGTAATTATCATTTATTTACGGTGATGTGAACCTGTTTGCTATCGAGGACCAAATTGATTCAACAAATTATGCGGACATCCAGAATTGTCTTTTTGGAGTTCGCTGTCTATAGCCAGGACCGAGCGGTAGCGTCCTGGTGAGGACAGTATATTCGCATTTCGTTGTTTATGCACTGTACACTGTACATTTATTCAGCATGTTGTTCTCTATTGTATTTTTATATTAAATTGCCTTTCAAGATGACATATCTGTTCTATGTGTTGGATTTTATCAAGTAAATTTCACCCACAAATGCGACTTATACTCCGGTAAGACTTTTGTTTCCTTAAAGCAGAGGGGTCCAATAGGAAAGTCATAATGACCGTGTTCAGGTGCCTAATAAACACTTTTGTTTTGTTAAAGCAGAGGGGTCCGATAAGAAAGTCATCATGACCGTCGCCATTTTCTCTCCCCACTAATTCTGAACATTCAGACATGCAATATATCTGCCTGGATATCTGTCTGTTGTCGACTGCCACCGCCCCGACCTGCCTGCCCTCCGACTTTGTTTGACGTCCGAGTTGCGCCATACGCGAGGGCCCGTCAGTCCTGCTTGCAGGGCTAGTTAGGGCCCGAGCACTCTCAGCGTGCGAGGCCCTATTGTTCTTCGAAGGATTATTAGGGCCCGAGCACTCTCAGCGTGCGAGGCCCTATTGTTCTTCGAAGGATTATTATTATTAGGGCCCGAGCACTCTCAGCGTGCGAGGCCCTATTGTTCTTCGAAGGATTATTATTATTATTATTATTATTATTATTATTATTATTTTTTCATTGCAAATGAAAATGGCCAATTTGAAGGCCTGAACATGCTCAAAAACTCACCAAATTTTGCATATACATCCGGCTTCGCGAAAATTTCGAAAATTTAGCAACGTTTTTTAAAAAAATCAAAAAATGGCTCAGTGGCGCCCCCTTGAAATTTTAAAAATGCCCTTTGCTTTGATGTTTTTCAACGTAGAGCGATGAAATTTGGGGAGTGGATACGTTGTCCAGAGACGCTTCAAAAAGTCTGCAGCACCCATATTCCAAACCCAACAGGAAATCGGATATTTTGGATTGAATGTTGAAAAACATAGCATTTTGGGCGAAAACCAGCATGCACGTTTCAGACCATTGCGCCGAGCCAGTACGTTGGATCTTCCTCAAAATCGGTGTACGTCTTCATGAGACATATGAGATATTAAGTTGTGAAAATGGTGAGTTTTCGTCCACGGGCCTAACCTGGGCGGGGTACCAAAGTCGGGTGTTTTTTTGGCAACGCGCCAATTTCAGTAAATGATTAATAACTTCCTGATACAAGGTCCAATCTTTTTCATATTTGGCATGCGTGTAAGGTGTCTTAACCTGAACACGACTGCATTGAAATATTTTCCATTAGGCCTGGCGCCCCCTTGTGGGAAGAGGAAACACCCATTTTTACGAGAAAGGCTCCTCCTCCTGGTGAAAAACATCAATTGACCTCAAACCTGCATCAGGGGAGCCTTAAGACATGTCTTTAGGTATATGATGAAAAATATTGAGTTTTCGTTGATGTAGCAGTACCCAAACAGGAAAGTGAAAAGACCCTCGGCATTTTGTCACAAAATGGCCAATTTCCAGGTCTGAACATGCTCGAAAACTCACCTAAATTTGCACATACATGCGGCTTCATGTAAATTTCATGAATTTAGCAACATTGCCAAAAGATGTCATAAAATGGCTCAGTGGCGCCCCCTTCAATTTTTAAAAAAGGCCTGTCCTATTAGTTTTTTTCGACGTAGAGTGATGAAATTTGGGGAGTGGATACGTTGTGCAAAACTGCTCCAAAAAGTCTCTTGCACCCATATTCCAAACCCAACAGGAAATCGGGTATTAGGGATTGAATCTTGCACAACATGGCATTTTTGTCTAAAACCAGCATGCACGTTTGACACCATTACGCCGAGGCAGTAAGTTGAATGCTCCTCAAAATTGGTCAGACTATTATTGACACATATGAGATGTTAGGTTATCAAAATGGTGACATTTCATTCACGGCCCTTTCCTGGCCAGGGGAGCAAATGTGTCTTATTTTTGACAATACAATTCAGTAAATGACTATAAGTCGCGTTTTTTTTCATATTTTGCTTTGGGGTGCGACTTATACTCAGCAGCGACTTATGTGTGAAATTATTAACACATTATGATAAAATTTCCCATGTTATTTTGGTGTTTTGGACTAATGGTTTTGTAAACTTGTTAGCATGCTATAGTTATCTGAATAACTCTTAATAGCTATGGCCACGTTCGCGTTCTGCCTTTGGCAATGTATGTTCAATTGTATAATTGACTTTTTTAAATTGAAATGGATGCATTTAGTTTGTGGCGCTTTCACGCCCACCTGGGAGCGCACTCGCACTTGTTTACGTGAAGAAGAGCGCTCGCACACCAGAAGAAGACAGACAGCTACGTAGCTCTGAGTGAGTGAGTGAGTGAGTGAGTGAGTGAGTGAGTGAGTGAGTGAGTGAGTGAGTGAGTGAGTGAGTGAGTGGGCGAGTTAGCGAGAGGGAAAGACGGCTGCGAAGCTACGTTCATTGTTTATGCTTTTAAAATATCTCTACAGAGGCAACGCCTGCGTGTATCATCTTTTCTGTTGTTGTTGTGTGTTTTCCACCCGCGAGCGGACACTTACAGCCAGTTGTGTGGTTGTTTGAATGGTGTGCTAATGCTAGCGAACGCATGCTAATCTGTTATGTTATTGCTGCAATAGTACCTAATTATCATTTATTTACGTTGATGTGAACCTGTTTGCTATCGAGGACCAAATTGATTCAACAAATTATGCGGACGTCCAGCATTGTCTTTTTGGAGTTCGCTGTATATAGCCAGGACCGAGCGGTAGCGTCCTGGTGAGGACAGTATATTCGCATTTCGTTGTTTATGCACTGTACACTGTAGATTTATTCAGCATGTTGTTCTCTATTGTATTTTTATATTAAACTGCCTTTCAAGATGACATATCTGTTCTATGTGTTGGATTTTATCAAGTAAATTTCCCCCAAAATTGCGACTTATACTCCGGTAAGACTTATATATGTTTTTTTTCTCTTTGTTGGGCATTTTCTGGCTTGTGCGACTTATACTCAGGTGCGACTTGTAGTCCGAAAAATACGGTAATAACTTCCTGATTGAAGGTGCAATCTTTTTCATATTTGGCATGAATGTGAAGTATTTCAGCCTGCACATGACTTTATTGAAATATTACTCATTACGCCTGGCGCCCCCTAGTGGGAACAGGAAACACACTTTTAATTAAATAGGAAGGCTCCTGCTTCTCAGGGTCAAAAATCAATTGACCTCAAACCTGAATCAGCGGAGCCTTAAGACATGTGTTCAGGTGCCTGATCAACAATTTTGTTTCGTTAAAGCAGAGGGGTCCAAAAGGAAAGTCATAATGACCGTGTTCAGGTGCCTAATAAACAATTTTGTTTTGTTAAAGCAGAGGGGTCCCATAGGAAAGTCATAATGACCGTCGCCATTTTCTCTCCCCACTAATTCTGAACATTCAGACATGCAATATATCTGCCTGGATATCTGTCTGTTGTCGACTGCCACCGCCCCGACCTGCCTGCCCTTCGACTTTGTTTGACGTCCGAGTTGCGCCATACGCGAGGGCCCGTTCAGTCCTGCTTGCAGGGCTAGTTATTAGGGCCCGAGCACTAAGCGTGCGAAGGCCCTATTGTTTTGCAAAGGATTATTTTTTTTTTTATTTTTTTATTTTTTTTTTTTTTTCAGGGCAAATGAAAACGGCCAATTTGGAGGCCTGAACATGCACGAAAAGTCACCAAAATTTGCACATACGTCCGGAAAATTGTAAATTTCGATAATTTTGCAACGTTGCAAAAAAATATAACAAAATGGCTCAGTGGCGCCCCCTTGAAATTTTAAAATTGGCCTATAACATTAGGGTCTGTCAGCGTAGAGCAATGAAATTTGGGGGGTCTATACCTTGTCCAAAACCGCTCCAAAAAAGCATTTACACGCATATTCCAAACCCAACAGGAAATCGGTTATTTTGGATCAAATATGAAATTTTTATCGATTTACAGGGTGCACATTTGAGACCTTTTCGCCGAGGGAGTTAGTTGGATCATCTTCAAAATTGGTGAGACTGTTCAGGAGACATATGAAATCTTAAGTTTTGAAAATGGTGCGTTTTCATTCACGGGTCTGACCTGGGCGTGGTGCCAAAGTCGACCATTTTTTCGGCAAAATGACAAATTCAGTAAATGACTTATAGTTCCTTGACACAACGTTCAATCTTTTTCATATTTGGCATGTATGTGTGGTATCCCACCCTTAACACGAGTGCATTGAAATATTACCCATTAGGTCTAGCGCCCCCTAGTGAGAACAGGAAATGCCTTTTTTTACGAGACAGGTTCCTCCTCCAAGGGAAAAAAATCTGTTGACCTCAAACCTGCATCAGGGGAGCCTTAAGACCTGTGTTCAGGTGCCTGATGAAAAATATTGAGGTTTCGTTGAGGCGGAGGGGTCCAAACAGGAAAGTGAAAATGAACGTCAACAATTTGTCACGCAAAAAACTTTGAACAGTCATAACTCGGCAGATATACAACATATCTGCGCCAAACTTCCCGTGTTTGTTGAGAGTCATACCCTGAAGGTTCTTGTAGGGGTCATTTGCATCAACTCTACAGTGCCAACTAGTGGCGACAGAAAGAAGTTTTAAAAAAGGCCTTTCCTATTGGGTTTTTTCAACATAGAGCAAGGAAATTTGGGGAGTAGATACCTTATGCAAAACTGCTCCAAAAAGTCTCTTGCACCCATATTCCAAATCCAACAGGAAATCGGGTATTTTGGATCGAATGTGAAATTTTCATGGGTTCACAGTAGGAGTTTACATTTGGAGGCTTGAATATGCACAAAAACTTGTACAAATTTGCACATACATGCGGCTTTAGATAACGTTCGATAATCTTGCAATGTTACGAAAAAATGTAGCAAAATGCCTCAGTGGCGCCCCCTTGAATTTTTCAAAAAGGCGTTTCCTATTAGGTTTTTTTAACAGAGAGTGATGAAATTTGGGGAGTCGATACCTTGTGCAAAACTGCTCCAAAAAGTCTCTTGCACCCGTATTCCAAATCCAACAGGAAATCGGGTATTTTGGATCGAATGTGAAATTTTTATCGGTTCACAGTAGGAGTTCACATTTGGAGGCTTGAACATGCACGAAAACTCACAAAAATTTGGACATACATGCGGCTTTGCATAACGTTCGATAATCTTGCAACGTTACGAAAACATGTAACAAAATGGCTCAGTGGCGCCCCCTTGAAATTTTCAAAAAGGCCTCTCCATTTAGGTTTTTTCAACGTAGAGGGATGAAATTCGGAGAGTCGATACCTTGTACAAAACTGCTCCAAAAAGTCTCTTGCATGCGTATTCCAAACCCAACAGGAAATCGGGTATTTTGGATTGAATGTGAAATTTTTATCGATTTACAGTGTGCACATTTTACACCTTGGCACCTAGGGAATTAGTTTGATCATTCTCAAAATTGGCGAGACTGTTCATGAGGCATATGAAATCTTAAGTTATCAAAATGGTGTGTTTTCATTCACGGGCCTGAGCTGGGCGGGGTGCCAAAGTCGGCCATTTTTTCGCCAAAACACCAAATTCAGAAAATGACTGATAACTCCCTCATACAACGTTCAATCTATTTTAAATCTGGCATGTGTGTGAGGTATACCTGCCTGAGCAGGACTGGATTGAGAATTTACCATTTGTGCCTGGCGCCTCCTAGTGGGAACAGGAAAAGCCCTTTTTTTACGGGACACACACCTCCTCTAAAGGGAAAAAAACAATCTACCTCAAACCTGTATAAGGGAAGCCTTAAGACCTGTGTTCAGGTGCCTGATGAAAAATATTGAGGTTTCGTTGAAGCGGAGGGGTCCAAACAGGAAAGTGAAAATGACCGTCAACAATTTGTCTCGCTAAAAACTTTGAACAGTCATAACTCGGCAGATATACAACATATCTGCGACAAACTTCCCGTGCTTGTTGAGAGTCATACCCTGAAGTGCCTTGTAGGGGTCATTTGCATCAACCCTACAGCGCCAACTAGTGGCAATAGAAAGTCACTCGTTTTTCCAATACATATCCAGTTCTTTTCAGTTTGGTCATTGTAGTTTCAAGACCTATTAAAATACTTATTTACGGCCCATGTCCACGTGTCTGTCTGTTGCCGTGACGACCCTTTGTTCGCCATTTAAAGGAAATATTTTTTTCCAGAGAGTCAGGCAGCTTATAGAGCCACAATATTTGGCACACTTGGTCAAATTGGCCCAGTTAGAAGATTAATTTTGGTTTTGAATAAGGGCTTGGCTGCACAGCTCAGTAGTGGCTCCTTTTTTGTAGTAATCTCTCCAATAGGGGTTTTTATCTCTTGGGTGTGGTAATGTAAGAGGCGACTTTCGAGCATGTTAGGTTCTAATGAGATGATTAGAGAGGAGGATCTGCCACCACCCTGACCTGCACACAGTCCGAGTTGCGTGACGTCCGAGTTGCGCTAGATTGCGAGGGCCCGTTCAGTCCTGCTTGCAGGCCTAGTTATTATTATTATTTTTTCATGGCAAATGAAAATGGCCAATTTGAAGGCCTGAACATGCTCAAAAACTCACCAAATTTTGCATATACATCCGGCTTCGCGAAAATTTCGAAAATTTAGCAACGTTTTTTAAAAAAATCAAAAAATGGCTCAGTGGCGCCCCCTTGAAATTTTAAAAATGCCCTTTGCTTTGATGTTTTTCAACGTAGAGCGATGAAATTTGGGGAGTGGATACGTTGTCCAGAGACGCTTCAAAAAGTCTGCAGCACCCATATTCCAAACCCAACAGGAAATCGGATATTTTGGATTGAATGTTGAAAAACATAGCATTTTGGGCGAAAACCAGCATGCACGTTTCAGACCATTGCGCCGAGCCAGTACGTTGGATCTTCCTCAAAATTGGTGTACGTCTTCATGAGACATATGAGATATTAAGTTGTGAAAATGGTGAGTTTTCGTCCACGGGCCTAACCTGGGCGGGGTACCAAAGTCGGGTGTTTTTTTGGCAACGCGCCAATTTCAGTAAATGATTAATAACTTCCTGATACAAGGTCCAATCTTTTTCATATTTGGCATGCGTGTAAGGTGTCTTAACCTGAACACGACTGCATTGAAATATTTTCCATTAGGCCTGGCGCCCCCTTGTGGGAAGAGGAAACACCCATTTTTACGAGAAAGGCTCCTCCTCCTGGTGAAAAACATCAATTGACCTCAAACCTGCATCAGGGGAGCCTTAAGACATGTCTTTAGGTATATGATGAAAAATATTGAGTTTTCGTTGATGTAGCAGTACCCAAACAGGAAAGTGAAAAGACCCTCGGCATTTTGTCACAAAATGGCCAATTTCCAGGTCTGAACATGCTCGAAAACTCACCTAAATTTGCACATACATGCGGCTTCATGTAAATTTCAAGAATTTAGCAACATTGCCAAAAGATGTAATAAAATTGCTCAGTGGCGCCCCCTTCAATTTTTAAAAAAGGCCTGTCCTATTAGTTTTTTTCGACGTAGAGTGATGAAATTTGGGGAGTGGATACGTTGTGCAAAACTGCTCCAAAAAATCTCTTGCACCCATATTCCAAACCCAACAGGAAATCGGGTATTAGGGATTGAATCTTGCACAACATGGCATTTTTGTCTAAAACCAGCATGCACGTTTGACACCATTACGCCGAGGCAGTAAGTTGAATGCTCCTCAAAATTGGTCAGACTATTATTGACACATATGAGATGTTAGGTTATCAAAATGGTGACATTTCATTCACGGCCCTTCCCTGGCCAGGGGAGCAAATGTGTCTTATTTTTGACAATACAATTCAGTAAATGACTATAAGTCGCGGTTTTTTTCATATTTTGCTTTGGGGTGCGACTTATACTCAGCAGCGACTTATGTGTGAAATTATTAACACATTATGATAAAATTTCCCATGTTATTTTGGTGTTTTGGACTAATGGTTTTGTAAACTTGTTAGCATGCTTTAGTTATCTGAATAACTCTTAATAGCTATGGCCACATTCGCGTTCTGCCTTTGGCAATGTATGTTCAATTGTATAATTGACTTTTTTAAATTGAAATGGATGCATTTAGTTTGTGGCGCTTTCACGCCCACCTGGGAGCGCACTCGCACTTGTTTACGTGAAGAAGAGCGCTCGCACACCAGAAGAAGACAGACAGCTACGTAGCTCTGAGTGAGTGAGTGAGTGAGTGAGTGAGTGAGTGAGTGAGTGAGTGAGTGAGTGAGTGAGTGAGTGAGTGAGTGAGTGAGTGAGTGAGTGAGTGAGTGAGTGGGCGAGTTAGCGAGAGGGAAAGACGGCTGCGAAGCTACGTTCATTGTTTATGCTTTTAAAATATCTCTACAGAGGCAACGCCTTCGTGTATCATCTTTTCTGTTGTTGTTGTCTGTTTTCCACCCGCGAGCGGACACTTACAGCCAGTTGTGTGGTTGTTTGAATGGTGTGCTAATGTTAGCGAACGCATGCTAATCTGTTATGTTATTGCTGCAATAGTACCTAATTATCATTTATTTACGTTGATGTGAACCTGTTTGCTATCGAGGACCAAATTGATTCAACAAATTATGCGGACGTCCAGCATTGTCTTTTTGGAGTTCGCTGTATATAGCCAGGACCGAGCGGTAGCGTCCTGGTGAGGACAGTATATTCGCATTTCGTTGTTTATGCACTGTACACTGTAGATTTATTCAGCATGTTGTTCTCTATTGTATTTTTATATTAAACTGCCTTTCAAGATGACATATCTGTTCTATGTGTTGGATTTTATCAAGTAAATTTCCCCCAAAATTGGGACTTATACTCCGGTAAGACTTATATATGTTTTTTTTCTCTTTGTTGGGCATTTTCTGGCTTGTGCGACTTATACTCAGGTGCGACTTGTAGTCCGAAAAATACGGTAATAACTTCCTGATTGAAGGTGCAATCTTTTTCATATTTGGCATGAATGTGAAGTATTTCAGCCTGCACATGACTTTATTGAAATATTACTCATTACGCCTGGCGCCCCCTAGTGGGAACAGGAAACACACTTTTAATTAAATAGAAAGGCTCCTGCTTCTCAGGGTCAAAAATCAATTGACCTCAAACCTGAATCAGCGGAGCCTTAAGACATGTGTTCAGGTGCCTGATCAACAATTTTGTTTCGTTAAAGCAGAGGGGTCCAAAAGGAAAGTCATAATGACCGTGTTCAGGTGCCTAATAAACAATTTTGTTTTGTTAAAGCAGAGGGGTCCCATAGGAAAGTCATAATGACCATCGCCATTTTCTCTCCCCACTAATTCTGAACATTCAGACATGCAATATATCTGCCTGGATATTTATTAGGGCCCGAGCACTCTCAGCGTGCGAGGCCCTATTGTTCTTCGAAGGATTATTATTATTATTATTTTTTCATGGCAAATGAAAATGGCCAATTTGAAGGCCTGAACATGCTCAAAAACTCACCAAAATTTGCACATACATCCGGCTTCGCGAAAATTTCGACAATTTGGCAACGTTTACAAAAAAAATTTAAAAATGGCTCAGTGGCGCCCCCTTGCAATTTTCAAAATGCCCTTTGCTTTGATGTATTTCAACGTAGGGCGATGAAATTTGGGGAGTGGATACGTTGTCCAGAACCGCTTCAAAAAGTCTAAAGCACCCATATTCCAAACCCAACAGGAAATGGGATATTCTGGATTGAATGTTGAAAAATATAGCATTTTGGGCGAAAACCAGCATGCACGTTTCAGACCGTTGCGCCGAGCCAGTACGTTGGATCTTCCTCAAAATTGGTGTAAGTGTTCATGAGACATATGAGATACTAAGTTGTGAAAATGGTGAGTTTTCGTCCATGGGCCTGACCTGGGCGGGGTACCAAAGTCGGGTGTTTTTTTGGCAACGCGCCAATTTCAGTAAATGATTAATAACTTCCTGATACAAGGTCCAATCTTTTTCATATTTGGCATGCATGTAAGGTGTCTTAACCTGAACACGACTGCATTGAAATATTTTCCATTAGGCCTGGCGCCCCCTTGTGGGAAGAGGAAACACCCTTTTTTACGAAAAAGGCTCCTCCTCCTGGTGAAAAACATCAATTGATCTCAAACCTGCATCAGGGGAGCCTTAAGACATGTCTTTAGGTATCTGATGAAAAATATTGAGTTTTCGTTGATGTTGCAGTATCCAAACAGGAAAGTGAAAAGACCCTCGGCATTTTCTCTCAAAATGGCAAATTTCAAGGTCTGAACATGCTCGAAAACTCACCAAAATGTGCACATACATGTGGCTTCATGTAGATTTCATGAATTTAGCAACATTGCCAAAAGATGTAATAAAATGGCTCAGTGGCGCCCCCTTCAATTTTTAAAAAAGGCCTGTCCTATTAGTTTTTTTCGACGTAGAGTGATGAAATTTGGGGAGTGGATACGTTGTGCAAAACTGCTCCAAAAAGTCTCTTGCACCCATATTCCAAACCCAACAGGAAATCGGGTATTATGGATTGAATCTTGCATTTTTGTCAAAAACCTGCATGCACGTTTGAGACCATTACGCCGAAGCAGTAAGTTGAATGCTTCTCAAAATTGGTCAGACATCCCAAAAACATGCATGGTAGGCTGATTGAGCACTCTAAATTGTCCATAGGTATGAGTGTGGGCGTGAATGGTTGTATGTCTCCTTGTGCCCTGCAATTGGCTGGCAACCAGTTCAGGGTGTCCCCTGCCTACTGCCCCGAGTTAGCTGGGATAGGCTCCAGCACCTCCGCGACCCTCGTGAGGAAAAGCGGCATGGAAAATGAATGAATGAATGAATGTTCATGACACATATGAGATGTTAGGTTATCAAAATGGTGACATTTCATTCACGGCCCTTTCCTGGGCAGGGGAGCAAATGTGTCTTATTTTTGACAATACAATTCAGTAAAAGACTACTGTATTTTTCCGACTATAAGTCGTGTTTTTTTTTTCTTCATATTTTGGTTTGGGGTGCGACTTATACTCAGCAGTGACTTATGTGTGAAATTATTAACACATTATGATAACATTTCCCATGTTATTTAGGTGTTTTGGACTAATGGTTTTGTAAACTTGTTAGCATGCTATAGTTATCTGAATAACTCTTAATAGCTATGGCCATTTTCATTTGCCATGAAAAAATAATAATAACGACTGCGCTCCCAGTTGGGCGTGAAAGCGCCACAAACTAAATGCATCCATTTCAATATAAAAAAGTCAATTATACAATTGAACATACATTGCCAAAGGCAGAACGCGAACGTGGCCATAGCTATTAACAGTTATTCAGATTACTATAGCATGCTAACAGGTTTACAAAACCATTAGGCCTGGTGCCCCCTGGTGAGTGAAATTATTAACACATTATGATATAATTTCCCGTGTTATTTTGGTGTTTTGGACTGATGGTTTTGTAAACTTGTTAGCATGCTATAGTTATCTGAATAACTGTTAATAGCTATGGCCACGTTCGCGTTCTGCCTTTGGCAATGTATGTTCAATTGTATAATTGACTTTTTTATATTGAAATGGATGCATTTAGTTTGTGGCGCTTTCACGCCCACCTGGGAGCGCACTCGCACTTGTTTACGTGAATAAGCGCTCGCACACCAGAAGAAGACAGACAGCCACGTAGCTCTGAGTGAGTGAGTGAGTGAGTGAGTGAGTGAGTGAGTGAGTGAGTGAGTGAGTGAGTGAGTGAGTGAGTGAGTGAGTGAGTGAGTGGACTAGTTAGCGAGAGAGAAAGACGGCTGCGAACCTACGTTCATTGTTTATGCCTTTAAAATATCTCTACAGAGGCAACGCCTGCGTGTATCATCTTTTCTGTTGTTGTGTGTTTTCCACCCGCGAGCGGACACTTACAGCCAGTTGTGTGGTTGTTTGAATGGTGTGCTAATGCTAGCGAACGCATGCTAATCTGTTACATTATTGCTGTAATAGTACGTAATTATCATTTATTTACGGTGATGTGAACCTGTTTGCTATCGAGGACCAAATTGATTCAACAAATTATGCGGACATCCAGAATTGTCTTTTTGGAGTTCGCTGTCTTTAGCCAGGACCAAGCGGTAGCGTCCTGGTGAGGACAGTATATTCGCATTTCGTTGTTTATGCACTGTACACTGTACATTTATTCAGCATGTTGTTCTCTATTGTATCTTTATATTAAATTGCCTTTCAAGATGACATATCTGTTCTATGTGTTGGATTTTATCAAGTACATTTCACCCACAAATGCGACTTATACTCCGGTAAGACTTTTGTTTCCTTAAAGCAGAGGGGTCCAATAGGAAAGTCATAATGACCGTGTTCAGGTGCCTAATAAACACTTTTGTTTTGTTAAAGCAGAGGGGTCCGATAAGAAAGTCATCATGACCGTCGCCATTTTCTCTCCCCACTAATTCTGAACATTCAGACATGCAATATATCTTCCTGGATATCTGTCTGTTGTCGACTGCCACCGCCCCGACCTGCCTGCCCTCCGACTTTGTTTGACGTCCGAGTTGCGCCATACGCGAGGGCCCGTCAGTCCTGCTTGCAGGGCTAGTTAGGGCCCGAGCACTCTCAGCGTGCGAGGCCCTATTGTTCTTCGAAGGATTATTATTATTATTATTATTATTATTATTATTATTTTTTCATGGCAAATGAAAATGGCCAATTTGAAGGCCTGAACATGCTCAAAAACTCACCAAATTTTGCATATACATCCGGCTTCGCGAAAATTTCGAAAATTTATCAACGTTTTTTAAAAAAATCAAAAAATGGCTCAGTGGCGCCCCCTTGAAATTTTAAAAATGCCCTTTGCTTTGATGTTTTTCAACGTAGAGCGATGAAATTTGGGGAGTGGATACGTTGTCCAGAGACGCTTCAAAAAGTCTGCAGCACCCATATTCCAAACCCAACAGGAAATCGGATATTTTGCATTGAATGTTGAAAAACATAGCATTTTGGGCGAAAACCAGCATGCACGTTTCAGACCATTGCGCCGAGCCAGTACGTTGGATCTTCCTCAAAATCGGTGTACGTCTTCATGAGACATATGAGATATTAAGTTGTGAAAATGGTGAGTTTTCGTCCACGGGCCTAACCTGGGCGGGGTACCAAAGTCGGGTGTTTTTTTGGCAACGCGCCAATTTCAGTAAATGATTAATAACTTCCTGATACAAGGTCCAATCTTTTTCATATTTGGCATGCGTGTAAGGTGTCTTAACCTGAACACGACTGCATTGAAATATTTTCCATTAGGCCTGGCGCCCCCTTGTGGGAAGAGGAAACACCCATTTTTACGAGAAAGGCTCCTCCTCCTGGTGAAAAACATCAATTGACCTCAAACCTGCATCAGGGGAGCCTTAAGACATGTCTTTAGGTATATGATGAAAAATATTGAGTTTTCGTTGATGTAGCAGTACCCAAACAGGAAAGTGAAAAGACCCTCGGCATTTTGTCACAAAATGGCCAATTTCCAGGTCTGAACATGCTCGAAAACTCACCTAAATTTGCACATACATGCGGCTTCATGTAAATTTCATGAATTTAGCAACATTGCCAAAAGATGTCATAAAATGGCTCAGTGGCGCCCCCTTCAATTTTTAAAAAAGGCCTGTCCTATTAGTTTTTTTCGACGTAGAGTGATGAAATTTGGGGAGTGGATACGTTGTGCAAAACTGCTCCAAAAAGTCTCTTGCACCCATATTCCAAACCCAACAGGAAATCGGGTATTAGGGATTGAATCTTGCACAACATGGCATTTTTGTCTAAAAGCAGCATGCACGTTTGACACCATTACGCCGAGGCAGTAAGTTGAATGCTCCTCAAAATTGGTCAGACTATTATTGACACATATGAGATGTTAGGTTATCAAAATGGTGACATTTCATTCACGGCCCTTTCCTGGCCAGGGGAGCAAATGTGTCTTATTTTTGACAATACAATTCAGTAAATGACTATAAGTCGCGGTTTTTTTCATATTTTGCTTTGGGGTGCGACTTATACTCAGCAGCGACTTATGTGTGAAATTATTAACACATTATGATAAAATTTCCCATGTTATTTTGGTGTTTTGGACTAATGGTTTTGTAAACTTGTTAGCATGCTATAGTTATCTGAATAACTCTTAATAGCTATGGCCACGTTCGCGTTCTGCCTTTGGCAATGTATGTTCAATTGTATAATTGACTTTTTTAAATTGAAATGGATGCATTTAGTTTGTGGCGCTTTCACGCCCACCTGGGAGCGCACTCGCACTTGTTTACGTGAAGAAGAGCGCTCGCACACCAGAAGAAGACAGACAGCTACGTAGCTCTGAGTGAGTGAGTGAGTGAGTGAGTGAGTGAGTGAGTGAGTGAGTGAGTGAGTGAGTGAGTGAGTGAGTGAGTGAGTGAGTGAGTGGGCGAGTTAGCGAGAGGGAAAGACGGCTGCGAAGCTACGTTCATTGTTTATGCTTTTAAAATATCTCTACAGAGGCAACGCCTGCGTGTATCATCTTTTCTGTTGTTGTTGTGTGTTTTCCACCCGCGAGCGGACACTTACAGCCAGTTGTGTGGTTGTTTGAATGGTGTGCTAATGCTAGCGAACGCATGCTAATCTGTTATGTTATTGCTGCAATAGTACCTAATTATCATTTATTTACGTTGATGTGAACCTGTTTGCTATCGAGGACCAAATTGATTCAACAAATTATGCGGACGTCCAGCATTGTCTTTTTGGAGTTCGCTGTATATAGCCAGGACCGAGCGGTAGCGTCCTGGTGAGGACAGTATATTCGCATTTCGTTGTTTATGCACTGTACACTGTAGATTTATTCAGCATGTTGTTCTCTATTGTATTTTTATATTAAACTGCCTTTCAAGATGACATATCTGTTCTATGTGTTGGATTTTATCAAGTACATTTCCCCCAAAATTGCGACTTATACTCCGGTAAGACTTATATATGTTTTTTTTCTCTTTGTTGGGCATTTTCTGGCTTGTGCGACTTATACTCAGGTGCGACTTGTAGTCCGAAAAATACGGTAATAACTTCCTGATTGAAGGTGCAATCTTTTTCATATTTGGCATGAATGTGAAGTATTTCAGCCTGCACATGACTTTATTGAAATATTACTCATTACGCCTGGCGCCCCCTAGTGGGAACAGGAAACACACTTTTAATTAAATAGGAAGGCTCCTGCTTCTCAGGGTCAAAAATCAATTGACCTCAAACCTGAATCAGCGGAGCCTTAAGACATGTGTTCAGGTGCCTGATCAACAATTTTGTTTCGTTAAAGCAGAGGGGTCCAAAAGGAAAGTCATAATGACCGTGTTCAGGTGCCTAATAAACAATTTTGTTTTGTTAAAGCAGAGGGGTCCCATAGGAAAGTCATAATGACCGTCGCCATTTTCTCTCCCCACTAATTCTGAACATTCAGACATGCAATATATCTGCCTGGATATCTGTCTGTTGTCGACTGCCACCGCCCCGACCTGCCTGCCCTTCGACTTTGTTTGACGTCCGAGTTGCGCCATACGCGAGGGCCCGTTCAGTCCTGCTTGCAGGGCTAGTTATTAGGGCCCGAGCACTCTCAGCGTGCGAGGCCCTATTGTTCTTCGAAGGATTATTATTATTATTATTATTATTATTATTATTTTTTCATGGCAAATGAAAATGGCCAATTTGAACGCCTGAACATGCTCAAAAACTCACCAAATTTTGCATATACATCCGGCTTCGCGAAAATTTCGAAAATTTAGCAACGTTTTTTAAAAAAATCAAAAAATGGCTCAGTGGCGCCCCCTTGAAATTGTAAAAATGCCCTTTGCTTTGATGTTTTTCAACGTAGAGCGATGAAATTTGGGGAGTGGATACGTTGTCCAGAGACGCTTCAAAAAGTCTGCAGCACCCATATTCCAAACCCAACAGGAAATCGGATATTTTGGATTGAATGTTGAAAAACATAGCATTTTGGGCGAAAACCAGCATGCACGTTTCAGACCATTGCGCCGAGCCAGTACGTTGGATCTTCCTCAAAATTGGTGTACGTCTTCATGAGACATATGAGATATTAAGTTGTGAAAATGGTGAGTTTTCGTCCACGGGCCTAACCTGGGCGGGGTACCAAAGTCGGGTGTTTTTTTGGCAACGCGCCAATTTCAGTAAATGATTAATAACTTCCTGATACAAGGTCCAATCTTTTTCATATTTGGCATGCGTGTAAGGTGTCTTAACCTGAACACGACTGCATTGAAATATTTTCCATTAGGCCTGGCGCCCCCTTGTGGGAAGAGGAAACACCCATTTTTACGAGAAAGGCTCCTCCTCCTGGTGAAAAACATCAATTGACCTCAAACCTGCATCAGGGGAGCCTTAAGACATGTCTTTAGGTATATGATGAAAAATATTGAGTTTTCGTTGATGTAGCAGTACCCAAACAGGAAAGTGAAAAGACCCTCGGCATTTTGTCACAAAATGGCCAATTTCCAGGTCTGAACATGCTGGAAAACTCACCTAAATTTGCACATACATGCGGCTTCATGTAAATTTCATGAATTTAGCCACATTGCCAAAAGATGTAATAAAATGGCTCAGTGGCGCCCCCTTCAATTTTTAAAAAAGGCCTGTCCTATTAGTTTTTTTCGACGTAGAGTGATGAAATTTGGGGAGTGGATACGTTGTGCAAAACTGCTCCAAAAAGTCTCTTGCACCCATATTCCAAACCCAACAGGAAATCGGGTATTAGGGATTGAATCTTGCACAACATGGCATTTTTGTCTAAAACCAGCATGCACGTTTGACACCATTACGCCGAGGCAGTAAGTTGAATGCTCCTCAAAATTGGTCAGACTATTATTGACACATATGAGATGTTAGGTTATCAAAATGGTGACATTTCATTCACGGCCCTTTCCTGGCCAGGGGAGCAAATGTGTCTTATTTTTGACAATACAATTCAGTAAATGACTATAAGTCGCGGTTTTTTTCATATTTTGCTTTGGGGTGCGACTTATACTCAGCAGCGACTTATGTGTGAAATTATTAACACATTATGATAAAATTTCCCATGTTATTTTGGTGTTTTGGACTAATGGTTTTGTAAACTTGTTAGCATGCTATAGTTATCTGAATAACTCTTAATAGCTATGGCCACGTTCGCGTTCTGCCTTTGGCAATGTATGTTCAATTGTATAATTGACTTTTTTAAATTGAAATGGATGCATTTAGTTTGTGGCGCTTTCACGCCCACCTGGGAGCGCACTCGCACTTGTTTACGTGAAGAAGAGCGCTCGCACACCAGAAGAAGACAGACAGCTACGTAGCTCTGAGTGAGTGAGTGAGTGAGTGAGTGAGTGAGTGAGTGAGTGAGTGAGTGAGTGAGTGAGTGAGTGAGTGAGTGAGTGAGTGAGTGAGTGAGTGAGTTAGCGAGAGGGAAAGACGGCTGCGAAGCTACGTTCATTGTTTATGCTTTTAAAATATCTCTACAGAGGCAACGCCTGCGTGTATCATCTTTTCTGTTGTTGTTGTGTGTTTTCCACCCGCGAGCGGACACTTACAGCCAGTTGTGTGGTTGTTTGAATGGTGTGCTAATGCTAGCGAACGCATGCTAATCTGTTATGTTATTGCTGCAATATTACCTAATTATCATTTATTTACGTTGATGTGAACCTGTTTGCTATCGAGGACCAAATTGATTCAACAAATTATGCGGACGTCCAGCATTGTCTTTTTGGAGTTCGCTGTATATAGCCAGGACCGAGCGGTAGCGTCCTGGTGAGGACAGTATATTCGCATTTCGTTGTTTATGCACTGTACACTGTAGATTTATTCAGCATGTTGTTCTCTATTGTATTTTTATATTAAACTGCCTTTCAAGATGACATATCTGTTCTATGTGTTGGATTTTATCAAGTAAATTTCCCCCAAAATTGCGACTTATACTCCGGTAAGACTTATATATGTTTTTTTTCTCTTTGTTGGGCATTTTCTGGCTTGTGCGACTTATACTCAGGTGCGACTTGTAGTCCGAAAAATACGGTAATAACTTCCTGATTGAAGGTGCGATCTTTTTCATATTTGGCATGAATGTGAAGTATTTCAGCCTGCACATGACTTTATTGAAATATTACTCATTACGCCTGGCGCCCCCTAGTGGGAACAGGAAACACACTTTTAATTAAATAGAAAGGCTCCTGCTTCTCAGGGTCAAAAATCAATTGACCTCAAACCTGAATCAGCGGAGCCTTAAGACATGTGTTCAGGTGCCTGATCAACAATTTTGTTTCGTTAAAGCAGAGGGGTCCAAAAGGAAAGTCATAATGACCGTGTTCAGGTGCCTAATAAACAATTTTGTTTTGTTAAAGCAGAGGGGTCCCATAGGAAAGTCATAATGACCGTCGCCATTTTCTCTCCCCACTAATTCTGAACATTCAGACATGCAATATATCTGCCTGGATATCTGTCTGTTGTCGACTGCCACCGCCCCGACCTGCCTGCCCTTCCACTTTGTTTGACGTCCGAGTTGCGCCATACGCGAGGGCCCGTTCAGTCCTGCTTGCAGGGCTAGTTATTATTATTATTTTTTCATGGCAAATGAAAATGGCCAATTTGAAGGCCTGAACATGCTCAAAAACTCACCAAATTTTGCATATACATCCGGCTTCGCGAAAATTTCGAAAATTTAGCAACGTTTTTTAAAAAAATCAAAAAATGGCTCAGTGGCGCCCCCTTGAAATTTTAAAAATGCCCTTTGCTTTGATGTTTTTCAACGTAGAGCGATGAAATTTGGGGAGTGGATACGTTGTCCAGAGACGCTTCAAAAAGTCTGCAGCACCCATATTCCAAACCCAACAGGAAATCGGATATTTTGGATTGAATGTTGAAAAACATAGCATTTTGGGCGAAAACCAGCATGCACGTTTCAGACCATTGCGCCGAGCCAGTACGTTGGATCTTCCTCAAAATTGGTGTACGTCTTCATGAGACATATGAGATATTAAGTTGTGAAAATGGTGAGTTTTCGTCCACGGGCCTAACCTGGGCGGGGTACCAAAGTCGGGTGTTTTTTTGGCAACGCGCCAATTTCAGTAAATGATTAATAACTTCCTGATACAAGGTCCAATCTTTTTCATATTTGGCATGCGTGTAAGGTGTCTTAACCTGAACACGACTGCATTGAAATATTTTCCATTAGGCCTGGCGCCCCCTTGTGGGAAGAGGAAACACCCATTTTTACGAGAAAGGCTCCTCCTCCTGGTGAAAAACATCAATTGACCTCAAACCTGCATCAGGGGAGCCTTAAGACATGTCTTTAGGTATATGATGAAAAATATTGAGTTTTCGTTGATGTAGCAGTACCCAAACAGGAAAGTGAAAAGACCCTCGGCATTTTGTCACAAAATGGCCAATTTCCAGGTCTGAACATGCTCGAAAACTCACCTAAATTTGCACATACATGCGGCTTCATGTAAATTTCAAGAATTTAGCAACATTGCCAAAAGATGTAATAAAATTGCTCAGTGGCGCCCCCTTCAATTTTTAAAAAAGGCCTGTCCTATTAGTTTTTTTCGACGTAGAGTGATGAAATTTGGGGAGTGGATACGTTGTGCAAAACTGCTCCAAAAAATCTCTTGCACCCATATTCCAAACCCAACAGGAAATCGGGTATTAGGGATTGAATCTTGCACAACATGGCATTTTTGTCTAAAACCAGCATGCACGTTTGACACCATTACGCCGAGGCAGTAAGTTGAATGCTCCTCAAAATTGGTCAGACTATTATTGACACATATGAGATGTTAGGTTATCAAAATGGTGACATTTCATTCACGGCCCTTCCCTGGCCAGGGGAGCAAATGTGTCTTATTTTTGACAATACAATTCAGTAAATGACTATAAGTCGCGGTTTTTTTCATATTTTGCTTTGGGGTGCGACTTATACTCAGCAGCGACTTATGTGTGAAATTATTAACACATTATGATAAAATTTCCCATGTTATTTTGGTGTTTTGGACTAATGGTTTTGTAAACTTGTTAGCATGCTTTAGTTATCTGAATAACTCTTAATAGCTATGGCCACATTCGCGTTCTGCCTTTGGCAATGTATGTTCAATTGTATAATTGACTTTTTTAAATTGAAATGGATGCATTTAGTTTGTGGCGCTTTCACGCCCACCTGGGAGCGCACTCGCACTTGTTTACGTGAAGAAGAGCGCTCGCACACCAGAAGAAGACAGACAGCTACGTAGCTCTGAGTGAGTGAGTGAGTGAGTGAGTGAGTGAGTGAGTGAGTGAGTGAGTGAGTGAGTGAGTGAGTGAGTGAGTGAGTGAGTGAGTGAGTGAGTGAGTGAGTGAGTGAGTGAGTGAGTGAGTGAGTGAGTGGGCGAGTTAGCGAGAGGGAAAGACGGCTGCGAAGCTACGTTCATTGTTTATGCTTTTAAAATATCTCTACAGAGGCAACGCCTTCGTGTATCATCTTTTCTGTTGTTGTTGTGTGTTTTCCACCCGCGAGCGGACACTTACAGCCAGTTGTGTGGTTGTTTGAATGGTGTGCTAATGCTAGCGAACGCATGCTAATCTGTTATGTTATTGCTGCAATAGTACCTAATTATCATTTATTTACGTTGATGTGAACCTGTTTGCTATCGAGGACCAAATTGATTCAACAAATTATGCGGACGTCCAGCATTGTCTTTTTGGAGTTCGCTGTATATAGCCAGGACCGAGCGGTAGCGTCCTGGTGAGGACAGTATATTCGCATTTCGTTGTTTATGCACTGTACACTGTAGATTTATTCAGCATGTTGTTCTCTATTGTATTTTTATATTAAACTGCCTTTCAAGATGACATATCTGTTCTATGTGTTGGATTTTATCAAGTAAATTTCCCCCAAAATTGGGACTTATACTCCGGTAAGACTTATATATGTTTTTTTTCTCTTTGTTGGGCATTTTCTGGCTTGTGCGACTTATACTCAGGTGCGACTTGTAGTCCGAAAAATACGGTAATAACTTCCTGATTGAAGGTGCAATCTTTTTCATATTTGGCATGAATGTGAAGTATTTCAGCCTGCACATGACTTTATTGAAATATTACTCATTACGCCTGGCGCCCCCTAGTGGGAACAGGAAACACACTTTTAATTAAATAGAAAGGCTCCTGCTTCTCAGGGTCAAAAATCAATTGACCTCAAACCTGAATCAGCGGAGCCTTAAGACATGTGTTCAGGTGCCTGATCAACAATTTTGTTTCGTTAAAGCAGAGGGGTCCAAAAGGAAAGTCATAATGACCGTGTTCAGGTGCCTAATAAACAATTTTGTTTTGTTAAAGCAGAGGGGTCCCATAGGAAAGTCATAATGACCATCGCCATTTTCTCTCCCCACTAATTCTGAACATTCAGACATGCAATATATCTGCCTGGATATTTATTAGGGCCCGAGCACTCTCAGCGTGCGAGGCCCTATTGTTCTTCGAAGGATTATTATTATTATTATTTTTTCATGGCAAATGAAAATGGCCAATTTGAAGGCCTGAACATGCTCAAAAACTCACCAAAATTTGCACATACATCCGGCTTCGCGAAAATTTCGACAATTTGGCAACGTTTACAAAAAAAATTTAAAAATGGCTCAGTGGCGCCCCCTTGCAATTTTCAAAATGCCCTTTGCTTTGATGTATTTCAACGTAGGGCGATGAAATTTGGGGAGTGGATACGTTGTCCAGAACCGCTTCAAAAAGTCTAAAGCACCCATATTCCAAACCCAACAGGAAATGGGATATTCTGGATTGAATGTTGAAAAATATAGCATTTTGGGCGAAAACCAGCATGCACGTTTCAGACCGTTGCGCCGAGCCAGTACGTTGGATCTTCCTCAAAATTGGTGTAAGTGTTCATGAGACATATGAGATACTAAGTTGTGAAAATGGTGAGTTTTCGTCCATGGGCCTGACCTGGGCGGGGTACCAAAGTCGGGTGTTTTTTTGGCAACGCGCCAATTTCAGTAAATGATTAATAACTTCCTGATACAAGGTCCAATCTTTTTCATATTTGGCATGCATGTAAGGTGTCTTAACCTGAACACGACTGCATTGAAATATTTTCCATTAGGCCTGGCGCCCCCTTGTGGGAAGAGGAAACACCCTTTTTTACGAAAAAGGCTCCTCCTCCTGGTGAAAAACATCAATTGATCTCAAACCTGCATCAGGGGAGCCTTAAGACATGTCTTTAGGTATCTGATGAAAAATATTGAGTTTTCGTTGATGTTGCAGTATCCAAACAGGAAAGTGAAAAGACCCTCGGCATTTTCTCTCAAAATGGCAAATTTCAAGGTCTGAACATGCTCGAAAACTCACCAAAATGTGCACATACATGTGGCTTCATGTAGATTTCATGAATTTAGCAACATTGCCAAAAGATGTAATAAAATGGCTCAGTGGCGCCCCCTTCAATTTTTAAAAAAGGCCTGTCCTATTAGTTTTTTTCGACGTAGAGTGATGAAATTTGGGGAGTGGATACGTTGTGCAAAACTGCTCCAAAAAGTCTCTTGCACCCATATTCCAAACCCAACAGGAAATCGGGTATTATGGATTGAATCTTGCATTTTTGTCAAAAACCTGCATGCACGTTTGAGACCATTACGCCGAAGCAGTAAGTTGAATGCTTCTCAAAATTGGTCAGACATCCCAAAAACATGCATGGTAGGCTGATTGAGCACTCTAAATTGTCCATAGGTATGAGTGTGGGCGTGAATGGTTGTATGTCTCCTTGTGCCCTGCAATTGGCTGGCAACCAGTTCAGGGTGTCCCCTGCCTACTGCCCCGAGTTAGCTGGGATAGGCTCCAGCACCTCCGCGACCCTCGTGAGGAAAAGCGGCATGGAAAATGAATGAATGAATGAATGTTCATGACACATATGAGATGTTAGGTTATCAAAATGGTGACATTTCATTCACGGCCCTTTCCTGGGCAGGGGAGCAAATGTGTCTTATTTTTGACAATACAATTCAGTAAAAGACTACTGTATTTTTCCGACTATAAGTCGTGTTTTTTTTTTCTTCATATTTTGGTTTGGGGTGCGACTTATACTCAGCAGTGACTTATGTGTGAAATTATTAACACATTATGATAACATTTCCCATGTTATTTAGGTGTTTTGGACTAATGGTTTTGTAAACTTGTTAGCATGCTATAGTTATCTGAATAACTCTTAATAGCTATGGCCATTTTCATTTGCCATGAAAAAATAATAATAACGACTGCGCTCCCAGTTGGGCGTGAAAGCGCCACAAACTAAATGCATCCATTTCAATATAAAAAAGTCAATTATACAATTGAACATACATTGCCAAAGGCAGAACGCGAACGTGGCCATAGCTATTAACAGTTATTCAGATTACTATAGCATGCTAACAGGTTTACAAAACCATTAGGCCTGGTGCCCCCTGGTGAGTGAAATTATTAACACATTATGATATAATTTCCCGTGTTATTTTGGTGTTTTGGACTGATGGTTTTGTAAACTTGTTAGCATGCTATAGTTATCTGAATAACTGTTAATAGCTATGGCCACGTTCGCGTTCTGCCTTTGGCAATGTATGTTCAATTGTATAATTGACTTTTTTATATTGAAATGGATGCATTTAGTTTGTGGCGCTTTCACGCCCACCTGGGAGCGCACTCGCACTTGTTTACGTGAATAAGCGCTCGCACACCAGAAGAAGACAGACAGCCACGTAGCTCTGAGTGAGTGAGTGAGTGAGTGAGTGAGTGAGTGAGTGAGTGAGTGAGTGAGTGAGTGAGTGAGTGAGTGAGTGAGTGAGTGAGTGGACTAGTTAGCGAGAGAGAAAGACGGCTGCGAACCTACGTTCATTGTTTATGCCTTTAAAATATCTCTACAGAGGCAACGCCTGCGTGTATCATCTTTTCTGTTGTTGTGTGTTTTCCACCCGCGAGCGGACACTTACAGCCAGTTGTGTGGTTGTTTGAATGGTGTGCTAATGCTAGCGAACGCATGCTAATCTGTTACATTATTGCTGTAATAGTACGTAATTATCATTTATTTACGGTGATGTGAACCTGTTTGCTATCGAGGACCAAATTGATTCAACAAATTATGCGGACATCCAGAATTGTCTTTTTGGAGTTCGCTGTCTATAGCCAGGACCAAGCGGTAGCGTCCTGGTGAGGACAGTATATTCGCATTTCGTTGTTTATGCACTGTACACTGTACATTTATTCAGCATGTTGTTCTCTATTGTATCTTTATATTAAATTGCCTTTCAAGATGACATATCTGTTCTATGTGTTGGATTTTATCAAGTACATTTCACCCACAAATGCGACTTATACTCCGGTAAGACTTTTGTTTCCTTAAAGCAGAGGGGTCCAATAGGAAAGTCATAATGACCGTGTTCAGGTGCCTAATAAACACTTTTGTTTTGTTAAAGCAGAGGGGTCCGATAAGAAAGTCATCATGACCGTCGCCATTTTCTCTCCCCACTAATTCTGAACATTCAGACATGCAATATATCTTCCTGGATATCTGTCTGTTGTCGACTGCCACCGCCCCGACCTGCCTGCCCTCCGACTTTGTTTGACGTCCGAGTTGCGCCATACGCGAGGGCCCGTCAGTCCTGCTTGCAGGGCTAGTTAGGGCCCGAGCACTCTCAGCGTGCGAGGCCCTATTGTTCTTCGAAGGATTATTATTATTATTATTATTATTATTATTATTATTATTATTATTATTTTTTCATGGCAAATGAAAATGGCCAATTTGAAGGCCTGAACATGCTCAAAAACTCACCAAATTTTGCATATACATCCGGCTTCGCGAAAATTTCGAAAATTTAGCAACGTTTTTTAAAAAAATCAAAAAATGGCTCAGTGGCGCCCCCTTGAAATTTTAAAAATGCCCTTTGCTTTGATGTTTTTCAACGTAGAGCGATGAAATTTGGGGAGTGGATACGTTGTCCAGAGACGCTTCAAAAAGTCTGCAGCACCCATATTCCAAACCCAACAGGAAATCGGATATTTTGCATTGAATGTTGAAAAACATAGCATTTTGGGCGAAAACCAGCATGCACGTTTCAGACCATTGCGCCGAGCCAGTACGTTGGATCTTCCTCAAAATCGGTGTACGTCTTCATGAGACATATGAGATATTAAGTTGTGAAAATGGTGAGTTTTCGTCCACGGGCCTAACCTGGGCGGGGTACCAAAGTCGGGTGTTTTTTTGGCAACGCGCCAATTTCAGTAAATGATTAATAACTTCCTGATACAAGGTCCAATCTTTTTCATATTTGGCATGCGTGTAAGGTGTCTTAACCTGAACACGACTGCATTGAAATATTTTCCATTAGGCCTGGCGCCCCCTTGTGGGAAGAGGAAACACCCATTTTTACGAGAAAGGCTCCTCCTCCTGGTGAAAAACATCAATTGACCTCAAACCTGCATCAGGGGAGCCTTAAGACATGTCTTTAGGTATATGATGAAAAATATTGAGTTTTCGTTGATGTAGCAGTACCCAAACAGGAAAGTGAAAAGACCCTCGGCATTTTGTCACAAAATGGCCAATTTCCAGGTCTGAACATGCTCGAAAACTCACCTAAATTTGCACATACATGCGGCTTCATGTAAATTTCATGAATTTAGCAACATTGCCAAAAGATGTCATAAAATGGCTCAGTGGCGCCCCCTTCAATTTTTAAAAAAGGCCTGTCCTATTAGTTTTTTTCGACGTAGAGTGATGAAATTTGGGGAGTGGATACGTTGTGCAAAACTGCTCCAAAAAGTCTCTTGCACCCATATTCCAAACCCAACAGGAAATCGGGTATTAGGGATTGAATCTTGCACAACATGGCATTTTTGTCTAAAACCAGCATGCACGTTTGACACCATTACGCCGAGGCAGTAAGTTGAATGCTCCTCAAAATTGGTCAGACTATTATTGACACATATGAGATGTTAGGTTATCAAAATGGTGACATTTCATTCACGGCCCTTTCCTGGCCAGGGGAGCAAATGTGTCTTATTTTTGACAATACAATTCAGTAAATGACTATAAGTCGCGGTTTTTTTCATATTTTGCTTTGGGGTGCGACTTATACTCAGCAGCGACTTATGTGTGAAATTATTAACACATTATGATAAAATTTCCCATGTTATTTTGGTGTTTTGGACTAATGGTTTTGTAAACTTGTTAGCATGCTATAGTTATCTGAATAACTCTTAATAGCTATGGCCACGTTCGCGTTCTGCCTTTGGCAATGTATGTTCAATTGTATAATTGACTTTTTTAAATTGAAATGGATGCATTTAGTTTGTGGCGCTTTCACGCCCACCTGGGAGCGCACTCGCACTTGTTTACGTGAAGAAGAGCGCTCGCACACCAGAAGAAGACAGACAGCTACGTAGCTCTGAGTGAGTGAGTGAGTGAGTGAGTGAGTGAGTGAGTGAGTGAGTGAGTGAGTGAGTGAGTGAGTGAGTGAGTGAGTGAGTGAGTGGGCGAGTTAGCGAGAGGGAAAGACGGCTGCGAAGCTACGTTCATTGTTTATGCTTTTAAAATATCTCTACAGAGGCAACGCCTGCGTGTATCATCTTTTCTGTTGTTGTTGTGTGTTTTCCACCCGCGAGCGGACACTTACAGCCAGTTGTGTGGTTGTTTGAATGGTGTGCTAATGCTAGCGAACGCATGCTAATCTGTTATGTTATTGCTGCAATAGTACCTAATTATCATTTATTTACGTTGATGTGAACCTGTTTGCTATCGAGGACCAAATTGATTCAACAAATTATGCGGACGTCCAGCATTGTCTTTTTGGAGTTCGCTGTATATAGCCAGGACCGAGCGGTAGCGTCCTGGTGAGGACAGTATATTCGCATTTCGTTGTTTATGCACTGTACACTGTAGATTTATTCAGCATGTTGTTCTCTATTGTATTTTTATATTAAACTGCCTTTCAAGATGACATATCTGTTCTATGTGTTGGATTTTATCAAGTACATTTCCCCCAAAATTGCGACTTATACTCCGGTAAGACTTATATATGTTTTTTTTCTCTTTGTTGGGCATTTTCTGGCTTGTGCGACTTATACTCAGGTGCGACTTGTAGTCCGAAAAATACGGTAATAACTTCCTGATTGAAGGTGCAATCTTTTTCATATTTGGCATGAATGTGAAGTATTTCAGCCTGCACATGACTTTATTGAAATATTACTCATTACGCCTGGCGCCCCCTAGTGGGAACAGGAAACACACTTTTAATTAAATAGAAAGGCTCCTGCTTCTCAGGGTCAAAAATCAATTGACCTCAAACCTGAATCAGCGGAGCCTTAAGACATGTGTTCAGGTGCCTGATCAACAATTTTGTTTCGTTAAAGCAGAGGGGTCCAAAAGGAAAGTCATAATGACCGTGTTCAGGTGCCTAATAAACAATTTTTATTATTTTTTTTTCATGGCAAATGAAAATGGCCAATTTGAAGGCCTGAACATGCTCAAAAACTCACCAAAATTTGCACATACATCCGGCTTCGCGAAAATTTCGACAATTTTGCAACGTTTACAAAAAAAAATAAAAAATGGCTCAGTGGCGCCCCCTTGCAATTTTCAAAATGCCCTTTGCTTTGATGTATTTCAACGTAGGGCGATGAAATTTGGGGAGTGGATACGTTGTCCAGAACCGCTTCAAAAAGTCTAAAGCACCCATATTCCAAACCCTACAGGAAATGGGATATTCTGGATTGAATGTTGAAAAACATAGCATTTTGGGCGAAAACCAGCATGCACGTTTCAGACCGTTGCGCCGAGCCAGTACGTTGGATCTTCCTCAAAATTGGTGTAAGTGTTCATGAGACATATGAGATACTAAGTTGTGAAAATGGTGAGTTTTCGTCCACGGGCCTGACCTGGGCGGGGTACCAAAGTCGGGTGTTTTTTTGGCAACGCGCCAATTTCAGTAAATGATTAATAACTTCCTGATACAAGGTCCAATCTTTTTCATATTTGGCATGCATGTAAGGTGTCTTAACCTGAACACGACTGCATTGAAATATTTTCCATTAGGCCTGGCGCCCCCTTGTGGGAAGAGGAAACACCCTTTTTTACGAAAAAGGCTCCTCCTCCTGGTGAAAAACATCAATTGATCTCAAACCTGCATCAGGGGAGCCTTAAGACATGTCTTTAGGTATCTGATGAAAAATATTGAGTTTTCGTTGATGTTGCAGTATCCAAACAGGAAAGTGAAAAGACCCTCGGCATTTTCTCTCAAAATGGCAAATTTCAAGGTCTGAACATGCTCGAAAACTCACCAAAATGTGCACATACATGTGGCTTCATGTAGATTTCATGAATTTAGCAACATTGCCAAAAGATGTAATAAAATGGCTCAGTGGCGCCCCCTTCAATTTTTAAAAAAGGCCTGTCCTATTAGTTTTTTTCGACGTAGAGTGATGAAATTTGGGGAGTGGATACGTTGTGCAAAACTGCTCCAAAAAGTCTCTTGCACCCATATTCCAAACCCAACAGGAAATCGGGTATTATGGATTGAATCTTGCATTTTTGTCAAAAACCTGCATGCACGTTTGAGACCATTATGCCGAAGCAGTAAGTTGAATGCTTCTCAAAATTGGTCAGACATCCCAAAAACATGCATGGTAGGCTGATTGAGCACTCTAAATTGTCCGTAGGTATGAGTGTGCGCGTCAATGGTTGTATGTCTCCTTGTGCCCTGCAATTGGCTGGCAACCAGTTCAGGGTGTCCCCTGCCTACTGCCCCGAGTTAGCTGGGATAGGCTCCAGCACCTCCGCGACCCTCGTGAGGAAAAGCGGCATGGAAAATGAATGAATGAATGAATGTTCATGACACATATGAGATGTTAGGTTATCAAAATGGTGACATTTCATTCACGGCCCTTTCCTGGGCAGGGGAGCAAATGTGTCTTATTTTTGACAATACAATTCAGTAAAAGACTACTGTATTTTTCTGACTATAAGTCGTGTTTTTTTTTCTTCATATTTTGGTTTGGGGTGCGACTTATACTCAGCAGTGACTTATGTGTGAAATTATTAACACATTATGATAACATTTCCCATGTTATTTAGGTGTTTTGGACTAATGGTTTTGTAAACTTGTTAGCATGCTATAGTTATCTGAATAACTCTTAATAGCTATGGCCATTTTCATTTGCCATGAAAAAATAATAATAACGAGTGCGCTCCCAGTTGGGCGTGAAAGCGCCACAAACTAAATGCATCCATTTCAATATAAAAAAGTCAATTATACAATTGAACATACATTGCCAAAGGCAGAACGCGAACGTGGCCATAGCTATTAACAGTTATTCAGATTACTATAGCATGCTAACAGGTTTACAAAACCATTAGGCCTGGTGCCCCCTGGTGAGTGAAATTATTAACACATTATGATATAATTTCCCGTGTTATTTTGGTGTTTTGGACTGATGGTTTTGTAAACTTGTTAGCATGCTATAGTTATCTGAATAACTGTTAATAGCTATGGCCACGTTCGCGTTCTGCCTTTGGCAATGTATGTTCAATTGTATAATTGACTTTTTTATATTGAAATGGATGCATTTAGTTTGTGGCGCTTTCACGCCCACCTGGGAGCGCCCTCGCACTTGTTTACGTGAATAAGCGCTCGCACACCAGAAGAAGACAGACAGCCACGTAGCTCTGAGTGAGTGAGTGAGTGAGTGAGTGAGTGAGTGAGTGAGTGAGTGAGTGAGTGAGTGAGTGAGTGAGTGAGTGGACTAGTTAGCGAGAGAGAAAGACGGCTGCGAACCTACGTTCATTGTTTATGCCTTTAAAATATCTCTACAGAGGCAACGCCTGCGTGTATCATCTTTTCTGTTGTTGTGTGTTTTCCACCCGCGAGCGGACACTTACAGCCAGTTGTGTGGTTGTTTGAATGGTGTGCTAATGCTAGCGAACGCATGCTAATCTGTTACATTATTGCTGTAATAGTACGTAATTATCATTTATTTACGGTGATGTGAACCTGTTTGCTATCGAGTACCAAATTGATTCAACAAATTATGCGGACATCCAGAATTGTCTTTTTGGAGTTCGCTGTCTATAGCCAGGACCGAGCGGTAGCGTCCTGGTGAGGACAGTATATTCGCATTTCGTTGTTTATGCACTGTACACTGTACATTTATTCAGCATGTTGTTCTCTATTGTATTTTTATATTAAATTGCCTTTCAAGATGACATATCTGTTCTATGTGTTGGATTTTATCAAGTACATTTCACCCACAAATGCGACTTATACTCCGGTAAGACTTTTGTCTCCTTAAAGCAGAGGGGTCCAATAGGAAAGTCATAATGACCGTGTTCAGGTGCCTAATAAACACTTTTGTTTTGTTAAAGCAGAGGGGTCCGATAAGAAAGTCATCATGACCGTCGCCATTTTCTCTCCCCACTAATTCTGAACATTCAGACATGCAATATATCTGCCTGGATATCTGTCTGTTGTCGACTGCCACCGCCCCGACCTGCCTGCCCTCCGACTTTGTTTGACGTCCGAGTTGCGCCATACGCGAGGGCCCGTCAGTCCTGCTTGCAGGGCTAGTTATTATTAGGGCCCGAGCACTCTCAGCGTGCGAGGCCCTATTGTTCTTCGAAGGATTATTATTATTATTATTATTTTTTTTTCATGGCAAATGAAAATGGCCAATTTGAAGGCCTGAACATGCTCAAAAACTCACCAAAATTTGCACATACATCCGGCTTCGCGAAAATTTCGACAATTTGGCAACGTTTACAAAAAACATTTAAAAATGGCTCAGTGGCGCCCCCTTGCAATTTTCAAAATGCCCTTTGCTTTGATGTATTTCAACGTAGGGCGATGAAATTTGGGGAGTGGATACGTTGTCCAGAACCGCTTCAAAAAGTCTAAAGCACCCATATTCCAAACCCAACAGGAAATGGGATATTCTGGATTGAATGTTGAAAAACATAGCATTTTGGGCGAAAACCAGCATGCACGTTTCAGACCGTTGCGCCGAGCCAGTACGTTGGATCTTCCTCAAAATTGGTGTAAGTGTTCATGAGACATATGAGATACTAAGTTGTGAAAATGGTGAGTTTTCGTCCACGGGCCTGACCTGGGCGGGGTACCAAAGTCGGGTGTTTTTTTGGCAACGCGCCAATTTCAGTAAATGATTAATAACTTCCTGATATAAGGTCCAATCTTTTTCATATTTGGCATGCATGTAAGGTGTCTTAACCTGAACACCACTGCATTGAAATATTTTCCATTAGGCCTGGCGCCCCCTTGTGGGAAGAGGAAACACCCTTTTTTACTAAAAAGGCTCCTCCTCCTGGTGAAAAACATCAATTGACCTCAAACCTGCATCAGGGGAGCATTAAGACATGTCTTTAGGTATCTGATGAAAAATATTGAGTTTTCGTTGATGTAGCAGTACCCAAACAGGAAAGTGAAAAGACCCTCGGCATTTTGTCTCAAAATGGCCAATTTCAAGGTCTGAACATGGTCGAAAACTCACCAAAATGTGCACATACATGCGGCTTCATGTAAATTTCAAGAATTTAGCAACATTGCCAAAAGATGTAATAAAATGGCTCAGTGGCGCCCCCTTCAATTTTTAAAAAAGGCCTGTCATATTCGTTTTTTTCGACGTAGAGTGATGAAATTTGGGGAGTGGATACGTTGTGCCAAACTGCTCCAAAAAGTCTCTTGCACCCATATTCCAAACCCAACAGGAAATCAGGTATTATGGATTGAATCTTGCAGAACATGGCATTTTTTGTCAAAAACCTGCGTGCACGTTTGAGACGATTACGCCGAGGCAGTAAGTTAAACGCTCCTCAAAATTGGTCAGATTGTTCATGACACATATGAGATGTTAGGTTATCAAAATGGTGACATTTCATTGACGGCCCTTTCCTGGGCAGGGGAGCAAATGTGTCTTATTTTTGACAATACCATTCAGTAAATGACTACTGTAGTTTTTCAGACTATAAGTCGCGTTTTTTTTCATATTTTGGTTTGGGGTGCGACTTATACTCAGCAGCGACTTATGTGTGAAATTATTAACACATTATGATAAAATTTCCCATGTTATTTTGGTGTTTTGGACAAATGGTTTTGTAAACTTGTTAGCATGCTATAGTTATCTGAATAACTCTTAATAGCTATGGCCACGTTCGCGTTCTGCCTTTGGCAATGTATGTTCAATTGTATAATTGACTTTTTTATATTGAAATGGATGCATTTAGTTTGTGGCGCTTTTACGCCCACCTGGGAGCGCACTCGCACTTCTTTACGTGAAGAAGAGCGCTCGCACACCAGAAGAAGACAGACAGCTACGTAGCTCTGAGTGAGTGAGTGAGTGAGTGAGTGAGTGAGTGAGTGAGTGAGTGAGTGAGTGAGTGAGTGAGTGAGTGAGTGAGTGAGTGAGTGAGTGAGTGAGTGAGTGAGTGAGTGCGTGAGTGGGCGAGTTAGCGAGAGGGAAAGACGGCTGCGAACCTACGTTCATTGTTTATGCTTGTAAAATATCTCTACAGAGGCAACGCCTGCGTGTATCATCTTTTCTGTTGTTGTTGTGTGTTTTCCACCCGCGAGCGGACACTTACAGCCAGTTGTGTGGTTGTTTGAATGGTGTGCTAATGCTAGCGAACACATGCTAATCTGTTACGTTATTGCTGTAATAGTACCTAATTATCATTTATTTACGTTGATGTGAACCTGTTTGCTAATTGTTTGTAGATTTCCCCCAAAAATGCGACTTATACTCCGGTGCGACCTATATCTGTTTTTTTTCTCTTTGTTGGGCATTTTATGGCTTGTGCGACTTATACTCAGGTACGACTTGTAGTCCCAAAAATACGGTAATAACTTCCTGATTGAAGGTGCAATCTTTTTCATATTTGGCATGAATGTGAAGTATTTCAGCCTGCACATGACTTTATTGAAATATTACCCGTTACGCATGGCGCCCCCTAGTGGGAACAGGAAACACCCTTTTAATTAAATAGAAAGGCTCCTGCTTCTTTCATTCATTCTCTGGGTCAAAAATCTATTGACCTCAAACCTGAATCAGCGGAGCCTTAAGACATGTGTTCAGGTGCCTGATCAACAATTTTGTTTCGTTAAAAAAGAGGGGTCCAATAGGAAAGTCATAATGAACGTGTTCAGATGCCTAATAATAAATTTTGTTTTGTTAAAGCAGAGGGGTCCGATAGGAAAGTCGTAATGACCGTCGCCATTTTCTCTCCCCACTTATTCCGAACATTCAGACATGCAATATATCTGCCTGGATATCTGTCTGTTGTCGACTGCCACCGCCCCGACCTGCCTGCCCTCCGACTTTGTTTGACGTCCGAGTTGCGCCATACGCGAGGGCCCGTCAGTCCTGCTTGCAGGGCTAGTTAGGGCCCGAGCACTCTCAGCGTGCGAGGCCCTATTGTTCTTCGAAGGATTATTATTATTATTATTATTTTTTTTTCATGGCAAATGAAAATGGCCAATTTGAAGGCCTGAACATGCTCAAAAACTCACCAAAATTTGCACATACATCCGGCTTCGCGAAAATTTCGACAATTTGGCAACGTTTACAAAAAAAATAAAAAAATGGCTCAGTGGCGCCCCCTTGCAATTTTCAAAATGCCCTTTGCTTTGATGTATTTCAACGTAGGGCGATGAAATTTGGGGAGTGGATACGTTGTCCAGAACCGCTTCAAAAAGTCTAAAGCACCCATATTCCAAACCCAACAGGAAATGGGATATTCTGGATTGAATGTTGAAAAACATAGCATTTTGGGCGAAAACCAGCATGCACGTTTCAGACCGTTGCGCCGAGCCAGTACGTTGGATCTTCCTCAAAATTGGTGTAAGTGTTCATGAGACATATGAGATACTAAGTTGTGAAAATGGTGAGTTTTCGTCCACGGGCCTGACCTGGGCGGGGTACCAAAGTCGGGTGTTTTTTTGGCAACGCGCCAATTTCAGTAAATGATTAATAACTTCCTGATACAAGGTCCAATCTTTTTCATATTTGGCATGCATGTAAGGTGTCTTAACCTGAACACGACTGCATTGAAATATTTTCCATTAGGCCTGGCGCCCCCTTGTGGGAAGAGGAAACACCCTTTTTTACGAAAAAGGCTCCTCCTCCTGGTGAAAAACATCAATTGATCTCAAACCTGCATCAGGGGAGCCTTAAGACATGTCTTTAGGTATCTGATGAAAAATATTGAGTTTTCGTTGATGTTGCAGTATCCAAACAGGAAAGTGAAAAGACCCTCGGCATTTTCTCTCAAAATGGCAAATTTCAAGGTCTGAACATGCTCGAAAACTCACCAAAATGTGCACATACATGTGGCTTCATGTAGATTTCATGAATTTAGCAACATTGCCAAAAGATGTAATAAAATGGCTCAGTGGCGCCCCCTTCAATTTTTAAAAAAGGCCTGTCCTATTAGTTTTTTTCGACGTAGAGTGATGAAATTTGGGGAGTGGATACGTTGTGCAAAACTGCTCCAAAAAGTCTCTTGCACCCATATTCCAAACCCAACAGGAAATCGGGTATTATGGATTGAATCTTGCATTTTTGTCAAAAACCTGCATGCACGTTTGAGACCATTACGCCGAAGCAGTAAGTTGAATGCTTCTCAAAATTGGTCAGACATCCCAAAAACATGCATGGTAGGCTGATTGAGCACTCTAAATTGTCCGTAGCTATGAGTGTGCGCGTGAATGGTTGTATGTCTCCTTGTGCCCTGCAATTGGCTGGCAACCAGTTCAGGGTGTCCCCTGCCTACTGCCCCGAGTTAGCTGGGATAGGCTCCAGCACCTCCGCGACCCTCGTGAGGAAAAGCGGCATGGAAAATGAATGAATGAATGAATGTTCATGACACATATGAGATGTTAGGTTATCAAAATGGTGACATTTCATTCACGGCCCTTTCCTGGGCAGGGGAGCAAATGTGTCTTATTTTTGACAATACAATTCAGTAAAAGACTACTGTATTTTTCCGACTATAAGTCGTGTTTTTTTTTCTTCATATTTTGGTTTGGGGTGCGACTTATACTCAGCAGTGACTTATGTGTGAAATTATTAACACATTATGATAACATTTCCCATGTTATTTAGGTGTTTTGGACTAATGGTTTTGTAAACTTGTTAGCATGCTATAGTTATCTGAATAACTCTTAATAGCTATGGCCATTTTCATTTGCCATGAAAAAATAATAATAACGAGTGCGCTCCCAGTTGGGCGTGAAAGCGCCACAAACTAAATGCATCCATTTCAATATAAAAAAGTCAATTATACAATTGAACATACATTGCCAAAGGCAGAACGCGAACGTGGCCATAGCTATTAACAGTTATTCAGATTACTATAGCATGCTAACAGGTTTACAAAACCATTAGGCCTGGTGCCCCCTGGTGAGTGAAATTATTAACACATTATGATATAATTTCCCGTGTTATTTTGGTGTTTTGGACTGATGGTTTTGTAAACTTGTTAGCATGCTATAGTTATCTGAATAACTGTTAATAGCTATGGCCACGTTCGCGTTCTGCCTTTGGCAATGTATGTTCAATTGTATAATTGACTTTTTTATATTGAAATGGATGCATTTAGTTTGTGGCGCTTTCACGCCCACCTGGGAGCGCACTCGCACTTGTTTACGTGAATAAGCGCTCGCACACCAGAAGAAGACTGACAGCCACGTAGCTCTGATTGAGTGAGTGAGTGAGTGACTGAGTGAGTGAGTGAGTGAGTGAGTGAGTGAGTGAGTGAGTGAGTGAGTGAGTGAGTGAGTGAGTGAGTGAGTGAGTGAGTGAGTGAGTGAGCGAGCGAGTGAGTGGGCGAGTTAGCGAGAGAGAAAGACGGCTGCGAACCTACGTTCATTGTTTATGCCTTTAAAATATCTCTACAGAGGCAACGCCTGCGTGTATCATCTTTTCTGTTGTTGTGTGTTTTCCACCCGCGAGCGGACACTTACAGCCAGTTGTGTGGTTGTTTGAATGGTGTGCTAATGCTAGCGAACGCATGCTAATCTGTTACGTTATTGCTGTAATAGTACGTAATTATCATTTATTTACGTTGATGTTAACCTGTTTGCTATCGAGGACCAAATTGATTCAACAAATTATGCGGACGTCCAGCATTGTCTTTTTGGAGTTCGCTGTATATAGCCAGGACCGAGCGGTAGCGTCCTGGTGAGGACAGTATATTCGCATTTCGTTGTTTATGCACTGTACACTGTACATTTATTCAGCATGTTGTTCTCTATTGTATCTTTATATTAAATTGCCTTTCAAGATCACATATCTGTTCTATGTGTTGGATTTTATCAAGTAAATTTCACCCACAAATGCGACTTATACTCCGGTAAGACTTTTGTTTCCTTAAAGCAGAGGGGTCCAATAGGAAAGTCATAATGACCGTGTTCAGGTGCCTAATAAACACTTTTGTTTTGTTAAAGCAGAGGGGTCCGATAAGAAAGTCATCATGACCGTCGCCATTTTCTCTCCCCACTAATTCTGAACATTCAGACATGCAATATATCTGCCTGGATATCTGTCTGTTGTCGACTGCCACCGCCCCGACCTGCCTGCCCTCCGACTTTGTTTGACGTCCGAGTTGCGCCATACGCGAGGGCCCGTCAGTCCTGCTTGCAGGGCTAGTTATTATTATTTTTTCATGGCAAATGAAAATGGCCAATTTGAAGGCCTGAACATGCTCAAAAACTCACCAAATTTTGCATATACATCCGGCTTCGCGAAAATTTCGAAAATTTAGCAACGTTTTTTAAAAAAATCAAAAAATGGCTCAGTGGCGCCCCCTTGAAATTTTAAAAATGCCCTTTGCTTTGATGTTTTTCAACGTAGAGCGATGAAATTTGGGGAGTGGATACGTTGTCCAGAGACGCTTCAAAAAGTCTGCAGCACCCATATTCCAAACCCAACAGGAAATCGGATATTTTGGATTGAATGTTGAAAAACATAGCATTTTGGGCGAAAACCAGCATGCACGTTTCAGACCATTGCGCCGAGCCAGTACGTTGGATCTTCCTCAAAATTGGTGTACGTCTTCATGAGACATATGAGATATTAAGTTGTGAAAATGGTGAGTTTTCGTCCACGGGCCTAACCTGGGCGGGGTACCAAAGTCGGGTGTTTTTTTGGCAACGCGCCAATTTCAGTAAATGATTAATAACTTCCTGATACAAGGTCCAATCTTTTTCATATTTGGCATGCGTGTAAGGTGTCTTAACCTGAACACGACTGCATTGAAATATTTTCCATTAGGCCTGGCGCCCCCTTGTGGGAAGAGGAAACACCCATTTTTACGAGAAAGGCTCCTCCTCCTGGTGAAAAACATCAATTGACCTCAAACCTGCATCAGGGGAGCCTTAAGACATGTCTTTAGGTATATGATGAAAAATATTGAGTTTTCGTTGATGTAGCAGTACCCAAACAGGAAAGTGAAAAGACCCTCGGCATTTTGTCACAAAATGGCCAATTTCGAGGTCTGAACATGCTCGAAAACTCACCTAAATTTGCACATACATGCGGCTTCATGTAAATTTCATGAATTTAGCAACATTGCCAAAAGATGTAATAAAATGGCTCAGTGGCGCCCCCTTCAATTTTTAAAAAAGGCCTGTCCTATTAGTTTTTTTCGACGTAGAGTGATGAAATTTGGGGAGTGGATACGTTGTGCAAAACTGCTCCAAAAAGTCTCTTGCACCCATATTCCAAACCCAACAGGAAATCGGGTATTAGGGATTGAATCTTGCACAACATGGCATTTTTGTCTAAAACCAGCATGCACGTTTGACACCATTACGCCGAGGCAGTAAGTTGAATGCTCCTCAAAATTGGTCAGACTATTCATGACACATATGAGATGTTAGGTTATCAAAATGGTGACATTTCATTCACGGCCCTTTCCTGGCCAGGGGAGCAAATGTGTCTTATTTTTGACAATACAATTCAGTCAATGACTATAAGTCGCGGTTTTTTTCATATTTTGCTTTGGGGTGCGACTTATACTCAGCAGCGACTTATGTGTGAAATTATTAACACATTATGATAAAATTTCCCATTTTATTTTGGTGTTTTGGACTAATGGTTTTGTGAACTTGTTAGCATGCTATAGTTATCTGAATAACTCTTAATAGCTATGGCCACGTTCGCGTTCTGCCTTTGGCAATGTATGTTCAAATGTATAATTGACTTTTTTTATATTGAAATGGATGCATTTAGTTTGTGGCGCTTTCACGCCCACCTGGGAGCGCACTCGCACTTGTTTACGTGAAGAAGAGCGCTCGCACACCAGAAGAAGACAGACAGCTACGTAGCTCTGAGTGAGTGAGTGAGTGAGTGAGTGAGTGAGTGAGTGAGTGAGTGAGTGAGTGAGTGAGTGAGTGAGTGAGTGAGTGAGTGAGTGAGTGAGTGAGTGGGCGAGTTAGCGAGAGGGAAAGACGGCTGCGAACCTACGTTCATTGTTTATGCTTTTAAAATATCTCTACAGAGGCAACGCCTGCGTGTATCATCTTTTCTGTTGTTGTTGTGTGTTTTCCACCCGCGAGCGGACACTTACAGCCAGTTGTGTGGTTGTTTGAATGGTGTGCTAATGCTAGCGAACGCATGCTAATCTGTCACGTTATTGCTGCAATAGTACCTAATTATCATTTATTTACGTTGATGTGAACCTGTTTGCTATCGAGGACCAAATTGATTCAACAAATTATGCGGACGTCCAGCATTGTCTTTTTGGAGTTTGCTGTATATAGCCAGGACCGAGCGGTAGCGTCCTGGTGAGGACAGTATATTCGCATTTCGTTGTTTATGCACTGTACACTGTACATTTATTCAGCATGTTGTTCTCTATTGTATTTTTATATTAAACTGCCTTTCAAGATGACATATCTGTTCTATGTGTTGGATTTTATCAAGTAAATTTCCCCCAAAATTGCGACTTATACTCCGGTAAGACTTATATATGTTTTTTTTCTCTTTGTTGGGCATTTTCTGGCTTGTGCGACTTATACTCAGGTGCGACTTGTAGTCCGAAAAATACGGTAATAACTTCCTGATTGAAGGTGCAATCTTTTTCATATTTGGCATGAATGTGAAGTATTTCAGCCTGCACATGACTTTATTGAAATATTACTCATTACGCCTGGCGCCCCCTAGTGGGAACAGGAAACACACTTTTAGTTAAAGAGAAAGGCTCCTGCTTCTCAGGGACAAAAATCAATTGACCTCAAACCTGAATCAGGGGAGCCTTAAGACATGTGTTCAGGTGCCTGATCAACAATTTTGTTTCGTTAAAGCAGAGGGGTCCAAAAGGAAAGTCATAATGACCGTGTTCAGGTGCCTAATAAACAATTTTGTTTTGTTAAAGCAGAGGGGTCCCATAGGAAAGTCATAATGACCGTCGCCATTTTCTCTCCCCACTAATTCTGAACATTCAGACATGCAATATATCTGCCTGGATATCTGTCTGTTGTCGACTGCCACTGCCCCGACCTGCCTGCCCTTCGACTTTGTTTGACGTCCGAGTTGCGCCATACGCGAGGGCCCGTTCAGTCCTGCTTGCAGGGCTAGTTAGGGCCCGAGCACTCTCAGCGTGCGAGGCCCTATTGTTCTTCGAAGGATTATTATTATTATTATTTTTTTTTCATGGCAAATGAAAATGGCCAATTTGAAGGCCTGAACATGCTCAAAAACTCACCAAAATTTGCACATACATCCGGCTTCGCGAAAATTTCGACAATTTGGCAACGTTTACAAAAAAAATTAAAAAATGGCTCAGTGGCGCCCCCTTGCAATTTTCAAAATGCCCTTTGCTTTGATGTATTTCAACGTAGGGCGATGAAATTTGGGGAGTGGATACGTTGTCCAGAACCGCTTCAAAAAGTCTAAAGCACCCATATTCCAAACCCAACAGGAAATGGGATATTCTGGATTGAATGTTGAAAAACATAGCATTTTGGGCGAAAACCAGCATGCACGTTTCAGACCGTTGCGCCGAGCCAGTACGTTGGATCTTCCTCAAAATTGGTGTAAGTGTTCATGAGACATATGAGATACTAAGTTGTGAAAATGGTGAGTTTTCGTCCACGGGCCTGACCTGGGCGGGGTACCAAAGTCGGGTGTTTTTTTGGCAACGCGCCAATTTCAGTAAATGATTAATAACTTCCTGATACAAGGTCCAATCTTTTTCATATTTGGCATGCATGTAAGGTGTCTTAACCTGAACACGACTGCATTGAAATATTTTCCATTAGGCCTGGCGCCCCCTTGTGGGAAGAGGAAACACCCTTTTTTACGAAAAAGGCTCCTCCTCCTGGTGAAAAACATCAATTGATCTCAAACCTGCATCAGGGGAGCCTTAAGACATGTCTTTAGGTATCTGATGAAAAATATTGAGTTTTCGTTGATGTTGCAGTATCCAAACAGGAAAGTGAAAAGACCCTCGGCATTTTCTCTCAAAATGGCAAATTTCAAGGTCTGAACATGCTCGAAAACTCACCAAAATGTGCACATACATGTGGCTTCATGTAGATTTCATGAATTTAGCAACATTGCCAAAAGATGTAATAAAATGGCTCAGTGGCGCCCCCTTCAATTTTTAAAAAAGGCCTGTCCTATTAGTTTTTTTCGACGTAGAGTGATGAAATTTGGGGAGTGGATACGTTGTGCAAAACTGCTCCAAAAAGTCTCTTGCACCCATATTCCAAACCCAACAGGAAATCGGGTATTATGGATTGAATCTTGCATTTTTGTCAAAAACCTGCATGCACGTTTGAGACCATTACGCCGAAGCAGTAAGTTGAATGCTTCTCAAAATTGGTCAGACATCCCAAAAACATGCATGGTAGGCTGATTGAGCACTCTAAATTAACCGTAGCTATGAGTGTGCGCGTGAATGGTTGTATGTCTCCTTGTGCCCTGCAATTGGCTGGCAACCAGTTCAGGGTGTCCCCTGCCTACTGCCCCGAGTTAGCTGGGATAGGCTCCAGCACCTCCGCGACCCTCGTGAGGAAAAGCGGCATGGAAAATGAATGAATGAATGAATGTTCATGACACATATGAGATGTTAGGTTATCAAAATGGTGACATTTCATTCACGGCCCTTTCCTGGGCAGGGGAGCAAATGTGTCTTATTTTTGACAATACAATTCAGTAAAAGACTACTGTATTTTTCAGACTATAAGTCGTGTTTTTTTTTCTTCATATTTTGGTTTGGGGTGCGACTTATACTCAGCCGTGACTTATGTGTGAAATTATTAACACATTATGATAACATTTCCCATGTTATTTAGGTGTTTTGGACTAATGGTTTTGTAAACTTGTTAGCATGCTATAGTTATCTGAATAACTCTTAATAGCTATGGCCATTTTCATTTGCCATGAAAAAATAATAATAACGAGTGCGCTCCCAGTTGGGCGTGAAAGCGCCACAAACTAAATGCATCCATTTCAATATAAAAAAGTCAATTATACAATTGAACATACATTGCCAAAGGCAGAACGCGAACGTGGCCATAGCTATTAACAGTTATTCAGATTACTATAGCATGCTAACAGGTTTACAAAACCATTAGGCCTGGTGCCCCCTGGTGAGTGAAATTATGAACACATTATGATATAATTTCCCGTGTTATTTTGGTGTTTTGGACTGATGGTTTTGTAAACTTGTTAGCATGCTATAGTTATCTGAATAACTGTTAATAGCTATGGCCACGTTCGCGTTCTGCCTTTGGCAATGTATGTTCAATTGTATAATTGACTTTTTTATATTGAAATGGATGCATTTAGTTTGTGGCGCTTTCACGCCCACCTGGGAGCGCACTCGCACTTGTTTACGTGAATAAGCGCTCGCACACCAGAAGAAGACAGACAGCCACATAGCTCTGAGTGAGTGAGTGAGTGAGTGAGTGAGTGAGTGAGTGAGTGAGTGAGTGAGTGAGTGAGTGAGTGAGTGAGTGAGTGAGTGGGCGAGTTAGCAAGAGAGAAAGACGGCTGCGAACCTACGTTCATTGTTTATGCCTTTAAAATATCTCTACAGAGGCAACGCCTGCGTGTATCATTTTTTCTGTTGTTGTGTGTTTTCCACCCGCGAGCGGACACTTACAGCCAGTTGTGTGGTTGTTTGAATGGTGTGCTAATGCTAGCGAACGCATGCTAATCTGTTACATTATTGCTGTAATAGTACGTAATTATCATTTATTTACGGTGATGTGAACCTGTTTGCTATCGAGGACCAAATTGATTCAACAAATTATGCGGACATCCAGAATTGTCTTTTTGGAGTTCGCTGTCTATAGCCAGGACCGAGCGGTAGCGTCCTGGTGAGGACAGTATATTCGCATTTCGTTGTTTATGCACTGTACACTGTACATTTATTCAGCATGTTGTTCTCTATTGTATCTTTATATTAAATTGCCTTTCAAGATGACATATCTGTTCTATGTGTTGGATTTTATCAAGTAAATTTCACCCACAAATGCGACTTATACTCCGGTAAGACTTTTGTTTCCTTAAAGCAGAGGGGTCCAATAGGAAAGTCATAATGACCGTGTTCAGGTGCCTAATAAACACTTTTGTTTTGTTAAAGCAGAGTGGTCCGATAAGAAAGTCATCATGACCGTCGCCATTTTCTCTCCCCACTAATTCTGAACATTCAGACATGCAATATATCTGCCTGGATATCTGTCTGTTGTCGACTGCCACCGCCCCGACCTGCCTGCCCTCCGACTTTGTTTGACGTCCGAGTTGCGCCATACGCGAGGGCCCGTCAGACCTGCTTGCAGGGCTAGTTATTATTAGGGCCCGAGCACTCTCAGCGTGCGAGGCCCTATTGTTCTTCGAAGGATTATTATTATTATTATTATTATTATTATTATTATTATTATTTTTTCATGGCAAATGAAAATGGCCAATTTGAAGGCCTGAACATGCTCAAAAACTCACCAAATTTTGCATATACATCCGGCTTCGCGAAAATTTCGAAAATTTAGCAACGTTTTTTAAAAAAATCAAAAAATGGCTCAGTGGCGCCCCCTTGAAATTTTAAAAATGCCCTTTGCTTTGATGTTTTTCAACGTAGAGCGATGAAATTTGGGGAGTGGATACGTTGTCCAGAGACGCCTCAAAAAGTCTGCAGCACCCATATTCCAAACCCAACAGGAAATCGGATATTTTGGATTGAATGTTGAAAAACATAGCATTTTGGGCGAAAACCAGCATGCACGTTTCAGACCATTGCGCCGAGCCAGTACGTTGGATCTTCCTCAAAATTGGTGTACGTCTTCATGAGACATATGAGATATTAAGTTGTGAAAATGGTGAGTTTTCGTCCACGGGCCTAACCTGGGCGGGGTACCAAAGTCGGGTGTTTTTTTGGCAACGCGCCAATTTCAGTAAATGATTAATAACTTCCTGATACAAGGTCCAATCTTTTTCATATTTGGCATGCGTGTAAGGTGTCTTAACCTGAACACGACTGCATTGAAATATTTTCCATTAGGCCTGGCGCCCCCTTGTGGGAAGAGGAAACACCCATTTTTACGAGAAAGGCTCCTCCTCCTGGTGAAAAACATCAATTGACCTCAAACCTGCATCAGGGGAGCCTTAAGACATGTCTTTAGGTATATGATGAAAAATATTGAGTTTTCGTTGATGTAGCAGTACCCAAACAGGAAAGTGAAAAGACCCTCGGCATTTTGTCACAAAATGGCCAATTTCCAGGTCTGAACATGCTCGAAAACTCACCTAAATTTGCACATACATGCGGCTTCATGTAAATTTCATGAATTTAGCAACATTGCCAAAAGATGTCATAAAATGGCTCAGTGGCGCCCCCTTCAATTTTTAAAAAAGGCCTGTCCTATTAGTTTTTTTCGACGTAGAGTGATGAAATTTGGGGAGTGGATACGTTGTGCAAAACTGCTCCAAAAAGTCTCTTGCACCCATATTCCAAACCCAACAGGAAATCGGGTATTAGGGATTGAATCTTGCACAACATGGCATTTTTGTCTAAAACCAGCATGCACGTTTGACACCATTACGCCGAGGCAGTAAGTTGAATGCTCCTCAAAATTGGTCAGACTATTATTGACACATATGAGATGTTAGGTTATCAAAATGGTGACATTTCATTCACGGCCCTTTCCTGGCCAGGGGAGCAAATGTGTCTTATTTTTGACAATACAATTCAGTCAATGACTATAAGTCGCGGTTTTTTTCATATTTTGCTTTGGGGTGCGACTTATACTCAGCAGCGACTTATGTGTGAAATTATTAACACATTATGATAAAATTTCCCATGTTATTTTGGTGTTTTGGACTAATGGTTTTGTAAACTTGTTAGCATGCTATAGTTATCTGAATAACTCTTAATAGCTATGGCCACGTTCGCGTTCTGCCTTTGGCAATGTATGTTCAATTGTATAATTGACTTTTTTAAATTGAAATGGATGCATTTAGTTTGTGGCGCTTTCACGCCCACCTGGGAGCGCACTCGCACTTGTTTACGTGAAGAAGAGCGCTCGCACACCAGAAGAAGACAGACAGCTACGTAGCTTTGAGTGAGTGAGTGAGTGAGTGAGTGAGTGAGTGAGTGAGTGAGTGAGTGAGTGAGTGAGTGAGTGAGTGAGTGAGTGAGTGAGTGAGTGAGTGAGTGAGTGAGTGAGTGAGTGAGTGAGTGAGTGAGTGAGTGGGCGAGTTAGCGAGAGGGAAAGACGGCTGCGAAGCTACGTTCATTGTTTATGCTTTTAAAATATCTCTACAGAGGCAACGCCTGCGTGTATCATCTATTCTGTTGTTGTTGTGTGTTTTCCACCCGCGAGCGGACACTTACAGCCAGTTGTGTGGTTGTTTGAATGGTGTGCTAATGCTAGCGAACGCATGCTAATCTGTTATGTTATTGCTGCAATAGTACCTAATTATCATTTATTTACGTTGATGTGAACCTGTTTGCTATCGAGGACCAAATTGATTCAACAAATTATGCGGACGTCCAGCATTGTCTTTTTGGAGTTCGCTGTATATAGCCACGACCGAGCGGTAGCGTCCTGGTGAGGACAGTATATTCGCATTTCGTTGTTTATGCACTGTACACTGTAGATTTATTCAGCATGTTGTTCTCTATTGTATTTTTATATTAAACTGCCTTTCAAGATGACATATCTGTTCTATGTGTTGGATTTTATCAAGTAAATTTCCCCCAAAATTGCGACTTATACTCCGGTAAGACTTATATATGTTTTTTTTCTCTTTGTTGGGCATTTTCTGGCTTGTGCGACTTATACTCAGGTGCGACTTGTAGTCCGAAAAATACGGTAATAACTTCCTGATTGAAGGTGCAATCTTTTTCATATTTGGCATGAATGTGAAGTATTTCAGCCTGCACATGACTTTATTGAAATATTACTCATTACGCCTGGCGCCCCCTACTGGGAACAGGAAACACACTTTTAATTAAATAGAAAGGCTCCTGCTTCTCAGGGTCAAAAATCAATTGACCTCAAACCTGAATCAGCGGAGCCTTAAGACATGTGTTCAGGTGCCTGATCAACAATTTTGTTTCGTTAAAGCAGAGGGGTCCAAAAGGAAAGTCATAATGACCGTGTTCAAGTGCCTAATAAACAATTTTGTTTTGTTAAAGCAGAGGGGTCCCATAGGAAAGTCATAATGACCGTCGCCATTTTCTCTCCCCACTAATTCTGAACATTCAGACATGCAATATATCTTTATTATTATTATTTTTTCATGGCAAATGAAAATGGCCAATTTGAAGGCCTGAACATGCTCAAAAACTCACCAAAATTTGCATATACATCCGGCTTCGCGAAAATTTCGAAAATTTAGCAACGTTTTTTAAAAAAATCAAAAAATGGCTCAGTGGCGCCCCCTTGAAATTTTAAAAATGCCCTTTGCTTTGATGTTTTTCAACGTAGAGCGATGAAATTTGGGGAGTGGATACGTTGTCCAGAGATGCTTCAAAAAGTCTGCAGCACCCATATTCCAAACCCAACAGGAAATCGGATATTTTGGATTGAATGTTGAAAAACATAGCATTTTGGGCGAAAACCAGCATGCACGTTTCAGACCATTGCGCCGAGCCAGTACGTTGGATCTTCCTCAAAATTGGTGTACGTCTTCATGAGACATATGAGATATTAAGTTGTGAAAATGGTGAGTTTTCGTCCACGGGCCTAACCTGGGCGGGGTACCAAAGTCGGGTGTTTTTTTGGCAACGCGCCAATTTCAGTAAATGATTAATAACTTCCTGATACAAGGTCCAATCTTTTTCATATTTGGCATGCGTGTAAGGTGTCTTAACCTGAACACGACTGCATTGAAATATTTTCCATTAGGCCTGGCGCCCCCTTGTGGGAAGAGGAAACACCCATTTTTACGAGAAAGGCTCCTCCTCCTGGTGAAAAACATCAATTGACCTCAAACCTGCATCAGGGGAGCCTTAAGACATGTCTTTAGGTATATGATGAAAAATATTGAGTTTTCGTTGATGTAGCAGTACCCAAACAGGAAAGTGAAAAGACCCTCGGCATTTTGTCACAAAATGGCCAATTTCCAGGTCTGAACATGCTCGAAAACTCACCTAAATTTGCACATACATGCGGCTTCATGTAAATTTCATGAATTTAGCAACATTGCCAAAAGATGTAATAAAATGGCTCAGTGGCGCCCCCTTCAATTTTTAAAAAAGGCCTGTCCTATTAGTTTTTTTCGACGTAGAGTGATGAAATTTGGGGAGTGGATACGTTGTGCAAAACTGCTCCAAAAAGTCTCTTGCACCCATATTCCAAACCCAACAGGAAATCGGGTATTAGGGATTGAATCTTGCACAACATGGCATTTTTGTCTAAAACCAGCATGCACGTTTGACACCATTACGCCGAGGCAGTAAGTTGAATGCTCCTCAAAATTGGTCAGACTATTCATGACACATATGAGATGTTAGGTTATCAAAATGGTGACATTTCATTCACGGCCCTTTCCTGGCCAGGGGAGCAAATGTGTCTTATTTTTGACAATACAATTCAGTCAATGACTATAAGTCGCGGTTTTTTTCATATTTTGCTTTGGGGTGCGACTTATACTCAGCAGCGACTTATGTGTGAAATTATTAACACATTATGATAAAATTTCCCATTTTATTTTGGTGTTTTGGACTAATGGTTTTGTGAACTTGTTAGCATGCTATAGTTATCTGAATAACTCTTAATAGCTATGGCCACGTTCGCGTTCTGCCTTTGGCAATGTATGTTCAAATGTATAATTGACTTTTTTTATATTGAAATGGATGCATTTAGTTTGTGGCGCTTTCACGCCCACCTGGGAGCGCACTCGCACTTGTTTACGTGAAGAAGAGCGCTCGCACACCAGAAGAAGACAGACAGCTACGTAGCTCTGAGTGAGTGAGTGAGTGAGTGAGTGAGTGAGTGAGTGAGTGAGTGAGTGAGTGAGTGAGTGAGTGAGTGAGTGAGTGAGTGAGTGAGTGGGCGAGTTAGCGAGAGGGAAAGACGGCTGCGAAGCTACGTTCATTGTTTATGCTTTTAAAATATCTCTACAGAGGCAACGCCTGCGTGTATCATCTTTTCTGTTGTTGTTGTGTGTTTTCCACCCGCGAGCGGACACTTACAGCCAGTTGTGTGGTTGTTTGAATGGTGTGCTAATGCTAGCGAACGCATGCTAATCTGTCACGTTATTGCTGCAATAGTACCTAATTATCATTTATTTACGTTGATGTGAACCTGTTTGCTATCGAGGACCAAATCGATTCAACAAATTATGCGGACGTCCAGCATTGTCTTTTTGGAGTTCGCTGTATATAGCCAGGACCGAGCGGTACCGTCCTGGTGAGGACAGTATATTCGCATTTCGTTGTTTATGCACTGTACACTGTAGATTTATTCAGCATGTTGTTCTCTATTGTATTTTTATATTAAACTGCCTTTCAAGATGACATATCTGTTCTATGTGTTGGATTTTATCAAGTAAATTTCCCCCAAAATTGCGACTTATACTCCGGTAAGACTTCTATATGTTTTTTTTCTCTTTGTTGGGCATTTTCTGGCTTGTGCGACTTATACTCAGGTGCGACTTGTAGTCCGAAAAATACGGTAATAACTTCCTGATTGAAGGTGCAATCTTTTTCATATTTGGCATGAATGTGAAGTATTTCAGCCTGCACATGACTTTATTGAAATATTACTCATTACGCCTGGCGCCCCCTAGTGGGAACAGGAAACACACTTTTAATTAAATAGAAAGGCTCCTGCTTCTCAGGGTCAAAAATCAATTGAACTCAAACCTGAATCAGCGGATCCTTAAGACATGTGTTCAGGTGCCTGATCAACAATTTTGTTTCGTTAAAGCAGAGGGGTCCCATAGGAAAGTCATAATGACCGTCGCCATTTTCTCTCCCCACTAATTCTGAACATTCAGACATGCAATATATCTGCCTGGATATCTGTCTGTTGTCGACTGCCACCGCCCCGACCTGCCTGCCCTTCGACTTTGTTTGACGTCCGAGTTGCGCCATACGCGAGGGCCCGTTCAGTCCTGCTTGCAGGGCTAGTTATTATTAGGGCCCGAGCACTAAGCGTGCGAAGGCCCTATTGTTTTGCAAAGGATTATTTTTTTTTTTATTTTATTTTTATTTATTTTTTTTCAGGGCAAATGAAAACGGCCAATTTGGAGGCCTGAACATGCACGAAAAGTCACCAAAATTTGCACATACGTCCGGAAAATTGTAAATTTCGATAATTTTGCAACGTTGCAAAAAAATATAACAAAATGGCTCAGTGGCGCCCCCTTGAAATTTTAAAATTGGCCTATAACATTAGGGTCTGTCAGCGTAGAGCAATGAAATTTGGGGGGTCTATACCTTGTCCAAAACCGCTCCAAAAAAGCATTTACACGCATATTCCAAACCCAACAGGAAATCGGTTATTTTGGATCAAATATGAAATTTTTATCGATTTACAGGGTGCACATTTGAGACCTTTTCGCCGAGGGAGTTAGTTGGATCATCTTCAAAATTGGTGAGACTGTTCAGGAGACATATGAAATCTTAAGTTTTGAAAATGGTGCGTTTTCATTAACGGGTCTGACCTGGGCGTGGTGCCAAAGTCGACCATTTTTTCGGCAAAATGACAAATTCAGTAAATGACTTATAGTTCCTTGACACAACGTTCAATCTTTTTCATATTTGGCATGTATGTGTGGTATCCCACCCTTAACACGAGTGCATTGAAATATTACCCATTAGGTCTAGCGCCCCCTAGTGAGAACAGGAAATGCCTTTTTTTACGAGACAGGTTCCTCCTCCAAGGGAAAAAAATCTGTTGACCTCAAACCTGCATCAGGGGAGCCTTAAGACCTGTGTTCAGGTGCCTGATGAAAAATATTGAGGTTTCGTTGAGGCGGAGGGGTCCAAACAGGAAAGTGAAAATGAACGTCAACAATTTGTCACGCAAAAAACTTTGAACAGTCATAACTCGGCAGATATACAACATATCTGCGCCAAACTTCCCGTGTTTGTTGAGAGTCATACCCTGAAGGTTCTTGTAGGGGTCATTTGCATCAACTCTACAGTGCCAACTAGTGGCGACAGAAAGAAGTTTTAAAAAAGGCCTTTCCTATTGGGTTTTTTCAACATAGAGCAAGGAAATTTGGGGAGTAGATACCTTATGCAAAACTGCTCCAAAAAGTCTCTTGCACCCATATTCCAAATCCAACAGGAAATCGGGTATTTTGGATCGAATGTGAAATTTTCATGGGTTCACAGTAGGAGTTTACATTTGGAGGCTTGAATATGCACAAAAACTTGTACAAATTTGCACATACATGCGGCTTTAGATAACGTTCGATAATCTTGCAATGTTACGAAAAAATGTAGCAAAATGCCTCAGTGGCGCCCCCTTGAATTTTTCAAAAAGGCGTTTCCTATTAGGTTTTTTTAACAGAGAGTGATGAAATTTGGGGAGTCGATACCTTGTGCAAAACTGCTCCAAAAAGTCTCTTGCACCCGTATTCCAAATCCAACAGGAAATCGGGTATTTTGGATCGAATGTGAAATTTTTATCGGTTCACAGTAGGAGTTTACATTTGGAGGCTTGAACATGCACGAAAACTCACAAAAATTTGGACATACATGCGGCTTTGCATAACGTTCGATAATCTTGCAACGTTACGAAAACATGTAACAAAATGGCTCAGTGGCGCCCCCTTGAAATTTTCAAAAAGGCCTCTCCATTTAGGTTTTTTCAACGTAGAGGGATGAAATTCGGAGAGTCGATACCTTGTACAAAACTGCTCCAAAAAGTCTCTTGCATGCGTATTCCAAACCCAACAGGAAATCGGGTATTTTGGATTGAATGTGAATTTTTTATCGATTTACAGTGTGCACATTTTACACCTTGGCACCTAGGGAATTAGTTTGATCATTCTCAAAATTGGCGAGACTGTTCATGAGGCATATGAAATCTTAAGTTATCAAAATGGTGTGTTTTCATTCACGGGCCTGAGCTGGGCGGGGTGCCAAAGTCGGCCATTTTTTCGCCAAAACACCAAATTCAGAAAATGACTGATAACTCCCTCATACAACGTTCAATCTATTTTAAATCTGGCATGTGTGTGATGTATACCTGCCTGAGCAGGACTGGATTGAGAATTTACCATTTGTGCCTGGCGCCTCCTAGTGGGAACAGGAAAAGCCCTTTTTTTACGGGACACACACCTCCTCTAAAGGGAAAAAAACAATCTACCTCAAACCTGTATAAGGGAAGCCTTAAGACCTGTGTTCAGGTGCCTGATGAAAAATATTGAGGTTTCGTTGAAGCGGAGGGGTCCAAACAGGAAAGTGAAAATGACCGTCAACAATTTGTCTCGCTAAAAACTTTGAACAGTCATAACTCGGCAGATATACAACATATCTGCGACAAACTTCCCGTGCTTGTTGAGAGTCATACCCTGAAGTGCCTTGTAGGGGTCATTTGCATCAACCCTACAGCGCCAACTAGTGGCAATAGAAAGTCACTCGTTTTTCCAATACATATCCAGTTCTTTTCAGTTTGGTCATTGTAGTTTCAAGACCTATTAAAATACTTATTTACGGCCCATGTCCACGTGTCTGTCTGTTGCCATGACGACCCTTTGTTCGCCATTTAAAGGAAATATTTTTTTCCAGAGAGTCAGGCAGCTTATAGAGCCACAATATTTGGCACACTTGGTCAAATTGGCCCAGTTAGAAGATTAATTTTGGTTTTGAATAAGGGCTTGGCTGCACAGCTCAGTAGTGGCTCCTTTTTTGTAGTAATCTCTCCAATAGGGGTTTTTATCTCTTGGGTGTGGTAATGTAAGAGGCGACTTTCGAGCATGTTAGGTTCTAATGAGATGATTAGAGAGGAGGATCTGCCACCACCCTGACCTGCACACAGTCCGAGTTGCGTGACGTCCGAGTTGCGCTAGATTGCGAGGGCCCGTTCAGTCCTGCTTGTTATTATTATTTTTTTTTCATGGCAAATGAAAATGGCCAATTTGAAGGCCTGAACATGCTCAAAAACTCATCAAATTTTGCATATACATCCGGCTTCGCGAAAATTTCGAAAATTTAGCAACGTTTTTTAAAAAAATCAAACAATGGCTCAGTGGCGCCCCCTTGAAATTTTAAAAATGCCCTTTGCTTTGATGTTTTTCAACGTAGAGCGATGAAATTTGGGGAGTGGATACGTTGTCCAGAGACGCTTCAAAAAGTCTGCAGCACCCATATTCCAAACCCAACAGGAAATCGGATATTTTGGATTGAATGTTGAAAAACATAGCATTTTGGGCGAAAACCAGCATGCACGTTTCAGACCATTGCGCCGAGCCAGTACGTTGGATCTTCCTCAAAATTGGTGTACGTCTTCATGAGACATATGAGATATTAAGTTGTGAAAATGGTGAGTTTTCGTCCACGGGCCTAACCTGGGCGGGGTACCAAAGTCGGGTGTTTTTTTGGCAACGCGCCAATTTCAGTAAATGATTAATAACTTCCTGATACAAGGTCCAATCTTTTTCATATTTGGCATGCGTGTAAGGTGTCTTAACCTGAACACGACTGCATTGAAATATTTTCCATTAGGCCTGGCGCCCCCTTGTGGGAAGAGGAAACACCCATTTTTACGAGAAAGGCTCCTCCTCCTGGTGAAAAACATCAATTGACCTCAAACCTGCATCAGGGGAGCCTTAAGACATGTCTTTAGGTATATGATGAAAAATATTGAGTTTTCGTTGATGTAGCAGTACCCAAACAGGAAAGTGAAAAGACCCTCGGCATTTTGTCACAAAATGGCCAATTTCCAGGTCTGAACATGCTCGAAAACTCACCTAAATTTGCACATACATGCGGCTTCATGTAAATTTCATGAATTTAGCAACATTGCCAAAAGATGTAATAAAATGGCTCAGTGGCGCCCCCTTCAATTTTTAAAAAAGGCCTGTCCTATTAGTTTTTTTCGACGTAGAGTGATGAAATTTGGGGAGTGGATACGTTGTGCAAAACTGCTCCAAAAAGTCTCTTGCACCCATATTCCAAACCCAACAGGAAATCGGGTATTAGGGATTGAATCTTGCACAACATGGCATTTTTGTCTAAAACCAGCATGCACGTTTGACACCATTACGCCGAGGCAGTAAGTTGAATGCTCCTCAAAATTGGTCAGACTATTATTGACACATATGAGATGTTAGGTTATCAAAATGGTGACATTTCATTCACGGCCCTTTCCTGGCCAGGGGAGCAAATGTGTCTTATTTTTGACAATACAATTCAGTAAATGACTATAAGTCGCGTTTTTTTTCATATTTTGCTTTGGGGTGCGACTTATACTCAGCAGCGACTTATGTGTGAAATTATTAACACATTATGATAAAATTTCCCATGTTATTTTGGTGTTTTGGACTAATGGTTTTGTAAACTTGTTAGCATGCTATAGTTATCTGAATAACTCTTAATAGCTATGGCCACGTTCGCGTTCTGCCTTTGGCAATGTATGTTCAATTGTATAATTGACTTTTTTAAATTGAAATGGATGCATTTAGTTTGTGGCGCTTTCACGCCCACCTGGGAGCGCACTCGCACTTGTTTACGTGAAGAAGAGCGCTCGCACACCAGAAGAAGACAGACAGCTACGTAGCTTTGAGTGAGTGAGTGAGTGAGTGAGTGAGTGAGTGAGTGAGTGAGTGAGTGAGTGAGTGAGTGAGTGAGTGAGTGAGTGAGTGAGTGAGTGAGTGAGTGAGTGGGCGAGTTAGCGAGAGGGAAAGACGGCTGCGAAGCTACGTTCATTGTTTATGCTTTTAAAATATCTCTACAGAGGCAACGCCTGCGTGTATCATCTATTCTGTTGTTGTTGTGTGTTTTCCACCCGCGAGCGGACACTTACAGCCAGTTGTGTGGTTGTTTGAATGGTGTGCTAATGCTAGCGAACGCATGCTAATCTGTTATGTTATTGCTGCAATAGTACCTAATTATCATTTATTTACGTTGATGTGAACCTGTTTGCTATCGAGGACCAAATTGATTCAACAAATTATGCGGACGTCCAGCATTGTCTTTTTGGAGTTCGCTGTATATAGCCAGGACCGAGCGGTAGCGTCCTGGTGAGGACAGTATATTCGCATTTCGTTGTTTATGCACTGTACACTGTAGATTTATTCAGCATGTTGTTCTCTATTGTATTTTTATATTAAACTGCCTTTCAAGATGACATATCTGTTCTATGTGTTGGATTTTATCAAGTAAATTTCCCCCAAAATTGCGACTTATACTCCGGTAAGACTTATATATGTTTTTTTTCTCTTTGTTGGGCATTTTCTGGCTTGTGCGACTTATACTCAGGTGCGACTTGTAGTCCGAAAAATACGGTAATAACTTCCTGATTGAAGGTGCAATCTTTTTCATATTTGGCATGAATGTGAAGTATTTCAGCCTGCACATGACTTTATTGAAATATTACTCATTACGCCTGGCGCCCCCTAGTGGGAACAGGAAACACACTTTTAATTAAATAGAAAGGCTCCTGCTTCTCAGGGTCAAAAATCAATTGACCTCAAACCTGAATCAGCGGAGCCTTAAGACATGTGTTCAGGTGCCTGATCAACAATTTTGTTTCGTTAAAGCAGAGGGGTCCAAAAGGAAAGTCATAATGACCGTGTTCAAGTGCCTAATAAACAATTTTGTTTTGTTAAAGCAGAGGGGTCCCATAGGAAAGTCATAATGACCGTCGCCATTTTCTCTCCCCACTAATTCTGAACATTCAGACATGCAATATATCTGCCTGGATATCTGTCTGTTGTCGACTGCCACCGCCCCGACCTGCCTGCCCTTCGACTTTGTTTGACGTCCGAGTTGCGCCATACGCGAGGGCCCGTTCAGTCCTGCTTGCAGGGCTAGTTATTAGGGCCCGAGCACTCTCAGCGTGCGAGGCCCTATTGTTCTTCGAAGGATTATTAGGGCCCGAGCACTCTCAGCGTGCGAGGCCCTATTGTTCTTCGAAGGATTATTAGGGCCCGAGCACTCTCAGCGTGCGAGGCCCTATTGTTCTTCGAAGGATTATTATTATTTTTTTTTTTTTTTCATGGCAAATGAAAATGGCCAATTTGAAGGCCTGAACATGCTCAAAAACTCACCAAAATTTGCACATACATCCGGCTTCGCGAAAATTTCGACAATTTGGCAACGTTTACAAAAAAAATTAAAAAATGGCTCAGTGGCGCCCCCTTGCAATTTTCAAAATGCCCTTTGCTTTGATGTATTTCAACGTAGGGCGATGAAATTTGGGGAGTGGATATGTTGTCCAGAACCGCTTCAAAAAGTCTAAAGCACCCATATTCCAAACCCAACAGGAAATGGGATATTCTGGATTGAATGTTGAAAAATATAGCATTTTGGGCGAAAACCAGCATGCACGTTTCAGACCGTTGCGCCGAGCCAGTACGTTGGATCTTCCTCAAAATTGGTGTAAGTGTTCATGAGACATATGAGATACTAAGTTGTGAAAATGGTGAGTTTTCGTCCATGGGCCTGACCTGGGCGGGGTACCAAAGTCGGGTGTTTTTTTGGCAACGCGCCAATTTCAGTAAATGATTAATAACTTCCTGATACAAGGTCCAATCTTTTTCATATTTGGCATGCATGTAAGTTGTCTTAACCTGAACACGACTGCATTGAAATATTTTCCATTAGGCCTGGCGCCCCCTTGTGGGAAGAGGAAACACCCTTTTTTACGAAAAAGGCTCCTCCTCCTGGTGAAAAACATCAATTGATCTCAAACCTGCATCAGGGGAGCCTTAAGACATGTCTTTAGGTATCTGATGAAAAATATTGAGTTTTCGTTGATGTTGCAGTATCCAAACAGGAAAGTGAAAAGACCCTCGGCATTTTCTCTCAAAATGGCAAATTTCAAGGTCTGAACATGCTCGAAAACTCACCAAAATGTGCACATACATGTGGCTTCATGTAGATTTCATGAATTTAGCAACATTGCCAAAAGATGTAATAAAATGGCTCAGTGGCGCCCCCTTCAATTTTTAAAAAAGGCCTGTCCTATTAGTTTTTTTCGACGTAGAGTGATGAAATTTGGGGAGTGGATACGTTGTGCAAAACTGCTCCAAAAAGTCTCTTGCACCCTTATTCCAAACCCAACAGGAAATCGGGTATTATGGATTGAATCTTGCATTTTTGTCAAAAACCTGCATGCACGTTTGAGACCATTACGCCGAAGCAGTAAGTTGAATGCTTCTCAAAATTGGTCAGACATCCCAAAAACATGCATGGTAGGCTGATTGAGCACTCTAAATTGTCCGTAGGTATGAGTGTGCGCGTGAATGGTTGTATGTCTCCTTGTGCCCTGCAATTGGCTGGCAACCAGTTCAGGGTGTCCCCTGCCTACTGCCCCGAGTTAGCTGGGATAGGCTTCAGCACCTCCGCGACCCTCGTGAGGAAAAGCGGCATGGAAAATGAACGAATGAATGAATGTTCATGACACATATGAGATGTTAGGTTATCAAAATGGTGACATTTCATTCACGGCCCTTTCCTGGGCAGGGCAGCAAATGTGTCTTATTTTTGACAATACAATTCAGTAAAAGACTACTGTATTTTTCCGACTATAAGTCGTGTTTTTTTTTCTTCATATTTTGGTTTGGGGTGCGACTTATACTCAGCAGTGACTTATGTGTGAAATTATTAACACATTATGATAACATTTCCCATGTTATTTAGGTGTTTTGGACTAATGGTTTTGTAAACTTGTTAGCATGCTATAGTTATCTGAATAACTCTTAATAGCTATGGCCATTTTCATTTGCCATGAAAAAATAATAATAACGAGTGCGCTCCCAGTTGGGCATGAAAGCGCCACAAACTAAATGCATGCATTTCAATATAAAAAAGTCAATTATACAATTGAACATACATTGCCAAAGGCAGAACGCGAACGTGACCATAGCTATTAACAGTTATTCAGATTACTATAGCATGCTAACAGGTTTACAAAACCATTAGGCCTGGTGCCCCCTGGTGAGTGAAATTATTAACACATTATGATATAATTTCCCGTGTTATTATGGTGTTTTGGACTGATGGTTTTGTAAACTTGTTAGCATGCTATAGTTATCTGAATAACTGTTAATAGCTATGGCCACGTTCGCGTTCTGCCTTTGGCAATGTATGTTCAATTGTATAATTGACTTTTTTATATTGAAATGGATGCATTTAGTTTGTGGCGCTTTCACGCCCACCTGGGAGCGCACTCGCACTTGTTTACGTGAATAAGCGCTCGCACACCAGAAGAAGACAGACAGCTACGTAGCTCTGAGTGAGTGAGTGAGTGAGTGAGTGAGTGAGTGAGTGAGTGAGTGAGTGAGTGAGTGAGTGAGTGGACTAGTTAGCGAGAGAGAAAGACGGCTGCGAACCTACGTTCATTGTTTATGCCTTTAAAATATCTCTACAGAGGCAACGCCTGCGTGTATCATCTTTTCTGTTGTTGTGTGTTTTCCACCCGCGAGCGGACACTTACAGCCAGTTGTGTGGTTGTTTGAATGGTGTGCTAATGCTAGCGAACGCATGCTAATCTGTTACATTATTGCTGTAATAGTACGTAATTATCATTTATTTACGGTGATGTGAACCTGTTTGCTATCGAGGACCAAATTGATTCAACAAATTATGCGGACATCCAGAATTGTCTTTTTGGAGTTCGCTGTCTATAGCCAGGACCGAGCGGTAGCGTCCTGGTGAGGACAGTATATTCGCATTTCGTTGTTTATGCACTGTACACTGTACATTTATTCAGCATGTTGTTCTCTATTGTATCTTTATATTAAATTGCCTTTCAAGATGACATATCTGTTCTATGTGTTGGATTTTATCAAGTAAATTTCACCCACAAATGCGACTTATACTCGGGTAAGACTTTTGTTTCCTTAAAGCAGAGGGGTCCAATAGGAAAGTCATAATGACCGTGTTCAGGTGCCTAATAAACACTTTTGTTTTGTTAAAGCAGAGGGGTCCGATAAGAAAGTCATCATGACCGTCGCCATTTTCTCTCCCCACTAATTCTGAACATTCAGACATGCAATATGTCTGCCTGGATATCTGTCTGTTGTCGACTGCCACCGCCCCGACCTGCCTGCCCTCCGACTTTGTTTGACGTCCGAGTTGCGCCATACGCGAGGGCCCGTCAGTCCTGCTTGCAGGGCTAGTTATTAGGGCCCGAGCACTCTCAGCGTGCGAGGCCCTATTGTTCTTCGAAGGATTATTATTATTATTATTATTATTATTATTATTATTATTATTTTTTCATGGCAAATGAAAATGGCCAATTTGAAGGCCTGAACATGCTCAAAAACTCACCAAATTTTGCATATACATCCGGCTTCGCGAAAATTTCGAAAATTTAGCAACGTTTTTTAAAAAAATCAAAAAATGGCTCAGTGGCGCCCCCTTGAAATTTTAAAAATGCCCTTTGCTTTGATGTTTTTCAACGTAGAGCGATGAAATTTGGGGAGTGGATACGTTGTCCAGAGACGCCTCAAAAAGTCTGCAGCACCCATATTCCAAACCCAACAGGAAATCGGATATTTTGGATTGAATGTTGAAAAACATAGCATTTTGGGCGAAAACCAGCATGCACGTTTCAGACCATTGCGCCGAGCCAGTACGTTGGATCTTCCTCAAAATTGGTGTACGTCTTCATGAGACATATGAGATATTAAGTTGTGAAAATGGTGAGTTTTCGTCCACGGGCCTAACCTGGGCGGGGTACCAAAGTCGGGTGTTTTTTTGGCAACGCGCCAATTTCAGTAAATGATTAATAACTTCCTGATACAAGGTCCAATCTTTTTCATATTTGGCATGCGTGTAAGGTGTCTTAACCTGAACACGACTGCATTGAAATATTTTCCATTAGGCCTGGCGCCCCCTTGTGGGAAGAGGAAACACCCATTTTTACGAGAAAGGCTCCTCCTCCTGGTGAAAAACATCAATTGACCTCAAACCTGCATCAGGGGAGCCTTAAGACATGTCTTTAGGTATATGATGAAAAATATTGAGTTTTCGTTGATGTAGCAGTACCCAAACAGGAAAGTGAAAAGACCCTCGGCATTTTGTCACAAAATGGCCAATTTCCAGGTCTGAACATGCTCGAAAACTCACCTAAATTTGCACATACATGCGGCTTCATGTAAATTTCATGAATTTAGCAACATTGCCAAAAGATGTAATAAAATGGCTCAGTGGCGCCCCCTTCAATTTTTAAAAAAGGCCTGTCCTATTAGTTTTTTTCGACGTAGAGTGATGAAATTTGGGGAGTGGATACGTTGTGCAAAACTGCTCCAAAAAGTCTCTTGCACCCATATTCCAAACCCAACAGGAAATCGGGTATTAGGGATTGAATCTTGCACAACATGGCATTTTTGTCTAAAACCAGCATGCACGTTTGACACCATTACGCCGAGGCAGTAAGTTGAATGCTCCTCAAAATTGGTCAGACTATTATTGACACATATGAGATGTTAGGTTATCAAAATGGTGACATTTCATTCACGGCCCTTTCCTGGCCAGGGGAGCAAATGTGTCTTATTTTTGACAATACAATTCAGTCAATGACTATAAGTCGCGGTTTTTTTCATATTTTGCTTTGGGGTGCGACTTATACTCAGCAGCGACTTATGTGTGAAATTATTAACACATTATGATAAAATTTCCCATGTTATTTTGGTGTTTTGGACTAATGGTTTTGTAAACTTGTTAGCATGCTATAGTTATCTGAATAACTCTTAATAGCTATGGCCACGTTCGCGTTCTGCCTTTGGCAATGTATGTTCAATTGTATAATTGACTTTTTTAAATTGAAATGGATGCATTTAGTTTGTGGCGCTTTCACGCCCACCTGGGAGCGCACTCGCACTTGTTTACGTGAAGAAGAGCGCTCGCACACCAGAAGAAGACAGACAGCTACGTAGCTTTGAGTGAGTGAGTGAGTGAGTGAGTGAGTGAGTGAGTGAGTGAGTGAGTGAGTGAGTGAGTGAGTGAGTGAGTGAGTGAGTGAGTGAGTGAGTGAGTGGGCGAGTTAGCGAGAGGGAAAGACGGCTGCGAAGCTACGTTCATTGTTTATGCTTTTAAAATATCTCTACAGAGGCAACGCCTGCGTGTATCATCTATTCTGTTGTTGTTGTGTGTTTTCCACCCGCGAGCGGACACTTACAGCCAGTTGTGTGGTTGTTTGAATGGTGTGCTAATGCTAGCGAACGCATGCTAATCTGTTATGTTATTGCTGCAATAGTACCTAATTATCATTTATTTACGTTGATGTGAACCTGTTTGCTATCGAGGACCAAATTGATTCAACAAATTATGCGGACGTCCAGCATTGTCTTTTTGGAGTTCGCTGTATATAGCCACGACCGAGCGGTAGCGTCCTGGTGAGGACAGTATATTCGCATTTCGTTGTTTATGCACTGTACACTGTAGATTTATTCAGCATGTTGTTCTCTATTGTATTTTTATATTAAACTGCCTTTCAAGATGACATATCTGTTCTATGTGTTGGATTTTATCAAGTAAATTTCCCCCAAAATTGCGACTTATACTCCGGTAAGACTTCTATATGTTTTTTTTCTCTTTGTTGGGCATTTTCTGGCTTGTGCGACTTATACTCAGGTGCGACTTGTAGTCCGAAAAATACGGTAATAACTTCCTGATTGAAGGTGCAATCTTTTTCATATTTGGCATGAATGTGAAGTATTTCAGCCTGCACATGACTTTATTGAAATATTACTCATTACGCCTGGCGCCCCCTACTGGGAACAGGAAACACACTTTTAATTAAATAGAAAGGCTCCTGCTTCTCAGGGTCAAAAATCAATTGACCTCAAACCTGAATCAGCGGAGCCTTAAGACATGTGTTCAGGTGCCTGATCAACAATTTTGTTTCGTTAAAGCAGAGGGGTCCAAAAGGAAAGTCATAATGACCGTGTTCAAGTGCCTAATAAACAATTTTGTTTTGTTAAAGCAGAGGGGTCCCATAGGAAAGTCATAATGACCGTCGCCATTTTCTCTCCCCACTAATTCTGAACATTCAGACATGCAATATATCTGCCTGGATATCTGTCTGTTGTCGACTGCCACCGCCCCGACCTGCCTGCCCTTCGACTTTGTTTGACGTCCGAGTTGCGCCATACGCGAGGGCCCGTTCAGTCCTGCTTGCAGGGCTAGTTATTATTATTTTTTTTTCATGGCAAATGAAAATGGCCAATTTGAAGGCCTGAACATTCTCAAAAACTCACCAAAATTTGCACATACATCCGGCTTCGCGAAAATTTCGACAATTTGGCAACGTTTACAAAAAAAATTAAAAAATGGCTCAGTGGCGCCCCCTTGCAATTTTCAAAATGCCCTTTGCTTTGATGTATTTCAACGTAGGGCGATGAAATTTGGGGAGTGGATATGTTGTCCAGAACCGCTTCAAAAAGTCTAAAGCACCCATATTCCAAACCCAACAGGAAATGGGATATTCTGGATTGAATGTTGAAAAATATAGCATTTTGGGCGAAAACCAGCATGCACGTTTCAGACCGTTGCGCTGAGCCAGTACGTTGGATCTTCCTCAAAATTGGTGTAAGTGTTCATGAGACATATGAGATACTAAGTTGTGAAAATGGTGAGTTTTCGTCCATGGGCCTGACCTGGGCGGGGTACCAAAGTCGGGTGTTTTTTTGGCAACGCGCCAATTTCAGTAAATGATTAATAACTTCCTGATACAAGGTCCAATCTTTTTCATATTTGGCATGCATGTAAGTTGTCTTAACCTGAACACGACTGCATTGAAATATTTTCCATTAGGCCTGGCGCCCCCTTGTGGGAAGAGGAAACACCCTTTTTTACGAAAAAGGCTCCTCCTCCTGGTGAAAAACATCAATTGATCTCAAACCTGCATCAGGGGAGCCTTAAGACATGTCTTTAGGTATCTGATGAAAAATATTGAGTTTTCGTTGATGTTGCAGTATCCAAACAGGAAAGTGAAAAGACCCTCGGCATTTTCTCTCAAAATGGCAAATTTCAAGGTCTGAACATGCTCGAAAACTCACCAAAATGTGCACATACATGTGGCTTCATGTAGATTTCATGAATTTAGCAACATTGCCAAAAGATGTAATAAAATGGCTCAGTGGCGCCCCCTTCAATTTTTAAAAAAGGCCTGTCCTATTAGTTTTTTTCGACGTAGAGTGATGAAATTTGGGGAGTGGATACGTTGTGCAAAACTGCTCCAAAAAGTCTCTTGCACCCTTATTCCAAACCCAACAGGAAATCGGGTATTATGGATTGAATCTTGCATTTTTGTCAAAAACCTGCATGCACGTTTGAGACCATTACGCCGAAGCAGTAAGTTGAATGCTTCTCAAAATTGGTCAGACATCCCAAAAACATGCATGGTAGGCTGATTGAGCACTCTAAATTGTCCGTAGGTATGAGTGTGCGCGTGAATGGTTGTATGTCTCCTTGTGCCCTGCAATTGGCTGGCAACCAGTTCAGGGTGTCCCCTGCCTACTGCCCCGAGTTAGCTGGGATAGGCTTCAGCACCTCCGCGACCCTCGTGAGGAAAAGCGGCATGGAAAATGAACGAATGAATGAATGTTCATGACACATATGAGATGTTAGGTTATCAAAATGGTGACATTTCATTCACGGCCCTTTCCTGGGCAGGGCAGCAAATGTGTCTTATTTTTGACAATACAATTCAGTAAAAGACTACTGTATTTTTCCGACTATAAGTCGTGTTTTTTTTTCTTCATATTTTGGTTTGGGGTGCGACTTATACTCAGCAGTGACTTATGTGTGAAATTATTAACACATTATGATAACATTTCCCATGTTATTTAGGTGTTTTGGACTAATGGTTTTGTAAACTTGTTAGCATGCTATAGTTATCTGAATAACTCTTAATAGCTATGGCCATTTTCATTTGCCATGAAAAAATAATAATAACGAGTGCGCTCCCAGTTGGGCGTGAAAGCGCCACAAACTAAATGCATGCATTTCAATATAAAAAAGTCAATTATACAATTGAACATACATTGCCAAAGGCAGAACGCGAACGTGACCATAGCTATTAACAGTTATTCAGATTACTATAGCATGCTAACAGGTTTACAAAACCATTAGGCCTGGTGCCCCCTGGTGAGTGAAATTATTAACACATTATGATATAATTTCCCGTGTTATTATGGTGTTTTGGACTGATGGTTTTGTAAACTTGTTAGCATGCTATAGTTATCTGAATAACTGTTAATAGCTATGGCCACGTTCGCGTTCTGCCTTTGGCAATGTATGTTCAATTGTATAATTGACTTTTTTATATTGAAATGGATGCATTTAGTTTGTGGCGCTTTCACGCCCACCTGGGAGCGCACTCGCACTTGTTTACGTGAATAAGCGCTCGCACACCAGAAGAAGACAGACAGCTACGTAGCTCTGAGTGAGTGAGTGAGTGAGTGAGTGAGTGAGTGAGTGAGTGAGTGAGTGAGTGAGTGAGTGAGTGAGTGAGTGAGTGAGTGAGTGAGTGAGTGAGTGAGTGAGTGAGTGAGTGAGTGAGTGAGTGAGTGAGTGAGTGAGTGAGTGATTGATTGAGTGAGTGAGTGAGTGGACTAGTTAGCGAGAGAGAAAGACGGCTGCGAACCTACGTTCATTGTTTATGCCTTTAAAATATCTCTACAGAGGCAACGCCTGCGTGTATCATCTTTTCTGTTGTTGTGTGTTTTCCACCCGCGAGCGGACACTTACAGCCAGTTGTGTGGTTGTTTGAATGGTGTGCTAATGCTAGCGAACGCATGCTAATCTGTTACATTATTGCTGTAATAGTACGTAATTATCATTTATTTACGGTGATGTGAACCTGTTTGCTATCGAGGACCAAATTGATTCAACAAATTATGCGGACATCCAGAATTGTCTTTTTGGAGTTCGCTGTCTATAGCCAGGACCAAGCGGTAGCGTCCTGGTGAGGACAGTATATTCGCATTTCGTTGTTTATGCACTGTACACTGTACATTTATTCAGCATGTTGTTCTCTATTGTATTTTTATATTAAATTGCCTTTCAAGATGACATATCTGTTCTATGTGTTGGATTTTATCAAGCAAATTTCACCCACAAATGCGACTTATACTCCGGTAAGACTTTTGTTTCCTTAAAGCAGAGGGGTCCAATAGGAAAGTCATAATGACCGTGTTCAGGTGCCTAATAAACACTTTTGTTTTGTTAAAGCAGAGAGGTCCGATAAGAAAGTCATAATGACCGTCGCCATTTTCTCTCCCCACTAATTCTGAACATTCAGACATGCAATATATCTGCCTGGATATCTGTCTGTTGTCGACTGCCACCGCCCCGACCTGCCTGCCCTCCGACTTTGTTTGACGTCCGAGTTGCGCCATACGCGAGGGCCCGTCAGTCCTGCTTGCAGGGCTAGTTAGGGCCCGAGCACTAGGCGTGCGAAGGCCCTATTGTAATGCAAAGGATTATTATTATTATTATTATTATTATTATTATTATTATTCTTCTTTCTTCATGGCAAATGAAAATGGCCAATTTGGAGGCCTGAACATGCACGAAAAGTCACCAAAATTTGCACATACGTGCAGATTCGCGTAAATTTCGATAATCTTGCGTCGTTTTGAAAAAATGTCCAAAAATGGCTCAGTGGCGCCCCCTTGACCCTTAAAATTTTCAAAAAGGCCTCTCCTCTCAGGTTTTCAACGTAGAGCAATGAAATTTGGGGAGTAGATACCTTATGCCTAACTGCTCAAAAAAGCCTCTTGCACCCATATTCCAAATCCAACAGGAAATCGGTTATTTTGGATCGAATCTGAAATTTTTTCGGTTCACAGTTGGAGTTCACATTTGGAGGCTTGAACATGCACGAAAACTCACCAAAATGTGCACATATGTTCAACTTTGCGTAAATTTTGATAATCTTTGAAAAAAATTAACAAAAAGGCTCAGTGGCGCCCCCTTGAAATTTTCAAAAAGGCCTGTCCTATTAGGTTTTTTCAACGTAGAATGATGAAATTTGGTGAGTCGATACATTGTGTAAAACTGCTCCAAAAAGTCTCTTGCACCTATATTCCAAATCCAACAGGAAGTCGGAAATTTTGGATCAAATGCGAAATTTTATCGATTTACATTTGAGACCTTGTCGCTGAAGAAAATAGTTGGATCGTCTTCAAAATTGGTCAGACTATTCAGGAGACATATGAGATCTTAAGTTTTCAAAATGGTGAGTTTTCATCCAAGGGTCTGACCTGGGCGTGGTCCCAAATTCGGCCATTTTTGGGCAAAATACCAAATTCAGAAAATGATTAAAAACTCCGTGATAAAACGTTCAATCTTTTTCATTTCTAGCATGTATATGAGATATCCCAGCCTGAACACGACTGCATTGAAATATTACTCATTAGGCCTGGCGCCCCCTAGTGGGAACAGGAAATGGCCTTCTTTACGAGACAGGCTCCTCCTCCAAGGGAAAAAAATCTATTGACTTCAAACCTGTTTCAGGGGAGCCTCAAGACATGTGTTCAGGTGCCTGATGAAAAATATTGAGGTTTCGTTGAAGCGGAGAGGTCCAAACTGGAAGTGAAAATGACCGTCAACAATTTGTCTCGCCAAAAACTTTGAACAGTCATAACTCGGCAGATATGCAACATATCTGCGCCAAACTTTCCGTGTTTGTTGAGAGTCATACCCTGAAGGTTCTTGTAGGGGTCATTTGCATCAACTCTACAGTGCCAACTAGTGGCGACAGAAAGAAGTTTTAAAAAAGGCCTTTCCTATTGGGTTTTTTCAACATAGAGCGAGGAAATTTGGGGAGTAGATACCTTATGCAAAACTGCTCCAAAAAGTCTCTTGCACCCGTATTCCAAATCCAACAGGAAATCGGGTATTTTGGATCAAATGTGAAATTTTTATCGGTTCACAGTAGGAGTTTACATTTGGAGGCTTGAACATGCACGAAAACTCACAAAAATTTCGACATACATGCGGCTTTGCATAACGTTCAATAATCTTGCAACGTTACGAAAACATGTAAAAAAATGGCTCACTGGCGCCCCCTTGAAATTTTCAAAAAGGCCTCTCCATTTAGGTTTTTCTAACATAGAGTGATGAAATTTGGAGAGTCAAAACTTTGTGCAAAACTGCTCCAAAAAGTCTCTTGCACACACATTCCAAATCCTACAGGAAATCGGGTATTTTGGATTGAATGTGAACTTTTTATCGATTTACAGTGTGCACATTTTACACCTTGGCACCTAGGGAATTAGTTTGATCATTCTCAAAATTAGTGAGACTGTTCATGAGGCATATGAAATCTTAAGTTATAAAAATGGTGTGTTTTCATTCATGGGCCTGACCTGGGCGGGGCGCCAAACTCTTCCATTTTTTCGCCAAAAACCGAATTCGGAAAATGACTGATAACTCCCTCATACAACGTTCAATCTATTTTAAATCTGGCATGTGTGTGAGGTATACCAGCCTGAGCAGGACTGGATTGAAAATTTACCATTTGTGCCTGGCGCCTCCTAGTGGGAACAGGAAATGCCCTTTTTTACGGGACACACTCCTCCTCTAAAGGGAAAAAAATCAATCTACCTCAAACCTGCATAAGGGAAACCTTAAGACCTGTCTTCAGGTGCCTGATGAAAAATATTGAAGTTTCGTTGAAGCGGAGGGGTCCAAACAGGAAAGTGAAAATGACTGTCAACAATTTTTCTCTCCAAAAACTTTGAACAGTCATAACTCGGCAGATATACAAGATATCTGCGCCAAACTTCCCGTGCTTGTTGAGAGTCATACCCTGAAGGGCCTTGTAGGGGTCATTTGCATCAACCCTACAGCGCCAACTAGTGGCGATAGAAAGTCACTCGTTTTTCCAAAACATGTCCAGTTCTTTTCATGTTGGTCATTGTAGTTTCAAGACCTATTAAAATACTTATTTACGGCCCATGTCCACGTGTCTCTGTCTGTTGCCGTGACGACCCTTTGTTCGCCATTTAAAGGAAATATTTTTTTTCAGAGACTCAGGGAGCTTATAGAGCCACAATAGTTGGCACACTTGGTCGAATTGGCCGAGTTAGAAGATTAATTTTGGTTTTGAATAAGGGCTTGGCTGCACAGCTCAGTAGTGGCTCCTTTTTTGTAGTACTCTCTCCAATAGGGGTTTTTATCTCTTGGGTGTGGGAATGTAAATAGGCGACTTTCGAGCATGTTAGGTTCTAATGAGATGATTAAAGAGGAGGATCTGCCACCACCCTGACCTGCACACAGTCCGAGTTGCGTGACGTCCGAGTTGCGCTAGATTGCGAGGGCCCGTTCAGTCCTGCTTGCAGGCCTAGTTATTATTATTATTTTTTCATGGCAAATGAAAATGGCCAATTTGAAGGCCTGAACATGCTCAAAAACTCACCAAATTTTGCATATACATCCGGCTTCGCGAAAATTTCGAAAATTTAGCAACGTTTTTTAAAAAAATCAAACAATGGCTCAGTGGCGCCCCCTTGAAATTTTAAAAATGCCCTTTGCTTTGATGTTTTTCAACGTAGAGCGATGAAATTTGGGGAGTGGATACGTTGTCCAGAGACGCTTCAAAAAGTCTGCAGCACCCATATTCCAAACCCAACAGGAAATCGGATATTTTGGATTGAATGTTGAAAAACATAGCATTTTGGGCGAAAACCAGCATGCACGTTTCAAACCATTGCGCCGAGCCAGTACGTTGGATCTTCCTCAAAATTGGTGTACATCTTCATGAGACATATGAGATATTAAGTTGTGAAAATGGTGAGTTTTCGTCCACGGGCCTAACCTGGGCGGGGTACCAAAGTCGGGTGTTTTTTTGGCAACGCGCCAATTTCAGTAAATGATTAATAACTTCCTGATACAAGGTCCAATCTTTTTCATATTTGGCATGCGTGTAAGGTGTCTTAACCTGAACACGACTGCACTGAAATATTTTCCATTAGGCCTGGCGCCCCCTTGTGGGAAGAGGAAACACCCATTTTTACGAGAAAGGCTCCTCCTCCTGGTGAAAAACATCAATTGACCTCAAACCTGCATCAGGGGAGCCTTAAGACATGTCTTTAGGTATATGATGAAAAATATTGAGTTTTCGTTGATGTAGCAGTACCCAAACAGGAAAGTGAAAAGACCCTCGGCATTTTGTCACAAAATGGCCAATTTCCAGGTCTGAACATGCTCGAAAACTCACCTAAATTTGCACATACATGCGGCTTCATGTAAATTTCATGAATTTAGCAACATTGCCAAAAGATGTAATAAAATGGCTCAGTGGCGCCCCCTTCAATTTTTAAAAAAGGCCTGTCCTATTAGTTTTTTTCGACGTAGAGTGATGAAATTTGGGGAGTGGATACGTTGTGCAAAACTGCTCCAAAAAGTCTCTTGCACCCATATTCCAAACCCAACAGGAAATCGGGTATTAGGGATTGAATCTTGCACAACATGGCATTTTTGTCTAAAACCAGCATGCACGTTTGACACCATTACGCCGAGGCAGTAAGTTGAATGCTCCTCAAAATTGGTCAGACTATTATTGACACATATGAGATGTTAGGTTATCAAAATGGTGACATTTCATTCACGGCCCTTTCCTGGCCAGGGGAGCAAATGTGTCTTATTTTTGACAATACAATTCAGTAAATGACTATAAGTCGCGGTTTTTTTCATATTTTGCTTTGGGGTGCGACTTATACTCAGCAGCGACTTATGTGTGAAATTATTAACACATTATGATAAAATTTCCCATGTTATTTTGGTGTTTTGGACTAATGGTTTTGTAAACTTGTTAGCATGCTATAGTTATCTGAATAACTCTTAATAGCTATGGCCACGTTCGCGTTCTGCCTTTGGCAATGTATGTTCAATTGTATAATTGACTTTTTTAAATTGAAATGGATGCATTTAGTTTGTGGCGCTTTCACGCCCACCTGGGAGCACACTCGCACTTGTTTACGTGAAGAAGAGCGCTCGCACACCAGAAGAAGACAGACAGCTACGTAGCTCTGAGTGAGTGAGTGAGTGAGTGAGTGAGTGAGTGAGTGAGTGAGTGAGTGAGTGAGTGAGTGAGTGAGTGAGTGAGTGAGTGAGTGAGTGAGTGAGTGGGCGAGTTAGCGAGAGGGAAAGACGGCTGCGAAGCTACGTTCATTGTTTATGCTTTTAAAATATCTCTACAGAGGCAACGCCTGCGTGTATCATCTTTTCTGTTGTTGTTGTGTGTTTTCCACCCGCGAGCGGACACTTACAGCCAGTTGTGTGGTTGTTTGAATGGTGTGCTAATGCTAGCGAACGCATGCTAATCTGTTATGTTATTGCTGCAATAGTACCTAATTATCATTTATTTACGTTGATGTGAACCTGTTTGCTATCGAGGACCAAATTGATTCAACAAATTATGCGGACGTCCAGCATTGTCTTTTTGGAGTTCGCTGTATATAGCCAGGACCGAGCGGTAGCGTCCTGGTGAGGACAGTATATTCGCATTTCGTTGTTTATGCACTGTACACTGTAGATTTATTCAGCATGTTGTTCTCTATTGTATTTTTATATTAAACTGCCTTTCAAGATGACATATCTGTTCTATGTGTTGGATTTTATCAAGTAAATTTCCCCCAAAATTGCGACTTATACTCCGGTAAGACTTATATATGTTTTTTTTCTCTTTGTTGGGCATTTTCTGGCTTGTGCGACTTATACTCAGGTGCGACTTGTAGTCCGAAAAATACGGTAATAACTTCCTGATTGAAGGTGCAATCTTTTTCATATTTGGCATGAATGTGAAGTATTTCAGCCTGCACATGACTTTATTGAAATATTACTCATTACGCCTGGCGCCCCCTAGTGGGAACAGGAAACACACTTTTAATTAAATAGAAAGGCTCCTGCTTCTCAGGGTCAAAAATCAATTCACCTCAAACCTGAATCAGCGGAGCCTTAAGACATGTGTTCAGGTGCCTGATCAACAATTTTGTTTCGTTAAAGCAGAGGGGTCCAAAAGGAAAGTCATAATGACCGTGTTCAAGTGCCTAATAAACAATTTTGTTTTGTTAAAGCAGAGGGGTCCCATAGGAAAGTCATAATGACCGTCGCCATTTTCTCTCCCCACTAATTCTGAACATTCAGACATGCAATATATCTGCCTGGATATCTGTCTGTTGTCGACTGCCACCGCCCCGACCTGCCTGCCCTTCGACTTTGTTTGACGTCCGAGTTGCGCCATACGCGAGGGCCCGTTCAGTCCTGCTTGCAGGGCTAGTTAGGGCCCGAGCACTCTCAGCGTGCGAGGCCCTATTGTTCTTCGAAGGATTATTATTATTATTATTATTATTATTATTATTATTATTATTTTTTCATGGCAAATGAAAATGGCCAATTTGAAGGCCTGAACATGCTCAAAAACTCACCAAATTTTGCATATACATCCGGCTTCGCGAAAATTTCGAAAATTTAGCAACGTTTTTTAAAAAAATCAAAAAATGGCTCAGTGGCGCCCCCTTGAAATTTTAAAAATGCCCTTTGCTTTGATGTTTTTCAACGTAGAGCGATGAAATTTGGGGAGTGGATACGTTGTCCAGAGACGCTTCAAAAAGTCTGCAGCACCCATATTCCAAACCCAACAGGAAATCGGATATTTTGGATTGAATGTTGAAAAACATAGCATTTTGGGCGAAAACCAGCATGCACGTTTCAGACCATTGCGCCCAGCCAGTACGTTGGATCTTCCTCAAAATTGGTGTACGTCTTCATGAGACATATGAGATATTAAGTTGTGAAAATGGTGAGTTTTCGTCCACGGGCCTAACCTGGGCGGGGTACCAAAGTCGGGTGTTTTTTTGGCAACGCGCCAATTTCAGTAAATGATTAATAACTTCCTGATACAAGGTCCAATCTTTTTCATATTTGGCATGCGTGTAAGGTGTCTTAACCTGAACACGACTGCATTGAAATATTTTCCATTAGGCCTGGCGCCCCCTTGTGGGAAGAGGAAACACCCATTTTTACGAGAAAGGCTCCTCCTCCTGGTGAAAAACATCAATTGACCTCAAACCTGCATCAGGGGAGCCTTAAGACATGTCTTTAGGTATATGATGAAAAATATTGAGTTTTCGTTGATGTAGCAGTACCCAAACAGGAAAGTGAAAAGACCCTCGGCATTTTGTCACAAAATGGCCAATTTCCAGGTCTGAACATGTTCGAAAACTCACCTAAATTTGCACATACATGCGGCTTCATGTAAATTTCATGAATTTAGCAACATTGCCAAAAGATGTAATAAAATGGCTCAGTGGCGCCCCCTTCAATTTTTAAAAAAGGCCTGTCCTATTAGTTTTTTTCGACGTAGAGTGATGACATTTGGGGAGTGGATACGTTGTGCAAAACTGCTCCAAAAAGTCTCTTGCACCCATATTCCAAACCCAACAGGAAATCGGGTATTAGGGATTGAATCTTGCACAACATGGCATTTTTGTCTAAAACCAGCATGCACGTTTGACACCATTACGCCGAGGCAGTAAGTTGAATGCTCCTCAAAATTGGTCAGACTATTATTGACACATATGAGATGTTAGGTTATCAAAATGGTGACATTTCATTCACGGCCCTTTCCTGGCCAGGGGAGCAAATGTGTCTTATTTTTGACAATACAATTCAGTAAATGACTATAAGTCGCGTTTTTTTTCATATTTTGCTTTGGGGTGCGACTTATACTCAGCAGCGACTTATGTGTGAAATTATTAACACATTATGATAAAATTTCCCATGTTATTTTGGTGTTTTGGACTAATGGTTTTGTAAACTTGTTAGCATGCTATAGTTATCTGAATAACTCTTAATAGCTATGGCCACGTTCGCGTTCTGCCTTTGGCAATGTATGTTCAATTGTATAATTGACTTTTTTAAATTGAAATGGATGCATTTAGTTTGTGGCGCTTTCACGCCCACCTGGGAGCGCACTCGCACTTGTTTACGTGAAGAAGAGCGCTCGCACACCAGAAGAAGACAGACAGCTACGTAGCTCTGAGTGAGTGAGTGAGTGAGTGAGTGAGTGAGTGAGTGAGTGAGTGAGTGAGTGAGTGAGTGAGTGAGTGAGTGAGTGAGTGAGTGGGCGAGTTAGCGAGAGGGAAAGACGGCTGCGAAGCTACGTTCATTGTTTATGCTTTTAAAATATCTCTACAGAGGCAACGCCTGCGTGTATCATCTTTTCTGTTGTTGTTGTGTGTTTTCCACCCGCGAGCGGACACTTACAGCCAGTTGTGTGGTTGTTTGAATGGTGTGCTAATGCTAGCGAACGCATGCTAATCTGTTATGTTATTGCTGCAATAGTACCTAATTATCATTTATTTACGTTGATGTGAACCTGTTTGCTATCGAGGACCAAATTGATTCAACAAATTATGCGGACGTCCAGCATTGTCTTTTTGGAGTTCGCTGTATATAGCCAGGACCGAGCGGTAGCGTCCTGGTGAGGACAGTATATTCGCATTTCGTTGTTTATGCACTGTACACTGTAGATTTATTCAGCATGTTGTTCTCTATTGTATTTTTATATTAAACTGCCTTTCAAGATGACATATCTGTTCTATGTGTTGGATTTTATCAAGTAAATTTCCCCCAAAATTGCGACTTATACTCCGGTAAGACTTATATATGTTTTTTTTCTCTTTGTTGGGCATTTTCTGGCTTGTGCGACTTATACTCAGGTGCGACTTGTAGTCCGAAAAATACGGTAATAACTTCCTGATTGAAGGTGCAATCTTTTTCATATTTGGCATGAATGTGAAGTATTTCAGCCTGCACATGACTTTATTGAAATATTACTCATTACGCCTGGCGCCCCCTAGTGGGAACAGGAAACACACTTTTAATTAAATAGGAAGGCTCCTGCTTCTCAGGGTCAAAAATCAATTGACCTCAAACCTGAATCAGCGGAGCCTTAAGACATGTGTTCAGGTGCCTGATCAACAATTTTGTTTCGTTAAAGCAGAGGGGTCCAAAAGGAAAGTCATAATGACCGTGTTCAGGTGCCTAATAAACAATTTTGTTTTGTTAAAGCAGAGGGGTCCCATAGGAAAGTCATAATGACCGTCGCCATTTTCTCTCCCCACTAATTCTGAACATTCAGACATGCAATATATCTGCCTGGATATCTGTCTGTTGTCGACTGCCACCGCCCCGACCTGCCTGCCCTTCGACTTTGTTTGACGTCCGAGTTGCGCCATACGCGAGGGCCCGTTCAGTCCTGCTTGCAGGGCTAGTTATTATTATTTTTTCATGGCAAATGAAAATGGACAATTTGAAGGCCTGAACATGCTCAAAAACTCACCAAAATTTGCACATACATCCGGCTTCGCGAAAATTTCGACAATTTGGCAACGTTTACAAAATTTTTTTTTAAATGGCTCAGTGGCGCCCCCTTGCAATTTTCAAAATGCCCTTTGCTTTGATGTATTTCAACGGAGAGCGATGAAATTTGGCGAGTGGATACGTTGTCCAGAACCGCTTCAAAAAATATAAAGAACCCATATTCCAAACCCAACAGGAAATCGGATATTCTGGATTGAATGTTGAAAAACATAGCATTTTGGGCGAAAACCAGCATGCACGTTTCAGACCGTTGCGCCGAGCCAGTACGTTGGATCTTCCTCAAAATTGGTGTAAGTCTTCATGAGACATATGAGATACTAAGTTGTGAAAATGGTGAGTTTTCGTCCACGGGCCTGACCTGGGCGGGGTACCAAAGTCGGGTGTTTTTTTGGCAACGCGCCAATTTGAGTAAATGATTAATAACTTCCTAATACAAGGTCCAATCTTTTTTATATTTGGCATGCATGTAAGGTGTCTTAACCTGAACACGACTGCATTGAAATATTTTCCATTAGGCCTGGCGCCCCCTTGTGGGAAGAAGAAACACCCTTTTTTACGAGAAAGGCTCCTCCTCCTGGTGAAAAACATCAATTGACCTCAAACCTGCATCAGGGGAGCATTAAGACATGTCTTTAGGTATCTGATGAAAAATATTGAGTTTTCGTTGATGTAGCAGTACCCAAACAGGAAAGGGAAAAGACCCTCGGCATTTTGTCTCAAAATGGCCAATTTCAAGGTCTGAACAAGGTCAAAAACTCACCAAAATTTGCACATACATGCGGCTTCATGTAAATTTCATGAATTTAGCAACATTGCCAAAAGATGTAATAAAATGGCTCAGTGGCGCCCCCTTCAATTTTTAAAAAAGGCCTGTCCTATTAGTTTTTTTCGACGTAGAGTGATGAAATTTGGGGAGTGGATACGTTGTGCAAAACTGCTCCAAAAAGTCTCTTGCACCCATATTCCAAACCCAACAGGAAATCAGGTATTATGGATTGAATCTTGCAGAACACGGCATTTTTTGTCAAAAACCTGCGTGCACGTTTGAGACCATACGCCGAGGCAGTAAGTTGAACCCTCCTCAAAATTGGTCAGACTGTTCATGACACATATGAAATGTTAGGTTATCAAAATGGTGACATTTCATTCACGACCCTTTCCTGGGCAGGGGAGCAAATGTGTCTTATTTTTGACAATACAATTCAGTAAATGACTACTGTATTTTTCAGACTGTAAGTCGCGTTTTTTTTCATATTTTGGTTTGGGGTGCGACTTATACTCAGCAGCGACTTATGTGTGAAATTATTAACACATTATGATAAAATTTCCCATGTTATTTTGGTGTTTTGGACTAATGGTTTTGTAAACTTGTTAGCATGCTATAGTTATGTGAATAACTCTTAATAGCTATGGCCACGTTCGCGTTCTGCCTTTGGCAATGTATGTTCAATTGTATAATTGACTTTTTTTATATTGAAATGGATGCATTTAGTTTGTGGCGCTTTTACGCCAACCTGGGAGCGCACTCGCACTTGTTTACGTGAAGAAGAGCGCTTGCACACCAGAAGAAGACAGACAGCTACGTAGCTCTGAGTGAGTAAGTGAGTGAGTGAGTGAGTGAGTGAGTGAGTGAGTGAGTGAGTGAGTGAGTGAGTGAGTGAGTGAGTGAGTGGGCGAGTTAGCGAGAGGGAAAGACGGCTGCGAAGCTACGTTCATTGTTTATGCTTTTAAAATATCTCTACAGAGGCAACGCCTGCGTGTATCATCTTTTCTGTTGTTGTTGTGTGTTTTCCACCCGCGAGCGGACACTTACAGCCAGTTGTGTGGTTGTTTGAATGGTGTGCTAATGCGAGCGAACGCATGCTAATCCGTTACGTTATTGCTGTAATAGTACCTAATTATCATTTATTTACGTTGATGTGAACCTGTTTGCTAATTGTTTGTAAATTTCCCCCAAAAATGCGACTTATACTCCGGTGCGACCTATATGGTTTTTTTCTCTTTGTTGGGTATTTTATGGCTTGTGCGACTTGTACTCAGGTGCGACTTGTAGTCCCAGAAATACGGTAATAACTTCCTGATTGAAGGTGCAATCTTTTTCATATTTGGCATGAATGTGAAGTATTTCAGCCTGCACATGACTTTATTGAAATATTACCCATTACGCATGGCGCCCCCTAGTGGGAACAGGAAACACCCTTTTAATTAAATAGAAAGGCTCCTGCTTCTCAGGGCCAAAAATCAATTGACCTCAAACCTGAATCAGCGGAGCCTTAAGACATGTGTTCAGGTGCCTGATCAACAATTTTGTTTCGTTAAAGCAGAGGAGAGGGGTCCAATAGGAAAGTCATCATGACCGCGTTCAGGTGCCTAATAAATAATTTTGTTTTGTTAAAGCAGAGGGGTCCGATACGAAAGTCATAATGACCGTCGCCATTTTCTCTCCCCACTAATTCTGAACATTCAGACATGCAATATATGTGCCTGGATATCTCTCTGTTGTCGACTGCCACCGCCCCGACCTGCGTGCCCTCCGACTTTCTTTGACGTCCGACTTGCGCCATACGCGAGGGCCCGTTCAGTCCTGCTTGCAGGGCTAGTTATTATTAGGGCCCGAGCACTCTCAGCGTGCGAGGCCCTATTGTTCTTCGAAGGATTATTATTAGGGCCCGAGCACTCTCAGCGTGCGAGGCCCTATTGTTCTTCGAAGGATTATTATTATTATTATTATTATTATTATTTTTTCATGGCAAATGAAAATGGACAATTTGAAGGCCTGAACATGCTCAAAAACTCACCAAAATTTGCACATACATCCGGCTTCGCGAAAATTTCGACAATTTGGCAACGTTTACAAAAATTTTTTTTAAATGGCTCAGTGGCGCCCCCTTGCAATTTTCAAAATGCCCTTTGCTTTGATGTATTTCAACGGAGAGCGATGAAATTTGGCGAGTGGATACGTTGTCCAGAACCGCTTCAAAAAATATATAGAACCCATATTCCAAACCCAACAGGAAATCGGATATTCTGGATTGAATGTTGAAAAACATAGCATTTTGGGCGAAAACCAGCATGCACGTTTCAGACCGTTGCGCCGAGCCAGTACGTTGGATCTTCCTCAAAATTGGTGTAAGTGTTCATGAGACATATGAGATACTAAGTTGTGAAAATGGTGAGTTTTCGTCCACGGGCCTGACCTGGGCGGGGTACCAAAGTCGGGTGTTTTTTTGGCAACGCGCCAATTTGAGTAAATGATTAATAACTTCCTAATACAAGGTCCAATCTTTTTTATATTTGGCATGCATGTAAGGTGTCTTAACCTGAACACGACTGCATTGAAATATTTTCCATTAGGCCTGGCGCCCCCTTGTGGGAAGAAGAAACACCCTTTTTTACGAGAAAGGCTCCTCCTCCTGGTGAAAAACATCAGTTGACCTCAAACCTGCATCAGGGGAGCATTAAGACATGTCTTTAGGTATCTGATGAAAAATATTGAGTTTTCGTTGATGTAGCAGTACCCAAACAGGAAAGGGAAAAGACCCTCGGCATTTTGTCTCAAAATGGCCAATTTCAAGGTCTGAACAAGGTCAAAAACTCACCAAAATTTGCACATACATGCGGCTTCATGTAAATTTCATGAATTTAGCAACATTGCCAAAAGATGTAATAAAATGGCTCAGTGGCGCCCCCTTCAATTTTTAAAAAAGGCCTGTCCTATTAGTTTTTTTCGACGTAGAGTGATGAAATTTGGGGAGTGGATACGTTGTGCAAAACTGCTCCAAAAAGTCTCTTGCACCCATATTCCAAACCCAACAGGAAATCAGGTATTATGGATTGAATCTTGCAGAACACGGCATTTTTTGTCAAAAACCTGCGTGCACGTTTGAGACCATACGCCGAGGCAGTAAGTTGAACGCTCCTCAAAATTGGTCAGACTGTTCATGACACATATGAGATGTTAGGTTATCAAAATGGTGACATTTCATTCACGACCCTTTCCTGGGCAGGGGAGCAAATGTGTCTTATTTTTGACAATACAATTCAGTAAATGACTACTGTATTTTTCAGACTGTAAGTCGCGTTTTTTTTTCTTCATATTTTGGTTTGGGGTGCGACTTATACTCAGCAGTGACTTATGTGTGAAATTATTAACACATTATGATAACATTTCCCATGTTATTTAGGTGTTTTGGACTAATGGTTTTGTAAACTTGTTAGCATGCTATAGTTATCTGAATAACTCTTAATAGCTATGGCCATTTTCATTTGCCATGAAAAAATAATAATAACGAGTGCGCTCCCAGTTGGGCGTGAAAGCGCCACAAACTAAATGCATGCATTTCAATATAAAAAAGTCAATTATACAATTGAACATACATTGCCAAAGGCAGAACGCGAACGTGACCATAGCTATTAACAGTTATTCAGATTACTATAGCATGCTAACAGGTTTACAAAACCATTAGGCCTGGTGCCCCCTGGTGAGTGAAATTATTAACACATTATGATATAATTTCCCGTGTTATTATGGTGTTTTGGACTGATGGTTTTGTAAACTTGTTAGCATGCTATAGTTATCTGAATAACTGTTAATAGCTATGGCCACGTTCGCGTTCTGTTGTATGTTCACTTTCTTCTTCAGTTGCTACCTACTTTTTGGGAAGTCAAGTGTGATCATGTGTGCATGGTCCGTTGCACTCCCGAGTGACGAGTGGTTGAGCTGGATTTATTTATTTTTGACAATTAAAAGTGCATAAGTGGATGTCTGCTCCCTTTTTTACCTTTTATGCACTCATCCTGCCCATGTAACGGTCACTTCTGTGATCCTCTTTGTTCCTTAGGACATCCACCACACGGTGGCGCCTCTTAATGTTGTATGTTCACTTTCTTCTTCAGTTGCTACCTACTTTTTGGGAAGTCAAGTGTGATCATGTGTGCATGGTCCGTTGCACTCCCGAGTGACGAGTGGTTGAGCTGGATTTATTTATTTTTGACAATTAAAAGTGCATAAGTGGATGTCTGCTCCCTTTTTTACCTTTTATGCACTCATCCTGCCCTGCCGCGCGTTACAAATGGCGCCCGAACATTTTTTCCCTGGACCTCAATCGAGTTTTGGATTCGAAGGTAACTTCGACTGCCTCACGTGGATGGTGGTTGGCGATTCCTGGGCCTCTGAGGATCGGAGTTTTCCCGACCCAAGCTGCGACATTAACGTGAGATGGATCCGTCTATTTCTTGGATGTGATGGTCCGACCGCTGTTTCGTCATTGGTTTGGGATCCGTCTATTTCCTGGATCGTCAAGGTGATACGACCTCAGGCCCAGACGTTGCCCCGGCTAGTTAGGGCCCGAGCACTCTCAGCGTGCGAGGCCCTATTGTTCTTCGAAGGATTATTATTATTATTATTAGGGCCCGAGCACTCTCAGCGTGCGAGGCCCTATTGTTCTTCGAAGGATTATTATTATTATTATTTTTTCATGGCAAATGAAAATGGCCAATTTGAAGGCCTGAACATGCTCAAAAACTCACCAAATTTTGCATATACATCCGGCTTCGCGAAAATTTCGAAAATTTAGCAACGTTTTTTAAAAAAATCAAAAAATGGCTCAGTGGCGCCCCCTTGAAATTTTAAAAATGCCCTTTGCTTTGATGTTTTTCAACGTAGAGCGATGAAATTTGGGGAGTGGATACGTTGTCCAGAGACGCTTCAAAAAGTCTGCAGCACCCATATTCCAAACCCAACAGGAAATCGGATATTTTGGATTGAATGTTGAAAAACATAGCATTTTGGGCGAAAACCAGCATGCACGTTTCAGACCATTGCGCCGAGCCAGTACGTTGGATCTTCCTCAAAATTGGTGTACGTCTTCATGAGACATATGAGATATTAAGTTGTGAAAATGGTGAGTTTTCGTCCACGGGCCTAACCTGGGCGGGGTACCAAAGTCGGGTGTTTTTTTGGCAACGCGCCAATTTCAGTAAATGATTAATAACTTCCTGATACAAGGTCCAATCTTTTTCATATTTGGCATGCGTGTAAGGTGTCTTAACCTGAACACGACTGCATTGAAATATTTTCCATTAGGCCTGGCGCCCCCTTGTGGGAAGAGGAAACACCCATTTTTACGAGAAAGGCTCCTCCTCCTGGTGAAAAACATCAATTGACCTCAAACCTGCATCAGGGGAGCCTTAAGACATGTCTTTAGGTATATGATGAAAAATATTGAGTTTTCGTTGATGTAGCAGTACCCAAACAGGAAAGTGAAAAGACCCTCGGCATTTTGTCACAAAATGGCCAATTTCCAGGTCTGAACATGCTCGAAAACTCACCTAAATTTGCACATACATGCGGCTTCATGTAAATTTCATGAATTTAGCAACATTGCCAAAAGATGTAATAAAATGGCTCAGTGGCGCCCCCTTCAATTTTTAAAAAAGGCCTGTCCTATTAGTTTTTTTCGACGTAGAGTGATGAAATTTGGGGAGTGGATACGTTGTGCAAAACTGCTCCAAAAAGTCTCTTGCACCCATATTCCAAACCCAACAGGAAATCGGGTATTAGGGATTGAATCTTGCAGAACATGGCATTTTTGTCTAAAACCAGCATGCACGTTTGACACCATTACGCCGAGGCAGTAAGTTGAATGCTCCTCAAAATTGGTCAGACTATTCATGACACATATGAGATGTTAGGTTATCAAAATGGTGACATTTCATTCACGGCCCTTTCCTGGCCAGGGGAGCAAATGTGTCTTATTTTTGACAATACAATTCAGTCAATGACTATAAGTCGCGGTTTTTTTCATATTTTGCTTTGGGGTGCGACTTATACTCAGCAGCGACTTATGTGTGAAATTATTAACACATTATGATAAAATTTCCCATTTTATTTTGGTGTTTTGGACTAATGGTTTTGTGAACTTGTTAGCATGCTATAGTTATCTGAATAACTCTTAATAGCTATGGCCACGTTCGCGTTCTGCCTTTGGCAATGTATGTTCAAATGTATAATTGACTTTTTTTATATTGAAATGGATGCATTTAGTTTGTGGCGCTTTCACGCCCACCTGGGAGCGCACTCGCACTTGTTTACGTGAAGAAGAGCGCTCGCACACCAGAAGAAGACAGACAGCTACGTAGCTCTGAGTGAGTGAGTGAGTGAGTGAGTGAGTGAGTGAGTGAGTGAGTGAGTGAGTGAGTGAGTGAGTGAGTGAGTGAGTGGGCGAGTTAGCGAGAGGGAAAGACGGCTGCGAAGCTACGTTCATTGTTTATGCTTTTAAAATATCTCTACAGAGGCAACGCCTGCGTGTATCATCTTTTCTGTTGTTGTTGTGTGTTTTCCACTCGCGAGCGGACACTTACAGCCAGTTGTGTGGTTGTTTGAATGGTGTGCTAATGCTAGCGAACGCATGCTAATCTGTCACGTTATTGCTGCAATAGTACCTAATTATCATTTATTTACGTTGATGTGAACCTGTTTGCTATCGAGGACCAAATCGATTCAACAAATTATGCGGACGTCCAGCATTGTCTTTTTGGAGTTCGCTGTATATAGCCAGGACCGAGCGGTACCGTCCTGGTGAGGACAGTATATTCGCATTTCGTTGTTTATGCACTGTACACTGTAGATTTATTCAGCATGTTGTTCTCTATTGTATTTTTATATTAAACTGCCTTTCAAGATGACATATCTGTTCTATGTGTTGGATTTTATCAAGTAAATTTCCCCCAAAATTGCGACTTATACTCCGGTAAGACTTCTATATGTTTTTTTTCTCTTTGTTGGGCATTTTCTGGCTTGTGCGACTTATACTCAGGTGCGACTTGTAGTCCGAAAAATACGGTAATAACTTCCTGATTGAAGGTGCAATCTTTTTCATATTTGGCATGAATGTGAAGTATTTCAGCCTGCACATGACTTTATTGAAATATTACTCATTACGCCTGGCGCCCCCTAGTGGGAACAGGAAACACACTTTTAATTAAATAGAAAGGCTCCTGCTTCTCAGGGTCAAAAATCAATTGAACTCAAACCTGAATCAGCGGATCCTTAAGACATGTGTTCAGGTGCCTGATCAACAATTTTGTTTCGTTAAAACAGAGGGGTCCCATAGGAAAGTCATAATGACCGTCGCCATTTTCTCTCCCCACTAATTCTGAACATTCAGACATGCAATATATCTGCCTGGATATCTGTCTGTTGTCGACTGCCACCGCCCCGACCTGCCTGCCCTTCGACTTTGTTTGACGTCCGAGTTGCGCCATACGCGAGGGCCCGTTCAGTCCTGCTTGCAGGGCTAGTTATTATTATTTTTTTTTCATGGCAAATGAAAATGGCCAATTTGAAGGCCTGAACATGCTCAAAAACTCACCAAAATTTGCACATACATCCGGCTTCGCGAAAATTTCGACAATTTGGCAACGTTTACAAAAAAAATTAAAAAATGGCTCAGTGGCGCCCCCTTGCAATTTTCAAAATGCCCTTTGCTTTGATGTATTTCAACGTAGGGCGATGAAATTTGGGGAGTGGATACGTTGTCCAGAACCGCTTCAAAAAGTCTAAAGCACCCATATTCCAAACCCAACAGGAAATGGGATATTCTGGATTGAATGTTGAAAAACATAGCATTTTGGGCGAAAACCAGCATGCACGTTTCAGACCGTTGCGCCGAGCCAGTACGTTGGATCTTCCTCAAAATTGGTGTAAGTGTTCATGAGACATATGAGATACTAAGTTGTGAAAATGGTGAGTTTTCGTCCACGGGCCTGACCTGGGCGGGGTACCAAAGTCGGGTGTTTTTTTGGCAACGCGCCAATTTCAGTAAATGATTAATAACTTCCTGATACAAGGTCCAATCTTTTTCATATTTGGCATGCATGTAAGGTGTCTTAACCTGAACACGACTGCATTGAAATATTTTCCATTAGGCCTGGCGCCCCCTTGTGGGAAGAGGAAACACCCTTTTTTACGAAAAAGGCTCCTCCTCCTGGTGAAAAACATCAATTGATCTCAAACCTGCATCAGGGGAGCCTTAAGACATGTCTTTAGGTATCTGATGAAAAATATTGAGTTTTCGTTGATGTTGCAGTATCCAAACAGGAAAGTGAAAAGACCCTCGGCATTTTCTCTCAAAATGGCAAATTTCAAGGTCTGAACATGCTCGAAAACTCACCAAAATGTGCACATACATGTGGCTTCATGTAGATTTCATGAATTTAGCAACATTGCCAAAAGATGTAATAAAATGGCTCAGTGGCGCCCCCTTCAATTTTTAAAAAAGGCCTGTCCTATTAGTTTTTTTCGACGTAGAGTGATGAAATTTGGGGAGTGGATACGTTGTGCAAAACTGCTCCAAAAAGTCTCTTGCACCCATATTCCAAACCCAACAGGAAATCGGGTATTATGGATTGAATCTTGCATTTTTGTCAAAAACCTGCATGCACGTTTGAGACCATTACGCCGAAGCAGTAAGTTGAATGCTTCTCAAAATTGGTCAGACATCCCAAAAACATGCATGGTAGGCTGATTGAGCACTCTAAATTGTCCGTAGGTATGAGTGTGCGCGTGAATGGTTGTATGTCTCCTTGTGCCCTGCAATTGGCTGGCAACCAGTGCAGGGTGTCCCCTGCCTACTGCCCCGAGTTAGCTGGGATAGGCTCCAGCACCTCCGCGACCCTCGTGAGGAAAAGCGGCATGGAAAATGAATGAATGAATGAATGTTCATGACACATATGAGATGTTAGGTTATCAAAATGGTGACATTTCATTCACGGCCCTTTCCTGGGCAGGGGAGCAAATGTGTCTTATTTTTGACAATACAATTCAGTAAAAGACTACTGTATTTTTCCGACTATAAGTCGTGTTTTTTTTTCTTCATATTTTGGTTTGGGGTGCGACTTATACTCAGCAGTGACTTATGTGTGAAATTATTAACACATTATGATAACATTTCCCATGTTATTTAGGTGTTTTGGACTAATGGTTTTGTAAACTTGTTAGCATGCTATAGTTATCTGAATAACTCTTAATAGCTATGGCCATTTTCATTTGCCATGAAAAAATAATAATGAGTGCGCTCCCAGTTGGGCGTGAAAGCGCCACAAACTAAATGCATCCATTTCAATATAAAAAAGTCAATTATACAATTGAACATACATTGCCAAAGGCAGAACGCGAACGTGGCCATAGCTATTAACAGTTATTCAGATTACTATAGCATGCTAACAGGTTTACAAAACCATTAGGCCTGGTGCCCCCTGGTGAGTGAAATTATTAACACATTATGATATAATTTCCCGTGTTATTTTGGTGTTTTGGACTGATGGTTTTGTAAACTTGTTAGCATGCGATAGTTATCTGAATAACTGTTAATAGCTATGGCCACATTCGCGTTCTGCCTTTGGCAATGTATGTTCAATTGTATAATTGACTTTTTTATATTGAAATGGATGCATTTAGTTTGTGGCGCTTTCACGCCCACCTGGGAGCGCACTCGCACTTGTTTACGTGAATAAGCGCTCGCACACCAGAAGAAGACAGACAGCCACGTAGCTCTGAGTGAGTGAGTGAGTGAGTGAGTGAGTGAGTGAGTGAGTGAGTGAGTGAGTGAGTGAGTGAGTGAGTGAGTGAGTGAGTGAGTGAGTGAGTGAGTGAGAGTGAGTGAGTGAGTGGACTAGTTAGCGAGAGAGAAAGACGGCTGCGAACCTACGTTCATTGTTTATGCCTTTAAAATATCTCTACAGAGGCAACGCCTGCGTGTATCATCTTTTCTGTTTTTGTGTGTTTTCCACCCGCGAGCGGACACTTACAGCCAGTTGTGTGGTTGTTTGAATGGTGTGCTAATGCTAGCGAACGCATGCTAATCTGTTACATTTTTGCTGTAATAGTACGTAATTATCATTTATTTACGGTGATGTGAACCTGTTTGCTATCGAGGACCAAATTGATTCAACAAATTATGCGGACATCCAGAATTGTCTTTTTGGAGTTCGCTGTCTATAGCCAGGACTGAGCGGTAGCGTCCTGGTGAGGACAGTATATTCGCATTTCGTTGTTTATGCACTGTACACTGTACATTTATTCAGCATGTTGTTCTCTATTGTATCTTTATATTAAATTGCCTTTCAAGATGACATATCTGTTCTACGTGTTGGATTTTATCAAGTAAATTTCACCCAAAAATGCGACTTATACTCGGGTAAGACTTTTGTTTCCTTAAAGCAGAGGGGTCCAATAGGAAAGTCATAATGACCGTGTTCAGGTGCCTAATAAACACTTTTGTTTTGTTAAAGCAGAGGGGTCCGATAAGAAAGTCATCATGACCGTCGCCATTTTCTCTCCCCACTAATTCTGAACATTCAGACATGCAATATATTTATTATTATTATTATTAGGGCCCGAGCACTCTCAGCGTGCGAGGCCCTATTGTTCTTCGAAGGATTATTATTATTATTAGGGCCCGAGCACTCTCAGCGTGCGAGGCCCTATTGTTCTTCGAAGGATTATTATTAGGGCCCGAGCACTCTCAGCGTGCGAGTCCCTATTGTTCTTCGAAGGATTATTATTATTATTTTTTTTTTTTCATGGCAAATGAAAATGGCCAATTTGAAGGCCTGAACATGCTCAAAAACTCACCAAAATTTGCACATACATCCGGCTTCGCGAAAATTTCGAAAATTTGGCAACGTTTACAAAAAAAATAAAAAAATGGCTCAGTGGCGCCCCCTTGCAATTTTCAAAATGCCCTTTGCTTTGATGTATTTCAACGTAGGGCGATGAAATTTGGGGAGTGGATACGTTGTCCAGAACCGCTTCAAAAAGTCTAAGCACCCATATTCCAAACCCAACAGGAAATCGGATATTCTGGATTGAATGTTGAAAAACATAGCATTTTGGGCGAAAACCAGCATGCACGTTTCAGACCGTTGCGCCGAGCCAGTACGTTGGATCTTCCTCAAAATTGGTGTAAGTGTTCATGAGACATATGAGATACTAAGTTGTGAAAATGGTGAGTTTTCGTCCACGGGCCTGACCTGGGCGGGGTACCAAAGTCGGGTGTTTTTTTGGCAACGCGCCAATTTCAGTAAATGATTAATAACTTCCTGATACAAGGTCCAATCTTTTTCATATTTGGCATGCATGTAAGGTGTCTTAACCTGAACACGACTGCATTGAAATATTTTCCATTAGGCCTGGCGCCCCCTTGTGGGAAGAGGAAACACCCTTTTTTACTAAAAAGGCTCCTCCTCCTGGTGAAAAATATCAATTGATCTCAAACCTGCATCAGGGGAGCCTTAAGACATGTCTTTAGGTATCTGATGAAAAATATTGAGTTTTCGTTGATGTTGCAGTATCCAAACAGGAAAGTGAAAAGACCCTCGGCATTTTCTCTCAAAATGGCAAATTTCAAGGTCTGAACATGCTCGAAAACTCACCAAAATGTGCACATACATGTGGCTTCATGTAGATTTCATGAATTTAGCAACATTGCCAAAAGATGTAATAAAATGGCTCAGTGGCGCCCCCTTCAATTTTTAAAAAAGGCCTGTCCTATTAGCTTTTTTCGACGTAGAGTGATGAAATTTGGGGAGTGGATACGTTGTGCAAAACTGCTCCAAAAAGTCTCTTGCACCCATATTCCAAACCCAACAGGAAATCGGGTATTATGGATTGAATCTTGCATTTTTGTCAAAAACCTACATGCACGTTTGAGACCATTACGCCGAAGCAGTAAGTTGAATGCTTCTCAAAATTGGTCAGACATCCCAAAAACATGCATGGTAGGCTGATTGAGCACTCTAAATTGTCCGTAGGTATGAGTGTGCGCGTGAATGGTTGTATGTCTCCTTGTGCCCTGCAATTGGCTGGCAACCAGTTCAGGGTGTCCCCTGCCTACTGCCCTGAGTTAGCTGGGATAGGCTCCAGCACCTCCGCGACCCTCGTGAGGAAAAGCGGCATGGAAAATGAATGAATGAATGAATGTTCATGACACATATGAGATGTTAGGTTATCAAAATGGTGACATTTCATTCACGGCCCTTTCCTGGGCAGGGGAGCAAATGTGTCTTATTTTTGACAATACAATTCAGTAAAAGACTACTGTATTTTTCCGACTATAAGTCGTGTTTTTTTTTCTTCATATTTTGGTTTGGGGTGCGACTTATACTCAGCAGTGACTTATGTGTGAAATTATTAACACATTATGATAACATTTCCCATGTTATTTAGGTGTTTTGGACTAATGGTTTTGTAAACTTGTTAGCATGCTATAGTTATCTGAATAACTCTTAATAGCTATGGCCATTTTCATTTGCCATGAAAAAATAATAATAACGAGTGCGCTCCTAGTTGGGCGTGAAAGCGCCACAAACTAAATGCATCCATTTCAATATAAAAAAGTCAATTATACAATTGAACATACATTGCCAAAGGCAGAACGCGAACGTGGCCATAGCTATTAACAGTTATTCAGATTACTATAGCATGCTAACAGGTTTACAAAACCATTAGGCCTGGTGCCCCCTGGTGAGTGAAATTATTAACACATTATGATATAATTTCCCGTGTTATTTTGGTGTTTTGGACTGATGGTTTTGTAAACTTGTTAGCATGCTATAGTTATCTGAATAACTGTTAATAGCTATGGCCACGTTCGCGTTCTGCCTTTGGCAATGTATGTTCAATTGTATAATTGACTTTTTTATATTGAAATGGATGCATTTAGTTTGTGGCGCTTTCACGCCCACCTTGGAGCGCACTCGCACTTGTTTACGTGAATAAGCGCTCGCACACCAGAAGAAGACAGACAGCCACGTAGCTCTGAGTGAGTGAGTGAGTGAGTGAGTGAGTGAGTGAGTGAGTGAGTGAGTGAGTGAGTGAGTGAGTGAGTGAGTGAGTGAGTGAGTGAGTGAGTGAGTGAGTGAGTGAGTGGACTAGTTAGCGAGAGAGAAAGACGGCTGCGAACCTACGTTCATTGTTTATGCCTTTAAAATATCTCTACAGAGGCAACGCCTGCGTGTATCATCTTTTCTGTTGTTGTGTGTTTTCCACCCGCGAGCGGACACTTACAGCCAGTTGTGTGGTTGTTTGAATGGTGTGCTAATGCTAGCGAACGCATGCTAATCTGTTACATTATTGCTGTAATAGTACGTAATTATCATTTATTTACGGTGATGTGAACCTGTTTGCTATCGAGGACCAAATTGATTCAACAAATTATGCGGACATCCAGAATTGTCTTTTTGGAGTTCGCTGTCTATAGCCAGGACCGAGCGGTAGCGTCCTGGTGAGGACAGTATATTCGCATTTCGTTGTTTATGCACTGTACACTGTACATTTATTCAGCATGTTGTTCTCTATTGTATCTTTATATTAAATTGCCTTTCAAGATGACATATCTGTTCTATGTGTTGGATTTTATCAAGTAAATTTCACCCACAAATGCGACTTATACTCGGGTAAGACTTTTGTTTCCTTAAAGCAGAGGGGTCCAATAGGAAAGTCATAATGACCGTGTTCAGGTGCCTAATAAACACTTTTGTTTTGTTAAAGCAGAGGGGTCCGATAAGAAAGTCATCATGACCGTCGCCATTTTCTCTCCCCACTAATTCTGAACATTCAGACATGCAATATATCTGCCTGGATATCTGTCTGTTGTCGACTGCCACCGCCCCGACCTGCCTGCCCTCCGACTTTGTTTGACGTCCGAGTTGCGCCATACGCGAGGGCCCGTCAGTCCTGCTTGCAGGGCTAGTTATTATTATTTTTTCATGGCAAATGAAAATGGACAATTTGAAGGCCTGAACATGCTCAAAAACTCACCAAAATTTGCACATACATCCGGCTTCGCGAAAATTTCGACAATTTGGCAACGTTTACAAATTTTTTTTTTAAATGGCTCAGTGGCGCCCCCTTGCAATTTTCAAAATGCCCTTTGCTTTGATGTATTTCAACGGAGAGCGATGAAATTTGGCGAGTGGATACGTTGTCCAGAACCGCTTCAAAAAATATAAAGAACCCATATTCCAAACCCAACAGGAAATCGGATATTCTGGATTGAATGTTGAAAAACATAGCATTTTGGGCGAAAACCAGCATGCACGTTTCAGACCGTTGCGCCGAGCCAGTACGTTGGATCTTCCTCAAAATTGGTGTAAGTCTTCATGAGACATATGAGATACTAAGTTGTGAAAATGGTGAGTTTTCGTCCACGGGCCTGACCTGGGCGGGGTACCAAAGTCGGGTGTTTTTTTGGCAACGCGCCAATTTGAGTAAATGATTAATAACTTCCTAATACAAGGTCCAATCTTTTTTATATTTGGCATGCATGTAAGGTGTCTTAACCTGAACACGACTGCATTGAAATATTTTCCATTAGGCCTGGCGCCCCCTTGTGGGAAGAAGAAACACCCTTTTTTACGAGAAAGGCTCCTCCTCCTGGTGAAAAACATCAATTGACCTCAAACCTGCATCAGGGGAGCATTAAGACATGTCTTTAGGTATCTGATGAAAAATATTGAGTTTTCGTTGATGTAGCAGTACCCAAACAGGAAAGGGAAAAGACCCTCGGCATTTTGTCTCAAAATGGCCAATTTCAAGGTCTGAACAAGGTCAAAAACTCACCAAAATTTGCACATACATGCGGCTTCATGTAAATTTCATGAATTTAGCAACATTGCCAAAAGATGTAATAAAATGGCTCAGTGGCGCCCCCTTCAATTTTTAAAAAAGGCCTGTCCTATTAGTTTTTTTCGACGTAGAGTGATGAAATTTGGGGAGTGGATACGTTGTGCAAAACTGCTCCAAAAAGTCTCTTGCACCCATATTCCAAACCCAACAGGAAATCAGGTATTATGGATTGAATCTTGCAGAACACGGCATTTTTTGTCAAAAACCTGCGTGCACGTTTGAGACCATACGCCGAGGCAGTAAGTTGAACGCTCCTCAAAATTGGTCAGACTGTTCATGACACATATGAGATGTTAGGTTATCAAAATGGTGACATTTCATTCACGACCCTTTCCTGGGCAGGGGAGCAAATGTGTCTTATTTTTGACAATACAATTCAGTAAATGACTACTGTATTTTTCAGACTGTAAGTTGCGTTTTTTTTCATATTTTGGTTTGGGGTGCGACTTATACTCAGCAGCGACTTATGTGTGAAATTATTAACACATTATGATAAAATTTCCCATGTTATTTTGGTGTTTTGGACTAATGGTTTTGTAAACTTGTTAGCATGCTATAGTTATCTGAATAACTCTTAATAGCTATGGCCACGTTCGCGTTCTGCCTTTGGCAATGTATGTTCAATTGTATAATTGACTTTTTTTATATTGAAATGGATGCATTTAGTTTGTGGCGCTTTTACGTCAACCTGGGAGCGCACTCGCACTTGTTTACGTGAAGAAGAGCACTCGCACACCAGAAGAAGACAGACAGCTACGTAGCTCTGAGTGAGTGAGTGAGTGAGTGAGTGAGTGAGTGAGTGAGTGAGTGAGTGAGTGAGTGAGTGAGTGAGTGAGTGAGTGAGTGAGTGAGTGAGTGAGTGAGTGAGTGAGTGAGTGAGTGGGCGAGTTAGTGAGAGGGAAAGACGGCTGCGAACCTACGTTCATTGTTTATGCTTTTAAAATATCTCTACAGAGGCAACGCCTGCGTGTATCATCTTTTCTGTTGTTGTTGTGTGTTTTCCACCCGCGAGCGGACACTTACAGCCAGTTGTGTGGTTGTTTGAATGGTGTACTAATGCTAGCGAACGCATGCTAATCTGTTTCGTTATTGCTGTAATAGTACCTAATTATCATTTATTTACGTTGATGTGAACCTGTTTGCTATCGAGGACCAAATCGATTCAACAAATTATGCGGACGTCCAGCATTGTCTTTTTGGAGTTTGCTGTATATGGCCAGGACCGAGCGGTAGCGTCCTGGTGAGGACAGTATATTCGCATTTCGTTGTTTATGCACTGTACACTGTACATTTATTCAGCATGTTGTTCTCTATTGTATTTTTATATTAAATTGCCTTTCAAAATGACATATCTGTTCTATGTGTTGGATTTTATCAAGTAAATTTCCCCCAAAAATGCGACTTATACTCCGGTGCGACCTATATATGTTTTTTTTCTCTTTGTTGGGCATTTTATGGCTTGTGCGACTTATACTCAGGTGCGACTTGTAGTCCCAAAAATACGGTAATAACTTCCTGATTGAAGGTGCGATCTTTTTCATATTTGGCATGAATGTGAAGTATTTTTAGGGCCCGAGCACTCTCAGCGTGCGAGGCCCTATTGTTCTTCGAAGGATTATTAGGGCCCGAGCACTGAGCGTGCGAAGGCCCTATTGTTTTGCAAAGGATTATTATTATTATTATTATTATTATTCTTTTTTCAGGGCAAATGAAAATGGCCAATTTGGAGGCCTGAACATGCACGAAAAGTCACCAAAATTTGCACATACGTGCGGCTTTGCGTAAAATTCGATAATCTTGTGTCGTTTTGAAAAAATGTCAAAAAATGGCTCAGTGGCGCCCCCTTGACCCTTAAAATTTTCAAAAAGGCCTCTCCTCTCAGGTTTTCAACGTAGAGCAATGAAATTTGGGGAGTAGATACCTTATGCCTAACTGTTCAAAAAAGCCTCTTGCACCCATATTCCAAATCCAACAGGAAATCGGATATTTTGGATCAAATGTGAATTTTTTATCGGTTCACAGTTGGAGTTTACATTTGGAGGCCTGAACATGCACGAAAACTCACCAAAATTTGCACATACATGCAACTTTGCGTAAATTTTGATAATCTACAAAAAAAATTAACAAAATGGCTCAGTGGCGCCCCCTTGAAATTTTCAAAAAGGCCTTTCCTATTAGGTTTTTTCAACGTAGAACAATGAAATTTGGCGAGACGATACATTGTGCAAAACTGCTCCAAAAAGTCTCTTGCACCCATATTCCAAACCCAACAGGAAGCCGGAAATTTTGGATCAAATGTGAAATTTTATCGATTTACATTTGAGACCTTGTCGCTGAAGAAAATAGTTGGATCGTCTTCAAAATTGGTCAGACTATTCAGGAGACATATGAGATCTTAAGTTTTCAAAATGGTGAGTTTTCACTCAAGGGTGTGACCTGGGCGTGGTCCCAAAGTCGGCCATTTTTGGGCAAAATACCAAATTCAGAAAATGATTAAAAACTCCGTGATACAACGTTCAATCTTTTTCATTTCTAGCATGTATATGAGATATCCCAGCCTGAACACGACTGCATTGAAATATTACCCATTAGGCCTGGCGCCCCCTAGTGGGAACAGGAAATGGCCTTCTTTACGAGACAGGCTCCTCCTCCAAGGGAAAAAAATCTATTGACCTCAAACCTGTTTCAGGGGAGCCTCAAGACATGTGTTCAGGTGCCTGATGAAAAATATTGAGGTTTCATTGAAGCGGAGAGGTCCAAACTGGAAGTGAAAATGACCATCAACAATTTGTCTCGCCAAAAACTTTGAACAGTCATAACTCGGCAGATATACAACATATCTGAGCCAAACTTCCCGTGTTTTTTGAGAGTCATACCTTGAAGGTTCTTGTAGGGGTCATTTGCATCAACTCTACAGTGCCAACTAGTGGCGACAAAAAGAAGTTTTAAAAAAGGCCTTTCCTATTGGGTTTTTTCAACATAGAGCGAGGAAATTTGGGGAGTAGATACCTTATGCAAAACTGCTCCAAAAAGTCTCCTGCACCCGTATTCCAAATCCAACAGGAAATCGGGTATTTTGGATCGAATGTGAAATTTTTATCGGTTCACAGTAGGAGTTTACATTTGGAGGCTTGAATATGCACGAAAACTCACAAAAATTTGGACATAAATGCGGCTTTCTATAACGTTCAATAATCTTGCAACGTTACGAAAACATGTAACAAGATGGCTCAGTGGCGCCCCCTTGAAATTTTCAAAAAGGCCTCTCCATTTAGGTTTTTTCAACCTAGAGGGATGAAATTCGGAGAGTCGATACCTTGTACAAAAATGCTCCAAAAAGTCTCTTGCATGCATATTCCAAACCCAACAGGAAATCGGGTATTTTGGATTGAATGTGAAATTTTTATCGATTTACAGTGTGCACATTTTACACCTTGGCACCTAGGGAATTAGTTTGATCATTCTCAAAATTGGCGAGACTGTTCATGAGGCATATGAAATCTTAAGTTATCAAAATGGTGTGTTTTCATTCACGGGCCTGACCTGGGCGGGGTGCCAAAGTCGGCCATCTTTTCGTCAAAACACCGAATTCGGAAAATGACTGATAAATCCCTCATACAACGTTCAATCTATTTTAAATCTGGCATGTGTGTGAGGTATACCAGCCTGAGCAGGACTGGATTGAAAACTTACCATTTGTGCCTGGCGCCTCGTAGTGGGAACAGGAAGTGCCCTTTTTTACGGGACACACTCCTCCTCTAAAGGGAAAAAATCAATCTACCTCAAACCTGCATAAGGGAAGCCTTAAGACCTGTCTTCAGGTGCCTGATGAAAAATATTGAAGTTTTGTTGAAGCGGAGGGGTCCAAACAGGAAAGTGAAAATGACTGTCAACAATTTTTCTCTCCAAAAACTTTGAACAGTCATAACTCGGCAGATATACAACATATCTGCGCCAAACTTCCCGTGCTTGTTGAGAGTCATACCCTGAAGGGCCTTGTAGGGGTCATTTGCATCAACCCTACAGCGCCAACTAGTGGCAATAGAAAGTCACTCGTTTTTCCAATACATGTCCAGTTCTATTCAGGTTGGTCATTGTAGTTTCAAGACCTATTAAAATACTTATTTACGGCCCATGTCCACGTGTCTCTGTCTGTTGCCGTGACGACCCTTTGTTCGCCATTTAAAGGAAAGATTTTTTTTCAGAGACTCAGGCAGCTTATAGAGCCACAATATTTGGCACACTTGGTCGAATTGGCCCATTTAGAATATTAATTTTGGTTTTGAATAAGGGCTTGGCTGCACAGCTCAGTAGTGGCTCCTTTTTTGTAGTACTCTCTCCAATAGGGGTTTTTATCTCTTGGGTGTGGGAATGTAAATAGGCGACTTTCGAGCATGTTAGGTTGTAATGAGATGATTAGAGAGGAGGATCTGCCACCACCCTGACCTGCACACAGTCCGAGTTGCGTGACGTCCGAGTTGCGCTAGATTGCGAGGGCCCGTTCAGTCCTGCTTGCAGGCCTAGTTATTATTATTATTATTTTTTTTTCATGGCAAATGAAAATGGCCAATTTGAAGGCCTGAACATGCTCAAAAACTCACCAAAATTTGCACATACATCCGGCTTCGCGAAAATTTCGACAATTTGGCAACGTTTACAAAAAAAATTAAAAAATGGCTCAGTGGCGCCCCCTTGCAATTTTCAAAATGCCCTTTGCTTTGATGTATTTCAACGTAGGGCGATGAAATTTGGGGAGTGGATACGTTGTCCAGAACCGCTTCAAAAAGTCTAAAGCACCCATATTCCAAACCCAACAGGAAATGGGATATTCTGGATTGAATGTTGAAAAACATAGCATTTTGGGCGAAAACCAGCATGCACGTTTCAGACCGTTGCGCCGAGCCAGTACGTTGGATCTTCCTCAAAATTGGTGTAAGTGTTCATGAGACATATGAGATACTAAGTTGTGAAAATGGTGAGTTTTCGTCCACGGGCCTGACCTGGGCGGGGTACCAAAGTCGGGTGTTTTTTTGGCAACGCGCCAATTTCAGTAAATGATTAATAACTTCCTGATACAAGGTCCAATCTTTTTCATATTTGGCATGCATGTAAGGTGTCTTAACCTGAACACGACTGCATTAAAATATTTTCCATTAGGCCTGGCGCCCCCTTGTGGGAAGAGGAAACACCCTTTTTTACTAAAAAGGCTCCTCCTCCTGGTGAAAAACATCAATTGATCTCGAACCTGCATCAGGGGAGCCTTAAGACATGTCTTTAGGTATCTGATGAAAAATATTGAGTTTTCGTTGATGTTGCAGTATCCAAACAGGAAAGTGAAAAGACCCTCGGCATTTTCTCTCAAAATGGCAAATTTCAAGGTCTGAACATGCTCGAAAACTCACCAAAATGTGCACATACATGTGGCTTCATGTAGATTTCATGAATTTAGCAACATTGCCAAAAGATGTAATAAAATGGCTCAGTGGCGCCCCCTTCAATTTTTAAAAAAGGCCTGTCCTATTAGTTTTTTTCGACGTAGAGTGATGAAATTTGGGGAGTGGATACGTTGTGCAAAACTGCTCCAAAAAGTCTCTTGCACCCATATTCCAAACCCAACAGGAAATCGGGTATTATGGATTGAATCTTGCATATTTGTCAAAAACCTGCATGCACGTTTGAGACCATTACGCCGAAGCAGTAAGTTGAATGCTTCTCAAAATTGGTCAGACATCCCAAAAACATGCATGGTAGGCTGATTGAGCACTCTAAATTGTCCGTAGGTATGAGTGTGCGCGTGAATGGTTGTATGTCTCCTTGTGCCCTGCAATTGGCTGGCAACCAGTTCAGGGTGTCCCCTGCCTACTGCCCCGAGTTAGCTGGGATAGGCTCCAGCACCTCCGCGACCCTCGTGAGGAAAAGCGGCATGGAAAATGAATGAATGAATGAATGTTCATGACACATATGAGATGTTAGGTTATCAAAATGGTGACATTTCATTCACGGCCCTTTCCTGGGCAGGGGAGCAAATGTGTCTTATTTTTGACAATACAATTCAGTAAAAGACTACTGTATTTTTCCGACTATAAGTCGTGTTTTTTTTTTCTTCTTCATATTTTGGTTTGGGGTGCGACTTATACTCAGCAGTGACTTATGTGTGAAATTATTAACACATTATGATAACATTTCCCATGTTATTTAGGTGTTTTGGACTAATGGTTTTGTAAACTTGTTAGCATGCTATAGTTATCTGAATAACTCTTAATAGCTATGGCCATTTTCATTTGCCATGAAAAAATAATAATAACGAGTGCGCTCCCAGTTGGGCGTGAAAGCGCCACAAACTAAATGCATCCATTTCAATATAAAAAAGTCAATTATACAATTGAACATACATTGCCAAAGGCAGAACGCGAACGTGGCCATAGCTATTAACAGTTATTCAGATTACTATAGCATGCTAACAGGTTTACAAAACCATTAGGCCTGGTGCCCCCTGGTGAGTGAAATTATTAACACATTATGATATAATTTCCCGTGTTATTTTGGTGTTTTGGACTGATGGTTTTGTAAACTTGTTAGCATGCTATAGTTATCTGAATAACTGTTAATAGCTATGGCCACGTTCGCGTTCTGCCTTTGGCAATGTATGTTCAATTGTATAATTGACTTTTTTTATATTGAAATGGATGCATTTAGTTTGTGGCGCTTTCACGCCCACCTGGGAGCGCACTCGCACTTGTTTACGTGAATAAGCGCTCGCACACCAGAAGAAGACAGACAGCCACGTAGCTCTGAGTGAGTGAGTGAGTGAGTGAGTGAGTGAGTGAGTGAGTGAGTGAGTGAGTGAGTGAGTGAGTGAGTGAGTGAGTGAGTGAGTGAGTGAGTGAGTGAGTGAGTGGACTAGTTAGCGAGAGAGAAAGACGGCTGCGAACCTACGTTCATTGTTTATGCCTTTAAAATATCTCTACAGAGGCAACGCCTGCGTGTATCATCTTTTCTGTTGTTGTGTGTTTTCCACCCGCGAGCGGACACTTACAGCCAGTTGTGTGGTTGTTTGAATGGTGTGCTAATGCTAGCGAACGCATGCTAATCTGTTACATTATTGCTGTAATAGTACGTAATTATCATTTATTTACGGTGATGTGAACCTGTTTGCTATCGAGGACCAAATTGATTCAACAAATTATGCGGACATCCAGAATTGTCTTTTTGGAGTTCGCTGTCTATAGCCAGGACCGAGCGGTAGCGTCCTGGTGAGGACAGTATATTCGCATTTCGTTGTTTATGCACTGTACACTGTACATTTATTCAGCATGTTGTTCACTATTGTATCTTTATATTAAATTGCCTTTCAAGATGACATATCTGTTCTATGTGTTGGATTTTATCAAGTAAATTTCACCCACAAATGCGACTTATACTCGGGTAAGACTTTTGTTTCCTTAAAGCAGAGGGGTCCAATAGGAAAGTCATAATGACCGTGTTCAGGTGCCTAATAAACACTTTTGTTTTGTTAAAGCAGAGGGGTCCGATAAGAAAGTCATCATGACCGTCGCCATTTTCTCTCCCCACTAATTCTGAACATTCAGACATGCAATATATCTGCCTGGATATCTGTCTGTTGTCGACTGCCACCGCCCCGACCTGCCTGCCCTCCGACTTTGTTTGACGTCCGAGTTGCGCCATACGCGAGGGCCCGTCAGTCCTGCTTGCAGGGCTAGTTATTATTATTTTTTCATGGCAAATGAAAATGGACAATTTGAAGGCCTGAACATGCTCAAAAACTCACCAAAATTTGCACATACATCCGGCTTCGCGAAAATTTCGACAATTTGGCAACGTTTACAAAATTTTTTTTTAAATGGCTCAGTGGCGCCCCCTTGCAATTTTCAAAATGCCCTTTGCTTTGATGTATTTCAACGGAGAGCGATGAAATTTGGCGAGTGGATACGTTGTCCAGAACCGCTTCAAAAAATATAAGAACCCATATTCCAAACCCAACAGGAAATCGGATATTCTGGATTGAATGTTGAAAAACATAGCATTTTGGGCGAAAACCAGCATGCACGTTTCAGACCGTTGCGCCGAGCCAGTACGTTGGATCTTCCTCAAAATTGGTGTAAGTGTTCATGAGACATATGAGATACTAAGTTGTGAAAATGGTGAGTTTTTCGTCCACGGGCCTGACCTGGGCGGGGTACCAAAGTCGGGTGTTTTTTTGGCAACGCGCCAATTTGAGTAAATGATTAATAACTTCCTAATACAAGGTCCAATCTTTTTTATATTTGGCATGCATGTAAGGTGTCTTAACCTGAACACGACTGCATTGAAATATTTTCCATTAGGCCTGGCGCCCCCTTGTGGGAAGAAGAAACACCCTTTTTTACGAGAAAGGCTCCTCCTCCTGGTGAAAAACATCAATTGACCTCAAACCTGCATCAGGGGAGCATTAAGACATGTCTTTAGGTATCTGATGAAAAATATTGAGTTTTCGTTGATGTAGCAGTACCCAAACAGGAAAGGGAAAAGACCCTCGGCATTTTTTCTCAAAATGGCCAATTTCAAGGTCTGAACAAGGTCAAAAACTCACCAAAATTTGCACATACATGCGGCTTCATGTAAATTTCATGAATTTAGCAACATTGCCAAAAGATGTAATAAAATGGCTCAGTGGCGCCCCCTTCAATTTTTAAAAAAGGCCTGTCCTATTAGTTTTTTTCGACGTAGAGTGATGAAATTTGGGGAGTGGATACGTTGTGCAAAACTGCTCCAAAAAGTCTCTTGCACCCATATTCCAAACCCAACAGGAAATCAGGTATTATGGATTGAATCTTGCAGAACACGGCATTTTTTGTCAAAAACCTGCGTGCACGTTTGAGACCATACGCCGAGGCAGTAAGTTGAACGCTCCTCAAAATTGGTCAGACTGTTCATGACACATATGAGATGTTAGGTTATCAAAATGGTGACATTTCATTCACGACCCTTTCCTGGGCAGGGGAGCAAATGTGTCTTATTTTTGACAATACAATTCAGTAAATGACTACTGTATTTTTCAGACTGTAAGTCGCGTTTTTTTTCATATTTTGGTTTGGGGTGCGACTTATACTCAGCAGCGACTTATGTGTGAAATTATTAACACATTATGATAAAATTTCCCATGTTATTTTGGTGTTTTGGACTAATGGTTTTGTAAACTTGTTAGCATGCTATAGTTATCTGAATAACTCTTAATAGCTATGGCCACGTTCGCGTTCTGCCTTTGGCAATGTATGTTCAATTGTATAATTGACTTTTTTTATATTGAAATGGATGCATTTAGTTTGTGGCGCTTTTACGCCAACCTGGGAGCGCACTCGCACTTGTTTACGTGAAGAAGAGCACTCGCACACCAGAAGAAGACAGACAGCTACGTAGCTCTGAGTGAGTGAGTGAGTGAGTGAGTGAGTGAGTGAGTGAGTGAGTGAGTGAGTGAGTGAGTGAGTGAGTGAGTGAGTGAGTGAGTGGGCGAGTTAGTGAGAGGGAAAGACGGCTGCGAACCTACGTTCATTGTTTATGCTTTTAAAATATCTCTACAGAGGCAACGCCTGCGTGTATCATCTTTTCTGTTGTTGTTGTGTGTTTTCCACCCGCGAGCGGACACTTACAGCCAGTTGTGTGGTTGTTTGAATGGTGTACTAATGCTAGCGAACGCATGCTAATCTGTTACGTTATTGCTGTAATAGTACCTAATTATCATTTATTTACGTTGATGTGAACCTGTTTGCTATCGAGGACCAAATCGATTCAACAAATTATGCGGACGTCCAGCATTGTCTTTTTGGAGTTTGCTGTATATGGCCAGGACCGAGCGGTAGCGTCCTGGTGAGGACAGTATATTCGCATTTCGTTGTTTATGCACTGTACACTGTACATTTATTCAGCATGTTGTTCTCTATTGTATTTTTATATTAAATTGCCTTTCAAAATGACATATCTGTTCTATGTGTTGGATTTTATCAAGTAAATTTCCCCCAAAATTGCGACTTATACTCCGGTAAGACTTATATATGTTTTTTTTCTCTTTGTTGGGCATTTTCTGGCTTGTGCGACTTATACTCAGGTGCGACTTGTAGTCCGAAAAATACGGTAATAACTTCCTGATTGAAGGTGCAATCTTTTTCATATTTGGCATGAATGTGAAGTATTTCAGCCTGCACATGACTTTATTGAAATATTACTCATTACGCCTGGCGCCCCCTAGTGGGAACAGGAAACACACTTTTAATTAAATAGAAAGGCTCCTGCTTCTCAGGGTCAAAAATCAATTGACCTCAAACCTGAATCAGCGGAGCCTTAAGACATGTGTTCAGGTGCCTGATCAACAATTTTGTTTCGTTAAAGCAGAGGGGTCCAAAAGGAAAGTCATAATGACCGTGTTCAGGTGCCTAATAAACAATTTTGTTTTGTTAAAGCAGAGGGGTCCCATAGGAAAGTCATAATGACCGTCGCCATTTTCTCTACCCACTAATTCTGAACATTCAGACATGCAATATATCTGCCTGGATATCTGTCTGTTGTCGACTGCCACCGCCCCGACCTGCCTGCCCTTCGACTTTGTTTGACGTCCGAGTTGCGCCATACGCGAGGGCCCGTTCAGTCCTGCTTGCAGGGCTAGTTAGGGCCCGAGCACTCTCAGCGTGCGAGGCCCTATTGTTCTTCGAAGGATTATTATTAGGGCCCGAGCACTGAGCGTGCGAAGGCCCTATTGTTTTGCAAAGGATTATTATTATTATTATTATTATTATTATTCTTTTTTCAGGGCAAATGAAAATGGCCAATTTGGAGGCCTGAACATGCACGAAAAGTCACCAAAATTTGCACATACGTGCGGCTTTGCGTAAAATTCGATAATCTTGTGTCGTTTTGAAAAAATGTCAAAAAATGGCTCAGTGGCGCCCCCTTGACCCTTAAAATTTTCAAAAAGGCCTCTCCTCTCAGGTTTTCAACGTAGAGCAATGAAATTTGGGGAGTAGATACCTTATGCCTAACTGTTCAAAAAAGCCTCTTGCACCCATATTCCAAATCCAACAGGAAATCGGATATTTTGGATCAAATGTGAAATTTTTATCGGTTCACAGTTGGAGTTTACATTTGGAGGCCTGAACATGCACGAAAACTCACCAAAATTTGCACATACATGCAACTTTGCGTAAATTTTGATAATCTACAAAAAAATTTAACAAAATGGCTCAGTGGCGCCCCCTTGAAATTTTCAAAAAGGCCTTTCCTATTAGGTTTTTTCAACGTAGAACGATGAAATTTGGCGAGTCGATACATTGTGCAAAACTGCTCCAAAAAGTCTCTTGCACCCATATTCCAAACCCAACAGGAAGCCGGAAATTTTGGATCAAATGTGAAATTTTATCGATTTACATTTGAGACCTTGTCGCTGAAGAAAATAGTTGGATCGTCTTCAAAATTGGTCAGAGTATTCAGGAGACATATGAGATCTTAAGTTTTCAAAATGGTGAGTTTTCACTCAAGGGTCTGACCTGGGCGTGGTCCCAAAGTCGGCCATTTTTGGGCAAAATACCAAATTCAGAAAATGATTAAAAACTCCGTGATACAACATTCAATCTTTTTCATTTCTAGCATGTATATGAGATATCCCAGCCTGAACACGACTGCATTGAAATATTACCCATTAGGCCTGGCGCCCCCTAGTGGGAACAGGAAATGGCCTTCTTTACGAGACAGGCTCCTCCTCCAAGGGAAAAAAATCTATTGATCTCAAACCTGTTTCAGGGGAGCCTCAAGACATGTGTTCAGGTCCCTGATGAAAAATATTGAGGTTTCATTGAAGCGGAGAGGTCCAAACTGGAAGTGAAAATGACCGTCAACAATTTGTCTCGCCAAAAATTTTGAACAGTCATAACTCGGCAGATATGCAACATATCTGCGCCAAACTTTCCGTGTTTGTTGAGAGTCATACCCTGAAGGTTCTTGTAGGGGTCATTTGCATCAACTCTACAGTGCCAACTAGTGGCCACAGAAAGAAGTTTAAAAAAAGGCCTTTCCTATTGGGTTTTTTCAACATAGAGCAAGGAAATTTGGGGAGTAGATACCTTATGCAAAACTGCTCCAAAAAGTCTCTTGCACCCATATTCCAAAACCAACAGGATATCGGGTATTTTGGATCGAATGTGAAATTTTCATGGGTTCACAGTAGGAGTTTACATTTGGAGGCTTGAATATGCATAAAAACTCACCAAAATTTGCACATACATGCGGCTTTGGATAACGTTCGATAATCTTGCAACGTTACGAAACAATTTAACAAAATGGCTCAGTGGCGCCCCCTTGAAATTTTCAAAAAGGCCTCTCCATTTAGGTTTTTCTAACATAGAGTGATGAAATTTGGAGAGTCAAAACTTTGTGCAAAACTGCTCCAAAAAGTCTCTTGCACACACATTCCAAATCCTACAGGAAATCGGGTATTTTGGATTGAATGTGAACTTTTTATCGATTTACAGTGTGCACATTTTACACCTTGGCACCTAGGGAATTAGTTTGATCATTCTCAAAATTGGTGAGACTGTTCATGAGGCATATGAAATCTTAAGTTATAAAAATGGTGTGTTTTCATTCACGGGCCTGACCTGGGCGGGGCGCCAAATTCTTCCATTTTTTCGCCAAAACACCGAATTCGGAAAATGACTGATAACTCCCTCATACAACCTTCAATCTATTTTAAATCTGGCATGTGTGTGAGGTATACCAGCCTGAGCAGGACTGGATTGAAAATTTACCATTTGTGCCTGGCGCCTCCTAGTGGGAACAGGAAATGCCCTTTTTTACGGGACACACTCCTCCTCTAAAGGGAAAAAATCAATCTACCTCAAACCTGCATAAGGGAACCCTTAAGACCTGTCTTCAGGTGCCTGATGAAAAATATTGAAGTTTCGTTGAAGCGGAGGGGTCCAAACAGGAAAGTGAAAATGACTGTCAACAATTTTTCTCTCCAAAAACTTTGAACAGTCATAACTCGGCAGATATACAAGATATCTGCGCCAAACTTCCCGTGCTTGTTGAGAGTCATACCCTGAAGGGCATTGTAGGGGTCATTTGCATCAACCCTACAGCGCCAACTAGTGGCGATAGAAAGTCACTCGTTTTTCCAAAACATGTCCAGTTCTTTTCATGTTGGTCATTGTAGTTTCAAGACCTATTAAAATACTTTTTTACGGCCCATGTCCACGTGTCTCTGTCTGTTGCCGTGACGACCCTTTGTTCGCCATTTAAAGGAAATATTTTTTTTCAGAGACTCAGGGAGCTTATAGAGCCACAATAGTTGGCACACTTGGTCGAATTGGCCCAGTTAGAAGATTAATTTTGGTTTTGAATAAGGGCTTGGCTGCACAGCTCAGTAGTGGCTCCTTTTTTGTAGTACTCTCTCCAATAGGGGTTTTTATCTCTTGGGTGTGGGAATGTAAATAGGCGACTTTCGAGCATGTTAGGTTCTAATGAGATGATTAGAGAGGAGGATCTGCCACCACCCTGACCTGCACACAGTCCGAGTTGCGTGACGTCCGAGTTGCGCTAGATTGCGAGGGCCCGTTCAGTCCTGCTTGCAGGCCTAGTTAGGGCCCGAGCACTCTCAGCGTGCGAGGCCCTATTGTTCTTCGAAGGATTATTATTAGGGCCCGAGCACTCTCAGCGTGCGAGGCCCTATTGTTCTTCGAAGGATTATTATTATTATTTTTTTTTTTTCATGGCAAATGAAAATGGCCAATTTGAAGGCCTGAACATGCTCAAAAACTCACCAAAATTTGCACATACATCCGGCTTCGCGAAAATTTCAACAATTTGGCAACGTTTACAAAAAAAATAAAAAAATGGCTCAGTGGCGCCCCCTTGCAATTTTCAAAATGCCCTTTGCTTTGATGTATTTCAACGTAGGGCGATGAAATTTGGGGAGTGGATACGTTGTCTAGAACCGCTTCAAAAAGTCTAAAGCACCCATATTCCAAACCCAACAGGAAATGGGATATTCTGGATTGAATGTTGAAAAACATAGCATTTTGGGCGAAAACCAGCATGCACGTTTCAGACCGTTGCGCCGAGCCAGTACGTTGGATCTTCCTCAAAATTGGTGTAAGTGTTCATGAGACATATGAGATACTAAGTTGTGAAAATGGTGAGTTTTCGTCCACGGGCCTGACCTGGGCGGGGTACCAAAGTCGGGTGTTTTTTTGGCAACGCGCCAATTTCAGTAAATGATTAATAACTTCCTGATACAAGGTCCAATCTTTTTCATATTTGGCATGCATGTAAGGTGTCTTAACCTGAACACGACTGCATTGAAATATTTTCCATTAGGCCTGGCGCCCCCTTGTGGGAAGAGGAAACACCCTTTTTTACGAAAAAGGCTCCTCCTCCTGGTGAAAAACATCAATTGATCTCAAACCTGCATCAGGGGAGCCTTAAGACATGTCTTTAGGTATCTGATGAAAAATATTGAGTTTTCGTTGATGTTGCAGTATCCAAACAGGAAAGTGAAAAGACCCTCGGCATTTTCTCTCAAAATGGCAAATTTCAAGGTCTGAACATGCTCGAAAACTCACCAAAATGTGCACATACATGTGGCTTCATGTAGATTTCATGAATTTAGCAACATTGCCAAAAGATGTAATAAAATGGCTCAGTGGCGCCCCCTTCAATTTTTAAAAAAGGCCTGTCCTATTAGTTTTTTTCGACGTAGAGTGATGAAATTTGGGGAGTGGATACGTTGTGCAAAACTGCTCCAAAAAGTCTCTTGCACCCATATTCCAAACCCAACAGGAAATCGGGTATTATGGATTGAATCTTGCATTTTTGTCAAAAACCTGCATGCACGTTTGAGACCATTACGCCGAAGCAGTAAGTTGAATGCTTCTCTAAATTGGTCAGACATCCCAAAAACATGCATGGTAGGCTGATTGAGCACTCTAAATTGTCCGTAGGTATGAGTGTGCGCGTGAATGGTTGTATGTCTCCTTGTGCCCTGCAATTGGCTGGCAACCAGTTCAGGGTGTCCCCTGCCTACTGCCCCGAGTTAGCTGGGATAGGCTCCAGCACCTCCGCGACCCTCGTGAGGAAAAGCGGCATGGAAAATGAATGAATGAATGAATGAATGTTCATGACACATATGAGATGTTAGGTTATCAAAATGGTGACATTTCATTCACGGCCCTTTCCTGGGCAGGGGAGCAAATGTGTCTTATTTTTGACAATACAATTCAGTAAAAGACTACTGTATTTTTCTGACTATAAGTCGTGTTTTTTTTTCTTCATATTTTGGTTTGGGGTGCGACTTATACTCAGCAGTGACTTATGTGTGAAATTATTAACACATTATGATAACATTTCCCATGTTATTTAGGTGTTTTGGACTAATGGTTTTGTAAACTTGTTAGCATGCTATAGTTATCTGAATAACTCTTAATAGCTATGGCCATTTTCATTTGCCATGAAAAAATAATAATAACGAGTGCGCTCCCAGTTGGGCGTGAAAGCGCCACAAACTAAATGCATCCATTTCAATATAAAAAAGTCAATTATACAATTGAACATACATTGCCAAAGGCAGAACGCGAACGTGGCCATAGCTATTAACAGTTATTCAGATTACTATAGCATGCTAACAGGTTTACAAAACCATTAGGCCTGGTGCCCCCTGGTGAGTGAAATTATTAACACATTATGATATAATTTCCCGTGTTATTTTGGTGTTTTGGACTGATGGTTTTGTAAACTTGTTAGCATGCTATAGTTATCTGAATAACTGTTAATAGCTATGGCCACGTTCGCGTTCTGCCTTTGGCAATGTATGTTCAATTGTATAATTGACTTTTTTATATTGAAATGGATGCATTTAGTTTGTGGCGCTTTCACGCCCACCTGGGAGCGCCCTCGCACTTGTTTACGTGAATTAGCGCTCGCACACCAGAAGAAGACAGACAGCCACGTAGCTCTGAGTGAGTGAGTGAGTGAGTGAGTGAGTGAGTGAGTGAGTGAGTGAGTGAGTGAGTGAGTGAGTGAGTGAGTGAGTGAGTGGACTAGTTAGCGAGAGAGAAAGACGGCTGCGAACCTACGTTCATTGTTTATGCCTTTAAAATATCTCTACAGAGGCAACGCCTGCGTGTATCATCTTTTCTGTTGTTGTGTGTTTTCCACCCGCGAGCGGACACTTACAGCCAGTTGTGTGGTTGTTTGAATGGTGTGCTAATGCTAGCGAACGCATGCTAATCTGTTACATTATTGCTGTAATAGTACGTAATTATCATTTATTTACGGTGATGTGAACCTGTTTGCTATCGAGTACCAAATTGATTCAACAAATTATGCGGACATCCAGAATTGTCTTTTTGGAGTTCGCTGTCTATAGCCAGGACCGAGCGGTAGCGTCCTGGTGAGGACAGTATATTCGCATTTCGTTGTTTATGCACTGTACACTGTACATTTATTCAGCATGTTGTTCTCTATTGTATTTTTATATTAAATTGCCTTTCAAGATGACATATCTGTTCTATGTGTTGGATTTTATCAAGTACATTTCACCCACAAATGCGACTTATACTCCGGTAAGACCTTTGTCTCCTTAAAGCAGAGGGGTCCAATAGGAAAGTCATAATGACCGTGTTCAGGTGCCTAATAAACACTTTTGTTTTGTTAAAGCAGAGGGGTCCGATAAGAAAGTCATCATGACCGTCGCCATTTTCTCTCCCCACTAATTCTGAACATTCAGACATGCAATATATCTGCCTGGATATCTGTCTGTTGTCGACTGCCACCGCCCCGACCTGCCTGCCCTCCGACTTTGTTTGACGTCCGAGTTGCGCCATACGCGAGGGCCCGTCAGTCCTGCTTGCAGGGCTAGTTAGGGCCCGAGCACTCTCAGCGTGCGAGGCCCTATTGTTCTTCGAAGGATTATTATTAGGGCCCGAGCACTAAGCGTGCGAAGGCCCTATTGTTTTGCAAAGGATTATTATTATTATTATTATTATTATTCTTTTTTCAGGGCAAATGAAAATGGCCAATTTGGAGGCCTGAACATGCACGAAAAGTCACCAAAATTTGCACAAACGTGCGGCTTTGCGTAAATTTCGATAATCTTGTGTCGTTTTGAAAAAATGTCAAAAAATGGCTCAGTGGCGCCCCCTTGACCCTTAAAATTTTCAAAAAGGCCTCTCCTCTCAGGTTTTCAACGTAGAGCAATGAAATTTGGGGAGTAGATACCTTATGCCTAACTGTTCAAAAAAGCCTCTTGCACCCATATTCCAAATCCAACAGGAAATCGGATATTTTGGATCAAATGTGAAATTTTTATCGGTTCACAGTTTGAGTTTACATTTGGAGGCCTGAACATGCACGAAAACTCACCAAAATTTGCACATACATGCAACTTTGCGTAAATTTTGATAATCTACAAAAAAATTTAACAAAATGGCTCAGTGGCGCCCCCTTGAAATTTTCAAAAAGGCCTTTCCTATTAGGTTTTTTCAACGTAGAACGATGAAATTTGGCAAGTCGATACATTGTGCAAAACTGCTCCAAAAAGTCTCTTGCACCCATATTCCAAACCCAACAGGAAGCCGGAAATTTTGGATCAAATGTGAAATTTTATCGATTTACATTTGAGACCTTGTCGCTGAAGAAAATAGTTGGATAGTCTTCAAAATTGGTCAGACTATTCAGGAGACATATGAGATCTTAAGTTTTCAAAATGGTGAGTTTTCACTCAAGGGTCTGACCTGGGCGTGGTCCCAAAGTCGGCCATTTTTGGGCAAAATACCAAATTCAGAAAATGATTAAAAACTCCGTGATACAACGTTCAATCTTTTTCATTTCTAGCATGTATATGAGATATCCCAGCCTGAACACGACTGCATTGAAATATTACCCATTAGGCCTGGCGCCCCCTAGTGGGAACAGGAAATGGCCTTCTTTACGAGACAGGCTCCTCCTCCAAGGGAAAAAAATCTATTGACCTCAAACCTGTTTCAGGGGAGCCTCAAGACATGTGTTCAGGTCCCTGATGAAAAATATTGAGGTTTCGTTGAAGCGGAGAGGTCCAAACTGGAAGTGAAAATGACCGTCAACAATTTGTCTCGCCAAAAATTTTGAACAGTCATAACTCGGCAGATATGCAACATATCTGCGCCAAACTTTCCGTGTTTGTTGAGAGTCATACCCTGAAGGTTCTTGTAGGGGTCATTTGCATCAACTCTACAGTGCCAACTAGTGGCGACAGAAAGAAGTTTTAAAAAAGGCCTTTCCTATTGGGTTTTTTCAACATAGAGCAAGGAAATTTGGGGAGTAGATACCTTATGCAAAACTGCTCCAAAAAGTCTCTTGCACCCATATTCCAAATCCAACAGGAAATCGGGTATTTTGGATCGAATGTGAAATTTTCATGGGTTCACAGTAAGAGTTTACATTTGGAGGCTTGAATATGCATAAAAACTCACCAAAATGTGCACATACATGCGGCTTTGGATAACGTTCGATAATCTTGCAACGTTACGAAACAATTTAACAAAATGGCTCAGTGGCGCCCCCTTGAAATTTTCAAAAAGGCCTCTCCATTTAGGTTTTTCTAACATAGAGTGATGAAATTTGGAGAGTCAAAACTTTGTGCAAAACTGCTCCAAAAAGTCTCTTGCACACACATTCCAAATCCTACAGGAAATCGGGTATTTTGGATTGAATGTGAACTTTTTATCGATTTACAGTGTGCACATTTTACACCTTGGCACCTAGGGAATTAGTTTGATCATTCTCAAAATTGGTGAGACTGTTTATGAGGCATATGAAATCTTAAGTTATAAAAATGGTGTGTTTTCATTCACGGGCCTGACCTGGGCGGGGTGCCAAATTCTTCCATTTTTTCGCCAAAACACCGAATTCGGAAAATGACTGATAACTCCCTCATACAACGTTCAATCTATTTTAAATCTGGCATGTGTGTGAGGTATACCAGCCTGAGCAGGACTGGATTGAAAATTTACCATTTGTGCCTGGCGCCTCCTAGTGGGAACAGGAAATGCCCTTTTTTACGGGACCCACTCCTCCTCTAAAGGGAAAAAATCAATCTACCTCAAACCTGCATAAGGGAAACCTTAAGACCTGTCTTCAGGTGCCTGATGAAAAATATTGAAGTTTCGTTGAAGCGGAGGGGTCCAAACAGGAAAGTGAAAATGACTGTCAACAATTTTTCTCTCCAAAAACTTTGAACAGTCATAACTCGGCAGATATACAAGATATCTGCGCCAAACTTCCCGTGCTTGTTGAGAGTCATACCCTGAAGGGCCTTGTAGGGGTCATTTGCATCAACCCTACAGCGCCAACTAGTGGCGATAGAAAGTCACTCGTTTTTCCAAAACATGTCCAGTTCTTTTCATGTTGGTCATTGTAGTTTCAAGACCTATTAAAATACTTTTTTACGGCCCATGTCCACGTGTCTCTGTCTGTTGCCGTGACGACCCTTTGTTCGCCATTTAAAGGAAATATTTTTTTTCAGAGACTCAGGGAGCTTATAGAGCCACAATAGTTGGCACACTTGGTCGAATTGGCCGAGTTAGAAGATTAATTTTGGTTTTGAATAAGGGCTTGGCTGCACAGCTCAGTAGTGGCTCCTTTTTTGTAGTACTCTCTCCAATAGGGGTTTTTATCTCTTGGGTGTGGGAATGTAAATAGGCGACTTTCGAGCATGTTAGGTTCTAATGAGATGATTAGAGAGGAGGATCTGCCACCACCCTGACCTGCACACAGTCCGAGTTGCGTGACGTCCGAGTTGCGCTAGATTGCGAGGGCCCGTTCAGTCCTGCTTGCAGGGCTAGTTATTATTAGGGCCCGAGCACTCTCAGCGTGCGAGGCCCTATTGTTCTTCGAAGGATTATTATTATTATTATTTTTTCATGGCAAATGAAAATGGCCAATTTGAAGGCCTGAACATGCTCAAAAACTCACCAAATTTTGCATATACATCCGGCTTCGCGAAAATTTCGAAAATTTAGCAACGTTTTTTAAAAAAATCAAAAAATGGCTCAGTGGCGCCCCCTTGAAATTTTAAAAATGCCCTTTGCTTTGATGTTTTTCAACGTAGAGCGATGAAATTTGGGGAGTGGATACGTTGTCCAGAGACGCTTCAAAAAGTCTGCAGCACCCATATTCCAAACCCAACAGGAAATGGGATATTTTGGATTGAATGTTGAAAAACATAGCATTTTGGGCGAAAACCAGCATGCACGTTTCAGACCATTGCGCCGAGCCAGTACGTTGGATCTTCCTCAAAATTGGTGTACGTCTTCATGAGACATATGAGATATTAAGTTGTGAAAATGGTGAGTTTTCGTCCACGGGCCTAACCTGGGCGGGGTACCAAAGTCGGGTGTTTTTTTGGCAACGCGCCAATTTCAGTAAATGATTAATAACTTCCTGATACAAGGTCCAATCTTTTTCATATTTGGCATGCGTGTAAGGTGTCTTAACCTGAACACGACTGCATTGAAATATTTTCCATTAGGCCTGGCGCTCTCTTGTGGGAAGAGGAAACACCCATTTTTACGAGAAAGGCTCCTCCTCCTGGTGAAAAACATCAATTGACCTCAAACCTGCATCAGGGGAGCCTTAAGAGATGTCTTTAGGTATATGATGAAAAATATTGAGTTTTCGTTGATGTAGCAGTACCCAAACAGGAAAGTGAAAAGACCCTCGGCATTTTGTCACAAAATGGCCAATTTCCAGGTCTGAACATGCTCGAAAACTCACCTAAATTTGCACATACATGCGGCTTCATGTAAATTTCATGAATTTAGCAACATTGCCAAAAGATGTAATAAAATGGCTCAGTGGCGCCCCCTTCAATTTTTAAAAAAGGCCTGTCCTATTAGTTTTTTTCGACGTAGAGTGATGAAATTTGGGGAGTGGATACGTTGTGCAAAACTGCTCCAAAAAGTCTCTTGCACCCATATTCCAAACCCAACAGGAAATCGGGTATTAGGGATTGAATCTTGCACAACATGGCATTTTTGTCTAAAACCAGCATGCACGTTTGACACCATTACGCCGAGGCAGTAAGTTGAATGCTCCTCAAAATTGGTCAGACTATTATTGACACATATGAGATGTTAGGTTATCAAAATGGTGACATTTCATTCACGGCCCTTTCCTGGCCAGGGGAGCAAATGTGTCTTATTTTTGACAATACAATTCAGTAAATGACTATAAGTCGCGGTTTTTTTCATATTTTGCTTTGGGGTGCGACTTATACTCAGCAGCGACTTATGTGTGAAATTATTAACACATTATGATAAAATTTCCCATGTTATTTTGGTGTTTTGGACTAATGGTTTTGTAAACTTGTTAGCATGCTATAGTTATCTGAATAACTCTTAATAGCTATGGCCACGTTCGCGTTCTGCCTTTGGCAATGTATGTTCAATTGTATAATTGACTTTTTTAAATTGAAATGGATGCATTTAGTTTGTGGCGCTTTCACGCCCACCTGGGAGCGCACTCGCACTTGTTTACGTGAAGAAGAGCGCTCGCACACCAGAAGAAGACAGACAGCTACGTAGCTTTGAGTGAGTGAGTGAGTGAGTGAGTGAGTGAGTGAGTGAGTGAGTGAGTGAGTGAGTGAGTGAGTGAGTGAGTGAGTGAGTGAGTGAGTGAGTGAGTGAGTGAGTGAGTGGGCGAGTTAGCGAGAGGGAAAGACGGCTGCGAAGCTACGTTCATTGTTTATGCTTTTAAAATATCTCTACAGAGGCAACGCCTGCGTGTATCATCTATTCTGTTGTTGTTGTGTGTTTTCCACCCGCGAGCGGACACTTACAGCCAGTTGTGTGGTTGTTTGAATGGTGTGCTAATGCTAGCGAACGCATGCTAATCTGTTATGTTATTGCTGCAATAGTACCTAATTATCATTTATTTACGTTGATGTGAACCTGTTTGCTATCGAGGACCAAATTGATTCAACAAATTATGCGGACGTCCAGCATTGTCTTTTTGGAGTTCGCTGTATATAGCCAGGACCGAGCGGTAGCGTCCTGGTGAGGACAGTATATTCGCATTTCGTTGTTTATGCACTGTACACTGTAGATTTATTCAGCATGTTGTTCTCTATTGTATTTTTATATTAAACTGCCTTTCAAGATGACATATCTGTTCTATGTGTTGGATTTTATCAAGTAAATTTCCCCCAAAATTGCGACTTATACTCCGGTAAGACTTATATATGTTTTTTTTCTCTTTGTTGGGCATTTTCTGGCTTGTGCGACTTATACTCAGGTGCGACTTGTAGTCCGAAAAATACGGTAATAACTTCCTGATTGAAGGTGCAATCTTTTTCATATTTGGCATGAATGTGAAGTATTTCAGCCTGCACATGACTTTATTGAAATATTACTCATTACGCCTGGCGCCCCCTAGTGGGAACAGGAAACACACTTTTAATTAAATAGAAAGGCTCCTGCTTCTCAGGGTCAAAAATCAATTGACCTCAAACCTGAATCAGCGGAGCCTTAAGACATGTGTTCAGGTGCCTGATCAACAATTTTGTTTCGTTAAAGCAGAGGGGTCCAAAAGGAAAGTCATAATGACCGTGTTCAAGTGCCTAATAAACAATTTTGTTTTGTTAAAGCAGAGGGGTCCCATAGGAAAGTCATAATGACCGTCGCCATTTTCTCTCCCCACTAATTCTGAACATTCAGACATGCAATATATCTGCCTGGATATCTGTCTGTTGTCGACTGCCACCGCCCCGACCTGCCTGCCCTTCGACTTTGTTTGACGTCCGAGTTGCGCCATACGCGAGGGCCCGTTCAGTCCTGCTTGCAGGGCTAGTTATTAGGGCCCGAGCACTCTCAGCGTGCGAGGCCCTATTGTTCTTCGAAGGATTATTATTATTATTATTTTTTTTTCATGGCAAATGAAAATGGCCAATTTGAAGGCCTGAACATGCTCAAAAACTCACCAAAATTTGCACATACATCCGGCTTCGCGAAAATTTCGACAATTTGGCAACGTTTACAAAAAAAATAAAAAAATGGCTCAGTGGCGCCCCCTTGCAATTTTCAAAATGCCCTTTGCTTTGATGTATTTCAACGTAGGGCGATGAAATTTGGGGAGTGGATACGTTGTCCAGAACCGCTTCAAAAAGTCTAAAGCACCCATATTCCAAACCCAACAGGAAATGGGATATTCTGGATTGAATGTTGAAAAACATAGCATTTTGGGCGAAAACCAGCATGCACGTTTCAGACCGTTGCGCCGAGCCAGTACGTTGGATCTTCCTCAAAATTGGTGTAAGTGTTCATGAGACATATGAGATACTAAGTTGTGAAAATGGTGAGTTTTCGTCCACGGGCCTGACCTGGGCGGGGTACCAAAGTCGGGTGTTTTTTTGGCAACGCGCCAATTTCAGTAAATGATTAATAACTTCCTGATACAAGGTCCAATCTTTTTCATATTTGGCATGCATGTAAGGTGTCTTAACCTGAACACGACTGCATTGAAATATTTTCCATTAGGCCTGGCGCCCCCTTGTGGGAAGAGGAAACACCCTTTTTTACTAAAAAGGCTCCTCCTCCTGGTGAAAAATATCAATTGATCTCAAACCTGCATCAGGGGAGCCTTAAGACATGTCTTTAGGTATCTGATGAAAAATATTGAGTTTTCGTTGATGTTGCAGTATCCAAACAGGAAAGTGAAAAGACCCTCGGCATTTTCTCTCAAAATGGCAAATTTCAAGGTCTGAACATGCTCGAAAACTCACCAAAATGTGCACATACATGTGGCTTCATGTAGATTTCATGAATTTAGCAACATTGCCAAAAGATGTAATAAAATGGCTCAGTGGCGCCCCCTTCAATTTTTAAAAAAGGCCTGTCCTATTAGCTTTTTTCGACGTAGAGTGATGAAATTTGGGGAGTGGATACGTTGTGCAAAACTGCTCCAAAAAGTCTATTGCACCCATATTCCAAACCCAACAGGAAATCGGGTATTATGGATTGAATCTTGCATTTTTGTCAAAAACCTACATGCACGTTTGAGACCATTACGCCGAAGCAGTAAGTTGAATGCTTCTCAAAATTGGTCAGACATCCCAAAAACATGCATGGTAGGCTGATTGAGCACTCTAAATTGTCCGTAGGTATGAGTGTGCGCGTGAATGGTTGTATGTCTCCTTGTGCCCTGCAATTGGCTGGCAACCAGTTCAGGGTGTCCCCTGCCTACTGCCCTGAGTTAGCTGGGATAGGCTCCAGCACCTCCGCGACCCTCGTGAGGAAAAGCGGCATGGAAAATGAATGAATGAATGAATGTTCATGACACATATGAGATGTTAGGTTATCAAAATAGTGACATTTCATTCACGGCCCTTTCCTGGGCAGGGGAGCAAATGTGTCTTATTTTTGACAATACAATTCAGTAAAAGACTACTGTATTTTTCCGACTATAAGTCGTGTTTTTTTTTCTTCATATTTTGGTTTGGGGTGCGACTTATACTCAGCAGTGACTTATGTGTGAAATTATTAACACATTATGATAACATTTCCCATGTTATTTAGGTGTTTTGGACTAATGGTTTTGTAAACTTGTTAGCATGCTATAGTTATCTGAATAACTCTTAATAGCTATGGCCATTTTCATTTGCCATGAAAAAATAATAATAACGAGTGCGCTCCCAGTTGGGCGTGAAAGCGCCACAAACTAAATGCATCCATTTCAATATAAAAAAGTCAATTATACAATTGAACATACATTGCCAAAGGCAGAACGCGAACGTGGCCATAGCTATTAACAGTTATTCAGATTACTATAGCATGCTAACAGGTTTACAAAACCATTAGGCCTGGTGCCCCCTGGTGAGTGAAATTATTAACACATTATGATATAATTTCCCGTGTTATTTTGGTGTTTTGGACTGATGGTTTTGTAAACTTGTTAGCATGCTATAGTTATCTGAATAACTGTTAATAGCTATGGCCACGTTCGCGTTCTGCCTTTGGCAATGTATGTTCAATTGTATAATTGACTTTTTTATATTGAAATGGATGCATTTAGTTTGTGGCGCTTTCACGCCCACCTGGGAGCGCACTCGCACTTGTTTACGTGAATAAGCGCTCGCACACCAGAAGAAGACAGACAGCCACGTAGCTCTGAGTGAGTGAGTGAGTGAGTGAGTGAGTGAGTGAGTGAGTGAGTGAGTGAGTGAGTGAGTGAGTGAGTGAGTGAGTGAGTGAGTGAGTGAGTGAGTGAGTGAGTGAGTGAGTGGACTAGTTAGCGAGAGAGAAAGACGGCTGCGAACCTACGTTCATTGTTTATGCCTTTAAAATATCTCTACAGAGGCAACGCCTGCGTGTATCATCTTTTCTGTTGTTGTGTGTTTTCCACCCGCGAGCGGACACTTACAGCCAGTTGTGTGGTTGTTTGAATGGTGTGCTAATGCTAGCGAACGCATGCTAATCTGTTACATTATTGCTGTAATAGTACGTAATTATCATTTATTTACGGTGATGTGAACCTGTTTGCTATCGAGGACCAAATTGATTCAACAAATTATGCGGACATCCAGAATTGTCTTTTTGGAGTTCGCTGTCTATAGCCAGGACCGAGCGGTAGCGTCCTGGTGAGGACAGTATATTCGCATTTCGTTGTTTATGCACTGTACACTGTACATTTATTCAGCATGTTGTTCTCTATTGTATTTTTATATTAAATTGCCTTTCAAGATGACATATCTGTTCTATGTGTTGGATTTTATCAAGTAAATTTCACCCACAAATGCGACTTATACTCCGGTAAGACTTTTGTTTCCTTAAAGCAGAGGGGTCCAATAGGAAAGTCATAATGACCGTGTTCAGGTGCCTAATAAACACTTTTGTTTTGTTAAAGCAGAGGGGTCCGATAAGAAAGTCATCATGACCGTCGCCATTTTCTCTCCCCACTAATTCTGAACATTCAGACATGCAATATATCTGCCTGGATATCTGTCTGTTGTCGACTGCCACCGCCCCGACCTGCCTGCCCTCCGACTTTGTTTGACGTCCGAGTTGCGCCATACGCGAGGGCCCGTCAGTCCTGCTTGCAGGGCTAGTTATTATTATTTTTTTTTCATGGCAAATGAAAATGGCCAATTTGAAGGCCTGAACATGCTCAAAAACTCACCAAAATTTGCACATACATCCGGCTTCGCGAAAATTTCGACAATTTGGCAACGTTTACAAAAAAAATTAAAAAATGGCTCAGTGGCGCCCCCTTGCAATTTTCAAAATGCCCTTTGCTTTGATGTATTTCAACGTAGGGCGATGAAATTTGGGGAGTGGATACGTTGTCCAGAACCGCTTCAAAAAGTCTAAAGCACCCATATTCCAAACCCAACAGGAAATGGGATATTCTGGATTGAATGTTGAAAAACATAGCATTTTGGGCGAAAACCAGCATGCACGTTTCAGACCGTTGCGCCGAGCCAGTACGTTGGATCTTCCTCAAAATTGGTGTAAGTGTTCATGAGACATATGAGATACTAAGTTGTGAAAATGGTGAGTTTTTGTCCACGGGCCTGACCTGGGCGGGGTACCAAAGTCGGGTGTTTTTTTGGCAACGCGCCAATTTCAGTAAATGATTAATAACTTCCTGATACAAGGTCCAATCTTTTTCATATTTGGCATGCATGTAAGGTGTCTTAACCTGAACACGACTGCATTGAAATATTTTCCATTAGGCCTGGCGCCCCCTTGTGGGAAGAGGAAACACCCTTTTTTACGAAAAAGGCTCCTCCTCCTGGTGAAAAACATCAATTGATCTCAAACCTGCATCAGGGGAGCCTTAAGACATGTCTTTAGGTATCTGATGAAAAATATTGAGTTTTCGTTGATGTTGCAGTATCCAAACAGGAAAGTGAAAAGACCCTCGGCATTTTGTCACAAAATGGCCAATTTCGAGGTCTGAACATGCTCGAAAACTCACCAAAATGTGCACATACATGTGGCTTCATGTAGATTTCATGAATTTAGCAACATTACCAAAAGATGTAATAAAATGGCTCAGTGGCGCCCCCTTCAATTTTTAAAAAAGGCCTGTCCTATTAGTTTTTTTCGACGTAGAGTGATGAAATTTGGGGAGTGGATACGTTGTGCAAAACTGCTCCAAAAAGTCTCTTGCACCCATATTCCAAACCCAACAGGAAATCGGGTATTACGGATTGAATCTTGCATTTTTGTCAAAAACCTGCATGCACGTTTGAGACCATTACGCCGAAGCAGTAAGTTGAATGCTTCTCAAAATTGGTCAGACATCCCAAAAACATGCATGGTAGGCTGATTGAGCACTCTAAATTGTCCGTAGGTATGAGTGTGCGCGTGAATGGTTGTATGTCTCCTTGTGCCCTGCAATTGGCTGGCAACCAGTTCAGGGTGTCCCCTGCCTACTGCCCCGAGTTAGCTGGGATAGGCTCCAGCACCTCCGCGACCCTCGTGAGGAAAAGCGGCATGGAAAATGAATGAATGAATGAATGTTCATGACACATATGAGATGTTAGGTTATCAAAATGGTGACATTTCATTCACGGCCCTTTCCTGGGCAGGGGAGCAAATGTGTCTTATTTTTGACAATACAATTCAGTAAAAGACTACTGTATTTTTCCGACTATAAGTCGTGTTTTTTTTTCTTCATATTTTGGTTTGGGGTGCGACTTATACTCAGCAGTGACTTATGTGTGAAATTATTAACACATTATGATAACATTTCCCATGTTATTTAGGTGTTTTGGACTAATGGTTTTGTAAACTTGTTAGCATGCTATAGTTATCTGAATAACTCTTAATAGCTATGGCCATTTTCATTTGCCATGAAAAAATAATAATAACGAGTGCGCTCCCAGTTGGGCGTGAAAGCGCCACAAACTAAATGCATCCATTTCAATATAAAAAAGTCAATTATACAATTGAACATACATTGCCAAAGGCAGAACGCGAACGTGGCCATAGCTATTAACAGTTATTCAGATTACTATAGCATGCTAACAGGTTTACAAAACCATTAGGCCTGGTGCCCCCTGGTGAGTGAAATTATTAACACATTATGATATAATTTCCCGTGTTATTTTGGTGTTTTGGACTGATGGTTTTGTAAACTTGTTAGCATGCTATAGTTATCTGAATAACTGTTAATAGCTATGGCCACGTTCGCGTTCTGCCTTTGGCAATGTATGTTCAATTGTATAATTGACTTTTTTATATTGAAATGGATGCATTTAGTTTGTGGCGCTTTCACGCCCACCTGGGAGCGCACTCGCACTTGTTTACGTGAATAAGCGCTCGCACACCAGAAGAAGACAGACAGCCACGTAGCTCTGAGTGAGTGAGTGAGTGAGTGAGTGAGTGAGTGAGTGAGTGAGTGAGTGAGTGAGTGAGTGAGTGAGTGAGTGAGTGAGTGAGTGAGTGAGTGAGTGAGTGAGTGAGTGAGTGAGTGAGTGGACTAGTTAGCGAGAGAGAAAGACGGCTGCGAACCTACGTTCATTGTTTATGCCTTTAAAATATCTCTACAGAGGCAACGCCTGCGTGTATCATCTTTTCTGTTGTTGTGTGTTTTCCACCCGCGAGCGGACACTTACAGCCAGTTGTGTGGTTGTTTGAATGGTGTGCTAATGCTAGCGAACGCATGCTAATCTGTTACATTATTGCTGTAATAGTACGTAATTATCATTTATTTACGGTGATGTGAACCTGTTTGCTATCGAGGACCAAATTGATTCAACAAATTATGCGGACATCCAGAATTGTCTTTTTGGAGTTCGCTGTCTATAGCCAGGACCGAGCGGTAGCGTCCTGGTGAGGACAGTATATTCGCATTTCGTTGTTTATGCACTGTACACTGTACATTTATTCAGCATGTTGTTCTCTATTGTATTTTTATATTAAATTGCCTTTCAAGATGACATATCTGTTCTATGTGTTGGATTTTATCAAGTAAATTTCACCCACAAATGCGACTTATACTCCGGTAAGACTTTTGTTTCCTTAAAGCAGAGGGGTCCAATAGGAAAGTCATAATGACCGTGTTCAGGTGCCTAATAAACACTTTTGTTTTGTTAAAGCAGAGGGGTCCGATAAGAAAGTCATCATGACCGTCGCCATTTTCTCTCCCCACTAATTCTGAACATTCAGACATGCAATATATCTGCCTGGATATCTGTCTGTTGTCGACTGCCACCGCCCCGACCTGCCTGCCCTCCGACTTTGTTTGACGTCCGAGTTGCGCCATACGCGAGGGCCCGTCAGTCCTGCTTGCAGGGCTAGTTATTATTAGGGCCCGAGCACTCTCAGCGTGCGAGGCCCTATTGTTCTTCGAAGGATTATTAGGGCCCGAGCACTCTCAGCGTGCGAGGCCCTATTGTTCTTCGAAGGATTATTAGGGCCCGAGCACTCTCAGCGTGCGAGGCCCTATTGTTCTTCGAAGGATTATTATTATTATTATTTTTTCATGGCAAATGAAAATGGCCAATTTGAAGGCCTGAACATGCTCAAAAACTCACCAAATTTTGCATATACATCCGGCTTCGCGAAAATTTCGAAAATTTAGCAACGTTTTTTAAAAAAATCAAAAAATGGCTCAGTGGCGCCCCCTTGAAATTTTAAAAATGCCCTTTGCTTTGATGTTTTTCAACGTAGAGCGATGAAATTTGGGGAGTGGATACGTTGTCCAGAGACGCTTCAAAAAGTCTGCAGCACCCATATTCCAAACCCAACAGGAAATCGGATATTTTGGATTGAATGTTGAAAAACATAGCATTTTGGGCGAAAACCAGCATGCACGTTTCAGACCATTGCGCCGAGCCAGTACGTTGGATCTTCCTCAAAATTGGTGTACGTCTTCATGAGACATATGAGATATTAAGTTGTGAAAATGGTGAGTTTTCGTCCACGGGCCTAACCTGGGCGGGGTACCAAAGTCGGGTGTTTTTTTGGCAACGCGCCAATTTCAGTAAATGATTAATAACTTCCTGATACAAGGTCCAATCTTTTTCATATTTGGCATGCGTGTAAGGTGTCTTAACCTGAACACGACTGCATTGAAATATTTTCCATTAGGCCTGGCGCCCCCTTTTGGGAAGAGGAAACACCCATTTTTACGAGAAAGGCTCCTCCTCCTGGTGAAAAACATCAATTGACCTCAAACCTGCATCAGGGGAGCCTTAAGACATGTCTTTAGGTATATGATGAAAAATATTGAGTTTTCGTTGATGTAGCAGTACCCAAACAGGAAAGTGAAAAGACCCTCGGCATTTTGTCACAAAATGGCCAATTTCCAGGTCTGAACATGCTCGAAAACTCACCTAAATTTGCACATACATGCGGCTTCATGTAAATTTCATGAATTTAGCAACATTGCCAAAAGATGTAATAAAATGGCTCAGTGGCGCCCCCTTCAATTTTTAAAAAAGGCCTGTCCTATTAGTTTTTTTCGACGTAGAGTGATGAAATTTGGGGAGTGGATACGTTGTGCAAAACTGCTCCAAAAAGTCTCTTGCACCCATATTCCAAACCCAACAGGAAATCGGGTATTAGGGATTGAATCTTGCAGAACATGGCATTTTTGTCTAAAACCAGCATGCACGTTTGACACCATTACGCCGAGGCAGTAAGTTGAATGCTCCTCAAAATTGGTCAGACTATTCATGACACATATGAGATGTTAGGTTATCAAAATGGTGACATTTCATTCACGGCCCTTTCCTGGCCAGGGGAGCAAATGTGTCTTATTTTTGACAATACAATTCAGTCAATGACTATAAGTCGCGGTTTTTTTCATATTTTGCTTTGGGGTGCGACTTATACTCAGCAGCGACTTATGTGTGAAATTATTAACACATTATGATAAAATTTCCCATTTTATTTTGGTGTTTTGGACTAATGGTTTTGTGAACTTGTTAGCATGCTATAGTTATCTGAATAACTCTTAATAGCTATGGCCACGTTCGCGTTCTGCCTTTGGCAATGTATGTTCAAATGTATAATTGACTTTTTTTATATTGAAATGGATGCATTTAGTTTGTGGCGCTTTCACGCCCACCTGGGAGCGCACTCGCACTTGTTTACGTGAAGAAGAGCGCTCGCACACCAGAAGAAGACAGACAGCTACGTAGCTCTGAGTGAGTGAGTGAGTGAGTGAGTGAGTGAGTGAGTGAGTGAGTGAGTGAGTGAGTGAGTGAGTGAGTGAGTGAGTGAGTGAGTGAGTGAGTGAGTGAGTGAGTGGGCGAGTTAGCGAGAGGGAAAGACGGCTGCGAAGCTACGTTCATTGTTTATGCTTTTAAAATATCTCTACAGAGGCAACGCCTGCGTGTATCATCTTTTCTGTTGTTGTTGTGTGTTTTCCACCCGCGAGCGGACACTTACAGCCAGTTGTGTGGTTGTTTGAATGGTGTGCTAATGCTAGCGAACGCATGCTAATCTGTCACGTTATTGCTGCAATAGTACCTAATTATCATTTATTTACGTTGATGTGAACCTGTTTGCTATCGAGGACCAAATCGATTCAACAAATTATGCGGACGTCCAGCATTGTCTTTTTGGAGTTCGCTGTATATAGCCAGGACCGAGCGGTACCGTCCTGGTGAGGACAGTATATTCGCATTTCGTTGTTTATGCACTGTACACTGTAGATTTATTCAGCATGTTGTTCTCTATTGTATTTTTATATTAAACTGCCTTTCAAGATGACATATCTGTTCTATGTGTTGGATTTTATCAAGTAAATTTCCCCCAAAATTGCGACTTATACTCCGGTAAGACTTCTATATGTTTTTTTTCTCTTTGTTGGGCATTTTCTGGCTTGTGCGACTTATACTCAGGTGCGACTTGTAGTCCGAAAAATACGGTAATAACTTCCTGATTGAAGGTGCAATCTTTTTCATATTTGGCATGAATGTGAAGTATTTCAGCCTGCACATGACTTTATTGAAATATTACTCATTACGCCTGGCGCCCCCTAGTGGGAACAGGAAACACACTTTTAATTAAATAGAAAGGCTCCTGCTTCTCAGGGTCAAAAATCAATTGAACTCAAACCTGAATCAGCGGATCCTTAAGACATGTGTTCAGGTGCCTGATCAACAATTTTGTTTAGTTAAAACAGAGGGGTCCCATAGGAAAGTCATAATGACCGTCGCCATTTTCTCTCCCCACTAATTCTGAACATTCAGACATGCAATATATCTGCCTGGATATCTGTCTGTTGTCGACTGCCACCGCCCCGACCTGCCTGCCCTTCGACTTTGTTTGACGTCCGAGTTGCGCCATACGCGAGGGCCCGTTCAGTCCTGCTTGCAGGGCTAGTTATTATTATTTTTTTTTCATGGCAAATGAAAATGGCCAATTTGAAGGCCTGAACATGCTCAAAAACTCACCAAAATTTGCACATACATCCGGCTTCGCGAAAATTTCGACAATTTGGCAACGTTTACAAAAAAAATTAAAAAATGGCTCAGTGGCGCCCCCTTGCAATTTTCAAAATGCCCTTTGCTTTGATGTATTTCAACGTAGGGCGATGAAATTTGGGGAGTGGATACGTTGTCCAGAACCGCTTCAAAAAGTCTAAAGCACCCATATTCCAAACCCAACAGGAAATGGGATATTCTGGATTGAATGTTGAAAAACATAGCATTTTGGGCGAAAACCAGCATGCACGTTTCAGACCGTTGCGCCGAGCCAGTACGTTGGATCTTCCTCAAAATTGGTGTAAGTGTTCATGAGACATATGAGATACTAAGTTGTGAAAATGGTGAGTTTTCGTCCACGGGCCTGACCTGGGCGGGGTACCAAAGTCGGGTGTTTTTTTGGCAACGCGCCAATTTCAGTAAATGATTAATAACTTCCTGATACAAGGTCCAATCTTTTTCATATTTGGCATGCATGTAAGGTGTCTTAACCTGAACACGACTGCATTGAAATATTTTCCATTAGGCCTGGCGCCCCCTTGTGGGAAGAGGAAACACCCTTTTTTACTAAAAAGGCTCCTCCTCCTGGTGAAAAATATCAATTGATCTCAAACCTGCATCAGGGGAGCCTTAAGACATGTCTTTAGGTATCTGATGAAAAATATTGAGTTTTCGTTGATGTTGCAGTATCCAAACAGGAAAGTGAAAAGACCCTCGGCATTTTCTCTCAAAATGGCAAATTTCAAGGTCTGAACATGCTCGAAAACTCACCAAAATGTGCACATACATGTGGCTTCATGTAGATTTCATGAATTTAGCAACATTGCCAAAAGATGTAATAAAATGGCTCAGTGGCGCCCCCTTCAATTTTTAAAAAAGGCCTGTCCTATTAGTTTTTTTCGACGTAGAGTGATGAAATTTGGGGAGTGGATACGTTGTGCAAAACTGCTCCAAAAAGTCTCTTGCACCCATATTCCAAACCCAACAGGAAATCGGGTATTATGGATTGAATCTTGCATTTTTGTCAAAAACCTGCATGCACGTTTGAGACCATTACGCCGAAGCAGTAAGTTGAATGCTTCTCAAAATTGGTCAGACATCCCAAAAACATGCATGGTAGGCTGATTGAGCACTCTAAATTGTCCGTAGGTATGAGTGTGCGCGTGAATGGTTGTATGTCTCCTTGTGCCCTGCAATTGGCTGGCAACCAGTTCAGGGTGTCCCCTGCCTACTGCCCCGAGTTAGCTGGGATAGGCTCCAGCACCTCCGCGACCCTCGTGAGGAAAAGCGGCATGGAAAATGAATGAATGAATGAATGTTCATGACACATATGAGATGTTAGGTTATCAAAATGGTGACATTTCATTCACGGCCCTTTCCTGGGCAGGGGAGCAAATGTGTCTTATTTTTGACAATACAATTCAGTAAAAGACTACTGTATTTTTCCGACTATAAGTCGTGTTTTTTTTTCTTCATATTTTGGTTTGGGGTGCGACTTATACTCAGCAGTGACTTATGTGTGAAATTATTAACACATTATGATAACATTTCCCATGTTATTTAGGTGTTTTGGACTAATGGTTTTGTAAACTTGTTAGCATGCTATAGTTATCTGAATAACTCTTAATAGCTATGGCCATTTTCATTTGCCATGAAAAAATAATAATAACGAGTGCGCTCCCAGTTGGGCGTGAAAGCGCCACAAACTAAATGCATCCATTTCAATATAAAAAAGTCAATTATACAATTGAACATACATTGCCAAAGGCAGAACGCGAACGTGGCCATAGCTATTAACAGTTATTCAGATTACTATAGCATGCTAACAGGTTTACAAAACCATTAGGCCTGGTGCCCCCTGGTGAGTGAAATTATTAACACATTATGATATAATTTCCCGTGTTATTTTGGTGTTTTGGACTGATGGTTTTGTAAACTTGTTAGCATGCTATAGTTATCTGAATAACTGTTAATAGCTATGGCCACGTTCGCGTTCTGCCTTTGGCAATGTATGTTCAATTGTATAATTGACTTTTTTATATTGAAATGGATGCATTTAGTTTGTGGCGCTTTCACGCCCACCTGGGAGCGCACTCGCACTTGTTTACGTGAATAAGCGCTCGCACACCAGAAGAAGACTGACAGCCACATAGCTCTGAGTGAGTGAGTGAGTGAGTGAGTGAGCGAGTGAGTGAGCGAGCGAGTGAGTGGGCGAGTTAGCAAGAGAGAAAGACGGCTGCGAACCTACGTTCATTGTTTATGCCTTTAAAATATCTCTACAGAGGCAACGCCTGCGTGTATCATCTTTTCTGTTGTTGTGTGTTTTCCACCCGCGAGCGGACACTTACAGCCAGTTGTGTGGTTGTTTGAATGGTGTGCTAATGCTAGCGAACGCATGCTAATCTGTTACATTATTGCTGTAATAGTACGTAATTATCATTTATTTACGGTGATGTGAACCTGTTTGCTATCGAGGACCAAATTGATTCAACAAATTATGCGGACATCCAGAATTGTCTTTTTGGAGTTCGCTGTCTATAGCCAGGACCGAGCGGTAGCGTCCTGGTGAGGACAGTATATTCGCATTTCGTTGTTTATGCACTGTACACTGTACATTTATTCAGCATGTTGTTCTCTATTGTATCTTTATATTAAATTGCCTTTCAAGATCACATATCTGTTCTATGTGTTGGATTTTATCAAGTAAATTTCACCCACAAATGCGACTTATACTCCGGTAAGACTTTTTTTTCCTTAAAGCAGAGGGGTCCAATAGGAAAGTCATAATGACCGTGTTCAGGTGCCTAATAAACACTTTTGTTTTGTTAAAGCAGAGGGGTCCGATAAGAAAGTCATCATGACCGTCGCCATTTTCTCTCCCCACTAATTCTGAACATTCAGACATGCAATATATCTGCCTGGATATCTGTCTGTTGTCGACTGCCACCGCCCCGACCTGCCTGCCCTCCGACTTTGTTTGACGTCCGAGTTGCGCCATACGCGAGGGCCCGTCAGTCCTGCTTGCAGGGCTAGTTATTATTATTTTTTTTTCATGGCAAATGAAAATGGCCAATTTGAAGGCCTGAACATGCTCAAAAACTCACCAAAATTTGCACATACATCCGGCTTCGCGAAAATTTCGACAATTTGGCAACGTTTACAAAAAAAATTAAAAAATGGCTCAGTGGCGCCCCCTTGCAATTTTCAAAATGCCCTTTGCTTTGATGTATTTCAACGTAGGGCGATGAAATTTGGGGAGTGGATACGTTGTCCAGAACCGCTTCAAAAAGTCTAAAGCACCCATATTCCAAACCCAACAGGAAATGGGATATTCTGGATTGAATGTTGAAAAACATAGCATTTTGGGCGAAAACCAGCATGCACGTTTCAGACCGTTGCGCCGAGCCAGTACGTTGGATCTTCCTCAAAATTGGTGTAAGTGTTCATGAGACATATGACATACTAAGTTGTGAAAATGGTGAGTTTTCGTCCACGGGCCTGACCTGGGCGGGGTACCAAAGTCGGGTGTTTTTTTGGCAACGCGCCAATTTCAGTAAATGATTAATAACTTCCTGATACAAGGTCCAATCTTTTTCATATTTGGCATGCATGTAAGGTGTCTTAACCTGAACACGACTGCATTGAAATATTTTCCATTAGGCCTGGCGCCCCCTTGTGGGAAGAGGAAACACCCTTTTTTACGAAAAAGGCTCCTCCTCCTGGTGAAAAACATCAATTGATCTCAAACCTGCATCAGGGGAGCCTTAAGACATGTCTTTAGGTATCTGATGAAAAATATTGAGTTTTCGTTGATGTTGCAGTATCCAAACAGGAAAGTGAAAAGACCCTCGGCATTTTCTCTCAAAATGGCAAATTTCAAGGTCTGAACATGCTCGAAAACTCACCAAAATGTGCACATACATGTGGCTTCATGTAGATTTCATGAATTTAGCAACATTGCCAAAAGATGTAATAAAATGGCTCAGTGGCGCCCCCTTCAATTTTTAAAAAAGGCCTGTCCTATTAGTTTTTTTCGACGTAGAGTGATGAAATTTGGGGAGTGGATACATTGTGTAAAACTGCTCCAAAAAGTCTCTTGCACCCATATTCCAAACCCAACAGGAAATCGGGTATTATGGATTGAATCTTGCATTTTTGTCAAAAACCTGCATGCACGTTTGAGACCATTACGCCGAAGCAGTAAGTTGAATGCTTCTCAAAATTGGTCAGACATCCCAAAAACATGCATGGTAGGCTGATTGAGCACTCTAAATTGTCCGTAGGTATGAGTGTGCGCGTGAATGGTTGTATGTCTCCTTGTGCCCTGCAATTGGCTGGCAACCAGTGCAGGGTGTCCCCTGCCTCCTGCCCCGAGTTAGCTGGGATAGGCTCCAGCACCTCCGCGACCCTCGTGAGGAAAAGCGGCATGGAAAATGAATGAATGAATGAATGTTCATGACACATATGAGATGTTAGGTTATCAAAATGGTGACATTTCATTCACGGCCCTTTCCTGGGCAGGGGAGCAAATGTGTCTTATTTTTGACAATACAATTCAGTAAAAGACTACTGTATTTTTCCGACTATAAGTTGTGTTTTTTTTTCTTCATATTTTGGTTTGGGGTGCGACTTATACTCAGCAGTGACTTATGTGTGAAATTATTAACACATTATGATAACATTTCCCATGTTATTTAGGTGTTTTGGACTAATGGTTTTGTAAACTTGTTAGCATGCTATAGTTATCTGAATAACTCTTAATAGCTATGGCCATTTTCATTTGCCATGAAAAAATAATAACGAGTGCGCTCCCAGTTGGGCGTGAAAGCGCCACAAACTAAATGCATCCATTTCAATATAAAAAAGTCAATTATACAATTGAACATACATTGCCAAAGGCAGAACGCGAACGTGGCCATAGCTATTAACAGTTATTCAGATTACTATAGCATGCTAACAGGTTTACAAAACCATTAGGCCTGGTGCCCCCTGGTGAGTGAAATTATTAACACATTATGATATAATTTCCCGTGTTATTTTGGTGTTTTGGACTGATGGTTTTGTAAACTTGTTAGCATGCTATAGTTATCTGAATAACTGTTAATAGCTATGGCCACGTTCGCGTTCTGCCTTTGGCAATGTATGTTCAATTGTATAATTGACTTTTTTATATTGAAATGGATGCATTTAGTTTGTGGCGCTTTCACGCCCACCTGGGAGCGCACTCGCACTTGTTTACGTGAATAAGCGCTCGCACACCAGAAGAAGACAGACAGCCACGTAGCTCTGAGTGAGTGAGTGAGTGAGTGAGTGAGTGAGTGAGTGAGTGAGTGAGTGAGTGAGTGAGTGAGTGAGTGAGTGAGTGAGTGAGTGAGTGAGTGAGTGAGTGAGAGTGAGTGAGTGGACTAGTTAGCGAGAGAGAAAGACGGCTGCGAACCTACGTTCATTGTTTATGCCTTTAAAATATCTCTACAGAGGCAACGCCTGCGTGTATCATCTTTTCTGTTGTTGTGTGTTTTCCACCCGCGAGCGGACACTTACAGCCAGTTGTGTGGTTGTTTGAATGGTGTGCTAATGCTAGCGAACGCATGCTAATCTGTTACATTATTGCTGTAATAGTACGTAATTATCATTTATTTACGGTGATGTGAACCTGTTTGCTATCGAGGACCAAATTGATTCAACAAATTATGCGGACATCCAGAATTGTCTTTTTGGAGTTCGCTGTCTATAGCCAGGACTGAGCGGTAGCGTCCTGGTGAGGACAGTATATTCGCATTTCGTTGTTTATGCACTGTACACTGTACATTTATTCAGCATGTTGTTCTCTATTGTATCTTTATATTAAATTGCCTTTCAAGATGACATATCTGTTCTACGTGTTGGATTTTATCAAGTAAATTTCACCCACAAATGCGACTTATACTCGGGTAAGACTTTTGTTTCCTTAAAGCAGAGGGGTCCAATAGGAAAGTCATAATGACCGTGTTCAGGTGCCTAATAAACAATTTTGTTTTGTTAAAGCAGAGGGGTCCGATAAGAAAGTCATCATGACCGTCGCCATTTTCTCTCCCCACTAATTCTGAACATTCAGACATGCAATATATCTGCCTGGATATCTGTCTGTTGTCGACTGCCACCGCCCCGACCTGCCTGCCCTCCGACTTTGTTTGACGTCCGAGTTGCGCCATACGCGAGGGCCCGTCAGTCCTGCTTGCAGGGCTAGTTATTATTAGGGCCCGAGCACTCTCAGCGTGCGAGGCCCTATTGTTCTTCGAAGGATTATTATTATTATTATTATTTTTTTTTCATGGCAAATGAAAATGGCCAATTTGAAGGCCTGAACATGCTCAAAAACTCACCAAAATTTGCACATACATCCGGCTTCGCGAAAATTTCGACAATTTGGCAACGTTTACAAAAAAAATAAAAAAATGGCTCAGTGGCGCCCCCTTGCAATTTTCAAAATGCCCTTTGCTTTGATGTATTTCAACGTAGGGCGATGAAATTTGGGGAGTGGATACGTTGTCCAGAACCGCTTCAAAAAGTCTAAAGCACCCATATTCCAAACCCAACAGGAAATGGGATATTCTGGATTGAATGTTGAAAAACATAGCATTTTGGGCGAAAACCAGCATGCACGTTTCAGACCGTTGCGCCGAGCCAGTACGTTGGATCTTCCTCAAAATTGGTGTAAGTGTTCATGAGACATATGAGATACTAAGTTGTGAAAATGGTGAGTTTTCGTCCACGGGCCTGACCTGGGCGGGGTACCAAAGTCAGGTGTTTTTTTGGCAACGCGCCAATTTCAGTAAATGATTAATAACTTCCTGATACAAGGTCCAATCTTTTTCATATTTGGCATGCATGTAAGGTGTCTTAACCTGAACACGACTGCATTGAAATATTTTCCATTAGGCCTGGCGCCCCCTTGTGGGAAGAGGAAACACCCTTTTTTACGAAAAAGGCTCCTCCTCCTGGTGAAAAACATCAATTGATCTCAAACCTGCATCAGGAGAGCCTTAAGACATGTCTTTAGGTATCTGATGAAAAATATTGAGTTTTCGTTGATGTTGCAGTATCGAAACAGGAAAGTGAAAAGACCCTCGGCATTTTCTCTCAAAATGGCAAATTTCAAGGTCTGAACATGCTCGAAAACTCACCAAAATGTGCACATACATGTGGCTTCATGTAGATTTCATGAATTTAGCAACATTGCCAAAAGATGTAATAAAATGGCTCAGTGGCGCCCCCTTCAATTTTTAAAAAAGGCCTGTCCTATTAGTTTTTTTCGACGTAGAGTGATGAAATTTGGGGAGTGGATACGTTGTGCAAAACTGCTCCAAAAAGTCTCTTGCACCCATATTCCAAACCCAACAGGAAATCGGGTATTATGGATTGAATCTTGCATTTTTGTCAAAAACCTGCATGCACGTTTGAGACCATTACGCCGAAGCAGTAAGTTGAATGCTTCTCAAAATTGGTCAGACATCCCAAAAACATGCATGGTAGGCTGATTGAGCACTCTAAATTGTCCGTAGGTATGAGTGTGCGCGTGAATGGTTGTATGTCTCCTTGTGCCCTGCAATTGGCTGGCAACCAGTTCAGGGTGTCCCCTGCCTACTGCCCCGAGTTAGCTGGGATAGGCTCCAGCACCTCCGCGACCCTCGTGAGGAAAAGCGGCATGGAAAATGAATGAATGAATGAATGTTCATGACACATATGAGATGTTAGGTTATCAAAATGGTGACATTTCATTCACGGCCCTTTCCTGGGCAGGGGAGCAAATGTGTCTTATTTTTGACAATACAATTCAGTAAAAGACTACTGTATTTTTCCGACTATAAGTTGTGTTTTTTTTTCTTCATTGTTTGGTTTGGGGTGCGACTTATACTCAGCAGTGACTTATGTGTGAAATTATTAACACATTATGATAACATTTCCCATGTTATTTAGGTGTTTTGGACTAATGGTTTTGTAAACTTGTTAGCATGCTATAGTTATCTGAATAACTCTTAATAGCTATGGCCATTTTCATTTGCCATGAAAAAATAATAATAACGAGTGCGCTCCCAGTTGGGCGTGAAAGCGCCACAAACTAAATGCATCCATTTCAATATAAAAAAGTCAATTATACAATTGAACATACATTGCCAAAGGCAGAACGCGAACGTGGCCATAGCTATTAACAGTTATTCAGATTACTATAGCATGCTAACAGGTTTACAAAACCATTAGGCCTGGTGCCCCCTGGTGAGTGAAATTATTAACACATTATGATATAATTTCCCGTGTTATTTTGGTGTTTTGGACTGATGGTTTTGTAAACTTGTTAGCATGCTATAGTTATCTGAATAACTGTTAATAGCTATGGCCACGTTCGCGTTCTGCCTTTGGCAATGTATGTTCAATTGTATAATTGACTTTTTTATATTGAAATGGATGCATTTAGTTTGTGGCGCTTTCACGCCCACCTGGGAGCGCACTCGCACTTGTTTACGTGAATAAGCGCTCGCACACCAGAAGAAGACTGACAGCCACATAGCTCTGAGTGAGTGAGTGAGTGAGTGAGTGAGTGAGTGAGTGAGTGAGTGAGTGAGTGAGTGAGTGAGTGAGTGAGTGAGTGAGTGAGTGAGCGAGCGAGTGAGTGGGCGAGTTAGCAAGAGAGAAAGACGGCTGCGAACCTACGTTCATTGTTTATGCCTTTAAAATATCTCTACAGAGGCAACGCCTGCGTGTATCATCTTTTCTGTTGTTGTGTGTTTTCCACCCGCGAGCGGACACTTACAGCCAGTTGTGTGGTTGTTTGAATGGTGTGCTAATGCTAGCGAACGCATGCTAATCTGTTACATTATTGCTGTAATAGTACGTAATTATCATTTATTTACGGTGATGTGAACCTGTTTGCTATCGAGGACCAAATTGATTCAACAAATTATGCGGACATCCAGAATTGTCTTTTTGGAGTTCGCTGTCTATAGCCAGGACCGAGCGGTAGCGTCCTGGTGAGGACAGTATATTCGCATTTCGTTGTTTATGCACTGTACACTGTACATTTATTCAGCATGTTGTTCTCTATTGTATCTTTATATTAAATTGCCTTTCAAGATCACATATCTGTTCTATGTGTTGGATTTTATCAAGTAAATTTCACCCACAAATGCGACTTATACTCCGGTAAGACTTTTTTTTCCTTAAAGCAGAGGGGTCCAATAGGAAAGTCATAATGACCGTGTTCAGGTGCCTAATAAACACTTTTGTTTTGTTAAAGCAGAGGGGTCCGATAAGAAAGTCATCATGACCGTCGCCATTTTCTCTCCCCACTAATTCTGAACATTCAGACATGCAATATATCTGCCTGGATATCTGTCTGTTGTCGACTGCCACCGCCCCGACCTGCCTGCCCTCCGACTTTGTTTGACGTCCGAGTTGCGCCATACGCGAGGGCCCGTCAGTCCTGCTTGCAGGGCTAGTTATTATTATTATTATTATTTTTTCATGGCAAATGAAAATGGCCAATTTGAAGGCCTGAACATGCTCAAAAACTCACCAAAATTTGCACATACATCCGGCTTCGCGAAAATTTCGAAAATTTAGCAACGTTTTTAAAAAAAATCAAAAAATGGCTCAGTGGCGCCCCCTTGAAATTTTAAAAATGCCCTTTGCTTTGATGTTTTTCAACGTAGAGCGATGAAATTTGGGGAGTGGATACGTTGTCCAGAGACGCTTCAAAAAGTCTGCAGCACCCATATTCCAAACCCAACAGGAAATCTGATATTTTGGATTGAATGTTGAAAAACATAGCATTTTGGGCGAAAACCAGCATGCACGTTTCAGACCATTGTGCCGAGCCAGTACGTTGGATCTTCCTCAAAATTGGTGTACGTCTTCATGAGACATATGAGATATTAAGTTGTGAAAATGGTGAGTTTTCGTCCACGGGCCTGACCTGGGCGGGGTACCAAAGTCGGGTGTTTTTTTGGCAACGCGCCAATTTCAGTAAATGATTAATAACTTCCTGATACAAGGTCCAATCTTTTTCATATTTGGCATGCGTGTAAGGTGTCTTAACCTGAACACGACTGCATTGAAATATTTTCCATTAGGCCTGGCGCCCCCTTGTGGGAAGAGGAGACACCCTTTTTTACGAAAAAGGCTCCTCCTCCTGGTGAAAAACATCAATTGACCTCAAACCTGCATCAGGGGAGCCTTAAGATATGTCTTTAGGTATCTGATGAAAAATATTGAGTTTTCGTTGATGTAGCAGTACCCAAACAGGAAAGTGAAAAGACCCTCGGCATTTTGTCTCAAAATGGCCAATTTCGAGGTCTGAACATGCTCGAAAACTCACCTAAATTTGCACATACATGCGGCTTTATGTAAATTTCATGAATTTAGCAACATTGCCAAAAGATGTAATAAAATGGCTCAGTGGCGCCCCCTTCAATTTTTAAAAAAGGCCTGTCCTATTAGTTTTTTTCGACGTAGAGTGATGAAATTTGGGGAGTGGATACGTTGTGCAAAACTGCTCCAAAAAGTCTCTTGCACCCATATTCCAAACCCAACAGGAAATCGGGTATTAGGGATTGAATCTTGCACAACATGGCATTTTTGTCTAAAACCAGCATGCACGTTTGACACCATTACGCCGAGGCAGTAAGTTGAATGCTCCTCAAAATTGGTCAGACTATTCATGACACATATGAGATGTTAGGTTATCAAAATGGTGACATTTCATTCACGGCCCTTTCCTGGCCAGGGGAGCAAATGTGTCTTATTTTTGACAATACAATTCAGTAAATGACTATAAGTCGCGTTTTTTTTCATATTTTGCTTTGGGGTGCGACTTATACTCAGCAGCGACTTATGTGTGAAATTATTAACACATTATGATAAAATTTCCCATGTTATTTTGGTGTTTTGGACTAATGGTTTTGTAAACTTGTTAGCATGCTATAGTTATCTGAATAACTCTTAATAGCTATGGCCACGTTCGCATTCTGCCTTTGGCAATGTATGTTCAATTGTATAATTGACTTTTTTATATTGAAATGGATGCATTTAGTTTGTCGCGCTTTCACGCCCACCTGGGAGCGCACTCGCACACCAGAAGAAGACAGACAGCTACGTAGCTCTGAGTGAGTGAGTGAGTGAGTGAGTGAGTGAGTGAGTGAGTGAGTGAGTGAGTGAGTGAGTGAGTGAGTGAGTGAGTGAGTGAGTGAGTGAGTGAGTGAGTGAGTGAGTGAGTGAGTGAGTGAGTGAGTGAGTGAGTGAGCTAGTTAGCGAGAGGGAAAGACGGCTGCGAACCTACGTTCATTGTTTATGCTTTTAAAATATCTCTACAGAGGCAACGCCTGCGTGTATCATCTTTTCTGTTGTTGTGTGTTTTCCACCCGCGAGCGGACACTTACAGCCAGTTGTGTGGTTGTTTGAATGGTGTGCTAATGCTAGCGAACGCATGCTAATCTGTTACCTTATTGCTGTAATAGTACCTAATTATCATATATTTACGTTAATGTGAACCTGTTTGCTATCGAGGACCAAATCGATTCAACAAATTATGCGGACGTCCAGCATTGTCTTTTTGGAGTTCGCTGTATATAGCCAGGACCGAGCGGTAGCGTCCTGGTGAGGACAGTATATTCGCATTTCGTTGTTTATGCACTGTACACTGTACATTTATTCAGCATGTTGTTCTCTATTGTATTTTTATATTAAACTGCCTTTCAAGATGACATATCTGTTCTATGTGTTAGATTTTATCAACTAAATTTCCCCCAAAATTGCGACTTATACTCCGGTAAGACTTATATATGTTTTTTTTCTCTTTGTTGGGCATTTTCTGGCTTGTGCGACTTATACTCAGGTGCCACTTGTAGTCCGAAAAATACGGTAATAACTTCCTGATTGAAGGTGCAATCTTTTTCATATTTGGCATGAATGTGAAGTATTTCAGCCTGCACATGACTTTATTGAAATATTACTCATTACGCCTGGCGCCCCCTAGTGGGAAAAGGAAACACACTTTTAATTAAAGAGAAAGGCTCCTGCTTCTCAGGGACAAAAATCAATTGACCTCAAACCTGAATCAGGGGAGCCTTAAGACATGTGTTCAGGTGCCTGATCAACAATTTTGTTTCGTTAAAGCAGAGGGGTCCAAAAGGAAAGTCATAATGACCGTGTTCAGGTGCCTAATAAACAATTTTGTTTGGTTAAAGCAGAGGGGTCCCATAGGAAAGTCATAATGACTGTCGCCATTTTCTCTCCCCACTACTTCTGAACATTCAGACATGCAATATATCTGCCTGGATATCTGTCTGTTGTCGATTGCCACTGCCCCGACCTGCCTGCCCTTCGACTTTGTTTGACGTCCGAGTTGCGCCATACGCGAGGGCCCGTTCAGTCCTGCTTGCAGGGCTAGTTATTATTATTATTTTTTTTTCATGGCAAATGAAAATGGCCAATTTGAAGGCCTGAACATGCTCAAAAACTCACCAAAATTTGCACATACATCCGGCTTCGCGAAAATTTCGATAATTTGGCAACGTTTACAAAAAAAATAAAAAAATGGCTCAGTGGCGCCCCCTTGCAATTTTCAAAATGCCCTTTGCTTTGATGTATTTCAACGTAGGGCGATGAAATTTGGGGAGTGGATACGTTGTCCAGAACCGCTTCAAAAAGTCTAAAGCACCCATATTCCAAACCCAACAGGAAATGGGATATTCTGGATTGAATGTTGAAAAACATAGCATTTTGGGCGAAAACCAGCATGCACGTTTCAGACCGTTGCGCCGAGCCAGTACGTTGGATCTTCCTCAAAATTGGTGTAAGTGTTCATGAGACATATGAGATACTAAGTTGTGAAAATGGTGAGTTTTCGTCCACGGGCCTGACCTGGGCGGGGTACCAAAGTCGGGTGTTTTTTTGGCAACGCGCCAATTTCAGTAAATGATTAATAACTTCCTGATACAAGGTCCAATCTTTTTCATATTTGGCATGCATGTAAGGTGTCTTAACCTGAACACGACTGCATTGAAATATTTTCCATTAGGCCTGGCGCCCCCTTGTGGGAAGAGGAAACACCCTTTTTTACTAAAAAGGCTCCTCCTCCTGGTGAAAAACATCAATTGATCTCAAACCTGCATCAGGGGAGCCTTAAGACATGTCTTTAGGTATCTGATGAAAAATATTGAGTTTTCGTTGATGTTGCAGTATCCAAACAGGAAAGTGAAAAGACCCTCGGCATTTTCTCTCAAAATGGCAAATTTCAAGGTCTGAACATGCTCGAAAACTCACCAAAATGTGCACATACATGTGGCTTCATGTAGATTTCATGAATTTAGCAACATTGCCAAAAGATGTAATAAAATGGCTCAGTGGCGCCCCCTTCAATTTTTAAAAAAGGCCTGTCCTATTAGTTTTTTTCGACGTAGAGTGATGAAATTTGGGGAGTGGATACGTTGTGCAAAACTGCTCCAAAAAGTCTCTTGCACCCATATTCCAAACCCAACAGGAAATCGGGTATTATGGATTGAATCTTGCATTTTTGTCAAAAACCTGCATGCACGTTTGAGACCATTACGCCGAAGCAGTAAGTTGAATGCTTCTCAAAATTGGTCAGACATCCCAAAAACATGCATGGTAGGCTGATTGAGCACTCTAAATTGTCCGTAGGTATGAGTGTGCACGTGAATGGTTGTATGTCTCCTTGTGCCCTGCAATTGGCTGGCAACCAGTTCAGGGTGTCCCCTGCCTACTGCCCCGAGTTAGCTGGGATAGGCTCCAGCACCTCCGCGACCCTCGTGAGGAAAAGCGGCATGGAAAATGAATGAATGAATGAATGTTCATGACACATATGAGATGTTAGGTTATCAAAATGGTGACATTTCATTCACGGCCCTTTCCTGGGCAGGGGAGCAAATGTGTCTTATTTTTGACAATACAATTCAGTAAAAGACTACTGTATTTTTCCGACTATAAGTCGTGTTTTTTTTTCTTCATATTTTGGTTTGGGGTGCGACTTATACTCAGCAGTGACTTATGTGTGAAATTATTAACACATTATGATAACATTTCCCATGTTATTTAGGTGTTTTGGACTAATGGTTTTGTAAACTTGTTAGCATGCTATAGTTATCTGAATAACTCTTAATAGCTATGGCCATTTTCATTTGCCATGAAAAAATAATAATAACGAGTGCGCTCCCAGTTAGGCGTGAAAGCGCCACAAACTAAATGCATCCATTTCAATATAAAAAAGTCAATTATACAATTGAACATACATTGCCAAAGGCAGAACGCGAACGTGGCCATAGCTATTAACAGTTATTCAGATTACTATAGCATGCTAACAGGTTTACAAAACCATTAGGCCTGGTGCCCCCTGGTGAGTGAAATTATTAACACATTATGATATAATTTCCCGTGTTATTTTGGTGTTTTGGACTGATGGTTTTGTAAACTTGTTAGCATGCTATAGTTATCTGAATAACTGTTAATAGCTATGGCCACGTTCGCGTTCTGCCTTTGGCAATGTATGTTCAATTGTATAATTGACTTTTTTATATTGAAATGGATGCATTTAGTTTGTGGCGCTTTCACGCCCACCTGGGAGCGCACTCGCACTTGTTTATGTGAATAAGCGCTCGCACACCAGAAGAAGACAGACAGCCACGTAGCTCTGAGTGAGTGAGTGAGTGAGTGAGTGAGTGAGTGAGTGAGTGAGTGAGTGAGTGAGTGAGTGAGTGAGTGAGTGAGTGAGTGAGTGAGTGAGTGAGTGAGTGAGTGAGTGGACTAGTTAGCGAGAGAGAAAGACGGCTGCGAACCTACGTTCATTGTTTATGCCTTTAAAATATCTCTACAGAGGCAACGCCTGCGTGTATCATCTTTTCTGTTGTTGTGTGTTTTCCACCCGCGAGCGGACACTTACAGCCAGTTGTGTGGTTGTTTGAATGCTGTGCTAATGCTAGCGAACGCATGCTAATCTGTTACATTTTTGCTGTAATAGTACGTAATTATCATTTATTTACGGTGATGTGAACCTGTTTGCTATCGAGGACCAAATTGATTCAACAAATTATGCGGACATCCAGAATTGTCTTTTTGGAGTTCGCTGTCTATAGCCAGGACTGAGCGGTAGCGTCCTGGTGAGGACAGTATATTCGCATTTCGTTGTTTATGCACTGTACACTGTACATTTATTCAGCATGTTGTTCTCTATTGTATCTTTATATTAAATTGCCTTTCAAGATGACATATCTGTTCTACGTGTTGGATTTTATCAAGTAAATTTCACCCACAAATGCGACTTATACTCGGGTAAGACTTTTGTTTCCTTAAAGCAGAGGGGTCCAATAGGAAAGTCATAATGACCGTGTTCAGGTGCCTAATAAACACTTTTGTTTTGTTAAAGCAGAGGGGTCCGATAAGAAAGTCATCATGACCGTCGCCATTTTCTCTCCCCACTAATTCTGAACATTCAGACATGCAATATATCTGCCTGGATATCTGTCTGTTGTCGACTGCCACCGCCCCGACCTGCCTGCCCTCCGACTTTGTTTGACGTCCGAGTTGCGCCATACGCGAGGGCCCGTCAGTCCTGCTTGCAGGGCTAGTTATTAGGGCCCGAGCACTCTCAGCGTGCGAGGCCCTATTGTTCTTCGAAGGATTATTATTATTAGGGCCCGAGCACTAGACGTGCGAAGGCCCTATTGTTTTGCAAAGGATTATTATTTTTTTTTTTATTTATTTATTTTTTTTTCAGGGCAAATGAAAACGGCCAATTTGGAGGCCTGAACATGCACGAAAAGTCACCAAAATTTGCACATACGTCCGGAAAATTGTAAATTTCGATAATTTTGCAACGTTGCAAAAAAATATAACAAAATGGCTCAGTGGCGCCCCCTTGAAATTTTAAAATTGGCCTATAACATTAGGGTATGTCAGCGTAGAGCAATGAAATTTGGGGGGTCTATACCTTGTCCAAAACCGCTCCAAAAAAGCATTTACACGCATATTCCAAACCCAACAGGAAATCGGTTATTTTGGATCAAATATGAAATTTTTATCGATTCACAGGGTGCACATTTGAGACCTTTTCGCCGAGGGAGTTAGTTGGATCATCTTCAAAATTGGTGAGACTGTTCAGGAGACATATGAAATCTTAAGTTTTGAAAATGGTGCGTTTTCATTCACGGGTCTGACCTGGGCGTGGTGCCAAAGTCGACCATTTTTTCGGCAAAATGACAAATTCAGTAAATGACTAATAGTTCCTTGACACAACGTTCAATCTTTTTCATATTTGGCATGTATGTGTGGTATCCCACCCTTAACACGAGTGCATTGAAATATTACCCATTAGGTCTAGCGCCCCCTAGTGAGAACAGGAAATGCCTTTTTTTACGAGACAGGTTCCTCCTCCAAGGGAAAAAAATCTGTTGACCTCAAACCTGCATCAGGGGAGCCTTAAGACCTGTGTTCAGGTGCCTGATGAAAAATATTGAGGTTTCGTTGAGGCGGAGGGGTCCAAACAGGAAAGTGAAAATGAACGTCAACAATTTGTCACGCAAAAAACTTTGAACAGTCATAACTCGGCAGATATACAACATATCTGCGCCAAACTTTCCGTGTTTGTTGAGAGTCATACCCTGAAGGTTCTTGTAGGGGTCATTTGCATCAACTCTACAGTGCCAACTAGTGGCGACAGAAAGAAGTTTTAAAAAAGGCCTATCCTATTGGGTTTTTTCAACATAGAGCAAGGAAATTTGGGGAGTAGATACCTTATGCAAAACTGCTCCAAAAAGTCTCTTGCACCCGTATTCCAAATCCAACAGGAAATCGGGTATTTTGGATCGAATGTGAAATTTTCATGGGTTCACAGTAGGAGTTTACATTTGGAGGCTTGAATATGCACAAAAACTCGTAAAAATTTGCACATACATGCGGCTTTGGATAACGTTCGATAATCTTGCAATGTTACGAAAAAATGTAACAAAATGCCTCAGTGGCGCCCCCTTGAATTTTTCAAAAAGGCGTTTCCTATTAGGTTTTTTTAACATAGAGTGATGAAATTTGGGGAGTCGATACCTTGTGCAAAACTGCTCCAAAAAGTCTCTTGCACCCGTATTCCAAATCCAACAGGAAATCCGGTATTTTGGATCGAATGTGAAATTTTTATCGGTTCACAGTAGGAGTTTACATTTGGAGGCTTGAACATGCACGAAAACTCACAAAAATTTGGACATACATGTGGCTTTGCATAACGTTCAATAATCTTGCAACGTTACGAAAACATGTAACAAAATGGCTCAGTGGCGCCCCCTTGAAATTTTCAAAAAGGCCTCTCCATTTAGGTTTTTTCAACGTAAAGGGATGAAATTCGGAGAGTCGATACCTTGTACAAAACTGCTCCAAAAAGTCTCTTGCATGCATATTCCAAACCCAACAGGAAATCGGGTATTTTGGATTGAATGTGAAATTTTTATCGATTTACAGTGTGCACATTTTACACCTTGGCACCTAGGGAATTAGTTTGATCATTCTCAAAATTGGCGAGACTGTTCATGAGGCATATGAAATCTTAAGTTATCAAAATGGTGTGTTTTCATTCACGGGCCTGACCTGGGCGGGGTGCCAAAGTCGGCCATTTTTTCGGCAAAATGACAAATTCAGTAAATGACTAATAGTTCCTTCACACAACGTTCCATCTTTTTCATATCTGGCATGTATGTGCGACATCCCACCCTTAACACGAGTGCATTGAAATATTACCCATTAGGCCTAGCGCCCCCTAGTGAGAACAGGAAATGCCTTTTTTTACGAGACAGGTTCCTCCTCCAAGGAAAAAAAATCTGTTGACCTCAAACCTGCATAAGGGAAGGCTTAAGACCTGTCTTCAGGTGCCTGATGAAAAATATTGAAGTTTCGTTGAAGCGGAGGGGTCCAAACAGGAAAGTGAAAATGACTGTCAACAATTTCTCTCTCCAAAAACTTTGAACAGTCATAACTCGGCAGATATACAACATATCTGCGCCAAACTTCCCGTGCTTGTTGAGAGTCATACCCTGAAGGGCCTTGTAGAGATCATTTGCATCAACCCTACAGCGCCAACTAGTGGCAATAGAAAGTCACTCGTTTTTCCAATACATGTCCAGTTCTTTTCAGGTTGGTCATTGTAATTTGAAGACCTATTGTAATACTTATTTACGGCCCATGTCCACGTGTCTCTGTCTGTTGCCGTGACGACCCTTTATCCGCCATTTAAAGGAAATATTTTTTTTCAAAGACTCAGGCAGCTTATATAGCCACAATATTTGGCACACTTCGTCGAATTGGCCCAGTTAGAAGATTAATTTTGGTTTTGAATAAGGGCTTGGCTGCACAGCTCAGTAGTGGCTCCTTTTTTGTAGTACTCTCTCCAATAGGGGTTTTTATCTCTTGGGTGTGGGAATGTAAATAGGCGACTTTCGAGCATGTTATGTTCTAATGAGATGATTAGAGAGGAGCATCTGCCACCACCCTGACCTGCACACAGTCCGAGTTGCGTGACGTCCGAGTTGCGCTAGATTGCGAGGGCCCGTTCAGTCCTGCTTGCAGGCCTAGTTATTATTATTTTTTTTTCATGGCAAATGAAAATGGCCAATTTGAAGGCCTGAACATGCTCAAAAACTCACCAAAATTTGCACATACATCCGGCTTCGCGAAAATTTCGACAATTTGGCAACGTTTACAAAAAAAATAGAACAATGGCTCAGTGGCGCCCCCTTGCAATTTTCAAAATGCCCTTTGCTTTGATGTATTTCAACGTAGGGCGATGAAATTTGGGGAGTGGATACGTTGTCCAGAACCGCTTCAAAAAGTCTAAAGCACCCATATTCCAAACCCAACAGGAAATGGGATATTCTGGATTGAATGTTGAAAAACATAGCATTTTGGGCGAAAACCAGCATGCACGTTTCAGACCGTTGCGCCGAGCCAGTACGTTGGATCTTCCTCAAAATTGGTGTAAGTGTTCATGAGACATATGAGATACTAAGTTGTGAAAATGGTGAGTTTTCGTCCACGGGCCTGACCTGGGCGGGGTACCAAAGTCGGGTGTTTTTTTGGCAACGTGCCAATTTCAGTAAATGATTAATAACTTCCTGATACAAGGTCCAATCTTTTTCATATTTGGCATGCATGTAAGGTGTCTTAACCTGAACACGACTGCATTGAAATATTTTCCATTAGGCCTGGCGCCCCCTTGTGGGAAGAGGAAACACCTTTTTTTACGAAAAAGGCTCCTCCTCCTGGTGAAAAACATCAATTGATCTCAAACCTGCATCAGGGGAGCCTTAAGACATGTCTTTAGGTATCTGATGAAAAATATTGAGTTTTCGTTGATGTTGCAGTATCCAAACAGGAAAGTGAAAAGACCCTCGGCATTTTCTCTCAAAATGGCAAATTTCAAGGTCTGAACATGCTCGAAAACTCACCAAAATGTGCACATACATGTGGCTTCATGTAGATTTCATGAATTTAGCAACATTGCCAAAAGATGTAATAAAATGGCTCAGTGGCGCCCCCTTCAATTTTTAAAAAAGGCCTGTCCTATTAGTTTTTTTCGACGTAGAGTGATGAAATTTGGGGAGTGGATACGTTGTGCAAAACTGTTCCAAAAAGTCTCTTGCACCCATATTCCAAACCCAACAGGAAATCGGGTATTATGGATTGAATCTTGCATTTTTGTCAAAAACCTGCATGCTCGTTTGAGACCATTACGCCGAAGCAGTAAGTTGAATGCTTCTCAAAATTGGTCAGACATCCCAAAAACATGCATGGTAGGCTGATTGAGCACTCTAAATTATCCGTAGGTATGAGTGTGCGCGTGAATGGTTGTATGTCTCCTTGTGCCCTGCAATTGGCTGGCAACCAGTTCAGGGTGTCCCCTGCCTACTGCCCCGAGTTAGCTGGGATAGGCTCCAGCACCTCCGCGACCCTCGTGAGGAAAAGCGGCATGGAAAATGAATGAATGAATGAATGTTCATGACACATATGAGATGTTAGGTTATCAAAATGGTGACATTTCATTCACGGCCCTTTCCTGGGCAGGGGAGCAAATGTGTCTTATTTTTGACAATACAATTCAGTAAAAGACTACTGTATTTTTCCGACTATAAGTTGTGTTTTTTTTTCTTCATATTTTGGTTTGGGGTGCGACTTATACTCAGCAGTGACTTATGTGTGAAATTATTAACACATTATGATAACATTTCCCATGTTATTTAGGTGTTTTGGACTAATGGTTTTGTAAACTTGTTAGCATGCTATAGTTATCTGAATAACTCTTAATAGCTATGGCCATTTTCATTTGCCATGAAAAAATAATAATAACGAGTGCGCTCCCAGTTGGGCGTGAAAGCGCCACAAACTAAATGCATCCATTTCAATATAAAAAAGTCAATTATACAATTGAACATACATTGCCAAAGGCAGAACGCGAACGTGGCCATAGCTATTAACAGTTATTCAGATTACTATAGCATGCTAACAGGTTTACAAAACCATTAGGCCTGGTGCCCCCTGGTGAGTGAAATTATTAACACATTATGATATAATTTCCCGTGTTATTTTAGTGTTTTGGACTGATGGTTTTGTAAACTTGTTAGCATGCTATAGTTATCTGAATAACTGTGAATAGCTATGGCCACGTTCGCGTTCTGCCTTTGGCAATGTATGTTCAATTGTATAATTGACTTTTTTATATTGAAATGGATGCATTTAGTTTGTGGCGCTTTCATGCCCACCTGGGAGCGCACTCGCACTTGTTTACGTGAATAAGCGCTCGCACACCAGAAGAAGACAGACAGCCACGTAGCTCTGAGTGAGTGAGTGAGTGAGTGAGTGAGTGAGTGAGTGAGTGAGTGAGTGAGTGAGTGAGTGAGTGAGTGAGTGAGTGAGTGAGTGAGTGAGTGAGTGAGTGAGTGAGTGAGTGAGTGAGTGAGTGAGTGAGTGGACTAGTTAGCGAGAGAGAAAGACGGCTGCGAACCTACGTTCATTGTTTATGCCTTTAAAATATCTCTACAGAGGCAACGCCTGCGTGTATCATCTTTTCTGTTGTTGTGTGTTTTCCACCCGCGAGCGGACACTTACAGCCAGTTGTGTGGTTGTTTGAATGGTGTGCTAATGCTAGCGAACGCATGCTAATCTGTTACATTATTGCTGTAATAGTACGTAATTATCATTTATTTACGGTGATGTGAACCTGTTTGCTATCGAGGACCAAATTGATTCAACAAATTATGCGGACATCCAGAATTGTCTTTTTGGAGTTCGCTGTCTATAGCCAGGACCGAGCGGTAGCGTCCTGGTGAGGACAGTATATTCGCATTTCGTTGTTTATGCACTGTACACTGTACATTTATTCAGCATGTTGTTCTCTATTGTATCTTTATATTAAAATGCCTTTCAAGATGACATATCTGTTCTATTTGTTGGATTTTATCAAGTAAATTTCACCCACAAATGCGACTTATACTCCGGTAAGACTTTTGTTTCCTTAAAGCAGAGGGGTCCAATAGGAAAGTCATGATGACCGTGTTCAGGTGCCTAATAAACACTTTTGTTTTGTTAAAGCAGAGGGGTCCGATAAGAAAGTCATCATGACCGTCGCCATTTTCTCTCCCCACTAATTCTGAACATTCAGACATGCAATATATCTGCCTGGATATCTGTCTGTTGTCGACTGCCACCGCCCCGACCTGCCTGCCCTCCGACTTTGTTTGACGTCCGAGTTGCGCCATACGCGAGGGCCCGTCAGTCCTGCTTGCAGGGCTAGTTAGGGCCCGAGCACTCTCAGCGTGCGAGGCCCTATTGTTCTTCGAAGGATTATTATTATTATTATTATTTTTTTTTTTTTTTCATGGCAAATGAAAATGGCCAATTTGAAGGCCTGAACATGCTCAAAAACTCACCAAATTTTGCATATACATCCGGCTTCGCGAAAATTTCGAAAATTTAGCAACGTTTTTTAAAAAAATCAAAAAATGGCTCAGTGGCGCCCCCTTGAAATTTTAAAAATGCCCTTTGCTTTGATGTTTTTCAACGTAGAGCGATGAAATTTGGGGAGTGGATACGTTGTCCAGAGACGCTTCAAAAAGTCTGCAGCACCCATATTCCAAACCCAACAGGAAATCGGATATTTTGGATTGAATGTTGAAAAACATAGCATTTTGGGCGAAAACCAGCATGCACGTTTCAGACCGTTGCGCCGAGCCAGTACGTTGGATCTTCCTCAAAATTGCTGTACGTCTTCATGAGACATATGAGATATTAAGTTGTGAAAATGGTGAGTTTTCGTCCACGGGCCTAACCTGGGCGGGGTACCAAAGTCGGGTGTTTTTTTGGCAACGCGCCAATTTCAGTAAATGATTAATAACTTCCTGATACAAGGTCCAATCTTTTTCATATTTGGCATGCGTGTAAGGTGTCTTAACCTGAACACGACTGCATTGAAATATTTTCCATTAGGCCTGGCGCCCCCTTGTGGGAAGAGGAAACAGCCATTTTTACGAGAAAGGCTCCTCCTCCTGGTGAAAAACATCAATTGACCTCAAACCTGCATCAGGGGAGCCTTAAGACATGTCTTTAGGTATATGATGAAAAATATTGAGTTTTCGTTGATGTAGCAGTACCCAAACAGGAAAGTGAAAAGACCCTTGGCATTTTGTCACAAAATGGCCAATTTCCAGGTCTGAACATGCTCGAAAACTCACCTAAATTTGCACATACATGCGGCTTCATGTAAATTTCATGAATTTAGCAACATTGCCAAAAGATGTAATAAAATGGCTCAGTGGCGCCCCCTTCAATTTTTAAAAAAGGCCTGTCCTATTAGTTTTTTTCGACGTAGAGTGATGAAATTTGGGGAGTGGATACGTTGTGCAAAACTGCTCCAAAAAGTCTCTTGCACCCATATTCCAAACCCAACAGGAAATCGGGTATTAGGGATTGAATCTTGCACAACATGGCATTTTTGTCTAAAACCAGCATGCACGTTTGACACCATTACGCCGAGGCAGTAAGTTGAATGCTCCTCAAAATTGGTCAGACTATTATTGACACATATGAGATGTTAGGTTATCAAAATGGTGACATTTCATTCACGGCCCTTTCCTGGCCAGGGGAGCAAATGTGTCTTATTTTTGACAATACAATTCAGTAAATGACTATAAGTCGCGTTTTTTTTCATATTTTGCTTTGGGGTGCGACTTATACTCAGCAGCGACTTATGTGTGAAATTATTAACACATTATGATAAAATTTCCCATGTTATTTTGGTGTTTTGGACTAATGGTTTTGTAAACTTGTTAGCATGCTATAGTTATCTGAATAACTCTTAATAGCTATGGCCACGTTCGCGTTCTGCCTTTGGCAATGTATGTTCAATTGTATAATTGACTTTTTTAAATTGAAATGGATGCATTTAGTTTGTGGCGCTTTCACGCCCACCTGGGAGCGCACTCGCACTTGTTTACGTGAAGAAGAGCGCTCGCACACCAGAAGAAGACAGACAGCTATGTAGCTCTGAGTGAGTGAGTGAGTGAGTGAGTGAGTGAGTGAGTGAGTGAGTGAGTGAGTGAGTGAGTGAGTGAGTGAGTGAGTGAGTGAGTGAGTGAGTGAGTGAGTGAGTGGGCGAGTTAGCGAGAGGGAAAGACGGCTGCGAAGCTACGTTCATTGTTTATGCTTTTAAAATATCTCTACAGAGGCAACGCCTGCGTGTATCAACTTTTCTGTTGTTGTTGTGTGTTTTCCACCCGCGAGCGGACACTTACAGCCAGTTGTGTGGTTGTTTGAATGGTGTGCTAATGCTAGCGAACGCATGCTAATCTGTTATGTTATTGCTGCAATAGTACCTAATTATCATTTATTTACGTTGATGTGAACCTGTTTGCTATCGAGGACCAAATTGATTCAACAAATTATGCGGACGTCCAGCATTGTCTTTTTGGAGTTCGCTGTATATAGCCAGGACCGAGCGGTAGCGTCCTGGTGAGGACAGTTTATTCGCATTTCGTTGTTTATGCACTGTACACTGTAGATTTATTCAGCATGTTGTTCTCTATTGTATTTTTATATTAAACTGCCTTTCAAGATGACATATCTGTTCTATGTGTTGGATTTTATCAAGTAAATTTCCCCCAAAATTGCGACTTATACTCCGGTAAGACTTATATATGTTTTTTTTCTCTTTGTTGGGCATTTTCTGGCTTGTGCGACTTATACTCAGGTGCGACTTGTAGTCCGAAAAATACGGTAATAACTTCCTGATTGAAGGTGCAATCTTTTTCATATTTGGCATGAATGTGAAGTATTTCAGCCTGCACATGACTTTATTGAAATATTACTCATTACGCCTGGCGCCCCCTAGTGGGAACAGGAAACACACTTTTAATTAAATAGAAAGGCTCCTGCTTCTCAGGGTCAAAAATCAATTGACCTCAAACCTGAATCAGCGGAGCCTTAGGACATGTGTTCAGGTGCCTGATCAACAATTTTGTTTCGTTAAAGCAGAGGGGTCCAAAAGGAAAGTCATAATGACCGTGTTCAGGTGCCTAATAAACAATTTTGTTTTGTTAAAGCAGAAGGGTCCCATAGGAAAGTCATAATGACCGTCGCCATTTTCTCTCCCCACTAATTCTGAACATTCAGACATGCAATATATCTGCCTGGATATCTGTCTGTTGTCGACTGCCACCGCCCCGACCTGCCTGCCCTTCGACTTTGTTTGACGTCCGAGTTGCGCCATACGCGAGGGCCCGTTCAGTCCTGCTTGCAGGGCTAGTTATTATTATTTTTTTTTCATGGCAAATGAAAATGGCCAATTTGAAGGCCTGAACATGCTCAAAAACTCACCAAAATTTGCACATACATCCGGCTTCGCGAAAATTTCGACAATTTGGCAACGTTTACAAAAAAAATTAAAAAATGGCTCAGTGGCGCCTCCTTGCAATTTTCAAAATGCCCTTTGCTTTGATGTATTTCAACGTAGGGCGATGAAATTTGGGGAGTGGATATGTTGTCCAGAACCGCTTCAAAAAGTCTAAAGCACCCATATTCCAAACCCAACAGGAAATGGGATATTCTGGATTGAATGTTGAAAAATATAGCATTTTGGGCGAAAACCAGCATGCACGTTTCAGACCGTTGCGCCGAGCCAGTACGTTGGATCTTCCTCAAAATTGGTGTAAGTGTTCATGAGACATATGAGATACTAAGTTGTGAAAATGGTGAGTTTTCGTCCACGGGCCTGACCTGGGCGGGGTACCAAAGTCGGGTGTTTTTTTGGCAACGCGCCAATTTCAGTAAATGATTAATAACTTCCTGATACAAGGTCCAATCTTTTTCATATTTGGCATGCATGTAAGGTGTCTTAACCTGAACACGACTGCATTGAAATATTTTCCATTAGGCCTGGCGCCCCCTTGTGGGAAGAGGAAACACCCTTTTTTACGAAAAAGGCTCCTCCTCCTGGTGAAAAACATCAATTGATCTCAAACCTGCATCAGGGGAGCCTTAAGACATGTCTTTAGGTATCTGATGAAAAATATTGAGTTTTCGTTGATGTTGCAGTATCCAAACAGGAAAGTGAAAAGACCCTCGGCATTTTCTCTCAAAATGGCAAATTTCAAGGTCTGAACATGCTCGAAAACTCACCAAAATGTGCACATACATGTGGCTTCATGTAGATTTCATGAATTTAGCAACATTGCCAAAAGATGTAATAAAATGGCTCAGTGGCGCCCCCTTCAATTTTTAAAAAAGGCCTGTCCTATTAGTTTTTTTCGACGTAGAGTGATGAAATTTGGGGAGTGGATACGTTGTGCAAAACTGCTCCAAAAAGTCTCTTGCACCCATATTCCAAACCCAACAGGAAATCGGGTATTATGGATTGAATCTTGCATTTTTGTCAAAAACCTGCATGCACGTTTGAGACCATTACGCCGAAGCAGTAAGTTGAATGCTTCTCAAAATTGGTCAGACATCCCAAAAACATGCATGGTAGGCTGATTGAGCACTCTAAATTGTCCGTAGGTATGAGTGTGCGCGTGAATGGTTGTATGTCTCCTTGTGCCCTGCAATTGGCTGGCAACCAGTGCAGGGTGTCCCCTGCCTACTGCCCCGAGTTAGCTGGGATAGGCTCCAGCACCTCCGCGACCCTCGTGAGGAAAAGCGGCATGGAAAATGAATGAATGAATGAATGTTCATGACACATATGAGATGTTAGGTTATCAAAATGGTGACATTTCATTCACGGCCCTTTCCTGGGCAGGGGAGCAAATGTGTCTTATTTTTGACAATACAATTCAGTAAAAGACTACTGTATTTTTCCGACTATAAGTTGTGTTTTTTTTTCTTCATATTTTGGTTTGGGGTGCGACTTATACTCAGCAGTGACTTATGTGTGAAATTATTAACACATTATGATAACATTTCCCATGTTATTTAGGTGTTTTGGACTAATGGTTTTGTAAACTTGTTAGCATGCTATAGTTATCTGAATAACTCTTAATAGCTATGGCCATTTTCATTTGCCATGAAAAAATAATAATGAGTGCGCTCCCAGTTGGGCGTGAAAGCGCCACAAACTAAATGCATCCATTTCAATATAAAAAAGTCAATTATACAATTGAACATACATTGCCAAAGGCAGAACGCGAACGTGGCCATAGCTATTAACAGTTATTCAGATTACTATAGCATGCTAACAGGTTTACAAAACCATTAGGCCTGGTGCCCCCTGGTGAGTGAAATTATTAACACATTATGATATAATTTCCCGTGTTATTTTGGTGTTTTGGACTGATGGTTTTGTAAACTTGTTAGCATGCGATAGTTATCTGAATAACTGTTAATAGCTATGGCCACGTTCGCATTCTGCCTTTGGCAATGTATGTTCAATTGTATAATTGACTTTTTTATATTGAAATGGATGCATTTAGTTTGTGGCGCTTTCACGCCCACCTGGGAGCGCACTCGCACTTGTTTACGTGAATAAGCGCTCGCACACCAGAAGAAGACAGACAGCCACGTAGCTCTGAGTGAGTGAGTGAGTGAGTGAGTGAGTGAGTGAGTGAGTGAGTGAGTGAGTGAGTGAGTGAGTGAGTGAGTGAGTGAGTGAGTGAGTGAGTGAGTGAGAGTGAGTGAGTGAGTGGACTAGTTAGCGAGAGAGAAAGACGGCTGCGAACCTACGTTCATTGTTTATGCCTTTAAAATATCTCTACAGAGGCAACGCCTGCGTGTATCATCTTTTCTGTTGTTGTGTGTTTTCCACCCGCGAGCGGACACTTACAGCCAGTTGTGTGGTTGTTTGAATGGTGTGCTAATGCTAGCGAACGCATGCTAATCTGTTACATTTTTGCTGTAATAGTACGTAATTATCATTTATTTACGGTGATGTGAACCTGTTTGCTATCGAGGACCAAATTGATTCAACAAATTATGCGGACATCCAGAATTGTCTTTTTGGAGTTCGCTGTCTATAGCCAGGACTGAGCGGTAGCGTCCTAGTGAGGACAGTATATTCGCATTTCGTTGTTTATGCACTGTACACTGTACATTTATTCAGCATGTTGTTCTCTATTGTATCTTTATATTAAATTGCCTTTCAAGATGACATATCTGTTCTACGTGTTGGATTTTATCAAGTAAATTTCACCCACAAATGCGACTTATACTCGGGTAAGACTTTTGTTTCCTTAAAGCAGAGGGGTCCAATAGGAAAGTCATAATGACCGTGTTCAGGTGCCTAATAAACACTTTTGTTTTGTTAAAGCAGAGGGGTCCGATAAGAAAGTCATCATGACCGTCGCCATTTTCTCTCCCCACTAATTCTGAACATTCAGACATGCAATATATCTGCCTGGATATCTGTCTGTTGTCGACTGCCACCGCCCCGACCTGCCTGCCCTCCGACTTTGTTTGACGTCCGAGTTGCGCCATACGCGAGGGCCCGTCAGTCCTGCTTGCAGGGCTAGTTAGGGCCCGAGCACTCTCAGCGTGCGAGGCCCTATTGTTCTTCGAAGGATTATTATTATTATTATTTTTTTTTCATGGCAAATGAAAATGGCCAATTTGAAGGCCTGAACATGCTCAAAAACTCACCAAAATTTGCACATACATCCGGCTTCGCGAAAATTTCGATAATTTGGCAACGTTTACAAAAAAAATAAAAAAATGGCTCAGTGGCGCCCCCTTGCAATTTTCAAAATGCCCTTTGCTTTGATGTATTTCAACGTAGGGCGATGAAATTTGGGGAGTGGATACGTTGTCCAGAACCGCTTCAAAAAGTCTAAAGCACCCATATTCCAAACCCAACAGGAAATGGGATATTCTGGATTGAATGTTGAAAAACATAGCATTTTGGGCGAAAACCAGCATGCACGTTTCAGACCGTTGCGCTGAGCCAGTACGTTGGATCTTCCTCAAAATTGGTGTAAGTGTTCATGAGACATATGAGATACTAAGTTGTGAAAATGGTGAGTTTTCGTCCACGGGCCTGACCTGGGCGGGGTACCAAAGTCGGGTGTTTTTTTGGCAACGCGCCAATTTCAGTAAATGATTAATAACTTCCTGATACAAGGTCCAATCTTTTTCATATTTGGCATGCATGTAAGGTGTCTTAACCTGAACACGACTGCATTGAAATATTTTCCATTAGGCCTGGCGCCCCCTTGTGGGAAGAGGAAACACCCTTTTTTACTAAAAAGGCTCCTCCTCCTGGTGAAAAACATCAATTGATCTCAAACCTGCATCAGGGGAGCCTTAAGACATGTCTTTAGGTATCTGATGAAAAATATTGAGTTTTCGTTGATGTTGCAGTATCCAAACAGGAAAGTGAAAAGACCCTCGGCATTTTCTCTCAAAATGGCAAATTTCAAGGTCTGAACATGCTCGAAAACTCACCAAAATGTGCACATACATGTGGCTTCATGTAGATTTCATGAATTTAGCAACATTGCCAAAAGATGTAATAAAATGGCTCAGTGGCGCCCCCTTCAATTTTTAAAAAAGGCCTGTCCTATTAGTTTTTTTCGACGTAGAGTGATGAAATTTGGGGAGTGGATACGTTGTGCAAAACTGCTCCAAAAAGTCTCTTGCACCCATATTCCAAACCCAACAGGAAATCGGGTATTATGGATTGAATCTTGCATTTTTGTCAAAAACCTGCATGCACGTTTGAGACCATTACGCCGAAGCAGTAAGTTGAATGCTTCTCAAAATTGGTCAGACATCCCAAAAACATGCATGGTAGGCTGATTGAGCACTCTAAATTGTCCGTAGGTATGAGTGTGCACGTGAATGGTTGTATGTCTCCTTGTGCCCTGCAATTGGCTGGCAACCAGTTCAGGGTGTCCCCTGCCTACTGCCCCGAGTTAGCTGGGATAGGCTCCAGCACCTCCGCGACCCTCGTGAGGAAAAGCGGCATGGAAAATGAATGAATGAATGAATGTTCATGACACATATGAGATGTTAGGTTATCAAAATGGTGACATTTCATTCACGGCCCTTTCCTGGGCAGGGGAGCAAATGTGTCTTATTTTTGACAATACAATTCAGTAAAAGACTACTGTATTTTTCCGACTATAAGTCGTGTTTTTTTTTCTTCATATTTTGGTTTGGGGTGCGACTTATACTCAGCAGTGACTTATGTGTGAAATTATTAACACATTATGATAACATTTCCCATGTTATTTAGGTGTTTTGGACTAATGGTTTTGTAAACTTGTTAGCATGCTATAGTTATCTGAATAACTCTTAATAGCTATGGCCATTTTCATTTGCCATGAAAAAATAATAATAACGAGTGCGCTCCCAGTTAGGCGTGAAAGCGCCACAAACTAAATGCATCCATTTCAATATAAAAAAGTCAATTATACAATTGAACATACATTGCCAAAGGCAGAACGCGAACGTGGCCATAGCTATTAACAGTTATTCAGATTACTATAGCATGCTAACAGGTTTACAAAACCATTAGGCCTGGTGCCCCCTGGTGAGTGAAATTATTAACACATTATGATATAATTTCCCGTGTTATTTTGGTGTTTTGGACTGATGGTTTTGTAAACTTGTTAGCATGCTATAGTTATCTGAATAACTGTTAATAGCTATGGCCACGTTCGCGTTCTGCCTTTGGCAATGTATGTTCAATTGTATAATTGACTTTTTTATATTGAAATGGATGCATTTAGTTTGTGGCGCTTTCACGCCCACCTGGGAGCGCACTCGCACTTGTTTATGTGAATAAGCGCTCGCACACCAGAAGAAGACAGACAGCCACGTAGCTCTGAGTGAGTGAGTGAGTGAGTGAGTGAGTGAGTGAGTGAGTGAGTGAGTGAGTGAGTGAGTGAGTGAGTGAGTGAGTGAGTGAGTGAGTGAGTGAGTGAGTGAGTGAGTGAGTGAGTGAGTGGACTAGTTAGCGAGAGAGAAAGACGGCTGCGAACCTACGTTCATTGTTTATGCCTTTAAAATATCTCTACAGAGGCAACGCCTGCGTGTATCATCTTTTCTGTTGTTGTGTGTTTTCCACCCGCGAGCGGACACTTACAGCCAGTTGTGTGGTTGTTTGAATGCTGTGCTAATGCTAGCGAACGCATGCTAATCTGTTACATTATTGCTGTAATAGTACGTAATTATCATTTATTTACGGTGATGTGAACCTGTTTGCTATCGAGGACCAAATTGATTCAACAAATTATGCGGACATCCAGAATTGTCTTTTTGGAGTTCGCTGTCTATAGCCAGGACCGAGCGGTAGCGTCCTGGTGAGGACAGTGTATTCGCATTTCGTTGTTTATGCACTGTACACTGTACATTTATTCAGCATGTTGTTCTCTATTGTATTTTTATATTAAATTGCCTTTCAAGATGACATATCTGTTCTATGTGTTGGATTTTATCAAGTAAATTTCACCCACAAATGCGACTTATACTCCGGTAAGACTTTTGTTTCCTTAAAGCAGAGGGGTCCAATAGGAAAGTCATAATGACCGTGTTCAGGTGCCTAATAAACACTTTTGTTTTGTTAAAGCAGAGGGGTCCGATAAGAAAGTCATCATGACCGTCGCCATTTTCTCTCCCCACTAATTCTGAACATTCAGACATGCAATATATCTGCCTGGATATCTGTCTGTTGTCGACTGCCACCGCCCCGACCTGCCTGCCCTCCGACTTTGTTTGACGTCCGAGTTGCGCCATACGCGAGGGCCCGTCAGTCCTGCTTGCAGGGCTAGTTAGGGCCCGAGCACTCTCAGCGTGCGAGGCCCTATTGTTCTTCGAAGGATTATTATTATTATTATTATTTTTTTTTCATGGCAAATGAAAATGGCTAATTTGAAGGCCTGAACATGCTCAAAAACTCACCAAAATTTGCACATACATCCGGCTTCGCGAAAATTTCGACAATTTGGCAACGTTTACAAAAAAAATAAAAAAATGGCTCAGTGGCGCCCCCTTGCAATTTTCAAAATGCCCTTTGCTTTGATGTATTTCAACGTAGGGCGATGAAATTTGGGGAGTGGATACGTTGTCCAGAACCGCTTCAAAAAGTCTAAAGCACCCATATTCCAAACCCAACAGGAAATGGGATATTCTGGATTGAATGTTGAAAAACATAGCATTTTGGGCGAAAACCAGCATGCACGTTTCAGACCGTTGCGCCGAGCCAGTACGTTGGATCTTCCTCAAAATTGGTGTAAGTGTTCATGAGACATATGAGATACTAAGTTGTGAAAATGGTGAGTTTTCGTCCACGGGCCTGACCTGGGCGGGGTACCAAAGTCGGGTGTTTTTTTGGCAACGCGCCAATTTCAGTAAATGATTAATAACTTCCTGATACAAGGTCCAATCTTTTTCATATTTGGCATGCATGTAAGGTGTCTTAACCTGAACACGACTGCATTGAAATATTTTCCATTAGGCCTGGCGCCCCCTTGTGGGAAGAGGAAACACCCTTTTTTACGAAAAAGGCTCCTCCTCCTGGTGAAAAACATCAATTGATCTCAAACCTGCATCAGGGGAGCCTTAAGACATGTCTTTAGGTATCTGATGAAAAATATTGAGTTTTCGTTGATGTTGCAGTATCCAAACAGGAAAGTGAAAAGACCCTCGGCATTTTGTCACAAAATGGCCAATTTCGAGGTCTGAACATGCTCGAAAACTCACCAAAATGTGCACATACATGTGGCTTCATGTAGATTTCATGAATTTAGCAACATTACCAAAAGATGTAATAAAATGGCTCAGTGGCGCCCCCTTCAATTTTTAAAAAAGGCCTGTCCTATTAGTTTTTTTCGACGTAGAGTGATGAAATTTGGGGAGTGGATACGTTGTGCAAAACTGCTCCAAAAAGTCTCTTGCACCCATATTCCAAACCCAACAGGAAATCGGGTATTATGGATTGAATCTTGCATTTTTGTCAAAAACCTGCATGCACGTTTGAGACCATTACGCCGAAGCAGTAAGTTGAATGCTTCTCAAAATTGGTCAGACATCCCAAAAACATGCATGGTAGGCTGATTGAGCACTCTAAATTGTCCGTAGGTATGAGTGTGCGCGTGAATGGTTGTATGTCTCCTTGTGCCCTGCAATTGGCTGGCAACCAGTTCAGGGTGTCCCCTGCCTACTGCCCCGAGTTAACTGGGATAGGCTCCAGCACCTCCGCGACCCTCGTGAGGAAAAGCGGCATGGAAAATGAATGAATGAATGAATGTTCATGACACATATGAGATGTTAGGTTATCAAAATGGTGACATTTCATTCACGGCCCTTTCCTGGGCAGGGGAGCAAATGTGTCTTATTTTTGACAATACAATTCAGTAAAAGACTACTGTATTTTTCCGACTATAAGTCGTGTTTTTTTTTCTTCATATTTTGGTTTGGGGTGCGACTTATACTCAGCAGTGACTTATGTGTGAAATTATTAACACATTATGATAACATTTCCCATGTTATTTAGGTGTTTTGGACTAATGGTTTTGTAAACTTGTTAGCATGCTATAGTTATCTGAATAACTCTTAATAGCTATGGCCATTTTCATTTGCCATGAAAAAATAATAATAACGAGTGCGCTCCCAGTTGGGCGTGAAAGCGCCACAAACTAAATGCATCCATTTCAATATAAAAAAGTCAATTATACAATTGAACATACATTGCCAAAGGCAGAACGCGAACGTGGCCATAGCTATTAACAGTTATTCAGATTACTATAGCATGCTAACAGGTTTACAAAACCATTAGGCCTGGTGCCCCCTGGTGAGTGAAATTATTAACACATTATGATATAATTTCCCGTGTTATTTTGGTGTTTTGGACTGATGGTTTTGTAAACTTGTTAGCATGCTATAGTTATCTGAATAACTGTTAATAGCTATGGCCACGTTCGCGTTCTGCCTTTGGCAATGTATGTTCAATTGTATAATTGACTTTTTTATATTGAAATGGATGCATTTAGTTTGTGGCGCTTTCACGCCCACCTGGGAGCGCACTCGCACTTGTTTACGTGAATAAGCGCTCGCACACCAGAAGAAGACAGACAGCCACGTAGCTCTGAGTGAGTGAGTGAGTGAGTGAGTGAGTGAGTGAGTGAGTGAGTGAGTGAGTGAGTGAGTGAGTGAGTGAGTGAGTGAGTGAGTGAGTGAGTGGACTAGTTAGCGAGAGAGAAAGACGGCTGCGAACCTACGTTCATTGTTTATGCCTTTAAAATATCTCTACAGAGGCAACGCCTGCGTGTATCATCTTTTCTGTTGTTGTGTGTTTTCCACCCGCGAGCGGACACTTACAGCCAGTTGTGTGGTTGTTTGAATGGTGTGCTAATGCTAGCGAACGCATGCTAATCTGTTACATTATTGCTGTAATAGTACGTAATTATCATTTATTTACGGTGATGTGAACCTGTTTGCTATCGAGGACCAAATTGATTCAACAAATTATGCGGACATCCAGAATTGTCTTTTTGGAGTTCGCTGTCTATAGCCAGGACCGAGCGGTAGCGTCCTGGTGAGGACAGTATATTCGCATTTCGTTGTTTATGCACTGTACACTGTACATTTATTCAGCATGTTGTTCTCTATTGTATTTTTATATTAAATTGCCTTTCAAGATGACATATCTGTTCTATGTGTTGGATTTTATCAAGTAAATTTCACCCACAAATGCGACTTATACTCCGGTAAGACTTTTGTTTCCTTAAAGCAGAGGGGTCCAATAGGAAAGTCATAATGACCGTGTTCAGGTGCCTAATAAACACTTTTGTTTTGTTAAAGCAGAGGGGTCCGATAAGAAAGTCATCATGACCGTCGCCATTTTCTCTCCCCACTAATTCTGAACATTCAGACATGCAATATATCTGCCTGGATATCTGTCTGTTGTCGACTGCCACCGCCCCGACCTGCCTGCCCTCCGACTTTGTTTGACGTCCGAGTTGCGCCATACGCGAGGGCCCGTCAGTCCTGCTTGCAGGGCTAGTTATTATTATTTTTTTTTCATGGCAAATGAAAATGGCCAATTTGAAGGCCTGAACATGCTCAAAAACTCACCAAAATTTGCACATACATCCGGCTTCGCGAAAATTTCGACAATTTGGCAACGTTTACAAAAAAAATTAAAAAATGGCTCAGTGGCGCCCCCTTGCAATTTTCAAAATGCCCTTTGCTTTGATGTATTTCAACGTAGGGCGATGAAATTTGGGGAGTGGATATGTTGTCCAGAACCGCTTCAAAAAGTCTAAAGCACCCATATTCCAAACCCAACAGGAAATGGGATATTCTGGATTGAATGTTGAAAAATATAGCATTTTGGGCGAAAACCAGCATGCACGTTTCAGACCGTTGCGCCGAGCCAGTACGTTGGATCTTCCTCAAAATTGGTGTAAGTGTTCATGAGACATATGAGATACTAAGTTGTGAAAATGGTGAGTTTTCGTCCACGGGCCTGACCTGGGCGGGGTACCAAAGTCGGGTGTTTTTTTGGCAACGCGCCAATTTCAGTAAATGATTAATAACTTCCTGATACAAGGTCCAATCTTTTTCATATTTGGCATGCATGTAAGTTGTCTTAACCTGAACACGACTGCATTGAAATATTTTCCATTAGGCCTGGCGCCCCCTTGTGGGAAGAGGAAACACCCTTTTTTACGAAAAAGGCTCCTCCTCCTGGTGAAAAACATCAATTGATCTCAAACCTGCATCAGGGGAGCCTTAAGACATGTCTTTAGGTATCTGATGAAAAATATTGAGTTTTCGTTGATGTTGCAGTATCCAAACAGGAAAGTGAAAAGACCCTCGGCATTTTCTCTCAAAATGGCAAATTTCAAGGTCTGAACATGCTCGAAAACTCACCAAAATGTGCACATACATGTGGCTTCATGTAGATTTCATGAATTTAGCAACATTGCCAAAAGATGTAATAAAATGGCTCAGTGGCGCCCCCTTCAATTTTTAAAAAAGGCCTGTCCTATTAGTTTTTTTCGACGTAGAGTGATGAAATTTGGGGAGTGGATACGTTGTGCAAAACTGCTCCAAAAAGTCTCTTGCACCCTTATTCCAAACCCAACAGGAAATCGGGTATTATGGATTGAATCTTGCATTTTTGTCAAAAACCTGCATGCACGTTTGAGACCATTACGCCGAAGCAGTAAGTTGAATGCTTCTCAAAATTGGTCAGACATCCCAAAAACATGCATGGTAGGCTGATTGAGCACTCTAAATTGTCCGTAGGTATGAGTGTGCGCGTGAATGGTTGTATGTCTCCTTGTGCCCTGCAATTGGCTGGCAACCAGTTCAGGGTGTCCCCTGCCTACTGCCCCGAGTTAGCTGGGATAGGCTTCAGCACCTCCGCGACCCTCGTGAGGAAAAGCGGCATGGAAAATGAACGAATGAATGAATGTTCATGACACATATGAGATGTTAGGTTATCAAAATGGTGACATTTCATTCACGGCCCTTTCCTGGGCAGGGCAGCAAATGTGTCTTATTTTTGACAATACAATTCAGTAAAAGACTACTGTATTTTTCCGACTATAAGTCGTGTTTTTTTTTCTTCATATTTTGGTTTGGGGTGCGACTTATACTCAGCAGTGACTTATGTGTGAAATTATTAACACATTATGATAACATTTCCCATGTTATTTAGGTGTTTTGGACTAATGGTTTTGTAAACTTGTTAGCATGCTATAGTTATCTGAATAACTCTTAATAGCTATGGCCATTTTCATTTGCCATGAAAAAATAATAATAACGAGTGCGCTCCCAGTTGGGCGTGAAAGCGCCACAAACTAAATGCATGCATTTCAATATAAAAAAGTCAATTATACAATTGAACATACATTGCCAAAGGCAGAACGCGAACGTGACCATAGCTATTAACAGTTATTCAGATTACTATAGCATGCTAACAGGTTTACAAAACCATTAGGCCTGGTGCCCCCTGGTGAGTGAAATTATTAACACATTATGATATAATTTCCCGTGTTATTATGGTGTTTTGGACTGATGGTTTTGTAAACTTGTTAGCATGCTATAGTTATCTGAATAACTGTTAATAGCTATGGCCACGTTCGCGTTCTGCCTTTGGCAATGTATGTTCAATTGTATAATTGACTTTTTTATATTGAAATGGATGCATTTAGTTTGTGGCGCTTTCACGCCCACCTGGGAGCGCACTCGCACTTGTTTACGTGAATAAGCGCTCGCACACCAGAAGAAGACAGACAGCTACGTAGCTCTGAGTGAGTGAGTGAGTGAGTGAGTGAGTGAGTGAGTGAGTGAGTGAGTGAGTGAGTGAGTGAGTGAGTGAGTGAGTGAGTGAGTGAGTGAGTGAGTGAGTGATTGAGTGAGTGAGTGGACTAGTTAGCGAGAGAGAAAGACGGCTGCGAACCTACGTTCATTGTTTATGCCTTTAAAATATCTCTACAGAGGCAACGCCTGCGTGTATCATCTTTTCTGTTGTTGTGTGTTTTCCACCCGCGAGCGGACACTTACAGCCAGTTGTGTGGTTGTTTGAATGGTGTGCTAATGCTAGCGAACGCATGCTAATCTGTTACATTATTGCTGTAATAGTACGTAATTATCATTTATTTACGGTGATGTGAACCTGTTTGCTATCGAGGACCAAATTGATTCAACAAATTATGCGGACATCCAGAATTGTCTTTTTGGAGTTCGCTGTCTATAGCCAGGACCAAGCGGTAGCGTCCTGGTGAGGACAGTATATTCGCATTTCGTTGTTTATGCACTGTACACTGTACATTTATTCAGCATGTTGTTCTCTATTGTATTTTTATATTAAATTGCCTTTCAAGATGACATATCTGTTCTATGTGTTGGATTTTATCAAGCAAATTTCACCCACAAATGCGACTTATACTCCGGTAAGACTTTTGTTTCCTTAAAGCAGAGGGGTCCAATAGGAAAGTCATAATGACCGTGTTCAGGTGCCTAATAAACACTTTTGTTTTGTTAAAGCAGAGGGGTCCGATAAGAAAGTCATAATGACCGTCGCCATTTTCTCTCCCCACTAATTCTGAACATTCAGACATGCAATATATCTGCCTGGATATCTGTCTGTTGTCGACTGCCACCGCCCCGACCTGCCTGCCCTCCGACTTTGTTTGACGTCCGAGTTGCGCCATACGCGAGGGCCCGTCAGTCCTGCTTGCAGGGCTAGTTAGGGCCCGAGCACTAAGCGTGCGAAGGCCCTATTGTTTTGCAAAGGATTATTATTAGGGCCCGAGCACTAGACGTGCGAAGGCCCTATTGTAATGCAAAGGATTATTATTATTATTATTATTATTATTATTCTTCTTTCTTCATGGCAAATGAAAATGGCCAATTTGGAGGCCTGAACATGCACGAAAAGTCACCAAAATTTGCACATACGTGCAGATTCGCGTATATTTCGATAATCTTGCGTCGTTTTGAAAAAATGTCAAAAAATGGCTCAGTGGCGCCCCCTTGACCCTTAAAATTTTCAAAAAGGCCTCTCCTCTCAGGTTTTCAACGTAGAGCAATGAAATTTGGGGAGTAGATACCTTATGCCTAACTGTTCAAAAAAGCCTCTTGCACCCATATTCCAAATCCAACAGGAAATCGGGTATTTTGGATCGAATGTGAAATTTTTTCGGTTCACAGTTGGAGTTTACGTTTGGAGGCTTGAACATGCACGAAAACTCACCAAAATTTGCACATACATTCAACTTTGCGTAAATTTTGATAATCTACAAAAAAATTTAACAAAATGGCTCAGTGGCGCCCCCTTGAAATTTTCAAAAAGGCCTCTCCTATTAGGTTTTTTCAACGTAGAACAATGAAATTTAGTGAGTCGATACATTGTACAAAACTGCTCCAAAAAGTCTCTTGCACCCATATTCCAAACCCAACAGGAAGCTGGAAATTTTGGGTCAAATGCGAAATTTTATCGATTTACATTTGAGACCTTGTCGCTGAAGGATAAAGTTGGATCGTCTTCAAAATTGGTCAGACTATTCAGGAGACCTATGAGATCTTAAGTTTTCAAAATGGTGTGTTTTCATTCAAGGGTCTGGCCTGGGCGTGGTCCCAAAGTCGGCCATTTTTAGGCAAAATACCAAATTCAGAAAATGATTAAAAACTCCGTGATCCAACGTTCAATCTTTTTCATTTTTAGCATGTTTATGAGATATCCCAGCCTGAACACGACTGCATTGAAATATTACCCATTAGGCCTGGCGCCCCTAGTGGAAACAGGAAATGGCCTTCTTTACGAGACAGGCTCCTCCTCCAAGGGAAAAAAATCTATTGACCTCAAACCTGTTTCAGGGGAGCCTCAAGACATGTGTTCAGGTGCCTGATGAAAAATATTGAGGTTTCGTTGAAGCGGAGAGGTCCAAACTGGAAGTGAAAATGACCGTCAACAATTTGTCTCGCCAAAAACTTTGAACAGTCATAACTCGGCAGATATGCAACATATCTGCGCCAAACTTTCCGTGTTTGTTGAGAGTCATACCCTGAAGGTTCTTGTAGGGGTCATTTGCATCAACTCTACAGTGCCAACTAGTGGCGACAAAAAGAAGTTTTAAAAAAGGCCTTTCCTATTGGGTTTTTTCAACATAGAGCGAGGAAATTTGGGGAGTAGATACCTTATGCAAAACTGCTCCAAAAAGTCTCTTGCACCCATATTCCAAATCCAACAGGAAATCGGGTATTTTGGATCGAATGTGAAATTTTCATGGGTTCACAGTAAGAGTTTACATTTTGAGGCTTGAATATGCATAAAAACTCACCAAAATTTGCACATACATGCGGCTTTGTGTGGATTTCGATAATCTTGCAACGTTACAAAAAAATGTAACAAAATGTCTCAGTGGCGCCCCCTTGAATTTTTCAAAAAGGCGTTTCCTATTAGGTTTTTTTAACGTAGAGCAATGAAATTTGGGGAGTCGATACCTTGTGCAAAACTGCTCCAAAAAGTCTCTTGCACCCATATTCCAAACCCAACAGGAAATCGGGTATTTTGGATCGAATGTGAAATTTTTATCAATTAACAGGGTGCACATTTGAGACCTTGTCACAGAGGGAATCAATTGGATCATCTTCAAAATTGGTTAGACAATTCAGGAGACCTATGAAATCTAAACTTTTCAAAATGGTGTGTTTTCATTCATGGGTCTGACCTGGGCGTGGTGCCAAAGTCGGCCATTTTTTCGGCAAAATGACAAATTCAGTAAAGGACTAATAGCTCCTTGAAACAACGTTCAATCTTTTTCATATCTGGCATGTATGTGCGGGATCCCACCCTGAACACGAGTGCATTGAAATATTACTCATTAGGCCTAGCGCCCCCTAGTGGGAACAGGAAATGCCTTTTTTACGAAACAGGCTCCTCCTCCAAGGAAAAAAAAATCTATTCACCTCAAACCTGCATCAGGGGAGCCTGAAGACATGTGTTCAGGTGCCTGATGAAAAATACTGAGGTTTGGTTGAAGCAGAAGGGTCCAACAGGAGAAGTAAAAATGACTGAAGCCATTTCGTCTCACCACAAGTTTTGAACAGTCATAACTTCTACAACATATCTGCGCCAAACATATCGTGCTTGTTGAGTCATAGTCTGAAGGGTCCTGTAGGGGTCATTTGCATCAACCCTACAGCGCCAACTAGTGGCAATAGAAAGTCACTCATTTTTTTAAATATATGTCCAGTTCTTTTCAGGTTGGTCATTGTAGTTTCAAGACCTTTTAAAATACTTATTTTACGGCCCATGTCCACATGTCTCTGTCTGTTGCTGTGATGACCCTTTATTCGCTCCTTTTTTGTAGTCCTCTGTCCAATAGGGGTTTTTATCTCTTAGGTGTGTGAATGTAAAGAGGCAACTTTCGCGCATGTTAGGTTCTAATGAGATGATTAGAGAGGACGATCTGCCACCACCCTGACCTGCACACTGTCCGAGTTGCATGACGTCCGAGTTGCGCTAGATTGCGAGGGCCCGTTCAGTCCTGCTTGCAGGCCTAGTTATTATTATTATTATTATTCTTTTTTCAGGGCAAATGAAAATGGCCAATTTGGAGGCCTGAACATGCACGAAAAGTCACCAAAATTTGCACAAACGTGCGGCTTTGCGTAAATTTCGATAATCTTGTGTCGTTTTGAAAAAATGTCAAAAAATGGCTCAGTGGCGCCCCCTTGACCCTTAAAATTTTCAAAAAGGCCTCTCCTCTCAGGTTTTCAACGTAGAGCAATGAAATTTGGGGAGTAGATACCTTATGCCTAACTGTTCAAAAAAGCCTCTTGCACCCATATTCCAAATCCAACAGGAAATCGGATATTTTGGATCAAATGTGAAATTTTTATCGGTTCACAGTTTGAGTTTACATTTGGAGGCCTGAACATGCACGAAAACTCACCAAAATTTGCACATACATGCAACTTTGCGTAAATTTTGATAATCTACAAAAAAATTTAACAAAATGGCTCAGTGGCGCCCCCTTGAAATTTTCAAAAAGGCCTTTCCTATTAGGTTTTTTCAACGTAGAACGATGAAATTTGGCAAGTCGATACATTGTGCAAAACTGCTCCAAAAAGTCTCTTGCACCCATATTCCAAACCCAACAGGAAGCCGGAAATTTTGGATCAAATGTGAAATTTTATCGATTTACATTTGAGACCTTGTCGCTGAAGAAAATAGTTGGATAGTCTTCAAAATTGGTCAGACTATTCAGGAGACATATGAGATCTTAAGTTTTCAAAATGGTGAGTTTTCACTCAAGGGTCTGACCTGGGCGTGGTCCCAAAGTCGGCCATTTTTGGGCAAAATACCAAATTCAGAAAATGATTAAAAACTCCGTGATACAACGTTCAATCTTTTTCATTTCTAGCATGTATATGAGATATCCCAGCCTGAACACGACTGCATTGAAATATTACCCATTAGGCCTGGCGCCCCCTAGTGGGAACAGGAAATGGCCTTCTTTACGAGACAGGCTCCTCCTCCAAGGGAAAAAAATCTATTGACCTCAAACCTGTTTCAGGGGAGCCTCAAGACATGTGTTCAGGTCCCTGATGAAAAATATTGAGGTTTCGTTGAAGCGGAGAGGTCCAAACTGGAAGTGAAAATGACCGTCAACAATTTGTCTCGCCAAAAATTTTGAACAGTCATAACTCGGCAGATATGCAACATATCTGCGCCAAACTTTCCGTGTTTGTTGAGAGTCATACCCTGAAGGTTCTTGTAGGGGTCATTTGCATCAACTCTACAGTGCCAACTAGTGGCGACAGAAAGAAGTTTTAAAAAAGGCCTTTCCTATTGGGTTTTTTCAACATAGAGCAAGGAAATTTGGGGAGTAGATACCTTATGCAAAACTGCTCCAAAAAGTCTCTTGCACCCATATTCCAAATCCAACAGGAAATCGGGTATTTTGGATCGAATGTGAAATTTTCATGGGTTCACAGTAAGAGTTTACATTTGGAGGCTTGAATATGCATAAAAACTCACCAAAATGTGCACATACATGCGGCTTTGGATAACGTTCGATAATCTTGCAACGTTACGAAACAATTTAACAAAATGGCTCAGTGGCGCCCCCTTGAAATTTTCAAAAAGGCCTCTCCATTTAGGTTTTTCTAACATAGAGTGATGAAATTTGGAGAGTCAAAACTTTGTGCAAAACTGCTCCAAAAAGTCTCTTGCACACACATTCCAAATCCTACAGGAAATCGGGTATTTTGGATTGAATGTGAACTTTTTATCGATTTACAGTGTGCACATTTTACACCTTGGCACCTAGGGAATTAGTTTGATCATTCTCAAAATTGGTGAGACTGTTTATGAGGCATATGAAATCTTAAGTTATAAAAATGGTGTGTTTTCATTCACGGGCCTGACCTGGGCGGGGTGCCAAATTCTTCCATTTTTTCGCCAAAACACCGAATTCGGAAAATGACTGATAACTCCCTCATACAACGTTCAATCTATTTTAAATCTGGCATGTGTGTGAGGTATACCAGCCTGAGCAGGACTGGATTGAAAATTTACCATTTGTGCCTGGCGCCTCCTAGTGGGAACAGGAAATGCCCTTTTTTACGGGACCCACTCCTCCTCTAAAGGGAAAAAATCAATCTACCTCAAACCTGCATAAGGGAAACCTTAAGACCTGTCTTCAGGTGCCTGATGAAAAATATTGAAGTTTCGTTGAAGCGGAGGGGTCCAAACAGGAAAGTGAAAATGACTGTCAACAATTTTTCTCTCCAAAAACTTTGAACAGTCATAACTCGGCAGATATACAAGATATCTGCGCCAAACTTCCCGTGCTTGTTGAGAGTCATACCCTGAAGGGCCTTGTAGGGGTCATTTGCATCAACCCTACAGCGCCAACTAGTGGCGATAGAAAGTCACTCGTTTTTCCAAAACATGTCCAGTTCTTTTCATGTTGGTCATTGTAGTTTCAAGACCTATTAAAATACTTTTTTACGGCCCATGTCCACGTGTCTCTGTCTGTTGCCGTGACGACCCTTTGTTCGCCATTTAAAGGAAATATTTTTTTTCAGAGACTCAGGGAGCTTATAGAGCCACAATAGTTGGCACACTTGGTCGAATTGGCCGAGTTAGAAGATTAATTTTGGTTTTGAATAAGGGCTTGGCTGCACAGCTCAGTAGTGGCTCCTTTTTTGTAGTACTCTCTCCAATAGGGGTTTTTATCTCTTGGGTGTGGGAATGTAAATAGGCGACTTTCGAGCATGTTAGGTTCTAATGAGATGATTAGAGAGGAGGATCTGACACCACCCTGACCTGCACACAGTCCGTGTTGCGTGACGTCCGAGTTGCGCTAGATTGCGAGGGCCCGTTCAGTCCTGCTTGCAGGCCTAGTTAGGGCCCGAGCACTCTCAGCGTGCGAGGCCCTATTGTTCTTCGAAGGATTATTATATTATTATTATTTTTTTTTCATGGCAAATGAAAATGGCCAATTTGAAGGCCTGAACATGCTCAAAAACTCACCAAAATTTGCACATACATCCGGCTTCGCGAAAATTTCGACAATTTGGCAACGTTTACAAAAAAAATTAAAAAATGGCTCAGTGGCGCCCCCTTGCAATTTTCAAAATGCCCTTTGCTTTGATGTATTTCAACGTAGGGCGATGAAATTTGGGGAGTGGATACGTTGTCCAGAACCGCTTCAAAAAGTCTAAAGCACCCATATTCCAAACCCAACAGGAAATGGGATATTCTGGATTGAATGTTGAAAAACATAGCATTTTGGGCGAAAACCAGCATGCACGTTTCAGACCGTTGCGCCGAGCCAGTACGTTGGATCTTCCTCAAAATTGGTGTAAGTGTTCATGAGACATATGAGATACTAAGTTGTGAAAATGGTGAGTTTTCGTCCACGGGCCTGACCTGGGCGGGGTACCAAAGTCGGGTGTTTTTTTGGCAACGCGCCAATTTCAGTAAATGATTAATAACTTCCTGATACAAGGTCCAATCTTTTTCATATTTGGCATGCATGTAAGGTGTCTTAACCTGAACACGACTGCATTGAAATATTTTCCATTAGGCCTGGCGCCCCCTTGTGGGAAGAGGAAACACCCTTTTTTACGAAAAAGGCTCCTCCTCCTGGTGAAAAACATCAATTGATCTCAAACCTGCATCAGGGGAGCCTTAAGACATGTCTTTAGGTATCTGATGAAAAATATTGAGTTTTCGTTGATGTTGCAGTATCCAAACAGGAAAGTGAAAAGACCCTCGGCATTTTGTCACAAAATGGCCAATTTCGAGGTCTGAACATGCTCGAAAACTCACCAAAATGTGCACATACATGTGGCTTCATGTAGATTTCATGAATTTAGCAACATTACCAAAAGATGTAATAAAATGGCTCAGTGGCGCCCCCTTCAATTTTTAAAAAAGGCCTGTCCTATTAGTTTTTTTCGACGTAGAGTGATGAAATTTGGGGAGTGGATACGTTGTGCAAAACTGCTCCAAAAAGTCTCTTGCACCCATATTCCAAACCCAACAGGAAATCGGGTATTATGGATTGAATCTTGCATTTTTGTCAAAAACCTGCATGCACGTTTGAGACCATTACGCCGAAGCAGTAAGTTGAATGCTTCTCAAAATTGGTCAGACATCCCAAAAACATGCATGGTAGGCTGATTGAGCACTCTAAATTGTTCGTAGGTATGAGTGTGCGCGTGAATGGTTGTATGTCTCCTTGTGCCCTGCAATTGGCTGGCAACCAGTTCAGGGTGTCCCCTGCCTACTGCCCCGAGTTAGCTGGGATAGGCTCCAGCACCTCCGCGACCCTCGTGAGGAAAAGCGGCATGGAAAATGAATGAATGAATGAATGTTCATGACACATATGAGATGTTAGGTTATCAAAATGGTGACATTTCATTCACGGCCCTTTCCTGGGCAGGGGAGCAAATGTGTCTTATTTTTGACAATACAATTCAGTAAAAGACTACTGTATTTTTCCGACTATAAGTCGTGTTTTTTTTTCTTCATATTTTGGTTTGGGGTGCGACTTATACTCAGCAGTGACTTATGTTTGAAATTATTAACACATTATGATAACATTTCCCATGTTATTTAGGTGTTTTGGACTAATGGTTTTGTAAACTTGTTAGCATGCTATAGTTATCTGAATAACTCTTAATAGCTATGGCCATTTTCATTTGCCATGAAAAAATAATAATAACGAGTGCGCTCCCAGTTGGGCGTGAAAGCGCCACAAACTAAATGCATCCATTTCAATATAAAAAAGTCAATTATACAATTGAACATACATTGCCAAAGGCAGAACGCGAACGTGGCCATAGCTATTAACAGTTATTCAGATTACTATAGCATGCTAACAGGTTTACAAAACCATTAGGCCTGGTGCCCCCTGGTGAGTGAAATTATTAACACATTATGATATAATTTCCCGTGTTATTTTGGTGTTTTGGACTGATGGTTTTGTAAACTTGTTAGCATGCTATAGTTATCTGAATAACTGTCAATAGCTATGGCCACGTTCGCGTTCTGCCTTTGGCAATGTATGTTCAATTGTATAATTGACTTTTTTATATTGAAATGGATGCATTTAGTTTGTGGCGCTTTCACGCCCACCTGGGAGCGCACTCGCACTTGTTTACGTGAATAAGCGCTCGCACACCAGAAGAAGACAGACAGCCACGTAGCTCTGAGTGAGTGAGTGAGTGAGTGAGTGAGTGAGTGAGTGAGTGAGTGAGTGAGTGAGTGAGTGAGTGAGTGAGTGAGTGAGTGAGTGAGTGAGTGAGTGGACTAGTTAGCGAGAGAGAAAGACGGCTGCGAACCTACGTTCATTGTTTATGCCTTTAAAATATCTCTACAGAGGCAACGCCTGCGTGTATCATCTTTTCTGTTGTTGTGTGTTTTCCACCCGCGAGCGGACACTTACAGCCAGTTGTGTGGTTGTTTGAATGGTGTGCTAATGCTAGTGAACGCATGCTAATCTGTTACATTATTGCTGTAATAGTACGTAATTATCATTTATTTACGGTGATGTGAACCTGTTTGCTATCGAGGACCAAATTGATTCAACAAATTATGCGGACATCCAGAATTGTCTTTTTGGAGTTCGCTGTCTATAGCCAGGACCGAGCGGTAGCGTCCTGGTGAGGACAGTATATTCGCATTTCGTTGTTTATGCACTGTACACTGTACATTTATTCAGCATGTTGTTCTCTATTGTATTTTTATATTAAATTGCCTTTCAAGATGACATATCTGTTCTATGTGTTGGATTTTATCAAGTAAATTTCACCCACAAATGCGACTTATACTCCGGTAAGACTTTTGTTTCCTTAAAGCAGAGGGGTCCAATAGGAAAGTCATAATGACCGTGTTCAGGTGCCTAATAAACACTTTTGTTTTGTTAAAGCAGAGGGGTCCGATAAGAAAGTCATCATGACCGTCGCCATTTTCTCTCCCCACTAATTCTGAACATTCAGACATGCAATATATCTGCCTGGATATCTGTCTGTTGTCGACTGCCACCGCCCCGACCTGCCTGCCCTCCGACTTTGTTTGACGTCCGAGTTGCGCCATACGCGAGGGCCCGTCAGTCCTGCTTGCAGGGCTAGTTATTATTATTATTATTATTATTATTTTTTCATGGCAAATGAAAATGGCCAATTTGAAGGCCTGAACATGCTCAAAAACTCACCAAATTTTGCATATACATCCGGCTTCGCGAAAATTTCGAAAATTTAGCAACGTTTTTTAAAAAAATCAAAAAATGGCTCAGTGGCGCCCCCTTGAAATTTTAAAAATGCCCTTTGCTTTGATGTTTTTCAACGTAGAGCGATGAAATTTGGGGAGTGGATACGTTGTCCAGAGACGCTTCAAAAAGTCTGCAGCACCCATATTCCAAACCCAACAGGAAATCGGATATTTTGGATTGAATGTTGAAAAACATAGCATTTTGGGCGAAAACCAGCATGCACGTTTGAGACCATTGCGCCGAGCCAGTACGTTGGATCTTCCTCAAAATTGGTGTACGTCTTCATGAGACATATGAGATATTAAGTTGTGAAAATGGTGAGTTTTCGTCCACGGGCCTAACCTGGGCGGGGTACCAAAGTCGGGTGTTTTTTTGGCAACGCGCCAATTTCAGTAAATGATTAAAAACTTCCTGATACAAGGTCCAATCTTTTTCATATTTGGCATGCGTGTAAGGTGTCTTAACCTGAACACGACTGCATTGAAATATTTTCCATTAGGCCTGGCGCCCCCTTGTGGGAAGAGGAAACACCCATTTTTACGAGAAAGGCTCCTCCTCCTGGTGAAAAACATCAATTGACCTCAAACCTGCATCAGGGGAGCCTTAAGACATGTCTTTAGGTATATGATGAAAAATATTGAGTTTTCGTTGATGTAGCAGTACCCAAACAGGAAAGTGAAAAGACCCTCGGCATTTTGTCACAAAATGGCCAATTTCCAGGTCTGAACATGCTCGAAAACTCACCTAAATTTGCACATACATGCGGCTTCATGTAAATTTCATGAATTTAGCAACATTGCCAAAAGATGTAATAAAATTGCTCAGTGGCGCCCCCTTCAATTTTTAAAAAAGGCCTGTCCTATTAGTTTTTTTCGACGTAGAGTGATGAAATTTGGGGAGTGGATACGTTGTGCAAAACTGCTCCAAAAAGTCTCTTGCACCCATATTCCAAACCCAACAGGAAATCGGGTATTAGGGATTGAATCTTGCACAACATGGCATTTTTGTCTAAAACCAGCATGCACGTTTGACACCATTACGCCGAGGCAGTAAGTTGAATGCTCCTCAAAATTGGTCAGACTATTATTGACACATATGAGATGTTAGGTTATCAAAATGGTGACATTTCATTCACGGCCCTTCCCTGGCCAGGGGAGCAAATGTGTCTTATTTTTGACAATACAATTCAGTAAATGACTATAAGTCGCGGTTTTTTTCATATTTTGCTTTGGGGTGCGACTTATACTCAGCAGCGACTTATGTGTGAAATTATTAACACATTATGATAAAATTTCCCATGTTATTTTGGTGTTTTGGACTAATGGTTTTGTAAACTTGTTAGCATGCTATAGTTATCTGAATAACTCTTAATAGCTATGGCCACGTTCGCGTTCTGCCTTTGGCAATGTATGTTCAATTGTATAATTGACTTTTTTAAATTGAAATGGATGCATTTAGTTTGTGGCGCTTTCACGCCCACCTGGGAGCGCACTCGCACTTGTTTACGTGAAGAAGAGCGCTCGCACACCAGAAGAAGACAGACAGCTACGTAGCTCTGAGTGAGTGAGTGAGTGAGTGAGTGAGTGAGTGAGTGAGTGAGTGAGTGAGTGAGTGAGTGAGTGAGTGAGTGAGTGAGTGAGTGAGTGAGTGAGTGAGTGGGCGAGTTAGCGAGAGGGAAAGACGGCTGCGAAGCTACGTTCATTGTTTATGCTTTTAAAATATCTCTACAGAGGCAACGCCTGCGTGTATCATCTTTTCTGTTGTTGTTGTGTGTTTTCCACCCGCGAGCGGACACTTACAGCCAGTTGTGTGGTTGTTTGAATGGTGTGCTAATGCTAGCGAACGCATGCTAATCTGTTATGTTATTGCTGCAATAGTACCTAATTATCATTTATTTACGTTGATGTGAACCTGTTTGCTATCGAGGACCAAATTGATTCAACAAATTATGCGGACGTCCAGCATTGTCTTTTTGGAGTTCGCTGTATATAGCCAGGACCGAGCGGTAGCGTCCTGGTGAGGACAGTATATTCGCATTTCGTTGTTTATGCACTGTACACTGTAGATTTATTCAGCATGTTGTTCTCTATTGTATTTTTATATTAAACTGCCTTTCAAGATGACATATCTGTTCTATGTGTTGGATTTTATCAAGTAAATTTCCCCCAAAATTGCGACTTATACTCCGGTAAGACTTATATATGTTTTTTTTCTCTTTGTTGGGCATTTTCTGGCTTGTGCGACTTATACTCAGGTGCGACTTGTAGTCCGAAAAATACGGTAATAACTTCCTGATTGAAGGTGCAATCTTTTTCATATTTGCCATGAATGTGAAGTATTTCAGCCTGCACATGACTTTATTGAAATATTACTCATTACGCCTGGCGCCCCCTAGTGGGAACAGGAAACACACTTTTAATTAAATAGAAAGGCTCCTGCTTCTCAGGGTCAAAAATCAATTGACCTCAAACCTGAATCAGCGGAGCCTTAAGACATGTGTTCAGGTGCCTGATCAACAATTTTGTTTCGTTAAAGCAGAGGGGTCCAAAAGGAAAGTCATAATGACCGTGTTCAGGTGCCTAATAAACAATTTTGTTTTGTTAAAGCAGAGGGGTCCCATAGGAAAGTCATAATGACCGTCGCCATTTTCTCTCCCCACTAATTCTGAACATTCAGACATGCAATATATCTGCCTGGATATCTGTCTGTTGTCGACTGCCACCGCCCCGACCTGCCTGCCCTTCGACTTTGTTTGACGTCCGAGTTGCGCCATACGCGAGGGCCCGTTCAGTCCTGCTTGCAGGGCTAGTTAGGGCCCGAGCACTCTCAGCGTGCGAGGCCCTATTGTTCTTCGAAGGATTATTATTAATATTATTATTATTATTTTTTCATGGCAAATGAAAATGGCCAATTTGAAGGCCTGAACATGCTCAAAAACTCACCAAATTTTGCATATACATCCGGCTTCGCGAAAATTTCGAAAATTTAGCAACGTTTTTTAAAAAAATCAAAAAATGGCTCAGTGGCGCCCCCTTGAAATTTTAAAAATGCCCTTTGCTTTGATGTTTTTCAACGTAGAGCGATGAAATTTGGGGAGTGGATACGTTGTCCAGAGACGCTTCAAAAAGTCTGCAGCACCCATATTCCAAACCCAACAGGAAATCGGATATTTTGGATTGAATGTTGAAAAACATAGCATTTTGGGCGAAAACCAGCATGCACGTTTCAGACCATTGCGCCGAGCCAGTACGTTGGATCTTCCTCAAAATTGGTGTACGTCTTCATGAGACATATGAGATATTAAGTTGTGAAAATGGTGAGTTTTCGTCCATGGGCCTAACCTGGGCGGGGTACCAAAGTCGGGTGTTTTTTTGGCAACGCGCCAATTTCAGTAAATGATTAATAACTTCCTGATACAAGGTCCAATCTTTTTCATATTTGGCATGCGTGTAAGGTGTCTTAACCTGAACACGACTGCATTGAAATATTTTCCATTAGGCCTGGCGCCCCCTTGTGGGAAGAGGAAACACCCATTTTTACGAGAAAGGCTCCTCCTCCTGGTGAAAAACATCAATTGACCTCAAACCTGCATCAGGGGAGCCTTAAGACATGTCTTTAGGTATATGATGAAAAATATTGAGTTTTCGTTGATGTAGCAGTACCCAAACAGGAAAGTGAAAAGACCCTCGGCATTTTGTCACAAAATGGCCAATTTCCAGGTCTGAACATGCTCGAAAACTCACCTAAATTTGCACATACATGCGGCTTCATGTAAATTTCATGAATTTAGCAACATTGCCAAAAGATGTAATAAAATGGCTCAGTGGCGCCCCCTTCAATTTTTAAAAAAGGCCTGTCCTATTAGTTTTTTTCGACGTAGAGTGATGAAATTTGGGGAGTGGATACGTTGTGCAAAACTGCTCCAAAAAGTCTCTTGCACCCATATTCCAAACCCAACAGGAAATCGGGTATTAGGGATTGAATCTTGCACAACATGGCATTTTTGTCTAAAACCAGCATGCACGTTTGACACCATTACGCCGAGGCAGTAAGTTGAATGCTCCTCAAAATTGGTCAGACTATTATTGACACATATGAGATGTTAGGTTATCAAAATGGTGACATTTCATTCACGGCCCTTTCCTGGCCAGGGGAGCAAATGTGTCTTATTTTTGACAATACAATTCAGTAAATGACTATAAGTCGCGGTTTTTTTCATATTTTGCTTTGGGGTGCGACTTATACTCAGCAGCGACTTATGTGTGAAATTATTAACACATTATGATAAAATTTCCCATGTTATTTTGGTGTTTTGGACTAATGGTTTTGTAAACTTGTTAGCATGCTATAGTTATCTGAATAACTCTTAATAGCTATGGCCACGTTCGCGTTCTGCCTTTGGCAATGTATGTTCAATTGTATAATTGACTTTTTTAAATTGAAATGGATGCATTTAGTTTGTGGCGCTTTCACGCCCACCTGGGAGCGCACTCGCACTTGTTTACGTGAAGAAGAGCGCTCGCACACCAGAAGAAGACAGACAGCTACGTAGCTTTGAGTGAGTGAGTGAGTGAGTGAGTGAGTGAGTGAGTGAGTGAGTGAGTGAGTGAGTGAGTGAGTGAGTGAGTGAGTGAGTGAGTGAGTGGGCGAGTTAGCGAGAGGGAAAGACGGCTGCGAAGCTACGTTCATTGTTTATGCTTTTAAAATATCTCTACAGAGGCAACGCCTGCGTGTATCATCTATTCTGTTGTTGTTGTGTGTTTTCCACCCGCGAGCGGACACTTACAGCCAGTTGTGTGGTTGTTTGAATGGTGTGCTAATGCTAGCGAACGCATGCTAATCTGTTATGTTATTGCTGCAATAGTACCTAATTATCATTTATTTACGTTGATGTGAACCTGTTTGCTATCGAGGACCAAATTGATTCAACAAATTATGCGGACGTCCAGCATTGTCTTTTTGGAGTTCGCTGTATATAGCCAGGACCGAGCGGTAGCGTCCTGGTGAGGACAGTATATTCGCATTTCGTTGTTTATGCACTGTACACTGTAGATTTATTCAGCATGTTGTTCTCTATTGTATCTTTATATTTAGGGCCCGAGCACTCTCAGCGTGCGAGGCCCTATTGTTCTTCGAAGAATTATTATTATTATTATTATTAGGGCCCGAGCACTCTCAGCGTGCGAGGCCCTATTGTTCTTCGAAGGATTATTATTATTATTAGGGCCCGAGCACTCTCAGCGTGCGAGGCCCTATTGTTCTTCGAAGGATTATTATTAGGGCCCGAGCACTCTCAGCGTGCGAGGCCCTATTGTTCTTCGAAGGATTATTATTATTATTATTATTTTTTTTTCATGGCAAATGAAAATGGCCAATTTGAAGGCCTGAACATGCTCAAAAACTCACCAAAATTTGCACATACATCCGGCTTCGCGAAAATTTCGACAATTTGGCAACGTTTACAAAAAAAAATAAAAAATGGCTCAGTGGCGCCCCCTTGCAATTTTCAAAATGCCCTTTGCTTTGATGTATTTCAACGTAGGGCGATGAAATTTGGGGAGTGGATACGTTGTCCAGAACCGCTTCAAAAAGTCTAAAGCACCCATATTCCAAACCCAACAGGAAATGGGATATTCTGGATTGAATGTTGAAAAACATAGCATTTTGGGCGAAAACCAGCATGCACGTTTCAGACCGTTGCGCCGAGCCAGTACGTTGGATCTTCCTCAAAATTGGTGTAAGTGTTCATGAGACATATGAGATACTAAGTTGTGAAAATGGTGAGTTTTCGTCCACGGGCCTGACCTGGGCGGGGTACCAAAGTCGGGTGTTTTTTTCGCAACGCGCCAATTTGAGTAAATGATTAATAACTTCCTGATACAAGGTCCAATCTTTTTCATATTTGGCATGCATGTAAGGTGTCTTAACCTGAACACGACTGCATTGAAATATTTTCCATTAGGCCTGGCGCCCCCTTGTGGGAAGAGGAAACACCCTTTTTTACGAAAAAGGCTCCTCCTCCTGGTGAAAAACATCAATTGATCTCAAACCTGCATCAGGGGAGCCTTAAGACATGTCTTTAGGTATCTGATGAAAAATATTGAGTTTTCGTTGATGTTGCAGTATCCAAACAGGAAAGTGAAAAGACCCTCGGCATTTTCTCTCAAAATGGCAAATTTCAAGGTCTGAACATGCTCGAAAACTCACCAAAATGTGCACATACATGTGGCTTCATGTAGATTTCATGAATTTAGCAACATTGCCAAAAGATGTAATAAAATGGCTCAGTGGCGCCCCCTTCAATTTTTAAAAAAGGCCTGTCCTATTAGTTTTTTTCGACGTAGAGTGATGAAATTTGGGGAGTGGATACGTTGTGCAAAACTGCTCCAAAAAGTCTCTTGCACCCATATTCCAAACCCAACAGGAAATCGGGTATTATGGATTGAATCTTGCATTTTTGTCAAAAACCTGCATGCACGTTTGAGACCATTACGCCGAAGCAGTAAGTTGAATGCTTCTCAAAATTGGTCAGACATCCCAAAAACATGCATGGTAGGCTGATTGAGCACTCTAAATTGTCCGTAGGTATGAGTGTGCGCGTGAATGGTTGTATGTCTCCTTGTGCCCTGCAATTGGCTGGCAACCAGTTCAGGGTGTCCCCTGCCTACTGCCCCGAGTTAGCTGGGATAGGCTCCAGCACCTCCGCGACCCTCGTGAGGAAAAGCGGCATGGAAAATGAATGAATGAATGAATGTTCATGACACATATGAGATGTTAGGTTATCAAAATGGTGACATTTCATTCACGGCCCTTTCCTGGGCAGGGGAGCAAATGTGTCTTATTTTTGACAATACAATTCAGTAAAAGACTACTGTATTTTTCCGACTATAAGTCGTGTTTTTTTTTCTTCATATTTTGGTTTGGGGTGCGACTTATACTCAGCAGTGACTTATGTGTGAAATTATTAACACATTATGATAACATTTCCCATGTTATTTAGGTGTTTTGGACTAATGGTTTTGTAAACTTGTTAGCATGCTATAGTTATCTGAATAACTCTTAATAGCTATGGCCATTTTCATTTGCCATGAAAAAATAATAATAACGAGTGCGCTCCCAGTTGGGCGTGAAAGCGCCACAAACTAAATGCATCCATTTCAATATAAAAAAGTCAATTATACAATTGAACATACATTGCCAAAGGCAGAACGCGAACGTGGCCATAGCTATTAACAGTTATTCAGATTACTATAGCATGCTAACAGGTTTACAAAACCATTAGGCCTGGTGCCCCCTGGTGAGTGAAATTATTAACACATTATGATATAATTTCCCGTGTTATTTTGGTGTTTTGGACTGATGGTTTTGTAAACTTGTTAGCATGCTATAGTTATCTGAATAACTGTTAATAGCTATGGCCACGTTCGCGTTCTGCCTTTGGCAATGTATGTTCAATTGTATAATTGACTTTTTTATATTGAAATGGATGCATTTAGTTTGTGGCGCTTTCACGCCCACCTGGGAGCGCACTCGCACTTGTTTACGTGAATAAGCGCTCGCACACCAGAAGAAGACAGACAGCCACATAGCTCTGAGTGAGTGAGTGAGTGAGTGAGTGAGTGAGTGAGTGAGTGAGTGAGTGAGTGAGTGAGTGAGTGAGTGAGTGAGTGAGTGAGTGAGTGAGTGAGTGAGTGAGTGAGTGAGTGAGTGAGTGAGTGAGCGAGCGAGCGAGTGAGTGGGCGAGTTAGCAAGAGAGAAAGACGGCTGCGAACCTACGTTCATTGTTTATGCCTTTAAAATATCTCTACAGAGGCAACGCCTGCGTGTATCATCTTTTCTGTTGTTGTGTGTTTTCCACCCGCGAGCGGACACTTACAGCCAGTTGTGTGGTTGTTTGAATGGTGTGCTAATGCTAGCGAACGCATGCTAATCTGTTACATTATTGCTGTAATAGTACGTAATTATCATTTATTTACGGTGATGTGAACCTGTTTGCTATCGAGGACCAAATTGATTCAACAAATTATGCGGACATCCAGAATTGTCTTTTTGGAGTTCGCTGTCTATAGCCAGGACCGAGCGGTAGCGTCCTGGTGAGGACAGTATATTCGCATTTCGTTGTTTATGCACTGTACACTGTACATTTATTCAGCATGTTGTTCTCTATTGTATCTTTATATTAAATTGCCTTTCAAGATGACATATCTGTTCTATGTGTTGGATTTTATCAAGTAAATTTCACCCACAAATGCGACTTATACTCCGGTAAGACTTTTGTTTCCTTAAAGCAGAGGGGTCCAATAGGAAAGTCATAATGACCGTGTTCAGGTGCCTAATAAACACTTTTGTTTTGTTAAAGCAGAGGGGTCCGATAAGAAAGTCATCATGACCGTCGCCATTTTCTCTCCCCACTCATTCTGAACATTCAGACATGCAATATATCTGCCTGGATATCTGTCTGTTGTCGACTGCCACCGCCCCGACCTGCCTGCCCTCCGACTTTGTTTGACGTCCGAGTTGCGCCATACGCGAGGGCCCGTCAGTCCTGCTTGCAGGGCTAGTTATTATTATTAGGGCCCGAGCACTCTCAGCGTGCGAGGCCCTATTGTTCTTCGAAGGATTATTATTATTTTTTTTTTTTTTTCATGGCAAATGAAAATGGCTAATTTGAAGGCCTGAACATGCTCAAAAACTCACCAAAATTTGCACATACATCCGGCTTCGCGAAAATTTCGACAATTTAGCAACGTTTACAAAAAAAATAAAAAAATGGCTCAGTGGCGCCCCCTTGCAATTTTCAAAATGCCCTTTGCTTTGATGTATTTCAACGTAGGGCGATGAAATTTGGGGAGTGGATACGTTGTCCAGAACCGCTTCAAAAAGTCTAAAGCACCCATATTCCAAACCCAACAGGAAATGGGATATTCTGGATTGAATGTTGAAAAACATAGCATTTTGGGCGAAAACCAGCATGCACGTTTCAGACCGTTGCGCCGAGCCAGTACGTTGGATCTTCCTCAAAATTGGTGTAAGTGTTCATGAGACATATGAGATACTAAGTTGTGAAAATGGTGAGTTTTCGTCCACGGGCCTGACCTGGGCGGGGTACCAAAGTCGGGTGTTTTTTTGGCAACGCGCCAATTTCAGTAAATGATTAATAACTTCCTGATACAAGGTCCAATCTTTTTCATATTTGGCATGCATGTAAGGTGTCTTAACCTGAACACGACTGCATTGAAATATTTTCCATTAGGCCTGGCGCCCCCTTGTGGGAAGAGGAAACACCCTTTTTTACTAAAAAGGCTCCTCCTCCTGGTGAAAAATATCAATTGATCTCAAACCTGCATCAGGGAAGCCTTAAGACATGTCTTTAGGTATCTGATGAAAAATATTGAGTTTTCGTTGATGTTGCAGTATCCAAACAGGAAAGTGAAAAGACCCTCGGCATTTTCTCTCAAAATGGCAAATTTCAAGGTCTGAACATGCTCGAAAACTCACCAAAATGTGCACATACATGTGGCTTCATGTAGATTTCATGAATTTAGCAACATTGCCAAAAGATGTAATAAAATGGCTCAGTGGCGCCCCCTTCAATTTTTAAAAAAGGCCTGTCCTATTAGTTTTTTTCGACGTAGAGTGATGAAATTTGGGGAGTGGATACGTTGTGCAAAACTGCTCCAAAAAGTCTCTTGCACCCATATTCCAAACCCAACAGGAAATCGGGTATTATGGATTGAATCTTGCATTTTTGTCAAAAACCTACATGCACGTTTGAGACCATTACGCCGAAGCAGTAAGTTGAATGCTTCTCAAAATTGGTCAGACATCCCAAAAACATGCATGGTAGGCTGATTGAGCACTCTAGATTGTCCGTAGGTATGAGTGTGCGCGTGAATGGTTGTATGTCTCCTTGTGCCCTGCAATTGGCTGGCAACCAGTTCAGGGTGTCCCCTGCCTACTGCCCCGAGTTAGCTGGGATAGGCTCCAGCACCTCCGCGACCCTCGTGAGGAAAAGCGGCATGGAAAATGAATGAATGAATGAATGTTCATGACACATATGAGATGTTAGGTTATCAAAATGGTGACATTTCATTCACGGCCCTTTCCTGGGCAGGGGAGCAAATGTGTCTTATTTTTGACAATACAATTCAGTAAAAGACTACTGTATTTTTCCGACTATAAGTCGTGTTTTTTTTTCTTCATATTTTGGTTTGGGGTGCGACTTATACTCAGCAGTGACTTATGTGTGAAATTATTAACACATTATGATAACATTTCCCATGTTATTTAGGTGTTTTGGACTAATGGTTTTGTAAACTTGTTAGCATGCTATAGTTATCTGAATAACTCTTAATAGCTATGGCCATTTTCATTTGCCATGAAAAAATAATAATAACGAGTGCGCTCCCAGTTGGGCGTGAAAGCGCCACAAACTAAATGCATCCATTTCAATATAAAAAAGTCAATTATACAATTGAACATACATTGCCAAAGGCAGAACGCGAACGTGGCCATAGCTATTAACAGTTATTCAGATTACTATAGCATGCTAACAGGTTTACAAAACTATTAGGCCTGGTGCCCCCTGGTGAGTGAAATTATTAACACATTATGATATAATTTCCCGTGTTATTTTGGTGTTTTGGACTGATGGTTTTGTAAACTTGTTAGCATGCTATAGTTATCTGAATAACTGTTAATAGCTATGGCCACGTTCGCGTTCTGCCTTTGGCAATGTATGTTCAATTGTATAATTGACTTTTTTATATTGAAATGGATGCATTTAGTTTGTGGCGCTTTCACGCCCACCTGGGAGCGCACTCGCACTTGTTTACGTGAATAAGCGCTCGCACACCAGAAGAAGACAGACAGCCACGTAGCTCTGAGTGAGTGAGTGAGTGAGTGAGTGAGTGAGTGAGTGAGTGAGTGAGTGAGTGAGTGAGTGAGTGAGTGAGTGAGTGAGTGAGTGAGTGAGTGAGTGAGTGAGTGAGTGAGTGAGTGAGTGAGTGAGTGGGCGAGTTAGCGAGATGGAAAGACGGCTGCGAACCTACGTTCATTGTTTATGCTTTTAAGATATCTCTACAGAGGTAACGCCTGCGTGTATCATCTTTTCTGTTGTTGTTGTGTGTTTTCCACCCGCGAGCGGACACTTACAGCCAGTTGTGTGGTTGTTTGAATGGTGTGCTAATGCTAGCGAACGCATGCTAATCTGTTACGTTATTGCTGTAATAGTACCTAATCATCATTTATTTACGTTGATGTGAACCTGTTTGCTATCGAGGACCAAATTTATTCAACAAATTATGCGGACGTCCAGCATTGTCTTTTTGGAGTTCGCTGTATATAGCCAGGACCGAGCGGTAGCGACTTGGTGAGGACAGTATATTCGCATTTCGTTGTTTATGCACTGTACACTGTACATTTATTCAGCATGTTGTTCTCTATTGTATTTTTATATTAAATTGCCTTTCAAGATGACATATCTGTTCTATGTGTTGGATTTTATCAAGTAAATTTCCCCCAAAAATGCGACTTATACTCCGGTGCGACCTATATATGTTTTTTTTCTCTTTGTTGGGCATTTTATGGCTTGTGCGACTTATACTCAGGTGTGACTTGTAGTCCCAAAAATACGGTAATAACTTCCTGATTGAAGGTGCGATCTTTTTCATATTTGGCATGAATGTGAAGTATTTCAGCCTGCACATGACTTTATTGAAATATTACCCATTACGCCTGGCGCCCCCTAGTGGGAACAGGAAACACCCTTTTAATTAAATAGAAAGGCTTCTGCTTCTCAGGGACAAAAATCAATTGACCTCAAACCTGAATCAGCGGAGCCTTAAGACATGTGTTCAGGTGCCTGATCAACAATTTTGTTTCGTTAAAGCAGAGGGGTCCAATAGGAAAGTCATAATGACCGTGTTCAGGTGCCTAATAAACAATTTTGTTTTGTTAAAGCAGAGGAGTCCGATAGGAAAGTCATAATGACCGTCGCCATTTTCTCTCCCCACTAATTCTGAACATTCAGACATGCAATATATCTGCCTGGATATCTTTCTGTTGTCAACTGCCACCGCCCCGACCTGCCTGCCCTCCGACTTTGTTTGACGTCCGAGTTGCGCCATACGCGAGGGCCCGTTCAGTCCTGCTTGCAGGGCTAGTTATTATTATTATTTTTTCATGGCAAATGAAAATGGCCAATTTGAAGGCCTGAACATGCTCAAAAACTCACCAAATTTTGCATATACATCCGGCTTCGCGAAAATTTCGAAAATTTAGCAACGTTTTTTAAAAAAATCAAAAAATGGCTCAGTGGCGCCCCCTTGAAATTTTAAAAATGCCCTTTGCTTTGATGTTTTTCAACGTAGAGCGATGAAATTTGGGGAGTGGATACGTTGTCCAGAGACGCTTCAAAAAGTCTGCAGCACCCATATTCCAAACCCAACAGGAAATCGGATATTTTGGATTGAATGTTGAAAAACATAGCATTTTGGGCGAAAACCAGCATGCACGTTTCAGACCATTGCGCCCAGCCAGTACGTTGGATCTTCCTCAAAATTGGTGTACGTCTTCATGAGACATATGAGATATTAAGTTGTGAAAATGGTGAGTTTTCGTCCACGGGCCTAACCTGGGCGGGGTACCAAAGTCGGGTGTTTTTTTGGCAACGCGCCAATTTCAGTAAATGATTAATAACTTCCTGATACAAGGTCCAATCTTTTTCATATTTGGCATGCGTGTAAGGTGTCTTAACCTGAACACGACTGCATTGAAATATTTTCCATTAGGCCTGGCGCCCCCTTGTGGGAAGAGGAAACACCCATTTTTACGAGAAAGGCTCCTCCTCCTGGTGAAAAACATCAATTGACCTCAAACCTGCATCAGGGGAGCCTTAAGACATGTCTTTAGGTATATGATGAAAAATATTGAGTTTTCGTTGATGTAGCAGTACCCAAACAGGAAAGTGAAAAGACCCTCGGCATTTTGTCACAAAATGGCCAATTTCCAGGTCTGAACATGTTCGAAAACTCACCTAAATTTGCACATACATGCGGCTTCATGTAAATTTCATGAATTTAGCAACATTGCCAAAAGATGTAATAAAATGGCTCAGTGGCGCCCCCTTCAATTTTTAAAAAAGGCCTGTCCTATTAGTTTTTTTCGACGTAGAGTGATGACATTTGGGGAGTGGATACGTTGTGCAAAACTGCTCCAAAAAGTCTCTTGCACCCATATTCCAAACCCAACAGGAAATCGGGTATTAGGGATTGAATCTTGCACAACATGGCATTTTTGTCTAAAACCAGCATGCACGTTTGACACCATTACGCCGAGGCAGTAAGTTGAATGCTCCTCAAAATTGGTCAGACTATTATTGACACATATGAGATGTTAGGTTATCAAAATGGTGACATTTCATTCACGGCCCTTTCCTGGCCAGGGGAGCAAATGTGTCTTATTTTTGACAATACAATTCAGTAAATGACTATAAGTCGCGTTTTTTTTCATATTTTGCTTTGGGGTGCGACTTATACTCAGCAGCGACTTATGTGTGAAATTATTAACACATTATGATAAAATTTCCCATGTTATTTTGGTGTTTTGGACTAATGGTTTTGTAAACTTGTTAGCATGCTATAGTTATCTGAATAACTCTTAATAGCTATGGCCACGTTCGCGTTCTGCCTTTGGCAATGTATGTTCAATTGTATAATTGACTTTTTTAAATTGAAATGGATGCATTTAGTTTGTGGCGCTTTCACGCCCACCTGGGAGCGCACTCGCACTTGTTTACGTGAAGAAGAGCGCTCGCACACCAGAAGAAGACAGACAGCTACGTAGCTCTGAGTGAGTGAGTGAGTGAGTGAGTGAGTGAGTGAGTGAGTGAGTGAGTGAGTGAGTGAGTGAGTGAGTGAGTGAGTGAGTGAGTGAGTGAGTGAGTGAGTGAGTGAGTGAGTGGGCGAGTTAGCGAGAGGGAAAGACGGCTGCGAAGCTACGTTCATTGTTTATGCTTTTAAAATATCTCTACAGAGGCAACGCCTGCGTGTATCATCTTTTCTGTTGTTGTTGTGTGTTTTCCACCCGCGAGCGGACACTTACAGCCAGTTGTGTGGTTGTTTGAATGGTGTGCTAATGCTAGCGAACGCATGCTAATCTGTTATGTTATTGCTGCAATAGTACCTAATTATCATTTATTTACGTTGATGTGAACCTGTTTGCTATCGAGGACCAAATTGATTCAACAAATTATGCGGACGTCCAGCATTGTCTTTTTGGAGTTCGCTGTATATAGCCAGGACCGAGCGGTAGCGTCCTGGTGAGGACAGTATATTCGCATTTCGTTGTTTATGCACTGTACACTGTAGATTTATTCAGCATGTTGTTCTCTATTGTATTTTTATATTAAACTGCCTTTCAAGATGACATATCTGTTCTATGTGTTGGATTTTATCAAGTAAATTTCCCCCAAAATTGCGACTTATACTCCGGTAAGACTTATATATGTTTTTTTTCTCTTTGTTGGGCATTTTCTGGCTTGTGCGACTTATACTCAGGTGCGACTTGTAGTCCGAAAAATACGGTAATAACTTCCTGATTGAAGGTGCAATCTTTTTCATATTTGGCATGAATGTGAAGTATTTCAGCCTGCACATGACTTTATTGAAATATTACTCATTACGCCTGGCGCCCCCTAGTGGGAACAGGAAACACACTTTTAATTAAATAGGAAGGCTCCTGCTTCTCAGGGTCAAAAATCAATTGACCTCAAACCTGAATCAGCGGAGCCTTAAGACATGTGTTCAGGTGCCTGATCAACAATTTTGTTTCGTTAAAGCAGAGGGGTCCAAAAGGAAAGTCATAATGACCGTGTTCAGGTGCCTAATAAACAATTTTGTTTTGTTAAAGCAGAGGGGTCCCATAGGAAAGTCATAATGACCGTCGCCATTTTCTCTCCCCACTAATTCTGAACATTCAGACATGCAATATATCTGCCTGGATATCTGTCTGTTGTCGACTGCCACCGCCCCGACCTGCCTGCCCTTCGACTTTGTTTGACGTCCGAGTTGCGCCATACGCGAGGGCCCGTTCAGTCCTGCTTGCAGGGCTAGTTAGGGCCCGAGCACTCTCAGCGTGCGAGGCCCTATTGTTCTTCGAAGGATTATTATTATTATTATTATTATTATTATTATTATTATTTTTTCATGGCAAATGAAAATGGCCAATTTGAAGGCCTGAACATGCTCAAAAACTCACCAAATTTTGCATATACATCCGGCTTCGCGAAAATTTCGAAAATTTAGCAACGTTTTTTAAAAAAATCAAAAAATGGCTCAGTGGCGCCCCCTTGAAATTTTAAAAATGCCCTTTGCTTTGATGTTTTTCAACGTAGAGCGATGAAATTTGGGGAGTGGATACGTTGTCCAGAGACGCTTCAAAAAGTCTGCAGCACCCATATTCCAAACCCAACAGGAAATCGGATATTTTGGATTGAATGTTGAAAAACATAGCATTTTGGGCGAAAACCAGCATGCACGTTTCAGACCATTGCGCCGAGCCAGTACGTTGGATCTTCCTCAAAATTGGTGTACGTCTTCATGAGACATATGAGATATTAAGTTGTGAAAATGGTGAGTTTTCGTCCACGGGCCTAACCTGGGCGGGGTACCAAAGTCGGGTGTTTTTTTGGCAACGCGCCAATTTCAGTAAATGATTAATAACTTCCTGATACAAGGTCCAATCTTTTTCATATTTGGCATGCATGTAAGGTGTCTTAACCTGAACACGACTGCATTGAAATATTTTCCATTAGGCCTGGCGCCCCCTTGTGGGAAGAGGAAACACCCATTTTTACGAGAAAGGCTCCTCCTCCTGGTGAAAAACATCAATTGACCTCAAACCTGCATCAGGGGAGCCTTAAGACATGTCTTTAGGTATATGATGAAAAATATTGAGTTTTCGTTGATGTAGCAGTACCCAAACAGGAAAGTGAAAAGACCCTCGGCATTTTGTCACAAAATGGCCAATTTCCAGGTCTGAACATGCTCGAAAACTCACCTAAATTTGCACATACATGCGGCTTCATGTAAATTTCATGAATTTAGCAACATTGCCAAAAGATGTAATAAAATGGCTCAGTGGCGCCCCCTTCAATTTTTAAAAAAGGCCTGTCCTATTAGTTTTTTTCGACGTAGAGTGATGAAATTTGGGGAGTGGATACGTTGTGCAAAACTGCTCCAAAAAGTCTCTTGCACCCATATTCCAAACCCAACAGGAAATCGGGTATTAGGGATTGAATCTTGCACAACATGGCATTTTTGTCTAAAACCAGCATGCACGTTTGACACCATTACGCCCAGGCAGTAAGTTGAATGCTCCTCAAAATTGGTCAGACTATTATTGACACATATGAGATGTTAGGTTATCAAAATGGTGACATTTCATTCACGGCCCTTTCCTGGCCAGGGGAGCAAATGTGTCTTATTTTTGACAATACAATTCAGTAAATGACTATAAGTCGCGGTTTTTTTCATATTTTGCTTTGGGGTGCGACTTATACTCAGCAGCGACTTATGTGTGAAATTATTAACACATTATGATAAAATTTCCCATGTTATTTTGGTGTTTTGGACTAATGGTTTTGTAAACTTGTTAGCATGCTATAGTTATCTGAATAACTCTTAATAGCTATGGCCACGTTCGCGTTCTGCCTTTGGCAATGTATGTTCAATTGTATAATTGACTTTTTTAAATTGAAATGGATGCATTTAGTTTGTGGCGCTTTCACGCCCACCTGGGAGCGCACTCGCACTTGTTTACGTGAAGAAGAGCGCTCGCACACCAGAAGAAGACAGACAGCTACGTAGCTTTGAGTGAGTGAGTGAGTGAGTGAGTGAGTGAGTGAGTGAGTGAGTGAGTGAGTGAGTGAGTGAGTGAGTGAGTGAGTGAGTGAGTGAGTGAGTGAGTGAGTGAGTGAGTGAGTGAGTGAGTGGGCGAGTTAGCGAGAGGGAAAGACGGCTGCGAAGCTACGTTCATTGTTTATGCTTTTAAAATATCTCTACAGAGGCAACGCCTGCGTGTATCATCTATTCTGTTGTTGTTGTGTGTTTTCCACCCGCGAGCGGACACTTACAGCCAGTTGTGTGGTTGTTTGAATGGTGTGCTAATGCTAGCGAACGCATGCTAATCTGTTATGTTATTGCTGCAATAGTACCTAATTATCATTTATTTACGTTGATGTGAACCTGTTTGCTATCGAGGACCAAATTGATTCAACAAATTATGCGGACGTCCAGCATTGTCTTTTTGGAGTTCGCTGTATATAGCCAGGACCGAGCGGTAGCGTCCTGGTGAGGACAGTATATTCGCATTTCGTTGTTTATGCACTGTACACTGTAGATTTATTCAGCATGTTGTTCTCTATTGTATTTTTATATTAAACTGCCTTTCAAGATGACATATCTGTTCTATGTGTTGGATTTTATCAAGTAAATTTCCCCCAAAATTGCGACTTATACTCCGGTAAGACTTATATATGTTTTTTTTCTCTGTGTTGGGCATTTTCTGGCTTGTGCGACTTATACTCAGGTGCGACTTGTAGTCCGAAAAATACGGTAATAACTTCCTGATTGAAGGTGCAATCTTTTTCATATTTGGCATGAATGTGAAGTATTTCAGCCTGCACATGACTTTATTGAAATATTACTCATTACGCCTGGCGCCCCCTAGTGGGAACAGGAAACACACTTTTAATTAAATAGAAAGGCTCCTGCTTCTCAGGGTCAAAAATCAATTGACCTCAAACCTGAATCAGCGGAGCCTTAAGACATGTGTTCAGGTGCCTGATCAACAATTTTGTTTCGTTAAAGCAGAGGGGTCCAAAAGGAAAGTCATAATGACCGTGTTCAAGTGCCTAATAAACAATTTTGTTTTGTTAAAGCAGAGGGGTCCCATAGGAAAGTCATAATGACCGTCGCCATTTTCTCTCCCCACTAATTCTGAACATTCAGACATGCAATATATCTGCCTGGATATCTGTCTGTTTTCGACTGCCACCGCCCCGACCTGCCTGCCCTTCGACTTTGTTTGACGTCCGAGTTGCGCCATACGCGAGGGCCCGTTCAGTCCTGCTTGCAGGGCTAGTTATTATTATTTTTTTTTTCATGTCAAATGAAAATGGGCAATTTGAAGGCCTGAACATGCTCAAAAACTCACCAAAATTTGCACATACATCCGGCTTCGCGAAAATTTCGAAAATTTAGCAACGTTTTTAAAAAAAATCAAAAAATGGCTCAGTGGCGCCCCCTTGAAATTTTAAAAATGCCCTTTGCTTTGATGTTTTTCAACGTAGAGCTATGAAATTTGGGGAGTGGATACGTTGTCCAGAGACGCTTCAAAAAGTCTGCAGCACCCATATTCCAAACCCAACAGGAAATCGGATATTTTGGATTGAATGTTGAAAAACATAGCATTTTGGGCGAAAACCAGCATGCACGTTTCAGACCATTGCGCCGAGCCAGTACGTTGGATCTTCCTCAAAATTGGTGTACGTCTTCATGAGACATATGAGATATTAAGTTGTGAAAATGGTGAGTTTTCGTCCACGGGCCTAACCTGGGCGGGGTACCAAAGTCGGGTGTTTTTTTGGCAACGCGCCAATTTCAGTAAATGATTAATAACTTCCTGATACAAAGGTCCAATCTTTTTCATATTTGGCATGCGTGTAAGGTGTCTTAACCTGAACACGACTGCATTGAAATATTTTCCATTAGGCCTGGCGCCCCCTTGTGGGAAGAGGAAACACCCTTTTTTACGAGAAAGGCTCCTCCTCCTGGTGAAAAACATCAATTGACCTCAAACCTGCATCAGGGGAGCCTTAAGACATGTCTTTAGGTATCTGATGAAAAATATTGAGTTTTCGTTGATGTAGCAGTACCCAAACAGGAAAGTGAAAAGACCCTCGGCATTTTGTCACAAAATGGCCAATTTCGAGGTCTGAACATGCTCGAAAACTCACCTAAATTTGCACATACATGCGGCTTCATGTAAATTTCATGAATTTAGCAACATTGCCAAAAGATGTAATAAAATGGCTCAGTGGCGCCCCCTTCAATTTTTAAAAAAGGCCTGTCCTATTAGTTTTTTTCGACGTAGAGTGATGAAATTTGGGGAGTGGATACGTTGTGCAAAACTGCTCCAAAAAGTCTCTTGTACCCATATTCCAAACCCAACAGGAAATCGGGTATTAGGGATTGAATCTTGCACAACATGGCATTTTTGTCTAAAACCAGCATGCACGTTTGACACCATTACGCCGAGGCAGTAAGTTGAATGCTCCTCAAAATTGGTCAGACTATTCATGACACATATGAGATGTTAGGTTATCAAAATGGTGACATTTCATTCACGGCCCTTTCCTGGCCAGGGGAGCAAATGTGTCTTATTTTTGACAATACAATTCAGTAAATGACTACTGTATTTTTCAGACTATAAGTTGCGTTTTTTTCATATTTTGGTTTGGGGTGCGACTTATACTCAGCAGCGACTTATTTGTGAAATTATTAACACATTATGATAAAATTTCCCATGTTATTTTGGTGTTTTGGACTAATGGTTTTGTAAACTTGTTAGCATGCTATAGTTATCTGAATAGCTCTTAATAGCTATGGCCACGTTCGCGTTCTGCCTTTGGCAATGTATGTTCAATTGTATAATTTACTTTTTTATATTGAAATGGATGCATTTAGTTTGTGGCGCTTTTACGCCCACCTGGGAGCGCACTCTCACTTGTTTACGTGAAGAAGAGCGCTCGCACACCAGAAGAAGACAGACAGCTACGTAGCTCTGAGTGAGTGAGTGAGTGAGTGAGTGAGTGAGTGAGTGAGTGAGTGAGTGAGTGAGTGAGTGAGTGAGTGAGTGAGTGGGCGAGTTAGCGAGAGGGAAAGACGGCTGCGAACCTGCGTTCATTGTTTATGCTTATAAAATATCTCTACAGAGGCAACGCCTGCGTGTATCATCTTTTCTGTTGTTGTTGTGTCTTTTCCACCCGCGAGCGGACACCTACAGCCAGTTGTGTGGTTGTTTGAATGGTGTGCTAATGCTAGCGAACGCATGCGAATCTGTTACGTTATTGCTGTAATAGTACCTAATTATCATTTATTTACGTTGATGTGAACCTGTTTGCTATCGAGGACCAAATCGGTTAAACAAATTTTGCGGACGTCCAGCATTGTCTTTTTGGAGTTCGCTGTATATAGCCAGGACCGAGCAGTAGCGTCCTGGTGAGGACAGTATATTCGCATTTCGTTGTTTATGCACTGTACACTGTACATTTATTCAGCATGTTGTTCTCTGTTGTATTTTTATATTAAATTGCCTTTCAAGATGACATATGTGTTCTATGTGTTGGATTTTATCAAGTAAATTTCCCCCAAAAATGCGACTTATACTCCGGTGCGACCTATATATGTTTTTTTTCTCTTTGTTGGGCAGTGGTCTCAAACCGGTCCTCAAAGGGCCGCAGGGGGTACTGGATTTCATTCCAACCAAACGAGACAAATATCTTTTCACCAATCTGGTTTCTTACAAGTGTAATCAGTTGATTGCAATCAGGTGCTGCTTATGTTAGTAGAAACCTCATTGGTTGAACTGTTTGTGCTGGATCTGTTGGAACAAAAACCAGGACCCACTGCGGCCCTTTGTGGAGTCGGTTTGAGACCGCTGTTGTTGGGCATTTTATGGCTCGTGCGACTTATACTCAGGTGCGACTTGTAGTCCCAAAAATACGGTCATAACTTCCTGATTGAAGGTGCAATCTTTTTCACATTTGGCATGAATGTGAAGTATTTCAGCCTGCACATGACTTTATTGAAATATTACCCATTACGCCTGGCCCCCCCTAGTGGGAACAGGAAACACCCTTTTCATTAAATAAAAAGGCTCCTGCTTCTCAGGGACAAAAATCAATTGACCTCAAACCTGAATCAGCGGAGCCTTAAGACATGTGTTCAGGTGCCTGATAAACAATTTTGTTTTGTTAAAGCAGAGGGGTCCGATAGGAAAGTCATAATGACCGTCGCCATTTTCTCTCCCCACTAATTCTGAACATTCAGACATGCAATAAATCTGCCTGGATATCTGTCTGTTGTCCACTGCCAACGCCCCGACCTGCCAGCCCTCCGACTTTCTTTGACGTCCGAGTTGCGCCATACGCGAGGGCCCGTTCAGTCCTGCTTGCAGGGCTAGTTATTATTATTTTTTCATGGCAAATGAAAATGGCCAATTTGAAGGCCTGAACATGCTCAAAAACTCACCAAAATTTGCACATACATCCGGCTTCGCGAAAATTTCGAAAATTTAGCAACGTTTTTAAAAAAAATCAAAAAATGGCTCAGTGGCGCCCCCTTGAAATTTTAAAAATGCCCTTTGCTTTGATGTTTTTCAACGTAGAGCGATGAAATTTGGGGAGTGGATACGTTGTCCAGAGACGCTTCAAAAAGTCTGCAGCACCCATATTCCAAACCCAACAGGAAATCGGATATTTTGGATTGAATGTTGAAAAACACCGCATTTTGGGCGAAAACCAGCATGCACGTTTCAGACCATTGCGCCAAGCCAGTACGTTGGATCTTCCTCAAAATTGGTGTACGTCTTCATGAGACATATGAGATATTAAGTTGTGAAAATGGTGAGTTTTCGTCCACGGGCCTAACCTGGGCGGGGTACCAAAGTCGGGTGTTTTTTTGGCAACGCGCCAATTTCAGTAAATGATTAATAACTTCCTGATACAAGGTCCAATCTTTTTCATATTTGGCATGCGTGTAAGGTGTGTTAACCTGAACACGACTGCATTGAAATATTTTCCATTAGGCCTGGCGCCCCCTTGTGGGAAGAGGAAACACCCATTTTTACGAGAAAGGCTCCTCCTCCTGGTGAAAAACATCAATTGACCTCAAACCTGCATCAGGGGAGCCTTAAGACATGTCTTTAGGTATATGATGAAAAATATTGAGTTTTCGTTGATGTAGCAGTACCCAAACAGGAAAGTGAAAAGACCCTGGGCATTTTGTCACAAAATGGCCAATTTCCAGTTATTATTATTATTAGGGCCCGAGCACTGAGCGTGCGAAGGCCCTATTGTTTTGCAAAGGATTATTATTATTATTATTATTATTAGGGCCCGAGCACTAGGCGTGCGAAGGCCCTATTGTTTTGCAAAGGATTATTATTATTTTTTTTTTTCAGGGCAAATGAAAACGGCCAATTTGGAGGCCTGAACATGCACGAAAAGTCACCAAAATTTGCACATACGTGCGGAAAATTGTAAATTTCGATAATTTTGCAACGTTGAAAAAAAATGTAACAAAATGGCTCAGTGGCGCCCCCTTGAAATTTTAAAATTGGCCTATAACATTAGGGTCTGTCAACGTAGAGCAATAAAATTTGGGGAATCTATACCTTGTCCAAAACCGCTCCAAAAAAAGCATTGGCACCCATATTCCAAACCCAACAGGAAATCGGTTATTTTGGATCGAATATGAAATTTTTATTGATTTACAGGGTGCACATTTGAGGCCTTTTCGCCGAGGGAGTTAGTTGGATCATCTTCAAAATTGGTAAGACTGTTCAGGAGACATATGAGGTCTTAAGTTTTTAAAATGGTGTGTTTTCATTCACGGGTCTGACCTGGGCGTAGTGCCAAAGTCGGCCATTTTTTCGGCAAAATGACAAATTCAGTAAATGACTAATAGTTCCTTCACACAACGTTCAATCTTTTTCATATCTGGCATGTATGTGCGACATCCCACCCTTAACACGAGTGCATTGAAATATTACCCATTAGGCCTAGCGCCCCCTAGTGAGAACAGGAAATGCCTTTTTTTACGAGACAGGTTCCTCCTCCAAGGAAAAAAAATCTGTTGACCTCAAACCTGCATCAGGGGAGCCTTAAGACCTGTGTTCAGGTGCCTGATGAAAAATATTGAGGTTTCGTTGAAGCGGAGGGGTCCAAACAGGAAAGTGAAAATGACCGTCAACAATTTGTCTCGCAAAAGACTTTGAACAGTCATAACTCGGCAGATATACAACATATCTGCGCCAAACTTCCCGTGCTTGTTGAGAGTCATACTCTGAAGGGTCTGGTAGGGGTCATTTGCATCAACTCTACAGTGCCAACTAGTGGCGACAGAAAGGAATTTTTAAAAAAGGCCTTTCCTATTGGGTTTTTTCAACGTAGAGCAATGAAATTTGGGGAGTCCATACCTTATGCAAAACTGCTCCAAAAAGTCTCTTGCACCCATTTTCCAAATCCAACAGAAAATCGGTTATTTTGGATGGAATGTGAATTTTTTATCCATTTGTAGTAAAGTATACATTTGGAGGCCTGAACATGCACGAAAACTCACCAAATTGTGCACATACATGCGGCTTTGCGTGGATTTCGATAATCTTGCGGCGTTACAAAAAAATGTAACAAAATGGCTCAGTGGCGCCCCCTTGAATTTTTCAAAAAGGCGTTTCCTATTAGGTTCTTTTAACGTAGAGCAATGAAATTTGGGGAGTCGATACCTTGTGCAAAACTGCTCCAAAAAGCCTCTTGAACCCATATTCCAAACCCAACAGGAAATCGGGTATTTTGGATCAAGTGTGAAATTTTTATCAATTAACAGGGTGCACATTTGAGACCTTGTCACAGAGGGAATTAGTTGGATCATCTTCAAAATTGGTTAGACTATTCAGGAGACATAAGAGATCTAAAATTTTCAAAATGGTGCGTTTTCATTCATGGGTCTGACCTGGGCGTGGTGCCAAAGTAAGCCATTTTTTCGGCAAAATGACAAATTCAGTAAATGACTAATAGCTCCTTGAAACAACGTTCAATCATTTTCATATCTGGCATGTATGTGCGGGATCCCACCCTTAACAAGAGTGCATTGAAATATTACCCATTAGGCCTAGCGCCACCTAGTGGGAACAGGAAATGCCTTTTTTTACGAAACAGGCTCCTCCTCCAAGGAAAAAAAATCTATTCACCTCAAACCTGCAAGAGGGGAGCCTTAAGACATGTGTTCAGGTGCCTGATGAAAAATACTGAGGTTTGGGTGAAGCAGAAGGGTCCAACAGGAGAAGTAAAAATGACTGAACCCATTTCGTCTCACCAAAGGTTTTGAACAGTCATAACTTCTACAACACATCTGCGCCAAACATCTCGTGCTTGTTGAGTCATACTCTGAAGGGTCCTGTAGGGGTCATTTGCATCAACCCTATAGCGCCAACTAGTGGCAATAGAAAGTCACTAATTTTTTCTAATATATGTCCAGTTCTTTTCAGGTTGGTCATTGTAATTTCAAGACCTTTTGTAATACTTATTTCACGGCCCATGTCCACATGTCTCTGTCTGATGCCGTGATGACCCTTTGTTCGCCATTAAAAGGAAATATTTTTTTTCAGAGACTCAGGCAGCTTATAGAGCCACAGAATTTGGCACACTTGGTCGAATTGGCCCAGTTAGAAGATTCATTTTGGTTTTGAATAAGGGCTTGGCTGCACAGCTCAGTAGCGCCTCCTTTTTTGTAGTACTCTTTTCAATAGGGGTTTTTATCTATTAGGTGTGTGAATTTAAAGAGGCGACTTTCGAGCATGTGAGGTTCTAATGGGATGATTAGAGAGGACGATCTGCCACCTCCCTGACCTGCACACTGTCCGAGTTGCGTGACGTCCGAGTTGCGCAAGATTGCGAGGGCCCGTTCAGTCCTGCTTGCAGGCCTAGTTATTATTATTCTTTTTTCAGGGCAAATGAAAATGGCCAATTTGGAGGCCTGAACATGCACGAAAAGTCACCAAAATTTGCACATACGTGCGGCTTTGCGTAAAATTCGATAATCTTGTGTCGTTTTGAAAAAATGTCAAAAAATGGCTCAGTGGCGCCCCCTTGACCCTTAAAATTTTCAAAAAGGCCTCTCCTCTCAGGTTTTCAACGTAGAGCAATGAAATTTGGGGAGTAGATACCTTATGCCTAACTGTTCAAAAAAGCCTCTTGCACCCATATTCCAAATCCAACAGGAAATCGGATATTTTGGATCAAATGTGAAATTTTTATCGGTTCACAGTTGGAGTTTACATTTGGAGGCCTGAACATGCACGAAAACTCACCAAAATTTGCACATACATGCAACTTTGCGTAAATTTTGATAATCTACAAAAAAATTTAACAAAATGGCTCAGTGGCGCCCCCTTGAAATTTTCAAAAAGGCCTTTCCTATTAGGTTTTTTCAACGTAGAACAATGAAATTTGGCGAGTCGATACATTGTGCAAAACTGCTCCAAAAAGTCTCTTGCACCCATATTCCAAACCCAACAGGAAGCCGGAAATTTTGGATCAAATGTGAAATTTTATCGATTTACATTTGAGAACTTGTCGCTAAAGAAAATAGTTGGATCGTCTTCAAAATTGGTCAGACTATTCAGGAGACATATGAGATCTTAAGTTTTCAAAATGGTGAGTTTTCACTCAAGGGTCTGACCTGGGCGTGGTCCCAAAGTCGGCCATTTTTGGGCAAAATACCAAATTCAGAAAATGATTAAAAACTCCGTGATACAACGTTCAATCTTTTTCATTTCTAGCATGTATATGAGATATCCCAGCCTGAACACGACTGCATTGAAATATTACCCATTAGGCCTGGCGCCCCCTAGTGGGAACAGGAAATGGCCTTCTTTACGAGACAGGCTCCTCCTCCAAGGGAAAAAAATCTATTGACCTCAAACCTGTTTCAGGGGAGCCTCAAGACATGTGTTCAGGTCCCTGATGAAAAATATTGAGGTTTCGTTGAAGCGGAGAGGTCCAAACTGGAAGTGAAAATGACCGTCAACAATTTGTCTCGCCAAAAATTTTGAACAGTCATAACTCGGCAGATATGCAACATATCTGCGCCAAACTTTCCGTGTTTGTTGAGAGTCATACCCTGAAGGTTCTTGTAGGGGTCATTTGCATCAACTCTACAGTGCCAACTAGTGGCCACAGAAAGAAGTTTTAAAAAAGGCCTTTCCTATTGGGTTTTTTCAACATAGAGCAAGGAAATTTGGGGAGTAGATACCTTATGCAAACCTGCTCCAAAAAGTCTCTTGCACCCATATTCCAAATCCAACAGGAAATCGGGTATTTTGGATCGAATGTGAAATTTTCATGGGTTCACAGTAAGAGTTTACATTTGGAGGCTTGAATATGCATAAAAACTCACCAAAATTTGCACATACATGCGGCTTTGGATAACGTTCGATAATCTTGCAACGTTACGAAACAATTTAACAAAATGGCTCAGTGGCGCCCCCTTGAAATTTTCAAAAAGGCCTCTCCATTTAGGTTTTTCTAACATAGAGTGATGAAATTTGGAGAGTCAAAACTTTGTGCAAAACTGCTCCAAAAAGTCTCTTGCACATACATTCCAAATCCTACAGGAAATCGGGTATTTTGGATTGAATGTGAACTTTTTATCGATTTACAGTGTGCACATTTTACACCTTGGCACCTAGGGAATTAGTTTGATCATTCTCAAAATTGGTGAGACTGTTCATGAGGCATATGAAATCTTAAGTTATAAAAATGGTGTGTTTTCATTCACGGGCCTGACCTGGGCGGGGCGCCAAATTCTTCCATTTTTTCGCCAAAACACCGAATTCGGAAAATGACTGATAACTCCCTCATACAACCTTCAATCTATTTTAAATCTGGCATGTGTGTGAGGTATAACAGCCTGAGCAGGACTGGATTGAAAATTTACCATTTGTGCCTGGCGCCTCCTAGTGGGAACAGGAAATGCCCTTTTTTAGGGGACACACTCCTCCTCTAAAGGGAAAAAATCAATCTACCTCAAACCTGTATAAGGGAAACCTTAAGACCTGTCTTCAGGTGCCTGATGAAAAATATTGAAGTTTCGTTGAAGCGGAGGGGTCCAAACAGGAAAGTGAAAATGACTGTCAACAATTTTTCTCTCCAAAAACTTTGAACAGTCATAACTCGGCAGATATACAAGATATCTGCACCAAACTTCCCGTGCTTGTTGAGAGTCATACCCTGAAGGGCCTTGTAGGGGTCATTTGCATCAACCCTACAGCGCCAACTAGTGGCGATAGAAAGTCACTCGTTTTTCCAAAACATGTCCAGTTCTTTTCATGTTGGTCATTGTAGTTTCAAGACCTATTAAAATACTTTTTTACGGCCCATGTCCACGTGTCTCTGTCTGTTGCCGTGACGACCCTTTGTTCGCCATTTAAAGGAAATATATTTTTTCAGAGACTCAGGGAGCTTATAGAGCCACAATAGTTGGCACACTTGGTCGAATTGGCCCAGTTAGAAGATTAATTTTGGTTTTGAATAAGGGCTTGGCTGCACAGCTCAGTAGTGGCTCCTTTTTTGTAGTACTCTCTCCAATAGGGGTTTTTATCTCTTGGGTGTGGGAATGTAAATAGGCGACTTTCGAGCATGTTAGGTTCTAATGAGATGATTAGAGAGGAGGATCTGCCACCACCCTGACCTGCACACAGTCCGAGTTGCGTGACGTCCGAGTTGCGCTAGATTGCGAGGGCCCGTTCAGTCCTGCTTGCAGGCCTAGTTTTATTTTATTTTTTTTCATGGCAAATGAAAATGGGCAATTTGAAGGCCTGAACATGCGCAAAAACTCACCAAAATTTGCACATACATCCGGCTTCGCGAAAATTTCGAAAATTTAGCAACGTTTAAAAAAAAAAGCAACAAATGGCTCAGTGGCGCCCCCTTGCAATTTTAAAAATGCTCTTTGCTTTGATGTTTTTCAACGCAGAGCGATGAAATTTGGGGAGTGGATACATTGTCCAGAGACGCTTCAAAAAGTCTGCAGCACCCATATTCCAAACCCAACAGGAAATGGGATATTTTGGATTGAATGTTGAAAAACATAGCATTTTGGGCGAAAACCAGCATGCACGTTTCAGACCATTGCGCCGAGCCAGTACGTTGGATCTTCCTCAAAATTGGTGAAAATGTTGATGAGACATATGACATACTAAGTTGTGAAAATGGTGAGTTTTCGTCCACGGGCCTGACCTGGGCGGGGTACCAAAGTCGGGTGTTTTTTTGGCAACGCGCCAATTTCAGTAAATGATTAATAACTTCCTGATACAAGGTCCAATCTTTTTCATATTTGGCATGCGTGTAAGGTGTCTTAACCTGAACACGACTGCATTGAAATATTTTCCATTAGGCCTGGCGCCCCCTTGTGGGAAGAGGAAACACCCTTTTTTACGAGAAAGGCTCCTCCTCCTGGTGAAAAACATCAATTGACCTCAAACCTGCATCAGGGGAGCCTTAAGACATGTCTTTAGGTATCTGATGAAAAATATTGAGTTTTCGTTGATGTAGCACTACCCAAACAGGAAAGTGAAAAGACCCTCGGCATTTTGTCTCAAAATGGCCAATTTCAAGGTCTGAACATGCTCGAAAACTCAACAAAATGTGCACATACATGCGGCTTCATGTAAATTTCATGAATTTAGCAACATTGCCAAAAGATGTAATAAAATGGCTCAGTGGCGCCCCCTTCAATTTTTAAAAAAGGCCTGTCCTATTAGTTTTTTTCGACGTAGAGTGATGAAATTTGGGGAGTGGATACGTTGTGCAAAACTGCTCCAAAAAGTCTCTTGCACCCATATTCCAAACCCAACAGGAAATCAGGTATTATGGATTGAATCTTGCAGAACATGGCATTTTTTGTCAAAAACCTGCGTGCACGTTTGAGACCATTACGCCGAGGCAGTAAGTTGAACGCTCCTCAAAATTGGTCAGACTGTTCATGACACATATGAGATGTTAGGTTATCAAAATGGTGACATTTCATTCACGACCCTTTCCTGGGCAGGGGAGCAAATGTGTCTTATTTTTGGCAATATATTTTTGACAATACAATTCATTAAATGACTACTGTATTTTTCGGACTATAAGTCGCGTTTTTTTTCATATTTTGGTTTGGGGTGCGACTTATACTCAGCAGCGACTTATGTGTGAAATTATTGACACATTATGATAAAATTTCCCATGTTATTTTGGTGTTTTGGACTAATGGTTTTGTAAACTTGTTAGCATGCTATAGTTATCTGAATAACTCTTAATAGCTATGGCCACGTTCGCGTTCTGCCTTTGGCAATGTATGTTCAATTGTATAATTGACTTTTTTATATTGAAATGGATGCATTTAGTTTGTGGCGCTTTTACGCCCACCTGGGAGCGCACTCGCACTTGTTTACGTGAAGAAGAGCGCTCGCACACCAGAAGAAGACAGACAGCTACGTAGCTCTGAGTGAGTGAGTGAGTGAGTGAGTGAGTGAGTGAGTGAGTGAGTGAGTGAGTGAGTGAGTGAGTGAGTGAGTGAGTTAGCGAGAGGGAAAGACGGCTGCGAACCTACGTTCATTGTTTATGCTTTTAAAATATCGCCTGCGTCTATCATCTTTTCTGTTGTTGTTGTGTGTTTTCCACCCGCGAGCGGACACTTACAGCCAGTTGTGTGGTTGTTTGAATGGTGTGGTAATGCTAGCGAACGCATGCTAATCTGTTACGTTATTGCTGTAATAGTACCTAATTATCATTTATTTACGTTGATGTAAACCTGTTTGCTATCGAGGACCAAATCGATTCAAAAAATTATGCGGACGTCCAGCATTGTCTTTTTGGAGTTCGCTGTTTATAGCCAGGACCGAGCGGTAGCGTCCTGGTGAGGACAGTATATTCGCATTTCGTTGTTTATGCACTGTACACTGTACATTTATTCAGCATGTTGTTCTCTATTGTATTTTTATATTAAATTGCCTTTCAAGATGACATAGCTGTTCTATGTGTTGGATTTTATCTGGTAAATTTCCCCCAAAAATGCGACTTATACTCCGGTAAGACTTACATATGTTTTTTTTCTCTTTGTTGGGCATTTTATGGCTTGTGCGACTTATACTCAGGTGCCACTTGTAGTCCCAAAAATACGGTAAAACTTCCTGATTGAAGGTGCAATCTTTTTCATATTTGGCATGAATGTGAAGTATTTCAGCCTGCACATGACTTTATTGAAATATTACCCATTACGCCTGGCGCCCCCTAGTGGGAACAGGAAACACCCTTTTAATTAAAGAGAAAGGCTCCTGCTTCTCAGGGACAAAAATCAATTGACCTCAAACCTGAATCAGTGGAGCCTTAAGACATGTGTTCAGGTGCCTGGTCAACAATTGTGTTTCGTTAAAGCAGAGGGGTCCAATAGGAAAGTCATAATGACCGTGTTCAGGTGCCTAATAAACAATGTTGTTTTGTTAAAGCAGAGGGGTCCAATAGGAAAGTCATAATGACCGTCGCCATTTTCTCTCCCCACTAATTCTGAACATTCAGACATGCAGTATATCTGCCTGGATATCTGTCTGTTGTCGACTGCTACCGCCCCGACCTTGTTTGACGTCCGAGTTGCGCCATACGCGAGGGCCCGTTCAATCCTGCTTGCAGGGCTAGTTATTATTATAATTTTTTTTTGTTTTTTCATGGCAAATGAAAATGGCCAATTTGAAGGCCTGAACATGCTCAAAAACTCACCAAAATTTGCACATACATCCGGCTTCGCGAAAATTTAGCAACGTTTAAAAAAAAAATCAAAAAATGGCTCAGTGGCGCCACCTTGAAATTTTAAAAATGCCCTTTGCTTTGATGTATTTCAACGTAGGGCGATGAAATTTGGGGAGTTGATACGTTGTCCAGAACCGCTTCAAAAAGTCTAAAGCACCCATATTCCAAACCCAACAGGAAATCGGATATTCTGGATTGAATGTTGAAAAACATGGCATTTTCGTGGAAAACCAGCATGCACGTTTCAGACCATTGCGCGGAGCCAGTACGTTGGATCTACCTCAAAATTGGTGTAAGTCTTCATGAGACATGAGATACTACATTCTGAAAATGGTGAGTTTTCGTCCACGGGCCTGACCTGGGCGGGGTACCAAAGTCGGGTGTTTTTTTGGCAACGCGCCAATTTCAGTAAATGACTAATAACATCCTGATACAAGGTCCAATCTTTTTCATATTTGGCATTCGTGTAGGGTGTCTTAACCTGAACATGACTGCATTGAAATATTTTCTATTAGGCCTGGCGCCCCCTTGTGGGAAGAGGAAAGACCCTTTTTTACGAGAAAGGCTTCTCCTCCTGGTGAAAAACATAAATTGACCTCAAACCTGCATCAGGGGAGCCTTAAGACATGTCTTTAGGTATCTGATAAAAAATATAGAGTTTTCGTTAATGTAGCAGTACCCAAACAGCAACGTGAAAAGACCCTCTGCATTTTGTCTCAAAATGGCCAATTTCAAGGTCTGAACATGCTCGAAAACTCACCAAAATTTGCACATACATGCGGCTTCATGTAAATTTCATGAATTTAGCAACATTGCCAAAAGATGTAATAAAATGGCTCAGTGGCGCCCCCTTCAATTTTTAAAAAACGCCTTTCCAATTAGTTTTTTTCGACGTAGAGTGATGAAATTTGGGGAGTGGATACATTGTGCAAAACTGCTCCAAAAAGTCTCTTGCACCCATATTCCAAACCCAACAGGAAATCGGGTATTATGGATTGAATCTTGCAGAACATGGTATTTAAGTCAAAAACCAGCATGCACGTTTGAGACCATTACGCCGAGGCGGTACGTTGAATGCTCCTCAAAATTGGTCAGACTGTTCATGACACATATGAGATGTTAGGTAGTCAAAATGGTGACTTTTTATTCACGGGCCTGACCTGACCTGACCTGACCTGATTCTGCGTTTTTTTGACAACACGCCACTTCAGTAAATGACTAATAACTTCCTGATTGAAGGTGCAATCTTTTTCAGATCTGGCATGCATGTGAGGTATTTCAGCCTGAACATAACCTTAGTGAAATATTACCCATTACGCCTGCCGCCCCCTATTGGGAACAGGAAACACCCTTTTAATTAACGAGAAAGGCTCCTGCTTCTCGGGGACAAAAATCAATTTACCTCAAACCTGAATCAGGTGAGCCTTAAGACATGTGTTCAGGTGCCTGATGAACAATTTTGTTTCGTTAAAGCAGAGGGGTCCAATAGGAAAGTCATAATTATTATTATTTTTTCATGGCAAATGAAAATGGCCAATTTGAAGGCCTGAACATGCTCAAAAACTCACCAAAATGTGCACATATATGTGGCTTCGCGAAAATTTAAATATTTTAGCAACGTTAAAAAAAAAAAATCAAGAAATGGGTCAGTGGCGCCCCCTTGCAAGTTTAAAAATGCCCTTTCCTTTGATGTATTTCAACGTAGAGCGATGAAATTTGGGGAGTGGATACGTTGTCCAGAACCGCTTCAAAAGTCTGAAGCACCCATATTCCAAACCCAACAGGAAATCGGGTATTATGGATTGAATCTGGCAGAACATGGCATTTTTGTCAAAAAACCAGCATGCACGTTTGAGACCATTACGCCGAGGCAGTAAGTTGAATGCTCCTCAAAATTGGTCAGACTGTTCATGACACATATGAGATGTTAGGTTATCAAAATGGTGACATTTCATTCACGGGCCTGACCTGGGCAGGGGAGCAAATGTGGCGTATTTTTGACAACACGCCAATTCAGTAAATGACTAATAACTTCCTGATTGAAGGTGCAATCTTTTTCATATCTGGCATGAATGTGAGGTATTTCAGCCTGCACATATGACCTTATTGAAATATTACCCATTACGCCTGGCACCACCCTAGTGGGAACAGGAAACACCCTTTTAATTAACGAGAAAGGCTCCTGCTTCTCGGGGACAAAAATTAATTGATCTCAAACCTGAATCAGGGGAGCCTTAAGACGTGTTCAGGTGCCTGATGAACAATTTTGTTTCGTTGAAGCAGAGGGGTCCAATAGGAAAGTTATAATGACCATCGCCATTTTGTCTCAACGACACGACTGCATTGAAATATTTTCCAATAGGCCTGGCACTCCCTTGTGGGAAGAGGAAACACCCTTTTTTACGAGAAAGGCTCCTCCTCCTGGTGAAAAACATCAATTGACCTCAAACCTGCATCAGGGGAGCATTAAGACATGTCTTTAGGTATCTGATGAAAACTATTGAGTTTTCGTTGAAGGGGCGGGGCCCATACAGGAAAGTGAAATAACCCTCGGCATTTGGTCTCAAAAGGGCCAATTTCAAGGTCTGAACATGCTCGAAAACTCACCAAAATTTGCACATACATGCGGCTTCATGTAAATTTCATGAATTTAGCAACATTACCAAAAGATGTAATAAAATGCCTCAGTGGCGCCCCCTTCAATTTTTAAAAAAGGCCTGTCCTATTAGTTTTTTTCAACGTAGAGTGATGAAATTTGGGGAGTCGATACGTTGTGCAAAACTGCTCCAAAAAGTCTCTTGCGCCCATATTCCAAACCCAACAGGAAATCGGGTATTTTGGATTGAATGTGGCAGCATAGGCTATTTTAGTCAAAAACCAGCATGCACATTTGAGACCATTACGCTGAGGCAGTAAGTTGAATGCTCCTCAAAATTGGTCAGACTGTTCATGACACATATGAGATGTTAGGTTGTCAAAATGGTGACTTTTCATTCACTGCCCTGACCTGGGGAGGGGAGCAAATTCCGCGTTTTTTGGACAACACGCCAATTCAGTAAATGACTAATAACTTCCTTATTGAAGGTGCAATCTTTTTCATATCTGGCATGCATGTGAGGTATTTCAGCCTGAACATAACCTTAGTGAAATATTACCCATTACACCCGCTGCCCCCTAGTGTTTTTTTTTTTTTTTTACGAGAAAGGCTCCTACTTCTCGGGGGGAAAAATCATTTGACCTCAAACCTGAATCAGGGGAGCCTTAAGAAATGTTTTCAGGTGCCTGATGAACAATTTTGTTTCTTTGAAGCAGAGGGGTCCAATAGGAAAGTCATAATGACCGTCGCCATTTTGTCTCGCCACTAATTCTGAACATTCACACATGCAACATATCTGCCTGTATATCTGTCTGGCGGAACAATTAAATTTCGATAATTTTGCAAGTGGCTCAGTGGCGCCCCCTTGAAATTTTAAAATTGGCCTATAATATTACGGTTTGTCAGCGTTGAGTGATGAAATTTGGGGAGTCTATACCTTGTCCAAAACTGCTCCAAAAAAGCATTGGTACCCCTATTCCAAACCCAACAGGAAATCGTTTATTTTGGATCAAATGTGAAATTTTTATCGATTTACAAGGTGCACATTTGAGACCTTTTCACCGAGGGTGTTAGTTGGATCGTCTTTGAATGGGGAAAAACACCTGTAACCTTGTTATGACCTTTCTTGTGATCTTGTGACCTTTTTTGTGACCCGAATTGATCCATTTATGTATAACTATACACACATAAACATAACTGTGTCATGGTTGAATGATTAAGCTGGCTGCCTTGTAAACAGGAGACCCAGGTTCACGGCCAGCCTAGCCAAGTGCAGTGCATAATGTTGGAATGAGCACCCTGTTGGCAGGAATGAGCTACTTGGAGACAATGAGCGGTTAAAGAGTGCAGCTCATGAGCAAGAGTGTCGTTGGCGCGCGGATTCGCGGCCCAGTCTAGCCTAGAGAGAGGTGGGGACTGGGAGCGAGTAGCGGGGCGATGCTGAGACTGCTCAGTGCTGGGGTCGGTCGTAGGATTTTACGCGTCAATCGCTCGGCCGGGGTTCCTTGATTGCTCAGACCAGGAACGTGTGTGTGGCCCTCCGTTCATTGTCGACAGGTAGGAGCTTGATTCATTATCATGGAACTCGTTGTATCTTAAACTGTGGCGTGGGGGTATTTAGGTTCGACAACTAATTTATCTAGCGTCATTGTTTCTTGTGCTTGTGTGTTTTAACTGCATCGTAGGGGTTTTTTGACAGACAATCTGGACCTAGCGTTGTAGTTATTCTGAGTTGTGTTTGTTATTCTGAGTTATGCTTGTTTTTTTTGCTTGCTTTTGTGGGATTGTAATCAATAAAACTTCATTTATTCATTTATTTGCAATTTCTAATCAATAAACATTGTCTATTAAGCAAAAGTGTGCCTGTTGCTTACTCACTGCGAACCTTGACTTTTTCGTAAAACAGTCATCAAAATTGGTGAGACTGTTCAGGAGACATATGAGATCTTAAGTTTTTAAAATGGTGCGTTTTCATTCATTGGTCTGACCTGGGCGTGGTGCCAAACTCGGCCATTTTTCGGCAAAATGACAAATTCAGTAAATGACTAATAGCTCCTTGACACAACGTTCAATCTTTTTCATATCTGGCATGTATGTGCGGTATCCCACCCTTAACACGAGTGCATTGAAACATTACTCATTCGGCCTAGCGCCCCCTAGTGGGAACAGAAAATGCCTTTTTTTACAAGACAGGCTCCTCCTCCAAGGAAAAAAAATCTATTGACGTAAAACCTGCATCAGGAGAGCCTTAAGACATGTGTTCAGTTGCCTGATGAAAAATATTGAGGTTTCGTTGAAGCGGAGGGGTCCAAACAGGAAAATGAAAATGACCGTCAACAATTTGTCTCGCCCAAAACTTTGAACAGTCATAACTCGGCAGATATTCAACATATCTGTGCCAAACTTCCCGTGCTTGTTGAGAGTCATACCCTGAAGGGTCTTGTAGGGGTAATTTGCATCAAGCCTACAGTGCCAACTAGTGGCGACAGGAGTTTTAAAAAAGGCCTCTCCTATAAGGTTTTTTCAACGTAGAGCAATGAAGTTTCGGGAGTCCATACCTTATGCAAAACTGCTCCAAAAAGTCTCTTGCACCAATTTTCCATATCCAACAGAAAATCGGGTATTTTGGATCGAATGTGAAATTTTTATCGATTTATAGTATAGTTTATATTTGGAGGCCTGAACATGCACAAAAACTCACCAAATTTTGCCCATCGTTGCGGCTTTGCATAAATTTGGATAATCTTGCAACGTTACGAAAAAATGTAACAAATTGGCTCAGTGGTGCCCCCTTGAAAAAAGGCGTTTTCTATTAAGTTTTTTAACGTAGAGCAATGAAATTTGTGGAATCGATACCTTGTGCAAAACTGCTCCAAAAAGTCACTTGCACCCATATTCCAAACCCAACAGGAAATCGGGTATTTTGGATCGAATGTGACATTTTTATCGATTAACAGGTTGCACATTTAAGACCTTGTCACAGAGGGAGTTAGTTGGATCATCTTCAAAATTTGTGAGACTATTCAGGAGACATAGGAGATCTTAAATTTTCAAAATGGTTGGTTTTCATTCATTGGTTTTACCTGGGCGGGGTGCCGAAGTTGGCCATTTTTTTCAGGAATATGACAAATTCACTAAATGACTAATAGCTCCTTGACACAAAGTTCAATCTTTTTCATATCTGGCATGTATGTGCAGTATCCCACCCTTAACACGAGTGCATTGAAATATTACCCATTAGGCCTAGCGCCCCCTAGTGGGGAATACCTTTTTTTACAAAACAGGCTTCTCTTCCAAAAGAAAAAAATCTGTTGACCTCGAACCTGCATCAGGGGAGCCTTAGGACATGTGTTCAGGTGCGTGATGAAAAATATTGAGGTTTGTTTGAAGTAGAGGGGTCCGGACAGGAAAGTGAAAAAGACTGTTGACATTTTGTCTCTCCACAAGTTTTGAAAAGTCATAACTTGGCAGATATACAACATATCTGCGCCAAACTTCTCGTGCTTGTTGAGAGTCATACTCTGAAGGGTCCTGTAGGGGTCATTTGCATCAACCCTACAGCGCCAACTTGTGGCAATATAAAGTCACTCATTTTTCTAATACATGTCTAGTTCTTTTCAGGTTGGTCATTGTAGTTTCAAGACCTTTTGTAATACTTATTTTACGGCCCATGTCCACATGTCTGTTGCCTTGACGACCCTTTGTTCGCCATTAAAAGGAAATATTTTTTTCAGAGACTCAGGCAGCTTATAGAGCCACAGAATTTGGCATACTTGGTCGAATTGGCCCAGTTAGAAGATTCATTTTGGTTTTGAATAAGGGCTTGGCTGCACAGCTCAGTAGCGCCTCCTTTTTTGTAGTACTCTCTCCAATAGGGGTTTTTATCTCTTAGGTGTGTGAATGTAAAGAGGTGACTTTCGAACATGTAAGGTTCTAATAAGATGATTAGAAAGGACAATCTGCCACCACCCTGACCTGCACACTGTGTGAGTTGCGTGACGTCCGAGTTGCGCCGATTTGCGAGGGCCCGTTCAGTCCTGCTTGCAGGCCTAGTTACATATTATTTCCTAAGTGCAATACAAATGTTACAAATTTTTCCATGACAAAGTGTTGTGCTGAATGGAATATGGAAATATGACAAATGCAAGGACGTTATAGGATACTTATTTCTGATATGCTGATACAAGTAAAAATCAATTGCTACTGTATCAAGCTCAAGACAATGATGTAGCAAAACACACAAAATATTTTTATTCACCAGAATTCAATTGTGCCATTATATTTTATATATACGAACATATTTACAAAGGGTTCGAACCGATGATACAGTACATTATAATTTCAAAAAACTAGCTCACATACTATTTCGAAAGATGACAACGTAAGAACTGGGGAACACAATTATACAAAATTAAAGGTTCAATCATGGCACATTAAAACGTGTGACATGATCCTGGACAGCCTGTTCTTTGTCAGGTCGCTGACTGCTGCTGCTGAGGGATAACCTCCCGGCTTCGGTCACAGCCGGTATCACCTCCAATTCATCCGGCTCTACGTCAATGACGTAATCTGATAACAAGGGAAGCAAACATTACTGACAAATACACAGAGATAATTCCACATGAAATCCATTTTATCTTGCAAATATCAATTAAGCAAAAATGGGACAAATTCTAAAAACACAATGAACACTTGACACTGTATCCTGTAATACAGTGTCCAAAGGTTTGTACATTACGATGACACCCAATAATTTACACGAATGAGTTCAATTGACAGGATTAGTAATGCGTATATATACTGTACCAAATGTGGGGTTCTCCAAAACTTTGCGCACAACATGGCCGCCTTGTTTTGACTTTGGAAAGTGGATGCTATAAATCCCCACCCGTCTCCGGTTAAGTTGTGGGCTCGATGGGCGTTTTCATTAAAGTGAAGAACAGCCACAATCGTCCTTAAAAAAAAAACCAAAAAACATGGATGGAATAGTATTTCCATATTAATATTCATATTGAAAATGTCTTTTAATCGATCAGATTGTGGTTGGGACTATAAAAAACAAAGACATGAGATAATATACTGGATAAATCAGCAGAAACTGGTCACAATAATACCTGCTGAGCGTCCCCTCGTAAGAAAAGGTGAACATTTTGGGTGTAAAATGGTTCATCAGACTGTGGAAGGCTTCCAGGTGGGAAGTCTGGTAGACCGGAGACAGCCAGCGAATATCAGCCAACAGTTTGGAGCCACAGATCAGCTTCTCCAGCTCATTGGTCAACTTAGTGTCTGCAAAATACCAGACAGAATCAAATTTGTACTTGAACAGAGAAGCATTTTGTGAAATAGTATAACTGTGCTTTTGTAATGGAATGCAAACTTACGAGGCGTGAGCCAAGGCTTTTTCCGTTCCGACCTTCCAAAGGACCATGGCTGCACCTGGGGAAACTGCCTTTGAAGCCCGAGTGATCATTCTGAACGTGGCTCAGTACTGACTCCCACTTGTCGAGGACGAGTCCAGGGTACCCAGGTCGCGTTGACGGCACGGACCAATATAATTGGTTGATGATACTGCCAATCCAGGGTTTTAGGGCTTCAAATCCACGCAGTTTACAGAGGTTCTGCAACTTTTTCTTCAAACCTTGAAAAGACATTTATTTAGGTGTGTAAAATATGCTATAAACAAAGCTGTGATAATGAATCTTATTACCTTTGCCAATATTCCAGATGTCAAAAAGATGCTCAATATGTGGGAACTGTTGTCGGACGAGCTTGTTGACAGTCACATGTCGATCCGTCACCACACAGAGTTCCCACACGCACAAACTCCTCTAGCACACGCAGTGACCGAACCAGTCCTTCGGGCTCCATGTGGTACCTACCTCCTACCTCGTTACTCTGACATTTGGGAAAAACACAAAGCAACATACCGTATGATATTTGAAGAAATAGACTTATATCTAACATCTTTGTGTTCACAAGTTTAATTTACCTGCACAATATGCACATCCAAGATGGTTAGTTTCCGCAATTCCATCATTGTGTACGTCCCGTATTTTGCACTGAGATCGGGCGAGTCAGCTCATCCGTCACCACCACAATTTCCTCTCCCTCAGCTTGTAGATGGCTCAACAGCCATATTTGCCGCTCTCGCCACACGCTGTTGATGGCTTGGTGAAGGTAGCGTTCTTGATGGCGAAAGTACGACCGAGTGAAGTAAACAGCTACACCCATGTGAGATAACACATGCAGAACTTTGCCCACAGTTGCACCAGCAAGTAAAATGGCTGCAGAAAGAAATATGTTTCCAGCAGCAATTCTGGCGACATATCATTAGGAGTTTCACGTTCCGGTGTGACCACATCCAGGCTCAGCACACTTCAAGGCCAGCACCAACTTGGTACCGACCTCAGAAGGGACCCAGTTGACCTTCCTGCAGCCACACACAGGACAACTGACCCACTGGCTAATGAGCTGAATGAGGGCGACCCAGGAGAACAGATATACCCGGCTGGGAACTGGCACAGGGTCGGCTGCAGCCGTATCAGAACAATCGGACTCGCTGGACTCTCAGTCAGAAGGTGCGGTGGGTAGGTCATACTCAGAATCAGCCTCACACACCAACATTTTTTCATCCGAGTCCCAGCTGTCGATGGGAACATTCAGCTCTGATTGGACAACGCAGGTCTGGGTACCCACAGTCATCATGAGGGGCGCGGATGTTGTCTGGACTCCTGAAATATACACACAATAGATCACAATCTTCTTCCCCCTGGTCCTATAACATGTTGATGATTGTGTGAGAAACCCAATGAAAATTTTCATCTGAACCACAGTATGTGTAGAGTTTAGATTTTATTTAAGCGTGTCAAACATTTGAATTAGAAAACAATCAGACTTGAAAATTATGCAAACTGACTGAAATCTTACAAAAATTGAAAAGAGAACATGCTAACCTACAATACAGGCCAAAGGTTTGAACACACCTCATAACTGTGAAGTCAAAAACTAGTTTCGTTGACTCCCTCTTGAAAATCATTACGAGAATGACAAGAGTGTGCAAAAAAAAAAAAAAAAAATTGAGAAAAGGGTGGCTACTTTGAAGATACTAGAATATTATATGTTTTAGTTATATTTCACATTTTTTGGCTGAGTACATAATTGCACATAGTTTTATTACCTTTAATGAGAATTTACAATGTAAATAGTCATGAAAATAAAGAAAATGCACTAATGAGAGACGGTGTTCCAAACTTTTGGCCTGTGATGTATTTTGGGAGTACTATAGGAACGAGACCAAAGAATTTAATACATATAGCCCCTGATAGCAGTGAAAATAAAATAACTCTTAATAAGTATATAAAATGCGGATTATTAAACATCAGGTCAATCTCGCCCAAATCTCTGTTAGTTAATAACTTAATTGGGGATTATAATATTCATATTTTGGCCCTGACTGAAACTTGGCATCAGCTGGATGACTTTGCTAGACTTAATGAATCCACACCCCCAAGTCACGTGAATTTTCACACAGCTAGAAGCACGGGCCGCTGAGGGGGGATATCACACGTTGCAGTATCATGTTTAGGTATGAGCCCAAAAAGTAAAGCTAATTACATTTATAACTCCTTTGAAAGTCTAGTACTATCAATTATAGATGCTAACTCGAAGAACCAAAAACCAGTTGTTTTTGTATTGGTTTACCGTCCCCATGGTCCCTACTCAGTTTTTGTTAGATTTCTCAGACTTTTTATCCAGTATTTTGTTAAGCTGGGATAGAATTATATTTCTAGGGGATTTTAATATACATGTTGATGATGACGGTGACTCTCTTGGTATGACCTCCTAGATGGGACTGGCTTCATTCAAAATTTAAATAAACCAACTCATAGTCACAAGCACACCCTGGACCTGATTTTAACCTACGGTACGGAGATTAGTGATCTTAGTGTCCATCCCCACAACCCCGTACTGTCTGATCATTTTCTAATTACCTTTCAGTTTGTGCTTCAAGATAATCCATCACTAGTGACTAGAACTCAGATGAAAAGGACATTATGTGATCGCTCTGTTTTAGAATATAAACAGATAATCCAGCCAATATTTGCCTCCATGTCATCTGATTATGAAGGAATAATGTCCGGCCCTGCTGTTAATGACGAGTTTGTTGATAGTGTTATGTTTACTCTTCGTACTACACTCGATGTTGTCGCTCCCCCAAATTAAAGTTTGTAAAGCAGAGACGAGCCTCTCCCTGGTATAATGCTGAAACACACTCTCTTAAACAGTCGGCACGTAAATTAAAAAGACTTTGGCGCCATTCCAACACAGAGCAAACTCTCTCTGCCTGGAAACACAGTTTAGTGACCTATAAACAGGTCTTGCGTACGGCTAAAACCAGATATTACTCATCCTTAATAGATGAAAACAAAAATAATCCTAGGTTTCTGTTCAGCACTGTAGCAAGGCTAACAAACAGTCACAGCTCAATAGAACCTTATATCCCAACCGCCCTTAGCTGTGATGACTTCCTAAAAATTTTTAACAATAAAATCGCAACTATTAGAAATAAAATAAATGAATTACTTCCAACTTTTAGGTCTGATAAAGTGCAGACTAAAAATTCAGAATCTCCTATAAACCCCTCTAAAATATTAAATAACTTTACCACTGTAGACCAAATTGATGTAATTTCAATTATAATGTCCTCCAAACCATCAACATGCCTCCTACACCCGATCCCAACCAAACTTTTTAAAGAGACCCTGCCTCTAACTATTGATATTATCTTAAATATAATAAATACCTCATTAGTTACTGGCCACGTGCCGCAGTCCTTTAAATATGCAGTTATTAAACGGCTTTTGAAAAAAATCCACTCTTGATCCTGATATTTTGGCCAATTATAGACCTATCTCTAATTTACCATTTCTCTCCAAAGTCCTTGAAAGAGTGGTAATTAAACAGCTCTGTCAGCACCTACAGGACAATAGTTTATTTGAACATTTCCAGTCTGGCTTTCGAGCTCATCATAGCACTGAAACTGCATTAGTCAAAGTAACTAATGACTTGTTACTTGCCGCTGACGTTGGATCAGTCTCGATCCTGGTTCTATTGGACCTGAGTGCAGCCTTTGACACAATCGACCATAATATCTTATTGCAGAGATTAGAATGTGACATAGGCATTAGAGGAGCAGCCCTCTGCTGGTTTAAATCGTATTTATCTAATAGGTACCAGTTTGTCAATGTAAACCATAAATCTTTACCATACTCTAGAGTTAGTTATGGTGTGCCGCAAGCATCGGTCCTCGGGCCCATCTTGTTTACGCTGTATATGCTTCCTCTACGTAATATCATCAGAAAACAGAAGATTAACTTTGATTGTTACGCTGACGACACACAACTGTATTTATCAATTAAATCTGAGCAGATCAGGAAAGTGGACAAACTAAGCACCTGCATCCGAGATATAAATACCTGGATGAGCACTAACTATCTTCTACTTAATCCTGAAAAGACAGAAGTCCTTATAATAGGCTCGAAAAGTGTGAGAGACTCTTAAGCTGCCCAGATAGTCACTCTGGACAATGTAAGTGTAGCCTCCAGCACCACAGTTAAAAACCTAGGAGTTTTATTTGATCCTGACTTATCGTTTAAAGCTCACATTAAACAAACCTGCAGAACGGCCTTCTTTCACCTGCGCAACATAGCCAAAATTAGAAATATTTTATCTAAAAGCGATGCAGAAAAATTAATTCACGCGTTCGTTACATCGAGATTGGATTAATGTAACTCCCTACTTGCAGCTTGTCCTAAAAGTTCTCTAAAAGGTTGAAGGTAAAGTAATTTCATAACAAGAGAAAACAGTGTTTTAACATGTATAACTTTAATCAACAGTCAAATGTAATGGCAGAGGCATTCATATAAGTGTCAGGAAATAACAGATGTGTGCGAAGGCACAATTACAGGACTTGCAGAACAAGCCCACAGTCAATCACAGGAAGGGGGGAGCAGACGCTCCCTTTTGTCTCAAAAGGCGGGAAAACAACCTGGCTGTCCCACATACTGAGAGGGAGCCCCCGGAGATAAAGAGAGAAGACCCCGCCATCCTGCAGGGGAATTTAAACCAATCAGAGCAAGCTAAGAGTAACTGCAGGTATCACATAGCCAATCAATAGTCGATAGGAACATGTATTTGCATATTGTGTAGTATGAATCATTCTTGAGCAACTTGGGGTGTGTGCTTCTCCTGATAGACACAGGAGAGTACGAGGCTGTACTGAGAGGGACCTGAGACCCGAATGCTGTATTAGATTTGCTTGTTAGGAATAAATCCACTCGTGTGTGAAAATGCCGGCTTCCTGACGCCTTTCTTTTCAGAACGAATACGCGTAATTGTTGGAAGAGTGTTTGGTGATAAGGTAAAACTTATATAACACTAAAACGGAGTCAGGTAATTATTGCGTAATATTTTAAGGTATGAATTATTCCCAACAATTCTATGGTGACCCCGACGTGATGAAAGAAAGGGAATAAAAAGGAAAACCGACGACCAAAAGTAAGGAAAAGGGTCCGGGACCCGATGTCCACACCAGGTGACGACCTGAGGCGCGAGGCAGCCAGACTTCTCACTTTCTCCTCTCGGTGATCACCACGAAATAGAGGTAAGCAGAATCCTTTTAAAATCTGCATTTTATTGTTTTATTGAGGAGAGGAGTGTTGAAGTATAAAAGAGTAAGGTGTAAAATCTGGGATTTACTTATTCCGTTAAATACGATTTAAAATCTGGGATTTGCGTATTCAACGTAATTGTGTGGACTAGTGCGTTATAAAATCTCTGGGAGTTACGTACTAATAACGAGGTATAAAATCTGGGATTTACTCGTTAATAGGTAGTGAGGTATAAAATCTGGGATTTACTCACTCCACCGTAAGGTTTAAAATCTGGGATTTACTTACGGCCGTTTCGATCTTCGTCGTGTCAAATAAATTATCGCAGGTGTTTGACTTTGTCCACCACCCTAAAATAAATGAATCATTCCCAAGAATTAATGGGAAGTCTTTTGACAGTTCTTACTGTATTTTGCCATGTTCTTCAAAATCTAATTTAGTCAATCTATTTCAAATTACTCTACTTACTTGGAGTAAATATTATTATTTGTTCTTATTAGCTCGATACATCTAAAAGTTGGTCATTTTTTCACCTGAATTCAGAAGAATTTACTTTCAAATAACATTATGAACAATATCTATTCTTGGATGAAGAACATCTAACAATCTAATTTTCTTTTTATCAAATATACTAGCTCTTTGCTTAAAATAAATCTGTTAAGTTTGTTTTCAAATAGCTATTTATCAACAGTTGAGCTTTTCCTTTTTCAAAACATTAACTATTTTCTTTCTCTTTTAGCCATTCTCTTATTTTCTTTTAAGAGCGTTCTATAAGTTTCAATTTAGCTCAATAATCTATTTTTATCTCTATTGAGATTCCATTTCAAACTTCTATCCTAAATAGTACAAGGGAAAGGCTGGAATATTCCCAGCTGCAATTACAACCTTCCCTTATAATTAATTTGGGCAAAAACCCAGCGGATGCCGTCGAGGACCCCATGTTGCAAATAGGGGCCACCGAAGGGCCGCACTCCTCATGTTAAAAAACTTCTAGGTTTTTCCGATTTTGCACAATAAACGGTCAGCTATTCACAAACAATTCCCTCGCTTATCGACGTTCGTCTCACACGCCCAAAAATTTCCAAGCCCTACATTCTCAGCTCCTCTTTGCTCTGTGCGAAGGGCCAAACGTGTGATTTCCTCTTCTGGCTTGATTTTCAGCGTTGCCAGAGTAGACTTTTCTTGCTCTCTTCATGCTTGCTTCCTCTTCGCCTTCTCGTTCACTTTGCTCGAACCTTCTTTTTCTTTGAGTTTCCCACACGGAGAGGACTTTGAGCTCGTCCTCTATTCTTTCCTTGCACCTCCCTTTTGCCTTCAATGTTCCCACATTCTCCACTTCTTTCAACATGGTCGCCTCTTCATTCTGCACTGTTGCTCCTTCGCTACACTTCCTCAAATCCTTCTTGAGCATTTTCTCCATTCATAAATGCCTTTCTATGCTTCTCTTTATCCTTCTTCATCTTCCGCTTATCAATGCCACTCAAAACCTGTAATTCCAACCTTGCGTAATGATCCGTAATTTCACTCCAAACCTTGCTTCTTTCCACTCTTTCTTCCGACCCGATAACCCTCTCATTCGACTTTCCCGCCATTTGTTTAATCCACTCATGTGCGTCCCGACAACCAACTGAACAGAGCGTATCGCCTTTCTCAGTCACACTCACAACAGACACTCTGTTTTACGCACAAATTCGTTCAATGCTAGTCTTATAGATAATGGGCGGTCCAAATGTTGGTTAGCAAACTCCTGTTGAGGGAGGAGCAGCGGTTTGGTATATGTCACAAAATGAATAAATATTAACAGCTGATGAAAAATCAGTTTTAGCAGATGTTAGAGCAATTTTAAACTTGCCGCTTTTTAAGAATGGTAGAAATAGTTTAAACTAGGGAAATAAGTTGTTACAGGGAGTGTATAAATAATGATAACAAATCAAAAGTTAGGATTAAAAACCGTTCTAAAAATTCACACGAAAGCAGATAATTCTACCAACCTGGAGTGACATACAAATGGATGTTTTTTAGTGCACGAAAAAACATTTTTTGTTCTCCTCTGGACTGCTGAATTATCCTCTATTATAAATTATATGGATGTCAGTTGAAAATGATTGGAATTAAAAATTGAATTGAATGCTATAAGAGGTAGTGTTTTAGGTGTTAAAGAATAGCAGAGAAGCCATAGTGGAATAAAAGAAGAAAGTTAAAACATTTTGTGAAGTAAATTGATCCTAAAGAATCAGATTCTTACTGAAATAAAGTACTGTAGCAAGCACACCAAATGTTAAAATGCTTATTTCATCCACACTTTGTGAGACAGTGGAAGTGTCGAATGTAACCTGATGTCCATTTGATCACAGGAGCTGTCCCTTACAATGTGTGGAAGGAAAACAAGGTGTTATCTATAAACAGTATGGGGGAGCAAAATTGAGTTGAAAGGAAGGTAAACAGTAATAAAAGTTTATGACCACAGTTCATCTGGAAGGAAGCTGGATAATTGTAAAACTTTATGACAACTGGTATGTCTGTAAGAGGTAAGAGTAACATGAAACAATTTAGACTTGAATGGGTTTTGAATAAGAAAAGATCTAATTCTTTAAAAGAGTATTGTTGTCCCTAAATACTCTCCCATGCAAATGAAAAACTTTGCCTGGGTAAAAAAGTCAGATTTTGATTTATGTGGACAACACACTGTGATATGGAAAATTCAAATTTGAAATAGAAATTTAAATTGATTACAAAATTTACCCAAAAGATACTCTAGGCCTATTGAGATACTGTATTTGACTAAAAACAATTAATTGAATAGATTATAATTGCGTCGTGGAATCGTAAATTTTGGATTACATGTTGATGAATCTTCAACAGTGACCCAAAGAAGGTGAAAAGACATTTTTGTCAGCTCTAAAGAAATTCCAAAACAAAGACAAATTCATTCCATTTTTGTAATCTTGAGTGGAATATTGCGCGATATATTAAAGCCACTGCAAAATTCAATTTACTGATTAAAATGGGAGCTGACAAAAAATTGATCGTAAGAAAATATTGGCATTTGCCAAGTGGAAATTATTATACTGGGAGAATTGTAACTCTAACTTTGGGTTGATTGCGGAACGTAAACTGTTTTTGATACGGTAATAGTAACAGTAACAGTAATAGCATGGGGTTTCAGAAATGGGTTATTTGTTATTCTTGAATTTACGATACATGATTACCATTCTCCCAAGATAAGCTTAATCTTTGATTTTAGACTTTGAATATATCACGTTTATCCTCAGTATCTTTATTTCACATTTTTTATTGACATAACATTTGGTTTGTTTTGAGGATATGTTTTAATGTAGAGTTTATAAAAGCTAATTTAGTTTGGTTTCCTGTTTTGAATAATGAGTCAATTGTTTAGACTGTGCTGACAAATTAAGTTAACTGAGAATTCTGCAGTAGTGCGAAAACAAACAATCTTGAATGCAGCAAAACCAAAAAACAAATGATGTTATTTTTAGGATTGTGCAATCACTGCTGAGCCTGGCTGTTAGATTTTGACCTCAAGCCAATGTCAATGAATGATCAATTGAATTGGACACCTGAAGCCGAAGTACCTTTCAGGAAACTGTAAACAGACTTGGCAGGCTCCTCAGTCTTAGCACATCCAAACTACCAAATGCGTTAGTTATTTGTAAATGTGAAGCCAAAAATAATGGGCTTGATAACGTGTCTATCGGAAACAGGCTAGCAGATGAAGCAGCCAGGGTAGCGGTTGTAAATCAACGCAATAAAGCCAAATACACCTATTAGCTGAAACTGAACCGCAACAACTAATAGATAAAAAACTTTAAAGGCTATCAAAACATTGCAACGCAAACAGAAAAGCAAAAATGGGCGATGAAAGGTTTCTACCAAAATTATTGATCATATGGGCAGCTGAATTGAGCCACATGATTGTCAAGTGTCTACAGGGGGGAGGATTGAGTTGGTCAATAATTGGTTAATAGACACTATGACAATTGTGCCCCAATGTCTTCAATTCATGCTTGGGAAAATGTCTTCAATTCATGCTTGGAAAACAAAAAAAAATTTTTTCAGTGTTTACTTTGCATAAACAATGTTAAGAGAGACTGAAAAGAGGGAGGTTTAACAATGGACCCCACTTCAGAGTTGAGGGCCTATTGGAAGTGGGCAGACTGTTAAAAATTGAAATGGAAAAAAAAGAAGAGAAAACCCATTGTATGTACAGACCCCAGTCGGCTGGACTAGTGGAAAAAAGACAAATTAGTAACAGACTGATGCAGAAGGAAAGACTTTGCCACCTTTTAGACTTCCAGGTTTAACTCCAGGACCTGTTAAAGGTTCTGGCAGCATTCCAGCTCACATAAAGAAACAGTTTGATCTAAGACAAGTTCGAGACAACAATGATCTGCCAGAATGTTCCGATCCATAGACTCTCAAGGTGCGGGTCGGAGACTTGGTGTTCCTGAAAGTGTTGCAGTGTGCCAGATGGGACAGTGAACGCTGGGACGGTCCTTAAGAGATGGTTGGCGTCAGCCCGACTGCAGTGAAAGTCTCCTGAGGCACTGGGTGAATTCGTCAGTCCCAGTACAAGCTTTTCCGGTTGCCAGAAGGACCTAGCGACGCCAGTCCACCAGGCCCTGATTCCTAATGTCCCGACCTCACCTAAAGTCATCAAGAGCGGCGGAAGGGTTTTCCGCTCTGCTGGCAGTCTGTCCGCTCCTACGAAAGACCACAGCCTGTCACTCCAGGGGGCCAAGTCTCCATCAAAGTAATCAGAAGAAGGCCCCTGGTCCAGCCGCGTTGGGAAGGCCCCTACAAGGGCTGTCCGAAATGGGAAAGCAACTACCAGCAGTCAACTAGACGCAGGTCTTCTCTTGCATAGCAGTGACGACAACGGGTGTTGTGGTTAAAGAATAGGTGTTCACGGCTCAGTGTTTTTACGCATCAGAGCAACGGGCACCTGACCACAACCCCGCTACGTTAGACAACAAGGTGTTCTTACGGCCCAGCGCCCGGCACCCTACTAGACCTCCTAGACGTCGTTGAGGATAACACTGCACCCGAAGAAAAGACAGACTGGTGCACCTACACACACCCAACATACACTAAAGGTTCTATTAGCGATGATGTAACTACTTGTGTGTAAATGCTAACAGATAAACTAATGGTTTATGAAGGATTAACCGAAACGCATTGTCAAGAGTTCTAGATAGTGCTATGTACATACATTTATAGGAAAATGAAGAAAGAAAAAAAAAAAAAAAAAAAAAAAAAAAAGGGAAAAACAGCGTATAATGAGAGTTTGGTTTCCATTTTTTCCTTTGACTGTGTTTTAAATTTAATAAACAGGGGGGAAATGTTAGGGAAATATTAGGAAGGAAAAGGGAATTGCATTTATTTTAGCTAGGGGTTTTATTAAATTGTAACCCATGAAGTTTGATGTTTTATATTGATTTACATGAGTAAGTTGTCCTGCTCTACACTTTTGCCTGGGGAAAAAGGTCACAAGTCACATACAAAAGTGGAAGGGGGGGGTGATGAGCTGGCCACTCATGACCTCCCCTGGGGATAAAGTTTACAGAACAGATGTTGCTTCAAACAAATGGTGTTCCTTGAACCACTCAACCGCTCAAAGGGGAAAAAACACATGTGACTGAGAAGGACTTGGAAAAGGAGGATGACAACGTGGATGTGCCCCTTCGGGACATGGGTGTCTGAAGAAGGCAATATGGATCTTTTCAATCAATATATCCTTTTGTTGTGGTGATTTACGATCAAATATTCATGCACTCATTAATCAATGTGGAAAATGTGATGATGACCTCAGTGGTCTGAGGTCATGAGAGGGAATGAAGGTAAAGTAATTTCATAACAAGAGAAAACAGTGTTTTAACATGTATAACTTTAATCAACAGTCAAATGTAATGGCAGAGGCATTCATATAAGTGTCAGGAAATAACAGATGTGTGCGAAGGCACAATTACAGGACTTGCAGAACAAGCCCACAGTCAATCACAGGAAGGGGGGAGCAGACGCTCCCTTTTGTCTCAAAAGGCGGGAAAACAACCCGGCTGTCCCACATACTGAGAGGGAGCCCCCGGAGATAAAGAGAGAAGACCCCGCCATCCTGCAGGGGAATTTAAACCAATCAGAGCAAGCTAAGAGTAACTGCAGGTATCACATAGCCAATCAATAGTCGATAGGAACATGTATTTGCATATTGTGTAGTATGAATCATTCTTGAGCAACTTGGGGTGTGTGCTTCTCCTGATAGACACAGGAGAGTACGAGGCTGTACTGAGAGGGACCTGAGACCCGAATGCTGTATTAGATTTGCTTGTTAGGAATAAATCCACTCGTGTGTGAAAATGCCGGCTTCCTGACGCCTTTCTTTTCAGAACGAATACGCGTAATTGTTGGAAGAGTGTTTGGTGATAAGGTAAAACTTATATAACACTAAAACGGAGTCAGGTAATTATTGCGTAATATTTTAAGGTATGAATTATTCCCAACAAGGTCTTCAGCTTGTCCAAAACGCAGCAGCAAAACTTTTAACAGGAACCAATAGAAGAGAGCACATCACCCCTGTGCTCCAGGCCCGTCACTGGCTTCCACTCGAGTTTAGAATTAAATTTAAAATCCTCCTTCTTACATTTAAGACCATTAATGGGTTGGGGCCATCTTATCTCACCGATGCTCTTGTTCCATACCGCCCCAACAGAACACTCCGCTCTCAGAATGCAGGTCTACTGGTAGTTCCCAGAGTTTCTAAAAGTACTGTCGGAGCTAGAGCCTTTAGCCACCAAGCCCCTGTTTTATGGAATCAGTTTCCAGCTAATATTAAAGAAGCCGAGACAGTCTGCACATTTAAGATTAGATTAAAAATGTTCCTATTCAACAAAGCTTATGGTCAGGCTAGTTGAAGTCGGAGAAGACTCAAAGTTTAGTCTAAGCTGCACTAGAAGGGGGGGAAGTACAGCTACTGAGTTCTATCTCAATTTTCTCACTCTACCTACCACTTATCTTACTTTATTTCTATTTTCCAATGTTAATATCTAGTTGTCTAGTCTCTTCATCACTAGTCACCCGGTGTCCCCTTTCCCCCCTCCCCTCTGGGGAGGGGCTATTTTTCAGCTGCAGCCTCCTGACTGTCCGGACCCCAAGCTGGATGGACGCCCTCGTTGCTACCCCAGTCTCATCTGGCTAGATGGACCGCTTCTTGTTCCTTTACTCCACTGCATCTTTAAGGACTGTAACTTCGCCTGCTAATTCCCATTAGCGGTCCTGGGGCTTCCTGTCTATCTGTCCTGGGAGTGGATCTCTCCTGACTGTGGTACTCCCCAAGGTTTCTCATTTTTCTCCCGAAGACTGGAGTTTTTGGAGTTTTTCCTTGCCGACATGGAGGGTCTAAGGATGGGGGTAACTCAGGACTTGAATTTATTTATTCATCTTTGTTGCTTCATTTGCTGTTTCTGATTGTGTATCATATTGCCTCTGCAAAGCCCTTTGAGACAACGTTGTTGTGATCCAGGGCTATACAAATAAAATTGAATTGAATTGAATTTTGGAAGGCAGCTATGACAATGAAAAACTTACACATGATAAATTCCAACTTATTATAGGTTAATAATTTAAACATTATAATGATAGAAAACACTTTTCACTTACTTAGTGTTTTATAAAAAATAAAAAAAAGTTTCTTTAATCTGTATTCTAATAATTCAACAAGCACAACAGTCAAATGGATGTTTAGAAAGTTTGTTAATAGCAACGATAGGAAATTTCTTAAATTAGAAGCAACTGAAAATGTACTTCGAATTACCTTTAAGTCGTCTTGGAGGTTACAAAGCAGCACTAACAGCAACAGTCCGACTTGGTGGCAAAAGACAAACCTGACAGGACTCGTCGACCTATGCTGGGACGCTTCACATCGACAGTGCAGGGACGCTAACCGCTGCGCCAATAAAACTCGAGCCAACGGCGCAACCATCAGCATCCCTACTTGAAGGCATCGGGGGGAAGGTTTTTCACGAACCGCTTCACACACGCGGACCTGCGTGTACCTGTCACAGGTACACAGACAACATCAAGTTTATAGTTATTCATTAGCCTCAAATGTATTGACTATGTAATCATCTTTTGATAACTAGATGGCAAAATAAGAATTCTCCCCTAAAACAAAGACAGAAAGGTTTCGGGAATGTTATTATGACACATACACCAGGGGTCAAAAGTCATATTTTGAGTGGAAATGTTTTACAACATTTTGTAAAACATATTACACGTACCGATTTAGGAGCTGGCCTAGCGGCAAATTCCTCCAACTCAGGATTATCCGCGTCTGGATTAACACCTACGCACTGTGTCTTTGAATTGGCCTGGTATTCTTGTATCATTGACTGAAAGGAAAAGGAAACAAAAAATGGGGGGGGGGGGGGGGGACTGGGGGCATGTCAACAAGCGGGTGAAACCGTTAACTTCAAAACCGTAGTCCATGCTCAAAACTACACTCTAGTCCTATGACTTAGACCTATCAGCGCCACTCTCTTCTCGTGACAACAAATAACTGACAAGCGTGGCGAGCACAGTTATCACCAATCAGCAATGAGGAGGCCGAACCCCTCTCATCCCAGCTTATCGCCCGGACCCATTGAAAATTGCGGCAAGGTAAGGGATTAATGTCAAAAATTGTTAACTTCTTAAAGCTAACAGTTTGAGTGATGGTCTTATATGTTCTGATTTCAGGATGAGAGATTTAGACTTGTATATGTTAAATTATTATGTACTGTGTTTAATTCGAGATGTCTCTGGTTGCACTATGAAATGCACTTTTCCGCGCATGCCGTGTGTCCATGTTTGTTTGTCACCTTTTTCACCCCTAACCAGTTTGCATGCCTGTTCTTCCTCAATCCGAGACCGCAGCCGGAAGTCTGTCATTTTCGTAGCGCGGGATTTAAAAAAAACTGAATAAATATAATGATCGCTTCCACACACATCAGAGCGGTCTATTTCATTCAGGAGCATAAAATACCGCGGAAAATATGAAATAAACATGCTTTTTCTTGTCATCCGCCCTTTAAGCTCAGCAGCAAGACCTGGCCACCAAACCGATGAGTTTGCTCTCTCTCTACATTTTGTAAGTCCCTGGTGACAGGCATGTACAGTGGGGCATATAAGTATTTAGTCAACCACTAATTGTGCAAGTTCTCCCACTTGAAAATATTAGAGAGGTCTGTAATTCTCAACAGGGGTAAACCTCAACTGGGAAAAAAAACTGAAAATCTCATTGTTTGATTTTTAAAGAATTTATTTGCAAATCATGGTGGAAAATAAGTATTTGGTCAAAACCAAAAGTTCATGTCAATACTTTGTTATTCACCCTTAGTTGGCAATAACAGGGGCCAAACGTTTTCTGTAACTCTTCACAAGCTTTTCACACACTGTTGCTGGTATTTTGGCCCATTCCTCAATGCAGATCTCCTCCAGAGCAGTGCTGTTTTGGGGCTGTCATTGGGCAACACGAACTTTCAACTCCCTCCACAGATGTTCTATGGGGTTGAGATCTGGAGACTGGCTAGGTCACTCCAGGACCTTGAAATGCTTCTTACAAAGCCACTCCTTTGTTGCCCTGGCTGTGTGTTTGGGATCATTGTCATGCTGTAAGACCAAGATACGTGTCATCTTCAATGTCCTTGCTGATAGAAGGAGATTTTCACTCAAAATCTCTCGATACATAGCCCCATTCATTCTTTCCTTTACACAGATCAGTCATCCTGGTCCCTTTGCAGAAAAACAGCCCCAAAGCATGATGTTTCCACCCCCATGCTTCACAGTGGGTATGGTGTTCCTCGAATGCAATTCAGTATTCTTTCTCCTCCAAACACGAGAACCTGTGTTTCTACCAAAAAGTTCTATTTTGGTTTCATCTGACCATAAATCATTCTCCCACTCCTCTTCTGGATCATCCAAATGCTCTCTGGTGAACCGCAGACGTGCCCGGACGTGTGCTTTCTTCAGCAGGGGGACACGTCTGGCAGTGCAGGACTTGAGTCCCTGGCGGTGCATTGTGTTACTGATAGTAGCCTTTGTTACTGTGGTCCATGCTCTCTGTAGGTCATTCACTAGGTCCCCCCTTGTGGTTCTGGGATTTTTGATCACTGTTCTTGTTATCGTTTTGACGCCACGGGGTGAGATCTTGGATGGATCCCCAGATCGAGGGAGATTATCAGTGGTCTTGTACTTCTTCCATTTTCTAATAATTGCTCCCAGAGTTGATTTGTTTACACCAAGCGTTTTACCTATTGCAGATTCAGTCTTCCCAGCCTGGTGCAGGTCTACAATTTTGTCTCTGGTGTCCTTCGACAGCTCTTTGGTCTTGGCCATAGTGGAGTTTGGAGTGTGACTGACTGAAGTTGTAGACACGTGTCTTTCATACCGATAATGAGTTAAAACAGGTGCCATTAATACAGGTAACGAGTGGAGCCTCGTTAGACCTGATTAGAAGAAGTTAGACCTCTTTGACAGCCAGAAATCTTGCTTGTTTTGTAGCTGACCAAATACTTATTTTCCACTCTAATTTGAAAATAATAAGAATAAAAATAATAATACATTTTATTTATAATGCACTTTACATTCGAAAAACAAATCTCAAAGTGCACATTAACAAAAAAAACAAACAAAAAAAAACTAAGAATAAAGAGTAAAAGCAAAAACAAACAGAAGCACAGATAAAATCAGATGCCAATCAGATAAAAATAAGAATCAAATAAAATTAGAAAAAGCTTTTTTAAAAAGGTGAGTTTTTAGTCCTTTTTTAAATTCATCCACCATCTGCGGGGTTCTAAGGTGGTCTGGGAGGGCGTTCCACAGACGGGGAGCAGCAGTTGCAAAGGCCCTGTTGCCCATAGTCTTGAGCCGAGTCCTGGGCAGGAGTAGACGGTGCTGTTGGCCTGACCGGGTTCTGGCTGAAGTATGTGATGTGAGGAGTTTGGTGAGGTAGGTGGGGGCTACACCGTGTAGACAGTGATGGGTGTGAAGGAGGAGTTTGAATTCAATACGGAGGTGAACAGGGAGCCAGTGTAGGGTGTGAAGGATGGGGGTGATGTGTTCATGTTTACGCACCCTCATCAGGACCCTGGCAGCGCTGTTTTGGACACACTGAAGCCTTTGTAGGCTCTTGCCAGGGATCCTGATGAGGAGTGCGTTACAATAGTCCAACCTGGAGGAGATAAAGGCATGAACGAGTCTGTCTGCAGCAGGACGGAAGAGAGATGGCTGGAGTTTGGCAATATTGCGGAGGTGAAAGAATGAGGTTTTACAAATGTAATTGGTGTGATTGTCAAAGCTAAGATGGGGGTCAAACCTGACTCCCAAATTAGTCACAGAAGGGGAGAGGGAAAATTTGTGGCCGAAAAAGGAGACTGAGGAAATGGGGCCGGAACGGCGTTGGTGAGGAGTACCAATGTGAATAGCTTCTGTTTTGGAGCTGTTCAGCTGCAAGAAGTTTTCACTCATCCAAGCCTTTATCTCCTCCAGGCAGGAGTCAAGTTGAGAAACAGAAGAGGAGGGGGTGGAGGACGGAGTGACCTTGAAATATAGTTGTGTGTTGTCAGCATAGCAATGGAATTGTATTCCATGACTGCTGACGACACGACCGAGGGGTAGCATGTAAATAGTGAAGAGGGTTGGACCGAGCACATTGCCCTGGGGGACTCCGCAGATAACAGTGTTAGGGCGGGAATTAGCATCCCCCCCCCAGGGCTACAAACTCGGTCCTTCCCGTGAGGTATGAGTTAAACCACTGAAGGGGAGTGCCAGAGATACCTATATCGTGTTGGAGGCGGTGAAGGAGGATGTGATGATCAACAGTATCAAATGCAGCAGAGAGGTCGAGAAGGATAAGGAGGGAAGTGGAACCGGAGTCAGAGGTCATCAGAAGGTCATTGGTGACTCTGATGAGCGCTGTCTCAGTGCTGTGGGATGGACGAAAACCAGATTGGAATTTTTCATATAAATGGTTTGATTTCATGTGGTTGTAAAGTTGGATGGATACAATTTTTTCAAGAATTTTGGAAATGAAGGGGAGTTTGGAGATAGGTCTATAATTTGACAGAGGATCAGGATCAAGAGTGGGTTTTTTGAGGAGGGGCTTGATGATAGCTGTTTTGAGGGTTGCCAGAACAGGCCCGGTTTGAAGAGAAAGATTGATATTTGTTGTTATTAAGTGACTGATGGGGTGACAGTGTGCTTTAAACAGCGGGGAAGGGAAGGGGTGTAGCGAGCAAATGGATGGTTTGGATTTACTGATGACCTAAATGAAATACATTCCATTAAAATCAAACAATGTGATTTTCTGTTTTTTTTTCAAATTCTGTCTCTCTTGGTTGAGGTTTATCCATGTTGACAATTACAGGCCTCTCTAATCTTTTCAAGTAGGAAAACTTGTACAATTGGTGGTTGACTAAATACTTATTTGCCCTACTGTATTTTCTGGAGAATGTCTCCTCTTTGTGATTTGGGGATCACTATTAGGCATCCTCGTATGACATGAACATGAGTCTCTGACAGTTCATTTTTCACTTTCATGTATGGGTGAGCATTTTGAGGAACTTTGTCTTTGTCCTCGGACGAGCCATGTTTGATGAGTTTAATCACTGCTTGCAGGTCATCATCCTGAGCAGTTGCAGCTCTAATACTGTCCAGTCGACTTATAGATGCCGGAATGCCTTGTAACCACTGTGGCAATGTAACACTTGACATCACTGTGTGTGTCCGTCTGCTCACTGGTGTGTGACTGTGGGCTACGTGACAGGGCGTCTGCGACAACACGTTTTTTCCCTGGCACGTAGACAGCCTCAGGTTTGTACCTCATAAGCCTCATGAGAAGACGTTGGCATCTCAGAGGAACATTGTCCAAGCTTCTATTGTTCACAAGAGGTACTAACGGTCTATGATCAGTTTCTAGCCTAAACTGATCCGTGCCGCACAGATACTTGTCAAACTTATCACAGGCCCACACACTGGCCTAACAGTCCTTCTCAATCTGTGCATAGCGTGTTTCGGCCCCAGAAAGACGTCGGAAGCAATAAGTGACTAGTTTCCACACTTCTCCGTGAAACTGCAGAAGCACCGCTCCTAAGCCGTAGCTGTTTGCGTTGGCTGACACTATAGTTGGAAGGCGAGAATCGGTGCTGTCGTCAGCATGTTCTTGAGGTTCTCTGCTGTGAAGGACCCCAAGTCCATGCAATTTTTATCTTCAGCAGCTCATACAAGGGTTGACCAATTGTTGCAAGTGCTGGAATGTACTTGCCAAGATAATTGACCATGCCAAGCACTCTTTTCAGGTCATGTACATTGTGCAGTGGGGGCAATTGGCTAATAGCTTTTACCTTCTCGGGGTCTGGCCTTACCCCTGACTGGTCAATCAAGTGACCCAGGAACCGCTGCTGGCTCGTCTCAGGGTGCACTTATCTTTATTGAGTTTGAGGCCAGCCAATTCAATGAGACGGAACACCGTCGCCCTTAAAATGTAATCAGCCGCCCCAATTGATTCACTCATACAATCATACAATTTGGCTGATCCTACCGTGAGATGTCTTCAATCCTTTCGGTTTTGCTTCAACCCTTCGCCTCCAGAAGCGGAGGTGAGGCCAGTCCCCTCGAAAACCGAGGACGTGCACGCTTTGAATGGAAATCCTCTCCGCTTCCGGAAACACCAGGTATATCGCAATCCGGCTCGATTGACCAAATAAATGTCAAGTTCAAAAATAGATCCTTAGGTAGACATTGTAAAATTACCCAAAAGTAAGGAGAGAAGACACTCAGTTTTCTTGGCCAAGGAGAACAAAATGTGACTCGTGAGTCACCAAAATTGATCTAAAGGAAAAAAATCCTCCTTGGTATTTTATTTAGGGGTTTTCCCTAAACAAAGACGGATGCCGTCCTGAGGGAGGGGAAAGCAAGCTGGCGACACCCATGTGGTTTTCGATTGGATATGTGTGTGCATGTAGGTGGAACTAAGTGAATACAACGTGTGGAAGCAAGAGCTTATGTAAACAAACATGTAAACAGTCAAAATAATCATATAAACAGTCAAAATAATCCAGACACTTCAGTTATGCAACGCTGCGGCCATGGAAGATGTCCTCGGATGGAAAATTGTCCTTGGAGGTCTAGACGAAAGTCCAGACGCCAGGTACTGAGGATGCCTCGGAAGGTCTAGTTACGCAATGATGCGGCCATGAAGCAAAACAGTTGTCACCCCGACCCTCTTTTACTCTTTGTAACACTTAAGCATTATACTACAACCTGGTATAGCAAGCAATAATCATTTACTGGTTATATACGTAAGAAAAATATGGCAATATGTATTATTTATGGTATATATGAGCACAAGCAAATATTCAATCAACCGACCAAGCAAATATTTAATCAATCAAACCCCGATAATTATCTCAACATTGTCCAAACGAGCATCATGTTCCTCAATAGTGGCCCCGTAAACCAGGATACCCATGATGAGGACTTTCCGACCTTGGGTTAGCCACTCTGGGTGGGTCCCCGACTTCAGCAGATGGTTTATTTGTCCTGCTAGGCGTTCATGGAGTGCAGTTAGCTTCTTAAGCCAGTAGGCATGAATCTCGTCGGGCGCCGGAGCTGTCCAGTTCTTTTTGGACAGTCTTGTCTGGATGTCTGCTGTTGTGATGGCTACTGGGTCTTGTTCTGGGATGTTATGATGTTCTGACTGCAGGTCTGCCAGCCATTGGGCGTTAGTGTTGTGAGACGCCTCTTTTTCCAAGATACTCTTCCAGTATCGTTCAGTCTCAGCCCTGGGTGGATCTGCTGTGGTCTTGCCACCCTGCCACTGAGAGTAGACCTTAGCTGGATTAATGGAGAACATAGCGTTTATTCACCTGGCCTCTACTTCTCCTGTGTACCTCTTTAGGCGACTAGCTAGGGCTGTAAGCCTTTGCTTAGCAGTCTCCAGTGCCTCAGCTGTGGACAGCTTGCTTTATTTCTTGGGCAGTTCTTTCTTAGGTTTCATGCCTTTGTTCAGGTCTGCCAGGAGGTTAACTTCTCTCTGTGTTGCCATTATTTTTGCCTCTAGCCTTCGTTTCCATGGAGGCTCCTTCCGGCAAATGGTGCTGTTAATCTTGTAGCCAAGTGTCTCTAGTATGTCTAGGAAGTTTACGGTGGGGATGTTCAGCAGTACTGTATTTACATCCTCCAGTAGAGATTCTGATGGTAGTTTGTTCGTTAGCCTTGGCAGGCAGGAGGTAGTTAAATTCCCCAGGACTTCATGATCTTCTCCCTCAGGTACGCTGCTCTCTCATTCTCTCCCGCTGCTCTTGGGGCTTGGTACTGTTATGTACTTGTATGCATTATTTAGTCTTTTTTTCTTAGTCAAAGCAATCATGCATTCACGTTCTTGTTAGTTTTACCATATACCATTTGTTATCACAAGAGTAAGCTAATTCTATTTTAGCCCTTTGAAGATTATAAAGGTGTAACATGAACCCCACAGTCTATTCAAGTCTTTGTCTTGTAACCTCCCCTCCTTAGATTATAAGGAGGGGAGGTTACAAGACATCCCCCAGAACTGTTCCTTGTTGATCACTGGTTTGAATGAGTAAAGTAAACGCCCACTAGATTGTAAAATGTGAGGTATATGTTGGAGTCAGATGCTGTAATGTGTGTGCCTCTTTCATTAAAACTTGTGTTTGTTGTTTGACTGCACCCTGAGACTCTCAGCCTTTTTGTGTCGACTCTGTTTGTAGTAAAGCCTCCAGAACAGAAAACGAATGCGCGGCGTTGTAAGTACAAGGTCGGGATCCAACGCCAACAGTACCCAATCTCGATGTTAGGGGGTGATAATGAAACCCCCCACTTGACCTGGCGTTCCTGGCCTCCCCCTTGCCATAGCATCTTTGTACCTTGGATGAGACACATTGTGCCTCATCAATCTCTAACTGTGATAGCAAGTTCTTCTTGCGGATATTAGAACACTGAGCTAGTAGTTGTTTCTTGGTCAGTGTGGATGTGGGATTTCGAAGTAACCATTCTTCCCACATTCTCTGCATGTACCCCCTTTCGCAGGGGTTGCTGCTGTAGTAGCACTCCATTAACAACTTATTCTCCGTCCTGCTCCATCTGTGTCTTGTTCCCGTAGCCCACTTGACATCAGGTTGTCCTGGTCTCCCAACACCTGACGTGAAACTTATTAACCCGGGCGACGTTCCAGCCGGTTTGACTCTATCATTAATTGTTCTGCTCATTCTGAGGTATAGGTATATAGCAGGAAGGGCCTTACCTAAGGACCCACCTGGATATCACCTGCTGCACTCTGCTGTTAGAGCAAAGTAAGCACAAGTAATGCCAGAAATAAGCCAATCAGCGCTGAGCTCATGGAAAGTAAGCCTAAGTAATGCCAAAAATAAGCCAATCAGCGCATAGCTCACAGCAAGTAAGCCCCAGTAAGGCCAAAAAGTAAACCAATCAGCGCAAACCTCATGCGCACGCGCAAATCGCGGCCTGAGCCGGTGGGTATATTTGTCTGCCGTCATGTGGTTGCTTCATTATTCATTTCAAGTTATCAGGACGACTGTCTGCTTAAATGAACGGTAAGTTTGAAAATATCTTTCTGTTAACAGATATAATGTAATATATATATATATATATATATATATAATATAATAATAATATTTCTAACGAACTCGTTCATTAGAAATATTGAGTCTCATCATATCTATAACGTACATCTCCGTTTATTCAAACCCTCCTTGCTTTACGGAGATTGTCCTGCTGAATACAGTATATTGATAGCAGTACCGTCATTTTATTATCATCAACGCTATATTGTGTGCGTCCCATAATTGTATATCCCACCCAAAATAAAGAAAAATCTACCTGATATCATACAAGCAAGTGCCATTTTTATTGATAACTTCACCTTATTACTTTATGAATTCATTCTAAATATTACAATATGTGTGTTTTGTATATATACACACACACGCACACACACACACACACACCCTCTCACACACACACACAAACACATATACAGTATATATACAGTATATATACTGTATATATATAATGTATACAGTGGGGCAAATAAGTATTTAGTCAACCACTAATTGTGCAAGTTCTCCTACTTGAAAAGATTAGAGAGGCCTGTAATTGTCAACATGGGTAAACCTCAATCATGAGAGACAGAATGTGGGAAAAAAACAGAAAATCACATTGTTTGATTTTTAAAGAATTTATTTGCAAATCATGGTGGAAAATAAGTATTTGGTCAATACCAAAAGTTCATCTCAATACTTTGTTATGTACCCTTTGTTGGCAATAACGACGGGCGTGGAGTAGGACGCGTCTCGGCACCGCTCCTGAGCTGATGACCAATTTATATATTTAAACTTGCCAAACCTCGTCTTATTGGGCCAGATTGTTGCCTGAAACCTCTGTTACGTCCTTTAGAGCGATAATTTTAAAAAATTATGGTCGGAAGTGGAAGTCGTTTTCCATGGCCTCCGGACGGCTTCGAGGAAATTCTGGTCCACCATCCGGCGTCTGAGGAGAGGAAAGCAGTGCACTATTAACACTGTGTATAGTGAAGATGGTGTACTGCTGACCTCGACTCGGGACGTCGTGAGTCGGTGGAGAGAATACTTCGAAGCCCTCCTCAATTCCACCGACACGCCTTCCTTTGAGGAAGCAGAGTCTGGGGACTCTGAGGTGGGCTCTTCGATCTCTGGGGTTGAAGTCACTGAGGCGGTTGGTAAGCTCCTCGGTGGTAAGGCCCCGGGGGTAGATGAGATCCGCCCGGAGTTCCTAAAGGCTCTGGATGTGGTAGGGCTGTCATGGCTGACACGCCTCTACAACATCGCGTGGACATCGGGGACAGTGCCTCTGGATTGGCAGACCGGGGTGGTGGTCCCCCTTTTTAAAAAGGGGGACCGGAGGGTGTGTTCCAATTATAGGGGAATCACACTCCTCAGCCTCCCCGGTAAAGTCTATTCAGGGGTGCTGGAGAGGAGGGTCCGTCGGGAAGTCGAATCTCGGATTCAGGAGGAGCAGTGTGGTTTTCGTCCCGGCCGTGGAACAGTGGACCAGCTCTACACCCTCGGCAGGGTCCTCGAGGGTGCATGGGAGTTCGCCCAACCAGTCTACATGTGTTTTGTGGATTTGGAGAAGGCGTTCGACCGTGTGCCTAGGGGAATCCTGTGGAGGGTGCTCCGGGAGTACGGGGTACCGAGCCCCTTGGTAAAGGCTGTTCAATCCCTGTACGACCGGTGTCAGAGTCTGGTCCGCATTGCCAGCAGTAAGTCAAATTCGTTCCCAGTGAGGATTGGACTCCGCCAAGGCTGCCCTTTGTCACCGATTCTGTTCATAATTTTTATGGACAGAATTTCTAGGCGCAGCCGAAGCGTTGAGGGTTTCCGGTTTGGTGGCCTCAGCATTGCAGCTCTGTTTTTTGCAGATGATGTGGTGCTGTTGGCTTCATCAAGCCATGACCTCCAACTCTCACTGGGGCGGTTCGCAGCCGAGTGTGAAGCGGTTAGGATGAAGATCAGCACCTCCAAATCCGAGACCATGGTCCTCAGCCGAAAAAAGGTGGAATGCCCTCTCCGGGTCGGAGATGAGATCCTGCCCCAAGTGGAGGAGTTCAAGTATCTTGGGGTCTTGTTCACGAGTGAGGGTAGGAGGGAGCGGGAGACTGACAGGCGGATCGGTGCAGCGTCTGCAGTGATGCGGACTCTGCACCGGTCCGTTGTGGTGAAGAAGGAGCTGAGCCAAAAGGCGAAGCTCTTGATTTACCAGTCGATCTACGTTCCTACCCTCACCTATGGTCACGAGCTGTGGGTCGTGACCGAAAGAACAAGATCCCGGATACAAGCGGCCGAAATGAGTTTCCTCCGCAGGGTGTCCGGGCTCTCCCTTAGAGATCGGGTGATAAAGCCCGGTCATCTGGGAGGGGCTTGGTGTCGAGTCGCTACTCCTCCGCATTGACAGTAGCCAGTTGAGGTGGCTCGGGCATCTGGTTCGGATGCCTCCTGGACGCCTCCCTGGAGAGGTGTTCCGGGCATGTCCTACCGGCAGGAGGCCCCGGGGTCAACCCAGGACACGCTGGAGACACTATGTCACTTGGCTGGCCTGGGAACGCCTTGGAATCCCGCCGGAGGAGCTGGCTGAAGTGGCTGGGGAGAGGGAAGTCTGGGCTTCCCTGCTAAAGCTGCTGCCCCCGCGACCCGACCCCGGACTAAGCGGAAGATAATGGATGGATGGACGGATTAAAAAAAAAAAAATCGCTTGGCGATGACTTCCACCCGGGCTAAAACGGATTCAAACAAATCAAGCCGCAGTAAGCCCGGACTCCCGAACAACGCTACCGATTTGGGGCCTGTGGACTCCACATACGCAGAGCTTCTGCAGTCTACGATCGGCGCCCTAAAAACAGACCTGTTCGACAAAATTGACTCTTTGTCTACCAATTTAAGATCAGAGATGTCCCTAATCAAAGGGGAATTCAAGACAGCGGTCGAGGGCATGCACCGGAGGCTAGAGGCACGAGGAGTTACTTTGGCTAAGCTAGAGCTACATGCTAACGACAGTGACGCTCGCATCACAGAGCTGGAGGCCAGCGTTAGCTCCATGCTGGACAAGATTACCCACATCGAGGAGAAGTGCGAGGATATGGAGGGCAGAATGCGGCGAAACAACATCCGTCTCATTGGAATACCAGAGGGATCGGAGGGTCCGCGACTGACGGAGTACATGGCGAAGCTGCTGCAGGAGCTGCTCGGTCTCGCCGAGAGACCGCTTCTAGACCGGGTCCACCGTACCCTTCGAGACAAGCCCCGGGATGGGGGGCCACTGCGTCCCTTCGTTATCCGGGTCCGCGATGAGATACTGAGGAAGTCGTCGGAGGTGTCACCCATTACCTATAAGGGGAAGAGGATCTTCATTTTCCCGGACTACACCTCGACGGTCGCAAAGAAGCGGGCTGGCTTTGGAGCTGTCAAACAGCGACTACGAGCTTGCCCTGCAGTGAAATTCGGCCTCCTTTATCCAGCAGTTCTCAGGCTGACTCTTCCGGATCACACAACCTATAAATTCGATGAACCGGGACTTGCAGCAGAGTTTGTAAACAAACATTTTAGTGGAGCTGAGGCTGTGAATGGAAGAGGCTCAATCGTGAACCCGCACTGATGGACTGGAGTTTCGGGGTAAGCTACGATCTCATTGATATACAAGAGCGGTGAAATTATTTTTCGTAGGGGGAAGCAATTTGACTATAAAGTGATCCCTTTTTGTCTTATTTTATTATTATTACTTTTTTCTCACTTTCATTATTGTTGATGCTGCGGCTTGGCAACTGAAGTATTAATTTCTCAATGTTCATTACAAGAACTATTGAACTGACTTTTCATCAGAAAGCCCAGTTTGCGATTAAAAGCTTTTTTTCCTTTTTCTTCTCTCTCTATGTATAGAGTAATTATGTTTTACAATGTGATGGGCAGACAGCTTCCACAATTGAGAAGTTTGTTTTTGGAATGTGACTGAAGGCCTGTATATCTTGTTCTGGTGTTTTACTAAATTGTTGGCGGTATATGTATGTGTATGTATGTATATGTGTATATATATATATATATATTGGAACAACACTTCTTTGTTCAGTGTGCTTCTCATCATATATTTCCCAGAGACATAACAGAGATTCCTTTTTATACTGTAATACCACACCCACAGGAAGTGCACACTATGGCAACAGCAGTGTGACATAAATATGTCACACACACACACACATATATATATATATATATATATATATGTGTGTGTGTATATGGGTGTATGTATGTATATGTATTTTGTATATGGGTGTATGTATGTATATGTATTTTGTATATATATATATGTTCTCCTTTTCCCCCATCATTTTTTTGTTTTTGGTTGGGTTTTTTTTGTAATACCATAGACTATGTTTAGTATGTGTTTGTTTGTGCTGTTAGCTTGCTCGCGCATTTACTAATGGTATTGCATTATCGCTTGTATACTTAATTAAGCAGCTATTTTTTTCCCATCTGTTCTTTGTCACGGTCTTGACTAAACTCTGAGACTCGGGAAATATACTAGGAGGGAAGGGAGATATATAATATGTATGTGTGTGCATGTATATACATATATATCTATTCATAATAATAATGTAATAATATATTTATAAATAATTCCACTTTTTTCTTCTTTCTTCTTTTCTTTTTCTTCTCTCTTAATGATTAAGTCCGTTGGGTTTTTGAGACACTGGCAATTGAAATATCTAGTAATATGGTCACTAGCTTGGGGTGGGGTTAGAGTAGGGAGAGAGTAAGTAAGCATGTTTTGCTCAAGTTTGTTGTTGTGGTTGGGTTTAAGGGGTAGCTTGTGCTTCAATTTTGAAGACGCTTCGGCAAAGGGGGTTTGGTGGGGAGTGTTAAACCTCCCTTACCTAGATTTTAGTTGTTTGTTTTCAGTACCTCGTCATTTGTGTGCGTATTCTGCAGTGGTCTCCTTAGGTTCAGTTGTGGACTATCCCTTACATGGTGCACTCATGTTGATTAACTTTTTGATGTCTCTTTTTTTTCCCCTGACATACCATGAGTGCCCAGGGTGATGCTCGTCCAGATGGAGGGAGCAGCCTCAATTTTCTTACCTGGAACTGTAGAGGTATCAATAACTCGGTCAAGCGTAGTAAGGTATTACATCAAATTCACCAATTAAATGCCCATGTAGTGTTCCTGCAAGAAACCCATCTTAAACCTCACCAACACACAGTGCTTAAAACCAGATGGGTAAGTCATGTCTTTCATTCCTCATTTCCGGGCAAGGCCAGAGGTAATGGCAGATCCTAATGGCAGGTATATTATAGTTAGTGGCAGACTGTTAGACACTAAAATGCTACTTGTGAATATTTATGCTCCAAATTGGGGTAGTGGGGAGTTTTTTAAATCTATTTTTTCTGCATTGCCTGACCTCGACTCACACTCGCTGATTCTGGGGGGGTATTTTAATTGTTGGCTTGACCCAGTGTTGGATAGATCCTCTACGAAGCCCTCTACAGCATCGTCAGCAACACAAATCTTGAAAACCTTCATGTCAGATCTGGGACTATCGGACTCTTGGAGGTTTTTCAATCCTTCTGGGCATGCTTACTCCTACTTGTCACCAGTTCATCACACATACACGCGCATTGATTACTTCCTAGTGGACGACAGGCTTCTACATACAATCACTTCCAGCTCCTATCACCCCATCATTATATCCGATCACTCTCCTCTCATCATGGAAGTAGCGTTCCGACATGTTGATATCCAAAGACCACCTTGGAGGCTTCACACCCAGCTACTTAGTGATGAAGAATTAATACATTTTCTTGGAGATCAAGTTAACCTCTTTGTGAACACCAACACGGCTCCACACATATCTGCATCGACCTTATGGGAGGCCTTCAAGGTCTTTATTAGGGGAGGGATCATCTCATATGTTGCATGGAAGAACACGTTGAGAAGGGAGCGCTTGCAAACCCTGATGTGTAATATCGGACGATTGGACAGTTTGTATGCCACTACATCCTCTCCCAATGTTTATAAAGAACGCTTAATTTTGCAAGCTGAACTGAATACACTACTTACTAACCAGGTCACAGATCTCCTCATTAAAACTAAGAGCAATTACTTCGAGCAAGGGGATAAGGCAGGTAAATTGTTGGCTCACAAACTCCGTCGTTTCACAGTGTCGAACCAGATATCAGAAATTAAAACATCCACTGGGACTTCAATAGATCCCTTAATAATTAATAACGAATTCAAGAATTTCTATCAGGCTCTGTACACCTCAGAAACAGCGGTAGGCGCCCCAGAACTGGATGGCTTTTTTCAATCCCTAAATGTACCAATGATTGGAGCAGATATAGCTGATGTATTGGAGCAGCCAATTACAACTGAGGAACTCCTTAGGGCTATCAAATCACTCAGCTCAGGCAAGACGTCGGGTCCGGACGGTTATCCAGTTGAATTTTATAAGAAACTTGCTCCCAGAATTTCTCACTTGTTGATTAATATGTAAAACGACTCTGTAGAAAAAGGGTCTCTTCCGCAAACTTTGAATTATGCAACAATATGTCTTATCCTTAAGAAAAACAAAGACCCTCTTGACTGTGCGTCGTATCGACCAATTAGCTTGTTGAATGTGGATTATAAAATCTTAGCTAAAATTCTGGCAATTCGTCTGGATCCGGTTCTCCCCTCTATTATTTCGCCCGACCAAACGGGTTTTATTCAAAACAGGCATTCTTTTTTTAATCTGCGACGACTGTTCAATGTTTTGTATAATCCACCATCTTTAAATATCTCTGAGGCACTAATCTCGCTCGACGCAGAGAAAGCATTTGATCGAGTGGAATGGCGTTATCTCTTTTATACATTGAATTAATTTGGGTTTGGCCCAAGATTTGTTTCATGGGTCAAACTGTTATATTCATCGCCAAAAGCGTCCGTTAGGACAAACGCTTCATATTCAGACTACTTTTCTCTACAACGGTCAACACGACAGGGTTGCCCTCTTAGTCCCTTGCTGTTCACCTTAGCAGTAGAACCCCTGGCGATATCATTACGCTCACAAGTCGTTATAAAGGGAATAGTCAGATATGGAATTGAGCACAAAGTGTCGTTGTATGCTGATGACCTGCTGCTGTATGTTTTTGAGCTCCCAAGATCTATGCCTGCCATTTTAACAACACTCTCAACATTCCGTAGGTTATCAGGCTATAAGCTCAATTTGAACAAAAGCGAGCTGATGCCTCTTAATGTTGCTGCCAAGGCTTTTTCCTTGAATACTCTACCTTTTAAAATAGCCGATGAACAATTTACTTATCTTGGAATACACGTTACAAACACATTTAAAGCTCTATACCAAGCAAACTTTATGCCCCTCTAACTCGCACTAAAGAGGATTTGGAACGCTGGGCCTTACTTCGAATTTCACTAATTGCAAGGGTCAATGCAATCAAAATGAACACACTTCCCAAATTTTTATACCTTTTCCAATGTCTTCCTGTCTTCCTCTCCCAGAATTTTTTTAAGAAAGTAGATAGTCAACTGTTTTCTTTCATTTGGGATGGGAAACCCCCCAGAATACGGAGGCAGTTACTACAACGAGCCAGGATAAATGGCGGCCTTGCACTTCCAAATTTTAGGTTTTACTACTGGGCAGCAAATCTTAAAACCATTAAATATTGGCTTAAAGGTTCAGAACAGACTTCGGGTCCAGTATGGTTGGAAATGGAGGCGAGGTCATCCAAACCTGCGACACTGTCTTCCTTGGCTCACTCCTCTATTGCAAACCCTTTTTCATCATTTACACGAAATACATGTGTTCAAGCGACGTTAAGGATTTGGAACCAGTTCAGACAACACTTTGGGCTTCAGGCTGTTTCATTCTCTGCCCCAATAGCTAATCCGGCTTTTCAAACATCCATATACGATGATGCTTTCATTTCCTGGGCTACTAGAGGTATTTGCAGGCTTAGGGACCTTTACATCGATAATACATTTGCGACATTCGAACAACTGGTGACAAAATTTGGTATTCCTCGGAATAATTTCTTTAGATTTTCGCAAGTGCGCAGTTTTATTAGCAGTTTGAATGCCTGTTTCCCTGCTTTACCAGAGGAGAATGCTTTGGATGCCTTTCTAACGCCTTTACCTTCACTTAAAGGCAGTTTATCGAATGTTTACGGCCAAATTTGTAGTCTACAAAATGTCTCATTGGCACCAATTAAAGTACTGTGGGAGCAAGAAATGGGTGTTATGATTTCGGAGGAAGTATGGGAGGCTGCACTGAAAAGAGTTCATTCTTCATCAATTTGTGCACGGCATGGTCTTATTCAGTGCAAAATTATTCACAGAGCACACTGGACTAAGGACAAGTTGTCCAGGATTTCAGAACATTCCAGATCATCAGAAAACATAGCATTAATTTTCACTGTTACGCTGACGACACACAACTGTATTTATCAATTAAACCTGAGCAGGTCAGGCAAGTAGAAAAACTAAGCGCCTGCGTACGAGATATAAATACCTGGATGAGCACTAACTATCTTCTACTTAACCCTGAAAAGACAGAAGTCCTTATAATAGGCCCGAAAAGTGTTAGAGACTCTTTATCTGCCCAGATAGTCACTCTGGACAATGTAAGTGTAGCCTCCAGCGCCACAGTTAAAAACCTAGGAGTTTTATTTGACCCTGACTTATCGTTTAAAGCACACATTAAACAAACCTGTAGAACGGCTTTCTTTCACCTGCGCAACATTGCCAAAATTAGAAATATTTTATCTAAAAGTGATGCAGAAAAATTAATTCATGCGTTCGTTACATCGAGATTGGATTACTGTAACTCCCTACTTGCAGCTTGTCCTAAAAACTCTCTAAAAGGTCTTCAGCTAGTCCAAAACGCAGCAGCAAGACTTTTAACAGGAACCAATAGAAGAGAGCACATCACCCCTGTGCTCCAGACACTTCACTGGCTTCCAGTCGAGTTTAGAATTAAATTTAAAATACTCCTTCTTACATTTAAGACCATTAATGGGTTGGGGCCATCTTATCTCACCGATGCTCTCGTCCCATACCGCCCCAACAGAACACTCCGATCTCAGAATGCAGGTCTACTGGTAGTTCCCACGGTTTATAAAAGTACTGTCGGAGCTAGAGCCTTTAGCTACCAAGCCCCTGTTTTATGGAATCAGCTTCCAGCTAGTATTAAAGAAGCCGAGACAGTCTGCACATTTAAGATTAGATTAAAAACGTTCCTATTCGACAAAGCTTATGGTTAGGCTAGTTGAAGTCGGAGTAGACTCACAGTTTAGTTTAAGCTGCACTAGAAGCTATAATGCTGGGGGCAGTACAGCCGCTGAGTTCTATCTCCTTTTCTTACTCTACTTACTACTTGTCTTACTTTATTTCTATTTTCCATTGTTAATATCTAGTTGTCTAGTCTCTTCATCACTAGTCACCCGGTGTCCCCTTTCCCCCCTCCCCTCTGGGGAGGGGCTATTTTTCAGCTGCAGCCTCCTGACTATCCGGACCCCTGGCTGGATTGACGTCCTCGCTTTTACCCCCGTCTCATCTGACCAGAGGGACCTCTTATTGCTCCTTTACTCCACTGTATTTTTACGGACTACAATTTCGCTTGCTAATTCCCATTAGCCGTTCTGGGGTTCCTGTCTATCCGTCCTGGGAGTGGATCTCTCCTGACTGTGGTACTCCCCAAGGTTTCTCATTTTTCTCCCAATTGACTCTGGAGTTTTTGGAGTTTTTCCTTGCCGGCATGGAGGGTCTTAGGATAGGGGATACCCAGGACTTGAACTGTATCTATTCATCTTTGTTGCTTCATTTCTAATTGTGTATCATATTGCCTCTGTAAAGCCCTTTGAGACCTCTGTTGTGATTGTGGGCTATACAAATAAATTGAATTGAAATTGAATTGATTTATAAAGAGATTGCCCCTACCTGTTCACCAGCTAATCATACCCACATGTTCTGGTCTTGCCCGTCTTTATATAAGTTTTGGCTGGAGGTTTTTAACACAATTTCAGCAATATGCAACGCACAAATAAGTCCTGACCCCAGCATAGCGCTGTTTGGAATGTCCTCGTCTGTTTTAAAATTATCCAAGATGGACCAGGATAGAATTGCCTTTGTCACCCTTCTGGCAAGACGACTGATTTTACTCGCGTGGAAATCTCCCAGGTCACCCTCTCACACACTCTGGATAAAATCAATCTTAAATTGTGTCCATCTAGAAAAAATCCGGTGTACGCTCGGCGGCTATGAAAACAAATTTTATGCAAGGTGGAACCCTTTTCTGGTGTATGTGGGAGCCATGAATTTCCCTCAGATTCCAGAATAATGTTTAGTTTATTTTTGCTGTTGTGTGCATTACAAAAAAACTTTCGGTTAGTAACGTACGGTATGAGACTGCTCCTTCCGCTGGACCCAAAGGTTCATATATTTCCATGTATACAGCATTGGATTCTGATTTTTGGGGAGCACTGTGTGGGACTAATTACTGCTGCTGAACTGCGGAGACAGAATGCTAATATACAGTATATCTTAGGACCGACGAGGTACTGTTTGTGTGTTTAAGTATGATTTTTTGTGTTTGCATGTATGGTTTGATTTGTATTTTCTGTTTTTCTGGGGGGTATTGTTTTTTATACATTGTCACATAGTTTGCTAGTTTGATTCCACTGCTTAGAAATGAATGCTCAATGTAACATGCGACTGGAAAACAATAAAAAACAATTTTTTGTTGGCAATAACAGAGGCCAAACGTTTTCTGTAACTCTTCACTCCTCGCTTGGTGTCAAGTTCAAAAATAGACCCTTAGGTAGACATTTGTAAAATTACCCAAAAATAAGGAGAGAAGACACTCAGTTTTCTTGGCCAAGGAGAGCAAAGAGGGACTAAGACAGAGGAATGCTAGATTACGCTGTATAGTCACCAAAATTGATCTAAGGAAAAAGTCTCCTTGCTCTTTTTATTTAGGGGTTTGTCCTAACACAGAAAGGATGCCGCCCTGAAGGGAGGGGGAAGCAAGCTGGAGACACCCATGTGATTTTGGTTGGCTATGTGTGAGCATGTAGGTGGAACTAACTAAATACACGTGTGTAAGCAAGGGCACAGGTAAAAAGGTCAAAATGAACCAGACACTTCAGTTATGCAACGCTGCGGCCATGGAAGATGTCCTCGAATGGAAAATTGTCCTCTGAAGTCTAGACGAAAGTCTAGACGTCAGGTGCTGAAGACGTCCCGGAAGGTATAGTTACGCAATGATGCGGCCATGAAGCAAGGCAGTTGTCATCCCGACCCTTTTTAACACTTAAACATTATACCTAGTATAGCAAGCAATAATCATTTACTAGTTATATCAAATAAGAAAAAATATGGCAATATGTATTATGTATGGTATATATGAGCACAAGCAAATATTCAATCAGTTAAGCAAATATTCAGTCAAAGCAAATATTCAATCAACCCTCGATAATTACCTCAACACTTGGTGTAAAGAAATCAACTGTGGGAGCAATTATTAGAAAATGGAAGACATACAAGACCACTGATAATCTCCCTCGATCTGGGGCTCCATGCAAGATCTCACCCCGTGGCGTCAAAATGATAACAAGAACGGTGAGCAAAAATCCCAGAACCACACGGGGGGACCTAGTGAATGACCTACAGAGAGCTGGGACCACAGAAACAAATGCTACTATCAGTAACACAATGCGCCGCAAGGGACTGAAATCCTGCACTGCCAGACATGTCCCCCTGCTGAAGCCAGTACATGTCCAGGCCCGACTGCAGTTCGCTAGAGAACATTTGGATGATCCAGAAGAGGACTGGGAGAATGTTATGGTCAGATTAAACCAAAATAGAACTTTTTTAGATATACACAGGTTCTCGTGTTTGGAGAAGAAAGAATACTGAATTGCATCCGAAGAACACCATACACACTGTGAAGCATGGGGGTGGAAACATCATGCTTTGGGGCTGTTTTTCTGCAAAGGGACCAGGACAACTGATCTGTGTAAAGGAAAGAACGAATAGAGCCATGCATCGAGAGACTTTGATGGAAAATCTCCTTCCATCAGCAAGGGCATTGAAGATGAGACGTGGCTGGGTCTTTCAGCATGACAATGATCCCAAACACACCGCCAGGGCAACAAAGGAGTGACTTTGTAAGAAGCATTTCAAGGTCCTGGAGTGGCCTAGGCAGTCTCCAGATCTCAACCCCATAGAAAATCTGTGGAGGGAGTTGGAAGTCCGTGTTGCCCAACGACAGCCCCAAAACATCACTGCTCTAGAGGAGAACTGCATGGAGGAATGGGCCAAAATATCAGCAACAGTGTGTGAAAAGCTTGTGAAGAGTTACAGAAAATGTTTGGCCTCAGTTATTGCCAAAATAGGGTAAATAACAAAGTATTGACATGAACTTTTGGTTTTGACCAAATGCTTATTTTCCACCATGATTTGCAAATAAATTCTTTAAAAAATCAAACAATGAGATTTTCTGTTTTTTTCCCACATTCTGTCTCTCATGGTTGAGGTTTACCCATGTTGACAATTACAGGCCTCTCTAATATTTTCAAGTGGGAGAACTTGCACAATTAGTGGTTGACTAAATACTTATTTGCCCCACTATATATATATATAAAAGTCCCATTCCTCCTTTGTTAGGGCCTACGTAAAATGTTGCCTATTTGTAAATTCTTTGACTGCTGAGTATAAAAGGAGAAATATAAATTGTTTTGATTTATGATTTCAAAGAATATAAATGTTTATGGTTGTTTCCTTTCAGAATATGTATGCATACCCGGTTTTGCGCCAAACTCATCAGGGTCAACTCTTCATCTAATCAGTGGTAAGCACAATGTTTGTTTTTTATATTGAAATTTAAGTAAAATGTTTAGATGTATAATTTTATGGCTGCAGTTTTACTCGACGGGAGGCGCAAAGTGTCCTTTCCCAAGGCCTTGCTTCTGAGGACCGCATCGCTGTGGCCAGCTCACAGGTTCCTGCTCCACGGGAAAGGCTGGATAAGCCTCCCTCCACATCAGGGCCCCAGCACGAGTTTGTCCTTTCTCCAAACAGGACGGGACAGGCTCCTAAGTTGCGGCCGGGTAGACAACCTGCTAGTGCCACTGCCGTGCGGCCCATCACTCCAGCAGCTCCTCCTGCTCCCCCAGCTCCTGCATCGCTCCCCCAGGTCATTGTTCTATACCCTGGTGCAGGTTGGCCCTCAGCTACCCCTGTCTGGACTCTAACTCATGTTGCCCCAGTGGCAGGATAAAACTAAAGAGTTTGGACACAGCCGCTTTGGAGGGACCACTTTTTGCCCCAGTTCATCTGGAGGCAAAACTTTAGAAGAGTGGCTGAATGAGCAGCGCCAGCAGAAACAACTGGGAAACCCACCCCCATAAAAATAATATGGATGTGGACACACTTGTAAATACAGTATTGTAGAATAAACTGTAAATATGTGAACCCATTTTTCTCACTAAAATGTAAATTCTATTACCCTTTTTCTCTGTATATACTATGTCTTGTTAAATTTTACAGTATAATACTAGATACTGCATTATATTTGTACGTTATTTGCATGTTTTTATTTACCCAAATTTACTTGTGTGTTCATTAAGGTAAGTGTGTTTTGTCTTGCATATTGTTTTGTAAAAAAAAAAAAAAATACTGACTCACTGATTGGTAAATGGTGTACTTGTAAAGTGCTTTTTCACCTTTCAGGCGATCAAAGCGCTTCACACTACATCGCCATCTACCTACTGGTGACGCAGCACCAGGAGCAATGGGGGGTTCAGTATAGTGATGGGTCCGTGAGACCTCATGAAGCGTGTCGACACAGTGACACACTGTATTGACACAGTGTGGATACTGTGTCATTGAATACTGACACCTGTTGGACATAAAAAATCCCTACAGGCATTCCACTTGACAGACTGACACTGAATTGATGACATAGCATGTAAAATCAAATAATTTAAGTCTTTGCATTCATATTGCGTAATTCCATATCTTTAAATTATGTGAGCATATAATGTGAAAATGTAAGTAATAACGGATGGGTGAATGAGGATGCTTGTGGACTTTTTGTTCTGATAAAATTTTATTCAAAAACAGTTTTTTTTTTATGTTTAAAATGTAGTTGGTTCCATTTTATTTGTTTTTTAAACAAGCAATTTCACCTGCTGAGGACAACACACACTCGCATGGAACCAACGATGCCAGCATGCACAAGAATTTCTTAGCCAGTTGAAAGCGGTTTGGATAAGATGTCCATTGGCTCCTCCATTATTGAAGAAAATCTGCATTGCGTGCCATGTTTGCCTCAGCCATGCATCGTTGCACTTTTGCAATTTCATCTCCAGTTGCATTGCCTCCTTGACTCCCCACTTCGTCATCTAAGTGGTACCATAGCCCATCAGAAAAAAATTGAAGTGGACAACAAATAAATTATAGCTTAATTACTGATTTATAATAAATTACCAAAAAAGCTACTGTGGGAAAGTAAAGGAATGGCTCTACACCTGTGTTATCTAGGGATTATCAGAAACTTCATTCTCATGCTTGGCCCAATAATGCTTCAGCATTGAGGAGGTGGCTACAGTTTGTATATGACAGGTTGAAAGTGCAAATGCGACATTTCACCTGCAAAAAAAATCACGTTAATAATATAACCGGTGACTTTCGAGCCGCGCCGTGCGAGGCAATCCGTTCAACAAGTTCAGACCAGGACTCATACCCACGCGCCCGACGCATCGAGAACGAAAGGCGAGTTCTCTGACCACTAAGATAGCAGGTTAAATGCCAACAAATCCCCTTAAAGGCATCAAATGGAATATTTCCACCCATCGCAACCGACAGACCCGTGTATAACCGTCACACTAATAAACTAAGAGTTACCTTGAAATTAATTGTATTTTGAATGGAAGATGACGAGTGCGTTTTCCCTGTGTTACGTCCATTTCCACAGCATGTAGACAACGAGGAAGTAACCAGTGAGATGTGGATTGTTTCAGCAGCTCCATCGCGTTGACGGACGCGCTTCCTTTTGAACCAGTTTGCCACATCATGATTGTGTCGCCACAGTTCAATGAGTTGCATTGGTCACATGATTTTCTTGTAGCGATACGCGCACCGACGCAGGTGTTGCTCCATGCACATTAGTGTCACTGGACCTATCACTAGTTCAGTATCTTGCACAAGGACACCTAGGCGAGTTCATCAGGGCAGAGAATCAAACCCACAATCTCTGGTACTCTACCACTGAGCCACGCCATCCCCACATTCTATGTGCTAAACAGTAGTACTGGGCATTAAAGTAAACATGAAATTGTAGAAATCAAGGGTGGTCTAATATTTTTTTTCTGTGACTATATGTCATTTAAAGAGGAAAATTTAGCCTGCATTTTGTACTGCTACTCCACTCAGCCTAGTAAATATTTGACCATTTATAAACTATACATAGTGACAAATAAAAAGAGGTTAAGGAATGAAGTAGAAACAACTGGGAAACCTGCCCCCATAAAAATAATCTGGATGTTGACACACTCGTAAATAATGTAGAATAAACTCTATGTGAACCCGTTTATACCACTAAAATATACTATTACCCTTTTCCCCTGTATATATTATGTCATGTTTAATTTTATATGACTAAATACTGCATTATATTTGTACGTTGTTATTTGCTTGTTTTTATCTACCCACATTTACTAGTGTGTTCATTAAGGTAAGTGTGTTATGTCTTGCATATTGTTTTGTAAATAAATACTGACTCACTGATTCTTACTGCTCAACAACATATTTGTCAAGTAATATAAAGTACTACTGGGCATTAAAGTAAACATGAAATTGTAGAAATCAAGGGTGGTCTAATATTTTTTTCTATGACTATATGTCATTTAAAGAGGAAAATTTAGACTGCATTTTGTACTGCTACTTGTCCTGCACTGTAAAGGGAGATGCGCCACAATTTCATTGTACAACCGTATAATGACATAAAAGGGCTATTCTATTCCAATGAATGAAAAGCAAATCAAATGGAAAAATACTTAATTTATCTAATTTATCGATTTATTGCTATCCAGCAATAAATTGAAACAATCAAGGAATCTAAACATATGACATTATCTGAATGTTCTAAAATGAAAAGAATGAAAAATGAAAGAATCTGCTCTCCGATGAGGTACTACGTGACGGATATACATTGCGGAAGGATGACGAAAGAACGGCGCGCGCAGACGGCCGTGTGAAGTCAAGGGTCCCGGGTTCGACACAGCCCGTGGCATATACATTTTTTACTTATCTAAACAATACAATGCGCTAAAATGTCCTCCGGGCGTTCTCCGTTTACAATTTGATAAAAAATCGATCCCTCTCGCGGGTTTTCCGCTGCTTTGGCGTGTGCCGGGGAGCGCCAAGATTGGGCCCGATCCTTTGCGCTATAATGATAATAATATAATATATATAAAATATATATATATATTGTTGGAGAGGCAGATTGTGGACTGTATAGGTTTCTGATTAAATGTGGGTTATGGTCTGTTCGCCCCGGGGTGTCGGTCAGAACACAAGAGCTGAGAGTGGAGTTGGTCCTTTCATCTTTAATCCAACTTGACAACAGATTGGTGACTATATACAGGCAGCAGGGTGGCAACAGGCAGAACTAGTTACATAAATGGCACTTGTTTGAGGAGGAAGACTAGCTGAGTGTGAGTGTGTTAAATTAGCTGCGTGCGAGGAGCTTGTATGTGTGTGTGGAACAAACTTGTATGTCTGTATGTGTGGATAGGTGTGTGTGGTTCTAAAGGAGAGAAGAAATACAGTATATTAGTGCCAATGCAATAACAATACACATTGAGTGCAAATAGTCCCTAATACACGCATATCTGACTCGCAGAGTAAACTAAACACAAAGGTGGGGGCGAAATGCGCACGCACACCCGGAAGCACGCTTCGTGCACGTGCGGCCAACTTATCCACAAAGTGGCGAAACTAAGCCATTTTACACTCATTTGAATGTATATAATGTCAAAGAGATGCTAAACAAGCACATCCTCTCTTAGCACAAATGTGCGGCAAATATATAACGCAAACAACGCTCTCCTCGGCGCAGCGAGGACGAGCAGGAGACGCGAGGACGAGCGGGCGCAATAACTACCCGCCGACGTAACTGTATAACACAAACGTCGCGCTGATAGCGGCTCTAACTTATCACAAAACTTAATAACATGGAGGGAAAATACTCACGTTTATTCAATGACGCACACGGAATGACATTCCCTCGCACACGTCTTTACAGGTGGCTGCACTCGTCTTAACTGGCGGCTGCACTCTTCACCTTGTGCTACTCGCGCCACTACGCTATTCTCAATCCCACAATGCACGGCACGCGTGACGTAGTACAAAACAGGAAGCGACGGTTACCATAGGAACGAACTAATAAACAGGAACCTTTCTAACATATATATATATATAAATATATATATATATATATATATTTTTTTTTTTTTTTAAATCGTCGTATCGTCGCGGAATGGTCTCTCCTTTCAAGCTCGGGTCCTCTACCAGAGGCCTGGGAGCTTGAGGGTCCTGCGCAGGATCTTAGCTGTCCCTAGGACTGCGCTCTTCTGAATGGAGACGTCGGATGTTGTTCCTGGTATCTGTTGGAGCCATGCACCCAGCTTGGGGGTTACTGCCCCTAGTGTCCCGATCACTACTGGCACCACTCTTGCCTTTACTCCCAACATTTTCTCCAACTCTTCCTTCAACCCTTGATATTTCTCCAGCTTTTCATGTTCTTTTTTCCTGATGTTGCTATTGCTCGGGATTGCTAGATCTATCACTACTGCTGTCTTCTGATGTTTATCCACCACCACTATGTCAGGCTGGTTGGCCATCATCAGTTTGTCACCAGTTTGTATATATATATATATATATATATATATATATATATATATATATATATATATATATATAGTTATATGTTACTGTTTCCTTTGCTGAAATCTGATCTTTTGATGGGGCAAAGTCACAACATTTGCCATCATAGTTCATTTTCACTTTCTTTCTGTATTCTGTGTTGATTTTTCTCTGAGTGAGAACACCCTCTCACTATCTGCGTTGCTATGTTGCTATTGCTATGTGGGAGGCACAGCAAAATGGAGTTTCCATGACTCAGGAAATCTCTGCACTCCCAGTGCAGGTCTGCTTTAGTAGCTGTCAGTTTGCATGGAATTTGGTTTTGTCATAAAGTGCAGATCATCCCATGGGAAAAACCCAGGCTGCACACGCATGCACACAGTAGCATGAAACCACTCGCTTCGTTTGCAACGAAAATTTCGAGATTTCCGCCCCTCTCACCATTTTGGAAGCAGGAAGTTCAGTATCAGAACCCCGGGAAACATAAACAGTGAGGCATTTCGACACAGGTCGCTCTTTACAAATGTTTGGCAATTATTGTGCGGTAAAGAATTGCAACAACCGATCGAATAGAAAGGAGAATGTACAGATCGACGGAACCCCATTGAGCTTCTCTTTTTCACGTGTCTGAAGCGAGGTTTGGCAGTGGCTCAGCTGCCGTGCTCACTCAGAGAGGGACACAGGAAGAGAAAGGGGAGGGGCGAGGAGCTTGGTACAAGGTACTGCACGGAGTGCATGCTGAGTACATGCTCCGTCACGTCTGCACAGCCACAGACAGACACAGGAGGAGGAAAGGACGACACACGGACGCAGTTTGTACTACAAACCGTCAGAGAGGGTATTCTCAAAGACTGGACAAATAATTACTGAGAGAAGGAGCCGGATCAGCCCGTCCAAGTTGAAGTTCTTTTTTTTTTTAAATGCAAATTTAAAATAAAGCACGGAGTAGCTTATGTTTGTTAAAATAAAGCAAGGAGTAGCTCATGTTTGTTTTGATCGCTGCTGTTGCAGTTACTACTCACTATTTTTGTGATGATGCAGCATGTTTGATTGTGGTTGGTTAAAGTTTAATTTTGTTGCTTGTTTATTGTTTGGAGCCTTTTTAATGTTCAATAAAATAAGTAAAAACCCTTTTCTTTGCCTAATAATTGTTGCTATTTGCAGTCAGTAGAATGCAATATTTAGCTCACCAAGTCATTTATCAAAATGTATGCTAAATTCGTCATAAATATTTGAAAGAAAAGCTAAAGTTAAAAGAGCCGTTTGAGAGCCAAAAAGAGCCGGCTCTTTTCACTGAGCCGATCCAAATGAACCGGATCACCGAAAAGAGCCGAAAATCCCATCACTAGAACTTACCAAACGTCGAAGAATGGCATGGGTTGCCTCGATCAAAAGAAAGGACATAACGTTTAATTCTACAGTTACACACAGAGTTTGCTCTATGCACTTTGTTATGTACTTACATTTATATGTTCACCTGTATACATTATGTAGTCTTATTAGTCAAAGCAATCATGCATTCACATTCTGGTTAGTTTTAACTTATAGCATTTGGTGTTATAAGAGTAACCTCAGTTATCTTAGTCCTTTGAAGATTATAAAGGTGTAACATGAACCCCACAGTCTATTCAAGTCTTTGTTAATCTAAGGAGGGGAGGTCACAAGACATCCCCCAGAACTGTTCCTTGTTGACCAATGGTTTAAATGACTAAAGTAAACGCCCACTAGATTGTAAAATGTGAGGTATATATTGGAGTCAGATACTGTAATGTGTGTGCCTCATTCATTAAAACATGTGTCTGTTGTTTGACTGCACCCTGAGACTCTCAGTATTTGTGTGTCGTTTTTATTAAAGCCTCCAGAACAGAAAAAGAATGCGCGGCGTTGAAGGTACGAGGTCGAGAGCCAACGCCAACAAAATGGTGACTGCCGAGTTGATGTTCTGGGGGTCCAGGACGAACTGACGATCTTCTTCACAGACTAGTGGCTACATACTTAAATAGGTAAGCAGATTTTACTTCTGCACCATTTACGCAAACATCCAAATTTTAATAGAGTCTGTGAGGAGTGATCTGAGGAAGAAGTCCTGGTAAGATAAAACTTGTTATACACGGAGTTTGTATGTTAGTGTCATTGTTTTTTACCTTCGAAGGAAAAATTTGTGTTACTGCGATAATTCTGGGACTATTGTGAATAAGATAAATCGGGGACTATCTTAAATAAAATAAGTTAGGGAATTAATGCGATAAGTCTGGGACTATCGTAAATAAGATAAGTCAGGGACTATCTTAAAGAAAATAAGTTAGCATATTAATGCGGTAAGTCTGGGACTATCGTAAATAAGATCAGTCGGGGACTATCTTAAATAAAACAAGTTAGGGAATTGATGCGATAAGTCTGGGACTATCATAAATAAGATAGGTCGGGAACTATCTTAAATAAAATGAGTTAGGGAATTGATGCGATAAGTCTGGGACTATCGTAAATAAGATAAGTCGGGGACTATCTTAAAATGAGTCAGGGAATTAATGTTAATGCGATAAATTTGGGACATCTTAAATAAAATAGGTTAGGGACTTACTGTAAATAAATAAAGGATCCGCATAAACTAACGTTTGTGTTTGTTTGTCTGTGTGAGTGAGAACTTCCCAGGATTTGACATAACCAGGAAGAATGTTGTGACTTTTTCCGAAATGAATTAGAAGAATGTAAAGTGTGGGATAACCCCATGAGAAAGGGCGCAGTATTTATACTGTAGAAGCTATCTTTTCTGCACTTTTCATTCGCCACATGGCATTCACTTTTCTATGAAAGAGTCATCCTTTCATAAACTGTTATTAACACCACAGCATTGTGAATAACAAATACGTGAATAAACGAATAAATATATGAATAAATAAAGTAGTTCATGAATAAGTAATGCTGAAAGAAAGCAAAGTAAGTGAATAAATGAAATAAAATGAATTATAATGGGTGGCGTATGGCGGACTAACGGCCTCTCGAGCAGGACAAAATCAATCGACAAATCAGATTCGTTTATTTGCGTGACGTGTTCTTAACGAGCAACGTCACTCTTGCGCGTCGGAAGTCGTCTCCACACAACACAGATGGTGAACAGGAGAGCCGAGAATATGTTCCAATCCACGGTAAAATCAGTTTTACATTACCAAAAACACATCGACACGAGTCATTGACAACAGTCTGTCTCGCGCTAGCCATGTTGAATCGTATGTTTACTTCAGCGCGCAAGTCCCTCGTCCTGCCCTCGTCGTTTTACTAACGTCACGTCTGCCCGTCGCTGATTGTTCCACTCCGCTGTCTGTTTGCTGTGGCTTGCTCCGCCCTGGAAATTGTATCCGCTGAATGGTGGCCAGACTCAATAGCTGGAACAGCGGTGAGTCTGGTGTACCAGGCAAGAGTACAAGACTCTCCTTATCAATTACGCGAGACAGAGAGTAGTGGGGGTCAAAGAAGGAGATAAGATCAGTCAGAAAATAAGAGACTGGCTTAAAGAGAAAGAAAATAATGCTTTAAAAAGGAGAAACATTAAAAATAAATAAATAATAATAATGTAGAGGATTATAAAATTAAGTTGAAAACACAATTGAATGAGAAGAACACTGCAAAAATACACCTTGAAACTAGCTAAATTCAAATAAGTGAAACTATATGCCAGTGTTTTAAGTAAATTTTACTCAGATTTTTTTGAAATATGAAAAATAGCTTTTAGACTCTGATGAAGGCGTAAGTGTTCGCCGAAAATATGTAAATAAACAACCTAAAAAAAAAAAAAAAAAGTCTGGGATAAAAGGAAAATATCAACTATTGAAAAATAGCTACTTGAAAATAAACTTAACATATTTATTTAAAGCAAAGAGTTAGTATATTTAATAAAAAGAAAATTAGATTGTTAGAAATGTTCTTTATTCAAGAAGAGATATTGTTTATAACATTATTTGAAAGTAAATTCGTCTTGATTCAGGTGAAAAATGACCAACTTTTAGATGTATACGGCTAATAAGAACAAATAGTAATACTTACTACAAGTAAGTAGAGTAATATGATGGATTAATCTGTTAACTAGTCTTTAACATTCAAAACAAGATTAAGAAAATTATTCGGCTAGATTTAAGAAAAATGATCTTAATGAGACGTTACAAAATTTACAATGAAGAAGGTGATTCAGAAATAGAAACATGTGCTCAATATTGGCAGATTTAAAGAGAAAAGAAATCACACATGATGACATAGTAGATAGATTGACTAAATTAGATTTTGAAGAACATGGCCAAATAAGCACAGTCAAAAAACTTCCCATTAATTCTTGGGAATGATAACAGATACCAATACAAGTCTTATAGATAAGGAGAGGTCCAACTGTTGATCAGAAAACGATCAGGAATGATGAGGAAGAAGCAGGGGTTTAGTATATGTGACTATAATATACAGTACTGTATATCATATACAGTACAGGTATATATAAAAATTAACAGCCTGTGCAGAATTAGCTTTAGTAGACGTTAGAGCAATTTTAAACTTGCCACATTTAAGACTGACAGAAATTGAGAATGCTGCATATCTAAGTGTGAGAGATGTAGATTTTTCACAGCCATTCACAGGAATTGTTTGCAATAGAATATTGAATGGATGTATTTCCTCCATCCAAGTCCCCTAAACAGATAAAGAAAAATAGAAGATCAGCCCGGCAGTTGTACTACTTATTGGGAGCAAAGGAAATCGTTGGTGTTACATTTTATGAAGGACATGTGGCTTAAGTCACTGCAGATAATACTGAATTGAAAAAGATAACAAAAATTCTTAGGATGACCTGACCCCCTCATTGAACTCTGTTTTATGAGCGTTTCTGTGATCTAATCAACCCCCTTCGAGGAATATAGCTGGTCACACTTGTAATTAGCCTTGTAAATTCCTTTATATAGATAAACAGGGTGTGCCTGCAGATGTTTAATTGCAAAATTAACACAAATACCACAAGTTGAATTTTCATCAAAAAAAAAAAAAAAAAAGACGTACAGTATTTAAGTGTAACACCAATGATAAAGTTATATGAGAATATCAAAAATTAACGAGACTTCGTGTTGGGGAACTTGATAACTTGATGATTTAGAGGGACCAGAAGAATAGAATAGAAAGCCCGTTATTGTTATTATACAGTTCTACAATGAAATTGTGGAGCATCTCCCTTTAGAGTGTAGAACAAGTAAAAACCTCAAAGTGACTTGCAAGAAATAAAAGTATAAAATCTAAATAAATATAAAATGTGTGTGAAGTAGTCCAATGTTCAGGCAACGCAAATAATTGAAGTGAGTAGCATCAGTTGACAATGAAGGCATTGAATGTTGCACATTAATATAGCGCGTAAATAAGTATTGCACATAAATGTCAAATACTTGTCCTCCCCACTGTAGAATATGTGTAAATTAAGCCTGAATTATATATCGTTTAAACATCGCCATTGTGAAATGTCAAACATCTTAAAAAGAATAAGTACATAGATATATTTGGTAAAGCACGGTTTAAAACGTAACATTTTGATTGTGAATGTTGTGTGTTTATGTTGCTTACAAGGGGTTAGTCTGATATAGGGAAACGAGTTGTTACAGGGAGTGTATAAAAAAAAAAAAATCAAAAGTTGGAATTAAAAAACGTTCTAAAATTCACACGTAAAGCAGATAATTCTACCAACCTGAGATACAAATGGATGTTTTTTAGTGCACGAAAAAGCATTCTTTGTTCTCCTCTGGACTGCTGAATTATCCTCCATTATAAATTATATGGATGTCAATTGGAAAAGTGTATTTATATTGACAGCGCTAGATGAAATCATGATTAGAATCAAAATTTGAATTGATTGATAGTAAGAGGTAGTGTTTTAAGTGTTAAAGAATAGCAGAGAAGCCATAGTGGAATAAAAGAGAAAGGTAAGAAAATTTTGTGAAGCAAATTGATCCTAAAGAATCAGATTCTTACTAAAATAAAGTACTGTAGCAAGCACATCAAATGTTAAAATGCTTATTTCATCCACACTTTGTGAGTAAGTGGAAGTGTCAAATGTAACCTGATCAGTTCATTTGATCATAGGATCTGTCCCTAACAATGTGTGGAAGGAAAACAAGGTGTTATCTACAAACGGTATGGGGGAGCAAAATTGAGTTGAAAGGAAGGTAACAACAATAGAAGTTTATGACCAAAGTTTATCTGTAAGGAAGCTAAATAATTGTAAAACTTGACAATTGGCGTGTCTGCAAGATGTAAGGGTAACTTCAAAAAATTTAGACTTGAATGGGTTTTAAATAAGAAAAGGTAAGATTCCTTAAAAGAGTGTTGTCGTCCCACAATACTCTCCCATGCAAATGAAAAACTTCAAAAAGTCAGATTTTGACTTATGTGGACTATGCACTGTGACATGGAAAATTCAAATTCGAAATAGAAATTTAAATTGATTACAAAATTTATCCAAAAGATATCGTAGGCCTAGAAATACTGTATTTGGCTTAATCAATCAATTAAGTAAATTATAATTGTGTCGTGGAGTCATAATTTTTGGATTACATGTTGATGAATCTTCATATGTGACCCAAAAAAGGTAAAAATACATTTTGTCCGCTCTAAAGAATTTTCAAAACAAAGACAAATTCTAATTTTGTTATCTTGAGTGGAATATTGCACGATATATATGAATGCCACTGCAAAATTCAACTTACTGATTAAAATGGGAACTGACAAAATTGTGCATAAGCAATTATTGGCATTGGGCCAAGTAGAATTATAATGCGAAAATTGTAATGTGAAAAGCCTGGGATTAAGTTTCATTTGTAATGCTCCTTGATAGTATAAATTTATTGAATTGTTCTTGTGTAGAGCTGTTACTATGGGTATTACAAATGTTTAATGAAATATTTTATAGTTTTACAGAAATCCTAACTAATTGTATGGAATTTAGAGAAATAGGTTGTTTTTCTTTAATAATGTTTGTCACAAGTTCCAAATTAATAGTACCCAATTATAATTTTCTGAGTATAATTCAAATTTTTACTTTTGTACTTTTTATTTAATCACTTTTTGATTCATTTTGGGGGGAATTAGATAAGTCACTTCCGTTTCATACTATTTTCACATTTACAGAATTGTATTAAGTTCGTGGCGGCACAGTGGCTGAGTGGTCAGCACGTCTGCCTTGCAGTTCTGAGATCAAGGGTTCAATCCTTGGCTTCGGCCTTCCTGTGAGGAGTTTGCATGTTCTTCCCGTGCCTCCGGTTTCATCCCATAAACATGCATGTTAGGCTGATTGAACACTCTAAATTGTCCGTAGGTATGAGTGTGTATGTGAATGGTTGTATGTCTCCTTATGCCCTGCGATTGGCTGGCAACCAGTTCAGGGTGTCCCCTACCTACTGCCCATAGTTAGGTGAGATAGGCTCCAGCACCTCCGCGACCCTCGTGAGGAAAAGCGGCATGGAAAATGAATGAATGGATTTTGTTCGTTTGTGGGTTTGTTTTAGTTTGATTTTGTAAAAGTTGTTTTGCAGATGCAGAATTGATCTGTCACTTGTATATTGTTGTAAATGTTTTAAGTTAAAATTAAGTTACTGATATGAGGCACTGATTGATCTATACATCTATTTATATTTATAGTCACACATGATTCTAAATGACATTTTTATGTATTTGTTAGATTCTTGAAAGGAATATGAAATTGATTGTTTTACGTACGTGATATTGACTAACAAATCCATTTTATGTTCCAGATGACTGTGTTGGCGAATAGAGACCCAACACTAACGAAGTCTCAGCTTTAGGGGTTTGAATTTTTGGCATGGTTTTTAAATGGATATTGGGTTAACTAGTTAACTGCTATCGCTTTTGATAGGGAATATGTAAAACTAAATTGTTCAGCTCAAGCTGCTACATTGACTTCAATAGAAATGGTTTGTTTAGTAGGCAAATAGGGTAAAAAGAAGAGTGTTACTTTGGATTTGATAATCAATATGGATGCACAAGGACACGTGTGGGGCGAGTTAAGAGAATAAAGATTAATTGGTGTTAGAAAATGTAGATTATTTTTAGCCCTGTGTTTTGTTTTGCAAATTCACATAGCTAAACAGGGGGAGTTAGCTGTATAGTTAATGATAACTTTACCACATACATTTTTGTTTTGGTTTGATTTTAATCTGTGCAAGAACGCATTTCATAAGATTTTGATATTTGCAAGTGGGCTTTTTAAAGAATTTTTCAATTATGATGAAATAATTTTTTGTGTGTTTTCAAGCAGTAAAACGTTCTCAGCAAAACATGCAAATGTGATTGAAATTTAATTTTTAGTCAGCTGTTATAGGGAGTGTAGGGCCTGAGGCTTGCACGAGGTGGGGGGAGAGTTCATATTTTCTTGGATGCAAAAGAGACATACACCCTTCCCCAGAGGACCAAGCGAGCTTCAGACTGGTCAGTATGGACACTCAACGCCTCTATGCTGCTCCGTTCCCCCACAGACACTGCAACAGCCACCAGAGGGACTTGAAAGGCTCCATCCCAAATGCTGTCTTCCATGCCTTGGAGAATGTGACTGGCACCATGGCAGCAGTAAAGCGAGGACCACAACAACAGCCGCCAACCAACCTACGTTGCTGTGATGGAAAGCTGGCAGTCACGCCAGTGGAGATGTCCAGAGACTTGGTGAGCAGGTAACACCGTCATCCTTAGCTCCATAAAGGTGGACATTCGCATGCTGGTGGACACCGGAGTCCTACTCAGTCGAGATCCAGGTCGTTGTAGGACAGCAGCAGCAGTCTGTCTGTGGAAAGCCCCAGTGAACTGGGTGGACTGCAATTGACTCATCAACCCGGAAGCCAAAATCTTCTGCAGCCCAGATACACGGACCATGTCGTTCGTGGATGGACAAGAACTGCATGAATCGACAACCATACAGCAAGGAGTGGTTGTGTCTATAGGCCTTTTTGCGATGAGGGTCCATCATCATCATCCTCGTGACATCCCTACCTCGTGCCGCCTCAGAGTTTGTTTGTTTTTAGTTTTATTCCGGTTCAAAGAGTCATATATTTGTGGGATTTTTTAGTTTTAAGATGAAGTACAGTGGTATTAAATTTATATTAATTTTGCTAACATCATCTAAATTTAGATACGAAGTAGTTTTTTCCAAGAGGTTTTCAATAAAAATGTAGACTGGATTTAGACGGTCAAAGTTAGATATTTTTTAGTCAGGTTTAGATGATAGGTCGTACACATTTGTGGGTTTTGCTGACAACAATAAAGTCACTGATACATGATTTGATTTGCATAAAATTTGTTGAAGAGGATTTTCTTTATATTTTTTTTTTTCTAGTTTTTTGTCACCATGCTAATTTATATTTTAGCTGTGTTGTTTTTTCCTGTGCAAAATTTGGTTGAGGATTTGGATCACCAATGGATTTTTATGTGTTTCTAATGTGTTATTGTATCTTCTTTTTTTGTGTGTGTGTGTGTGTTATTTTTATTGATCTGATTTATCTGTTGGTTACACAGCTTCACTGTAAACATGGGGATTGTTATGTACTTACATTTACATGTTCATTTGTATGCATTATGTAGTCTTTTATTATTAGTCAAAGCAATCATGCATAACATTCTGGTTTTAACATATAGTATTTGGTGTTAAAAGAGTAAGCTCAGTTATCTTAGTTCTTTGAAGACCACAAAGGTGTAACATGAAGCCCCCCCCCCCCCCCCCCCCGTCAGTCTACTCAAGTCTTTGTTCATCCAATCATGGGAAGCCACAAGAACCAATGGTTTGAATGAGTACAGTAAACGCCCACTAGATTGTAAAATGTGAGGTACATATTGGAGTCAGATACTGTATTGTGTGTGCCTCATTCATTAAAACATGTCTCTGTTGTTTGACCGCACCCTGAGACTCTCAGTATTTGTGTGTTGATTCAGTTTTTATTAAAGCCTCCAGAACAGAAAAATAATGCACGGCGTTAAAGGAACGAGGTCGAGAGCCAACGCCAACAACTTCGACTCCGGTAAGTTAATTTCATTTGTCTCCGCAAATTTCTGAAGTGAGTTTGCTTGCAGTAGGCCAACTGAGAGACATTGAGCAAGGTAAATCTGTTTTCTAAAACACAGCATTGATTTGTCACTTAACGATCACAGCTCAGCACAGCACAAATTCAGATGTTCATGGCAATGAAAATAGTAAACACACATAGCCTACCTTTGCAAGAACGATGGTATTGCCGTTTAATACGGTCATAATGTGCAGGTCCTGCACACATCCGCAGCAAAACTGTTCGTAGCTTTGTGGCGATTTGTAATTTCGGAATTGCTGAATAGTCTAGTAACTTAGACCAAACTCTAAATACAGCAGAATGTCCATTTTGCGTAATGGTGGAAGCTTGTCGACATCTTTACTCCATTTGTCTTCGGCTTGCTCGTAAGGGTCAACATTGTTCACATCCCTAAAGTGCATGTGACACGGAAAAGCATGTTTATTCCATAATACACGCGGTATTTTATGCTCCTGAATGATATGGACCGCTTGGATGTGTGTGGAAGCGATCGCTAAATTTATTTAGTTTTTTTAATCCTGCGCCATGAAAATGAGTGACTTCCGGCTTCGGTCTTGCATTGAGGAGGAGGGCGCTGTGACGTGTACGGTAGAAGACGTCCTCTTCACGCTACAGTGTACTGTTGTGTATGAGGACGAAGGATTCAGCTGATTTTGCGGATTAATACGTTTATTTTTCGCATCACGCCAGCCAAGCGGCTGCAGAAAAATCTTGCTGTATAAGGGTGAAAGATGTGCTTTAATGCTTTTGCACGCTAAGGTTAATAATGTGTGTTTAAAACTAATAGTTATAACTACAGTCTTATTTAACAGTCTTAAGGCCTTACAAAAGAAAGAATGTGTCGCAGAAGGTCACATTCAACTGAAGGACAGATGCCAGCATGACCCAGAGGGGCAGATTTCCTGTTTTAGGTTTCTATTGCTGACCATAAAGTTTCAACACAATGAGACAAGACAAATAACTGCCCGCATTCTTTTCTCAAGATAACAGCTATTTCTCAAGATGTGAAACTCACACATGTATGTTGAAACTTACTCACTTTGTCAATAAAAGGCTGCGCTCCTCAGGGGAAAGGCAGAGAAGCTTGTTGGGAGCCACTCGCTCCGCATCAACCTTCCTCCTGACGGCCGTTAGCGTAAAAACGTATCTCGTTCCTAGTCTGATCCTACTCCGGTCCCTCTCCTAGGTCTTTGTTGTTTTCTTAGTTCAAGTATTAAGTTTAGACCAAACAAAGGGAGAGGCGTGTGCGCCTTTTTGGAGTTTCAAAAGGTTCCCATTCACCGTGGATATTGGCCAAAACAAGCTCTACTGCTGGGGAACCATTGGACTTACGAGGAAGTGAGTAAACATCTTGTTTTGTATTATGTCAAATACGAATACAGCGATTACAAAGTAAACACTCCAAACTTTCTTTAAATACAGGACTACTTATGTTTGATCATTGATAGACATGTAAAAAGCTCTTATCATGCACATTAGCTGCATGTTAGCTGCACAACAACTGCAGCCGCCCTCCTCGGGGAACGAGCAGTAAATTGCTCTCCGCTGGGCGTTTTGCCGATCCGCAAACACAATCGACAACCCAGTCGTCATGTCAAATAATCCGGGCTAGTTATGTGTGATTTTCCGGTTCAAAGACTTTGAAACATCACTCGGTTTGGGTTAGCATGTCGGCTAGCTGTCACGCCTGTTGGCTTGTTTACATTCTCCCAAGCCGGGGAAGGAAAATGACAAAAGCCCAATTTAGGTGTCATAAAATATCGTCCGGGAGGTGCGACAGTAAAGGTGCAGTCGACAGTTTTGACCATTATGGAGTAATTTTGCCATGTCGTCCTGAATAGGTGCATTTTTATCATTTCATATTCCATTTAGCACAAGACTGTTATTTGTCATGACCATGCCATTTATTTAGCAATTGAGGAAAATACTTGGATAAAAAGAATATCCTGTAAAAATATTGAAGTAAAGAGATAGAAACAATGACATTTTGCAGCTCTCTTCGTCACGTTTTCCTCGTTGTGAATAGTTCCCCCTCAATGGGCTGACTGGTCCTTCTCAAGTCATTTATTTAGCTATTGGGGAAAAATACTTTGATAAAAAGAATATCCTGTAAAAATATTGGAGAAGAGAGACTGAAACAATAACATTTTGTGGCTCTCTTCTTCGCGTTTTCCTCATTCTGCATAATTTTACCTCAATGGGCTGAATAGTAAAACCGATGAGCCCATTCTCCCGCTGACGTCATCCAACTGTTGGGGACGCTAGAGCCCTACAACGGTAGGCGTGGCTAACCGGCAGATTAAAAGACTAATTTCTCGTCATCTGTGCTTTGCTAAATTGTTGTATATAGTCGAATTGTCTCAAAATATGATTCTAATTCACATAATAATGCTATTTAAGACTTTTTTTCTCCTGTCGTATGCCCTTTAAGTTACAGATATCTGTCCTTTGCCGTAGTAACGAGTTTGTCTCTGTATTGAACTGTTAAGTTTTCCTAACTCAAGTTTTCCTCACTTTTTTCAATCTTGTGGCACTCGTAGTTGAATTGTATTTGCCGTTTAAATGTCCCACGATCCAGACCTGCTTCCAATATGGCTTCGTTGTTGTCAAATCTCACAAAATCTCTCGAGGTCCCCCATTGCTGTGACATAAACGCTCGAGCCTAATACGGAATGGAGGCTACTGCGGCGAACTCTTTTGATTTACTGTTACTTGATATTCGGTGCATACCGGCTGGTACCCATAATTGGCAAATTTACGAATTTCCGTCCAGATTTTCTTGTACGCCGTACACATCATAAATTGCATAAAAGCCGTACTTTGTACGGCAAAAACGTACAGGTTGACAGGTATGATAGACAACATTTTCATGTGAACGTTGTAGTAATGTTGTAAAAGCATATACACTACCCTTCAAAAGTTTGGGGTCACTTAGAAATTTCCTCCTTTTTGAAAGAAAAGCAGTTTTTTTCAATGGAAATAACATTAACCCTTTAACACCGAATGTGTCGGCAGCGATGCGTTTACGCATATCGTCCTTGAAGCTTCGTCCCGCTGTAATTACGTCACCCACGTGCCGCTGGTTGGTCTCATTTGAAAGTACGGAAGTTGATGTCCACACCAATTTTTATTTGAAGTCAATCGACCAAGAAAAACTGGAGATCATGTCATTTGAGTTTTATAGCACTCATAAATATGCATTCAAACGCTGTATGGACCATGTATCTATCTCCATATTTCCATCATTTCTTGTCCTTTTTAAAAACCGAAAGCAGCACAAAAGACTACACATCCCAAGAGCCGTTCTGATGTCAAGAAGAACGAACTGAATGTGATCATTTTAAATAAATTTCCGAACGAGGCGCCAACTAATGAAAGGGTGGCATGCGACGCAAGCAACGGCCGGTTGGTTTGAGCGAGCGACTTTGAAACGTGCAGAATGAATATAAAACTACATTTAGCGCAAGCCAATGCTTTATTTCGTTAACTCAAGGAGGAAGATGAGCCGTATTTGTCGTCTTTTTCTTTGCATGAGTCAGCGTCTCGGCGAATAGAAGTGATGGCAGCGCCCAAACGGCGAAAGAGTAGGCTGTGTGACGTTGTGTGTGACGCAGCTCCGTGACCTGTTCAAGCTTTATTGAGTGCGCAAAAAAAAAAAAAACTTTATTGGGTCGCAGGCCTGCAAATTTTGAATTGAACTGAACTACTTGTCAATATTTTTAAAAATACTTTTTTTCAATGATATATTTTTTTTTTCTTTACTATAGACCCTACTCACGTGACGTCACAGCCACGCCCCCGCGCCATGTTGTCCGTATACTCGTCATGTTAATGCATTAGCGCTTCGTAAATTCCTCCTATTATGGCGTGTTTTTCTGCTCGTTAACATTATTAATCAAAATGGTGAAGTCGTGTTTGGCGGTCGGTTGCAGAAACAGAGAAGATAGACAGAGAGACTTGAAGTTTTACCGTATTCCGAGAGACCCGGAGAGGAGACCGAGATTGACTGCTGCAATTCGACGAGAAAACTGGGCTCCAAACGACTACCATGGATTATGTAGTAGTCATTTTATATCTGGTAAGATGCATTTAATATATATTTAGAGGGTTTTGGGCTGACAACCACAATTAAGATCATTGCTAGGCTAATCGCCGACAACATACACTCAGACGTTGTGAATGAACTACCTGAAAATATATAATTATAAGGGGATAATCAGACAGTTGTCATACAATTAATTTACAATTTCACTATTGAGGTCAAAAGCCAAAAAATAAATTCAACTAGGGACAATCTGGAGTAGTGCTATCGCACTTCATATTTATTACATATTATATATGTATGTAGTGAGAGTGCTATCGCTAAACCATATAAACATTAAAAGCCCTAGCTCCATTGACAAATGACATGAAATACATTAGACTTGACAGTGGATGTTAGCAAGAACAAAAGATTTTGAATTGAAAATTTCGTAACTCACCTTCCGAGCACACGATAGATTCCTGCCGAATTTTCGTGGACGAGGACCTGTTTCACCCAACCAGCAACGAAGTATTTATAAGCCTCCAAGCTCTTAAAGTTTTTCAAACTTCCGTGAGAATAGGCTGATTTTGTGTGGACAAGATAGTTGTAAATATCAGGGTAGCTAGCAGATGTCAGGCAAAGACGGCGAAGACAGCGGGTCGAAAAACATCGATTTAGGCATCAAATATGGATCTGGTGAATGGATAAACTGAAGCTTTTCCACATAACGCCTTTTATGCAACGCATCCAATGAGTTTACAGCGTCAGATAACACCGGGGCTTCCATAAATTGCTCTATAACTTGCACGACTAATTGAAAGCAATGAGAATAAGTCTAAAAAATACGGACAATATGGCGGTCGGATACAGCGACACGTCATTTTGTGACGTAGGTGAGTAGGGTCTATAATCATTTCAATATTTATGTAGATGTGTGTTCAAGAAGCTTGATTGCATGTAGGTATATACTTTTGATAAGGTGATGGGTACAACACCTAACTTCACAAAGAGATATCCTCCAAACCCTTTTTGTGTTAGATCAGGGGTGTCCAAACTTTTTGCAAAGGGGGCCAGATTTGGCGTGGTAAAAATGTGGGGGGCCGACCTTGGCTGACGTCCTTTACGTAGAACAATTTATTTAAGCAAAATTTAGCAAGCCATTCAGTGTGTCACATTTGCTTTATTATTTTTTTTAATGAATAATTTCAATAATCTCGCAACTAGCCTTTGCGGCGTTCTCTTTCGACTCTCGGGCTCTTGCGAAATACTACTGCTGTGAAATTAAACTAGCTTCAGGTTGTTTCAATTTCTCGCTGCGTATCTTCCCTGTAATCTTGTCGTACATGTCAGCGTGTCTTGTTTGGTAATATCGCCTCACATTGAAACCTTTAAAAACAGCGACTGCCTCTTTGCAAATGAGGCAAGACACAGTTGTTGCGCATTTTAGTGAAGAAATAGTCCAATTTCCACCTATCCTTGAAGCGTCGGCCGTCACAGTCAACTTTTTTTGTTGATTGTCGCCATTTTAGAAAATTGGAAGTAGAGGGTCACACAGAGTAATGTTGCTTAGCCCTTAAATACCTGCAACATGAAGCAATTATCAGAGAATCCCAAAATTTGAAAAATAAGGTCCTAATGAAACCTTTTTTTCAAATTTCTGATAAGAAAAGTCAAAATGAATATGTATAATAAGCGCTCTAATATCTATGACCCATGCTAAATCATGTTTTTCTTATGGAACCTGCAGATGCATGTGATGACTTGCATCCATCATTTTTTTTTCCAAAAAGAAATGTCAAAATTCTACATTAGTCTGAAAATCATGAAATTTTAGGTGTATCAAATGTGATACATTTGGCAATAAGGGTTTAAAGTGCTGCTGCCTTTTAGTGGGTAAATGAGGAGTAGCATTTCGTGTGTAAGCTACTTCATATGCTGGTTGCAGTACTGCTGACCAATTTATTAAGTCTGTGTGCAGGCCAGATGTTATTGATTTTATAACAGAGGCTGGGGGCCGGATGAAATTTGACCACGGGCCGCATTTGGCCCCCGGGCCGGACTTTGGACATGTCTGTGTTAGATGATATACATAATTTTTTTCTCTCACTATTTTGCACTGTATATAACCTGTTTTGACCATAGTATGTGTAAAGGGGGGGTTGTTACTGTGCCAGTGATTCCGTGACGTCACATCCGGTGAGTGTATCGTTTGTTTGTTAGCGCTGCTACTAGTCGCTAATCTCCTAGTGCTCCTCAATTTGTTTTATCCCACGGACACATCGGAGAATCGATCCTAGGCTGGTTCGGCTCTCCTAGTGCTCCTTAATTTGTTTTATCCCACGATTTAACAGGTCGTGGGTTAAAACTACTCTACTCTCCTCTTTAGCTCTATCTTGCTAGCCTAGCTTATCCGAGCTATGGCTAGCCCTCTGCCTTCTTCCTCCCGTCTTTTCTGCTCAGTGTGCTGTATGTGTAGCGAGCACCCTGGCTCCTCCGTCGAGGACAGTAGTAGCTGTAGGAAGTGTAGCTTAGTCTCAGGGTTGGAGACCAGGGTTTCTGAGCTAGAAGCACGGCTCTGCACTCTAGAGACAAAAGCTAGTCCTAGCTATAGCCAGGTAGTGGCAGGGCCCGCAGGTCGTGCTTCCAGTAGTAGGATTGCTAGCGCAGTTAGCCCCCCAGCGAGCCCCGTGCAGCCGGGGGAAATTAAGGACGGATTTGTGACTGTACGGGGGAAGCGCAGTGGTAAACGCACAACCTTAGTGCACCAGCAGCTTCACAATAGGTTTGCCCCCCTCAGCGACACACCGGCTGAACCAGACACTCTCGTAATTGGAAGCTCCATAGTTAGAGACGTGAAGCACGGCGGTGTCTGTCAGGTGTTACCCAGGGGCCAGAGTCGGTGACATCGAAGGAAACCTCAGGCTCTTAAAGCAGAGTAGGAAGAGGTTCCGCCGTATCGTGATTCACGCAGGCGGTAACGACGCCCGGCGGAGACAGTCTGAGGTGCTTAAATTAAACGTAGCCTCGGTGTGTAAACTTGCTAAGTCGATGGCGGACACCGTAGTTTTCTCTGGTCCTCTGCCTAATTTGGTCAATGATGAGATGTACTCTAGATTCTCATCATTTAACCGCTGGTTGTCTAGATGGTGCCCAGAAAACGATATAGTCTTTGTTGATAACTGGCACGCGTTTTGGGGCAAGTCCGGGCTCATGCGCCGAGACGGCATTCATCCGACTTGGGACGGTGCTGCTCTCTTAACGCGAAATTTGGCCGCCAAACTAAGTCTCCCAAAGTGACACTTCAGAGTGGGGGCCCGGGCGCAGTGTTGTAGTGTAAAACACAACTCTGTTAGTAGTGACCACTCGCCTCTTTCCGAGCTGTCACAAATCCAAAATTCAGGACAGAAGATAGAGACTGTGTCCGTGCCTCGTATAGTGAACAGGGGAAAACAGAGTACTGTAGGAACGAGACCAAAGAATTGAATACATATAGCCCCTGATAGCAGTGAAAATAAAATAGCTCTTAATAAATATATAAAATGCGGATTATTAAACATCAGGTCAATCTCGCCCAAATCTCTGTTAGTTAATGACTTAATTGGGGATTATAATATTCATATTTTGGCCCTGACTGAAACTTGGCTTCAGCAGGATGACTTTGTTAGACTTAATGAATCCACACCCCCAAGTCACGTGAACTTTCACACAGCTAGAAGCACGGGCCGTGGAGGGGGGGTGGCAGTAATATCACACTCTTGTTTAGGTATGAGCCCAAAAAGTAAATCTAATTACATTTATAACTCCTTTGAAAGCCTAGCACTATCAATTATAGACGCTAACTGGAAGAACCAAAAACCAGTTCTTTTCATAGTGGTTTACCGTCCCCCTGGTCCCTACTCACAGTTTTTTTAGATTTCTCTGACTTTTTATCTAGTATTTTGCTAAGCTGGGATAGAATTATAATTGTAGGGGATTTTAATATACATGTTGACGATGAAGGTGACTCCCTTGGTAAGGCCTTTAATGACCTACTAGATGGGACTGGCTTCATTCAAAATGTAAATAAACAAACTCATAGTCACAAGCACACCCTGGACTTGATTTTAACCTACGGTACGGAGATTAGTGAATTTAGTGTCCATCCCCATAACCCCGTACTGTCTGATCATTTTCTAATTACCTTTCAGTTTGTGCTTCAAGATAATCCGCCACTAGTGACTAGAACTCAGATGAAAAGGACATTAGGTGATCGCTCTGTTTCAGAGTGTAAACAGATAATTCAGCCTATATTTGCCTCCATGTCATCTAATTATGAAGGAATAATGTCCGGCCTTGCTGTTAATGACGAGTTTGTTGATCGTGTTATGTTTACGCTTCGAACTACCCTCGATGTCGTCGCTCCCTCCAAATTAAAGTTTGTCAAGCCGAGACGAGCCTCTCCCTGGTATAATGCTGAAACACGCTCTCTTAAACAATCGACACGTAAATTAGAAAGACTTTGGCGCCGTTCCAACACAGAGCACACCCTCTCTGCCTGGAAACACAGCTTAGTGACATATAAGCAGGCCTTGCGTACGGTTAAAACCAGATATTACTCGTCCTTAATAGAGGAAAACAAAAAAAATACTAGGTTTCTGTTCAGCACTGTAGCAAGGCTGACAAACAGTCACAGCTCAATAGAACCTTATATCCCAACCACCCTTAGCTGTGATGACTTCCTAAAATTTTTTAACAATAAAATCGCAACTATTAGAAATAAAATAAATGAATCACTTCCAGTTATTAGATCTGATAAAGTGCAGACAAAGAATTCGGAATCTCCTATAAACCCCTCTAAAATATTAAATAACTTCACCACTGTTGACCAAATTGATGTAATTTCAATTATAATGTCCTCCAAACCATCAACGTGCCTCCTCGACCCAATCCCAACCAAACTTTTTAAAGAGACCCTGCCTCTAACTATTGACACTATCTTAAATATAATAAATACCTCATTAGTTACTGGCTACGTGCCGCAGTCCTTTAAATATGCAGTTATTAAACCGCTCTTGAAAAAACCTACTCTTGATCCTGATATCTTGCCCAATTATAGACCTATTTCTAACTTACCATTTCTCTCCAAAGTCCTTGAAAGAGTGGTAATTAAACAGCTCTGTCAGCACCTACAGGACAATAGTTTATTTGAACAGTTCCAGTCTGACTTTCGAGCTCATCATAGCACTGAAACCGCATTAGTTAAAGTAACTAATGACTTGTTACTTGCCGCTGACGTTGGATTAGTCTCGATCCTGGTTCTGTTGGACCTGAGCGCAGCCTTTGACACAATCGACCATAATATCTTATTGCAGAGATTAGAATGTGACATAGGCATTAGAGGAGCAGCCCTCTGCTGGTTTAAATCATATTTATCTAATAGGTACCAGTTTGTCAATGTAAACCAACAATCATCATCGTACTCTAGAGTTAGTTATGGTGTGCCGCAAGGATCTGTCCTCGGGCCCATCTTGTTTACGCTGTATATGCTTCCTCTAGGTAATATCATCAGAAAACATAGCATTAACTTTCATTGTTACGCTGACGACACACAACTGTATTTATCAATTAAACCTGAGCAGGTCAGGCAAGTAGAAAAACTAAGCGCCTGCGTCCGAGATATAAATACCTGGATGAGCACTAACTATCTTCTGCTTAACCCTGAAAAGACAGAAGTCCTTATAATAGGCCCGAAAAGTGTTAGAGACTCTTTAGCTGCCCAGATAGTCACTCTGGACAATGTAAGTGTAGACTCCAGCACCACAGTTAAAAACTAGGAGTTTTATTTGACCCTGACTTATCGTTTAAAGCACACATTAAACAAACCTGTAGAACGGCTTTCTTTCACCTGCGCAACATCGCCAAAATTAGAAATATTTTATCTAAAAGCGATGCAGAAAAATTAATTCACGCGTTCGTTACATCGAGATTGGATTACTGTAACTCCCTACTTGCAGCTTGTCCTAAAAGCTCTCTAAAATTCACTGGCTTCCAGTCGAGTTTAGAATTAAATTTAAAAGACTTCTTCTTACATTTAAGACCATTAATGGGTTGGGGCCACCTTTTCTCACCGATGCTCTGGTTCCATACCGCCCCAACAGAACACTCCGATCTCAGAATGCAGGTCTACTGGTAGTTCCCAGGGTTCATAAAAGTACTGTCGGAGCTAGAGCCTTTAGCCACCAAGCCCCTGTTTTATGGAATCAGCTTCCAGCTAGTATTAAAGAAGCCGAGACAGTCTGCACATTTAAGATTAGATTAAAAACGTTCCTATTCGACAAAGCTTATGGTTAGGCTAGTTGAAGTCGGAGTAGACTCACAGTTTAGTCTAAGCTGCACTAGAAGCTATAATGCTGGGGGCAGTACAGCCGCTGAGTTCTATCTCCTTTTCTGACTCTACCTACCACTTGTCTTACTTTATTTCTATTTTCCAATGTTAATATCTAGTTGTCTAGTCTCTTCATCACTAGTCACCCGGTGTCCCCTTTCCCCCCTCCCCTCTGGGGAGGGGCTATTTTTCAGCTGCAGCCTCCTGACTGTCCGGACCCCTGGCTGGATAGACGTCCTTGCAGCTACCCCTATCTCATCTGACTAGAGGGACTTCTTCTTGCACCTTCACTCCACTGTATTTTTACGGACTATAATTTCACTTGCTAATTCCCATTAGCCGTTCTGGGGTTCCTGTCTATCCGTCCTGGGAGTGGATCTCTCCTGACTGTGGTACTCCCCAAGGTTTCTCATTTTTCTCCCAATTGACTCTGGAGTTTTTGGAGTTTTTCCTTGCCGGCATGGAGGGTCTTAAGGATAGGGGATACCCAGGACTTGAACTGCATCTATTCATCTTTGTTGCTTCATTTCTAATTGTGTATCATATTGCCTCTGTAAAGCCCTTTGAGACTTCTGTTGTGATTGAGGGCTACACAAATAAAATTGAATTGAATTGAATTGAAAAGGCCAAAAACGCCTATGACCATACCTGCTGTTTGTGTTGAATTGTCAAACATAAAACTTTTCAATCTTATTTTTTTCCTATTGAATGTTTATCCTAACAAGTTGAATAAATATGATCAAGCTTCAAAACGGTTGGTCGAGCATGTTTGGTTGTCAGTGGGACGTCAACATTACAAATTTTGAAAAAAGATTTTGGGATTTTTTTGTCTTTTTGGGTCCAAAATGTGGATTAAAATTGGTCAGTGAAGAAACCAAGAGTTTGGACATGAAGTTTAAGGTGTCCTGAAAAAAAAGGACCCAACTTGGCCATTCTAAACAATTTTTTTCTTTGAAATATAAAGGCAACATCAAATGCATGCAAATTCGGCCAAAATAGGCTTAGATGTTAAAGGGTCAAACTAATCAGAAAAACACTCTTTGATTAAACTCTCAAAATGGCCAGAAAAAGACAACTTTCACGTGAAACTTGACAATCTGTTCTTAGAAATGAAGGCTATCCCATAAGAGAAATTGCCAAGAAACTGAAGATTTCCTATAACGCTGTGTACCACTCACCTTCAAATAGCAGCACAAACAAGATCTAACCAGAGTAGAAAGAGAATCAGGAGGCCCCGCTGGACAACCGAGCAAGAAGATAAGTATATAAGTTCGAGAAACGAGTTTGAAAAATAGATGCCTCGCCTCCTCATCTAGCAATTTCCTTACATAGTACCTGTAAAACACCAGTGTCAATCTCGACAGTGAAGAGACGACTCCGTGATGCTGGTTTTCAGGGCAGCTTCGCAAAAAAAAAAAAAAAAAAGCCATATCTGACACAGGCCACTAAAAGGAAACAATTAATATGGGCAAAAGAACACAGACATTGGGCCGAAGAAGATTGGAAAAAAGTGTTATGGACAGACGAATCATAGTTTGAGGTTTTTGGACTTTGGATCAAAGAGAAGAACATTTGTGAGATGCAGAACAACTGAAAAGATGCTGGAAGAGTGCCTGATGTCATCTGTCAACTAGTGACGGGATCTGTCGTTCACTTGAGTAAACGAATCCATTCCGGTTCGTTCAGTAAAAAGATTCGTTCAAACAAATCGTTCAACGAATCGTTCGCCCTCCTCATCTCCCTCCCCGCCCAAACGAATCGTTCGGTTAGTGAACGGGAAGTGACGTTGCCGAACGAATCGCCAAAGACCGCTTCGCTGTATAACTGAACAGGAAGTGACATTGCTTGGTCCCTCCCTCTCTTGCACACAGGCTCCTCATTGACCGCTCTTCGTAGTTTCAGAAATGAGTGACAGGCGATATCATTCTGCTTTCACAGACAGCCTCGTCCCCCTCCTGCTGCTGCAAAAGCGAGGGAGAACTTCCGCGTTGTCTGTCCTAGTTCTATGGGCTTAAAGTCATGGCTCGTGCTTGCATTTCGATTTAGGACACGGTTAAACATTTTCCTTTTGTGGGGGGAGTGGGGGTTTGGGGTCGGGGGCGCACGGACTTTCTTTAGCATGTTCTTGATCACATATACAATGCTGCTGCTACCAGCCAACGCAGCATGCTTGCTGTCACGAAAATAAAAATAAACTGAAAGTTTAATTTCTAAATATGGAACGACCAACACATCATATTTACCTCTCTCTCTGTTGTATTTTTGTTTTTATGCTCATCACTATTATTTTTGGTCACTATTGTTAAAACTAAAGTGTAAATAGCTAGTTGTAAAATATGCTGCTCTGAAATGAAAACAATACTACATTTTGATATTTGACAGTTTAATTGCAAATCAGTATTAAGATGATCGTATTGAATTTTTGCACTGGTATTTATAAATAAAATAATCCGGTCAGCTCCCCTGTCGTCCCCGCATCTCAGATCGTCAAATGCTGACAAGAAATAATTGTTTGCTCTTTACGATGTCGCCTTTCTACTCTCATTAGTCTGTTAAGAAAAATGTAGACATATTGCGACATCTCCCGTGTCCGCGTGCGTTGTTTTTGGGCGCTTGAGTAGCACATGATGGACGGATTGACATAATTTGTCAAACCAACCAACACCCGACACGCTCTGACACACAAAAGAAAAAAAAACACTCGGAAAAAATGGACATGTATATACAGTTTCATTGCAAATCAGTATTATGGTGATCATACTAAATATTTTTTTTTCTGTGCACATATGAGGTAAATATTGCTGCCATGAAGCCTCCATATAGTGACAGTTCTCTGCCCCCTTCACTGCCGTCACGCGACCGCAGCTCAGCTTTTGCTTGCCTCGTAGCTACCCGTGTTTTAAATTACTGTAAATTTGATAGTATGTTGTCATAGGTAGTCCCGAGTCTGTTGAGAAAAGTAGTACAGTAAACCATGCTCGCTAGATTTGTGTGGTGTTTTTGTCTGTTTGAGCAGCATTTGATAGGCTCCACGTTAACAAATATGCGACAAAGTCATTTCCTTTCATTTTTTGATTCGTTCACCGCATAGTCATTACTGGAAAGTCAAGTTAGCAGCAAGCTAGGTCAGGAACCGGAGGACCGAGTCACTGAACGGGAAGTGACAAAACTCAGTCTTGCCTCCCTGCCTGCACGCTGGCTGCTTATTGGCCACACGTGGAAGTGAGTGACAGACGCCCTGATTCTGTTTCCGCTCCCTCCCCTGCCCGCGATGAGGCTGGCGTCTGATTGGTCGTGTGCGATGTCAGAAGACACTGCCGCTTGCTCAACGCCCTCCCACGCAGCGAACAAGCACCAACATCATAGAACCAATCAGTGCAGATGGTGATTAGTTCGGTCTCGTTCACCCAAACAATTCGTTCAAAAAGAACCAATCTTTCGCAACCGATACAACACTACTGTCAACCATGGGGAAGGTAATGTGATGGTCTGGGGTTGCTTTGGTGCTGGTAAAGTGGGAGATTTGTTCAAGGTCAACAAGATTTTAAAAAAGGAAGGCGATCACTCCATTTTGCAACGCCATACCATACCCTGTGGACAATGCTCGATTGCCGTCAATTTCATCCTACAACATGACAATGACCCAAAGCACACCTCCAAATTATGCATGAACTATTTAGGAAAGAAGCAGGCAGCTAGTATTCTATCTGTAATGGAGTGACCAACACAATCAACAGATCTCAAACCCACTGAGCTGTTGTGGGAGCAGCTGGACCATATGGTACGCAAGAACACTCATCAAGCCAATTCAACTTGTGGGAGGTGCTTCTGGAAGCGTCGAGTGAAGTTTCTCCGGATTACCTCAACAAATTAAAAGCTTGTATGTCATTGGTCTGCAAAGCTGTAATTGTTGCAAAGGAAGCATTCTTTGATAAAAGCAAAGTTTGAAGGCGAAAATGATTACTTCAAGTAAAAATCCTCATTTCTTACCTTGTCAATGTACTGACAATATTTTCTTTTGACTTTTGAAAGAAAACACAAAATTGTCTGGGTGACCCCAAACCTTTGAACGGCAGTGTGAAATTTATTGTTTAAAGCAAATAATTGAACAAATAAAGTCAGTCAAATATTCCTTTTGATTAATTAAATGATATTTTTTTCTTGAAACATTTATAACATAATAAACAATTTGTTATATATTTGTTGCATATTTCCGATTTTATACATATAAAAAGTGCACATTCCCAGTGTATGTGCATTGCAGTGTATTGGGTGGATATTTCTTTTTTATTTTTATTTTTTTAAGACCTTAATACAAAATAGCAAACATTTAATGTGGATACGCACAGACCCCAACGAAGTTATAGAATGAATTTTATCAAAGCAAAATTAATTATTCTTTGGAGATTCATTTCGACAAACAAGTTTACATATTGTACATAGTGCATAGTTTTTTAATCAGGCAGGAGCGCTTGCACCTTGCAGCTTTGAGCAGGCACATTTGTGAGGGAACATTACTACTCCTCAGCCAATCACATGGCGTGAAGAGTGTGTCACGTCACGAAGGCCCTCCGAACGGACATGAACAGCCACCCAAACCGTTCTGGTCTCTACACGGTCACTGTTTTCTTTTTATCCCGTCTTTTTTTCTCCATTATTTCCCTCGCTTCACAGAGCCGAACCCTCGACGTCGAGTGTGGAAAATGGACGCGAAAACGACACCGGCGGCAGAAAAGTTCCCTGAAGAACTTTATGGCTTCGAAGTTGTTTTTCACAGACGAGAAGGTTAGTTGTCTTTTACAGTTCAATTTTTCATGGCGCATCTAGAGGCTTGCAAATGATTAGAACGTTTAAAGCAAATCACCCCCAAAATTTAACGCATGATTTTATTTAATTTAACAAAGGTTGAAAAGTGTGGCGTGCAATGCTATTCATCAAGTGCGTAGGTTTTGTCTCATTGGTAGGGACGATATAACGGCATAAAATGCATGTACACTTTTTGTTGTCGACGGGACATAAATAACACCAAATTGGGTGAACGGGGAAAATTTCTCATCAATATGAGCTTAACTAATTGGTTTAATGATCAATGCAAAATAAATCGCAATAAACACTGAAGAAAAGTAGTCGTATGAAGAACTGCCAAAGACGACTATTATTTCTCAGGTTCTTTTATTCTTTTAACGAACAGGAGCTAAATCACCAAAGATGTGTACATTTATTAAGGAAAAAGTACTTTAAAGCCAGCCGGTGTTATGCCGAAAAATAGCCGCCCCGCGTGAAATGTCCCCCCTGACGGGAACGCTTATTTATAACGCTTTATTGAGGTGAAAACATCAAATGTTTTCATGGACGCGTTACAGTAATGGATTTACGACTGTAAAATCAGTTTTAAATAAATAAATTAGACAAAATACTAGTACTTTATTTTTGTAACAAATCGTGGACTGGGCCACATAACCATCTTTGAACAGAAATGTATTAGTCTACAGGTTTTCACGACCATATCTCAATGACAATCACACAGGTATGACATTTATTAGTTCAAGCAGAGTAAAAAAATACATATATTCATGGGACAAAAAATCGTTTCCATGTCCATCGATTGGTAAGAAAAAGCTGTACGAGTGAGTGCCGTGTGGGCGCTCAATGATAAAATAAATACACAAATAAATCAAATAAACGCTCAATAAAGCGTTATAAATAAGCGTTCCCGTCAGGGGGGACATTTCACACGGGGCGGCTATTCTTCGGCACAACACCGGTGTTGTGCCGAAGAATAGCCGCCCCACGTCAAAGGTTCCCCCTGACGGGAGCGCTTATTTATGACGCTTTATTGAGGTGAAAACATCAAATGTTTTCATGGACGCATCACAGTAATGGGTTTATGACTGTAAAATCAGTTTTAAATAAATAAATTACACAAAATAGTAGTACAGTATTTTAGTAACAAATCGTGGTCTGGATCACATAACCATCTTTGAACAGAAATGTATTAGTCTACAGGTTTTCACAACCATATCCCAATGAAAATCACGCAGGTATGACGTTTATTAGTTCAAACAGTGTAAAATAATTAGGGCTGAAACGAATACTCGAGCAACTCTAGTAACTTGAGTTTAAAAACTGATCTGAGTAATTTTATTCACCTCGAGGAATCGTTTAATTTTGCCAGCTCTAAGCATCACGTTTTGCCCGGACTACTTTTAATGCGGGACAACGCGCTGACGTCACGTGAGTAGAGGAAGAAGCAGTAAAACAAAAAAAACCCCAAAAAAACTTACTGCAGCCGACAGCCGCTACAAACTACGCCGACGTTGCTAAAAACTACGCCCGCATGATGCTAGTGCGGTAGCAGGTAGTGTCCGATGTGTCTCATAGATATCGCATGCATTTAGAACTAGATGCGAAATGACAGACTCTGCCGCGTCTGGGCGGCGTTAGTAAACAGCCGCCATCTTTAAGCAGTAGACTTCTAAGCGCTAATAAATATAACGGTACTGTCACTCGCTCACGTAACATTAACCCTTCGGAGGGCCAGGTTTCTATTAAGGGTGTAACGGTACATGTATTTGTATTGAACAGTTTTGGTACGTGGTCCACGGTTCGGAACGAGTTTCTGACGTAATGTAAAGTGCTGTCAAATTTAGCGCGTTAACGGGCGGTAATTAATTTTTTGGAATTAATCACGTTAAAATATTTGATGCATTTAATGCAAGCGCGGAATGCCCGGTCTTGCATTCCATAATCCCACTGTTACGTCCCACGGACGGCTCGCTAAGGGCGTAACATAAAAGGAGCCACGCACACAAGTTGCAAGTGGACACAAATTTATTCACACAAGTCAAACTCACAATGAACAAAATATACAAAATGCGGAAGAAGTTGGCTTCAGCGTAAGCCCAGGCCAAAACAACAAACAAAATGAAACTACACTCAAACCCCACCCGCTAAGTAAACCCTGATCTTATCAAAAGGAAATAACAAGACAGCCACTACCCGGGCTTCTACACTAAACAAAACGGGTTGAACGAAAACGGCAGTTTACCTCTACTGCTGCGGTGCTCTTATTTACGGTGGTGAACAAAAACGATTCAATAACGAATGAACACAAAATACCTCACCGAAAAAGCGGGAGTGTAACAAAATAGCGATCGAATGCACAGGTGAATGAATGGCGAGCAAACAGCTGGTGAGTAGGTACGCGGCACGTATGCTGTCAAGTGCGAAGTTGCGAACTCTCAGAGTGTTGACTGTAAAATGACGAGCGGTCAGATGACTTTTGTTAACGCTGCCTTTATTTGGTTAACAAGACTCAGGTACAATACAACAAACTACCTTGTATTGGCTTAGCTGCCGTAAAGCAAGTGTCGTTATTGCCGCAAATGTAAACAAAGCGCTGCACAATGGATACATGACAGACAGCGGCTAGTTTTTGAAGTTGGCACCCTTCCTCTGGTGGCCCACATTTATGTGTACACTGCACCCACTTTGCAAACATTATAAGTAATACTGTTTTTGTTACTGTTCTAAGGCTCTGTTGTGTGTTTGTTTTCGCAGAGAAAAAGAAAATGTCTTCAACAGAAAGAACGTTAATGTTAATGCCATCTTGTGGATTTATTGTTATAATCAACAAATGCAGTACTTATATACAGTATGTTGAATGTATATATCCGTCTTGTGTCTTATCTTTCCATTCCAAAAATAATTTACAGAAAAATATGGCATATTTTAGAGATGGTTTGAATTTCGATTAATTACGATTAATTAATTTTTAATCTGTGATAAACTCAATTAAAATTTTTAATCGTTTGACAGCCCTAAAAACCCTTACTTTTCGAGGCTGTGGTCATAAAACCTGAAACTGTTCAGTGTTGCAACTGTTCAATTTTGCACATAAAATATTTTTTTAAATTCTTAGCCAGTTATTTATTTTTATTTTGTTTTTCAAAATATCTAAATTTCAAAATAATGTATTTTTTTTTTGAGCAGAATTCTAGCTTTGTATAGGCTAATGTTCCTATTGTTGAAAGCACAAAAGTGTGTAATAAACAACAAGCACATTTATATTTGGCTTTTTGTTTTCTTACTGTACCAAAAATGAACCGAACCGTGACCTCAAAACCGAGGTACGTACCGAACTGAGATTTTTGTGTACCGTTACACCCCTAGTTTCTATTGATTATGACCTCTGTCGATGCGTGGCTAACGTGTCTTACATACAGGCTTTATTTAATCTGTAAAAACACAGCGCTGAAGAGTGATGAGGGTGTAAAATTAAAACTGTCACTTTAAGCTCAGTAGTCATTGCTGAATAAAACACCAAGTAGTACTGGTCCCTAATGTGCTCCAATACAACAGCAGTGTTGTCACAGATTACTTGAAAAAGTAATTTAATTACTGATTACTGATTACGCCTCAAAAAAGAAATCTAGTTACTTTATTGATTACTTCATTATCAAAGTAATTAAGTTACTTTAAAAGTAATCTATCAGTTACTTTTTACCCATTTTTCTTCCTTTGCCGCCTCAACATAAGAATGACAACAGCAAAATGTCATCACATGTAATTGACTTTCCGATGATAGAATTTAAAGGGGAATATCAGAATTTCGCGCTAGCTTAGCCACTCAGACTAATAAATATCTGACAAACTACTTGGAATTTGTTGAAATCAATTCCACCGACCAATTAAACCCCGCTAACGCTAAGATTAGGCCTAATGTCAAAACTTCTGAATTTCGGGTTATGGTTAACAGCGTATCAGTGCCAATGTAAAACAATGCAAACTGACGGCACAATAATCAACAACACACAAGTGGATTGTACAGTGCAATAAACACAAAGGTGGTGACGGGCGCGGATGCGCAGTGCAGCCGTGCACATTAACAACCCGGAAGTACTACTCTCAACACACACGCGGTCAATTTGGCCACAAAACGTGTCGGCAGCTAAGCACTTTACACTCAATCGGACTTTCAACACATCCCACAGATGCTAAACGAACACATCACCTCACGGCATAAATGTGCAACACGCATATGATGTAAACAAAGCTTGCCAACTTGGAGCGATGACTGCCGCCGTTGCTACGGCGAAGCTACGAAACGGCCGTGCATGTAGGGGGTCCAACCTTTTGCTGATACTCTCCAGAATGAAGGAAAAATACTCACCTTCATTCATGGATATCCACAGATCAACATTCCTTCGCAACGTCTCAACATTTGGCGCGAATGTCCACCCGCCTCAGTCCCACAACACGTGACGTGAGACCAAAACAGGAAATAGCTAAGAGGTTGTCATGGAAACACATACCTTTTATTTGAGCATTTTCCGTTCAAAATGCTCTTCGTACATGACTACAATATTCTTCATTCTACATACGTTATGAGGCAATGAAAAAATAGTAACGCAGAGACACTAAGGAAACTAACTTTAATCAGCTTACTGGTGTAGAAAAGTGAACGCGTTAGATTACTCGTTACTGAAAAAAGTAATCTGATTAGTAACGCGTTACTGACAATACTGTACAGCAGGTATCATACATTTATTTTGAACACTGCAAAAATTCAAAATCCTATCAGTACTTACAGTTTAGACTAACTTAAAACTTAACTAGGACTTAAAAATAGCTTGACACAAATGGAAATTCAATTGAAACACGTGGGAAAAACACCTAGCTTTTAAGTGATGTGTGTTATCAAGCGTAATTACATTTTTAGGTAAGAAATATGTTTATATACTGTATATAATCTAGAAGTTTTTTGAGTGAAAGCAGTGAATTTTTTTTCTGGTCACATCTGAGATGCAATTGTTGGCTGTTTTCAAAAATGTACATCGAAAATAAAGACATTGATTGAATGAAAATGGTTCAATATTGGATTAAATGTCTTTTTTTCGCATGTATATTTATAATTGGTCTTTACCTTTAAAAAAAATGTTTTATCCGATTACTCGATTAATCGATAGAATTTTCAGTCGATTAATCGATTACGAAAATATTCGATTGCTGCAGCCCTAAAAATTATACATATGCACAGTTCAAGATTTCTTAGTTCAAGCAGAGTGAAATACTGTAATACATATTCACAGTTAGGCATGTGCCGGTATGAGATTTTGATGGTACGATAACCGTGGGCAAAAATACCGCGGTATCACGGTATCACTGTATTGCAATTATAGCTCCAAAATGTGTTATTTTGAGATGTATGGGTTAAAAAAAAATAAAATAAAAATTCATTGAACAGGATTTTTTTTTTCCAGAACATAGTTGGAAATTGGAACATGAATATATTGTTAAAATAAATTATCCATAAAAAATATATATATATTTTAAATAAAATTAAAATAAATATAACTTATAGACTATACCCACAGCCACAGCTCAAGTTGCTCAAGATTAAAGCAAGAACAAAATCATTTCCATAAAAAAGTAAAAACACTTCTGAATAAAATTTAAAATAAATTCTACTGCATGACTTTTTTTTTGAGGGTGAAAAAGCTCAAGTTTCGCCATTTTCAGCCACTGTGTCAGCTCTAGTCTACATGATGTCATGCCTATGTGTTAAAAAACATAAAGAATTCATAAGTTAATAAGTTAGTTAAAAATGTATAAGTTAGTTTAAAGTGTAAATATTGTTGTGGAAAGGTTTCATCTAACAAACAAAAAAAAACATTGGGAGTGAGACCTCTCCTTGATCCAGCAAACGTGGATTTGTGCTTAGAGCAAGAGCATCTTTCGCAATTAGCGATCTTTGATGCTATCCCCTTTTCCCCTTCATTCAAGCGGATCGAGCTTGTTTTCTCACTCTGCGGCTGTAACACTCGACGAAGTTGCTCTCCCAGCTAAGCCTAGGCTGACATTCGTCTTTGTAAGCTTTTAGTTAGTTTGTATATTGAATTTGAAAGGAAAATGTGTGTTTTGTTTTTGGCGAACTTTTCATGGTATTAATCTGTTGAAGCTACTCACACATGAAAAAATACAATTGTACAACATTTTAAATGTATCCATTTTGTATATTCCACTTACCACGATTTGAGAGCTTGATAAATTGAAGAAAAGTACGCCTTATGTTTTGAGTAGGACTGTCCCAAACGACAAATTTCCTCCCGAATAGTCTGCCGACTATTTTTACGATTAGTCGACTAATCTAATATTTTTCTTTTTTTTTTTTTTTTTTACTTTAATAATGAAATTTTTGTTGAACCTTATTAGTTCACAAAAAACATTTTGGAACACCTAAATTCTTTATTAACGTATAAATAAATAAAAAATATCAATAATCACAAAAAATGAGGTCAAATGCTGCTAGCATGAACTCGTGCAAAAAAAAATGTAATCGGAAACACTGAGACTTCCATCTCTTTAGCAGGAATCAAAACAATTCTTACTCTTTTTGTGGTATATCATTGTCGATATTGTTCTAAATGTTAAAATGAATTGCAATGTCCCGGACAACCATTTTCAGAATAGTTTGTGTGAGTTCAGATGCTTTTTCTGGTGTGGATTCCGCATTTTTGGGGAGGAGAAAAACTGTTCAACTTTTGTTTGTTTTAACCTGAAAATAGATAAAGTAGAGGGAACACTGAAATTAGAGATTTCCCGATCCGATATTTGGATCGGATCGGACGTCGATATGGGCAAAAAAATGTGCATCAGTATCGGATCGGCTGACACGGAAAAATTCCGATCCAGACGTCCGATCCAGTTTTTTTGAAAATCCGGTCCGGGTATTCCAGCGCACCGATTTACATAATCCATTCCAGTTTTTGCTTCGGTTTCCCTAAAATCCGGTCCGCATTTATGGCACACCTTCAACACATTACATTTACATTACCGTCTCCCAATTCACCGAGAGACTTTATCGGTAAAAATGTCAGCTGTGTGGGATCATTTCACCTTAAAGGACGACAAAGACGAAGAGGCAGAGTGCAACATATGTCACAATAAAGTCAAGCGTAGTGGTAAAGCTGTAAGAAGTTTTATTACAACCAACCTAATCAAGAATTTAGCGAAAAGCACTACAAAAAATATGAGGAGTATGTTAAGAAAACGGAAGACAAAAAGAAAGGTCCTACGCAACTAACACTGGCAGAAACTTTTGCTATGCATGACAAACTGGCACTCGACAGTCCCAAAGCCCAGGGAATAACAAGAGTCATTAGAGGTGTGCAAAATTTCCGATTCTTAGATTATTCGCGATTCGGCCGTGGAAGATTCGAGAACGATCCACAAACATCCAAATTCCGATTATTGAAATATGCCAAGTAAAGCGGAAGTACAACACACTCAACGCGCCGCGCGGTCTTCGGGACGGAACTGAGCGGGAGTAGCTAAACATTATGCTTCTCATTAACCGGACCCTCGGGTAATGCCAACGCTCAACTCAGGGCTCTAGCTCAACTCATGCCACGAGATAAAAAAAAACACAACAACATACCTGACTGCTGCCGAAAAGCTGCTACAAGTACAGCTAAGCTACATAATGTTACGGTAGATATCATTTATATAGGACTAGATGGATTATAGACTCGGTAGCGGTAGCAGCACATCTGCAAAAAGCTAGATGCGGGCGTTAGTAAACGGCCGCCATCTTAAAGCAGTAAACTTCCCTACAATGCTGTTGTAGCGAACCTTCCAAGCAAACCTAATTAACTTTTTATCTAAAATACTCCTAAATCGGTAAAATATTGACTTGAATCTATCTTTAAAATAGTTTTAAAGCTTTCACATGTCAAAAGTAGACAAAAGGGAAATTATGGAATAACAGGAGCAATTTTAACAACTTTTAACGGTTGATTCACAACATTAAATTAATTGAATGTAGTTTAAAGCTGCTGATACGGAATGGGGACTGGAGTTTTTTTATTTAATGTTATTTTTGTATATTTGTTTACTGCTATATGTTAACTTGATACTGAAATAGTAGTTTGGTTTAGCCTGAGAGTATTTTTGAACAATTTTGGAACTAATGTACAAAACTTTATTAAAAAAAAAAAAAAAAAAGAAAAAAAAAAAGAAAAAGAGGGGGGTGCATCAATAATCGTTTTATAATCGAATCGGAGCCTCTGAATCGTAATCGTAATCGAATCGTTAGGTGCCCAAAGATTCCCAGCTCTAAGAGTCATTGCCGAAGAATTCATTCTGGATGACCAGCCATTATCTCTTGTGAGTAAAGACGGATTTATCCCACTCGGATGGTACCAGTTCCGACCTCAAAGCGTTCCAAGCAAATGTAAACAACAAAGATGGCTGATCGCGACGAGGTGTGTTTTATTTTGGCCATCCATCCAAAGACATTTTGACCTCCAGCGAACCTGCCTTCCTATAAGCGATCAAATATTAGAGGAAAAACGACGGCTGCGTTATTGCCCACACTGTAAACAGCCTTTTTTTAGTTACATCCTTTGCTGATCGTCAATATAAAAACATAGCACAACAAAGATAATTCGCTGTATGAGAAAAAATACATGGCGTCTCGAATAAACTTGATTTACTTCATTATTGTGTTATCATTCAATACGTTTTCTTGAGCACAATTTTGTCCAGTGACGTCAGATTGAAACAACTTGGAAGTCGGGGTAGTTATTCTTTCTCCGACTTCGCGTTCCAATGATATTTTCCTATTAGGAGGTTGGCAACCACAGTACAACATGCCCAGACGTCATTACATCCTTCAGCGATTCGGCCGGCCGTGGAAGATTTGAGAACAATTCACAAGCATCCAAATTCCAACTAGGCCTAATGGGTAATATTTCAATGCACTCGTGTTAAGGGTGGGATACCGCACATACATGCCAGATATGAAAAAGATTGAACATTGTGTCAAGAAACTATTAGTCATTTACTGAATTTGTCATTTTGCCGAAAAAATGGCCGACTTTGGCACCACGCCCAGGTCAGACCCGTGAATGAAAACGCACCATTTTAAAAACTTAAGATCTCATATATCTCCTGAACAGTCTCACCAATTTTGAAGATGATGCAACTAACTCCCTCGGCGAAAAGGTCTCAAATGTGCACCCTGTAAATCGATAAAAATTTCATATTCGATCCAAAATAACCGATTTCCTGTTGGGTTTGGAATATGGGTGTAAATGCTTTTTTGGAGTGGTTTGGACAAGGTATAGACCCCCCAAATTTCATCGCTCTACGCTGACAGACCATAATGTTATAGGCCAATTTTAAAATTTCAAGGGGGCGCCACTGAGTCATTTTGTTACATTTTTTTGCAATGTTGCAAAATTATCGAAATTTACAATTTTCCGCACATATGTGCAAATTTTGGTGACTTTTCGTGCATTCCAAATTGGCCGTTTTCATTTGCCCTGAAAAAAATAAAAAATAAATGAAATAAAAATCCTTTGCAAAACAATAGGGCCTTCGCACGCTTAGTGCTCGGGCCCTAATTATTGAAATATGTCAAGTAAAGCATAACTAATACACAGCGCGGCCTTCGGGACGCAATGCCGTCCATCATGCTTGTCTAATAGATATCACATGTATATAGAAGTAGATGCAAAATGACAAGACTCGACACCGTTAGCAACACGTGCATTAAAAACTACGTGCGTTAGTAAACAGCCGCCATCTTAAAGCAGGAGACTTCCCTTGTAGGCTGTTGTAGTGAATCTTCCAAGCGAACGTAATTAACTTTTTATCTAAAATACTCCTAAATCGGCAAAATCTTGACTTGAATCTATCTTCAAAACAGTTTTAAAACTTTCACATGTCAAAAGTAGACAGAAGGGAAATTATGGAATAACGGGAGCAATTTTAACAACTTTAACGGTTGATTCGCAAAATTAAATGAATTGACTGTAGTTTAAAGCTGTTGATACAGAATGGGGACTTGAGTATTTTATTTACTGTTTTAAAATGTTAATTTGATACTGAAATAGTCGTTTATTTAAACCTGAGAGGCTTTTTATACAATTTTTGTAACTAATGCACGAAACATTAAAAGCATCTAATAGCTTGGGGGGGTTTGTGGGATTTTCCACTGACAGTTTACAATATTATTTGCACGTTTTACTGACTGACTATGCCATTTCTGTTTGTTATTTATAATGTTTTGTGTTTGTCACTGAATAAACAGGTCAGTTTCTTGTTACCAACCATTGTGTGTTATTCAAACTCACCTAATTCAGCTGGCTAGTTGTTATCAAGAGTACTAAAACCCTTTTCAACATGAGTCTGACAACTAAGTAAGGAGGCTAAATAACTTTAAATTTTAATACATGCTCAGATAGGCCGGTATCGGCCGGTATCGGATCGGAAGTGCAAAACAATATCGGTATTGGATCGGAAGTGCAAAAACCTGGATCGGGACATCCCTAACTGAAATATTACCACAATTATTTTGAATGAGAGGCACACATACTCACAGTAACAAAAATTAAATATATAGTATTAATTTTATAGTACACTACTATATGTGTATACACAATGATACTTTATAATGTAAAGTAACTAACATTAGTGCAGTCATGGATTAGAGTAAGCAGGCCAGTGCTGTTTCCATATATTTATTATATTATATATTTATACGGGATATATGTATATATTTTCCCCAAGTGGGAGCTTCCATGATCCTAATAAATTTAATAATAATTTAAAAAAATATATAATTATATTATATATATTAGTTATTTTATTAAATAAAAATGCACATTGATACGACGCACATAAAGGTAACTTCCATTTTAAAAAATCGTTAGAAAGTTGTATGGACTTACAATCCGCTAGCTTGTTTTTTGTTGTCCTCGAAAATTATACTTGGGTGACGGCGCTTCAAGTGTTCGTTCATAGCCGACGTGCTACCGTGGTATGCGAGCTCAGCTTAGCAAAGAGTACACACAGTGGCACCCTCCATATTTTCCTTGAAACAATTCCATCGCTTTTTTGGCTTTATACCACTTTCACGTGTCACCAATTCTGCCCTTTTTGGTAATTGGCGGTGTTTTCAACTCCTCGCCGTAGTGAGGAGTAAACCGGTGATTCACTTGGCTTGTTGTCGTCGGTTTGTCCAATTTCCTCCTCAGGAAGGCGGCGGCGTGCATAAAAACACCGAGAGGCTTCGGATGGCTCTTTATGAATACTTTTATTGACCAAAACAAAAATGTGGGGCATGCAGCCCACTGAACTCCGCGCTACCCGTACACTTTCCCAACTCACCGATCTCGCTCCTTCTCTCTCGCTCACCCACTTTCTTCCTCTTTGCTCAATCTGACAATGCCGGTCACATTGAAATAACAGCGGGGGTGCCAGTAACAACCGCTTGCTTCGCGAGCGCCCGCCCGCCATTCTACTTTACATTACTTTATTGTAACTTTATCCGCGTGTAATTTTTTTTAAACCCGTCATTACCCGTCGATTGTATGTTTTGCCCGTCGACGCATTTACGTCATCGATGATGTCGACAACGTCGACTAGTTGGGACAGCTCTAGTTTGGAGTATTTGTTTTTGGGTTCACTGGCTGTCTAGCCGATAGCGTCACTTTCACACACAGCAACAAACGGGAGGGGGTGAGCGCTGCCGCGCCAAGCCACTTCTGGCTGCATTTTTGACACATAAAAAATAGCGAATACCGTACTACGGTCTGACGGAAAATTTTAGTGGTTTTGAAACCGCAACGTTTTCACACCACAGTAAACCGTGAAACAGGTAAGATTTATTAGTTCAAGCAGAGTAAAGCAATACATATTCACATTACAAGAAAGTCATTTCCGTGTCCAGTGTCCAGGATTTTAGGAGACTGGTGGGAGAGTCTCTGACCCTCGGGGTAGGGTGTGTGTGTACATTTTCAAGCCTGGTGTATCTCTTTAGGGCATTTTGAGACCACTGAATGTAATATAAATTGCTGTATGCGGTGTCGCCGGATCGCGCCAAATGCAGCAGAATGCAGCAGACAGTAGTCCCGTAGCCTGGTACACCAGACTCAGCGGCAATATGTTCCAATCCGCGGTAAATTCAGTTTTACATGACCAAAAACACATCGATTCGCTAAAACCAACAGTCTGTCTCGCGCTAGCCATGTTGAATATGTTGAAATGTCTCTCGCTAGTTTCTTGTCGCTTATCGCCGCTTGTCAGCCCGTCGCTGATTGGTCCGCTCCGCTGTCTATTTGCTGTGGCTGGCTCCGCCCTGGAAATTTTTTTCTGCTGAATGGTGGCCAGACTCATACTCTCATAGCCAGGCATGAAAATGGGTCAGGGGTTAAAAAGGTGAGAAGGGTGCGGAGGAAATATGTTCCAGTACACTGTACACCCCAACAAAAGATTGAGCTCTGTCGACCCACTCTGTGTTTCAGCAGGGCCGTGCTGAGACCGGTGGAGGGGCGGGTGCTCGTAGATCAAAAGGGGCACATGAACAAGTATTTAATACACCTTAAAACAACATAACTTCAATTTTAACCAGCTTTAGATAATAATTGGCTGCGACTGTGACATACTTTAATTGGGAGGGGGGAACAGTGAATAGAAATCAAAACTGTCATCAACACTTTCTGGCTGTGACCACATCAGATGTTCACTGAGCCACCAACAGCACAGTTTTCTTAAAACTATTATTTCATTATTATCCATACTTAACAATTCTAGCACCTAATGATTAATAAAGCAATGACATAAAATCTTATAGAAAAATAACATTGTAATTGTGTTTATAATTGTATTTAATACCCGACTATCCTTGCAAACTTGTTCTCACCAGGTCTGCTATTCACCCAGCTGATGAGGTATCCACTGCCTTTAGCAGCCTCATCTAACTCCTTTTTTTATCCTTCAATCTCCCTTCCCTACGAGGCATGTCTATGTAATGAAATATAAATATTTAAAAAAACAAAAAACAAAAAAAAACAGACAGGCTTTTAGTTTTAAAGCTTTCTTAATTTCTTTCTCAATAACGATGGAGATAGATTTGTGTTTTTATTATTCAATCAAAAAACAAAGTTACTTCTATCAAAAATAAAGTTGCTTCAATCTAAATACAGTATATACTTTTAATCCCCAAAAAGTCACTTCAATAAAAAAAATTGTTTTTGATTGCAAAAATAAATTTGAGACAAAAAAAGCATTTGAAAACTATTTTTCTTGATTGAAACAAATATTTTTTTCCATTGAAGTAATGTTGTTTTGCGTTTGGGCCACATTATGGCTAGGACATTTGTGTCTTTATTATTCAATCAAATAAGTTGCTTCAAACAAAAATATATATATAAAAAGAAAAACTTTGCACGTGTGTTAATCACCGTTTACCAAAGCCTGAGAGGGTTTGAGTAGACTCACTATGAAGCATTTAATAAAGCCAAGCATTTTCTTACTACTTTATTCTTGTTTAAAAATAATTCGGTGGGGCAGTAACATTTTTAAAACTTATCATAATTCTTACATTTTGAAGTACTTGAAAACCATTTATAAATGATACTTTGGTGAAAAAAATGAAAAAACATGTCTTATATACAGTGGGGAGAACAAGTATTTGATACACAGTCAATGGGAAAACCCACTGGCAGTGTATCAAATACTTGCTCTCCCCACTGTATATCCTTTTTCCAATGTAAAATCTGAACAAATGCATTGAACACGCACAAGAAATTGGGGGGGGCGCTACTTCACGGTTTTCACTTATTGCGGCGGGTTCTGGTCCCCGTTAACCACGAAAAACGAGGGATCCCTGTATTTCTGAAAAGCTTTAAGAAGCAGGACTCATTCCCACCACTCGTCGGGCCGGTGTTGTGTCGACACCGGCCGTCAGCTCAAGTCCCAGCCGAAAATAACGCGTCTCAGGCGGACGACGGGAGCGATGCGAGGCGCCCCCTCCATCCGAGAGCATGCCGCTTAATTTGACTCAACAGTATATTACCGCTAAATACACAAGCTTGACGCCAATTTAACGGGAGCTATTTTTATTCATAGGAGATTTGGCTAGTTCTGGCAGTGTTCAACGCAAGCTGCAACGAATGGCAGTAACTTTTTTATATCGCAAAATGTGAAAACGATTGAAACCATTACTCACCAAATTCAATCTGCTGGCAAATACAGGCAAGTGTGTATGCTGCGCTCTGGTCTGCCTCGGTGTGGATAAGGCCTGCTTTTTGTTTTCGCAGCTTTGCAATGCAACCAAAGGCTCTCCGAGCACTCCATGTACATGTAAGGAGTGCGCGCGTTTGGAATAATGGAACGCAGCTTAGGCCGATGATTGGTTCTCGTCAGCGAAGCATCTAGAAGGATTTGCAGACTGTCCAAGTGTCACTTTTTTAAAGAACCGATTTCTTAAGTGCTCAGTTTACGTACTAAGTTAATCACATGATGATAATAATAATAATAATTAAATAAAACCTCCCGACCCCCCCTCCTCCCAAAAGGAATTTCTCCTCGGATCTACGCAATTCACGTAGGTCGCCCTTTTTGACTTCAAAACGGCGAATTTCGCCAAAAGGTGAGAGATTTTCATACCTGCATAGCACAGCTATTAGTCTGGTGTACCAGGCTAGTAGTCCCGTCTATGAGCGCGACCTGTTGGTGCGTGTGTCTGTGTGTGTGCATGCACGCGCGCTCTCGCTCGCGCGGGTAGTAGAGTGGATGGGGCTACAGCTGTGTAATCGGCTGACTGACGCATCTGATTATTATCTCTTTTTTTTTTTTTTTTTTTTTTCGGCGGGGGGGCAAACGAGACTGTGGCGGGCCCAAATTGTGGGAATCACTGGTGTCCATCGATTGGTAAGAAAAAGCTGTTTGAATGAGTGACGTGTGGGCGCTCCCGTCTGGGGGGACATTTCACGCGAGGCAGCTATTTTTCGGCACAACACCGGCTGTGAGACAATTCTCCCACAACACAACGAGGTGCTCCACAGAGAAAAAGTCTCTCGACCTTAGACTTCAAACAGTTTATATATGCCATCTACACAAACAGTGGGGGGAAAAAAAACAGGCATATCAAGAACAGGGCTGGGAGCAGTATCTCGCTCGCCTTATCTATAACAGAAGGTACTCCTTGCCGGGACTTCACAAAATAGATTAAACACAGTACTATGGGATAATAAATTATTATGAATAACGATGTGAAATAAACAGACATATAGTGTTTGTGTGAATACATGGAAATATATATCTACAACACAAACTTGTTTATAGTCTCTTAACTATCCAGGAATGAAAAAAAAAAAATAATAATAATAAACATTTGTCTTGAGACCACTCAACATTGTCTAAATAAATACATTAAATATAATTGACTGGCTCACCTTTTGCTGGTTCTATAGTTTCCAGCAGAGTTCACGACATTTCTCACAGTTTAATTGCGTTGAGTTTAATTACGTTAACAGGAGAAAACACATACAGGAGGACACATCTCTCTCAGCAGCTTCCTACTGCAGTTTTGTACTGCGGTCAGGCCAGCCTCCACAAGGAAAAAAGTCAAGCTAGCCGTCCCTCATTTGGATCATTGTGTGCAATATGTGATGCAACCTGGTGGCTTCAGAGTGCAAGTCCCTTTATTAAAACAAACAAAAAAAAAAACGGGGAGCTATCTAAGATTGTGTCTACTTCAGGGGGAAACTGAAGCCCCCCTACACTCAAACTAAAGTATTGTAATTGAAAAGTGATTTGGGAAAAAATTTATGGAAAAAAAAAAAAAAAAAAAAAAACAGACATCCAAGGACCAATCTACTGTACGTCTGAGGCACACTAGACTACCCCAAGACTCGAACTACTCTCTTGAAAATCTAATGTGTGATTACATTTCACAGATTTTTTTTTTCATGTCAGTTCATGTACAAGTCAGTGTCCCCCTAAAGTGGACCCATTATTCAATAGCTCCTCGTTTTATTTTGTATTTTAAATAAAAGGACTTGCACTCTGAAGCCAAAGCGTTCCATTACTGAGATCCCAACATGGCGACACAAACTCCAGGTTTTTTTGGTGGCACAGGCTTGGTTCCACATCTGCCTTCATGAACATGTTGGCTGCGTTTCAATCGTGGTTTAAATGTGCCCTCGTTCACTTTCCCTTGGCACACCCCCTTGGGGGAATCCCCGCCGCCATCTTAAACTGCGTATGACAGCAAAAAGCATGTTTATTTCTTATTTTCCACTGCATTTTATGCTCCTGAATGAAATGGATAGCTTGGATGTGTGTGGAAGAGTTCGATGTATTTATTCAGTTTTTTGAATCTCTCGCCGTGAAAAAAAATGAGCGACTTCCTGGATTGATGAGGTTTCCGAGTGTGACGTCAGCGGGATAGTCATTTTCAGTATACATCCAATACTACAGTATGAAGAACGACTGCGGATTCAGTTGATTTTGCGGATTAATTCGTTTATTTTTCACATCACGCCAGCTAAATGTGCTAGAGAAACATTTTGCTGCACCAGGAAGAGGTGTATGAGCCTTTTAGGGTTTCAAAAAGTTCCCGTTCACCCCGAGATTGGCATAAACAATTCTGACAATTTTGTAATATGTCAAACACAGGGATCATGGCATATGTTTTAATAAGGAAGTTGCTTGCATTTTGTGGCCGGCGATCGGTGGCTTGTCGCCTCCCCCCTCTCCCGGTCCTCTTTGCCCACGTGCCCCCATGCCCACCGAGAATGCGCTTTCCTCGGCTTGGCCACGAGCAGTCCCGTGCGCCGATGTCGGCCGAGAATGGGCTATTTTCGGCGTGCATTCTTCGATCTAAAGAATATCATGTAAAAATATTGGAGTAGAAAAATTGAAAGAATGACATTTTGCTGCTCTCTTCGTCGCGTTTTCCTCGTTATGAATAATCCCCTCTCAATGGGCTGAAGTCTAAATCAGATGAAACCATTCTCCTGCAGACGTCATCCTCCTGTTGGGGACGCTAGAGCCCTATAATAGTAGGCGTGGCTAAACCGCAAATTAGAAGACTAATTTCTCTTCATCTAAGCTTTGCCAATTTGTTGTATATAGTCGAATTGTCTCAAAATATTCACATAATAATGCTATTTAAGACTTTTTTTTTTTTTTATCCTGTAGTACGCACTTTAAGAGCTGTTCCATTTCCCGAAACAGCAAAGTGAACTTGGAGAGATCGATGCTTAGAGGGCTTAGTGATCGAGTCAACAACGATGGTCACTCCAGAGCTCCCTATATCCCACAATGCATTGCAGTGGTGCACGGAAAATATGTCCAAGCGTTGGTGATAATGAAGCTCAAGCACTGTTGGCTGCTGTCTGTTTACCACCAAAGACGAACAATATGACTTAAGCTGCCAGCACGGTGTTTGAATGTTATTCCAAACTGCCTTTCGAATTGTAAAATTCATCGTTGTTGTTAATTTTTTAAAACATTTTTTATTAGACTGTATGTGACAGTTATGGCAGAACGTGTGGAACCACAATAGTGCCAAAATAAAAAAACAAAAACACATGTATAAATATATAAATATAGAGAGAAATTAATGAATAATAAAGTAACTTTTTTATTGACTTTCACTTTGCCATAAAAAATGAATTTTTTCCATTGATGTTTCTATTTCGCTTATCTTTTCTATTTTGCTTTTAACGAAAGGAATGGTCTGTCAATCAAATAGCGTTGGGAAGGACTGAAACTAAACTTCAAATAGGTTAACACTAGTCCCAGAGAATTCTTGTACACCCAATTGTCCTAAGCAATGGCCGATTTGGCCTCTACCCCGGAAAAACCCAGAGGTGGCCAAAATGACCCAAGTGCTTTTGAATTGGCAAGTCGTTCTCCGACAGACAAGAGCCGTTCATATGGAAATGTGTTGGTACGCAGCCCAAACGGAGGGGAACACACCACGGTTGAAGTATTCATGTGAGTTTGTGTCAGTTCAAGTCAAGCTACATTAATGGGGTTTTGCACATATTTATTTGTGTGTGTTGTTTTACAATTTTACTGTTGGAAAAAATATTTCTGACAGTGTATCTGTGGGGCGTGTACATGCTACCATATTTGTTATAGCAGTAAGTTTGTGATGCCTGCAGAAAATAGAACACTAAATCAGTATCAAATGTAAAACTGAAGTAAGAGTCTGATACAGTTTGTTTGTCTTTTCTTCCTGGTATTTATTGATGCACAGGGTTCAAACAAGAGTTATCACAGCAAATCAAAACTATCAAATCAAAGCTATGAATGGTATACAAAACACACACAAATGTACCTCTAATACACCCTCTGTTCTCTATACTGCACTCGTTGAAAGGATCTAAAGTCTTTTTTTTTTTTTTTTTCCTGTGACTATTTGATATATACGCGCTTAATGATTGACCAGAGCCTTTTTGCGATCACATTCCAAGATGACGACTGACGATTGAATAAACTGCTCGACCTGAGGGATTCGCTGACGACGGCTGGCTATAATGTGCCTAGCTCCTTTGTTCAAATTTCTCTTATTGTCCACACAACCACAGGGAAAAATAGCTCAAATTTGTACATTGTTTTGGAAAAAAAATGTGTTTTAGAACTGCAATTTGAGTGTAGGGCAGGAATTGTGTCTGTAGTCTAGACGTACTGAATCAGCGGAATGGAGCATAAATTGCGGCCATTGTGTCTGAATAACCAGAAAATGTGTGCAAACTTTTGAGAAAAACAGTAACAGACCCAATTTGTGTCCTGAGGAGGGGGAAGGGAACTAACTGTTCGGTGTCCTGAGGAGGGGGAAGGGATCTGTCGTGGAGGTGAAGCTCTTGCCTGGCACGGCCAGACTGTTCTCCCTGTATTTTTCAAACACTGAGAGAAAAGTCTGGGACCCAGCCCATTAACGGCCTCTCGAGCAGGTACAAAATCAATCGACAAATCAGATTCGTTTATTTGCGTGACGTGTTGTTAACGAGCAACGTCACTCTTGCGCGTCGGAAGTCGTCTCCACGACAACACAGATGGTGAACAGGAGAGCCGAGAATATGTTCCAATCCATGGTAAAATCAGTTTTAAATGACCAAAAACACATCGACACGAGTCATTGACAACAGTCTGTGTCGCGCTAGCCATGTTGAATAAACTCCGCTCTCCTCGTACGTTTCCTTTCACGCGCAAGTCCCTCGTCCTGCCCTCATCGTTTTACTAACGTCACGTCTGCCGGTCGCTGATTGGTCCACTCCGCTGTCTGTTTGCTGTGGCTTGCTCCGCCCTGGAAATTGTATCCGCTGAATGGTGGCCAGACTCAATAGCTGGAACAGCGGTGGAACAGCGGTGTACCAGGCAAGTGAAGCTCATCAGGTTGGTGTCATACTACATTCAACTACATTTTAGAAATAGAATTAAAAAAAAAAAAAAAAATGCTAGTTAGTCCAGAAAATGTGTGAAAACTTTTTAGAAAAACAGTAACAGACTGAATTTGCGTTACGACAAAATAAGCACTTGGTCACTTTATCACCTTAGGAAAGGATCACCATATTTTTCTTACTTTCTTAGTGAGACTTACTGATTAGCCAGTCCGGGACTCAAAATATAATAATTGAGGAGGAGGAAGGGACCGGACCGGCCCTGAGCAGTTGCTTTGAACACACTGAAACAATGACTGAATGTTGAATTATCAGTCCTACTTATTATGAAGATGGTATGTCCAGGAAGTGACTTAATATTAACAGGACATGTCCCAGAAATGTCCCCAAATCAACAGGAAGTGACTGGATATCAACAGGAAGTGTCCAGAGAATGTGCCCAAATCAACAGGTCACTGATAGAACTGTATCGAGCACAGCAAAGCCCCATAGTAATTTCTCCAGAAACGGCAGTTTCTATTTACCAAAATTGCCGTAAAATTTTCTTGAATGATGTATCATTGAACCATGTATGATATATTTTTTAATCAAAACAACTAGAGCAAAGACAGGAGAGGTAGGAGATTCAGAGCCTCACCTGCATATTGAAAAATTATCTATATAAACACATACAGGTCATGGTTCGGTGCGGTTTCAGTACAACCTAAAAAACAAAGCTTTTTTTCTCACAGCATTTGAAAGTTAAAGTTGTATACCGTTAACTCTTATATAGGTGGATTTTTAAAAATTGTAAGAAGTCTGACCAAGGTTTTTTTTTGGGGGGGGGGAGGTTGAAAAAAATCAGTTCAATCAGTTAACATTAACATCGTTGATGTGAAAGATGTTCTAGAAGATATAATGTAATATGTATACGACATGAAAAGTAACATCAGTTCCTTTGCTGAACAACTAATTACTCTTACAATGAGGTAACTGAGTTACTTCTCCCAAAAAGTAATCGAGTTTGTTACTACTTTTTGAAGTAAGATTAACAACACTGTGCAGTACATACCACCTTCATAATAATTAGGACTATTAGGACATTCAGTCATTGTTTCAGTGTGTTCAAAGCAACTTTTCGGGGCCGGTCCCTTCCCCCTTCTCACCTCATAAATTCAGTCTGTTACTATTTTTCTCAATAGTTTTCACACATTTTGTTGGATTAACTTGCATTTAAAAAAACATTTGGTTCTATTTCTAAAATGTAGTTGAAGGCATTATGACACTAAACTGGTGAGCTTCACCTCCACAACAGGTCCCTTCCCCCTCCTCAGGACACCGAACAGGTCCCTTCTCACGAAACAAATTCATTCTGTTACACTCAAATTACAGTTCTAAAACGGTTTTTCAAAACAATGTACACATTTGGGCCATTTTTATCTGTTGTTGTGTGTGGAGTATAGGAGAAGTGAGTTAAAAAATGTAAACAGTGTAAACTCCATAAATAAATGTAAATAAATAAATGTAGCTTTACTTGAACTGACACAAACTATGACATGAATTGTTTAACCCTGGTGTGTTCCCCTCCGTTTGGGCTGCACACCAACATAATTTATGTTTAGTGGTTGTATTTACATATGAATGGCAGCTCTATGTCATACAACGACTTGCCAATTCAAAAGCACTTGGGTCATTTTGGCCAGCTCTGGGTTTTTCCGAAAGAGAGGCCAAATCGGCCATTGCTTGGGAATATTAGAAGAATCGTCTTGGGGAAAGGACGATTCGGCCTCTACTGGGTTTTCTAGTGTTAAATGTATTTTAAAAACAAATCTGTTTACAGATTATTAGGTACAGACAAATAAATAAATAATGAATTGCCCAAATGAAATTTTATACAAAGCTAATAATTCTGATAATTCCCAAGTACTGACGTATTGCCATCAAGCGCGGATTACGTCTTTGGCTTATTAACGTGAGTCGACGTATATTTTGTGCAATGTCCTCCAAACCATCAACGTGCCTCCAAGACCCGATCCCAACCAAACTTTTTAAAGAGACCCTGCCTCTAACTATTGATATTATCTTAAATATAATAAATACCTCATTAGTTACTGGCCACATGCCGCAGTCCTTTAAGTAAGCAGTTATTAAACCGCTTTTGAAAAAACCTACTCTTGATCCTGATATCTTGCCCAATTATAGACCTATCTCTAATCTAACATTTCTCTCCAAAGTCCTTGAAAGAGTGGTAATTAAACAGCTCTGTCAGCACCTACAGGACAATAGTTTATTTGAACATTTCCAGTCTGGCTTTCGAGCTCATCATAGCACTGAAACTGCATTAGTCAAAGTAACTAATGACTTGTTACTAGCCGCTGACGTTGGATTAGTCTCGATCCTGGTTCTGTTGGACCTGAGTGCAACCTTTGACACAATCGACCATAATATCTTATTGCAGAGACTAGAATGTGACATAGGCGTTAGAGGAGCAGCCCTCTGCTGGTTTAAATCATATTTGTCTAATAGGTACCAGTTTGTCAATGTAAACCAGCAATCATCACCGTACTCTAGAGTTAGTTATGGTGTGCCTCAAGGATCGGTCCTCGGGCCCATCTTGTTTACGCTGTATATGCTTCCTCTACGTAATATCATCAGAAAACAGAGCATTAACTTTCATTGTTACGCTGACGACACACAACTGTATTTATCAATTAAACCTGAGCAGATCAGGCAAGTGGACAAACTAAGCACCTGCATCCGAGATATAAATACCTGGATGAGCACTAACTATCTTCTACTTAACCCTGAAAAGACAGTAGTCCTTATAATAGGCCCGAAAAGTGTGAGAGACTCTTTAGCTGCCCAGATAGTCACTCTGGACAATGTAAGTGTAGCCTCCGGCACCACAGTTAAAAACCTAGGAGTTTTATTCGACCCTGACTTATCGTTTAAAGAGCATACGACAGGAGAAAAAAAGTCTTAAATAGCATTGTTATGTGAATTAGAATCATATTTTGAGACGATTCGACTATATACAACAATTTAGCAAAGCGCAGATGACAAGAAATTAGTCTTTTAATCTGCCGGTTAGCCACGCCTACCATTATAAGGCTCTAGCGTCCCCAACAGGTGGATGACGTCAGCAGGAGAATGGGCTCATCGGTTTTACTATTCAGCCCATTGAGGGGGAAATATTCAGAACGAGGAAAATGCGACGAAGAGAGCCGCAAAATGTCATTGTTTTAGTCTCTCTACTCCAATATTTTTACAGGATATTCTTTTTATCCAAGTATTTTTCCCCAATAGCTAAATAAATGGCTTGAGAAGGACCAGTCAGCCCGTCGAGGGGGGAACTATAGACCCTACCCACCGACGTCACAAAACCACGTGCTCGCTGTATGGTTCCGCCCCCTTGTCCGTCATTTTGTCTCTGTATTAGCATTGGTTTCAATTGATCGAGGAATTTAAAATGCATTTCATGGAAGACCCGGTGCTTTCGGATGCCGTAAACTCACTGGATGTGTTGCATAAAAGGCATTATGTGGAAAAGCTTCGTTCTATACAGTCGCCAGATCCATATTTGATGCCCAAATCGATGTTTTTCGACCCACTGTCTTCGCCCTGTCTGCCTGACATCTGCTACGCTGATATTTACAACTATCTTGTCCACACAAAATCAGCCTATTCTCACGAAAATTTGAAAAACTTCAAGAGCTTGGAGGCTTATAAATACTTCGTTGCTGGTTGGGTGAAACAGGTCCTCGTCCACGAAAATTCGGCAGGAATCTATCTTGTGCTTGGAACGGTGAGTTACGAAATTTTCAATTCAAAATCTTTTATTCTCGCTAACATCCACTGTCAAGTCTAATTTATTTCATGTCATTTGTCAATGCACTTAGGGCTTTTTATGTTTATATGGTTTAGCGATAGCACTCTCACTACATACATACGTGTATGTTGTCGGCGATTAGCCTAGCAATGATCTTAATTGTGGTTATTTGTCAGCCCAAAACCCTCTAAGTATATCTTAAATGCATCTTACTGGATATAAAATGACTACTACATAGTCTGTGGTGATTTTTTTGGTGCCCAGTTTTCACGTCGAATTGCAGCCGTCCATTTCGCTCTCCTCTTTGGATCCCTCGGAATACGGTACAACTTCAAGTCTCTCATTCCATCTTCTCTGTTAGTGCAACCAACAGCCACACACGCCTTCACCATTTTGATTATTAATGTTAAGGAGCAGAAAAACACGCCGTAAATAGGAGGAATGTACGTAGCCGTAACAGGTTAACACTATGTTTTGACGGACAATTGGGCGGTACCATTCAGGAGAGTGGAGTTGTGACGTCACGTGGGTAAGGTCTATTCACAACGAGGAAAACGCAATGAAGAGAGCTGCAAAATGCTTCAGCATTCCTGCTAGCAGCAGCCTCGTATTCGTTCCAAAAATCTTTGTGATTAAGTTTTAAATGGATACTGGGTTAGTGGTTTTGAATGAGGACGCTTTCTTTCCGCCTCGTGGAACTTCTGCGGTACATGTTTCGCAGATGGCGAGAGCATCGTTTTTTTATAGTAACAGCCGCCATAATATTCAACTACTTCTTCTTGTGTAACTCCGCCTCCTCAACGCCTCCTCCCTCAGGGGCTTCAGAGAGGGGAGGGGTTGAGGAGGCGGCGTGCTGAATTCTTAGGTTGCGCACATTTGGAGGCTAAATCAAGTACATAATTATCGGATTGCATTATCGGTTGAATTTTTTTATTATCTGGATTATCTGTGTGACGTTATAATTGTCATTATCGGCCGATAATTATCGGTGACCGATATTATCGTGTATCTTTAATTGCTTTAAAATGGATTTTCAGCTTTGTGCTTTGGAGCTAAATTGAATCAGAACCCAGAGATGTCTTTTTTGAAAAAAACAAAAACAAAAAAAAAACGTAAAAGACGTATAAATACAGCTTTGGGACACTGAAACAATTAAAAATAGAACTTATTTATACGTTTTTGGGAGTAACTGAGGAAAGGGTTTCTTTGTTTCTTTATTTTTTATTAGTATTCTACTTTGGGGGAAAACTGAGGGAAAACCTGTCTTATATGTATCTATTCCCAGTGCTGTTAAATCTGTATGAATACATTGAACACATACACACACAAAATACTGTAAATAGGGTCCGCCTCTAATTCACAGATTTTTGCAAATGCAAACAATGATCCAAATGAGGGATGGCTAGCTTGACTTCATTTTTCCTTGTGGAGGCTGCCCTGACTGCAGTAGTTTTGCAGGTTAGCAAGTTCACACAGTTTAATGATATGCTAACTCTGATGCAAGTAGGACTTTCAGTAGCAAAATTGGTGGTGTGTTTCCCACTTGCACAACATTGGCGTCTTTTTACATTACTACAGTGGCTGCTGCTGTTACTGCTGGCCGAAAAAAAACAAAAAACAAACTAATATCCCTCTTTAAAGGGGATGGAGGAAGCGGCGGCATGTCGCCATGAATCTGTCGGGGCTGTTTGGAAGTGCGTGTGTGGCCGTGCGGAGTTGGAATGGTCAAGTCATAAGCCAATCAAACGTGCATTTGAGGGGGAAAAAAATGCACCGGCACATTCAGCATGTCCACTGTTTTCTCCTGATACATAAAATATAATGACCAACCTCAATGGGAGTATGTAAAACCCCCATGCTACACATTAAAACTGTTCAGACCTTACGGACAATCAAATTCTCATTATCTGTGTCAAAGCAGCTGAACAGGATTGGTAAAAAATATATACATAATTTTTAAATGTGATATCAAGCAGTGTCGTGGTAGATTATCACAAAATACGGATAAATACAAAGTAGGAAGAATATTTCTGAGGCAATAAATATTTTGGGGACAGAATATGTCAAATGAATAAATAAGATCTGGCCCATGTGTGTTTATGGTCTTGCAGATGCCAGTCAAGCGCATTGTCCTGAACGCCAGGAGTCTGCTCGCATTGGAGAAGAGGAGGAGGAAGAGTCGCAATTCATCAAGAAGGAGGAGGAAGAATTCGTCCACATTAAAGATGAGTGGGATGAGTATTTCATAAGAGTTGAGAACCCCTACATTGAGGAGCAGCAACAACCTAATGTCCTCAAAATGGAGGAGGACCCTCCATATGTTAAAGTGGAGGTGGTTGACATCCCCAAGTGGTCTGGTGAGCCCTTAAAGTGTTGTGGTCCGAGTGAGGCCAACAGAGAGGCTGAGCCTCCTAGTGGCAGCAGCAGCAGTTCAACAGAAAGATCCGAGGCAGACATCCTCTTTGCTCAACCATCGGATAGCGACGACGCCACATCGCACTCGCTGTTCTGTGAGTATCAAGTTACAATGAGGGGAGTGAGGGTCTCTGTCTGACGCGCTGTAAACAAGTTATTTGGTGGTGTTCGTTCAATCTGTTTGTCTTTAAGCGATAGTGTGTCCTGTTCTGAGTTGTTTGACTTCCAATTTTGTGTCATTTCTGTTGTAAACCATTGTTATTGATCAAAACTGCATCATTTGTACAATGTGTAAAAAACAGTAAATGCCCAATGTAAGTCATAACATTGAAGAAAAAGACCCAACTGTCTTCAACTTGTCTCAGAACTTTTTTTGTTATATTAGTTTCAATTGACTCTATTCTTGTAATATTTTTTTTAAATTTTAAATTGACCACTTCTATATTAAAATGACCCAAATTTAAAAGTGTACAAAAGTAGTGAACAAATGTAGTGTACAAAATAGTGTATATAAGTATTGCACGAAGGTATTGAATAAATGTAGTTATAAGTGTAAATGAACTCATGATATAAAGCAAATAAGTTTACTTCAAAGTTGGTGGGGACAATTTCAGCATGCTTAAAACTTGCTAGTGTACAAATGTAGTGTACAAAAGTAGTTAACAAAGGTAGTGTACAAAGTAGTGTATAAAAGTAGTGTACAATGGTATGAATAAATGTAGTAATTACTGTACAAAGTATTGAATAAAAGTAGTATACAAAGGTATGAATAAATATAGTACCGTATTTTTCGGACTATAAGTCAGTTTTTTTCATAATTTGGCTGGGGGTGCGACTTATGTGTGAAACTTTGCAATATGTACAATGGACATACTTTTTGGAATCCTCAGAGACTTTTGATGGTCCAGCTCTTCTTCTGACTTTCAGTGATCTACTATGCCTATTTATTACCTCCTGATTATGCTCATACTTTCTTTTACACATTCTGCAACTTCTCCAGTAATGTTTTTCTCTTTTTCAGTGTCAGTAGGAAAATCAGAGCTGGATCCATCAGAGCTTCTTGATGGAAGATAGACATCATCTGAAGCTGAATCACTGATTTCAGAGTCAGAAACATGATCCCAAGACTTAGTAGCATCATATACAGCAAACAAACAAACAAACAAAAAGTTTGACTTAAGTCATATTTGTCAGAATTCAAATATCAAACAGTTTGGAGCAAATGTTCAAATGCTTATGAAGACAAACATACCAGTGATGAATTCTTCAAAAAACAGGATTTATGCCATGATCTTGAACATACTAAAAGCACATTTAAAAGAACCATTAAAGTTATGTGAACATTTTTGCTTTAGTTTAACAAATATTTTCAGTAACTATTAATAAAAGATCTGTTTAAGTAATGAAAAATACAAACATTTGCATGTTACCCCAATCCATTTTAAACTGGAGACAGGCCCAGTGCAGTCTTCACAATTTTCCAAAGCACTGAGAACTGCACCAAACATTCTATGGTAGCACTAAAAAAAAAAAAAAAGAAGTATGACAATAAAAAAAGAGGGTTCAACACGACAGGAATACAGTGGGGCAAATAAGTATTTAGTCAACCACTAATTGGGCAACTTCTCCCACTTGAAAATATTAGAGAGGCCTGTAATTGTCAACATGGGTAAACCTCAACCAAGAGAGACAGAATGTGGAAAGGATAAAAAAAACAGAAAATCACATTGTTTGATTTTTAAAGAATTAATTGCAAATCGTGGTGGAAAATAATTATTTGGTCAAAAGCTTGTGAAGAGTTACAGAAAACGTTTGGCCTCCGTTATTGCCAACAAAGGGTACATAACAAAGTATTGAGATGAACTTTTGATATTGACCAAATACTTATTTTCCACCATGATTTGCAAATGAATTCTTAAAAAAAAAAACTGATTTTCTTTTTTTTTTTTTTTCCACATTCTGTCTCTCATGGTTGAGGTTTACCCATGTTGACAATTACAGGCCTCTCTAATATTTTCAAGTGGGAGAACTCGCACAATTAGTGGTTGACTAAATACCTATTTGCCCTACTGTATGTCTATGATCTGGAAGGTCCTCAAGCAGATGGAAGCCATCTAAATGGTCAACGCATCCAAGGGGGCAACTATTCTCTCTAAATGTCGGAGGAAATTAAACACCTTTTGCTGATATGGATTAAGGATAAAGAGATTAGAGCTGTCCCGACTAGTCGACGTCGTCAATGACAAATGTGTCGACGAGCACACCATTCCGTCGACGGTTAATAAAGGGTTAAAAAAAAATATATACAGTATATATGTAGAAAGTTTCGGATGGCGGAGCGCAAGCGGGTAAAGTGACACAAAGCCAAAAAAGCACACCATTGTAGCCAAAGCATGGACTTATTTCAACGAAACAAAGGAGGGTATAGACCCTACCCACGTGACGTCACAACTCCGCTCTCCTGAATGGTACCGCCCACTTGTCCGTCAAAACATAGTGCTAACCTGTTACGGCTACGTACATTTCTCCTATTTACGGCGTGTTTTTCTGCTCCTTAACATTAATAATCAAAATGGTGAAGGCGTGTGTGGCTGTTGGTTGCACTAACAGAGAAGATGGAAGGAGAGACTTGAAGTTTTACCGTATTCCGAGGGATCCAAAGAGAGCGAAATGGACGGCTGCAATTCGACGTGAAAACTGGGCAACAAAAATCACCACAGACTATGCAGTAGTCATTTTATATCCGGTAAGATGCATTTAAGATATACTTAGAGGGTTTTGGGCTGACAAATAACCACAATTAAGATAATTGCGAGGCTAATCGCCGACAACATACGACGTAGTACGACATAGTTTCAAATTCAAGATGTTTGTGACTTCCCTTTCTTCCACCATCGTTATTTTTTGAATAATATTTAGCTGGTACCAAGTGAAAGAAACTGGCCTCGTCTATGGGGCTGACAAATAACCACAATTAACATCATTGCGAGGCTAATCGCCGACAACATACGACGTAGTACGACATAGTTTCAAATTCAAGATGTTTGTGACTTCCCTTTCTTCCACCATCGTTATTTTTTGAATAATATTTAGCTGGTACCAAGTGAAAGAAACTGGCCTCGTCTACGGGGCTGACAAATAACCACAATTAAGATCATTGCTAGGCTAATCGCCGACAACATACACGTATGTATGTAGTGAGAGTGCTATCGCTAAACCATATAAACATTAAAAGCCTTAACTCCATTGACAAACGACATGAAATACATTAGACTTGACAGTGGATGTTAGCAATAACAAAAGATTTTGAATTGAAAATTTCGTAACTCACCTTTCCAAGCACAAGATAGATTCCTGCCGAATTTTCGTGGACGAGGACCTGTTTCACCCAACCAGCAACGAAGTATTTATAAGCCTCCAAGCTCTTGAAGTTTTTCATATTTTCGTGAGAATAGGCTGATTTAATGTGGACAAGATAATTGTAAATATCTGCGTAGCAGATGTCAGGCAGACAGGGCGAAGACAGTGGGTCGAAAAACATCGATTTGGGCATCAAATATGGATCTGGCGACTGTATAGAACGAAGCTTTTCCTCATAACGCCTTTTATGCAACAGATCCAGTGAGTTTGCGGCATCAGAAAGCACCGGGTCTTCCATGAAATGCATTTTAAATTCCGCCATCAATTGCAAACAATGCTAATACAGAGTCAAAATGACGGACAAGTGGGCGGAACCATACAGCGAGCACGTGGTTTTGTGACGTAGGTGGGTAGGGTCTATACTATCGTGTGCAGTCTGCAATGCCAAGCTTGTCGGCCACGAATGAACACCTGAAGAGTCGTCAGCCAGTTGTAATTTTAGAAGGTGACAGAAGACAACAAGCTGGCAGATCAGAAGTCCACATAACCAGTGTTGTTAATAACAGCGTCATTTTTGTCAGTTGTGAGTAATCTAATTAATCACTTTTCTCATCGTTTTTGGGCTTTGAAACGAATTAACCCAATTATAGTATTAAGTATTCTTTTGGGAAATCCCGCTCGACATATGACCATTTCATCTTAAAGTCCTGCAACAAATTAAATTCATATCTAGAGGTACAACTGTATTGAAACATTTAAACACAGGAAAGAGAAGTGCCTGCAAAAATCAAGTACATCACATGAACACCTGACACACTATCTTGTTGTCCGATCGATTAAGTACAGTGGGGCAAATAAGTATATAGTCAACCACTAATTGTGCAAGTTCTCCCACTTGAAAATATTAGAGAGGCCTGTAATTGTCAACATGGGTAAACCTCAACCATGAGAGACAGAATGTGGGGAAAAAAAACAGAAAATCACATTGTTTGATTTTTAAAGAATTTATTTGCAAATCGTGGTGGAAAATAAGTAAAATATAGAAAATAAGTATCAAAAGCTTGTGAAGAGTTACAGAAAACGTTTGGCCTAAGTATTTGGTGTATACCAAAAGTTCATCACAATACTTTGTTTTGTACCTTTTGTTGGCAATAACGGAGGCCAAACGTTTTCTGTAACTCTTCACAAGCTTTTCACACACTGTTGCTGGTATTTTGGCCCATTCCTCCATGCAGATCTTCTCTAGAGCAGTGATGTTTTGGGGCTGTCGTTGGGCAACACGGACTTTCAACTCCCTCCTCACCCCGTGGCGTCAAAATGAAAACAAGAACGGGGAGCAAAAATCCCAGAACCACACGGGGGGACATAGTGAATGACCTACAGAGACCTGGGGCCACAGTAACAAAGGCTACCATCAGTAACACAATGCGCCGCCAGGGACTCAAATCCTGCACTGCCAGACGTGTCGCCCTGCTGAAGAAAGTACACGTCCAGGTCCGTCTGAGGTTCGCTAGAGAGCATTTGGATGATCCAGAAGAGGACTGGGAGAATTTGTCATGGTCAGATGAAACCAAAATAGAACTTTTTGGTAGAAACACAGGTTCTCGTATTTGGAGGAAAAAGAATATTGAATTGCACCATACCCACTGTGAAGCATGGGGGTGGAAACATCATGCTTTGGGGCTGTTTTTCTGCAAAGGGACCAGGACGACTGATCTGTGTAAAGGAAAGAATGAATGGGGTCATGTATTGAGAGATTTTGAGTGAAAATCTCCTTCCATCAGCAAGGGCATTGAAGATGAGACGTGGCTGGGTCTTTCAGCATGACAATGATCCCAAACACAAAGCCAGGGCAACAAAGGAGTGGCTTCGTAAGAAGCATTTCAAGGTCCTGGAGTGGCCTAGCCAGTCTCCAGGTCTCAACCCCATAGAAAATCTGCGGAGGGAGCTGAAAGTCTGTGTTGCCAACAACAGCCCCAAAACATCACTGCTCTAGAGGAGATCTGGATGGAGAAATGGGCCAAAATACCAGCAACAGTGTGTGAAAAACTTGTGAAGAGTTACAGAAAACGTTTGACCTCCGTTATTGTCAACAAAGGGTACATAACAAAGTATTGAGATGAACTTTTGGTATTGACCAAATACTTATTTTCCACCATGATTTGCAAATAAATTCTTTAAAAATCAAACAATGTGAGTTTGTTTTATTTCCAATTTCTGTCTCTCATGGTTGAGGTTTAACCATGTTGACAATTACAGGCCTCTCTAATATTTTCAAGTGGGGGAACTTGCACAATTAGTGGTTGAATAAATACTTATTTGCCCCACTGTATGTCCCTGTCCTCACAGGACTGCTTCCCGGCTGTCCTAATCTGTATCAAGTAGTTACGTCGTTCTTGAGCATCTTCATATGGCCAAACAAAGCTAAATTATTATTGAATTCAAAAGCATGACACCACAATAATACAGTCAACTCACTGTATCATCCTTGAATGATCCAACACCAGGACTGACTCCTGTCATCTCGGCCTCAATGCCGGCCACAGATTCCTGTGGATGAGTTAATAAACAAAAATTAGAGAGTACTTGAAATAGAAAAAAATATTTTTTATTCAATAAACAATATAATATAAAAATAATTCATTGTAAGGCTAAAGTATGTATTATTCCAGAGCTTCTGAAAGATTTATGGGATCATGGAGCCAATAAAGGTTTTATTTTCACCAAACCAACATGTTAAATCTAATGAGGGAAAACCAATAGGTGTTTTATAATTAAAGGTCTCCTCATAATGCAGGCGTGTCGGGTAAACTGCAGACACATACACACATACACACATCTTAGCGTACTGCCTGATCAACATTAAATATGAAGGTGGGGGAGGGGAGACAAAAAAAAAATGGTGTCCTCATAATGGAGGTAAGTCAGGTGAACACCTGACACACACATCTTCGCGTACTGCCTGATCAACGTTAAATATGTAGGTGGTGAACACCTGACACACACATCTTCGCCTACTGCCTGATCAACGTTAAATATGTAGGTGGGGGAGGGGAGACTAAAAAAATAGGTTTCCTCATAATGGAGGTAAGTCAGGTGAACACCTGACACACATATTAGCGTACTGCCTGATCAACGTTAAATATGTATGTGGGCGAGGGAAGACTAAAAAAATAGGTGTCCTCATAATGGAGGTAAGTCAGGTGAACACCTGACACACATATTAGCGTACTGCCTGATCAACGTTAAATATGGAGGTGGGGGAGGGGAGACTAAAAAACGGGTGTCCTCATAATTGAGGTAAGTCAGGTGAACACCTGACACATACAGCATAGCTTGCTGCCTATCAAACTATTCTGGCACAGTAAAAATAAAAACTTGCCAGGATTGAAAAATTAAACAAAATATTTTAAAAGAAAAAAAAATCACAAAAAGATTGTAGCCATTTTAAAGTCGTGAAAAAATTGTCATAAGATTAAGTTAAATTTTAAAAATATATATACACTTTTCAAATGTTGTTCTTAACACCAATCAGTGTGGTAATGCAAATTAGAATCACAAAAATACTGTCCACAAAGTGTGTCATCATTGGAACGGCCAAGTATTTCCAATATACGGTTTTCGGTTCTGGCCAAGAATTTTGCTTTCGGTACATCTATAACAAAAATAGTCCACTTACCTTATCATCATTTGATTCAACAAGACCGCGACTGACTCCTCTCCTCTTGGCCCCACTCCCACCCAATGCTTCCTGTGAATATGTTAATAAAAGAGCCAACTTAGCGATTCCATGAAAGAGAAAAAAAATCCAGAGGCACTGTCCCCGTTGTCCACGCGATGTTGCAGAGGTGTGTCAACAAAGACAACCCCTTAACATCGAGAGTCTTCATCCCACTTTGCTGCTGAGGAGCTTTTTAATCACCTCAGTGACTTCAACCCCGTAGGTGGTAGGACCCACCTCGGAGTCCCAAGGCTCTGCTTCCTCATGGGAAGGTGTGTTGCTAATGTCGAGGAGTATAAAGTATAACCGAGTATAAAGTATAAAGTATTTGGCCCACCAACTCACAACATCCCAGATTGAAGTCTGCAGCGCCCCAAACACACTATGCACAGTGATGGTGGTGCAATGCTTTCACTTCCTGAGATGCTGAGCGATGGACCAAATTTTCTTTGAAGAAGTCCTGATGTCGTTCTCGAAGGCTTTAGCAAACTCCTCGTATGCCTGCGTTTTTTGCCTCAGTGACCACCAGAGAAGCATGTTGCTTGGCCAGTCGATACCCATCAACTGCCTCTGGAGTCCCGCAGGCCAAAAAGGCGCAATAGGACTCCTTCAGCTTGACGGCATCCCTCACCACTGCTGTCCACCAGCGGGTTCTGGGATTGCTGACACGACGGGCCCAGACCACCTTGCGGGCGCAGCTACGGTCAACCTCTTCTGCGATGGAAGCGCGGAACATGGTCCACTGGGGCTCAATGTCCCCTGCTTCTCCCTGGACATGGGTGAAGCTCTACCAGAGATAGGAATTGAAACTCCTCCAGACAGGGGTTTCCGCCAGGCGTTTCCAGCAAACCCTCACAAAACGCTTGGGTCTGCCGGGCTCTATCACGCCCCTCCAGGTCCCACTGTCATTGCCCATGTGAGCATTAAAGTCCCCCATCAGAACAAGGGAGTCCCTAGAAACATACTCCCTGGCACCAGCTCAAAGGACTCCAAAAAGGGTGGATACTCTGAGCTGCTACTGTTTGGTACATTAGCACAAACAACAGTTAGGATCCCCCACCTAGGCAGAGGGAGGCTACCCTCTTGTCTACCAGGTTAGACTCCAATGTACACTAGGCAGCAAGACGTATGTACAACCCCTAGCAAAAAGTATGGAACCACCCGTTTCGGACGAGCACTCTCAGACATGTTATGTAGAACAAACTCAGATAAAGAGCTTGAAAAAAATAATTAGTTCAAAAGTGCATTTAGCATTCAGAAACACTGAAAGAAATGAATAAAAAAACATTGTGGTGGTCAGTAAATGGTACTTTTATAGCACAAGTGCAGGGAAACAAGTATGGAATCACTTCATCCTTCACTTGAGCTCTTAAACAACGTAAAAATGGCTCCACTGACCTCGCCTGGCTGTGATAGTTGCCATCGACTCAGCCAAAAGATTACAGAGTTGGAGGGAAGAATCTCCTTGCTCCACCTTCTGAGGGAAGACGAGCAACTTCTTGATTCGATGGTCGTCGCTCTAGGCCCCGCAAAAAATTCATCGCCCACTGCAGAACTCGACTCAACTGTTCCAATCACCTCACCGAAAAGTCCGTCCACTGCAGCAGCTGCTCACTGGTCCCACCTTGGCGCAAAGCCAAAAACACTGGCCAGCTTCACTCCTGCTTCCGGATACAGGCGAAACGAATCGGAACATACTCACCATAAAAATACACCTCCACCTCGTCATAAAAGTACTCCGCTACCCACCGCAATCACACTATATAATAGATTCTCGATTCTCGACGAGGATAACGGCGCTGCGTTTCAAAATGGCTGCCCGCCCCCTACGTCAAAGCCGAAGCTACCCACTCATCCTCCCTCCCAGAAACACCTGAGAACACCTCCGCTTCGCCTCTCTACAACAACCCCCTGCCTACAGTCGACGGCAGGGAAGCCTATCCACGTCACGGAACCCCCCCCCCACCACCATCACGTCTTCTCCTCACAACGCCAACTCAGCCGCCTCCAAAATGACCCACGTGCAATCTCCCCCTCGTCCCCTTTTCACCCCGAACACCTTAATAGTGGGAGATTCAATAATCCGAAATGTACGGTTTTACAATTCAATCACAAAATGTTATCCTGGCGCCACAGTCCCTGAACTACTAAATAAACTCCCGCCACTGTTATGCTCTCTCCCATCCACTGTCAACAGGATTGTTGTTCACATTGGCTCAAATGATACTTCCCACAAAAATTCAGAAATGACAAAACAACACTTTTTAGCCCTTTTTGACTATTTAACTAACTGTGGGAAACTCGTTTTTATCTCTGGCCCGATTCCTACCATGTCACGTGGTGTAGAGCGCTTCAGCAGAATTCTCAGTCTTCACACCTGGCTCCAGTCAACCTGTATCAGCCGCAATATTAACTTCATAGATAACTTCAATCTCTTCTGGAACCGCACTTCCCTCTTCAATCGGGATCGTATCCACCCAAATAGGATGGGATCGGAAATGCTCACAGGAAATCTCCATTACGCTATCCAAACATCCACACGTGTTCTCACAGCATGACTGTTAAACTCCTGCGACCCCTCCCATCACATAAATCCGACGACATCACAGTACCGGTTTCCGTCCATCAGCGCCCCTGTTTGGCCCCCTCTGTCGCTACAATCTCTACCTGTAAATCAAATTAAAACCGTCATCACCCACAGGCGGCGCCATGTAGTCAAATCAAGACAGATCAATTCAGCCAACCTCTGTCCAATTCCCATATCACCACTACCCCTTATAAAACAAAACATCCTGAAATTGGCGTTATTGAACTCCCGATCATTCAATAACAAAACAATGATTCTCAATGAATTCATAACAGATAGGAACCTAGACTTCCTCTGCCTTACTGAAACATGGCAAAAACCGTTAGAATATCTTTCTCTGAATCAAATCACTCCCACTGGATTCACATACTTGGACAAACCCCGCTCTGTTGGCCGAGGTGGAGGCATTGCTGTCATATACCGGAAGACTATCAAGACAACTGCCATCTCTATTCCATCCGTCCCCTCATTTGAACACCTGATCTTCAAACTCTCCGGCCCTAGTCCCCTGGTTGCTGCCACCATTTACCGTCCCCCCAAACCACACCCCTCCTTTATCTCTGACCTTACTGATCTACTAACCCAGTTGTTTGCCATCTCTCCCTCAATTCTTCTCCTTGGTGATTTTAATCTGCACATTGGCAGCACTAACAATAAACTGGCCACTGAATTTCTTGATCTACTACAATGCCTGAATTTCACTCAGCATATTAATTTAACCACACACAGTCATGGTCACATACTCGATTTAGTCTGCTCCACTAATCTTAATATCCAGCACTTAAACAGCTATAACCTTCACATCTCTGATCACCTAGCTATCACTATGGACATAGACACTCCTATTCCCATTACCAAACAAAACCGCACGATAATTTTCAGGAATCTTAAATCCATCTCTCCCACAGCTTTAACAGCCTCACTCACCAACTATCTATCCACCTCGCCCCCCCCGTCAACTAATGACCCCACTATCCTGGTAAAATATTATGACACCATACTCTCTTCCTGCTTAAATCAGCTTGCCCCCCTTAAAACAAAAACAGTCTCCTTTACTCACTCTGCCCCTTGGTATACACCCACTCTCCGCCTGATGAAGACCAGGAAAAGACAACTCGAAAGACTCCATAAGAAAACCGGCTTAACAGTTCATCTACTAGCATACAAAGACCACTTACTGCAATACAAAGAAGCAATCAACACTGCCCGAACCACCCACTATGCCAACATTATTCGTTCTGCCTCCAACAATTCTAAGGCTCTCTTTTCCACCATCAACTCAATGCTCAAACCGCATGACAACACCTCTACTTCATTCACTCCTGAAAAGTGTTTATTATTTCTCTCATCTTTCCAAACAAAAATAGACAACATTTACAGTAACCTAAACACCTCCAGGATCCAGTCTACTGCTCCACCTTCCCCTCCATCTTTTTTACCATCTGCCTCTACGCCCACAACTATCCAGGAACTCACTGAGCTTTCTCCAATAACATCCACTCAACTTACAACCATTATGTCTGGAATGAAAACTGCCACCTGCACCCTAGATCCCATTCCCTCTGTTCTAATAAAAGACTGTCTTCCCGTCATCTCCTCACTTATTACTGATATCATTAACACCTCCCTACGCTCTGGCTCTGTCCCCAAACTTCTCAAACTGGCTGCCATCACGCCGATCATAAAGAAAACAGGTTTAGACCCCGACATCCCGACCAACTACCGGCCCATTTCAAATCTGCCTTTTCTATCAAAAATACCGGAAAGGGCAGTTGCGTCACAACTCCGAACCCACCTTACCGACAATAAGCTATTTGAACTTTTCCAATCTGGCTTCCGCTCACAACATAGCACCGAAACAGCACTTCTCAAAGTAACCAACGACATCCTCCTCTCCTCGGACTCCGGACAACTCACCATCCTCATCCTCCTGGACCTCACTGCTGCTTTTGACACAATCAACCACACCATCCTGCTCTCCCGAATAGAATCACTACATATCACTGGCACTGCACTTTCCTGGTTCCACTCCTACCTCACTGGCCGACAACAATTCATCAGCATTAACAACTGCACGTCCCCTGCTGCTTCCCTACCACAAGGTGTCCCCCAAGGTTCCGTTCTTGGCCCCCTCCTCTTCATTCTTTACATCCTCCCCCTTGGTCAGATCATCCGCAAATTTGGACTGCAATTTCACTGCTACGCCGATGACATCCAAATATACATCTCCACTAAAACCATCTCACACAGCACTAAAACTACACTCCACAACTGCTTCAGCGAAATCAAATCCTGGATGCAACTTAACTACCTTCAACTCAACAGCAACAAATCTGACATAATCATCATAGACCCTACAGCTCACATCAAAAACAGTCAATTCTCCCTTACCATCGACAACTGCACCCTCCCTATCTCAACACACTCCCGCAACTTAGGTATCATCTTCGACAATAAACTAAGATTCGATCAGCACATCAACCACATCACCAGAACCGCCTTCTTCCACCTTAAGAACATAGCCCGCCTCCGCCCCTCCCTCACCTACTCTGCTGCAGAAACCCTCATACATGCATTCGTCACCTCCAGACTCGATTATTGTAACAGCATTCTTTTCGGATCTCCAGCCAAACTCCTCAATAAACTACAATATATCCAGAACTCCGCTGCACGCCTTCTCACCCGTACCCCCTACAGGAATCACATTACCCCCGTCCTTCACAAACTGCACTGGCTTCCCATCTCACACAGGATAAATTTCAAAATCATCCTTCTCACATACAAAGCACTCAATAACTTGGCTCCTCCTTACCTCACGGACCTTCTCTGTCCCCACACCCCCTCCCGTCACCTCCGTTCATCTAATGGAAACATTCTCGCACTGCCCCCGCAAATAACACACCGTACTTGGGGGGACAGAGCCTTCTCCATTGCTGCCCCCTCACTTTGGAACGCACTCCCTAAAACCATCCGCACCTGTTCTGATCTTCCCACATTCAAAAAATTGTTAAAAACTCACCTTTTTAAACTAGCTTTTAATGTGTAATTCTTTCCTCTATTGTTTTGTACTGCTCACGTTGTGTGAGTTTTATTTATTTTTTTCCCTCAACTGTAAAGCGCCTTTGAGCACCGGTAAAAGCGCTCTATAAATAAAATGTATTATTTATTTATTATTACTTCAATCATCCTCATTCTGAGGAAAAATGTACGGAATAATGAGAAACAAAGAAATAACACGTCTCTCGTATTTAGTTGTACCACCTCTGGCTTTTATGACAGCTTGCAGTCTCTGAGGCATGGACTTGATGAGTATTCTTTATCAATTTGGTGCCAACTTTCTTTGATTGCAGTTGCCAGATCATACTTGCAGGTTGGAGCCTTGCTGTCGACCATTTTTTTTCCCAATTTCCACCACAGGTTTTCAATAGGGTTGAGATCTGGGCTATTTGCAGGCCATGACATTGACTGGATGAGTCTTTCTCCAAGGAATGCTTTAACAGTTTTAGCTCTGTCGCATGATGCATTGTCATCTTGGAAAATGATTTCATTGTCCCCAAACATTTTCAATTCAAGGGATAAGAAAGCTGTCTAAAATTTCAATGTAAACTTGTGCATTTATTGAAGATTTAACCACAGCCATCTCCCCAGTGCCTTTGCCTGAAATGCTGCCCCTATCATCAAGGACTTAGGGAATTTTGATGGTTTCTTCAGGCAGTCATCTTTGTAAATCTCACTAACGGCACCAAAGAAAAGTATGATTCCATATATTTTTCCTCAGAATGGAGTAATTCCATATTTATTTCCTTGCACTTGCTCTATAAATGTAACATTTACTGACCACCACAATGTTTTTATTCATTTTTCTAGTGTTTTAGAATGGTAAAGAGTTGCACTTTTGAAGTAATTCATTATTTTTTCAAGCTTTTTAGCACAGTTTGTTCTACATAATAAAATGTCTGAGTGCTCGTCCGAGACTGGTGATTCCATACTTTTTGCTAGGGGTTGTAGTCGTAATATATGATGAATATATTAAGCCAGCCAAGTCACTGTGCTAGTACAAGTCATCACTTACCTTTTCTGATGCTGGCTCACTTTTGTGAACCTTCAGATCACTTTGCTCTTCACAAGGTGCCTGAAATTACAGAGAAAATGCACCGTCTCAAAATACTCTCACTTAACTTAATTTGGGAACATAACAGGAAGCTTGAGTCAAAAAGATATTTTTTGCAGCCTGACAATTGAAATATGGAACCCACAGTAAAAGAGAATATTTATACACTCTATATATTTTTTTTAAAGTCACAAAAAATAGGCGCCAAAAACTTTCGGCCGAAAATAACTAAACTTGCATTTTTGGTTTTCGGTTAAAAGAAACTTTACCACTGAATAGCGTGAAGAACCATAGTCTCTTTTGCTGACGTAATCAAAACACGGCAAGAAGCAACACTAGTGGCTCACAGCCAACATGTCTGCGGTTTAAAAGTATTTTAGTGAATCAAAGAAATATATAAATTATTAAATGAAGGAAAATAAATTTGCTTTACCGCGGCTACATGCGCGTTCTGACGTTTCCTTTCCAATGATGTCCCACGTCCCATCAAGTACAGTGCATTTGAGCCAATGCGTGAGTAGTTTAGAAATTAATCAAGCGAACAGTACTGAAATAAAGTACGATTTAAATGCAAATACAGTGGGGAGAACAAGTATTTGATACACTGCCAATGGGAAAACCCATTGGCAGTGTATCAAATACTTGTTCTCCCCACTGTATGTGCATTTGCTGTGGTTTAGAACAATAGGTTTATCGTACGACCACTTCCTCTTTTTGTCACATTTTTTTCCCCGAGACTTCCACACCCCTCTGCCAGTCGCCGTTTAATTCGCCCGGGATCGGTTTCGGTCTGCTTGGTCGCCACTACAAAATCATCCGACTCATGATCAATTCCGCTTCTTGTACATAAACACACCAAGTCTCATTTTAAGGAGAGATTGTAATAGCCTTGTAAAGAACTTTACTAGTTTCGTCGAGAATGTAATAGTTTTTTGTTGTTGTTGTGAACTATATACATACAACGAGATCTCATTTAGCTTTGCAACTGGAGGGGTGAGACCCATCTTTAGAGTGTCCCAAACTTTCATTCATCAGCATTCATCAAAGTTTCATCGGCCATGACGTGTGTTGCTATGATGACGCCAGAACCATTTAGAGTTTGACACAAAACGCTCACTGCCGCTGGTAACGCACCTTCCCATGGGGTTTCAGAATTGGCACCTTTCAAACAAAATGTCTCGTGCCTCCTGAGTTGTAGAACAAATGCCAAAGCAAAGGGCATTAATTGGAAAGTAAATAATTTATCAAATTATATAAAACATGAATTATATACATTTGCATTTTTGGCCTTTCGTTTTCAGCCAAGTGTTGCCAATATACGGTTTTCGATTTCTGCCAAGAATTTTGCTTTCGGTACATCCATAACAAAAATAGAGTCCACTTACTGGTTCATCATGGGATGACACAAGACCAAGACTGACTCCTGTCCTCTCAGCCTCACTCCTACCCAAGGCTTCCTGTGGATGAGTTAATAACATAGCCAAATTCGATTCATTGAAACAGAAAAAATATGATACATTCAATAAACAAAATATGATGAATATATTTACGTAGCCAAGTCACTGTCTAAGTACAAGTCACCACTTGCCTTTTCTGATGCTGGCTCACTTTCGTGGACCTTCAGGTCACTTTGCTCTTCACAAGGTGCCTGAAATTACGCAGAGGAAATGCACAGTCTCAAAATACTCTCACTTCATTTAAATTGGGACTATAACAGGAGGATTCAGTCACATTGAAAAGATTTTTTGCAACTTGACAATCAAATTTTGCATCATACAATAAATAACATGAAAACATTTACTCACCATTGAGCGCCATGGCCAAGAGGAATCACCATAGTTATAAGTTATTTCTTCTCCTGGAAAGATTTCTTTGATAGCGAACAGACACAGGTGTGGTCTCCCTCGAACCATGATTCTTTTGACTTTGCAGTTTGGATGAACATGATCATCATTCACTAGTCGTCCCAGTGTTTGGTCTTCTTTTGAAGCATTTATACTGTGGGGAAAAAGCAATGACTTTAAACTTGGCTTGTGGTTCCATTATTTGAAGGGTATTCCGGAAAACCACAATTAAATAAAAACAGTTAATTTATTCATTTTCCATGCCGCTTTTTCCTCACGAGGGTCGCGGAGGTGCTGGAGCCTATCCCAGCCAACTATGGGCAGTAGGCAGGGGACACCCTGAACTGGTTGCCAGCCAATCGCAGGGCACAAGGAGACGAACAACCATTCACGCACACACTCATACCTACGGACAATTTAGAGTGTTCAATCAGCCTAACATGCATGTTTTTGGGACGTGGGAGGAAACCGGAGTTCCCGGAGGAAACCCACGCAGGCACGGGGAGAACATGCAAACTCCACACAGGAAGGCCGAAGCCCGGGATTGAACCCTTGATCTCAGAACTGTGAGGCGGACGTGCTAACCACTCAGCCACCGTGCCGCCACAGTTAATTTAAAAACAAGCTATTTTGTTTTTCAATAAATGGTGCATAATGTATCCCTTACTCATATATTGTTAAACTAAAGTCCTGATACCTCATAATATAAAGAAGTTACAATACTGGTAAATTAATTAAAACTAGAAAGGGGACTGTAGATGACTATATGAAAACTGTTCTAGTACAATAATTCCCTAAGACAGGGTCAGGACCCAAAGTTCATTCATGAGAGATTCTATTTGTACTTGAAATAAATTAATCTGAAACTATTTAATACACAAGTTTTAGCCTTCTAATATGAACATTAAAATACATTTTTGGGACTATATGCTACTTTAGATACTTCTTTATAGTCAAATTTATATGCCTAGATTTTCCTTCCACTGCATATTTAATTCAATCAGGAGAGCAACTTTGAATTACCAATGACGACACCAAATAAAGGGTTAAATAACTCAAAGGGTTATGCAACTCCAAGTCTTCTTCCAAACCACAATGGGTGCCCCAAACAGCTGTATTAAATCCGAGATCAGCTGATGAAATGAGTTCAGGGTTCTTGCACCATTTTGTAGAACTTAATGCTTTTAAAGACATTTTTAAGACTTTAAAAATAGAATTTAAGACTAAAACATCTCAATTTTTGAAGAAGGAAAAAACATTTTTACTGTAAACGCAATTGTTGCCACAAATGGTATTTTTCCAACTATCATGTGGGAATCGATGGCTTTAACCCCTTTTGTCCTAACGAAAAAGTTGCTGAGTTTGCATTTGGGGTGGAAATCTGAATACCTCACGATAATCATAATCATAACAATGATCTCAGGATATGGCGATAAAACAATTATTGATATGTGGGTCAGGAAATCATTGTATGAAACAAGCAATAAGCAAAGAAAAAAGGTCTTTATATCTTTCTGCTGTGAACAGGAATGAGTTTATCAATAATGTTCATTCGCTGCAACACTCCCACTTCAAATGGATTGGACATCCATGGCCATCAGTTGTAGCTAATAGCAGGGAACCAATTCATTTTGTGGCATTTGACGTCATTTTCTGCTGATTTTCGGTCAATTCCTTTTCCTGTTGAGGCATTTATGGGTCACTTCCTGTTGATTTGGGGGCATTTAAAAGTCCCTTGTAGTCTATTTTGGGTTACTGAAAAGGAAGTGACTCAAAACCAACAGGAAGTAGCCTGTAAATGCCCTAAAATGAACATGAAGTGACTTGTCGATGCCCACAAAAGACTGGCTGTGGATGCTCTAGTTTCAGTAACTGGATTGTACGTCGAGTGCCGTCAATGGTAGCCAGAGAGCTAAGGCAGACACGACACTAATGGAAGATTTTGGTCGCAACCTGTTGGTTCCTTCCCCCCCCCCCCCCCAAACAGTGACACCTTTTAAAAATGATATATTGATTCTTGGTGGAAGCATATTGATAACCTTTGGCCCACAAACTACCATGATATTCCACCTTTTCAATATATTGTCACATCCCTACTTTGTACCGGGCACTTTTGTTATTTTGACCAGGGGCCAACCACCGCTTACATAAAAGATATTCGGTCCATTTTTTTTATTAAATTCCAACTTCCCCATCTCTGCATAGTCCCACTCACCTCTACAACCGCGAACAACCAGGAAATGGCGTCATGTCAAGTCGCTGACGTATGCTGAGGTAGTGGACAACGTACCGCATAACATATTAATCCAAAACTCTTGTATATCGTGCACGGCCATTGATAAAACAAATGCACACCATTAGAGGTTTTACGGAAGACGGTCATTTCCCTGGCATTACATGCATCGTCTGGAAATGTAATACCTACTGCAATTTTCCATTAAATTGAAGGCAATTTAAGACCTTAATGATACGGATTTTAAATGTAAGACATTTTAAGACTTTTTAAGGATCTGCGGGAACCCTGCAGTTATTCATGGTGCAGACTTGTTAGACCAGAACCCTTATTTTAACAGAACAAGATTACTTTCGCATTTTCGAATATGCTACTGCATTTTATCTCATAAATATATATATTAATTTTTATGGACAAGTAACAAGGAAATAACTGGGCAAGATACTTACCAATATTGCTTTCCATTCCATATGAAATCAAATGCATATTTGTTGCTTTTGTCATCTTTTGGGTTCAATGTACTGTCTTGCAAATACCGCTCCCTGAAAAAAAAAACAACAACAACAACCTTTTCTAACCAACCTTATTTGTGGTCGTCTTTTCAAGGGGATACCAGTGGAATAATTATTAACTCGCCTGCTGAGAAAATGAACTTTGTGGACTACCAAAGGAAAAAGTTTCCAAACAGCAGAGTTGCATGGCAACAAGTTGTATTTAGTAATAAAACGGCCCCAAAGGTCTCCTGAAGCCACCATATATCAATTAATCATGGACACTGTGCTTTTAAATTTAACTGGAATGTTTGACCACGGAAGCATTTAAACCTACAAAAGAAAGAATTTTTATCAAGCATTTGTTGGCTTCAATAGTCTTGCATGAACTTGCACAAGCTTCTTTGAAGCCACAACTGGTTGCTTAAAATCAATACTGTGAGGAAATAATTTTAGTGTGTTAATGATGAGTAGGGGGGTGGCTTAGGTCACACTGGGAAAGTAATGAGGATGAGGTTTGAGCGTCCACCATCCAGAGGTTCTGCAGCAGGGGTGTCCAAGTCCGTTCCTCAAAGATACATATCCAGCCTGTTTTCCATGTTTTCCTCCTCAGACACATCTGGATCAAATGATCACATCATCAATCGTCCCGATTATTTGATTCAGGTGTGTTAGAGAAGGAAGACATGGTAAACAAACCGGATAGGTGACCTTTTAGACACCTGGATGACGCCGTGCAACAGAATTAAACGGGAGAGTAAACGACTATGGCACAAACACATTATTATACTTAGACTGTAGTGTTTAATGTCCTATAGACGAACATTGACGTCCCTTTAACCTGCTGACTCGTTTGCCTAGTTGCAGAGTTGACGAAAAAGTATCTGAACTCCGTTAAAACAGCCAGATAACTTGGTGAAATAGAGTTAGTAGGGAGAGTAAATGACTATAGCACGAACACATTAATACAGTTAGACTGTACTTTAAATAGCTTTTATCAAACATTTGCCCTACCTCCTCCATTAAAGGGACATTACATGTGCTCGAAAAGCGTCGGATCAAATCCACTCACCAGCCAATCACTGACAGCGCTTCCCTCTGGAGCTTCCGGGTTGACGCCAACGGCACTCCTCCAATCACTGCGGAGAACCTCTTTGATTGACGTTTGACTGACGTTGAGAACAGCCAATCGCTGACCAATACGTCACTAAAGTACTCCGCCAATGAAGTCCGCTAAATTTGTGTGTTCTTTTCCCGCGTTTGTGTCTGAAAGCCCAATGGCGGGAAATTTTTTTTGCGTGTATGACTTCGTGTGTGAGACACAAATATGTCGGGTTTCCGTACTTATGAGGACATGACGAGAAAAAGCGGGAGGATGTCATTTCCATTGTTCTGAATGCATTTACAGTGCTTGAATTACCGGGTCCCGATAAACCGTTTGGTCCTGGTAATGCTGGTACGTAAACCGATAAAATGTCCCGCTAATGTAGCGAAGCCAACGCACGCACGCACACACACACACACGCACACACACACACACACACATTCATTCCAGCCTGCGCTTCCTTGCAGAAACTGTTTAACTAGTTAAACGATGATTGACAAATGCCTGCCCGTGTGAAGTCCGTTTCTTTGGCAAGATCATAGACATCGTTAACTTTAATAAGCAAGTGCTGCAGTGACTGAGAGCTGGGAGAGGGGATGAGTGAGGCTGTGCGAGCGAATGAAGCAGAACAAAAGCTTGTGGATTGAAAAAAAAAAAAAAAAAAAACTATCGCACGTCCTTGCGATGGGACTATCGCGCATGCGCACATCGCGATGGCGATGTTTAAACGATATATCGTTCAGGCTTACTGTACACTTATTCAGCATGTTCTTCTCAATTGTATTTTTATATTAAATTGCCTTTGAAGATGACATGTCTGTTCTATATGTTGGGTTTTATCAAGTAAATTTCCCCCAAAAATGCGACTTATACTCTGGTGAGACTTACTATATGTTTTTTTTTTCTCTTCGTTGGGCATTTTATGGCTGGTGCGACTTATACTCAGGTGCGACTTGTAGTCCGTAAAATGCGGTAAGTAGTAGTGCTGCAACGATTAATCGATTAACTCGAGTATTCGATTAGAAAAAAATATTCGAATTAAATTTTATTGGTTGGAGTATTCATTTAATTAAAATGCCGTTGTAATGATTTATTTTGAAAGTGTTTGCGTGCAGTTTTATTGATTAGGGTGGATACACTGCCCTCTGGTCTGCCTCATTTCACATGGCTGAATCCAAGTTTTTGTTTGAGCTAATGTTTTTAATGCATTTGTAATTTCGTTTAAATATATACTTAGCCGTTTTTTGTGGGAATGTGTTTGAACTTTTTGTTAAGAGCATTGTGGAAAGAAAAAAAAACGTAAGCATTTTATAGCATTTAAGCTAGCGGACTTTTGCTATGTAAGTTAGTTAATTGTTCTTGTGTTGTACATAGATCCTTATTTTTTTATACCATTTGAAGCTCAGCTCAGGTATTTTAATATTTATGTTCCTTATCCGATTACTCGATTATTTGAACTAGCTAGTTCATCGATTAATCGACTACTAAAATAATCGATAGCTGCAGCCCTAGTAAGTAGTGTAACTGAACATGATGTAATGCAAATAAAATTACTTGAAAGTTGGTGGGAACAATTTCAACATCCTCAAAAGTTGCTAGTGTACAAAGGAAGTGTACAGAAGTAAGCAGTAATGGACAACTGAAATTTTCTATTATAATTCCTTAACGTGGCACGATTCACTATTAGTTTCATTAAGTCCCAATGCAAACTTACGCCCTTGCTTTACGGTTGACTTGCCATTTTAACTCCCTTCGCTGCCACTGACGGCGATCGACATTATATCCATTGGAAAGCCTGTTGATTTGCCCAAACGATGGCATCCAAAACACGCAACGTGCATTTTTCTTCTTGAAAGGCTTAAAAAAAGATGTCAAGCCATCGTCGGCTGACAACGAGCGCTTTGTTTGAGACAGAGCTATTTATTTCCAGTGGGTCATTTGTTTGTGTGCTTGCTCTTATATTTATTATTTTTTTGGTTGTAAAACTTGACAGCTAGCAAAGCCCCGCTGCTTTTCCCCAAATTAAAAGTACAGTGTTACCTATACATCCGAAATTAATTCGTTTCAGGACCTTGTTTGCAAGTCGAAATGGTCGTATTTCGAGCAGAATTTTCCCATAGGAATTCATTATAATTGTATTAATTCGTTCCACAGCCCAAAAACCTACACTAAATCCTTAATAAATACTGCTGGTACTATTACAAATGGCAATTACACATAGCAAAACGAATACAATATAAATAAAAATCAAAATAATAATAATAATAATAACTAGGCCTGCAAGCAGGACTGAACGGGCCCTCGCAATCTAGCGCAACTCGGACGTCACGCAACTCGGACTGTGTGCAGGTCAGGCTGGTGGCAGATCCTCCTCTCTAATCATCTCATTAGAACCTAACATGCTCGAAAGTCGCCTATTTACATTCCCACACCCAAGAGATAAAAACCCCTATTGGAGAGAGTACTACAAAAAAGGAGCCACTACTGAGCTGTGCAGCCAAGCCCTTATTCAAAACCCAAAATTAATCTTCTAACTCGGCCAATTCGACCAAGTGTGCCAAATACTGTGGCTCTATAAGCTGCCTGAGTCTCTGAAAAAAAATATTTCCTTTAAATGGCGAACAAAGGGTCGTCATGGCAACAGACAGAGACACGTGGACATGGGCCGTAAATAAGTATTTTAATAGGTCTTGAAACTACAATGACCAACCTGAAAAGAACTGAACATGTATTGGAAAAACGAGTGACTTTCTATTGCCACTAGTTGGCGCTGTAGGTTTGATGCAAATGACCCCTACAAGGCCCTTCAGGGTATGACTCTCAACAAGCACGGGAAGTTTGCCGCAGATATGTTGTATATCTGCCGAGTTATGACTGTTCAAAATTTTTGGAGAGAAAAATTATTGACAGTCATTTTCACTTTCCTGTTTGGACCCCTCCGCTTACACGAAACTTCAATATTTTTCATCAGGCACCTGAAGACAGGTCTTAAGGCTTCCCTTATGCAGGTTTAAGGTCGATTGATTTTTTCCCTTGGAGGAGGAGTGTGTCCCGTAAAAAAGGGCATTTCCTGTTCCCACTAGGAGGCGCCAGGCACAAATGGTAAATTTTCAATCCAGTCGTGCTCAGGCTGGTATACCTCACACACACGGCAGATTTAAAATAGATTGAACGTTGTATGAGGGAGTTATCAGTCATTTTCCGAATTCGGTGTTTTGGCGAAAAAATGGCCGACTTTGGCACCCCGCCCAGGTCAGGCCCGTGAATGAAAACACACCATTTTGATAACTTAAGATTTCATATGCCTCATGAACAGTCTCGCCAATTTTGAGAATGATCAAACTAATTCCCTAGGTGCCAAGGTGTAAAATGTGCACACTGTAAATCGATAAAAAATTCACATTCAATCCAAAATACCCGATTTCCTGTTGGGTTTGGAATACGCATGCAAGAGACTTTTTGGAGCAGTTTTGTACAAGATATTGACTCTCCGAATTTCATCCATCTACGTTGAAAAAACCTAAATGGAGAGGCCTTTTTGAAAATTTCAAGGGGGCGCCACTGAGCCATTTTGTTACATTTTTTCGTAACGTTGCAAGATTATTGATCGTTATGCAAAGCTGCATGTATGTCGAAATTTTTGTGAGTTTTCGTGCATGTTCAAGCCTCCAAATGTAAACTCCTACTGTTAACCGATAAAAATTTCACATTTGATCCAAAATACCCGATTTCCTGTTGGATTTGGAAAATGGGTGCAAGAGACTTTTTGGAGCAGTTTTGCATAAGGTATCAACTCCCCAAATTTCCTCACTCTATGTTGGAAAAACCCAATAGGAAAGGCCTTTTTTAAAACTTCTTTCTGTCGCCACTAGTTGGCACTGTAGAGTTGATGCAAATGACCCCTACACGAACCTTCAGGGTATGACTCTCAACAAACACGGGAAGTTTGGCGCAGATATGTTGTATATCTGCCGAGTTATGACTGTTCAAAGTATTTTGCGAGACAAATTGTTGACGGTCATTTTCACTTCCAGTTTGGACCTCTCCGCTTCTACAAAACCTCAATATTTTTCATTAGGCACCTGAACACATGTCTTGAGGCTCCCCTGAAACAGGTTTGAGGTCAATAGATTTTTTTCCCTTGGAGGAGGAGCCTGTCTCGTAAAGAAGGCCATTTCCTGTTCCCACTAGGGGGCGCCAAGCCTAATGGGTAATATTTCAATGCAGTCGTGTTCAGGCTGGGATATCTCATATACTTGCTAGAAATGAAAAAGATTGAACGTTGTATCACGGAGTTTTTAATCATTTTCTGAATTTGGTGTTTTGCCCAAAAATGGCCAAATTTGGGACTACTCCCAGGCCAGACCCTTGGATGAAAACTCACCATTTTGAAAACTTAAGATCTCATATGTCTCCTGTATAGTCTGACCAATTTTGAAGACGATCCAACTATTTTCTTCAGCGACAAGGTCTCAAATGTAAATCGATAAAATTTCACATTTGATCCAAAATTTCCGACTTCCTGTTGGATTTGGAATATAGGTGCAAGAGACTTTTTGGAGCAGTTTTACGCAATGTATCGACTCACCAAATTTCATCGTTCTACGTTGAAAAAACCTAATAGGAGAGGCCTTTTTGAAAATTTCAAGGGGGCGCCACTGAGCGATCTTGTTAAAATTTTTTGTAGATTATCAAAATTTACGCAAAGTTGCATGTATGTGCAAATTTTGGTGAGTTTTCGTGCATGTTCAGGCCTCCAAACGTAAACTCCAACTGTGAACCGAAAAATTTTCACATTTGATCCAAAATATCCGATTTCCTGTCGGATTTGGAATATGGGTGCAAGAGGCTTTTTTGAACAGTTAGGCATAAGGTATCTACTCCCCAAATTTCATCGCTCTACGTTGAAAACCTGAGAGGAGAGGCCTTTTTGAAAATTTTAAGGCTCAAGGGGGCGCCACTGAGCCATTTTTTGAAATTTTTTCAAAACGACACAAGATTATCAAATTTTACGCGAATCTGCACGTATGTGCAAATTTTGGTGACTTTTCGTGCATGTTCAGGCCTCCAAATTGGCCATTTTCATTTGCCATGAAAAAAGAATAATAATAACTAGCCCTGCAAGCAGGACTGACGGGCCCTCGCGTATGGCGCAACTCGGACGTCAAACAAAGTCGGAGGGCAGGCAGGTCGGGGCGGTGGCAGTCGACAACAGACAGATATCCAGGAAGATATATTGCATGTCTGAATGTTCAGAATTAGTGGGGAGAGAAAATGGCGACGGTCATGATGACTTTCTTATCGGACCCCTCTGCTTTAACAAAACAAAAGTGTTTATTAGGCACCTGAACACGGTCATTATGACTTTCCTATTGGACCCCTCTGCTTTAAGGAAACAAAAGTCTTACCGGAGTATAAGTCGCATTTGTGGGTGAAATGTACTTGATAAAATCCAACACATAGAACAGATATGTCATCTTGAAAGGCAATTTAATATAAAGATACAATAGAGAACAACATGCTGAATAAATGTACAGTGTACAGTGCATAAACAACGAAATGCGAATATACTGTCCTCACCAGGACGCTACCGCTTGGTCCTGGCTATAGACAGCGAACTCCAAAAAGACAATTCTGGATGTCCGCATAATTTGTTGAATCAATTTGGTCCTCGATAGCAAACAGGTTCACATCACCGTAAATAAATGATAATTACGTACTATTACAGCAATAATGTAACAGATTAGCATGCGTTCGCTAGCATTAGCACACCATTCAAACAACCACACAACTGGCTGTAAGTGTCCGCTCGCGGGTGGAAAACACACAACAACAGAAAAGATGATACACGCAGGCGTTGCCTCTGTAGAGATATTTTAAAGGCATAAACAATGAACGTAGGTTCGCAGCCGTCTTTCTCTCTCGCTAACTAGTCCACTCACTCACTCACTCACTCACTCACTCACTCACTCACTCACTCACTCACTCACTCACTCACTCACTCAGAGCTACGTGGCTGTCTGTCTTCTTCTGGTGTGCGAGCGCTTATTCACGTAAACAAGTGCGAGTGCGCTCCCAGGTGGGCGTGAAAGCGCCACAAACTAAATGCATCCATTTCAATATAAAAAAGTCAATTATACAATTGAACATACATTGCCAAAGGCAGAACGCGAACGTGGCCATAGCTATTAACAGTTATTCAGATAACTATAGCATGCTAACAAGTTTACAAAACCATCAGTCCAAAACACCAAAATAACACGGGAAATTATATCATAATGTGTTAATAATTTCACTCACCAGGGGGCACCAGGCCTAATGGTTTTGTAAACCTGTTAGCATGCTATAGTAATCTGAATAACTGTTAATAGCTATGGCCACGTTCGCGTTCTGCCTTTGGCAATGTATGTTCAATTGTATAATTGACTTTTTTATATTGAAATGGATGCATTTAGTTTGTGGCGCTTTCACGCCCAACTGGGAGCGCAGTCGTTATTATTATTTTTTCATGGCAAATGAAAATGGCCATAGCTATTAAGAGTTATTCAGATAACTATAGCATGCTAACAAGTTTACAAAACCATTAGTCCAAAACACCTAAATAACATGGGAAATGTTATCATAATGTGTTAATAATTTCACACATAAGTCACTGCTGAGTATAAGTCGCACCCCAAACCAAAATATGAAGAAAAAAAAAACACGACTTATAGTCGGAAAAATACAGTAGTCTTTTACTGAATTGTATTGTCAAAAATAAGACACATTTGCTCCCCTGCCCAGGAAAGGGCCGTGAATGAAATGTCACCATTTTGATAACCTAACATCTCATATGTGTCATGAACATTCATTCATTCATTCATTTTCCATGCCGCTTTTCCTCACGAGGGTCGCGGAGGTGCTGGAGCCTATCCCAGCTAACTCGGGGCAGTAGGCAGGGGACACCCTGAACTGGTTGCCAGCCAATTGCAGGGCACAAGGAGACATACAACCATTCACGCCCACACTCATACCTATGGACAATTTAGAGTGCTCAATCAGCCTACCATGCATGTTTTTGGGATGTCTGACCAATTTTGAGAAGCATTCAACTTACTGCTTCGGCGTAATGGTCTCAAACGTGCATGCAGGTTTTTGACAAAAATGCAAGATTCAATCCATAATACCCGATTTCCTGTTGGGTTTGGAATATGGGTGCAAGAGACTTTTTGGAGCAGTTTTGCACAACGTATCCACTCCCCAAATTTCATCACTCTACGTCGAAAAAAACTAATAGGACAGGCCTTTTTTAAAAATTGAAGGGGGCGCCACTGAGCCATTTTATTACATCTTTTGGCAATGTTGCTAAATTCATGAAATCTACATGAAGCCACATGTATGTGCACATTTTGGTGAGTTTTCGAGCATGTTCAGACCTTGAAATTTGCCATTTTGAGAGAAAATGCCGAGGGTCTTTTCACTTTCCTGTTTGGATACTGCAACATCAACGAAAACTCAATATTTTTCATCAGATACCTAAAGACATGTCTTAAGGCTCCCCTGATGCAGGTTTGAGATCAATTGATGTTTTTCACCAGGAGGAGGAGCCTTTTTCGTAAAAAAGGGTGTTTCCTCTTCCCACAAGGGGGCGCCAGGCCTAATGGAAAATATTTCAATGCAGTCGTGTTCAGGTTAAGACACCTTACATGCATGCCAAATATGAAAAAGATTGGACCTTGTATCAGGAAGTTATTAATCATTTACTGAAATTGGCGCGTTGCCAAAAAAACACCCGACTTTGGTACCCCGCCCAGGTCAGGCCCATGGACGAAAACTCACCATTTTCACAACTTAGTATCTCATATGTCTCATGAACACTTACACCAATTTTGAGGAAGATCCAACGTACTGGCTCGGCGCAACGGTCTGAAACGTGCATGCTGGTTTTCGCCCAAAATGCTATATTTTTCAACATTCAATCCAGAATATCCCATTTCCTGTTGGGTTTGGAATATGGGTGCTTTAGACTTTTTGAAGCGGTTCTGGACAACGTATCCACTCCCCAAATTTCATCGCCCTACGTTGAAATACATCAAAGCAAAGGGCATTTTGAAAATTGCAAGGGGGCGCCACTGAGCCATTTTTAAATTTTTTTTGTAAATGTTGCCAAATTGTCGAAATTTTCGCGAAGCCGGATGTATGTGCAAATTTTGGTGAGTTTTTGAGCATGTTCAGGCCTTCAAATTGGCCATTTTCATTTGCCATGAAAAAATAATAATAACTAGCCCTGCAAGCAGGACTGAACGGGCCCTCGCGTATGGCGCAACTCGGACGTCAAAGAAAGTCGGAGGGCTGGCAGGTCGGGGCGTTGGCAGTGGACAACAGACAGATATCCAGGCAGATTTATTGCATGTCTGAATGTTCAGAATTAGTGGGGAGAGAAAATGGCGACGGTCATTATGACTTTCCTATCGGACCCCTCTGCTTTAACAAAACAAAATTGTTTATCAGGCACCTGAACACATGTCTTAAGGCTCCGCTGATTCAGGTTTGAGGTCAATTGATTTTTGTCCCTGAGAAGCAGGAGCCTTTTTATTTAATGAAAAGGGTGTTTCCTGTTCCCACTAGGGGGGGCCAGGCGTAATGGGTAATATTTCAATAAAGTCATGTGCAGGCTGAAATACTTCACATTCATGCCAAATGTGAAAAAGATTGCACCTTCAATCAGGAAGTTATGACCGTATTTTTGGGACTACAAGTCGCACCTGAGTATAAGTCGCACGAGCCATAAAATGCCCAACAACAGCGGTCTCAAACCGACTCCACAAAGGGCCGCAGTGGGTCCTGGTTTTTGTTCCAACAGATCCAGCACAAACAGTTCAACCAATGAGGTTTCTACTAACATAAGCAGCACCTGATTGCAATCAACTGATTACACTTGTAAGAAACCAGATTGGTGAAAAGATATTTGTCTCGTTTGGTTGGAATGAAATCCAGTACCCCCTGCGGCCCTTTGAGGACCGGTTTGAGACCACTGCCCAACAAAGAGAAAAAAAACATATATAGGTCGCACCGGAGTATAAGTCGCATTTTTGGGGGAAATTTACTTGATAAAATCCAACACATAGAACACATATGTCATCTTGAAAGGCAATTTAATATAAAAATACAACAGAGAACAACATGCTGAATAAATGTACAGTGTACAGTGCATAAACAACGAAATGCGAATATACTGTCCTCACCAGGACGCTACTGCTCGGTCCTGGCTATATACAGCGAACTCCAAAAAGACAATGCTGGACGTCCGCAAAATTTGTTTAACCGATTTGGTCCTCGATAGCAAACAGGTTCACATCAACGTAAATAAATGATAATTAGGTACTATTACAGCAATAACGTAACAGATTCGCATGCGTTCGCTAGCATTAGCACACCATTCAAACAACCACACAACTGGCTGTAGGTGTCCGCTCGCGGGTGGAAAAGACACAACAACAACAGAAAAGATGATACACGCAGGCGTTGCCTCTGTAGAGATATTTTATAAGCATAAACAATGAACGCAGGTTCGCAGCCGTCTTTCCCTCTCGCTAACTCGCCCACTCACTCACTCACTCACTCACTCACTCACTCACTCACTCACTCACTCACTCACTCACTCACTCACTCACTCACTCACTCACTCACTCACTCAGAGCTACGTAGCTGTCTGTCTTCTTCTGGTGTGCGAGCGCTCTTCTTCACGTAAACAAGTGAGAGTGCGCTCCCAGGTGGGCGTAAAAGCGCCACAAACTAAATGCATCCATTTCAATATAAAAAAGTAAATTATACAATTGAACATACATTGCCAAAGGCAGAACGCGAACGTGGCCATAGCTATTAAGAGCTATTCAGATAACTATAGCATGCTAACAAGTTTACAAAACCATTAGTCCAAAACACCAAAATAACATGGGAAATTTTATCATAATGTGTTAATAATTTCACAAATAAGTCGCTGCTGAGTATAAGTCGCACCCCAAACCAAAATATGAAAAAAACGCAACTTATAGTCTGAAAAATACAGTAGTCATTTACTGAATTGTATTGTCAAAAATAAGACACATTTGCTCCCCTGGCCAGGAAAGGGCCGTGAATGAAATGTCACCATTTTGATAACCTAACATCTCATATGTGTCATGAATAGTCTGACCAATTTTGAGGAGCATTCAACTTACTGCCTCGGCGTAATGGTGTCAAACGTGCATGCTGCTTTTAGACAAAAATGCCATGTTGTGCAAGATTCAATCCCTAATACCCGATTTCCTGTTGGGTTTGGAATATGGGTACAAGAGACTTTTTGGAGCAGTTTTGCACAACGTATCCACTCCCCAAATTTCATCACTCTACGTCGAAAAAAACTAATAGGACAGGCCTTTTTTAAAAATTGAAGGGGGCGCCACTGAGCCATTTTATTACATCTTTTGGCAATGTTGCTAAATTCATGAAATTTACATGAAGCCGCATGTATGTGCAAATTTAGGTGAGTTTTCGAGCATGTTCAGACCTCGAAATTGGCCATTTTGTGACAAAATGCCGAGGGTCTTTTCACTTTCCTGTTTGGGTACTGCTACATCAACGAAAACTCAATATTTTTCATCAGATACCTAAAGACATGTCTTAAGGCTCCCCTGATGCAGGTTTGAGGTCAATTGATGTTTTTCACCAGGAGGAGGAGCCTTTCTCGTAAAAAAGGGTGTTTCCTCTTCCCACAAGGGGGCGCCAGGCCTAATGGAAAATATTTCAATGCAGTCGTGTTCAGGTTAAGACACCTTACACGCATGCCAAATATGAAAAAGATTGGACCTTGTATCAGGAAGTTATTAATCATTTACTGAAATTGGCGCGTTGCCAAAAAAACACCCGACTTTGGTACCCCGCCCAGGTTAGGCCCGTGGACGAAAACTCACCATTTTCACAACTTAATATCTCATATGTCTCATGAAGACGTACACCAATTTTGAGGAAGATCCAACGTACTGGCTCGGCGCAATGGTCTGAAACGTGCATGCTGGTTTTCGCCCAAAATGCTATGTTTTTCAACATTCAATCCAAAATATCCGATTTCCTGTTGGGTTTGGAATATGGGTGCTGCAGACTTTTTGAAGCGTCTCTGGACAACGTATCCACTCCCCAAATTTCATAGCTCTACGTTGAAAAACATCAAAGCAAAGGGCATTTTTAAAATTTCAAGGGGGCGCCACTGAGCCATTTTTTGATTTTTTTTAAAAACGTTGCTAAATTTTCGAAATTTTCGCGAAGCCGGATGTATGTGCAAATTTTGGTGAGTTTTTGAGCATGTTCAGGCCTTCAAATTGGCCATTTTCATTTGCCATGAAAAAATAATAATAATAATAATAATAATAATAATAATCCTTCGAAGAACAATAGGGCCTCGCACGCTGAGAGTGCTCGGGCCCTAATAATAATCCTTCGAAGAACAATAGGGCCTCGCACGCTGAGAGTGCTCGGGCCCTAACTAGGCCTGCAAGCAGGACTGAACGGGCCCTCGCAATCTAGCGCAACTCGGACGTCACGCAACTCGGACTGTGTGCAGGTCAGGGTGGTGGCAGATCCTCCTCTCTAATCATCTCATTAGAACCTAACATGCTCGAAAGTCGCCTATTTACATTCCCACACCCAAGAGATAAAAACCCCTATTGGAGAGAGTACTACAAAAAAGGAGCCACTACTGAGCTGTGCAGCCAAGCCCTTATTCAAAACCAAAATTAATCTTCTAACTTGGCCATTTCGACCAAGTGTGCCAACTATTGTGGCTCTATAAGCTCCCTGAGTCTCTGAAAAAAAATATTTCCTTTAAATGGCGAACAAAGGGTCGTCACGGCAACAGACAGAGACACGTGGACATGGGCCGTAAAAAAGTATTTTAATAGGTCTTGAAACTACAATGACCAACATGAAAAGAACTGGACATGTTTTGGAAAAACGAGTGACTTTCTATCGCCACTAGTTGGCGCTGTAGGGTTGATGCAAATGACCGCTACAAGGCCCTTCAGGGTATGACTCTCAACAAGCACGGGAAGTTTGGCGCAGATATCTTGTATATCTGCCGAGTTATGACTGTTCAAAGTTTTTGGAGAGAAAAATTGTTGACAGTCATTTTCACTTTCCTGTTTGGACCCCTCCGCTTCAACGAAACTTCAATATTTTTCATCAGGCACCTGAAGACAGGTCTTAAGGTTTCCCTTATGCAAGTTTGAGGTAGATTGATTTTTTCCCTTTAGAGGAGGAGTGTGTCCCGTAAAAAAGGGCATTTCCTGTTCCCACTAGGAGGCGCCAGGCACAAATGGTAAATTTTCAATCCAGTCCTGCTCAGGCTGGTATACCTCACACACATGCCAGATTTAAAATAGATTGAACGTTGTATGAGGGAGTTATCAGTCATTTTCCGAATTCGGTGTTTTGGCGAAAAAATGGAAGAATTTGGCGCCCCGCCCAGGTCAGGCCCGTGAATGAAAACACACCATTTTTATAACTTAAGATTTCATATGCCTCATGAACAGTCTCACCAATTTTGAGAATGATCAAACTAATTCCCTAGGTGCCAAGGTGTAAAATGTGCACACTGTAAATCGATAAAAAGTTCACATTCAATCCAAAATACCTGATTTCCTGTAGGATTTGGAATGTGTGTGCAAGAGACTTTTTGGAGCAGTTTTGCACAAAGTTTTGACTCTCCAAATTTCATCACTCTATGTTAGAAAAACCTAAATGGAGAGGCCTTTTTGAAAATTTCAAGGGGGCGCCACTGAGCCATTTTGTTAAATTGTTTCGTAACGTTGCAAGATTATCGAACGTTATCCAAAGCCGCATGTATGTGCAAATTTTGGTGAGTTTTTATGCATATTCAAGCCTCCAAATGTAAACTCTTACTGTGAACCCATGAAAATTTCACATTCGATCCAAAATACCCGATTTCCTGTTGGATTTGGAATATGGGTGCAAGAGACTTTTTGGAGCAGTTTTGCATAAGGTATCTACTCCCCAAATTTCCTTGCTCTATGTTGAAAAAACCCAATAGGAAAGGCCTTTTTTAAAACTTCTTTCTGTCGCCACTAGTTGGCACTGTAGAGTTGATGCAAATGACCCCTACAAGAACCTTCAGGGTATGACTCTCAACAAACACGGAAAGTTTGGCGCACATATGTTGCATATCTGCCGAGTTATGACTGTTCAAAATTTTTGGCGAGACAAATTGTTGACGGTCATTTTCACTTCCAGTTTGGACCTCTCCGCTTCAACGAAACCTCAATATTTTTCATCAGGGACCTGAACACATGTCTTGAGGCTCCCCTGAAACAGGTTTGAGGTCAATAGATTTTTTTCCCTTGGAGGAGGAGCCTGTCTCGTAAAGAAGGCCATTTCCTGTTCCCACTAGGGGGCGCCAAGCCTAATGGGTAATATTTCAATGCAGTCGTGTTCAGGCTGGGATATCTCATATACTTGCTAGAAATGAAAAAGATTGAACGTTGTATCACGGATTTTTTAATCATTTTCTGAATTTGGTGTTTTGCCCAAAAATGGCCGACTTTGGGACCACGCCCAGGTCAGACCCTTGGATAAAAACTCACCATTTTGAAAACTTAAGATCTCATATGTCTCCTGAATAGTCTGACCAATTTTGAAGACGATCCAACTATTTTCTTCAGCGACAAGGTCTCAAATGTAAATCGATAAAATTTCACATTTGATCCAAAATTTCCGGCTTCCTGTTGGGTTTGGAATATGGGTGCAAGAGACTTTTTGGAGCAGTTTTGCACAATGTATCGACTCACCAAATTTCATTGTTCTACGTTGAAAAAACCTAATAGGAAAGGCCTTTTTGAAAATTTCAAGGGGGCGCCACTGAGCCATTTTGTTAAATTTTTTTGTAGATTATCAAAATTTACGCAAAGTTGCATGTATGTGCAAATTTTGGTGAGTTTTCGTGCATGTTCAGGCCTCCAAATGTAAACTCCAACTGTGAACCGATAAAAATTTCACATTTGATCCAAAATATCCGATTTCCTGTTGGATTTGGAATATGGGTGCAAGAGGCTTTTTTGAACAGTTAGGCATAAGGTATCTACTCCCCAAATTTCATTGCTCTACGTTGAAAACCTGAGAGGAGAGGCCTTTTTGAAAATTTTAAGGGTCAAGGGGGCGCCACTGAGCCATTTTTTGACATTTTTTCAAAACGACACAAGATTATCGAATTTTACGCAAAGCCGCACGTATGTGCAAATTTTGGTGACTTTTCGTGCATGTTCAGGCCTCCAAATTGGCCATTTTCATTTGCCCTGAAAAAAGAATAATAATAATAATAATAATAATAATAATAATAATAATCCTTTGCAAAACAATAGGGCCTTCGCACGCTCAGTGCTCGGGCCCTAACTAGCCCTGCAAGCAGGACTGACGGGCCCTCGCGTATGGCGCAACTCGGACGTCAAACAAAGTCGGAGGGCAGGCAGGTCGGGGCGGTGGCAGTCGACAACAGACAGATATCCAGGCAGATATATTGCATGTCTGAATGTTCAGAATTAGTGGGGAGAGAAAATGGCGACGGTCATGATGACTTTCTTATCGGACCCCTCTGCTTTAACAAAACAAAAGTGTTTATTAGGCACCTGAACACGGTCATTATGACTTTCCTATTGGACCCCTCTGCTTTAAGGAAACAAAAGTCTTACCGGAGTATAAGTCGCATTTGTGGGTGAAATTTACTTGATAAAATCCAACACATAGAACAGATATGTCATCTTGAAAGGCAATTTAATATAAAAATACAATAGAGAACAACATGCTGAATAAATGTACAGTGTACAGTGCATAAACAACGAAATGCGAATATACTGTCCTCACCAGGACGCTACCGCTCGGTCCTGGCTATAGACAGCGAACTCCAAAAAGACAATTCTGGATGTCCGCATAATTTGTTGAATCAATTTGGTCCTCGATAGCAAACAGGTTCACATCACCGTAAATAAATGATAATTACGTACTATTACAGCAATAATGTAACAGATTAGCATGCGTTCGCTAGCATTAGCACACCATTCAAACAACCACACAACTGGCTGTAAGTGTCCGCTCGCGGGTGGAAAACACACAACAACAGAAAAGATGATACACGCAGGCGTTGCCTCTGTAGAGATATTTTAAAGGCATAAACAATGAACGTAGGTTCGCAGCCGTCTTTCTCTCTCGCTAACTAGTCCACTCACTCACTCACTCTCACTCACTCACTCACTCACTCACTCACTCACTCACTCACTCACTCACTCACTCACTCACTCACTCACTCACTCACTCACTCACTCACTCACTCACTCACTCACTCACTCACTCACTCAGAGCTACGTGGCTGTCTGTCTTCTTCTGGTGTGCGAGCGCTTATTCACGTAAACAAGTGCGAGTGCGCTCCCAGGTGGGCGTGAAAGCGCCACAAACTAAATGCATCCATTTCAATATAAAAAAGTCAATTATACAATTGAACATACATTGCCAAAGGCAGAACGCGAATGTGGCCATAGCTATTAACAGTTATTCAGATAACTATCGCATGCTAACAAGTTTACAAAACCATCAGTCCAAAACACCAAAATAACACGGGAAATTATATCATAATGTGTTAATAATTTCACTCACCAGGGGGCACCAGGCCTAATGGTTTTGTAAACCTGTTAGCATGCTATAGTAATCTGAATAACTGTTAATAGCTATGGCCACGTTCGCGTTCTGCCTTTGGCAATGTATGTTCAATTGTATAATTGACTTTTTTATATTGAAATGGATGCATTTAGTTTGTGGCGCTTTCACGCCCAACTGGGAGCGCACTCATTATTATTTTTTCATGGCAAATGAAAATGGCCATAGCTATTAAGAGTTATTCAGATAACTATAGCATGCTAACAAGTTTACAAAACCATTAGTCCAAAACACCTAAATAACATGGGAAATGTTATCATAATGTGTTAATAATTTCACACATAAGTCACTGCTGAGTATAAGTCGCACCCCAAACCAAAATATGAAGAAAAAAAAACACAACTTATAGTCGGAAAAATACAGTAGTCTTTTACTGAATTGTATTGTCAAAAATAAGACACATTTGCTCCCCTGCCCAGGAAAGGGCCGTGAATGAAATGTCACCATTTTGATAACCTAACATCTCATATGTGTCATGAACATTCATTCATTCATTCATTTTCCATGCCGCTTTTCCTCACGAGGGTCGCGGAGGTGCTGGAGCCTATCCCAGCTAACTCGGGGCAGTAGGCAGGGGACACCCTGCACTGGTTGCCAGCCAATTGCAGGGCACAAGGAGACATACAACCATTCACGCGCACACTCATACCTACGGACAATTTAGAGTGCTCAATCAGCCTACCATGCATGTTTTTGGGATGTCTGACCAATTTTGAGAAGCATTCAACTTACTGCTTCGGCGTAATGGTCTCAAACGTGCATGCAGGTTTTTGACAAAAATGCAAGATTCAATCCATAATACCCGATTTCCTGTTGGGTTTGGAATATGGGTGCAAGAGACTTTTTGGAGCAGTTTTGCACAACGTATCCACTCCCCAAATTTCATCACTCTACGTCGAAAAAAACTAATAGGACAGGCCTTTTTTAAAAATTGAAGGGGGCGCCACTGAGCCATTTTATTACATCTTTTGGCAATGTTGCTAAATTCATGAAATCTACATGAAGCCACATGTATGTGCACATTTTGGTGAGTTTTCGAGCATGTTCAGACCTTGAAATTTGCCATTTTGAGAGAAAATGCCGAGGGTCTTTTCACTTTCCTGTTTGGATACTGCAACATCAACGAAAACTCAATATTTTTCATCAGATACCTAAAGACATGTCTTAAGGCTCCCCTGATGCAGGTTTGAGATCAATTGATGTTTTTCACCAGGAGGAGGAGCCTTTTTCGTAAAAAAGGGTGTTTCCTCTTCCCACAAGGGGGCGCCAGGCCTAATGGAAAATATTTCAATGCAGTCGTGTTCAGGTTAAGACACCTTACATGCATGCCAAATATGAAAAAGATTGGACCTTGTATCAGGAAGTTATTAATCATTTACTGAAATTGGCGCGTTGCCAAAAAAACACCCGACTTTGGTACCCCGCCCAGGTCAGGCCCGTGGACGAAAACTCACCATTTTCACAACTTAGTATCTCATATGTCTCATGAACACTTACACCAATTTTGAGGAAGATCCAACGTACTGGCTCGGCGCAACGGTCTGAAACGTGCATGCTGGTTTTCGCCCAAAATGCTATGTTTTTCAACATTCAATCCAGAATATCCCATTTCCTGTTGGGTTTGGAATATGGGTGCTTTAGACTTTTTGAAGCGGTTCTGGACAACGTATCCACTCCCCAAATTTCATCGCCCTACGTTGAAATACATCAAAGCAAAGGGCATTTTGAAAATTGCAAGGGGGCGCCACTGAGCCATTTTTTATTTTTTTTTGTAAATGTTGCCAAATTGTCGAAATTTTCGCGAAGCCGGATGTATGTGCAAATTTTGGTGAGTTTTTGAGCATGTTCAGGCCTTCAAATTGGCCATTTTCATTTGCCATGAAAAAAAAAAAATAATAATAATAACTAGCCCTGCAAGCAGGACTGACGGGCCCTCGCGTATGGCGCAACTCGGACGTCAAACAAAGTCGGAGGGCAGGCAGGTCGGGGCGGTGGCAGTCGACAACAGACAGATATCCAGGCAGATATATTGCATGTCTGAATGTTCAGAATTAGTGGGGAGAGAAAATGGCGACGGTCATGATGACTTTCTTATCGGACCCCTCTGCTTTAACAAAACAAAAGTGTTTATTAGGCACCTGAACACGGTCATTATGACTTTCCTATTGGACCCCTCTGCTTTAAGGAAAAAAAAGTCTTACCGGAGTATAAGTCGCATTTGTGGGTGAAATTTACTTGATAAAATCCAACACATAGAACAGATATGTCATCTTGAAAGGCAATTTAATATAAAGATACAATAGAGAACAACATGCTGAATAAATGTACAGTGTACAGTGCATAAACAACGAAATGCGAATATACTGTCCTCACCAGGACGCTACCGCTCGGTCCTGGCTATAGACAGCGAACTCCAAAAAGACAATTCTGGATGTCCGCATAATTTGTTGAATCAATTTGGTCCTCGATAGCAAACAGGTTCACATCACCGTAAATAAATGATAATTACGTACTATTACAGCAATAATGTAACAGATTAGCATGCGTTCGCTAGCATTAGCACACCATTCAAACAACCACACAACTGGCTGTAAGTGTCCGCTCGCGGGTGGAAAACACACAACAACAGAAAAGATGATACACGCAGGCGTTGCCTCTGTAGAGATATTTTAAAGGCATAAACAATGAACGTAGGTTCGCAGCCGTCTTTCTCTCTTGCTAACTCGCCCACTCACTCACTCACTCACTCACTCACTCACTCACTCACTCACTCACTCACTCACTCACTCACTCACTCACTCACTCACTCACTCACTCACTCACTCACTCAGAGCTATGTGGCTGTCAGTCTTCTTCTGGTGTGCGAGCGCTTATTCACGTAAACAAGTGCGAGTGCGCTCCCAGGTGGGCGTGAAAGCGCCACAAACTAAATGCATCCATTTCAATATAAAAAAGTCAATTATACAATTGAACATACATTGCCAAAGGCAGAACGCGAACGTGGCCATAGCTATTAACAGTTATTCAGATAACTATAGCATGCTAACAAGTTTACAAAACCATCAGTCCAAAACACCAAAATAACACGGGAAATTATATCATAATGTGTTAATAATTTCACTCACCAGGGGGCACCAGGCCTAATGGTTTTGTAAACCTGTTAGCATGCTATAGTAATCTGAATAACTGTTAATAGCTATGGCCACGTTCGCGTTCTGCCTTTGGCAATGTATGTTCAATTGTATAATTGACTTTTTTATATTGAAATGGATGCATTTAGTTTGTGGCGCTTTCACGCCCAACTGGGAGCGCACTCGTTATTATTATTTTTTCATGGCAAATGAAAATGGCCATAGCTATTAAGAGTTATTCAGATAACTATAGCATGCTAACAAGTTTACAAAACCATTAGTCCAAAACACCTAAATAACATGGGAAATGTTATCATAATGTGTTAATAATTTCACACATAAGTCACTGCTGAGTATAAGTCGCACCCCAAACCAAAATATGAAGAAAAAAAAACACGACTTATAGTCGGAAAAATACAGTAGTCTTTTACTGAATTGTATTGTCAAAAATAAGACACATTTGCTCCCCTGCCCAGGAAAGGGCCGTGAATGAAATGTCACCATTTTGATAACCTAACATCTCATATGTGTCATGAACATTCATTCATTCATTCATTTTCCATGCCGCTTTTCCTCACGAGGGTCGCGGAGGTGCTGGAGCCTATCCCAGCTAACTCGGGGCAGTAGGCAGGGGACACCCTGCACTGGTTGCCAGCCAATTGCAGGGCACAAGGAGACATACAACCATTCACGCGCACACTCATACCTACGGACAATTTAGAGTGCTCAATCAGCCTACCATGCATGTTTTTGGGATGTCTGACCAATTTTGAGAAGCATTCAACTTACTGCTTCGGCGTAATGGTCTCAAACGTGCATGCAGGTTTTTGACAAAAATGCAAGATTCAATCCATAATACCCGATTTCCTGTTGGGTTTGGAATATGGGTGCAAGAGACTTTTTGGAGCAGTTTTGCACAACGTATCCACTCCCCAAATTTCATCACTCTACGTCGAAAAAAACTAATAGGACAGGCCTTTTTTAAAAATTGAAGGGGGCGCCACTGAGCCATTTTATTACATCTTTTGGCAATGTTGCTAAATTCATGAAATCTACATGAAGGCACATGTATGTGCACATTTTGGTGAGTTTTCGAGCATGTTCAGACCTTGAAATTTGCCATTTTGAGAGAAAATGCCGAGGGTCTTTTCACTTTCCTGTTTGGATACTGCAACATCAACTAAAACTCATTATTTTTCATCAGATACCTAAAGACATGTCTTAAGGCTCCCCTGATGCAGGTTTGAGATCAATTGATGTTTTTCACCAGGAGGAGGAGCCTTTTTAGTAAAAAAGGGTGTTTCCTCTTCCCACAAGGGGGCGCCAGGCCTAATGGAAAATATTTCAATGCAGTCGTGTTCAGGTTAAGACACCTTACATGCATGCCAAATATGAAAAAGATTGGACCTTGTATCAGGAAGTTATTAATCATTTACTGAAATTGGCGCGTAGCCAAAAAAACACCCGACTTTGGTACCCCGCCCAGGTCAGGCCCGTGGACGAAAACTCACCATTTTCACAACTTAGTATCTCATATGTCTCATGAACACTTACACCAATTTTGAGGAAGATCCAACGTACTGGCTCGGCGCAACGGTCTGAAACGTGCATGCTGGTTTTCGCCCAAAATGCTATGTTTTTCAACATTCAATCCAGAATATCCCATTTCCTGTTGGGTTTGGAATATGGGTGCTTTAGACTTTTTGAAGCGGTTCTGGACAACGTATCCACTCCCCAAATTTCATCGCCCTACGTTGAAATACATCAAAGCAAAGGGCATTTTGAAAATTGCAAGGGGGCGCCACTGAGCCATTTTTTTATTTTTTTTGTAAACGTTGCCAAATTGTCGAAATTTTCGCGAAGCCGGATGTATGTGCAAATTTTGGTGAGTTTTTGAGCATGTTCAGGCCTTCAAATTGGCCATTTTCATTTGCCATGAAAAAAAAATAATAATAATAATAATCCTTCGAAGAACAATAGGGCCTCGCACGCTGAGAGTGCTCGGGCCCTAACTAGCCCTGCAAGCAGGACTGACGGGCCCTCGCGTATGGCGCAACTCGGACGTCAAACAAAGTCGGAGGGCAGGCAGGTCGGGGCGGTGGCAGTCGACAACAGACAGATATCCAGGCAGATATATTGCATGTCTGAATGTTCAGAATTAGTGGGGAGAGAAAATGGCGACGGTCATGATGACTTTCTTATCGGACCCCTCTGCTTTAACAAAACAAAAGTGTTTATTAGGCACCTGAACACGGTCATTATGACTTTCCTATTGGACCCCTCTGCTTTAAGGAAACAAAAGTCTTACCGGAGTATAAGTCGCATTTGTGGGTGAAATTTACTTGATAAAATCCAACACATAGAACAGATATGTCATCTTGAAAGGCAATTTAATATAAAAATACAATAGAGAACAACATGCTGAATAAATGTACAGTGTACAGTGCATAAACAACGAAATGCGAATATACTGTCCTCACCAGGACGCTACCGCTCGGTCCTGGCTATAGACAGCGAACTCCAAAAAGACAATTCTGGATGTCCGCATAATTTGTTGAATCAATTTGGTCCTCGATAGCAAACAGGTTCACATCACCGTAAATAAATGATAATTACGTACTATTACAGCAATAATGTAACAGATTAGCATGCGTTCGCTAGCATTAGCACACCATTCAAACAACCACACAACTGGCTGTAAGTGTCCGCTCGCGGGTGGAAAACACACAACAACAGAAAAGATGATACACGCAGGCGTTGCCTCTGTAGAGATATTTTAAAGGCATAAACAATGAACGTAGGTTCGCAGCCGTCTTTCTCTCTCGCTAACTAGTCCACTCACTCACTCGCTCACTCACTCACTCACTCACTCACTCACTCACTCACTCACTCACTCACTCACTCACTCACTCACTCACTCACTCAGAGCTACGTGGCTGTCTGTCTTCTTCTGGTGTGCGAGCGCTTATTCACGTAAACAAGTGCGAGTGCGCTCCCAGGTGGGCGTGAAAGCGCCACAAACTAAATGCATCCATTTCAATATAAAAAAGTCAATTATACAATTGAACATACATTGCCAAAGGCAGAACGCGAACGTGGCCATAGCTATTAACAGTTATTCAGATAACTATAGCATGCTAACAAGTTTACAAAACCATCAGTCCAAAACACCAAAATAACACGGGAAATTATATCATAATGTGTTAATAATTTCACTCACCAGGGGGCACCAGGCCTAATGGTTTTGTAAACCTGTTAGCATGCTATAGTAATCTGAATAACTGTTAATAGCTATGGCCACGTTCGCGTTCTGCCTTTGGCAATGTATGTTCAATTGTATAATTGACTTTTTTATATTGAAATGGATGCATTTAGTTTGTGGCGCTTTCACGCCCAACTGGGAGCGCACTCGTTATTATTATTTTTTCATGGCAAATGAAAATGGCCATAGCTATTAAGAGTTATTCAGATAACTATAGCATGCTAACAAGTTTACAAAACCATTAGTCCAAAACACCTAAATAACATGGGAAATGTTATCATAATGTGTTAATAATTTCACACATAAGTCACTGCTGAGTATAAGTCGCACCCCAAACCAAAATATGAAGAAAAAAAAACACGACTTATAGTCGGAAAAATACAGTAGTCTTTTACTGAATTGTATTGTCAAAAATAAGACACATTTGCTCCCCTGCCCAGGAAAGGGCCGTGAATGAAATGTCACCATTTTGATAACCTAACATCTCATATGTGTCATGAACATTCATTCATTCATTCATTTTCCATGCCGCTTTTCCTCACGAGGGTCGCGGAGGTGCTGGAGCCTATCCCAGCTAACTCGGGGCAGTAGGCAGGGGACACCCTGAACTGGTTGCCAGCCAATTGCAGGGCACAAGGAGACATACAACCATTCACGCGCACACTCATACCTACGGACAATTTAGAGTGCTCAATCAGCCTACCATGCATGTTTTTGGGATGTCTGACCAATTTTGAGAAGCATTCAACTTACTGCTTCGGCGTAATGGTCTCAAACGTGCATGCAGGTTTTTGACAAAAATGCAAGATTCAATCCATAATACCCGATTTCCTGTTGGGTTTGGAATATGGGTGCAAGAGACTTTTTGGAGCAGTTTTGCACAACGTATCCACTCCCCAAATTTCATCACTCTACGTCGAAAAAAACTAATAGGACAGGCCTTTTTTAAAAATTGAAGGGGGCGCCACTGAGCCATTTTATTACATCTTTTGGCAATGTTGCTAAATTCATGAAATCTACATGAAGCCACATGTATGTGCACATTTTGGTGAGTTTTCGAGCATGTTCAGACCTTGAAATTTGCCATTTTGAGAGAAAATGCCGAGGGTCTTTTCACTTTCCTGTTTGGATACTGCAACATCAACGAAAACTCAATATTTTTCATCAGATACCTAAAGACATGTCTTAAGGCTCTCCTGATGCAGGTTTGAGATCAATTGATGTTTTTCACCAGGAGGAGGAGCCTTTTTCGTAAAAAAGGGTGTTTCCTCTTCCCACAAGGGGGCGCCAGGCCTAATGGAAAATATTTCAATGCAGTCGTGTTCAGGTTAAGACACCTTACATGCATGCCAAATATGAAAAAGATTGGACCTTGTATCAGGAAGTTATTAATCATTTACTGAAATTGGCGCGTTGCCAAAAAAACACCCGACTTTGGTACCCCGCCCAGGTCAGGCCCGTGGACGAAAACTCACCATTTTCACAACTTAGTATCTCATATGTCTCATGAACACTTACACCAATTTTGAGGAAGATCCAACGTACTGGCTCGGCGCAACGGTCTGAAACGTGCATGCTGGTTTTCGCCCAAAATGCTATGTTTTTCAACATTCAATCCAGAATATCCCATTTCCTGTTGGGTTTGGAATATGGGTGCTTTAGACTTTTTGAAGCGGTTCTGGACAACGTATCCACTCCCCAAATTTCATCGCCCTACGTTGAAATACATCAAAGCAAAGGGCATTTTGAAAATTGCAAGGGGGCGCCACTGAGCCATTTTTTTATTTTTTTTGTAAACGTTGCCAAATTGTCGAAATTTTCGCGAAGCCGGATGTATGTGCAAATTTTGGTGAGTTTTTGAGCATGTTCAGGCCTTCAAATTGGCCATTTTCATTTGCCATGAAAAAAAAATAATAATAAAGAGAAAATGGCGACGGTCATTATGACTTTCGTATCGGACCCCTCTGCTTTAACAAAACAAAATTATTTATTAGGCACCTGAACGCGGTCATTATGACTTTCCTATTGGACCCCTCTCCTCTGCTTTAACGAAACAAAATTGTTGATCAGGCACCTGAACACATGTCTTAAGGCTCCGCTGATTCAGGTTTGAGGTCAATTGATTTTTGGCCCTGAGAAGCAGGAGCCTTTCTATTTAATTAAAAGGGTGTTTCCTGTTCCCACTAGGGGGTGCCATGCGTAATGGGTAATATTTCAATAAAGTCATGTGCAGGCTGAAATACTTCACATTCATGCCAAATATGAAAAAGATTGCACCTTCAATCAGGAAGTTATTACCGTATTTCTGGGACTACAAGTCGCACCTGAGTACAAGTCGCACAAGCCATAAAATACCCAACAAAGAGAAAAAAAACATATAGGTCGCACCGGAGTATAAGTCGCATTTTTGGGGGAAATTTACAAACAATTAGCAAACAGGTTCACATCAACGTAAATAAATGATAATTAGGTACTATTACAGCAATAACGTAACAGATTAGCATGCGTTCGCTCGCATTAGCACACCATTCAAACAACCACACAACTGGCTGTAAGTGTCCGCTCGCGGGTGGAAAACACACAACAACAACAGAAAAGATGATACACGCAGGCGTTGCCTCTGTAGAGATATTTTAAAAGCATAAACAACTAGAAACTGCAATTTCGGGAGAAATTACACCTTGGTCTTTCCTCTGTGGAGATACAAATCTTAGCCCCACTCAGGTCTATTAATAGAATGGACCATAATGCCTGTCAATGGCACTAAACAAAGTAAAAGCCATTAGAAATGATTGGGAGAATTGGACGTCCATGGACGTCAATGGCATCACCCTCCATGAGCAGCAATACAATCGGGGACATTTGTGGGACACGTCCTATTGATATTTAGTCATTTTCTGTTGATTTGGGAGAAGAAAAAAAATTTCCCATTGAAAATGAATGGGAAAAATTTTCGACGTCCATAGACGTCAATGGTTTCAACTTACATAAGCGTCAATGGAATCCAAGTACATTGGCATCAATAGAATGAACAAACATGAAGAAATGCCATTGGAATTAATGGGAAGTTTGGACGTCCGTGGACGTCAATGGCATCACCCTCCATAAGCAGCAATGCAATCGGGGACATTTGGGGGACACGTCCTATTGATATCTAGTCATTTTCTGTTGATTTGGGGAAAAAAAAAAAATTCCCATTGAAAATGAATGGGAAAAATTTTGGACGTCCATGGACGTCAATGGTATCAACTTACATAAGCGTCAATGGAATCCAAGTACATTGGCATCAATAGAATGAACAAACATGAAGAAATGCCATTGGAAATTAATGGGAAGTTTGGACGTCCCTGGACGTCAATGGCATGACCCTCCATAAGCAGCAATGCAATCGGGGACATTTGGGGGACACGTCCTATTGATATCTAGTCATTTTCTGTTGATTTGGGGAAAAAAAAAAAAATCCCATTGAAAATGAATGGGAAAAATTTTGGACGTCCATGGACGTCAATGGCAGCACCCTCCATAAGCGTCAATGGAGTTGGGGACGTTTGGGGTATACGTCCTATTGATATCTGGTCATTTTCTGTTGATTTGGAGAAATTTAGTTTTTTCCCCATTGAAAATGAATGGGGAAAATTTTGGACGTCCATGGAAGTCAATGGCGGCACCCTTCATAAGCGTCAATGGAATTGGGGAAGTTTGGGGGACACGTCCTATTGATATCTGGTCATTTTCTGTTGATTTGGGGAAATTTTGTTTTTTCCCCATTGAAAATGAATGGGAAAAATTTTGGACGTCCATGGCCGTCAATGGCATTGACATCCATATAGTCAATAGAATCCAAGTACATTGGCATCAGTAGATTCGACATGCATGGCCGTCAATGGCATCAATGCAATGTAAATTCCATAGAAATCCCATTGAAATGAATGGGAAATTTTCCCATTAGAAATGAATGGGATAGTTTTTGGCAAATTACCGGGGAACCGTAAATTTTTACCAAATTCTGTATACAACTTTTATGCCCCTCACCGTCCCGGAATTTTTGATACCCAAATTATGTGATTTGGTCAAAAATTGTAGGACTAGATACATTTTGAAAAAAAAAAAAAAATCTGGAAAATTGCCGTTTGCGGGAAAACGGAAAATTTTTCGGGGCCCTTTTTAAAAAAGCCATCGTCGCGCAAAAATTCCGGACGTTTCGATATCCGAACGGTGCCGATCGGTGCAGCGGTTCGGGCTGTGCGGCGCGCCGAAAAAACGCGGAGAATAAGATGAATAATAACTAGAAACTGCAATTTCGGGAGAAATTACACCTTGGTCTTTCCTCTGTGGAGATACAGATCTTAGCCCCACTCAGGTCTATCAATAGAATGGACCATAATGCCAGTCAATGGCACTAAACAAAGTAAAAGCCATTAGAAATGATTGGGAGAATTGGACGTCAATGGACGTCAATGGCATCACCCTCCATAAGCAGCAATACAATCGGGGACATTTGGGGGACACGTCCTATTGATAGTTAGTCATTTTCTGTTGATTTGGGAGAAGAAAAAAAATTTCCCATTGAAAATGAATGGGAAAAATTTTGGACGTCCATGGACGTCAATGGTTTCAACTTACATAAGCGTCAATGGAATCCAAGTACATTGGCATCAATAGAATGAACAAACATGAAGAAATGCCATTGGAAATTAATGGGAACTTTGGACGTCCGTGGACGTCAATGGCATCACCCTCCATAAGCAGCAATGCAATCGGCGACATTTGGGGGACACGTCCTATTGATATCTAGTCATTTTCTGCTGATTTGGGGAAAAAAAAAATTCCCATTGAAAATGAATGGGAAAAATTTTGAACGTCCATGGACATCAATGGTATCAACTTACATAAGCGTCAATGGAATCCAAGTACATTGGCATCAATAGAATGAACAAACATGAAGAAATGCCATTGGAAATTAATGGGAAGTTTGGACGTCCGTGGACGTCAATGGCATCACCCTCCATAAGAGGCAATGCAATCGGGGACATTTGGGGGACACGTCCTATTGATATCTAGTCATTTTCTGTTGATTTGGGGAAAAAAAAAAAATTCCCATTGAAAATGAATGGGAAAAATTTTGGACGTCCATGGACGTCAATGGTATCAACTTACATAAGCGTCAATGGAATCCAAGTACATTGGCATCAATAGAATGAACAAACATGAAGAAATGCCATTGGGATTTAATGGGAAGTTTGGACGTCCATGAACGTCAATGGCATCACCCTCCATAAGCGGCAATGCAATCGGGGACATTTGGGGGACACGTCCTAATGATATCTAGTCATTTTCTGTTGATTTGGGGAAAAAAAAAAAATTTCCCATTGAAAATGAATGGGTAAAATTTTGGACGTCCATGGACGTCAATGGCAGCACCCCCCATAAGCGTCAATGGAGTTGGGGACGTTTGGGGTATGCGTCCTATTGATATCTGGTCATTTTCTGTTGATTTGGAGAAATGTAGTTTTTTCCCCATTGAAAATGAATGGGAAAAATTTTGGACGTCCATGTAAGTCAATGGCGGCACCCTTCATAAGCGTCAATGGAATTGGGGAAGTTTGGGGGACACGTCCTATTGATATCTGGTCATTTTCTGTTGATTTGGGGTAATTTTGTTTTTTCCCCATTGAAAATGAATGGGAAAAATTTTGGACGTCCATGGACATCAATGGTATCAACTTACATAAGCGTCAATGGAATCCAAGTACATTGGCATCAATAGAATGAACAAACATGAAGAAATGCCATTGGAAATTAATGGGAAGTTTGGACGTCCGTGGACGTCAATGGCATCACCCTCCATAAGAGGCAATGCAATCGGGGACATTTGGGGGACACGTCCTATTGATATCTAGTCATTTTCTGTTGATTTGGGGAAAAAAAAAAAATTCCCATTGAAAATGAATGGGAAAAATTTTGGACGTCCATGGACGTCAATGGTATCAACTTACATAAGCGTCAATGGAATCCAAGTACATTGGCATCAATAGAATGAACAAACATGAAGAAATGCCATTGGAAATGAATGGAAATTTTGGACGTCCATGGACGTCAATGGTATCAACTTACATAAGCGTCAATGGAATCCAAGTACATTGGCATCAATAGAATGAACAAACATGAAGAAATGCCATTGGAAATGAATGGGAAGTTTGGACGTCCATGAACGTCAATGGCATCACCCTCCATAAGAGGCAATGCAATCGGGGACATTTGGGCGACACGTCCTATTGATATCTAGTCATTTTCTGTTGATTTGGGGGAGAAAAAAAAAATTCCCATTGAAAATGAATGGGAAAAATTTTGGACGTCCATGGACGTCAATGGTATCAACTTACGTAAGCGTCAATGGAATCCAAGTACATTGGCATCAATAGAATGAACAAACATGAAGAAATGCCATTGGGAATGAATGGGAAGTTTGGACGTCCATGGACGTCAATGGAATCACCCTCCATAAGCGGCAATGCAATCGGGGACATTTGGGGGACACGTCCTCATGATATCTAGCCATTTTCTGTTGATTTGGGGAAAAAAAAAAATTTCCCATTGAAAATGAATGGGAAAATTTTTGGACGTCCATGGACGTCAATGGCAGCACCCCCCATAAGCGTCAATGGAGTTGGGGACATTTGGGGGAGACGTCCTATTGATAACTGGTCATTTTCTGATGATTTGGGGAAATTTAGTTTTTTCCCCATTGAAAATGAATGGGAAAAATTTTGGACGTCCATGAACGTCAATGGCATCACCCTCCATAAGCGTAAATGGAATTGGGGACGTTTGGGGTATACGTCCTATTAATATCTGGTCATTTTCTGTTGATTTGGGGAAATTTAGTTTTTTCCCCATTGAAAATGAATGGGGAAATTTTTGGACGTCCATGGACGTCAATGGCAGCACCCCCTATAAGCGTCAATGGAGTTCGGAACGTTTGGGGGAGACGTACTATTGATAACTGGTCATTTTCTGATGATTTGGGGAAATTTAGTTTTTTCCCCATTGAAAATGAATGGAAAAAATTTTGGACGTCCATGGATGTCAATGGCAGCACCCCCCATAAGCGTCAATCGAGTTGGGGACGTTTGGGGTATACGTCCTATTAATATCTGGTCATTTTCTGTTGATTTGGGGAAATTTAGTTTTTTCCCCATTGAAAATGAATGGGAAAAATTTTGGACGTCCATGGCCGTCAATGGCATCGACATCCATACAATCAAATGAATCCAAGTACATTGGCATCAATAGATTCGACATGCATGGCCGTCAATGGCATCAATGCAATGTAAAGTCCATTGGAAATACTATTGAAAGTGAATGGGAACTTTTCCCATTGGAAATGAATGGGATAGTTTTTGGCAAATATCCGGAGAACCGTAAATTTTTTCCAAATTCTGTATACAATCTTTATGCCCCCCACCGTCCCGGAATTTTTGATGTCCAAATTATGTGATTTGGTTAAAAATTGTAGGACAAGTAGCGTTTTGAAAAAGTTGTAAAAAATCGGAAAATTGCCGTTTACGGGCGAACGAAAAATTTTTCGGGGTCGTTTGAAAAATTCCCATCGTCGCGCGAAAATTCCGGTCGTGTCGATACTTGAACGGTGCCGATCGGTGGGACGGTTCGGGCTGCGCGGCGCGCCGAAAAAACGCGGAGAAACCATTGCATAATAATAATAATAACTAGAAACTGCAATTTCGGGAGAAATTACACACCTTGGTCTTTCCTCTGTGGAGATACAGATCTTAGCCCCACTCAGGTCTATCAATAGAATGGACCATAATGCCAGTCAATGGCACTAAACAAAGTAAAAGCCATTAGAAAAGATTGGGAGAATTGGACGTCCATGAACGTCAATGGCATCACCCTCCATAAGCGTAAATGGAATTGGGGACGTTTGGGGTATACGTCCTATTAATATCTGTCATTTTCTGTTGATTTGGGGAAATTTAGTTTTTTCCCCATTGAAAATGAATGGGAAAATTTTTGGACGTCCATGGACGTCAATGGCAGCACCCCCTATAAGCATCAATGGAGTTCGGAACGTTTGGGGGAGACGTACTATTGATAACTGGTCATTTTCTGATGATTTGGGGAAATTTAGTTTTTTCCCCATTGAAAATGAATGGGAAAAATTTTGGACTTCCAGGGACGTCAATGGCAGCACCCCCCATAAGCGTCAAGGGAGTTGGGGACGTTTGGGGTATACGTCCTATTGATATCTGGTCATTTTCTGTTGATTTGGGGAAATTTAGTTTTTTCCCCATTGAAAATGAATGGGAAAATTTTTGGACGTCCATGGACGTCAATGGCAGCATCCCCTATAAGCGTCAATGGAGTTGGGGACGTTTGGGGGACACGCCCTATTGATATCTGGTCATTTTCTGTTGATTTGGGGAAATGTAGTTTTTTCCCCATTGAAAATGAATGGGAAAAATTTTGGACGTCCATGGCCGTCAATGGCATCGACATCCATATAGTCAATAGAATCCAAGTACATTGGCATCAGTAGATTCGACATGCATGGCCGTCAATGGCATCAATGCAATGTAACTTCCATAGAAATCCCATTGAAATGAATGGGAAATTTTCCCATTAGAAATGAATGGGATAGTTTTTGGCAAATTACCGGGGAACCGTAAATTTTTACCAAATTCTGTATACAACTTTTATGCCCCTCACCGTCCCGGAATTTTTGATACCCAAATTATGTGATTTGGTCAAAAATTGTAGGACTAGATACATTTTGAAAAAAAAAAAAAAATCTGGAAAATTGCCGTTTGCGGGAAAACGGAAAATTTTTCGGGGCCCTTTTTAAAAAAGCCATCGTCGCGCAAAAATTCCGGACGTTTCGATATCCGAACGGTGCCGATCGGTGCAGCGGTTCGGGCTGTGCGGCGCGCCGAAAAAACGCGGAGAATAAGATGAATAATAATAATAATAAAAACTAGAAACTGCAATTTCGGGAGAAATTACACACCTTGGTCTTTCCTCTGTGGAGACACAGATCTTAGCCCCACTCAGGTCTATCAATAGAATGGATCATAATGCCAGTCATTGGCAAAAAACAAAGTAAAAGCCGTTAGAAATGAATGGGAGAATTGGACGTCCATGGACGTCAATGGCGGCACCTTTCATAATTGTTAATGGAATCGGGGAAGTTTGGGGGACACGTCCTAATGATATCTAGTCATTTTCTGTTGATTTGGGGGAAAAAAAAAAATTCCCATTGAAAATGAATGGGAAAAATTTTGGACGTCCATGGAAGTCAATGGTATCAACTTACATAAGCGTCAATGGAATCCAAGTACATTGGCATCAATAAAATGAACAAACATGAAGAAATGCCATTGGAAATGAATGGGAAGTTTAGACGTCCATGAACGTCAATGGCATCACCCTCCATAAGCGGCAATGCAATCGGGGACATTTGGGGGAAACGTCCTAATGATATCTAGTCATTTTCTGTTGATTTGGGAAAAAAAAAAAAAAATCCCATTGAAAATGAATGGGAAAAATTTTGGACGTCCATGGACGTCAATGGTATCAACTTACATAAGCGTCAATGGAATCCAAGTACATTGGCATCAATAAAATGAACAAACATGAAGAAATGGCTTTGGAAATGATTGGGAAGTTTGGACGTCCATGGACGTCAATGGCATCACCCCCCATAAGCGGTAATGCAATCGGGGACATTTGGGGGACACGTCCTAATGATATCTAGTCATTTTCTGTTGATTTGGGAAAAAAAAAAAAAATCCCATTGAAAATGAATGGGAAAAATTTTGGACGTCCATGGACGTCAATGGTATCAACTTACATAAGCGTCAATGGAATCCAAGTACATTGGCATCAATAAAATGAACAAACATGAAGAAATGGCTTTGGAAATGATTGGGAAGTTTGGACGTCCATGGACGTCAATGGCATCACCCCCCATAAGCGGTAATGCAATCGGGGACATTTGGGGGACACGTCCTAATGATATCTAGTCATTTTCTGTTGATTTGGGGAAAAAAAAAAAATTCCCATTGAAAATGAATGGGAAAAATTTTGGACGTCCATGGACGTCAATGGTATCAACTTACATAACCGTCAATGGAATCCAAGTACATTGGCATCAAAAGAATGAACAAACATGAAGAAATGCCATTGGAAATGAATGGGAAGTTTGGACGTCCCTGGACGTCAATGGCATCACCCTCCATAAGTAGCAATGCAATCGGGGACATTTGGGGGACAGGTCCTATTGATATCTAGTCATTTTCTGTTGATTTGGGGAAAAAAAAAAATTTCCCATTGAAAATGAATGGGAAAAATTTTGGACGTCCATGGACGTCAATGGTATCAACTTACATAAGCGTCAATGGAATCCAAGTACATTGGCATGAATAAAATGAACAAACATGAAGAAATGCCATTGGAAATGAATGGGAAGTTTAGACGTCCATGAACGTCAATGGCATCACCCTCCATAAGCGGCAATGCAATCGGGGACATTTGGGGGAAACGTCCTAATGATATCTAGTCATTTTCTGTTGATTTGGGAAAAAAAAAAAAAAATCCCATTGAAAATGAATGGGAAAAATTTTGGACGTCCATGGACGTCAATGGTATCAACTTACATAAGCGTCAATGGAATCCAAGTACATTGGCATCAATAAAATGAACAAACATGAAGAAATGGCTTTGGAAATGATTGGGAAGTTTGGACGTCCATGGACGTCAATGGCATCACCCCCCATAAGCGGTAATGCAATCGGGGACATTTGGGGGACACGTCCTAATGATATCTAGTCATTTTCTGTTGATTTGGGGAAAAAAAAAAAATTCCCATTGAAAATGAATGGGAAAAATTTTGGACGTCCATGGACGTCAATGGTATCAACTTACATAACCGTCAATGGAATCCAAGTACATTGGCATCAAAAGAATGAACAAACATGAAGAAATGCCATTGGAAATGAATGGGAAGTTTGGACGTCCCTGGACGTCAATGGCATCACCCTCCATAAGTAGCAATGCAATCGGGGACATTTGGGGGACAGGTCCTATTGATATCTAGTCATTTTCTGTTGATTTGGGGAAAAAAAAAAATTTCCCATTGAAAATGAATGGGAAAAATTTTGGACGTCCATGGACGTCAATGGTATCAACTTACATAAGCGTCAATGGAATCCAAGTACATTGGCATGAATAAAATGAACAAACATGAAGAAATGCCATTGGAAATGAATGGGAAGTTTAGACGTCCATGAACGTCAATGGCATCACCCTCCATAAGCGGCAATGCAATCGGGGACATTTGGGGGAAACGTCCTAATGATATCTAGTCATTTTCTGTTGATTTGGGAAAAAAAAAAAAAAATCCCATTGAAAATGAATGGGAAAAATTTTGGACGTCCATGGACGTCAATGGTATCAACTTACATAAGCGTCAATGGAATCCAAGTACATTGGCATCAATAAAATGAACAAACATGAAGAAATGGCTTTGGAAATGATTGGGAAGTTTGGACGTCCATGGACGTCAATGGCATCACCCCCCATAAGCGGTAATGCAATCGGGGACATTTGGGGGACACGTCCTAATGATATCTAGTCATTTTCTGTTGATTTGGGGAAAAAAAAAAAATTCCCATTGAAAATGAATGGGAAAAATTTTGGACGTCCATGGACGTCAATGGTATCAACTTACATAACCGTCAATGGAATCCAAGTACATTGGCATCAAAAGAATGAACAAACATGAAGAAATGCCATTGGAAATGAATGGGAAGTTTGGACGTCCCTGGACGTCAATGGCATCACCCTCCATAAGTAGCAATGCAATCGGGGACATTTGGGGGACAGGTCCTATTGATATCTAGTCATTTTCTGTTGATTTGGGGAAAAAAAAAAATTTCCCATTGAAAATGAATGGGTAAAATTTTGGACGTCCATGGACGTCAATGGCAGCACCCCCCATAAGCGTCAATGGAATTGGGGACGTTTGGGATATACGTCCTATTGATATCTGGTCATTTTCTGTTGATTTGGAGAAATTTAGTTTTTTCCCCATTGAAAATGAATGGGAAAAATTTTGGACGTCAATGTAAGTCAATGGCGGCACCCTTCATAAGCGTCAATGGAATTGGGGAAGTTTGGGGGACACGTCCTATTGATATCTGGTCATTTTCTGTTGATTTGGGGTAATTTTGTTTTTTCCCCATTGAAAATGAATGGGAAAAATTTTGGACGTCCATGGCAGTCAATGGCATCGACATCTATATAGTCAGTTGAATCCAAGTACATTGGCATCAGTAGATTCGACATGCATGGCCGTCAATGGCATCAATGCAATGTAAATTCCATTGGAAATCCCATTGGAAGTGAATGGGACTTTTCCCATTCGAAATGAATGGGATAGTTTTTGGCAAATTTCCGAGGAAGCGTAATTTTTTTCCAAATTCTGTATACAACTTTTATGCCCCTCACCGTCCCGGAATTTTTGATGCCCAAATTATGTGATTTGGTCAAAAATTGTAGGACTAGATACATTTTGAAACTTTTTTTTTTTTCACGGAAAATTGCCGTTTACGGACGAACGGAAAAATTTTCGGGGCCATTTGTAAAGTTTCCTGTGTCACGCGAAAATTCCGGTCGTGCCGATACTTGAACGGTGCCGATCGGTCTAACGGTTCGGGCTGTGAAGCGCGCGTTTTTTTTCCATTCAAAATGAATAGGAAAGTTTTTGGCAAATTTCCGGGGAACCGTAAATTTTTGCCAAATTCTGTATACAACTTTTATGCCCCTCACCGTCCCGGAATTTTTGATGCCCAAATTATGTGATTTGGTCAAAAATTGTAGGACTAGATACATTTTTAAACTTTTTTTATTTTTCGGAAAATTGCCGTTTACGGGCGAACGGAAAATTTTTCGTGGCGGTTTGAAAAATTCCCATCGTCACACGAAAAATCCGGTCGTGCCGATACTTGAACGGTGCCGATCGGTGCTACGGTTTGGGCTGTGCGTTGGCTCAAAAAAACGCGGAGAATAAGATGAATAATAATAATAACTAGAAACTGCAATTTCGGGAGAAATTACACCTTGGTCTTTCCTCTGTGGAGATACAAATCTTAGCCCCACTCAGGTCTATCAATAGAATGGACCATAATGCCAGTCAATGGCACTAAACAAAGTAAAAGCTATTAGAAAAGATTGGGAGAGTTGGACGTCCATGGCCGTCAATGGCAGCACCCTCCATAAGCATCATTGTAATTGGGGACATTTGGGGTACACGTCCTATTGATATCTGGTCATTTTTTGTTGATTTGGGCAAAAAAAAAAAATTCCCATTGAAAATGAATGGGAAAAATTTTGGACGTCCATGGACGTCAATGGTATCAACTTACATAAGCGTCAATGGATACCAAGTACATTGGCATCAATAGAATGAACAAACATGAAGAAATGCCATTAGAAATTAATGGGAAGTTTGGACGTCCATGGACGTCAATGGCATCACCCTCCATAAGCAGCAATACAATCGGGGACATTTGGGGGACACGTCCTATTGATATCTGGTCATTTTTTGTTGATTTGGGGAAAAAAAAAAAATTCCCATTGAAAATGAATGGGAAAAATTTTGGACGTCCATGGACGTCAATTGTATCAACTTACATAAGCGTCAATGGATACCAAGTACATTGGCATCAATAGAATGAACAAACATGAAGAAATGCCATTAGAAATTAATGGGAAGTTTGGACGTCCATAGACGTCAATGGCATCACCCTCCATAAGCAGCAATACAATCGGGGACATTTGGGGTACACGTCCTATTGATATATGGTCATTTTTTGTTGATTTGGGCAAAAAAAAAAAATTCCCATTGAAAATGAATGGGAAAAATTTTGGACGTCCATGGACGTCAATGGTATCAACTTACATAAGCGTCAATGGATACCAAGTACATTGGCATCAATAGAATGAACAAACATGAAGAAATGCCATTAGAAAAGATTGGGAGAGTTGGACGTCCATGGCCGTCAATGGCAGCACCCTCCATAAGCATCATTGTAATTGGGGACATTTGGGGTACATGTCCTATTGATATCTGGTCATTTTTTGTTGATTTGGGCAAAAAAAAAAAATTCCCATTGAAAATGAATGGGAAAAATTTTGGACGTCCATGGACGTCAATGGTATCAACTTACATAAGCGTCAATGGATACCAAGTACATTGGCATCAATAGAATGAACAAACATGAAGAAATGCCATTAGAAATTAATGGGAAGTTTGGACGTCCATGGACGTCAATGGCATCACCCTCCATAAGCAGCAATACAATCGGGGACATTTGGGGGACACGTCCTATTGATATCTGGTCATTTTTTGTTGATTTGGGGAAAAAAAAAAATTCCCATTGAAAATGAATGGGAAAAATTTTGGACGTCCATGGACGTCAATTGTATCAACTTACATAAGCGTCAATGGATACCAAGTACATTGGCATCAATAGAATGAACAAACATGAAGAAATGCCATTAGAAATTAATGGGAAGTTTGGACGTCCATAGACCTCAATGGCATCACCCTCCATAAGCAGCAATACAATCGGGGACATTTGGGGTACACGTCCTATTGATATATGGTCATTTTTTGTTGATTTGGGCAAAAAAAAAAAATTCCCATTGAAAATGAATGGGAAAAATTTTGGACGTCCATGGACGTCAATGGTATCAACTTACATAAGCGTCAATGGATACCAAGTACATTGGCATCAATAGAATGAACAAACATGAAGAAATGCCATTAGAAATTAATGGGAAGTTTGGACGTCCATGGACGTCAATGGCATCACCCTCCATAAGCAGCAATACAATCGGGGACATTTGGGGTACACGTCCTATTGATATCTGGTCATTTTTTGTTGATTTGGGGAAAAAAAAAAAATTCCCATTGAAAATGAATGGGAAAAATTTTGGACGTCCATGGACGTCAATGGTATCAACTTACATAAGCGTCAATGGATACCAAGTACATTGGCATCAATAGAATGAACAAACATGAAGAAATGCCATTAGAAATTAATGGGAAGTTTGGACGTCCATGGACGTCAATGGCATCACCCTCCATAAGCAGCAATACAATCGGGGACATTTGGGGGACACGTCCTATTGATATCTAGTCATTTTCTGTTGATTTGGGGAAAAAAAAAAAATTCCCATTGAAAATGAATGGGAAAAATTTTGGACGTCCATGGACGTCAATGGTATCAACTTACATAAGCGTCAATGGATACCAAGTACATTGGCATCAATAGAATGAACAAACATGAAGAAATGCCATTAGAAATTAATGGGAAGTTTGGACGTCCATGGACGTCAATGGCATCACCCTCCATAAGCAGCAATACAATCGGGGACATTTGGGGGACACGTCCTATTGATATTTAGTCATTTTCTTTTGATTTGGGAGAAGAAAAAAAATTTCCCATTGAAAATGAATGGGAAAAATTTTGGACGTCCATGGACGTCAATGGTGTCAACTTACATAAGCGTCAATGGAATCCAAGTACATTGGCATCAATAGAATGAACAAACATGAAGAAATGCCATTGGAAATGTATGGGAAGTTTGGACGTCCCTGGACGTCAATGGCATCACCCTCCATAAGCAGCAATGCAATCGGGGACATTTGGGGGACACGTCCTATTGATATCTAGTCATTTTCTGTTGATTTGGGGGAAAAAAAAAAATTTCCCATTGAAAATGAATGGGAAAATTTTTGGACGTCCATGGATGTCAATGGCAGCACCCCCCATAAGCGTCAATGGAGTTGGGGACGTTTGGGGTATACGTCCTATTGATATCTGGTCATTTTCTGTCGATTTGGAGAAATTTAGTTTTTTCCCCATTGAAAATGAATGGGAAAAATTTTGGACGTCCATGGATGTCAATGGCAGCACCCCCCATAAGCGTCAATGGAGTTGGGGACGTTTGGGGTATACGTCCTATTGATATCTGGTCATTTTCTGTCGATTTGGAGAAATTTAGTTTTTTCCCCATTGAAAATGAATGGGGAAAATTTTGGACGTCCATGGAAGTCAATGGCAGCACCCCCCATAAGCGTCAATGGAATTGGGGAAGTTTGGGGGACACGTCCTATTGATATCTGGCCATTTTCTGTTTATTTGGGGAAATTTTGTTTTTTCCCCATTGAAAATGAATGGGAAAAATTTTGGACGTCCGTGGCAGTCAATGGCATCGACATCCATATAGTCAATTGAATCCAAGTACATTGGCATCAGTAGATTCGACATGCATGGCCGTCAATGGCATCAATGCAATGTAAATTCTATGGAAATCCCATTGGAAGTGAATGGGACTTTTCCCATTCGAAATGAATGGGATAGTTTTTGGCAAATTTCCGAGGAAGCGTAATTTTTTTCCAAATTCTGTATACAACTTTTATGCCCCTCACCGTCCCGGAATTTTTGATGCCCAAATTATGTGATTTGGTCAAAAATTGTAGGACTAGATACATTTTGAAACTTTTTTTTTTTTCATGGAAAATTGCCGTTTACGGACGAACGGAAAAATTTTCGGGGCCATTTGTAAAGTTTCCTGTGTCACGCGAAAATTCCGGTCGTGCCGATACTTGAACGGTGCCGATCGGTCTAACGGTTCGGGCTGTGAAGCGCGCGTTTTTTTTCCATTCAAAATGAATAGGAAAGTTTTTGGCAAATTTCCGGGGAACCGTAAATTTTTGCCAAATTCTGTATACAACTTTTATGCCCCTCAACGTCCCGGAATTTTTGATGCCCAAATTATGTGATTTGGTCAAAAATTGTAGGACTAGATACATTTTGAAACTTTTTTTATTTTTCGGAAAATTGCCGTTTACGGGCGAACGGAAAATTTTTCGTGGCGGTTTGAATAATTCCCATCGTCACGCGAAAAATCCGGTCGTGCCGATACTTCAACGGTGCCGATCGGTGCTACGGTTTGGGCTGTGCGTTGGCTCAAAAAAACGCGGAGAATTATTGAATAATAATAATAATAATAACTAGAAACTGCAATTTCGGGAGAAATTACACACCTTGGTCTTTCCTCTGTGGAGATACAGATCTTAGCCCCACTCAGGTCTATCAATAGAATGGATCATAATGCCAGTCATTGGCAAAAAACAAAGTAAAAGCCATTAGAAATGAATGGGAGAATTGGACGTCCATGGACGTCAATGGCGGCACCTTTCATAATTGTTAATGGAATCGGGGAAGTTTGGGGGACACGTCCTAATGATATCTAGTCATTTTCTGTTGATTTGGGGAAAAAAAAAAAATTCCCATTGAAAATGAATGGGAAAAATTTTGGACGTCCATGGACGTCAATGGTATCAACTTACATAAGCGTCAATGGAATCCAAGTACATTGGCATCAATAAAATGAACAAACATGAAGAAATGCCATTGGAAATGAATGGGAAGTTTGGACGTCCATGGACGTCAATGGCATCACTCTCCATAAGGGGCAATGCAATCGGGGACATTTGGGGGACACGTCCTAATGATATCTAGTCATTTTCTGTTGATTTGGGAAAAAAAAAAAAATTCCCATTGAAAATGAATGGGAAAAATTTTGGACGTCCATGGACGTCAATTGTATCAACTTACATAAGCGTCAATGGAATCCAAGTACATTGGCATCAATAAAATGAACAAACATGAAGAAATGCCATTGGAAATGAATGGGAAGTTTGGACGTCCATGGACGTCAATGGCATCACCCTCCATAAGGGGCAATGCAATCGGGGACATTTGGGGGACACGTCCTAATGATATCTAGTCATTTTCTGTTGATTTGGGAAAAAAAAAAAAATTCCCATTGAAAATGAATGGGAAAAATTTTGGACGTCCATGGACGTCAATGGTATCACCCTACTCAAGCGTCAATGGAATCCAAGTACATTGGCATCAATAGAATGAACAAACATGAAGAAATGCATTTGGAAATTAATGGGAAGTTTGGACGTCCGTGGACGTCAATGGCATCACCCTCCATAAGCAGCAATGCAATCGGGCACATTTGGGGGAAACGTCCTATTGATATCTAGTCATTTTCTGTTGATTTGGGGAAAAAAAAAAATTCCCATTGAAAATGAATGGGAAAAATTTTGGACGTCCATGGACGTCAATGGTATCAACTTACATAAGCGTCAATGGAATCCAAGTACATTGGCATCAAAAGAATGAACAAACATGAAGAAATGCCATTGGAAATTAATGGGAAGTTTGGACGTCCGTGGACGTCAATGGCATCACCCTCCATAAGCAGCAATGCAATCGGGGACATTTGGGGGACAGGTCCTATTGATATCTAGTCATTTTCTGTTGATTTGGGGAAAAAAAAAAATTTCCCATTGAAAATGAATGGGTAAAATTTTGGACGTCCATGGACGTCAATGGCAGCACCCCCCATAAGCGTCAATGGAATTGGGGACGTTTGGGATATACGTCCTATTGATATCTGGTCATTTTCTGTTGATTTGGAGAAATTTACTTTTTTCCCCATTGAAAATGAATGGGAAAAATTTTGGACGTCCATGGAAGTCAATGGCGGCACCCTTCATAAGCATCAATGGAATTGGGGAAGTTTGGGGGACACGTCCTATTGATATCTGGTCATTTTCTGTTGATTTGGGGAAATTTTGTTTTTTCCCCATTGAAAATGAGTGGGAAAAATTTTGGACGTCCATGGCCGTCAATGGAATCGACATTCATATAGTCAATTGAATCCAAGTACATTGGCATCAGTAGATTCGACATGCATGGCCGTCAATGGCATCAATGCAATGTAAATTCCATTGGAAATCCCATTGGAAGTGAATGGGAACTTTTCCCATTCGAAATGAATGGGATAGTTTTTGGCAAATTTCCGAGGAAGCGTAATTTTTTTCCAAATTCTGTATACAACTTTTATGCCCCTCACCGTCCCGGAATTTTTGATGCCCAAATTATGTGATTTGGTCAAAAATTGTAGGACTAGATACATTTTGAAAGTTTTTTTTTTTTCACGGAAAATTGCCGTTTACGGACGAACGGAAAAATTTTCCGGGCCATTTTTAAAGTTTCCTGTGTCACGCTAAAATTCCGGTCGTGCCGATACTTGAACGGTGCCGATCGGTCTAACGGTTCGGGCTGTGAAGCGCGCGTTTTTTTTCCATTCAAAATGAATAGGAAAGTTTTTGGCAAATTTCCGGGGAACCGTAAATTTTTGCCAAATTCTGTATACAACTTTTATGCCCCTCACCGTCCCGGAATTTTTGATACCCAAATTATGTGATTTGGTCAAAAATTGTAGGACTAGATACATTTTTAAACTTTTTTTTTTTTCCGGAAAATTGCCGTTTACGGGCGAACGGAAAATTTTTCGGGGCCGTTTGAAAAATTCCCATCGTCGCGCGAAAATTCCGGTCGTGCCGATACTTGAACGGTACCGATCGGAGGTACGGTTCGGGCTGCGCGGCGCGCCGAAAAAAACGTCGACAATTATTGAATAATAATAATAATAACTAGAAACTGCAATTTCGGGAGAAATTACACACCTTGGTCTTTCCTCTGTGGAGATACAGATCTTAGCCCCACTCAGGTCTATCAATAGAATGGATCATAATGCCAGTCATTGGCAAAAAACAAAGTAAAAGCCGTTAGAAATGAATGGGAGAATTGTACGTCCATGGACGTCAATGGCGGCACCTTTCATAATTGTTAATGGAATCGGGGAAGTTTGGGGGACACGTCCTAATGATATCTAGTCATTTTCTGTTGATTTGGGAAAAAAAAAAAAAATTCCATTGAAAATGAATGGGAAAAATTTTGGACGTCCATGGACGTCAATGGTATCAACTTACATAAGCGTCAATGGAATCCAAGTACATTGGCATCAATAAAATGAACAAACATGAAGAAATGCCATTGGAAATGAATGGGAAGTTTGGACGTCCATGAACGTCAATGGCATCACCCTCCATAAGCGGCAATGCAATCGGGGACATTTGGGGGAAACGTCCTAATGATATCTAGTCATTTTCTGTTGATTTGGGAAAAAAAAAAAAAATCCCATTGAAAATGAATGGGAAAAATTTTGGACGTCCATGGACGTCAATGGTATCAACTTACATAAGCGTCAATGGAATCCAAGTACATTGGCATCAATAAAATGAACAAACATGAAGAAATGCCATTGGAAATGAATGGGAAGTTTGGACGTCCATGAACGTCAATGGCATCACCCTCCATAAGCGGCAATGCAATCGGGGAAGTTTGGGGGACACGTCCTATTGATATCTGGTCATTTCCTGTTGATTTGGGGGGAAAAAAAAATTCCCATTGAAAATGAATGGGAAAAATTTTGGACGTCCATGGACGTCAATGGTATCAACTTACATAAGCGTCAATGGAATCCAAGTACATTGGCATCAATAGAATGAACAAACATGAAGAAATGCAATTGGAAATGAATGGGAAGTTTGGACGTCCCTGGACGTCAATGGCATCACCCTTCATAAGCAGCAATGCAATCGGGGACATTTGGGGGACACGTCCTATTGATATCTAGTCATTTTCTGTTGATTTGGGGAAAAAAAAAAAAATTCCCATTGAAAATGAATGGGAAAAATTTTGGACGTCCATGGACGTCAATGGTATCAACTTACATAAGCGTCAATGGAATCCAAGTACATTGGCATCAATAGAATGAACAAACATGAAGAAATGCCTTTGGAAATGAATGGGAAGTTTGGACGTCCATGGACGTCAATGGCATCACCCCCCATAAGCGGCAATGCAATCGGGGACATTTGGGGGACACGTCCTAATGATATCTAGTCATTTTCTGTTGATTTGGGGAAAATAAAAATTTCCCATTGAAAATGAATGGGAAAAATTTTGGACGTCCATGGACGTCAATGGTATCAACTTACATAACCGTCAATGGAATCCAAGTACATTGGCATCAATAGAATGAACAAACATGAAGAAATGCCTTTGGAAATGAATGGGAAGTTTGGACGTCCATGGACGTCAATGGCATCACCCCCCATAAGCGGCAATGCAATCGGGGACATTTGGGGGACACGTCCTAATGATATCTAGTCATTTTCTGTTGATTTGGGGAAAAAAAAAATTTCCCATTGAAAATGAATGGGAAAAATTTTGGACGTCCATGGACGTCAATGGTATCAACTTACATAACCGTCAATGGAATCCAAGTACATTGGCATCAAAAGAATGAACAAACATGAAGAAATGCCATTGGAAATGAATGGGAAGTTTGGACGTCCCTGGACGTCGATGGCATCACCCTCCATAAGCAGCAATGCAATCGGGGACATTTGGGGGACAGGTCCTATTGATATCTAGTCATTTTCTGTTGATTTGGGGAAAAAAAAAAATTTCCCATTGAAAATGAATGGGTAAAATTTTGGACGTCCATGGACGTCAATGGCAGCACCCCCCATAAGCGTCAATGGAATTGGGGACGTTTGGGATATACGTCCTATTGATATCTGGTCATTTTCTGTTGATTTGGAGAAATTTACTTTTTTCCCCATTGAAAATGAATGGGAAAAATTTTGGACGTCCATGTAAGTCAATGGCGGCACCCTTCATAAGCGTCAATGGAATTGGGGAAGTTTGGGGGACACGTCCTATTGATATCTGGTCATTTTCTGTTGATTTGGGGTAATTTTGTGTTTTCCCCATTGAAAATGAATGGGAAAAATTTTGGACGTCCATGGCAGTCAATGGCATCGACATCCATATAATCAATTGAATCCAAGTACATTGGCATCAGTAGATTTGACATGCATGGCCGTCAATGGCATCAATGCAATGTAAATTCCATTGGAAATCCCATTGGAAGTGAATGGGACTTTTCCCATTCGAAATGAATGGGATAGTTTTTGGCAAATTTCCGAGGAAGCGTAATTTTTTTCCAAATTCTGTATACAACTTTTATGCCCCTCACCGTCCCGGAATTTTTGATGCCCAAATTATGTGATTTGGTCAAAAATTGTAGGACTAGATACATTTTGAAACTTTTTTTTTTTTCACGGAAAATTGCCGTTTACGGACGAATTGAAAAATTTTCGGGGCCATTTGTAAAGTTTCCTGTGTCACGCAAAAATTCCGGTCGTGCCGATACTTGAACGGTGCCGATCGGTCTAACGGTTCGGGCTGTGAAGCGCGCGTTTTTTTTCCATTCAAAATGAATAGGAAAGTTTTTGGCAAATTTCCGGGGAACCGTAGATTTTTGCCAAATTCTGTATACAACTTTTATGCCCCTCACCGTCCCGGAATTTTTGATGCCCAAATTATGTGATTTGGTCAAAAATTGTAGGACTAGATACATTTTGAAACTTTTTTTATTTTTCGGAAAATTGCCGTTTACGGGCGAACGGAAAATTTTTCGTGGCGGTTTGAAAAATTCCCATCGTCACGCGAAAAATCCGGTCGTGCCGATACTTCAACGGTGCCGATCGGTGCTACGGTTTGGGCTGTGCGTTGGCTCAAAAAAACGCGGAGAATTATTGAATAATAATAATAATAACTAGAAACTGCAATTTCGGGAGAAATTACACACCTTGGTCTTTCCTCTGTGGAGATACAGATCTTAGCCCCACTCAGGTCTATCAATAGAATGGATGATAATGCCAGTCATTGGCACAAAACAAAAAGCCATTAGAAATGAACTGGAGAATTGGACGTCCATGGACGTCAATGGCGGCACCCTTCATAATTGTTAATGCAATCGGAGACATTTGGGGGACACGTCCTATTGATATCTAGTCATTTTCTGTTGATTTGTGGAAAAAAAAAAAATTCCCATTGAAAATGAATGGGAAAAATTTTGGACGTCCATGGACGTCAATGGTATCAACTTACATAAGCGTCAATGGAATCCAAGTACACTGGCATCAATAGAATGAACAAACATGAAGAAATGCCATTGGAAATTAATGGGAAGTTTGGACGTCCATGGACGTCAATGGCATCACCCTCCATAAGCGACAATGCAATCGGGGACATTTGGGTGACATGTCCTATTGATATCTAGTCATTTTCTGTTGATTTGGGGAAAAAAAAAAAAATTCCCATTGAAAATGAATGGGAAAAATTTTGGACGTCCATGGACGTCAATGGTATCAACTTACATAAGCGTCAATGGAATCCAAGTACATTGGCATCAATAGAATGAACAAACATGAAGAAATGCCATTGGAAATTAATGGGAAGTTTGGACGTCCATGGACGTCAATGGCATCACCCTCCATAAGCGGCAATGCAATCGGGGACATTTGGGGGACATGTCCTATTGATATCTAGTCATTTTCTGTTGATTTGGGGAAAAAAAAAAAATTCCCATTGAAAATGAATGGGAAAAATTTTGGACGTCCATGGACGTCAATGGTATCAACTTACATAAGCGTCAATGGAATCCAAGTACATTGGCATCAATAGAATGAACAAACATGAAGAAATGCCATTGGGATTTAATGGGAAGTTTGGACGTCCCTGGATGTCAATGGCATCACCCTCCATAAGCAGCAATGCAATTGGGGACATTTGGGGGACACGTCCTATTGATATCTAGTCATTTTCTGTTGATTTGGGGAAAAAAAAAAATTTCCCATTGAAAATGAATGGGTAAAATTTTGGACGTCCATGGACGTCAATGGCAGCACCCCCCATAAGCGTCAATGGAGTTGGGGACGTTTGGGGTATACGTCCTATTGATATCTGGTCATTTTCTGTTGATTTGGAGAAATGTAGTTTTTTCCCCATTGAAAATGAATGGGAAAAATTTTGGACGTCCATGTAAGTCAATGGCGGCACTCTTCATAAGCGTCAATGGAATTGGGGAAGTTTGGGGGACACGTCCTATTGATATCTGGTCATTTTCTGTTGATTTGGGGTAATTTTGTTTTTTCCCCATTGAAAATGAATGGGAAAAATTTTGGACGTCCATGGCAGTCAATGGCATCGACATCCATATAATCAATTGAATCCAAGTACATTGGCATCAGTAGATTTGACATGCATGGCCGTCAATGGCATCAATGCAATGTAAATTCCATTGGAAATCCCATTGGAAGTGAATGGGACTTTTCCCATTCGAAATGAATGGGATAGTTTTTGGCAAATTTCCGAGGAAGCGTAATTTTTTTCCAAATTCTGTATACAACTTTTATGCCCCTCACCGTCCCGGAATTTTTGATGCCCAAATTATGTGATTTGGTCAAAAATTGTAGGACTAGATACATTTTGAAACTTTTTTTTTTTTCACGGAAAATTGCCGTTTACGGACGAACGGAAAAATTTTCGGGGCCATTTGTAAAGTTTCCTGTGTCACGCGAAAATTCCGGTCGTGCCGATACTTGAACGGTGCCGATCGGTCTAACGGTTCGGGCTGTGAAGCGCGCGTTTTTTTTCCATTCAAAATGAATAGGAAAGTTTTTGGCAAATTTCCGGGGAACCGTAAATTTTTGCCAAATTCTGTATACAACTTTTATGCCCCTCACCGTCCCGGAATTTTTGATGCCCAAATTATGTGATTTGGTCAAAAATTGTAGGACTAGATACATTTTGAAACTTTTTTTATTTTTCGGAAAATTGCCGTTTACGGGCGAACGGAAAATTTTTCGTGGCGGTTTGAAAAATTCCCATCGTCACGCGAAAATTCCGGTCGTGCCGATACTTGAACTGTGCCGATCGGTGCTACGGTTTGGGCTGTGCGTTGGCTCAAAAAAACGCGGAGAATAAGATGAATAAATAATAAGTACAATAAAGTTGCACAATAACAATACCTTGTTCTTTCTTTCAGAAAGACCAAGGTAATAATAACTAGAAACTGCAATTTCGGGAGAAATTACACCTTGGTCTTTCCTCTGTGGAGATACAAATCTTAGCCCCACTCAGGTCTATCAATAGAATGGACCATAATGCCAGTCAATGGCACTAAACAAAGTAAAAGCCATTCGAAAAGATTGGGAGAATTGGACGTCCATGGCCGTCAATGGCGGCACCCTTCATAAGCGTCAATGGAATTGGAGAAGTTTGGGGGACACGTCCTATTGATATCTGGTCATTTTTTGTTGATTTGGGGGTAAAAAAAAATTCCCATTGAAAATGAATGGGAAAAATTTTGGACGTCCATGGACGTCAATGGTATCAACTTACATAAGCGTCAATGGATACCAAGTACATTGGCATCAATAGAATGAACAAACATGAAGAAATGCAATTGGGATTTAATGGGAAGTTTGGACGTCCATGAACGTCAATGGCATCACCCTCCATAAGCGGCAATGCAATCGGGGACATTTGGGGGACACGTCCTAATGATATCTAGTCATTTTCTGTTGATTTGTGGGAAAAAAAAAATTCCCATTGAAAATGAATGGGAAAAATTTTGGACGTCCATGGACGTCAATGGTATCAACTTACATAAGCGTCAATGGAATCCAAGTACATTGGCATCAATAGAATGAACAAACATGAAGAAATGCCATTGGAAATGAATGGGAAGTTTGGACGTCCCTGGACGTCAATGGCATCACCCTCCATAAGCAGCAATGCAATCGTGGACATTTGGGGGACACGTCCTATTGATATCTAGTCATTTTCTGTTGATTTGGGGAAAAAAAAAAAAAATCCCATTGAAAATGAATGGGAAAATTTTTGGACGTCCATGGACGTCAATGGTATCAACTTACATAAGCGTCAATGGAATCCAAGTACATTGGCATCAATAGAATGAACAAACATGAAGAAATGCCATTGGAAATGAATGGGACGTTTGGATGTCCCTGGACGTCAATGGCATCACCCTCCATAAGCAGCAATGCAATCGGGGACATTTGGGGGACACGTCCTAATGATATCTAGTCATTTTCTGTTGATTTGGGGAAAAAAAAAAATTTCCCTTTGAAAATGAATGGGAAAAATTTTGGACGTCCATGGACGTCAATGGTATCAACTTACATAAGCGTCAATGGAATCCAAGTACATTGGCATCAATAGAATGAACAAACATGAAGAAATGCCATTGGAAATAAATGGGAAGTTTGGACGTCCATGAACGTCAATGGCATCACCCTCCGTAAGCGGCAATGCAATCGGGGACATTTGGGGGACACGTCCTAATGATATCCAGTCATTTTCTGTTGATTTGGGGAAAAAAAAAAAAATTCCCATTGAAAATGAATGGGAAAAATTTTGGACGTCCATGGACGTCAATGGTATCAACTTACATAAGCGTCAATGGAATCCAAGTACATTGGCATCAATAGAATGAACAAACATGAAGAAATGCCATTGGAAATGAATGGAAATTTTGGACGTCCATGGACGTCAATGGCATCACCCTCCATAAGCGGCAATGCAATCGGGGACATTTGGGGGACACGTCCTAATGATATCTAGTCATTTTTTGTTGATTTGGGGAAAAAAAAAAAATTCCCATTGAAAATGAATGGGAAAAATTTTGGACGTCCATGGACGTCAATGGTATCAACTTACATAGGCGTCAATGGAATCCAAGTACATTGGCATCAATAGAATGAACAAACATGAAGAAATGCCATTGGAAATGAATGGGAAGTTTGGACGTCCATGAACGTCAATGGCATCACCCTCCATAAGCGTAAATGGAATTGGGGACGTTTGGGGTATACGTCCTATTAATATCTGGTCATTTTCTGTTGATTTGGGGAAATTTAGTTTTTTCTCCATTGAAAATGAATGGGAAAATTTTTGGACGTCCATGGACGTCAATGGCAGCACCCCCTATAAGCGTCAATGGAGTTCGGAACGTTTGGGGGAGACGTACTATTGATAACTGGTCATTTTCTGATGATTTGGGGAAATTTAGTTTTTTCCCCATTGAAAATGAATGGGAAAAATTTTGGACGTCCATGGACGTCAATGGCAGCACCCCCCATAAGCGTCAATGGAGTTGGGGACGTTTGGGGTATACGTCCTATTAATATCTGGTCATTTTCTGTTGATTTGGGGAAATTTAGTTTTTTCCCCATTGAAAATGAATGGGAAAAATTTTGGACGTCCATGGCCGTCAATGGCATCGACATCCATATAGTCAAATGAATCCAAGTACATTGGCATCAATAGATTCGACATGCATGGCCGTCAATGGCATCAATGCAATGTAAAGTCCATTGGAAATACTATTGAAAGTGAATGGGAACTTTTCCCATTGGAAATGAATGGGATAGTTTTTGGCAAATATCCGGAGAACCGTAAATTTTTTCCAAATTCTGTATACAATCTTTATGCCCCCCACCGTCCCGGAATTTTTGATGTCCAAATTATGTGATTTGGTCAAAAATTGTAGGACAAGTAGCGTTTTGAAAAAGTTGTAAAAAATCGGAAAATTGCCGTTTACGGGCGAACGAAAAATTTTTCGGGGTCGTTTGAAAAATTCCCATCGTCGCGCGAAAATTCCGGTCGTGTCGATACTTGAACGGTGCCGATCGGTGGTATGGTTCGGGCTGCGCGGCGCGCCGAAAAAACGCGGAGAAACCATTGCATAATAATAATAATAACTAGAAACTGCAATTTCGGGAGAAATTACACACCTTGGTCTTTCCTCTGTGGAGATACAGATCTTAGCCCCACTCAGGTCTATCAATAGAATGGACCATAATGCCAGTCAATGGCACTAAACAAAGTAAAAGCCATTAGAAAAGATTGGGAGAATTGGACGTCCATGGCCGTCAATGGCGGCACCCTTCATAAGCGTCAATGGAATTGGAAAAGTTTGGGGGACACGTCCTATTGATATCTGGTCATTTTTTGTTGATTTGGGGAAAAAAAAAAATTCCCATTGAAAATGAATGGGAAAAATTTTGGACGTCCATGGACGTCAATGGTATCAACTTACATAAGCGTCAATGGATACCAAGTACATTGGCATCAATAGAATGAACAAACATGAAGAAATGCCATTGGGAATGAATGGGAAGTTTGGACGTCCGTGGACGTCAATGGCATCACCCTCCATAAGAGGCAATGCAATCGGGGAAATTTGGGGGACACGTCCTATTGATATCTAGTCATTTTCTGTTGATTTGGGGAAAAAAAAAAATTTCCCATTGAAAATGAATGGGAAAATTTTTGGACGTCCATGGACGTCAATGGCAGCACCCCCCATAAGCGTCAATGGAGTTGGGGACGTTTGGGGGAGACGTCCTATTGATAACTGGTCATTTTCTGATGATTTGGGGAAATTTAGTTTTTTCCCCATTGAAAATGAATGGGAAAAATTTTGGACGTCCATGAACGTCAATGGCATCACCCTCCATAAGCGTAAATGGAATTGGGGACGTTTGGGGTATACGTCCTATTAATATCTGGTCATTTTCTGTTGATTTGGGGAAATTTAGTTTTTTCCCCATTGAAAATGAATGGGAAAATTTTTGGACGTCCATGGACGTCAATGGCAGCACCCCCTATAAGCGTCAATGGAGTTCGGAACGTTTGGGGGAGACGTACTATTGATAACTGGTCATTTTCTGATGATTTGGGGAAATTTAGATTTTTCCCCATTGAAAATGAATGGGAAAAATTTTGGACGTCCATGGATGTCAATGGCAGCACCCCCTATAAGCGTCAATGGAGTTGGGGACGTTTGGGGTATACGTCCTATTAATATCTGGTCATTTTCTGTTGATTTGGGGAAATTTAGTTTTTTCCCCATTGAAAATGAATGGGAAAAATTTTGGACGTCCATGGCCGTCAATGGCATCGACATCCATATAGTCAAATGAATCCAAGTACATTGGCATCAATAGATTCGACATGCATGGCCGTCAATGGCATCAATGCAATGTAAAGTCCATTGGAAATACTATAGAAAGTGAATGGGAACTATTCCCATTGGAAATGAATGGGATAGTTTTTGGCAAATATCCGGAGAACCGTAATTTTTTTCCAAATTCTGTATACAATCTTTATGCCCCCCACCGTCCCGGAATTTTTGATGTCCAAATTATGTGATTTGGTCAAAAATTGTAGGACAAGTAGCGTTTTGAAAAAGTTGTAAAAAATCGGAAAATCGCCGTTTACGGGCGGACGAAAAATTTTTCGGGGTCGTTTGAAAAATTCCCATCGTCGCGCGAAAATTCCGGTCGTGTCGATACTTGAACGGTGCCGATCGGTGGGACGGTTCGGGCTGCGCGGCGCGCCGAAAAAACGCGGAGAAACCATTGCATAATAATAATAATAAAGTTGTAGAATAACATAACCTTGTTCTTTCCTTCAGAAAGACCAAGGTAATAATAATAAAGTTGTAGAATAACATAACCTTGTTCTTTCTTTCAGAAAGACCAAGGTAATAAAGTTGCACAATAACAATACCTTGTTCTTTCTTTCAGAAAGACCAAGGTAATAAGTACGATAAAGTTGCAGAACAGCATTACCTTGTTCTTTCCCTTGGAAAGACCAAGGTAATGAACGTAGGTTCGCAGCCGTCTTTCCCTCTCGCTAACTCGCCCACTCACTCACTCACTCACTCACTCACTCACTCACTCACTCACTCACTCACTCCCTCACTCACTCACTCACTCACTCACTCACTCACTCACTTACTCACTCAGAGCTACGTAGCTGTCTGTCTTCTTCTGGTGTGCAAGCGCTCTTCTTCACGTGAACAAGTGCGAGTGTGCTCCCAGGTGGGCGTGAAAGCTCCACAAACTAAATGCATCCATTTCAATATAAAAAAGTCAATTATACAATTGAACATACATTGCCAAAGGCAGAACGCGAACGTGGCCATAGCTATTAAGAGTTATTCAGATAACTATAGCATGCTAACAAGTTTACAAAAGCATTAGTCCAAAACACCAAAATAACATGGGAAATTTTATCATAATGTGTTAATAATTTCACACATAAGTCGCTGCTGAGCATAAGTCGCACCCCAAACCAAAATATGAAAACAACCGCGACTTATAGTCCGAAAAATACAGTAGTCATTTACTGAATTGTATTGTCAAAAATAAGACACATTTGCTCCCCTGCCCAGGAAAGGGTCGTGAATGAAATGCCACCATTTTGATAACCTAACATCTCATATGTGTCATGAACAATCTGACCAATTTTGAGGAGCATTCAACTTACTGCTTCGGCGTAATGGTCTCAAACGTGCACGCAGGTTTTTGACAAAAAATGCCATGTTCTGCAAGATTCAATCCATAATACCTGATTTCCTGTTGGGTTTGGAATATGGGTGCAAGAGACTTTTTGGAGCAGTTTTGCACAACGTATCTACTCCCCAAATTTCATCACTCTACGTCGAAAAAAACTAATAGGAAAGGCCTTTTGTAAAAATTGAAGGGGGCGCCACTGAGCCATTTTATTACATCTTTTGGCAATGTTGCTAAATTCATGAAATTTACATGAAGCCGCATGTATGTGCACATTTTGGTGAGTTTTCGAGCATGTTCAGACCTTGAAATTGGCCATTTTGAGACAAAATGCCGAGGGTCTTTTCACTTTCCTGTTTGGGTACTGCTACATCAACGAAAACTCAATATTTTTTGTCAGATACCTAAAGACATGTCTTAATGCTCCCCTGATGCAGGTTTGAGGTCAATTGATGTTTTTCACCAGGAGGAGGAGCCTTTTTAGTAAAAAAGGGTGTTTCCTCTTCCCACAAGGGGGCGCCAGGCCTAATGGAAAATATTTTAATGCAGTCGTGTTCAGGTTAAGACACCTTACATGCATGCCAAATATAAAAGAGATTGGACCTTGTATCAGGAAGTTATTAATCATTTACTGAAATTGGCGCGTTGCCAAAAAAACACTCGACTTTGGTACCCCGCCCAGGTCAGGCCCGTGGACGAAAACTCACCATTTTCACAACTTAGTATCTCATATGTCTCATCAACACTTTCACCAATTTTGAGGAAGATCCAACGTACTGGCTCGGCGCAATGGTCTGAAACGTGCATGCTGGTTTTCGCCCAAAATGCTATGTTTTTCAACATTCAATCCAAAATATCCCATTTCCTGTTGGGTTTGGAATATGGGTGCTGCAGACTTTTTGAAGCGTCTCTGGACAATGTATCCACTCCCCAAATTTCATCGCTCTACGTTGAAAAACATCAAAGCAAAGAGCATTTTTAAAATTGCAAGGGGGCGCCACTGAGCCATTTGTTGATTTTTTCTTTAAACGTTGCTAAATTTTCGAAATTTTCGCGAAGCCGGATGTATGTGCAAATTTTGGTGAGTTTTTGAGCATGTTCAGGCCTTCAAATTGCCCATTTTCATTTGCCATGAAAAAATAATAATAATAATAATAATAATAATAATCCTTCGAAGAACAATAGGGCCTCGCACGCTGAGAGTGCTCGGGCCCTAATAACTAGCCCTGCAAGCAGGACTGACGGGCCCTCGCGTATGGCGCAACTCGGACGTCAAACAAAGTCGGAGGGCAGGCAGGTCGGGGCGGTGGCAGTCGACAACAGACAGATATCCAGGCAGATATATTGCATGTCTGAATGTTCAGAATTAGTGGGGAGAGAAAATGGCGACGGTCATGATGACTTTCTTATCGGACCCCTCTGCTTTAACAAAACAAAAGTGTTTATTAGGCACCTGAACACGGTCATTATGACTTTCCTATTGGACCCCTCTGCTTTAAGGAAACAAAAGTCTTACCGGAGTATAAGTCGCATTTGTGGGTGAAATTTACTTGATAAAATCCAACACATAGAACAGATATGTCATCTTGAAAGGCAATTTAATATAAAAATACAATAGAGAACAACATGCTGAATAAATGTACAGTGTACAGTGCATAAACAACGAAATGCGAATATACTGTCCTCACCAGGACGCTACCGCTCGGTCCTGGCTATAGACAGCGAACTCCAAAAAGACAATTCTGGATGTCCGCATAATTTGTTGAATCAATTTGGTCCTCGATAGCAAACAGGTTCACATCACCGTAAATAAATGATAATTACGTACTATTACAGCAATAATGTAACAGATTAGCATGCGTTCGCTAGCATTAGCACACCATTCAAACAACCACACAACTGGCTGTAAGTGTCCGCTCGCGGGTGGAAAACACACAACAACAGAAAAGATGATACACGCAGGCGTTGCCTCTGTAGAGATATTTTAAAGGCATAAACAATGAACGTAGGTTCGCAGCCGTCTTTCTCTCTCGCTAACTAGTCCACTCACTCACTCGCTCACTCACTCACTCACTCACTCACTCACTCACTCACTCACTCACTCACTCACTCACTCACTCACTCACTCACTCACTCACTCACTCACTCACTCACTCACTCACTCAGAGCTACGTGGCTGTCTGTCTTCTTCTGGTGTGCGAGCGCTTATTCACGTAAACAAGTGCGAGTGCGCTCCCAGGTGGGCGTGAAAGCGCCACAAACTAAATGCATCCATTTCAATATAAAAAAGTCAATTATACAATTGAACATACATTGCCAAAGGCAGAACGCGAACGTGGCCATAGCTATTAACAGTTATTCAGATAACTATAGCATGCTAACAAGTTTACAAAACCATCAGTCCAAAACACCAAAATAACACGGGAAATTATATCATAATGTGTTAATAATTTCACTCACCAGGGGGCACCAGGCCTAATGGTTTTGTAAACCTGTTAGCATGCTATAGTAATCTGAATAACTGTTAATAGCTATGGCCACGTTCGCGTTCTGCCTTTGGCAATGTATGTTCAATTGTATAATTGACTTTTTTATATTGAAATGGATGCATTTAGTTTGTGGCGCTTTCACGCCCAACTGGGAGCGCACTCGTTATTATTATTTTTTCATGGCAAATGAAAATGGCCATAGCTATTAAGAGTTATTCAGATAACTATAGCATGCTAACAAGTTTACAAAACCATTAGTCCAAAACACCTAAATAACATGGGAAATGTTATCATAATGTGTTAATAATTTCACACATAAGTCACTGCTGAGTATAAGTCGCACCCCAAACCAAAATATGAAGAAAAAAAAACACGACTTATAGTCGGAAAAATACAGTAGTCTTTTACTGAATTGTATTGTCAAAAATAAGACACATTTGCTCCCCTGCCCAGGAAAGGGCCGTGAATGAAATGTCACCATTTTGATAACCTAACATCTCATATGTGTCATGAACATTCATTCATTCATTCATTTTCCATGCCGATTTTCCTCACGAGGGTCGCGGAGGTGCTGGAGCCTATCCCAGCTAACTCGGGGCAGTAGGCAGGGGACACCCTGAACTGGTTGCCAGCCAATTGCAGGGCACAAGGAGACATACAACCATTCACGCGCACACTCATACCTACGGACAATTTAGAGTGCTCAATCAGCCTACCATGCATGTTTTTGGGATGTCTGACCAATTTTGAGAAGCATTCAACTTACTGCTTCGGCGTAATGGTCTCAAACGTGCATGCAGGTTTTTGACAAAAATGCAAGATTCAATCCATAATACCCGATTTCCTGTTGGGTTTGGAATATGGGTGCAAGAGACTTTTTGGAGCAGTTTTGCACAACGTATCCACTCCCCAAATTTCATCACTCTACGTCGAAAAAAACTAATAGGACAGGCCTTTTTTAAAAATTGAAGGGGGCGCCACTGAGCCATTTTATTACATCTTTTGGTAATATTGCTAAATTCATGAAATCTACATGAAGCCACATGTATGTGCACATTTTGGTGAGTTTTCGAGCATGTTCAGACCTCGAAATTGGCCATTTTGTGACAAAATGCCGAGGGTCTTTTCACTTTCCTGTTTGGATACTGCAACATCAACGAAAACTCAATATTTTTCATCAGATACCTAAAGACATGTCTTAAGGCTCCCCTGATGCAGGTTTGAGATCAATTGATGTTTTTCACCAGGAGGAGGAGCCTTTTTCGTAAAAAAGGGTGTTTCCTCTTCCCACAAGGGGGCGCCAGGCCTAATGGAAAATATTTCAATGCAGTCGTGTTCAGGTTAAGACACCTTACATGCATGCCAAATATGAAAAAGATTGGACCTTGTATCAGGAAGTTATTAATCATTTACTGAAATTGGCGCGTTGCCAAAAAAACACCCGACTTTGGTACCCCGCCCAGGTCAGGCCCGTGGACGAAAACTCACCATTTTCACAACTTAGTATCTCATATGTCTCATGAACACTTACACCAATTTTGAGGAAGATCCAACGTACTGGCTCGGCGCAACGGTCTGAAACGTGCATGCTGGTTTTCGCCCAAAATGCTATGTTTTTCAACATTCAATCCAGAATATCCCATTTCCTGTTGGGTTTGGAATATGGGTGCTTTAGACTTTTTGAAGCGGTTCTGGACAACGTATCCACTCCCCAAATTTCATCGCCCTACGTTGAAATACATCAAAGCAAAGGGCATTTTGAAAATTGCAAGGGGGCGCCACTGAGCCATTTTTTAATTTTTTTTGTAAACGTTGCCAAATTGTCGAAATTTTCGCGAAGCCGGATGTATGTGCAAATTTTGGTGAGTTTTTGAGCATGTTCAGGCCTTCAAATTGGCCATTTTCATTTGCCATGAAAAAAAAATAATAAAGATATCCAGGCAGATATATTGCATGTCTGAATGTTCAGAATTAGTGGGGAGAGAAAATGGCGACGGTCATTATGACTTTCCTATGGGACCCCTCTGCTTTAACAAAACAAAATTGTTTATTAGGCACCTGAACACGGTCATTATGACTTTCCTTTTGGACCCCTCTGCTTTAACGAAACAAAATTGTTGATCAGGCACCTGAACACATGTCTTAAGGCTCCGCTGATTCAGGTTTGAGGTCAATTGATTTTTGACCCTGAGAAGCAGGAGCCTTTCTATTTAATTAAAAGTGTGTTTCCTGTTCCCACTAGGGGGCGCCAGGCGTAATGAGTAATATTTCAATAAAGTCATGTGCAGGCTGAAATACTTCACATTCATGCCAAATATGAAAAAGATTGCACCTTCAATCAGGAAGTTATTACCGTATTTTTCGGACTACAAGTCGCACCTGAGTATAAGTCGCACAAGCCAGAAAATGCCCAACAAAGAGAAAAAAAACATATATAAGTCTTACCGGAGTATAAGTCGCAATTTTGGGGGAAATTTACTTGATAAAATCCAACACATAGAACAGATATGTCATCTTGAAAGGCAGTTTAATATAAAAATACAATAGAGAACAACATGCTGAATAAATCTACAGTGTACAGTGCATAAACAACGAAATGCGAATATACTGTCCTCACCAGGACGCTACCGCTCGGTCCTGGCTATATACAGCGAACTCCAAAAAGACAATGCTGGACGTCCGCATAATTTGTTGAATCAATTTGGTCCTCGATAGCAAACAGGTTCACATCAACGTAAATAAATGATAATTAGGTACTATTGCAGCAATAACATAACAGATTAGCATGCGTTCGCTAGCATTAGCACACCATTCAAACAACCACACAACTGGCTGTAAGTGTCCGCTCGCGGGTGGAAAACACACAACAACAACAGAAAAGATGATACACGCAGGCGTTGCCTCTGTAGAGATATTTTAAAAGCATAAACAATGAACGTAGCTTCGCAGCCGTCTTTCCCTCTCGCTAACTCGCCCACTCACTCACTCACTCACTCACTCACTCACTCACTCACTCACTCACTCACTCACTCACTCACTCACTCACTCACTCACTCACTCAGAGCTACGTAGCTGTCTGTCTTCTTCTGGTGTGCGAGCGCTCTTCTTCACGTAAACAAGTGCGAGTGCGCTCCCAGGTGGGCGTGAAAGCGCCACAAACTAAATGCATCCATTTCAATTTAAAAAAGTCAATTATACAATTGAACATACATTGCCAAAGGCAGAACGCGAACGTGGCCATAGCTATTAAGAGTTATTCAGATAACTATAGCATGCTAACAAGTTTACAAAACCATTAGTCCAAAACACCAAAATAACATGGGAAATTTTATCATAATGTGTTAATAATTTCACACATAAGTCGCTGCTGAGTATAAGTCGCACCCCAAAGCAAAATATGAAAAAAAACGCGACTTATAGTCATTTACTGAATTGTATTGTCAAAAATAAGACACATTTGCTCCCCTGGCCAGGGAAGGGCCGTGAATGAAATGTCACCATTTTGATAACCTAAGATCTCATATGTGTCAATAATAGTCTGACCAATTTTGAGGAGCATTCAACTTACTGCCTCGGCGTAATGGTGTCAAACGTGCATGCTGGTTTTAGACAAAAATGCCATGTTGTGCAAGATTCAATCCCTAATACCCGATTTCCTGTTGGGTTTGGAATATGGGTGCAAGAGACTTTTTGGAGCAGTTTTGCACAACGTATCCACTCCCCAAATTTCATCACTCTACGCCGAAAAAAACTAATAGGACAGGCCTTTTTTAAAAATTGAAGGGGGCGCCACTGAGCAATTTTATTACATCTTTTGGCAATGTTGCTAAATTCATGAAATTTACATGAAGCCGCATGTATGTGCAAATTTAGGTGAGTTTTCGAGCATGTTCAGACCTGGAAATTGGCCATTTTGTGACAAAATGCCGAGGGTCTTTTCACTTTCCTGTTTGGGTACTGCTACATCAACGAAAACTCAATATTTTTCATCATATACCTAAAGACATGTCTTAAGGCTCCCCTGATGCAGGTTTGAGGTCAATTGATGTTTTTCACCAGGAGGAGGAGCCTTTCTCGTAAAAATGGGTGTTTCCTCTTCCCACAAGGGGGCGCCAGGCCTAATGGAAAATATTTCAATGCAGTCGTGTTCAGGTTAAGACACCTTACACGCATGCCAAATATGAAAAAGATTGGACCTTGTATCAGGAAGTTATTAATCATTTACTGAAATTGGCGCGTTGCCAAAAAAACACCCGACTTTGGTACCCCGCCCAGGTTAGGCCCGTGGACGAAAACTCACCATTTTCACAACTTAATATCTCATATGTCTCATGAAGACGTACACCAATTTTGAGGAAGATCCAACGTACTGGCTCGGCGCAATGGTCTGAAACGTGCATGCTGGTTTTCGCCCAAAATGCTATGTTTTTCAACATTCAATCCAAAATATCCGATTTCCTGTTGGGTTTGGAATATGGGTGCTGCAGACTTTTTGAAGCGTCTCTGGACAACGTATCCACTCCCCAAATTTCATCGCTCTACGTTGAAAAACATCAAAGCAAAGGGCATTTTTAAAATTTCAAGGGGGCGCCACTGAGCCATTTTTTGATTTTTTTAAAAAACGTTGCTAAATTTTCGAAATTTTCGCGAAGCCGGATGTATATGCAAAATTTGGTGAGTTTTTGAGCATGTTCAGGCCTTCAAATTGGCCATTTTCATTTGCCATGAAAAAATAATAATAATAACTAGGCCTGCAAGCAGGACTGAACGGGCCCTCGCAATCTAGCGCAACTCGGACGTCACGCAACTCGGACTGTGTGCAGGTCAGGGTGGTGGCAGATGCTCCTCTCTAATCATCTCATTAGAACATAACATGCTCGAAAGTCGCCTATTTACATTCCCACACCCAAGAGATAAAAACCCCTATTGGAGAGAGTACTACAAAAAAGGAGCCACTACTGAGCTGTGCAGCCAAGCCCTTATTCAAAACCAAAATTAATCTTCTAACTGGGCCAATTCGACGAAGTGTGCCAAATATTGTGGCTATATAAGCTGCCTGAGTCTTTGAAAAAAAATATTTACTTTAAATGGCGGATAAAGGGTCGTCACGGCAACAGACAGAGACACGTGGACATGGGCCGTAAATAAGTATTACAATAGGTCTTCAAATTACAATGACCAACCTGAAAAGAACTGGACATGTATTGGAAAAACGAGTGACTTTCTATTGCCACTAGTTGGCGCTGTAGGGTTGATGCAAATGATCTCTACAAGGCCCTTCAGGGTATGACTCTCAACAAGCACGGGAAGTTTGGCGCAGATATGTTGTATATCTGCCGAGTTATGACTGTTCAAAGTTTTTGGAGAGAAAAATTGTTGACAGTCATTTTCACTTTCCTGTTTGGACCCCTCCGCTTCAACGAAACTTCAATATTTTTCATCAGGCACCTGAAGACAGGTCTTAAGCCTTCCCTTATGCAGGTTTGAGGTCAACAGATTTTTTTTCCTTGGAGGAGGAACCTGTCTCGTAAAAAAAGGCATTTCCTGTTCTCACTAGGGGGCGCTAGGCCTAATGGGTAATATTTCAATGCACTCGTGTTAAGGGTGGGATGTCGCACATACATGCCAGATATGAAAAAGATGGAACGTTGTGTGAAGGAACTATTAGTCATTTACTGAATTTGTCATTTTGCCGAAAAAATGGCCGACTTTGGCACCCCGCCCAGGTCAGGCCCGTGAATGAAAACACACCATTTTGATAACTTAAGATTTCATATGCCTCATGAACAGTCTCGCCAATTTTGAGAATGATCAAACTAATTCCCTAGGTGCCAAGGTGTAAAATGTGCACACTGTAAATCGATAAAAATTTCACATTCAATCCAAAATACCCGATTTCCTGTTGGGTTTGGAATATGCATGCAAGAGACTTTTTGGAGCAGTTTTGTACAAGGTATCGACTCTCCGAATTTCATCCCTTTACGTTGAAAAAACCTAAATGGAGAGGCCTTTTTGAAAATTTCAAGGGGGCGCCACTGAGCCATTTTGTTACATGTTTTCGTAACGTTGCAAGATTATTGAACGTTATGCAAAGCCACATGTATGTCCAAATTTTTGTGAGTTTTCGTGCATGTTCAAGCCTCCAAATGTAAACTCCTACTGTGAACCGATAAAAATTTCACATTCGATCCAAAATACCGGATTTCCTGTTGGATTTGGAATACGGGTGCAAGAGACTTTTTGGAGCAGTTTTGCACAAGGTATCGACTCCCCAAATTTCATCACTCTATGTTAAAAAAACCTAATAGGAAACGCCTTTTTGAAAAATTCAAGGGGGCGCCACTGAGGCATTTTGTTACATTTTTTCGTAACATTGCAAGATTATCGAACGTTATCCAAAGCCGCATGTATGTGCAAATTTTTACGAGTTTTTGTGCATATTCAAGCCTCCAAATGTAAACTCCTACTGTGAACCCATGAAAATTTCACATTCGATCCAAAATACCCGATTTCCTGTTGGATTTGGAATACGGGTGCAAGAGACTTTTTGGAGCAGTTTTGCATAAGGTATCTACTCCCCAAATTTCCTTGCTCTATGTTGAAAAAACCCAATAGGAAAGGCCTTTTTTAAAACTTCTTTCTGTCGCCACTAGTTGGCACTGTAGAGTTGATGCAAATGACCCCTACAAGAACCTTCAGGGTATGACTCTCAACAAACACGGAAAGTTTGGCGCAGATATGTTTTATATCTGCCGAGTTATGACTGTTCAAAGTTTTTTGCGTGACAAATTGTTGACGTTCATTTTCACTTTCCTGTTTGGACCCCTCCGCCTCAACGAAACCTCAATATTTTTCATCAGGCACCTGAACACAGGTCTTAAGGCTCCCCTGATGCAGGTTTGAGGTCAACAGATTTTTTTCCCTTGGAGGAGGAACCTGTCTCGTAAAAAAAGGCATTTCCTGTTCTCACTAGGGGGCGCTAGACCTAATGGGTAATATTTCAATGCACTCGTGTTAAGGGTGGGATACCACACATACATGCCAAATATGAAAAAGATTGAACGTTGTGTCAAGGAACTATTAGTCATTTACTGAATTTGTCATTTTGCCGAAAAAATGGTCGACTTTGGCACCACGCCCAGGTCAGACCCGTGAATGAAAACACACCATTTTCAAAACTTAAGATTTCATATGTCTCCTGAACAGTCTCACCAATTTTGAAGATGATCCAACTAACTCCCTCGGCGAAAAGGTCTCAAATGTGCACCCTGTGAATCGATAAAAATTTCATATTTGATCCAAAATAACCGATTTCCTGTTGGGTTTGGAATATGCGTGTAAATGCTTTTTTGGAGCGGTTTTGGACAAGGTATAGACCCCCCAAATTTCATTGCTCTACGCTGACATACCCTAATGTTATAGGCCAATTTTAAAATTTCAAGGGGGCGCCACTGAGCCATTTTGTTATATTTTTTTGCAACGTTGCAAAATTATCGAAATTTACAATTTTCCGGACGTATGTGCAAATTTTGGTGACTTTTCGTGCATGTTCAGGCCTCCAAATTGGCCGTTTTCATTTGCCCTGAAAAAAAAAAAAATAAATAAAAAAAATAAAAATAATCCTTTGCAAAACAATAGGGCCTTCGCACGTCTAGTGCTCGGGCCCTAATAATAACTAGGCCTGCAAGCAGGACTGAACGGGCCCTCGCGATCTAGCGCAACTCGGACGTCACGCAACTCGGACTGTGTGCAGGTCAGGGTGGTGGCAGATCCTCCTCTCTAATCATCTCATTAGAACCTAACAAGCTCGAAAGTCGCCTCTTTACATTCCCACACCCAAGAGATAAAAACCCCTATTGGAGAGAGTACTACAAAAAAGGAGCCACTACTGAGCTGTGCAGCCAAGCCCTTATTCAAAACCAAATTAATCTTCTAACTGGGCCAATTCGACCAAGTGTGCCAACTATTGTGGCTCTATAAGCTCCCTGAGTCTCTGAAAAAAATATATTTCCTTTAAATGGCGAACAAAGGGTCGTCACGGCAACAGACAGAGACACGTGGACATGGGCCGTAAAAAAGTATTTTAATAGGTCTTGAAACTACAATGACCAACATGAAAAGAACTGGACATGTTTTGGAAAAACGAGTGACTTTCTATCGCCACTAGTTGGCGCTGTAGGGTTGATGCAAATGACCCCTACAAGGCCCTTCAGGGTATGACTCTCAACAAGCACGGGAAGTTTGGCGCAGATATCTTGTATATCTTCCGAGTTATGACTGTTCAAAGTTTTTGGAGAGAAAAATTGTTGACAGTCATTTTCACTTTCCTGTTTGGACCCCTCCGCTTCAACGAAACTTCAATATTTTTCATCAGGCACCTGAAGACAGGTCTTAAGGTTTCCCTTATGCAGGTTTGAGGTAGATTGATTTTTTCCCTTTAGAGGAGGAGTGTGTCCCGTAAAAAAGGGCATTTCCTGTTCCCACTAGGAGGCGCCAGGCACAAATGGTAAATTTTCAATCCAGTCCTGCTCAGGCTGGTATACCTCACACACATGCCAGATTTAAAATAGATTGAACGTTGTATGAGGGAGTTATCAGTCATTTTCCGAATTCGGTGTTTTGGCGAAAAAATGGAAGAATTTGGCGCCCCGCCCAGGTCAGGCCCGTGAATGAAAACACACCATTTTTATAACTTAAGATTTCATATGCCTCATGAACAGTCTCACCAATTTTGAGAATGATCAAACTAATTCCCTAGGTGCCAAGGTGTAAAATGTGCACACTGTAAATCGATAAAAAGTTCACATTCAATCCAAAATACCTGATTTCCTGTAGGATTTGGAATGTGTGTGCAAGAGACTTTTTGGAGCAGTTTTGCACAAAGTTTTGACTCTCCAAATTTCATCACTCTATGTTAGAAAAACCTAAATGGAGAGGCCTTTTTGAAAATTTCAAGGGGGCGCCACTGAGCCATTTTGTTAAATTGTTTCGTAACGTTGCAAGATTATCGAACGTTATCCAAAGCCGCATGTATGTGCAAATTTTGGTGAGTTTTTATGCATATTCAAGCCTCCAAATGTAAACTCTTACTGTGAACCCATGAAAATTTCACGTTATGCAAAGCCGCATGTATGTCGAAATTTTTGTGAGTTTTCGTGAATGTTCAAGCCTCCAAATGTAAACGCCTACTGTTAACCGATAAAAATTTCACATTTGATCCAAAATACCCGATTTCCTGTTGGATTTGGAATATGGGTGCAAGAGACTTTTTGGAGCAGTTTTGCATAATGTATCTACTCCCCAAATTTCCTTGCTCTATGTTGAAAAAACCCAATAGGAAAGGCCTTTTTTAAAACTTCTTTCTGTCGCCACTAGTTGGCACTGTAGAGTTGATGCAAATGACCCCTACAAGAACCTTCAGGGTATGACTCTCAACAAACACGGAAAGTTTGGCGCAGATATGTTGCATATCTGCCGAGTTATGACTGTTCAAAATTTTTGGCGAGACAAATTGTTGACGGTCATTTTCACTTCCAGTTTGGACCTCTCCGCTTCAACGAAACCTCAATATTTTTCATCAGGGACCTGAACACATGTCTTGAGGCTCCCCTGAAACAGGTTTGAGGTCAATAGATTTTTTTCCCTTGGAGGAGGAGCCTGTCTCGTAAAGAAGGCCATTTCCTGTTCCCACTAGGGGGCGCCAGGCCTAATGGGTAATATTTCAATGCAGTCGTGTTCAGGCTGGGATATCTCATATACATGCTAGAAATGAAAAAGATTGAACGTTGTATCACGGAGTTTTTAATCATTTTCTGAATTTGGTATTTTGCCCAAAAATGGCCGACTTTGGGACCACGCCCAGGTCAGACCCTTGAGTGAAAACTCACCATTTTCAAAACTTAAGATCTCATATGTCTCCTGAATAGTCTGACCAATTTTGAAGACGATCCAACTATTTTCTTCAGCGACAAGGTCTCAAATGTAAATCGATAAAATTTCACATTTGATCCAAAATTTCCGGCTTCCTGTTGGGTTTGGAATATGGGTGCAAGAGACTTTTTGGAGCAGTTTTGCACAATGTATCGACTCGCCAAATTTCATCGTTCTACGTTGAAAAAACCTAATAGGAAAGGCCTTTTTGAAAATTTCAAGGGGGCGCCACTGAGCCATTTTGTTAAATTTTTTTGTAGATTATCAAAATTTACGTAAAGTTGCATGTATGTGCAAATTTTGGTGAGTTTTCGTGCATGTTCAGGCCTCCAAATGTAAACTCCAACTGTGAACCGATAAAAATTTCACATTTGATCCAAAATATCCGATTTCCTGTTGGATTTGGAATATGGGTGCAAGAGGCTTTTTTGAACAGTTAGGCATAAGGTATCTACTCCCCAAATTTCATTGCTCTACGTTGAAAACCTGAGAGGAGAGGCCTTTTTGAAAATTTTAAGGGTAAAGGGGGCGCCACTGAGCCATTTTTTGACATTTTTTCAAAACGACACAAGATTATCGAAATTTACGCAAAGCCGCACGTATGTGCAAATTTTGGTGACTTTTCGTGCATGTTCAGGCCTCCAAATTGGCCATTTTCATTTGCCCTGAAAAAAGAATAATAATAATAATAATAATAATAATAATAATAATAATCCTTTGCAAAACAATAGGGCCTTCGCACGCTGAGTGCTCGGGCCCTAATAACTAGGCCTGCAAGCAGGACTGAACGGGCCCTCGCGATCTAGCGCAACTCGGACGTCACGCAACTCGGACTGTGTACAGGTCAGGGCGGTGGCAGATCCTCCTCTCTAATCATCTCATTAGAACCTAACATGCTCGAAAGTCGCCTATTTACATTCCCACACCCAAGAGATAAAAACCCCTATTGGAGAGAGTACTACAAAAAAGGAGCCACTACTGAGCTGTGCAGCCAAGCCCTTATTCAAAACTAAAATTAATCTTCTAACTGGGCCAATTCGACCAAGTGTGCCAACTATTGTGGCTCTATAAGCTGCCTGAGTCTCTGAAAAAAAATATTTCCTTTAAATGGCGAACAAAGGGTCGTCACGGCAACAGACAGAGACACGTGGACATGGGCCGTAAATAAGTTTTTTAATAGGTCTTGAAACTACAATGACCAACCTGAAAAGAACTGGACATGTATTGGAAAAACGAGTGACTTTCTATTGCCACTAGTTGGCGCTGTAGGGTTGATGCAAATGACCCCTACAACGCCCTTCAGGGTATGACTCTCAACAAGCACGGGAAGTTTGGCGCAGATATGTTGTATATCTGCCGAGTTATGACTGTTCAAAGTTTTTGGAGAGAAAAATTGTTGACAGTCATTTTCACTTTCCTGTTTGGACCCCTCCGCTTCAACGAAACTTCAATATTTTTCATCAGGCACCTGAAGACAGGTCTTAAGGCTTCCCTTTTGCAGGTTTGAGGTAGATTGATTTTTCCCTTTAGAGGAGGAGTGTGTCCCGTAAAAAAGGGCATTTCCTGTTCCCACTAGGAGGCGCCAGGCACAAATGGTAAATTTTCAATCCAGTCCTGCTCAGGCTAGTATACCTCACACACATGCCAGATTTAAAATAGATTGAACGTTGTATGAGGGAGTTATCAGTCATTTTCCGAATTCGGTGTTTTGGCGAAAAAATGGCCGACTTTGGCACCCCGCCCAGGTCAGGCCCGTGAATGAAAACACACCATTTTGATAAATTAAGATTTCATATGCCTCATGAACAGGCTCGCCAATTTTGAGAATGATCAAACTAATTCCCTAGGTGCCAAGGTGTAAAATGTGCACACTGTAAATCGATAAAAATTTCACATTCAATCAAAAATACCCGATTTCCTGTTGGGTTTGGAATATGCATGCAAGAGACTTTTTGGAGCAGTTTTGTACAAGGTATTGACTCTCCGAATTTCATCCCTCTACGTTGAAAAAACCTAAATGGAGAGGCCTTTTTGAAAATTTCAAGGGGGCGCCAGTGAGCCATTTTGTTACATTTTTTTGTAACTTTGCAAGATTATCGAACGTTATCCAAAGCCGCATGTATGTGCAAATTTTGGTGAGTTTTTATGCATATTCAAGCCTCCAAATGTAAACTCTTACTGTGAACCCATGAAAATTTCACATTCGATCCAAAATACCCGATTTCCTGTTGGATTTGGAATATGGGTGCAAGAGACTTTTTGGAGCAGTTTTGCATAAGGTATCTACTCCCCAAATTTCCTTGCTCTATGTTGAAAAAACCCAATAGGAAAGGCCTTTTTTAAAACTTCTTTCTGTCGCCACTAGTTGGCACTGTAGAGTTGATGCAAATGACCCCTACAAGAACCTTCAGGGTATGACTCTCAACAAACACGGAAAGTTTGGCGCAGATATGTTGCATATCTGCCGAGTTATGACTGTTCAAAGTTTTTGGCGAGACAAATTGTTGACGGTCATTTTCACTTCCAGTTTGGACCTCTCCGCTTCAACGAAACCTCAATATTTTTCATCAGGGACCTGAACACATGTCTTGAGGCTCCCCTGAAACAGGTTTGAGGTCAATAGATTTTTTTCCCTTGGAGGAGGAGCCTGTCTCGTAAAGAAGGCCATTTCCTGTTTCCACTAGGGGGCGCCAGGCCTAATGGGTAATATTTCAATGCAGTCGTGTTCAGGCTGGGATATCTCATATACATGCTAGAAATGAAAAAGATTGAACGTTGTATCACCGAGTTTTTAATCATATTCTGAATTTGGTATTTTGCCCAAAAATGGCCGACTTTGGGACCACGCCCAGGTCAGACCCTTGAGTGAAAACTCACCATTTTGAAAACTTAAGATCTCATATGTCTCCTGAATAGTCTGACCAATTTTGAAGACGATCCAACTATTTTCTTCAGCGACAAGGTCTCAAATGTAAATCGATAAAATTTCACATTTGATCCAAAATTTCCGGCTTCCTGTTGGGTTTGGAATATTGGTGCAAGAGACTTTTTGGAGCAGTTTTACACAATGTATCGACTCACCAAATTTCATCATTCTACGTTGAAAAAACCTAATAGGACAGGCCTTTTTGAAAATTTCAAGGGGGCGCCACTGAGCGATTTTGTTAAATTTTTTTGTAGATTATCAAAATTTACGCAAAGTTGCATGTATGTGCAAATTTTGGTGAGTTTTCGTGCATGTTCAGGCCTCCAAACGTAAACTCCAACTGTGAACCGAAAAAATTTCACATTTGATCCAAAATATCCGATTTCCTGTCAGATTTGGAATATGGGTGCAAGAGGCTTTTTTGAACAGTTAGGCATAAGGTATCTACTCCCCAAATTTCATCGCTCTACGTTGAAAACCTGAGAGGAAAGGCCTTTTTGAAAATTTTAAGGGTCAAGGGGGCGCCACTGAGCCATTTTTTGAAATTTTTTCAAAACGACGCTAGATTATCAAATTTTACGCGAATCTGCACGTATGTGCAAATTTTGGTGACTTTTCGTGCATGTTCAGGCCTCCAAATTGGCCATTTTCGTTTGCCATGAAGAAAGAATAATAATAACTAGGCCTGCAAGCAGGACTGAACGGGCCCTCGCAATCTAGCGCAACTCGGACGTCATGCAACTCGGACAGTGTGCAGGTCAGGGTGGTGGCAGATCGTCCTCTCTAATCATCTCATTAGAACCTAACATGCGCGAAAGTTGCCTCTTTACATTCACACACCTAAGAGATAAAAAACCCTATTGGACAGAGGACTACAAAAAAGGAGCGAATAAAGGGTCATCACAGCAACAGACAGAGACATGTGGACATGGGCCGTAAAATAAGTATTTTAAAAGGTCTTGAAACTACAATGACCAACCTGAAAAGAACTGGACATATATTTAAAAAAATGAGTGACTTTCTATTGCCACTAGTTGGCGCTGTAGGGTTGATGCAAATGACCCCTACAGGACCCTTCAGACTATGACTCAACAAGCACGATATGTTTGGCGCAGATATGTTGTAGAAGTTATGACTGTTCAAAACTTCTGGTGAGACGAAATGGCTTCAGTCATTTTTACTTCTCCTGTTGGACCCTTCTGCTTCAACCAAACCTCAGTATTTTTCATCAGGCACCTGAACACATGTCTTCAGGCTCCCCTGATGCAGGTTTGAGGTGAATAGATTTTTTTTTCCTTGGAGGAGGAGCCTGTTTCGTAAAAAAGGCATTTCCTGTTCCCACTAGGGGGCGCTAGGCCTAATGAGTAATATTTCAATGCACTCGTGTTCAGGGTGGGATCCCGCACATACATGCCAGATATGAAAAAGATTGAACGTTGTTTCAAGGAGCTATTAGTCCTTTACTGAATTTGTCATTTTGCCGAAAAAATGGCCGACTTTGGCACCACGCCCAGGTCAGACCCATGAATGAAAACACACCATTTTGAAAAGTTTAGATTTCATAGGTCTCCTGAATTGTCTAACCAATTTTGAAGATGATCCAATTGATTCCCTCTGTGACAAGGTCTCAAATGTGCACCCTGTTAATTGATAAAAATTTCACATTCGATCCAAAATACCCGATTTCCTGTTGGGTTTGGAATATGGGTGCAAGAGACTTTTTGGAGCAGTTTTGCACAAGGTATCGACTCCCCAAATTTCATTGCTCTACGTTAAAAAAACCTAATAGGAAACGCCTTTTTGAAAAATTCAAGGGGGCGCCACTGAGCCATTTTGTTACATTTTTTTGTAACGTTGCAAGATTATCGAAATCCACACAAAGCCGCATGTATGTGCAAAATTTGGTGAGTTTTCGTGCATGTCCAGGCCTCCAAATGTAAACTGTACTAGAAATGGACAGAAATTTCACATTTGATCCAAAATACCCGATTTTCTGTTGGATTTGGAATATGGGTGCAAGAGGCTTTTTTGAGCAGTTAGGCATAAGGTATCTACTCCCCAAATTTCATTGCTCTACGTTGAAAAAACCCAACAGGAAAGGCCTTTTTTAAAACTTCTTTCTGTCGCCACTAGTTGGCACTGTAGAGTTGATGCAAATGACCCCTACAAGAACCTTCAGGGTATGACTCTCAACAAACACGGAAAGTTTGGCGCAGATATGTTGCATATCTGCCGAGTTATGACTGTTCAAAGTTTTTGGCGAGACAAATTGTTGACGGTCATTTTCACTTCCAGTTTGGACCTCTCCGCTTCAACGAAACCTCAATATTTTTCATCAGGCACCTGAACACATGTCTTGAGGCTCCCCTGAAATAGGTTTGAGGTCAATAGATTTTTTTCCCTTGGAGGAGGAGCCTGTCTCGTAAAGAAGGCCATTTCCTGTTTCCACTAGGGGCGCCAGGCCTAATGGGTAATATTTCAATGCAGTCGTGTTCAGGCTGGGATATCTCATAAACATGCTAAAAATGAAAAAGATTGAACGTTGGATCACGGAGTTTTTAATCATTTTCTGAATTTGGTATTTTGCCTAAAAATGGCCGACTTTGGGACCACGCCCAGGCCAGACCCTTGAATGAAAACACACCATTTTGAAAACTTAAGATCTCATAGGTCTCCTGAATAGTCTGACCAATTTTGAAGACGATCCAACTTTATCCTTCAGCGACAAGGTCTCAAATGTAAATCGATAAAATTTCGCATTTGACCCAAAATTTCCAGCTTCCTGTTGGGTTTGGAATATGGGTGCAAGAGACTTTTTGGAGCAGTTTTGTACAATGTATCGACTCACTAAATTTCATTGTTCTACGTTGAAAAAACCTAATAGGAGAGGCCTTTTTGAAAATTTCAAGGGGGCGCCACTGAGCCATTTTGTTAAATTTTTTTGTAGATTATCAAAATTTACGCAAAGTTGAATGTATGTGCAAATTTTGGTGAGTTTTCGTGCATGTTCAAGCCTCCAAACGTAAACTCCAACTGTGAACCGAAAAAATTTCACATTCGATCCAAAATACCCGATTTCCTGTTGGATTTGGAATATGGGTGCAAGAGGCTTTTTTGAACAGTTAGGCATAAGGTATCTACTCCCCAAATTTCATTGCTCTACGTTGAAAACCTGAGAGGAGAGGCCTTTTTGAAAATTTTAAGGGTCAAGGGGGCGCCACTGAGCCATTTTTTGACATTTTTTTCAAAACGACGCAAGATTATCGAAATTTACGCGAATCTGCACGTATGTGCAAATTTTGGTGACTTTTCGTGCATGTTCAGGCCTCCAAATTGGCCATTTTCATTTGCCATGAAGAAAGAATAATAATAATAATAATAATAATAATAATAATCCTTTGCATTACAATAGGGCCTTCGCACGTCTAGTGCTCGGGCCCTAATAATAACTAGGCCTGCAAGCAGGACTAAACGGGCCCTCGCAATCTAGCGCAACTCGGACGTCACGCAACTCGGACTGTGTGCAGGTCAGGCTGGTGGCAGATCCTCATCTCTAATTATCTCATTAGAACCTAACATGCTCGAAAGTCGCCTATTTACATTCCCACACCCAAGAGATAAAAACCCCTATTGGAGAGAGTACTACAAAAAAGGAGCCACTACTGAGCTGTGCAGCCAAGCCCTTATTCAAAACCCAAAATTAATCTTCTAACTCGGCCAATTCGACCAAGTGTGCCAAATACTGTGGCTCTATAAGCTGCCTGAGTCTCTGAAAAAAAATATTTCCTTTAAATGGCGAACAAAGGGTCGTCACGGCAACAGACAGAGACACGTGGACATGGGCCGTAAATAAGTATTTTAATAGGTCTTGAAACTACAATGACCAACCTGAAAAGAACTGAACATGTATTGGAAAAACGAGTGACTTTCTATTGCCACTAGTTGGCGCTGTAGGTTTGATGCAAATGACCCCTACAAGGCCCTTCAGGGTATGACTCTCAACAAGCACGGGAAGTTTGCCGCAGATATGTTGTATATCTGCCGAGTTATGACTGTTCAAAATTTTTGGAGAGAAAAATTATTGACAGTCATTTTCACTTTCCTGTTTGGACCCCTCCGCTTCAACGAAACTTCAATATTTTTCATCAGGCACCTGAAGACAGGTCTTAAGGCTTCCCTTATGCAGGTTTGAGGTCGATTAATTTTTTCCCTTGGAGGAGGAGTGTGTCACCGTAAAAAAGGGCATTTCCTGTTCCCACTAGGAGGCGCCAGGCACAAATGGTAAATTTTCAATCCAGTCGTGCTCAGGCTGGTATACCTCACACACATGGCAGATTTAAAATAGATTGAACGTTGTATGAGGGAGTTATCAGTCATTTTCCGAATTCGGTGTTTTGGCGAAAAAATGGCCGACTTTGGCACCCCGCCCAGGTCAGGCCCGTGAATGAAAACACACCATTTTGATAACTTAAGATTTCATATGCCTCATGAACAGTCTCGCCAATTTTGAGAATGATCAAACTAATTCCCTAGGTGCCAAGGTGTAAAATGTGCACACTGTAAATCGATAAAAAATTCACATTCAATCCAAAATACCCGATTTCCTGTTGGGTTTGGAATACGCATGCAAGAGACTTTTTGGAGCAGTTTTGTACAAGGTATTGACTCTCCGAATTTCATCCATCTACGTTGAAAAAACCTAAATGGAGAGGCCTTTTTGAAAATTTCAAGGGGGCGCCACTGAGCCATTTTGTTACATTTTTTCGTAACGTTGCAAGATTATTGAACGTTATGCAAAGCCGCATGTATGTCGAAATTTTTGTGAGTTTTCGTGCATGTTCAAGCCTCCAAATGTAAACTCCTACTGTGAACCGATAAAAATTTCACATTTGATCCAAAATACCCGATTTCCTGTTGGATTTGGAAAATGGGTGCAAGAGACTTTTTGGAGCAGTTTTGCACAAGGTATCAACTCCCCAAATTTCCTCACTCTATGTTGGAAAAACCCAATAGGAAAGGCCTTTTTTAAAACTTCTTTCTGTCGCCACTAGTTGGCACTGTAGAGTTGATGCAAATGACCCCTACACGAACCTTCAGGGTATGACTCTCAACAAACACGGGAAGTTTGGCGCAGATATGTTGTATATCTGCCGAGTTATGACTGTTCAAAGTTTTTGGCGAGACAAATTGTTGACGGTCATTTTCACTTCCAGTTTGTACCTCTCCGCTTCTACAAAACCTCAATATTTTTCATTAGGCACCTGAACACATGTCTTGAGGCTCCCCTGAAACAGGTTTGAGGTCAATAGATTTTTTTCCCTTGGAGGAGGAGCCTGTCTCGTAAAGAAGGCCATTTCCTGTTCCCACTAGGGGGCGCCAAGCCTAATGGGTAAAATTTAAATGCAGTCGTGTTCAGGCTGGGATATCTCATATACTTGCTAGAAATGAAAAAGATTGAACGTTGTATCACGGAGTTTTTAATCATTTTCTGAATTTGGTGTTTTGCCCAAAAATGGCCAACTTTGGGACTACGCCCAGGCCAGACCCTTGGATGAAAACTCACCATTTTGAAAACTTAAGATGTCATATGTCTCCTGTATAGTCTGACCAATTTTGAAGACGATCCAACTATTTTCTTCAGCGACAAGGTCTCAAATGTAAATCGATAAAATTTCGCATTTGATCCAAAATTTCCGACTTCCTGTTGGATTTGGAATATAGGTGCAAGAGACTTTTTGGAGCAGTTTTACGCAATGTATCGACTCACCAAATTTCATCATTCTACGTTGAAAAAACCTAATAGGAAAGGCCTTTTTGAAAATTTCAAGGGGGCGCCACTGAGCGATTTTGTTAAATTTTTTTGTAGATTATCAAAATTTACGTAAAGTTGCATGTATGTGCAAATTTTGGTGAGTTTTCGTGCATGTTCAGGCCTCCAAACGTAAACTCCAACTGTGAACCGAAAAAATTTCACATTTGATCCAAAATATCCGATTTCCTGTCGGATTTGGAATATGGGTGCAAGAGGCTTTTTTGAACAGTTAGGCATAAGGTATCTACTCCCCAAATTTCATCGCTCTACGTTGAAAACCTGAGAGGAGAGGCCTTTTTGAAAATTTTAAGGGTCAAGGGGGCGCCACTGAGCCATTTTTTGAAATTTTTTCAAAACGACGCAAGATTATCAAATTTTACGCGAATCTGCACGTATGTGCAAATTTTGGTGACTTTTCGTGCATGTTCAGGCCTCCAAATTGGCCATTTTCATTTGCCATGAAGAAAGAATAATAATAATAATAATAATAATAATAACTAGGCCTGCAAGCAGGACTGAACGGGCCCTCGCAATCTAGCGCAACTCGGACGTCACGCAACTCAGACTGTGTGCAGGTCAGGGTGGTGGCAGATCCTCCTCTCTAATCATCTCATTAGAACCTAACAAGCTCGAAAGTCGCCTCTTTACATTCCCACACCCAAGAGATAAAAACCCCTATTGGAGAGAGTACTACAAAAAAGGAGCCACTACTGAGCTGTGCAGCCAAGCCCTTATTCAAAACCAAATTAATCTTCTAACTGGGCCAATTCGACCAAGTGTGCCAACTATTGTGGCTCTATAAGCTCCCTGAGTCTCTGAAAAAAATATATTTCCTTTAAATGGCGAACAAAGGGTCGTCACGGCAACAGACAGAGACACGTGGACATGGGCCGTAAAAAAGTATTTTAATAGGTCTTGAAACTACAATGACCAACATGAAAAGAACTGGACATGTTTTGGAAAAACGAGTGACTTTCTATCGCCACTAGTTGGCGCTGTAGGGTTGATGCAAATGACCCCTACAAGGCCCTTCAGGGTATGACTCTCAACAAGCACGGGAAGTTTGGCGCAGATATCTTGTATATCTTCCGAGTTATGACTGTTCAAAGTTTTTGGAGAGAAAAATTGTTGACAGTCATTTTCACTTTCCTGTTTGGACCCCTCCGCTTCAACGAAACTTCAATATTTTTCATCAGGCACCTGAAGACAGGTCTTAAGGTTTCCCTTATGCAGGTTTGAGGTAGATTGATTTTTTCCCTTTAGAGGAGGAGTGTGTCCCGTAAAAAAGGGCATTTCCTGTTCCCACTAGGAGGCGCCAGGCACAAATGGTAAATTTTCAATCCAGTCCTGCTCAGGCTGGCATACCTCACACACATGCCAGATTTAAAATAGATTGAACGTTGTATGAGGGAGTTATCAGTCATTTTCCGAATTCGGTGTTTTGGCGAAAAAATGGAAGAATTTGGCGCCCCGCCCAGGTCAGGCCCGTGAATGAAAACACACCATTTTTATAACTTAAGATTTCATATGCCTCATGAACAGTCTCACCAATTTTGAGAATGATCAAACTAATTCCCTAGGTGCCAAGGTGTAAAATGTGCACACTGTAAATCGATAAAAAGTTCACATTCAATCCAAAATACCCGATTTCCTGTAGGATTTGGAATGTGTGTGCAAGAGACTTTTTGGAGCAGTTTTGCACAAAGTTTTGACTCTCCAAATTTCATCACTCTATGTTAGAAAAACCTAAATGGAGAGGCCTTTTTGAAAATTTCAAGGGGGCGCCACTGAGCCATTTTGTTAAATTGTTTCGTAACGTTGCAAGATTATCGAACGTTATCCAAAGCCGCATGTATGTGCAAATTTTGGTGAGTTTTTATGCATATTCAAGCCTCCAAATGTAAACTCTTACTGTGAACCCATGAAAATTTCACATTCGATCCAAAATACCCGATTTCCTGTTGGATTTGGAATATGGGTGCAAGAGACTTTTTGGAGCAGTTTTGCATAATGTATCTACTCCCCAAATTTCCTTGCTCTATGTTGAAAAAACCCAATAGGAAAGGCCTTTTTTAAAACTTCTTTCTGTCGCCACTAGTTGGCACTGTAGAGTTGATGCAAATGACCCCTACAAGAACCTTCAGGGTATGACTCTCAACAAACACGGGAAGTTTGGCGCAGATATGTTGTATATCTGCCGAGTTATGACTGTTCAAAGTTTTTGGCGAGACAAATTGTTGACGGTCATTTTCACTTCCAGTTTGGACCTCTCCGCTTCAACGAAACCTCAATATTTTTCATCAGGGACCTGAACACATGTCTTGAGGCTCCCCTGAAACAGGTTTGAGGTCAATAGATTTTTTTCCCTTGGAGGAGGAGCCTGTCTCGTAAAGAAGGCCATTTCCTGTTCCCACTAGGGGGCGCCAGGCCTAATGGGTAATATTTCAATGCAGTCGTGTTCAGGCTGGGATATCTCATATACATGCTAGAAATGAAAAAGATTGAACGTTGTATCACGGAGTTTTTAATCATTTTCTGAATTTGGTATTTTGCCCAAAAATGGCCGACTTTGGGACCACGCCCAGGTCAGACCCTTGAGTGAAAACTCACCATTTTCAAAACTTAAGATCTCATATGTCTCCTGAATAGTCTGACCAATTTTGAAGACGATCCAACTATTTTCTTCAGCGACAAGGTCTCAAATGTAAATCGATAAAATTTCACATTTGATCCAAAATTTCCGGCTTCCTGTTGGGTTTGGAATATGGGTGCAAGAGACTTTTTGGAGCAGTTTTGCACAATGTATCGACTCGCCAAATTTCATCGTTCTACGTTGAAAAAACCTAATAGGAAAGGCCTTTTTGAAAATTTCAAGGGGGCGCCACTGAGCCATTTTGTTAAATTTTTTTGTAGATTATCAAAATTTACGTAAAGTTGCATGTATGTGCAAATTTTGGTGAGTTTTCGTGCATGTTCAGGCCTCCAAATGTAAACTCCAACTGTGAACCGATAAAAATTTCACATTTGATCCAAAATATCCGATTTCCTGTTGGATTTGGAATATGGGTGCAAGAGGCTTTTTTGAACAGTTAGGCATAAGGTATCTACTCCCCAAATTTCATTGCTCTACGTTGAAAACCTGAGAGGAGAGGCCTTTTTGAAAATTTTAAGGGTAAAGGGGGCGCCACTGAGCCATTTTTTGACATTTTTTCAAAACGACACAAGATTATCGAAATTTACGCAAAGCCGCACGTATGTGCAAATTTTGGTGACTTTTCGTGCATGTTCAGGCCTCCAAATTGGCCATTTTCATTTGCCCTGAAAAAAGAATAATAATAATAATAATAACTAGGCCTGCAAGCAGGACTGAACGGGCCCTCGCAATCTAGCGCAACTCGGACGTCACGCAACTCGGACTGTGTGCAGGTCAGGGTGGTGGCAGATCCTCCTCTCTAATCATCTCATTAGAACCTAAGATGCTCGAAAGTAGCAAAAACCCCTATTGGAGAGAGTACTACAAAAAAGGAGCCACTACTGAGCTGTGTAGCCAAGCCCTTATTCAAAACCCAAAACTAATCTTCTAAGTGGGCCAATTCGACCAAGTGTGCCAAATATTGTGGCTCTATAAGCTGCCTGAGTCTCTGAAAAAAAATATTTCCTTTAAATGGCGAACAAAGGGTCGTCACGGCAACAGACAGAGACACGTGGACATGGGCCGTAAATAAGTATTTTAATAGGTCTTGAAACTACAATGACCAACCTGAAAAGAACTGAACATGTATTGGAAAAACGAGTGACTTTCTATCGCCACTAGTTGGCGCTGTAGGTTTGATGCAAATGACCCCTACAAGGCCCTTCAGGGTATGACTCTCAACAAGCACGGGAAGTTTGGCGCAGATATGTTGTATATCTGCCGAGTTATGACTGTTCAAAGTTTTTGGAGAGAAAAATTGTTGACAGTCATTTTCACTTTCCTGTTTGGACCCCTCCGCTTCAACGAAACTTCAATATTTTTCATCAGGCACCTGAAGACAGGTCTTAAGGCTTCCCTTATGCAGCTTTGAGGTAGATTGATTTTTTCCCTTTAGAGGAGGAGTGTGTCCCGTAAAAAAAGGGCATTTCCTGTTCCCACTAGGAGGCGCCAAGCACAAATGGTAAATTTTCAATCCAGTCCTGCTCAGGCTGGTATACCTCACACACATGCCAGATTTAAAATAGATTGAACGTTGTATGAGGGAGTTATCAGTCATTTTCCGAATTCGGTGTTTTGGCGAAAAAATGGCCGACTTTGGCACCCCGCCCAGGTCAGGCCCGTGAATGAAAACACACCATTTTGATAACTTAAGATTTCATATGCCTCCTGAACAGTCTCGCCAATTTTGAGAATGATCAAACTAATTCCCTAGGTGCCAAGGTGTAAAATGTGCACACTGTAAATCGATAAAAATTTCACATTCAATCCAAAATACCCGATTTCCTGTTGGGTTTGGAATATGCATGCAAGAGACTTTTTGGAGCAGTTTTGTACAAGGTATCGACTCTCCGAATTTCATCCCTCTACGTTGAAAAAACCTAAATGGAGAGGCCTTTTTGAAAATTTCAAGGGGGCGCCACTGAGCCATTTTGTTACATGTTTTCGTAACGTTGCAAGATTATTGAACGTTATGCAAAGCCACATGTATGTCCAAATTTTTGTGAGTTTTCGTGCATGTTCAAGCCTCCAAATGTAAACTCCTACTGTGAACCGATAAAAATTTCACATTCGATCCAAAATACCCGATTTCCTGTTGGATTTGGAATACGGGTGCAAGAGACTTTTTGGAGCAGTTTTGCACAAGGTATCGACTCCCCAAATTTCATCACTCTCTGTCAAAAAAACCTAATAGGAAACGCCTTTTTGAAAAATTCAAGGGGGCGCCACTGAGGCATTTTGCTACATTTTTTCGTAACATTGCAAGATTATCGAACGTTATCTAAAGCCGCATGTATGTGCAAATTTTTACGAGTTTTTGTGCATATTCAAGCCTCCAAATGTAAACTCCTACTGTGAACCCATGAAAATTTCACATTCGATCCAAAATACCCGATTTCCTGTTGGATTTGGAAAATGGGTGCAAGAGACTTTTTGGAGCAGTTTTGCATAAGGTATCTACTCCCCAAATTTCCTTGCTCTATGTTGAAAAAACCCAATAGGAAAGGCCTTTTTTAAAACTTCTTTCTGTCGCCACTAGTTGGCACTGTAAAGTTGATGCAAATGACCCCTACAAGAACCTTCAGGGTATGACTCTCAACAAACACGGGAAGTTTGGCGCAGATATGTTGTATATCTGCCGAGTTATGACTGTTCAAAGTTTTTTGCGTGACAAATTGTTGACGTTCATTTTCACTTTCCTGTTTGGACCCCTCCGCCTCAACAAAACCTCAATATTTTTCATCAGGCACCTGAACACAGGTCTTAAGGCTCCCCTGATGCAGGTTTGAGGTCAACAGATTTTTTTCCCTTGGAGGAGGAACCTGTCTCGTAAAAAAAGGCATTTCCTGTTCTCACTAGGGGGCGCTAGACCTAATGGGTAATATTTCAATGCACTCGTGTTAAGGGTGGGATACCACACATACATGCCAAATATGAAAAAGATTGAACGTTGTGTCAAGGAACTATAAGTCATTTACTGAATTTGTCATTTTGCCGAAAAAATGGTCGACTTTGGCACCACGCCCAGGTCAGACCCGTGAATGAAAACGCACCATTTTCAAAACTTAAGATTTCATATGTCTCCTGAACAGTCTCACCAATTTTGAAGATGATCCAACTAACTCCCTCGGCGAAAAGGTCTCAAATGTGCACCCTGTAAATCGATAAAAATTTCATATTTGATCCAAAATAACCGATTTCCTGTTGGGTTTGGAATATGCGTGTAAATGCTTTTTTGGAGCGGTTTTGGACAAGGTATAGACCCCCCAAATTTCATTGCTCTACGCTGACAGACCCTAATGTTATAGGCCAATTTTAAAATTTCAAGGGGGCGCCACTGAGCCATTTTGTTATATTTTTTTGCAACGTTGCAAAATTATCGAAATTTACAATTTTCCGGACGTATGTGCAAATTTTGGTGACTTTTCGTGCATGTTCAGGCCTCCAAATTGGCCGTTTTCATTTGCCCTGAAAAAAAAAAAAAAATAAAAAAATAAAAAAAAAAATAATCCTTTGCAAAACAATAGGGCCTTCGCACGCTTAGTGCTCGGGCCCTAATAATAATCCTTTGCAAAACAATAGGGCCTTCGCACGCTGAGTGCTCGGGCCCTAATAATCCTTTGCATTACAATAGGGCCTTCGCACGCCTAGTGCTCGGGCCCTAATAATAATAATCCTTTGCATTACAATAGGGCCTTCGCACGCCTAGTGCTCGGGCCCTAATAATAATAATCCTTTGCATTACAATAGGGCCTTCGCACGCCTAGTGCTCGGGCCCTAATAATAATAATAATAATAATAATCCTTTGCATTACAATAGGGCCTTCGCACGTCTAGTGCTCGGGCCCGAATAATCCTTTGCATTACAATAGGGCCTTCGCACGCCTAGTGCTCGGGCCCTAATAATAATTCCTGTAATAATGTAACGAATCGGGTTCTAATGTTTTTTGCTGTACCTGAATGCACCACGGGGCTGACGTGCCAGATACAGAGAGCGGTGAGCTTGAGAGTTTCACTTTCACTTTCAATGTTTTCTTGAGAACACCATCAATTGCAACAGACAGTAGGCGTTTTGTGTTGAGTATGTTGTGAAATAAATGATAAAAACGTGGCGAAGCTGGCGATTTCTTTGGTGATTATACCACAATAATAATTGCCAGCTTAATTTATAAAGATTGGCAAACGTTGGTCGGAGGGGGACCGTGGAGATGTATTGTTGAGCCAGTTCACGGATGCGCATCCCATGCTTATATTGGTCTGTAATTTGCATCTTCATTTAAAAGATAAGGTCACCCTTTTTTTTGTTTGTTTGCTTTTTAAAACCTGTTATTTCTCACAAAAGAAAATACGCCGTGCGTTCGTCTGCGGTGCTGTCATGTCGTATTTCGAGCATGTAATCGGATGTAGAAACAAATGGCAAGTCAAATTTTACGTCGTATGTCGAAAAGATTGTGTGTCGAAGCGATCGTATGTTGAGGTACCACTGTATTTAATTGCATTTTAATTCAACAAGGTCACTGTGTTCATTTTTCTCTTTTTGTCATGTTTTTCCTCTTCATTTTGCAACCTTCAGACGTTTGCCTTGAAGAATAGTGGGAGGATGAGCATTTTTTTTTTAAAGTGGCGGTACTTAACAGTTTGCAAATTCCAGCACTAATGTGATTGACGCAAAGGAAGTTAATTTGTTCGATTTTTTTATGTTCCGTTCCCCAAAAATTCTCTAAGGTATAATTGAAATTACAGTTTTGTTGCATTCCAGGCAACCATTACTTTAGTCTTTTCTCAGGCCCTTGCGTCCCAAACAAAATCAAGGAGTGTTTGTTGATAGTTTTAATGAATGTTTGTTTATCAGCTGCAAACAGCTTTTTTTCGTGTGTATTTTTCCGCCGAACAGTCTTTTTTTTCCTTCTTAAAGAGCTAACAGTTTTTTTTTTTTGTACATCCACACAAGGCGCATTTCACTCTATATTTTACTCAAACTGATTTATATCTCTTTTGCCAACTTCACCGATGATGATATTCACGGAATATAAAAAGATAGACTTCACTATTAGTTGACAGGACAAAGGGAGTAGAGCCGATTCATAGGGCCTTTTTTTTTTTTTTTTTTTTTTTTTAAAAGAAAACCTTAAAGGGTATTATAATACTGAGATATCAATAGAAACGTTATGTGGCAAGATAACAAATATTAATAAAGTTAACAAAAAAATAAATCACATTCATGAGCAATTATCAGAAATGGAACAAAATTACGAACATTTCCGAAAGTATTCCAGAAACAACCGAATGGGGCTTTGACGTCACAGCAAGGAAACAAAAGGTCGAGGCAGGTGCCATCGTTGTTTATCGACGAGAGAGTTGTGTTCGTGTTTTATCCAAAAATCGCTAAAATGGTTGAAACCTGTCATGCTATGTGGTGTACAAATAGCCATTTGTCGCAATGTAGTACCCATGAGTTCCCGAACGCGAGAAAAAGAGCTGGACTACGCAGACAATGACGAAAGTTCGTCCGTGCTAAGAGGGCTAATTTTGCAGACCCAGCCTCCGGCACAGTTTTGTGTAGTGCACATTTTACACCTGAAAGCTATTCGAACTATGGACAAATCAAATCAGGTTTTGCTAAGAAATTGCTGCTTAAAGCAGATGCAGTGCCCATCATACACACGCAGCCACCTAAATGTACCGAGATATCAAGAAGGAGGACGATGACTGGCTCTGATAAGACCACCCCACCACCCCTGGCTAAGCAAAGGAGGGAAATGGCCAGAGTTAGTACTCTTTTATAATAAAAAACATCACGCATTGGATATAGGACTGGACACATGTATAAATTATCGCTCGTAAAATATATACAACAAATCCTCTAATCCCATTCATATTTGTGTCTGTTGGCAGAGCGAAAACCGATGATAGCACAATAAATGATAATTATTCTCTACATTATTTTGCGGTCACGGTGTATCAGCTTCACGAAAAGAAATGCAAAACCATTCGGTGTTTCCCACACGATCTGTTGCCAGTGTTTCATCAGTGTGATTGCTCCCCTCAATGATCGTTTCATTAGGCTGCATTGGCTTTTGTTTGGGCTCAAATTGACAACCCAAAACACCAAAGAAAGGTTCATAACTCTCCTCGTCACCATTAGAAGAACGTTCCTTACGTCAGATTCGTCGCTGCAACTAGAAACAAAATTGTCCGCCATCATCTCCGCCATTCAGTACTAAGCACTGAGCCGGTTGTTTCCTTGTTGTGACGTCACGCACACAATATGCTAGATTTCCGGGATCTTGGGCACCAGTTGTTTTAGCTTGACAATCAATCCAAATTTCTATCATTTTCTTGGTGTTGCGATGTGTAATTAATTGCAGTGGCATGATAAAAATCCAAAAGGCATGTGTTTATGGATAAATGATGGAATATTAGCATTTCCCCAGGCGTTGTAATACCCTTTAAAGTTCAAATGCTTTCAAAACCAAAGCTGCTGCAGACCTAAAATCAAAACAGGCATATACAGTGGGGAGAACAAGTATTTGATACACTGCCGATTTTGCTGGTTTTCCCACTTGCAAAGCATGTAGAGGTCTGTAATTTGTATCATAAATTCTCTTCAACTGTGAGGGACGGAATCTAATACAAAAAAACTGAAAATCACGTTGTATGATTTTTAAATAATAAATTTCCATTTAATTGCATGAAATAAGTATTTGATACATCACAAAAATCGAACTTAATATTTGGTACAGAAACCTTTGTTTGCTATTACAGATACCAAACGTTTCCTGCAGTCCTTGACAAGGTTTACACACACTGCAGCAGGGATTTTGGCCCACTCATCCATGCAGATCTTCTCCAGAGCCTTCAGGTTTCGGAGCTGCTGCCGGGCAACACGGACTTTCAGCTCCCTCCATAGATTTTCTGTCGGGTTCAGATCTGGTGACTGGCTAGGCCACTCCAGGACCTTAAGATGCTTCTTACGGAGCCACTCTTTAGTTGCCTTGGCTGTGTGCTTTGGGTCGTTGTCATGCTGGAAGACCCAGCCACGACCCATCTTCAGGGCTCTCACTGAAGGAAGGAGGTTGTCAGCCAAGATCTGGCGATACTTAGGCCCATCCATCCTCCCCTCAATACGGTGCAGTCGTCCTGTACCCTTGGCAGAGAAGCAGCCCCCCAAAAAATTATGTTTCCTCCTCCATGTTTCCCGGTTGGGATGGTGTTCTTGTGGTTGTACTCATCCTTCTTTTTCCTCCAAACACGACGAGCCTAGTTTAGACTAAAAAGTTCAATTTTGGTCTCCTCCGACCACATGACCTTCTCCCATTGCTCCTCTGGATCATCCAGATGGTCAGTGGCAAACTTCAGACATGTCTGGATATGCACTGGCTTCAGCACCGGGGCCTTGCGTGCGCTGTAGGATTTTAATCCATGACGACGTAATGTGTTTACGATGGTTTTCTTTGAGACTGTGGTTCCAGCTCTCTTCAGGTCATTGACCAGGTCCTGCCGTGCAGTTCTGGGCTGATCCCTCACCTTCCTCATGATCAGTGATGCCCCACGAGGTGAGATCTTCCATGGAGCCCCAGAACGAGGCAGGTTGACCGTCAACTTGAACTTCTTCCATTTTCTAATAATCGCTCCAACAGTTGTTACCTTCTCACCAAGCTGCTTGCTTATTTTCCTGTAGCCCATCCCAGCCTTGTGCAGGTCTATTATTTTATCCCTGATGTCCTTACACAGCTCTTTGGTCTTGGCCATTGTGGAGAGGTTGGAGTTTGTTTGTTTGAGCATGTGAACAGGTGTCTTTTATACAGGTAACACGTTCAAACAGGTGCAGTCACTTCCGGTAATGAGTGGAGAACAGGAGGGGTTCTTAAAAAAGAACTAAGAGCCGAAATATTTACTAGTTGGTAATGTATCAAATACTTATTTCATGCAGTTAAATACAAATTTATTATTTAAAAATTATACAATGTGATTTTCTAGATTTTTGTATTAGATTCCGTCCCTTAAAGTTGAAGAGAACTTACGATACAAATTACAGACCTCTACATGGCTTGCAAGTGGGAAAACCTTTAAAATCGGCAGTGTATCAAATACTTGTTCTCCCCACTGTATGCGTCTCCATGAGCAGCAGCATAAAAAAATTCAAAGTCGTTTTCTAATAAAATTCCGATATTATAACAAAAATAGTATAACAAAACTTAGAAAGGCTATAAAATTCTCAGATTTTACGCTAGATGCACAAAAATCACGAAATGCAGATATAATCACCTATATTTTCAGGATCAATAGCAATATTTAACATCTTAAAAAATTTTTAATCAGTGAAAATTTGACAAGGCTTCAACAGCTAAAAAATTACTCAATTTTCACATCAGAAACATAATCCTTGAGGAAAGCATGCATAATCAATTATAGATAATATTCAAATAAATTATAAATTCTATATACAGTCACAACCTATTGTCTATTGAATTCCGATGTCACTATGGGTCATGGGGAGATATGGCCGCTTGAGGACAGCCCGGCCCATCTCCAGCTCTCCCCTGTGCGATCTCCATATTCTCCTGCTGGGCAAGCTCCTGCTTTGCCTGGACCTACCTGCCCAGGTAGCCGGCGTAGTTGCCCATTGCACCGAGGAGCAACTCGTTCGTCGGCGGGTCCGACTGATCGTCGGCCAGCTCCCTGCCAAGCTCGGCCAAGATCTCCACCTCATCCTCTTACGTCCCCATTCCCATTCATTTCCAATGGCATTTACTTTGTTTAATGCCTTTGACTGGCATGTTTGTCCATTCTATTGATGCCAATGTACTTGGATGCCATAGGCGGCTATGAACGTCCAAATTTTTTCCCATTCATTTTCAATGGCAAAAAAAAAAATGTCCCAAATCAACAGGAAATAGATATCAATAGGACACGCCCCCAAATGACCTGATATGATCAGGCCACGCCCCCAAAATGTTCCCAAATGACCTCTAAATGATCAGGCCACGCCCCCTAAATGTTCCCAAATGACCTGCTATGATCAGGCAACGCCCCCTAAATGTGTTTCCAAATGACCTAGTGTTGTATCGGTCGCGAACGATTCGGTCTTTTTGAACGAATTGTTTGGGTGAACGAGACCGAACTAATCACCATCTGCACTGATTCGTTCTATGAAGTTGGTGGCGCTTGTTCGCTGCGTGGGAAGGCGTTGAGCAAGCGGCAGCGTCTTCTGACATCGCACATGACCAATCAGACGCCAGCCTCATCGCGGGCAGGGGAGGGAGCGGAAACAGAATCAAGGCGTCTGTCACTCATTTCCACGTGTGGCCAATAAGCAGCCAGCGTGCAGGCAGGGGGGAAAGACTGAGTTTTGTCACTTCCCGTTCAGTGATTCGGTCCTCCGGTGCCTGACCTAGCTTGCTGCTAACTTGACTTTCCAGTAATGACTATGCGGTGAACGAGTCATAAAATGAAAGGAAATGACTTTGTCACATATTTGTTAACGTGGAGCCTATCAAATGCTGCTCAAACAGACAAAACACCACACAAATCTAGCGAGCATGGTTTAGTGTACTACTTTTCTCAACAGACTCGGGACTACCTATGACTGACAACATACTATCAAATTTGCAGTAGTTAAAACACGGGTAGCTAAAAATAAATAAAAAAACACGGGTAGCTACGAGGCAAGCAAAAGTGAGCTGCGGTCGCGTGACGGCACTCACGGCAGTGAAGGGGGCAGAGAACTGTCACTATATGGAGGCTTCATGGCAGCGTTATTTACCTCATATGCGCACAGAAAAAATATTTAGTATTATCACCATAATACTGATTTGCAATGAAACTGTATATACATGTCAATTTTTTCCGACTGTTTTATTATTTTTTTTTTCGTGTCAGCGTGTCGGGTGTTGATTTGACAAATTATGTCCATCCGTCCATCATGTGCTACTCAAAAACAACGCACGCGGACACGGGAGATGTCGCAATATGTCTACATTTTTCTTAACAGACTAATGAGAGTAGAAAGGCAACATCGTAAAGAGCAAACAATTATTTCTCGTCAGCATTTGACAATCTGAGATGGGGGGGGCGACAGGGGAGCTGACCGGATTATTTTATTTGTTAATACCAGTGCAAAAATTCAATACGATCATCTTAATACTGATTTGCAATTAAACTGTCGAATATCAAAATGTAGTATTGTTTTTATTTCAGAGCAGCACATTTGACAACTAGCTATTTACACTTCAGTTTTAACAATAGTGACCTAAAATAATAGTGATGAGCATAAAAACAAAAATACAACAGAGCGGGAGGTAAATATGATGTGTTGGTCGTTCCATATTTAGAAATTAAACTTTCGATTTATTTTTATTTTCGTGACAGCAAGCATGCTGCATTGGCTGGTAGCATATGTGATCAAGATCATGCTAAAGAAAGTCCGTGTGCCCCCGACCCCAAACCCCCACTCCCCCCACAAAAGGAAAATGTTTAACCGGGTCCTAAATCGAAATGCAAGCACGAGCCATGACTTTGAGCCCATAGAACTAGGACAGACGACGCGAAAGTTCTCCCTCGCTTTTGCAGCAGCAGGAGGGAGACGAGGCTGTCTGTGAAAGCAGAATGATACCGCCTGTCACTCATTTCTGAAACTACGACGAGTGGTGCCTGTGTGCAAGAGAGGGAGGGACCAAGCAATGTCACTTCCCGTTCAGTTATACTGCGAAGCGGTCTTTGGTGATTCGTTCGGCAACGTCACCTCCCGTTCAGTAACCGAACGATTCGTTTGGGCGGGGTGGGAGATGAGGGGGGCGAACGATTCGTTGAACGATTTGTTTGAACGAATCTTTTTACTGAACGAACCGGAATGGATTCGTTTACTCAAGTGAACGACAGATCCCATCACTAAAATGACCTCTAAATGATCAGGCCACGCCCCCTAAATGTTCACAAATGACCTGATATGATCAGGCAACGCCCCCTAAATGTTCCAAAATGACCTGATATGACAAGGCCACGCCCCCCAAATGTTCCCAAATGACCTCATATGAATAGGCCACGCCCCCAAATGTCCCCAATTGCATTGACGCTTATGGAGGGTGATGCCATTGACGTCCATGGACGTCCAAACTTCCCATTAATTTCCAGTGGCACTTAATCATGTTTTTTCATTCTACTGATGCCAATGTACTTGGATTCCATCCTTAGTAAGTCAATACCATTGACGTCCATGGACGTCCAAATTTTTTCCACTTTGTTTTCAATGGCAAAAAAAAACAATGTCCCAAAATCAACAGGAAATGACCAGATATCAATAGACCCCACTCACCAACGTCACACAATGACGTGTCGCTGTATCCGGCCGCCATATTGTCCGTCATTGTTTATCCGTATTCTCAATGGTTTCAATTTGTCGTGCAATTTATAGTGCAATTCATGGAAGCACCGGTGCTTTCACACGCTGTAAACTCATTGGATGTGTTGCATAAAAGGCGTTATGTGGAAAAGCTTCAGTCTATCTATTCGCCAGATCCATATTTGATGCCTAAATCGATATTTTTTGACCCGCTGTCTGCGCCGTCTCTGCCTGACATCTGCTACCCTGATATCTATAACTATCTTGTCCACAGAAACTCAGCCTATTCCCACGAAACTTTGAAAACTTTAACAGCAGCACTCTAAGCAACATTACCCCGTGTGACCCTTTACTTCCAATTTTCTAAAATGGCGACAATGAATAAAAATAAAAAAAAGTTGACTGCGATGGCCGACGCTTCAAGGATAGGTGGATATTGGACTATTTCTTCAATAAAATACGCAACAACTATGTCTGCCTCATTTGCAGAGACAGTCGCTGTTTTCAAAGAGTTCGATGTGACGCGATATTACCAAACAAGACACGCTGACATGTACATTACACGGAAGATACGCAGCGAGAAATTATAGCAACTTGAAGCCAGTTTAATTTCACAGCAGCAGTATTTCGCAAGAGCCCGAGTGTCGAAAGAGAACGCCACAAAGGCGAGATTGTTGAAATTATGAATAATTTAAAAAATAATAATAAAGCAAATGTGACACACAGAAGGGCTTGCTATAATTTGTTTAAATATATTGTTCTACGTAAATCAGCCAAGGTAGCCCCCCACATTTTTACCACACCAAATCTAGCCCCATTTGCAAAAAGTTTGGACACCCCGTTTAACTGATGATCCGTAGACGAGGCCAGCTTCTTTCACTTGGTACCAGCTAAATATTATTCAAAAAATAACATTGGCGGAAGAAATAAACATCTTGAATTTGAAACTGTATGTTGTAGGGGATTCGCCTCGCAATGATCTTAATTGTGGTTGTCAGCCCAAAACCCTCTAAATATATATTAAATGCATCCTACCAGATATAAAATGACTACTACATAGTCTGTGGTGATCGTTTGGTGCCCAGTTTTCTCGTGGAATTGCAGCAGTCCATCTCGCTCTCCTCTCCTGGTCTCTCGGAATACGGTAGAACTTCAAGTCTCTCCGTCTGTCTTCTCTGTTACTGCAACCAACCGCCACACACGCCTTCACCATTTTGATTATTAATGTTAACGAGCAGAAAAACACGCCATAATAGGAGGAATGTACGTAGCGGTAATGTATAAACACGACGAGCTGACGGACATTATGGCGGCTCAAGTCAAGGGGGCGGAGTTGTGACGTCATGTGATAGGGGTCTATAGATATGAACTTAGAAGAGTCTAGATTCTTGGTTGAAAGCAAAGAAATGGGCAGTTTATCATTCATTTTACATAAATATTTTTTAGCTAAAATGTGTAATCCCATGTGGTGGTCATCATAAAACAAAGCTTTTTAAGTTGAAAGTGCATGCATGGGGTTCTTTTATATAATAATTACCTTGAATCCTTGACCAAATCACTCGAGACCATCGTTCCTGCTTGTACGCAGTAAAAAATTCGTATTTTTCATATGTCTAGTTTTTGTTGAAGAAAACTCAACTAATTTTGTCTGTAAAATTAAAAAAATTGACTCCAAAAAATAGAGGTTTCAAGCATCTACAACTCTATCACGCGATAATACACACTCAGCAGCAAAACAATGCAATATTTTCAATTAATTATACCCAACCGGACGCCACGAAATGTAAGTAAAAGTTTTCTGAGAGTGAGAGAGTTCTGAGAGAGGGGGGGGGGCTACCATGCTGTGACGTCGTTACTCTCGCGAGACTCCGTAGACGCATGACGCAATCAACTGGCTAGGCTAGCAAGTAACTTTGCTCAAGTAGACTTCCAACTAATTTTTACCTCAGATTTTTCACAATCGTGATTCACCTTTTTTCTCCGACTCCGCCACACATCAAGAAAACACCATGGCAACATCTAGCCAACGCAGTGATCTCCCGGCGAAGCGTAAAAAGGCAGATTCTATTGATTCGGCTACATCGACCGATGATTTATTGTTAGCAAGCCCGCCCGAATACACAAAGTCAATTAGCGAGGGAATTGGATCAATCGATAAGAAAATATCGATTGCATTAGAAATCCTTCAAGCCGAGATTAAAGATTTAAAAGAAAGCCTCGTGTTTACACAGCACGAGGTAACGTATCTCAAATCGCAAAACGCTATACTGAGAGACGCCTTCGAGTCGACGACCGGAGCATTAGAATCTATTAAAAAAGAGAACAAGATAATGAAGGAGTCAATGTTAGACATCCAATCAAGGAGCATGAGGGACAATTTAATTTTCTCTGGCATCGAAGAAAACACAGTAGACAAACCAGAAGCCCTCGTCAAGTCATTTATGGCAACATCTCTCAAGCTGCCCAAGGAAATTGTGGATTCGATAAAATTTACGAGGGTACACCGTCTTGGGAAGCCAAGAGGAATCGGTCCGCGTCCAATAATCGCCAAGTTCGAGCTCTACCAGCAGAAAGTACTGGTGAAATCCAAAGGAAGAGAATTACAAGGAACAAGATTCGGTATGAATGATCATTTCCCGCGCGAGATCAACGACAGACGGAAAATCCTCTATCCAATTCTGAAGCGGTCCAGAGCAGAGGGCAAACGTACAGTTATCGCAGTCGACAAACTTTACGTGGATGGTCAACTATACCGAGACCAAGTGCTCACCCCATGGCTATTCTGACCGATAAGTAATGCCTAAATATTTCTATTATGCATACAACGCTGAATGTAGCTGTCTTGATTTAAGCAAGACAAATGTATAGATTAGGGATGCTTAATACTTAGTTTGCTATTCCTAAACACTTCCAGTATGCATATAATGCTGAATTAAATTGTTTTGGTTTGAGTAAGGCACATATGTAGATTAGGGCTGCATGATAACTATTTTGTCTGTACCTTCGAAACACTTCCAGTTCATATATAATGCTGAATCAAGTTGTTTTTTGTTTGAGCAAGCACATGTGTAGATTAGGATTGCATGATAATCACTTTGTCTGTATTTCCTAAACACTTCCAATATGTACACAATGCCGTATTAAGTAGATTTGATTTCAACAATGCACACGTACAGATCAGGGTTGCATGATAATCACTTAGTCTAGAAGAGTCACGCATGTCTCACACTACACATTTCTATACTGGCGCTCATATCTTTTCTTCTTTTTCTGGGTTATTTGTCTCACCTTTTCCACACTGCTGTTTTCAAACACACACTAAGTACACGCTTTAAAATTGTAATGTTTTGTGTTGATGCTACCCATGTATTTAATCCTTCTAACAACGTCTTAATGTTGTGTGAATTATGCCAAGAGGTTTACAAAAAATTGCATTCAGTTTTATTAGAACTTGATTTATTACATACTCGTATGGCTTCTAATGAATGTGAATGGTCGTTGACATTCAGGACCGAATATTATAACTCACATCCTGAGATCATTACTTTCCTTAAGATAGTTATAGATATCCGCATATGACGTATATAAATTTTGTTTCATTTAATGTGAATGGCTTCCGATCGCAGGCAAAGAGAACTAAAATTATGGAATACATCACCAAATTAAACGCAGACCTCTTCTTTATGCAAGAGTCACATCTAGCCAAATCCGAAGAGAAATATTTTAAACACTCAAATTTTAACTTGATGTATTCAGCCAGCTATAACAGCAGACAAAGAGGAGTATCAATATTAATAAATAAAAGAATCTCGTTCACATTAAATAGTGCAATTGCAGACCCGGAAGGTAGATTCATAATAGTACAAGCCACCATAAGTAATAAACTGTTCACATTAGTGAACATATATGCCCCAAACAACGAGGACACACAGTTCTTCCACAATATATTTGGTAAACTGAGTGACATGTCAGTGAACTCAACAATTATTATAGGAGGGGACTTTAACACAACACTTGATCCAAGTATAGATAGCTCCAATTTTAAACTCACTAAACAGTCACAAACTGCAAGAACCATTAGGAAATATATGGACGATTTCGGCTTAAGTGACGTCTGGAGAGCAAAACATTTAACAAAAAGGGAATATACCTTTCAATCCCTAGCCCATGGTTCGTGTTCAAGAATCGATTTTTTTCTAGCGAATAATTCCGCTATTAATAATATTTCGCCAAGAATACATCCAATAATCATCAGTGATCATGCACCAATTTCTTTAGCCCTTAAAATTGACTCCCGCACGATACCCCCTGCAACCTGGCGCTGTAATGATTCCTTATTAGATGACCCCGCATTTGATACATTCGTTAAGAAAGAATGGAAAGACTTCATGGAACTTAACGATTCCCCAAACATCTCACCATCGCTGCTTTGGGAAACAGGAAAATGCGTAATTCGAGGCAAGATTATCTCATATTCATCATATAAAAAAAAAAACAAGAACAGAAGTTGGAAAACGAGTTAGAAATAAAAATCAAACAACTGACAGAGGAATTCGCCAATAATCCCACGGACAATACCACAAAAGAACTTTTCAGCGCCAAAGAACAACTCAATAGTATTCTGTCTAAAAAAACTCAGTTTCTGTTACAACAACTACGATATACCAACTTTGAGCATAATAACAAATCCGGGAAATATTTAGCAAACCAACTCGAACGTAACAAAGAAAAAACATTAATTACAACAATACAAGATTCAGCCGGCATAATAACACAATCACCAGAAAAAATTAACGAAACTTTCTACAGCTACTACAAAAACTTATACTCGGTGACAAACGATCATAATGAAGACATTGACCTATTCATTAATAATCTTGACATCCCCCAAATAACTTTAGAAAGCCAACAATTGCTAGATACCCCACTTACCCTCGCTGAATTATGGAATGCCGTAAAGGACATGCCAACAGGTCGCGCACTGGGGCCCGACGGGTTCTTGACATCATATTTTAAACACTTTTGGAATATGCTGGCACCACTTTTCTATAGAATGGTTCAAGAAATCAGTGCCAAGGGTCAAATTAGAGACAATATGAACACTGCAGTAATCAAACTACTGCCAAAAGAAGGGAAAGACCTAACCCAACCAGCAAACTATAGACCAATATCCTTAATGAATACAGATATTAAAATTATTGCAAAGGCTTTAGCTACTAGATTAGAACAAACTCTTCCCACTATAATTCATAAAGACCAGACCGGCTTTATTAAAGGACGTAACTCTACAAACAATATAAGACGCTTGTTAAATCTTATTAATATTGCACAGAATTATAAACAGAAAGCAATTATCCTCTCTTTGGACGCAGAAAAAGCATTTGACAAAGTCAACTGGATTTTTCTCTTCAAAGTTTTGGAAAAATTTGGCTTCGGTGAGCCATTTATCCGCTGGATAAAAATATTCTACAACGCCCCAAAAGCCACTGTAAACACAAACGGGGTAATTTCACAAAGTTTCTGTCTTCAAAGGGGAACTCGACAAGGCTGTCCACTCTCACCCCTATTATTCGCTCTATTTATTGAACCATTAGCAATTGCAATAAGACAAAACGCTAATATCAAAGGGATTTGCTCGCACACATCAGAACACAAAATTAACTTATACGCAGACGATATACTATTATATCTAGAAAAACCAGAATCCTCCCTACATGAGACTTTTGAACTAATAAAGACATTTTCACAAATATCAGATTATGCTATAAATTGGTCAAAATCAATTATAATGCCCTTATCAACAAACTCATGGAATCCTGCAAATCAAAATCACAATATTCCAATAGGGAATATAAAGTATCTTGGAATCAACATTTCACCAAAACTTACAGAATTAACTAAACTAAACCATACACCTCTCTTAGCAAAAATATGTGAAGATTTGACACACTGGAATAATCTACCCATCTCACTTTTGGGCTGGATAGCAACAGTCAAAATGAAAGTATTACCACAAATAAACTATTTGTTCTCAATGATCCCCTTTAAACCCACTCAAAAATGGTTTCAAGACCTAGACTCAGCCGTCACAAAATTCTACTTTAAAAACAAGAAAAACAGAATTAGCCTTGCCAAATTGCAAAGAAATAAACCAGAGGGGGGTCTAGAGGCCCCTAATTTCCAACAGTATTATATAGCAAATCAAATACAATATCTTATTAGGTGGTTATATCTTAACACTGAACAACAGTCATGGCTAGAATTAGAGCAAACAGACTGCAACCAAATACAATTGGCAAACCTCCCCTTTATTAGCTCTAGTATTAAGCACCATAGCTGCTTCAAAAACCCAATGATAGCATGTACCTTGAAAGCCTGGTGGAGAGGTATGGAAATTACGCAATCACAACAAGCCCCGTGTAAATTCTCACGAATCTGGCACAACCCAGACTTTGGAGTTAATAAAATTCCTATTTATTTCAGTGCATGGGATGATACGGGAATAAACCAGTTACAGCATTTGTTTAAAGATAATACATTCATGTCATATGAAAAAATAATGCAAGATTTCCAGATCAAAGGGGTCAATTTCCTGCAATACAATAAAATCAGGGCAGCCATCAGAAGCAAATTTCCATCACTAACGGGTACGTTAGACCCACCACCTTTCGTAAATAAAATAATAAATATACATCCTCAACAAAAAAAAATACTTTCAAAAGTATATAAAGCCCTCTCATGTAACAACTCTACTTGCCTACCAATCGAAAAATGGAATAACGAACTTTCGGTAACATTAGATAATAACTATTGGTCCAACATCTGTAAAAATACATTTATAATGACAAAGAATAAGAACCTTCAGCTTATACAGTTCAAAATACTGCACAGATGGCATATTACTCAATCTAAAATGCACAAAATGGGGTTCTCCCAATCCGATAAATGTACAAACTGCAACGAAGATACTTCAGATACATACTTTCATGCTCTTTGGCAATGTAAACCAATACAAGATTTCTGGGCACAGGTAACGAAGAAACTCTCTTTCCTATTGAACTGCAGGATTCCATTGTCTCCAACTCTTTGTCTGCTTGGCGATCTGAATACAGTGAATATCTCTATCCATCAAACCCGTCCACTACTAGCAAGTCTAACGATAGCCAAAAAAACAATATTGTTGAATTGGAAAAACAAACAAAACATTAGCATTAACCAATGGCTAAATCTAATCATTGAATATATAACATTAGAGAAAATATCTGCCAAACAGACAAATAAAATGGACAAATACGAACAACAGTGGGAAACGGTCGCAAGAATGGTGAACATAGAATAAGGATTCTCTCTCACCTGCGAAGGAATGCCACAAAAATAATAAAAATGTACACATAAATTGATGTATGCGGGGTGTCCAGGGAAGTTGTATGCATCCTTCTGCAGCTGGAAACAGGACATGTTTAAATCCAAACTGTTTTGTACACTCCCAACAGCATGTAATAAATACACTTTCTTCCTTCACAGTTTAGTCGGTCAATGGGCTTATTTAACAAGGATACTCATAGACAATTTGGTTTCCAGCTGCTGGGGAACATATGCAACTTTTTTTTGGAACACCCTATATATTATCAGACTTGGAACAATTAAGGAACTATGCGTAAATAATACACTTCACCGGTCCTTGGCATACATCTAATGGTGTTTAATAAACCTCTTCTTCTGTCAGCTTTACAGGTGGAGTTTGTTGGCGTCCTGCCCTGGGCCGTCCCGTCGCCGGTCTTGGCCCCCGGGATTTTCGGCCGGGGCTTGTCTGGTTGCGTCTGGCTGTGCGGGGGTCCCGTCGGGCGCGCGCTGGTGTCGTGGGCGGGTGGGGGGGCCGCGCGGGTGTCGGTCCGGGGCCGCGGCCCTTCCCCGGCCGGCCGGGGTGGGGTGGGGTGGAGTTGGGGTGGGGGCCGGGGGGTGCATGCGGCAGCCATGGTTCCCTCCCAGGTCCGCCCGGCCGGAGCCGCGTCTCCCTGTACCGGGTGCCGGGGAGGTGCCCTCTGGTGTCATGCCGCGCGCCCCTCCTGGCCCGGGGGTGGGTTGTGGGGGGCGCGCTTCCGTCCCCTTGGTCTGCTTCCGGCCCTGTCCGCCTCCCTGGGCCGCGGCGGCCACTGCTGCCCCCCGGCCGGCGGGGTCGTTGGCGGGGCCTCTTGGCGCCCGCGGGGCCTTGGGTGAGGCTTGCTGTCCCTTGCCTGTGGGGTAGGCGTCCCCTGGTCGCCGGCGCTTGGTGTGGCGCCTGCTCGGAGTGCGGGGTGGGTGCTCGGGGGGGGGGGGCGCTCGGAGGCGCCGTGGGTGGTCTGGGGCGGAGATTGATCGGGGCCCTGACGCCTCTTCTGCCCTGCGGCCGGTTGTTCTGGTGGATGGGGCCAAACCCGCGGGAGCCTGCCTCTTAACTCACGCACTTCTCACGGGTCGCTGACTGGGCGCCGGTGTATCAGCGGGGTGTTGCCTGCACCGGCGGGGGACCCTGCCTTGCCTGGGGCTTGGTGGGCCGCTGGGGGTCCCGTGGCGTGCCGTGCCGGTTGGGGGGCTGCGGCTGTGGCTCGTGGCCCGGGTGGGCGGGCGGGGGTGGGTGTAGGCGTGGGGTTGGTGATGCGTCCCCTCCTGCCATCCCTGAAGGCCGGTTGATGGGTGCGCGGGTGGCCCGGGGGACCACCCTGGGTCCCGGGGGGGGGACGATGGCTCCTTTGCTGGGCTGCGGGAGGAGGGATGGGCTGCGCATGGCCCCCCGCCCCCGCGCCCGCCCTCCCTCCCTCCCCGGGCTGGCTGGGTGGGGGCTGTGGCCCTGGGTTGGCGCCCGCGCGGCTTCTCCGCGTGTCTGCGTGGCTGTCGCGCGCCCGGTGGGGCCTGCGTGCTGCTGGATGTGGTAGGGCATTCTCAGGTCGGGGGTCCCGGTGCCGGGATTGGCGATGCGGCGGCGTAGGGTTGGTCGCCAACGGGCTTACTCATAAGAGATTCACACGATTACTGGGTTCTAGATCACAGAACTGATTTGTGTACACTCTACCCCTTTCAATCACTTAGCTTATAGGCTTATAGACACCCCCACCCCCATTCTCCTCTTTCACTGGCCAATAGGCCCCCACATGGTGTAAACCGGAAATACATCTCGCTGACGATAGCACCAGCATATTAGTAACTAGTTTAGATGTTCAATGTATTTCTAGTTGTTGTTTGTGTATGTGTTTCTTTTCCTTCTTTTCTTGTATTTCTTTTCTTCTGTCCCCCCATAATCCCTTCCTGTTCGCTGCTTTGTCATAATAAAAAGGTATTTTGAATGATCACAATGGGAGTATGTCAGACTCTCAATGTGAAACATTAAAACTGTTCAGAATCTGGGCACTTAGACTTCCATTCTCTGTGTCAAACAGCTGAACAGGACAGGTTTAAAAAAAAAAAAAAAAGTTTTCTGAGAGTTTAAGAGGACGCACGCCGTTAGCATTAGACTAATGCTTGACTATGGAAATAAGGGGGACAGAAATTTTGCCAAAGGTCAATTGGGTCCGACACAAGTGCTTCAAATTTGAAAGGAGCAAGTTAATCAGATGGAAATACTTTCCATCATTTTTTTATGTTCATCCAACGCGTTCATTTTTTTGAGTTTTTATCATTTGTCTTTTTGTTTCTTGCAGGTTTCAGAAAAAGTCTTGGTCCTCAGCAGCAGGAGTCAGAGTCTCCTGGCATGAAAGAGGAAGTTGAGCACCTGCAAAGGAAACAGGAACAGCCAGAGCACCTTCAACAGCAAAAGAGAGAAGCGCAACTTCCGATCACAAACGAGGAGGAGAAGCTGCCGCTATATGTTAAAGAGGAGCATGAATTCACCACGTTGACTGGTGAGTCCTTGAAGAGTCAAGAGGGTCTGAGTGAGACCAGCAGAGGGGTGGAGCCTCCAAGCGGCAGCAGCTCAACAGATGGATTGAAAATGGACAATTTCATCGCTCCACTATCAGATGGCGAAGGCGCCATGTCACACTCACCTTACAGTGATGATAAAGGTCATAAGAAAGCTCAGAGTGACGACAACCTCAATATATGCTCTCAGTGTGGGAAAACCTTTCGTGACAAGTACACTTGTCATAGGCATATAAGGAGCCACACAGGAGAAAACCCTTTTTCCTGCTCAGTTTGTGGTCAGTGGTTCACTCAAAAGCAAACCTTACAAATACACGAAAGAACTCACACCGGAGAAAAACCTTTCTCCTGTTCAGTTTGTGCTCAAAGATTCAATCGCAAAAGCACCTTAAAAACACACACAAGAACACATACTGGTGAGAAACCATTTATCTGCTCAGTTTGTGGTCACAAGTTTAAAGAAACAAAACACTTAAAAGCACACACAAGAACCCACACTGGAGAAAAACCTTTTTCCTGTTCAGTTTGTGGCCAAAGATTCTCTTTCAAGGAAAACCTAACAAAACACACAAGATCCCACACTGGAGAAAAACCTTATTCCTGCTCCATTTGTGGCCAAAGATTCGCTCAGACGCAACACTTAAAACGACACACTAGAACCCACACTGGAGAAAGACCTTTTCCCTGCTCAATTTGTGGCCAAAGATTCTCTTTAAAGGGAAACCTAGCAAAACACACAAGAATCCACACTGAAGAAAAACCTTTTTCCTGCTCAGTTTGTGGTCGTGTATTCGCTCAAAAGCAAAGCTTACAAATACACGAAAGAACCCACACAGGAGAAAAACCTTTCTCCTGTTCAGTTTGTGCTCAAAGATTCCATCGCAAGAGGTCCTCAGAAACACACACAAGAACACACACTGGTGAAAAACATTTTACCTGCTTAGTCTGTGGTCAAATATTCACTCAAAAGGAAAACTTGAAAATACACACGAGAACCCACACTGGGGAAAAACCCTTTCCCTGCTCCGTTTGTGGCCAGAGATTCTCTTTAAAGGGAAACCTAGCAAAACACACAAGAATCCACACTGGAGAAAAACCTTTTTCTTGCTCAGTTTGTGGTCATGGATTCACTCAAAAAGAAACCTTAAAAAGGCACGAAAGAACCCACACTGGAGAAAAACTTTTTTCCTGCTCAGTTTGTGGTCAAGGATTCAATCGCAAGAGATCCTTAAAAACACACACAATAACACACACTGGCGTGAAACCTTTTTCCTGCTCAGTTTGTGGTCAAGGATTCACTCAAAAGGGAAACTTGAAATTACACACAAGAACCCACACAAAAGAAAAACCTTTTTCCTGCTCCGTTTGTGGCCACAGATTCTCCTTAAAGGGAAACCTAACACGACACACAAGAACCCACACTTCTGACAAACCCTTTTCTGCTCCATTTGTGGCCAAGGGCTCACTCAAAGACAACAGGTAAAAAGACACATGCTGGAGAAAAAATGTTTTCCTTTTAAAGAGTATGTCATGCCCTGGGAAAATGTTAATATTCCATCATTTATCCATAAACGCATGCCTTTTGTATTCATATCATGCCACTTAGTGTAATTACACACAAGAAAATGAGAGAAATTTGGCTCGATTGTCAAGCTAAAACGACCGACGCCCGAGATCTGGCAGATTGTGTGTGTGACGTCATTTCAAGTGAAGAGAGTGCCACCGGCCACTTCTTCAACAAGAAAAAAGGCTCAGTGCTTTAATACTGAATGGCGGCGATGATGGCAGACAATTTCGTTTCTAGTTTCAGCGACGAATCCGACGTAGAAGGACGTAACGAATGTTCATCTAATGGTGACGAGGAGAGTTACGAAGCTTTAATTGGTGTTTTAGGTTACCAATTTGAGCCCAAACGAACGCCAATGCAGCGTAATGAAACTGTCATTGAGGGGAGCAATGACACTGATGAAACATCGGCAGCAGATCGTGTGGGAAACAACGAATGATATTTTTTGCATTTCTTTTTGTGAAGCTGATACACCGTGACCGCAAAATAAAGTAATGTATAGAATAATTATCATTTATTGCGCTATCATAGTTTTTCGCTCTGCCAACAGACACAAATATGATTTCAAATATTCTATATTTTTTACGAGCGATAATTTATACATGTGTCCAGTCCTGTATCCAATGCGTGATATTTTTTTTATTATAAAAGAGTACTCACTCTGGCCATTTCGAGCTTGGCTGCTCCCCTCCTTTGCTTAGCCTTAGCCTCCTTTGCCAGTCATCGTCCTCTTTCTTGATATCTCGGGACATTTAGGTAGCTGGTGTATGGTGGGCACCGCATCTGCTTTGAGCAGCAATCTTGCAGCAAAACCCGATTTCACTTGTCCATAGTTCGAGAAGCTTTCAGGTGGAAAATAACAGAAAACCGTGCCAGAGGCTGGGTCTAGAAAATTAGCCCTCTTTGCACAGACGAACTTTACCCATTGTCTGCGTAGTCCAGCTTTTTTTTTTCGCGTTCGGGAACTCATGGATACTATATTCCGATAAATAGCTATTTGTACACCACATAGCACAGAAGTTTTGAACCATTTTAGTGATGTTTTGGTCAAACAAACCCGAACGGGACTCTCTCGTCGATAAAAAACAATGGCACCTGGCTCCGCCTTGACTGTCAATCACTTGGTGTGACGTCGCCGCCCCATTTGGCTGTTTCCGGAACACTTTCGGAAATGTTCGTCATTTCCGATCTATTTTCGATAATTGCTCATTAATGTGATTGATTTTTTTGTTAACTTTATCAGTATTTGTTATCTTGGCACATAACGGTTCTATTGATGTCTCACACCCCCTTTGCCGTTACATACCCTTTAAGTGTTCGGTCAGCAGTTCAATCAGAAGAATCAGGTTAAGTTGGTGTGAGAAGCAGTGGCCAAAGACTTAAATTTTGTCACAATCCATGCTGGCTTCATCAGCTCAAAACCTTTTGAGGATTTGCAGTTTTTGGTGCCATACATGTGCTTTGTTGTGTACTTGTGTGAAGTTTTTTCATATTTTCAAAAGAACTGGCTCATCTGATTTAGAATGATATGAATTTAGATTAAATGAGGTTGCATGATTCTTGGCCAGGACGATCTGGCAAAAAAAAAAAAGATTTTTTTTTTCTCATATTCTTCGATCCATCTTTTCACAATATTGTTTACTTGGTTTCTTCAGGTCTAGTTTTATATAATCTGCAATGAAACCTAGACTGTAGTTAAACATTCTCAACACGGGCTTTTCCCTTCAGGGATCACCACAACGAAGCAGTTGTCTCCATCTAATCTCATAATTAGTGTAAAATCGGAATACTCTACCTTTTGGAATCTCCACATCTCACAGGTCTTATAAAAACTTATCAATAAATAATGTAATAAAATATATGTAGGGAAATATATATGGAAACTTATGTCATTATTTTCATAATTACATCAATATTGCACACACTCCAAGACGCCACCAGGCCGCCGACTCGATCCCGTATTGATAGAATAAGGAGAAGACCTGGATGGAACTCCATGGAACTTGCTAAGGCCCCATTCAGCCTTAAATCCCCACAGTCCCAGACGCCACTTCACCGCCAAATTAGTTGGGACCCCTTGGAATTATGATTTTATGTTTTTTCTATATTGCTTTCTGTGTTTCTTTGAGTTGAACAGATTACAGCACAGAAGAGGGTGGTGTCAGTGTTTCATATAGTATTAGATATAGATGATAGAGGTTTGATTTATTTTGTTTTCTGAATTGAATTTTTGACGACTGGGCGCTGCGTTAAGGATTGTGAATATTGAACTCTTCAAAACACATTGAGACAAAGGATTTGTTTCGAACTGAGCCATGGAAAATCGACATAAGAGTTTCCCATTTTCATGGACTGAACCCTTTTCCCGAGGAAAAAGCTATGGGCTCAACCCTTATGACACTAAGATTACAGCAATATTGACTTTAGGCTCTGGGATTTTGGGAATTCGTGTGGGCTCACCCTTTGGAAATTTAGAAAGTGTTCTGCTTTCTGGACTCGGATGTTATGGTTTGTTTTTGGGTATATGAGTTTTTTTTTTTTTTTTTTTTTTTTTTTTGGGGGGGGGTCAATTCAATTTTTTATTTGAATTCAAAAGGGAATTGTTGGATTATATTTCCATTTATTCACATAATCATATGTGAAAGATGTAACATTTGTTTCTTCCATATTCGCACAGGTCTTTGTCTGTTCAATAATGAATGTAATCTGATCAACACTGGGGGTGCACATTCCAAGCAAGTCGACTCTGCCCCCAAGTTAGGAGGGAAGAAAAGGGCTGTGCAGGGGAAGACTGGTAGCACTTTTTTCTTTGTGACCTGGTACCAATGCCTTTTCTGTTTGTTTGTCTTTAAGTGTAAATTCTTTGTTCTTTTTTATTCCCGAATTCTCTGTCGTCATCTCCTGTTTGTTATAAGAATAAACAACCTGTAACATGGAAGAATAGACTCTTTTCTTTACTACTAAACATTAAAAACAGCAAATATGGCGGAATATCTGCTTTAATTGACTGTTTTAATAATATTTTTAATTAAATTTGTTGAATTTTTCCATTTTTGTGCCTTTTTGAACAAAAAAATGCCATCGCTTCGAGTGGGCGGGCATATTTTTTATCCGGGCTAAGGACCTTTGGTGGGGTCAAAGTGCATTATTCGCTGTCGCCTTGTAAATCTGCACTGCCCCTAGGGCCTCATAAGGGTATGTAGGACACAATGCTATCGTAAAATATTGTATAACAACAAAAACAACATGCAATATCTAGCATGAGGGACAAATGCATGTTTGACCCGGCCCTAGTAACAGTTGCTAACGTCATGAATATTAATGAGCAAAGGTGACGTGTTACTTACGGTACGCTATTTTAATGAACATCCAATGTTCTTAAGTAGTTAAAATTCAGGTTTTGGATTTAGGACATGTGGGGAAAAATTAGGAGATTTGGGGTTGGGGTTACTGCTTGTTCTGTTAACTTTTATTTTTCTAAATCATTGAAAAAAAAAACCAATTTGGAATGAAAATGTGTTTGTGTTATAGGAATAACTGCCCAAAGCAGTTTTATCTGCATTTAAGTGTTTTTTCGAGGTATTAGGAATGTGTGAGACATGCAATGTGGGCCTGTGTCTCCAGCCAGAGAGGACTTGACCAAGGCCTCTGAGGAATCAAAGACTAAAAAATGTATATAATTTTCATTTTAAGGCCTATTTTGCACATTTAAAGGAGAGCATCTAGCAAATTTTATATTGTAGTTTATATATAAATATATATTGTATTACATACTGTGTATAATATATATTTTTATACATAAAGCCACTATTTTGCACTCTTGCCTTTGACCATAACTGCTTTTTTTTTTTGTTGAATTATCAAATATAAAACTATTCCGTCTCATTTTTTTCTGTTGAATGTTTATCCTAACAAGTCGAAAATATCACGCTTAAAACGTTCGTCGAGCATGTTTGGTTGTCAATGGGACATCAATATTACAAATTTTGACAAAAATGTTTTTTATTTTTTTGTCTTTTTGGGTCCAAATTGTTGATTTATAATTGGTTGAAGAAAACAACAGTTTGGACATGAAGGTTATGGTGTCCTAAAAAGGGACCCAATCTGGCAATTTTGATTTTTTTTTTCTTTGAAATATAAAGGCAACATCAAAGGTATGCAGATTTGGGGGAAAAAATAGGTTTAGGTGTTAAAGGGTTAAACTAATAAAAAGAATAACAAAAAAAACAACGTAAATGCACGTCACTGCCATGTTGCATACGTTGACCGTTTTTCACGTTCTTTAGCACAGCGTGGGTTGCCATATAATCGCTCATTTACAACCCCCATTTGAGCGGTGTAATTGACCGCTTGTCGGGCAACTTCTGCAGCCTCCTATGCCACAAAGTGGCCAGATCCGCCACGTTGGTACCGGTGATACTTTGGGTATTGCAGAAAATGCATCCCATCACATTTCTGAATCTTAGAATCTACTTGGTAACAAAGTATCTGTTTTGGTTACGACCCTAGTTTTGAGTAATTATAATTAGGCTTGTTCTGAACAAAGAGAAGAGGAGGCTAGGACTGAATAAAAGCAAGTTGTTTATAATGAATACAATTAACAAGCACAGTGAAGTACATGTACAGTACTTTAAAATTCGAAGCAGAGTCGAGAGATTTTCATCGACGGGGGCCGGAATAATTACAAGCACAAACAATTTTATTAATCACTTTCCGATTTGTACGACAAATTATTAGGCCAAAATAAAGAAAAGAGGAACACGAGATTATAGTCGTACTGTTACTACGGGGGGAAAAAAGTCCTGTTACGTAGGAGTAATGTAACTGAATAAGCAGCCAAGTACTTTCTGTAGCGCTTTGCCGCCTCCACTAAAGTCAACAATAATGAAAGCATCTTGTGAGGCTGTGTTTTAGAATCAGTTTCCAAAATAAGGAAATCTGTTATCTTTTAGCTCATCTACATAAAATTATAATCAATGGTAGGATTTTACTGATGCTTTGTCGGAGCTCCCAGCTAAGGTACATGTACATAAAGTGCATAGCCCCTTATTCAGCTACATTACCCCTACGTAATAATACTTTTTTTTTTTTTTTTTTTTTTGTAGTAAGAGTACAACTTTAATCTCGTAGTCATCCCCCGCCCCCCCCCCCCCCCCCCCATTGTTTGGCCCCAATACTCTGTCGTAATATGTCACTGTCAATCAAGAGAAGTAACTGGAAAAATTAAAATTATATACCGTGTTAGACCCGATATAAGATGGCCCTGATTATAAAACGACCCCCTTTTTCAAGACTCAAGTTTCAAAAAAGACTTTTTGAACACCAAATTAATTTTTATACAGAACATAATTACAGTACATCTGAAACATGATTATAACTAAAGATGACGATAATATTGGTCAGCCATAATTATCGGCTGATAATGGCAATTATGACGTCACACAGATAATCCAGATAATAAAAAAATTAAACTGATAATGCAATCCAATAATTATATACTTGATTTAGCCTCCAAATGTGCGCAACCAAAGAATTGAGCACGCCACCTCCTCAACCCCCCTCTCTCTGAAGCCCCTGAGGGAGGAGGGGTTGAGGAGGCAGATTTACGTGACATGAAGCAGTTGTAGAATATGGCGGCTTTTACCAGGATGGCTGGATTTATTGTGTGTGAAAAAAAAAAAACGCTCTCGCCATCTGCAAAACATGCACTGCAGAAGTTCCACAAGGCGGAAAGAAAGCATCCTCATTCAACACCACTTACCCAGCAGCCATTTTAAACTGCATCACGGAAAGAAAGCGTCCTCATTCAACACCACTTACCCAGCAGCCACTGGATCACAAAGATTTTTGTAACGACTACGAGGCTGCGGGAATGCTAAAGCTATTGTAAACACAAACGGAGCTAAGCTATGGGACTTGTGATGATCCAGAGACGCTAAGCTACGGGGCTTGTGATGATACAGAGAAGCTCCAGCCTTCCCGGAGTCGGGTTGTTTGGGAATGCAGCTCAAAGCGGGTGGTAAACTCTCACCTGAGGCTAAACACAAGACCGATAGTCGACAAGTAGCCGTCTTCCGATGGAGCCCGCCGCTCTGGCCGGTCCGGCAGGCCGCCGCCTCGCCCTAGGCTGGGCGGGCAGGTGGGCCGAGCCCGGTTCCCTGGCGGCGGGACGCCTGGCGAACACCCCAGTTTCTCGAGCGTTCCTCCATGTCGTGCGGGACACGAGGCTTGGGCCTCCGTGCGGAGCAGAGCCAGGCCCCGAATACGCCGCAGCAAACCGGCCGGGGCGGGCGGATTATCCGGTCAGAATTTAGCTGCCGCCGCCGAGACAGGGAATAAGACGTTTTTTTAACTGAAATCACCCGAGAGCCAAAGCTTCATCATCAGCTATCATGACGGCACAGTGATTAGATGATAATTTACACATGCAGAAAACCACACAAGAAGTCAGCCAGTCAGTAATGCATTCATTATGTAAAATGACAAGCTGTCAGATGACTTTGTAACGCTGCCTTTATTTTCGGCTTTAAAAAACTGAGGCACAAAACAACACGCACGGGGATGCGAGCTCCAACTCCGCCCAAATAGTACTGCCATGTATCAGCTTAGCTGCCGTAAAGCAAGTGTCGTGAGTGCCGCAAATGTTAACAAAGCGCTGTACAATGGATACATGACATCTCCCTCTTTTGAGTTAATCATTTTCACAGTGTGCAACAAAGCATATAACATTAGCAATCACTTTTCAAATTATTTAACTTATTTGTCTGCTCAATTACACTCACAATACATAATCAAAACATTGGCGCTTATTAATGCACATTCCTGTTGTAATGAAATAATAATATTCTGTACCCACCAGAGGTTGCGCTAGACTTTTTCGTTGTCTGTCATTTTGACTGACAGGGTCATAAAAATCCGGTCATAATCTATTTTTACCCGTCACTGACACGAAAAAAAAAAAATAAAAGACGTGGAAAAAATGGACATGTATATACCGTTTCATTGCAAATCAGTATTATGGTGATCATACTAGATATTATTTGTTTCTGTGCACATATGAGGTAAATATCGCTGCCATGAAGCCTCCTTATAGTGACAGTTCTTTGCCCCCTTCATTGCCGTCACGCGACCGCAGCTCAGCTTTTGCTTGCCTCGTAGCTACCCGTGTTTTAAATTACTGTAAATTTGATAGTATGTTGTCATAGGTAGTCGCGAGTCTGTTGAGAAAAGTACTACACTAAACCATGCTCGCTAGATTTGTGTGGTGTTTTTGTCTTTTTGAGCTGCATTTGATAGGCTCCACGTTAACAAATATGCGACAAAGTCCTTTCCTTTCATTTTTTGATCTGTTCACCGCATAGTCATTACTGGAAAGTCAAGTTAGCAGCAAGCTAGGTCAGGAACCGGAGGACCGAGTCACTGAACGGGAAGTGACAAAACTCAGTCTTGCCCCCCTGCCTGCACGCTGGCTGCTCATTGGCCACACGTGGAAGTGAGTGACATACGCCCTGATTCTGTTTTACGGTCCCTCCCCTGCCCGCGATGAGGCTGGCATCTGATTGGTCGTGTGCGATGTCAGAAGACGCTGCCGCTTGCTCAACGCCCTCCCACGCAGTGAACAAGCACCAACTTCATAGAACGAATCAGTGCAGATGGTGATTAGTTCGGTCTCGTTCACCCAAACAATTCGTTCAAAAAGAACGAGTCTTTCGCGACCGATACAACACTACTTAACAAAGAATCCACACCGTGCCATCACACATCAAGCAGATGAATATGTAACATTTTCTCCGCAGTGACAAAAACAGCTGACTGTGGCCCCAGTATGTAGGTAGCCTACCATATGTAGCATATGGAGCAATGAAATTAACAGTTCACCTGCTGTGTCGTCTCACACTTTCCTCCTGGTGCACATGGACTTGAATTGCGTGCCCGTTTGTGCAGTCCCTGTTTTTTTCACCTCTTTTATCAACACCATCGTCGTTTTAGGGCTTTTTGAAGAAACTTCGGACACTCAGTTGCCTTGACATTTTTCAGAGTAAGGCCAATGACGTCATGCATCAAGAGAGACAACAGCTAATTAATATGCTCACTCGCCACCCTGTGGTCTGGGGTGTGAATTGCAACCGGTCAAAATGATGGATGGACTTCAGTTTTTTCCGTCACCGTTTTAAAAAATCGGTCAACGACGGAAAATATTCGGTTAACGCGACCCCTTGTACCCACAAATATTATTCATAATCTTTCCTTCTTCCTTCCAAGTGCAATAACCAGTAATAAACATTATAGGGCAACACGGATGAAAAAACATTTCAAAATTCACATTTCCCCGTTTTTTATTTTTTGGATTTAGTATAATAATTTATTGCTTAAAATAAGACTCTTAAGCTTATTTTCAGCTAGCTATTTTTCTTCCAAGAAGTCTGAGAGAAATACACTTGAAGCGCTGGCAGATAATTTCACTTATTTCCAAAGGATTTAAACTTAAAACTGACTAGTTTTAAGGAAATGTGTTTTTGCAGTGTAGTAATGTTATATATGTTAGGAATGGCTTACTTTTAAAGGCATTTTTGTGCAACTTAGGTATTTACTCTGTAAGTAACTGTTGCCAAAAGTTTACCATTACACAATGTCAGACAATCTGTCACTATTTAGATGTTGGAATTTACTACTTGTTCATATGTGATGTTGAAAAATAGAGCAATGAATTATATTTTTGCACAGTAATATTTCCTCTTGTGTATACGTTAAAATTTTACATAAATCTTTTAATAGAATTATCGACTTGACATTATCGGTTATCGGTTGGAATGAAGAGGCAATTATCGGTTATTGGTATCGGTTGAAAAATGTATTATCGCGCATCACTAATTATAACAATACAGGTATATTTGAGAGAAAAGGCATGTTATTTTAACTCATTCAAATCTTAACATTTGAACATTTAAATGTGTAAACTAAAGTGCAATCATTCGTAAATGAATGGCTTCTGGTTTTTGAAATGTAAAGAAACCAATCTATTGTGATAAAACAACAAAAATTGCAATAACTGCATTAACCATCAAAGTGAAGTCTAACTAACTGTAGTCTTGAAACAAATCTGAATAACATTGCAATAAAATAATGTAAACTGGTTAAACTTGAGAGTAACTGAGATCTGTCATGACAGAACATTGCTTCAATGATATCTGGCGCCATCTAGCATCGTGAATGGGTGTAATGTCTAGACCGCGAATATAAGACGACCCCCACATTTTCAGTCTTATTTCAATGCAAAAAGCAGCCTCTTATATTCGGGCCAATACGGTATAACCCACCCCCCACCCCCCAAAAAAAAAACTACAATTTGTGAGCCAATCATAATTTTTCATATTTATGTAATTACAGTGTATCACAAAAGTGAGTACACCCCTCACATTTCTGCAGATATTTAAGTATATCTTTTCATGGGACAACACTGACAAAATGACACTTTGACACAATGAAAAGTAGTCTGTGCGCAGCTTGTATAATAGAGTTTATTTGTTTTCCCCTCAAAATAACTAAAAATATAGCCATTAATATCTAAACCCCTGGCAACAAAAGTCCGCCCGTCTCATCAGACCATAGGACATGGTTCCAGTAATCCATGTGCTTTGCTGACATGTCTTCAGCAAACTGTCTACGGGCTTTCTTGTGTACCATCTCCAGAAGAGGCTTCCGCCTGGGGTGACAGCCATGCACACCAATTTGATGTAGAGTGCGGCGTATGGTCTGAGCACTAACAGGCTGATCCCCCACCTCTTCAATCTCTGCAGCAATGCTGACAGCACTCCTGTAACGAGTCACATGACATTTTGGAAGGAAAATGACAAGCAGTACTCAATTTGGACATTTAGGGAGGTACGTTTTTTTCAAAGGGGTGTACTCACGTTTGTTGCCAGGGGTTTTGATATTCATGGCTATATTTTGAATGACTTAGAATTTTTGTAATTTGGGGTCGACTGTTTGAAATATTAGCTTTGAAAAGTAGTTTGAAAGAGGGAGAGAATTGTAAAAATAATGCCACTCAACTTGAGAGTTAAATCAGGTGAGACAATACTTTTGGCAATACTGTGGATCCACATCATACAAGGATTGGACAAAGCACATGTAAGGCACAAATACTGCCAATCCTCAACAGGATTTGAGGAAACTCTACAGACTACAATTGACCTGTGTGCACAATCTGATGAAAGCAGCATGGATGACAGGCAAAACAGTCATTGGCCACTGCTTCTCACCCCAATACACACGAGTCTCTTAATCCGTCCTTGTGAGCGAATTTTTGACCACAAATTGAGCAAGAAACATGTTTTTTTACCAGTGTGGGTTCTTGTGTGTCGTTTTAAGTGTTGAATTTGAGTGAATCCTTGACGACAGACTGAGCAGCGAAAAGGTTTTTCGCCAGTGTGGGTTCTTGTGTGTCGTTTTAAGTGTTGAATTTGAGTGAATCCTTGACCACAGACTGAGCAGCGAAAAGGTTTTTCGCCAGTGTGGGTTCTTGTGTGTACTTTCAAGTGGTGAATTTGAGTGAATCCTTGACCACAAACTGAGCAGCAAAAAGGTTTTTCGCCAGTGTGGGTTCTTGTGTGTCTATGTAAGTTTGTCTTTTCAGTGAAACTGTGACCGCAAACTGAGCAGGAAAAAGGTTTTTTGCCAGTGTGGGTTCTTGTGTGTACTGTTAACTGGTGAATTTGAGTGAATCCTTGACCACAAACTGAGCAGGAAAAAGGTATATCTCCAATAAGGGTTCTTGTGTGTCTGTCTAGGTTGCTCTTCTGAGTGAATTTTAGACCACAAGCTGAGCAGACAAGAGGATTTTCACCAGTGTGACTCCTCATATGCATACAACAAGTATAGTTATTAGCATAGGTTTTCCCAGGTTGAGATTTCTTATGACCATCATCTTTGTAAGGCGAGCGCCATTTCTATCTGATGGTGCGATGAAAATGTGTGCTTGCGATCCTTCTGTTGAGCTGCTGCTTGGAGGCTCCGTCCCTCTGCTGGCCTCACTTGGACCATCTTCGCAAAAGGGCTCGCCAGTCGACATGGTGATATCACCCTCCTCTTTAACGTATGGCAGCATTACCTCCTCCTTTTTGATTGGAACTTGTACTTCTCTCTTTAACTGTTGAGCGTCAGGACCAAAATGTTTGCTGAAACCTGCAAGACACAACAAGACAAATGATATATTTTATGGACAGCCTATCTAGCCACTAGGCCGTGAGGGTAGACTGGCTTAGTATGTACGCGCACATACAAGATGCATTCTGGGCTGTCATTCCCATGACAACGATGCACTGATTGGCTGTTAGTCATTGTGCATTGACACACCCTCATCCTTCAGGCGCAAGCCGTGGCAATTTTATTTATTTATTTTATTATTATTATTATTGTTTATTGATTTTTAAAAAATCAAACAAAAATTTAAGCAGTCACAATTTTAATCATGAGGGGTTTTTTTTCACCAAATATTTTTTACATGAGTACATTTTTTTGGATGATTACTTTTACTTGAGTAATATTATTTTGAAGTAACAGTACTCTTACTTGAGTCAATATTTTTTGTCTACTCTACCCTCCCCTGTTCAAAAGAAAGTGACTCAAGAATGTCCCCAAATGAAGTATAAATAAGATCAATAAATCCAGGGTTTCGCCTAGGATTTTTTTAAGCTGTGGCGGTGGGCTGCATCGGAGTCGGACAGCCTCACTATGTCGTGCCATGGAGAAATTGCGTCATATCACGAGAGATTAGACTTTTTTTCCCCCCCATTTTTTCCCAAGAAGAACCATAACAAAGATCTATTCAAAATATTTCATTAGCCAGGCTAATGTTGTTGCTCTCAGCTACAATAGATGTACTGTACATAATCAACAGGTGGAGCCCCCCAAATGCCCCAAAATCTGGAGGAAGTGACTTAAACAGGAAATGTTGCTTTAGATTAACTTCCTATTCATCTGTTGACATTCTAGAGCAGGGGTCCTCAAATACAAATCTTGAAGTTCCACAATTGTTTTGTTCATACAAGCATAGGTCCATTTATTTGTGTCGATCAAGTACAAAACAGGTCAAAGGTGGTAACAGTGGTTTTCTTTTGAACAAACAAAAATACAATGCACATTCTGATTTAAAAAAAAAAAAAAAAAAAAAAAAAAACATCTTGACTTACAGTGGGGCAAATAAGTATTTAGTCAACCACTAATTGTGCAAGTTCTCCCACTTGAAAATATTAGAGAGGCCTGTAATTGTCAACATGGGTAAACCTCAACCATGAGAGACAGAATGTGGAGGAAAAAAAAACAGAAAATCACATTGTTTGATTTTTAAATAATTTATTTGCAAATCCTTGGGCAATTGGGCATTGTTGGGCAACACGGACTTTCAACTCCCTCCAAAGATTTTCTATGGGATTGAGATCTGGAGTCTGGCTAGGCCACTCCAGGACCTTAAAATGCTTCTTACGAAGCCACTCCTTTGTTGCCCTTGCTGTGTGTTTGGGATCGTTGTCATGTTGAAAGACCCAGCCACATCTCATCTTCAATGCCCTTGCTTATGGAAGGAGATTTTCATTCAAAATCTCTTGATACATGGCCCCATTCATTCTTTCCTTTACACAGATCAGTCGTCCCGGTCCCTTTGCAGAAAAGCAGCCCCAAAGAATGATGTTTCCACCCCAATGCTTCACATTGGGTATGGTGCAATTCAGTATTCTTTTTCCTCCAAACATGCGAACCCGTGTTTCTACCAAAAAGTTCTATTTTGGTTTCATCTGACCGTAACACATTCTCCTAGTCCTCTTCTGGATCATCCAAATGCTCTCTAGTGAACCGCAGACGGGCCTGGACGTGTACTTTCTTCAGCAGGGGGACACGTCTGGCAGTGCAGGATTTGAGTCCCTGGCGGCGCATTGTGTTACTGATGGTAGCCTTTGTTACTGTGGTCCCAGCTCTCTGTAGGTCATTCACTATGTCCCCCTGTGTGGTTCTGGGATTTTTGCTCCCCGTTCTTGTTATCATTTTGACGCCACAGGGTGAGGAGTTGAAAGTCCGTGTTGCCCAACGGTAACCCCAAAACATCACTGCTCTAGAGGAGATCTGCATGGATGAATGGGCCAAAATACTAGCAACAATGTGTGAAAAGCTTGTGAAGAGTTACAGAAAACGTTTGGCCTCCGTTATTGCCAACAAAGGGTACATAACAAAGCGTTGTGATGAACTTTTGGTATTGACCAAATACTTATTTTCCACCATGATTTGCAAATAAATTCTTTAAAAATCAAACAATGTGATTTCCTGTTTTTTTTTTTTCCACATTCTGTCTCTCATGGTTGAGGTTTACCCAAGTTGACAATTACAGGCCTCTCTAATATTTTCAAGTGGGAGAACTTGCACAATTAGTGGTTGACTAAATACTTATTTGCCCCACTGTAAAATTACACAAAAAACATGCAAGTGCAATGTTCACACATGTACACTAAGTAATTTACAAGATCTGTCGTTAAGGTGCAAATAATAACTACGTTTTGTAACTGTAAAACACTGCTGGACAAAAAAACAAAACGTGCAAGTAGTACAGTACATGTTCACATGTACAGATATAGACCCTACCCACGTGACGTCACAACTCCGCTCTCCTGAATGGTACCGCCCAATTGTCCGTCAAAACATAGTGTTAACCTGTTACGGCTACGTACATTCCTCCTATTTACGGCGTGTTTTTCTGCTCCTTAACATTAATAATCAAAATGGTGAAGGCGTGTGTGGCTGTTGGTTGCACTAACAGAGAAGATGGAATGAGAGACTTGAAGTTTTACCGTATTCCGAGGGATCAAAAGAGGAGAGCGAAATGGACAGCTGCAATTCGACGTGAAAACTGGGCACCAAAAAATCACCACAGACTATGTAGTAGTCATTTTATATCCGGTAAGATGCATTTAAGATATACTTAGAGGGTTTTGGGCTGACAAATAACCACAATTAAGATCATTGCTAGGCTAATCGCCGACAACATACACGTAGGTATGTAGTGAGAGTGCTATCGCTAAACCATATAAACATTAAAAGCCTTAACTCCATTGACAAACGACATGAAATACATTAGACTTGACAGTGGATGTTAGCAATAACAAAAGATTTTGAATTGAAAATTTCGTAACTCACCTTTCCAAGCACAAGATAGATTCCTGCCGAATTTTCGTGGACGAGGACCTGTTTCACCCAACCAGCAACGAAGTATTTATAAGCCTCCAAGCTCTTGAAGTTTTTCAAGTTTTCATGACAATAGGCTGATTTTGTGTGGACAAGATAATTGTAAATATCAGCGTAGCAGATGTCAGGCAGACAGGGCGAAGACAGTGGGTCAAAAAACATCGATTTGGGCATCAAATATGGATCTGGCGACTGTATAGAATGAAGCTTTTCCACATAACGCCTTTTATGCAACACATCCAGTGAGTTTACGGCATCAGAAAGCACCGGGTCTTCCATGAAATGCATTTTAAATTCCTCGATCAATTGAAACCAATGCTAATACAGAGACAAAATGACGGACAAGTGGGCGGAACCATACAGCGAGCACGTGGTTTTGTGACGTCGGTGGGTAGGGTCTATAAATGACAAGCTCTGTCATTAAGGTGCAAACAAAACAATTATTGACAGTAACTTTAACAGTAAAACATTGCTCAATGAGAGAAATGGCATTTGGGGGTCACAAAGCTGTTTAATAGCATCATCATCATCATCACCTCCCTACATGAGACTTTTGAACTAATAAAGACATTTTCACAAATATCAGATTATGCTATAAATTGGTCAAAATCAATTATAATGCCCTTATCAACAAACTTATGGAATCCTGCAAATCAAAATCACAATATTCCAATAGGGAATATAAAGTATCTTGGAATCAACATTTCACCAAAACTTACAGAATTAATTAAACTAAACCATACACCCCTCCTAGCAAAAATATGTGAAGATTTGACACACTGGAATAATCTACCCATCTCACTTTTGGGCCGGATAGCAACAGTCAAAATGAAAGTATTACCACAAATAAACTATTTGTTCTCAATGATCCCCTTTAAACCCACTCAAAAATGGTTTCAAGACCTAGACTTGGCCGTCACAAAATTCTACTTTAAAAACAAGAAAAACAGAATTAGCCTTGCCAAATTGCAAAGAAATAAACCAGAGGGGGGTCTAGAGGCCCCTAATTTCCAACACTATTATATAGCAAATCAAATACAATATCTTATTAGGTGGTTATATCTTAACACTGAACAACAGTCATGGCTAGAATTAGAGCAAACAGACTGCAACCAAATACAATTGGCAAACCTCCCCTTTATTAGCTCTAGTATTAAGCACCATAGCTGCTTCAAAAACCCAATGATAGCATGTACCTTGAAAGCCTGGTGGAGAGGTATGGAAATTACGCAATCACAACAAGCCCCGTGTAAATTCTCACCAATCTGGCACAACCCAGACTTTGGAGTTAATAAAATTCCTATTTATTTCAGCACATGGGATGATACGGGAATAAACCAGTTACAGCATTTGTTTAAAGATAATACATTCATGTCATATGAAAAAATATTACAAGATTTCCAGATCAAAGGGGTCAATTTCCTTCAATACAATAAAATCAGGGCAGCCATCAGAAGCAAATTTCCATCACTAACGGGTACGTTAGACCCACCACCTTTCGTAAATAAAATAATAAATATACATCCTCAACAAAAAAAAATACTTTCAAAAGTATATAAAGCCCTCTCATGTAACAACTCTACTTGCCTACCAATCGAAAAATGGAATAACGAACTTTCGGTATCATTAGATAATAACTATTGGTCCAACATCTGTAAAAATGCATTTATAATGACAAAGAATAAGAACCTTCAGCTTATACAGTTCAAAATACTGCACAGATGGCATATTACTCAATCTAAAATGCACAAAATGGGGTTCTCCCAATCCGATAAATGTATAAGCTGCAACGAAGATATTTCAGATACATACTTTCATGCTCTTTGGCAATGTAAACCAATACAAGATTTCTGGGCACAGGTAACGAAGAAACTCTCTTTCCTATTGAACTGCAGGATTCCATTGTCTCCAACTCTTTGTCTGCTTGGCGATCTGAATACAGTGAATATCTCTATCCATCAAACCCGTCCACTACTAGCAAGTCTAACGATAGCCAAAAAAACAATATTGTTGAATTGGAAAAACAAACAAAACATTAGCATTAACCAATGGCTAAATCTAATCATTGAATATATAACATTAGAGAAAATATCTGCCAAACAGACAAATAAAATGGACAAATACGAACAACAGTGGGAAACGGTCGCAAGAATGATGAACATAGACTAAGGATTCTCTCTCACCTGCGAAGGAATGCCACAAAAATAATAAAAATGTATACATAAATGGATGTATGCGGGGTGTCCAGGGAAGTTGTATGCATTCTTCTGCAGCTGGAAACTGGACATGTTTAAATCCGAACTGTTTTATACACTCCCAACAGCATGTAATAAATAATTTTTCTTCCTTCACAGTTTAGTCGGTCAATGGGCTTATTTTACAAGGATACTCATGGACAATTTGGTTTCCAGCTGCTGGGGATCATATGCAACTTTTTTTGGAACACCCTATATATTACTTATCAGACTTGGAACAATTAAGGAACTATGCGTAAATAATACACTTCACTGGTCCTTGGCATACATCTAATGGTGTTTGATAAACCTCTTCTTCTATCAGCTTTACAGGTGGAGTTTGTTGGCGTCCTGCCCTGGGCCGTCCCGCCGCCGGTCTTGGCCCCCGGGATTTTCGGCCGGGGCTTGTCCGGTTGCGTCTGGCTGTGCGGGGGGTCCCGTCGGGCGCGCGCTGGTGTCGTGGGCGGGTGGGGGGGCCGTGCGGGTGCCGGTCCGGGGCCGCGGCCCTTCCCCGGCCGGCCGGGGTGGGGTGGGGTGGGGTTGGGGTGGGGGCCGGGGGGTGTATGCGGCAGCCATGATTCCCTCCCAGGTCCGCCCGGCCGGAGCCGCGTCTCCCTGTACCGGGTGCCGGGGAGGTGCCCTCTGGTGCCATACCGCGCGCCCCTCTTGGCCCGGGGGTGGGTTGTGGGGGGTGCGCTTCTCTCCCCTTGGTCTGTTTCCGGCCCTGTCCGCCTCCCTGGGCCGCGGCGGCCGCGGCTGCCCCCCGGCCGGCGGGGTCGTTAGCGGGGCCTCTTGGGGCCCGCGGGGCCTAGGGTGAGGCTTGTTGTCCCTTGCCGGTGGGGTGGACACCCCCTGGTCGCCGGCGCTTGGTGTGGCGCCTGCTCGGGGTGCGGGGTGGGTGCTTGGTGGGTGGGAGGGGGGTGGGCGGTCGCGGAGGCGCCGTGGGTGTTCTGGGGCGGGGATTGATCGGGGCCCTGACGCTTCTTCCGCCCTGGGGCCGGTGGTTCTGGTGGACGGGGCCACGCCCGCGGGAGCCTGCCTCTTAACTCACGCACTTCTCACTTCGGCACTGTAAATATTTTTCACCCTGGCACTTACATGCTCATACATTTCTCCGGGGAGAGTTGGGACGGGGCTTTACAGTCCCAGCCCGACTCCCCCCTGTTTTTAATGCACCACACACCAAGGTTGTGGGATGGTTGGGACCTGCTGGGGGGGGGGGGGGGCCTCACGGCTGCCTCCTCACCACAGGCCCCGCCATCCCTGCACCTTTTTTAAATGCACCACACACATCATACTCCACAGGAGAGCTCTGGCAAAGGGCGGTGGGACGGGCGGCTGGACAGAAACTCCATGCTGCGGTCCCACAGCCCCAAGCCAAGCTCTCCTATTTTAATGCATACATTGCACTACCCTCCCCTCACACCCCCATCACGGTGCTGGGTGATAGCTGCCAGTCGGGAACCTGGCAGCCACAGTAATAGGGTGGTAGGTGGGTCCCACACTTTTTCTATATGGCGTGGCTCCCGGGGTGTGGCCTCCCCTCTGCCTCGGCTGCCGGCCGCGCGAGTGGGTTGGGGGGTCGGGTCTCCGGTCTTGCATCGCCCCATGGCAGTCCCTGGGCGTTCTCCTGCCTCCGCCTTCCCCTCTCCTCTCTGGCTGGGCGTCCGCCCTGCGCTCCGTCGCGGGTCGCTGGCTGGGCGCCGGTGTATCAGCGGGGTGTCGCCTGCACCGGCGGGGGACCCTGCCTTGCCTGCGGCTTGGTGGGCCGCTGGGGGTCCCGTGGCGTGCCGTGCCGGTTGGGGGGCTGTGGCTGTGGCTCGTGGCCCGGGTGGGCAGGCGGGGGTGGGTGTAGGCGTGGGGTTGGTGATGCGTCCCCCCCTGCCATCCCTGAAGGCCGGTTGATGGGCGCGCGGGTGGCCCGGAGGACCACCCTGGGTCCCGGGGGGGGGGACGGTGGCTCCTTTGCTGGGCGGTTGGAGGAGGGACGGGATGCGCATGGCCCCCCACCTCGCCCGCCCGCCCTCCCTCCCCGGGCTGGCTGGGTGTGGGCCGTGGCCCTGGGTTGGTGCCCGCGCGGTCTCTCCGCCCGTCTGCGTGGCTGTCGCGCGCCCGGTGGGGCTTGCGTGCTGCTGGATGTGGTAGGGCATGCTCGGGTTGGGGGTTCCGGTGCCGGGATTGGCGATGCGGCGGCGTAGGGTTGGTCGCCAACGGGCTTTCACTCATAAGAGATTCACACGATTACTGGGTTCTAGATCACAGAACTGATTTGTGTACACTCTACCCCTTTCAATCACTTAGCTTATAGTCTTATAGACACCCCCACCCCCATTCTCCTCTTTCACTGGCCAATAGGCCCCCACATGGTGTAAACCGGAAATACATCGCGCTGACGATAGCACCAGCATATTAGTAACTAGTTTAGATGTTCAATGTATTTCTTGTTGTTGTTTGTGTATGTGTTTCTTTTCTTTCTTCTCTTGTATTTCTTTTCTTCTGTCCCCCCATAATCCCTTCCTGTTCGCTGCTTTGTCATAATAAAAAGGTATTTTGAATGATCACAATGGGAGTATGTCAGACTCTCAATGTGAAACATTAAAACTGTTCAGAATCCGGGCACTTAGACTTCCATTCTCTGTGTCAAACAGCTGAACAGGACAGGTTTAAAAAAAAAAAAAAAAATAGCATCATCAGCCTGTGGCCTGTACTACGAAGCCGGTTTTCGGGCTTATCGGGGTAACTCGAGAGTAACTTCATCACGTGCAGCCTAACTTCCCGGCTAACCGGGAGTACGAAAGGTGGATATGTTGAAACTGGGGAATGTTGCCATGGCAACATACGCCACACGTAAAACCTGGTCGTCTCAGAGTTAGATCTTGCTTAACCCAGGTTTCCGATTAACCACGCTCTATTTAAACAGCAGTCCTCCGCGCACGTGCCCTCTGGACGACCTGTACGACATTGGCGCGCGGATTGTAAGGGGACGAGTAATCCGCTGGTGGACCCGAAAGATGTTCTCTATGAGATATATAGATTTTCAGCTGAGAGAATTCATTACCTGTGCCAGCTGATCGAGGTGGACTTCTCTTATGTAACCCGCCTGAGTCAGGCTGTCACAATCGAGCAGAATGTGTGCCAGTCCTTGCGCTATTTCGCCAACGGACAATATATATGTATTCCATTGGTGATGCTGAATATTTGAGTAAGAGCACTGTATGCCGTGTGATTCGGAAAGTGGTAGGAGTGGGTTATGGAAAGGCTTCAAATTGATTGTTGAAGATGCTATACAGAAACCTGTGTCGGCTTCGCTGAATGTACAGTAAACGAATGTGGCGCTTTGCTCTCATACTATGAATATATTTAACAAACCTTTCCAGTTGTATTTCGTTGTGTAAATGCATTCATAATGATCATAAAAATATGTAGACTATATAAACATTGAGAAAACTTTTTTTCTGCCAACTCAAAGAGATTAAAATAAATGTCAAATCCACTGATAGAACAGATACACAAATATAAAAGATATAAATGTTTATTGAATATGCATCTTACAGGCTTGTTTAACTGTGAGAATTCGTTCCAAAAGACGGGCTTTAATTTGTAATCATTATGCACAGGCATCGTCATAAATATGATCACACAAAACGCAACCACGCATCGCATCCCCACATTTCTATTTCTCTTGAGTCCTCACAAATATAACATAAAATTGTGGGGGGGTTTCGGGCTTGGGCCTGCAAATCAATTTCATTGATCATGCTCAGGCTGGGTTGGGCTGGATTTTTTTTTAGGCCTGATCTAACCTCTACTCTGAAGATGTTCAAAGGACATACATATTCATACAGTCAGTGGGACTAAACACACAATCATACTGCTTCATGTGGTGATGCACATACGATAAATTATTTCTTACAGTTAACGTACCAAATCTTATTTAATTGTCCTTGACAGCAGGCTTTATTTCTTTTCATGGACATGAGTAAACTGGCATATTGACGCATTCACACGATCTGAAATCCGCTGCCAACAGACCGGTCACGCTCTACTCGCTGAAGCGGTGTTGGATTTTGCGGTGAAGGTGGATTTTAATTCCTCATAACTCCGCATGATTATCGCACATTCCTCCTCCGTGAAGTAAAGTGCCCGTGCCATCGTCACAAGTAGTGTTTTACTCTGGTCTTTGCCCCCTTTTATGTGAACGCGCAGTAACTCTGATTGGTTTGACACAGGTTCGACTAATCAACCTCATAATCAGCGTCGTAGCACCGATTGACCACAAACTAGGTAACCAGGTTTTGTCAACTCCAGTTACCCGCTGGTAAGCAGGATTACTTCTGGGGAGGTTGAACTCTGTTCGTAGTACAGGCCATAGTACTTCAGTGTGTCTTGTGGTTGATGAATCTGGGAGTGAGATTTGTTTGATTTTCGTTGTCATTTCCTCCTTTTCTTTTCCTTCGAACATTGCTGCCATCACTTCAGTCCTGCACTCTTTTATTATTTCTCCATCAGAGAACGGTTTCATATGTATGGCCAACACCCACGACATGCTAGGTGAGCACTCCATGCAATTTGTTGTTGTGTCATAGATTTAAAAATAACCTTGCTTGACTCTTGATATAACTGCTTCAGCCTCCTAAGTTCTTGCCTTCTTAATTCTGATTTCGGAGGAAACTTATCTTCAAAAGAGCCTTGCTCTTTAACATAATGGCGTTTCACATTTTCACTATTTATCAGAGCAACTGTCTTAAAGCATATTAAGCACATAGGTTTGCTACTTGCAGTTGGTAAAATGGACGCATATTTGTCAGTCCATTCTTCATTGAAATGTCAATTTTCATTGTCCACTTTTCTTGATCAACTTTGAGCATGACATTTTGTTAGATTCGGTCTTCCAATGGTGGCATGTAAACAAACAGAATAAAGTGCTGGATGCGACTCGTGTTTCACACTGCTGTGGTCTGTCAACTCTAGTTAGCAGCATGCAGGCTTTCTCAGCCAATCAGCTCATCCATGCAGGGTCTCTCAGCCAATCAGCGCACCGTTGTCATAGAGATGACAACAGAAGTGGGACGTGGAAGATATTTGACCAAAAATGAAACAGAATGTAGTGATAGAATAGTAGCGCATAACGATAGATGATAGATCGGCGATTCATACAAATAATACTGTATATGTTAAAAAAAGTTTTTTTTCCGGATTTTTTTTTATTCGTTTATTTTATTTTTATTGTTTTGAAAAGTGCCATTTGCTCTGGGTCCGCAGAGAGGTGTGCCGTGGTCAGGTCGTGGGCCGCGGTCCGCTAATTGAGGACCCCGGTTCTAGAGTCACTTCCTTTCCAGTAACCCTAAATGAACAGGAATTGACCCGTAAATGTCCCAAATTCAATAGGAAGTGACCTGTAAATTCCCCTAAAAGCTGTTTTGTTTTTTTTCTGGGTTAAGCGAAGCGGTCGATGATGACAATAAATATTTTATTCAAATATTTCATTCATTCATTATAGTACAGTATAATAATAAAAGGTCACATAATTGACATTGTTCTGAGTAGGGGATGGCATGGCTAGGGATGGCGTGGCTCAGTGGTAGAGTAGTTTGCCCCCCAACCCAGAGATTGTGGGTTCGATTCTCTGCTCTGATGAACTTGCCTAAGTATCCTTGAGCAAGATACTGGACCCATATTGCTCCTGGTGCTGCGTCACCAGTAGGTAGATAGCAATGTAGTGTAAAGCACTTTGAGCACCTTGAAAGTTGGTAAAGCACTATAACACGATTTACCAGTACATTTTTGAGACAACAACTTTTACTTCAGTAATGTTACTCTCACTTGAGTCCAATTTTCCGCTACTCTACCCACCTCTGCGTTTATCCGATATCATTCTTGTTTACTTCAGTAATGTTACTCTCACTTGAGTCCAATTTTCCGCTACTCTACCCACCTCTGCGTTTATCCGATATCATTCTTGTTAAAGAATTCCCCGTGATAATTCATCTCAACCCGAATCCCTCTACTCGCTAATTTTAGCAAGACTAACATTAGCCCTTGAAGATGAACCGTGCGGGAAGCTAATGTCCTACCGATTTCTTATCGGGCCGACGGCGGAGGATGGAAATACGCAATATAGATTAGACTGAGGAGCCACTTGAGTTGCTTAATGTCCCGCGTGTCTCCGTGAAGTATCGAAAATGAGAAGTTATGCTAATGAGGTTATTAATTAAGCTAATTTGCATTCACTAGAGAATCATTCCAAGTCAGTGTGCTTGTCCTCACATAATGGACAGTATTGATGGAAGTTCTACATTGTTACTTATGTCTTGTCGCCTCCCCTTGTCTCCCATTGTCGAAATTTATTTTAAGAATTGCGGAAAATCAGACGTCGAAATCCTTGTTGATTTTCAGTCACTTCCTTTTCATTTGGGGGCATTTACTGGTCACTTCCTGGTGAGTTTGGGGCATTTACGGGGCACTTCCTGTTGATTTAGGAGCATTTATGGGTCACTGCCTGTTGATTATGAGTTATTGCAAAGGAAGTGACTTAAGGATTTACCCAAATGAATAGGAAGTGACTCAAAAATCAATATTTACCTGTTCATTTTCGGTCAGTTCCTTTTCCTTTTTGCGCATTTACGGGTCACTTCCTGTTTTTTTTTTTTTTTTTTTTTTTTTTTTTTTTTTTTTTTTTTTTTTTTTTGGCATTTACAGGTCGCATCCTGTTGATTTTGGGTTACTGAAAAAGGATGGGAAGCAAGAATCGTTTAATTAAGCATGATTTTTTATTTTAACTGGCTAAAATATACCAATGGTTTTAAAACAAGCTTTACTATGGAGGTAGATTTGTGTCTTTATTATTCAATCAAAACAAAAAAAAGTCGCTTCAATCAAAATATATATTTTGAATAGAAAACAAAAAGCAACTATAAAAAATGATAAAAATAAAAAAAATGAAAAGAAATGTGTTTCAATGCAAAAATTAATTTGAAACAAAAAAAAAAATGCATTTGAAAGCTAGGTAGTTACAAGGTAGTCCAAAACTTTGCACTTCAAAAGAAATATGGGCACTTCAATATAAAAAATAATTTCAAATAAAAATATTATTCTCGAAAAAAAAAAAAAAATTAGAGGGGGCAGTTTTATTTTTCAAATGATTTTTTTCTTTGAAATTTTTTTCAGTATTGAAGAAACTTTTTGGGGGGGATTGAATGATTTAGACACAAATATTCTACCCATTATATGGCCCAAATATAAAAAGGGTTGCTTCACTCAAAGAAAACATTTTCAATGAAAAATTAATTATTAAAATTCAAATTTTTGGATCCTGGTGGAGGGTTTATGTGCCACAAGTAACCTAGGCACTAACTCAATTCACTGCTACTTCTCAACCAACTCTTCCACTTTCAGTGGTCTGGTCATCTGGTGCTGTCAATGGCAGCGAACGAGATAATCACCATTTAAGACCCACAGTGTTGGGTAAAAACAAGAGGTACAAACTCAACCCAACGTGAGATCGAACCACAAATTTTAAGAAGACAACACATTGACCTCAGTTGATCCCAACAAGATCTGTCTGTTTGTTCATTCTTTGGAATTAAATGAACCAAAAAGCGAACAGCACCTGGTGTTCCCAGGCAAATTCTCCCCTAAGTCCCTATGGCCTATCAAGGGGACCAATAATCGACTGACTCTGACTTATTGGGCAGCCAATCGCTGCCCGGGCCTCGCCGAGGCTCGTTGTCAGTTGACCAATCGCGTCACAGCTCTCAACGCGGGATAAGTATTCTCTACTACGCCAACTTTTCACTCATTCAAAACACGGCACTACTAGAAGAAGTTGATTCAGAGAGTGAGGTAAGATACATTTTCAAATGAACAAACGTCTTGTACAAGTCATGTCCCTTGTTCACTGATTTGTTGCCTCCAATCTCGGTTATTACTTTGAGGAGAGGCTACAAGGGACTTTAAACATTTATGATTTTAGCTTTTTGGCTAAGCTTAATGCTGGCGCGCCATATGAAAACAAATCACTTGCGCATTCTTTGTTGTTTCCGATTGTGATTACTTCGAGGTAGGCTGCAAGGAAGTTTCAACATTTAAACCTCATGCAGGGGTGGACAGAGTTCTAGATTCCAGTACTTAAGTAGTACTTAAGTAAAAAGTACTTTCATTCAAAAATCTAGGCAAGTAGAAATAAGAGTACGCCAAGTGCAGTCATCATGTTGAAAATAGCTTACTTGCTTTGAAGTTACTTTCTTATTTGGATATATATCCAAATTTTTTATTCTTTGGATATGTACTTATGAGTACATGTGTACTACTCAAGTCAATACACTCTTGGCCACCCCTGCATCATTGGCAAAAACATTGTATTTTATCCAGGGAATGTAAATCTATGTTGTACCATATTTGTCACTAGGAGTAACTATACTCTCCTCTGCATGTTTCAGGAGACTGCTTCTGTTGTGGAGTCTATTCTGGCTGACTTCAAGGGGCCGGCGGGTCTCGACATCGACGGCATCCCAGTGTTCAAGTCTGCTGAGGCAGTAGATGCACACTGGGCCACCGCAAGTAAACATCTTGGATGTATGCAGGTAGGTAGGTTCACGCCCATGTTAGACGCTTGTCATTGGTGTAGACCGGTATGCCAGGCTGAGAGCCATGCTGTGTGCCATGTTCTGTTTTTTGCAGGATCCTCCTGGAATTCAGCTGTACGTGTCCGTGAAGACAATGGTACTGAATGGGGTGCAGCTGAACAAGTACAGGTGCCGTTGTGACAGCAAGTCCCTTGAGGGGCTGCACGCACACCTGTACAACGCCATTCCATCCAGCAGATGTGGGATCATGTCATTTCAAGTGAACCATGAAAAGAAAATACACACATTTTCAGTATTTTATTTTACTTAATTAATGTTTTTCAAACATCATGTAAAACATCAGTTTCTTCCCAAGAGCTGTCACCCTTCTGAACTCAATCCAGCACTCATATTGTAATAATAATCTTTTTTATTCTGTATGTTTTTCTGTTTCTTATTTATTTTTTGGTGTGTACTCAATGGGAAAGCTTCAAATCTCATTGTAGTCTGTATAGTGGCAAAGATTATTCTATTCTATTCTATTCTATTCTATTCTATTCTATTCTATTCTATTCTATTCTATTCTATTCTATGTATGTGTCATTTTTCTTCTCTAAATTGTGTATTAGGTGTACCTGATTGCGTTTCCCGTGAAGTGGAACACCAGGATGGAATCCCTTCGGGTGGCTGGCGGTCAGGGGCGGCAGACAAAATGCATGGACGGCCAGCAGTTCCAGCGCATGAACTAGCACGCTGAGGTGCTGTTTGGTAAGCAGCACATGCTGGAGCCCAACTTTGCTGCTTCTCTGCCCTAACCCGACCAGTCCAAACACCCAGAGGAGGAGGAGCTACTGGGCGTGGAGTGCCAGTCCAGCACGTTCACGCCACGGCAGTACTACGCACAGAAAGGTAAAGCATATGTAATTATGTAGATGAAAATTAACATCAACTTCTACTTAGCACTGGGTCAAATTGTACTGATCCCATAAATGCTGTGTTTGCAGTGGAGGAAGAGCAGTTGCGGCAGGAGGAGGAAGAGGTGTTGCCATGGAGGAGGTGGTGGACCCCGTAGATGGCGTCTGCGGGGAGCATGCTCCCCTCACCCAGGCCGTGAAGGTGGAAGAGGAGGAAAGCCCCGTTCTGCAGGATGTCCTGGGGAGCCATCGCCATCTCCATGTGCCGGGGACAGAGGAGGTGGAAGCCCTGGCCCTGCTGGGGCTGGCTGACAAAGATGACCACTACCACGTGAGTGTCGACCTTCGGCGAAAAATCAGCTTGGCCGCAGGCTCCCTCAACGAGCACGATAAGACAGTCTCCAGCTTTGTGAAGAAGTAAGAGTCCAGGTGGGGCTACACCTTCTTCGGCCGTTGCCTCGACCCGGACCCGCCAGAGAGCAGCACTGCTCAAAAAACTAAGTTTGGCTGGATGAGGTATGCGCAGGCTGCCCAGGTGACAGAAGATCTGCTGTACCTGCTTATTAAGATGCTTCGCAACCACCCACCCAGCTCTAACTTCACTTCTCCCAGCAAAGTGTCAACCTCCATCAAGAGGATTGTGGATCGAGTGAGAGACGACCCCTCTCTGTAGCCTCAACATCCCACTGCCCAATGAAGGGAAAAGATACCGTCATCGCACACACCATATAATTGTCTGCATTAGTCTAACACATTCATCTAACTATTGTTGAAGCAGACTCCACTACATGCCCTTTGACACAGTAAAGTGAATCACCTTATCCGGGCTAATGAGGGGGAGATGAGAAAAATGGTACAGTTTCTCGTAGGCACCGTCGCTGTTCCCGTGCGCCTTGGCCAGTTGGGCGAATTTCAACACCAACATAAACAATAAGTCCATCTCCAGCTTCCTCCGCAGGGAGGAGAAGGTGGCCAACTACAAGGTGACTGTGCAGGCCAGAGCCAAGCCCCACCGCACCATGCTTTCGGACCAGCCGTTGCCCGACGCTCCTACCTTGCCGTCATCTCTGCCACAGCCAGAAAGACCCCCAGTCCAGTACGAGGAGCACCATCACATTGCTGGGAAAAGGCGTGGAGAAAAGCGGAGGTGAGTTGCTCAGACTTTTGTCTTTTATGTAGGGTGCAGGAGGGGGCGTCGCCAGAAAGGACTGTAGGCCGGCGTTAACCTTTGCCGGCGCAAATCATCAGATTTAAAAAAAAAAACTTTTAAAAACGGAATTGTTCTGCGAGCACTTTTAAATTGCACTGACTCACATACTTACTTTTTTCCTGCACTTGTTATCTCATGGCAACTAAGGCAGCCTGACTGTATCTCCAAATTTTTAGTCGCTTGGGATAAAAGCGTCTGATAAATATACTAAATGTAATGTAAATATTTTAAAGGCCCTAGCCACATAAATGAATTCCCAGAAGTGAATTCGTATGGTCTGTGTTCTGTATTTGCAGGTTGGACTTTGATGATCCAAACCCGGTACCACAGCCGCAAATACAGCCACAAGCACAATCTTCAACCACTAGGCCCATCCAGCCCAAGCCTGACACCAGCACATCAGCATCTGCACTGCCATCCAGCGTTTCAGCAGCACCACTACTGCTGGTGGTCACTGCACAGCCTCGGGCGCCATCGGTGAAGTTTGCTGGGCCCTCCTGCGGTCAGTTGTTTGTGTCTGTTCTGGCACCACCTGCACCCAAGGTCAAGCCCATACTGCCCAACAACTTTGTACTAAAACATCTTATATACGGGGGTTAAATCATTATTCTCAATTTTGTATACCACATTTTGTACTTGAATGCTGCTCTACATGAAAGTGCACTTTACATTTGAATGTTTGCTACTTTGTGTTCTAAACCAAAATCACACTAATTGTACTGACTGCCACTTAAAAGAAAAATGTGGGAAAATACACTATTCACTACAGTAAACAAAACTTGAAATGATGCTAATTGAAAGTATCACTTTTGCCACTTCTTATGTCATTTTTAAATTGACAATTTCTTTATGGTATCATATAGTATGGTATCTTTGTGGTATCAGGCAGCTTTTTCCAATGCACCTTCATGCTCCTCTTCTCCTCACCCATTTGTCTTGCAAACTGGGCACTGTTGTTTTCTAATGAATGTGTGATGATTGTCCTCTCTACTTAATGGAGCTTATTATTACCTCAAGCACTGACTTCTAAATTTTACTATTAATACGCTTTTGAATGTTGTAAAATACGTTTGTTATATTTGCCTCCTTAAAATAACTGTATTTGCAGAAAATGTTTTATGGATACTTGATATTTTGAAAATAAAATACACACTCAATAAAAATATTTGTATTTTTTAAAATGTTCTCCTCTTTTCATTATGCATCAATCTGTAACTTTGGCACAGCTCACACCTAAAAAACTGATTTTGATAGTTTAGTGTCCAAAATAATGCCTCAAAGACTTGCTGTGTAATATTTATCTTTTTGGGATTTCAGTATTTTGTTGAGCCTGTGGTCTAGCTTTTGAGTGTTGGGACATAGGTGTTTGATTTGGGAATGAAATAAATTCTCTGCAAGGAGATGTAATTTCTAAGCACCTTACATTTATCAAAAGCAAAAGGGAATCACTTAAAAGGCATGTGAGTAAAAGAGTCTGCTCTGTTTCCCTTGAGAGTGAAATACTGAGCAAGGAGCAAGCTCATTTAAAAAATGACAAAGCAATTAGGCAAACTGGCCAGCAGATGGCATCCTAGAGGAAAATCAGATCCCAGTATCTGCTCAATCCCAGATCAGACCCCAGGATCTGCTGAATCCCAGGATCAGCAATAGGGACTTGGGGGGTCATGATCAGTGCCCAGGCGGTCTCCCAATCAAGTACTAAACAGGTCCAACCCTGCTTTAGCGTGAGATCAGTGTATTTTGGAATAAAAAATAATTTTGATTATATGTCCCAGACCGCTACACGTATGGAGGTAGATTTGTGTCTTTATTATTCAATCAAAAAAAAAGTTGCTTCAATCAAATAAAAAGTTGCTTCAATCAAAATATATATTTTCAATCGAAGAAAACGTCAGTTCAATCAAAAAAATGTGTTTAAATGCAAAAATAAATTTGAAACTCCCAAAAATATATTTGAAAACTATTTTTCTTTGATTGAAAAAAATTTTTTTTTGATTGAAGTCAAGTTTTTTTTGATTGAAACACCATTTTTGATTGAAGTCATGTAATTTTGCGTTGGGACCACATTTTGGCTAGGACATTTGTGTCTTTATTATTCAATCAAAAATTAAGTTGCTTCAAACAAAAAATATATATTTTCAAAAGAAAAATCACTTCAATCAAAAATTTTAAAAATATTCAATCGTAGAAAAAAAGGTTTGAATGTGAAAAAATATTTGAGACTCAGAAATTCGCATTTGAACACTTTATTTTTCATTCAAACTGTTTTCTTTGATTAAAGCAATCCTTTTTGTGTTTGAACCATATTAGGGGTAGGACATTTGTGTCAAAATCATTCAATCGCAATAAAAGTTGCTTTAATCAAAAAACTATTTTTAATCAAAGAAAAAAATAATTTGCAAAAATATATATTTTTTGAAAATATTTTTTAAAATTTGAAATATATATATTTTTTATTGAAGTGTCACTTTTTTTGAAAAGCAAAAAGTTTTAAACTTTTTTTTTTTCAAAGTGGAAAAAGTTTTGAACACACTTTTTTTTTTTGAAGTGGAAAAAGTTTTGAAGGCACTTTTTTTCGATTGAATCATTTTGACACAAAGATTCAACTTCAACGCTAGTTCCGGTGTGTTTGAGTGAAGAAAAAATTAATTTTGATGATATCCCCCAAACCGCTGCGCAGGAGTGAAGCAAACTTCACTAAATGTAGAATTGTGTCATATTTTAGTAATTACATTTGGGAATTTTGTGCTAGGACATTTGGTTTGTGCGCAATCCTCAAAATGAGTTCAAAAAAGCCATTCTAACCTTTTGAGCGCGAGATCAGTGGACTTAATTTTGATTATATCTCCCAAGCTGCGACACAGAAGTGAACCAAACTTTATTGAATGTTGAATTGTGTCATATTCTTCTAAATACATTTGGAAGTTTGGCTCTAGAACATTTGATCTGAGCGCAATCCTCAAAATGAGTTCAAAAAGCAATACTCACCTTTTCAGCGTGAGATCAGCTCACTTGGGCTCAAAAAAGTAATATTGATTATATCTTCCAAACCGCTGCGCATAATTGACCCAAACTTCACTGAATGTTGAATTGTGTCATATTCTACTAAATACATTTGGAAATTTAGTTCTGGAACATTTGGTTTGAAGCGCAATCCTCAAAATGAGTTCTAAAAGCAATACTCACCTTTTTAGCGCGAGATCAGCTCACTTAGGCTCAAAATTGTAATATTGATTATATCTCCTAAACCTCTGCGCAGAAGGGAACCAAACTTCACTGAATGTTGAATTGTGTCAGAATTTACTAAATACATTTGGAAAATTGGCTCTGGAACATTTGGTTTGAGCGCAATCCTCAAAATGAGTTCAAAAAGCAATACTCACCTTTTCAGCGTGAGATCAGCTCACTTAAGATCAAAAAAGTAATATTGATTATATCTTCTAAACCGCTGCGCATAATTGAACCAAACTTCACTGAATGTTGAATTGTGTCAGAATCTACTAAATACATTTGGAAATTTCGTTCTGGAACATTTGGTTTGAAGCGCAATCCTCAAAATGAGTTCTAAAAGCAATACTCACCTTTTTAGCGCGAGATCAGCTCACTTAGGCTCTAAATTGTAATATTGATTATATCTCCCAAACCACTGAGCAGAAGTGATCCAAACTTCACCGAATGTTGAATTGTGTCATATTTTACTAAATACATTTGGAAATTTCGTTCTGGAACATTTGGTTTGAAGCGCAATCCTCAAAATGAGTTCTAAAAGCAATACTCAGCTTTTTAGCGCGAGATCAGCTCACTTAGGCTCAAACATATATTATTGATTATATCTCCTAAACCTCTGTGCAGAAGTGAACCAAACTTCACTGAATGTTGAATTGTGTCAGAATCTACTAAATACATTTGGAAAATTGGCTCTGGAACATTTGGTTTGAGCGCAATCCTCAAAATGAGTTCAAAAAGCAATACTCACCTTTTCAGCGCGAGATCAGCTCACTTGAGCTCAAATAGTAATATTGATTATATCTTCCAAACCGCTGCGCAGAAGTGATCCAAACTTCACTGAATGTTGAAATGTGTCATATTCTACTAAATACATTTGGAAATTTTACTCTGGAACATTTGATTTGAGCGCAATCCTCAAAATGAGTTCAAAAAGCAGTACTCACCTTTTCAGCACGAGATCAGTTCACTTAGGCTCAAAAATGTAATATTGATTATATCTCCCAAACTGTTGCGCAGAATTGATCCAAACTGGTTTGTGCGCAATCCCCAAAATGATTTCAAAAAGCAATACTCACCTTTTGAAAGCGAGATCAGTGCACTTTGGCAGAGAAATGTAATATTGAGGATAACTCCCAAACCGCTATGCAGAAGTGAACCAAATGTAACCCGGTGGTTAACAAGTGTCAAAGTTTGCTTTGTACAACTTTATGATGTCTGATTATAACTTGTTAATGTATTGGACCAGTGCATCAGAAGCTAGACCCGACTCACAGGAGACAACCCGGCAGAAGCAAATAAAACTTGAGACACAGATAAATGTGGGTTTTTTTGTGTGTAATAAAAAACAACAATATTAAACTATTTTCAATACGTACACTGAAAAGCAAGAAAGCAATTTAAATGCATAAAACAAATCAATGAATCGAAAAACTGTTACCTAAACCACCCTAACTTTACTAAGTGTACTTAGTGTTTTTTTTTTCTTTAACGTCTAATTACAGACCTAAAACGCTATGTGAGCTCACATGTGAATCACTGTTGAATATTATGGAACGTTCCTCACAGATTCCCAGCTGAAACAAAATAAGGTGTCCAGTTCAGGTTCGAAAATTGTGTTAGCTCGCCCCCGATCTCCCCTTCGACAACCACTCCTGTGGCTCGACAGGTCGAGAGCGGAAAAATAAAAGGGAAAAAATATATGCTCCACAAGCGATCTCCCACGATGTCCTCAATGAAAGAAAGGCGACTCCCGCATAAAAGACCCGGCCTAAACAGGCCAAGGTAATATTAACATCATGCTTCAAATTCATCTTTTTTCTTCTTAACATGTCATATAAAACACTCACCAGAATAAGGTGATGAGGGCACGTAGCTAACGGTTGTTAGCTAATCCGCGTTGTCACAAACTGCCTTCCTAACAGCCAGTTTGCGATGAAGACGCAGCAAACATTTTTTTTTTTTTTTTCAAATGTTTTTTATTGGTTTTATCATAGTAGCGCAACAATATACAGATACACACAAACAATACAAGCGACATCCACAAGTAGACATGGAAACAGCATTTGGTGCACACATTCAAAAAGAAAAAGGGTAGACGAAACAAAAATACATAGTCTGGGATACACAAGATGGCTACTTAGTTTGACATTTCAGAGTCCCAAGGACTCAAAGGGGACAAATCGGCTATGTAGAAAGGGAGAGCTGGACAGCACCTTACAGCATATTTTACGAGAGGGATACAAGTTCAGCATTGTTTACAAGACAATATATGGAAATCAGACTAAATTGCAGACGGGTAAAGGTGGTGGGTTAGGCTGTAGCAGCTTAATAATAGGGAGCTATGTTTTAGATCGGGTCTCAAAAAAGGATAAAAATGGTTGTCATGTTTTTGTGTATGTCTGGAGAGAGCCGTTCACAACATGTCTTAGGTGCTCCAGTTTTAAATTGGACATGACTTCTTCCATCTGGCGCTCAAAAGATGGAGGCTCAGTTTTTTTCCAATTCAGTAAAATAATGCGCCTCGCAAGTAGGGTAATAAAAGCTATTGCCCTGTTCTGGTGTGAGGAAACTAATATGGTTGATGGTACATTCCCAAACAGTGCGGTTATACAGTTTGGCGCAATGTCCTTCTTACATAGAGATGACGGTGTTGTGAAATTTTCTCTCCAGAATATATACAGCCTTGGGCACACCTAAAACATGTGGCTTAAGTTGGCCCGGGTGAGACCACATCTTGGGCATGCTGGGCTAGCACCTGGATAGTTTCGAAATTTTACCTGGTGGCCAGTGTTATCTGTGTTATCTGTGGAGAATCTTAAATTGTATTAGTCCATGTCTTATACAAATAGATGATGAATGGATTGATAGTTTGCCAAGTGTGATCAGTGAGCTCCTCACCCAGCTCTTCCTCCCATTTTTGTTTCAAATGGGTTAAAGATGCAGCACTTTGAATCCTGTCATACAGAGTTGAAACGATGCCTCTGATGGTGGGGTCCAATTCCAAGCAATTGTCAAGCCAAGTTTTAGGTAGCAAGATAAGTGAGAATTTCTCCTTCACAAAACTGCGAGCTTGAACATATTTGGAAAAAATCTGATTGCAACAGGCTAAAATCCTCTGTTAGCTGGTTGAAAGAGGCAAATTTCCCGTTTCTAAAGATATCTTTTACACATGACAAACCCCCCCTTTGTCATCGCTGGAAAGATGGATCGATAAGTGATGGGGCAAAATGTACATTGGAATTGATAGGAGTTGCAGGTAAGGCGGACCTGAATTGAAAATGTCTTCTAAACTGAAACCAAATTTTTAAAGAACCACGTACAACTTCATTGTTTGTCCAATGATTTTTACTCAATGGCAAAGAACTACATATTAGGGAGCCAAGAGAGATTGGCTCGCTGGAATATTTTTCCATGAGAACCCAAGGTGGAAAATCAGGCTCCGGAACATCAGGCCAGAATAGGAACATATGAATATATGCAGCCCAATAGTAGTAGCGGAAATTTGGTAGCGCAAGGCCCCCATGTTCTCTTTTTCTCTCCAGAAACTCTTTTCTAATTCGAGGAGTGGTTCTGTTCCAGATGAACATTGACAGGTTTTCATCCGATTCTTTGAAATAGGATTTAGAAATGAAAACTGGGATCATTTTAAACGAATAAAGAAATTTGGGCAGTATATACATTTTTACTAAATTAATCCTTCCCACAAGGGACAGAGGCAACTTTGACCATCTTTTTATTTCCTGTTTAGCCTTATTTAGTGCTTTGGTGAAATTTTTCTTGAATAAGCTATTATAGTTATAAGTGATCTCCACGCCTAAGTAGATGAAATGGTCTTTAACCATTGTAAATGGGAAGCCTTGGAAGTTCAACTATTGAGCTTTTTCATTAATTGGAAATAGTACGCTTTTAGACAGATTTAATTTATAGCCGGACACAAGTCCGTATTTAGGGATAACTGCCAAGGCCACAGGGATAGTGTTGTGTGGGTCAGAAAGAAAGAGGAGGAGATCGTCTGCATATAGGGATAGTTTGTTTATTTGTCCTACTCTTTGTATTCCAGTCAACTGGACAGTTTCTCTCAGCTTAATCGCCAAGGGTTCGATGGCGATATTGAAAAGCAGGGGACTTAAGGGGCAGCCCTGGCTTGTCCCACGAGAAAGTGGAAAAAAATCCGATGTAGTTTTATTAGTTCGTATTGATGCCTGTGGTGTTGCATATATAAAATACTAATCCATGACTGAAATACTGGGCCAAATCCAAAAATTTCATGTGCAGCAAATAGAAAGTTGTATTCAACTCTGTCGAACGCTTTTTGTGCATCAAGGGAGATCACGACTTCCGGTAAGGCATCATTTTGCTGATAAATGACATTAAGGACACGACACAGATTATTGGACATTTGCCTTCCAGTCATAAATCCCTTCTGGTCAGGGTGTATTAGTTTTGTTAGTACTTTTTCTAGTCTACTTGCTAGCACTTTTGATATTATTTTATAGTCACAATTTAGGAGACTAATTGCGTGGTATGACTCACAAAGCAATGGGTCTCTATCCTTTTTTAATAAGAGTGAAATTGTTGCTTGTGTTATAGTTGCCGGTGGTTTTTTATCGACAGCCTCTTTAAAGACCTTGAACAAAAGCGGGACTCGATTGTTTAATTGTTTAGATGTGGGATGCCTGAATCTCCAAGGGTTCATTACTCCATATGCATCAAGAAATTCATTGATACATATGGCAGATTTACTCGGTGTTATGAGTTTAGAGCTAGATCGGTCAAGAGCAGGATTCAAAGTGCAATTCAGGTCGCCTGCCAATATTAGATCATAGCAGTCAAGATCTAATAGCGTAGAAAAGAAAGATGTGAAAAATGTGACATCATCCCAATTAGGGCCGTAGACATTTGCTAGGACCACCAGTCTATTGAATAGTTTACCTTGAGTAATGACAAAGCGACCATTTTTGTCCCCTATTGTTTTCATTTCCTTAAATTGCACATTTGTGTATAGGAATAGCCACCCCTCTACACTTGCTGTGAAAATCTGAATGGAAACATTGTGTGAAACCACATCTAAGCAGTCTTGCGTGGTCTTTATTGAGTAATTTAGTTTCTTGTAAGTAGGCAATATGACATTGCAATTTAGATAAATGTGAAAATATTTTATTACGCTTAATAGGGTTATTCAGCCCCCGTACGTTCCAGCTCACCAATAAGTTGGGTTTAACACCTCTGTTAGAAAGTGGCATATATAAAGCATGATAATGATTGTATTGGCGGGTGTAAAGCCCGTAGTATTAAATAGATCGTACCCAGACAAGATAGGACAAGACAAACAAAGCACCTAAACTGTTCATGCACTCCACAAAAAGAGACAAAAAAACAACTGAAAAAATAAACCAAAACTGGTCTCAAAAAGATTTGCACATACCTCCTAGTCTTCATTGCTTACCATGTAAGCTCCCAGCCAGAATCTCTGTAGAACATCTATATACTTAACTCAACAGTGTCAGTTAAATCAAGTTATTAAGAGGATTGTAGCAAAAATGACCCAAAATGACACTTGAAACAGGATTATCGTGTTTACTCACATCGGCGTATCCCCAGCAATTAAAGATGTGGCATGTCATCTTGTGGTTTCGAGCGAAGGGTCCTATGCGCACTGTCCAAACGTGGCGGCTTCTCCAAACCCAGCGCGTCTTTAGCATGTTAGCCACATACTGAGAGGGTGGTTGTCCGTTTTCTCTTCCTTCTTTTATTCCGGTTATTCTCACATTGCAGCGGTGGAACTGCCCCTCTAAGTCATCGCATTTCTCTTTCAGTAGAGCCAGCTCCTTCTTCAGGAGAGAGACGTTGGACTCCAGCGCAGCGATCGCGTCAGAATGCGCGTTGACACCGGTTTCCAGCGCTGATGTACGGGTTTCGGACGTATCCAGCCTCTCATTAGCCACGTTTACATGCTGACTTTTATTCATACCGATTCAAATAATTCCGAATGAAAATTTCAGATCAGCTGTTTACATGTCACTTCATCTATTCCGATCCAGCGTTTACATGTGTCTGCCTTTATTCCGAAAGGACGTTTGACAACTGCCGTCCGACATGCGCAGATTAATCAAAACAAAGCGTCACGTTGCAAAACATGGAGATCGATTGTCAGATCAGCTGCTGTTTTAACTTTTCGAGTGGAAACAACACTTCAGAATGACACGCCGTCCATTTAAAAAGTTGTGTGGACTGGTGGAGGGATTCATGGATATAAACTTTCCGCCGGACTCCAATTAGGTGCGCTGTGCGTGTGCTTGGAAGCCATGTTGCAAGTGACGTTACTTACGTCACCAAGTGACGTCACTACGTCAGTACGGAGCATGTGCAGAAAGAACGCAACCAGACACCATTCCGCTTCCCTGTTTACATGATATAATTTTACTTCTAATCGGTTTGGGAAAAGGAATATTCCACCCCTGTGAATCGGAATGAAATTCCATTCGGTTTGGGCCTGTTCATTCCGAATGAGGTGTTTATATGGAACACATTTATTCGGTTTGAACATCTAAACCGATTGTAATTGGAATATTTGGCTCCATTTAAACGTGGCAATTGATTAGGGCAATAGCGCTGCGCACCTCTGCTTGAGTTTCGGCTGCTTTCTCCTCCAGTTTGTCCAGTAACTCTCGCTTGAGTTCGTTTATTGCCTCCAAGATTTGTCGATCCCCTGGAATTCTTTCCGTTGGGTACACAGTGGAATGGCTGGCTAAGCTAGCGTCGAGGCTGCCGTCTCTCGAATCTTGTTCACTTCTCGTGTTAGGCTTTTTCGGTGCCATTATGCCCACGATTCGGTGAGAAGTGTTCAAAGAATTCTTTTATGCGAGATTGAGGGGCTATTTTATGTTGGTGATCATAGATTAATCCTTTGAGTCAAAAGTGAAGGATTCCAGTGGGAGCTCGTCCCACAAGCTTTACAAGGCGCTGGCCTAACCGGAAGTCGATGACACAGCAAACATTAAATCAACATTAATATTCATCCTTTTGCTTTATAGCATGTCATATAAAACACTTGAACAAGGTGTAGTGACGGGATCTGTCATTCACTTGAGGAAATGAATCGATTCCAGTTCATTCAGTAAAAAGACTCGTTCAAACAAATCGTTCAACGAATGGTTCGCCCCCTTCACCCACCTCCCGCCCAAATGAATCGTTCGATTAGTGAACGGGAAGTGACGTTGCCGAACGAATCACCAAAGACCGCTTCGCAGTATAACTGAACGGGAAGTGACATTGCTTGGTCCCTCCCTCTCTTGCACACAGGCTCCTCATTGACTGCTCGTTGTAGTTTCAGAAATGAGTGACAGACGATATCATTCTGCCTTCCCAGCCTCGTCTCCCTCCCGCTGCTGCAAAAGCGAGGGAGAACTTCTGCGTCGTCTGTCGTATTTCTATGGGATCAAAGTCATGGCTCATGCTTGCATTTCGATTTAGGACACCGTTAAACATTTTCCTTTTGTGGGGGTTTGGGGTCAGGGGAGCACGGACTTTCGTTAGCATGATCTTGATCACATATACAATGCTGCTGCTACCAGCCAAAGCGGCATGCTTGCTGTCACGAAAATAAAAATAAATCGAAAGTTTAATTTCTTAATATGGAACGACAAACACATCATACTTACCTCACGCTCTGTTGTGTTTTTGTTTTTATGCTCATCACTATTATTTTTTGTAACTACTGTTAAAACTAAAGTGTAAATAGCTAGTTGTCAAATGTGTTGCTCTGAAATGAAAATTCTACATTTTGATATTAGACGGTTTCATTGCAAATCGCTGGTATTAATAAATAAAATAATCCGGTCAGCTCCCCTGTCGTCCCCTTATCTCAGATCGTCAAATGCTGACGAGAAATAATTGTTTGCTCTTTACGATGTCGCCTTTCTACTCTCATTAGTCTGTTAAGAAAAATGTAGACATATTGCGACATCTCCCGTGCCCGCGTGCATTGTTTTTGGGCGCTTGAGTAGCACATGATGGATAGATGGACATAATTTGTCAAACCAACCAAGACCCGACACGCTCTGGCACCAAAAAAAATAAAACACTCGGGAAAATGGTCACGTATATAGAGTTTCATTGCAAATCAGTATGGTGATCATAATAAATGTCAAGTTCAAAAATAGATCCTTAGGTAGACATTGTAAAATTACCCAAAAATAAGGAGAGAAGACACTCAGTTTTCTTGGCCAAGGAGGTCAAACATGTGACTCGTGAGCCACCAAGATTGATCTAAAGGACAAAAAACCTCCTTGGTATTTTATTTAGGGGTTTTCCCTAAACAAGATTGGGGCCGCCCTCAGGGAAGGGAGAGCAAGCTGGCGACACCCATGTGGGTTTTTATTGGATATGTGTGTGCATGTAGGTGGAATTAAGTGATACACGTGTGTGGAGCAAGAGCTTATGTAAACAATCAAAACAATCATATAAACAGTCAAAATAATAAATAAACAGTCAAAATAATGCAGACACTTTTAGTTATGCAACGTTAAACAATCAGCAAAATAGTCCAAACACTTCCAGTTATGCACCGCTGTGGCCCTGGAAGATGTCCTCGGATGGAAAATTGTCCTCGAAGGGCTAGGCGAAAGTCCAAACCCCAGGTGCTGAGGATGCCTGGAAGGTCTAGTTACGCAACGACGCGGCCATGAAGCCACCCCGACCCTCTTTTACCCTTTGTAACACTTAAGCATTATACTACAATCTGGTATAGCAAGCAATAATCATTTACTGGTTATATACGTAAGAAAAATATGGCAATATGTATTATTTATGGTATATATGAGCACAAGCAAATATTCAATCAACCAACCAAGCAAATATTTAATAAATCAAACCCCGATAATTATCTCAACACTAAATATCCTTTTTCTGTGCACATACAGTGGGGAAAACAAGTATTTGATACGCTTTCAATGGGAAAACCCATTGGCAGTGTATCAAATACTTGTTCTCCCCACTGTATGAGGTAAATATCGCTGCCATGAAGCTTCCATACAATGACAGTTCTCTCCCCTCTGCACTGCCGTCACGCGACCGCAGCTCAGCTTTTGCTTGCTTCGTAGCTACCCATGAAAATGTTTTAACACTAGAAGTCCCAGAGAATTGTGCTACTACTAACAGTTCCAAGCAATGGCCAATTTGGCCTCTCCTCCGAAAAAACACAGAGGTGGCCTAAATGACCCAAGTGCTCTTGAATTAGCAAGTCGTTGTCCGACAGACAACAGCCGTTCATATGGAAATGCAACCACTTGTGTTGGTATGCGTCCCAAATGGAGGGGAACACACAACAGTAGTACTATTCATGTCATATTATGTGTCAGTTCAAGTCAAGCTACATTTATGGGGTTTTGCACATTTTAATAATGTGTATTGTTTTACGATTTTATTGTCGGAAAAAAATATCTCTGAGAGTGTATTTGTGCGGCCTTTATATGCTAGCAATATTTGTTATAACAGTATATTTGTGATGCCTGCAGAAAATAGAACATTGAATCAGTATCAAATGTAATACTGAAATAAGAGTCTGACGAAGTTAATTTTTGTCTTTTCTTCCTGGTATTTATTGATGCACAGGATTCAAACAAGAGTAATCACAGTAAATCAAAACTATCATGTCAAAACGATGAAATACTATAGAAAACACACATAAATGTACCTCTTATACACCCTCTATCCTCTATACTGGACTTGTTGAAAGGTTATCAAGATTTTTTTGTTTTCCTGGGACTACTTGGTATACAATGAGGAGCAATTATTTGCACTCCTTGTGATTTTGCAAGTTCACTCACTTTGAAAAGAAGTGGAGGTCTGAAATTTAAATCATAGATGCATTTCCACTCATAGAGACAATCTAAAAAAATCCAGAAATCACATTGTATGATTTTTAAAATTTATTTGTTATATATTTTTATCTACTGGGGTTCAGTTCAAGTATTTGTGCACCTGAGAATCAGCAATAATTATGACACTCAAAGAGTTGTCATTCTACCTTAAATAAAGTCCACCTTTACCCCACCCGTTTGAGCTCATCATTGTCACCTGTGCACCCCACAGTTAGTTATAATCCACCCGCTACCATGGGCAATACCAGAGAGATTTCGAAAGGCACCAGATTAAAAAATTGATTAGCTCCACAAAGCTGGAAAAGGCTACGGGACAATTGGAAAGCGGCTTGGTGAGAATAAATCAACAGTTGCAGCAATTGTTAGAAAATGGAAAAGGCTAAACATGACTGATAATCTACCTTGGACTGGGGCTCCATGTAAAATCTCTCCTCGTGGGGCATCACTCATGATGGGAAAAGTGAGGGCTCAGCCTAGAACTACATGGCAGGAGCGAAACCTTGCTGAGTGAGGCTGCTTTCTCTTTCGCCCGACCCCCTCCTCAGCTAAAGTAGCCTGACTTGAGCCTTTTTTGCCCAACCCCCTCCTTAGCTAAAGTAGCCTGACTACTAGTCAGGCTACTTTCAGACACTTCTTTCTTACTTGCCTACTGCAGGTTGATAAATTTGTAGGTAGATTTGTGTATGTCTTAGTCAATCCCCCCCAAAAAAAAGGTTCCTTTAATCAAAGTATATATTTTCAATCAAAAACAAAAGTCACTTGAATGAAAGCAAAATGTGTTTGAATGCAAAAGTTGCCTCAAAATAAAGACAGACAAAAAAATTCTTGTGTTGGTATATTTATTTTGCTTTTGATATGTTTTTATATTTTGTTAGAATCAGTCACAGCTTTGAAAGCCTACTGTAGGTTGTCAAATTTGTAGGTAGATTTGTATATGTCTTAGTCAATCAAAAAAAAAAAAAAGGTTCCTTCAATCAAAGTAATATTTTCAATCGAAAACAAAAGTCACTTGAATGAAAGCAAAATGTGTTTGAATGCAAAAATTGCCTCCAAATAAAGACAGACAAAATTTTATGAGAATCAATCACAGCTTTGAGAGCCCACTGTAGGTTGATAGATTTGTAGCTAGATTTGTTTATTTCTTGGTCAAGACAAAAAAGTTCTTTCAATCAAAATATATATTTTCAATTGAGAAAAAAAAAAGTAACTTGAATGAAAGCAAAATGTGTTTGAATGCAAACGTAAACAAGTCAGGCTGCTGTTTCTTTACTTGCAACCAGCCATTAGCTGTGGAAGGGAGGTTGGGGGACATTTTTCCGCCATCATCTGTGGAAAGGGGTTGGGCATCAGGCTACTTTCAGACACTTTTTACTTGACAATAAACTGCTAAACTTTTGAGGATATTTTGACAGTATTTTAATAATTCTAATTTATTCGGATGTATTTGTTTGAATACCCTCTACATGTTAAAAAAACATTTTTGAAAAGATCAGTTAACAATTTGCTGTCGATATACATTGATATACATAGATATTCAGAAATACTACAACTAAGCACACCAAACAACAGTGGTAACAAGAAAAACACCTCACATGAAATGGCTGGAAAAAAAATATGCAAGACTAGTGTAAGATGTGCTCTAATACTTTTGCATGCTAAGGTTAATAATGTGTGTTTAAAACTAATAGTTATAGCTACAGTCTTATTTAAAAGTCTTAAGGCCTTACAAAAGAAAGAATGTGTCACGGAAGGTCACATTCAACTGAAGGACAGATGCCCAGCTTGACCCAGAGAGGTAGATTTCCTGTTTTAGGTTTCTATTGCTGACCATAAAGTTTCAACACAATGAGACAAGACAAATAACTGCCCGCATTCTTTTCTCAAGATAACAGCTATTTCTCAAGATGTGAAACTCACACATGTATGTTGAAACTTTCTCACTTGTCAATAAAAGCTGTGCTCCTCAGGATGAAAATCAGAGAAGCTTGCTGGGAGCCACGAGCTCCCATCAACCTTTTTCTCCTGAGAGCGTAAAACCTGATCCCTGTCTCCGTTCTGATCCTCTCTCCGTCCTCCCTCAGGTCTTTTATTATTTTTCTTAGTACAGTAGTAAGTTTAGACCCAACATTTCTTGGTGCCGAAAGCCGGGACCTAAAAATCCGCATTCTTCCGGACCGCCGCGGGGCCAACGGACGCCGCCGGGATATTTACGACCTTTTTCTCATGAGCGGTCGGCTGCGCCTTTGTTCCTGCGACGACCCGGATTGCCGGTGACAGGTCCCAGACGAACCAGGGCAGGACGGAGTGAGGTAGGATAAAGTTTAATTAAGTTGTTGACGCTTTCGGGTTTAAATACGGGGCGGATTGAATTGTGAAGTCGAAGTACTGACTCATAATTGTTCGAAGTACGGAACATCCGTTAAGTAAACCGTTGAAACTTAAACCATCCTAGTTCGAAGTACTGAACTATTGTGTGACGAATTGCGTGCGTTTAAAGGGTCTATAAACGTTACGTAAACAGTAATCCTCGAAGTACTGAGGACTAACACACAGGCGATATTTTGCGAAGTAAAGACAAAATATTGCGGAAAGCGGGCCGAAGTACCGAGCCATAAAAAGTTAATAAAACGTCCGAACCCGGAGTCAGGGACAAGGTAAAGCAAACGTAATAGCGTGATAAAAAGCAAAAGTGAAAAGTCCGTGCACGGCAATAAAATACAGGCGACCAAAACCTTAACACAAAACAACTAAGAGATTAAATAGGCGACGTAAATAAAACATAAAAGCGTTACGTGTGAAAACTGATAAAAACCAAAAGTAAAAATGGGAAAAGAACAAAGCAAACAAATAAAAGAACACCCTGATGTAGTGTTCATGCAGGAACAATTTCCAGGAAGTTGTTGTTATTTAGAAACATGGGTCAGTCAACACCATTTTGATCTGACACTCAAAAAAGGGGAGAATGTAAAAAAATCGAAGGAGAAACTGCAAGTGAAAAAAGAGAAAGCGAAGGGGAAGAGCAAAGAAGGCATAGAGGACCAGCTAAAAGTCCTTTCAGTGTGGGAAAAACAAAGCAAGAAAAGGCTACAGCAAGTTGAAGAGAAGAGAAAGAAAAAAGAAGTGCGAAAGAATGAAGAAAAGTCAACTCTGGCTACAATTAAAATACAGCCAGATGAGGAAACAACACGTCCTGCCCCACGCACAGAGCAGGGAGTGTGTGCGGAGCAAAGAGGAAGTGCACTAGTCATGTCCATAGTGATAATTGGTGAATTGTGATGTTGAAGGTTTGAGTAAGTTGTATTGAGGACAGAGGTAACCGTAAGTCTAAGTAAAGATGGGTGGCGAATGTGTTTGGTTGTTTGGTGGATGTCCAGAGTGACAAGAAGGAGCTGAGAAAGTAGGGTTGAGAAAGTTTTGGGCGTGTGAGACGAACGTCGATAAGTGAGGGAATTGTTTGTAAATAGCTGACCGTTCGTTGCGTAATTAGTTGACCGTTTATTGCGCAAAATCGGGAAAAAAGAGTCTCAGATTGTACCTACATTTACCAAATGTTGTGTTGAATTGTGTGTTTTTCATGGAGCCATGGCATGAAGATGCTCTCATCCCTAGTGTAAATGGGGAGGGAATAGGGGAATTTTGTTCTTAATGTTAAGGTTTTTTTTCTTTGCCCCTATTGTGGCATTTTATAACTCCTGCTAATGGATAAATGATGAGTCAGACACAAACCCCACTCTCGGGAATGTCTAACTTTGATGAAAGCTGAAAAGTTTTAAACCCACAACAGGAGGGAAATGTAAGATGTGCTCTAATACTTTTGCATGCTAAGGTTAATAATGTGTGTTTAAAACTAATAGTTATAGCTACAGTCTTATTTAAAAGTCTTAAGGCCTTACAAAAGAAAGAATGTGTCACGGAAGGTCACATTCAACTGAAGGACAGATGCCCAGCTTGACCCAGAGAGGTAGATTTCCTGTTTTAGGTTTCTATTGCTGACCATAAAGTTTCAACACAATGAGACAAGACAAATAACTGCCCGCATTCTTTTCTCAAGATAACAGCTATTTCTCAAGATGTGAAACTCACACATGTATGTTGAAACTTTCTCACTTGTCAATAAAAGCTGTGCTCCTCAGGATGAAAATCAGAGAAGCTTGCTGGGAGCCACGAGCTCCCATCAACCTTTTTCTCCTGAGAGCGTAAAACCTGATCCCTGTCTCCGTTCTGATCCTCTCTCCGTCCTCCCTCAGGTCTTTTATTATTTTTCTTAGTACAGTAGTAAGTTTAGACCCAACAACTAGTAAATACCACTCTTGGTTCAGAAACAAGCTATCATTCAGGCAACTTTTGAATTCAAGCACATTTTGCTTTCATTCAAGTGACTTTTGTTTTCGATTGAAAATATATACTTTGATTGAAGGAACCTTTTTTTTGGATTGACTAAGACATACACAAATCTACCTACAAATTTATCAACCTACAGTAGGCAAGTAAGAAATAAGTGTCTGAAGTAGCCTGACAAGAAGTCAGGCTACTTTGGCTGAGGAGGGGGTTGGGCGAAAGAGAAAGCGGCCTCACTCAGCAAGGTTTCGCCCAACCCCCCACTCAGCTAAAGTAGCCTGACTTGAGCCTTTTTCGAGTCTTGAGTCCCACTTATGAAGATGGTATGTCCTGTATCGGAATTTAAACAAATACATATAAAAACAAATTTCCCATTTATTTTCAATGGCAAGTAATCAAGGTCCCTATGATTTTTTTTTTTACCATTTATCATGACAGCCCAATGAGATTGTATACCGCTAACTCTCATATAGGTGAATTAAAAAAAAAAAGTAAAAAATGACCTACGTTTTTTGGGGGAGGAATGAAAAAATCTATTCAATCAGTTAACATAAACATCTTTGATGTGAATTGTTTTATATTGTATATTTGTAATAACGTGTAGAACATGAAAAGTAACTTTGCTGAGTAACAAATTACTCTTACAATGAGGTAACTGAGTTACTTCTCCCAAAACGTAATTTAGTTAGTAACTTGTAACTAATTACTTTTTGAAGTAAGATTGACAACACTGTGCAGTACATATTCCCTTCATAATAATTAGGACTATTAGGACATTCAGTCATTATTTCAGTGTGTTTAAAGAAACTGTTCAGGGCCGCTCCCTTCCACGTTCTCATGACACAAATTCTGTTTCTGTTTTTCTCAAAGGTTTTCACACGTTTTCTCGTACTAACTTCAGACAAAATGGCCACAATTCATGCTCCATTAGATCCAGTCATTCTAAACTATATACATGATCTTGCTTTAAACTCAAATTGCTGTTCTAAAACGTGTTTTTTTTTTTTTTTTTCAAAAACAATGTACACATTTGGGCCATTTTTTTCTGTTTTTCTGTGTGGAGTATAGGAGAAGTAAGTTAAAAGTTTGTAAAAAGCGTAAAACTCCATAAATAAATTTAAATTAATAAATGTAGCTTGACTTGAACTGACAAAAACTATCACATGAAGTGTGCAACCGTGGTGTGTTCCCCTCCGTTGGGCCGCATTCTAACACAATGTATGTTTAATGGTTGCATTTACATATGAATGGTTGCTGTCTGTCGGACAACGACTTGCTAATTCAAATGCACTTGGGTCATTTGGGCCACCTCTGGGTTTTTTAGGAAGAGAGGCCAAATCGGCCATTGCTTGGGAATATTAGGAATATTTGTCTTGGGGAAGGGCCGAGTCGGCCTTTGCTGGGTTTTCTAGTGTTAAACTACTGTAAATTTGATAGTATGTCGTCATATGTAGTCCCGAGTCTGTTGAGAAAAGTAGTACACTAAACCATGCTCGCTGGGTTTGTGTGGCGTTTTTGTCTGAGCAGCATATGATACGCTTCATTTTAACAAATATGTGACAAAGTCATTTCCTTTCATTTTTTGACTTGTTCACAGCATGACTGGAAACTAGTTAGCCACAAGCTCGGTGAGGAGCCGGAGGACCAAGTAAGTGAACGGGAAGTGACATAACTCAGTCTTGCCCCCTGCATGCACGCTGGCTGCTTATTGGCCACACGTGAATGACAGACGCCCTAATTCTGTTTCCGCTCCCTCCCCTGCCCGCGGTGAGGCTGGCGTCTGATTGGTTGTGTGCGATGTCAGAAGACACTGCCGCTTGCTCAACGCCCTCCCATGCAGCTAACAAGCCCCAACTTCATAGAACGAATCAGTGCAGAAGGTGATTAGTTGGGTCTCGTTCACCCAAACAATTCGTTCAAAAAGAACAAATCGTTCACGACTGATACAACACTAACAAGGTGATAGCGGCACGCAGTTAACGGTTGGCCAAGCTGCGCTGTCACGAGCTGCCCTCCTAACGGCCGTTTGCGGCGATGACGTAGCAAAAAGTAAATTAACAGTAATATGACCCCACTAAATTAGTGGCGATACAATCGATTTTACTTACAATTCCAAGGACTCACAAGACCAAGACTGCAGTTGAATCCAGGTTTTTTTTCACAGTATGTTTGTAAGTGTCTGAAAACCCAAAGAAGCTGCGGTTTCACTCACTCACGATGAGAAGGAAAAAAAAAAGAGGCAAGACCGGTTCGCTCTTGTCATCCTACCATTGGCCTAGAACGTGCTCGCTCATTGGTTAAGGGCGAGTAATATCGCGATTTCCCATTGACTTGTTGGCCTTTTAAAAAGTAATTAATTTAAAAGATATTTTTTTTCTAATAACCTATTTTTCCTTCACTAATTTTATGTCAACAACTTTTGTTTGAGTTGATATTTATTATTATAATTCCTAGCTCACAAAATTTCCATATGAATCATGTTCAATGTTCTCTATCATAGTAACGTGGGTTACACCCTCCCCCCTTGTAGGTGTGTACGTCCGTAACACCCACCCAGTCTATCAACCATTCGTTGGCCCATGTTAAAAGACTGACTAGAACAAAGGGAGGGATTTCCTAACTGTGCATACTGCAGTCTCTCAGGTGGCACCCTAGATCTCTGAGAACGCCTTGGGAAAGGTGAGACTCCTAGAACTGGTACAGGAGGTTGAAAGACATCGTTCAAAGGTTGCTCTTCTTCCAAGGTTGCTCTTCTTCCAAGTGCCTATTACTGCTAGTCAGTGCCTGTCCAGGGAAATCTAAGACTGTTTCTCTATCTATGTCCAAAGCACTCCAATCTTGACATCTATCCATTTTTCTCAGTCGATCAGGAATCATTTCAAATCTGTCATTCATAACACTAAGTGACAAAGGCACTTCTATCAGTGGGGGCATCTGATCCCGTTGGCTTCCAATTTCAATTGGACTTCCACTTGACACAGGTGTACATTCTTTGTTCGTTGAGAGAGCTTCAGTGGGGCAAGTATCTACTGACTGTTGTTGAAATTCTTGATTTGGCACAACTTTGTATTCACTCGTGTGCCCAGGCATTAAAACTGGGTGAGCAGGGCTTTGCCGCATAATAGTTCTACAATTCTTTTCAAAGGACTTTTATTCTATGGAAACTGGTTCTGGCCGGGTCAACGTTATTACATCACTCAACTCATGACTGGGTTTTCCAGGCATGTAGTAATAACTGCTTGAATCATCCAAATCGGAGTCGTCTCCAGATTCCTCTTCCAAAGAATCATTTTTTTGTCATTGCTCTAGTCCTAGGCCTACAAGCAGCTGGTTCCAGTTCCTCACTTGATTTTGTTGGAAGAAATCCGCAAGGTAATAACAAATCTCTGTGAAGAGTTCTCAGAGGCCCCTTCTTTCCTTCGAGACAGACTGTATACACAGGGAGGTCATTGGTCCTTTTAACAATCTCATAAACACCAGGCTCCTACTTGTCAGCCAACTTGTGCTTGCCTCTAAGGCGAACATTCTTCACAAGCACATAATCACCTATGTCTCATTTCCAGAAGTTTCAAAACAACTCCATAGCCAGACCGAGAAGACTGAGGAGGAAATTTGTGTCCATCCATATACTTAAAGTACAGAACATCTAACGTGTTGGTACCAATGAGGAGTTGAGGGATCTTATTCATATTGGGAACCACTAGTGCCAATGTGGAAACTTCGACTTCAGCACCAATAAATTCTTCAGGGAACCCTATTGTTAAATCTATATACCCCAAATAAGGTACTGCTTGCCCATTAACTCCTTCTACCTACAACTCAAAATCAAGCAATTCGTTTAGGCAATGTAAGGTGAGGTGAGACAAACTGCTCTGGTACATTGACTGGGGGATGGTAGTCACCTGTGAACCAGTGTCCATAAGGCAATCAATATAATGGCCGTCAATGCAAACCTGGGCTGTGCATTTAGTTCCAACTAGACTAGAAAGCAATCGGGGAACCTGCTTGGTGGTGTTTGATTGATCATAGACCACATCCATGGGCTGCCGAGGATTTTCCCTCCCAATCATCTTAGTAGCCTCTGTCCGCCCAGTAACAGAACTTCTAGTTTAACTACTGAGTATTCAAAACCTCATGCGCCAGATCCCAACATCGCTGTTTTTCTCTTAAGATCTGTCGTTTTTCTTCAACGAAAAGAGAGTTTGGTCTCCATTCACACCCCTTTGCTAAATGCCAGTCTTCTCCACAGCAGAAGAGATAATACAGCTTAGGCCGGTCATGTACTTGTGCAACCACATTACAACATTTACGGGTTATCCTGCTGGACTTTGGGGTTAAATATTCTTGTCTTGGCGACTTGGGCTTGAACGTCAACAACTTGTCTTTTCAACTCTTCAACTTCACTCACCCCTGAAGAATTCCACTGGATATTACTGGGGGGTGCAGTGTGTGTGACAGCCATCTGTGAGCGCAATTGTTCCCACTGGGCTTTAAGCATCCTCAATTCACTCACTTCTTCTTTTGATGTTTCATGATCTCCAACTGATACTTGATGTGAGGTAGAGCCTAGTTCGGGCCTAAAAAATCCAGTCCGACCCGACACGGCCCGCTGGTATTGAGGCCCGACCCAGCCCGAACCCAATCAATTAACTAGATTTGCAAGCCCGAGCCCGAAAAACCCGATTTTTTAAATTTTTTAAATTTTAAAGTTTTCTTAATGTTTAAATAGTCTACATATTTTTATGATCATTATATAAAACATTTACACAACGAAATAATGCTGGGAAAGTTTAATATAAAAAAAAAAAAAATGCAGTTTTGAGACACACAGAGGAGAAGATTCAAAAGGATCACATTTGTGTTGCCTTTGTGTGCATAAATAAGTGTCTTTCGTAACGAATTCACAGTTGTCAGAAAAAAATGCAAGTTTACTCAATATCTAAATAGTCCACACATTTTTATGAGAATTATAAAAGCATTTACACAACGAAATAACGCTGGGAAAGTTTGTTAAATATATTTGAGTGTGTGGGATATTGCTCTCACATGGACGCACCTCTCTGACAAGGAGAGGGAACAGCAGCAAAAAAAAAAAAAAAACTACAAATGCTTTGAAATAACATTCTTTATTGTAATGACAACGATACCAAAAATAAATTATAAAAAAAAAATACAAATGAAATAAAAGTGTCATGTACGAGACGGAGGACCCAGTTGCGTATCGCAGACACAGGATTTTATTGATGTTGACAGGCAAGTAACTATCAGGTCAAGCGATAATGGCAAGTTGACATGCAGACAGATGTTGAATCGCTGACGACCTGACACTGGATGTTGTCTGCTCGAGGCTTATATAGTGTTCTCAGTTATTCTTTATGACATAATAAAGGGCTTTGTGATTCATGAGTGTGAAGCAATATGATGAAACATTACTAGCTGAAATTACTAGCTGAAACATTACACATGGAAGAAGATGAAACATTAATGGCTGAAACATTAATACGTGACAGAACCCCCCTCTCAACGGACGGCTCCAGAAGTCCCAAGGATTGAGCCCACCGAGGGCTACTAATCAGAGTCCATGGCCTCATCCTCTGAGGGCATTGGTTCAATCTCAGAATCCATGGCCTCATCCACCGAGGGCATTGGCTCAATCTCCTCTTCGCCAGTGGAGGAGTCAACTACCGATGGCACAGGCTCGGGTTCAGAGTCAGAGTCAGATGTAGGCATGGGCTGAGAGCAAGCTGCTCTAGGTCGACCCCGCCGGATGGACGGTTGGTCCGGATGGAGGCGGTGGAAGTCTGATATGAGGGTCCGATCTACAATCCGCCCAGCTGGAACCGACATCCTCTCCTCAGGGCCATATCCTTCCCAGTCCACCAGATATTGGAGGCCCCGACGATATGACTTGAGCAGGCGGCGAACTGTGTAGACAGGACCGCCTTCCACCAGGCGAGGAGGGGGAGGTGGTGCCGCATTGGGGATCAGGGGACCAGGGGGCTTTCATGGACTGGCTTTAGTTTAGAGACAGGGTGAACCCTCATAGACCTGGGTAGTTTGAGTCGGATAGCTGATGGGCTGATGATCTTCTCGATGGGAAACGGACCAACGAACCTGGGTGCCAGTTTACGTGACTCCACTTGGAGTGGCAGATCCCGGGAAGAAAGCCATACCTTCTGGCCCACTTGGTAAGCAGGGGCTGCGATCCGTCGTCGGTTGGCTCTGATGGCATAACCAGAAACAGACTTTAAAAGAGCGGTACGAGCTTGAGACCAGATTCAACGACATCTCTGTACGCAGGCTTGGGCGGAAGGACAGGAAGCGTCACCTTCCTGGCTGGCGAACAGGGGCGTTTGATAGCCGAAGACCGTGTGAAAGGGAGACAGGCCGGTGGCAGAGCTGGGAAGGGAGTTGTGAGCGTATTCCACCCACAGCAGATGTTGCATCCAGGAATGGGGGTTTCGTGAAACCATGCAGCGGAGGGATGTCTCAAGCTCTTGGTTGAGCCTTTCGGACTGGCCGTTTGACTGGGGGTGATAGCCTGACGTGAGGCTCGCTGTGGCTCCCAGGAGGCGGCAGAACTCCTTCCAGAAAGAGGATGCCATCTGCGGACCCCGGTCAGATACGACATCCCTCGGTAGTCCGTGAATTCGGAACACCTGCTGCATAACCACCTGTGCCGTCTTCTTAGCAGTGGGCAATCTTGGCAGCGGGATGAAGTGGGCCGTCTTGCTGAACCTGTCCACAACCGTGAGAATGACAGTGTTTCCTTCTGAAGGAGGGAGTCCAGTTACAAAGTCCATTGATATATGGGACCAAGGGCGTTTGGGGACTGGCAGGGGTTGGAGCAAGCCGGCTGGGGGACGGCTGGGGGTCTTGTTCTGGCGACAGGTGGTGCAGGCCTTCACGAAGTCTTGGACATCTGTTCTCAACGATGGCCACCAGAATCGCTGGGAGAGCAGGTGGATGGTGTGTGTGACCCCAGGGTGGCAAGCCAGGTGGGAGTTGTGGCCCCACTGGATCACCTGGGACCTCAGATTATCAGGAACAAAGAGGCGATCAGTGGGGCAGGCGCTGGGGCCAGGCTGATCCCGGATGGCTTCTTTAACCTGCTCCTCAATGTCCCAGGTAAGCGTAGAAACTAGGCAGGATTCCGGGTTAACAGGACTGACAGATTCAGGGTTGGTGGGTATGATCGCCTCCCTCAGGCAGGTCTGGTGGCATCTACTGCCCCATTCTCGTACCACTCCAGTTTTCCAATCTATGTTAGGGTTGTGCTGGCGTAGCCACGGATACCCAAGGATGAGAGGCTGACCTGGTGAGGGGAGCAGATGGAACTGAATGGACTCGTGGTGGTTTCCGGACAGAAGCATGGTCACCGGGGCTGAAATGTGGATCATTGTGCCGAGTAGATGTCCATCCAGAGCTCGTGCAGGAACGGATGGGGAAAGTTGGTGACGCCGAATGGCGAGCTGCTGGGCCAGATCCACATCCATGATGTTGGCCTCCGCTCCAGAGTCGATGAGAGCGGTCAAGTGATGGGTAGTGTCAGTCAGCAGGAGGCGAATTTGGAGAAGGGGTTTACGAATGGGGGGAGACAGAAGACACGTTGAGCTCACCCGAATCTCCCCGACGTCTGGTGAGCTCTGGCTTTTGCGGGGCAGGTTGCGATTCGATGACCCTCACCTCCGCAGTACAGACACAGGTTAGAGGTGAAACGTCGCTGGCGCTCTTCAGGAGTTAGGGCAGCACGGCCGATCTCCATGGGCACAGGCTGGTTTAAATGAGTGGGAGTAGCAACTGGAACAGGCTGAGAGGCAGCGGGTGCGTTCCGACCTCCCTTCTCTCGCCGTCGGGTCTGAATCCGACGGTCAATGCGGTTTACAAGGGCAATGGCTTCATCAAGGGTTCTGGGTAAATCATAGGAGACGAGCTCATCTTTGATGTAGTCCGCCAGGCTGTGATAGAATGCGTCGATCACAGCTTCCATGTTCCAATCACTTTGCCTCACCAGAGTTCGGAATTCAATCGAATACTCCGACACTGACTGACTGCCTTGACGGATGGTCATAAGGGCGCAGGATGTCTCAGTGTTAGCATTTCATCGGCAAAGGCATTGAAGTTGTTACAAGCTGGTGTTTGTCTCTCAAATTCCGCTGTTCCCCAAAGCCGAGCCCGACCAGTCAAGTGGGTGATGACGTATCCAACCTTAGCCCCTTCGGTTGAAAAGGTCTGGGGTTGCAGGGAAAATTGGACTTTGCAGCTTGTCAGAAACGCTCGTACCTGAGTTGGGTCGCCATTAAAACGTTCGGGGTCTCCAATCTTGGGCTCGGGAGCGTCAATAGCCAAGGCTGGGTTCACCGGAGCCGAGGCTTCTGGAACCAGATCATGGGATTGTGATGGCGATGGAGTTGCCAGTTTGGTGAGAGTTTGGATCAGTTGTTCTTGCTGTTGCTGGAGTTGCTGCTGGTGTTCGTGGCCGATCTGGATTAACGATGCGAGGTCACCAGACATCCGGGAGACCCTCTTTTCCGTTTGGTGAAGACGGTCCAGAACAGAGGGTTGATACGCTGGTTCCATTCTGGTCAGGTCGTACTGTCATGTACGAGACGGAGGACCCAGTTGCGTATCGCAGACACAGGATTTTATTGATGTTGACAGGCAAGGGAAAACTATCAGGTCAAGCGATAATGGCAAGTTGACAGGCAGACATATGTTGAACCGCTGACGACCTGACACTGGATGTTGTCTGCTCGAGGCTTATATAGTTAGAGAAGGGAGGTCGGAACTCAGTTATTCTTTATGACATAATAAAGGGCTTTGTGATGCATGAGTGTGAAGCAATATGATGAAACATTACTAGCTGAAATTACTAGCTGAAACATTACACATACAAGAAGATGAAAAATTAATGGCTGAAACATTAATACGTGACAAAAGCTTTTAAACTGCGGGCTGGCCTTGACTGCAGTCTGCAACTTGCGGCCTCATGTCCTGCTCTTTATTCCTGGGAAATAAGGGAAATAACTAGACCGGCTCGGACTAAAAATGGCGATTTGAACAGCAGGATATTATGGCTTACTTACAGTGTTTATATTTTTTGGGTCGTCGTCGTGCAGGAATAAGATTGCGTCCACTGGCAAGTTTCAGTGATGTTCTCCGCTGATCTATTGTGCGGCCTGCAGCGCTGAAAACTCTCTCGCAGCTGCTGGGGCTGCTTGCAGGGATGCACAACACTTTTTCTTGCCAACTTGGAAAGTTTTGGGTATATATTCGTTGCATTCGACGAAGCCGACACAGTTTTTTGTTCCATCTTCCACGATCAATTGAAATTCTTTCCACACCTCACTCCTACTGGTGCATTCTTGCCTCTTCCATTCCCCCGTCTTCAGTTTGTTTTTAACTTCTCGCTGCTCCACATTGAAAAATAAGTACCACGAGGATGAGGAGTTGTGGAGTTGTGTACATGCGCAAAGCGCCAAAACAGGAGAAAATGAAAAAGAGGGTGGTGCCTCGACCGTGCGCAAGTGCTACAGCGGGAGGACAAGAAGAAAAAGCGGGCGGCGCCACGGCGTTCATGTGCGTGCGTGCACAAGCAAAAGCGCAATACAGAGAGCCTGCTCTCCAATTTAAAAAAATTTTTAAAAATAATTTATTAGTCCGGCACGGTGGCCCGACCCGACCCAAACGTGAATGCTTAACATTTTGGGCCCGACCAACGGGTCGGGTTCGGGTTCGGGCACAAGATCTAACCTCTAATGTGAGGTGGTTCGCAATTTTCAAATGTAATTACTAGAATATGACAAAATTCGTCATTAGGTGAAGTTTGGTTCACTTCTGCGCGGCGGTTGAGGAGTTATCATCAATATTAGATTTCTCGGCCAAAGTGATTAGATCTCGCGCTCAAAAGGCGAGAATGGCTTTTTTGAACTCATTTTGAGGATTGCGCTCAAACCAAGTGTCCTAGAACAAAATTTCCATATGTAATTACTAGAATATGACACAATTCACCATTGGGTGAAGTTTGGTTCACTTCTGCGCAGCGGTTTGGGAATTATCATCAATATTACATTTCTTTGACAACGTGCGTATATCTGGCACTCCAAAGGTGAGATTGGCTATTTTGAACTCACTTTGAGGATTGCGCACAAACCAAATGTCCTAGAACCAAATTTCTAAATGTAATTACTAGACTATGACAGAGTTCACCATAAGGTGAAGTTTGGTTCACTTTTGCGCAGCGGTTTGGGAGTTATCATCAATATTACATTTCTCTGCCAAAGTGCGTAGATCTCGCGCTCAAAAGGTGAGAATGGCTTTTTTGAACTCATTTTGAGGATTGCGCACAAACCAAGTGTCCTAGAACCAAATTTCCAAATGTAATTATTAGAATATGACACAATTCACCATTGGGTGAAGTTTGGTTCACTTCTGCGCAGCGGTTTGGGTGTTATCATTAATATTAGATTTCTCTGCCAAAGTGCGTGGATCTCACGCTCAAAAGGTGAGAATGGCTTTTTTGAAAATATTTTGAGGATTGCGCACAAACCAAATGTCCTAGAACCAAATTTCCAAATGTAATGACGAGCATGTGACACAATTCACCAATTGAGTGAAGTTTGGTTTACTTCTGCGCAGCGGTTTGGGAGTAATTATCAATATTAGATTCCTCTGCCAAAGTGATTAGATCTCGCGCTCAAAAGGTGATAATGGCTTTTTTGAACTCAGTTTGAGGATTGCGCACAAACCAAATGTCCTAGAACCAAATTTCAAAATGTAATTACTAGAATATGTCACAATTCACCATTGGGTGAAGTTTGGTTCACTTCTGCGCAGCGGTTTGGGAGTTATCATCAATATTAGATTTCTCTGCCAAAGTGCGTAGATCTCGCGCTCAAAAAGTGAGAATGGCTTTTTTGAACTCATTTTAACGATTGCGCACAAACCAAATGTCCTACAACCAAATTTCGCAATGTAATTACTAGAATATGAGACAATTCACCATTGGGTAAAGTTTGGCTCATTTCTGCGCAGCAGTTTGGGAATTATCATCAATATTAAATTTCTTTTTTGAACTCATTTTGAGGATTGCGCACAAACCAAATGTCCTAGGAACAAATTTCCAAATGTAATTACTAGAATATGACACAATTCACCAATAGGTGAAGTTTGGTTCACTTCTGCGCAGCGGTTTGGGAGTTATCATGATTACATTTCTCTGCCAAAGTGATTATATCTCGCGCTCAAAAGGTGAGAATGGCTTTTTTGAACTCATTTTGAGGATTGCGCACAAACCAAGTGTCCTAGAACCAAATTTCCAAATGTAAAGACTAGCACGTGACACAATTCACCATTGGGTGAAGTTTGGTTCACTTCTGCGCAGCGGTTTGGGAGTTATCAATATTACATTTCTCTGCCAAAATGATTAGATCTCGTGCTCAAAAGGTGATAATGGCTTTTTTGAACTCATTTTGAGGATTGCGCAAAAAACAAATGTCCTACAATTCAATTCAATTCAATTCAATTTTATTTGTATAGCCCTAAATCACAACTACAATGTCTCAAAGGGCTTTACAGAAATGAAGCAACAAAAATGAATAGATACAGTTCAAGTCCTGGGTATCCCCTATCCTTAAGACCCTCCATGCCGGCAAGGAAAATCTCCAAAAACTCCAGAGTCAATTGGGAGAAAAATGAGAAACCTCGGGGAGTACCACAGTCAGGAGAGATCCACTCCCAGGACGGATAGACAGGAACCCCAGAACTGCTAGTGGAAATTAGCAGGCGAAGTTACAGTCTGTAAAAATACAGTGGAATAAAGGAGCAAAAAGAGGTCCATCTAGCCAGATGAGACGGGGGAAGCAGCGAGGACGTCTATCCAGCCAGGGGTCCGGACAGTCAGGAGGCTGCAGCTAAAAAATAGCCCCTCCCCAGAGGGGAGGGGGGAAAGGGGACACCGGGTGACTAGTGATGAAGAGACTAGACAACTAGATATTAATATTGGAAAATAGAAATAAAGTAAGACAAGTGGTAGGTAGAGAAAGAAAAGGAGATAGAACTCAGCGGCTGTACTTCCCCCAGCATTATAGCTTCTAGTGCAGCTTAGACTAAACTGTGAGTCTACTCCGACTTCAACTAGCCTAACCATAAGCTTTGTCGAATAGGAACGTTTTTAATCTAATCTTAAATGTGCAGACTGTCTCGGCTTCTTTAATACTAGCTGGAAGCTGATTCCATAAAACAGGGGCTTGGTGGCTAAAGGCTCTAGCTCCGACAGTACTTTTAGAAACCCTGGGAACTACCAGTAGACCTGCATTCTGAGATCGGAGTGTTCTGTTGGGGCGGTATGGAACCAGAGCATCGGTGATATAAGATGGCCCCAACCCATTAATGGTCTTAAATGCAGTGTTGTTAATAACGGCGTTACAATATAACGGCGTTACTAACGGCGTTATTTTTTTCAGTAGTGGGTAATCTAATTCATTACTTTTCTCATCTTGGCAACGCTGTTACCGTTACTGAGGACGGAAAGGCATGCGTTACTATGCGTTACTATATTGGTCGAAAAGTCTGAGGGAGACGGACTCACCGAGACGAAAGAGCAGAGCAGGAGCGGGGAGGAGGCAAGAAAGTTGTGACGCCGAGCAAACGCGATGCTAGGTACAGTAGCTCCAATAATTCATGTTGTAGCCGATAGCCGACAAACTACGCCCGCATGTTATGGTAGATATGGTATACATGGTAGATATCACATGTACTGTATATAGATATAACTAGATGCAAAATGACAGCCGCCATCTTAAAGCAGTAGGCTTTTTAGGACAGCTCTGTTGTAGAGAACCTTCCTCGCGAACCTAAATAACTTTTTATCTAAAATACTTCTAAATCGGCAAAATTTTGATTTGAATCTATCTTTAAATGATGAAACAGTTTTAAAACTTTCATATGTCGAAAGTAGAGAGAAGGGAACTAATGCAATAATGGGAACAATTTTAACAACTTTTAACAGTTGATTCAGGGTAAAGGGTAAATTAGGGTAAAACTTCACATAGTATGGGCAATGTTTTTTTTTTTTTTTTTTGAGGAAAAAAAAAAAAAAGTAATTATCACCAATTACTTTGCCAAGTAACTAATTACTCTTACATTCAGGTAATTGAGTTAGTAACGCAATTACTTTTTGGGAGAAGTAATTTGTAACTATAATTAATTACTTTTTTTCAGTAAGATTAACAACACTGCTTAAATGTAAGAAGGAGTATTTTAAATTTAATTCTAAACTCGACTGGAAGCCAGTGAAGTGCCTGGAGCACAGGGGTGATGTGATCTCTTCTATTGGTTCCTGTTAAAAGTCTTGCTGCTGCGTTTTGGACTAGCTGCAAGTAGGGAGTTACAGTAATCCAATCTCTATGTAACGAACGCATGAATTAATTTTTCTGCATCGCTTTTAGATAAAATATTTCTAATTTTGGCGATGTTGCGCAGGTGAAAGAAAGCCGTTCTACAGGTTTGTTTAATGTGTGCTTTAAATGATAAGTCAGGGTCAAATAAAACTCCTAGGTTTTTAACTGTGGTGCTGGAGGCTACACTTACATTGTCCAGAGTGACTATCTGGGCAGCTAAAGAGTCTCTCACACTTTTCGGGCCTATTACAAGGACTTCTGTCTTTTCAGGGTTAAGTAGAAGATAGTTAGTGCTCTTCCAGGTATTTATATCTCGGACGCAGGTGCTTAGTTTTTCCACTTGCCTGACCTGCTCAGGTTTAATTTGTCAGGGATTGCTGGGTGGGCAGGTGTGTGAGGACCCAAACGCAGGAAAACAAAAGCAGCAAAGCAGGTGGCAGAGAACTCAAAAAATGGTTTTAATTATAACTAACAAAAGCACAAAGTACAAACAAAAAGACTAGGGATCAAAAGGCAAGGTTCAAACCAAAACTTACTTAAACAGAGGGACTGGTACACGAGGATGTGGAACGGACTCGACTTTGGCAAAGACGGACATAGACAATGACGCAACAAGGACTGACAAGAAACTGGGTCATTAAATACGCAGACAAGGGGTAACGAGACGAGGAACAGCTGGGTAACACAGGTGGATGCAGATTGCAGGATACACTGGGAAAACACACACAGGTGAGAGCAATGGGTAATCACAGGGACAAGTCACACAAGGAGAAACCAAACACAAAACCTAACAGTACCCCCCCCCAAGGGACGGATCCCAGACGTCCCGAGGAAACAAAAAGTCAGAAGGTTGCTCGGAGGAGGGAGCAACACCAGCCCGTCACGGCCAGTCAGGCGGGCGTCCAGGACGCCAGACGTGGGCCGATCGCACGGGTCGACATTGGGTGACCGCACGGGCAGTTCAGGCGGGCGTCCCAGACGAGGTAGTGCTCGGTCGTCCATACCACCACGTTGTGGCAGGAAATGGGGAGCAGCATCGTCGGGGCGAGGGTCAGGAACAGAGTCTGAGTCGTCGTGCGGACCAGGAACGGAGTCGGAGTCGTCGTTCGGACCAGGAACAGCTTTTGGGTCGTCTGCTGGCGGAACAGCTTTTGGGTCGTCTGCTGGCGGAACAGCTTTTGGGTCGTCTGCTGGCGGGACAGCGTCTGGGTCGTCTGCTGGCGGGACAGCGTCTGGGTCGTCTGCTGGAGGGACAGCGTCTGGGTCGTCGTCATCTGCTGGCGTGACAGCGTCTGGGTCGTCGTCATCTGCTGGCGTGACAGCAGCGGAGTCGTCGTCGTCTGCTGGCGTGACAGCAACGGAGTCGTCGTCGTCTGCTGGCGTGACAGCAGCGGAGTCGTCGTCGTCTGCTGGCGGGACAGCAGCGGAGTCGCAGGAGTCTGCTGGCGGGACAGCAGCGGAGTCGCAGGAGTCTGCTGGCGGGACAGCAGCAGAGTCGCAGGAGTCTGCTGGCGGGACAGCCGCGGAGTCGCAGGAGTCTGCTGGCGGGACAGCCGCGGAGTCGCAGGAGACTGCTGGCGGGACAGCAGCGGAGTCGCAGGAGACTGCTGGCGGGACAGCAGCGGAGTCGCAGGAGTCTGCTGGCGGGACAGCAGCGGAGTCGCAGGAGTCTGCTGGCGGGACAGCAGCGGAGTCGCAGGAGACTGCTGGCGGGACAGCAGCGGAGTCGCAGGAGACTGCTGGCGGGACAGCAGCGGAGTCGTCGTCGTCTGCTGGCGGGACAGCAGCGGAGTCGCAGGAGTCTGCTGGCGGGACAGCAGCGGAGTCGCAGGAGACTGCTGGCGGAACAGCAGCGGAGTCGCAGGAGACTGCTGGCGGAACAGCAGCGGAGTCGCAGGAGACTGCTGGCGGAACAGCAGCGGAGTCGCAGGAGTCTGCTGGCGGAACAGCAGCGGAGTCGCAGGAGTCTGCTGGCGGGAGCACACGACCGCGGGGAGTCGGCGCGGGAGCCACTTGACCGCGGGGAGTCGGCGCGGGAAGAACTTGACTGCGGGGAGCCGGTGCGGGAAGAACTTAACTGCGGGGAGCCGGCGCGGGAAGAACTTGACTGCGGGGAGTCGACGCGGGAGGAACCGCCGCACGCCGTCGGCGTTGATGACCACGCCGAGGCCTTTGGTGAGCGCCTTCAGGTGGCAGGGGCGGCAGAACAGCCTCATTAGGCCGCCTTGTCCCAGGGCGACCCCGCAGACCACCCCGGGGGGGTCCCCGATAGATGGCCCAACGGGACCCCAGGTAGGAGTCTCTGGCCAGGAGCTCCGAACGGGACACAGTGGTAGGGGGGTAGAAAGAAAAACGATCAGAAGAAACAGAGGCTGTGAAATCAAAATCCGGGTCAGAGTCAGAATCAGAAAATAGGAGATCGTATAAATTATGATCCTCCTCAAAATCAGAAAAATCAGAGTCTAACAAAATGTGCTGTGGTCGGGTTCGGGTTGATGGCTGTCGGCGTGCCTGCCGAAAATGAATTTTTCCCGCTGGGTCCACAATTGGTTGCGTCATTCTGTCAGGGATTGCTGGGTGGGCAGGTGTGTGAGGACCCAAACGCAGGAAAACAAAAGCAGCAAAGCAGGTGGCAGAGAACTCAAAAAATTGTTTTAATTATAACTAACAAAAGCACAAAGTACAAACAAAAAGACTAGGGATCAAAAGGCAAGGTTCAAACCAAAACTTACTTAAACAGAGGGACTGGTACACGAGGGCGTGGAACGGACTTGACTTTGGCAAAGACGGACATAGACAATGACGCAACAAGGAGTGACAAGAAACTGGGTCATTAAATACGCAGACAAGGGGTAATGAGACGAGGAACAGCTGGGTAACACAGGTGGATGCAGATTGCAGGATACACTTGGAAAACACACACAGGTGAGAGCAATGGGTAATCACAGGGACAAGTCACACAAGGAGAAACCAAACACAAAACCTAACATAATTGATAAATACAGTCGTCAGCGTAACAATGAAAGTTAATGCTATGTTTTCTGATGATATTACCTAGAGGAAGCATATACAGCGTAAACAAGATGGGCCCGAGGACCGATCCTTGCGGCACACCATAACTAACTCTAGAGTACGATGATGATTGCTGGTTTACATTGACAAACTGGTACCTATTAGATAAATATGATTTAAACCAGCAGAGGGCTGCTCCTCTAATGCCTATGTCACATTCTAGTCTCTGCAATAAGATATTATGGTCGATTGTGTCAAAGGCTGCACTCAGGTCCAACAGAACCAGGATCGAGACTAATCCAACGTCAGCGGCAAGTAACAAGTCGTTAGTTACTTTAACTAATGCAGTTTCAGTGCTATGATGAGCTCGAAAGCCAGACTGGAAATGTTCAAATAAACTATTGTCCTGTAGGTGCTGACAGAGCTGTTTAATTACCACTCTTTCAAGGACTTTGGAGAGAAATGGTAAGTTAGAAATAGGTCTATAATTGGCCAAAATATCAGGATCAAGAGTAGGTTTTTTCAAGAGCAGTTTAATAACTGCATATTTAAAGGACTGCGGCACGTAGCCAGTAACTAATGAGGTATTTATTATATTTAAGATAATGTCAATAGTTAGAGGCAGGGTCTCTTTAAAAAGTTTGGTTGGGATTGGGTCTAGGAGGCACGTTGATGGTTTGGAGGACATTATAATTGAAATTACATCGATTTGGTCTACAGTGGTAAAGTTATTTAATATTTTAGAGGGGTTTATGGGAGATTCTGAATTCTTTGTCTGCACTTTATCAGACCTAATAACTGGAAGTGATTCATTCATTTATTTCTAATAGTTGCGAATTTATTGTTAAAACATTTTAGGAAGTCATCACAGCTAAGGGAGGTTGGGATATAAGGTTCTATTGAGCTGTGACTGTTTGTCAGCCTTGCTACAGTGCTGAACAGAAACCTAGGATTATTTTTGTTTTCATCTATTAAGGATGAGTAATATCTGGTTTTAGTCGTACGCAAGGCCTGCTTATATGTCATTAAACTGTGCTTCCAGGCAGAGAGAGTGTGCTCTGTGTTGGAACGGCGCCAAAGTCTTTCTAATTTACGTGTTGATTGTTTAAGAGAGCGTGTTTCAGCATTATACCAGGGAGAGGCTCGTCTCTGCTTGACAAACTTTAATTTGGGGGGAGCGACGACATTGAGGGTAAGTACGATGCGTAAACATAACACGATCAACAAACCCGTCATTAACAGCAAGGCCAGACATTATTCCTTCATAATTAGATGACATGGAGGCAAATATAGGCTGAATTATCTGTTTATACTCTGAAACAGAGCGATCACATAATGTCCTTTTCATCTGAGTTCTAGTCACTAGTGGCGGATTATCTTGAAGCACAAACTGAAAGGTAATTAGAAAATGATCAGACAGTACAGGGGTTATGGGGTTGGACACTAAGATCATTAATCTCCGTACCGTAGGTTAAAATCAAGTCCAGGGTGTGCTTGTGACTATGAGTTGGTTTATTTACATTTTGAATGAAGCCAGTCCCATCTAGTAGGTCATTAAACGCCTTACCAAGGGAGTCACCTTCATCATCAACATGTATATTAAAATCCCCTACAATTATAATTCTATCCCAGGTTAGCAAAATACTGTATAAAAAGTCAGAGAAATCTAACAAAAACTGTGAGTAGGGACCAGGGGGACGGTAAACCACGATGAAAAGAACTGGTTTTTGGCTCTTCCAGTTAGCATCTATAATTGATAATGCTAGACTTTCAAATGAGTTATAAATGTAATTAGCTTTACTTTTTGGGCTCATACCTAAACAAGAGTGTGACATTACTGCCACCCCCCCTCCACGGCCCGTGCTTCTAGCTGTATGAAAATTCACGTGACTTGGGGGTGTGGATTCATTAAGTCTAACAAAGTCATCCTGCTGAAGCCAAGTTTCAGTCAGGGCCAAAATATGAATATTATAATCCCCAATTAAGTTATTAACTAACAGAGATTTGGGCGAGATTGACCTGATGTTTAATAATCCGCATTTTATATATTTATTAAGAGTTATTTTATTTTCACTGCTATCAGGGGCTATATGTATTAAATTCTTTGGTCTCGTTCCTATAGTACTCTGTTTTCTCCTGTTCACTATACGAGGCACGGACATGGTCTCTATCTTCTGTTCTGAATGTTGGATTTGTGACAGCTCGGAAGGAGGCGAGTGATCACTACTAACAGAGTTGTGTTTTACACTACAACACTGCGCCCGGGCCCCCACTCTGAAGTATCACTTTGGGAGGCTAAGTTCGGCAGCCAAATTTCGGGTTAAGAGAGCAGCACCGTCCCAAGTCGGATGAATGCCGTCTCGGCGCTTGAGCCCGGACTTGCCCCAAAACGCGTGCCAGTTATCAATAAAGACTATATCGTTTTCTGGGCACCATCTAGACAACCAGCGGTTAAATGATGAGAATCTAGAGTACATCTAGTACATCATTGACCAAATTAGGCAGAGGACCAGAGAAAACTACAACTACAACTAAATTTCTAAATGTAATTACAAGAATATGACACAATTCACCAATTGAGTGAAGTTTGGTTAACTTCTGCGCAGCGGTTTGGGAGTTATTATCAATATTAGATTCCTCTGCCAATGTGATTAGATCTCGCGCTCAAAAGGTGGTAATGGGTGATAATTTTTGAATCAGTTTGAGGATTGCGCACAAATCAAATGTCCTAGAACCAAATTTCCAAATGTAATTACTAGAATATGACACAATTCACCAATAGGTGAAGTTTGGTTCACTTCTGCGCAGCGGTTTGGGAGTTAACATCAAAATTACATTTCTCGGCCGAATTGCGTGGATCTCACTGTCAAAAGGCTTAAATGACTTTTTTGAACTAAGTTTGAGGATTGCGCTCAAATCAAATGTCCTAGAACCAAATTTCCACATGTAACTACTAGTTTGTGATACAATACACTATTGGGTGAAGTTTGGTTCACTCCTGCTCAGCGGTTTGGGAGTTAACATCAAAATTACATTTCTCGGCCAAATTGCGTAGATATCACTGTCAAATGGCGTAAATGGCTTTTTTGAACTAAGTTTGAGGATTGCGCTCAAACTAAATGTCCTAGAACCAAATTTCCAAATGTAACTACTAGATTGTGATACAATACACTATTGGGTAAAGTTTGGTTGACTTCTGCGCAGCGGTTTGGGAGTTAACATTAAAATTACATTTCTCGGCCGAATTGCGTAGATCTCACTGTCAAAAGGCTTAAATGACTTTTTGAACTAAGTTTGAGGATTGCGCTCAAACCAAATGTCCTAGAACCAAATTTCCAAATGTAACTACTAGATTGTGATACAATACACTATTGGGTGAAGTTTGGTTCACTCCTGCTCAGCGGTTTGGGAGTTAACATCAAAATTACATTTCTCGGCCAAATTGCGTAGATATCACTGTCAAATGGCGTAAATGGCTTTTTTGAACTAAGTTTGAGGATTGCGCTCAAACTAAATGTCCTAGAACCAAATTTCCAAATGTAACTACTAGATTGTGATACAATACACTATTGGGTGAAGTTTGGTTGACTTCTGCGCAGCGGTTTGGGAGTTAACATTAAAATTACATTTCTCGGCCGAATTGCGTAGATCTCACTGTCAAAAGGCTTAAATGACTTTTTGAACTAAGTTTGAGGATTGCGCTCAAACCAAATGTCCTAGAACCAAATTTCCAAATGTAACTACTAGATTGTGATACAATACACTATTGGGTGAAGTTTGGTTGACTTCTGCGCAGCGGTTTTGGAGTTAACATCAAAATTACATTTCTCGGCCAAATTGCGTAGATATCACTGTCAAATGGCGTAAATGGCTTTTTTGAACTAAGTTTGAGGATTGCGTTCAAACCAAATGTCCTAGAACCAAATTTCCAAATGTAACTACTAGATTGTGATACAATACACTATTGGGTGAAGTTTGGTTGACTTCTGCGCAGCGGTTTGGGAGTCAACATCAAAATTACATTTCTCGGCCGAATTGAGTAGATCTCACTGTCAAAAGGCTTAAATGGCTTTTTTGAACTAAGTTTGAGGATTGCGCTCAAACCAAATGTCCTAGAACAAAATTTCCAAATGTAACTACTAGATTGTGATACAATACACTATTGGGTGAAGTTTGGTTCACTCCTGCGCAGCGGTTTGGGAGTTAACATCAAAATTACTTTTCTCGGCCGAATTGCGTAGATCTCACTGTCAAAAGGCTTAAATGACTTTTTTGAACTAAGTTTGAGGATTGCGCTCAAACCAAATGTCCTAGAACCAAATTGCCAAATGTAAGTACTAGTTTGTGATACAATACACTATTGGGTGAAGTTTGGTTGACTTCTGCGTAGCGGTTTGGGAGTTAACATCAAAATTACATTTCTCGGCCGAATTGCGTAGATCTCACTGTCAAAAGGCTTAAATGACTTTTTTTAATTAAGTTTGAGGATTGCGCTCAAACCAAATGTCCTAGAACCAAATTTCCAAATGTAACTACTAGATTGTGATACAATACACTATTGGGTGAAGTTTGGTTCACTTCTGCGCAGTGGTTTCGGAGTTAACATCAAAATTACATTTCTCGGCCAAATTGCGTAGATATCACTGTCAAATGGCGTGAATGGCTTTTTTGAACTAAGTTTGAGGATTGCGCTCAAACTAAATGTCCTAGAACTAAATTTCCAAATGTAACTACTAGATTGTGATACAATACACTATTGGGTGAAGTTTGGTTCACTCCTGCGCAGCGGTTTGGGAGTTAACATCAAAATTACATTTCTCGGCCGAATTGCGTAGATCTCACTGTCAAAAGGCTTAAATGACTTTTTTGAACTAAGTTTGAGGATTGCGCTCAAACCAAATGTCATAGAACCAAATTGCCAAATGTAAGTACTAGTTTGTGATACAATACACTATTAGGTGAAGTTTGGTTGACTTCTGCGTAGCGGTTTGGGAGTTAACATCAAAATTACATTTCTCGGCCGAATTGCGTACATCTCTCTGTCAAAAGGCTTAAATGGCTTTTTTTAACTAAGTTTGAGGATTGCGCTCAAACCAAATGTCCTAGAACCAAATTTCCAAATGTAACTACTAGATTGTGATACAATACACTATTGGGTGAAGTTTGGTTGACTTCTGCACAGCGGTTTGGGAGTTAACATTAAATTACATTTCTCGGCCAAATTGCGTAGATATCACTGTCAAAAGGCTTAAATGACTTTTTTGAACTAAGTTTAAGGATTGCGTTCAAACCAAATGTCCTAGAACCAAATTTCCAAATGTAACTACTAGATTGTGATACAATACACTATTGGGTGAAGTTTGGTTGACTTCTGCGCAGCGGTTTGGGAGTTAACATCAAAATTACATTTCTCGGCCGAATTGAGTAGATCTCACTGTCAAAAGGCTTAAATGGCTTTTTTGAACTAAGTTTGAGGATAACGCTCAAACCAAATGTCCTAGAACAAAATTTCCAAATGTAACTACTAGATTGTGATACAATACACTATTGGGTGAAGTTTGGTTCACTCCTGCTCAGCGGTTTGGGAGTTAACATCAAAATTACATTTCTCGGCCAAATTGCGTAGATATCACTGTCAAATGGCGTAAATGGCTTTTTTGAACTAAGTTTGAGGATTGCGCTCAAACTAAATGTCCTAGAACCAAATTTCCAAATGTAACTACTAGATTGTGATACAATACACTATTGGGTGAAGTTTGGTTGACTTCTGCGCAGCGGTTTGGGAGTTAACATTAAAATTACATTTCTCGGCCGAATTGCGTAGATCTCACTGTCAAAAGGCTTAAATGACTTTTTGAACTAAGTTTGAGGATTGCGCTCAAACCAAATGTCCTAGAACCAAATTTCCAAATGTAACTACTAGATTGTGATACAATACACTATTGGGTGAAGTTTGGTTGACTTCTGCGCAGCGGTTTTGGAGTTAACATCAAAATTACATTTCTCGGCCAAATTGCGTAGATATCACTGTCAAATGGCGTAAATGGCTTTTTTGAACTAAGTTTGAGGATTGCGTTCAAACCAAATGTACTAGAACCAAATTTCCAAATGTAACTACTAGATTGTGATACAATACACTATTGGGTGAAGTTTGGTTGACTTCTGCGCAGCGGTTTGGGAGTCAACATCAAAATTACATTTCTCGGCCGAATTGAGTAGATCTCACTGTCAAAAGGCTTAAATGGCTTTTTTGAACTAAGTTTGAGGATTGCGCTCAAACCAAATGTCCTAGAACAAAATTTCCAAATGTAACTACTAGATTGTGATACAATACACTATTGGGTGAAGTTTGGTTCACTCCTGCGCAGCGGTTTGGGAGTTAACATCAAAATTACTTTTCTCGGCCGAATTGCGTAGATCTCACTGTCAAAAGGCTTAAATGACTTTTTTGAACTAAGTTTGAGGATTGCGCTCAAACCAAATGTCCTAGAACCAAATTGCCAAATGTAAGTACTAGTTTGTGATACAATACACTATTGGGTGAAGTTTGGTTGACTTCTGCGTAGCGGTTTGGGAGTTAACATCAAAATTACATTTCTCGGCCGAATTGCGTAGATCTCACTGTCAAAAGGCTTAAATGACTTTTTTTAATTAAGTTTGAGGATTGCGCTCAAACCAAATGTCCTAGAACCAAATTTCCAAATGTAACTACTAGATTGTGATACAATACACTATTGGGTGAAGTTTGGTTCACTTCTGCGCAGTGGTTTCGGAGTTAACATCAAAATTACATTTCTCGGCCAAATTGCGTAGATATCACTGTCAAATGGCGTGAATGGCTTTTTTGAACTAAGTTTGAGGATTGCGCTCAAACTAAATGTCCTAGAACTAAATTTCCAAATGTAACTACTAGATTGTGATACAATACACTATTGGGTGAAGTTTGGTTCACTCCTGCGCAGCGGTTTGGGAGTTAACATCAAAATTACATTTCTCGGCCGAATTGCGTAGATCTCACTGTCAAAAGGCTTAAATGACTTTTTTGAACTAAGTTTGAGGATTGCGCTCAAACCAAATGTCATAGAACCAAATTGCCAAATGTAAGTACTAGTTTGTGATACAATACACTATTAGGTGAAGTTTGGTTGACTTCTGCGTAGCGGTTTGGGAGTTAACATCAAAATTACATTTCTCGGCCGAATTGCGTACATCTCTCTGTCAAAAGGCTTAAATGGCTTTTTTTAACTAAGTTTGAGGATTGCGCTCAAACCAAATGTCCTAGAACCAAATTTCCAAATGTAACTACTAGATTGTGATACAATACACTATTGGGTGAAGTTTGGTTGACTTCTGCACAGCGGTTTGGGAGTTAACATTAAATTACATTTCTCGGCCAAATTGCGTAGATATCACTGTCAAAAGGCTTAAATGACTTTTTTGAACTAAGTTTAAGGATTGCGTTCAAACCAAATGTCCTAGAACCAAATTTCCAAATGTAACTACTAGATTGTGATACAATACACTATTGGGTGAAGTTTGGTTGACTTCTGCGCAGCGGTTTGGGAGTTAACATCAAAATTACATTTCTCGGCCGAATTGAGTAGATCTCACTGTCAAAAGGCTTAAATGGCTTTTTTGAACTAAGTTTGAGGATAACGCTCAAACCAAATGTCCTAGAACAAAATTTCCAAATGTAACTACTAGATTGTGATACAATACACTATTGGGTGAAGTTTGGTTCACTTCTGCGCAGCGGTTTGGGAGTTAACATCAAAGTTACATTTCTCGGCCAAATTGCGTAGATATCACTGTCAAATGGCGTGAATGGCTTTTTTGAACTAAGTTTGAGGATTGCGCTCAAACTAAATGTTCTAGAACCAAATTTCCAAATGTAACTACTAGATTGTGATACAATACACTATTGGGTGAAGTTTGGTTGACTTATGCGTAGCGGTTTGGGAGTTAACATCAAAATTACTTTTCTCGGCCGAATTGCGTAGATCTCACTGTCAAAAGGCTTAAATGACTTTTTTGAACTAAGTTTGAGGATTGCGCACAAATCAAATGTCCTAGAACCAAATTTCCAAATGTAATTACTAGAATATGACACAATTCACCAATAGGTGAAGTTTGGTTCACTTCTGCGCAGCGGTTTGGGAGTTAACATCAAAATTACATTTCTCGGCCGAATTGCGTGGATCTCACTGTCAAAAGGCTTAAATGACTTTTTAATTAAGTTTGACGATTGCGCTCAAATCAAATGTCCTAGAACCAAATTTCCAAATGTAACTACTAGTTTGTGATACAATACACTATTGGGTGAAGTTTGGTTCACTCCTGCTCAGCGGTTTGGGAGTTAACATCAAAATTACATTTCTCGGCCAAATTGCGTAGATATCACTGTCAAATGGCGTAAATGGCTTTTTTGAACTAACTTTGAGGATTGCGCTCAAACTAAATGTCCTAGAACCAAATTTCCAAATGTAACTACTAGATTGTGATACAATACACTATTGGGTAAAGTTTGGTTGACTTCTGCGCAGCGGTTTGGGAGTTAACATTAAAATTACATTTCTCGGCCGAATTGCGTAGATCTCACTGTCAAAAGGCTTAAATGACTTTTTGAACTAAGTTTGAGGATTGCGCTCAAACCAAATGTCCTAGAACCAAATTTCCAAATGTAACTACTAGATTGTGATACAATACACTATTGGGTGAAGTTTGGTTCACTCCTGCTCAGCGGTTTGGGAGTTAACATCAAAATTACATTTCTCGGCCAAATTGCGTAGATATCACTGTCAAATGGCGTAAATGGCTTTTTTGAACTAAGTTTGAGGATTGCGCTCAAACTAAATGTCCTAGAACCAAATTTCCAAATGTAACTACTAGATTGTGATACAATACACTATTGGGTGAAGTTTGGTTGACTTCTGCGCAGCGGTTTGGGAGTTAACATTAAAATTACATTTCTCGGCCGAATTGCGTAGATCTCACTGTCAAAAGGCTTAAATGACTTTTTGAACTAAGTTTGAGGATTGCGCTCAAACCAAATGTCCTAGAACCAAATTTCCAAATGTAACTACTAGATTGTGATACAATACACTATTGGGTGAAGTTTGGTTGACTTCTGCGCAGCGGTTTTGGAGTTAACATCAAAATTACATTTCTCGGCCAAATTGCGTAGATATCACTGTCAAATGGCGTAAATGGCTTTTTTGAACTAAGTTTGAGGATTGCGTTCAAACCAAATGTCCTAGAACCAAATTTCCAAATGTAACTACTAGATTGTGATACAATACACTATTGGGTGAAGTTTGGTTGACTTCTGCGCAGCGGTTTGGGAGTCAACATCAAAATTACATTTCTCGGCCGAATTGAGTAGATCTCACTGTCAAAAGGCTTAAATGGCTTTTTTGAACTAAGTTTGAGGATTGCGCTCAAACCAAATGTCCTAGAACAAAATTTCCAAATGTAACTACTAGATTGTGATACAATACACTATTGGGTGAAGTTTGGTTCACTCCTGCGCAGCGGTTTGGGAGTTAACATCAAAATTACTTTTCTCGGCCGAATTGCGTATATCTCACTGTCAAAAGGCTTAAATGACTTTTTTGAACTAAGTTTGAGGATTGCGCTCAAACCAAATGTCCTAGAACCAAATTGCCAAATGTAAGTACTAGTTTGTGATACAATACACTATTGGGTGAAGTTTGGTTGACTTCTGCGTAGCGGTTTGGGAGTTAACATCAAAATTACATTTCTCGGCCGAATTGCGTAGATCTCACTGTCAAAAGGCTTAAATGACTTTTTTTAATTAAGTTTGAGGATTGCGCTCAAACCAAATGTCCTAGAACCAAATTTCCAAATGTAACTACTAGATTGTGATACAATACACTATTGGGTGAAGTTTGGTTCACTTCTGCGCAGTGGTTTCGGAGTTAACATCAAAATTACATTTCTCGGCCAAATTGCGTAGATATCACTGTCAAATGGCGTGAATGGCTTTTTTGAACTAAGTTTGAGGATTGCGCTCAAACTAAATGTCCTAGAACTAAATTTCCAAATGTAACTACTAGATTGTGATACAATACACTATTGGGTGAAGTTTGGTTCACTCCTGCGCAGCGGTTTGGGAGTTAACATCAAAATTACATTTCTCGGCCGAATTGCGTAGATCTCACTGTCAAAAGGCTTAAATGACTTTTTTGAACTAAGTTTGAGGATTGCGCTCAAACCAAATGTCATAGAACCAAATTGCCAAATGTAAGTACTAGTTTGTGATACAATACACTATTAGGTGAAGTTTGGTTGACTTCTGCGTAGCGGTTTGGGAGTTAACATCAAAATTACATTTCTCGGCCGAATTGCGTACATCTCTCTGTCAAAAGGCTTAAATGGCTTTTTTTAACTAAGTTTGAGGATTGCGCTCAAACCAAATGTCCTAGAACCAAATTTCCAAATGTAACTACTAGATTGTGATACAATACACTATTGGGTGAAGTTTGGTTGACTTCTGCACAGCGGTTTGGGAGTTAACATTAAATTACATTTCTCGGCCAAATTGCGTAGATATCACTGTCAAAAGGCTTAAATGACTTTTTTGAACTAAGTTTAAGGATTGCGTTCAAACCAAATGTCCTAGAACCAAATTTCCAAATGTAACTACTAGATTGTGATACAATACACTATTGGGTGAAGTTTGGTTGACTTCTGCGCAGCGGTTTGGGAGTTAACATCAAAATTACATTTCTCGGCCGAATTGAGTAGATCTCACTGTCAAAAGGCTTAAATGGCTTTTTTGAACTAAGTTTGAGGATAACGCTCAAACCAAATGTCCTAGAACAAAATTTCCAAATGTAACTACTAGATTGTGATACAATACACTATTGGGTGAAGTTTGGTTCACTTCTGCGCAGCGGTTTGGGAGTTAACATCAAAGTTACATTTCTCGGCCAAATTGCGTAGATATCACTGTCAAATGGCGTGAATGGCTTTTTTGAACTAAGTTTGAGGATTGCGCTCAAACTAAATGTTCTAGAACCAAATTTCCAAATGTAACTACTAGATTGTGATACAATACACTATTGGGTGAAGTTTGGTTGACTTATGCGTAGCGGTTTGGGAGTTAACATCAAAATTACTTTTCTCGGCCGAATTGCGTAGATCTCACTGTCAAAAGGCTTAAATGACTTTTTTGAACTAAGTTTGAGGATTGGGCTCAAACCAAATGTCCTAGAACCAAATTGCCAAATGTAAGTACTAGTTTGTGATACAATATACTATTGGGTGAAGTTTGGTTGACTTCTGCGTAGCGTTTTGGGAGTTAACATCAAAATTAAATTTCTCGGCCGAATTGCGTAGATCTCACTGTCAAAAGGCTTAAATGACTTTTTAATTAAGTTTGACGATTGCGCTCAAACCAAATGTCCTAGAACCAAATTTCCAAATGTAACTACTAGATTGTGATACAATACACTATTGGGTGAAGTTTGGTTGACTTCTGCGCAGCGGTTTGGGAGTTAACATCAAAATTACATTTCTCGGCCGAATTGCGTAGATCTCACTGTCAAAAGGCTTAAATGACTTTTTTTTAACTAAGTTTGAGGATTGCGCTCAAACCAAATGTCCTAGAACCAAATTTCCAAATGTAACTACTAGATTGTGATACAATACACTATTGGGTGAAGTTTGGTTGACTTCTGCGCAGCGGTTTGGGATTTAACATTAAAATTACATTTTTCGGCCGAATTGCGTAGATCTCACTGTCAAAAGGCTTAAATGACTTTTGGAACTAAGTTTGAGGATTGCGCTCAAACCAAATGTCCTAGAACCAAATTTCCAAATGTAACTACTAGATTGTGATACAATACACTATTGGGTGAAGTTTGGTTTACTTCTGCGCAGCGTTTTGGGAGTTAACATCAAAATTACATTTCTCGGCCAAATTGCGTAGATCTAACTGTCAAAAGGCTTAAATGACTTTTTTTAAATTAAGTTTGAGGATTGCGCTCAAACCAAATGTCCTAGAACCAAATTTCCATATGTAACTACTAGATTGTGATACAATACACTATTGGGTGAAGTTTGGTTCACTCCTGCTCAGCGGTTTGGGAGTTAACATCAAAATTACATTTCTCGGCCGAATTGAGTAGATCTCACTGTCAAAAGGCTTAAATGACTTTTTTGAACTAAGTTTGAGGATTGCGCTCAAATCAAATGTCCTAGAACAAAATTTCCAAATGTAACTACTAGAATGTGATACAGTACACTATTGGGTGAAATTTGGTTGACTCCTGCGCAGCGGTTTGGGAGTTAACATCAAAATTACATTTCTCGGCCGAATTGAGTAGATCTCACTGTCAAAAGGCTTAAATGACTTTTTTGAACTAAGTTTGAGGATTGGGCTCAAACCAAATGTCCTAGAACCAAATTGCCAAATGTAAGTACTAGTTTGTGATACAATATACTATTGGGTGAAGTTTGGTTGACTTCTGCGTAGCGTTTTGGGAGTTAACATCAAAATTAAATTTCTCGGCCGAATTGCGTAGATCTCACTGTCAAAAGGCTTAAATGACTTTTTAATTAAGTTTGAGGATTGCGCTCAAACCAAATGTCCTAGAACCAAATTTCCAAATGTAACTACTAGATTGTGATACAATACACTATTGGGTGAAGTTTGGTTGACTTCTGCGCAGCGGTTTGGGAGTTAACATCAAAATTACCTTTCTCGGCCAAATTGCGTAGATATCACTGTCAAATGGCGTAAATGGCTTTTTTGAACTAAGTTTGAGGATTGCGCTCAAACTAAATGTCCTAGAACCAAATTTCCAAATGTAACTACTAGATTGTGATACAATACACTATTGGGTGAAGTTTGGTTGACTTCTGCGCAGCGGTTTGGGAGTTAACATTAAAATTACATTTTTCGGCCGAATTGCGTAGATCTCACTGTCAAAAGGCTTAAATGACTTTTTGAACTAAGTTTGAGGATTGCGCTCAAACCAAATGTCCTAGAACCAAATTTCCAAATGTAACTAATAGATTGTGATACAATACACTATTGGGTGAAGTTTGGTTTACTTCTGCGCAGCGGTTTGGGAGTTAACATCAAAATTACATTTCTCGGCCAAATTGCGTAGATCTAACTGTCAAAAGGCTTAAATGACTTTTTTTAAATTAAGTTTGAGGATTGCGCTCAAACCAAATGTCCTAGAACCAAATTTCCAAATGTAACTACTAGATTGTGATACAATACACTATTGGGTGAAGTTTGGTTCACTCCTGCTCAGCGGTTTGGGAGTTAACATCAAAATTACATTTCTCGGCCGAATTGAGTAGATCTCACTGTCAAAAGGCTTAAATGACTTTTTTTAATTTAGTTTGAGGATTGCGCTCAAACCAAATGTCCTAGAACCCAATTTCCAAATGTAACTACTAGATTGTGATACAATACACTATTGGGTGAAGTTTGGTACACTTCTGTGCAGCAGTTTGAGAGTTAACATCAAAATTACATTTCTCGGCCGAATTGAGTAGATCTCACTGTCAAAAGGCTTAAATGGCTTTTTTGAACTAAGTTTGAGGATTGCGCTCAAACCAAATGTCCTAGAACAAAATTTCCAAATGTAACTACTAGATTGTGATACAATACACTATTGGGTGAAGTTTGGTTCACTCCTGCGCAGCGGTTTGGGAGTTAACATCAAAATTACTTTTCTCGGCCGAATTGCGTATATCTCACTGTCAAAAGGCTTAAATGACTTTTTTGAACTAAGTTTGAGGATTGCGCTCAAACCAAATGTCCTAGAACCAAATTGCCAAATGTAAGTACTAGTTTGTGATACAATACACTATTGGGTGAAGTTTGGTTGACTTCTGCGTAGCGGTTTGGGAGTTAACATCAAAATTACATTTCTCGGCCGAATTGCGTAGATCTCACTGTCAAAAGGCTTAAATGACTTTTTTTAATTAAGTTTGAGGATTGCGCTCAAACCAAATGTCCTAGAACCAAATTTCCAAATGTAACTACTAGATTGTGATACAATACACTATTGGGTGAAGTTTGGTTCACTTCTGCGCAGTGGTTTCGGAGTTAACATCAAAATTACATTTCTCGGCCAAATTGCGTAGATATCACTGTCAAATGGCGTGAATGGCTTTTTTGAACTAAGTTTGAGGATTGCGCTCAAACTAAATGTCCTAGAACTAAATTTCCAAATGTAACTACTAGATTGTGATACAATACACTATTGGGTGAAGTTTGGTTCACTCCTGCGCAGCGGTTTGGGAGTTAACATCAAAATTACATTTCTCGGCCGAATTGCGTAGATCTCACTGTCAAAAGGCTTAAATGACTTTTTTGAACTAAGTTTGAGGATTGCGCTCAAACCAAATGTCATAGAACCAAATTGCCAAATGTAAGTACTAGTTTGTGATACAATACACTATTAGGTGAAGTTTGGTTGACTTCTGCGTAGCGGTTTGGGAGTTAACATCAAAATTACATTTCTCGGCCGAATTGCGTACATCTCTCTGTCAAAAGGCTTAAATGGCTTTTTTTAACTAAGTTTGAGGATTGCGCTCAAACCAAATGTCCTAGAACCAAATTTCCAAATGTAACTACTAGATTGTGATACAATACACTATTGGGTGAAGTTTGGTTGACTTCTGCACAGCGGTTTGGGAGTTAACATTAAATTACATTTCTCGGCCAAATTGCGTAGATATCACTGTCAAAAGGCTTAAATGACTTTTTTGAACTAAGTTTAAGGATTGCGTTCAAACCAAATGTCCTAGAACCAAATTTCCAAATGTAACTACTAGATTGTGATACAATACACTATTGGGTGAAGTTTGGTTGACTTCTGCGCAGCGGTTTGGGAGTTAACATCAAAATTACATTTCTCGGCCGAATTGAGTAGATCTCACTGTCAAAAGGCGTGAATGGCTTTTTTGAACTAAGTTTGAGGATTGCGCTCAAACTAAATGTTCTAGAACCAAATTTCCAAATGTAACTACTAGATTGTGATACAATACACTATTGGGTGAAGTTTGGTTGACTTATGCGTAGCGGTTTGGGAGTTAACATCAAAATTACTTTTCTCGGCCGAATTGCGTAGATCTCACTGTCAAAAGGCTTAAATGACTTTTTTGAACTAAGTTTGAGGATTGGGCTCAAACCAAATGTCCTAGAACCAAATTGCCAAATGTAAGTACTAGTTTGTGATACAATATACTATTGGGTGAAGTTTGGTTGACTTCTGCGTAGCGTTTTGGGAGTTAACATCAAAATTAAATTTCTCGGCCGAATTGCGTAGATCTCACTGTCAAAAGGCTTAAATGACTTTTTAATTAAGTTTGACGATTGCGCTCAAACCAAATGTCCTAGAACCAAATTTCCAAATGTAACTACTAGATTGTGATACAATACACTATTGGGTGAAGTTTGGTTGACTTCTGCGCAGCGGTTTGGGAGTTAACATCAAAATTACATTTCTCGGCCGAATTGCGTAGATCTCACTGTCAAAAGGCTTAAATGACTTTTTTTTAACTAAGTTTGAGGATTGCGCTCAAACCAAATGTCCTAGAACCAAATTTCCAAATGTAACTACTAGATTGTGATACAATACACTATTGGGTGAAGTTTGGTTGACTTCTGCGCAGCGGTTTGGGATTTAACATTAAAATTACATTTTTCGGCCGAATTGCGTAGATCTCACTGTCAAAAGGCTTAAATGACTTTTGGAACTAAGTTTGAGGATTGCGCTCAAACCAAATGTCCTAGAACCAAATTTCCAAATGTAACTACTAGATTGTGATACAATACACTATTGGGTGAAGTTTGGTTTACTTCTGCGCAGCGTTTTGGGAGTTAACATCAAAATTACATTTCTCGGCCAAATTGCGTAGATCTAACTGTCAAAAGGCTTAAATGACTTTTTTTAAATTAAGTTTGAGGATTGCGCTCAAACCAAATGTCCTAGAACCAAATTTCCATATGTAACTACTAGATTGTGATACAATACACTATTGGGTGAAGTTTGGTTCACTCCTGCTCAGCGGTTTGGGAGTTAACATCAAAATTACATTTCTCGGCCGAATTGAGTAGATCTCACTGTCAAAAGGCTTAAATGACTTTTTTGAACTAAGTTTGAGGATTGCGCTCAAATCAAATGTCCTAGAACAAAATTTCCAAATGTAACTACTAGAATGTGATACAGTACACTATTGGGTGAAATTTGGTTGACTCCTGCGCAGCGGTTTGGGAGTTAACATCAAAATTACATTTCTCGGCCGAATTGAGTAGATCTCACTGTCAAAAGGCTTAAATGACTTTTTTGAACTAAGTTTGAGGATTGGGCTCAAACCAAATGTCCTAGAACCAAATTGCCAAATGTAAGTACTAGTTTGTGATACAATATACTATTGGGTGAAGTTTGGTTGACTTCTGCGTAGCGTTTTGGGAGTTAACATCAAAATTAAATTTCTCGGCCGAATTGCGTAGATCTCACTGTCAAAAGGCTTAAATGACTTTTTAATTAAGTTTGAGGATTGCGCTCAAACCAAATGTCCTAGAACCAAATTTCCAAATGTAACTACTAGATTGTGATACAATACACTATTGGGTGAAGTTTGGTTGACTTCTGCGCAGCGGTTTGGGAGTTAACATCAAAATTACCTTTCTCGGCCAAATTGCGTAGATATCACTGTCAAATGGCGTAAATGGCTTTTTTGAACTAAGTTTGAGGATTGCGCTCAAACTAAATGTCCTAGAACCAAATTTCCAAATGTAACTACTAGATTGTGATACAATACACTATTGGGTGAAGTTTGGTTGACTTCTGCGCAGCGGTTTGGGAGTTAACATTAAAATTACATTTTTCGGCCGAATTGCGTAGATCTCACTGTCAAAAGGCTTAAATGACTTTTTGAACTAAGTTTGAGGATTGCGCTCAAACCAAATGTCCTAGAACCAAATTTCCAAATGTAACTAATAGATTGTGATACAATACACTATTGGGTGAAGTTTGGTTTACTTCTGCGCAGCGGTTTGGGAGTTAACATCAAAATTACATTTCTCGGCCAAATTGCGTAGATCTAACTGTCAAAAGGCTTAAATGACTTTTTTTAAATTAAGTTTGAGGATTGCGCTCAAACCAAATGTCCTAGAACCAAATTTCCAAATGTAACTACTAGATTGTGATACAATACACTATTGGGTGAAGTTTGGTTGACTTCTGCGCAGCGGTTTGGGAGTTAACATCAAAATTACATTTCTCGGCCAAATTGCGTAGATATCACTGTCAAATGGCGTAAATGGCTTTTTTGAACTAAGTTTGAGGATTGCGCTCAAACTAAATGTCCTAGAACCAAATTTCCATATGTAACTACTAGATTGTGATACAATACACTATTGGGTGAAGTTTGGTTCACTTCTGCGCAGTGGTTTCGGAGTTAACATCAAAATTACATTTCTCGGCCAAATTGCGTAGATATCACTGTCAAATGGCGTGAATGGCTTTTTTTAACTAAGTTTGAGGATTGCGCTCAAACTAAATGTCCTAGAACAAAATTTCCAAATGTAACTACTAGATTGTGATACAATACACTATTGGGTGAAGTTTGGTTCACTCCTGCGCAGCGGTTTGGGAGTTAACATCAAAATTACATTTCTCGGCCGAATTGCGTAGATCTCACTGTCAAAAGGCTTAAATGACTTTTTTGAACTAAGTTTGAGGATTGCGCTCAAACCAAATGTCCTAGAACCAAATTGCCAAATGTAAGTACTAGTTTGTGATACAATACAGTATTGGGTGAAGTTTGGTTGACTTCTGCGCAGCGGTTTGGGAGTTAACATCAAAATTACATTTCTCGGCCGAATTGAGTAGATCTCATTGTCAAAAGGCTTAAATGGCTTTTTTGAACTAAGTTTGAGGATTGTGCTCAAACCAAATGTCCTAGAACAAAATTTCCAAATGTAACTACTAGATTGTGATACTATACACTATTGGGTGAAGTTTGGTTCACTTCTGCGCAGCGGTTTCGGAGTTAACATCAAAATTACATTTCTCGGCCAAATTGCGTAGATATCACTGTCAAATGGCGTGAATGGCATTTTTGAACTAAGTTTGAGGATTGCGCTCAAACTAAATGTTCTAGAACCAAATTGCCAAATGTAACTACTAGTTTGTGATACAATACACTATTGGGTGAAGTTTGGTTGACTTCTGCGTAGCGGTTTGGGAGTTAACATCAAAATTACTTTTCTCGGCCGAATTGCGTAGATCTCACTGTCAAAAGGCTTAAATGACTTTTTTAATTAAGTTTGAGGATTGCGCTCAAACCAAATGTCCTAGAACCAAATTTCCAAATGTAACTACTAGATTGTGATACAATACACTATTGGGTGAAGTTTGGTTGACTTCTGCGCAGCGGTTTGGGAGTTAACATCAAAATTACATTTCTCGGCCAAATTGCGTAGATATCACTGTCAAATGGCGTAAATGGCTTTTTTGAACTAAGTTTGAGGATTGCGCTCAAACTAAATGTCCTAGAACCAAATTTCCAAATGTAACTACTAGATTGTGATACAATACACTATTGGGTGAAGTTTGGTTGACTTCTGCGCAGCGGTTTGGGAGTTAACATCAAAATTAAATTTCTCGGCCGAATTGCGTAGATCTCACTGTCAAAAGGCTTAAATGACTTTTTGAACTAAGTTTGAGGATTGCGCTCAAACCAAATGTCCTAGAACCAAATTTCCAAATGTAACTACTAGATTGTGATACAATACACTATTGGGTGAAGTTTGGTTGACTTCTGCGCAGCGGTTTGGGAGTTAACATCAAAAGTACATTTCTCGGCCGAATTGCGTAGATCTCACTGTCAAAAGGCTTAAATGACTTTTTTGAACTAAGTTTGAGGATTGCGCTCAAACCAAATGTCCTAGAACCAAATTTCCAAATGTAACTACTAGATTGTGATACAATACACTATTGGGTGAAGTTTGGTTGACTTCTGCGCAGCGGTTTGGGAGTGAACATTAAAATTACATTTCTCGGCCGAATTGCGTAGATCTCACTGTCAAAAGGCTTAAATGACTTTTTGAACTAAGTTTGAGGATTGCGCTCAAACCAAATGTCCTAGAACCAAATTTCCAAATGTAACTACTAGATTGTGATACAATACACTATTGGGTGAAGTTTGGTTGACTTCTGCGCAGCGGTTTAAGAGTTAACATCAAAATTACATTTCTCGGCCGAATTGAGTAGATCTCACTGTCAAAAGGCTTAAAAGGTTTATTTGAACTAAGTTTGAGGATTGCGCTCAAACCAAATGTTCTAGAACCAAATTTCCAAATGTAACTACTAGATTGTGATACAATACACTATTGAGTGAAGTTTGGTTCACTTCTGCTCAGTGGTTTCGGAGTTAACATCAAAATTACATTTCTCGGCCAAATTGCGTAGATATCACTGTCAAATGGCGTGAATGGCTTTTTTGAACTAAGTTTGAGGATTGCGCTCAAACTAAATGTCCTAGAACAAAATTTCCAAATGTAACTACTAGATTGTGATACATTACACTATTGGGTGAAGTTTGGTTCACTCCTGCGCAGCGGTTTGGGAGTTAACATCTAAATTACTTTTCTCGGCCGAATTGCGTAGATCTCACTGTCAAAAGGCTTAAATGACTTTTTTGAACTAAGTTTGAGGATTGCGCTCAAACCAAATGTCCTAGAACCAAATTGCCAAATGTAAGTACTAGTTTGTGATACAATACACTATTGGGTGAAGTTTGGTTGACTTCTGCGTAGCGGTTTGGGAGTTAACATCAAAATTACATTTCTCGGCCGAATTGCGTAGATCTCACTGTCAAAAGGCTTAAATGACTTTTTTAATTAAGTTTGAGGATTGCGCTCAAACCAAATGTCCTAGAACCAAATTTCCAAATGTAATTACTAGATTGTGATACAATACACTATTGGGTGAAGTTTGGTTGACTTCTGCGCAGCGGTTTGGGAGTTAACATCAAAATTACCTTTCTCGGCCAAATTGCGTAGATATCACTGTCAAATGGCGTAAATGGCTTTTTTGAACTAAGTTTGAGGATTGCGCTCAAACTAAATGTCCTAGAACCAAATTTCCAAATGTAACTACTAGATTGTGATACAATACACTATTGGGTGAAGTTTGGTTGACTTCTGCGCAGCGGTTTGGGAGTTAACATTAAAATTACATTTTTCGGCCGAATTGCGTAGATCTCACTGTCAAAAGGCTTAAATGACTTTTTTAATTAAGTTTGAGGATTGCGCTCAAACCAAATGTCCTAGAACCAAATTTCCAAATGTAACTACTAGATTGTGATACAATACACTATTGGGTGAAGTTTGGTTGACTTCTGCGCAGCGGTTTGGGAGTTAACATCAAAATTACATTTCTCGGCCAAATTGCGTAGATATCACTGTCAAATGGCGTAAATGGCTTTTTTGAACTAAGTTTGAGGATTGCGCTCAAACTAAATGTCCTAGAACCAAATTTCCAAATGTAACTACTAGATTGTGATACAATACACTATTGGGTGAAGTTTGGTTGACTTCTGCGCAGCGGTTTGGGAGTTAACATCAAAATTAAATTTCTCGGCCGAATTGCGTAGATCTCACTGTCAAAAGGCTTAAATGACTTTTTGAACTAAGTTTGAGGATTGCGCTCAAACCAAATGTCCTAGAACCAAATTTCCAAATGTAACTACTAGATTGTGATACAATACACTATTGGGTGAAGTTTGGTTGACTTCTGCGCAGCGGTTTGGGAGTTAACATCAAAAGTACATTTCTCGGCCGAATTGCGTAGATCTCACTGTCAAAAGGCTTAAATGACTTTTTTGAACTAAGTTTGAGGATTGCGCTCAAACCAAATGTCCTAGAACCAAATTTCCAAATGTAACTACTAGATTGTGATACAATACACTATTGGGTGAAGTTTGGTTGACTTCTGCGCAGCGGTTTTGGAGTGAACATTAAAATTACATTTCTCGGCCGAATTGCGTAGATCTCACTGTCAAAAGGCTTAAATGACTTTTTGAACTAAGTTTGAGGATTGCGCTCAAACCAAATGTCCTAGAACCAAATTTCCAAATGTAACTACTAGATTGTGATACAATACACTATTGGGTGAAGTTTGGTTGACTTCTGCGCAGCGGTTTAAGAGTTAACATCAAAATTACATTTCTCGGCCGAATTGAGTAGATCTCACTGTCAAAAGGCTTAAAAGGTTTATTTGAACTAAGTTTGAGGATTGCGCTCAAACCAAATGTTCTAGAACCAAATTTCCAAATGTAACTACTAGATTGTGATACAATACACTATTGAGTGAAGTTTGGTTCACTTCTGCTCAGTGGTTTCGGAGTTAACATCAAAATTACATTTCTCGGCCAAATTGCGTAGATATCACTGTCAAATGGCGTGAATGGCTTTTTTGAACTAAGTTTGAGGATTGCGCTCAAACTAAATGTCCTAGAACAAAATTTCCAAATGTAACTACTAGATTGTGATACATTACACTATTGGGTGAAGTTTGGTTCACTCCTGCGCAGCGGTTTGGGAGTTAACATCTAAATTACTTTTCTCGGCCGAATTGCGTAGATCTCACTGTCAAAAGGCTTAAATGACTTTTTTGAACTAAGTTTGAGGATTGCGCTCAAACCAAATGTCCTAGAACCAAATTGCCAAATGTAAGTACTAGTTTGTGATACAATACACTATTGGGTGAAGTTTGGTTGACTTCTGCGTAGCGGTTTGGGAGTTAACATCAAAATTACATTTCTCGGCCGAATTGCGTAGATCTCACTGTCAAAAGGCTTAAATGACTTTTTTAATTAAGTTTGAGGATTGCGCTCAAACCAAATGTCCTAGAACCAAATTTCCAAATGTAATTACTAGATTGTGATACAATACACTATTGGGTGAAGTTTGGTTGACTTCTGCGCAGCGGTTTGGGAGTTAACATCAAAATTACCTTTCTCGGCCAAATTGCGTAGATATCACTGTCAAATGGCGTAAATGGCTTTTTTGAACTAAGTTTGAGGATTGCGCTCAAACTAAATGTCCTAGAACCAAATTTCCAAATGTAACTACTAGATTGTGATACAATACACTATTGGGTGAAGTTTGGTTGACTTCTGCGCAGCGGTTTGGGAGTTAACATTAAAATTACATTTTTCGGCCGAATTGCGTAGATCTCACTGTCAAAAGGCTTAAATGACTTTTTGAACTAAGTTTGAGGATTGCGCTCAAACCAAATGTCCTAGAACCAAATTTCCAAATGTAACTACTAGATTGTGATACAATACACTATTGGGTGAAGTTTGGTTTACTTCTGCGCAGCGGTTTGGGAGTTAACATCAAAATTACATTTCTCGGCCAAATTGCGTAGATCTAACTGTCAAAAGGCTTAAATGACTTTTTTTAAATTAAGTTTGAGGATTGCGCTCAAACCAAATGTCCTAGAACCAAATTTCCAAATGTAACTACTAGATTGTGATACAATACACTATTGGGTGAAGTTTGGTTCACTCCTGCTCAGCGGTTTGGGAGTTAACATCAAAATTACATTTCTCGGCCGAATTGAGTAGATCTCACTGTCAAAAGGCTTAAATGACTTTTTTTAATTTAGTTTGAGGATTGCGCTCAAACCAAATGTCCTAGAACCCAATTTCCAAATGTAACTACTAGATTGTGATACAATACACTATTGGGTGAAGTTTGGTACACTTCTGTGCAGCAGTTTGAGAGTTAACATCAAAATTACATTTCTCGGCCGAATTGCGTAGATCTCACTGTCAAAAGGCTTAAATGACTTTTTTGAACTAAGTTTGAGGATTGCGCTCAAACCAAATGTCCTAGAACCAAATTTCCAAATGTAACTACTAGTTTGTGATACAATACACTATTGGGTGAAATTTGGTTGACTTCTGCGCAGCGGTTTGGGAGTGAACATTAAAATTACATTTCTCGGCCGAATTGAGTAGATCTCACTGTCAAAAGGCTTAAATGACTTTTTTGAACTAAGTTTGAGGATTGCGCTCAAACCAAATGTCCTAGAACCAAATTTCCAAATGTAACTACTAGATTGTGATACAATACACTATTGGGTGAAGTTTGGTTGACTTCTGCGCAGCGGTTTAAGAGTTAACATCAAAATTACATTTCTCGGCCGAATTGAGTAGATCTCACTGTCAAAAGGCTTAAATGGCTTATTTGAACTAAGTTTGAGGATTGCGCTCAAACCAAATGTTCTAGAACCAAATTTCCAAATGTAACTACTAGATTGTGATACAATACACTATTGAGTGAAGTTTGGTTCACTTCTGCTCAGTGGTTTCGGAGTTAACATCAAAATTACATTTCTCGGCCAAATTGCGTAGATATCACTGTCAAATGGCGTGAATGGCTTTTTTGAACTAAGTTTGAGGATTGCGCTCAAACTAAATGTCCTAGAACAAAATTTCCAAATGTAACTACTAGATTGTGATACATTACACTATTGGGTGAAGTTTGGTTCACTCCTGCGCAGCGGTTTGGGAGTTAACATCTAAATTACTTTTCTCGGCCGAATTGCGTAGATCTCACTGTCAAAAGGCTTAAATGACTTTTTTGAACTAAGTTTGAGGATTGCGCTCAAACCAAATGTCCTAGAACCAAATTGCCAAATGTAAGTACTAGTTTGTGATACAATACACTATTGGGTGAAGTTTGGTTGACTTCTGCGTAGCGGTTTGGGAGTTAACATCAAAATTACATTTCTCGGCCGAATTGCGTAGATCTCACTGTCAAAAGGCTTAAATGACTTTTTTAATTAAGTTTGAGGATTGCGCTCAAACCAAATGTCCTAGAACCAAATTTCCAAATGTAACTACTAGATTGTGATACAATACACTATTGGGTGAAGTTTGGTTGACTTCTGCGCAGCGGTTTGGGAGTTAACATCAAAATTACCTTTCTCGGCCAAATTGCGTAGATATCACTGTCAAATGGCGTAAATGGCTTTTTTGAACTAAGTTTGAGGATTGCGCTCAAACTAAATGTCCTAGAACCAAATTTCCAAATGTAACTACTAGATTGTGATACAATACACTATTGGGTGAAGTTTGGTTGACTTCTGCGCAGCGGTTTGGGAGTTAACATTAAAATTACATTTTTCGGCCGAATTGCGTAGATCTCACTGTCAAAAGGCTTAAATGACTTTTTGAACTAAGTTTGAGGATTGCGCTCAAACCAAATGTCCTAGAACCAAATTTCCAAATGTAACTACTAGATTGTGATACAATACACTATTGGGTGAAGTTTGGTTTACTTCTGCGCAGCGGTTTGGGAGTTAACATCAAAATTACATTTCTCGGCCAAATTGCGTAGATCTAACTGTCAAAAGGCTTAAATGACTTTTTTTAAATTAAGTTTGAGGATTGCGCTCAAACCAAATGTCCTAGAACCAAATTTCCAAATGTAACTACTAGATTGTGATACAATACACTATTGGGTGAAGTTTGGTTCACTCCTGCTCAGCGGTTTGGGAGTTAACATCAAAATTACATTTCTCGGCCGAATTGAGTAGATCTCACTGTCAAAAGGCTTAAATGACTTTTTTTAATTTAGTTTGAGGATTGCGCTCAAACCAAATGTCCTAGAACCCAATTTCCAAATGTAACTACTAGATTGTGATACAATACACTATTGGGTGAAGTTTGGTACACTTCTGTGCAGCAGTTTGAGAGTTAACATCAAAATCACATTTCTCGGCCAAATTGCGTAGATCTCACTGTCAAAAGGCTTAAATGACTTTTTTGAACTAAGTTTGAGGATTGCGCTCAAACCAAATGTCCTAGAACCAAATTTCCAAATGTAACTACTAGTTTGTGATACAATACACTATTGGGTGAAATTTGGTTGACTTCTGCGCAGCGGTTTGGGAGTTAACATCAAAATTACATTTCTCGGCCGAATTGAGTAGATCTCACTGTCAAAAGGCTTAAATAGCTTTTTTGAACTAAGTTTGAGGATTGCGCTCAAACCAAATGTCCTAGAACCAAATTTCCAAATGGAACTACTACATTGTGATACAATACACTATTGGGTGAAGTTTGGTACACTTCTGCGCAGCAGTTTGAGAGTTAACATCAAAATTACATTTCTCGGCCAAATTGCGTAGATCTCATTGTCAAAAGGCTTAAATGACTTTTTTGAACTAAGTTTGAGGATCGCGCTCAAACCAAATGTCCTAGAACCAAATTTCCAAATGTAACTACTAGATTGTGATACAATACACTATTGGGTGAAGTTTGGTTGACTCCTGCGCAGCGGTTTGGGAGTTAACATCAAAATTACATTTCTCGGCCGAATTGAGTAGATCTCACTGTCAAAAGGCTTAAATGACTTTTTTTTAATTAAGTTTGAGGATTGCGCTCAAACCAAATGTCCTAGAACCAAATTTCCAAATGTAACTACTAGATTGTGATACAATACACTATTGGGTGAAGTTTGGTTCACTCCTGCTCAGCGGTTTGGGAGTTAACATCAAAATTACATTTCTCGGCCGAATTGAGTAGATCTCACTGTCAAAAGGCTTAAATAGCTTTTTTGAACTAAGTTTGAGGATTGCGCACAAACCAAATGTCCTAGAACCAAATTTCCAAATGGAACTACTACATTGTGATACAATACACTATTGGGTGAAGTTTGGTTCACTTCTGCGCAGCCGTTTGGGAGTTAACATCACAATTACATTTCTCGGCCAAATTGCGTAGATCTCACTGTCAAAAGGCTTAAATGACTTTTTTGAACTAAGTTTGAGGATTGCGAATAAACCAAATGTTCTAGAACCAAATTTCCATATGTAACTACTAGATTGTGATACAATACACTATTGGGTGAAGTTTGGTTCACTTCTGCGCAGTGGTTTCGGAGTTAACATCAAAATTACATTTCTCGGCCAAATTGCGTAGATATCACTGTCAAATGGCGTGAATGGCTTTTTTTAACTAAGTTTGAGGATTGCGCTCAAACTAAATGTCCTAGAACCAAATTTCCAAATGTAACTACTAGATTGTGATACAATACACTATTGGGTGAAGTTTGGTTCACTCCTGCGCAGCGGTTTGGGAGTTAACATCAAAATTACATTTCTCGGCCGAATTGCGTAGATCTCACTGTCAAAAGGCTTAAATGACTTTTTTGAACTAAGTTTGAGGATTGCGCTCAAACCAAATGTCCTAGAACCAAATTGCCAAATGTAAGTACTAGTTTGTGATACAATACAGTATTGGGTGAAGTTTGGTTGACTTCTGCGCAGCGGTTTGGGAGTTAACATCAAAATTACATTTCTCGGCCGAGTTGAGTAGATCTCATTGTCAAAAGGCTTAAATGGCTTTTTTGAACTAAGTTTGAGGATTGTGCTCAAACCAAATGTCCTAGAACAAAATTTCCAAATGTAACTACTAGATTGTGATACTATACACTATTGGGTGAAGTTTGGTTGACTTCTGCGCAGCGGTTTCGGAGTTAACATCAAAATTACATTTCTCGGCCAAATTGCGTAGATATCACTGTCAAATGGCGTGAATGGCATTTTTGAACTAAGTTTGAGGATTGCGCTCAAACTAAATGTTCTAGAACCAAATTGCCAAATGTAACTACTAGTTTGTGATACAATACACTATTGGGTGAAGTTTGGTTGACTTCTGCGTAGCGGTTTGGGAGTTAACATCAAAATTACTTTTCTCGGCCGAATTGCGTAGATCTCACTGTCAAAAGGCTTAAATGACTTTTTTAATTAAGTTTGAGGATTGCGCTCAAACCAAATGTCCTAGAACCAAATTTCCAAATGTAACTACTAGATTGTGATACAATACACTATTGGGTGAAGTTTGGTTGACTTCTGCGCAGCGGTTTGGGAGTTAACATTAAAATTACATTTCTCGGCCGAATTGCGTAGATATCACTGTCAAATGGCGTGAATGGCTTTTTTGAACTAAGTTTGAGGATTGCGCTCAAACTAAATGTCCTAGAACAAAATTTCCAAATGTAACTACTAGATTGTGATACATTACACTATTGGGTGAAGTTTGGTTCACTCCTGCGCAGCGGTTTGGGAGTTAACATCTAAATTACTTTTCTCGGCCGAATTGCGTAGATCTCACTGTCAAAAGGCTTAAATGACTTTTTTGAACTAAGTTTGAGAATTGCGCTCAAACCAAATGTCCTAGAACCAAATTGCCAAATGTAAGTACTAGTTTGTGATACAATACACTATTGGGTGAAGTTTGGTTGACTTCTGCGTAGCGGTTTGGGAGTTAACATCAAAATTACATTTCTCGGCCGAATTGCGTAGATCTCACTGTCAAAAGGCTTAAATGACTTTTTTAATTAAGTTTGAGGATTGCGCTCAAACCAAATGTCCTAGAACCAAATTTCCAAATGTAACTACTAGATTGTGATACAATACACTATTGGGTGAAGTTTGGTTGACTTCTGCGCAGCGGTTTGGGAGTTAACATCAAAATTACCTTTCTCGGCCAAATTGCGTAGATATCACTGTCAAATGGCGTAAATGGCTTTTTTGAACTAAGTTTGAGGATTGCGCTCAAACTAAATGTCGTAGAACCAAATTTCCAAATGTAACTACTAGATTGTGATACAATACACTATTGGGTGAAGTTTGGTTGACTTCTGCGCAGCGGTTTTGGAGTTAACATTAAAATTACATTTTTCGGCCGAATTGCGTAGATCTCACTGTCAAAAGGCTTAAATGACTTTTTGAACTAAGTTTGAGGATTGCGCTCAAACCAAATGTCCTAGAACCAAATTTCCAAATGTAACTACTAGATTGTGATACAATACACTATTGGGTGAAGTTTGGTTTACTTCTGCGCAGCGGTTTGGGAGTTAACATCAAAATTACATTTCTCGGCCAAATTGCGTAGATCTAACTGTCAAAAGGCTTAAATGACTTTTTTTAAATTAAGTTTGAGGATTGCGCTCAAACCAAATGTCCTAGAACCAAATTTCCAAATGTAACTACTAGATTGTGATACAATACACTATTGGGTGAAGTTTGGTTGACTCCTGCGCAGCGGTTTGGGAGTTAACATCAAAATTACATTTCTCGGCCGAATTGAGTAGATCTCACTGTCAAAAGGCTTAAATGACTTTTTTTAATTAAGTTTGAGGATTGCGCTCAAACCAAATGTCCTAGAACCAAATTTCCAAATGTAACTACTAGATTGTGATACAATACACTATTGGGTGAAGTTTGGTTCACTCCTGCTCAGCGGTTTGGGATTTAACATCAAAATTACATTTCTCGGCCGAATTGAGTAGATCTCACTGTCAAAAGGCTTAAATAGCTTTTTTGAACTAAGTTTGAGGATTGCGCACAAACCAAATGTCCTAGAACCAAATTTCCAAATGGAACTACTACATTGTGATACAATACACTATTGGGTGAAGTTTGGTTCACTTCTGCGCAGCCGTTTGGGAGTTAACATCACAATTACATTTCTCGGCCAAATTGCGTAGATCTCACTGTCAAAAGGCTTAAATGACTTTTTTGAACTAAGTTTGAGGATTGCGAATAAACCAAATGTTCTAGAACCAAATTTCCAAATGTAACTACTAGATTGTGATACAATACACTATTGGGTGAAGTTTGGTTGACTTCTGCGTAGCGGTTTGGGAGTTAACATCAAAATTACATTTCTCGGCCGAATTGCGTAGATCTCACTGTCAAAAGGCTTAAATGACTTTTTTAATTAAGTTTGAGGATTGCGCTCAAACCAAATGTCCTAGAACCAAATTTCCAAATGTAACTACTAGATTGTGATACAATACACTATTGGGTGAAGTTTGGTTGACTTCTGCGCAGCGGTTTGGGAGTTAACATCAAAATTACCTTTCTCGGCCAAATTGCGTAGATATCACTGTCAAATGGCGTAAATGGCTTTTTTGAACTAAGTTTGAGGATTGCGCTCAAACTAAATGTCCTAGAACCAAATTTCCAAATGTAACTACTAGATTGTGATACAATACACTATTGGGTGAAGTTTGGTTGACTTCTGCGCAGCGGTTTGGGAGTTAACATTAAAATTACATTTTTCGGCCGAATTGCGTAGATCTCACTGTCAAAAGGCTTAAATGACTTTTTGAACTAAGTTTGAGGATTGCGCTCAAACCAAATGTCCTAGAACCAAATTTCCAAATGTAACTACTAGATTGTGATACAATACACTATTGGGTGAAGTTTGGTTTACTTCTGCGCAGCGGTTTGGGAGTTAACATCAAAATTACATTTCTCGGCCAAATTGCGTAGATCTAACTGTCAAAAGGCTTAAATGACTCTTTTTAAATTAAGTTTGAGGATTGCGCTCAAACCAAATGTCCTAGAACCAAATTTCCAAATGTAACTACTAGATTGTGATACAATACACTATTGGGTGAAGTTTGGTTCACTCCTGCTCAGCGGTTTGGGAGTTAACATCAAAATTACATTTCTCGGCCGAATTGAGTAGATCTCACTGTCAAAAGGCTTAAATGACTTTTTTTAATTTAGTTTGAGGATTGCGCTCAAACCAAATGCCCTAGAACCCAATTTCCAAATGTAACTACTAGATTGTGATACAATACACTATTGGGTGAAGTTTGGTACACTTCTGCGCAGCAGTTTGAGAGTTAACATCAAAATTACATTTCTCGGCCAAATTGCGTAGATCTCACTGTCAAAAGGCTTAAATGACTTTTTTGAACTAAGTTTGAGGATTGCGCTCAAACCAAATGTCCTAGAACCAAATTTTCAAATGTAACTACTAGTTTGTGATACAATACACTATTGGGTGAAATTTGGTTGACTTCTGCGCAGCGGTTTGGGAGTTAACATCAAAATTACATTTCTCGGCCGAATTGAGTAGATCTCACTGTCAAAAGGCTTAAATAGCTTTTTTGAACTAAGTTTGAGGATTGCGCTCAAACCAAATGTCCTAGAACCAAATTTCCAAATGGAACTACTACATTGTGATACAATACACTATTGGGTGAAGTTTGGTACACTTCTGCGCAGCAGTTTGAGAGTTAACATCAAAATTACATTTCTCGGCCAAATTGCGTAGATCTCATTGTCAAAAGGCTTAAATGACTTTTTTGAACTAAGTTTGAGGATCGTGCTCAAACCAAATGTCCTAGAACCAAATTTCCAAATGTAACTACTAGATTGTAATACAATACACTATTGGGTGAAGTTTGGTTGACTCCTGCGCAGCGGTTTGGGAGTTAACATCAAAATTACATTTCTCGGCCGAATTGAGTAGATCTCACTGTCAAAAGGCTTAAATGACTTTTTTTTAATTAAGTTTGAGGATTGCGCTCAAACCAAATGTCCTAGAACCAAATTTCCAAATGTAACTACTAGATTGTGATACAATACACTATTGGGTGAAGTTTGGTTCACTCCTGCTCAGCGGTTTGGGAGTTAACATCAAAATTACATTTCTCGGCCGAATTGAGTAGATCTCACTGTCAAAAGGCTTAAATAGCTTTTTTGAACTAAGTTTGAGGATTGCGCACAAACCAAATGTCCTAGAACCAAATTTCCAAATGGAACTACTACATTGTGATACAATACACTATTGGGTGAAGTTTGGTTCACTTCTGCGCAGCCGTTTGGGAGTTAACATCACAATTACATTTCTCGGCCAAATTGCGTAGATCTCACTGTCAAAAGGCTTAAATGACTTTTTTGAACTAAGTTTGAGGATTGCGAATAAACCAAATGTTCTAGAACCAAATTTCCATATGTAACTACTAGATTGTGATACAATACACTATTGGGTGAAGTTTGGTTCACTTCTGCGCAGTGGTTTCGGAGTTAACATCAAAATTACATTTCTCGGCCAAATTGCGTAGATATCACTGTCAAATGGCGTGAATGGCTTTTTTTAACTAAGTTTGAGGATTGCGCTCAAACTAAATGTCCTAGAACAAAATTTCCAAATGTAACTACTAGATTGTGATACAATACACTATTGGGTGAAGTTTGGTTCACTCCTGCACAGCGGTTTGGGAGTTAACATCAAAATTACATTTCTCGGCCGAATTGCGTAGATCTCACTGTCAAAAGGCTTAAATGACTTTTTTGAACTAAGTTTGAGGATTGCGCTCAAACCAAATGTCCTAGAACCAAATTGCCAAATGTAAGTACTAGTTTGTGATACAATACAGTATTGGGTGAAGTTTGGTTGACTTCTGCGCAGCGGTTTGGGAGTTAACATCAAAATTACATTTCTCGGCCGAATTGAGTAGATCTCATTGTCAAAAGGCTTAAATGGCTTTTTTGAACTAAGTTTGAGGATTGCGCTCAAACCAAATGTCCTAGAACAAAATTTCCAAATGTAACTACTAGATTGTGATACTATACACTATTGGGTGAAGTTTGGTTCACTTCTGCGCAGCGGTTTCGGAGTTAACATCAAAATTACATTTCTCGGCCAAATTGCGTAGATATCACTGTCAAATGGCGTGAATGGCATTTTTGAACTAAGTTTGAGGATTGCGCTCAAACTAAATGTCCTAGAACAAAATTTCCAAATGTAACTACTAGATTGTGATACAATACACTATTGGGTGAAGTTTGGTTCACTTCTGCGCAGTGGTTTCGGAGTTAACATCAAAATTACATTTCTCGGCCAAATTGCGTAGATATCACTGTCAAATGGCGTGAATGGCTTTTTTTTAACTAAGTTTGAGGATTGCGCTCAAACTAAATGTCCTAGAACAAAATTTCCAAATGTAACTACTAGATTGTGATACAATACACTATTGGGTGAAGTTTGGTTGACTTCTGCGTAGCGGTTTGGGAGTTAACATCAAAATTACATTTCTCGGCCGAATTGCGTAGATCTCACTGTCAAATGGCGTAAATGGCTTTTTTGAACTAAGTTTGAGGATTGCGCTCAAACTAAATGTCCTAGAACCAAATTTCCAAATGTAACTACTAGATTGTGATACAATACACTATTGGGTGAAGTATGGTTCACTCCTTCGCAGCGGTTTGGGAGTTAACATCAAAATTACATTTCTCGGCCGAATTGAGTAGATCTCATTGTCAAAAGGCTTAAATGGCTTTTTTGAACTAAGTTTGAGGATTGCGCTCAAACCAAATGTCCTAGAACAAAATTTCCAAATGTAACTACTAGATTGTGATACTATACACTATTGGGTGAAGTTTGGTTCACTTCTGCGCAGCGGTTTCGGAGTTAACATCAAAATTACATTTCTCGGCCGAATTGCGTAGATATCACTGTCAAATGGCGTGAATGGCATTTTTGAACTAAGTTTGAGGATTGCGCTCAAACCAAATGTCCTAGAACCAAATTGCCAAATGTAAGTACTAGTTTGTGATACAATACACTATTGGGTGAAGTTTGGTTGACTTCTGCGTAGCGGTTTGGGAGTTAACATCAAAATTACATTTCTCGGCCGAATTGCGTAGATCTCACTGTCAAAAGGCTTAAATGACTTTTTTAATTAAGTTTGAGGATTGCGCTCAAACCAAATGTCCTAGAACCAAATTTCCAAATGTAACTACTAGATTGTGATACAATACACTATTGGGTGAAGTTTGGTTGACTTCTGCGCAGCGGTTTGGGAGTTAACATCAAAATTACCTTTCTCGGCCAAATTGCGTAGATATCACTGTCAAATGGCGTAAATGGCTTTTTTGAACTAAGTTTGAGGATTGCGCTCAAACCAAATGTCCTAGAACCAAATTTCCAAATGTAACTACTAGATTGTGATACAATACACTATTGGGTGAAGTTTGGTTTACTTCTGCGCAGCGGTTTGGGAGTTAACATCAAAATTACATTTCTCGGCCAAATTGCGTAGATCTAACTGTCAAAAGGCTTAAATGACTTTTTTTTAATTAAGTTTGAGGATTGCGCTCAAACCAAATGTCCTAGAACCAAATTTCCAAATGTAACTACTAGATTGTGATACAATACACTATTGGGTGAAGTTTGGTTCACTCCTGCTCAGCGGTTTGGGAGTTAACATCAAAATTACATTTCTCGGCCGAATTGAGTAGATCTCACTGTCAAAAGGCTTAAATAGCTTTTTTGAACTAAGTTTGAGGATTGCGCACAAACCAAATGTCCTAGAACCAAATTTCCAAATGGAACTACTACATTGTGATACAATACACTATTGGGTGAAGTTTGGTTGACTTCTGCGCAGCGGTTTGGGAGTTAACATCAAAATTACATTTCTCGGCCAAATTGCGTAGATCTCACTGTCAAAAGGCTTAAATGACTTTTTTTAACTAAGTTTGAGGATTGCGCTCAAACTAAATGTCCTAGAACAAAATTTCCAAATGTAACTACTAGATTGTGATACAATACACTATTGGGTGAAGTTTGGTTGACTTCTGCGTAGCGGTTTGGGAGTTAACATCAAAATTACATTTCTCGGCCGAATTGCGTAGATCTCACTGTCAAATGGCGTAAATGGCTTTTTTGAACTAAGTTTGAGGATTGCGCTCAAACTAAATGTCCTAGAACCAAATTTCCAAATGTAACTACTAGATTGTGATACAATACACTATTGGGTGAAGTATGGTTCACTCCTTCGCAGCGGTTTGGGAGTTAACATCAAAATTACATTTCTCGGCCGAATTGAGTAGATCTCATTGTCAAAAGGCTTAAATGGCTTTTTTGAACTAAGTTTGAGGATTGCGCTCAAACCAAATGTCCTAGAACAAAATTTCCAAATGTAACTACTAGATTGTGATACTATACACTATTGGGTGAAGTTTGGTTCACTTCTGCGCAGCGGTTTCGGAGTTAACATCAAAATTACATTTCTCGGCCGAATTGCGTAGATATCACTGTCAAATGGCGTGAATGGCATTTTTGAACTAAGTTTGAGGATTGCGCTCAAACCAAATGTCCTAGAACCAAATTGCCAAATGTAAGTACTAGTTTGTGATACAATACACTATTGGGTGAAGTTTGGTTGACTTCTGCGTAGCGGTTTGGGAGTTAACATCAAAATTACATTTCTCGGCCGAATTGCGTAGATCTCACTGTCAAAAGGCTTAAATGACTTTTTTAATTAAGTTTGAGGATTGCGCTCAAACCAAATGTCCTAGAACCAAATTTCCAAATGTAACTACTAGATTGTGATACAATACACTATTGGGTGAAGTTTGGTTGACTTCTGCGCAGCGGTTTGGGAGTTAACATCAAAATTACCTTTCTCGGCCAAATTGCGTAGATATCACTGTCAAATGGCGTAAATGGCTTTTTTGAACTAAGTTTGAGGATTGCGCTCAAACCAAATGTCCTAGAACCAAATTTCCAAATGTAACTACTAGATTGTGATACAATACACTATTGGGTGAAGTTTGGTTTACTTCTGCGCAGCGGTTTGGGAGTTAACATCAAAATTACATTTCTCGGCCAAATTGCGTAGATCTAACTGTCAAAAGGCTTAAATGACTTTTTTTTAATTAAGTTTGAGGATTGCGCTCAAACCAAATGTCCTAGAACCAAATTTCCAAATGTAACTACTAGATTGTGATACAATACACTATTGGGTGAAGTTTGGTTCACTCCTGCTCAGCGGTTTGGGAGTTAACATCAAAATTACATTTCTCGGCCGAATTGAGTAGATCTCACTGTCAAAAGGCTTAAATAGCTTTTTTGAACTAAGTTTGAGGATTGCGCACAAACCAAATGTCCTAGAACCAAATTTCCAAATGGAACTACTACATTGTGATACAATACACTATTGGGTGAAGTTTGGTTGACTTCTGCGCAGCGGTTTGGGAGTTAACATCAAAATTACATTTCTCGGCCAAATTGCGTAGATATCACTGTCAAATGGCTTAAATGACTTTTTTGAACTAAGTTTAAGGATTGCGTTCAAACCAAATGTCCTAGAACCAAATTTCCAAATGTAACTACTAGATTGTGATACAATACACTATTGGGTGAAGTTTGGTTGACTTCTGCGCAGCGGTTTGGGAGTTAACATCAAAATTACATTTCTCGGCCTAATTGAGTAGATCTCATTGTCAAAAGGCTTAAATGGCTTTTTTGAACTAAGTTTGAGGATTGCGCTCAAACCAAATGTCCTAGAACAAAATTTCCAAATGTAACTACTAGATTGTGATACTATACACTATTGGGTGAAGTTTGGTTCACTTCTGCGCAGCGGTTTCGGAGTTAACATCAAAATTACATTTCTCGGCCAAATTGCGTAGATATCACTGTCAAATGGCGTGAATGGCATTTTTGAACTAAGTTTGAGGATTGCGCTCAAACTAAATGTTCTAGAACCAAATTGCCAAATGTAACTACTAGTTTGTGATACAATACACTATTGGGTGAAGTTTGGTTGACTTCTGCGTAGCGGTTTGGGAGTTAACATCAAAATTACTTTTCTCGGCCGAATTGCGTAGATCTCACTGTCAAAAGGCTTAAATGACTTTTTTAATTAAGTTTGAGGATTGCGCTCAAACCAAATGTCCTAGAACCAAATTTCCAAATGTAACTACTAGATTGTGATACAATACACTATTGGGTGAAGTTTGGTTGACTTCTGCGCAGCGGTTTGGGAGTTAACCTCAAAATTACATTTCTCGGCCAAATTGCGTAGATATCACTGTCAAATGGCGTGAATGGCATTTTTGAACTAAGTTTGAGGATTGCGCTCAAACTAAATGTTCTAGAACCAAATTGCCAAATGTAACTACTAGTTTGTGATACAATACACTATTGGGTGAAGTTTGGTTGACTTCTGCGTAGCGGTTTGGGAGTTAACATCAAAATTACTTTTCTCGGCCGAATTGCGTAGATCTCACTGTCAAAAGGCTTAAATGACTTTTTTAATTAAGTTTGAGGATTGCGCTCAAACCAAATGTCCTAGAACCAAATTTCCAAATGTAACTACTAGATTGTGATACAATACACTATTGGGTGAAGTTTGGTTGACTTCTGCGCAGCGGTTTGGGAGTTAACATCAAAATTACATTTCTCGGCCAAATTGCGTAGATATCACTGTCAAATGGCGTGAATGGCTTTTTTTAACTAAGTTTGAGGATTGCGCTCAAACTAAATGTTCTAGAACCAAATTGCCAAATGTAACTACTAGTTTGTGATACAATACACTATTGGGTGAAGTTTGGTTGACTTCTGCGTAGCGGTTTGGGAGTTAACATCAAAATTACTTTTCTCGGCCGAATTGCGTAGATCTCACTGTCAAAAGGCTTAAATGACTTTTTTGAACTAAGTTTGAGGATTGCGCTCAAACCAAATGTCCTAGAACCAAATTGCCAAATGTAAGTACTAGTTTGTGATACAATACAGTATTGGGTGAAGTTTGGTTGACTTCTGCGCAGCGGTTTGGGAGTTAACATCAAAATTACATTTCTCGGCCAAATTGCGTAGATATCACTGTCAAATGGCTTAAATGACTTTTTTGAACTAAGTTTAAGGATTGCGTTCAAACCAAATGTCCTAGAACCAAATTTCCAAATGTAACTACTAGATTGTGATACAATACACTATTGGGTGAAGTTTGGTTGACTTCTGCGCAGCGGTTTGGGAGTTAACATCAAAATTACATTTCTCGGCCGAATTGAGTAGATCTCATTGTCAAAAGGCTTAAATGGCTTTTTTGAACTAAGTTTGAGGATTGCGCTCAAACCAAATGTCCTAGAACAAAATTTCCAAATGTAACTACTAGATTGTGATACTATACACTATTGGGTGAAGTTTGGTTCACTTCTGCGCAGCGGTTTCGGAGTTAACATCAAAATTACATTTCTCGGCCAAATTGCGTAGATATCACTGTCAAATGGCGTGAATGGCATTTTTGAACTAAGTTTGAGGATTGCGCTCAAACTAAATGTTCTAGAACCAAATTGCCAAATGTAACTACTAGTTTGTGATACAATACACTATTGGGTGAAGTTTGGTTGACTTCTGCGTAGCGGTTTGGGAGTTAACATCAAAATTACTTTTCTCGGCCGAATTGTGTAGATCTCACTGTCAAAAGGCTTAAATGACTTTTTTAATTAAGTTTGAGGATTGCGCTCAAACCAAATGTCCTAGAACCAAATTTCCAAATGTAACTACTAGATTGTGATACAATACACTATTGGGTGAAGTTTGGTTGACTTCTGCGCAGCGGTTTGGGAGTTAACATCAAAATTACATTTCTCGGCCAAATTGCGTAGATATCACTGTCAAATGGCGTAAATGGCTTTTTTGAACTAAGTTTGAGGATTGCGCTCAAACTAAATGTCCTAGAACCAAATTTCCAAATGTAACTACTAGATTGTGATACAATACACTATTGGGTGAAGTTTGGTTCACTTCTGCGCAGCGGTTTGGGAGTTAACATCACAATTACATTTCTCGGCCAAATTGCGTAGATATCACTGTCAAATGGCGTAAATGGCTTTTTTGAACTAAGTTTGAGGATTGCGCTCAAACTAAATGTCCTAGAACCAAATTTCCAAATGTAACTACTAGATTGTGATACAATACACTATTGGGTGAAGTTTGGTTCACTTCTGCGCAGCGGTTTGGGAGTTAACATCACAATTACATTTCTCGGCCAAATTGCGTAGATCTCACTGTCAAAAGGCTTAAATGACTTTTTTGAACTAAGTTTGAGGATTGCGAATAAACCAAATGTTCTAGAACCAAATTTCCATATGTAACTACTAGATTGTGATACAATACACTATTGGGTGAAGTTTGGTTCACTTCTGCGCAGTGGTTTCGGAGTTAACATCAAAATTACATTTCTCGGCCAAATTGCGTAGATATCACTGTCAAATGGCGTGAATGGCTTTTTTTTAACTAAGTTTGAGGATTGCGCTCAAACTAAATGTCCTAGAACAAAATTTCCAAATGTAACTACTAGATTGTGATACAATACACTATTGGGTGAAGTTTGGTTCACTCCTGCGCAGCGGTTTGGGAGTTAACATCAAAATTACATTTCTCGGCCGAATTGCCTAGATCTCACTGTCAAAAGGCTTAAATGACTTTTTTGAACTAAGTTTGAGGATTGCGCTCAAACCAAATGTCCTAGAACCAAATTGCCAAATGTAAGTACTAGTTTGTGATACAATACAGTATTGGGTGAAGTTTGGTTGACTTCTGCGCAGCGGTTTGGGAGTTAACATCAAAATTACATTTCTCGGCCAAATTGCGTAGATATCACTGTCAAATGGCTTAAATGACTTTTTTGAACTAAGTTTAAGGATTGCGTTCAAACCAAATGTCCTAGAACCAAATTTCCAAATGTAACTACTAGATTGTGATACAATACACTATTGGGTGAAGTTTGGTTGACTTCTGCGCAGCGGTTTGGGAGTTAACCTCAAAATTACATTTCTCGGCCAAATTGCGTAGATATCACTGTCAAATGGCGTAAATGGCTTTTTTGAACTAAGTTTGAGGATTGCGCTCAAACTAAATGTCCTAGAACCAAATTTCCAAATGTAACTACTAGATTGTGATACAATACACTATTGGGTGAAGTTTGGTTGACTTCTGCGCAGCGGTTTGGGAGTTAACATCAAAATTAAATTTCTCGGCCGAATTGCGTAGATCTCACTGTCAAAAGGCTTAAATGACTTTTTTAATTAAGTTTGAGGATTGCGCTCAAACCAAATGTCCTAGAACCAAATTTCCAAATGTAACTACTAGATTGTGATACAATACACTATTGGGTGAAGTTTGGTTCACTTCTGCTCAGTGGTTTCGGAGTTAACATCAAAATTACATTTCTCGGCCAAATTGCGTAGATATCACTGTCAAATGGCGTGAATGGCTTTTTTTAACTAAGTTTGAGGATTGCGCTCAAACTAAATGTCCTAGAACAAAATTTCCAAATGTAACTACTAGATTTTGATACAATACACTATTGGGTGAAGTTTGGTTCACTCCTGCGCAGCGGTTTGGGAGTTAACATCAAAATTACATTTCTCGGCCGAATTGCGTAGATCTCACTGTCAAAAGGCTTAAATGACTTTTTTGAACTAAGTTTGAGGATTGCGCTCAAACCAAATGTCCTAGAACCAAATTGCAAAATGTAAGTACTAGTTTGTGATACAATACAGTATTGGGTGAAGTTTGGTTGACTTCTGCGCAGCGGTTTGGGAGTTAACATCAAAATTACATTTCTCGGCCGAATTGAGTAGATCTCATTGTCAAAAGGCTTAAATGGCTTTTTTGAACTAATTTTGAGGATTGCGCTCAAACCAAATGTCCTAGAACAAAATTTCCAAATGTAACTACTAGATTGTGATACTATACACTATTGGGTGAAGTTTGGTTCACTTCTGCGCAGCGGTTTCGGAGTTAACATCAAAATTACATTTCTCGGCCAAATTGCGTAGATATCACTGTCAAATGGCGTGAATGGCATTTTTGAACTAAGTTTGAGGATTGCGCTCAAACTAAATGTTCTAGAACCAAATTGCCAAATGTAACTACTAGTTTGTGATACAATACACTATTGGGTGAAGTTTGGTTGATTTCTGCGTAGCGGTTTGGGAGTTAACATCAAAATTACTTTTCTCGGCCGAATTGCGTAGATCTCACTGTCAAAAGGCTTAAATGACTTTTTTAATTAAGTTTGAGGATTGCGCTCAAACCAAATGTCCTAGAACCAAATTTCCAAATGTAACTACTAGATTGTGATACAATACACTATTGGGTGAAGTTTGGTTGACTTCTGCGCAGCGGTTTGGGAGTTAACATCAAAATTACATTTCTCGGCCAAATTGCGTAGATATCACTGTCAAATGGCGTAAATGGCTTTTTTGAACTAAGTTTGAGGATTGCGCTCAAACTAAATGTCCTAGAACCAAATTTCCAAATGTAACTACTAGATTGTGATACAATACACTATTGGGTGAAGTTTGGTTGACTTCTGCGCAGCGGTTTGGGAGTTAACATCAAAATTAAATTTCTCGGCCGAATTGCGTAGATCTCACTGTCAAAAGGCTTAAATGACTTTTTGAACTAAGTTTGAGGATTGCGCTCAAACCAAATGTCCTAGAACCAAATTTCCAAATGTAACTACTAGATTGTGATACAATACACTATTGGGTGAAGTTTGGTTTACTTCTGCGCAGCGGTTTGGGAGTTAACATCAAAATTACATTTCTCGGCCAAATTGCGTAGATCTAACTGTCAAAAGGCTTAAATGACTTTTTTTTAATTAAGTTTGAGGATTGCGCTCAAACCAAATGTCCTAGAACCAAATTTCCAAATGTAACTACTAGATTGTGATACAATACACTATTGGGTGAAGTTTGGTTCACTCCTGCTCAGCGGTTTGGGAGTTAACATCAAAATTACATTTCTCGGCCGAATTGAGTAGATCTCACTGTCAAAAGGCTTAAATAGCTTTTTTGAACAAAGTTTGAGGATTGCGCACAAACCAAATGTCCTAGAACCAAATTTCCAAATGGAACTACTACATTGTGATACAATACACTATTGGGTGAAGTTTGGTTCACTTCTGCGCAGCGGTTTGGGAGTTAACATCACAATTACATTTCTCGGCCAAATTGCGTAGATCTCACTGTCAAAAGGCTTAAATGACTTTTTTGAACTAAGTTTGAGGATTGCGAATAAACCAAATGTTCTAGAACCAAATTTCCATATGTAACTACTAGATTGTGATACAATACACTATTGGGTGAAGTTTGGTTCACTTCTGCGCAGTGGTTTCGGAGTTAACATCAAAATTACATTTCTCGGCCAAATTGCGTAGATATCACTGTCAAATGGCGTGAATGGCTTTTTTTTAACTAAGTTTGAGGATTGCGCTCAAACTAAATGTCCTAGAACAAAATTTCCAAATGTAACTACTAGATTGTGATACAATACACTATTGGGTGAAGTTTGGTTCACTCCTGCGCAGCGGTTTGGGAGTTAACATCAAAATTACATTTCTCGGCCGAATTGCCTAGATCTCACTGTCAAAAGGCTTAAATGACTTTTTTGAACTAAGTTTGAGGATTGCGCTCAAACCAAATGTCCTAGAACCAAATTGCCAAATGTAAGTACTAGTTTGTGATACAATACAGTATTGGGTGAAGTTTGGTTGACTTCTGCGCAGCGGTTTGGGAGTTAACATCAAAATTACATTTCTCGGCCAAATTGCGTAGATATCACTGTCAAATGGCTTAAATGACTTTTTTGAACTAAGTTTAAGGATTGCGTTCAAACCAAATGTCCTAGAACCAAATTTCCAAATGTAACTACTAGATTGTGATACAATACACTATTGGGTGAAGTTTGGTTGACTTCTGCGCAGCGGTTTGGGAGTTAACATCAAAATTACATTTCTCGGCCGAATTGAGTAGATCTCATTGTCAAAAGGCTTAAATGGCTTTTTTGAACTAAGTTTGAGGATTGCGCTCAAACCAAATGTCCTAGAACAAAATTTCCAAATGTAACTACTAGATTGTGATACTATACACTATTGGGTGAAGTTTGGTTCACTTCTGCGCAGCGGTTTCGGAGTTAACATCAAAATTACATTTCTCGGCCAAATTGCGTAGATATCACTGTCAAAAGGCTTAAATGACTTTTTTGAACTAAGTTTGAGGATTGCGCTCAAACCAAATGTCCTAGAACCAAATTTCCAAATGTAACTACTAGATTGTGATACAATACACTATTGGGTGAAGTTTGGTTGACTTCTGCGCAGCGGTTTGGGAGTTAACATTAAAATTACATTTCTCGGCCGAATTGCGTAGATCTCACTGTCAAAAGGCTTAAATGACTTTTTGAACTAAGTTTGAGGATTGCGCTCAAACCAAATGTCCTAGAACCAAATTTCCAAATGTAACTACTAGATTGTGATACAATACACTATTGGGTGAAGTTTGGTTGACTTCTGCGCAGCGGTTTAAGAGTTAACATCAAAATTACATTTCTCGGCCGAATTGAGTAGATCTCACTGTCAAAAGGCTTAAATGGCTTATTTGAACTAAGTTTGAGGATTGCGCTCAAACCAAATGTTCTAGAACCAAATTTCCAAATGTAACTACTAGATTGTGATACAATACACTATTGGGTGAAGTTTGGTTCACTTCTGCTCAGTGGTTTCGGAGTTAACATCAAAATTACATTTCTCGGCCAAATTGCGTAGATATCACTGTCAAATGGCGTGAATGGCTTTTTTGAACTAAGTTTGAGGATTGCGCTCAAACTAAATGTCCTAGAACAAAATTTCCAAATGTAACTACTAGATTGTGATACATTACACTATTGGGTGAAGTTTGGTTCACTCCTGCGCAGCGGTTTGGGAGTTAACATCAAAATTACTTTTCTCGGCCGAATTGCGTAGATCTCACTGTCAAAAGGCTTAAATGACTTTTTTGAACTAAGTTTGAGGATTGCGCTCAAACCAAATGTCCTAGAACCAAATTGCCAAATGTAAGTACTAGTTTGTGATACAATACACTATTGGGTGAAGTTTGGTTGACTTCTGCGTAGCGGTTTGGGAGTTAACATCAAAATTACATTTCTCGGCCGAATTGCGTAGATCTCACTGTCAAAAGGCTTAAATGACTTTTTTAATTAAGTTTGAGGATTGCGCTCAAACCAAATGTCCTAGAACCAAATTTCCAAATGTAACTACTAGATTGTGATACAATACACTATTGGGTGAAGTTTGGTTGACTTCTGCGCAGCGGTTTGGGAGTTAACATCAAAATTACCTTTCTCGGCCAAATTGCGTACACTGTAAATGCTAACATTCAAATTAATTAAATGTGATAAGTGAACTAAACTCAGTTTTCATCAACCTGTTGTGAACACTACTTTTAAATAAGTAAGTACTAATTTGGGGTTGGAGAACTTGCTTAACTTGATATATCCCAGTTAAGTCAAATTAGAAAAAATAATTTCTTGTACCCAGTGTCCTTTGGGCGTTCTATCAGACATGCGCAGATCTGCCCTGCCCACTTTCGCGCTCTTTCCAACACCTTTCTCAGTTATTTTCGCCATTGTGGGTTTACTTGTCCTCAGCACACTGATTCTGTAAGTACATATTTTACTCTTTTGTAAACCGTCGATTTGTCTTGTTGTAGTGTAGTAGCCTGTGTGCTGCCAGGGAGGAGAAGTGTCAATTACATCAAATATCACCGCTAGCAAGCATGCTATATGACCGTGACAGTAACCTCATCATTTTCAGAAACAAATGTAGACTACAGTTTATGGTAGACTCCCATTTTATGCCGGCCGGCGTTTTGAATTCTTGACAGACGGGGCTCGTAACGTTTTTAGGCGATGGGAGAGGTTTTTAAAACCGATTTAAAACAGTAACCGAGCGGTTTTAAGTTAGCTAGACCGAGGGGAGGTTCGCTTCCTGTTTTAAAAATAAAAACACTAATTCTATCGTTAGCGGGTGTTTTATTTTGTGAAACTAACAGGAAGTGCCTTAATCACTACGGCTAGCTTGAGTAGCGCCGAATTTGCACGTTGTGGATCTAAACGGCTACTTTCTCGCGTAAAAATGTTAGAAATGTCGATAAAGTGATTTATTTACAGAGTTAGTGCTAGAATTAAGTCAGCTTCAGCCTGTCTATTTCGGCTCAGGTAAGAGCTAAATGCACAGTCAGACCTTATGTGCGCCAACGTAATCGGTTCTTGCGTTGGAGCAGGGGTCCCCAAACTACGGCCCGCGGGCCGGCCGGATACGGCCCGCCTCCACAATTGGTCCGGCCCCCTGACCCCCCCAATAGTGTTATTATTTCCTGGCTTTTTTCTGTGAAGAACCCAGACAGGGTTGTTTGGTTATTATCTATTTAATTAATTGTGTTATTATTATTCATTATTATATGATATTATATTATGTTATAATTATTTTTATTTTATTTTGTTCCAAGAAGAATTCAGAAAGGGTTATTTAATTATGGCTTTCTGAAAAACAATAATTTTTTTACATTTAGGCACTGCTGCAATCGTCACACTTTTTCTGTTACAAACTGACCCGGCCCCTCATCAGAGAAGGGAAAAGTCATGTGGCCTTCACAGGAAAAGGTTTGGGGACCCCTGCTTTAGAGTGTTTGTCATCTGCCCTTCCATTTGCTTTTCTTCATGTGCAGTGCTCCCCCTCCATGTTTGATCAAACTGCACTGATAATTTGAAATTGTTTTAAAATGCATTAATCGCAAAAATCAGAGGACTAGATCACATTTCCCCCTGTTATTTCACCACTTTAACTTTGGTCTAACCTAATATAGGAATACAGATAGAAAGAGTGCAGAGATCACACTCGACGCCATAACAACCTGGTGTGTTTAAGGTTGGTCATTTATGTGCCTATATTTTGAAATTGTTGCCTTAATTTTGTGTTCTTTTTCACCATCCCCCAATCAGGCTGAAGCAAATGGTCAAAAGTCCACACATACCTCAGTCTGAGCAATTACAGGTATGTTTCATACACTGATCAATGAATCATTTAATATTTGTATTTGTTTCATGGGTTGGGATAACAAACATGCATTAATGTTTTTACAGATGGATTAAGAAATTAATTGTACATCTCAATTTGAATGTTCAAAAATAATCAATTACGTTAATTTAAAAATAACTCATTGTTAAACATTTTAGTTTGTGAATATTAAAATAATTTATTGCAGATTTTAATTTGTGGTTAAAAATAATTGGACATTTTAATTTGTGACTGTTAAGAAAAAATTTAACTTTTTTTTTTTCTAACAAGTTCTCAATGCTGAAATTATCATGTCTTTTCAGGTCAACCAAAGCAGTATTCTCTAATGCAGTGGACTTGCAAGTACTGCACATTTTCTGCTGAAAAGAGCCTACTTGCTTAAGCATTACCGCTTAAAACATGGATACCACACTCGGACATCCCTACTCCCATGTCTTCATAAGGACTGCCTCTGCACATTTAAATCTTTTAATGCACTCAAAGTACACCTATCGACATGGCACTCTCAAAAAGATGCAGGCAAAAGTGGAGAAACTGCATTTGACCGTCAGTTGTGCAACTTTGTGGAGCCCTGCTCAGAAGCAGACTTCTTTACCCATTTGCGAGGACATCTTAAGCTGAGGCAAATGGTTACTTGCCCATATCAAGACTAACTTTCAGAGCAGTATTTATTCGACCTTCACTGCACACAAAAGCAAAGAAATGTGAAATGTGTTTGAGCCATAGTGTGGGTAGGACATTTGTGTCTAAATCATTCAATCCCAATAAAAGTTGCTTTAATAAAAAAAACTTATTTTTAATCAAAGAAAAATAACCTTTTGCAAAAATATATTTTTTTGAAAATATATATATTTTTAAATATATATATATATTTTTTGACGTGTCACTTTTTTTTTAAAGGAAAAAGTTTAAAACTTTTTTTTTAAAGTGGAAAAAGTTTTGAACGCATTTCTTTTTTTTCTTTTTGAAGTGGAAAAGGTTTTAAAGGCACTTTTTTTTTTCGATTGAATCATTTTGACACAAAGATACGACTTCAACGCTACTTCCGACATGTTTGAGTGGCAGGTGACTACACCAATGGCATAAAAGAATGACTAATGGCCACCAGGGCTCCATCGAGCCATCGGACTCTGCTCGAGTCCAAGCCGAAAATAGGGCACTGGTACGGGGGGGTGACATCGGCATTTCACCGGAGTGCCCGCGCTGGTATGGTGCGCTGCTGCTTAATGTGATTCAAGAGGGGAACTTCACCCACTGCCCTGACGTGACGGTTGGCAATCGGGGTCCAACCGCAGTGTCGCGATGCGCCGGTATGGGAGTGGCCGACGAGTGGCCCGACACTAGCCTGCCCAGTAGCCCGCGCCGGGAGCCCCGTCGCTTCAGCTTTGAATGAGTGTCGTGTCAGTCGCGGGCGGTCTACTCAACAGCCGGCCTCCGCGCCGGGGTAGTGATATCGGGGTCCGCCAGTGTGCCGCAACAGGGCACCGTACCATCGCCGGCACACCGGTGAGATGCCAATGTCACACCCCCGTACCGGTGCCCTATTTTCGGCTTGGACTCGAGCAGAGTCCGATGGCTGGATGGAGCCCTGGTGGCCATTATTTTTGCTTCCTGCTTTTATGCCATTGGCGTAATCACCTGCCACTCAAACATGTCAGAAGTAGCGTTGAAGTTGGATCTTCGTGTCTAAATGATTCAACCGAAAAAAAAGTGCCTTCAAAACTTTTTCCACTTCAAAAAAAAAAGTGCCTTCAAAACTTTTTCCACCTTAAAAAAAAAAAAAAAGTTTAAAACTTTTTGCTTTTCAAAAAAAAGTGACACATCAATTAAAAATATATATATATATATTTTCAAAAAAATATTTTTGCAAAAGTTTTTTTTTTCTTTGATTAAAAATAGTTTTTTGATTGAAGCAACTTTTATTGGGACTGAATGATTTGGACACAAATGTCCTACCCATAATATGGCTCAAAAACAAAAAGGATTGCTTCGATCAAAGAAAACAGTTTCAATGAAAAATAAAGCGTAAATTTCTGAGTCTCAAATATTTTTTCACATTCAAACCTTTTTTTCTACAATTGTTTTTTTTTTTTTTTTTTTTTTTTTTTTTTTTTAATTGAAGTGATTTTATTTTGAAAATATACATTTTTTGTTTGAAGCAACTTATTTTTGGATTGAATAATAAAGACACTAATGTCCTAGCCAAAATGTGGTCCAAACGCAGAATTACATCAATCAAAAAAGTTGTTTCAATAAAAAAAAAAAGAATTAAATTTTTTAAAAAAAATTTCAATCAAAGAAAAATAGTTTTCAAACATATTTTTTGACTTACAAATTTATTTTTGCATTCAAACAAATTTTTTTGATTGACATGACTTTTTCTTTGATTGAAAAAAAAATAATAATATATATATACTAATGAAATATTTTTGAATAGAAATTACTTTTTTTTTTTTTTTCTTTTTTTTTTTTTGAGGAAAAAGCTTAATATGAAATTAGAATTTGAATAAAAATAAGACACATATTCTTAGTAAGATTTTAGGTTTCTCAGGTGTATAACTCCAGTACACGTTTTGCATTTACTCTTTTAGTGATGTGAAAAAAACAAAGTATCTTGTTTACTGTATCAGGTGTTAAAGTGAAATTTGAATTTGAACTGAGTTGTGTGTTTTAAAAGGAGTTCTGTATTTTTATGTTTATTTTATCACTGCTGCACAGTTTAAAGCATGGCACAATGTTGATTGTAGTTCCAGTTTTGATCACTAATATTGTTGGAGAAATCAGAACTGTTAGCTTTACCAGAGCTCAAGCTCATGTTGTAATGGGAAACTAGTTTGACGCCATGTCTTCAATGCTGAGTTAATGTCCTGAAATTATGATAATAGGATCTCGCCTGTTAGTCTTTGGAAATTACAGGATAGGAGTGGACATTGATGCAGTTCAGGTATTATTCAGTAATTTCTGTAGCAAAAGGTTATTTTAGGTACTTATACTTTGTATGAGGTGCAAAATGTTTGCAAAAGTAGGTTTATAATTAATCCACTGATTGTTCATTGATACTGAGCAATAACCAAACACCGTTCAGCCTGCCAGGAGCCAGTGTCTCTCATTAAATGCACTTTTGAGCATTTTAAAGTAAATTTTAATTCCATTGAATTAATCCAATGAGTGTTCTCCATTTATTGTGTTTTGGGGGTCATTACTGTTAGATAATGTGTTTTTAATGAAATTAGTATGTGCAGATGTAATTTCTATTGTGGAATTCTTTTAGGTCAAGAAAATTAAGTTGACCTGAATATGATGGGAGTACTGTACACTCAAAATAAACAAGTTACTGTAATCCAGTTATTTTAGTTAGTTTGAGTACTGCCAACTCAATAAAAACAAGTGACTATAATCCAAATTTTTTAAGTTCATTTGAGTACTGCCAACTCACAATAATTAAGTTAATCAAATCTAATTCATCTAAGTCAACATAAATTAATTTTTTTAAGGCAGCAAGTTTGCATATATTTTTTTAGTAAAGTCAACTTTTAATATTTTACAGTGTAGATATCACTGTCAAATGGCGTAAATGGCTTTTTTGAACTAAGTTTGAGGATTGCGCTCAAACTAAATGTCCTAGAACCAAATTTCCAAATGTAACTACTAGATTGTGATACAATACACTATTGGGTGAAGTTTGGTTGACTTCTGCGCAGCGGTTTGGGAGTTAACATTAAAATTAAATTTTCTCGGCCGAATTGCGTAGATCTCACTGTCAAAAGGCTTAAATGACTTTTTGAACTAAGTTTGAGGATTGCGCTCAAACCAGATGTCCTAGAACCAAATTTCCAAATGTAACTACTAGATTGTGATACAATACACTATTGGGTGAAGTTTGGTTGACTTCTGCGCAGCGGTTTTGGAGTTAACATCAAAATTACATTTCTCGGCCAAATTGCGTAGATATCACTGTCAAAAGGCTTAAATGACTTTTTTGACCTAAGTTTAAGGATTGCGTTCAAACCAAATGTCCTAGAACCAAATTTCCAAATGTAACTACTAGATTGTGATACAATACACTATTGGGTGAAGTTTGGTTGACTTCTGCGCAGCGGTTTGGGAGTTAACATCAAAATTACATTTCTCGGCCGAATTGCGTAGATCTCACTGTCAAAAGGCTTAAATGACTTTTTTGAACTAAGTTTGAGGATTGCGCTCAAACCAAATGTCCTAGAACAAAATTTCCAAATGTAACTACTAGATTGTGATACAATACACTATTGGGTGAAGTTTGGTTCACTTCTGCGCAGCGGTTTCGGAGTTAACATCAAAATTACATTTCTCGGCCAAATTGCGTAGATATCACTGTCAAATGGCGTGAATGGCTTTTTTGAACTAAGTTTAAGGATTGCGTTCAAACCAAATGTCCTAGAACCAAATTTCCAAATGTAACTACTAGATTGTGATACAATACACTATTGGGTGAAGTTTGGTTCACTCCTTCGCAGCGGTTTGGGAGTTAACATCAAAATTACATTTCTCGGCCGAATTGAGTAGATCTCATTGTCAAAAGGCTTAAATGGCTTTTTTGAACTAAGTTTGAGGATTGCGCTCAAACCAAATGTCCTAGAACAAAATTTCCAAATGTAACTACTAGATTGTGATACTATACACTATTGGGTGAAGTTTGGTTCACTTCTGCGCAGCGGTTTCGGAGTTAACATCAAAATTACATTTCTCGGCCGAATTGCGTAGATATCACTGTCAAATGGCGTGAATGGCATTTTTGAACTAAGTTTGAGGATTGCGCTCAAACTAAATGTTCTAGAACCAAATTTCCAAATGTAACTACTAGATTGTGATACAATACACTATTGGGTGAAGTTTGGTTCACTTCTGCTCAGTGGTTTCGGAGTTAACATCAAAATTACATTTCTCGGCCAAATTGCGTAGATATAACTGTCAAATGGCGTGAATGGCTTTTTTGAACTAAGTTTGAGGATTGCGCTCAAACTAAATGTCCTAGAACAAAATTTCCAAATGTAACTACTAGATTGTGATACATTACACTATTGGGTGAAGTTTGGTTCACTCCTGCGCAGCGGTTTGGGAGTTAACATCAAAATTACTTTTCTCGGCCGAATTGCGTAGATCTCACTGTCAAAAGGCTTAAATGACTTTTTTGAACTAAGTTTGAGGATTGCGCTCAAACCAAATGTCCTAGAACCAAATTGCCAAATGTAAGTACTAGTTTGTGATACAATACTGGACTGTCTCAGAAAATTAGAATACACAATATTCTAATTTTCTGAGACAGTCCTGTACATTAATCCACCATTTAAAGCAGGGGTGTCCAAACTTTTTGCAAAGGGGACCAGATTTGGCGTGGTAAAAATGTGGGGGGCCGACCTTGGCTGACGTCCTTTACATAGAACAATATACAGGACTGTCTCAGAAAATTAGAATATTGTGTATTCTAATTTTCTGAGACAGTCCAGTACACTATTGGGTGAAGTTTGGTTGACTTCTGCGTAGCGGTTTGGGAGTTAACATCAAAATTACATTTCTCGGCCGAATTGCGTAGATCTCACTGTCAAAAGGCTTAAATGACTTTTTTAATTAAGTTTGAGGATTGCGCTCAAACCAAATGTCCTAGAACCAAATTTCCAAATGTAACTACTAGATTGTGATACAATACACTATTGGGTGAAGTTTGGTTGACTTCTGCGCAGCGGTTTGGGAGTTAACATCAAAATTACCTTTCTCGGCCAAATTGCGTAGATATCACTGTCAAATGGCGTAAATGGCTTTTTTGAACTAAGTTTGAGGATTGCTCTCAAACTAAATGTCCTAGAACCAAATTTCCAAATGTAACTACTAGATTGTGATACAATACACTATTGGGTGAAGTTTGGTTGACTTCTGCGCAGCGGTTTGGGAGTTAACATTAAAATTAAATTTTCTCGGCCGAATTGCGTAGATCTCACTGTCAAAAGGCTTAAATGACTTTTTGAACTAAGTTTGAGGATTGCGCTCAAACCAGATGTCCTAGAACCAAATGTCCAAATGTAACTACTAGATTGTGATACAATACACTATTGGGTGAAGTTTGGTTGACTTCTGCGCAGCGGTTTTGGAGTTAACATCAAAATTACATTTCTCGGCCAAATTGCGTAGATATCACTGTCAAAAGGCTTAAATGACTTTTTTGACCTAAGTTTAAGGATTGCGTTCAAACCAAATGTCCTAGAACCAAATTTCCAAATGTAACTACTAGATTGTGATACAATACACTATTGGGTGAAGTTTGGTTGACTTCTGCGCAGCGGTTTGGGAGTTAACATCAAAATTACATTTCTCGGCCGAATTGAGTAGATCTCACTGTCAAAAGGCTTAAATGGCTTTTTTGAACTAAGTTTGAGGATTGCGCTCAAATCAAATGTCCTAGAACAAAATTTCCAAATGTAACTACTAGATTGTGATACAATACACTATTGGGTGAAGTTTGGTTCACTTCTGCGCAGCGGTTTCGGAGTTAACATCAAAATTACATTTCTCGGCCAAATTGCGTAGATATCACTGTCAAATGGCGTGAATGGCTTTTTTGAACTAAGTTTGAGGATTGCGCTCAAACTAAATGTCCTAGAACCAAATTTCCAAATGTAACTACTAGATTGTGATACAATACACTATTGGGTGAAGTTTGGTTGACTTCTGCGCAGCGGTTTGGGAGTTAACATCAAAATTACATTTCTCGGCCGAATTGAGTAGATCTCACTGTCAAAAGGCTTAAATGGCTTTTTTGAACTAAGTTTGAGGATTGCGCTCAAACCAAATGTCCTAGAACCAAATTGCCAAATGTAAGTACTAGTTTGTGATACAATACACTATTGGGTGAAGTTTCGTTGACTTCTGCGTAGCGGTTTGGGAGTTAACATCAAAATTACATTTCTCGGCCGAATTGCGTAGATCTCACTGTCAAAAGGCTTAAATGACTTTTTTAATTAAGTTTGAGGATTGCGCTCAAACCAAATGTCCTAGAACCAAATTTCCAAATGTAACTACTAGATTGTGATACAATACACTATTGGGTGAAGTTTGGTTCACTTCTGCGCAGTGGTTTCGGAGTTAACATCAAAATTACATTTCTCGGCCAAATTGCGTAGATATCACTGTCAAATGGCGTGAATGGCTTTTTTTAACTAAGTTTGAGGATTGCGCTCAAACTAAATGTTCTAGAACCAAATTGCCAAATGTAACTACTAGTTTGTGATACAATACACTATTGGGTGAAGTTCGGTTGACTTCTGCGTAGCGGTTTTGGAGTTAACATCAAAATTACTTTTCTCGGCCGAATTGCGTAGATCTCAATGTCAAAAGGCTTAAATAACTTTTTTAATTAAGTTTGAGGATTGCGCTCAAACCAAATGTCCTAGAACCAAATTTCCAAATGTAACTACTAGATTGTGATACAATACACTATTGGGTGAAGTTTGGTTGACTTCTGCGCAGCGGTTTGGGAGTTAACCTCAAAATTACATTTCTCGGCCAAATTGCGTAGATATCACTGTCAAATGGCGTAAATGGCTTTTTTGAACTAAGTTTGAGGATTGCGCTCAAACTAAATGTCCTAGAACCAAATTTCCAAATGTAACTACTAGATTGTGATACAATACACTATTGGGTGAAGTTTGGTTGACTTCTGCGCAGCGGTTTGGGAGTTAACATCAAAATTAAATTTCTCGGCCGAATTGCGTAGATCTCACTGTCAAAAGGCTTAAATGACTTTTTTAATTAAGTTTGAGGATTGCGCTCAAACCAAATGTCCTAGAACCAAATTTCCAAATGTAACTACTAGATTGTGATACAATACACTATTGGGTGAAGTTTGGTTGACTTCTGCGCAGCGGTTTGGGAGTTAACATCAAAATTACAATTCTCGGCCAAATTGCGTAGATATCACTGTCAAATGGCGTAAATGGCTTTTTTGAACTAAGTTTGAGGATTGCGCTCAAACCAAATGTCCTAGAACCAAATTTCCAAATGTAACTACTAGATTGTGATACAATACACTATTGGGTGAAGTTTGGTTGACTTCTGCGCAGCGGTTTGGGAGTTAACATTAAAATTACATTTCTCGGCCGAATTGCGTAGATCTCACTGTCAAAAGGCTTAAATGACTTTTTGAACTAAGTTTGAGGATTGCGCTCAAACCAAATGTCCTAGAACCAAATTTCCAAATGTAACTACTAGATTGTGATACAATACACTATTGGGTGAAGTTTGGTTGACTTCTGCGCAGCGGTTTAAGAGTTAACATCAAAATTACATTTCTCGGCCGAATTGAGTAGATCTCACTGTCAAAAGGCTTAAATGGCTTATTTGAACTAAGTTTGAGGATTGCGCTCAACCAAATGTTCTAGAACCAAATTTCCAAATGTAACTACTAGATTGTGATACAATACACTATTGGGTGAAGTTTGGTTCACTTCTGCTCAGTGGTTTCGAAGTTAACATCAAAATTACATTTCTCGGCCAAATTGCGTAGATATCACTGTCAAATGGCGTGAATGGCTTTTTTGAACTAAGTTTGAGGATTGCGCTCAAACTAAATGTCCTAGAACAAAATTTCCAAATGTAACTACTAGATTGTGATACATTACACTATTGGGTGAAGTTTGGTTCACTCCTGCGCAGCGGTTTGGGAGTTAACATCAAAATTACTTTTCTCGGCCGAATTGCGTAGATCTCACTGTCAAAAGGCTTAAATGACTTTTTTGAACTAAGTTTGAGGATTTCGCTCAAACCAAATGTCCTAGAACCAAATTGCCAAATGTAAGTACTAGTTTGTGATACAATACACTATTGGGTGAAGTTTGGTTGACTTCTGCGTAGCGGTTTGGGAGTTAACATCAAAATTACATTTCTCGGCCGAATTGCGTAGATCTCACTGTCAAAAGGCTTAAATGACTTTTTTAATTAAGTTTGAGGATTGCGCTCAAACCAAATGTCCTAGAACCAAATTTCCAAATGTAACTACTAGATTGTGATACAATACACTATTGGGTGAAGTTTGGTTGACTTCTGCGCAGCGGTTTGGGAGTTAACATCAAAATTACCTTTCTCGGCCAAATTGCGTAGATATCACTGTCAAATGGCGTAAATGGCTTTTTTGAACTAAGTTTGAGGATTGCGCTCAAACTAAATGTCCTAGAACCAAATTTCCAAATGTAACTACTAGATTGTGATACAATACACTATTGGGTGAAGTTTGGTTGACTTCTGCGCAGCGGTTTGGGAGTTAACATTAAAATTAAATTTTCTCGGCCGAATTGCGTAGATCTCACTGTCAAAAGGCTTAAATGACTTTTTTGAACTAAGTTTGAGGATTGCGCTCAAACCAAATGTCCTAGAACCAAATTGCCAAATGTAAGTACTAGTTTGTGATACAATACTGGACTGTCTCAGAAAATTAGAATACACAATATTCTAATTTTCTGAGACAGTCCTGTACATTAATCCACCATTTAAAGCAGGGGTGTCCAAACTTTTTGCAAAGGGGACCAGATTTGGCGTGGTAAAAATGTGGGGGGCCGACCTTGGCTGACGTCCTTTACATAGAACAATATACAGGACTGTCTCAGAAAATTAGAATATTGTGTATTCTAATTTTCTGAGACAGTCCAGTACACTATTGGGTGAAGTTTGGTTGACTTCTGCGTAGCGGTTTGGGAGTTAACATCAAAATTACATTTCTCGGCCGAATTGCGTAGATCTCACTGTCAAAAGGCTTAAATGACTTTTTTAATTAAGTTTGAGGATTGCGCTCAAACCAAATGTCCTAGAACCAAATTTCCAAATGTAACTACTAGATTGTGATACAATACACTATTGGGTGAAGTTTGGTTGACTTCTGCGCAGCGGTTTGGGAGTTAACATCAAAATTACCTTTCTCGGCCAAATTGCGTAGATATCACTGTCAAATGGCGTAAATGGCTTTTTTGAACTAAGTTTGAGGATTGCTCTCAAACTAAATGTCCTAGAACCAAATTTCCAAATGTAACTACTAGATTGTGATACAATACACTATTGGGTGAAGTTTGGTTGACTTCTGCGCAGCGGTTTGGGAGTTAACATTAAAATTAAATTTTCTCGGCCGAATTGCGTAGATCTCACTGTCAAAAGGCTTAAATGACTTTTTGAACTAAGTTTGAGGATTGCGCTCAAACCAGATGTCCTAGAACCAAATGTCCAAATGTAACTACTAGATTGTGATACAATACACTATTGGGTGAAGTTTGGTTGACTTCTGCGCAGCGGTTTTGGAGTTAACATCAAAATTACATTTCTCGGCCAAATTGCGTAGATATCACTGTCAAAAGGCTTAAATGACTTTTTTGACCTAAGTTTAAGGATTGCGTTCAAACCAAATGTCCTAGAACCAAATTTCCAAATGTAACTACTAGATTGTGATACAATACACTATTGGGTGAAGTTTGGTTGACTTCTGCGCAGCGGTTTGGGAGTTAACATCAAAATTACATTTCTCGGCCGAATTGAGTAGATCTCACTGTCAAAAGGCTTAAATGGCTTTTTTGAACTAAGTTTGAGGATTGCGCTCAAATCAAATGTCCTAGAACAAAATTTCCAAATGTAACTACTAGATTGTGATACAATACACTATTGGGTGAAGTTTGGTTCACTTCTGCGCAGCGGTTTCGGAGTTAACATCAAAATTACATTTCTCGGCCAAATTGCGTAGATATCACTGTCAAATGGCGTGAATGGCTTTTTTGAACTAAGTTTGAGGATTGCGCTCAAACTAAATGTCCTAGAACCAAATTTCCAAATGTAACTACTAGATTGTGATACAATACACTATTGGGTGAAGTTTGGTTGACTTCTGCGCAGCGGTTTGGGAGTTAACATCAAAATTACATTTCTCGGCCGAATTGAGTAGATCTCACTGTCAAAAGGCTTAAATGGCTTTTTTGAACTAAGTTTGAGGATTGCGCTCAAACCAAATGTCCTAGAACCAAATTGCCAAATGTAAGTACTAGTTTGTGATACAATACACTATTGGGTGAAGTTTCGTTGACTTCTGCGTAGCGGTTTGGGAGTTAACATCAAAATTACATTTCTCGGCCGAATTGCGTAGATCTCACTGTCAAAAGGCTTAAATGACTTTTTTAATTAAGTTTGAGGATTGCGCTCAAACCAAATGTCCTAGAACCAAATTTCCAAATGTAACTACTAGATTGTGATACAATACACTATTGGGTGAAGTTTGGTTCACTTCTGCGCAGTGGTTTCGGAGTTAACATCAAAATTACATTTCTCGGCCAAATTGCGTAGATATCACTGTCAAATGGCGTGAATGGCTTTTTTTAACTAAGTTTGAGGATTGCGCTCAAACTAAATGTTCTAGAACCAAATTGCCAAATGTAACTACTAGTTTGTGATACAATACACTATTGGGTGAAGTTCGGTTGACTTCTGCGTAGCGGTTTTGGAGTTAACATCAAAATTACTTTTCTCGGCCGAATTGCGTAGATCTCAATGTCAAAAGGCTTAAATAACTTTTTTAATTAAGTTTGAGGATTGCGCTCAAACCAAATGTCCTAGAACCAAATTTCCAAATGTAACTACTAGATTGTGATACAATACACTATTGGGTGAAGTTTGGTTGACTTCTGCGCAGCGGTTTGGGAGTTAACCTCAAAATTACATTTCTCGGCCAAATTGCGTAGATATCACTGTCAAATGGCGTAAATGGCTTTTTTGAACTAAGTTTGAGGATTGCGCTCAAACTAAATGTCCTAGAACCAAATTTCCAAATGTAACTACTAGATTGTGATACAATACACTATTGGGTGAAGTTTGGTTGACTTCTGCGCAGCGGTTTGGGAGTTAACATCAAAATTAAATTTCTCGGCCGAATTGCGTAGATCTCACTGTCAAAAGGCTTAAATGACTTTTTTAATTAAGTTTGAGGATTGCGCTCAAACCAAATGTCCTAGAACCAAATTTCCAAATGTAACTACTAGATTGTGATACAATACACTATTGGGTGAAGTTTGGTTGACTTCTGCGCAGCGGTTTGGGAGTTAACATCAAAATTACAATTCTCGGCCAAATTGCGTAGATATCACTGTCAAATGGCGTAAATGGCTTTTTTGAACTAAGTTTGAGGATTGCGCTCAAACCAAATGTCCTAGAACCAAATTTCCAAATGTAACTACTAGATTGTGATACAATACACTATTGGGTGAAGTTTGGTTGACTTCTGCGCAGCGGTTTGGGAGTTAACATTAAAATTACATTTCTCGGCCGAATTGCGTAGATCTCACTGTCAAAAGGCTTAAATGACTTTTTGAACTAAGTTTGAGGATTGCGCTCAAACCAAATGTCCTAGAACCAAATTTCCAAATGTAACTACTAGATTGTGATACAATACACTATTGGGTGAAGTTTGGTTGACTTCTGCGCAGCGGTTTAAGAGTTAACATCAAAATTACATTTCTCGGCCGAATTGAGTAGATCTCACTGTCAAAAGGCTTAAATGGCTTATTTGAACTAAGTTTGAGGATTGCGCTCAACCAAATGTTCTAGAACCAAATTTCCAAATGTAACTACTAGATTGTGATACAATACACTATTGGGTGAAGTTTGGTTCACTTCTGCTCAGTGGTTTCGAAGTTAACATCAAAATTACATTTCTCGGCCAAATTGCGTAGATATCACTGTCAAATGGCGTGAATGGCTTTTTTGAACTAAGTTTGAGGATTGCGCTCAAACTAAATGTCCTAGAACAAAATTTCCAAATGTAACTACTAGATTGTGATACATTACACTATTGGGTGAAGTTTGGTTCACTCCTGCGCAGCGGTTTGGGAGTTAACATCAAAATTACTTTTCTCGGCCGAATTGCGTAGATCTCACTGTCAAAAGGCTTAAATGACTTTTTTGAACTAAGTTTGAGGATTTCGCTCAAACCAAATGTCCTAGAACCAAATTGCCAAATGTAAGTACTAGTTTGTGATACAATACACTATTGGGTGAAGTTTGGTTGACTTCTGCGTAGCGGTTTGGGAGTTAACATCAAAATTACATTTCTCGGCCGAATTGCGTAGATCTCACTGTCAAAAGGCTTAAATGACTTTTTTAATTAAGTTTGAGGATTGCGCTCAAACCAAATGTCCTAGAACCAAATTTCCAAATGTAACTACTAGATTGTGATACAATACACTATTGGGTGAAGTTTGGTTGACTTCTGCGCAGCGGTTTGGGAGTTAACATCAAAATTACCTTTCTCGGCCAAATTGCGTAGATATCACTGTCAAATGGCGTAAATGGCTTTTTTGAACTAAGTTTGAGGATTGCGCTCAAACTAAATGTCCTAGAACCAAATTTCCAAATGTAACTACTAGATTGTGATACAATACACTATTGGGTGAAGTTTGGTTGACTTCTGCGCAGCGGTTTGGGAGTTAACATTAAAATTAAATTTTCTCGGCCGAATTGCGTAGATCTCACTGTCAAAAGGCTTAAATGACTTTTTGAACTAAGTTTGAGGATTGCGCTCAAACCAGATGTCCTAGAACCAAATTTCCAAATGTAACTACTAGATTGTGATACAATACACTATTGGGTGAAGTTTGGTTGACTTCTGCGCAGCGGTTTTGGAGTTAACATCAAAATTACATTTCTCGGCCAAATTGCGTAGATATCACTGTCAAAAGGCTTAAATGACTTTTTTGACCTAAGTTTAAGGATTGCGTTCAAACCAAATGTCCTAGAACCAAATTTCCAAATGTAACTACTAGATTGTGATACAATACACTATTGGGTGAAGTTTGGTTGACTTCTGCGCAGCGATTTGGGAGTTAACATCAAAATTACATTTCTCGGCCGAATTGAGTAGATCTCACTGTCAAAAGGCTTAAATGGCTTTTTTGAACTAAGTTTGAGGATTGCGCTCAAATCAAATGTCCTAGAACAAAATTTCCAAATGTAACTACTAGATTGTGATACAATACACTATTGGGTGAAGTTTGGTTCACTTCTGCGCAGCGGTTTCGGAGTTAACATCAAAATTACATTTCTCGGCCAAATTGCGTAGATATCACTGTCAAATGGCGTGAATGGCTTTTTTGAACTAAGTTTGAGGATTGCGCTCAAACTAAATGTTCTAGAACCAAATTTCCAAATGTAACTACTAGATTGTGATACAATACACTATTGGGTGAAGTTTGGTTGACTTCTGCGCAGCGGTTTGGGAGTTAACATCAAAATTATATTTCTCGGCCGAATTGCGTAGATCTCACTGTCAAAAGGCTTAAATGACTTTTTTAATTAAGTTTGAGGATTGCGCTCAAACCAAATGTCCTAGAACCAAATTTCCAAATGTAACTACTAGATTGTGATACAATACACTATTGGGTGAAGTTTGGTTGACTTCTGCGCAGCGGTTTGGGAGTTAACATCAAAATTACAATTCTCGGCCAAATTGCGTAGATATCACTGTCAAATGGCGTAAATGGCTTTTTTGAACTAAGTTTGAGGATTGCGCTCAAACCAAATGTCCTAGAACCAAATTTCCAAATGTAACTACTAGATTGTGATACAATACACTATTGGGTGAAGTTTGGTTGACTTCTGCGCAGCGGTTTGGGAGTTAACATTAAAATTACATTTCTCGGCCGAATTGCGTAGATCTCACTGTCAAAAGGCTTAAATGACTTTTTGAACTAAGTTTGAGGATTGCGCTCAAACCAAATGTCCTAGAACCAAATTTCCAAATGTAACTACTAGATTGTGATACAATACACTATTGGGTGAAGTTTGGTTGACTTCTGCGCAGCGGTTTAAGATTTTACATCAAAATTACATTTCTCGGCCGAATTGAGTAGATCTCACTGTCAAAAGGCTTAAATGGCTTATTTGAACTAAGTTTGAGGATTGCGCTCAAACCAAATCTTCTAGAACCAAATTTCCAAATGTAACTACTAGATTGTGATACAATACACTATTGGGTGAAGTTTGGTTCACTTCTGCTCAGTGGTTTCGGAGTTAACATCAAAATTACATTTCTCGGCCAAATTGCGTAGATATCACTGTCAAATGGCGTGAATGGCTTTTTTGAACTAAGTTTGAGGATTGCGCTCAAACTAAATGTCCTAGAACAAAATTTCCAAATGTAACTACTAGATTGTGATACATTACACTATTGGGTGAAGTTTGGTTCACTCCTGCGCAGCGGTTTGGGAGTTAACATCAAAATTACTTTTCTCGGCCGAATTGCGTAGATCTCACTGTCAAAAGGCTTAAATGACTTTTTTGAACTAAGTTTGAGGATTGCGCTCAAACCAAATGTCCTAGAACCAAATTGCCAAATGTAAATACTAGTTTGTGATACAATACACTATTGGGTGAAGTTTCGTTGACTTCTGCGTAGCGGTTTGGGAGTTAACATCAAAATTACATTTCTCGGCCGAATTGCGTAGATCTCACTGTCAAAAGGCTTAAATGACTTTTTTAATTAAGTTTGAGGATTGCGCTCAAACCAAATGTCCTAGAACCAAATTTCCAAATGTAACTACTAGATTTTGATACAATACACTATTGGGTGAAGTTTGGTTGACTTCTGCGCAGCGGTTTGGGAGTTAACATCAAAATTACCTTTCTCGGCCAAAATGCGTAGATATCACTGTCAAATGGCGTAAATGGCTTTTTTGAACTAAGTTTGAGGATTGCGCTCAAACTAAATGTCCTAGAACCAAATTTCCAAATGTAACTACTAGATTGTGATACAATACACTATTGGGTGAAGTTTGGTTGACTTCTGCGCAGCGGTTTGGGAGTTAACATCAAAAGTACATTTCTCGGCCGAATTGCGTAGATCTCACTGTCAAAAGGCTTAAATGACTTTTTTGAACTAAGTTTGAGGATTGCGCTCAAACCAAATGTCCTAGAACCAAATTTCCAAATGTAACTACTAGATTGTGATACAATACACTATTGGGTGAAGTTTGGTTGACTTCTGCGCAGCGGTTTGGGAGTTAACATTAAAATTACATTTCTCGGCCGAATTGCGTAGATCTCACTGTCAAAAGGCTTAAATGACTTTTTGAACTAAGTTTGAGGATTGCGCTCAAACCAAATGTCCTAGAACCAAATTTCCAAATGTAACTACTAGATTGTGATACAATACACTATTGGGTGAAGTTTGGTTGACTTCTGCGCAGCGGTTTAAGAGTTAACATCAAAATTACATTTCTCGGCCGAATTGAGTAGATCTCACTGTCAAAAGGCTTAAATGGCTTATTTGAACTAAGTTTGAGGATTGCGCTCAAACCAAATGTTCTAGAACCAAATTTCCAAATGTAACTACTAGATTGTGATACAATACACTATTGGGTGAAGTTTGGTTCACTTCTGCTCAGTGGTTTCGGAGTTAACATCAAAATTACATTTCTCGGCCAAATTGCGTAGATATCACTGTCAAATGGCGTGAATGGCTTTTTTGAACTAAGTTTGAGGATTGCGCTCAAACTAAATGTCCTAGAACAAAATTTCCAAATGTAACTACTAGATTGTGATACATTACACTATTGGGTGAAGTTTGGTTCACTCCTGCGCAGCGGTTTGGGAGTTAACATCAAAATTACTTTTCTCGGCCGAATTGCGTAGATCTCACTGTCAAAAGGCTTAAATGACTTTTTTGAACTAAGTTTGAGGATTTCGCTCAAACCAAATGTCCTAGAACCAAATTGCCAAATGTAAGTACTAGTTTGTGATACAATACACTATTGGGTGAAGTTTGGTTGACTTCTGCGTAGCGGTTTGGGAGTTAACATCAAAATTACATTTCTCGGCCGAATTGCGTAGATCTCACTGTCAAAAGGCTTAAATGACTTTTTTAATTAAGTTTGAGGATTGCGCTCAAACCAAATGTCCTAGAACCAAATTTCCAAATGTAACTACTAGATTGTGATACAATACACTATTGGGTGAAGTTTGGTTGACTTCTGCGCAGCGGTTTGGGAGTTAACATCAAAATTACCTTTCTCGGCCAAATTGCGTAGATCTCACTGTCAAAAGGCTTAAATGACTTTTTGAACTAAGTTTGAGGATTGCGCTCAAACCAGATGTCCTAGAACCAAATTTCCAAATGTAACTACTAGATTGTGATACAATACACTATTGGGTGAAGTTTGGTTGACTTCTGCGCAGCGGTTTTGGAGTTAACATCAAAATTACATTTCTCGGCCAAATTGCGTAGATATCACTGTCAAAAGGCTTAAATGACTTTTTTGACCTAAGTTTAAGGATTGCGTTCAAACCAAATGTCCTAGAACCAAATTTCCAAATGTAACTACTAGATTGTGATACAATACACTATTGGGTGAAGTTTGGTTGACTTCTGCGCAGCGGTTTGGGAGTTAACATCAAAATTACATTTCTCGGCCGAATTGAGTAGATCTCACTGTCAAAAGGCTTAAATGGCTTTTTTGAACTAAGTTTGAGGATTGCGCTCAAATCAAATGTCCTAGAACAAAATTTCCAAATGTAACTACTAGATTGTGATACAATACACTATTGGGTGAAGTTTGGTTCACTTCTGCGCAGCGGTTTCGGAGTTAACATCAAAATTACATTTCTCGGCCAAATTGCGTAGATATCACTGTCAAATGGCGTGAATGGCTTTTTTGAACTAAGTTTGAGGATTGCGCTCAAACTAAATGTTCTAGAACCAAATTTCCAAATGTAACTACTAGATTGTGATACAATACACTATTGGGTGAAGTTTGGTTCACTCCTTCGCAGCGGTTTGGGAGTTAACATCAAAATTACTTTTCTCGGCCGAATTGCGTAGATCTCACTGTCAAAAGGCTTAAATGACTTTTTTGAACTAAGTTTGAGGATTGCGCTCAAACCAAATGTCCTAGAACCAAATTGCCAAATGTAAGTACTAGTTTGTGATACAATACACTATTGGGTGAAGTTTCGTTGACTTCTGCGTAGCGGTTTGGGAGTTAACATCAAAATTACATTTCTCGGCCGAATTGCGTAGATCTCACTGTCAAAAGGCTTAAATGACTTTTTTAATTAAGTTTGAGGATTGCGCTCAAACCAAATGTCCTAGAACCAAATTTCCAAATGTAACTACTAGATTGTGATACAATACACTATTGGGTGAAGTTTGGTTGACTTCTGCGCAGCGGTTTGGGAGTTAACATCAAAATTACATTTCTCGGCCAAATTGCGTAGATATCACTGTCAAATGGCATAAATGGCTTTTTTGAACTAAGTTTGAGGATTGCGCTCAAACTAAATGTCCTAGAACCAAATTTCCAAATGTAACTACTAGATTGTGATACAATACACTATTGGGTGAAGTTTGGTTCACTTCTGCGCAGTGGTTTCGGAGTTAACATCAAAATTACATTTCTCGGCCAAATTGCGTAGATATCACTGTCAAATGGCGTGAATGGCTTTTTTTAACTAAGTTTGAGGATTGCGCTCAAACTAAATGTCCTAGAACAAAATTTCCAAATGTAACTACTAGATTGTGATAGATTGTGATTGGGTGAAGTTTGGTTCACTCCTGCGCAGCGGTTTGGGAGTTAACATCAAAATTACATTTCTCGGCCGAATTGCGTAGATCTCACTGTCAAAAGGCTTAAATGACTTTTTTGAACTAAGTTTGAGGATTGCGCTCAAACCAAATGTCCTAGAACCAAATTTCCAAATGTAACTACTAGATTGTGATACAATACACTATTGGGTGAAGTTTGGTTGACTTCTGCGCAGCGGTTTGGGAGTTAACATCAAAATTACATTTCTCGGCCGAATTGAGTAGATCTCATTGTCAAAAGGCTTAAATGGCTTTTTTGAACTAAGTTTGAGGATTGCGCTCAAACCAAATGTCCTAGAACCAAATTTCCAAATGTAACTACTAGATTGTGATACTATACACTATTGGGTGAAGTTTGGTTCACTTCTGCGCAGCGGTTTCGGAGTTAAAATCAAAATTACATTTCTCGGCCAAATTGCGTAGATATCACTGTCAAATGGCGTGAATGGCATTTTTGAACTAAGTTTGAGGATTGCGCTCAAACTAAATGTTCTAGAACCAAATTGCCAAATGTAACTACTAGTTTGTGATACAATACACTATTGGGTGAAGTTTGGTTGACTTCTGCGTAGCGGTTTGGGAGTTAACATCAAAATTACTTTTCTCGGCCGAATTGCGTAGAACTCACTGTCAAAAGGCTTAAATGACTTTTTTAATTAAGTTTGAGGATTGCGCTCAAACCAAATGTCCTAGAACCAAATTTCCAAATGTAACTACTAGATTGTGATACAATACACTATTGGGTGAAGTTTGGTTGACTTCTGCGCAGCGGTTTGGGAGTTAACATCAAAATTACATTTCTCGGCCAAATTGCGTAGATATCACTGTCAAATGGCGTAAATGGCTTTTTTGAACTAAGTTTGAGGATTGCGCTCAAACTAAATGTCCTAGAACCAAATTTCCAAATGTAACTACTAGATTGTGATACAATACACTATTGGGTGAAGTTTGGTTGACTTCTGCGCAGCGGTTTGGGAGTTAACATTAAAATTACATTTCTCGGCCGAATTGCGTAGATCTCACTGTCAAAAGGCTTAAATGACTTTTTGAACTAAGTTTGAGGATTGCGCTCAAACCAAATGTCCTAGAACCAAATTTCCAAATGTAACTACTAGATTGTGATACAATACACTATTGGGTGAAGTTTGGTTGACTTCTGCGCAGCGGTTTAAGATTTTACATCAAAATTACATTTCTCGGCCGAATTGAGTAGATCTCACTGTCAAAAGGCTTAAATGGCTTATTTGAACTAAGTTTGAGGATTGCGCTCAAACCAAATGTTCTAGAACCAAATTTCCAAATGTAACTACTAGATTGTGATACAATACACTATTGGGTGAAGTTTGGTTCACTTCTGCTCAGTGGTTTCGGAGTTAACATCAAAATTACATTTCTCGGCCAAATTGCGTAGATATCACTGTCAAATGGCGTGAATGGCTTTTTTGAACTAAGTTTGAGGATTGCGCTCAAACTAAATGTCCTAGAACAAAATTTCCAAATGTAACTACTAGATTGTGATACATTACACTATTGGGTGAAGTTTGGTTCACTCCTGCGCAGCGGTTTGGGAGTTAACATCAAAATTACTTTTCTCGGCCGAATTGCGTAGATCTCACTGTCAAAAGGCTTAAATGACTTTTTTGAACTAAGTTTGAGGATTGCGCTCAAACCAAATGTCCTAGAACCAAATTGACAAATGTAAGTACTAGTTTGTGATACAATACACTATTGGGTGAAGTTTCGTTGACTTCTGCGTAGCGGTTTGGGAGTTAACATCAAAATTACATTTCTCGGCCGAATTGCGTAGATCTCACTGTCAAAAGGCTTAAATGACTTTTTTAATTAAGTTTGAGGATTGCGCTCAAACCAAATGTCCTAGAACCAAATTTCCAAATGTAACTACTAGATTTTGATACAATACACTATTGGGTGAAGTTTGGTTGACTTCTGCGCAGCGGTTTGGGAGTTAACATCAAAATTACCTTTCTCGGCCAAAATGCGTAGATATCACTGTCAAATGGCGTAAATGGCTTTTTTGAACTAAGTTTGAGGATTGCGCTCAAACTAAATGTCCTAGAACCAAATTTCCAAATGTAACTACTAGATTGTGATACAATACACTATTGGGTGAAGTTTGGTTGACTTCTGCGCAGCGGTTTGGGAGTTAACATCAAAAGTACATTTCTCGGCCGAATTGCGTAGATCTCACTGTCAAAAGGCTTAAATGACTTTTTTGAACTAAGTTTGAGGATTGCGCTCAAACCAAATGTCCTAGAACCAAATTTCCAAATGTAACTACTAGATTGTGATACAATACACTATTGGGTGAAGTTTGGTTGACTTCTGCGCAGCGGTTTGGGAGTTAACATTAAAATTACATTTCTCGGCCGAATTGCGTAGATCTCACTGTCAAAAGGCTTAAATGACTTTTTGAACTAAGTTTGAGGATTGCGCTCAAACCAAATGTCCTAGAACCAAATTTCCAAATGTAACTACTAGATTGTGATACAATACACTATTGGGTGAAGTTTGGTTGACTTCTGCGCAGCGGTTTAAGAGTTAACATCAAAATTACATTTCTCGGCCGAATTGAGTAGATCTCACTGTCAAAAGGCTTAAATGGCTTATTTGAACTAAGTTTGAGGATTGCGCTCAAACCAAATGTTCTAGAACCAAATTTCCAAATCTAACTACTAGATTGTGATACAATACTCTATTGGGTGAAGTTTGGTTCACTTCTGCTCAGTGGTTTCGGAGTTAACATCAAAATTACATTTCTCGGCCAAATTGCGTAGATATCACTGTCAAATGGCGTGAATGGCTTTTTTGAACTAAGTTTGAGGATTGCGCTCAAACTAAATGTCCTAGAACAAAATTTCCAAATGTAACTACTAGATTGTGATACATTACACTATTGGGTGAAGTTTGGTTCACTCCTGCGCAGCGGTTTGGGAGTTAACATCAAAATTACTTTTCTCGGCCGAATTGCGTAGATCTCACTGTCAAAAGGCTTAAATGACTTTTTTGAACTAAGTTTGAGGATTTCGCTCAAACCAAATGTCCTAGAACCAAATTGCCAAATGTAAGTACTAGTTTGTGATACAATACACTATTGGGTGAAGTTTGGTTGACTTCTGCGTAGCGGTTTGGGAGTTAACATCAAAATTACATTTCTCGGCCGAATTGCGTAGATCTCACTGTCAAAAGGCTTAAATGACTTTTTTAATTAAGTTTGAGGATTGCGCTCAAACCAAATGTCCTAGAACCAAATTTCCAAATGTAACTACTAGATTGTGATACAATACACTATTGGGTGAAGTTTGGTTGACTTCTGCGCAGCGGTTTGGGAGTTAACATCAAAATTACATTTCTCGGCCAAATTGCGTAGATATCACTGTCAAAATGCTTAAATGACTTTTTTGACCTAAGTTTAAGGATTGCGTTCAAACCAAATGTCCTAGAACCAAATTTCCAAATGTAACTACTAGATTGTGATACAATACACTATTGGGTGAAGTTTGGTTGACTTCTGCGCAGCGGTTTGGGAGTTAACATCAAAATTACATTTCTCGGCCGAATTGAGTAGATCTCACTGTCAAAAGGCTTAAATGGCTTTTTTGAACTAAGTTTGAGGATTGCGCTCAAATCAAATGTCCTAGAACAAAATTTCCAAATGTAACTACTAGATTGTGATACAATACACTATTGGGTGAAGTTTGGTTCACTTCTGCGCAGCGGTTTCGGAGTTAACATCAAAATTACATTTCTCGGCCAAATTGCGTAGATATCACTGTCAAATGGCGTGAATGGCTTTTTTGAACTAAGTTTGAGGATTGCGCTCAAACTAAATGTCCTAGAACAAAATTTCCAAATGTAACTACTAGATTGTGATACATTACACTATTGGGTGAAGTTTGGTTCACTCCTGCGCAGCGGTTTGGGAGTTAACATCAAAATTACTTTTCTCGGCCGAATTGCGTAGATCTCACTGTCAAAAGGCTTAAATGACTTTTTTGAACTAAGTTTGAGGATTGCGCTCAAACCAAATGTCCTAGAACCAAATTGCCAAATGTAAGTACTAGTTTGTGATACAATACACTATTGGGTGAAGTTTCGTTGACTTCTGCGTAGCGGTTTGGGAGTTAACATCAAAATTACATTTCTCGGCCGAATTGCGTAGATCTCACTGTCAAAAGGCTTAAATGACTTTTTTAATTAAGTTTGAGGATTGCGCTCAAACCAAATGTCCTAGAACCAAATTTCCAAATGTAACTACTAGATTTTGATACAATACACTATTGGGTGAAGTTTGGTTGACTTCTGCGCAGCGGATTGGGAGTTAACATCAAAATTACCTTTCTCGGCCAAAATGCGTAGATATCACTGTCAAATGGCGTAAATGGCTTTTTTGAACTAAGTTTGAGGATTGCGCTCAAACTAAATGTCCTAGAACCAAATTTCCAAATGTAACTACTAGATTGTGATACAATACACTATTGGGTGAAGTTTGGTTGACTTCTGCGCAGCGGTTTGGGAGTTAACATCAAAAGTACATTTCTCGGCCGAATTGCGTAGATCTCACTGTCAAAAGGCTTAAATGACTTTTTTGAACTAAGTTTGAGGATTGCGCTCAAACCAAATGTCCTAGAACCAAATTTCCAAATGTAACTACTAGATTGTGATACAATACACTATTGGGTGAAGTTTGGTTGACTTCTGCGCAGCGGTTTGGGAGTTAACATTAAAATTACATTTCTCGGCCGAATTGCGTAGATCTCACTGTCAAAAGGCTTAAATGACTTTTTGAACTAAGTTTGAGGATTGCGCTCAAACCAAATGTCCTAGAACCAAATTTCCAAATGTAACTACTAGATTGTGATACAATACACTATTGGGTGAAGTTTGGTTGACTTCTGCGCAGCGGTTTTGGAGTTAACATCAAAATTACCTTTCTCGGCCAAATTGCGTAGATATCACTGTCAAATGGCGTAAATGGCTTTTTTGAACTAAGTTTGAGGATTGCGCTCAAACTAAATGTCCTAGAACCAAATTTCCAAATGTAACTACTAGATTGTGATACAATACACTATTGGGTGAAGTTTGGTTGACTTCTGCGCAGCGGTTTGGGAGTTAACATTAAAAGTAAATTTTCTCGGCCGAATTGCGTAGAAATCACTGTCAAAAGGCTTAAATGACTTTTTGAACTAAGTTTGAGGATTGCGCTCAAACCAGATGTCCTAGAACCAAATTTCCAAATGTAACTACTAGATTGTGATACAATACACTATTGGGTGAAGTTTTGTTGACTTCTGCGCAGCGGTTTTGGAGTTAACATCAAAATTACATTTCTCGGCCAAATTGCGTAGATATCACTGTCAAAAGGCTTAAATGACTTTTTTGACGTAAGTTTAAGGATTGCGTTCAAACCAAATGTCCTAGAACCAAATTTCCAAATGTAACTACTAGATTGTGATACAATACACTATTGGGTGAAGTTTGGTTGACTTCTGCGCAGCGGTTTGGGAGTTAACATCAAAATTACATTTCTCGGCCGAATTGAGTAGATCTCACTGTCAAAAGGCTTAAATGGCTTTTTTGAACTAAGTTTGAGGATTGCGCTCAAATCAAATGTCCTAGAACAAAATTTCCAAATGTAACTACTAGATTGTGATACAATACACTATTGGGTGAAGTTTGGTTCACTTCTGCGCAGCGGTTTCGGAGTTAACATCAAAATTACATTTCTCGGCCAAATTGCGTAGATATCACTGTCAAATGGCGTGAATGGCTTTTTTGAACTAAGTTTGAGGATTGCGCTCAAACTAAATGTCCTAGAACAAAATTTCCAAATGTAACTACTAGATTGTGATACATTACACTATTGGGTGAAGTTTGGTTCACTCCTGCGCAGCGGTTTGGGAGTTAACATCAAAATTACTTTTCTCGGCCGAATTGCGTAGATCTCACTGTCAAAAGGCTTAAATGACTTTTTTGAACTAAGTTTGAGGATTGCGCTCAAACCAAATGTCCTAGAACCAAATTTCCAAATGTAACTACTAGATTGTGATACAATACACTATTGGGTGAAGTTTGGTTTACTTCTGCGCAGCGGTTTGGGAGTTAACATCAAAATTACATTTCTCGGCCAAATTGCGTAGATCTAACTGTCAAAAGGCTTAAATGACTTTTTTTAAATTAAGTTAGAGGATTGCGCTCAAACCAAATGTCCTAGAACCAAATTTCCAAATGTAACTACTAGATTGTGATACAATACACTATTGGGTGAAGTTTGGTTCACTCCTGCTCAGCGGTTTGGGAGTTAACATCAAAATTACATTTCTCGGCCGAATTGAGTAGATCTCACTGTCAAAAGGCTTAAATGACTTTTTTTAATTTAGTTTGAGGATTGCGCTCAAACTAAATGTTCTAGAACCAAATTTCCAAATGTAACTACTAGATTGTGATACAATACACTATTGGGTGAAGTTTGGTTGACTTCTGCGCAGCGGTTTGGGAGTTAACCTCAAAATTACATTTCTCGGCCAAATTGCGTAGATATCACTGTCAAATGGCGTAAATGGCTTTTTTGAACTAGGTTTGAGGATTGCGCTCAAACTAAATGTCCTAGAACCAAATTTCCAAATGTAACTACTAGATTGTGATACAATACACTATTGGGTGAAGTTTGGTTGACTTCTGCGCAGCGGTTTGGGAGTTAACATCAAAATTAAATTTCTCGGCCGAATTGCGTAGATCTCACTGTCAAAAGGCTTAAATGACTTTTTTAATTAAGTTTGAGGATTGCGCTCAAACCAAATGTCCTAGAACCAAATTTCCAAATGTAACTACTAGATTGTGATACAATACACTATTGGGTGAAGTTTGGTTGACTTCTGCGCAGCGGTTTGGGAGTTAACATCAAAATTACAATTCTCGGCCAAATTGCGTAGATATCACTGTCAAATGGCGTAAATGGCTTTTTTTAACTAAGTTTGAGGATTGCGCTCAAACCAAATGTCCTAGAACCAAATTTCCAAATGTAACTACTAGATTGTGATACAATACACTATTGGGTGAAGTTTGGTTGACTTCTGCGCAGCGGTTTGGGAGTTAACATTAAAATTACATTTCTCGGCCGAATTGCGTAGATCTCACTGTCAAAAGGCTTAAATGACTTTTTGAACTAAGTTTGAGGATTGCGCTCAAACCAAATGTCCTAGAACCAAATTTCCAAATGTAACTACTAGATTGTGATACAATACACTATTGGGTGAAGTTTGGTTGACTTCTGCGCAGCGGTTTAAGATTTTACATCAAAATTACATTTCTCGGCCGAATTGAGTAGATCTCACTGTCAAAAGGCTTAAATGGCTTATTTGAACTAAGTTTGAGGATTGCGCTCAAACCAAATGTTCTAGAACCAAATTTCCAAATGTAACTACTAGATTGTGATACAATACACTATTGGGTGAAGTTTGGTTCACTTCTGCTCAGTGGTTTCGGAGTTAACATCAAAATTACATTTCTCGGCCAAATTGCGTAGATATCACTGTCAAATGGCGTGAATGGCTTTTTTGAACTAAGTTTGAGGATTGCGCTCAAACTAAATGTCCTAGAACAAAATTTCCAAATGTAACTACTAGATTGTGATACATTACACTATTGGGTGAAGTTTGGTTCACTCCTGCGCAGCGGTTTGGGAGTTAACATCAAAATTACTTTTCTCGGCCGAATTGCGTAGATCTCACTGTCAAAAGGCTTAAATGACTTTTTTGAACTAAGTTTGAGGATTGCGCTCAAACCAAATGTCCTAGAACCAAATTGCCAAATGTAAGTACTAGTTTGTGATACAATACACTATTGGGATAAGTTTCGTTGACTTCTGCGTAGCGGTTTGGGAGTTAACATCAAAATTACATTTCTCGGCCGAATTGCGTAGATCTCACTGTCAAAAGGCTTAAATGACTTTTTTAATTAAGTTTGAGGATTGCGCTCAAACCAAATGTCCTAGAACCAAATTTCCAAATGTAACTACTAGATTTTGATACAATACACTATTGGGTGAAGTTTGGTTGACTTCTGCGCAGCGGTTTGGGAGTTAACATCAAAATTACCTTTCTCGGCCAAAATGCGTAGATCTCACTGTCAAATGGCGTAAATGGCTTTTTTGAACTAAGTTTGAGGATTGCGCTCAAACTAAATGTCCTAGAACCAAATTTCCAAATGTAACTACTAGATTGTGATACAATACACTATTGGGTGAAGTTTGGTTGACTTCTGCGCAGCGGTTTGGGAGTTAACATCAAAAGTACATTTCTCGGCCGAATTGCGTAGATCTCACTGTCAAAAGGCTTAAATGACTTTTTTGAACTAAGTTTGAGGATTGCGCTCAAACCAAATGTCCTAGAACCAAATTTCCAAATGTAACTACTAGATTGTGATACAATACACTATTGGGTGAAGTTTGGTTGACTTCTGCGCAGCGGTTTGGGAGTTAACATTAAAATTACATTTCTCGGCCGAATTGCGTAGATCTCACTGTCAAAAGGCTTAAATGACTTTTTGAACTAAGTTTGAGGATTGCGCTCAAACCAAATGTCCTAGAACCAAATTTCCAAATGTAACTACTAGATTGTGATACAATACACTATTGGGTGAAGTTTGGTTGACTTCTGCGCAGCGGTTTAAGAGTTAACATCAAAATTACATTTCTCGGCCGAATTGAGTAGATCTCACTGTCAAAAGGCTTAAATGGCTTATTTGAACTAAGTTTGAGGATTGCGCTCAAACCAAATGTTCTAGAACCAAATTTCCAAATGTAACTACTAGATTGTGATACAATACACTATTGGGTGAAGTTTGGTTCACTTCTGCTCAGTGGTTTCGGAGTTAACATCAAAATTACATTTCTCGGCCAAATTGCGTAGATATCACTGTCAAATGGCGTGAATGGCTTTTTTGAACTAAGTTTGAGGATTGCGCTCAAACTAAATGTCCTAGAACAAAATTTCCAAATGTAACTACTAGATTGTGATACATTACACTATTGGGTGAAGTTTGGTTCACTCCTGCGCAGCGGTTTGGGAGTTAACATCAAAATTACTTTTCTCGGCCGAATTGCGTAGATCTCACTGTCAAAAGGCTTAAATGACTTTTTTGAACTAAGTTTGAGGATTTCGCTCAAACCAAATGTCCTAGAACCAAATTGCCAAATGTAAGTACTAGTTTGTGATACAATACACTATTGGGTGAAGTTTGGTTGACTTCTGCGTAGCGGTTTGGGAGTTAACATCAAAATTACATTTCTCGGCCGAATTGCGTAGATCTCACTGTCAAAAGGCTTAAATGACTTTTTTAATTAAGTTTGAGGATTGCGCTCAAACCAAATGTCCTAGAACCAAATTTCCAAATGTAACTACTAGATTGTGATACAATACACTATTGGGTGAAGTTTGGTTGACTTCTGCGCAGCGGTTTAAGAGTTAACATCAAAATTACATTTCTCGGCCGAATTGAGTAGATCTCACTGTCAAAAGGCTTAAATGGCTTATTTGAACTAAGTTTGAGGATTGCGCTCAAACCAAATGTTCTAGAACCAAATTTCCAAATGTAACTACTAGATTGTGATACAATACACTATTGGGTGAAGTTTGGTTCACTTCTGCTCAGTGGTTTCGGAGTTAACATCAAAATTACATTTCTCGGCCAAATTGCGTAGATATCACTGTCAAATGGCGTGAATGGCTTTTTTGAACTAAGTTTGAGGATTGCGCTCAAACTAAATGTCCTAGAACAAAATTTCCAAATGTAACTACTAGATTGTGATACATTACACTATTGGGTGAAGTTTGGTTCACTCCTGCGCAGCGGTTTGGGAGTTAACATCAAAATTACTTTTCTCGGCCGAATTGCGTAGATCTCACTGTCAAAAGGCTTAAATGACTTTTTTGAACTAAGTTTGAGGATTTCGCTCAAACCAAATGTCCTAGAACCAAATTGCCAAATGTAAGTACTAGTTTGTGATACAATACACTATTGGGTGAAGTTTGGTTGACTTCTGCGTAGCGGTTTGGGAGTTAACATCAAAATTACATTTCTCAGCCGAATTGCGTAGATCTCACTGTCAAAAGGCTTAAATGACTTTTTTAATTAAGTTTGAGGATTGCGCTCAAACCAAATGTCCTAGAACCAAATTTCCAAATGTAACTACTAGATTGTGATACAATACACTATTGGGTGAAGTTTGGTTGACTTCTGCGCAGCGGTTTGGGAGTTAACATCAAAATTACATTTCTCGGCCAAATTGCGTAGATATCACTGTCAAAAGGCTTAAATGACTTTTTTGACCTAAGTTTAAGGATTGCGTTCAAACCAAATGTCCTAGAACCAAATTTCCAAATGTAACTACTAGATTGTGATACAATACACTATTGGGTGAAGTTTGGTTGACTTCTGCGCAGCGGTTTGGGAGTTAACATCAAAATTACATTTCTCGGCCGAATTGAGTAGATCTCACTGTCAAAAGGCTTAAATGGCTTTTTTGAACTAAGTTTGAGGATTGCGCTCAAATCAAATGTCCTAGAACAAAATTTCCAAATGTAACTACTAGATTGTGATACAATACACTATTGGGTGAAGTTTGGTTCACTTCTGCGCAGCGGTTTCGGAGTTAACATCAAAATTACATTTCTCGGCCAAATTGCGTAGATATCACTGTCAAATGGCGTGAATGGCTTTTTTGAACTAAGTTTGAGGATTGCGCTCAAACTAAATGTCCTAGAACAAAATTTCCAAATGTAACTACTAGATTGTGATACATTACACTATTGGGTGAAGTTTGGTTCACTCCTGCGCAGCGGTTTCGGAGTTAACATCAAAATTACTTTTCTCGGCCGAATTGCGTAGATCTCACTGTCAAAAGGCTTAAATGACTTTTTTGAACTAAGTTTGAGGATTGCGCTCAAACCAAATGTCCTAGAACCAAATTGCCAAATGTAAGTACTAGTTTGTGATACAATACACTATTGGGTGAAGTTTCGTTGACTTCTGCGTAGCGGTTTGGGAGTTAACATCAAAATTACATTTCTCGGCCGAATTGCGTAGATCTCACTGTCAAAAGGCTTAAATGACTTTTTTAATTAAGTTTGAGGATTGCGCTCAAACCAAATGTCCTAGAACCAAATTTCCAAATGTAACTACTAGATTTTGATACAATACACTATTGGGTGAAGTTTGGTTGACTTCTGCGCAGCGGATTGGGAGTTAACATCAAAATTACCTTTCTCGGCCAAAATGCGTAGATATCACTGTCAAATGGCGTAAATGGCTTTTTTGAACTAAGTTTGAGGATTGCGCTCAAACTAAATGTCCTAGAACCAAATTTCCAAATGTAACTACTAGATTGTGATACAATACACTATTGGGTGAAGTTTGGTTGACTTCTGCGCAGCGGTTTGGGAGTTAACATCAAAAGTACATTTCTCGGCCGAATTGCGTAGATCTCACTGTCAAAAGGCTTAAATGACTTTTTTGAACTAAGTTTGAGGATTGCGCTCAAACCAAATGTCCTAGAACCAAATTTCCAAATGTAACTACTAGATTGTGATACAATACACTATTGGGTGAAGTTTGGTTGACTTCTGCGCAGCGGTTTGGGAGTTAACATTAAAATTACATTTCTCGGCCGAATTGCGTAGATCTCACTGTCAAAAGGCTTAAATGACTTTTTGAACTAAGTTTGAGGATTGCGCTCAAACCAAATGTCCTAGAACCAAATTTCCAAATGTAACTACTAGATTGTGATACAATACACTATTGGGTGAAGTTTGGTTGACTTCTGCGCAGCGGTTTTGGAGTTAACATCAAAATTACCTTTCTCGGCCAAATTGCGTAGATATCACTGTCAAATGGCGTAAATGGCTTTTTTGAACTAAGTTTGAGGATTGCGCTCAAACTAAATGTCCTAGAACCAAATTTCCAAGTGTAACTACTAGATTGTGATACAATACACTATTGGGTGAAGTTTGGTTGACTTCTGCGCAGCGGTTTGGGAGTTAACATTAAAAGTAAATTTTCTCGGCCGAATTGCGTAGATCTCACTGTCAAAAGGCTTAAATGACTTTTTGAACTAAGTTTGAGGATTGCGCTCAAACCAGATGTCCTAGAACCAAATTTCCAAATGTAACTACTAGATTGTGATACAATACACTATTGGGTGAAGTTTTGTTGACTTCTGCGCAGCGGTTTTGGAGTTAACATCAAAATTACATTTCTCGGCCAAATTGCGTAGATATCACTGTCAAAAGGCTTAAATGACTTTTTTGAACTAAGTTTGAGGATTGCGCTCAAACCAAATGTCCTAGAACCAAATTTCCAAATGTAACTACTAGATTGTGATACAATACACTATTGGGTGAAGTTTGGTTGACTTCTGCGCAGCGGTTTGGGAGTTAACATTAAAATTACATTTCTCGGCCGAATTGCGTAGATCTCACTGTCAAAAGGCTTAAATGACTTTTTGAACTAAGTTTGAGGATTGCGCTCAAACCAAATGTCCTAGAACCAAATTTCCAAATGTAACTACTAGATTGTGATACAATACACTATTGGGTGAAGTTTGGTTGACTTCTGCGCAGCGGTTTAAGAGTTAACATCAAAATTACATTTCTCGGCCGAATTGAGTAGATCTCACTGTCAAAAGGCTTAAATGGCTTATTTGAACTAAGTTTGAGGATTGCGCTCAAACCAAATGTTCTAGAACCAAATTTCCAAATGTAACTACTAGATTGTGATACAATACACTATTGGGTGAAGTTTGGTTCACTTCTGCTCAGTGGTTTCGGAGTTAACATCAAAATTACATTTCTCGGCCAAATTGCGTAGATATCACTGTCAAATGGCGTGAATGGCTTTTTTGAACTAAGTTTGAGGATTGCGCTCAAACTAAATGTCCTAGAACAAAATTTCCAAATGTAACTACTAGATTGTGATACATTACACTATTGGGTGAAGTTTGGTTCACTCCTGCGCAGCGGTTTGGGAGTTAACATCAAAATTACTTTTCTCGGCCGAATTGCGTAGATCTCACTGTCAAAAGGCTTAAATGACTTTTTTGAACTAAGTTTGAGGATTGCGCTCAAACCAAATGTCCTAGAACCAAATTGCCAAATGTAAGTACTAGTTTGTGATACAATACACTATTGGGTGAAGTTTCGTTGACTTCTGCGTAGCGGTTTGGGAGTTAACATCAAAATTACATTTCTCGGCCGAATTGCGTAGATCTCACTGTCAAAAGGCTTAAATGACTTTTTTAATTAAGTTTGAGGATTGCGCTCAAACCAAATGTCCTAGAACCAAATTTCCAAATGTAACTACTAGATTGTGATACAATACACTATTGGGTGAAGTTTGGTTGACTTCTGCGCAGCGGTTTGGGAGTTAACATTAAAATTACATTTCTCGGCCGAATTGCGTAGATCTCACTGTCAAAAGGCTTAAATGACTTTTTGAACTAAGTTTGAGGATTGCGCTCAAACCAAATGTCCTAGAACCAAATTTCCAAATGTAACTACTAGATTGTGATACAATACACTATTGGGTGAAGTTTGGTTGACTTCTGCGCAGCGGTTTAAGAGTTAACATCAAAATTACATTTCTCGGCCGAATTGAGTAGATCTCACTGTCAAAAGGCTTAAATGGCTTATTTGAACTAAGTTTGAGGATTGCGCTCAAACCAAATGTTCTAGAACCAAATTTCCAAATGTAACTACTAGATTGTGATACAATACACTATTGGGTGAAGTTTGGTTCACTTCTGCTCAGTGGTTTCGGAGTTAACATCAAAATTACATTTCTCGGCCAAATTGCGTAGATATCACTGTCAAATGGCGTGAATGGCATTTTTGAACTAAGTTTGAGGATTGCGCTCAAACTAAATGTTCTAGAACCAAATTGCCAAATGTAACTACTAGTTTGTGATACAATACACTATTGGGTGAAGTTTCGTTGACTTCTGCGTAGCGGTTTGGGAGTTAACATCAAAATTACTTTTCTCGGCCGAATTGCGTAGAACTCACTGTCAAAAGGCTTAAATGACTTTTTTAATTAAGTTTGAGGATTGCGCTCAAACCAAATGTCCTAGAACCAAATTTCCAAATGTAACTACTAGATTGTGATACAATACACTATTGGGTGAAGTTTGGTTGACTTCTGCGCAGCGGTTTGGGAGTTAACATCAAAATTACATTTCTCGGCCAAATTGCGTAGATATCACTGTCAAATGGCGTAAATGGCTTTTTTGAACTAAGTTTGAGGATTGCGCTCAAACTAAATGTCCTAGAACCAAATTTCCAAATGTAACTACTAGATTGTGATACAATACACTATTGGGTGAAGTTTGGTTGACTTCTGCGCAGCGGTTTGGGAGTTAACATCAAAATTACTTTTCTCGGCCGAATTGCGTAGAACTCACTGTCAAAAGGCTTAAATGACTTTTTGAACTAAGTTTGAGGATTGCGCTCAAACCAAATGTCCTAGAACCAAATTTCCAAATGTAACTACTAGATTGTGATACAATACACTATTGGGTGAAGTTTGGTTGACTTCTGCGCAGCGGTTTAAGATTTTACATCAAAATTACATTTCTCGGCCGAATTGAGTAGATCTCACTGTCAAAAGGCTTAAATGGCTTATTTGAACTAAGTTTGAGGATTGCGCTCAAACCAAATGTTCTAGAACCAAATTTCCAAATGTAACTACTAGATTGTGATACAATACACTATTGGGTGAAGTTTGGTTCACTTCTGCTCAGTGGTTTCGGAGTTAACATCAAAATTACATTTCTCGGCCAAATTGCGTAGATATCACTGTCAAATGGCGTGAATGGCTTTTTTGAACTAAGTTTGAGGATTGCGCTCAAACTAAATGTCCTAGAACAAAATTTCCAAATGTAACTACTAGATTGTGATACATTACACTATTGGGTGAAGTTTGGTTCACTCCTGCGCAGCGGTTTGGGAGTTAACATCAAAATTACTTTTCTCGGCCGAATTGCGTAGATCTCACTGTCAAAAGGCTTAAATGACTTTTTTGAACTAAGTTTGAGGATTGCGCTCAAACCAAATGTCCTAGAACCAAATTGCCAAATGTAAGTACTAGTTTGTGATACAATACACTATTGGGTGAAGTTTCGTTGACTTCTGCGTAGCGGTTTGGGAGTTAACATCAAAATTACATTTCTCGGCCGAATTGCGTAGATCTCACTGTCAAAAGGCTTAAATGACTTTTTTAATTAAGTTTGAGGATTGCGCTCAAACCAAATGTCCTAGAACCAAATTTCCAAATGTAACTACTAGATTTTGATACAATACACTATTGGGTGAAGTTTGGTTGACTTCTGCGCAGCGGTTTGGGAGTTAACATCAAAATTACCTTTCTCGGCCAAAATGCGTAGATATCACTGTCAAATGGCGTAAATGGCTTTTTTGAACTAAGTTTGAGGATTGCGCTCAAACTAAATGTCCTAGAACCAAATTTCCAAATGTAACTACTAGATTGTGATACAATACACTATTGGGTGAAGTTTGGTTGACTTCTGCGCAGCGGTTTGGGAGTTAACATCAAAAGTACATTTCTCGGCCGAATTGCGTAGATCTCACTGTCAAAAGGCTTAAATGACTTTTTTGAACTAAGTTTGAGGATTGCGCTCAAACCAAATGTCCTAGAACCAAATTTCCAAATGTAACTACTAGATTGTGATACAATACACTATTGGGTGAAGTTTGGTTGACTTCTGCGCAGCGGTTTGGGAGTTAACATTAAAATTACATTTCTCGGCCGAATTGCGTAGATCTCACTGTCAAAAGGCTTAAATGACTTTTTGAACTAAGTTTGAGGATTGCGCTCAAACCAAATGTCCTAGAACCAAATTTCCAAATGTAACTACTAGATTGTGATACAATACACTATTGGGTGAAGTTTGGTTGACTTCTGCGCAGCGGTTTAAGAGTTAACATCAAAATTACATTTCTCGGCCGAATTGAGTAGATCTCACTGTCAAAAGGCTTAAATGGCTTATTTGAACTAAGTTTGAGGATTGCGCTCAAACCAAATGTTCTAGAACCAAATTTCCAAATCTAACTACTAGATTGTGATACAATACTCTATTGGGTGAAGTTTGGTTCACTTCTGCTCAGTGGTTTCGGAGTTAACATCAAAATTACATTTCTCGGCCAAATTGCGTAGATATCACTGTCAAATGGCGTGAATGGCTTTTTTGAACTAAGTTTGAGGATTGCGCTCAAACTAAATGTCCTAGAACAAAATTTCCAAATGTAACTACTAGATTGTGATACATTACACTATTGGGTGAAGTTTGGTTCACTCCTGCGCAGCGGTTTGGGAGTTAACATCAAAATTACTTTTCTCGGCCGAATTGCGTAGATCTCACTGTCAAAAGGCTTAAATGACTTTTTTGAACTAAGTTTGAGGATTTCGCTCAAACCAAATGTCCTAGAACCAAATTGCCAAATGTAAGTACTAGTTTGTGATACAATACACTATTGGGTGAAGTTTGGTTGACTTCTGCGTAGCGGTTTGGGAGTTAACATCAAAATTACATTTCTCGGCCGAATTGCGTAGATCTCACTGTCAAAAGGCTTAAATGACTTTTTTAATTAAGTTTGAGGATTGCGCTCAAACCAAATGTCCTAGAACCAAATTTCCAAATGTAACTACTAGATTGTGATACAATACACTATTGGGTGAAGTTTGGTTGACTTCTGCGCAGCGGTTTGGGAGTTAACATCAAAATTACCTTTCTCGGCCAAATTGCGTAGATATCACTGTCAAATGGCGTAAATGGCTTTTTTGAACTAAGTTTGAGGATTGCGCTCAAACTAAATGTCCTAGAACCAAATTTCCAAATGTAACTACTAGATTGTGATACAATACACTATTGGGTGAAGTTTGGTTGACTTCTGCGCAGCGGTTTGGGAGTTAACATTAAAATTAAATTTTCTCGGCCGAATTGCGTAGATCTCACTGTCAAAAGGCTTAAATGACTTTTTGAACTAAGTTTGAGGATTGCGCTCAAACCAGATGTCCTAGAACCAAATTTCCAAATGTAACTACTAGATTGTGATACAATACACTATTGGGTGAAGTTTGGTTGACTTCTGCGCAGCGGTTTTGGAGTTAACATCAAAATTACATTTCTCGGCCAAATTGCGTAGATATCACTGTCAAAAGGCTTAAATGACTTTTTTGACCTAAGTTTAAGGATTGCGTTCAAACCAAATGTCTTAGAACCAAATTTCCAAATGTAACTACTAGATTGTGATACAATACACTATTGGGTGAAGTTTGGTTGACTTCTGCGCAGCGGTTTGGGAGTTAACATCAAAATTACATTTCTCGGCCGAATTGAGTAGATCTCACTGTCAAAAGGCTTAAATGGCTTTTTTGAACTAAGTTTGAGGATTGCGCTCAAATCAAATGTCCTAGAACAAAATTTCCAAATGTAACTACTAGATTGTGATACAATACACTATTGGGTGAAGTTTGGTTCACTTCTGCGCAGCGGTTTCGGAGTTAACATCAAAATTACATTTCTCGGCCAAATTGCGTAGATATCACTGTCAAATGGCGTGAATGGCTTTTTTGAACTAAGTTTGAGGATTGCGCTCAAACTAAATGTCCTAGAACAAAATTTCCAAATGTAACTACTAGATTGTGATACATTACACTATTGGGTGAAGTTTGGTTCACTCCTGCGCAGCGGTTTGGGAGTTAACATCAAAATTACTTTTCTCGGCCGAATTGCGTAGATCTCACTGTCAAAAGGCTTAAATGACTTTTTTGAACTAAGTTTGAGGATTGCGCTCAAACCAAATGTCCTAGAACCAAATTGCCAAATGTAAGTACTAGTTTGTGATACAATACACTATTGGGTGAAGTTTCGTTGACTTCTGCGTAGCGGTTTGGGAGTTAACATCAAAATTACATTTCTCGGCCGAATTGCGTAGATCTCACTGTCAAAAGGCTTAAATGACTTTTTTAATTAAGTTTGAGGATTGCGCTCAAACCAAATGTCCTAGAACCAAATTTCCAAATGTAACTACTAGATTTTGATACAATACACTATTGGGTGAAGTTTGGTTGACTTCTGCGCAGCGGATTGGGAGTTAACATCAAAATTACCTTTCTCGGCCAAAATGCGTAGATATCACTGTCAAATGGCGTAAATGGCTTTTTTGAACTAAGTTTGAGGATTGCGCTCAAACTAAATGTCCTAGAACCAAATTTCCAAATGTAACTACTAGATTGTGATACAATACACTATTGGGTGAAGTTTGGTTGACTTCTGCGCAGCGGTTTGGGAGTTAACATCAAAAGTACATTTCTCGGCCGAATTGCGTAGATCTCACTGTCAAAAGGCTTAAATGACTTTTTTGAACTAAGTTTGAGGATTGCGCTCAAACCAAATGTCCTAGAACCAAATTTCCAAATGTAACTACTAGATTGTGATACAATACACTATTGGGTGAAGTTTGGTTGACTTCTGCGCAGCGGTTTGGGAGTTAACATTAAAATTACATTTCTCGGCCGAATTGCGTAGATCTCACTGTCAAAAGGCTTAAATGACTTTTTGAACTAAGTTTGAGGATTGCGCTCAAACCAAATGTCCTAGAACCAAATTTCCAAATGTAACTACTAGATTGTGATACAATACACTATTGGGTGAAGTTTGGTTGACTTCTGCGCAGCGGTTTTGGAGTTAACATCAAAATTACCTTTCTCGGCCAAATTGCGTAGATATCACTGTCAAATGGCGTAAATGGCTTTTTTGAACTAAGTTTGAGGATTGCGCTCAAACTAAATGTCCTAGAACCAAATTTCCAAATGTAACTACTAGATTGTGATACAATACACTATTGGGTGAAGTTTGGTTGACTTCTGCGCAGCGGTTTGGGAGTTAACATTAAAATTAAATTTTCTCGGCCGAATTGCGTAGATCTCACTGTCAAAAGGCTTAAATGACTTTTTGAACTAAGTTTGAGGATTGCGCTCAAACCAGATGTCCTAGAACCAAATTTCCAAATGTAACTACTAGATTGTGATACAATACACTATTGGGTGAAGTTTTGTTGACTTCTGCGCAGCGGTTTTGGAGTTAACATCAAAATTACATTTCTCGGCCAAATTGCGTAGATATCACTGTCAAAAGGCTTAAATGACTTTTTTGACCTAAGTTTAAGGATTGCGTTCAAACCAAATGTCCTAGAACCAAATTTCCAAATGTAACTACTAGATTGTGATACAATACACTATTGGGTGAAGTTTGGTTGACTTCTGCGCAGCGGTTTGGGAGTTAACATCAAAATTACATTTCTCGGCCGAATTGAGTAGATCTCACTGTCAAAAGGCTTAAATGGCTTTTTTGAACTAAGTTTGAGGATTGCGCTCAAATCAAATGTCCTAGAACAAAATTTCCAAATGTAACTACTAGATTGTGATACAATACACTATTGGGTGAAGTTTGGTTCACTTCTGCGCAGCGGTTTCGGAGTTAACATCAAAATTACATTTCTCGGCCAAATTGCGTAGATATCACTGTCAAATGGCGTGAATGGCTTTTTTGAACTAAGTTTGAGGATTGCGCTCAAACTAAATGTCCTAGAACAAAATTTCCAAATGTAACTACTAGATTGTGATACATTACACTATTGGGTGAAGTTTGGTTCACTCCTGCGCAGCGGTTTGGGAGTTAACATCAAAATTACTTTTCTCGGCCGAATTGCGTAGATCTCACTGTCAAAAGGCTTAAATGACTTTTTTGAACTAAGTTTGAGGATTGCGCTCAAACCAAATGTCCTAGAACCAAATTGCCAAATGTAAGTACTAGTTTGTGATACAATACACTATTGGGTGAAGTTTCGTTGACTTCTGCGTAGCGGTTTGGGAGTTAACATCAAAATTACATTTCTCGGCCGAATTGCGTAGATCTCACTGTCAAAAGGCTTAAATGACTTTTTTAATTAAGTTTGAGGATTGCGCTCAAACCAAATGTCCTAGAACCAAATTTCCAAATGTAACTACTAGATTTTGATACAATACACTATTGGGTGAAGTTTGGTTGACTTCTGCGCAGCGGTTTGGGAGTTAACATCAAAATTATCTTTCTCGGCCAAAATGCGTAGATATCACTGTCAAATGGCGTAAATGGCTTTTTTGAACTAAGTTTGAGGATTGCGCTCAAACTAAATGTCCTAGAACCAAATTTCCAAATGTAACTACTAGATTGTGATACAATACACTATTGGGTGAAGTTTGGTTGACTTCTGCGCAGCGGTTTGGGAGTTAACATCAAAAGTACATTTCTCGGCCGAATTGCGTAGATCTCACTGTCAAAAGGCTTAAATGACTTTTTTGAACTAAGTTTGAGGATTGCGCTCAAACCAAATGTCCTAGAACCAAATTTCCAAATGTAACTACTAGATTGTGATACAATACACTATTGGGTGAAGTTTGGTTGACTTCTGCGGAGCGGTTTGGGAGTGAACATTAAAATTACATTTCTCGGCCGAATTGCGTAGATCTCACTGTCAAAAGGCTTAAATGACTTTTTGAACTAAGTTTGAGGATTGCGCTCAAACCAAATGTCCTAGAACCAAATTTCCAAATGTAACTACTAGATTGTGATACAATACACTATTGGGTGAAGTTTGGTTGACTTCTGCGCAGCGGTTTAAGAGTTAACATCAAAATTACATTTCTCGGCCGAATTGAGTAGATCTCACTGTCAAAAGGCTTAAATGGCTTATTTGAACTAAGTTTGAGGATTGCGCTCAAACCAAATGTTCTAGAACCAAATTTCCAAATCTAACTACTAGATTGTGATACAATACTCTATTGGGTGAAGTTTGGTTCACTTCTGCTCAGTGGTTTCGGAGTTAACATCAAAATTACATTTCTCGGCCAAATTGCGTAGATATCACTGTCAAATGGCGTGAATGGCTTTTTTGAACTAAGTTTGAGGATTGCGCTCAAACTAAATGTCCTAGAACAAAATTTCCAAATGTAACTACTAGATTGTGATACATTACACTATTGGGTGAAGTTTGGTTCACTCCTGCGCAGCGGTTTGGGAGTTAACATCAAAATTACTTTTCTCGGCCGAATTGCGTAGATCTCACTGTCAAAAGGCTTAAATGACTTTTTTGAACTAAGTTTGAGGATTTCGCTCAAACCAAATGTCCTAGAACCAAATTGCCAAATGTAAGTACTAGTTTGTGATACAATACACTATTGGGTGAAGTTTGGTTGACTTCTGCGTAGCGGTTTGGGAGTTAACATCAAAATTACATTTCTCGGCCGAATTGCGTAGATCTCACTGTCAAAAGGCTTAAATGACTTTTTTAATTAAGTTTGAGGATTGCGCTCAAACCAAATGTCCTAGAACCAAATTTCCAAATGTAACTACTAGATTGTGATACAATACACTATTGGGTGAAGTTTGGTTGACTTCTGCGCAGCGGTTTGGGAGTTAACATCAAAATTACCTTTCTCGGCCAAATTGCGTAGATATCACTGTCAAATGGCGTAGATGGCTTTTTTGAACTAAGTTTGAGGATTGCGCTCAAACTAAATGTCCTAGAACCAAATTTCCAAATGTAACTACTAGATTGTGATACAATACACTATTGGGTGAAGTTTGGTTGACTTCTGCGCAGCGGTTTGGGAGTTAACATTAAAATTAAATTTTCTCGGCCGAATTGCGTAGATCTCACTGTCAAAAGGCTTAAATGACTTTTTGAACTAAGTTTGAGGATTGCGCTCAAACCAGATGTCCTAGAACCAAATTTCCAAATGTAACTACTAGATTGTGATACAATACACTATTGGGTGAAGTTTGGTTGACTTCTGCGCAGCGGTTTTGGAGTTAACATCAAAATTACATTTCTCGGCCAAATTGCGTAGATATCACTGTCAAAAGGCTTAAATGACTTTTTTGACCTAAGTTTAAGGATTGCGTTCAAACCAAATGTCCTAGAACCAAATTTCCAAATGTAACTACTAGATTGTGATACAATACACTATTGGGTGAAGTTTGGTTGACTTCTGCGCAGCGGTTTGGGAGTTAACATCAAAATTACATTTCTCGGCCGAATTGAGTAGATCTCACTGTCAAAAGGCTTAAATGGCTTTTTTGAACTAAGTTTGAGGATTGCGCTCAAATCAAATGTCCTAGAACAAAATTTCCAAATGTAACTACTAGATTGTGATACAATACACTATTGGGTGAAGTTTGGTTCACTTCTGCGCAGCGGTTTCGGAGTTAACATCAAAATTACATTTCTCGGCCAAATTGCGTAGATATCACTGTCAAATGGCGTGAATGGCTTTTTTGAACTAAGTTTGAGGATTGCGCTCAAACTAAATGTTCTAGAACCAAATTTCCAAATGTAACTACTAGATTGTGATACAATACACTATTGGGTGAAGTTTGGTTCACTCCTTCGCAGCGGTTTGGGAGTTAACATCAAAATTACTTTTCTCGGCCGAATTGCGTAGATCTCACTGTCAAAAGGCTTAAATGACTTTTTTGAACTAAGTTTGAGGATTGCGCTCAAACCAAATGTCCTAGAACCAAATTGCCAAATGTAAGTACTAGTTTGTGATACAATACACTATTGGGTGAAGTTTCGTTGACTTCTGCGTAGCGGTTTGGGAGTTAACATCAAAATTACATTTCTCGGCCGAATTGCGTAGATCTCACTGTCAAAAGGCTTAAATGACTTTTTTAATTAAGTTTGAGGATTGCGCTCAAACCAAATGTCCTAGAACCAAATTTCCAAATGTAACTACTAGATTGTGATACAATACACTATTGGGTGAAGTTTGGTTGACTTCTGCGCAGCGGTTTGGGAGTTAACATCAAAATTACATTTCTCGGCCAAATTGCGTAGATATCACTGTCAAATGGCATAAATGGCTTTTTTGAACTAAGTTTGAGGATTGCGCTCAAACTAAATGTCCTAGAACCAAATTTCCAAATGTAACTACTAGATTGTGATACAATACACTATTGGGTGAAGTTTGGTTCACTTCTGCGCAGTGGTTTCGGAGTTAACATCAAAATTACATTTCTCGGCCAAATTGCGTAGATATCACTGTCAAATGGCGTGAATGGCTTTTTTTAACTAAGTTTGAGGATTGCGCTCAAACTAAATGTCCTAGAACAAAATTTCCAAATGTAACTACTAGATTGTGATAGATTGTGATTGGGTGAAGTTTGGTTCACTCCTGCGCAGCGGTTTGGGAGTTAACATCAAAATTACATTTCTCGGCCGAATTGCGTAGATCTCACTGTCAAAAGGCTTAAATGACTTTTTTGAACTAAGTTTGAGGATTGCGCTCAAACCAAATGTCCTAGAACCAAATTGCCAAATGTAAGTACTAGTTTGTGATACAATACAGTATTGGGTGAAGTTTGGTTGACTTCTGCGCAGCGGTTTGGGAGTTAACATCAAAATTACATTTCTCGGCCAAATTGCGTAGATATCACTGTCAAATGGCTTAAATGACTTTTTTGAACTAAGTTTAAGGATTGCGTTCAAACCAAATGTCCTAGAACCAAATTTCCAAATGTAACTACTAGATTGTGATACAATACACTATTGGGTGAAGTTTGGTTGACTTCTGCGCAGCGGTTTGGGAGTTAACATCAAAATTACATTTCTCGGCCGAATTGAGTAGATCTCATTGTCAAAAGGCTTAAATGGCTTTTTTGAACTAAGTTTGAGGATTGCGCTCAAACCAAATGTCCTAGAACAAAATTTCCAAATGTAACTACTAGATTGTGATACTATACACTATTGGGTGAAGTTTGGTTCACTTCTGCGCAGCGGTTTCGGAGTTAAAATCAAAATTACATTTCTCGGCCAAATTGCGTAGATATCACTGTCAAATGGCGTGAATGGCATTTTTGAACTAAGTTTGAGGATTGCGCTCAAACTAAATGTTCTAGAACCAAATTGCCAAATGTAACTACTAGTTTGTGATACAATACACTATTGGGTGAAGTTTGGTTGACTTCTGCGTAGCGGTTTGGGAGTTAACATCAAAATTACTTTTCTCGGCCGAATTGCGTAGATCTCACTGTCAAAAGGCTTAAATGACTTTTTTGAACTAAGTTTGAGGATTGCGCTCAAACCAAATGTCCTAGAACCAAATTGCCAAATGTAAGTACTAGTTTGTGATACAATACACTATTGGGTGAAGTTTGGTTGACTTCTGCGTAGCGGTTTGGGAGTTAACATCAAAATTACATTTCTCGGCCGAATTGCGTAGATCTCACTGTCAAAAGGCTTAAATGACTTTTTTAATTAAGTTTGAGGATTGCGCTCAAACCAAATGTCCTAGAACCAAATTTCCAAATGTAACTACTAGATTGTGATACAATACACTATTGGGTGAAGTTTGGTTGACTTCTGCGCAGCGGTTTGGGAGTTAACATCAAAATTACCTTTCTCGGCCATATTGCGTAGATATCACTGTCAAATGGCGTAAATGGCTTTTTTGAACTAAGTTTGAGGATTGCGCTCAAACTAAATGTCCTAGAACCAAATTTCCAAATGTAACTACTAGATTGTGATACAATACACTATTGGGTGAAGTTTGGTTGACTTCTGCGCAGCGGTTTGGGAGTTAACATTAAAATTAAATTTTCTCGGCCGAATTGCGTAGATCTCACTGTCAAAAGGCTTAAATGACTTTTTGAACTAAGTTTGAGGATTGCGCTCAAACCAGATGTCCTAGAACCAAATTTCCAAATGTAACTACTAGATTGTGATACAATACACTATTGGGTGAAGTTTGGTTGACTTCTGCGCAGCGGTTTTGGAGTTAACATCAAAATTACATTTCTCGGCCAAATTGCGTAGATATCACTGTCAAAAGGCTTAAATGACTTTTTTGACCTAAGTTTAAGGATTGCGTTCAAACCAAATGTCCTAGAACCAAATTTCCAAATGTAACTACTAGATTGTGATACAATACACTATTGGGTGAAGTTTGGTTGACTTCTGCGCAGCGGTTTGGGAGTTAACATCAAAATTACATTTCTCGGCCGAATTGAGTAGATCTCACTGTCAAAAGGCTTAAATGGCTTTTTTGAACTAAGTTTGAGGATTGCGCTCAAATCAAATGTCCTAGAACAAAATTTCCAAATGTAACTACTAGATTGTGATACAATACACTATTGGGTGAAGTTTGGTTCACTTCTGCGCAGCGGTTTCGGAGTTAACATCAAAATTACATTTCTCGGCCAAATTGCGTAGATATCACTGTCAAATGGCGTGAATGGCTTTTTTGAACTAAGTTTGAGGATTGCGCTCAAACTAAATGTTCTAGAACCAAATTGCCAAATGTAACTACTAGTTTGTGATACAATACACTATTGGGTGAAGTTTGGTTGACTTCTGCGTAGCGGTTTGGGAGTTAACATCAAAATTACTTTTCTCGGCCGAATTGCGTAGAACTCACTGTCAAAAGGCTTAAATGACTTTTTTAATTAAGTTTGAGGATTGCGCTCAAACCAAATGTCCTAGAACCAAATTTCCAAATGTAACTACTAGATTGTGATACAATACACTATTGGGTGAAGTTTGGTTGACTTCTGCGCAGCGGTTTGGGAGTTAACATCAAAATTACATTTCTCGGCCAAATTGCGTAGATATCACTGTCAAATGGCGTAAATGGCTTTTTTGAACTAAGTTTGAGGATTGCGCTCAAACTAAATGTCCTAGAACCAAATTTCCAAATGTAACTACTAGATTGTGATACAATACACTATTGGGTGAAGTTTGGTTGACTTCTGCGCAGCGGTTTGGGAGTTAACATCAAAATTAAATTTCTCGGCCGAATTGCGTAGATCTCACTGTCAAAAGGCTTAAATGACTTTTTTAATTAAGTTTGAGGATTGCGCTCAAACCAAATGTCCTAGAACCAAATTTCCAAATGTAACTACTAGATTGTGATACAATACACTATTGGGTGAAGTTTGGTTGACTTCTGCGCAGCGGTTTGGGAGTTAACATCAAAATTACATTTCTCGGCCAAATTGCGTAGATATCACTGTCAAATGGCGTAAATGGCTTTTTTGAACTAAGTTTGAGGATTGCGCTCAAACCAAATGTCCTAGAACCAAATTTCCAAATGTAACTACTAGATTGTGATACAATACACTATTGGGTGAAGTTTGGTTGACTTCTGCGCAGCGGTTTGGGAGTTAACATTAAAATTACATTTCTCGGCCGAATTGCGTAGATCTCACTGTCAAAAGGCTTAAATGACTTTTTGAACTAAGTTTGAGGATTGCGCTCAAACCAAATGTCCTAGAACCAAATTTCCAAATGTAACTACTAGATTGTGATACAATACACTATTGGGTGAAGTTTGGTTGACTTCTGCGCAGCGGTTTAAGAGTTAATATCAAAATTACATTTCTCGGCCGAATTGAGTAGATCTCACTGTCAAAAGGCTTAAATGGGTTATTTGAACTAAGTTTGAGGATTGCGCTCAAACCAAATGTTCTAGAACCAAATTTCCAAATGTAACTACTAGATTGTGATACAATACACTATTGGGTGAAGTTTGGTTCACTTCTGCTCAGTGGTTTCGGAGTTAACATCAAAATTACATTTCTCGGCCAAATTGCGTAGATATCACTGTCAAATGGCGTGAATGGCTTTTTTGAACTAAGTTTGAGGATTGCGCTCAAACTAAATGTCCTAGAACAAAATTTCCAAATGTAACTACTAGATTGTGATACATTACACTATTGGGTGAAGTTTGGTTCACTCCTGCGCAGCGGTTTGGGAGTTAACATCAAAATTACTTTTCTCGGCCGAATTGCGTAGATCTCACTGTCAAAAGGCTTAAATGACTTTTTTGAACTAAGTTTGAGGATTGCGCTCAAACCAAATGTCCTAGAACCAAATTGCCAAATGTAAGTACTAGTTTGTGATACAATACACTATTGGGTGAAGTTTGGTTGACTTCTGCGTAGCGGTTTGGGAGTTAACATCAAAATTACATTTCTCGGCCGAATTGCGTAGATCTCACTGTCAAAAGGCTTAAATGACTTTTTTAATTAAGTTTGAGGATTGCGCTCAAACCAAATGTCCTAGAACCAAATTTCCAAATGTAACTACTAGATTGTGATACAATACACTATTGGGTGAAGTTTGGTTGACTTCTGCGCAGCGGTTTGGGAGTTAACATCAAAATTACCTTTCTCGGCCATATTGCGTAGATATCACTGTCAAATGGCGTAAATGGCTTTTTTGAACTAAGTTTGAGGATTGCGCTCAAACTAAATGTCCTAGAACCAAATTTCCAAATGTAACTACTAGATTGTGATACAATACACTATTGGGTGAAGTTTGGTTGACTTCTGCGCAGCGGTTTGGGAGTTAACATTAAAATTAAATTTTCTCGGCCGAATTGCGTAGATCTCACTGTCAAAAGGCTTAAATGACTTTTTTAACTAAGTTTGAGGATTGCGCTCAAACCAGATGTCCTAGAACCAAATTTCCAAATGTAACTACTAGATTGTGATACAATACACTATTGGGTGAAGTTTGGTTGACTTCTGCGCAGCGGTTTTGGAGTTAACATCAAAATTACATTTCTCGGCCAAATTGCGTAGATATCACTGTCAAAAGGCTTAAATGACTTTTTTGACCTAAGTTTAAGGATTGCGTTCAAACCAAATGTCCTAGAACCAAATTTCCAAATGTAACTACTAGATTGTGATACAATACACTATTGGGTAAAGTTTGGTTGACTTCTGCGCAGCGGTTTGGGAGTTAACATCAAAATTACATTTCTCGGCCGAATTGAGTAGATCTCACTGTCAAAAGGCTTAAATGGCTTTTTTGAACTAAGTTTGAGGATTGCGCTCAAATCAAATGTCCTAGAACAAAATTTCCAAATGTAACTACTAGATTGTGATACAATACACTATTGGGTGAAGTTTGGTTCACTTCTGCGCAGCGGTTTCGGAGTTAACATCAAAATTACATTTCTCGGCCAAATTGCGTAGATATCACTGTCAAATGGCGTGAATGGCTTTTTTGAACTAAGTTTGAGGATTGCGCTCAAACTAAATGTTCTAGAACCAAATTTCCAAATGTAACTACTAGATTGTGATACAATACACTATTGGGTGAAGTTTGGTTCACTCCTTCGCAGCGGTTTGGGAGTTAACATCAAAATTACTTTTCTCGGCCGAATTGCGTAGATCTCACTGTCAAAAGGCTTAAATGACTTTTTTGAACTAAGTTTGAGGATTGCGCTCAAACCAAATGTCCTAGAACCAAATTGCCAAATGTAAGTACTAGTTTGTGATACAATACACTATTGGGTGAAGTTTCGTTGACTTCTGCGTAGCGGTTTGGGAGTTAACATCAAAATTACATTTCTCGGCCGAATTGCGTAGATCTCACTGTCAAAAGGCTTAAATGACTTTTTTAATTAAGTTTGAGGATTGCGCTCAAACCAAATGTCCTAGAACCAAATTTCCAAATGTAACTACTAGATTGTGATACAATACACTATTGGGTGAAGTTTGGTTGACTTCTGCGCAGCGGTTTGGGAGTTAACATCAAAATTACATTTCTCGGCCAAATTGCGTAGATATCACTGTCAAATGGCATAAATGGCTTTTTTGAACTAAGTTTGAGGATTGCGCTCAAACTAAATGTCCTAGAACCAAATTTCCAAATGTAACTACTAGATTGTGATACAATACACTATTGGGTGAAGTTTGGTTCACTTCTGCGCAGTGGTTTCGGAGTTAACATCAAAATTACATTTCTCGGCCAAATTGCGTAGATATCACTGTCAAATGGCGTGAATGGCTTTTTTTAACTAAGTTTGAGGATTGCGCTCAAACTAAATGTCCTAGAACCAAATTTCCAAATGGAACTACTACATTGTGATACAATACACTATTGGGTGAAGTTTGGTTCACTCCTGCGCAGCGGTTTGGGAGTTAACATCAAAATTACATTTCTCGGCCGAATTGCGTAGATCTCACTGTCAAAAGGCTTAAATGACTTTTTTGAACTAAGTTTGAGGATTGCGCTCAAACCAAATGTCCTAGAACCAAATTGCCAAATGTAAGTACTAGTTTGTGATACAATACAGTATTGGGTGAAGTTTGGTTGACTTCTGCGCAGCGGTTTGGGAGTTAACATCAAAATTACATTTCTCGGCCAAATTGCGTAGATATCACTGTCAAATGGCTTAAATGACTTTTTTGAACTAAGTTTAAGGATTGCGTTCAAACCAAATGTCCTAGAACCAAATTTCCAAATGTAACTACTAGATTGTGATACAATACACTATTGGGTGAAGTTTGGTTGACTTCTGCACAGCGGTTTGGGAGTTAACATCAAAATTACATTTCTCGGCCGAATTGAGTAGATCTCATTGTCAAAAGGCTTAAATGGCTTTTTTGAACTAAGTTTGAGGATTGCGCTCAAACCAAATGTCCTAGAACAAAATTTCCAAATGTAACTACTAGATTGTGATACTATACACTATTGGGTGAAGTTTGGTTCACTTCTGCGCAGCGGTTTCGGAGTTAACATCAAAATTACATTTCTCGGCCAAATTGCGTAGATATCACTGTCAAATGGCGTGAATGGCATTTTTGAACTAAGTTTGAGGATTGCGCTCAAACTAAATGTCCTAGAACAAAATTTCCAAATGTAACTACTAGATTGTGATACATTACACTATTGGGTGAAGTTTGGTTCACTCCTGCGCAGCGGTTTGGGAGTTAACATCAAAATTACTTTTCTCGGCCGAATTGCGTAGATCTCACTGTCAAAAGGCTTAAATGACTTTTTTGAATTAAGTTTGAGGATTGCGCTCAAACCAAATGTCCTAGAACCAAATTGCCAAATGTAAGTACTAGTTTGTGATACAATACACTATTGGGTGAAGTTTGGTTGACTTCTGCGTAGCGGTTTGGGAGTTAACATCAAAATTACATTTCTCGGCCGAATTGCGTAGATCTCACTGTCAAAAGGCTTAAATGACTTTTTTAATTAAGTTTGAGGATTGCGCTCAAACCAAATGTCCTAGAACCAAATTTCCAAATGTAACTACTAGATTGTGATACAATACACTATTGGGTGAAGTTTGGTTGACTTCTGCGCAGCGGTTTGGGAGTTAACATCAAAATTACCTTTCTCGGCCAAATTGCGTAGATATCACTGTCAAATGGCGTAAATGGCTTTTTTGAACTAAGTTTGAGGATTGCGCTCAAACTAAATGTCCTAGAACCAAATTTCCAAATGTAACTACTAGATTGTGATACAATACACTATTGGGTGAAGTTTGGTTGACTTCTGCGCAGTGGTTTGGGAGTTAACATTAAAATTAAATTTTCTCGGCCGAATTGCGTAGATCTCACTGTCAAAAGGCTTAAATGACTTTTTGAACTAAGTTTGAGGATTGCGCTCAAACCAGATGTCCTAGAACCAAATTTCCAAATGTAACTACTAGATTGTGATACAATACACTATTGGGTGAAGTTTGGTTGACTTCTGCGCAGCGGTTTTGGAGTTAACATCAAAATTACATTTCTCGGCCAAATTGCGTAGATATCACTGTCAAAAGGCTTAAATGACTTTTTTGAACTAAGTTTAAGGATTGCGTTCAAACCAAATGTCCTAGAACCATATTTCCAAATGTAACTACTAGATTGTGATACAATACACTATTGGGTGAAGTTTGGTTGACTTCTGCGCAGCGGTTTGGGAGTTAACCCTTGAGAGTCGAAGGACGCGCCGGCGCGTCCTCAGCGCACGTCGTCTTTGAAGCACCCTCGCGTTTTAATTACGTCACCCACATGCCGTTGGTTGGTCTCGTTTTAAAGTGCGGAAGTTGCGGTTTACTCTTGTTGTTATTTGAAGTCAATCGACCAACTAAAACGTGAGATATTGTCATTTAAGTTTTATAGTTTTATTGTCCTCTCAAAAAAACATTAAAACGCTGCATGGATCATTTGTTTATGTCTATATTTCCATCATTTCTTGTCCTTTTTCAAAACGGAAGCTCCATGAAAAAAACACAAATCAAACGAACCCTTTCGAAGTCACAGTGGAAGCACAAAATGCGTTTTTTTTTTTTTTTTTTATAAATATAACTGCCGTGCGAGGTTCCACCGAACGAGAGGCAGGAGTGTTCTGACGCAGGGAGGGGGCGAGCGACGGCCGTTTGAATCAAGCAAGCGGGCGAGCGACTTTGTGTGACTTTGAGGATGAACGGAAAACTCAATTTAGCGCAAGCAATTGTGCTTTTTGATCAACTTGAGGAAGAGGGTGGTCCAAATTCGTCATCATCGTCTTCTTCGGAAGAGTCCTCGAGTGAAGAAAGTGACGGATTTGAACACGTGGGTGACGCCATCGACGAGCAGAGGTAAGCCAACTCTTTTTTTTTTTTTTTTTTTTTTTTTTTTTTTTAAATGCTGTAAAAGTTTCTTTTGATATTGCAAGACAAAGTTAATTTTGATGCAATATAAGTGCGTGTTTGTGTATGTAATAATAAAATGTGCATATCAGATCAAAGTATAATTTGTGGTCTTCTTTCTATATGAAGATTAGGGATGTAGCACATATTCAGCTACGGTATTCTTTCTATTGTCATACATATAGATTTCCATTATTATTTATTGCTGTATATATTTTTATTTTATACTTTATTATTTTCATAAATACTGACTTTTGTTTCATGTACATTTATAGTGACAATGAAAGTAAAGTGAAATGAAAATGGAAGGGTGGAAAGAGGACCGACACCCCATGGAAGTGTGGGCTGTGATGTAGCCCTGTGTCTAATTCCAGGACGAAACTGCTTTTCGGAGTGGCATGCCTGAAAAAAATTTAACTTGTTTATTGTAAATATTTTTGAAAATACTTTTTTCCCCAATGTTATATATATATATTTTTTCCCACAATCAGTCTTCTCAATTTGTGTATATAAATGTGTGTTCAAGAAGCTTGATTGTGTGTACATAGTTTTCATCAGGTGATGGGCCGCAATACCTAAACTCATAAAGAGATGGCCTCTAAACACTTTTTGTGTTAGATGGTATATTTTTTCACTGTTCTTCACTGTTTGGTCTGCTGTATATAACCTGTTTTGACTAGAGCATGTATAAATGCAAAAAACGCCTATGGCTATACCTGTTGTTTATGTTGAATTGTCAAATAAAAGACTATTTATTCTAAATTTTTTTGGTTGGATGTTCATCCTAACATGTTGAATAAATATTACAAAGTTTCAAAACGGTTCGTTACGCATGTTTGGTTGTCAATTGGACATCAATATTAAAAATTTTGACAAAATGATTTTGGAATTTTTGGTCTTTTTGGGCCCAAAATTATGATTTATAATTGGTCAGTGAAGGAAACAACAGTTTGGACATGAAGTTCAAGGTGTCACAAAAAAAGGGACCAAACCAGGCAATCGTAAACAATTCTGTCTTTGAAATATAAAGGCAACTTCAAAGGCATGCAAAATCAGACAAAATAGGCCCAGACCTTAAAGGGTTAACATCAAATTTACATTTCTCGGCCAAATTGCGTAGATCTCACTGTCAAAAGGCTTAAATGACTTTTTTGAACTAAGTTTGAGGATTGCGCTCAAACCAAATGTCCTAGAACCAAATTTCCAAATGTAACTACTAGATTGTGATACAATATCTTATTGGTTGAAGTTTGGTTGACTCCTGCGCAGCGGTTTGGGAGTTAACATCAAAATTACATTTCTCGGCCGAATTGAGTAGATCTCACTGTCAAAAGGCTTAAATAGCTTTTTTGAACTAAGTTTGAGGATTGCGCTCAAACCAAATGTCCTAGAACCAAATTTCCTAATGTAACTACTAGATTGTGATACAATACACTATTGGGTGAAGTTTGGTTGACTCCTGCGCAGCGGTTTGGGAGTTAACATCAAAATTACATTTCTCGGCCGAATTGAGTAGATCTCACTGTCAAAAGGCTTAAATAGCTTTTTTGAACTAAGTTTGAGGATTGCGCACAAACCAAATGTCCTAGAACCAAATTTCCAAATGGAACTACTACATTGTGATACAATACACTATTGGGTGAAGTTTGGTTCACTTCTGCGCAGCGGTTTGGGAGTTAACATCACAATTACATTTCTCGGCCAAATTGCGTAGATCTCACTGTCAAAAGGCTTAAATGACTTTTTTGAACTAAGTTTGAGGATTGCGGATAAACCAAATGTCCTAGAACCAAATTTCCATATGTAACTACTAGATTGTGATACAATACACTATTGGGTGAAGTTTGGTTCACTTCTGCGCAGTGGTTTCGGAGTTAACATCAAAATTACATTTCTCGGCCAAATTGCATAGTTATCACTGTCAAATGGCGTGAATGGCGTTTTTGAACTAAGTTTGAGGATTGCGCTCAAACTAAATGTCCTAGAACAAAATTTCCAAATGTAACTACTAGATTGTGATACAATACACTATTGGGTGAAGTTTGGTTCACTCCTGCGCAGCGGTTTGGGAGTTAACATCAAAATTACATTTCTCGGCCGAATTGCGTAGATCTCACTGTCAAAAGTCTTAAATGACTTTTTTGAACTAAGTTTGAGGATTGCGCTCAAACCAAATGTCCTAGAACCAAATTGCCAAATGTAAGTACTAATTTGTGATACAATACACTATTGGGTGAAGTTTGGTTGACTTCTGCGTAGCGGTTTGGGAGTTAACATCAAAATTACATTTCTCGGCCGAATTGCGTAGATCTCTCTGTCAAAAGGCTTAAATGGCTTTTTTAAACTAAGTTTGAGGATTGCGCTCAAACCAAATGTCCTAGAACAAAATTTCCAAATGTAACTACTAGATTGTGATACAATACAGTATTGGGTGAAGTTTGGTTGACTTCTGCGCAGCGGTTTGGGAGTTAACATCAAAATTACATTTCTCGGCCAAATTGCGTAGATATCACTGTCAAATGGCTTAAATGACTTTTTTGAACTAAGTTTAAGGATTGCGTTCAAACCAAATGTCCTAGAACCAAATTTCCAAATGTAACTACTAGATTGTGATACAATACACTATTGGGTGAAGTTTGGTTGACTTCTGCGCAGCGGTTTGGGAGTTTACATCAAAATTACATTTCTCGGCCGAATTGAGTAGATCTCACTGTCAAAAGGCGTGAATGGCTTTTTTGAACTAAGTTTGAGGATTGCGCTCAAACTAAATGTTCTAGAACCAAATTGCCAAATGTAACTACTAGTTTGTGATACAATACACTATTGGTCGAAGTTTGGTTGACTTCTGCGTAGCGGTTTGGGAGTTAACATCAAAATTACTTTTCTCGGCCGAATTGCTTAGATCTCACTGTCAAAAGGCTTAAATGACTTTTTTAATTAAGTTTGAGGATTGCGCTCAAACCAAATGTCCTAGAACCAAATTTCCAAATGTAACTACTAGATTGTGATACAATACACTATTGGGTGAAGTTTGGTTGACTTCTGCGCAGCGGTTTGGGAGTTAACATCAAAGTTACATTTCTCGGCCAAATTGCGTAGATATCACTGTCAAATGGCGTAAATGGTTTTTTTGAACTAAGTTTGAGGATTGCGCTCAAACTAAATGTCCTAGAACCAAATTTACAAATGTAACTACTAGATTGTGATACAATACACTATTGGGTGAAGTTTGGTTGACTTCTGCGCAGCGGTTTGGGAGTTAACATCAAAATTAAATTTCTCGGCCGAATTGCGTAGATCTCACTGTCAAAAGGCTTAAATGACTTTTTGAACTAAGTTTGAGGATTGCGCTCAAACCAAATGTCCTAGAACCAAATTTCCAAATGTAACTACTAGATTGTGATACAATACACTATTGGGTGAAGTTTGGTTGACTTCTGCGCAGCGGTTTGGGAGTTAACATCAAAATTACATTTCTCGGCCAAATTGCGTAGATCTCACTGTCAAAAGGCTTAAATGACTTTTTTTTAATTAAGTTTGAGGATTGCGCTCAAACCAAATGTCCTAGAACCAAATTTCCAAATGTAACTACTAGATTGTGATACAATACAGTATTGGGTGAAGTTTGGTTGACTCCTGCTCAGCGGTTTGGGAGTTAACATCAAAATTACATTTCTCGGCCGAATTGAGTAGATCTCACTGTCAAAAGGCTTAAATAGCTTTTTTGAACTAAGTTTGAGGATTGCGCTCAAACCAAATGTCCTAGAACCAAATTTCCAAATGGAACTACTACATTGTGATACAATACACTATTGGGTGAAGTTTGGTTCACTCCTGCGCAGCGGTTTGGGAGTTAACATCAAAATTACATTTCTCGGCCGAATTGCGTAGATCTCACTGTCAAAAGGCTTAAATGACTTTTTTGAACTAAGTTTGAGGATTGCGCTCAAACCAAATGTCCTAGAACCAAATTGCCAAATGTAAGTACTAGTTTGTGATACAATACACTATTGGGTGAAGTTTGGTTGACTTCTGCGTAGCGGTTTGGGAGTTAACATCAAAATTACATTTCTCGGCCGAATTGCGTAGATCTCTCTGTCAAAAGGCTTAAATGGCTTTTTTTAACTAAGTTTGAGGATTGCGCTCAAACCAAATGTCCTCGAACAAAATTTCCAAATGTAACTACTAGATTGTGATACAATACAGTATTGGGTGAAGTTTGGTTGACTTCTGCGCAGCGGTTTGGGAGTTAACATCAAAATTACATTTCTCGGCCAAATTGCGTAGATATCACTGTCAAATGGCTTAAATGACTTTTTTGAACTAAGTTTAAGGATTGCGTTCAAACCAAATGTCCTAGAACCAAATTTCCAAATGTAACTACTAGATTGTGATACAATACACTATTGGGTGAAGTTTGGTTGACTTCTGCGCAGCGGTTTGGGAGTTTACATCAAAATTACATTTCTCGGCCGAATTGAGTAGATCTCACTGTCAAAAGGCTTAAATGGCTTTTTTGAACTAAGTTTGAGGATTGCGCTCAAACCAAATGTCCTAGAACAAAATTTCCAAATGTAACTACTAGATTGTGATACAATACACTATTGGGTGAAGTTTGGTTCACTTCTGCGCAGCGGTTTCGGAGTTAACATCAAAATTACATTTCTCGGCCAAATTGCGTAGATATCACTGTCAAATGGCGTGAATGGCTTTTTTGAACTAAGTTTGAGGATTGCGCTCAAACTAAATGTTCTAGAACAAAATTTCCAAATGTAACTACTAGATTGTGATACATTACACTATTGGGTGAAGTTTGGTTCACTCCTGCGCAGCGGTTTGGGAGTTAACATCAAAATTACTTTTCTCGGCCGAATTGCGTAGATCTCACTGTCAAAAGGCTTAAATGACTTTTTTGAACTAAGTTTGAGGATTGCGGATAAACCAAATGTCCTAGAACCAAATTTCCATATGTAACTACTAGATTGTGATACAATACACTATTGGGTGAAGTTTGGTTCACTTCTGCGCAGTGGTTTCGGAGTTAACATCAAAATTACATTTCTCGGCCAAATTGCGTAGATATCACTGTCAAAAGGCTTAAATGACTTTTTGAACTAAGTTTGAGGATTGCGCTCAAACCAAATGTCCTAGAACCAAATTGCCAAATGTAAGTACTAATTTGTGATACAATACACTATTGGGTGAAGTTTGGTTGACTTCTGCGCAGCGGTTTGGGAGTTAACATCAAAATTACATTTCTCGGCCGAATTGCGTAGATCTCACTGTCAAAAGGCTTAAATGACTTTTTTTTAATTAAGTTTGAGGATTGCGCTCAAACCAAATGTCCTAGAACCAAATTTCCAAATGTAACTACTAGATTGTGATACAATACAGTATTGGGTGAAGTTTGGTTGACTCCTGCTCAGCGGTTTGGGAGTTAACATCAAAATTACATTTCTCGGCCGAATTGAGTAGATCTCACTGTCAAAAGGCTTAAATAGCTTTTTTGAACTAAGTTTGAGGATTGCGCTCAAACCAAATGTCCTAGAACCAAATTTCCAAATGGAACTACTACATTGTGATACAATACACTATTGGGTGAAGTTTGGTTCACTCCTGCGCAGCGGTTTGGGAGTTAACATCAAAATTACATTTCTCGGCCGAATTGCGTAGATCTCACTGTCAAAAGGCTTAAATGACTTTTTTGAACTAAGTTTGAGGATTGCGCTCAAACCAAATGTCCTAGAACCAAATTGCCAAATGTAAGTACTAGTTTGTGATACAATACACTATTGGGTGAAGTTTGGTTGACTTCTGCGTAGCGGTTTGGGAGTTAACATCAAAATTACATTTCTCGGCCGAATTGCGTAGATCTCTCTGTCAAAAGGCTTAAATGGCTTTTTTTAACTAAGTTTGAGGATTGCGCTCAAACCAAATGTCCTCGAACAAAATTTCCAAATGTAACTACTAGATTGTGATACAATACAGTATTGGGTGAAGTTTGGTTGACTTCTGCGCAGCGGTTTGGGAGTTAACATCAAAATTACATTTCTCGGCCAAATTGCGTAGATATCACTGTCAAATGGCTTAAATGACTTTTTTGAACTAAGTTTAAGGATTGCGTTCAAACCAAATGTCCTAGAACCAAATTTCCAAATGTAACTACTAGATTGTGATACAATACACTATTGGGTGAAGTTTGGTTGACTTCTGCGCAGCGGTTTGGGAGTTTACATCAAAATTACATTTCTCGGCCGAATTGAGTAGATCTCACTGTCAAAAGGCTTAAATGGCTTTTTTGAACTAAGTTTGAGGATTGCGCTCAAACCAAATGTCCTAGAACAAAATTTCCAAATGTAACTACTAGATTGTGATACAATACACTATTGGGTGAAGTTTGGTTCACTTCTGCGCAGCGGTTTCGGAGTTAACATCAAAATTACATTTCTCGGCCGAATTGAGTAGATCTCACTGTCAAAAGGCTTAAATAGCTTTTTTGAACTAAGTTTGAGGATTGCGCTCAAACCAAATGTCCTAGAACCAAATTTCCATATGGAACTACTACATTGTGATACAATACACTATTGGGTGAAGTTTGGTTCACTTCTGCGCAGCGGTTTGGGAGTTAACATCAAAATTACATTTCTCGGCCAAATTGCGTAGATCTCACTGTCAAAAGGCTTAAATGACTATTTTGAACTAAGTTTGAGGATTGCGGATAAACCAAATGTCCTAGAACCAAATTTCCATATGTAACTACTAGATTGTGATACAATACACTATTGGGTGAAGTTTGGTTCACTTCTGCGCAGTGGTTTCGGAGTTAACATCAAAATTACATTTCTCGGCCAAATTGCGTAGATATCACTGTCAAATGGCGTGAATGGCTTTTTTGAACTAAGTTTGAGGATTGCGCTCAAACTAAATGTCCTAGAACCAAATTTCCAATTGTAACTACTAGATTGTGATACAATACACTATTGGGTGAAGTTTGGTTCACTCCTGCGCAGCGGTTTGGGAGTTAACATCAAAATTACATTTCTCAGCCGAATTGCGTAGATCTCACTGTCAAAAGGCTTAAATGACTTTTTTGAACTAAGTTTGAGGATTGCGCTCAAACCAAATGTCCTAGAACAAAATTTCCAAATGTAACTACTAGATTGTGATACAATACAGTATTGGGTGAAGTTTGGTTGACTTCTGTGCAGCGGTTTGGGAGTTAACATCAAAATTACATTTCTCAGCCGAATTGCGTAGATCTCACTGTCAAAAGGCTTAAATGACTTTTTTTTAATTAAGTTTGAGGATTGCGCTCAAACCAAATGTCCTAGAACCAAATTTCCAAATGTAACTACTAGATTGTGATACAATACACTATTGGGTGAAGTTTGGTTCACTCCTGCTCAGCGGTTTGGGAGTTAACATCAAAATTACATTTCTCGGCCGAATTGTGTAGATCTCACTGTCAAAAGGCTTAAATGACTTTTTTAAATTTAGTTTGAGGATTGCGCTCAAACCAAATGTCCTAGAACAAAATTTCCAAATGTAACTACTAGATTGTGATACAATACACTATTGGGTGAAGTTTGGTTGACTTCTGCGCAGCGGTTTGGGAGTTAACATCAAAATTACATTTCTCGGCCGAATTGAGTAGATCTCACTGTCAAAAGGCTTAAATGGCTTTTTTTAATTAAGTTTGAGGATTGCGCTCAAACCAAATGTCCGAGAACCAAATTTCCAAATGTAACTACTAGATTGTGATACAATACACTATTGGGTGAAGTTTGGTTGACTTCTGCGCAGCGGTTTGGGAGTTAACATCAAAATTACATTTCTCGGCCAAATTGCGTAGATATCACTGTCAAATGGCGTAAATGGATTTTTTGAACTAAGTTTGAGGATTGCGCTCAAACCAAATGTCCTAGAACCAAATTTCCAAATGTAACTACTAGATTGTGATACAATACACTATTGGGTGAAGTTTGGTTGACTCCTGCGCAGCGGTTTGGAGTTAACATCAAAATTACATTTCTCGGCCGAATTGAGTAGATCTCACTGTCAAAAGGCTTAAATAGCTTTTTTGAACTAAGTTTGAGGATTGCGCTCAAACCAAATGTCCTAGAACCAAATTTCCAAATGTAACTACTAGATTGTGATACAATACACTATTGGGTGAAGTTTGGTTTACTTCTGCGCAGCGGTTTGGGAGTTAACATCAAAATTACATTTCTCGGCCATATCGCATAGATCTCACTGTGAAAAGGCTAAAATGACTTTTTTTAATTAAGTTTGAGGATTGCGCTCAAATCAAATGTCCTAGAACCAAATTTCCACATGTAACTACTAGATTGTGATACAATACACTATTGGGTGAAGTTTGGTTTACTTCGCAGCGGTTTGGGAGTTATCAAAATTACATTTCTCGGCCATATCGCATAGATCTCACTGTGAAAAGGCTTAAATGACTTTTTTTAATTAAGTTTGAAGATTGCGCTCAAACCAAATGTCCTAAAACTAAATTTCCAAATGTAACTACTAGATTGTGATAAAATACACTATTGGGTGAAGTTTGGTTGACTTCTGCGCAGCGGTTTGGGAGTTAACATCAAAAATACATTTCTCGGCCATATCGCATAGATCTCACTGTGAAAAGGCTTAAATGGCTTTTTTGACCTAAGTTTGATGATTGCTCTCAAACCAAATATCCTAGAACTAAATTTCCAAATGTAACTACTAGATTGTGATAAAATACACTATTGGGTGAAGTTTGGTTGACTTCTGCGCAGCGGTTTGGGAGTGAACATCAAAATTACATTTCTCGGCCATATCGCATAGATCTCACTGTGAAAAGGCTTAAATGACTTTTTTTAATTAAGTTTGAAGATTGCGCTCAAACCAAATGTCCTAAAACAAAATTTCCAAATGTAACTACTAGATTGTGATAAAATACACTATTGGGTGAAGTTTGGTTGACTTCTGCGCAGCGGTTTGGGAGTTAACATCAAAATTACATTTCTCGGCCATATCGCATAGATCTCACTGTGAAAAGGCTTAAATGGCTTTTTTGACCTAAGTTTGAGAATTGCGCTCAAATCAAATGTCCTAGAACCAAATTTCCACATGTAACTACTAGATTGTGATACAATACACTATTGGGTGAAGTTTGGTTGACTTCTGCGCAGCGGTTTGGGAGTTAAAATCAAAATTACATTTCTCGGCCATATCGCATAGATCTCACTGTGAAAAGGCTTAAATGACTTTTTTTTAATTAAGTTTGAAGATTGCGCTCAAACCAAATGTCCTAGAAATAAATTTCCACATGTAACTACTAGATTGTGATACAATACACTAATGGGTGAAGTTTGGTTGACTTCTGCGCAGCGGTTTGGGAGTGAACATCAAAATTACATTTCTCGGCCATATCGCATAGATCTCACTGTGAAAAGGCTTAAATGGCTTTTTTGACCTAAGTTTGAGGATTGCGCTCAAATCAAATGTCCTAGAACCAAATTTCTACATGTAACTACTAGATTGTGATACAATACACTATTGGGTGAAGTTTGGTTTATTTCTGCGCAGCGGTTTGGGAGCTAACATCAAAATTACATTTCTCGGCCATATCGCATAGATCTCACTGTGAAAAGGCTTAAATGACTTTTTTTAATTAAGTTTGAGGATTGCGCTCAAACTAAATGTTCTAGAACCAAATTGCCAAATGTAACTACTAGTTTGTGATACAATACACTATTGGGTGAAGTTTGGTTGACTTCTGCGTAGCGGTTTGGTAGTTAACATCAAAATTACTTTTCTCGGCCGAATTGCGTAGATCTCACTGTCAAAAGGCTTAAATGACTTTTTTAATTAAGTTTGAGGATTGCGATCAAACCAAATGTCCTAGAACCCAATTTCCAAATGTAACTACTAGATTGTGATACAATACACTATTGGGTGAAGTTTGGTTGACTTCTGCGCAGCAGTTTGAGAGTTAACATCAAAATTACATTTCTCGGCCAAATTGCGTAGATCTCACTGTCAAAAGGCTTAAATGACTTTTTTGAACTAAGTTTGAGGATTGCGCTCAAACCAAATGTCCTAGAACCAAATTTCCAAATGTAACTACTAGTTTGTGATACAATACACTATTGGGTGAAGTTTGGTTGACTTCTGTGCAGCGGTTTGGGAGTTAACATCAAAATTACATTTCTCGGCCAAATTGCGTAGATCTCACTGTCAAAAGGCTTAAATGACTTTTTTGAACTAAGTTTGAGGATTGCGCTCAAACCAAATGTCCTAGAACCAAATTTCCAAATGTAACTACTAGATTGTGATACAATACACTATTGGGTGAAGTTTGGTTGACTCCTGCTCAGCGGTTTGGGAGTTAACATCAAAATTACATTTCTCGGCCGAATTGAGTAGATCTCACTGTCAAAAGGCTTAAATAGCTTTTTTGAACTAAGTTTGAGGATTGCGCTCAAACCAAATGTCCTAGAACCAAATTTCCAAATGGAACTACTACATTGTGATACAATACACTATTGGGTGAAGTTTGGTTCACTTCTGCGCAGCGGTTTGGGAGTTAACATCAAAATTACATTTCTCGGCCAAATTGCGTAGATCTCACTGTCAAAAGGCTTAAATGACTTTTTTGAACTAAGTTTGAGGATTGCGGATAAACCAAATGTCCTAGAACCAAATTTCCATATGTAACTACTAGATTGTGATACAATACACTATTGGGTGAAGTTTGGTTCACTTCTGCGCAGCGGTTTGGGAGTTAACATCAAAATTACATTTCTCGGCCAAATTGCGTAGATCTCACTGTCAAAAGGCTTAAATGACTTTTTTGAACTAAGTTTGAGGATTGCGGATAAACCAAATGTCCTAGAACAAAATTTCCAAATGTAACTACTAGATTGTGATACAATACACTATTGGGTGAAGTTTGGTTGACTTCTGCGCAGCGGTTTGGGAGTTAACATTAAAATTACATTTCTCGGCCGAATTGCGTAGATCTCACTGTCAAAAGGCTTAAATGACTTTTTGAACTAAGTTTGAGGATTGCGCTCAAACCAAATGTCCTAGAACCAAATTTCCAAATGTAACTACTAGATTGTGATACAATACACTATTGGGTGAAGTTTGGTTGACTTCTGCGCAGCGGTTTTGGAGTTAACATCAAAATTACCTTTCTCGGCCAAATTGCGTAGATATCACTGTCAAATGGCGTAAATGGCTTTTTTGAACTAAGTTTGAGGATTGCGCTCAAACTAAATGTCCTAGAACCAAATTTCCAAATGTAACTACTAGATTGTGATACAATACACTATTGGGTGAAGTTTGGTTGACTTCTGCGCAGCGGTTTGGGAGTTAACATTAAAAGTAAATTTTCTCGGCCGAATTGCGTAGATCTCACTGTCAAAAGGCTTAAATGACTTTTTGAACTAAGTTTGAGGATTGCGCTCAAACCAGATGTCCTAGAACCAAATTTCCAAATGTAACTACTAGATTGTGATACAATACACTATTGGGTGAAGTTTTGTTGACTTCTGCGCAGCGGTTTTGGAGTTAACATCAAAATTACATTTCTCGGCCAAATTGCGTAGATATCACTGTCAAAAGGCTTAAATGACTTTTTTGACGTAAGTTTAAGGATTGCGTTCAAACCAAATGTCCTAGAACCAAATTTCCAAATGTAACTACTAGATTGTGATACAATACACTATTGGGTGAAGTTTGGTTGACTTCTGCGCAGCGGTTTGGGAGTTAACATCAAAATTACATTTCTCGGCCGAATTGAGTAGATCTCACTGTCAAAAGGCTTAAATGGCTTTTTTGAACTAAGTTTGAGGATTGCGCTCAAATCAAATGTCCTAGAACAAAATTTCCAAATGTAACTACTAGATTGTGATACAATACACTATTGGGTGAAGTTTGGTTCACTTCTGCGCAGCGGTTTCGGAGTTAACATCAAAATTACATTTCTCGGCCAAATTGCGTAGATATCACTGTCAAATGGCGTGAATGGCTTTTTTGAACTAAGTTTGAGGATTGCGCTCAAACTAAATGTCCTAGAACAAAATTTCCAAATGTAACTACTAGATTGTGATACATTACACTATTGGGTGAAGTTTGGTTCACTCCTGCGCAGCGGTTTGGGAGTTAACATCAAAATTACTTTTCTCGGCCGAATTGCGTAGATCTCACTGTCAAAAGGCTTAAATGACTTTTTTGAACTAAGTTTGAGGATTGCGCTCAAACCAAATGTCCTAGAACCAAATTTCCAAATGTAACTACTAGATTGTGATACAATACACTATTGGGTGAAGTTTGGTTTACTTCTGCGCAGCGGTTTGGGAGTTAACATCAAAATTACATTTCTCGGCCAAATTGCGTAGATCTAACTGTCAAAAGGCTTAAATGACTTTTTTTAAATTAAGTTAGAGGATTGCGCTCAAACCAAATGTCCTAGAACCAAATTTCCAAATGTAACTACTAGATTGTGATACAATACACTATTGGGTGAAGTTTGGTTCACTCCTGCTCAGCGGTTTGGGAGTTAACATCAAAATTACATTTCTCGGCCGAATTGAGTAGATCTCACTGTCAAAAGGCTTAAATGACTTTTTTTAATTTAGTTTGAGGATTGCGCTCAAACTAAATGTTCTAGAACCAAATTTCCAAATGTAACTACTAGATTGTGATACAATACACTATTGGGTGAAGTTTGGTTGACTTCTGCGCAGCGGTTTGGGAGTTAACCTCAAAATTACATTTCTCGGCCAAATTGCGTAGATATCACTGTCAAATGGCGTAAATGGCTTTTTTGAACTAGGTTTGAGGATTGCGCTCAAACTAAATGTCCTAGAACCAAATTTCCAAATGTAACTACTAGATTGTGATACAATACACTATTGGGTGAAGTTTGGTTGACTTCTGCGCAGCGGTTTGGGAGTTAACATCAAAATTAAATTTCTCGGCCGAATTGCGTAGATCTCACTGTCAAAAGGCTTAAATGACTTTTTTAATTAAGTTTGAGGATTGCGCTCAAACCAAATGTCCTAGAACCAAATTTCCAAATGTAACTACTAGATTGTGATACAATACACTATTGGGTGAAGTTTGGTTGACTTCTGCGCAGCGGTTTGGGAGTTAACATCAAAATTACAATTCTCGGCCAAATTGCGTAGATATCACTGTCAAATGGCGTAAATGGCTTTTTTGAACTAAGTTTGAGGATTGCGCTCAAACCAAATGTCCTAGAACCAAATTTCCAAATGTAACTACTAGATTGTGATACAATACACTATTGGGTGAAGTTTGGTTGACTTCTGCGCAGCGGTTTGGGAGTTAACATTAAAATTACATTTCTCGGCCGAATTGCGTAGATCTCACTGTCAAAAGGCTTAAATGACTTTTTGAACTAAGTTTGAGGATTGCGCTCAAACCAAATGTCCTAGAACCAAATTTCCAAATGTAACTACTAGATTGTGATACAATACACTATTGGGTGAAGTTTGGTTGACTTCTGCGCAGCGGTTTAAGATTTTACATCAAAATTACATTTCTCGGCCGAATTGAGTAGATCTCACTGTCAAAAGGCTTAAATGGCTTATTTGAACTAAGTTTGAGGATTGCGCTCAAACCAAATGTTCTAGAACCAAATTTCCAAATGTAACTACTAGATTGTGATACAATACACTATTGGGTGAAGTTTGGTTCACTTCTGCTCAGTGGTTTCGGAGTTAACATCAAAATTACATTTCTCGGCCAAATTGCGTAGATATCACTGTCAAATGGCGTGAATGGCTTTTTTGAACTAAGTTTGAGGATTGCGCTCAAACTAAATGTCCTAGAACAAAATTTCCAAATGTAACTACTAGATTGTGATACATTACACTATTGGGTGAAGTTTGGTTCACTCCTGCGCAGCGGTTTGGGAGTTAACATCAAAATTACTTTTCTCGGCCGAATTGCGTAGATCTCACTGTCAAAAGGCTTAAATGACTTTTTTGAACTAAGTTTGAGGATTGCGCTCAAACCAAATGTCCTAGAACCAAATTGCCAAATGTAAGTACTAGTTTGTGATACAATACACTATTGGGATAAGTTTCGTTGACTTCTGCGTAGCGGTTTGGGAGTTAACATCAAAATTACATTTCTCGGCCGAATTGCGTAGATCTCACTGTCAAAAGGCTTAAATGACTTTTTTAATTAAGTTTGAGGATTGCGCTCAAACCAAATGTCCTAGAACCAAATTTCCAAATGTAACTACTAGATTTTGATACAATACACTATTGGGTGAAGTTTGGTTGACTTCTGCGCAGCGGTTTGGGAGTTAACATCAAAATTACCTTTCTCGGCCAAAATGCGTAGATATCACTGTCAAATGGCGTAAATGGCTTTTTTGAACTAAGTTTGAGGATTGCGCTCAAACTAAATGTCCTAGAACCAAATTTCCAAATGTAACTACTAGATTGTGATACAATACACTATTGGGTGAAGTTTGGTTGACTTCTGCGCAGCGGTTTGGGAGTTAACATCAAAAGTACATTTCTCGGCCGAATTGCGTAGATCTCACTGTCAAAAGGCTTAAATGACGTTTTTGAACTAAGTTTGAGGATTGCGCTCAAACCAAATGTCCTAGAACCAAATTTCCAAATGTAACTACTAGATTGTGATACAATACACTATTGGGTGAAGTTTGGTTGACTTCTGCGCAGCGGTTTGGGAGTTAACATTAAAATTACATTTCTCGGCCGAATTGCGTAGATCTCACTGTCAAAAGGCTTAAATGACTTTTTGAACTAAGTTTGAGGATTGCGCTCAAACCAAATGTCCTAGAACCAAATTTCCAAATGTAACTACTAGATTGTGATACAATACACTATTGGGTGAAGTTTGGTTGACTTCTGCGCAGCGGTTTAAGAGTTAACATCAAAATTACATTTCTCGGCCGAATTGAGTAGATCTCACTGTCAAAAGGCTTAAATGGCTTATTTGAACTAAGTTTGAGGATTGCGCTCAAACCAAATGTTCTAGAACCAAATTTCCAAATGTAACTACTAGATTGTGATACAATACACTATTGGGTGAAGTTTGGTTCATTTCTGCTCAGTGGTTTCGGAGTTAACATCAAAATTACATTTCTCGGCCAAATTGCGTAGATATCACTGTCAAATGGCGTGAATGGCTTTTTTGAACTAAGTTTGAGGATTGCGCTCAAACTAAATGTCCTAGAACAAAATTTCCAAATGTAACTACTAGATTGTGATACATTACACTATTGGGTGAAGTTTGGTTCACTCCTGCGCAGCGGTTTGGGAGTTAACATCAAAATTACTTTTCTCGGCCGAATTGCGTAGATCTCACTGTCAAAAGGCTTAAATGACTTTTTTGAACTAAGTTTGAGGATTTCGCTCAAACCAAATGTCCTAGAACCAAATTGCCAAATGTAAGTACTAGTTTGTGATACAATACACTATTGGGTGAAGTTTGGTTGACTTCTGCGTAGCGGTTTGGGAGTTAACATCAAAATTACATTTCTCGGCCGAATTGCGTAGATCTCACTGTCAAAAGGCTTAAATGACTTTTTTAATTAAGTTTGAGGATTGCGCTCAAACCAAATGTCCTAGAACCAAATTTCCAAATGTAACTACTAGATTGTGATACAATACACTATTGGGTGAAGTTTGGTTGACTTCTGCGCAGCGGTTTGGGAGTTAACATCAAAATTACCTTTCTCGGCCAAATTGCGTAGATCTCACTGTCAAAAGTCTTAAATGACTTTTTGAACTAAGTTTGAGGATTGCGCTCAAACCAGATGTCCTAGAACCAAATTTCCAAATGTAACTACTAGATTGTGATACAATACACTATTGGGTGAAGTTTGGTTGACTTCTGCGCAGCGGTTTTGGAGTTAACATCAAAATTACATTTCTCGGCCAAATTGCGTAGATATCACTGTCAAAAGGCTTAAATGACTTTTTTGACCTAAGTTTAAGGATTGCGTTCAAACCAAATGTCCTAGAACCAAATTTCCAAATGTAACTACTAGATTGTGATACAATACACTATTGGGTGAAGTTTGGTTGACTTCTGCGCAGCGGTTTGGGAGTTAACATCAAAATTACATTTCTCGGCCGAATTGAGTAGATCTCACTGTCAAAAGGCTTAAATGGCTTTTTTGAACTAAGTTTGAGGATTGCGCTCAAATCAAATGTCCTAGAACAAAATTTCCAAATGTAACTACTAGATTGTGATACAATACACTATTGGGTGAAGTTTGGTTCACTTCTGCGCAGCGGTTTCGGAGTTAACATCAAAATTACATTTCTCGGCCAAATTGCGTAGATATCACTGTCAAATGGCGTGAATGGCTTTTTTGAACTAAGTTTGAGGATTGCGCTCAAACTAAATGTTCTAGAACCAAATTTCCAAATGTAACTACTAGATTGTGATACAATACACTATTGGGTGAAGTTTGGTTCACTCCTTCGCAGCGGTTTGGGAGTTAACATCAAAATTACTTTTCTCGGCCGAATTGCGTAGATCTCACTGTCAAAAGGCTTAAATGACTTTTTTGAACTAAGTTTGAGGATTGCGCTCAAACCAAATGTCCTAGAACCAAATTGCCAAATGTAAGTACTAGTTTGTGATACAATACACTATTGGGTGAAGTTTCGTTGACTTCTGCGTAGCGGTTTGGGAGTTAACATCAAAATTACATTTCTCGGCCGAATTGCGTAGATCTCACTGTCAAAAGGCTTAAATGACTTTTTTAATTAAGTTTGAGGATTGCGCTCAAACCAAATGTCCTAGAACCAAATTTCCAAATGTAACTACTAGATTGTAATACAATACACTATTGGGTGAAGTTTGGTTGACTTCTGCGCAGCGGTTTGGGAGTTAACATCAAAATTACATTTCTCGGCCAAATTGCGTAGATATCACTGTCAAATGGCATAAATGGCTTTTTTGAACTAAGTTTGAGGATTGCGCTCAAACTAAATGTCCTAGAACCAAATTTCCAAATGTAACTACTAGATTGTGATACAATACACTATTGGGTGAAGTTTGGTTCACTTCTGCGCAGTGGTTTCGGAGTTAACATCAAAATTACATTTCTCGGCCAAATTGCGTAGATATCACTGTCAAATGGCGTGAATGGCTTTTTTTAACTAAGTTTGAGGATTGCGCTCAAACTAAATGTCCTAGAACAAAATTTCCAAATGTAACTACTAGATTGTGATAGATTGTGATTGGGTGAAGTTTGGTTCACTCCTGCGCAGCGGTTTGGGAGTTAACATCAAAATTACATTTCTCGGCCGAATTGAGTAGATCTCATTGTCAAAAGGCTTAAATGGCTTTTTTGAACTAAGTTTGAGGATTGCGCTCAAACCAAATGTCCTAGAACAAAATTTCCAAATGTAACTACTAGATTGTGATACTATACACTATTGGGTGAAGTTTGGTTCACTTCTGCGCAGCGGTTTCGGAGTTAAAATCAAAATTACATTTCTCGGCCAAATTGCGTAGATATCACTGTCAAATGGCGTGAATGGCATTTTTGAACTAAGTTTGAGGATTGCGCTCAAACTAAATGTTCTAGAACCAAATTGCCAAATGTAACTACTAGTTTGTGATACAATACACTATTGGGTGAAGTTTGGTTGACTTCTGCGTAGCGGTTTGGGAGTTAACATCAAAATTACTTTTCTCGGCCGAATTGCGTAGAACTCACTGTCAAAAGGCTTAAATGACTTTTTTAATTAAGTTTGAGGATTGCGCTCAAACCAAATGTCCTAGAACCAAATTTCCAAATGTAACTACTAGATTGTGATACAATACACTATTGGGTGAAGTTTGGTTGACTTCTGCGCAGCGGTTTGGGAGTTAACATCAAAATTACATTTCTCGGCCAAATTGCGTAGATATCACTGTCAAATGGCGTAAATGGCTTTTTTGAACTAAGTTTGAGGATTGCGCTCAAACTAAATGTCCTAGAACCAAATTTCCAAATGTAACTACTAGATTGTGATACAATACACTATTGGGTGAAGTTTGGTTGACTTCTGCGCAGCGGTTTGGGAGTTAACATTAAAATTACATTTCTCGGCCGAATTGCGTAGATCTCACTGTCAAAAGGCTTAAATGACTTTTTGAACTAAGTTTGAGGATTGCGCTCAAACCAAATGTCCTAGAACCAAATTTCCAAATGTAACTACTAGATTGTGATACAATACACTATTGGGTGAAGTTTGGTTGACTTCTGCGCAGCGGTTTAAGATTTTACATCAAAATTACATTTCTCGGCCGAATTGAGTAGATCTCACTGTCAAAAGGCTTAAATGGCTTATTTGAACTAAGTTTGAGGATTGCGCTCAAACCAAATGTTCTAGAACCAAATTTCCAAATGTAACTACTAGATTGTGATACAATACACTATTGGGTGAAGTTTGGTTCACTTCTGCTCAGTGGTTTCGGAGTTAACATCAAAATTACATTTCTCGGCCAAATTGCGTAGATATCACTGTCAAATGGCGTGAATGGCTTTTTTGAACTAAGTTTGAGGATTGCGCTCAAACTAAATGTCCTAGAACAAAATTTCCAAATGTAACTACTAGATTGTGATACATTACACTATTGGGTGAAGTTTGGTTCACTCCTGCGCAGCGGTTTGGGAGTTAACATCAAAATTACTTTTCTCGGCCGAATTGCGTAGATCTCACTGTCAAAAGGCTTAAATGACTTTTTTGAACTAAGTTTGAGGATTGCGCTCAAACCAAATGTCCTAGAACCAAATTGCCAAATGTAAGTACTAGTTTGTGATACAATACACTATTGGGTGAAGTTTCGTTGACTTCTGCGTAGCGGTTTGGGAGTTAACATCAAAATTACATTTCTCGGCCGAATTGCGTAGATCTCACTGTCAAAAGGCTTAAATGACTTTTTTAATTAAGTTTGAGGATTGCGCTCAAACCAAATGTCCTAGAACGAAATTTCCAAATGTAACTACTAGATTTTGATACAATACACTATTGGGTGAAGTTTGGTTGACTTCTGCGCAGCGGTTTGGGAGTTAACATCAAAATTACCTTTCTCGGCCAAAATGCGTAGATATCACTGTCAAATGGCGTAAATGGCTTTTTTGAACTAAGTTTGAGGATTGCGCTCAAACTAAATGTCCTAGAACCAAATTTCCAAATGTAACTACTAGATTGTGATACAATACACTATTGGGTGAAGTTTGGTTGACTTCTGCGCAGCGGTTTGGGAGTTAACATCAAAAGTACATTTCTCGGCCGAATTGCGTAGATCTCACTGTCAAAAGGCTTAAATGACTTTTTTGAACTAAGTTTGAGGATTGCGCTCAAACCAAATGTCCTAGAACCAAATTTCCAAATGTAACTACTAGATTGTGATACAATACACTATTGGGTGAAGTTTGGTTGACTTCTGCGCAGCGGTTTGGGAGTTAACATTAAAATTACATTTCTCGGCCGAATTGCGTAGATCTCACTGTCAAAAGGCTTAAATGACTTTTTGAACTAAGTTTGAGGATTGCGCTCAAACCAAATGTCCTAGAACCAAATTTCCAAATGTAACTACTAGATTGTGATACAATACACTATTGGGTGAAGTTTGGTTGACTTCTGCGCAGCGGTTTAAGAGTTAACATCAAAATTACATTTCTCGGCCGAATTGAGTAGATCTCACTGTCAAAAGGCTTAAATGGCTTATTTGAACTAAGTTTGAGGATTGCGCTCAAACCAAATGTTCTAGAACCAAATTTCCAAATCTAACTACTAGATTGTGATACAATACTCTATTGGGTGAAGTTTGGTTCACTTCTGCTCAGTGGTTTCGGAGTTAACATCAAAATTACATTTCTCGGCCAAATTGCGTAGATATCACTGTCAAATGGCGTGAATGGCTTTTTTGAACTAAGTTTGAGGATTGCGCTCAAACTAAATGTCCTAGAACAAAATTTCCAAATGTAACTACTAGATTGTGATACATTACACTATTGGGTGAAGTTTGGTTCACTCCTGCGCAGCGGTTTGGGAGTTAACATCAAAATTACTTTTCTCGGCCGAATTGCGTAGATCTCACTGTCAAAAGGCTTAAATGACTTTTTTGAACTAAGTTTGAGGATTTCGCTCAAACCAAATGTCCTAGAACCAAATTGCCAAATGTAAGTACTAGTTTGTGATACAATACACTATTGGGTGAAGTTTGGTTGACTTCTGCGTAGCGGTTTGGGAGTTAACATCAAAATTACATTTCTCGGCCGAATTGCGTAGATCTCACTGTCAAAAGGCTTAAATGACTTTTTTAATTAAGTTTGAGGATTGCGCTCAAACCAAATGTCCTAGAACCAAATTTCCAAATGTAACTACTAGATTGTGATACAATACACTATTGGGTGAAGTTTGGTTGACTTCTGCGCAGCGGTTTGGGAGTTAACATCAAAATTACCTTTCTCGGCCAAATTGCGTAGATATCACTGTCAAATGGCGTAAATGGCTTTTTTGAACTAAGTTTGAGGATTGCGCTCAAACTAAATGTCCTAGAACCAAATTTCCAAATGTAACTACTAGATTGTGATACAATACACTATTGGGTGAAGTTTGGTTGACTTCTGCGCAGCGGTTTGGGAGTTAACATTAAAATTAAATTTTCTCGGCCGAATTGCGTAGATCTCACTGTCAAAAGGCTTAAATGACTTTTTGAACTAAGTTTGAGGATTGCGCTCAAACCAGATGTCCTAGAACCAAATTTCCAAATGTAACTACTAGATTGTGATACAATACACTATTGGGTGAAGTTTGGTTGACTTCTGTGCAGCGGTTTTGGAGTTAACATCAAAATTACATTTCTCGGCCAAATTGCGTAGATATCACTGTCAAAAGGCTTAAATGACTTTTTTGACCTAAGTTTAAGGATTGCGTTCAAACCAAATGTCCTAGAACCAAATTTCCAAATGTAACTACTAGATTGTGATACAATACACTATTGGGTGAAGTTTGGTTGACTTCTGCGCAGCGGTTTGGGAGTTAACATCAAAATTACATTTCTCGGCCGAATTGAGTAGATCTCACTGTCAAAAGGCTTAAATGGCTTTTTTGAACTAAGTTTGAGGATTGCGCTCAAATCAAATGTCCTAGAACAAAATTTCCAAATGTAACTACTAGATTGTGATACAATACACTATTGGGTGAAGTTTGGTTCACTTCTGCGCAGCGGTTTCGGAGTTAACATCAAAATTACATTTCTCGGCCAAATTGCGTAGATATCACTGTCAAATGGCGTGAATGGCTTTTTTGAACTAAGTTTGAGGATTGCGCTCAAACTAAATGTCCTAGAACAAAATTTCCAAATGTAACTACTAGATTGTGATACATTACACTATTGGGTGAAGTTTGGTTCACTCCTGCGCAGCGGTTTGGGAGTTAACATCAAAATTACTTTTCTCGGCCGAATTGCGTAGATCTCACTGTCAAAAGGCTTAAATGACTTTTTTGAACTAAGTTTGAGGATTGCGCTCAAACCAAATGTCCTAGAACCAAATTGCCAAATGTAAGTACTAGTTTGTGATACAATACACTATTGGGTGAAGTTTCGTTGACTTCTGCGTAGCGGTTTGGGAGTTAACATCAAAATTACATTTCTCGGCCGAATTGCGTAGATCTCACTGTCAAAAGGCTTAAATGACTTTTTTAATTAAGTTTGAGGATTGCGCTCAAACCAAATGTCCTAGAACCAAATTTCCAAATGTAACTACTAGATTTTGATACAATACACTATTGGGTGAAGTTTGGTTGACTTCTGCGCAGCGGATTGGGAGTTAACATCAAAATTACCTTTCTCGGCCAAAATGCGTAGATATCACTGTCAAATGGCGTAAATGGCTTTTTTGAACTAAGTTTGAGGATTGCGCTCAAACTAAATGTCCTAGAACCAAATTTCCAAATGTAACTACTAGATTGTGATACAATACACTATTGGGTGAAGTTTGGTTGACTTCTGCGCAGCGGTTTGGGAGTTAACATCAAAAGTACATTTCTCGGCCGAATTGCGTAGATCTCACTGTCAAAAGGCTTAAATGACTTTTTTGAACTAAGTTTGAGGATTGCGCTCAAACCAAATGTCCTAGAACCAAATTTCCAAATGTAACTACTAGATTGTGATACAATACACTATTGGGTGAAGTTTGGTTGACTTCTGCGCAGCGGTTTGGGAGTTAACATTAAAATTACATTTCTCGGCCGAATTGCGTAGATCTCACTGTCAAAAGGCTTAAATGACTTTTTGAACTAAGTTTGAGGATTGCGCTCAAACCAAATGTCCTAGAACCAAATTTCCAAATGTAACTACTAGATTGTGATACAATACACTATTGGGTGAAGTTTGGTTGACTTCTGCGCAGCGGTTTTGGAGTTAACATCAAAATTACCTTTCTCGGCCAAATTGCGTAGATATCACTGTCAAATGGCGTAAATGGCTTTTTTGAACTAAGTTTGAGGATTGCGCTCAAACTAAATGTCCTAGAACCAAATTTCCAAATGTAACTACTAGATTGTGATACAATACACTATTGGGTGAAGTTTGGTTGACTTCTGCGCAGCGGTTTGGGAGTTAACATTAAAATTAAATTTTCTCGGCCGAATTGCGTAGATCTCACTGTCAAAAGGCTTAAATGACTTTTTGAACTAAGTTTGAGGATTGCGCTCAAACCAGATGTCCTAGAACCAAATTTCCAAATGTAACTACTAGATTGTGATACAATACACTATTGGGTGAAGTTTTGTTGACTTCTGCGCAGCGGTTTTGGAGTTAACATCAAAATTACATTTCTCGGCCAAATTGCGTAGATATCACTGTCAAAAGGCTTAAATGACTTTTTTGACCTAAGTTTAAGGATTGCGTTCAAACCAAATGTCCTAGAACCAAATTTCCAAATGTAACTACTAGATTGTGATACAATACACTATTGGGTGAAGTTTGGTTGACTTCTGCGCAGCGGTTTGGGAGTTAACATCAAAATTACATTTCTCGGCCGAATTGAGTAGATCTCACTGTCAAAAGGCTTAAATGGCTTTTTTGAACTAAGTTTGAGGATTGCGCTCAAACTAAATGTCCTAGAACAAAATTTCCAAATGTAACTACTAGATTGTGATACATTACACTATTGGGTGAAGTTTGGTTCACTCCTGCGCAGCGGTTTGGGAGTTAACATCAAAATTACTTTTCTCGGCCGAATTGCGTAGATCTCACTGTCAAAAGGCTTAAATGACTTTTTTGAACTAAGTTTGAGGATTGCGCTCAAACCAAATGTCCTAGAACCAAATTGCCAAATGTAAGTACTAGTTTGTGATACAATACACTATTGGGTGAAGTTTCGTTGACTTCTGCGTAGCGGTTTGGGAGTTAACATCAAAATTACATTTCTCGGCCGAATTGCGTAGATCTCACTGTCAAAAGGCTTAAATGACTTTTTTAATTAAGTTTGAGGATTGCGCTCAAACCAAATGTCCTAGAACCAAATTTCCAAATGTAACTACTAGATTTTGATACAATACACTATTGGGTGAAATTTGGTTGACTTCTGCGCAGCGGTTTGGGAGTTAACATCAAAATTACCTTTCTCGGCCAAAATGCGTAGATATCACTGTCAAATGGCGTAAATGGCTTTTTTGAACTAAGTTTGAGGATTGCGCTCAAACTAAATGTCCTAGAACCAAATTTCCAAATGTAACTACTAGATTGTGATACAATACACTATTGGGTGAAGTTTGGTTGACTTCTGCGCAGCGGTTTGGGAGTTAACATCAAAAGTACATTTCTCGGCCGAATTGCGTAGATCTCACTGTCAAAAGGCTTAAATGACTTTTTTGAACTAAGTTTGAGGATTGCGCTCAAACCAAATGTCCTAGAACCAAATTTCCAAATGTAACTACTAGATTGTGATACAATACACTATTGGGTGAAGTTTGGTTGACTTCTGCGCAGCGGTTTGGGAGTGAACATTAAAATTACATTTCTCGGCCGAATTGCGTAGATCTCACTGTCAAAAGGCTTAAATGACTTTTTGAACTAAGTTTGAGGATTGCGCTCAAACCAAATGTCCTAGAACCAAATTTCCAAATGTAACTACTAGATTGTGATACAATACACTATTGGGTGAAGTTTGGTTGACTTCTGCGCAGCGGTTTAAGAGTTAACATCAAAATTACATTTCTCGGCCGAATTGAGTAGATCTCACTGTCAAAAGGCTTAAATGGCTTATTTGAACTAAGTTTGAGGATTGCGCTCAAACCAAATGTTCTAGAACCAAATTTCCAAATCTAACTACTAGATTGTGATACAATACTCTATTGGGTGAAGTTTGGTTCACTTCTGCTCAGTGGTTTCGGAGTTAACATCAAAATTACATTTCTCGGCCAAATTGCGTAGATATCACTGTCAAATGGCGTGAATGGCTTTTTTGAACTAAGTTTGAGGATTGCGCTCAAACTAAATGTCCTAGAACAAAATTTCCAAATGTAACTACTAGATTGTGATACATTACACTATTGGGTGAAGTTTGGTTCACTCCTGCGCAGCGGTTTGGGAGTTAACATCAAAATTACTTTTCTCGGCCGAATTGCGTAGATCTCACTGTCAAAAGGCTTAAATGACTTTTTTGAACTAAGTTTGAGGATTTCGCTCAAACCAAATGTCCTAGAACCAAATTGCCAAATGTAAGTACTAGTTTGTGATACAATACACTATTGGGTGAAGTTTGGTTGACTTCTGCGTAGCGGTTTGGGAGTTAACATCAAAATTACATTTCTCGGCCGAATTGCGTAGATCTCACTGTCAAAAGGCTTAAATGACTTTTTTAATTAAGTTTGAGGATTGCGCTCAAACCAAATGTCCTAGAACCAAATTTCCAAATGTAACTACTAGATTGTGATACAATACACTATTGGGTGAAGTTTGGTTGACTTCTGCGCAGCGGTTTGGGAGTTAACATCAAAATTACCTTTCTCGGCCAAATTGCGTAGATATCACTGTCAAATGGCGTAGATGGCTTTTTTGAACTAAGTTTGAGGATTGCGCTCAAACTAAATGTCCTAGAACCAAATTTCCAAATGTAACTACTAGATTGTGATACAATACACTATTGGGTGAAGTTTGGTTGACTTCTGCGCAGCGGTTTGGGAGTTAACATTAAAATTAAATTTTCTCGGCCGAATTGCGTAGATCTCACTGTCAAAAGGCTTAAATGACTTTTTGAACTAAGTTTGAGGATTGCGCTCAAACCAGATGTCCTAGAACCAAATTTCCAAATGTAACTACTAGATTGTGATACAATACACTATTGGGTGAAGTTTGGTTGACTTCTGCGCAGCGGTTTTGGAGTTAACATCAAAATTACATTTCTCGGCCAAATTGCGTAGATATCACTGTCAAAAGGCTTAAATGACTTTTTTGACCTAAGTTTAAGGATTGCGTTCAAACCAAATGTCCTAGAACCAAATTTCCAAATGTAACTACTAGATTGTGATACAATACACTATTGGGTGAAGTTTGGTTGACTTCTGCGCAGCGGTTTGGGAGTTAACATCAAAATTACATTTCTCGGCCGAATTGAGTAGATCTCACTGTCAAAAGGCTTAAATGGCTTTTTTGAACTAAGTTTGAGGATTGCGCTCAAATCAAATGTCCTAGAACAAAATTTCCAAATGTAACTACTAGATTGTGATACAATACACTATTGGGTGAAGTTTGGTTCACTTCTGCGCAGCGGTTTCGGAGTTAACATCAAAATTACATTTCTCGGCCAAATTGCGTAGATATCACTGTCAAATGGCGTGAATGGCTTTTTTGAACTAAGTTTGAGGATTGCGCTCAAACTAAATGTTCTAGAACCAAATTTCCAAATGTAACTACTAGATTGTGATACAATACACTATTGGGTGAAGTTTGGTTCACTCCTTCGCAGCGGTTTGGGAGTTAACATCAAAATTACTTTTCTCGGCCGAATTGCGTAGATCTCACTGTCAAAAGGCTTAAATGACTTTTTTGAACTAAGTTTGAGGATTGCGCTCAAACCAAATGTCCTAGAACCAAATTGCCAAATGTAAGTACTAGTTTGTGATACAATACACTATTGGGTGAAGTTTCGTTGACTTCTGCGTAGCGGTTTGGGAGTTAACATCAAAATTACATTTCTCGGCCGAATTGCGTAGATCTCACTGTCAAAAGGCTTAAATGACTTTTTTAATTAAGTTTGAGGATTGCGCTCAAACCAAATGTCCTAGAACCAAATTTCCAAATGTAACTACTAGATTGTGATACAATACACTATTGGGTGAAGTTTGGTTGACTTCTGCGCAGCGGTTTGGGAGTTAACATCAAAATTACATTTCTCGGCCAAATTGCGTAGATATCACTGTCAAATGGCATAAATGGCTTTTTTGAACTAAGTTTGAGGATTGCGCTCAAACTAAATGTCCTAGAACCAAATTTCCAAATGTAACTACTAGATTGTGATACAATACACTATTGGGTGAAGTTTGGTTCACTTCTGCGCAGTGGTTTCGGAGTTAACATCAAAATTACATTTCTCGGCCAAATTGCGTAGATATCACTGTCAAATGGCGTGAATGGCTTTTTTTAACTAAGTTTGAGGATTGCGCTCAAACTAAATGTCCTAGAACAAAATTTCCAAATGTAACTACTAGATTGTGATAGATTGTGATTGGGTGAAGTTTGGTTCACTCCTGCGCAGCGGTTTGGGAGTTAACATCAAAATTACATTTCTCGGCCGAATTGCGTAGATCTCACTGTCAAAAGGCTTAAATGACTTTTTTGAACTAAGTTTGAGGATTGCGCTCAAACCAAATGTCCTAGAACCAAATTGCCAAATGTAAGTACTAGTTTGTGATACAATACAGTATTGGGTGAAGTTTGGTTGACTTCTGCGCAGCGGTTTGGGAGTTAACATCAAAATTACATTTCTCGGCCAAATTGCGTAGATATCACTGTCAAATGGCTTAAATGACTTTTTTGAACTAAGTTTAAGGATTGCGTTCAAACCAAATGTCCTAGAACCAAATTTCCAAATGTAACTACTAGATTGTGATACAATACACTATTGGGTGAAGTTTGGTTGACTTCTGCGCAGCGGTTTGGGAGTTAACATCAAAATTACATTTCTCGGCCGAATTGAGTAGATCTCATTGTCAAAAGGCTTAAATGGCTTTTTTGAACTAAGTTTGAGGATTGCGCTCAAACCAAATGTCCTAGAACAAAATTTCCAAATGTAACTACTAGATTGTGATACTATACACTATTGGGTGAAGTTTGGTTCACTTCTGCGCAGCGGTTTCGGAGTTAAAATCAAAATTACATTTCTCGGCCAAATTGCGTAGATATCACTGTCAAATGGCGTGAATGGCATTTTTGAACTAAGTTTGAGGATTGCGCTCAAACTAAATGTTCTAGAACCAAATTGCCAAATGTAACTACTAGTTTGTGATACAATACACTATTGGGTGAAGTTTGGTTGACTTCTGCGTAGCGGTTTGGGAGTTAACATCAAAATTACTTTTCTCGGCCGAATTGCGTAGATCTCACTGTCAAAAGGCTTAAATGACTTTTTTGAACTAAGTTTGAGGATTGCGCTCAAACCAAATGTCCTAGAACCAAATTGCCAAATGTAAGTACTAGTTTGTGATACAATACACTATTGGGTGAAGTTTGGTTGACTTCTGCGTAGCGGTTTGGGAGTTAACATCAAAATTACATTTCTCGGCCGAATTGCGTAGATCTCACTGTCAAAAGGCTTAAATGACTTTTTTAATTAAGTTTGAGGATTGCGCTAAAACCAAATGTCCTAGAACCAAATTTCCAAATGTAACTACTAGATTGTGATACAATACACTATTGGGTGAAGTTTGGTTGACTTCTGCGCAGCGGTTTGGGAGTTAACATCAAAATTACCTTTCTCGGCCATATTGCGTAGATATCACTGTCAAATGGCGTAAATGGCTTTTTTGAACTAAGTTTGAGGATTGCGCTCAAACTAAATGTCCTAGAACCAAATTTCCAAATGTAACTACTAGATTGTGATACAATACACTATTGGGTGAAGTTTGGTTGACTTCTGCGCAGCGGTTTGGGAGTTAACATTAAAATTAAATTTTCTCGGCCGAATTGCGTAGATCTCACTGTCAAAAGGCTTAAATGACTTTTTGAACTAAGTTTGAGGATTGCGCTCAAACCAGATGTCCTAGAACCAAATTTCCAAATGTAACTACTAGATTGTGATACAATACACTATTGGGTGAAGTTTGGTTGACTTCTGCGCAGCGGTTTTGGAGTTAACATCAAAATTACATTTCTCGGCCAAATTGCGTAGATATCACTGTCAAAAGGCTTAAATGACTTTTTTGACCTAAGTTTAAGGATTGCGTTCAAACCAAATGTCCTAGAACCAAATTTCCAAATGTAACTACTAGATTGTGATACAATACACTATTGGGTGAAGTTTGGTTGACTTCTGCGCAGCGGTTTGGGAGTTAACATCAAAATTACATTTCTCGGCCGAATTGAGTAGATCTCACTGTCAAAAGGCTTAAATGGCTTTTTTGAACTAAGTTTGAGGATTGCGCTCAAATCAAATGTCCTAGAACAAAATTTCCAAATGTAACTACTAGATTGTGATACAATACACTATTGGGTGAAGTTTGGTTCACTTCTGCGCAGCGGTTTCGGAGTTAACATCAAAATTACATTTCTCGGCCAAATTGCGTAGATATCACTGTCAAATGGCGTGAATGGCTTTTTTGAACTAAGTTTGAGGATTGCGCTCAAACTAAATGTTCTAGAACCAAATTGCCAAATGTAACTACTAGTTTGTGATACAATACACTATTGGGTGAAGTTTGGTTGACTTCTGCGTAGCGGTTTGGGAGTTAACATCAAAATTACTTTTCTCGGCCGAATTGCGTAGAACTCACTGTCAAAAGGCTTAAATGACTTTTTTAATTAAGTTTGAGGATTGCGCTCAAACCAAATGTCCTAGAACCAAATTTCCAAATGTAACTACTAGATTGTGATACAATACACTATTGGGTGAAGTTTGGTTGACTTCTGCGCAGCGGTTTGGGAGTTAACATCAAAATTACATTTCTCGGCCAAATTGCGTAGATATCACTGTCAAATGGCGTAAATGGCTTTTTTGAACTAAGTTTGAGGATTGCGCTCAAACTAAATGTCCTAGAACCAAATTTCCAAATGTAACTACTAGATTGTGATACAATACACTATTGGGTGAAGTTTGGTTGACTTCTGCGCAGCGGTTTGGGAGTTAACATCAAAATTAAATTTCTCGGCCGAATTGCGTAGATCTCACTGTCAAAAGGCTTAAATGACTTTTTTAATTAAGTTTGAGGATTGCGCTCAAACCAAATGTCCTAGAACCAAATTTCCAAATGTAACTACTAGATTGTGATACAATACACTATTGGGTGAAGTTTGGTTGACTTCTGCGCAGCGGTTTGGGAGTTAACATCAAAATTACATTTCTCGGCCAAATTGCGTAGATATCACTGTCAAATGGCGTAAATGGCTTTTTTGAACTAAGTTTGAGGATTGCGCTCAAACCAAATGTCCTAGAACCAAATTTCCAAATGTAACTACTAGATTGTGATACAATACACTATTGGGTGAAGTTTGGTTGACTTCTGCGCAGCGGTTTGGGAGTTAACATTAAAATTACATTTCTCGGCCGAATTGCGTAGATCTCACTGTCAAAAGGCTTAAATGACTTTTTGAACTAAGTTTGAGGATTGCGCTCAAACCAAATGTCCTAGAACCAAATTTCCAAATGTAACTACTAGATTGTGATACAATACACTATTGGGTGAAGTTTGGTTGACTTCTGCGCAGCGGTTTAAGAGTTAATATCAAAATTACATTTCTCGGCCGAATTGAGTAGATCTCACTGTCAAAAGGCTTAAATGGGTTATTTGAACTAAGTTTGAGGATTGCGCTCAAACCAAATGTTCTAGAACCAAATTTCCAAATGTAACTACTAGATTGTGATACAATACACTATTGGGTGAAGTTTGGTTCACTTCTGCTCAGTGGTTTCGGAGTTAACATCAAAATTACATTTCTCGGCCAAATTGCGTAGATATCACTGTCAAATGGCGTGAATGGCTTTTTTGAACTAAGTTTGAGGATTGCGCTCAAACTAAATGTCCTAGAACAAAATTTCCAAATGTAACTACTAGATTGTGATACATTACACTATTGGGTGAAGTTTGGTTCACTCCTGCGCAGCGGTTTGGGAGTTAACATCAAAATTACTTTTCTCGGCCGAATTGCGTAGATCTCACTGTCAAAAGGCTTAAATGACTTTTTTGAACTAAGTTTGAGGATTGCGCTCAAACCAAATGTCCTAGAACCAAATTGCCAAATGTAAGTACTAGTTTGTGATACAATACACTATTGGGTGAAGTTTGGTTGACTTCTGCGTAGCGGTTTGGGAGTTAACATCAAAATTACATTTCTCGGCCGAATTGCGTAGATCTCACTGTCAAAAGGCTTAAATGACTTTTTTAATTAAGTTTGAGGATTGCGCTCAAACCAAATGTCCTAGAACCAAATTTCCAAATGTAACTACTAGATTGTGATACAATACACTATTGGGTGAAGTTTGGTTGACTTCTGCGCAGCGGTTTGGGAGTTAACATCAAAATTACCTTTCTCGGCCATATTGCGTAGATATCACTGTCAAATGGCGTAAATGGCTTTTTTGAACTAAGTTTGAGGATTGCGCTCAAACTAAATGTCCTAGAACCAAATTTCCAAATGTAACTACTAGATTGTGATACAATACACTATTGGGTGAAGTTTGGTTGACTTCTGCGCAGCGGTTTGGGAGTTAACATTAAAATTAAATTTTCTCGGCCGAATTGCGTAGATCTCACTGTCAAAAGGCTTAAATGACTTTTTTAACTAAGTTTGAGGATTGCGCTCAAACCAGATGTCCTAGAACCAAATTTCCAAATGTAACTACTAGATTGTGATACAATACACTATTGGGTGAAGTTTGGTTGACTTCTGCGCAGCGGTTTTGGAGTTAACATCAAAATTACATTTCTCGGCCAAATTGCGTAGATATCACTGTCAAAAGGCTTAAATGACTTTTTTGACCTAAGTTTAAGGATTGCGTTCAAACCAAATGTCCTAGAACCAAATTTCCAAATGTAACTACTAGATTGTGATACAATACACTATTGGGTAAAGTTTGGTTGACTTCTGCGCAGCGGTTTGGGAGTTAACATCAAAATTACATTTCTCGGCCGAATTGAGTAGATCTCACTGTCAAAAGGCTTAAATGGCTTTTTTGAACTAAGTTTGAGGATTGCGCTCAAATCAAATGTCCTAGAACAAAATTTCCAAATGTAACTACTAGATTGTGATACAATACACTATTGGGTGAAGTTTGGTTCACTTCTGCGCAGCGGTTTCGGAGTTAACATCAAAATTACATTTCTCGGCCAAATTGCGTAGATATCACTGTCAAATGGCGTGAATGGCTTTTTTGAACTAAGTTTGAGGATTGCGCTCAAACTAAATGTTCTAGAACCAAATTTCCAAATGTAACTACTAGATTGTGATACAATACACTATTGGGTGAAGTTTGGTTCACTCCTTCGCAGCGGTTTGGGAGTTAACATCAAAATTACTTTTCTCGGCCGAATTGCGTAGATCTCACTGTCAAAAGGCTTAAATGACTTTTTTGAACTAAGTTTGAGGATTGCGCTCAAACCAAATGTCCTAGAACCAAATTGCCAAATGTAAGTACTAGTTTGTGATACAATACACTATTGGGTGAAGTTTCGTTGACTTCTGCGTAGCGGTTTGGGAGTTAACATCAAAATTACATTTCTCGGCCGAATTGCGTAGATCTCACTGTCAAAAGGCTTAAATGACTTTTTTAATTAAGTTTGAGGATTGCGCTCAAACCAAATGTCCTAGAACCAAATTTCCAAATGTAACTACTAGATTGTGATACAATACACTATTGGGTGAAGTTTGGTTGACTTCTGCGCAGCGGTTTGGGAGTTAACATCAAAATTACATTTCTCGGCCAAATTGCGTAGATATCACTGTCAAATGGCATAAATGGCTTTTTTGAACTAAGTTTGAGGATTGCGCTCAAACTAAATGTCCTAGAACCAAATTTCCAAATGTAACTACTAGATTGTGATACAATACACTATTGGGTGAAGTTTGGTTCACTTCTGCGCAGTGGTTTCGGAGTTAACATCAAAATTACATTTCTCGGCCAAATTGCGTAGATATCACTGTCAAATGGCGTGAATGGCTTTTTTTAACTAAGTTTGAGGATTGCGCTCAAACTAAATGTCCTAGAACCAAATTTCCAAATGGAACTACTACATTGTGATACAATACACTATTGGGTGAAGTTTGGTTCACTCCTGCGCAGCGGTTTGGGAGTTAACATCAAAATTACATTTCTCGGCCGAATTGCGTAGATCTCACTGTCAAAAGGCTTAAATGACTTTTTTGAACTAAGTTTGAGGATTGCGCTCAAATCAAATGTCCTAGAACAAAATTTCCAAATGTAACTACTAGATTGTGATACAATACACTATTGGGTGAAGTTTGGTTCACTTCTGCGCAGCGGTTTCGGAGTTAACATCAAAATTACATTTCTCGGCCAAATTGCGTAGATATCACTGTCAAATGGCGTGAATGGCTTTTTTGAACTAAGTTTGAGGATTGCGCTCAAACTAAATGTTCTAGAACCAAATTTCCAAATGTAACTACTAGATTGTGATACAATACACTATTGGGTGAAGTTTGGTTCACTCCTTCGCAGCGGTTTGGGAGTTAACATCAAAATTACTTTTCTCGGCCGAATTGCGTAGATCTCACTGTCAAAAGGCTTAAATGACTTTTTTGAACTAAGTTTGAGGATTGCGCTCAAACCAAATGTCCTAGAACCAAATTGCCAAATGTAAGTACTAGTTTGTGATACAATACACTATTGGGTGAAGTTTCGTTGACTTCTGCGTAGCGGTTTGGGAGTTAACATCAAAATTACATTTCTCGGCCGAATTGCGTAGATCTCACTGTCAAAAGGCTTAAATGACTTTTTTAATTAAGTTTGAGGATTGCGCTCAAACCAAATGTCCTAGAACCAAATTTCCAAATGTAACTACTAGATTGTGATACAATACACTATTGGGTGAAGTTTGGTTGACTTCTGCGCAGCGGTTTGGGAGTTAACATCAAAATTACATTTCTCGGCCAAATTGCGTAGATATCACTGTCAAATGGCATAAATGGCTTTTTTGAACTAAGTTTGAGGATTGCGCTCAAACTAAATGTCCTAGAACCAAATTTCCAAATGTAACTACTAGATTGTGATACAATACACTATTGGGTGAAGTTTGGTTCACTTCTGCGCAGTGGTTTCGGAGTTAACATCAAAATTACATTTCTCGGCCAAATTGCGTAGATATCACTGTCAAATGGCGTGAATGGCTTTTTTTAACTAAGTTTGAGGATTGCGCTCAAACTAAATGTCCTAGAACCAAATTTCCAAATGGAACTACTACATTGTGATACAATACACTATTGGGTGAAGTTTGGTTCACTCCTGCGCAGCGGTTTGGGAGTTAACATCAAAATTACATTTCTCGGCCGAATTGCGTAGATCTCACTGTCAAAAGGCTTAAATGACTTTTTTGAACTAAGTTTGAGGATTGCGCTCAAACCAAATGTCCTAGAACCAAATTGCCAAATGTAAGTACTAGTTTGTGATACAATACAGTATTGGGTGAAGTTTGGTTGACTTCTGCGCAGCGGTTTGGGAGTTAACATCAAAATTACATTTCTCGGCCAAATTGCGTAGATATCACTGTCAAATGGCTTAAATGACTTTTTTGAACTAAGTTTAAGGATTGCGTTCAAACCAAATGTCCTAGAACCAAATTTCCAAATGTAACTACTAGATTGTGATACAATACACTATTGGGTGAAGTTTGGTTGACTTCTGCACAGCGGTTTGGGAGTTAACATCAAAATTACATTTCTCGGCCGAATTGAGTAGATCTCATTGTCAAAAGGCTTAAATGGCTTTTTTGAACTAAGTTTGAGGATTGCGCTCAAACCAAATGTCCTAGAACAAAATTTCCAAATGTAACTACTAGATTGTGATACTATACACTATTGGGTGAAGTTTGGTTCACTTCTGCGCAGCGGTTTCGGAGTTAACATCAAAATTACATTTCTCGGCCAAATTGCGTAGATATCACTGTCAAATGGCGTGAATGGCATTTTTGAACTAAGTTTGAGGATTGCGCTCAAACTAAATGTCCTAGAACAAAATTTCCAAATGTAACTACTAGATTGTGATACATTACACTATTGGGTGAAGTTTGGTTCACTCCTGCGCAGCGGTTTGGGAGTTAACATCAAAATTACTTTTCTCGGCCGAATTGCGTAGATCTCACTGTCAAAAGGCTTAAATGACTTTTTTGAATTAAGTTTGAGGATTGCGCTCAAACCAAATGTCCTAGAACCAAATTGCCAAATGTAAGTACTAGTTTGTGATACAATACACTATTGGGTGAAGTTTGGTTGACTTCTGCGTAGCGGTTTGGGAGTTAACATCAAAATTACATTTCTCGGCCGAATTGCGTAGATCTCACTGTCAAAAGGCTTAAATGACTTTTTTAATTAAGTTTGAGGATTGCGCTCAAACCAAATGTCCTAGAACCAAATTTCCAAATGTAACTACTAGATTGTGATACAATACACTATTGGGTGAAGTTTGGTTGACTTCTGCGCAGCGGTTTGGGAGTTAACATCAAAATTACCTTTCTCGGCCAAATTGCGTAGATATCACTGTCAAATGGCGTAAATGGCTTTTTTGAACTAAGTTTGAGGATTGCGCTCAAACTAAATGTCCTAGAACCAAATTTCCAAATGTAACTACTAGATTGTGATACAATACACTATTGGGTGAAGTTTGGTTGACTTCTGCGCAGTGGTTTGGGAGTTAACATTAAAATTAAATTTTCTCGGCCGAATTGCGTAGATCTCACTGTCAAAAGGCTTAAATGACTTTTTGAACTAAGTTTGAGGATTGCGCTCAAACCAGATGTCCTAGAACCAAATTTCCAAATGTAACTACTAGATTGTGATACAATACACTATTGGGTGAAGTTTGGTTGACTTCTGCGCAGCGGTTTTGGAGTTAACATCAAAATTACATTTCTCGGCCAAATTGCGTAGATATCACTGTCAAAAGGCTTAAATGACTTTTTTGAACTAAGTTTAAGGATTGCGTTCAAACCAAATGTCCTAGAACCATATTTCCAAATGTAACTACTAGATTGTGATACAATACACTATTGGGTGAAGTTTGGTTGACTTCTGCGCAGCGGTTTGGGAGTTAACCCTTGAGAGTCGAAGGACGCGCCGGCGCGTCCTCAGCGCACGTCGTCTTTGAAGCACCCTCGCGTTTTAATTACGTCACCCACATGCCGTTGGTTGGTCTCGTTTTAAAGTGCGGAAGTTGCGGTTTACTCTTGTTGTTATTTGAAGTCAATCGACCAACTAAAACGTGAGATATTGTCATTTAAGTTTTATAGTTTTATTGTCCTCTCAAAAAAACATTAAAACGCTGCATGGATCATTTGTTTATGTCTATATTTCCATCATTTCTTGTCCTTTTTCAAAACGGAAGCTCCATGAAAAAAACACAAATCAAACGAACCCTTTCGAAGTCACAGTGGAAGCACAAAATGCGTTTTTTTTTTTTTTTTTTATAAATATAACTGCCGTGCGAGGTTCCACCGAACGAGAGGCAGGAGTGTTCTGACGCAGGGAGGGGGCGAGCGACGGCCGTTTGAATCAAGCAAGCGGGCGAGCGACTTTGTGTGACTTTGAGGATGAACGGAAAACTCAATTTAGCGCAAGCAATTGTGCTTTTTGATCAACTTGAGGAAGAGGGTGGTCCAAATTCGTCATCATCGTCTTCTTCGGAAGAGTCCTCGAGTGAAGAAAGTGACGGATTTGAACACGTGGGTGACGCCATCGACGAGCAGAGGTAAGCCAACTCTTTTTTTTTTTTTTTTTTTTTTTTTTTTTTTTAAATGCTGTAAAAGTTTCTTTTGATATTGCAAGACAAAGTTAATTTTGATGCAATATAAGTGCGTGTTTGTGTATGTAATAATAAAATGTGCATATCAGATCAAAGTATAATTTGTGGTCTTCTTTCTATATGAAGATTAGGGATGTAGCACATATTCAGCTACGGTATTCTTTCTATTGTCATACATATAGATTTCCATTATTATTTATTGCTGTATATATTTTTATTTTATACTTTATTATTTTCATAAATACTGACTTTTGTTTCATGTACATTTATAGTGACAATGAAAGTAAAGTGAAATGAAAATGGAAGGGTGGAAAGAGGACCGACACCCCATGGAAGTGTGGGCTGTGATGTAGCCCTGTGTCTAATTCCAGGACGAAACTGCTTTTCGGAGTGGCATGCCTGAAAAAAATTTAACTTGTTTATTGTAAATATTTTTGAAAATACTTTTTTCCCCAATGTTATATATATATATTTTTTCCCACAATCAGTCTTCTCAATTTGTGTATATAAATGTGTGTTCAAGAAGCTTGATTGTGTGTACATAGTTTTCATCAGGTGATGGGCCGCAATACCTAAACTCATAAAGAGATGGCCTCTAAACACTTTTTGTGTTAGATGGTATATTTTTTCACTGTTCTTCACTGTTTGGTCTGCTGTATATAACCTGTTTTGACTAGAGCATGTATAAATGCAAAAAACGCCTATGGCTATACCTGTTGTTTATGTTGAATTGTCAAATAAAAGACTATTTATTCTAAATTTTTTTGGTTGGATGTTCATCCTAACATGTTGAATAAATATTACAAAGTTTCAAAACGGTTCGTTACGCATGTTTGGTTGTCAATTGGACATCAATATTAAAAATTTTGACAAAATGATTTTGGAATTTTTGGTCTTTTTGGGCCCAAAATTATGATTTATAATTGGTCAGTGAAGGAAACAACAGTTTGGACATGAAGTTCAAGGTGTCACAAAAAAAGGGACCAAACCAGGCAATCGTAAACAATTCTGTCTTTGAAATATAAAGGCAACTTCAAAGGCATGCAAAATCAGACAAAATAGGCCCAGACCTTAAAGGGTTAACATCAAATTTACATTTCTCGGCCAAATTGCGTAGATCTCACTGTCAAAAGGCTTAAATGACTTTTTTGAACTAAGTTTGAGGATTGCGCTCAAACCAAATGTCCTAGAACCAAATTTCCAAATGTAACTACTAGATTGTGATACAATATCTTATTGGTTGAAGTTTGGTTGACTCCTGCGCAGCGGTTTGGGAGTTAACATCAAAATTACATTTCTCGGCCGAATTGAGTAGATCTCACTGTCAAAAGGCTTAAATAGCTTTTTTGAACTAAGTTTGAGGATTGCGCTCAAACCAAATGTCCTAGAACCAAATTTCCAAATGTAACTACTAGATTGTGATACAATACACTATTGGGTGAAGTTTGGTTGACTCCTGCGCAGCGGTTTGGGAGTTAACATCAAAATTACATTTCTCGGCCGAATTGAGTAGATCTCACTGTCAAAAGGCTTAAATAGCTTTTTTGAACTAAGTTTGAGGATTGCGCACAAACCAAATGTCCTAGAACCAAATTTCCAAATGGAACTACTACATTGTGATACAATACACTATTGGGTGAAGTTTGGTTCACTTCTGCGCAGCGGTTTGGGAGTTAACATCACAATTACATTTCTCGGCCAAATTGCGTAGATCTCACTGTCAAAAGGCTTAAATGACTTTTTTGAACTAAGTTTGAGGATTGCGGATAAACCAAATGTCCTAGAACCAAATTTCCATATGTAACTACTAGATTGTGATACAATACACTATTGGGTGAAGTTTGGTTCACTTCTGCGCAGTGGTTTCGGAGTTAACATCAAAATTACATTTCTCGGCCAAATTGCATAGTTATCACTGTCAAATGGCGTGAATGGCGTTTTTGAACTAAGTTTGAGGATTGCGCTCAAACTAAATGTCCTAGAACAAAATTTCCAAATGTAACTACTAGATTGTGATACAATACACTATTGGGTGAAGTTTGGTTCACTCCTGCGCAGCGGTTTGGGAGTTAACATCAAAATTACATTTCTCGGCCGAATTGCGTAGATCTCACTGTCAAAAGTCTTAAATGACTTTTTTGAACTAAGTTTGAGGATTGCGCTCAAACCAAATGTCCTAGAACCAAATTGCCAAATGTAAGTACTAATTTGTGATACAATACACTATTGGGTGAAGTTTGGTTGACTTCTGCGTAGCGGTTTGGGAGTTAACATCAAAATTACATTTCTCGGCCGAATTGCGTAGATCTCTCTGTCAAAAGGCTTAAATGGCTTTTTTAAACTAAGTTTGAGGATTGCGCTCAAACCAAATGTCCTAGAACAAAATTTCCAAATGTAACTACTAGATTGTGATACAATACAGTATTGGGTGAAGTTTGGTTGACTTCTGCGCAGCGGTTTGGGAGTTAACATCAAAATTACATTTCTCGGCCAAATTGCGTAGATATCACTGTCAAATGGCTTAAATGACTTTTTTGAACTAAGTTTAAGGATTGCGTTCAAACCAAATGTCCTAGAACCAAATTTCCAAATGTAACTACTAGATTGTGATACAATACACTATTGGGTGAAGTTTGGTTGACTTCTGCGCAGCGGTTTGGGAGTTTACATCAAAATTACATTTCTCGGCCGAATTGAGTAGATCTCACTGTCAAAAGGCGTGAATGGCTTTTTTGAACTAAGTTTGAGGATTGCGCTCAAACTAAATGTTCTAGAACCAAATTGCCAAATGTAACTACTAGTTTGTGATACAATACACTATTGGTCGAAGTTTGGTTGACTTCTGCGTAGCGGTTTGGGAGTTAACATCAAAATTACTTTTCTCGGCCGAATTGCTTAGATCTCACTGTCAAAAGGCTTAAATGACTTTTTTAATTAAGTTTGAGGATTGCGCTCAAACCAAATGTCCTAGAACCAAATTTCCAAATGTAACTACTAGATTGTGATACAATACACTATTGGGTGAAGTTTGGTTGACTTCTGCGCAGCGGTTTGGGAGTTAACATCAAAGTTACATTTCTCGGCCAAATTGCGTAGATATCACTGTCAAATGGCGTAAATGGTTTTTTTGAACTAAGTTTGAGGATTGCGCTCAAACTAAATGTCCTAGAACCAAATTTCCAAATGTAACTACTAGATTGTGATACAATACACTATTGGGTGAAGTTTGGTTGACTTCTGCGCAGCGGTTTGGGAGTTAACATCAAAATTAAATTTCTCGGCCGAATTGCGTAGATCTCACTGTCAAAAGGCTTAAATGACTTTTTGAACTAAGTTTGAGGATTGCGCTCAAACCAAATGTCCTAGAACCAAATTTCCAAATGTAACTACTAGATTGTGATACAATACACTATTGGGTGAAGTTTGGTTGACTTCTGCGCAGCGGTTTGGGAGTTAACATCAAAATTACATTTCTCGGCCAAATTGCGTAGATCTCACTGTCAAAAGGCTTAAATGACTTTTTTTTAATTAAGTTTGAGGATTGCGCTCAAACCAAATGTCCTAGAACCAAATTTCCAAATGTAACTACTAGATTGTGATACAATACAGTATTGGGTGAAGTTTGGTTGACTCCTGCTCAGCGGTTTGGGAGTTAACATCAAAATTACATTTCTCGGCCGAATTGAGTAGATCTCACTGTCAAAAGGCTTAAATAGCTTTTTTGAACTAAGTTTGAGGATTGCGCTCAAACCAAATGTCCTAGAACCAAATTTCCAAATGGAACTACTACATTGTGATACAATACACTATTGGGTGAAGTTTGGTTCACTCCTGCGCAGCGGTTTGGGAGTTAACATCAAAATTACATTTCTCGGCCGAATTGCGTAGATCTCACTGTCAAAAGGCTTAAATGACTTTTTTGAACTAAGTTTGAGGATTGCGCTCAAACCAAATGTCCTAGAACCAAATTGCCAAATGTAAGTACTAGTTTGTGATACAATACACTATTGGGTGAAGTTTGGTTGACTTCTGCGTAGCGGTTTGGGAGTTAACATCAAAATTACATTTCTCGGCCGAATTGCGTAGATCTCTCTGTCAAAAGGCTTAAATGGCTTTTTTTAACTAAGTTTGAGGATTGCGCTCAAACCAAATGTCCTCGAACAAAATTTCCAAATGTAACTACTAGATTGTGATACAATACAGTATTGGGTGAAGTTTGGTTGACTTCTGCGCAGCGGTTTGGGAGTTAACATCAAAATTACATTTCTCGGCCAAATTGCGTAGATATCACTGTCAAATGGCTTAAATGACTTTTTTGAACTAAGTTTAAGGATTGCGTTCAAACCAAATGTCCTAGAACCAAATTTCCAAATGTAACTACTAGATTGTGATACAATACACTATTGGGTGAAGTTTGGTTGACTTCTGCGCAGCGGTTTGGGAGTTTACATCAAAATTACATTTCTCGGCCGAATTGAGTAGATCTCACTGTCAAAAGGCTTAAATGGCTTTTTTGAACTAAGTTTGAGGATTGCGCTCAAACCAAATGTCCTAGAACAAAATTTCCAAATGTAACTACTAGATTGTGATACAATACACTATTGGGTGAAGTTTGGTTCACTTCTGCGCAGCGGTTTCGGAGTTAACATCAAAATTACATTTCTCGGCCAAATTGCGTAGATATCACTGTCAAATGGCGTGAATGGCTTTTTTGAACTAAGTTTGAGGATTGCGCTCAAACTAAATGTTCTAGAACAAAATTTCCAAATGTAACTACTAGATTGTGATACATTACACTATTGGGTGAAGTTTGGTTCACTCCTGCGCAGCGGTTTGGGAGTTAACATCAAAATTACTTTTCTCGGCCGAATTGCGTAGATCTCACTGTCAAAAGGCTTAAATGACTTTTTTGAACTAAGTTTGAGGATTGCGGATAAACCAAATGTCCTAGAACCAAATTTCCATATGTAACTACTAGATTGTGATACAATACACTATTGGGTGAAGTTTGGTTCACTTCTGCGCAGTGGTTTCGGAGTTAACATCAAAATTACATTTCTCGGCCAAATTGCGTAGATATCACTGTCAAAAGGCTTAAATGACTTTTTGAACTAAGTTTGAGGATTGCGCTCAAACCAAATGTCCTAGAACCAAATTGCCAAATGTAAGTACTAATTTGTGATACAATACACTATTGGGTGAAGTTTGGTTGACTTCTGCGCAGCGGTTTGGGAGTTAACATCAAAATTACATTTCTCGGCCGAATTGCGTAGATCTCACTGTCAAAAGGCTTAAATGACTTTTTTTTAATTAAGTTTGAGGATTGCGCTCAAACCAAATGTCCTAGAACCAAATTTCCAAATGTAACTACTATATTGTGATACAATACAGTATTGGGTGAAGTTTGGTTGACTCCTGCTCAGCGGTTTGGGAGTTAACATCAAAATTACATTTCTCGGCCGAATTGAGTAGATCTCACTGTCAAAAGGCTTAAATAGCTTTTTTGAACTAAGTTTGAGGATTGCGCTCAAACCAAATGTCCTAGAACCAAATTTCCAAATGGAACTACTACATTGTGATACAATACACTATTGGGTGAAGTTTGGTTCACTCCTGCGCAGCGGTTTGGGAGTTAACATCAAAATTACATTTCTCGGCCGAATTGCGTAGATCTCACTGTCAAAAGGCTTAAATGACTTTTTTGAACTAAGTTTGAGGATTGCGCTCAAACCAAATGTCCTAGAACCAAATTGCCAAATGTAAGTACTAGTTTGTGATACAATACACTATTGGGTGAAGTTTGGTTGACTTCTGCGTAGCGGTTTGGGAGTTAACATCAAAATTACATTTCTCGGCCGAATTGCGTAGATCTCTCTGTCAAAAGGCTTAAATGGCTTTTTTTAACTAAGTTTGAGGATTGCGCTCAAACCAAATGTCCTCGAACAAAATTTCCAAATGTAACTACTAGATTGTGATACAATACAGTATTGGGTGAAGTTTGGTTGACTTCTGCGCAGCGGTTTGGGAGTTAACATCAAAATTACATTTCTCGGCCAAATTGCGTAGATATCACTGTCAAATGGCTTAAATGACTTTTTTGAACTAAGTTTAAGGATTGCGTTCAAACCAAATGTCCTAGAACCAAATTTCCAAATGTAACTACTAGATTGTGATACAATACACTATTGGGTGAAGTTTGGTTGACTTCTGCGCAGCGGTTTGGGAGTTTACATCAAAATTACATTTCTCGGCCGAATTGAGTAGATCTCACTGTCAAAAGGCTTAAATGGCTTTTTTGAACTAAGTTTGAGGATTGCGCTCAAACCAAATGTCCTAGAACAAAATTTCCAAATGTAACTACTAGATTGTGATACAATACACTATTGGGTGAAGTTTGGTTCACTTCTGCGCAGCGGTTTCGGAGTTAACATCAAAATTACATTTCTCGGCCAAATTGCGTAGATATCACTGTCAAATGGCGTGAATGGCTTTTTTGAACTAAGTTTGAGGATTGCGCTCAAACTAAATGTTCTAGAACCAAATTGCTAAATGTAACTACTAGTTTGTGATACAATACACTATTGGGTGAAGTTTGGTTGACTTCTGCGTAGCGGTTTGGTAGTTAACATCAAAATTACTTTTCTCGGCCGAATTGCGTAGATCTCACTGTCAAAAGGCTTAAATGACTTTTTTAATTAAGTTTGAGGATTGCGATCAAACCAAATGTCCTAGAACCCAATTTCCAAATGTAACTACTAGATTGTGATACAATACACTATTGGGTGAAGTTTGGTTGACTTCTGCGCAGCAGTTTGAGAGTTAACATCAAAATTACATTTCTCGGCCAAATTGCGTAGATCTCACTGTCAAAAGGCTTAAATGACTTTTTTGAACTAAGTTTGAGGATTGCGCTAAACCAAATGTCCTAGAACCAAATTTCCAAATGTAACTACTAGTTTGTGATACAATACACTATTGGGTGAAGTTTGGTTGACTTCTGCGTAGCGGTTTGGTAGTTAACATCAAAATTACTTTTCTCGGCCGAATTGCGTAGATCTCACTGTCAAAAGGCTTAAATGACTTTTTTAATTAAATTTGAGGATTGCGATCAAACCAAATGTCCTAGAACCCAATTTCCAAATGTAACTACTAGATTGTGATACAATACACTATTGGGTGAAGTTTGGTTGACTTCTGCGCAGCAGTTTGAGAGTTAACATCAAAATTACATTTCTCGGCCAAATTGCGTAGATCTCACTGTCAAAAGGCTTAAATGACTTTTTTGAACTAAGTTTGAGGATTGCGCTCAAACCAAATGTCCTAGAACCAAATTTCCAAATGTAACTACTAGTTTGTGATACAATACACTATTGGGTGAAGTTTGGTTGACTTCTGCGCAGCGGTTTGGGAGTTAACATCAAAATTACATTTCTCGGCCAAATTGCGTAGATCTCACTGTCAAAAGGCTTAAATGACTTTTTTGAACTAAGTTTGAGGATTGCGCTCAAACCAAATGTCCTAGAACCAAATTTCCAAATGTAACTACTAGATTGTGATACAATACACTATTGGGTGAAGTTTGGTTGACTCCTGCTCAGCGGTTTGGGAGTTAACATCAAAATTACATTTCTCGGCCGAATTGAGTAGATCTCACTGTCAAAAGGCTTAAATAGCTTTTTTGAACTAAGTTTGAGGATTGCGCTCAAACCAAATGTCCTAGAACCAAATTTCCATATGGAACTACTACATTGTGATACAATACACTATTGGGTGAAGTTTGGTTCACTTCTGCGCAGCGGTTTGGGAGTTAACATCAAAATTACATTTCTCGGCCAAATTGCGTAGATCTCACTGTCAAAAGGCTTAAATGACTTTTTTGAACTAAGTTTGAGGATTGCGGATAAACCAAATGTCCTAGAACCAAATTTCCATATGTAACTACTAGATTGTGATACAATACACTATTGGGTGAAGTTTGGTTCACTTCTGCGCAGTGGTTTCGGAGTTAACATCAAAATTACATTTCTCGGCCAAATTGCGTAGATATCACTGTCAAATGGCGTGAATGGCTTTTTTGAACTAAGTTTGAGGATTGCGCTCAAACTAAATGTCCTAGAACCAAATTTCCAATTGTAACTACTAGATTGTGATACAATACACTATTGGGTGAAGTTTGGTTCACTCCTGCGCAGCGGTTTGGGAGTTAACATCAAAATTACATTTCTCAGCCGAATTGCGTAGATCTCACTGTCAAAAGGCTTAAATGACTTTTTTGAACTAAGTTTGAGGATTGCGCTCAAACCAAATGTCCTAGAACAAAATTTCCAAATGTAACTACTAGATTGTGATACAATACAGTATTGGGTGAAGTTTGGTTGACTTCTGTGCAGCGGTTTGGGAGTTAACATCAAAATTACATTTCTCAGCCGAATTGCGTAGATCTCACTGTCAAAAGGCTTAAATGACTTTTTTTTAATTAAGTTTGAGGATTGCGCTCAAACCAAATGTCCTAGAACCAAATTTCCAAATGTAACTACTAGATTGTGATACAATACACTATTGGGTGAAGTTTGGTTCACTCCTGCTCAGCGGTTTGGGAGTTAACATCAAAATTACATTTCTCGGCCGAATTGTGTAGATCTCACTGTCAAAAGGCTTAAATGACTTTTTTAAATTTAGTTTGAGGATTGCGCTCAAACCAAATGTCCTAGAACAAAATTTCCAAATGTAACTACTAGATTGTGATACAATACACTATTGGGTGAAGTTTGGTTGACTTCTGCGCAGCGGTTTGGGAGTTAACATCAAAATTACATTTCTCGGCCGAATTGAGTAGATCTCACTGTCAAAAGGCTTAAATGGCTTTTTTTAATTAAGTTTGAGGATTGCGCTCAAACCAAATGTCCGAGAACCAAATTTCCAAATGTAACTACTAGATTGTGATACAATACACTATTGGGTGAAGTTTGGTTGACTTCTGCGCAGCGGTTTGGGAGTTAACATCAAAATTACATTTCTCGGCCAAATTGCGTAGATATCACTGTCAAATGGCGTAAATGGATTTTTTGAACTAAGTTTGAGGATTGCGCTCAAACCAAATGTCCTAGAACCAAATTTCCAAATGTAACTACTAGATTGTGATACAATACACTATTGGGTGAAGTTTGGTTGACTCCTGCGCAGCGGTTTGGAGTTAACATCAAAATTACATTTCTCGGCCGAATTGAGTAGATCTCACTGTCAAAAGGCTTAAATAGCTTTTTTGAACTAAGTTTGAGGATTGCGCTCAAACCAAATGTCCTAGAACCAAATTTCCAAATGTAACTACTAGATTGTGATACAATACACTATTGGGTGAAGTTTGGTTTACTTCTGCGCAGCGGTTTGGGAGTTAACATCAAAATTACATTTCTCGGCCATATCGCATAGATCTCACTGTGAAAAGGCTAAAATGACTTTTTTTAATTAAGTTTGAGGATTGCGCTCAAATCAAATGTCCTAGAACCAAATTTCCACATGTAACTACTAGATTGTGATACAATACACTATTGGGTGAAGTTTGGTTTACTTCGCAGCGGTTTGGGAGTTATCAAAATTACATTTCTCGGCCATATCGCATAGATCTCACTGTGAAAAGGCTTAAATGACTTTTTTTAATTAAGTTTGAAGATTGCGCTCAAACCAAATGTCCTAAAACTAAATTTCCAAATGTAACTACTAGATTGTGATAAAATACACTATTGGGTGAAGTTTGGTTGACTTCTGCGCAGCGGTTTGGGAGTTAACATCAAAAATACATTTCTCGGCCATATCGCATAGATCTCACTGTGAAAAGGCTTAAATGGCTTTTTTGACCTAAGTTTGATGATTGCTCTCAAACCAAATATCCTAGAACTAAATTTCCAAATGTAACTACTAGATTGTGATAAAATACACTATTGGGTGAAGTTTGGTTGACTTCTGCGCAGCGGTTTGGGAGTGAACATCAAAATTACATTTCTCGGCCATATCGCATAGATCTCACTGTGAAAAGGCTTAAATGACTTTTTTTAATTAAGTTTGAAGATTGCGCTCAAACCAAATGTCCTAAAACTAAATTTCCAAATGTAACTACTAGATTGTGATAAAATACACTATTGGGTGAAGTTTGGTTGACTTCTGCGCAGCGGTTTGGGAGTTAACATCAAAATTACATTTCTCGGCCATATCGCATAGATCTCACTGTGAAAAGGCTTAAATGGCTTTTTTGACCTAAGTTTGAGAATTGCGCTCAAATCAAATGTCCTAGAACCAAATTTCCACATGTAACTACTAGATTGTGATACAATACACTATTGGGTGAAGTTTGGTTGACTTCTGCGCAGCGGTTTGGGAGTTAAAATCAAAATTACATTTCTCGGCCATATCGCATAGATCTCACTGTGAAAAGGCTTAAATGACTTTTTTTTAATTAAGTTTGAAGATTGCGCTCAAACCAAATGTCCTAGAAATAAATTTCCACATGTAACTACTAGATTGTGATACAATACACTAATGGGTGAAGTTTGGTTGACTTCTGCGCAGCGGTTTGGGAGTGAACATCAAAATTACATTTCTCGGCCATATCGCATAGATCTCACTGTGAAAAGGCTTAAATGGCTTTTTTGACCTAAGTTTGAGGATTGCGCTCAAATCAAATGTCCTAGAACCAAATTTCTACATGTAACTACTAGATTGTGATACAATACACTATTGGGTGAAGTTTGGTTTATTTCTGCGCAGCGGTTTGGGAGCTAACATCAAAATTACATTTCTCGGCCATATCGCATAGATCTCACTGTGAAAAGGCTTAAATGACTTTTTTTAATTAAGTTTGAGGATTGCGCTCAAACTAAATGTTCTAGAACCAAATTGCCAAATGTAACTACTAGTTTGTGATACAATACACTATTGGGTGAAGTTTGGTTGACTTCTGCGTAGCGGTTTGGTAGTTAACATCAAAATTACTTTTCTCGGCCGAATTGCGTAGATCTCACTGTCAAAAGGCTTAAATGACTTTTTTAATTAAGTTTGAGGATTGCGATCAAACCAAATGTCCTAGAACCCAATTTCCAAATGTAACTACTAGATTGTGATACAATACACTATTGGGTGAAGTTTGGTTGACTTCTGCGCAGCAGTTTGAGAGTTAACATCAAAATTACATTTCTCGGCCAAATTGCGTAGATCTCACTGTCAAAAGGCTTAAATGACTTTTTTGAACTAAGTTTGAGGATTGCGCTCAAACCAAATGTCCTAGAACCAAATTTCCAAATGTAACTACTAGTTTGTGATACAATACACTATTGGGTGAAGTTTGGTTGACTTCTGTGCAGCGGTTTGGGAGTTAACATCAAAATTACATTTCTCGGCCAAATTGCGTAGATCTCACTGTCAAAAGGCTTAAATGACTTTTTTGAACTAAGTTTGAGGATTGCGCTCAAACCAAATGTCCTAGAACCAAATTTCCAAATGTAACTACTAGATTGTGATACAATACACTATTGGGTGAAGTTTGGTTGACTCCTGCTCAGCGGTTTGGGAGTTAACATCAAAATTACATTTCTCGGCCGAATTGAGTAGATCTCACTGTCAAAAGGCTTAAATAGCTTTTTTGAACTAAGTTTGAGGATTGCGCTCAAACCAAATGTCCTAGAACCAAATTTCCAAATGGAACTACTACATTGTGATACAATACACTATTGGGTGAAGTTTGGTTCACTTCTGCGCAGCGGTTTGGGAGTTAACATCAAAATTACATTTCTCGGCCAAATTGCGTAGATCTCACTGTCAAAAGGCTTAAATGACTTTTTTGAACTAAGTTTGAGGATTGCGGATAAACCAAATGTCCTAGAACCAAATTTCCATATGTAACTACTAGATTGTGATACAATACACTATTGGGTGAAGTTTGGTTCACTTCTGCGCAGCGGTTTGGGAGTTAACATCAAAATTACATTTCTCGGCCAAATTGCGTAGATCTCACTGTCAAAAGGCTTAAATGACTTTTTTGAACTAAGTTTGAGGATTGCGGATAAACCAAATGTCCTAGAACAAAATTTCCAAATGTAACTACTAGATTGTGATACAATACACTATTGGGTGAAATTTGGTTCACTCCTGCTCAGCGGTTTGGGAGTTAACATCAAAATTACATTTCTCGGCCGAATTGTGTAGATCTCACTGTCAAAAGGCTTAAATGACTTTTTTAAATTTAGTTTGAGGATTGCGCTCAAACCAAATGTCCTAGAACAAAATTTCCAAATGTAACTACTAGATTGTGATACAATACACTATTGGGTGAAGTTTGGTTGACTTCTGCGCAGCGGTTTGGGAGTTAACATCAAAATTACATTTCTCGGCCGAATTGAGTAGATCTCACTGTCAAAAGGCTTAAATGGCTTTTTTTAATTAAGTTTGAGGATTGCGCTCAAACCAAATGTCCGAGAACCAAATTTCCAAATGTAACTACTAGATTGTGATACAATACACTATTGGGTGAAGTTTGGTTGACTTCTGCGCAGCGGTTTGGGAGTTAACATCAAAATTACATTTCTCGGCCAAATTGCGTAGATATCACTGTCAAATGGCGTAAATGGATTTTTTGAACTAAGTTTGAGGATTGCGCTCAAACCAAATGTCCTAGAACCAAATTTCCAAATGTAACTACTAGATTGTGATACAATACACTATTGGGTGAAGTTTGGTTGACTCCTGCGCAGCGGTTTGGAGTTAACATCAAAATTACATTTCTCGGCCGAATTGAGTAGATCTCACTGTCAAAAGGCTTAAATAGCTTTTTTGAACTAAGTTTGAGGATTGCGCTCAAACCAAATGTCCTAAACCCAAATTTCCAAATGGAACTACTAAATTGTGATACAATACACTATTGGGTGAAGTTTGGTTGACTTCTGCGCAGCGGTTTGGGAGTTAACATCAAAATTACATTTCTCGGCCAAATTGCGTAGATCTCACTTTCAAATGGCGTAAATGGCTTTTTTGAACTAAGTTTGAGGATTGCGCTCAAACTAAATGTCCTAGAACCAAATTTCCAAATGTAACTACTAGATTGTGATACAATACACTATTGGATGAAGTTTGGTTGACTTCTGCGCAGCGGTTTGGGAGTTAACATCAAAATTACATTTCTCGGCCATATCGCATAGATCTCACTGTGAAAAGGCTTAAATGGCTTTTTTGACCTAAGTTTTAGAATTGCGCTCAAATCAAATGTCCTAGAACCAAATTTGCACATGTAACTACTAGATTGTGATACAATACACTATTGGGTGAAGTTTGGTTGACTTCTGCGCAGCGGTTTGGGAGTTAACATCAAAATTAAATTTCTCGGACATATCGCATAGATCTCACTGTGAAAAGGCTTAAATGACTTTTTTTAATTAAGTTTGAAGATTGCGCTAAAACCAAATGTCCTAGAACTAAATTTCCAAATGTAACTACTAGATTATGATAAAATACACTATTGGGTGAAGTTTGGTTGACTTCTGCGCAGCGGTTTGGGAGTTAACATCAAAATTACATTTCTCGGCCATATCGCATAGATCTCACTGTGAAAAGGCTTAAATGGCTTTTTTGACCTAAGTTTGAGAATTGCGCTCAAATCAAATGTCCTAGAACCAAATTTCCACATGTAACTACTAGATTGTGATACAATACACTATTGGGTGAAGTTTGGTTTACTTCTGCGCAGCGGTTTGGGAGTTAACATCAAAATTACATTTCTCGGCCATATCGCATAGATCTCACTGTGAAAAGGCTTAAATGACTTTTTTTATTTAAGTTTGAAGATTGCGCTCAAACCAAATGTCCTAAAACTAAATTTCCAAATGTAACTACTAGATTGTGATAAAATACACTATTGGGTGAAGTTAGGTTGACTTCTGCGCAGCGGTTTGGGAGTTAACATCAAAAATACATTTCTCGGCCATATCGCATAGATCTCACTGTGAAAAGGCTTAAATGGCTTTTTTGACCTAAGTTTGATGATTGCTCTCAAACCAAATATCCTAGAACTAAATTTCCAAATGTAACTACTAGATTGTGATAAAATACACTATTGGGTGAAGTTTGGTTGACTTCTGCGCAGCGGTTTGGGAGTGAACATCAAAATTACATTTCTCGGCCATATCGCATAGATCTCACTGTGAAAAGGCTTAAATGACTTTTTTTAATTAAGTTTGAAGATTGCGCTCAAACCAAATGTCCTAAAACTAAATTTCCAAATGTAACTACTAGATTGTGATAAAATACACTATTGGGTGAAGTTTGGTTGACTTCTGCGCAGCGGTTTGGGAGTTAACATCAAAATTACATTTCTCGGCCATATCGCATAGATCTCACTGTGAAGAGGCTTAAATGGCTTTTTTGACCTAAGTTTGAGAATTGCGCTCAAATCGAATGTCCTAGAACCAAATTTCCACATGTAACTACTAGATTGTGATACAATACACTATTGGGTGAAGTTTGGTTGACTTCTGCGCAGCGGTTTGGGAGTGAACATCAAAATTACATTTCTCGGCCATATCGCATAGATCTCACTGTGAAAAGGCTTAAATGACTTTTTTTAATTAAGTTTGAAAATTGCGCTCAAACCAAATGTCCTAGAACTAAATTTCCAAATGTAACTACTAGATTATGATAAAATACACTATTGGGTGAAGTTTGGTTTACTTCTGCGCAGCGGTTTGGGAGTTAACATCAAAATTACATTTCTCGGCCATATCGCATAGATCTCACTGTGAAAAGGCTTAAATGGCTTTTTTGACCTAAGTTTGAGAATTGCGCTCAAATCAAATGTCCTAGAACCAAATTTCCACATGTAACTACTAGATTGTGATACAATACACTATTGGGTGAAGTTTGGTTGACTTCTGCGCAGCGGTTTGGGAGTTAACATCAAAATTACATTTCTCGGCCATATCGCATAGATCTCACTGTGAAAAGGCTTAAACGACTTTTTTTTAATTAAGTTTGAAGATTGCGCTCAAACCAAATGTCCTAGAAATAAATTTCCAAATGTAACTACTAGATTATGATAAAATACACTATTGGGTGAAGTTTGGTTTACTTCTGCGCAGCGGTTTGGGAGTTAACATCAAAATTACATTTCTCGGCCATATCGCATAGATCTCACTGTGAAAAGGCTTAAATGGCTTTTTTGACCTAAGTTTGAGGATTGCGCTCAAATCAAATGTCCTAGAACCAAATTTCCACATGTAACTACTAGATTGTGATACAATACACTAATGGGTGAAGTTTGGTTGACTTCTGCGCAGCGGTTTGGGAGTGAACATCAAAATTACATTTCTCGGCCATATCTTATAGATCTCACTGTGAAAAGGCTTAAATGGCTTTTTTGACCTAAGTTTGAGGATTGCGCTCAAATCAAATGTCCTAGAACCAAATTTCTACATGTAACTACTAGATTGTGATACAATACACTATTGGGTGAAGTTTGGTTTATTTCTGCGCAGCGGTTTGGGAGCTAACATCAAAATTACATTTCTCGGCCATATCGCATAGATCTCACTGTGAAAAGGCTTAAATGACTTTTTTTAATTAAGTTTGAAGATTGCGCTCAAACCAAATGTCCTAGAACTAAATTTCTAAATGTAACTACTAGATTGTGATAAAATACACTATTGGGTGAAGTTTGGTTGACTTCTGCGCAGCGGTTTGGGAGTTAACATCAAAATTACATTTCTCAGCCATATCGCATAGATCTCACTGTGAAAAGGCTTAAATGGCTTTTTTAATTAAGTTTGATGATTGCGCTCAAACCAAATGACCTAGAACGAAATTTCCAAATGTAACTACTAGATTGTGATACAATACACTATTGGGTGAAGTTTGGTTGACTTCTGCGCAGCGGTTTGGGAGTTAACATCAAAATTACATTTCTCGGCCATATCGCGTAGATCTCACTGTGAAAAGGCTTAAATGACTTTTTTAATTAAGTTTGATGATTGCGCTCAAACCAAATGTCCTAGAACTAAATTTCTAAAGGTAACGACTAGATTGTGATAAAATACACTATTGGGTGAAGTTTGGTTGACTTCTGCGCAGCGGTTTGGGAGTTAACATCAAAATTACATTTCTCGGCAATATCGCATAGATCTCACTGTGAAAAGGCTGAAATGACTTTTTTAATTATGTTTGATGATTGCGCTCAAACCAAATGTCCTAGAACGAAATTTCCAAATGTAACTACTAGATTGTGATACAATACACTATTGGGTGAAGTTTGGTTGACTTCTGCGCAGCGGTTTGGGAGTTAACATCAAAATTACATTTCTCAGCCATATCGCGTAGATCTCACTGTGAAAAGGCTTAAATGGCTTTTTTGACCTAAGTTTGAGGATTGCGCTCAAATCAAATGTCCTAGAACCAAATTTCCACATGTAACTACTAGATTGTGATACAATACACTATTGGGTGAAGTTTGGTTGACTTCTGCGCAGCGGTTTGGGAGTTAACATCAAAATTACATTTCTCGGCCATATCGCATAGATCTCACTGTGAAAAGGCTTAAATGACTTTTTTTAATTAAGTTTGAAGATTGCGCTCAAACCAAATGTCCTAGAACTAAATTTCTAAATGTAACTACTAGATTGTGATAAAATACACTATTGGGTGAAGTTTGGTTGACTTCTGCGCAGCGGTTTGGGAGTTAACATCAAAATTACATTTCTCAGCCATATCGCATAGATCTCACTGTGAAAAGGCTTAAATGGCTTTTTTGACCTAAGTTTGATGATTGCACTCAAACCAAATGTCCTAGAACTAAATTTCCAAATGTAACTACTAGATTGTGATAAAATACACTATTGGGTGAAGTTTGGTTTACTTCTGCGCAGCGGTTTGGGAGTTAACATCAAAATTACATTTCTCGGCCATATCGCATAGATCTCACTGTGAAAAGGCTTAAATGGCTTTTTTGACCTAAGTTTGAGGATTGCGCTCAAATCAAATGTCCTAGAACCAAATTTCCACATGTAACTACTAGATTGTGATACAATACACTAATGGGTGAAGTTTGGTTGACTTCTGCGCAGCGGTTTGGGAGTGAACATCAAAATTACATTTCTCGGCCAAATTGCGTAGATCTCACTGTCAAAAGGCTTAAATGACTTTTTTTTAATTAAGTTTGAAGATTGCGCTCAAACCAAATGTCCTAGAAATAAATTTCCAAATGTAACTACTAGATTATGATAAAATACACTATTGGGTGAAGTTTGGTTTACTTCTGCGCAGCGGTTTGGGAGTTAACATCAAAATTACATTTCTCGGCCATATCGCATAGATCTCACTGTGAAAAGGCTTAAATGGCTTTTTTGACCTAAGTTTGAGGATTGCGCTCAAATCAAATGTCCTAGAACCAAATTTCCACATGTAACTACTAGATTGTGATACAATACACTAATGGGTGAAGTTTGGTTGACTTCTGCGCAGCGGTTTGGGAGTGAACATCAAAATTACATTTCTCGGCCATATCGCATAGATCTCACTGTGAAAAGGCTTAAATGGCTTTTTTGACCTAAGTTTGAGGATTGCGCTCAAATCAAATGTCCTAGAACCAAATTTCTACATGTAACTACTAGATTGTGATACAATACACTATTGGGTGAAGTTTGGTTTATTTCTGCGCAGCGGTTTAGGAGCTAACATCAAAATTACATTTCTCGGCCATATCGCATAGATATCACTGTGAAAAGGCTTAAATGACTTTTTTTAATTAAGTTTGAAGATTGCGCTCAAACCAAATGTCCTAGAACTAAATTTCTAAATGTAACTACTAGATTGTGATAAAATACACTATTGGGTGAAGTTTGGTTGACTTCTGCGCAGCGGTTTGGGAGTTAACATCAAAATTACATTTCTCAGCCATATCGCATAGATCTCACTGTGAAAAGGCTTAAATGGCTTTTTTAATTAAGTTTGATGATTGCGCTCAAACCAAATGACCTAGAACGAAATTTCCAAATGTAACTACTAGATTGTGATACAATACACTATTGGGTGAAGTTTGGTTGACTTCTGCGCAGCGGTTTGGGAGTTAACATCAAAATTACATTTCTCGGCCATATCGCGTAGATCTCACTGTGAAAAGGCTTAAATGACTTTTTTAATTAAGTTTGATGATTGCGCTCAAACCAAATGTCCTAGAACTAAATTTCTAAAGGTAACGACTAGATTGTGATAAAATACACTATTGGGTGAAGTTTGGTTGACTTCTGCGCAGCGGTTTGGGAGTTAACATCAAAATTACATTTCTCGGCAATATCGCATAGATCTCACTGTGAAAAGGCTGAAATGACTTTTTTAATTATGTTTGATGATTGCGCTCAAACCAAATGTCCTAGAACGAAATTTCCAAATGTAACTACTAGATTGTGATACAATACACTATTGGGTGAAGTTTGGTTGACTTCTGCGCAGCGGTTTGGGAGTTAACATCAAAATTACATTTCTCAGCCATATCGCGTAGATCTCACTGTGAAAAGGCTTAAATGGCTTTTTTGACCTAAGTTTGAGGATTGCGCTCAAATCAAATGTCCTAGAACCAAATTTCCACATGTAACTACTAGATTGTGATACAATACACTATTGGGTGAAGTTTGGTTGACTTCTGCGCAGCGGTTTGGGAGTTAACATCAAAATTACATTTCTCGGCCATATCGCATAGATCTCACTGTGAAAAGGCTTAAATGACTTTTTTTAATTAAGTTTGAAGATTGCGCTCAAACCAAATGTCCTAGAACTAAATTTCTAAATGTAACTACTAGATTGTGATAAAATACACTATTGGGTGAAGTTTGGTTGACTTCTGCGCAGCGGTTTGGGAGTTAACATCAAAATTACATTTCTCAGCCATATCGCATAGATCTCACTGTGAAAAGGCTTAAATGGCTTTTTTGACCTAAGTTTGATGATTGCGCTCAAACCAAATGTCCTAGAACTAAATTTCCAAATGTAACTACTAGATTGTGATAAAATACACTATTGGGTGAAGTTTGGTTTACTTCTGCGCAGCGGTTTGGGAGTTAACATCAAAATTACATTTCTCGGCCATATCGCATAGATCTCACTGTGAAAAGGCTTAAATGGCTTTTTTGACCTAAGTTTGAGGATTGCGCTCAAATCAAATGTCCTAGAACCAAATTTCCACATGTAACTACTAGATTGTGATACAATACACTAATGGGTGAAGTTTGGTTGACTTCTGCGCAGCGGTTTGGGAGTGAACATCAAAATTACATTTCTCGGCCAAATTGCGTAGATCTCACTGTCAAAAGGCTTAAATGACTTTTTTGAACTAAGTTTGAGGATTGCGCTCAAACCAAATGTCCTAGAACCAAATTTCCAAATGTAACTACTAGATTGTGATACAATACACTATTGGGTGAAGTTTGGTTGACTCCTGCTCAGCGGTTTGGGAGTTAACATCAAAATTACATTTCTCGGCCGAATTGAGTAGATCTCACTGTCAAAAGGCTTAAATAGCTTTTTTGAACTAAGTTTGAGGATTGCGCTCAAACCAAATGTCCTAGAACCAAATTTCCAAATGGAACTACTACATTGTGATACAATACACTATTGGGTGAAGTTTGGTTCACTTCTGCGCAGCGGTTTGGGAGTTAACATCAAAATTACATTTCTCGGCCAAATTGCGTAGATCTCACTGTCAAAAGGCTTAAATGACTTTTTTGAACTAAGTTTGAGGATTGCGGATAAACCAAATGTCCTAGAACCAAATTTCCATATGTAACTACTAGATTGTGATACAATACACTATTGGGTGAAGTTTGGTTCACTTCTGCGCAGTGGTTTCGGAGTTAACATCAAAATTACATTTCTCGGCCAAATTGCGTAGATATCACTGTCAAATGGCGTGAATGGCTTTTTTGAACTAAGTTTGAGGATTGCGCTCAAACTAAATGTCCTAGAACAAAATTTCCAATTGTAACTACTAGATTGTGATACAATACACTATTGGGTGAAGTTTGGTTCACTCCTGCGCAGCGGTTTGGGAGTTAACATCAAAATTACATTTCTCAGCCGAATTGCGTAGATCTCACTGTCAAAAGGCTTAAATGACTTTTTTGAACTAAGTTTGAGGATTGCGCTCAAACCAAATGTCCTAGAACAAAATTTCCAATTGTAACTACTAGATTGTGATACAATACAGTATTGGGTGAAGTTTGGTTCACTCCTGCTCAGCGGTTTGGGAGTTAACATCAAAATTACATTTCTCGGCCGAATTGTGTAGATCTCACTGTCAAAAGGCTTAAATGACTTTTTTAAATTTAGTTTGAGGATTGCGCTCAAACCAAATGTCCTAGAACAAAATTTCCAAATGTAACTACTAGATTGTGATACAATACACTATTGGGTGAAGTTTGGTTGACTTCTGCGCAGCGGTTTGGGAGTTAACATCAAAATTACATTTCTCGGCCGAATTGAGTAGATCTCACTGTCAAAAGGCTTAAATGGCTTTTTTTAATTAAGTTTGAGGATTGCGCTCAAACCAAATGTCCGAGAACCAAATTTCCAAATGTAACTACTAGATTGTGATACAATACACTATTGGGTGAAGTTTGGTTGACTTCTGCGCAGCGGTTTGGGAGTTAACATCAAAATTACATTTCTCGGCCAAATTGCGTAGATATCACTGTCAAATGGCGTAAATGGATTTTTTGAACTAAGTTTGAGGATTGCGCTCAAACCAAATGTCCTAGAACCAAATTTCCAAATGTAACTACTAGATTGTGATACAATACACTATTGGGTGAAGTTTGGTTGACTCCTGCGCAGCGGTTTGGAGTTAACATCAAAATTACATTTCTCGGCCGAATTGAGTAGATCTCACTGTCAAAAGGCTTAAATAGCTTTTTTGAACTAAGTTTGAGGATTGCGCTCAAACCAAATGTCCTAGAACCAAATTTCCAAATGGAACTACTAGATTGTGATACAATACACTATTGGGTGAAGTTTGGTTGACTTCTGCGCAGCGGTTTGGGAGTTAACATCAAAATTACATTTCTCGGCCAAATTGCGTAGATCTCACTTTCAAATGGCGTAAATGGCTTTTTTGAACTAAGTTTGAGGATTGCGCTTAAACTAAATGTCCTAGAACCAAATTTCCAAATGTAACTACTAGATTGTGATACAATACACTATTGGGTGAAGTTTGGTTGACTTCTGCGCAGCGGTTTGGGAGTTAACATCAAAATTACATTTCTCGGCCATATCGCATAGATCTCACTGTGAAAAGGCTTAAATGGCTTTTTTGACCTAAGTTTGAGAATTGCGCTCAAATCAAATGTCCTAGAACCAAATTTGCACATGTAACTACTAGATTGTGATACAATACACTATTGGGTGAAGTTTGGTTGACTTCTGCGCAGCGGTTTGGGAGTTAACATCAAAATTACATTTCTCGGCCATATCGCATAGATCTCACTGTGAAAAGGCTTAAATGACTTTTTTTAATTAAGTTTGAAGATTGCGCTAAAACCAAATGTCCTAGAACTAAATTTCCAAATGTAACTACGAGATTATGATAAAATACACTATTGGGTGAAGTTTGGTTGACTTCTGCGCAGCGGTTTGGGAGTTAACATCAAAATTACATTTCTCGGCCATATCGCATAGATCTCACTGTGAAAAGGCTTAAATGGCTTTTTTGACCTAAGTTTGAGAATTGCGCTCAAATCAAATGTCCTAGAACCAAATTTCCACATGTAACTACTAGATTGTGATACAATACACTATTGGGTGAAGTTTGGTTTACTTCTGCGCAGCGGTTTGGGAGTTAACATCAAAATTACATTTCTCGGCCATATCGCATAGATCTCACTGTGAAAAGGCTTAAATGACTTTTTTTAATTAAGTTTGAGGATTGCGCTCAAATCAAATGTCCTAGAACCAAATTTCCACATGTAACTACTGGATTGTGATACAATACACTATTGGGTGAAGTTTGGTTTACTTCTGCGCAGCGGTTTGGGAGCTATCAAAATTACATTTCTCGGCCATATCGCATAGATCTCACTGTGAAAAGGCTTAAATGGCTTTTTTACCTAAGTTTAAGGATTGCGCTCAAATCAAATGTCCTAGAACCAAATTTCCACATGTAACTACTAGATTGTGATACAATACACTATTGGGTGAAGTTTGGTTTACTTCTGCGCAGCGGTTTGGGAGTTAACATCAAAATTACATTTCTCGGCCATATCGCATAGATCTCACTGTGAAAAGGCTTAAATGGCTTTTTTGACCTAAGTTTGAGGATTGCGCTCAAATCAAATGTCCTAGAACCAAGTTTCCACATGTAACTACTAGATTGTGATACAATACACTATTGGGTGAAGTTTGGTTGACTTCTGCGCAGCGGTTTGGGAGTTAACATCAAAATTACATTTCTCGGCCATATCGCATAGATCTCACTGTGAAAAGGCTTAAATGACTTTTTTTAATTAAGTTTGAAGATTGCGCTCAAACCAAATGTCCTAAAACTAAATTTCCAAATGTAACTACTAGATTGTGATAAAATACACTATTGGGTGAAGTTTGGTTGACTTCTGCGCAGCGGTTTGGGAGTTAACATCAAAAATACATTTCTCGGCCATATCGCATAGATCTCACTGTGAAAAGGCTTAAATGGCTTTTTTGACCTAAGTTTGATGATTGCTCTCAAACCAAATATCCTAGAACTAAATTTCCAAATGTAACTACTAGATTGTGATAAAATACACTATTGGGTGAAGTTTGGTTGACTTCTGCGCAGCGGTTTGGGAGTGAACATCAAAATTACATTTCTCGGCCATATCGCATAGATCTCACTGTGAAAAGGCTTAAATGACTTTTTTTAATTAAGTTTGAAGATTGCGCTCAAAACCAAATGTCCTAAAACTAAATTTCCAAATGTAACTACTAGATTGTGATAAAATACACTATTGGGTGAAGTTTGGTTTATTTCTGCGCAGCGGTTTGGGAGCTAACATCAAAATTACATTTCTCGGCCATATCGCATAGATCTCACTGTGAAAAGGCTTAAATGACTTTTTTTAATTAAGTTTGAAGATTGCGCTCAAACCAAATGTCCTAGAACTAAATTTCTAAATGTAACTACTAGATTGTGATAAAATACACTATTGGGTGAAGTTTGGTTGACTTCTGCGCAGCGGTTTGGGAGTTAACATCAAAATTACATTTCTCAGCCATATCGCATAGATCTCACTGTGAAAAGGCTTAAATGGCTTTTTTAATTAAGTTTGATGATTGCGCTCAAACCAAATGTCCTAGAACGAAATTTCCAAATGTAACTACTAGATTATGATAAAATACACTATTGGGTGAAGTTTGGTTTACTTCTGCGCAGCGGTTTGGGAGTTAACATCAAAATTACATTTCTCGGCCATATCGCATAGATCTCACTGTGAAAAGGCTTAAATGGCTTTTTTGACCTAAGTTTGAGGATTGCGCTCAAATCAAATGTCCTAGAACCAAATTTCCACATGTAACTACTAGATTGTGATACAATACACTATTGGGTGAAGTTTGGTTGACTTCTGCGCAGCGGTTTGGGAGTTAACATCAAAATTACATTTCTCGGCCATATCGCATAGATCTCACTGTGAAAAGGCTTAAATGACTTTTTTTAATTAAGTTTGAAGATTGCGCTCAAACCAAATGTCCTAAAACTAAATTTCCAAATGTAACTACTAGATTGTGATAAAATACACTATTGGGTGAAGTTTGGTTGACTTCTGCGCAGCGGTTTGGGAGTTAACATCAAAAATACATTTCTCGGCCATATCGCATAGATCTCACTGTGAAAAGGCTTAAATGGCTTTTTTGACCTAAGTTTGATGATTGCTCTCAAACCAAATATCCTAGAACTAAATTTCCAAATGTAACTACTAGATTGTGATAAAATACACTATTGGGTGAAGTTTGGTTGACTTCTGCGCAGCGGTTTGGGAGTGAACATCAAAATTACATTTCTCGGCCATATCGCATAGATCTCACTGTGAAAAGGCTTAAATGACTTTTTTTAATTAAGTTTGAAGATTGCGCTCAAACCAAATGTCCTAGAACTAAATTTCTAAATGTAACTACTAGATTGTGATAAAATACACTATTGGGTGAAGTTTGGTTGACTTCTGCGCAGCGGTTTGGGAGTTAACATCAAAAGTACATTTCTCAGCCATATCGCATAGATCTCACTGTGAAAAGGCTTAAATGGCTTTTTTAATTAAGTTTGATGATTGCGCTCAAACCAAATGTCCTAGAACTAAATTTCCAAATGTAACTACTAGATTATGATAAAATACACTATTGGGTGAAGTTTGGTTTACTTCTGCGCAGCGGTTTGGGAGTTAACATCAAAATTACATTTCTCGGCCATATCGCATAGATCTCACTGTGAAAAGGCTTAAATGGCTTTTTTGACCTAAGTTTGAGAATTGCGCTCAAATCAAATGTCCTAGAACCAAATTTCCACATGTAACTACTAGATTGTGATACAATACACTATTGGGTGAAGTTTGGTTGACTTCTGCGCAGCGGTTTGGGAGTTAACATCAAAATTACATTTCTCGGCCATATCGCATAGATCTCACTGTGAAAAGGCTTAAATGACTTTTTTTTAATTAAGTTTGAAGATTGCGCTCAAACCAAATGTCCTAGAAATAAATTTCCAAATGTAACTACTAGATTATGATAAAATACACTATTGGGTGAAGTTTGGTTTACTTCTGCGCAGCGGTTTTGGAGTTAACATCAAAATTACATTTCTCGGCCATATCGCATAGATCTCACTGTGAAAAGGCTTAAATGGCTTTTTTGACCTAAGTTTGAGGATTGCGCTCAAATCAAATGTCCTAGAAACAAATTTCCACATGTAACTACTAGATTGTGATACAATACACTAATGGGTGAAGTTTGGTTGACTTCTGCGCAGCGATTTGGGAGTGAACATCAAAATTACATTTCTCGGCCATATCGCATAGATCTCACTGTGAAAAGGCTTAAATGGCTTTTTTGACCTAAGTTTGAGGATTGCGCTCAAATCAAATGTCCTAGAACCAAATTTCCACATGTAACTACTAGATTGTGATACAATACACTATTGGGTGAAGTTTGGTTGACTTCTGCGCAGCGGTTTGGGAGTTAACATCAAAATTACATTTCTCGGCCATATCGCATAGATCTCACTGTGAAAAGGCTTAAATGACTTTTTTTAATTAAGTTTGAAGATTGCGCTCAAACCAAATGTCCTAAAACTAAATTTCCAAATGTAACTACTAGATTGTGATAAAATACACTATTGGGTGAAGTTTGGTTGACTTCTGCGCAGCGGTTTGGGAGTTAACATCAAAAATACATTTCTCGGCCATATCGCATAGATCTCACTGTGAAAAGGCTTAAATGGCTTTTTTGACCTAAGTTTAATGATTGCTCTCAAACCAAATATCCTAGAACTAAATTTCCAAATGTAACTACTAGATTGTGATAAAATACACTATTGGGTGAAGTTTGGTTGACTTCTGCGCAGCGGTTTGGGAGTGAACATCAAAATTACATTTCTCGGCCATATCGCATAGATCTCACTGTGAAAAGGCTTAAATGACTTTTTTTAATTAAGTTTGAAGATTGCGCTCAAACCAAATGTCCTAAAACTAAATTTCCAAATGTAACTACTAGATTGTGATAAAATACACTATTGGGTGAAGTTTGGTTTATTTCTGCGCAGCGGTTTGGGAGCTAACATCAAAATTACATTTCTCGGCCATATCGCATAGATCTCACTGTGAAAAGGCTTAAATGACTTTTTTAATTAAGTTTGATGATTGCGCTCAAACCAAATGTCCTAGAACTAAATTTCTAAAGGTAACTACTAGATTGTGATAAAATACACTATTGGGTGAAGTTTGGTTGACTTCTGCGCAGCGGTTTGGGAGTTAACATCAAAATTACATTTCTCGGCAATATCGCATTGATCTCACTGTGAAAAGGCTGAAATGACTTTTTTAATTATGTTTGATGATTGCGCTCAAACCAAATGTCCTACAACGAAATTTCCAAATGTAACTACTAGATTGTGATACAATACACTATTGGGTGAAGTTTGGTTGACTTCTGCGCAGCGGTTTGGGAGTTAACATCAAAATTACATTTCTCAGCCATATCGCGTAGATCTCACTGTGAAAAGGCTTAAATGGCTTTTTTGACCTAAGTTTGAGGATTGCGCTCAAATCAAATGTCCTAGAACCAAATTTCCACATGTAACTACTAGATTGTGATACAATACACTATTGGGTGAAGTTTGGTTGACTTCTGCGCAGCGGTTTGGGAGTTAACATCAAAATTACATTTCTCGGCCATATCGCATAGATCTCACTGTGAAAAGGCTTAAATGACTTTTTTTAATAAAGTTTGAAGATTGCGCTCAAACCAAATGTCCTAGAACTAAATTTCTAAATGTAACTACTAGATTGTGATAAAATACACTATTGGGTGAAGTTTGGTTGACTTCTGCGCAGCGGTTTGGGAGTTAACATCAAAATTACATTTCTCAGCCATATCGCATAGATCTCACTGTGAAAAGGCTTAAATGGCTTTTTTGACCTAAGTTTGATGATTGCGCTCAAACCAAATGTCCTAGAACTAAATTTCCAAATGTAACTACTAGATTGTGATAAAATACACTATTGGGTGAAGTTTGGTTTACTTCTGCGCAGCGGTTTGGGAGTTAACATCAAAATTACATTTCTCGGCCATATCGCATAGATCTCACTGTGAAAAGGCTTAAATGACTTTTTTGACCTAAGTTTGAGGATTGCGCTCAAATCAAATGTCCTAGAACCAAATTTCCACATGTAACTACTAGATTGTGATACAATACACTAATGGGTAAAGTTTGGTTGACTTCTGCGCAGCGGTTTGGGAGTGAACATCAAAATTACATTTCTCGGCCATATCGCATAGATCTCACTGTGAAAAGGCTTAAATGACTTTTTTTAATTAAGTTTGAAGATTGCGCTCAAACCAAATGTCCTAGAACTAAATTTCTAAATGTAACTACTAGATTGTGATAAAATACACTATTGGGTGAAGTTTGGTTGACTTCTGCGCAGCGGTTTGGGAGTTAACATCAAAATTACATTTCTCAGCCATATCGCATAGATCTCACTGTGAAAAGGCTTAAATGGCTTTTTTGACCTAAGTTTGATGATTGCGCTCAAACCAAATGTCCTAGAACTAAATTTCCAAATGTAACTACTAGATTGTGATAAAATACACTATTGGGTGAAGTTTGGTTGACTTCTGCGCAGCGGTTTGGGAGTGAACATCAAAATTACATTTCTCGGCCATATCGCATAGATCTCACTGTGAAAAGGCTTAAATGACTTTTTTTAATTAAGTTTGAAGATTGCGCTCAAACCAAATGTCCTAAAACTAAATTTCCAAATGTAACTACTAGATTGTGATAAAATACACTATTGGGTGAAGTTTGGTTTATTTCTGCGCAGCGGTTTGGGAGCTAACATCAAAATTACATTTCTCGGCCATATCGCATAGATCTCACTGTGAAAAGGCTTAAATGACTTTTTTTAATTAAGTTTGAAGATTGCGCTCAAACCAAATGTCCTAGAACTAAATTTCTAAATGTAACTACTAGATTGTGATAAAATACACTATTGGGTGAAGTTTGGTTGACTTCTGCGCAGCGGTTTGGGAGTTAACATCAAAAGTACATTTCTCAGCCATATCGCATAGATCTCACTGTGAAAAGGCTTAAATGGCTTTTTTAATTAAGTTTGATGATTGCGCTCAAACCAAATGTCCTAGAACTAAATTTCCAAATGTAACTACTAGATTATGATAAAATACACTATTGGGTGAAGTTTGGTTTACTTCTGCGCAGCGGTTTGGGAGTTAACATCAAAATTACATTTCTCGGCCATATCGCATAGATCTCACTGTGAAAAGGCTTAAATGGCTTTTTTGACCTAAGTTTGAGAATTGCGCTCAAATCAAATGTCCTAGAACCAAATTTCCACATGTAACTACTAGATTGTGATACAATACACTATTGGGTGAAGTTTGGTTGACTTCTGCGCAGCGGTTTGGGAGTTAACATCAAAATTACATTTCTCGGCCATATCGCATAGATCTCACTGTGAAAAGGCTTAAATGACTTTTTTTTAATTAAGTTTGAAGATTGCGCTCAAACCAAATGTCCTAGAACCAAATTTCTAAATGTAACTACTAGATTGTGATAAAATACACTATTGGGTGAAGTTTGGTTGACTTCTGCGCAGCGGTTTGGGAGTTAACATCAAAATTACATTTCTCGGCCATATCGCGTAGATCTCACTGTGAAAAGGCTTAAATGACTTTTTTAATTAAGTTTGATGATTGCGCTCAAACCAAATGTCCTAGAACTAAATTTCTAAAGGTAACTACTAGATTGTGATAAAATACACTATTGGGTGAAGTTTGGTTGACTTCTGCGCAGCGGTTTGGGAGTTAACATCAAAATTACATTTCTCGGCAATATCGCATAGATCTCACTGTGAAAAGGCTGAAATGACTTTTTTAATTATGTTTGATGATTGCGCTCAAACCAAATGTCCTAGAACGAAATTTCCAAATGTAACTACTAGATTGTGATACAATACACTATTGGGTGAAGTTTGGTTGACTTCTGCGCAGCGGTTTGGGAGTTAACATCAAAATTACATTTCTCAGCCATATCGCGTAGATCTCACTGTGAAAAGGCTTAAATGGCTTTTTTGACCTAAGTTTGAGGATTGCGCTCAAATCAAATGTCCTAGAACCAAATTTCCACATGTAACTACTAGATTGTGATACAATACACTATTGGGTGAAGTTTGGTTGACTTCTGCGCAGCGGTTTGGGAGTTAACATCAAAATTACATTTCTCGGCCATATCGCATAGATCTCACTGTGAAAAGGCTTAAATGACTTTTTTTAATTAAGTTTGAAGATTGCGCTCAAACCAAATGTCCTAAAACTAAATTTCCAAATGTAACTACTAGATTGTGATAAAATACACTATTGGGTGAAGTTTGGTTTATTTCTGCGCAGCGGTTTGGGAGCTAACATCAAAATTACATTTCTCGGCCATATCGCATAGATCTTACTGTGAAAAGGCTTAAATGACTTTTTTTAATTAAGTTTGAAGATTGCGCTCAAACCAAATGTCCTAGAACTAAATTTCTAAATGTAACTACTAGATTGTGATAAAATACACTATTGGGTGAAGTTTGGTTGACTTCTGCGCAGCGGTTTGGGAGTTAACATCAAAAGTACATTTCTCAGCCATATCGCATAGATCTCACTGTGAAAAGGCTTAAATGGCTTTTTTAATTAAGTTTGATGATTGCGCTCAAACCAAATGTCCTAGAACTAAATTTCCAAATGTAACTACTAGATTATGATAAAATACACTATTGGGTGAAGTTTGGTTTACTTCTGCGCAGCGGTTTGGGAGTTAACATCAAAATTACATTTCTCGGCCATATCGCATAGATCTCACTGTGAAAAGGCTTGAATGGCTTTTTTGACCTAAGTTTGAGAATTGCGCTCAAATCAAATGTCCTAGAACCAAATTTCCACATGTAACTACTAGATTGTGATACAATACACTATTGGGTGAAGTTTGGTTGACTTCTGCGCAGCGGTTTGGGAGTTAACATCAAAATTACATTTCTCGGCCATATCGCATAGATCTCACTGTGAAAAGGCTTAAATGACTTTTTTTTAATTAAGTTTGAAGATTGCGCTCAAACCAAATGTCCTAGAACCAAATTTCTAAATGTAACTACTAGATTGTGATAAAATACACTATTGGGTGAAGTTTGGTTGACTTCTGCGCAGCGGTTTGGGAGTTAACATCAAAATTACATTTCTCGGCCATATCGCGTAGATCTCACTGTGAAAAGGCTTAAATGACTTTTTTAATTAAGTTTGATGATTGCGCTCAAACCAAATGTCCTAGAACTAAATTTCTAAAGGTAACTACTAGATTGTGATAAAATACACTATTGGGTGAAGTTTGGTTGACTTCTGCGCAGCGGTTTGGGAGTTAACATCAAAATTACATTTCTCGGCAATATCGCATAGATCTCACTGTGAAAAGGCTGAAATGACTTTTTTAATTATGTTTGATGATTGCGCTCAAACCAAATGTCCTAGAACGAAATTTCCAAATGTAACTACTAGATTGTGATACAATACACTATTGGGTGAAGTTTGGTTGACTTCTGCGCAGCGGTTTGGGAGTTAACATCAAAATTACATTTCTCAGCCATATCGCGTAGATCTCACTGTGAAAAGGCTTAAATGGCTTTTTTGACCTAAGTTTGAGGATTGCGCTCAAATCAAATGTCCTAGAACCAAATTTCCACATGTAACTACTAGATTGTGATACAATACACTATTGGGTGAAGTTTGGTTGACTTCTGCGCAGCGGTTTGGGAGTTAACATCAAAATTACATTTCTCGGCCATATCGCATAGATCTCACTGTGAAAAGGCTTAAATGACTTTTTTTAATTAAGTTTGAAGATTGCGCTCAAACCAAATGTCCTAGAACTAAATTTCTAAATGTAACTACTAGATTGTGATAAAATACACTATTGGGTGAAGTTTGGTTGACTTCTGCGCAGCGGTTTGGGAGTTAACATCAAAATTACATTTCTCAGCCATATCGCATAGATCTCACTGTGAAAAGGCTTAAATGGCTTTTTTGACCTAAGTTTGATGATTGCGCTCAAACCAAATGTCCTAGAACGAAATTTCCAAATGTAACTACTAGATTGTGATAAAATACACTATTGGGTGAAGTTTGGTTTACTTCTGCGCAGCGGTTTGGGAGTTAACATCAAAATTACATTTCTCGGCCATATCGCATAGATCTCACTGTGAAAAGGCTTAAATGGCTTTTTTGACCTAAGTTTGAGGATTGCGCTCAAATCAAATGTCCTAGAACCAAATTTCCACATGTAACTACTAGATTGTGATACAATACACTAATGGGTAAAGTTTGGTTGACTTCTGCGCAGCGGTTTGGGAGTGAACATTAAAATTACATTTCTCGGCCATATCGCATAGATCTCACTGTGAAAAGGCTTAAATGACTTTTTTTAATTAAGTTTGAAGATTGCGCTCAAACCAAATGTCCTAGAACTAAATTTCTAAATGTAACTACTAGATTGTGATAAAATACACTATTGGGTGAAGTTTGGTTGACTTCTGCGCAGCGGTTTGGGAGTTAACATCAAAATTACATTTCTCAGCCATATCGCATAGATCTCACTGTGAAAAGGCTTAAATGGCTTTTTTGACCTAAGTTTGATGATTGCGCTCAAACCAAATGTCCTAGAACTAAATTTCCAAATGTAACTACTAGATTGTGATAAAATACACTATTGGGTGAAGTTTGGTTGACTTCTCCGCAGCGGTTTGGGAGTTAACATCAAAATTACATTTCTCGGCCATATCGCATAGATCTCACTGTGAAAAGGCTTAAATGGCTTTTTTGACCTAAGTTTGAGAATTGCGCTCAAATCAAATGTCCTAGAACCAAATTTGCACATGTAACTACTAGATTGTGATACAATACACTATTGGGTGAAGTTTGGTTGACTTCTGCGCAGCGGTTTGGGAGTTAACATCAAAATTACATTTCTCGGCCATATCGCATAGATCTCACTGTGAAAAGGCTTAAATGACTTTTTTTAATTAAGTTTGAAGATTGCGCTCAAACCAAATGTCCTAGAACTAAATTTCTAAATGTAACTACTAGATTGTGATAAAATACACTATTGGGTGAAGTTTGGTTGACTTCTGCGCAGCGGTTTGGGAGTTAACATCAAAATTACATTTCTCAGCCATATCGCATAGATCTCACTGTGAAAAGGCTTAAATGGCTTTTTTGACCTAAGTTTGATGATTGCGCTCAAACCAAATGTCCTAGAACTAAATTTCCAAATGTAACTACTAGATTGTGATAAAATACACTATTGGGTGAAGTTTGGTTGACTTCTGCGCAGCGGTTTGGGAGTGAACATCAAAATTACATTTCTCGGCCATATCGCATAGATCTCACTGTGAAAAGGCTTAAATGACTTTTTTTAATTAAGTTTGAAGATTGCGCTCAAACCAAATGTCCTAAAACTAAATTTCCAAATGTAACTACTAGATTGTGATAAAATACACTATTGGGTGAAGTTTGGTTTATTTCTGCGCAGCGGTTTGGGAGCTAACATCAAAATTACATTTCTCGGCCATATCGCATAGATCTCACTGTGAAAAGGCTTAAATGACTTTTTTTAATTAAGTTTGAAGATTGCGCTCAAACCAAATGTCCTAGAACTAAATTTCTAAATGTAACTACTAGATTGTGATAAAATACACTATTGGGTGAAGTTTGGTTGACTTCTGCGCAGCGGTTTGGGAGTTAACATCAAAAGTACATTTCTCAGCCATATCGCATAGATCTCACTGTGAAAAGGCTTAAATGGCTTTTTTAATTAAGTTTGATGATTGCGCTCAAACCAAATGTCCTAGAACTAAATTTCCAAATGTAACTACTAGATTATGATAAAATACACTATTGGGTGAAGTTTGGTTTACTTCTGCGCAGCGGTTTGGGAGTTAACATCAAAATTACATTTCTCGGCCATATCGCATAGATCTCACTGTGAAAAGGCTTAAATGGCTTTTTTGACCTAAGTTTGAGAATTGCGCTCAAATCAAATGTCCTAGAACCAAATTTCCACATGTAACTACTAGATTGTGATACAATACACTATTGGGTGAAGTTTGGTTGACTTCTGCGCAGCGGTTTGGGAGTTAACATCAAAATTACATTTCTCGGCCATATCGCATAGATCTCACTGTGAAAAGGCTTAAATGACTTTTTTTTAATTAAGTTTGAAGATTGCGCTCAAACCAAATGTCCTAGAACCAAATTTCTAAATGTAACTACTAGATTGTGATAAAATACACTATTGGGTGAAGTTTGGTTGACTTCTGCGCAGCGGTTTGGGAGTTAACATCAAAATTACATTTCTCGGCCATATCGCGTAGATCTCACTGTGAAAAGGCTTAAATGACTTTTTTAATTAAGTTTGATGATTGCGCTCAAACCAAATGTCCTAGAACTAAATTTCTAAAGGTAACTACTAGATTGTGATAAAATACACTATTGGGTGAAGTTTGGTTGACTTCTGCGCAGCGGTTTGGGAGTTAACATCAAAATTACATTTCTCGGCAATATCGCATAGATCTCACTGTGAAAAGGCTGAAATGACTTTTTTAATTATGTTTGATGATTGCGCTCAAACCAAATGTCCTAGAACGAAATTTCCAAATGTAACTACTAGATTGTGATACAATACACTATTGGGTGAAGTTTGGTTGACTTCTGCGCAGCGGTTTGGGAGTTAACATCAAAATTACATTTCTCGGCCATATCGCATAGATCTCACTGTGAAAAGGCTAAAATGGCTTTTTTGACCTAAGTTTGAGGATTGCGCTCAAATCAAATGTCCTAGAAACAAATTTCCACATGTAACTACTAGATTGTGATACAATACACTAATGGGTGAAGTTTGGTTGACTTCTGCGCAGCGGTTTGGGAGTGAACATCAAAATTACATTTCTCGGCCATATCGCATAGATCTCACTGTGAAAAGGCTTAAATGGCTTTTTTGACCTAAGTTTGAGGATTGCGCTCAAATCAAATGTCCTAGAACCAAATTTCCACATGTAACTATTAGATTGTGATACAATACACTATTGGGTGAAGTTTGGTTGACTTCTGCGCAGCGGTTTGGGAGTTAACATCAAAATTACATTTCTCGGCCATATCGCATAGATCTCACTGTGAAAAGGCTTAAATGACTTTTTTTAATTAAGTTTGAAGATTGCGCTCAAACCAAATGTCCTAAAACTAAATTTCCAAATGTAACTACTAGATTGTGATAAAATACACTATTGGGTGAAGTTTGGTTGACTTCTGCGCAGCGGTTTGGGAGTTAACATCAAAAATACATTTCTCGGCCATATCGCATAGATCTCACTGTGAAAAGGCTTAAATGGCTTTTTTGACCTAAGTTTAATGATTGCTCTCAAACCAAATATCCTAGAACTAAATTTCCAAATGTAACTACTAGATTGTGATAAAATACACTATTGGGTGAAGTTTGGTTGACTTCTGCGCAGCGGTTTGGGAGTGAACATCAAAATTACATTTCTCGGCCATATCGCATAGATCTCACTGTGAAAAGGCTTAAATGACTTATTTTAATTAAGTTTGAAGATTGCGCTCAAACCAAATGTCCTAAAACTAAATTTCCAAATGTAACTACTAGATTGTGATAAAATACACTATTGGGTGAAGTTTGGTTTATTTCTGCACAGCGGTTTGGGAGCTAACATCAAAATTACATTTCTCGGCCATATCGCATAGATCTCACTGTGAAAAGGCTTAAATGACTTTTTTAATTAAGTTTGATGATTGCGCTCAAACCAAATGTCCTAGAACTAAATTTCTAAAGGTAACTACTAGATTGTGATAAAATACACTATTGGGTGAAGTTTGGTTGACTTCTGCGCAGCGGTTTGGGAGTTAACATCAAAATTACATTTCTCGGCAATATCGCATTGATCTCACTGTGAAAAGGCTGAAATGACTTTTTTAATTATGTTTGATGATTGCGCTCAAACCAAATGTCCTACAACGAAATTTCCAAATGTAACTACTAGATTGTGATACAATACACTATTGGGTGAAGTTTGGTTGACTTCTGCGCAGCGGTTTGGGAGTTAACATCAAAATTACATTTCTCAGCCATATCGCGTAGATCTCACTGTGAAAAGGCTTAAATGGCTTTTTTGACCTAAGTTTGAGGATTGCGCTCAAATCAAATGTCCTAGAACCAAATTTCCACATGTAACTACTAGATTGTGATACAATACACTATTGGGTGAAGTTTGGTTGACTTCTGCGCAGCGGTTTGGGAGTTAACATCAAAATTACATTTCTCGGCCATATCGCATAGATCTCACTGTGAAAAGGCTTAAATGACTTTTTTTAATAAAGTTTGAAGATTGCGCTCAAACCAAATGTCCTAGAACTAAATTTCTAAATGTAACTACTAGATTGTGATAAAATACACTATTGGGTGAAGTTTGGTTGACTTCTGCGCAGCGGTTTGGGAGTTAACATCAAAATTACATTTCTCAGCCATATCGCATAGATCTCACTGTGAAAAGGCTTAAATGGCTTTTTTGACCTAAGTTTGATGATTGCGCTCAAACCAAATGTCCTAGAACTAAATTTCCAAATGTAACTACTAGATTGTGATAAAATACACTATTGGGTGAAGTTTGGTTGACTTCTGCGCAGCGGTTTGGGAGTTAACATCAAAATTACATTTCTCGGCCATATCGCATAGATCTCACTGTGAAAAGGCTTAAATGGCTTTTTTGACCTAAGTTTGAGGATTGCGCTCAAATCAAATGTCCTAGAACCAAATTTCCACATGTAACTACTAGATTGTGATACAATACACTAATGGGTAAAGTTTGGTTGACTTCTGCGCAGCGGTTTGGGAGTGAACATCAAAATTACATTTCTCGGCCATATCGCATAGATCTCACTGTGAAAAGGCTTAAATGACTTTTTTTAATTAAGTTTGAAGATTGCGCTCAAACCAAATGTCCTAGAACTAAATTTCTAAATGTAACTACTAGATTGTGATAAAATACACTATTGGGTGAAGTTTGGTTGACTTCTGCGCAGCGGTTTGGGAGTTAACATCAAAATTACATTTCTCAGCCATATCGCATAGATCTCACTGTGAAAAGGCTTAAATGGCTTTTTTGACCTAAGTTTGATGATTGCGCTCAAACCAAATGTCCTAGAACTAAATTTCCAAATGTAACTACTAGATTGTGATAAAATACACTATTGGGTGAAGTTTGGTTGACTTCTGCGCAGCGGTTTGGGAGTGAACATCAAAATTACATTTCTCGGCCATATCGCATAGATCTCACTGTGAAAAGGCTTAAATGACTTTTTTTAATTAAGTTTGAAGATTGCGCTCAAACCAAATGTCCTAAAACTAAATTTCCAAATGTAACTACTAGATTGTGATAAAATACACTATTGGGTGAAGTTTGGTTTATTTCTGCGCAGCGGTTTGGGAGCTAACATCAAAATTACATTTCTCGGCCATATCGCATAGATCTCACTGTGAAAAGGCTTAAATGACTTTTTTTAATTAAGTTTGAAGATTGCGCTCAAACCAAATGTCCTAGAACTAAATTTCTAAATGTAACTACTAGATTGTGATAAAATACACTATTGGGTGAAGTTTGGTTGACTTCTGCGCAGCGGTTTGGGAGTTAACATCAAAAGTACATTTCTCAGCCATATCGCATAGATCTCACTGTGAAAAGGCTTAAATGGCTTTTTTAATTAAGTTTGATGATTGCGCTCAAACCAAATGTCCTAGAACTAAATTTCCAAATGTAACTACTAGATTATGATAAAATACACTATTGGGTGAAGTTTGGTTTACTTCTGCGCAGCGGTTTGGGAGTTAACATCAAAATTACATTTCTCGGCCATATCGCATAGATCTCACTGTGAAAAGGCTTAAATGGCTTTTTTGACCTAAGTTTGAGAATTGCGCTCAAATCAAATGTCCTAGAACCAAATTTCCACATGTAACTACTAGATTGTGATACAATACACTATTGGGTGAAGTTTGGTTGACTTCTGCGCAGCGGTTTGGGAGTTAACATCAAAATTACATTTCTCGGCCATATCGCATAGATCTCACTGTGAAAAGGCTTAAATGACTTTTTTTTAATTAAGTTTGAAGATTGCGCTCAAACCAAATGTCCTAGAACCAAATTTCTAAATGTAACTACTAGATTGTGATAAAATACACTATTGGGTGAAGTTTGGTTGACTTCTGTGCAGCGGTTTGGGAGTTAACATCAAAATTACATTTCTCGGCCATATCGCGTAGATCTCACTGTGAAAAGGCTTAAATGACTTTTTTAATTAAGTTTGATGATTGCGCTCAAACCAAATGTCCTAGAACTAAATTTCTAAAGGTAACTACTAGATTGTGATAAAATACACTATTGGGTGAAGTTTGGTTGACTTCTGCGCAGCGGTTTGGGAGTTAACATCAAAATTACATTTCTCGGCAATATCGCATAGATCTCACTGTGAAAAGCCTGAAATGACTTTTTTAATTATGTTTGATGATTGCGCTCAAACCAAATGTCCTAGAACGAAATTTCCAAATGTAACTACTAGATTGTGATACAATACACTATTGGGTGAAGTTTGGTTGACTTCTGCGCAGCGGTTTGGGAGTTAACATCAAAATTACATTTCTCAGCCATATCGCGTAGATCTCACTGTGAAAAGGCTTAAATGGCTTTTTTGACCTAAGTTTGAGGATTGCGCTCAAATCAAATGTCCTAGAACCAAATTTCCACATGTAACTACTAGATTGTGATACAATACACTATTGGGTGAAGTTTGGTTGACTTCTGCGCAGCGGTTTGGGAGTTAACATCAAAATTACATTTCTCGGCCATATCGCATAGATCTCACTGTGAAAAGGCTTAAATGACTTTTTTTAATTAAGTTTGAAGATTGCGCTCAAACCAAATGTCCTAAAACTAAATTTCCAAATGTAACTACTAGATTGTGATAAAATACACTATTGGGTGAAGTTTGGTTTATTTCTGCGCAGCGGTTTGGGAGCTAACATCAAAATTACATTTCTCGGCCATATCGCATAGATCTCACTGTGAAAAGGCTTAAATGACTTTTTTTAATTAAGTTTGAAGATTGCGCTCAAACCAAATGTCCTAGAACTAAATTTCTAAATGTAACTACTAGATTGTGATAAAATACACTATTGGGTGAAGTTTGGTTGACTTCTGCGCAGCGGTTTGGGAGTTAACATCAAAAGTACATTTCTCAGCCATATCGCATAGATCTCACTGTGAAAAGGCTTAAATGGCTTTTTTAATTAAGTTTGATGATTGCGCTCAAACCAAATGTCCTAGAACTAAATTTCCAAATGTAACTACTAGATTATGATAAAATACACTATTGGGTGAAGTTTGGTTTACTTCTGCGCAGCGGTTTGGGAGTTAACATCAAAATTACATTTCTCGGCCATATCGCATAGATCTCACTGTGAAAAGGCTTAAATGGCTTTTTTGACCTAAGTTTGAGAATTGCGCTCAAATCAAATGTCCTAGAACCAAATTTCCACATGTAACTACTAGATTGTGATACAATACACTATTGGGTGAAGTTTGGTTGACTTCTGCGCAGCGGTTTGGGAGTTAACATCAAAATTACATTTCTCGGCCATATCGCATAGATCTCACTGTGAAAAGGCTTAAATGACTTTTTTTTAATTAAGTTTGAAGATTGCGCTCAAACCAAATGTCCTAGAACCAAATTTCTAAATGTAACTACTAGATTGTGATAAAATACACTATTGGGTGAAGTTTGGTTGACTTCTGCGCAGCGGTTTGGGAGTTAACATCAAAATTACATTTCTCGGCCATATCGCGTAGATCTCACTGTGAAAAGGCTTAAATGACTTTTTTAATTAAGTTTGATGATTGCGCTCAAACCAAATGTCCTAGAACTAAATTTCTAAAGGTAACTACTAGATTGTGATAAAATACACTATTGGGTGAAGTTTGGTTGACTTCTGCGCAGCGGTTTGGGAGTTAACATCAAAATTACATTTCTCGGCAATATCGCATAGATCTCACTGTGAAAAGGCTGAAATGACTTTTTTAATTATGTTTGATGATTGCGCTCAAACCAAATGTCCTAGAACGAAATTTCCAAATGTAACTACTAGATTGTGATACAATACACTATTGGGTGAAGTTTGGTTGACTTCTGCGCAGCGGTTTGGGAGTTAACATCAAAATTACATTTCTCAGCCATATCGCGTAGATCTCACTGTGAAAAGGCTTAAATGGCTTTTTTGACCTAAGTTTGAGGATTGCGCTCAAATCAAATGTCCTAGAACCAAATTTCCACATGTAACTACTAGATTGTGATACAATACACTATTGGGTGAAGTTTGGTTGACTTCTGCGCAGCGGTTTGGGAGTTAACATCAAAATTACATTTCTCGGCCATATCGCATAGATCTCACTGTGAAAAGGCTTAAATGACTTTTTTTAATTAAGTTTGAAGATTGCGCTCAAACCAAATGTCCTAGAACTAAATTTCTAAATGTAACTACTAGATTGTGATAAAATACACTATTGGGTGAAGTTTGGTTGACTTCTGCGCAGCGGTTTGGGAGTTAACATCAAAATTACATTTCTCAGCCATATCGCATAGATCTCACTGTGAAAAGGCTTAAATGGCTTTTTTGACCTAAGTTTGATGATTGCGCTCAAACCAAATGTCCTAGAACTAAATTTCCAAATGTAACTACTAGATTGTGATAAAATACACTATTGGGTGAAGTTTGGTTTACTTCTGCGCAGCGGTTTGGGAGTTAACATCAAAATTACATTTCTCGGCCATATCGCATAGATCTCACTGTGAAAAGGCTTAAATGGCTTTTTTGACCTAAGTTTGAGGATTGCGCTCAAATCAAATGTCCTAGAACCAAATTTCCACATGTAACTACTAGATTGTGATACAATACACTAATGGGTAAAGTTTGGTTGACTTCTGCGCAGCGGTTTGGGAGTGAACATTAAAATTACATTTCTCGGCCATATCGCATAGATCTCACTGTGAAAAGGCTTAAATGACTTTTTTTAATTAAGTTTGAAGATTGCGCTCAAACCAAATGTCCTAGAACTAAATTTCTAAATGTAACTACTAGATTGTGATAAAATACACTATTGGGTGAAGTTTGGTTGACTTCTGCGCAGCGGTTTGGGAGTTAACATCAAAATTACATTTCTCAGCCATATCGCATAGATCTCACTGTGAAAAGGCTTAAATGGCTTTTTTGACCTAAGTTTGATGATTGCGCTCAAACCAAATGTCCTAGAACTAAATTTCCAAATGTAACTACTAGATTGTGATAAAATACACTATTGGGTGAAGTTTGGTTGACTTCTCCGCAGCGGTTTGGGAGTTAACATCAAAATTACATTTCTCGGCCATATCGCATAGATCTCACTGTGAAAAGGCTTAAATGGCTTTTTTGACCTAAGTTTGAGAATTGCGCTCAAATCAAATGTCCTAGAACCAAATTTGCACATGTAACTACTAGATTGTGATACAATACACTATTGGGTGAAGTTTGGTTGACTTCTGCGCAGCGGTTTGGGAGTTAACATCAAAATTACATTTCTCGGCCATATCGCATAGATCTCACTGTGAAAAGGCTTAAATGACTTTTTTTAATTAGGTTTGAAGATTGCGCTCAAACCAAATGTCCTAGAACTAAATTTCTAAATGTAACTACTAGATTGTGATAAAATACACTATTGGGTGAAGTTTGGTTGACTTCTGCGCAGCGGTTTGGGAGTTAACATCAAAATTACATTTCTCAGCCATATCGCATAGATCTCACTGTGAAAAGGCTTAAATGGCTTTTTTGACCTAAGTTTGATGATTGCGCTCAAACCAAATGTCCTAGAACTAAATTTCCAAATGTAACTACTAGATTGTGATAAAATACACTATTGGGTGAAGTTTGGTTGACTTCTGCGCAGCGGTTTGGGAGTGAACATCAAAATTACATTTCTCGGCCATATCGCATAGATCTCACTGTGAAAAGGCTTAAATGACTTTTTTTAATTAAGTTTGAAGATTGCGCTCAAACCAAATGTCCTAAAACTAAATTTCCAAATGTAACTACTAGATTGTGATAAAATACACTATTGGGTGAAGTTTGGTTTATTTCTGCGCAGCGGTTTGGGAGCTAACATCAAAATTACATTTCTCGGCCATATCGCATAGATCTCACTGTGAAAAGGCTTAAATGACTTTTTTTAATTAAGTTTGAAGATTGCGCTCAAACCAAATGTCCTAGAACTAAATTTCTAAATGTAACTACTAGATTGTGATAAAATACACTATTGGGTGAAGTTTGGTTGACTTCTGCGCAGCGGTTTGGGAGTTAACATCAAAAGTACATTTCTCAGCCATATCGCATAGATCTCACTGTGAAAAGGCTTAAATGGCTTTTTTAATTAAGTTTGATGATTGCGCTCAAACGAAATGTCCTAGAACTAAATTTCCAAATGTAACTACTAGATTATGATAAAATACACTATTGGGTGAAGTTTGGTTTACTTCTGCGCAGCGGTTTGGGAGTTAACATCAAAATTACATTTCTCGGCCATATCGCATAGATCTCACTGTGAAAAGGCTTAAATGGCTTTTTTGACCTAAGTTTGAGAATTGCGCTCAAATCAAATGTCCTAGAACCAAATTTCCACATGTAACTACTAGATTGTGATACAATACACTATTGGGTGAAGTTTGGTTGACTTCTGCGCAGCGGTTTGGGAGTTAACATCAAAATTACATTTCTCGGCCATATCGCATAGATCTCACTGTGAAAAGGCTTAAATGACTTTTTTTTAATTAAGTTTGAAGATTGCGCTCAAACCAAATGTCCTAGAACCAAATTTCTAAATGTAACTACTAGATTGTGATAAAATACACTATTGGGTGAAGTTTGGTTGACTTCTGCGCAGCGGTTTGGGAGTTAACATCAAAATTACATTTCTCGGCCATATCGCGTAGATCTCACTGTGAAAAGGCTTAAATGACTTTTTTAATTAAGTTTGATGATTGCGCTCAAACCAAATGTCCTAGAACTAAATTTCTAAAGGTAACTACTAGATTGTGATAAAATACACTATTGGGTGAAGTTTGGTTGACTTCTGCGCAGCGGTTTGGGAGTTAACATCAAAATTACATTTCTCGGCAATATCGCATAGATCTCACTGTGAAAAGGCTGAAATGACTTTTTTAATTATGTTTGATGATTGCGTTCAAACCAAATGTCCTAGAACGAAATTTCCAAATGTAACTACTAGATTGTGATACAATACACTATTGGGTGAAGTTTGGTTGACTTCTGCGCAGCGGTTTGGGAGTTAACATCAAAATTACATTTCTCGGCAATATCGCATAGATCTCACTGTGAAAAGGCTGAAATGACTTTTTTAATTATGTTTGATGATTGCGCTCAAACCAAATGTCCTAGAACGAAATTTCCAAATGTAACTACTAGATTGTGATACAATACACTATTGGGTGAAGTTTGGTTGACTTCTGCGCAGCGGTTTGGGAGTTAACATCAAAATTACATTTCTCAGCCATATCGCGTAGATCTCACTGTGAAAAGGCTTAAATGGCTTTTTTGACCTAAGTTTGAGGATTGCGCTCAAATCAAATGTCCTAGAACCAAATTTCCACATGTAACTACTAGATTGTGATACAATACACTATTGGGTGAAGTTTGGTTGACTTCTGCGCAGCGGTTTGGGAGTTAACATCAAAATTACATTTCTCGGCCATATCGCATAGATCTCACTGTGAAAAGGCTTAAATGACTTTTTTTAATTAAGTTTGAAGATTGCGCTCAAACCAAATGTCCTAGAACTAAATTTCTAAATGTAACTACTAGATTGTGATAAAATACACTATTGGGTGAAGTTTGGTTGACTTCTGCGCAGCGGTTTGGGAGTTAACATCAAAATTACATTTCTCAGCCATATCGCATAGATCTCACTGTGAAAAGGCTTAAATGGCTTTTTTGACCTAAGTTTGATGATTGCGCTCAAACCAAATGTCCTAGAACTAAATTTCCAAATGTAACTACTAGATTGTGATAAAATACACTATTGGGTGAAGTTTGGTTTACTTCTGCGCAGCGGTTTGGGAGTTAACATCAAAATTACATTTCTCGGCCATATCGCATAGATCTCACTGTGAAAAGGCTTAAATGGCTTTTTTGACCTAAGTTTGAGCATTGCGCTCAAATCAAATGTCCTAGAACCAAATTTCCACATGTAACTACTAGATTGTGATACAATACACTAATGGGTAAAGTTTGGTTGACTTCTGCGCAGCGGTTTGGGAGTGAACATTAAAATTACATTTCTCGGCCATATCGCATAGATCTCACTGTGAAAAGGCTTAAATGACTTTTTTTAATTAAGTTTGAAGATTGCGCTCAAACCAAATGTCCTAGAACTAAATTTCTAAATGTAACTACTAGATTGTGATAAAATACACTATTGGGTGAAGTTTGGTTGACTTCTGCGCAGCGGTTTGGGAGTTAACATCAAAATTACATTTCTCAGCCATATCGCATAGATCTCACTGTGAAAAGGCTTAAATGGCTTTTTTGACCTAAGTTTGATGATTGCGCTCAAACCAAATGTCCTAGAACTAAATTTCCAAATGTAACTACTAGATTGTGATAAAATACACTATTGGGTGAAGTTTGGTTGACTTCTCCGCAGCGGTTTGGGAGTTAACATCAAAATTACATTTCTCGGCCATATCGCATAGATCTCACTGTGAAAAGGCTTAAATGGCTTTTTTGACCTAAGTTTGAGAATTGCGCTCAAATCAAATGTCCTAGAACCAAATTTGCACATGTAACTACTAGATTGTGATACAATACACTATTGGGTGAAGTTTGGTTGACTTCTGCGCAGCGGTTTGGGAGTTAACATCAAAATTACATTTCTCGGCCATATCGCATAGATCTCACTGTGAAAAGGCTTAAATGACTTTTTTTAATTAGGTTTGAAGATTGCGCTCAAACCAAATGTCCTAGAACTAAATTTCTAAATGTAACTACTAGATTGTGATAAAATACACTATTGGGTGAAGTTTGGTTGACTTCTGCGCAGCGGTTTGGGAGTTAACATCAAAATTACATTTCTCAGCCATATCGCATAGATCTCACTGTGAAAAGGCTTAAATGGCTTTTTTGACCTAAGTTTGATGATTGCGCTCAAACCAAATGTCCTAGAACTAAATTTCCAAATGTAACTACTAGATTGTGATAAAATACACTATTGGGTGAAGTTTGGTTGACTTCTGCGCAGCGGTTTGGGAGTGAACATCAAAATTACATTTCTCGGCCATATCGCATAGATCTCACTGTGAAAAGGCTTAAATGACTTTTTTTAATTAAGTTTGAAGATTGCGCTCAAACCAAATGTCCTAAAACTAAATTTCCAAATGTAACTACTAGATTGTGATAAAATACACTATTGGGTGAAGTTTGGTTTATTTCTGCGCAGCGGTTTGGGAGCTAACATCAAAATTACATTTCTCGGCCATATCGCATAGATCTCACTGTGAAAAGGCTTAAATGACTTTTTTTAATTAAGTTTGAAGATTGCGCTCAAACCAAATGTCCTAGAACTAAATTTCTAAATGTAACTACTAGATTGTGATAAAATACACTATTGGGTGAAGTTTGGTTGACTTCTGCGCAGCGGTTTGGGAGTTAACATCAAAAGTACATTTCTCAGCCATATCGCATAGATCTCACTGTGAAAAGGCTTAAATGGCTTTTTTAATTAAGTTTGATGATTGCGCTCAAACGAAATGTCCTAGAACTAAATTTCCAAATGTAACTACTAGATTATGATAAAATACACTATTGGGTGAAGTTTGGTTTACTTCTGCGCAGCGGTTTGGGAGTTAACATCAAAATTACATTTCTCGGCCATATCGCATAGATCTCACTGTGAAAAGGCTTAAATGGCTTTTTTGACCTAAGTTTGAGAATTGCGCTCAAATCAAATGTCCTAGAACCAAATTTCCACATGTAACTACTAGATTGTGATACAATACACTATTGGGTGAAGTTTGGTTGACTTCTGCGCAGCGGTTTGGGAGTTAACATCAAAATTACATTTCTCGGCCATATCGCATAGATCTCACTGTGAAAAGGCTTAAATGACTTTTTTTTAATTAAGTTTGAAGATTGCGCTCAAACCAAATGTCCTAGAACCAAATTTCTAAATGTAACTACTAGATTGTGATAAAATACACTATTGGGTGAAGTTTGGTTGACTTCTGCGCAGCGGTTTGGGAGTTAACATCAAAATTACATTTCTCGGCCATATCGCGTAGATCTCACTGTGAAAAGGCTTAAATGACTTTTTTAATTAAGTTTGATGATTGCGCTCAAACCAAATGTCCTAGAACTAAATTTCTAAAGGTAACTACTAGATTGTGATAAAATACACTATTGGGTGAAGTTTGGTTGACTTCTGCGCAGCGGTTTGGGAGTTAACATCAAAATTACATTTCTCGGCAATATCGCATAGATCTCACTGTGAAAAGGCTGAAATGACTTTTTTAATTATGTTTGATGATTGCGCTCAAACCAAATGTCCTAGAACGAAATTTCCAAATGTAACTACTAGATTGTGATACAATACACTATTGGGTGAAGTTTGGTTGACTTCTGCGCAGCGGTTTGGGAGTTAACATCAAAATTACATTTCTCAGCCATATCGCGTAGATCTCACTGTGAAAAGGCTTAAATGGCTTTTTTGACCTAAGTTTGAGGATTGCGCTCAAATCAAATGTCCTAGAACCAAATTTCCACATGTAACTACTAGATTGTGATACAATACACTATTGGGTGAAGTTTGGTTGACTTCTGCGCAGCGGTTTGGGAGTTAACATCAAAATTACATTTCTCGGCCATATCGCATAGATCTCACTGTGAAAAGGCTTAAATGACTTTTTTTAATTAAGTTTGAAGATTGCGCTCAAACCAAATGTCCTAAAACTAAATTTCCAAATGTAACTACTAGATTGTGATAAAATACACTATTGGGTGAAGTTTGGTTTATTTCTGCGCAGCGGTTTGGGAGCTAACATCAAAATTACATTTCTCGGCCATATCGCATAGATCTCACTGTGAAAAGGCTTAAATGACTTTTTTTAATTAAGTTTGAAGATTGCGCTCAAACCAAATGTCCTAGAACTAAATTTCTAAATGTAACTACTAGATTGTGATAAAATACACTATTGGGTGAAGTTTGGTTGACTTCTGCGCAGCGGTTTGGGAGTTAACATCAAAAGTACATTTCTCAGCCATATCGCATAGATCTCACTGTGAAAAGGCTTAAATGGCTTTTTTAATTAAGTTTGATGATTGCGCTCAAACCAAATGTCCTAGAACTAAATTTCCAAATGTAACTACTAGATTATGATAAAATACACTATTGGGTGAAGTTTGGTTTACTTCTGCGCAGCGGTTTGGGAGTTAACATCAAAATTACATTTCTCGGCCATATCGCATAGATCTCACTGTGAAAAGGCTTAAATGGCTTTTTTGACCTAAGTTTGAGAATTGCGCTCAAATCAAATGTCCTAGAACCAAATTTCCACATGTAACTACTAGATTGTGATACAATACACTATTGGGTGAAGTTTGGTTGACTTCTGCGCAGCGGTTTGGGAGTTAACATCAAAATTACATTTCTCGGCCATATCGCATAGATCTCACTGTGAAAAGGCTTAAATGACTTTTTTTTAATTAAGTTTGAAGATTGCGCTCAAACCAAATGTCCTAGAACCAAATTTCTAAATGTAACTACTAGATTGTGATAAAATACACTATTGGGTGAAGTTTGGTTGACTTCTGCGCAGCGGTTTGGGAGTTAACATCAAAATTACATTTCTCGGCCATATCGCGTAGATCTCACTGTGAAAAGGCTTAAATGACTTTTTTAATTAAGTTTGATGATTGCGCTCAAACCAAATGTCCTAGAACTAAATTTCTAAAGGTAACTACTAGATTGTGATAAAATACACTATTGGGTGAAGTTTGGTTGACTTCTGCGCAGCGGTTTGGGAGTTAACATCAAAATTACATTTCTCGGCAATATCGCATAGATCTCACTGTGAAAAGGCTGAAATGACTTTTTTAATTATGTTTGATGATTGCGCTCAAACCAAATGTCCTAGAACGAAATTTCCAAATGTAACTACTAGATTGTGATACAATACACTATTGGGTGAAGTTTGGTTGACTTCTGCGCAGCGGTTTGGGAGTTAACATCAAAATTACATTTCTCAGCCATATCGCGTAGATCTCACTGTGAAAAGGCTTAAATGGCTTTTTTGACCTAAGTTTGAGGATTGCGCTCAAATCAAATGTCCTAGAACCAAATTTCCACATGTAACTACTAGATTGTGATACAATACACTATTGGGTGAAGTTTGGTTGACTTCTGCGCAGCGGTTTGGGAGTTAACATCAAAATTACATTTCTCGGCCATATCGCATAGATCTCACTGTGAAAAGGCTTAAATGACTTTTTTTAATTAAGTTTGAAGATTGCGCTCAAACCAAATGTCCTAGAACTAAATTTCTAAATGTAACTACTAGATTGTGATAAAATACACTATTGGGTGAAGTTTGGTTGACTTCTGCGCAGCGGTTTGGGAGTTAACATCAAAATTACATTTCTCAGCCATATCGCATAGATCTCACTGTGAAAAGGCTTAAATGGCTTTTTTGACCTAAGTTTGATGATTGCGCTCAAACCAAATGTCCTAGAACTAAATTTCCAAATGTAACTACTAGATTGTGATAAAATACACTATTGGGTGAAGTTTGGTTTACTTCTGCGCAGCGGTTTGGGAGTTAACATCAAAATTACATTTCTCGGCCATATCGCATAGATCTCACTGTGAAAAGGCTTAAATGGCTTTTTTGACCTAAGTTTGAGGATTGCGCTCAAATCAAATGTCCTAGAACCAAATTTCCACATGTAACTACTAGATTGTGATACAATACACTAATGGGTAAAGTTTGGTTGACTTCTGCGCAGCGGTTTGGGAGTGAACATTAAAATTACATTTCTCGGCCATATCGCATAGATCTCACTGTGAAAAGGCTTAAATGACTTTTTTTAATTAAGTTTGAAGATTGCGCTCAAACCAAATGTCCTAGAACTAAATTTCTAAATGTAACTACTAGATTGTGATAAAATACACTATTGGGTGAAGTTTGGTTGACTTCTGCGCAGCGGTTTGGGAGTTAACATCAAAATTACATTTCTCAGCCATATCGCATAGATCTCACTGTGAAAAGGCTTAAATGGCTTTTTTGACCTAAGTTTGATGATTGCGCTCAAACCAAATGTCCTCGAACTAAATTTCCAAATGTAACTACTAGATTGTGATAAAATACACTATTGGGTGAAGTTTGGTTGACTTCTCCGCAGCGGTTTGGGAGTTAACATCAAAATTACATTTCTCGGCCATATCGCATAGATCTCACTGTGAAAAGGCTTAAATGGCTTTTTTGACCTAAGTTTGAGAATTGCGCTCAAATCAAATGTCCTAGAACCAAATTTGCACATGTAACTACTAGATTGTGATACAATACACTATTGGGTGAAGTTTGGTTGACTTCTGCGCAGCGGTTTGGGAGTTAACATCAAAATTACATTTCTCGGCCATATCGCATAGATCTCACTGTGAAAAGGCTTAAATGACTTTTTTTAATTAAGTTTGAAGATTGCGCTAAAACCAAATGTCCTAGAACTAAATTTCCAAATGTAACTACTAGATTATGATAAAATACACTATTGGGTGAAGTTTGGTTGACTTCTGCGCAGCGGTTTGGGAGTTAACATCAAAATTACATTTCTCGGCCATATCGCATAGATCTCACTGTGAAAAGGCTTAAATGGCTTTTTTGACCTAAGTTTGAGAATTGCGCTCAAATCAAATGTCCTAGAACAAAATTTCCACATGTAACTACTAGATTGTGATACAATACACTATTGGGTGAAGTTTGGTTTACTTCTGCGCAGCGGTTTGGGAGTTAACATCAAAATTACATTTCTCGGCCATATCGCATAGATCTCACTGTGAAAAGGCTTAAATGACTTTTTTTAATTAAGTTTGAGGATTGCGCTCAAATCAAATGTCCTAGAACCAAATTTCCACATGTAACTACTAGATTGTGATACTATACACTATTGGGTGAAGTTTGGTTTACTTCTGCGCAGCGGTTTGGGAGTTATCAAAATTACATTTCTCGGCCATATCGCATAGATCTCACTGTGAAAAGGCTTAAATGGCTTTTTTGACCTAAGTTTGAGAATTGCGCTCAAATCAAATGTCCTAGAACCAAATTTCCACATGTAACTACTAGATTGTGATACAATACACTATTGGGTGAAGTTTGGTTGACTTCTGCGCAGCGGTTTGGGAGTTAACATCAAAATTACATTTCTCGGCCATATCGCATAGATCTCACTGTGAAAAGGCTTAAATGACTTTTTTTAATTAAGTTTGAGGATTGCGCTCAAATCAAATGTCCTAGAACCAAATTTCCATATGTAACTACTAGATTGTGACACAATACACTAATGGGTGAAGTTTGGTTGACTTCTGCGCAGCGGTTTGGGAGTGAACATCAAAATTACATTTCTCGGCCATATCGCGTAGATCTCACTGTGAAAAGGCTTAAATGACTTTTTTTAATTAAGTTTGAAGATTGCGCTCAAACCAAATGTCCTAGAACTAAATTTCCAAATGTAACTACTAGATTGTGATAAAATACACTATTGGGTGAAGTTTGGTTGACTTCTGCGCAGCGGTTTGGGAGTTAACATCAAAATTACATTTCTCGGCCATAACGCATAGATCTCACTGTGAAAAGGCTTAAATGGCTTTTTTGACCTAAGTTTGAGGATTGCGCTCAAATCAAATGTCCTAGAACCAAATTTCCACATGTAACTACTAGATTGTGATACAATACACTATTGGGTGAAGTTTGGTTTACTTCTGCGCAGCGGTTTGGGAGTTAACATCAAAATTACATTTCTCGGCCATATCGCATAGATCTCACTGTGAAAAGGCTTAAATGACTTTTTTTAATTAAGTTTGAAGATTGCGCTCAAACCAAATGTCCTAAAACTAAATTCCTAAAGTCCTAGAACTAAATTTCTAAATGTAACTACTAGATTGTGATAAAATACACTATTGGGTGAAGATTGGTTGACTTCTGCGCAGCGGTTTGGGAGTTAACATCAAAATTACATTTCTCAGCCATATCGCATAGATCTCACTGTGAAAAGGCTTAAATGGCTTTTTTAATTAAGTTTGATGATTGCGCTCAAACCAAATGACCTAAAACGAAATTTCCAAATGTAACTACTAGATTGTGATACAATACACTATTGGGTGAAGTTTGGTTGACTTCTGCGCAGCGGTTTGGGAGTTAACATCAAAATTACATTTCTCGGCCATATCGCGTAGATCTCACTGTGAAAAGGCTTAAATGACTTTTTTAATTAAGTTTGATGATTGCGCTCAAACCAAATGTCCTAGAACTAAATTTCTAAAGGTAACTACTAGATTGTGATAAAATACACTATTGGGTGAAGTTTGGTTGACTTCTGCGCAGCGGTTTGGGAGTTAACATCAAAATTACATTTCTCGGCAATATCGCATAGATCTCACTGTGAAAAGGCTGAAATGACTTTTTTAATTATGTTTGATGATTGCGCTCAAACCAAATGTCCTAGAACGAAATTTCCAAATGTAACTACTAGATTGTGATACAATACACTATTGGGTGAAGTTTGGTTGACTTCTGCGCAGCGGTTTGGGAGTTAACATCAAAATTACATTTCTCAGCCATATCGCGTAGATCTCACTGTGAAAAGGCTTAAATGGCTTTTTTGACCTAAGTTTGAGGATTGCGCTCAAATCAAATGTCCTAGAACCAAATTTCCACATGTAACTACTAGATTGTGATACAATACACTATTGGGTGAAGTTTGGTTGACTTCTGCGCAGCGGTTTGGGAGTTAACATCAAAATTACATTTCTCGGCCATATCGCATAGATCTCACTGTGAAAAGGCTTAAATGACTTTTTTTAATTAAGTTTGAAGATTGCGCTCAAACCAAATGTCCTAGAACTAAATTTCTAAATGTAACTACTAGATTGTGATAAAATACACTATTGGGTGAAGTTTGGTTGACTTCTGCGCAGCGGTTTGGGAGTTAACATCAAAATTACATTTCTCGGCCAAATTGCGTAGATCTCACTGTCAAAAGGCTTAAATGACTTTTTTGAACTAAGTTTGAGGATTGCGGATAAACCAAATGTCCTAGAACCAAATTTCCATATGTAACTACTAGATTGTGATACAATACACTATTGGGTGAAGTTTGGTTCACTTCTGCGCAGTGGTTTCGGAGTTAACATCAAAATTACATTTCTCGGCCAAATTGCGTAGATATTACTGTCAAATGGCGTGAATGGCTTTTTTGAACTAAGTTTGAGGATTGCGCTCAAACTAAATGTCCTAGAACAAAATTTCCAATTGTAACTACTAGATTGTGATACAATACACTATTGGGTGAAGTTTGGTTCACTCCTGCGCAGCGGTTTGGGAGTTAACATCAAAATTACATTTCTCGGCCATATCGCATAGATCTCACTGTGAAAAGGCTTAAATGACTTTTTTTAATTAAGTTTGAAGATTGCGCTCAAACCAAATGTCCTAGAACTAAATTTCTAAATGTAACTACTAGATTGTGATAAAATACACTATTGGGTGAAGTTTGGTTGACTTCTGCGCAGCGGTTTGGGAGTTAACATCAAAATTACATTTCTCAGCCATATCGCATAGATCTCACTGTCAAAAGGCTTAAATGGCTTTTTTGACCTAAGTTTGATGATTGCGCTCAAACCAAATGTCCTAGAACTAAATTTCCAAATGTAACTACTAGATTGTGATAAAATACACTATTGGGTGAAGTTTGGTTTACTTCTGCGCAGCGGTTTGGGAGTTAACATCAAAATTACATTTCTCGGCCATATCGCATAGATCTCACTGTGAAAAGGCTTAAATGGCTTTTTTGACCTAAGTTTGAGGATTGCGCTCAAATCAAATGTCCTAGAACCAAATTTCTACATGTAACTACTAGATTGTGATACAATACACTAATGGGTAAAGTTTGGTTGACTTCTGCGCAGCGGTTTGGGAGTGAACATCAAAATTACATTTCTCGGCCATATCGCATAGATCTCACTGTGAAAAGGCTTAAATGACTTTTTTTAATTAAGTTTGAAGATTGCGCTCAAACCAAATGTCCTAGAACTAAATTTCTAAATGTAACTACTAGATTGTGATAAAATACACTATTGGGTGAAGTTTGGTTGACTTCTGCGCAGCGGTTTGGGAGTTAACATCAAAATTACATTTCTCAGCCATATCGCATAGATCTCACTGTGAAAAGGCTTAAATGGCTTTTTTGACCTAAGTTTGATGATTGCGCTCAAACCAAATGTCCTAGAACTAAATTTCCAAATGTAACTACTAGATTGTGATAAAATACACTATTGGGTGAAGTTTGGTTGACTTCTGCGCAGCGGTTTGGGAGTGAACATCAAAATTACATTTCTCGGCCATATCGCATAGATCTCACTGTGAAAAGGCTTAAATGACTTTTTTTAATTAAGTTTGAAGATTGCGCTCAAACCAAATGTCCTAAAACTAAATTTCCAAATGTAACTACTAGATTGTGATAAAATACACTATTGGGTGAAGTTTGGTTTATTTCTGCGCAGCGGTTTGGGAGCTAACATCAAAATTACATTTCTCGGCCATATCGCATAGATCTCACTGTGAAAAGGCTTAAATGACTTTTTTTAATTAAGTTTGAAGATTGCGCTCAAACCAAATGTCCTAGAACTAAATTTCTAAATGTAACTACTAGATTGTGATAAAATACACTATTGGGTGAAGTTTGGTTGACTTCTGCGCAGCGGTTTGGGAGTTAACATCAAAAGTACATTTCTCAGCCATATCGCATAGATCTCACTGTGAAAAGGCTTAAATGGCTTTTTTAATTAAGTTTGATGATTGCGCTCAAACCAAATGTCCTAGAACTAAATTTCCAAATGTAACTACTAGATTATGATAAAATACACTATTGGGTGAAGTTTGGTTTACTTCTGCGCAGCGGTTTGGGAGTTAACATCAAAATTACATTTCTCGGCCATATCGCATAGATCTCACTGTGAAAAGGCTTAAATGGCTTTTTTGACCTAAGTTTGAGAATTGCGCTCAAATCAAATGTCCTAGAACCAAATTTCCACATGTAACTACTAGATTGTGATACAATACACTATTGGGTGAAGTTTGGTTGACTTCTGCGCAGCGGTTTGGGAGTTAACATCAAAATTACATTTCTCGGCCATATCGCATAGATCTCACTGTGAAAAGGCTTAAATGACTTTTTTTTAATTAAGTTTGAAGATTGCGCTCAAACCAAATGTCCTAGAAATAAATTTCCAAATGTAACTACTAGATTATGATGAAATACACTATTGGGTGAAGTTTGGTTTACTTCTGCGCAGCGGTTTTGGAGTTAACATCAAAATTACATTTCTCGGCCATATCGCATAGATCTCACTGTGAAAAGGCTTAAATGGCTTTTTTGACCTAAGTTTGAGGATTGCGCTCAAATCAAATGTCCTAGAACCAAATTTCCACATGTAACTACTAGATTGTGATACAATACACTAATGGGTGAAGTTTGGTTGACTTCTGCGCAGCGGTTTGGGAGTGAACATCAAAATTACATTTCTCGGCCATATCGCATAGATCTCACTGTGAAAAGGCTTAAATGGCTTTTTTGACCTAAGTTTGAGGATTGCGCTCAAATCAAATGTCCTAGAACCAAATTTCTACATGTAACTACTAGATTGTGATACAATACACTATTGGGTGAAGTTTGGTTTATTTCTGCGCAGCGGTTTGGGAGCTAACATCAAAATTACATTTCTCGGCCATATCGCATAGATCTCACTGTGAAAAGGCTTAAATGACTTTTTTTAATTAAGTTTGAAGATTGCGCTCAAACCAAATGTCCTAGAACTAAATTTCTAAATGTAACTACTAGATTGTGATAAAATACACTATTGGGTGAAGTTTGGTTGACCTCTGCGCAGCGGTTTGGGAGTTAACATCAAAATTACATTTCTCAGCCATATCGCATAGATCTCACTGTGAAAAGGCTTAAATGGCTTTTTTAATTAAGTTTGATGATTGCGCTCAAACCAAATGACCTAGAACGAAATTTCCAAATGTAACTACTAGATTGTGATACAATACACTATTGGGTGAAGTTTGGTTGACTTCTGCGCAGCGGTTTGGGAGTTAACATCAAAATTACATTTCTCGGCCATATCGCGTAGATCTCACTGTGAAAAGGCTTAAATGACTTTTTTAATTAAGTTTGATGATTGCGCTCAAACCAAATGTCCTAGAACTAAATTTCTAAAGGTAACTACTAGATTGTGATAAAATACACTATTGGGTGAAGTTTGGTTGACTTCTGCGCAGCGGTTTGGGAGTTAACATCAAAATTACATTTCTCGGCAATATCGCATAGATCTCACTGTGAAAAGGCTGAAATGACTTTTTTAATTATGTTTGATGATTGCGCTCAAACCAAATGTCCTAGAACGAAATTTCCAAATGTAACTACTAGATTGTGATACAATACACTATTGGGTGAAGTTTGGTTGACTTCTGCGCAGCGGTTTGGGAGTTAACATCAAAATTACATTTCTCAGCCATATCGCGTAGATCTCACTGTGAAAAGGCTTAAATGGCTTTTTTGACCTAAGTTTGAGGATTGCGCTCAAATCAAATGTCCTAGAACCAAATTTCCACATGTAACTACTAGATTGTGATACAATACACTATTGGGTGAAGTTTGGTTGACTTCTGCGCAGCGGTTTGGGAGTTAACATCAAAATTACATTTCTCGGCCATATCGCATAGATCTCACTGTGAAAAGGCTTAAATGACTTTTTTTAATTAAGTTTGAAGATTGCGCTCAAACCAAATGTCCTAGAACTAAATTTCTAAATGTAACTACTAGATTGTGATAAAATACACTATTGGGTGAAGTTTGGTTGACTTCTGCGCAGCGGTTTGGGAGTTAACATCAAAATTACATTTCTCAGCCATATCGCATAGATCTCACTGTGAAAAGGCTTAAATGGCTTTTTTGACCTAAGTTTGATGATTGCGCTCAAACCAAATGTCCTAGAACTAAATTTCCAAATGTAACTACTAGATTGTGATAAAATACACTATTGGGTGAAGTTTGGTTTACTTCTGCGCAGCGGTTTGGGAGTTAACATCAAAATTACATTTCTCGGCCATATCGCATAGATCTCACTGTGAAAAGGCTTAAATGGCTTTTTTGACCTAAGTTTGAGGATTGCGCTCAAATCAAATGTCCTAGAACCAAATTTCCACATGTAACTACTAGATTGTGATACAATACACTAATGGGTAAAGTTTGGTTGACTTCTGCGCAGCGGTTTGGGAGTGAACATCAAAATTACATTTCTCGGCCATATCGCATAGATCTCACTGTGAAAAGGCTTAAATGACTTTTTTTAATTAAGTTTGAAGATTGCGCTCAAACCAAATGTCCTAGAACTAAATTTCTAAATGTAACTACTAGATTGTGATAAAATACACTATTGGGTGAAGTTTGGTTGACTTCTGCGCAGCGGTTTGGGAGTTAACATCAAAATTACATTTCTCAGCCATATCGCATAGATCTCACTGTGAAAAGGCTTAAATGGCTTTTTTGACCTAAGTTTGATGATTGCGCTCAAACCAAATGTCCTAGAACTAAATTTCCAAATGTAACTACTAGATTGTGATAAAATACACTATTGGGTGAAGTTTGGTTGACTTCTGCGCAGCGGTTTGGGAGTTAACATCAAAATTACATTTCTCGGCCATATCGCATAGATCTCACTGTGAAAAGGCTTAAATGACTTTTTTTAATTAAGTTTGATGATTGCGCTCAAGTCAAATGTCCTAGAACCAAATTTCCACATGTAACTACTAGATTGTGATACAATACACTATTGGGTGAAGTTTGGTTTACTTCTGCGCAGCGGTTTGGGAGTTATCAAAATTACATTTCTCGGCCATATCGCATAGATCTCACTGTGAAAAGGCTTAAATGGCTTTTTTGACCTAAGTTTGAGAATTGCGCTCAAATCAAATGTCCTAGAACCAAATTTCCACATGTAACTACTAGATTGTGATACAATACACTATTGGGTGAAGTTTGGTTGACTTCTGCGCAGCGGTTTGGGAGTTAACATCAAAATTACATTTCTCGGCCATATCGCATAGATCTCACTGTGAAAAGGCTTAAATGACTTTTTTTAATTAAGTTTGAGGATTGCACTCAAATCAAATGTCCTAGAACAAAATTTCCATATGTAACTACTAGATTGTGATACAATACACTAATGGGTGAAGTTTGGTTGACTTCTGCGCAGCGGTTTGGGAGTGAACATCAAAATTACATTTCTCGGCCATATCGCATAGATCTCACTGTGAAAAGGCTTAAATGACTTTTTTTAATTAAGTTTGAAGATTGCGCTCAAACCAAATGTCCTAGAACTAAATTTCCAAATGTAACTACTAGATTGTGATAAAATACACTATTGGGTGAAGTTTGGTTGACTTCTGCGCAGCGGTTTGGGAGTTAACATCAAAATTACATTTCTCGGCCATAACGCATAGATCTCACTGTGAAAAGGCTTAAATGGCTTTTTTGACCTAAGTTTGAGGATTGCGCTCAAATCAAATGTCCTAGAACCAAATTTCCACATGTAACTACTAGATTGTGATACAATACACTATTGGGTGAAGTTTGGTTTACTTCTGCGCAGCGGTTTGGGAGTTAACATCAAAATTACATTTCTCGGCCATATCGCATAGATCTCACTGTGAAAAGGCTTAAATGACTTTTTTTTAATTAAGTTTGAAGATTGCGCTCAAACCAAATGTCCTAAAACTAAATTCCTAAAGTCCTAGAACTAAATTTCTAAATGTAACTACTAGATTGTGATAAAATACACTATTGGGTGAAGATTGGTTGACTTCTGCGCAGCGGTTTGGGAGTTAACATCAAAATTACATTTCTCAGCCATATCGCATAGATCTCACTGTGAAAAGGCTTAAATGGCTTTTTTAATTAAGTTTGATGATTGCGCTCAAACCAAATGACCTAAAACGAAATTTCCAAATGTAACTACTAGATTGTGATACAATACACTATTGGGTGAAGTTTGGTTGACTTCTGCGCAGCGGTTTGGGAGTTAACATCAAAATTACATTTCTCGGCCATATCGCGTAGATCTCACTGTGAAAAGGCTTAAATGACTTTTTTAATTAAGTTTGATGATTGCGCTCAAACCAAATGTCCTAGAACTAAATTTCTAAAGGTAACTACTAGATTGTGATAAAATACACTATTTGGTGAAGTTTGGTTGACTTCTGCGCAGCGGTTTGGGAGTTAACATCAAAATTACATTTCTCGGCAATATCGCATAGATCTCACTGTGAAAAGGCTGAAATGACTTTTTTAATTATGTTTGATGATTGCGCTCAAACCAAATGTCCTAGAACGAAATTTCCAAATGTAACTACTAGATTGTGATACAATACACTATTGGGTGAAGTTTGGTTGACTTCTGCGCAGCGGTTTGGGAGTTAACATCAAAATTACATTTCTCAGCCATATCGCGTAGATCTCACTGTGAAAAGGCTTAAATGGCTTTTTTGACCTAAGTTTGAGGATTGCGCTCAAATCAAATGTCCTAGAACCAAATTTCCACATGTAACTACTAGATTGTGATACAATACACTATTGGGTGAAGTTTGGTTGACTTCTGCGCAGCGGTTTGGGAGTTAACATCAAAATTACATTTCTCGGCCATATCGCATAGATCTCACTGTGAAAAGGCTTAAATGACTTTTTTTAATTAAGTTTGAAGATTGCGCTCAAACCAAATGTCCTAGAACTAAATTTCTAAATGTAACTACTAGATTGTGATAAAATACATTATTGGGTGAAGTTTGGTTGACTTCTGCGCAGCGGTTTGGGAGTTAACATCAAAATTACATTTCTCGGCCAAATTGCGTAGATCTCACTGTCAAAAGGCTTAAATGACTTTTTTGAACTAAGTTTGAGGATTGCGGATAAACCAAATGTCCTAGAACCAAATTTCCATATGTAACTACTAGATTGTGATACAATACACTATTGGGTGAAGTTTGGTTCACTTCTGCGCAGTGGTTTCGGAGTTAACATCAAAATTACATTTCTCGGCCAAATTGCGTAGATATCACTGTCAAATGGCGTGAATGGCTTTTTTGAACTAAGTTTGAGGATTGCGCTCAAACTAAATGTCCTAGAACAAAATTTCCAATTGTAACTACTAGATTGTGATACAATACACTATTGGGTGAAGTTTGGTTCACTCCTGCGCAGCGGTTTGGGAGTTAACATCAAAATTACATTTCTCAGCCGAATTGCGTAGATCTCACTGTCAAAAGGCTTAAATGACTTTTTTGAACTAAGTTTGAGGATTGCGCTCAAACCAAATGTTCTAGAACAAAATTTCCAAATGTAACTACTAGATTGTGATAAAATACACTATTGGGTGAAGTTTGGTTCACTTCTGCGCAGCGGTTTCGGAGTTAACATCAAAATTACATTTATCGGCCAAATTGCGTAGATATCACTGTCAAATGGCGTGAATGGCTTTTTTTAACTAAGTTTGAGGATTGCGCTCAAACTAAATGTTCTAGAACTAAATTGCCAAATGTAACTACTAGTTTGTGATACAATACACTATTGGGTGAAGTTTGGTTGACTTCTGCGTAGCGGTTTGGTAGTTAACATCAAAATTACTTTTCTCGGCCGAATTGCGTAGATCTCACTGTCAAAAGGCTTAAATGACTTTTTTAATTAAGTTTGAGGATTGCGATCAAACCAAATGTCCTAGAACCAAATTTCCAAATGTAACTACTAGATTGTGATACAATACACTATTGGGTGAAGTTTGGTTGACTTCTGCGCAGCAGTTTGAGAGTTAACATCAAAATTACATTTCTCGGCCAAATTGCGTAGATCTCACTGTCAAAAGGCTTAAATGACTTTTTTGAACTAAGTTTGAGGATTGCGCTCAAACCAAATGTCCTAGAACCAAATTTCCAAATGTAACTACTAGTTTGTGATACAATACACTATTGGGTGAAGTTTGGTTGACTTCTGCGCAGCGGTTTGGGAGTTAACATCAAAATTATATTTCTCGGCCAAATTGCGTAGATCTCACTGTCAAAAGGCTTAAATGACTTTTTTGAACTAAGTTTGAGGATTGCGCTCAAACCAAATGTCCTAGAACCAAATTTCCAAATGTAACTACTAGATTGTGATACAATACACTATTGGGTGAAGTTTGGTTGACTCCTGCTCAGCGGTTTGGGAGTTAACATCAAAATTACATTTCTCGGCCGAATTGAGTAGATCTCACTGTCAAAAGGCTTAAATAGCTTTTTTGAACTAAGTTTGAGGATTGCGCTCAAACCAAATGTCCTAGAACCAAATTTCCAAATGGAACTACTACATTGTGATACAATACACTATTGGGTGAAGTTTGGTTCACTTCTGCGCAGCGGTTTGGGAGTTAACATCAAAATTACATTTCTCGGCCAAATTGCGTAGATCTCACTGTCAAAAGGCTTAAATGACTTTTTTGAACTAAGTTTGAGGATTGCGGATAAACCAAATGTCCTATAACCAAATTTCCATATGTAACTACTAGATTGTGATACAATACACTATTGGGTGAAGTTTGGTTCACTTTTGCGCAGTGGTTTCGGAGTTAACATCAAAATTACATTTCTCGGCCAAATTGCGTAGATATCACTGTCAAATGGCGTGAATGGCTTTTTTGAACTAAGTTTGAGGATTGCGCTCAAACTAAATGTCCTAGAACAAAATTTCCAATTGTAACTACTAGATTGTGATACAATACACTATTGGGTGAAGTTTGGTTCACTCCTGCGCAGCGGTTTGGGAGTTAACATCAAAATTACATTTCTCAGCCGAATTGCGTAGATCTCACTGTCAAAAGGCTTAAATGACTTTTTTGAACTAAGTTTGAGGATTGCGCTCAAACCAAATGTCCTAGAACAAAATTTCCAAATGTAACTACTAGATTGTGATACAATACAGTATTGGGTGAAGTTTGGTTGACTTCTGTGCAGCGGTTTGGGAGTTAACATTAAAATTACATTTCTCGGCCAAATTGCGTAGATCTCACTGTCAAAAGGCTTAAATGACTTTTTTTTAATTAAGTTTGAGGATTGCGCTCAAACCAAATGTCCTAGAACCAAATTTCCAAATGTAACTACTAGATTGTGATACAATACACTATTGGGTGAAGTTTGGTTCACTCCTGCTCAGCGGTTTGGGAGTTAACATCAAAATTACATTTCTCGGCCGAATTGTGTAGATCTCACTGTCAAAAGGCTTAAATGACTTTTTTAAATTTAGTTTGAGGATTGCGCTCAAACCAAATGTCCTAGAACAAAATTTCCAAATGTAACTACTAGATTGTGATACAATACACTATTGGGTGAAGTTTGGTTGACTTCTGCGCAGCGGTTTGGGAGTTAACATCAAAATTACATTTCTCGGCCGAATTGAGTAGATCTCACTGTCAAAAGGCTTAAATGGCTTTTTTTAATTAAGTTTGAGGATTGCGCTCAAACCAAATGTCCGAGAACCAAATTTCCAAATGTAACTACTAGATTGTGATACAATACACTATTGGGTGAAGTTTGGTTGACTTCTGCGCAGCGGTTTGGGAGTTAACATCAAAATTACATTTCTCGGCCAAATTGCATAGATATCACTGTCAAATGGCGTTAATGGATTTTTTGAACTAAGTTTGAGGATTGCGCTCAAACCAAATGTCCTAGAACCAAATTTCCAAATGTAACTACTAGATTGTGATACAATACACTATTGGGTGAAGTTTGGTTGACTCCTGCGCAGCGGTTTGGAGTTAACATCAAAATTACATTTCTCGGCCGAATTGAGTAGATCTCACTGTCAAAAGGCTTAAATAGCTTTTTTGAACTAAGTTTGAGGATTGCGCTCAAACCAAATGTCCTAGAACCAAATTTCCAAATGGAACTACTAGATTGTGATACAATACACTATTGGGTGAAGTTTGGTTGACTTCTGCGCAGCGGTTTGGGAGTTAACATCAAAATTACATTTCTCGGCCAAATTGCGTAGATTTCACTTTCAAATGGCGTAAATGGCTTTTTTGAACTAAGTTTGAGGATTGCGCTCAAACTAAATGTCCTAGAACCAAATTTCCAAATGTAACTACTAGATTGTGATACAATACACTATTGGATGAAGTTTGGTTGACTTCTGCGCAGCGGTTTGGGAGTTAACATCAAAATTACATTTCTCGGCCATATCGCATAGATCTCACTGTGAAAAGGCTTAAATGGCTTTTTTGACCTAAGTTTGAGAATTGCGCTTAAATCAAATGTCCTAGAACCAAATTTGCACATGTAACTACTAGATTGTGATACAATACACTATTGGGTGAAGTTTGGTTGACTTCTGCGCAGCGGTTTGGGAGTTAACATCAAAATTACATTTCTCGGCCATATCGCATAGATCTCACTGTGAAAAGGCTTAAATGACTTTTTTTAATTAAGTTTGAAGATTGCGCTAAAACCAAATGTCCTAGAACTAAATTTCCAAATGTAACTACTAGATTATGATAAAATACACTATTGGGTGAAGTTTGGTTGACTTCTGCGCAGCGGTTTGGGAGTTAACATCAAAATTACATTTCTCGGCCATATCGCATAGATCTCACTGTGAAAAGGCTTAAATGGCTTTTTTGACCTAAGTTTGAGAATTGCGCTCAAATCAAATGTCCTAGAACCAAATTTCCACATGTAACTACTAGATTGTGATACAATACACTATTGGGTGAAGTTTGGTTTACTTCTGCGCAGCGGTTTGGGAGTTAACATCAAAATTACATTTCTCGGCCATATCGCATAGATCTCACTGTGAAAAGGCTTAAATGACTTTTTTTAATTAAGTTTGAGGATTGCGCTCAAATCAAATGTCCTAGAACCAAATTTCCACATGTAACTACTAGATTGTGATACAATACACTATTGGGTGAAGTTTGGTTGACTCCTGCGCAGCGGTTTGGAGTTAACATCAAAATTACATTTCTCGGCCGAATTGAGTAGATCTCACTGTCAAAAGGCTTAAATAGCTTTTTTGAACTAAGTTTGAGGATTGCGCTCAAACCAAATGTCCTAGAACCAAATTTCCAAATGGAACTACTAGATTGTGATACAATACACTATTGGGTGAAGTTTGGTTGACTTCTGCGCAGCGGTTTGGGAGTTAACATCAAAATTACATTTCTCGGCCAAATTGCGTAGATCTCACTTTCAAATGGCGTAAATGGCTTTTTTGAACTAAGTTTGAGGATTGCGCTCAAACTAAATGTCCTAGAACCAAATTTCCAAATGTAACTACTAGATTGTGATACAATACACTATTGGATGAAGTTTGGTTGACTTCTGCGCAGCGGTTTGGGAGTTAACATCAAAATTACATTTCTCGGCCATATCGCATAGATCTCACTGTGAAAAGGCTTAAATGGCTTTTTTGACCTAAGTTTGAGAATTGCGCTTAAATCAAATGTCCTAGAACCAAATTTGCACATGTAACTACTAGATTGTGATACAATACACTATTGGGTGAAGTTTGGTTGACTTCTGCGCAGCGGTTTGGGAGTTAACATCAAAATTACATTTCTCGGCCATATCGCATAGATCTCACTGTGAAAAGGCTTAAATGACTTTTTTTAATTAAGTTTGAGGATTGCGCTCAAATCAAATGTCCTAGAACCAAATTTGCACATGTAACTACTAGATTGTGATACAATACACTATTGGGTGAAGTTTGGTTTACTTCTGCGCAGCGGTTTGGGAGTTAACATCAAAATTACATTTCTCGGCCATATCGCATAGATCTCACTGTGAAAAGGCTTAAATGACTTTTTTTAATTAAGTTTGAAGATTGCGCTAAAACCAAATGTCCTAGAACTAAATTTCCAAATGTAACTACTAGATTATGATAAAATACACTATTGGGTGAAGTTTGGTTGACTTCTGCGCAGCGGTTTGGGAGTTAACATCAAAATTACATTTCTCGGCCATATCGCATAGATCTCACTGTGAAAAGGCTTAAATGGCTTTTTTTAATTAAGTTTGAAGATTGCGCTAAAACCGAATGTCCTAGAACTAAATTTCCAAATGTAACTACTAGATTATGATAAAATACACTATTGGGTGAAGTTTGGTTGACTTCTGCGCAGCGGTTTGGGAGTTAACATCAAAATTACATTTCTCGGCCATATCGCATAGATCTCACTGTGAAAAGGCTTAAATGGCTTTTTTGACCTAAGTTTGAGAATTGCGCTCAAATCAAATGTCCTAGAACCAAATTTCCACATGTAACTACTAGATTGTGATACAATACACTATTGGGTGAAGTTTGGTTTACTTCTGCGCAGCGGTTTGGGAGTTAACATCAAAATTACATTTCTCGGCCATATCGCATAGATCTCACTGTGAAAAGGCTTAAATGACTTTTTTTAATTAAGTTTGAGGATTGCGCTCAAATCAAATGTCCTAGAACCAAATTTGCACATGTAACTACTAGATTGTGATACAATACACTATTGGGTGAAGTTTGGTTTACTTCTGCGCAGCGGTTTGGGAGTTAACATCAAAATTACATTTCTCGGCCATATCGCATAGATCTCACTGTGAAAAGGCTTAAATGACTTTTTTTAATTAAGTTTGAAGATTGCGCTAAAACCAAATGTCCTAGAACTAAATTTCCAAATGTAACTACTAGATTATGATAAAATACACTATTGGGTGAAGTTTGGTTGACTTCTGCGCAGCGGTTTGGGAGTTAACATCAAAATTACATTTCTCGGCCATATCGCATAGATCTCACTGTGAAAAGGCTTAAATGGCTTTTTTGACCTAAGTTTGAGAATTGCGCTCAAATCAAATGTCCTAGAACCAAATTTCCACATGTAACTACTAGATTGTGATACAATACACTATTGGGTGAAGTTTGGTTTACTTCTGCGCAGCGGTTTGGGAGTTAACATCAAAATTACATTTCTCGGCCATATCGCATAGATCTCACTGTGAAAAGGCTTAAAAGACTTTTTTTAATTAAGTTTGAGGATTGCGCTCAAATCAAATGTCCTAGAACCAAATTTCCACATGTAACTACTAGATTGTGATACAATACACTATTGGGTGAAGTTTGGTTGACTCCTGCGCAGCGGTTTGGAGTTAACATCAAAATTACATTTCTCGGCCGAATTGAGTAGATCTCACTGTCAAAAGGCTTAAATAGCTTTTTTGAACTAAGTTTGAGGATTGCGCTCAAACCAAATGTCCTAGAACCAAATTTCCAAATGGAACTACTAGATTGTGATACAATACACTATTGGGTGAAGTTTGGTTGACTTCTGCGCAGCGGTTTGGGAGTTAACATCAAAATTACATTTCTCGGCCAAATTGCGTAGATCTCACTTTCAAATGGCGTAAATGGCTTTTTTGAACTAAGTTTGAGGATTGCGCTCAAACTAAATGTCCTAGAACCAAATTTCCAAATGTAACTACTAGATTGTGATACAATACACTATTGGAGGAAGTTTGGTTGACTTCTGCGCAGCGGTTTGGGAGTTAACATCAAAATTACATTTCTCGGCCATATCGCATAGATCTCACTGTGAAAAGGCTTAAATGGCTTTTTTGACCTAAGTTTGAGAATTGCGCTTAAATCAAATGTCCTAGAACCAAATTTGCACATGTAACTACTAGATTGTGATACAATACACTATTGGGTGAAGTTTGGTTGACTTCTGCGCAGCGGTTTGGGAGTTAACATCAAAATTACATTTCTCGGCCATATCGCATAGATCTCACTGTGAAAAGGCTTAAATGACTTTTTTTAATTAAGTTTGAAGATTGCGCTAAAACCGAATGTCCTAGAACTAAATTTCCAAATGTAACTACTAGATTATGATAAAATACACTATTGGGTGAAGTTTGGTTGACTTCTGCGCAGCGGTTTGGGAGTTAACATCAAAATTACATTTCTCGGCCATATCGCATAGATCTCACTGTGAAAAGGCTTAAATGGCTTTTTTGACCTAAGTTTGAGAATTGCGCTCAAATCAAATGTCCTAGAACCAAATTTCCACATGTAACTACTAGATTGTGATACAATACACTATTGGGTGAAGTTTGGTTTACTTCTGCGCAGCGGTTTGGGAGTTAACATCAAAATTACATTTCTCGGCCATATCGCATAGATCTCACTGTGAAAAGGCTTAAATGACTTTTTTTAATTAAGTTTGAGGATTGCGCTCAAATCAAATGTCCTAGAACCAAATTTCCACATGTAACTACTAGATTGTGATACAATACACTATTGGGTGAAGTTTGGTTTACTTCTGCGCAGCGGTTTGGGAGTTATCAAAATTACATTTCTCGGCCATATCGCATAGATCTCACTGTGAAAAGGCTTAAATGGCTTTTTTACCTAAGTTTAAGGATTGCGCTCAAATCAAATGTCCTAGAACCAAATTTCCACATGTAACTACTAGATTGTGATACAATACACTATTGGGTGAAGTTTGGTTTACTTCTGCGCAGCGGTTTGGGAGTTAACATCAAAATTACATTTCTCGGCCATATCGCATAGATCTCACTGTGAAAAGGCTTAAATGGCTTTTTTGACCTAAGTTTGAGGATTGCGCTCAAATCAAATGTCCTAGAACCAAATTTCCACATGTAACTACTAGATTGTGATACAATACACTAATGGGTGAAGTTTGGTTGACTTCTGCGCAGCGGTTTGGGAGTGAACATCAAAATTACATTTCTCGGCCATATCGCATAGATCTCACTGTGAAAAGGCTTAAATGACTTTTTTTAATTAAGTTTGAAGATTGCGCTCAAACCAAATGTCCTAAAACTAAATTTCCAAATGTAACTACTAGATTGTGATACAATACACTATTGGGTGAAGTTTGGTTGACTTCTGCGCAGCGGTTTGGGAGTTAACATCAAAATTACATTTCTCGGCCAAATTGCGTAGATCTCACTTTCAAATGGCGTAAATGGCTTTTTTGAACTAAGTTTGAGGATTGCGCTCAAACTAAATGTCCTAGAACCAAATTTCCAAATGTAACTACTAGATTGTGATACAATACACTATTGGATGAAGTTTGGTTGACTTCTGCGCAGCGGTTTGGGAGTTAACATCAAAATTACATTTCTCGGCCATATCGCATAGATCTCACTGTGAAAAGGCTTAAATGGCTTTTTTGACCTAAGTTTGAGAATTGCGCTTAAATCAAATGTCCTAGAACCAAATTTGCACATGTAACTACTAGATTGTGATACAATACACTATTGGGTGAAGTTTGGTTGACTTCTGCGCAGCGGTTTGGGAGTTAACATCAAAATTACATTTCTCGGCCATATCGCATAGATCTCACTGTGAAAAGGCTTAAATGGCTTTTTTGACCTAAGTTTGAGGATTGCGCTCAAATCAAATGTCCTAGAACCAAATTTCCACATGTAACTACTAGATTGTGATACAATACACTAATGGGTGAAGTTTGGTTTACTTCTGCGCAGCGGTTTGGGAGTTAACATCAAAATTACATTTCTCGGCCATATCGCATAGATCTCACTGTGAAAAGGCTTAAATGGCTTTTTTGACCTAAGTTTAATGATTGCGCTCAAACCAAATGTCCTAGAACGAAATTTTCAAATGTAACTACTAGAATGTGATACAATACACTATTGGGTGAAGTTTGGTTGACTTCTGCGCAGCGGTTTGGGAGTTAACATCAAAATTACATTTCTCGGCCATATCGCATAGATCTCACTGTGAAAAGGCTTAAATGGCTTTTTTGACCTAAGTTTAATGATTGCGCTCAAACCAAATGTCCTAGAACAAAATTTTCAAATGTAACTACTAGATTGTGATACAATACACTATTGGGTGAAGTTTGGTTGACTTCTGCGCAGCGGTTTGGGAGTTAACATCAAAATTACATTTCTCGGCCATATCGCATAGATCTCACTGTGAAAAGGCTTAAATGGCTTTTTTGACCTAAGTTTGAGGATTGCGCTCAAATCAAATGTCCTAGAACCAAATTTCCACATGTAACTACTAGATTGTGATACAATACACTAATGGGTGAAGTTTGGTTGACTTCTGCGCAGCGGTTTGGGAGTTAACATCAAAATTACATTTCTCGGCCATATCGCATAGATCTCACTGTGAAAAGGCTTAAATGGCTTTTTTGACCTAAGTTTAATAATTGCGCTCAAACCAAATGTCCTAGAACGAAATTTTGAAATGTAACTACTAGAATGTGATACAATACACTATTGGGTGAAGTTTGGTTGACTTCTGCGCAGCGGTTTGGGAGTTAACATCAAAATTACATTTCTCGGCCAAATTGCGTAGATCTCACTTTCAAATGGCGTAAATGGCTTTTTTGAACTAAGTTTGAGGATTGAGCTCAAACTAAATGTCCTAGAACCAAATTTCCAAATGTAACTACTAGATTGTGATACAATACACTATTGGATGAAGTTTGGTTGACTTCTGCGCAGCGGTTTGGGAGTTAACATCAAAACTACATTTCTCGGCCATATCGCATAGATCTCACTGTGAAAAGGCTTAAATGGCTTTTTTGACCTAAGTTTGAGAATTGCGCTTAAATCAAATGTCCTAGAACCAAATTTGCACATGTAACTACTAGATTGTGATACAATACACTATTGGGTGAAGTTTGGTTGACTTCTGCGCAGCGGTTTGGGAGTTAACATCAAAATTACATTTCTCGGCCATATCGCATAGATCTCACTGTGAAAAGGCTTAAATGGCTTTTTTGACCTAAGTTTGAGGATTGCGCTCAAATCAAATGTCCTAGAACCAAATTTCCACATGTAACTACTAGATTGTGATACAATACACTAATGGGTGAAGTTTGGTTTACTTCTGCGCAGCGGTTTGGGAGTTAACATCAAAATTACATTTCTCGGCCATATCGCATAGATCTCACTGTGAAAAGGCTTAAATGGCTTTTTTGACCTAAGTTTAATGATTGCGCTCAAACCAAATGTCCTAGAACGAAATTTTCAAATGTAACTACTAGAATGTGATACAATACACTATTGGGTGAAGTTTGGTTGACTTCTGCGCAGCGGTTTGGGAGTTAACATCAAAATTACATTTCTCGGCCATATCGCATAGATCTCACTGTGAAAAGGCTTAAATGGCTTTTTTGACCTAAGTTTAATGATTGCGCTCAAACCAAATGTCCTAGAACAAAATTTTCAAATGTAACTACTAGATTGTGATACAATACACTATTGGGTGAAGTTTGGTTGACTTCTGCGCAGCGGTTTGGGAGTTAACATCAAAATTACATTTCTCGGCCATATCGCATAGATCTCACTGTGAAAAGGCTTAAATGGCTTTTTTGACCTAAATTTGAGGATTGCGCTCAAATCAAATGTCCTAGAACCAAATTTCCACATGTAACTACTAGATTGTGATACAATACACTAATGGGTGAAGTTTGGTTGACTTCTGCGCAGCGGTTTGGGAGTTAACATCAAAATTACATTTCTCGGCCATATCGCATAGATCTCACTGTGAAAAGGCTTAAATGGCTTTTTTGACCTAAGTTTAATAATTGCGCTCAAACCAAATGTCCTAGAACGAAATTTTGAAATGTAACTACTAGAATGTGATACAATACACTATTGGGTGAAGTTTGGTTGACTTCTGCGCAGCGGTTTGGGAGTTAACATCAAAATTACATTTCTCGGCCATATCGCATAGATCTCACTGTGAAAAGGCTTAAATGGCTTTTTTGACCTAAGTTTGAGGATTGCGCTCAAATCAAATGTCCTAGAACCAAATTTCCACATGTAACTACTAGATTGTGATACAATACACTAATGGGTGAAGTTTGGTTGACTTCTGCGCAGCGGTTTGGGAGTTAACATCAAAATTACATTTCTCGGCCATATCGCATAGATCTGACTGTGAAAAGGCTTAAATGACTTTTTTAATTAAGTTTGATGATTGCGCTCAAACAAAATTTCCTAGAACAAAATTTTCAAATGTAACTACTAGATTGTGATACAATACACTATTGGGTGAAGTTTGGTTGACTTCTGCGCAGCGGTTTGGGAGTTAACATCAAAATTACATTTCTTGGCCATATCGCATAGATCTCACTGTGAAAAGGCTTAAATGACTTTTTTAATTAAGTTTGATGATTGCGTTCAAACAAAATGTCCTAGAACAAAATTTTCAAATGTAACTACTAGATTGTGATACAATACACTATTGGGTGAAGTTTGGTTGACTTCTGCGCAGCGGTTTGGGAGTTAACATCAAAATTACATTTCTCGGCCATATCGCATAGATCTCACTGTGAAAAGGCTTAAATGGCTTTTTTGACCTAAGTTTGAGGATTGCGCTCAAATCAAATGTCCTAGAACCATATTTCCAAATGTAACTACTAGATTGTGATACAATACACTATTGGGTGAAGTTTGGTTGACTTCTGCGCAGCGGTTTGGGAGTTAACATCAAAATTACATTTCTCGGCCATATCGAATAGATCTCACTGTGAAAAGGCTTAAATGACTTTTTTAATTAAGTTTGATGATTGCGTTCAAACAAAATGTCCTAGAACAAAATGTTCAAATGTAACTACTAGATTGTGATACAATACACTATTGGGTGAAGTTTGGTTGACTTCTGCGCAGCGGTTTGGGAGTTAACATCAAAATTACATTTCTCGGCCATATCGCATAGATCTCACTGTGAAAAGGCTTAAATGGCTTTTTTGACCTAAGTTTAAAGACTGCGCTCAAACCAAATGTCCTAGAACGAAATTTTCAAATGTAACTACTAGAATGTGATACAATACACTATTGGGTGAAGTTTGGTTGACTTCTGCGCAGCGGTTTGGGAGTTAACATCAAAATTACATTTCTCGGCCATATCGCATAGATCTCACTGTGAAAAGGCTTAAATGGCTTTTTTGACCTAAGTTTGAGGATTGCGCTCAAATCAAATGTCCTAGAACCAAATTTCCACATGTAACTACTAGATTGTGATACAATACACTAATGGGTGAAGTTTGGTTGACTTCTGCGCAGCGGTTTGGGAGTTAACATCAAAATTACATTTCTCGGCCATATCGCATAGATCTCACTGTGAAAAGGCTTAAATGGCTTTTTTGACCTAAGTTTGAGGATTGCGCTCAAATCAAATGTCCTAGAACCAAATTTCCACATGTAACTACTAGATTGTGATACAATACACTAATGGGTGAAGTTTGGTTTACTTCTGCGCAGCGGTTTGGGAGTTAACATCAAAATTACATTTCTCGGCCATATCGCATAGATCTCACTGTGAAAAGGCTTAAATGGCTTTTTTGACCTAAGTTTAATGATTGCGCTCAAACCAAATGTCCTAGAACAAAATTTTAAAATGTAACTACTAGATTGTGATACAATACACTATTGGGTGAAGTTTGGTTGACTTCTGCGCAGCGGTTTGGGAGTTAACATCAAAATTACATTTCTCGGCCATATCGCATAGATCTCACTGTGAAAAGGCTTAAATGGCTTTTTTGACCTAAGTTTCAGGATTGCGCTCAAATCAAATGTCCTAGAACCAAATTTCCACATGTAACTACTAGATTGTGATACAATACACTAATGGGTGAAGTTTGGTTGACTTCTGCGCAGCGGTTTGGGAGTGAACATCAAAATTACATTTCTCGGCCATATCGCATAGATCTCACTGTGAAAAGGCTTAAATGACTTTTTTAATTAAGTTTGATGATTGCGCTCAAACAAAATTTCCTAGAACAAAATTTTCAAATGTAACTACTAGATTGTGATACAATACACTATTGGGTGAAGTTTGGTTGACTTCTGCGCAGCGGTTTGGGAGTTAACATCAAAATTACATTTCTCGGCCATATCGCATAGATCTCACTGTGAAAAGGCTTAAATGGCTTTTTTGACCTAAGTTTGAGGATTGCGCTCAAATCAAATGTCCTAGAACCAAATTTCCAAATGTAACTACTAGATTGTGATACAATACACTATTGGGTGAAGTTTGGTTGACTTCTGCGCAGCGGTTTGGGAGTTAACATCAAAATTACATTTCTCGGCCATATCGAATAGATCTCACTGTGAAAAGGCTTAAATGACTTTTTAAATTAAGTTTGATGATTGCGTTCAAACAAAATGTCCTAGAACAAAATGTTCAAATGTAACTACTAGATTGTGATACAATACACTATTGGGTGAAGTTTGGTTGACTTCTGCGCAGCGGTTTGGGAGTTAACATCAAAATTACATTTCTCGGCCATATCGCATATATCTCACTGTGAAAAGGCTTAAATGGCTTTTTTGACCTAAGTTTAAAGACTGCGCTCAAACCAAATGTCCTAGAACGAAATTTTCAAATGTAACTACTAGAATGTGATACAATACACTATTGGGTGAAGTTTGGTTGACTTCTGCGCAGCGGTTTGGGAGTTAACATCAAAATTACATTTCTCGGCCATATCGCATAGATCTCACTGTGAAAAGGCTTAAATGGCTTTTTTGACCTAAGTTTGAGGATTGCGCTCAAATCAAATGTCCTAGAACCAAATTTCCACATGTAACTACTAGATTGTGATACAATACACTAATGGGTGAAGTTTGGTTGACTTCTGCGCAGCGGTTTGGGAGTTAACATCAAAATTACATTTCTCGGCCATATCGCATAGATCTCACTGTGAAAAGGCTTAAATGACTTTTTTAAGTTTGATGATTGCGCTCAAACAAAATGTCCTAGAACAAAATTTTCAAATGTAACTACTAGATTGTGATACAATACACTATTGGGTGAAGTTTGGTTGACTTCTGCGCAGCGGTTTGGGAGTTAACATCAAAATTACATTTCTCGGCCATATCGCATAGATCTCACTGTGAAAAGGCTTTAATTACTTTTTTAATTAAGTTTGATGATTGCGTTCAAACAAAATGTCCTAGAACAAAATGTTCAAATGTAACTACTAGATTGTGATACAATACACTATTGGGTGAAGTTTGGTTGACTTCTGCGCAGCGGTTTGGGAGTTAACATCAAAATTACATTTCTCGGCCATATCGCATAGATCTCACTGTGAAAAGGCTTAAATGGCTTTTTTGACCTAAGTTTAAAGACTGCGCTCAAACCAAATGTCCTAGAACGAAATTTTCAAATGTAACTACTAGAATGTGATACAATACACTATTGGGTGAAGTTTGGTTGACTTCTGCGCAGCGGTTTGGGAGTTAACATCAAAATTACATTTCTCGGCCATATCGCATAGATCTCACTGTGAAAAGGCTTAAATGGCTTTTCTGACCTAAGTTTGAGGATTGCGCTCAAATCAAATGTCCTAGAACCAAATTTCTACATGTAACTACTAGATTGTGATACAATACACTAATGGGTGAAGTTTGGTTGACTTCTGCGCAGCGGTTTGGGAGTTAACATCAAAATTACATTTCTCGGCCATATCGCATAGATCTCACTGTGAAAAGGCTTAAATGACTTTTTTAATTAAGTTTGATGATTGCGTTCAAACAAAATGTCCTAGAACGAAATTTTCAAATGTAACTACTAGAATGTGATACAATACACTATTGGGTGAAGTTTGGTTGACTTCTGCGCAGCGGTTTGGGAGTTAACATCAAAATTACATTTCTCGGCCATATCGCATAGATCTCACTGTGAAAAGGCTTAAATGGCTTTTTTGACCTAAGTTTGAGGATTGCGCTCAAATCAAATGTCCTAGAACCAAATTTCCACATGTAACTACTAGATTGTGATACAATACACTAATGGGTGAAGTTTGGTTGACTTCTGCGCAGCGGTTTGGGAGTGAACATCAAAATTACATTTCTCGGCCATATCGCATAGATCTCACTGTGAAAAGGCTTAAATGACTTTTTTAATTAAGTTTGATGATTGCGCTCAAACAAAATTTCCTAGAACAAAATTTTCAAATGTAACTACTAGATTGTGATACAATACACTATTGGGTGAAGTTTGGTTGACTTCTGCGCAGCGGTTTGGGAGTTAACATCAAAATTACATTTCTCGGCCATATCGCATAGATCTCACTGTGAAAAGGCTTAAATGACTTTTTTAATTAAGTTTGATGATTGCGTTCAAACAAAATGTCCTAGAACAAAATTTTCAAATGTAACTACTAGATTGTGATACAATACACTATTGGGTGAAGTTTGGTTGACTTCTGCGCAGCGGTTTGGGAGTTGACATCAAAATTACATTTCTCGGCCATATCGCATAGATCTCACTGTGAAAAGGCTTAAATGGCTTTTTTGACCTAAGTTTGAGGATTGCGCTCAAACCAAATGTCCTAGAACGAAATTTTCAAATGTAACTACTAGAATGTGATACAATACACTATTGGGTGAAGTTTGGTTTACTTCTGCGCAGCGGTTTGGGAGTTAACATCAAAATTACATTTCTCGGCCTTATCGCATAGATCTCACTGTGAAAAGGCTTAAATGGCTTTTTGACCTAAGTTTGAGGATTGCGCTCAAATCAAATGTCCTAGAACCAAATTTCCACATGTAACTACTAGATTGTGATACAATACACTAATGGGTGAAGTTTGGTTGACTTCTGCGCAGCGGTTTGGGAGTTAACATCAAAATTACATTTCTCGGCCATATCGCATAGATCTCACTGTGAAAAGGCTTAAATGACTTTTTTAATTAAGTTTGATGATTGCGCTCAAACAAAATTTCCTAGAACGAAATTTTCAAATGTAACTACTAGAATGTGATACAATACACTATTGGGTGAAGTTTAGTTGACTTCTGCGCAGCGGTTTGGGAGTTAACATCAAAATTACATTTCTCGGCCTAATCGCATAGATCTCACTGTGAAAAGGCTTAAATGGCTTTTTTGACCTAAGTTTGAGGATTGCGCTCAAATCAAATGTCCTAGAACCAAATTTCCACATGTAACTACTAGATTGTGATACAATACACTAATGGTTGAAGTTTGGTTGACTTCTGCGCAGCGGTTTGGGAGTGAACATCAAAATTACATTTCTCGGCCATATCGCATAGATCTCACTGTGAAAAGGCTTAAATGACTTTTTTTAATTAAGTTTGAAGATTGCGCTCAAATCAAATGTCCTAGAACTAAATTTCCAAATGTAACTCCTAGATTGTGATAAAATACACTATTGGGTGAAGTTTGGTTGACTTCTGCGCAGCGGTTTGGGAGTTAACATCAAAATTACATTTCTCGGCCATATCGCATAGATCTCACTGTGAAAAGGCTTAAATGACTTTTTTAATTAAGTTTAATGATTGCGCTAAAACCAAATGTCCTAGAACGAAATTTTCAAATGTAACTACTAGAATGTGATACAATACACTATTGGGTGAAGTTTGGTTGACTTCTGCGCAGTGGTTTGGGAGTTAACATCAAAATTACATTTCTCGGCCATATCGCATAGATCTCACTGTGAAAAGGCTTAAATGGCTTTTTTGACCTAAGTTTGAGGATTGCGCTCAAATCAAATGTCCTAGAACCAAATTTCCACATGTAACTACTAGATTGTGATACAATACACTAATGGGTGAAGTTTGGTTTACTTCTGCGCAGCGGTTTGGGAGTTAACATCAAAATTACATTTCTCGGCCATATCGCATAGATCTCACTGTGAAAAGGCTTAAATGGCTTTTTTGACCTAAGTTTGAGGATTGCGCTCAAATCAAATGTCCTAGAACCAAATTTCCACATGTAATTACTAGATTGTGATACAATACACTAATGGGTGAAGTTTGGTTGACTTCTGCGCAGCGGTTTGGGAGTTAACATCAAAATTACATTTCTCGGCCATATCGCATAGATCTCACTGTGAAAAGGCTTAAATGACTTTTTTAATTAAGTTTAATGATTGCGCTCAAACCAAATGTCCTAGAACGAAATTTTCAAATGTAACTACTAGAATGTGATACAATACACTATTGGGTGAAGTTTAGTTGACTTCTGCGCAGCGGTTTGGGAGTTAACATCAAAATTACATTTCTCGGCCATATCGCATAGATCTCACTGTGAAAAGGCTTAAATGGCTTTTTTGACCTAAGTTTAATGATTGCGCTCAAACCAAATGTCCTAGAACAAAATTTTCAAATGTAACTACTAGAATGTGATACAATACACTATTGGGTGAAGTTTGGTTGACTTCTGCGCAGCGGTTTGGGAGTTAACATCAAAATTACATTTCTCGGCCATATCGCATAGATCTCACTGTGAAAAGGCTTAAATGGCTTTTTTGACCTAAGTTTGAGGATTGCGCTCTAATCAAATGTCCTAGAACCAAATTTCCACATGTAACTACTAGATTGTGATACAATACACTATTGGGTGAAGTTTGGTTTACTTCTGCGCAGCGGTTTGGGAGTTATCAAAATTACATTTCTCGGCCATATCGCATAGATCTCACTGTGAAAAGGCTTAAATGACTTTTTTAATTAAGTTTGATGATTGCGCTCAAATCAAATGTCCTAGAACCAAATTTCCACATGTAACTACTAGATTGTGATACAATACACTATTGGGTGAAGTTTGGTTTACTTCTGCGCAGCGGTTTGGGAGTTAACATCAAAATTACATTTCTCGGCCATATCGCATAGATCTCACTGTGAAAAGGCTTAAATGGCTTTTTTGACCTAAGTTTGAGGATTGCGCTCAAATCAAATGTCCTAGAACCAAATTTCCACATGTAACTACTAGATTGTGATACAATACACTAATGGGTGAAGTTTGGTTGACTTCTGCGCAGCGGTTTGGGAGTGAACATCAAAATTACATTTCTCGGCCATATCGCATAGATCTCACTGTGAAAAGGCTTAAATGACTTTTTTTAATTAAGTTTGAAGATTGCGCTCAAACCAAATGTCCTAAAACTAAATTTCCAAATGTAACTACTAGATTGTGATACAATACACTATTGGGTGAAGTTTGGTTGACTTCTGCGCAGCGGTTTGGGAGTTAACATCAAAATTACATTTCTCGGCCAAATTGCGTAGATCTCACTTTCAAATGGCGTAAATGGCTTTTTTGAACTAAGTTTGAGGATTGCGCTCAAACTAAATGTCCTAGAACCAAATTTCCAAATGTAACTACTAGATTGTGATACAATACACTATTGGATGAAGTTTGGTTGACTTCTGCGCAGCGGTTTGGGAGTTAACATCAAAATTACATTTCTCGGCCATATCGCATAGATCTCACTGTGAAAAGGCATAAATGGCTTTTTTGACCTCAGTTTGAGAATTGCGCTTAAATCAAATGTCCTAGAACCAAATTTGCACATGTAATTACTAGATTGTGATACAATACACTATTGGGTGAAGTTTGGTTGACTTCTGCGCAGCGGTTTGGGAGTTAACATCAAAATTACATTTCTCGGCCATATCGCATAGATCTCACTGTGAAAAGGCTTAAATGGCTTTTTTGACCTAAGTTTGAGGATTGCGCTCAAATCAAATGTCCTAGAACCAAATTTCCACATGTAACTACTAGATTGTGATACAATACACTAATGGGTGAAGTTTGGTTTACTTCTGCGCAGCGGTTTGGGAGTTAACATCAAAATTACATTTCTCGGCCATATCGCATAGATCTCACTGTGAAAAGGCTTAAATGGCTTTTTTGACCTAAGTTTAATGATTGCGCTCAAACCAAATGTCCTAGAACGAAATTTTCAAATGTAACTACTAGAATGTGATACAATACACTATTGGGTGAAGTTTGGTTGACTTCTGCGCAGCGTTTTGGGAGTTAACATCAAAATTACATTTCTCGGCCATATCGCATAGATCTCACTGTGAAAAGGCTTAAATGGCTTTTTTGACCTAAGTTTAATGATTGCGCTCAAACCAAATGTCCTAGAACAAAATTTTCAAATGTAACTACTAGATTGTGATACAATACACTATTGGGTGAAGTTTGGTTGACTTCTGCGCAGCGGTTTGGGAGTTAACATCAAAATTACATTTCTCGGCCATATCGCATAGATCTCACTGTGAAAAGGCTTAAATTGCTTTTTTGACCTAAGTTTGAGGATTGCGCTCAAATCAAATGTCCTAGAACCAAATTTCCACATGTAACTACTAGATTGTGATACAATACACTAATGGGTGAAGTTTGGTTGACTTCTGCGCAGCGGTTTGGGAGTTAACATCAAAATTACATTTCTCGGCCATATCGCATAGATCTCACTGTGAAAAGGCTTAAATGGCTTTTTTGACCTAAGTTTAATAATTGCGCTCAAACCAAATGTCCTAGAACGAAATTTTGAAATGTAACTACTAGAATGTGATACAATACACTATTGGGTGAAGTTTGGTTGACTTCTGCGCAGCGGTTTGGGAGTTAACATCAAAATTACATTTCTCGGCCATATCGCATAGATCTCACTGTGAAAAGGCTTAAATGGCTTTTTTGACCTAAGTTTGAGGATTGCGCTCAAATCAAATGTCCTAGAACCAAATTTCCACATGTAACTACTAGATTGTGATACAATACACTAATGGGTGAAGTTTGGTTGACTTCTGCGCAGCGGTTTGGGAGTTAACATCAAAATTACAATTCTCGGCCATATCGCATAGATCTGACTGTGAAAAGGCTTAAATGACTTTTTTAATTAAGTTTGATGATTGCGCTCAAACAAAATTTCCTAGAACAAAATTTTCAAATGTAACTACTAGATTGTGATACAATACACTATTGGGTGAAGTTTGGTTGACTTCTGCGCAGCGGTTTGGGAGTTAACATCAAAATTACATTTCTTGGCCATATCGCATAGATCTCACTGTGAAAAGGCTTAAATGACTTTTTTAATTAAGTTTGATGATTGCGTTCAAACAAAATGTCCTAGAACAAAATTTTCAAATGTAACTACTAGATTGTGATACAATACACTATTGGGTGAAGTTTGGTTGACTTCTGCGCAGCGGTTTGGGAGTTAACATCAAAATTACATTTCTCGGCCATATCGCATAGATCTCACTGTGAAAAGGCTTAAATGGCTTTTTTGACCTAAGTTTGAGGATTGCGCTCAAATCAAATGTCCTAGAACCATATTTCCAAATGTAACTACTAGATTGTGATACAATACACTATTGGGTGAAGTTTGGTTGACTTCTGCGCAGCGGTTTGGGAGTTAACATCAAAATTACATTTCTCGGCCATATCGAATAGATCTCACTGTGAAAAGGCTTAAATGACTTTTTTAATTAAGTTTGATGATTGCGTTCAAACAAAATGTCCTAGAACAAAATGTTCAAATGTAACTACTAGATTGTGATACAATACACTATTGGGTGAAGTTTGGTTGACTTCTGCGCAGCGGTTTGGGAGTTAACATCAAAATTACATTTCTCGGCCATATCGCATAGATCTCACTGTGAAAAGGCTTAAATGGCTTTTTTGACCTAAGTTTAAAGACTGCGCTCAAACCAAATGTCCTAGAACGAAATTTTCAAATGTAACTACTAGAATGTGATACAATACACTATTGGGTGAAGTTTGGTTGACTTCTGCGCAGCGGTTTGGGAGTTAACATCAAAATTACATTTCTCGGCCATATCGCATAGATCTCACTGTGAAAAGGCTTAAATGGCTTTTTTGACCTAAGTTTGAGGATTGCGCTCAAATCAAATGTCCTAGAACCAAATTTCCACATGTAACTACTAGATTGTGATACAATACACTAATGGGTGAAGTTTGGTTGACTTCTGCGCAGCGGTTTGGGAGTTAACATCAAAATTACATTTCTCGGCCATATCGCATAGATCTCACTGTGAAAAGGCTTAAATGACTTTTTTAATTAAGTTTGATGATTGCGTTCAAACAAAATGTCCTAGAACAAAATTTTCAAATGTAACTACTAGATTGTGATACAATACACTATTGGGTGAAGTTTGGTTGACTTCTGCGCAGCGGTTTGGGAGTTAACATCAAAATTACATTTCTCGGCCATATCGCATAGATCTCACTGTGAAAAGGCTTAAATGGCTTTTTTGACCTAAGTTTGAGGATTGCGCTCAAATCAAATGTCCTAGAACCAAATTTCCACATGTAACTACTAGATTGTGATACAATACACTAATGGGTGAAGTTTGGTTTACTTCTGCGCAGCGGTTTGGGAGTTAACATCAAAATTACATTTCTCGGCCATATCGCATAGATCTCACTGTGAAAAGGCTTAAATGGCTTTTTTGACCTAAGTTTAATGATTGCGCTCAAACCAAATGTCCTAGAACAAAAATTTCAAATGTAACTACTAGATTGTGATACAATACACTATTGGGTGAAGTTTGGTTGACTTCTGCGCAGCGGTTTGGGAGTTAACATCAAAATTACATTTCTCGGCCATATCGCATAGATCTCACTGTGAAAAGGCTTAAATGGCTTTTTTGACCTAAGTTTCAGGATTGCGCTCAAATCAAATGTCCTAGAACCAAATTTCCACATGTAACGACTAGATTGTGATACAATACACTAATGGGTGAAGTTTGGTTGACTTCTGCGCAGCGGTTTGGGAGTGAACATCAAAATTACATTTCTCGGCCATATCGCATAGATCTCACTGTGAAAAGGCTTAAATGACTTTTTTAATTAAGTTTGATGATTGCGCTCAAACAAAATTTCCTAGAACAAAATTTTCAAATGTAACTACTAGATTGTGATACAATACACTATTGGGTGAAGTTTGGTTGACTTCTGCGCAGCGGTTTGGGAGTTAACATCAAAATTACATTTCTCGGCCATATCGCATAGATCTCACTGTGAAAAGGCTTAAATGGCTTTTTTGACCTAAGTTTGAGGATTGCGCTCAAATCAAATGTCCTAGAACCAAATTTCCAAATGTAACTACTAGATTGTGATACAATACACTATTGGGTGAAGTTTGGTTGACTTCTGCGCAGCGGTTTGGGAGTTAACATCAAAATTACATTTCTCGGCCATATCGAATAGATCTCACTGTGAAAAGGCTTAAATGACTTTTTAAATTAAGTTTGATGATTGCGTTCAAACAAAATGTCCTAGAACAAAATGTTCAAATGTAACTACTAGATTGTGATACAATACACTATTGGGTGAAGTTTGGTTGACTTCTGCGCAGCGGTTTGGGAGTTAACATCAAAATTACATTTCTCGGCCATATCGCATATATCTCACTGTGAAAAGGCTTAAATGGCTTTTTTGACCTAAGTTTAAAGACTGCGCTCAAACCAAATGTCCTAGAACGAAATTTTCAAATGTAACTACTAGAATGTGATACAATACACTATTGGGTGAAGTTTGGTTGACTTCTGCGCAGCGGTTTGGGAGTTAACATCAAAATTACATTTCTCGGCCATATCGCATAGATCTCACTGTGAAAAGGCTTAAATGGCTTTTTTGACCTAAGTTTGAGGATTGCGCTCAAATCAAATGTCCTAGAACCAAATTTCCACATGTAACTACTAGATTGTGATACAATACACTAATGGGTGAAGTTTGGTTGACTTCTGCGCAGCGGTTTGGGAGTGAACATCAAAATTACATTTCTCGGCCATATCGCATAGATCTCACTGTGAAAAGGCTTAAATGACTTTTTTAATTAAGTTTGATGATTGCGCTCAAACAAAATTTCCTAGAACAAAATTTTCAAATGTAACTACTAGATTGTGATACAATACACTATTGGGTGAAGTTTGGTTGACTTCTGCGCAGCGGTTTGGGAGTTAACATCAAAATTACATTTCTCGGCCATATCGCATAGATCTCACTGTGAAAAGGCTTAAATGACTTTTTTAATTAAGTTTGATGATTGCGTTCAAACAAAATGTCCTAGAACAAAATTTTCAAATGTAACTACTAGATTGTGATACAATACACTATTGGGTGAAGTTTGGTTGACTTCTGCGCAGCGGTTTGGGAGTTGACATCAAAATTACATTTCTCGGCCATATCGCATAGATCTCACTGTGAAAAGGCTTAAATGGCTTTTTTGACCTAAGTTTGAGGATTGCGCTCAAACCAAATGTCCTAGAACGAAATTTTCAAATGTAACTACTAGAATGTGATACAATACACTATTGGGTGAAGTTTGGTTTACTTCTGCGCAGCGGTTTGGGAGTTAACATCAAAATTACATTTCTCGGCCTTATCGCATAGATCTCACTGTGAAAAGGCTTAAATGGCTTTTTGACCTAAGTTTGAGGATTGCGCTCAAATCAAATGTCCTAGAACCAAATTTCCACATGTAACTACTAGATTGTGATACAATACACTAATGGGTGAAGTTTGGTTGACTTCTGCGCAGCGGTTTGGGAGTTAACATCAAAATTACATTTCTCGGCCATATCGCATAGATCTCACTGTGAAAAGGCTTAAATGACTTTTTTAATTAAGTTTGATGATTGCGCTCAAACAAAATTTCCTAGAACGAAATTTTCAAATGTAACTACTAGAATGTGATACAATACACTATTGGGTGAAGTTTAGTTGACTTCTGCGCAGCGGTTTGGGAGTTAACATCAAAATTACATTTCTCGGCCTAATCGCATAGATCTCACTGTGAAAAGGCTTAAATGGCTTTTTTGACCTAAGTTTGAGGATTGCGCTCAAATCAAATGTCCTAGAACCAAATTTCCACATGTAACTACTAGATTGTGATACAATACACTAATGGTTGAAGTTTGGTTGACTTCTGCGCAGCGGTTTGGGAGTGAACATCAAAATTACATTTCTCGGCCATATCGCATAGATCTCACTGTGAAAAGGCTTAAATGACTTTTTTTAATTAAGTTTGAAGATTGCGCTCAAATCAAATGTCCTAGAACTAAATTTCCAAATGTAACTCCTAGATTGTGATAAAATACACTATTGGGTGAAGTTTGGTTGACTTCTGCGCAGCGGTTTGGGAGTTAACATCAAAATTACATTTCTCGGCCATATCGCATAGATCTCACTGTGAAAAGGCTTAAATGACTTTTTTAATTAAGTTTAATGATTGCGCTAAAACCAAATGTCCTAGAACGAAATTTTCAAATGTAACTACTAGAATGTGATACAATACACTATTGGGTGAAGTTTGGTTGACTTCTGCGCAGTGGTTTGGGAGTTAACATCAAAATTACATTACTCGGCCATATCGCATAGATCTCACTGTGAAAAGGCTTAAATGGCTTTTTTGACCTAAGTTTGAGGATTGCGCTCAAATCAAATGTCCTAGAACCAAATTTCCACATGTAACTACTAGATTGTGATACAATACACTAATGGGTGAAGTTTGGTTTACTTCTGCGCAGCGGTTTGGGAGTTAACATCAAAATTACATTTCTCGGCCATATCGCATAGATCTCACTGTGAAAAGGCTTAAATGGCTTTTTTGACCTAAGTTTGAGGATTGCGCTCAAATCAAATGTCCTAGAACCAAATTTCCACATGTAATTACTAGATTGTGATACAATACACTAATGGGTGAAGTTTGGTTGACTTCTGCGCAGCGGTTTGGGAGTTAACATCAAAATTACATTTCTCGGCCATATCGCATAGATCTCACTGTGAAAAGGCTTAAATGACTTTTTTAATTAAGTTTAATGATTGCGCTCAAACCAAATGTCCTAGAACGAAATTTTCAAATGTAACTACTAGAATGTGATACAATACACTATTGGGTGAAGTTTAGTTGACTTCTGCGCAGCGGTTTGGGAGTTAACATCAAAATTACATTTCTCGGCCATATCGCATAGATCTCACTGTGAAAAGGCTTAAATGGCTTTTTTGACCTAAGTTTAATGATTGCGCTCAAACCAAATGTCCTAGAACAAAATTTTCAAATGTAACTACTAGAATGTGATACAATACACTATTGGGTGAAGTTTGGTTGACTTCTGCGCAGCGGTTTGGGAGTTAACATCAAAATTACATTTCTCGGCCATATCGCATAGATCTCACTGTGAAAAGGCTTAAATGGCTTTTTTGACCTAAGTTTGAGGATTGCGCTCTAATCAAATGTCCTAGAACCAAATTTCCACATGTAACTACTAGATTGTGATACAATACACTATTGGGTGAAGTTTGGTTTACTTCTGCGCAGCGGTTTGGGAGTTATCAAAATTACATTTCTCGGCCATATCGCATAGATCTCACTGTGAAAAGGCTTAAATGACTTTTTTAATTAAGTTTGATGATTGCGCTCAAATCAAATGTCCTAGAACCAAATTTCCACATGTAACTACTAGATTGTGATACAATACACTATTGGGTGAAGTTTGGTTTACTTCTGCGCAGCGGTTTGGGAGTTAACATCAAAATTACATTTCTCGGCCATATCGCATAGATCTCACTGTGAAAAGGCTTAAATGGCTTTTTTGACCTAAGTTTGAGGATTGCGCTCAAATCAAATGTCCTAGAACCAAATTTCCACATGTAACTACTAGATTGTGATACAATACACTAATGGGTGAAGTTTGGTTGACTTCTGCGCAGCGGTTTGGGAGTGAACATCAAAATTACATTTCTCGGCCATATCGCATAGATCTCACTGTGAAAAGGCTTAAATGACTTTTTTTAATTAAGTTTGAAGATTGCGCTCAAACCAAATGTCCTAAAACTAAATTTCCAAATGTAACTACTAGATTGTGATACAATACACTATTGGGTGAAGTTTGGTTGACTTCTGCGCAGCGGTTTGGGAGTTAACATCAAAATTACATTTCTCGGCCAAATTGCGTAGATCTCACTTTCAAATGGCGTAAATGGCTTTTTTGAACTAAGTTTGAGGATTGCGCTCAAACTAAATGTCCTAGAACCAAATTTCCAAATGTAACTACTAGATTGTGATACAATACACTATTGGATGAAGTTTGGTTGACTTCTGCGCAGCGGTTTGGGAGTTAACATCAAAATTACATTTCTCGGCCATAACGCATAGATCTCACTGTGAAAAGGCTTAAATGGCTTTTTTGACCTCATTTTGAGAATTGCGCTTAAATCAAATGTCCTAGAACCAAATTTGCACATGTAACTACTAGATTGTGATACAATACACTATTGGGTGAAGTTTGGTTGACTTCTGCGCAGCGTTTTGGGAGTTAACATCAAAATTACATTTCTCGGCCATATCGCATAGATCTCACTGTGAAAAGGCTTAAATGGCTTTTTTGACCTAAGTTTAATGATTGCGCTCAAACCAAATGTCCTAGAACAAAATTTTCAAATGTAACTACTAGATTGTGATACAATACACTATTGGGTGAAGTTTGGTTGACTTCTGCGCAGCGGTTTGGGAGTTAACATCAAAATTACATTTCTCGGCCATATCGCATAGATCTCACTGTGAAAAGGCTTAAATGGCTTTTTTGACCTAAGTTTGATGATTGCGCTCAAATCAAATGTCCTAGAACCAAATTTCCACATGTAACTACTAGATTGTGATACAATACACTAATGGGTGAAGTTTGGTTGACTTCTGCGCAGCGGTTTGGGAGTTAACATCAAAATTACATTTCTCGGCCATATCGCATAGATCTCACTGTGAAAAGGCTTAAATGGCTTTTTTGACCTAAGTTTAATAATTGCGCTCAAACCAAATGTCCTAGAACGAAATTTTGAAATGTAACTACTAGAATGTGATACAATACACTATTGGGTGAAGTTTGGTTGACTTCTGCGCAGCGGTTTGGGAGTTAACATCAAAATTACATTTCTCGGCCATATCGCATAGATCTCACTGTGAAAAGGCTTAAATGGCTTTTTTGACCTAAGTTTGAGGATTGCGCTCAAATCAAATGTCCTAGAACCAAATTTCCACATGTAACTACTAGATTGTGATACAATACACTAATGGGTGAAGTTTGGTTGACTTCTGCGCAGCGGTTTGGGAGTTAACATTAAAATTACATATCTCGGCCATATCGCATAGATCTGACTGTGAAAAGGCTTAAATGACTTTTTTAATTAAGTTTGATGATTGCGCTCAAACAAAATTTCCTAGAACAAAATTTTCAAATGTAACTACTAGATTGTGATACAATACACTATTGGGTGAAGTTTGGTTGACTTCTGCGCAGCGGTTTGGGAGTTAACATCAAAATTACATTTCTTGGCCATATCGCATAGATCTCACTGTGAAAAGGCTTAAATGACTTTTTTAATTAAGTTTGATGATTGCGTTCAAACAAAATGTCCTAGAACAAAATTTTCAAATGTAACTACTAGATTGTGATACAATACACTATTGGGTGAAGTTTGGTTGACTTCTGCGCAGCGGTTTGGGAGTTAACATCAAAATTACATTTCTCGGCCATATCGCATAGATCTCACTGTGAAAAGGCTTAAATGGCTTTTTTGACCTAAGTTTGAGGATTGCGCTCAAATCAAATGTCCTAGAACCATATTTCCAAATGTAACTACTAGATTGTGATACAATACACTATTGGGTGAAGTTTGGTTGACTTCTGCGCAGCGGTTTGGGAGTTAACATCAAAATTACATTTCTCGGCCATATCGAATAGATCTCACTGTGAAAAGGCTTAAATGACTTTTTTAATTAAGTTTGATGATTGCGTTCAAACAAAATGTCCTAGAACAAAATGTTCAAATGTAACTACTAGATTGTGATACAATACACTATTGGGTGAAGTTTGGTTGACTTCTGCGCAGCGGTTTGGGAGTTAACATCAAAATTACATTTCTCGGCCATATCGCATAGATCTCACTGTGAAAAGGCTTAAATGGCTTTTTTGACCTAAGTTTAAAGACTGCGCTCAAACCAAATGTCCTAGAACGAAATTTTCAAATGTAACTACTAGAATGTGATACAATACACTATTGGGTGAAGTTTGGTTGACTTCTGCGCAGCGGTTTGGGAGTTAACATCAAAATTACATTTCTCGGCCATATCGCATAGATCTCACTGTGAAAAGGCTTAAATGGCTTTTTTGACCTAAGTTTGAGGATTGCGCTCAAATCAAATGTCCTAGAACCAAATTTCCACATGTAACTACTAGATTGTGATACAATACACTAATGGGTGAAGTTTGGTTGACTTCTGCGCAGCGGTTTGGGAGTTAACATCAAAATTACATTTCTCGGCCATATCGCATAGATCTCACTGTGAAAAGGCTTAAATGACTTTTTTAATTAAGTTTGATGATTGCGTTCAAACAAAATGTCCTAGAACCAAATTTTCAAATGTAACTACTAGATTGTGATACAATACACTATTGGGTGAAGTTTGGTTGACTTCTGCGCAGCGGTTTGGGAGTTAACATCAAAATTACATTTCTCGGCCATATCGCATAGATCTCACTGTGAAAAGGCTTAAATGGCTTTTTTGACCTAAGTTTGAGGATTGCGCTCAAATCAAATGTCCTAGAACCAAATTTCCACATGTAACTACTAGATTGTGATACAATACACTAATGGGTGAAGTTTGGTTTACTTCTGCGCAGCGGTTTGGGAGTTAACATCAAAATTACATTTCTCGGCCATATCGCATAGATCTCACTGTGAAAAGGCTTAAATGGCTTTTTTGACCTAAGTTTAATGATTGCGCTCAAACCAAATGTCCTAGAACAAAAATTTCAAATGTAACTACTAGATTGTGATACAATACACTATTGGGTGAAGTTTGGTTGACTTCTGCGCAGCGGTTTGGGAGTTAACATCAAAATTACATTTCTCGGCCATATCGCATAGATCTCACTGTGAAAAGGCTTAAATGGCTTTTTTGACCTAAGTTTCAGGATTGCGCTCAAATCAAATGTCCTAGAACCAAATTTCCACATGTAACGACTAGATTGTGATACAATACACTAATGGGTGAAGTTTGGTTGACTTCTGCGCAGCGGTTTGGGAGTGAACATCAAAATTACATTTCTCGGCCATATCGCATAGATCTCACTGTGAAAAGGCTTAAATGACTTTTTTAATTAAGTTTGATGATTGCGCTCAAACAAAATTTCCTAGAACAAAATTTTCAAATGTAACTACTAGATTGTGATACAATACACTATTGGGTGAAGTTTGGTTGACTTCTGCGCAGCGGTTTGGGAGTTAACATCAAAATTACATTTCTCGGCCATATCGCATAGATCTCACTGTGAAAAGGCTTAAATGGCTTTTTTGACCTAAGTTTGAGGATTGCGCTCAAATCAAATGTCCTAGAACCAAATTTCCAAATGTAACTACTAGATTGTGATACAATACACTATTGGGTGAAGTTTGGTTGACTTCTGCGCAGCGGTTTGGGAGTTAACATCAAAATTACATTTCTCGGCCATATCGAATAGATCTCACTGTGAAAAGGCTTAAATGACTTTTTAAATTAAGTTTGATGATTGCGTTCAAACAAAATGTCCTAGAACAAAATGTTCAAATGTAACTACTAGATTGTGATACAATACACTATTGGGTGAAGTTTGGTTGACTTCTGCGCAGCGGTTTGGGAGTTAACATCAAAATTACATTTCTCGGCCATATCGCATAGATCTCACTGTGAAAAGGCTTAAATGGCTTTTTTGACCTAAGTTTAAAGACTGCGCTCAAACCAAATGTCCTAGAACGAAATTTTCAAATGTAACTACTAGAATGTGATACAATACACTATTGGGTGAAGTTTGGTTGACTTCTGCGCAGCGGTTTGGGAGTTAACATCAAAATTACATTTCTCGGCCATATCGCATAGATCTCACTGTGAAAAGGCTTAAATGGCTTTTTTGACCTAAGTTTGAGGATTGCGCTCAAATCAAATGTCCTAGAACCAAATTTCCACATGTAACTACTAGATTGTGATACAATACACTAATGGGTGAAGTTTGGTTGACTTCTGCGCAGCGGTTTGGGAGTTAACATCAAAATTACATTTCTCGGCCATATCGCATAGATCTCACTGTGAAAAGGCTTAAATGACTTTTTTAATTAAGTTTGATGATTGCGTTCAAACAAAATGTCCTAGAACCAAATTTTCAAATGTAACTACTAGATTGTGATACAATACACTATTGGGTGAAGTTTGGTTGACTTCTGCGCAGCGGTTTGGGAGTTAACATCAAAATTACATTTCTCGGCCATATCGCATAGATCTCACTGTGAAAAGGCTTAAATGGCTTTTTTGACCTAAGTTTGAGGATTGCGCTCAAATCAAATGTCCTAGAACCAAATTTCCACATGTAACTACTAGATTGTGATACAATACACTAATGGGTGAAGTTTGGTTTACTTCTGCGCAGCGGTTTGGGAGTTAACATCAAAATTACATTTCTCGGCCATATCGCATAGATCTCACTGTGAAAAGGCTTAAATGGCTTTTTTGACCTAAGTTTAATGATTGCGCTCAAACCAAATGTCCTAGAACAAAAATTTCAAATGTAACTACTAGATTGTGATACAATACACTATTGGGTGAAGTTTGGTTGACTTCTGCGCAGCGGTTTGGGAGTTAACATCAAAATTACATTTCTCGGCCATATCGCATAGATCTCACTGTGAAAAGGCTTAAATGGCTTTTTTGACCTAAGTTTCAGGATTGCGCTCAAATCAAATGTCCTAGAACCAAATTTCCACATGTAACGACTAGATTGTGATACAATACACTAATGGGTGAAGTTTGGTTGACTTCTGCGCAGCGGTTTGGGAGTGAACATCAAAATTACATTTCTCGGCCATATCGCATAGATCTCACTGTGAAAAGGCTTAAATGACTTTTTTAATTAAGTTTGATGATTGCGCTCAAACAAAATTTCCTAGAACAAAATTTTCAAATGTAACTACTAGATTGTGATACAATACACTATTGGGTGAAGTTTGGTTGACTTCTGCGCAGCGGTTTGGGAGTTAACATCAAAATTACATTTCTCGGCCATATCGCATAGATCTCACTGTGAAAAGGCTTAAATGGCTTTTTTGACCTAAGTTTGAGGATTGCGCTCAAATCAAATGTCCTAGAACCAAATTTCCAAATGTAACTACTAGATTGTGATACAATACACTATTGGGTGAAGTTTGGTTGACTTCTGCGCAGCGGTTTGGGAGTTAACATCAAAATTACATTTCTCGGCCATATCGAATAGATCTCACTGTGAAAAGGCTTAAATGACTTTTTAAATTAAGTTTGATGATTGCGTTCAAACAAAATGTCCTAGAACAAAATGTTCAAATGTAACTACTAGATTGTGATACAATACACTATTGGGTGAAGTTTGGTTGACTTCTGCGCAGCGGTTTGGGAGTTAACATCAAAATTACATTTCTCGGCCATATCGCATATATCTCACTGTGAAAAGGCTTAAATGGCTTTTTTGACCTAAGTTTAAAGACTGCGCTCAAACCAAATGTCCTAGAACGAAATTTTCAAATGTAACTACTAGAATGTGATACAATACACTATTGGGTGAAGTTTGGTTGACTTCTGCGCAGCGGTTTGGGAGTTAACATCAAAATTACATTTCTCGGCCATATCGCATAGATCTCACTGTGAAAAGGCTTAAATGGCTTTTTTGACCTAAGTTTGAGGATTGCGCTCAAATCAAATGTCCTAGAACCAAATTTCCACATGTAACTACTAGATTGTGATACAATACACTAATGGGTGAAGTTTGGTTGACTTCTGCGCAGCGGTTTGGGAGTTAACATCAAAATTACATTTCTCGGCCATATCGCATAGATCTCACTGTGAAAAGGCTTAAATGACTTTTTTAAGTTTGATGATTGCGCTCAAACAAAATGTCCTAGAACAAAATTTTCAAATGTAACTACTAGATTGTGATACAATACACTATTGGGTGAAGTTTGGTTGACTTCTGCGCAGCGGTTTGGGAGTTAACATCAAAATTACATTTCTCGGCCATATCGCATAGATCTCACTGTGAAAAGGCTTTAATTACTTTTTTAATTAAGTTTGATGATTGCGTTCAAACAAAATGTCCTAGAACAAAATGTTCAAATGTAACTACTAGATTGTGATACAATACACTATTGGGTGAAGTTTGGTTGACTTCTGCGCAGCGGTTTGGGAGTTAACATCAAAATTACATTTCTCGGCCATATCGCATAGATCTCACTGTGAAAAGGCTTAAATGGCTTTTTTGACCTAAGTTTAAAGACTGCGCTCAAACCAAATGTCCTAGAACGAAATTTTCAAATGTAACTACTAGAATGTGATACAATACACTATTGGGTGAAGTTTGGTTGACTTCTGCGCAGCGGTTTGGGAGTTAACATCAAAATTACATTTCTCGGCCATATCGCATAGATCTCACTGTGAAAAGGCTTAAATGGCTTTTTTGACCTAAGTTTGAGGATTGCGCTCAAATCAAATGTCCTAGAACCAAATTTCCACATGTAACTACTAGATTGTGATACAATACACTAATGGGTGAAGTTTGGTTGACTTCTGCGCAGCGGTTTGGGAGTGAACATCAAAATTACATTTCTCGGCCATATCGCATAGATCTCACTGTGAAAAGGCTTCGATGACTTTTTTAATTAAGTTTGATGATTGCGCTCAAACAAAATTTCCTAGAACAAAATTTTCAAATGTAACTACTAGATTGTGATACAATACACTATTGGGTGAAGTTTGGTTGACTTCTGCGCAGCGGTTTGGGAGTTAACATCAAAATTACATTTCTCGGCCATATCGCATAGATCTCACTGTGAAAAGGCTTAAATGACTTTTTTAATTAAGTTTGATGATTGCGTTCAAACAAAATGTCCTAGAACAAAATTTTCAAATGTAACTACTAGATTGTGATACAATACACTATTGGGTGAAGTTTGGTTGACATCTGCGCAGCGGTTTGGGAGTTAACATCAAAATTACATTTCTCGGCCATATCGCATAGATCTCACTGTGAAAAGGCTTAAATGACTTTTTTAATTAAGTTTGATGATTGCGCTCAAACAAAATTTCCTAGAACGAAATTTTCAAATGTAACTACTAGAATGTGATACAATACACTATTGGGTGAAGTTTAGTTGACTTCTGCGCAGCGGTTTGGGAGTTAACATCAAAATTACATTTCTCGGCCATATCGCATAGATCTCACTGTGAAAAGGCTTAAATGGCTTTTTTGACCTAAGTTTGAGGATTGCGCTCAAATCAAATGTCCTAGAACCAAATTTCCACATGTAACTACTAGATTGTGATACAATACACTAATGGTTGAAGTTTGGTTGACTTCTGCGCAGCGGTTTGGGAGTGAACATCAAAATTACATTTCTCGGCCATATCGCATAGATCTCACTGTGAAAAGGCTTAAATGACTTTTTTTAATTAAGTTTGAAGATTGCGCTCAAATCAAATGTCCTAGAACTAAATTTCCAAATGTAACTCCTAGATTGTGATAAAATACACTATTGGGTGAAGTTTGGTTGACTTCTGCGCAGCGGTTTGGGAGTTAACATCAAAATTACATTTCTCGGCCATATCGCATAGATCTCACTGTGAAAAGGCTTAAATGACTTTTTTAATTAAGTTTAATGATTGCGCTAAAACCAAATGTCCTAGAACGAAATTTTCAAATGTAACTACTAGAATGTGATACAATACACTATTGGGTGAAGTTTAGTTGACTTCTGCGCAGCGGTTTGGGAGTTAACATCAAAATTACATTTCTCGGCCATATCGCATAGATCTCACTGTGAAAAGGCTTAAATGGCTTTTTTGACCTAAGTTTAATGATTGCGCTCAAACCAAATGTCCTAGAACAAAATTTTCAAATGTAACTACTAGAATGTGATACAATACACTATTGGGTGAAGTTTGGTTGACTTCTGCGCAGTGGTTTGGGAGTTAACATCAAAATTACATTTCTCGGCCATATCGCATAGATCTCACTGTGAAAAGGCTTAAATGGCTTTTTTGACCTAAGTTTGAGGATTGCGCTCAAATCAAATGTCCTAGAACCAAATTTCCACATGTAACTACTAGATTGTGATACAATACACTAATGGGTGAAGTTTGGTTTACTTCTGCGCAGCGGTTTGGGAGTTAACATCAAAATTACATTTCTCGGCCATATCGCATAGATCTCACTGTGAAAAGGCTTAAATGGCTTTTTTGACCTAAGTTTGAGGATTGCGCTCAAATCAAATGTCCTAGAACCAAATTTCCACATGTAATTACTAGATTGTGATACAATACACTAATGGTTGAAGTTTGGTTGACTTCTGCGCAGCGGTTTGGGAGTTAACATCAAAATTACATTTCTCGGCCATATCGCATAGATCTCACTGTGAAAAGGCTTAAATGACTTTTTTAATTAAGTTTAATGATTGCGCTCAAACCAAATGTCCTAGAACGAAATTTTCAAATGTAACTACTAGAATGTGATACAATACACTATTGGGTGAAGTTTAGTTGACTTCTGCGCAGCGGTTTGGGAGTTAACATCAAAATTACATTTCTCGGCCATATCGCATAGATCTCACTGTGAAAAGGCTTAAATGGCTTTTTTGACCTAAGTTTAATGATTGCGCTCAAACCAAATGTCCTAGAACAAAATTTTCAAATGTAACTACTAGAATGTGATACAATACACTATTGGGTGAAGTTTGGTTGACTTCTGCGCAGCGGTTTGGGAGTTAACATCAAAATTACATTTCTCGGCCATATCGCATAGATCTCACTGTGAAAAGGCTTAAATGGCTTTTTTGACCTAAGTTTGAGGATTGCGCTCAAATCAAATGTCCTAGAACCAAATTTCCACATGTAACTACTAGATTGTGATACAATACACTAATGGGTGAAGTTTGGTTGACTTCTGCGCAGCGGTTTGGGAGTTAACATCAAAATTACATTTCTCGGCCATATCGCATAGATCTCACTGTGAAAAGGCTTAAATGACTTTTTTAATTAAGTTTGATGATTGCGCTCAAACAAAATGTCCTAGAACAAAATTTTCAAATGTAACTACTAGATTGTGATACAATACACTATTGGGTGAAGTTTGGTTGACTTCTGCGCAGCGGTTTGGGAGTTAACTTCAAAATTACATTTCTCGGCCATATCGCATAGATCTCACTGTGAAAAGGCTTAAATGGCTTTTTTGACCTAAGTTTGAGGATTGCGCTCAAATCAAATGTCCTAGAACCAAATTTCCACATGTAACTACTAGATTGTGATACAATACACTAATGGTTGAAGTTTGGTTGACTTCTGCGCAGCGGTTTGGGAGTGAACATCAAAATTACATTTCTCGGCCATATCGCATAGATCTCACTGTGAAAAGGCTTAAATGACTTTTTTTTAATTAAGTTTGAAGATTGCGCTCAAATCAAATGTCCTAGAACTAAATTTCCAAATGTAACTACTAGATTGTGATAAAACACACTATTGGGTGAAGTTTGGTTGACTTCTGCGCAGCGGTTTGGGAGTTAACATCAAAATTACATTTCTCGGCCATATCGCATAGATCTCACTGTGAAAAGGCTTAAATGGCTTTTTTGACCTAAGTTTGAAGATTGCGCTCAAACCAAATGTCCAATAACCAAATTTCCACATGTAACTACTAGATTGTGATACAATACACTAATGGGTGAAGTTTGGTTGACTTCTGCGCAGCGGTTTGGGAGTTAACATCAAAATTACACATCTCGGCCATAACGCATAGATCTCACTGTGAAAAGGCTTAAATGACTTTTTTAATTAAGTTTGATGATTGCGTTCAAACAAAATGTCCTAGAACAAAATTTTCAAATGTAACTACTAGATTGTGATACAATACACTATTGGGTGAAGTTTGGTTGACTTCTGCGCAGCGGTTTGGGAGTTAACATCAAAATTACATTTCTTGGCCATATCGCATAGATCTCACTGTGAAAAGGCTTAAATGGCTTTTTTGACCTAAGTTTGAGGATTGCGCTCAAATCAAATGTCCTAGAACCAAATTTCCACATGTAATTACTAGATTGTGATACAATACACTAATGGGTGAAGTTTGGTTGACTTCTGCGCAGCGGTTTGGGAGTTAACATCAAAATTACATTTCTCGGCCATATCGCATAGATCTCACTGTGAAAAGGCTTAAATGACTTTTTTAATTAAGTTTAATGATTGCGCTCAAACCAAATGTCCTAGAACGAAATTTTCAAATGTAACTACTAGAATGTGATACAATACACTATTGGGTGAAGTTTAGTTGACTTCTGCGCAGCGGTTTGGGAGTTAACATCAAAATTACATTTCTCGGCCATATCGCATAGATCTCACTGTGAAAAGGCTTAAATGGCTTTTTTGACCTAAGTTTAATGATTGCGCTCAAACCAAATGTCCTAGAACGAAATTTTAAAATGTAACTACTAGAATGTGATACAATACACTATTGGGTGAAGTTTGGTTGACTTCTGCGCAGCGGTTTGGGAGTTAACATCAAAATTACATTTCTCGGCCATATCGCATAGATCTCACTGTGAAAAGGCTTAAATGGCTTTTTTGACCTAAGTTTGAGGATTGCGCTCAAATCAAATGTCCTAGAACCAAATTTCCACATGTAACTACTAGATTGTGATACAATACACTAATGGGTGAAGTTTGGTTGACTTCTGCGCAGCGGTTTGGGAGTTAACATCAAAATTACATTTCTCGGCCATATCGCATAGATCTCACTGTGAAAAGGCTTAAATGACTTTTTTAATTAAGTTTGATGATTGCGCTCAAACAAAATGTCCTAGAACAAAATTTTCAAATGTAACTACTAGATTGTGATACAATACACTATTGGGTGAAGTTTGGTTGACTTCTGCGCAGCGGTTTGGGAGTTAACATCAAAATTACATTTCTCGGCCATATCGCATAGATCTCACTGTGAAAAGGCTTAAATGGCTTTTTTGACCTAAGTTTCAGGATTGCGCTCAAATCAAATGTCCTAGAACCAAATTTCCACATGTAACGACTAGATTGTGATACAATACACTAATGGGTGAAGTTTGGTTGACTTCTGCGCAGCGGTTTGGGAGTGAACATCAAAATTACATTTCTCGGCCATATCGCATAGATCTCACTGTGAAAAGGCTTAAATGACTTTTTTAATTAAGTTTGATGATTGCGCTCAAACAAAATTTCCTAGAACAAAATTTTCAAATGTAACTACTAGATTGTGATACAATACACTATTGGGTGAAGTTTGGTTGACTTCTGCGCAGCGGTTTGGGAGTTAACATCAAAATTACATTTCTCGGCCATATCGCATAGATCTCACTGTGAAAAGGCTTAAATGGCTTTTTTGACCTAAGTTTGAGGATTGCGCTCAAATCAAATGTCCTAGAACCAAATTTCCAAATGTAACTACTAGATTGTGATACAATACACTATTGGGTGAAGTTTGGTTGACTTCTGCGCAGCGGTTTGGAAGTTAACATCAAAATTACATTTCTCGGCCATATCGAATAGATCTCACTGTGAAAAGGCTTAAATGACTTTTTAAATTAAGTTTGATGATTGCGTTCAAACAAAATGTCCTAGAACAAAATGTTCAAATGTAACTACTAGATTGTGATACAATACACTATTGGGTGAAGTTTGGTTGACTTCTGCGCAGCGGTTTGGGAGTTAACATCAAAATTACATTTCTCGGCCATATCGCATATATCTCACTGTGAAAAGGCTTAAATGGCTTTTTTGACCTAAGTTTAAAGACTGCGCTCAAACCAAATGTCCTAGAACGAAATTTTCAAATGTAACTACTAGAATGTGATACAATACACTATTGGGTGAAGTTTGGTTGACTTCTGCGCAGCGGTTTGGGAGTTAACATCAAAATTACATTTCTCGGCCATATCGCATAGATCTCACTGTGAAAAGGCTTAAATGGCTTTTTTGACCTAAGTTTGAGGATTGCGCTCAAATCAAATGTCCTAGAACCAAATTTCCACATGTAACTACTAGATTGTGATACAATACACTAATGGGTGAAGTTTGGTTGACTTCTGCGCAGCGGTTTGGGAGTTAACATCAAAATTACATTTCTCGGCCATATCGCATAGATCTCACTGTGAAAAGGCTTAAATGACTTTTTTAAGTTTGATGATTGCGCTCAAACAAAATGTCCTAGAACAAAATTTTCAAATGTAACTACTAGATTGTGATACAATACACTATTGGGTGAAGTTTGGTTGACTTCTGCGCAGCGGTTTGGGAGTTAACATCAAAATTACATTTCTCGGCCATATCGCATAGATCTCACTGTGAAAAGGCTTTAATTACTTTTTTAATTAAGTTTGATGATTGCGTTCAAACAAAATGTCCTAGAACAAAATGTTCAAATGTAACTACTAGATTGTGATACAATACACTATTGGGTGAAGTTTGGTTGACTTCTGCGCAGCGGTTTGGGAGTTAACATCAAAATTACATTTCTCGGCCATATCGCATAGATCTCACTGTGAAAAGGCTTAAATGGCTTTTTTGACCTAAGTTTAAAGACTGCGCTCAAACCAAATGTCCTAGAACGAAATTTTCAAATGTAACTACTAGAATGTGATACAATACACTATTGGGTGAAGTTTGGTTGACTTCTGCGCAGCGGTTTGGGAGTTAACATCAAAATTACATTTCTCGGCCATATCGCATAGATCTCACTGTGAAAAGGCTTAAATGGCTTTTTTGACCTAAGTTTGAGGATTGCGCTCAAATCAAATGTCCTAGAACCAAATTTCCACATGTAACTACTAGATTGTGATACAATACACTAATGGGTGAAGTTTGGTTGACTTCTGCGCAGCGGTTTGGGAGTTAACATCAAAATTACATTTCTCGGCCATATTGCATAGATCTCACTGTGAAAAGGCTTAAATGACTTTTTTAATTAAGTTTGATGATTGCGTTCAAACAAAATGTCCTAGAACAAAATTTTCAAATGTAACTACTAGATTGTGATACAATACACTATTGGGTGAAGTTTGGTTGACTTCTGCGCAGCGGTTTGGGAGTTAACATCAAAATTACATTTCTCGGCCATATCGCATAGATCTCACTGTGAAAAGGCTTAAATGGCTTTTTTGACCTAAGTTTGAGGATTGCGCTCAAATCAAATGTCCTAGAACCAAATTTCCACATGTAACTACTAGATTGTGATACAATACACTAATGGGTGAAGTTTGGTTTACTTCTGCGCAGCGGTTTGGGAGTTAACATCAAAATTACATTTCTCGGCCATATCGCATAGATCTCACTGTGAAAAGGCTTAAATGGCTTTTTTGACCTAAGTTTGAGGATTGCACTCAAATCAAATGTCCTAGAACCAAATTTCCACATGTAACTACTAGATTGTGATACAATACACTAATGGGTGAAGTTTGGTTGACTTCTGCGCAGCGGTTTGGGAGTGAACATCAAAATTACATTTCTCGGCCATATCGCATAGATCTCACTGTGAAAAGGCTTCGATGACTTTTTTAATTAAGTTTGATGATTGCGCTCAAACAAAATTTCCTAGAACAAAATTTTCAAATGTAACTACTAGATTGTGATACAATACACTATTGGGTGAAGTTTGGTTGACTTCTGCGCAGCGGTTTGGGAGTTAACATCAAAATTACATTTCTCGGCCATATCGCATAGATCTCACTGTGAAAAGGCTTAAATGACTTTTTTAATTAAGTTTGATGATTGCGTTCAAACAAAATGTCCTAGATCAAAATTTTCAAATGTAACTACTAGATTGTGATACAATACACTATTGGGTGAAGTTTGGTTGACTTCTGCGCAGCGGTTTGGGAGTTAACATCAAAATTACATTTCTCGGCCATATCGCATAGATCTCACTGTGAAAAGGCTTAAATGACTTTTTTAATTAAGTTTGATGATTGCGCTCAAACAAAATTTCCTAGAACGAAATTTTCAAATGTAACTACTAGAATGTGATACAATACACTATTGGGTGAAGTTTAGTTGACTTCTGCGCAGCGGTTTGGGAGTTAACATCAAAATTACATTTCTCGGCCATATCGCATAGATCTCACTGTGAAAAGGCTTAAATGGCTTTTTTGACCTAAGTTTGAGGATTGCGCTCAAATCAAATGTCCTAGAACCAAATTTCCACATGTAACTACTAGATTGTGATACAATACACTAATGGTTGAAGTTTGGTTGACTTCTGCGCAGCGGTTTGGGAGTGAACATCAAAATTACATTTCTCGGCCATATCGCATAGATCTCACTGTGAAAAGGCTTAAATGACTTTTTTTAATTAAGTTTGAAGATTGCGCTCAAATCAAATGTCCTAGAACTAAATTTCCAAATGTAACTCCTAGATTGTGATAAAATACACTATTGGGTGAAGTTTGGTTGACTTCTGCGCAGCGGTTTGGGAGTTAACATCAAAATTACATTTCTCGGCCATATCGCATAGATCTCACTGTGAAAAGGCTTAAATGACTTTTTTAATTAAGTTTAATGATTGCGCTAAAACCAAATGTCCTAGAACGAAATTTTCAAATGTAACTACTAGAATGTGATACAATACACTATTGGGTGAAGTTTAGTTGACTTCTGCGCAGCGGTTTGGGAGTTAACATCAAAATTACATTTCTCGGCCATATCGCATAGATCTCACTGTGAAAAGGCTTAAATGGCTTTTTTGACCTAAGTTTAATGATTGCGCTCAAACCAAATGTCCTAGAACAAAATTTTCAAATGTAACTACTAGAATGTGATACAATACACTATTGGGTGAAGTTTGGTTGACTTCTGCGCAGTGGTTTGGGAGTTAACATCAAAATTACATTTCTCGGCCATATCGCATAGATCTCACTGTGAAAAGGCTTAAATGGCTTTTTTGACCTAAGTTTGAGGATTGCGCTCAAATCAAATGTCCTAGAACCAAATTTCCACATGTAACTACTAGATTGTGATACAATACACTAATGGGTGAAGTTTGGTTTACTTCTGCGCAGCGGTTTGGGAGTTAACATCAAAATTACATTTCTCGGCCATATCGCATAGATCTCACTGTGAAAAGGCTTAAATGGCTTTTTTGACCTAAGTTTGAGGATTGCGCTCAAATCAAATGTCCTAGAACCAAATTTCCACATGTAATTACTAGATTGTGATACAATACACTAATGGTTGAAGTTTGGTTGACTTCTGCGCAGCGGTTTGGGAGTTAACATCAAAATTACATTTCTCGGCCATATCGCATAGATCTCACTGTGAAAAGGCTTAAATGACTTTTTTAATTAAGTTTAATGATTGCGCTCAAACCAAATGTCCTAGAACGAAATTTTCAAATGTAACTACTAGAATGTGATACAATACACTATTGGGTGAAGTTTAGTTGACTTCTGCGCAGCGGTTTGGGAGTTAACATCAAAATTACATTTCTCGGCCATATCGCATAGATCTCACTGTGAAAAGGCTTAAATGGCTTTTTTGACCTAAGTTTAATGATTGCGCTCAAACCAAATGTCCTAGAACAAAATTTTCAAATGTAACTACTAGAATGTGATACAATACACTATTGGGTGAAGTTTGGTTGACTTCTGCGCAGCGGTTTGGGAGTTAACATCAAAATTACATTTCTCGGCCATATCGCATAGATCTCACTGTGAAAAGGCTTAAATGGCTTTTTTGACCTAAGTTTGAGGATTGCGCTCAAATCAAATGTCCTAGAACCAAATTTCCACATGTAACTACTAGATTGTGATACAATACACTAATGGGTGAAGTTTGGTTGACTTCTGCGCAGCGGTTTGGGAGTTAACATCAAAATTACATTTCTCGGCCATATCGCATAGATCTCACTGTGAAAAGGCTTAAATGACTTTTTTAATTAAGTTTGATGATTGCGCTCAAACAAAATGTCCTAGAACAAAATTTTCAAATGTAACTACTAGATTGTGATACAATACACTATTGGGTGAAGTTTGGTTGACTTCTGCGCAGCGGTTTGGGAGTTAACTTCAAAATTACATTTCTCGGCCATATCGCATAGATCTCACTGTGAAAAGGCTTAAATGGCTTTTTTGACCTAAGTTTGAGGATTGCGCTCAAATCAAATGTCCTAGAACCAAATTTCCACATGTAACTACTAGATTGTGATACAATACACTAATGGTTGAAGTTTGGTTGACTTCTGCGCAGCGGTTTGGGAGTGAACATCAAAATTACATTTCTCGGCCATATCGCATAGATCTCACTGTGAAAAGGCTTAAATGACTTTTTTTTAATTAAGTTTGAAGATTGCGCTCAAATCAAATGTCCTAGAACTAAATTTCCAAATGTAACTACTAGATTGTGATAAAACACACTATTGGGTGAAGTTTGGTTGACTTCTGCGCAGCGGTTTGGGAGTTAACATCAAAATTACATTTCTCGGCCATATCGCATAGATCTCACTGTGAAAAGGCTTAAATGGCTTTTTTGACCTAAGTTTGAAGATTGCGCTCAAACCAAATGTCCAATAACCAAATTTCCACATGTAACTACTAGATTGTGATACAATACACTAATGGGTGAAGTTTGGTTGACTTCTGCGCAGCGGTTTGGGAGTTAACATCAAAATTACATTTCTCGGCCATAACGCATAGATCTCACTGTGAAAAGGCTTAAATGACTTTTTTAATTAAGTTTGATGATTGCGTTCAAACAAAATGTCCTAGAACAAAATTTTCAAATGTAACTACTAGATTGTGATACAATACACTATTGGGTGAAGTTTGGTTGACTTCTGCGCAGCGGTTTGGGAGTTAACATCAAAATTACATTTCTTGGCCATATCGCATAGATCTCACTGTGAAAAGGCTTAAATGGCTTTTTTGACCTAAGTTTGAGGATTGCGCTCAAATCAAATGTCCTAGAACCAAATTTCCACATGTAATTACTAGATTGTGATACAATACACTAATGGGTGAAGTTTGGTTGACTTCTGCGCAGCGGTTTGGGAGTTAACATCAAAATTACATTTCTCGGCCATATCGCATAGATCTCACTGTGAAAAGGCTTAAATGACTTTTTTAATTAAGTTTAATGATTGCGCTCAAACCAAATGTCCTAGAACGAAATTTTCAAATGTAACTACTAGAATGTGATACAATACACTATTGGGTGAAGTTTAGTTGACTTCTGCGCAGCGGTTTGGGAGTTAACATCAAAATTACATTTCTCGGCCATATCGCATAGATCTCACTGTGAAAAGGCTTAAATGGCTTTTTTGACCTAAGTTTAATGATTGCGCTCAAACCAAATGTCCTAGAACGAAATTTTAAAATGTAACTACTAGAATGTGATACAATACACTATTGGGTGAAGTTTGGTTGACTTCTGCGCAGCGGTTTGGGAGTTAACATCAAAATTACATTTCTCGGCCATATCGCATAGATCTCACTGTGAAAAGGCTTAAATGGCTTTTTTGACCTAAGTTTGAGGATTGCGCTCAAATCAAATGTCCTAGAACCAAATTTCCACATGTAACTACTAGATTGTGATACAATACACTAATGGGTGAAGTTTGGTTGACTTCTGCGCAGCGGTTTGGGAGTTAACATCAAAATTACATTTCTCGGCCATATCGCATAGATCTCACTGTGAAAAGGCTTAAATGACTTTTTTAATTAAGTTTGATGATTGCGCTCAAACAAAATGTCCTAGAACAAAATTTTCAAATGTAACTACTAGATTGTGATACAATACACTATTGGGTGAAGTTTGGTTGACTTCTGCGCAGCGGTTTGGGAGTTAACATCAAAATTACATTTCTCGGCCATATCGCACAGATCTCACTGTGAAAAGGCTTAAATGGCTTTTTTGACCTAAGTTTGAGGATTGCGCTCAAATCAAATGTCCTAGAACCAAATTTCCACATGTAACTACTAGATTGTGATACAATACACTAATGGTTGAAGTTTGGTTGACTTCTGCGCAGCGGTTTGGGAGTGAACATCAAAATTACATTTCTCGGCCATATCGCATAGATCTCACTTTGAAAAGGCTTAAATGACTTTTTTTAATTAAGATTGAAGATTGCGCTCAAATCAAATGTCCTAGAACTAAATTTCCAATTATAACTACTAGATTGTGATAAAATACACTATTGGGTGAAGTTTGGTTGACTTCTGCGCAGCGGTTTGGGAGTTAACATCAAAATTACATTTCTCGGCCATATCGCATAGATCTCACTGTGAAAAGGCTTAAATGGCTTTTTTGACCTAAGTTTGAGGATTGCGCTCAAATCAAATGTCCTATAACCAAATTTCCACATGTAACTACTAGATTGTGATACAATACACTAATGGGTGAAGTTTGGTTGACTTCTGCGCAGCGGTTTGGGAGTTAACATCAAAATTACATTTCTCGGCCATATCGCATAGATCTCACTGTGAAAAGGCTTAAATGACTTTTTTAATTAAGTTTGATGATTGCGTTCAAACAAAATGTCCTAGAACAAAATTTTCAAATGTAACTACTAGATTGTGATACAATACACTATTGGGTGAAGTTTGGTTGACTTCTGCGCAGCGGTTTGGGAGTTAACATCAAAATTACATTTCTCGGCCATATCGCATAGATCTCACTGTGAAAAGGCTTAAATGGCTTTTTTGACCTAAGTTTGAGGATTGCGCTCAAATCAAATGTCCTAGAACCAAATTTCCACATGTAACTACTAGATTGTGATACAATACACTAATGGGTGAAGTTTGGTTTACTTCTGCGCAGCGGTTTGGGAGTTAACATCAAAATTACATTTCTCGGCCATATCGCATAGATCTCACTGTGAAAAGGCTTAAATGGCTTTTTTGACCTAAGTTTAATGATTGCGCTCAAACCAAATGTCCTAGAACGAAATTTTCAAATGTAACTACTAGAATGTGATACAATACACTATTGGGTGAAGTTTGGTTGACTTCTGCGCAGCGGTTTGGGAGTTAACATCAAAATTACATTTCTCGGCCATATCGCATAGATCTCACTGTGAAAAGGCTTAAATGACTTTTTTAATTAATTTTGATGATTGCGTTCAAACAACATGTCCTAGAACAAAATTTTCAAATGTAACTACTAGATTGTGATACAATACACTATTGGGTGAAGTTTGGTTGACTTCTGCGCAGCGGTTTGGGAGTTAACATCAAAATTACATTTCTCGGCCATATCGCATAGATCTCACTGTGAAAAGGCTTAAATGGCTTTTTTGACCTAAGTTTGAGGATTGCGCTCAAATCAAATGTCCTTGAACCAAATTTACACATGTAACTACTAGATTGTGATACAATACACTAATGGTTGAAGTTTGGTTGACTTCTGCGCAGCGGTTTGGGAGTGAACATCAAAATTACATTTCTCGGCCATATCGCATAGATCTCACTGTGAAAAGGCTTAAATGACTTTTTTTTAATTAAGTTTGAAGATTGCGCTCAAATCAAATGTCCTAGAACTAAATTTCCAAATGTAACTACTAGATTGTGATAAAATACACTATTGGGTGAAGTTTGGTTGACTTCTGTTCAGCGGTTTGGGAGTTAACATCAAAATTACATTTCTCGGCCATATCGCATAGATCTCACTGTGAAAAGGCTTAAATGACTTTTTTAATTAAGTTTAATGATTGCGCTCAAACCAAATGTCCTAGAACGAAATTTTCAAATGTAACTACTAGAATGTGATACAATACACTATTGGGTGAAGTTTAGTTGACTTCTGCGCAGCGGTTTGGGAGTTAACATCAAAATTACATTTCTCGGCCATATCGCATAGATCTCACTGTGAAAAGGCTTAAATGGCTTTTTTGACCTAAGTTTGAGGATTGCGCTCAAATCAAATGTCCTAGAACCAAATTTCCACATGTAACTACTAGATTGTGATACAATACACTAATGGGTGAAGTTTGGTTGACTTCTGCGCAGCGGTTTGGGAGTTAACATCAAAATTACATTTCTCGGCCATATCGCATAGATCTCACTGTGAAAAGGCTTAAATGACTTTTTTAATTAAGTTTGATGATTGCGCTCAAACAAAATGTCCTAGAACAAAATTTTCAAATGTAACTACTAGATTGTGATACAATACACTATTGGGTGAAGTTTGGTTGACTTCTGCGCAGCGGTTTGGGAGTTAACTTCAAAATTACATTTCTCGGCCATATCGCATAGATCTCACTGTGAAAAGGCTTAAATGGCTTTTTTGACCTAAGTTTGAGGATTGCGCTCAAATCAAATGTCCTAGAACCAAATTTCCACATGTAACTACTAGATTGTGATACAATACACTAATGGTTGAAGTTTGGTTGACTTCTGCGCAGCGGTTTGGGAGTGAACATCAAAATTACATTTCTCGGCCATATCGCATAGATCTCACTGTGAAAAGGCTTAAATGACTTTTTTTTAATTAAGTTTGAAGATTGCGCTCAAATCAAATGTCCTAGAACTAAATTTCCAAATGTAACTACTAGATTGTGATAAAACACACTATTGGGTGAAGTTTGGTTGACTTCTGCGCAGCGGTTTGGGAGTTAACATCAAAATTACATTTCTCGGCCATATCGCATAGATCTCACTGTGAAAAGGCTTAAATGGCTTTTTTGACCTAAGTTTGAAGATTGCGCTCAAATCAAATGTCCAATAACCAAATTTCCACATGTAACTACTAGATTGTGATACAATACACTAATGGGTGAAGTTTGGTTGACTTCTGCGCAGCGGTTTGGGAGTTAACATCAAAATTACATTTCTCGGCCATATCGCATAGATCTCACTGTGAAAAGGCTTAAATGACTTTTTTAATTAAGTTTGATGATTGCGTTCAAACAAAATGTCCTAGAACAAAATTTTCAAATGTAACTACTAGATTGTGATACAATACACTATTGGGTGAAGTTTGGTTGACTTCTGCGCAGCGGTTTGGGAGTTAACATCAAAATTACATTTCTCGGCCATATCGCATAGATCTCACTGTGAAAAGGCTTAAATGGCTTTTTTGACCTAAGTTTGAGGATTGCGCTCAAATCAAATGTCCTAGAACCAAATTTCCACATGTAATTACTAGATTGTGATACAATACACTAATGGGTGAAGTTTGGTTGACTTCTGCGCAGCGGTTTGGGAGTTAACATCAAAATTACATTTCTCGGCCATATCGCATAGATCTCACTGTGAAAATGCTTAAATGACTTTTTTAATTAAGTTTAATGATTGCGCTCAAACCAAATGTCCTAGAACGAAATTTTCAAATGTAACTACTAGAATGTGATACAATACACTATTGGGTGAAGTTTAGTTGACTTCTGCGCAGCGGTTTGGGAGTTAACATCAAAATTACATTTCTCGGCCATATCGCATAGATCTCACTGTGAAAAGGCTTAAATGGCTTTTTTGACCTAAGTTTGAGGATTGCGCTCAAATCAAATGTCCTAGAACCAAATTTCCACATGTAACTACTAGATTGTGATACAATACACTAATGGGTGAAGTTTGGTTTACTTCTGCGCAGCGGTTTGGGAGTTAACATCAAAATTACATTTCTCGGCCATATCGCATAGATCTCACTGTGAAAAGGCTTAAATGGCTTTTTTGACCTAAGTTTAATGATTGCGCTCAAACCAAATGTCCTAGAACGAAATTTTCAAATGTAACTACTAGAATGTGATACAATACACTATTGGGTGAAGTTTGGTTGACTTCTGCGCAGCGGTTTGGGAGTTAACATCAAAATTACATTTCTCGGCCATATCGCATAGATCTCACTGTGAAAAGGCTTAAATGGCTTTTTTGACCTAAGTTTGAGGATTGCGCTCAAATCAAATGTCCTAGAACCAAATTTCCACATGTAACTACTAGATTGTGATACAATACACTAATGGGTGAAGTTTGGTTGACTTCTGCGCAGCAGTTTGGGAGTGAACATCAAAATTACATTTCTCGGCCATATCGCATAGATCTCACTGTGAAAAGGCTTAAATGACTTTTTTTAATTAAGTTTGAAGATTGCGCTCAAATCAAATGTCCTAGAACTAAATTTCCAAATGTAACTCCTAGATTGTGATAAAATACACTATTGGGTGAAGTTTGGTTGACTTCTGCGCAGCGGTTTGGGAGTTAACATCAAAATTACATTTCTCGGCCATATCGCATAGATCTCACTGTGAAAAGGCTTAAATGACTTTTTTAATTAAGTTTAATGATTGCGCTAAAACCAAATGTCCTAGAACGAAATTTTCAAATGTAACTACTAGAATGTGATACAATACACTATTGGGTGAAGTTTAGTTGACTTCTGCGCAGCGGTTTGGGAGTTAACATCAAAATTACATTTCTCGGCCATATCGCATAGATCTCACTGTGAAAAGGCTTAAATGGCTTTTTTGACCTAAGTTTAATGATTGCGCTCAAACCAAATGTCCTAGAACAAAATTTTCAAATGTAACTACTAGAATGTGATACAATACACTATTGGGTGAAGTTTGGTTGACTTCTGCGCAGTGGTTTGGGAGTTAACATCAAAATTACATTTCTCGGCCATATCGCATAGATCTCACTGTGAAAAGGCTTAAATGGCTTTTTTGACCTAAGTTTGAGGATTGCGCTCAAATCAAATGTCCTAGAACCAAATTTCCACATGTAACTACTAGATTGTGATACAATACACTAATGGGTGAAGTTTGGTTGACTTCTGCGCAGCGGTTTGGGAGTTAACATCAAAATTACATTTCTCGGCCATATCGCATAGATCTCACTGTGAAAAGGCTTAAATGACTTTTTTAATTAAGTTTGATGATTGCGTTCAAACAAAATGTCCTAGAACAAAATTTTCAAATGTAACTACTAGATTGTGATACAATACACTATTGGGTGAAGTTTGGTTGACTTCTGCGCAGCGGTTTGGGAGTTAACATCAAAATTACATTTCTCGGCCATATCGCATAGATCTCACTGTGAAAAGGCTTAAATGGCTTTTTTGACCTAAGTTTGAGGATTGCGCTCAAATCAAATGTCCTAGAACCAAATTTCCACATGTAACTACTAGATTGTGATACAATACACTAATGGGTGAAGTTTGGTTTACTTCTGCGCAGCGGTTTGGGAGTTAACATCAAAATTACATTTCTCGGCCATATCGCATAGATCTCACTGTGAAAAGGCTTAAATGGCTTTTTTGACCTAAGTTTGAGGATTGCGCTCAAATCAAATGTCCTAGAACCAAATTTCCACATGTAATTACTAGATTGTGATACAATACACTAATGGGTGAAGTTTGGTTGACTTCTGCGCAGCGGTTTGGGAGTTAACATCAAAATTACATTTCTCGGCCATATCGCATAGATCTCACTGTGAAAAGGCTTAAATGACTTTTTTAATTAAGTTTAATGATTGCGCTCAAACCAAATGTCCTAGAACGAAATTTTCAAATGTAACTACTAGAATGTGATACAATACACTATTGGGTGAAGTTTAGTTGACTTCTGCGCAGCGGTTTGGGAGTTAACATCAAAATTACATTTCTCGGCCATATCGCATAGATCTCACTGTGAAAAGGCTTAAATGACTTTTTTTAATTAAGTTCGAAGATTGCGCTCAAATCAAATGTCCTAGAACTAAATTTCCAAATGTAACTACTAGATTGTGATAAAATACACTATTGGGTGAAGTTTGGTTGACTTCTGCGCAGCGGTTTGGGAGTTAACATCAAAATTACATTTCTCGGCCATATCGCATAGATCTCACTGTGAAAAGGCTTAAATGGCTTTTTTGACCTAAGTTTGAGGATTGCGCTCAAATCAAATGTCCTAGAACCAAATTTCCACATGTAACTACTAGATTGTGATACAATACACTAATGGGTGAAGTTTGGTTGACTTCTGCGCAGCGGTTTGGGAGTTAACATCAAAATTACATTTCTCGGCCATATCGCATAGATCTCACTGTGAATAGGCTTAAATGACTTTTTTAATTAAGTTTGATGATTGCGCTCAAACAAAATGTCCTAGAACAAAATTTTCAAATGTAACTACTAGATTGTGATACAATACACTATTGGGTGAAGTTTGGTTTACTTCTGCGCAGCGGTTTGGGAGTTAACATCAAAATTACATTTCTCGGCCATATCGCATAGATCTCACTGTGAAAAGGCTTAAATGGCTTTTTTGACCTAAGTTTGAGGATTGCGCTCAAATCAAATGTCCTAGAACCAAATTTCCACATGTAACTACTAGATTGTGATACAATACACTAATGGGTGAAGTTTGGTTGACTTCTGCGCAGCGGTTTGGGAGTTAACATCAAAATTACATTTCTCGGCCATATCGCATAGATCTCACTGTGAAAAGGCTTAAATGACTTTTTTAATTAAGTTTGATGATTGCGCTCAAACAAAATGTCCTAGAACAAAATTTTCAAATGTAACTACTAGATTGTGATACAATACACTATTGGGTGAAGTTTGGTTGACTTCTGCGCAGCGGTTTGGGAGTTAACTTCAAAATTACATTTCTCGGCCATATCGCATAGATCTCACTGTGAAAAGGCTTAAATGGCTTTTTTGACCTAAGTTTGAGGATTGCGCTCAAATCAAATGTCCTAGAACCAAATTTCCACATGTAACTACTAGATTGTGATACAATACACTAATGGTTGAAGTTTGGTTGACTTCTGCGCAGCGGTTTGGGAGTGAACATCAAAATTACATTTCTCGGCCATATCGCATAGATCTCACTGTGAAAAGGCTTAAATGACTTTTTTTTAATTAAGTTTGAAGATTGCGCTCAAATCAAATGTCCTAGAACTAAATTTCCAAATGTAACTACTAGATTGTGATAAAACACACTATTGGGTGAAGTTTGGTTGACTTCTGCGCAGCGGTTTGGGAGTTAACATCAAAATTACATTTCTCGGCCATATCGCATAGATCTCACTGTGAAAAGGCTTAAATGGCTTTTTTGACCTAAGTTTGAAGATTGCGCTCAAATCAAATGTCCAATAACCAAATTTCCACATGTAACTACTAGATTGTGATACAATACACTAATGGGTGAAGTTTGGTTGACTTCTGCGCAGCGGTTTGGGAGTTAACATCAAAATTACATTTCTCGGCCATATCGCATAGATCTCACTGTGAAAAGGCTTAAATGACTTTTTTAATTAAGTTTGATGATTGCGTTCAAACAAAATGTCCTAGAACAAAATTTTCAAATGTAACTACTAGATTGTGGTACAATACACTATTGGGTGAAGTTTGGTTGACTTCTGCGCAGCGGTTTGGGAGTTAACATCAAAATTACATTTCTCGGCCATATCGCATAGATCTCACTGTGAAAAGGCTTAAATGGCTTTTTTGACCTAAGTTTGAGGATTGCGCTCAAATCAAATGTCCTAGAACCAAATTTCCACATGTAATTACTAGATTGTGATACAATACACTAATGGGTGAAGTTTGGTTGACTTCTGCGCAGCGGTTTGGGAGTTAACATCAAAATTACATTTCTCGGCCATATCGCATAGATCTCACTGTGAAAATGCTTAAATGACTTTTTTAATTAAGTTTAATGATTGCGCTCAAACCAAATGTCCTAGAACGAAATTTTCAAATGTAACTACTAGAATGTGATACAATACACTATTGGGTGAAGTTTAGTTGACTTCTGCGCAGCGGTTTGGGAGTTAACATCAAAATTACATTTCTCGGCCATATCGCATAGATCTCACTGTGAAAAGGCTTAAATGGCTTTTTTGACCTAAGTTTGAGGATTGCGCTCAAATCAAATGTCCTAGAACCAAATTTCCACATGTAACTACTAGATTGTGATACAATACACTAATGGGTGAAGTTTGGTTTACTTCTGCGCAGCGGTTTGGGAGTTAACATCAAAATTACATTTCTCGGCCATATCGCATAGATCTCACTGTGAAAAGGCTTAAATGGCTTTTTTGACCTAAGTTTAATGATTGCGCTCAAACCAAATGTCCTAGAACGAAATTTTCAAATGTAACTACTAGAATGTGATACAATACACTATTGGGTGAAGTTTGGTTGACTTCTGCGCAGCGGTTTGGGAGTTAACATCAAAATTACATTTCTCGGCCATATCGCATAGATCTCACTGTGAAAAGGCTTAAATGACTTTTTTAATTAAGTTTGATGATTGCGTTCAAACAACATGTCCTAGAACAAAATTTTCAAATGTAACTACTAGATTGTGATACAATACACTATTGGGTGAAGTTTGGTTGACTTCTGCGCAGCGGTTTGGGAGTTAACATCAAAATTACATTTCTCGGCCATATCGCATAGATCTCACTGTGAAAAGGCTTAAATGGCTTTTTTGACCTAAGTTTGAGGATTGCGCTCATATCAAATGTCCTAGAACCAAATTTCCACATGTAACTACTAGATTGTGATACAATACACTAATGGTTGAAGTTTGGTTGACTTCTGCGCAGCGGTTTGGGAGTGAACATCAAAATTACATTTCTCGGCCATATCGCATAGATCTCACTGTGAAAAGGCTTAAATGACTTTTTTTTAATTAAGTTTGAAGATTGCGCTCAAATCAAATGTCCTAGAACTAAATTTCCAAATGTAACTACTAGATTGTGATAAAATACACTATTGGGTGAAGTTTGGTTGACTTCTGCGCAGCGGTTTGGGAGTTAACATCAAAATTACATTTCTCGGCCATATCGCATAGATCTCACTGTGAAAAGGCTTAAATGACTTTTTTAATTAAGTTTAATGATTGCGCTAAAACCAAATGTCCTAGAACGAAATTTTCAAATGTAACTACTAGAATGTGATACAATACACTATTGGGTGAAGTTTAGTTGACTTCTGCGCAGCGGTTTGGGAGTTAACATCAAAATTACATTTCTCGGCCATATCGCATAGATCTCACTGTGAAAAGGCTTAAATGGCTTTTTTGACCTAAGTTTAATGATTGCGCTCAAACCAAATGTCCTAGAACAAAATTTTCAAATGTAACTACTAGAATGTGATACAATACACTATTGGGTGAAGTTTGGTTGACTTCTGCGCAGTGGTTTGGGAGTTAACATCAAAATTACATTTCTCGGCCATATCGCATAGATCTCACTGTGAAAAGGCTTAAATGACTTTTTTAATTAAGTTTGATGATTGCGTTCAAACAAAATGTCCTAGAACAAAATTTTCAAATGTAACTACTAGATTGTGATACAATACACTATTGGGTGAAGTTTGGTTGACTTCTGCGCAGCGGTTTGGGAGTTAACATCAAAATTACATTTCTCGGCCATATCGCATAGATCTCACTGTGAAAAGGCTTAAATGACTTTTTTAATTAAGTTTAATGATTGCGCTCAAACCAAATGTCCTAGAACGAAATTTTCAAATGTAACTACTAGAATGTGATACAATACACTATTGGGTGAAGTTTGGTTGACTTCTGCGCAGCGGTTTGGGAGTTAACATCAAAATTACATTTCTCGGCCATATCGCATAGATCTCACTGTGAAAAGGCTTAAATGGCTTTTTTGACCTAAGTTTGAGGATTGCGCTCAAATCAAATGTCCTAGAACCAAATTTCCACATGTAACTACTAGATTGTGATACAATACACTAATGGGTGAAGTTTGGTTTACTTCTGCGCAGCGGTTTGGGAGTTAACATCAAAATTACATTTCTCGGCCATTTCGCATAGATCTCACTGTGAAAAGGCTTAAATGGCTTTTTTGACCTAAGTTTGAGGATTGCGCTCAAATCAAATGTCCTAGAACCAAATTTCCACATGTAATTACTAGATTGTGATACAATACACTAATGGGTGAAGTTTGGTTGACTTCTGCGCAGCGGTTTGGGAGTTAACATCAAAATTACATTTCTCGGCCATATCGCATAGATCTCACTGTGAAAAGGCTTAAATGACTTTTTTAATTAAGTTTAATGATTGCGCTCAAACCAAATGTCCTAGAACGAAATTTTCAAATGTAACTACTAGAATGTGATACAATACACTATTGGGTGAAGTTTAGTTGACTTCTGCGCAGCGGTTTGGGAGTTAACATCAAAATTACATTTCTCGGCCATATCGCATAGATCTCACTGTGAAAAGGCTTAAATGACTTTTTTTAATTAAGTTCGAAGATTGCGCTCAAATCAAATGTCCTAGAACTAAATTTCCAAATGTAACTACTAGATTGTGATAAAATACACTATTGGGTGAAGTTTGGTTGACTTCTGCGCAGCGGTTTGGGAGTTAACATCAAAATTACATTTCTCGGCCATATCGCATAGATCTCACTGTGAAAAGGCTTAAATGGCTTTTTTGACCTAAGTTTGAGGATTGCGCTCAAATCAAATGTCCTAGAACCAAATTTCCACATGTAACTACTAGATTGTGATACAATACACTAATGGGTGAAGTTTGGTTGACTTCTGCGCAGCGGTTTGGGAGTTAACATCAAAATTACATTTCTCGGCCATATCGCATAGATCTCACTGTGAAAAGGCTTAAATGACTTTTTTAATTAAGTTTGATGATTGCGCTCAAACAAAATGTCCTAGAACAAAATTTTCAAATGTAACTACTAGATTGTGATACAATACACTATTGGGTGAAGTTTGGTTTACTTCTGCGCAGCGGTTTGGGAGTTAACATCAAAATTACATTTCTCGGCCATATCGCATAGATCTCACTGTGAAAAGGTTTAAATGGCTTTTTTGACCTAAGTTTGAGGATTGCGCTCAAATCAAATGTCCTAGAACCAAATTTCCACATGTAACTACTGGATTGTGATACAATACACTAATGGTTGAAGTTTGGTTGACTTCTGCGCAGCGGTTTGGGAGTGAACATCAAAATTACATTTCTCGGCCATATCGCATAGATCTCACTGTGAAAAGGCTTAAATGACTTTTTTTTAATTAAGTTTGAAGATTGCGCTCAAATCAAATGTCCTAGAACTAAATTTCCAAATGTAACTACTAGATTGTGATAAAATACACTATTGGGTGAAGTTTGGTTGACTTCTGCGCAGCGGTTTGGGAGTTAACATCAAAATTACATTTCTCGGCCATATCGCATAGATCTCACTGTGAAAAGGCTTAAATGGCTTTTTTGACCTAAGTTTGAGGATTGCGCTCAAATCAAATGTCCAATAACCAAATTTCCACATGTAACTACTAGATTGTGATACAATACACTAATGGGTGAAGTTTGGTTTACTTCTGCGCAGCGGTTTGGGAGTTAACATCAAAATTACATTTCTCGGCCATATCGCATAGATCTCACTGTGAAAAGGCTTAAATGACTTTTTTAATTAAGTTTGATGATTGCGTTCAAACAAAATGTCCTAGAACAAAATTTTCAAATGTAACTACTAGATTGTGATAAAATACACTATTGGGTGAAGTTTGGTTGACTTCTGAGCAGCGGTTTGGGAGTTAACATCAAAATTACATTTCTCGGCCATATCGCATAGATCTCACTGTGAAAAGGCTTAAATGGCTTTTTTGACCTAAGTTTGAGGATTGCGCTCAAATCAAATGTCCTATAACCAAATTTCCACATGTAACTACTAGATTGTGATACAATACACTAATGGGTGAAGTTTGGTTGACTTCTGCGCAGCGGTTTGGGAGTTAACATCAAAATTACATTTCTCGGCCATATCGCATAGATCTCACTGTGAAAAGGCTTAAATGACTTTTTTAATTAAGTTTGATGATTGCGTTCAAACAAAATGTCCTAGAACAAAATTTTCAAATGTAACTACTAGATTGTGATACAATACACTATTGGGTGAAGTTTGGTTGACTTCTGCGCAGCGGTTTGGGAGTTAACATCAAAATTACATTTCTCGGCCATATCGCATAGATCTCACTGTGAAAAGGCTTAAATGGCTTTTTTGACCTAAGTTTGAGGATTGCGCTCAAATCAAATGTCCTAGAACCAAATTTCCACATGTAACTACTAGATTGTGATACAATACACTAATGGGTGAAGTTTGGTTTACTTCTGCGCAGCGGTTTGGGAGTTAACATCAAAATTACATTTCTCGGCCATATCGCATAGATCTCACTGTGAAAAGGCTTAAATGGCTTTTTTGACCTAAGTTTGAGGATTGCGCTCAAATCAAATGTCCTAGAACCAAATTTCCACATGTAACTACTAGATTGTGATACAATACACTAATGGGTGAGGTTTGGTTGACTTCTGCGCAGCGGTTTGGGAGTTAACATCAAAATTACATTTCTCGGCCATATCGCATAGATCTCACTGTGAAAAGGCTTAAATGACTTTTTTAATTAAGTTTGATGATTGCGTTCAAACAAAATGTCCTAGAACAAAATTTTCAAATGTAACTACTAGATTGTGATACAATACACTATTGGGTGAAGTTTGGTTGACTTCTGCGCAGCAGTTTGGGAGTTAACATCAAAATTACATTTCTCGGCCATATCGCATAGATCTCACTGTGAAAAGGCTTAAATGGCTTTTTTGACCTAAGTTTGAGGATTGCGCTCAAATCAAATGTCCTAGAACCAAATTTCCACATGTAACTACTAGATTGTGATACAATACACTAATGGGTGAAGTTTGGTTGACTTCTGCGCAGCAGTTTGGGAGTGAACATCAAAATTACATTTCTCGGCCATATCGCATAGATCTCACTGTGAAAAGGCTTAAATGACTTTTTTTAATTAAGTTTGAAGATTGCGCTCAAATCAAATGTCCTAGAACTAAATTTCCAAATGTAACTCCTAGATTGTGATAAAATACACTATTGGGTGAAGTTTGGTTGACTTCTGCGCAGCGGTTTGGGAGTTAACATCAAAATTACATTTCTCGGCCATATCGCATAGATCTCACTGTGAAAAGGCTTAAATGACTTTTTTAATTAAGTTTAATGATTGCGCTAAAACCAAATGTCCTAGAACGAAATTTTCAAATGTAACTACTAGAATGTGATACAATACACTATTGGGTGAAGTTTAGTTGACTTCTGCGCAGCGGTTTGGGAGTTAACATCAAAATTACATTTCTCGGCCATATCGCATAGATCTCACTGTGAAAAGGCTTAAATGGCTTTTTTGACCTAAGTTTAATGATTGCGCTCAAACCAAATGTCCTAGAACAAAATTTTCAAATGTAACTACTAGAATGTGATACAATACACTATTGGGTGAAGTTTGGTTGACTTCTGCGCAGTGGTTTGGGAGTTAACATCAAAATTACATTTCTCGGCCATATCGCATAGATCTCACTGTGAAAAGGCTTAAATGGCTTTTTTGACCTAAGTTTGAGGATTGCGCTCAAATCAAATGTCCTAGAACCAAATTTCCACATGTAACTACTAGATTGTGATACAATACACTAATGGGTGAAGTTTGGTTGACTTCTGCGCAGCGGTTTGGGAGTTAACATCAAAATTACATTTCTCGGCCATATCGCATAGATCTCACTGTGAAAAGGCTTAAATGACTTTTTTAATTAAGTTTGATGATTGCGTTCAAACAAAATGTCCTAGAACAAAATTTTCAAATGTAACTACTAGATTGTGATACAATACACTATTGGGTGAAGTTTGGTTGACTTCTGCGCAGCGGTTTGGGAGTTAACATCAAAATTACATTTCTCGGCCATATCGCATAGATCTCACTGTGAAAAGGCTTAAATGGCTTTTTTGACCTAAGTTTGAGGATTGCGCTCAAATCAAATGTCCTAGAACCAAATTTCCACATGTAACTACTAGATTGTGATACAATACACTAATGGGTGAAGTTTGGTTTACTTCTGCGCAGCGGTTTGGGAGTTAACATCAAAATTACATTTCTCGGCCATATCGCATAGATCTCACTGTGAAAAGGCTTAAATGGCTTTTTTGACCTAAGTTTGAGGATTGCGCTCAAATCAAATGTCCTAGAACCAAATTTCCACATGTAATTACTAGATTGTGATACAATACACTAATGGGTGAAGTTTGGTTGACTTCTGCGCAGCGGTTTGGGAGTTAACATCAAAATTACATTTCTCGGCCATATCGCATAGATCTCACTGTGAAAAGGCTTAAATGACTTTTTTAATTAAGTTTAATGATTGCGCTCAAACCAAATGTCCTAGAACGAAATTTTCAAATGTAACTACTAGAATGTGATACAATACACTATTGGGTGAAGTTTAGTTGACTTCTGCGCAGCGGTTTGGGAGTTAACATCAAAATTACATTTCTCGGCCATATCGCATAGATCTCACTGTGAAAAGGCTTAAATGACTTTTTTTAATTAAGTTCGAAGATTGCGCTCAAATCAAATGTCCTAGAACTAAATTTCCAAATGTAACTACTAGATTGTGATAAAATACACTATTGGGTGAAGTTTGGTTGACTTCTGCGCAGCGGTTTGGGAGTTAACATCAAAATTACATTTCTCGGCCATATCGCATAGATCTCACTGTGAAAAGGCTTAAATGGCTTTTTTGACCTAAGTTTGAGGATTGCGCTCAAATCAAATGTCCTAGAACCAAATTTCCACATGTAACTACTAGATTGTGATACAATACACTAATGGGTGAAGTTTGGTTGACTTCTGCGCAGCGGTTTGGGAGTTAACATCAAAATTACATTTCTCGGCCATATCGCATAGATCTCACTGTGAATAGGCTTAAATGACTTTTTTAATTAAGTTTGATGATTGCGCTCAAACAAAATGTCCTAGAACAAAATTTTCAAATGTAACTACTAGATTGTGATACAATACACTATTGGGTGAAGTTTGGTTTACTTCTGCGCAGCGGTTTGGGAGTTAACATCAAAATTACATTTCTCGGCCATATCGCATAGATCTCACTGTGAAAAGGCTTAAATGGCTTTTTTGACCTAAGTTTGAGGATTGCGCTCAAATCAAATGTCCTAGAACCAAATTTCCACATGTAACTACTAGATTGTGATACAATACACTAATGGGTGAAGTTTGGTTGACTTCTGCGCAGCGGTTTGGGAGTTAACATCAAAATTACATTTCTCGGCCATATCGCATAGATCTCACTGTGAAAAGGCTTAAATGACTTTTTTAATTAAGTTTGATGATTGCGCTCAAACAAAATGTCCTAGAACAAAATTTTCAAATGTAACTACTAGATTGTGATACAATACACTATTGGGTGAAGTTTGGTTGACTTCTGCGCAGCGGTTTGGGAGTTAACTTCAAAATTACATTTCTCGGCCATATCGCATAGATCTCACTGTGAAAAGGCTTAAATGGCTTTTTTGACCTAAGTTTGAGGATTGCGCTCAAATCAAATGTCCTAGAACCAAATTTCCACATGTAACTACTAGATTGTGATACAATACACTAATGGGTGAAGTTTGGTTGACTTCTGCGCAGCGGTTTGGGAGTTAACATCAAAATTACATTTCTCGGCCATATCGCATAGATCTCACTGTGAATAGGCTTAAATGACTTTTTTAATTAAGTTTGATGATTGCGCTCAAACAAAATGTCCTAGAACAAAATTTTCAAATGTAACTACTAGATTGTGATACAATACACTATTGGGTGAAGTTTGGTTTACTTCTGCGCAGCGGTTTGGGAGTTAACATCAAAATTACATTTCTCGGCCATATCGCATAGATCTCACTGTGAAAAGGCTTAAATGGCTTTTTTGACCTAAGTTTGAGGATTGCGCTCAAATCAAATGTCCTAGAACCAAATTTCCACATGTAACTACTAGATTGTGATACAATACACTAATGGGTGAAGTTTGGTTGACTTCTGCGCAGCGGTTTGGGAGTTAACATCAAAATTACATTTCTCGGCCATATCGCATAGATCTCACTGTGAAAAGGCTTAAATGACTTTTTTAATTAAGTTTGATGATTGCGCTCAAACAAAATGTCCTAGAACAAAATTTTCAAATGTAACTACTAGATTGTGATACAATACACTATTGGGTGAAGTTTGGTTGACTTCTGCGCAGCGGTTTGGGAGTTAACTTCAAAATTACATTTCTCGGCCATATCGCATAGATCTCACTGTGAAAAGGCTTAAATGGCTTTTTTGACCTAAGTTTGAGGATTGCGCTCAAATCAAATGTCCTAGAACCAAATTTCCACATGTAACTACTAGATTGTGATACAATACACTAATGGTTGAAGTTTGGTTGACTTCTGCGCAGCGGTTTGGGAGTGAACATCAAAATTACATTTCTCGGCCATATCGCATAGATCTCACTGTGAAAAGGCTTAAATGACTTTTTTTTAATTAAGTTTGAAGATTGCGCTCAAATCAAATGTCCTAGAACTAAATTTCCAAATGTAACTACTAGATTGTGATAAAACACACTATTGGGTGAAGTTTGGTTGACTTCTGCGCAGCGGTTTGGGAGTTAACATCAAAATTACATTTCTCGGCCATATCGCATAGATCTCACTGTGAAAAGGCTTAAATGGCTTTTTTGACCTAAGTTTGAAGATTGCGCTCAAATCAAATGTCCAATAACCAAATTTTCACATGTAACTACTAGATTGTGATACAATACACTAATGGGTGAAGTTTGGTTGACTTCTGCGCAGCGGTTTGGGAGTTAACATCAAAATTACATTTCTCGGCCATATCGCATAGATCTCACTGTGAAAAGGCTTAAATGACTTTTTTAATTAAGTTTGATGATTGCGTTCAAACAAAATGTCCTAGAACAAAATTTTCAAATGTAACTACTAGATTGTGATACAATACACTATTGGGTGAAGTTTGGTTGACTTCTGCGCAGCGGTTTGGGAGTTAACATCAAAATTACATTTCTCGGCCATATCGCATAGATCTCACTGTGAAAAGGCTTAAATGGCTTTTTTGACCTAAGTTTGAGGATTGCGCTCAAATCAAATGTCCTAGAACCAAATTTCCACATGTAATTACTAGATTGTGATACAATACACTAATGGGTGAAGTTTGGTTGACTTCTGCGCAGCGGTTTGGGAGTTAACATCAAAATTACATTTCTCGGCCATATCGCATAGATCTCACTGTGAAAAGGCTTAAATGACTTTTTTAATTAAGTTTAATGATTGCGCTCAAACCAAATGTCCTAGAACGAAATTTTCAAATGTAACTACTAGAATGTGATACAATACACTATTGGGTGAAGTTTAGTTGACTTCTGCGCAGCGGTTTGGGAGTTAACATCAAAATTACATTTCTCGGCCATATCGCATAGATCTCACTGTGAAAAGGCTTAAATGGCTTTTTTGACCTAAGTTTGAGGATTGCGCTCAAATCAAATGTCCTAGAACCAAATTTCCACATGTAACTACTAGATTGTGATACAATACACTAATGGGTGAAGTTTGGTTTACTTCTGCGCAGCGGTTTGGGAGTTAACATCAAAATTACATTTCTCGGCCATATCGCATAGATCTCACTGTGAAAAGGCTTAAATGGCTTTTTTGACCTAAGTTTAATGATTGCGCTCAAACCAAATGTCCTAGAACGAAATTTTCAAATGTAACTACTAGAATGTGATACAATACACTATTGGGTGAAGTTTGGTTGACTTCTGCGCAGCGGTTTGGGAGTTAACATCAAAATTACATTTCTCGGCCATATCGCATAGATCTCACTGTGAAAAGGCTTAAATGACTTTTTTTTAATTAAGTTTGAAGATTGCGCTCAAATCAAATGTCCTAGAACTAAATTTCCAAATGTAACTACTAGATTGTGATAAAATACACTATTGGGTGAAGTTTGGTTGACTTCTGTTCAGCGGTTTGGGAGTTAACATCAAAATTACATTTCTCGGCCATATCGCATAGATCTCACTGTGAAAAGGCTTAAATGACTTTTTTAATTAAGTTTAATGATTGCGCTCAAACCAAATATCCTAGAACGAAATTTTCAAATGTAACTACTAGAATGTGATACAATACACTATTGGGTGAAGTTTAGTTGACTTCTGCGCAGCGGTTTGGGAGTTAACATCAAAATTACATTTCTCGGCCATATCGCATAGATCTCACTGTGAAAAGGCTTAAATGGCTTTTTTGACCTAAGTTTAATGATTGCGCTCAAACCAAATGTCCTAGAACAAAATTTTCAAATGTAACTACTAGAATGTGATACAATACACTATTGGGTGAAGTTTGGTTGACTTCTGCGCAGCGGTTTGGGAGTTAACATCAAAATTACATTTCTCGGCCATATCGCATTGATCTCACTGTGAAAAGGCTTAAATGGCTTTTTTGACCTAAGTTTGAGGATTGCGCTCAAATCAAATGTCCTAGAACCAAATTTCCACATGTAACTACTAGATTGTGATACAATACACTAATGGGTGAAGTTTGGTTGACTTCTGCGCAGCGGTTTGGGAGTTAACATCAAAATTACATTTCTCGGCCATATCGCATAGATCTCACTGTGAAAAGGCTTAAATGACTTTTTTAATTAAGTTTGATGATTGCGTTCAAACAAAATGTCCTAGAACAAAATTTTCAAATGTAACTACTAGATTGTGATACAATACACTATTGGGTGAAGTTTGGTTGACTTCTGCGCAGCAGTTTGGGAGTTAACATCAAAATTACATTTCTCGGCCATATCGCATAGATCTCACTGTGAAAAGGCTTAAATGGCTTTTTTGACCTAAGTTTGAGGATTGCGCTCAAATCAAATGTCCTAGAACCAAATTTCCACATGTAACTACTAGATTGTGATACAATACACTAATGGGTGAAGTTTGGTTGACTTCTGCGCAGCAGTTTGGGAGTGAACATCAAAATTACATTTCTCGGCCATATCGCATAGATCTCACTGTGAAAAGGCTTAAATGACTTTTTTTAATTAAGTTTGAAGATTGCGCTCAAATCAAATGTCCTAGAACTAAATTTCCAAATGTAACTCCTAGATTGTGATAAAATACACTATTGGGTGAAGTTTGGTTGACTTCTGCGCAGCGGTTTGGGAGTTAACATCAAAATTACATTTCTCGGCCATATCGCATAGATCTCACTGTGAAAAGGCTTAAATGACTTTTTTAATTAAGTTTAATGATTGCGCTAAAACCAAATGTCCTAGAACGAAATTTTCAAATGTAACTACTAGAATGTGATACAATACACTATTGGGTGAAGTTTAGTTGACTTCTGCGCAGCGGTTTGGGAGTTAACATCAAAATTACATTTCTCGGCCATATCGCATAGATCTCACTGTGAAAAGGCTTAAATGGCTTTTTTGACCTAAGTTTAATGATTGCGCTCAAACCAAATGTCCTAGAACAAAATTTTCAAATGTAACTACTAGAATGTGATACAATACACTATTGGGTGAAGTTTGGTTGACTTCTGCGCAGTGGTTTGGGAGTTAACATCAAAATTACATTTCTCGGCCATATCGCATAGATCTCACTGTGAAAAGGCTTAAATGGCTTTTTTGACCTAAGTTTGAGGATTGCGCTCAAATCAAATGTCCTAGAACCAAATTTCCACATGTAACTACTAGATTGTGATACAATACACTAATGGGTGAAGTTTGGTTGACTTCTGCGCAGCGGTTTGGGAGTTAACATCAAAATTACATTTCTCGGCCATATCGCATAGATCTCACTGTGAAAAGGCTTAAATGACTTTTTTAATTAAGTTTGATGATTGCGTTCAAACAAAATGTCCTAGAACAAAATTTTCAAATGTAACTACTAGATTGTGATACAATACACTATTGGGTGAAGTTTGGTTGACTTCTGCGCAGCGGTTTGGGAGTTAACATCAAAATTACATTTCTCGGCCATATCGCATAGATCTCACTGTGAAAAGGCTTAAATGACTTTTTTAATTAAGTTTAATGATTGCGCTCAAACCAAATGTCCTAGAACGAAATTTTCAAATGTAACTACTAGAATGTGATACAATACACTATTGGGTGAAGTTTGGTTGACTTCTGCGCAGCGGTTTGGGAGTTAACATCAAAATTACATTTCTCGGCCATATCGCATAGATCTCACTGTGAAAAGGCTTAAATGGCTTTTTTGACCTAAGTTTGAGGATTGCGCTCAAATCAAATGTCCTAGAACCAAATTTCCACATGTAACTACTAGATTTTGATACAATACACTAATGGGTGAAGTTTGGTTTACTTCTGCGCAGCGGTTTGGGAGTTAACATCAAAATTACATTTCTCGGCCATATCGCATAGATCTCACTGTGAAAAGGCTTAAATGGCTTTTTTGACCTAAGTTTGAGGATTGCGCTCAAATCAAATGTCCTAGAACCAAATTTCCACATGTAATTACTAGATTGTGATACAATACACTAATGGGTGAAGTTTGGTTGACTTCTGCGCAGCGGTTTGGGAGTTAACATCAAAATTACATTTCTCGGCCATATCGCATAGATCTCACTGTGAAAAGGCTTAAATGACTTTTTTAATTAAGTTTAATGATTGCGCTCAAACCAAATGTCCTAGAACGAAATTTTCAAATGTAACTACTAGAATGTGATACAATACACTATTGGGTGAAGTTTAGTTGACTTCTGCGCAGCGGTTTGGGAGTTAACATCAAAATTACATTTCTCGGCCATATCGCATAGATCTCACTGTGAAAAGGCTTAAATGACTTTTTTTAATTAAGTTCGAAGATTGCGCTCAAATCAAATGTCCTAGAACTAAATTTCCAAATGTAACTACTAGATTGTGATAAAATACACTATTGGGTGAAGTTTGGTTGACTTCTGCGCAGCGGTTTGGGAGTTAACATCAAAATTACATTTCTCGGCCATATCGCATAGATCTCACTGTGAAAAGGCTTAAATGGCTTTTTTGACCTAAGTTTGAGGATTGCGCTCAAATCAAATGTCCTAGAACCAAATTTCCACATGTAACTACTAGATTGTGATACAATACACTAATGGGTGAAGTTTGGTTGACTTCTGCGCAGCGGTTTGGGAGTTAACATCAAAATTACATTTCTCGGCCATATCGCATAGATCTCACTGTGAAAAGGCTTAAATGACTTTTTTAATTAAGTTTGATGATTGCGCTAAAACAAAATGTCCTAGAACAAAATTTTCAAATGTAACTACTAGATTGTGATACAATACACTATTGGGTGAAGTTTGGTTTACTTCTGCGCAGCGGTTTGGGAGTTAACATCAAAATTACATTTCTCGGCCATATCGCATAGATCTCACTGTGAAAAGGCTTAAATGGCTTTTTTGACCTAAGTTTGAGGATTGCGCTCAAATCAAATGTCCTAGAACCAAATTTCCACATGTAACTACTGGATTGTGATACAATACACTAATGGTTGAAGTTTGGTTGACTTCTGCGCAGCGGTTTGGGAGTGAACATCAAAATTACATTTCTCGGCCATATCGCATAGATCTCACTGTGAAAAGGCTTAAATGACTTTTTTTTAATTAAGTTTGAAGATTGCGCTCAAATCAAATGTCCTAGAACTAAATTTCCAAATGTAACTACTAGATTGTGATAAAATACACTATTGGGTGAAGTTTGGTTGACTTCTGCGCAGCGGTTTGGGAGTTAACATCAAAATTACATTTCTCGGCCATATCGCATAGATCTCACTGTGAAAAGGCTTAAATGGCTTTTTTGACCTAAGTTTGAGGATTGCGCTCAAATCAAATGTCCAATAACCAAATTTCCACATGTAACTACTAGATTGTGATACAATACACTAATGGGTGAAGTTTGGTAGACTTCTGCGCAGCGGTTTGGGAGTTAACATCAAAATTACATTTCTCGGCCATATCGCATAGATCTCACTGTGAAAAGGCTTAAATGACTTTTTTAATTAAGTTTGATGATTGCGTTCAAACAAAATGTCCTAGAACAAAATTTTCAAATGTAACTACTAGATTGTGATAAAATACACTATTGGGTGAAGTTTGGTTGACTTCTGAGCAGCGGTTTGGGAGTTAACATCAAAATTACATTTCTCGGCCATATCGCATAGATCTCACTGTGAAAGGCTTAAATGGCTTTTTTGACCTAAGTTTGAGGATTGCGCTCAAATCAAATGTCCTATAACCAAATTTCCACATGTAACTACTAGATTGTGATACAATACACTAATGGGTGAAGTTTGGTTGACTTCTGCGCAGCGGTTTGGGAGTTAACATCAAAATTACATTTCTCGGCCATATCGCATAGATCTCACTGTGAAAAGGCTTAAATGACTTTTTTAATTAAGTTTGATGATTGCGTTCAAACAAAATGTCCTAGAACAAAATTTTCAAATGTAACTACTAGATTGTGATACAATACACTATTGGGTGAAGTTTGGTTGACTTCTGCGCAGCGGTTTGGGAGTTAACATCAAAATTACATTTCTCGGCCATATCGCATAGATCTCACTGTGAAAAGGCTTAAATGGCTTTTTTGACCTAAGTTTGAGGATTGCGCTCAAATCAAATGTCCTAGAACCAAATTTCCACATGTAACTACTAGATTGTGATACAATACACTAATGGTTGAAGTTTGGTTGACTTCTGCGCAGCGGTTTGGGAGTGAACATCAAAATTACATTTCTCGGCCATATCGCATAGATCTCACTGTGAAAAGGCTTAAATGACTTTTTTTTAATTAAGTTTGAAGATTGCGCTCAAATCAAATGTCCTAGAACTAAATTTCCAAATGTAACTACTAGATTGTGATACAATACACTAATGGGTGAAGTTTGGTTGACTTCTGCGCAGCGGTTTGGGAGTTAACATCAAAATTACATTTCGCGGCCATATCGCATAGATCTCACTGTGAAAAGGCTTAAATGACTTTTTTAATTAAGTTTAATGATTGCGCTCAAATCAAATGTCCTAGAACTAAATTTCCAAATGTAACTACTAGATTGTGATAAAATACACTATTGGGTGAAGTTTGGTTGACTTCTGCGCAGCGGTTTGGGAGTTAACATCAAAATTACATTTCTCGGCCATATCGCATAGATCTCACTGTGAAAAGGCTTAAATGGCTTTTTTGACCTAAGTTTGAGGATTGCGCTCAAATCAAATGTCCAATAACCACATTTCCACATGTAACTACTAGATTGTGATACAATACACTAATGGGTGAAGTTTGGTTGACTTCTGCGCAGCGGTTTGGGAGTTAACATCAAAATTACATTTCTCGGCCATATCGCATAGATCTCACTGTGAAAAGGCTTAAATGACTTTTTTAATTAAGTTTGATGATTGCGTTCAAACAAAATGTCCTAGAACAAAATTTTCAAATGTAACTACTAGATTGTGATACAATACACTATTGGGTGAAGTTTGGTTGACTTCTGCGCAGCGGTTTGGGAGTTAACATCAAAATTACATTTCTCGGCCATATCGCATAGATCTCACTGTGAAAAGGCTTAAATGGCTTTTTTGACCTAAGTTTGAGGATTGCGCTCAAATCAAATGTCCTAGAACCAAATTTCCACATGTAATTACTAGATTGTGATACAATACACTAATGGGTGAAGTTTGGTTGACTTCTGCGCAGCGGTTTGGGAGTTAACATCAAAATTACATTTCTCGGCCATATCGCATAGATCTCACTGTGAAAAGGCTTAAATGACTTTTTTAATTAAGTTTAATGATTGCGCTCAAACCAAATGTCCTAGAACGAAATTTTCAAATGTAACTACTAGAATGTGATAAAATACACTATTGGGTGAAGTTTAGTTGACTTCTGCGCAGCGGTTTGGGAGTTAACATCAAAATTACATTTCTTGGCCATATCGCATAGATCTCACTGTGAAAAGGCTTAAATGGCTTTTTTGACCTAAGTTTAATGATTGCGCTCAAACCAAATGTCCTAGAACGAAATTTTAAAATGTAACTACTAGAATGTGATACAATACACTATTGGGTGAAGTTTGGTTGACTTCTGCGCAGCGGTTTGGGAGTTAACATCAAAATTACATTTCTCGGCCATATCGCATAGATCTCACTGTGAAAAGGCTTAAATGGCTTTTTTGACCTAAGTTTGAGGATTGCGCTCAAATCAAATGTCCTAGAACCAAATTTCCACATGTAACTACTAGATTGTGATACAATACACTAATGGGTGAAGTTTGGTTGACTTCTGCGCAGCGGTTTGGGAGTTAACATCAAAATTACATTTCTCGGCCATATCGCATAGATCTCACTGTGAAAAGGCTTAAATGACTTTTTTAATTAAGTTTGATGATTGCGCTCAAACAAAATGTCCTAGAACAAAATTTTCAAATGTAACTACTAGATTGTGATACAATACACTATTGGGTGAAGTTTGGTTGACTTCTGTGCAGCGGTTTGGGAGTTAACATCAAAATTACATTTCTCGGCCATATCGCATAGATCTCACTGTGAAAAGGCTTAAATGGCTTTTTTGACCTAAGTTTGAGGATTGCGCTCAAATCAAATGTCCAATAACCACATTTCCACATGTAACTACTAGATTGTGATACAATACACTAATGGGTGAAGTTTGGTTGACTTCTGCGCAGCGGTTTGGGAGTTAACATCAAAATTACATTTCTCGGCCATATCGCATAGATCTCACTGTGAAAAGGCTTAAATGACTTTTTTAATTAAGTTTGATGATTGCGTTCAAACAAAATGTCCTAGAACAAAATTTTCAAATGTAACTACTAGATTGTGATACAATACACTATTGGGTGAAGTTTGGTTGACTTCTGCGCAGCGGTTTGGGAGTTAACATCAAAATTACATTTCTCGGCCATATCGCATAGATCTCACTGTGAAAAGGCTTAAATGGCTTTTTTGACCTAAGTTTGAGGATTGCGCTCAAATCAAATGTCCTAGAACCAAATTTCCACATGTAATTACTAGATTGTGATACAATACACTAATGGGTGAAGTTTGGTTGACTTCTGCGCAGCGGTTTGGGAGTTAACATCAAAATTACATTTCTCGGCCATATCGCATAGATCTCACTGTGAAAAGGCTTAAATGACTTTTTTAATTAAGTTTAATGATTGCGCTCAAACCAAATGTCCTAGAACGAAATTTTCAAATGTAACAACTAGAATGTGATACAATACACTATTGGGTGAAGTTTAGTTGACTTCTGCGCAGCGGTTTGGGAGTTAACATCAAAATTACATTTCTTGGCCATATCGCATAGATCTCACTGTGAAAAGGCTTAAATGGCTTTTTTGACCTAAGTTTAATGATTGCGCTCAAACCAAATGTCCTAGAACGAAATTTTAAAATGTAACTACTAGAATGTGATACAATACACTATTGGGTGAAGTTTGGTTGACTTCTGCGCAGCGGTTTGGGAGTTAACATCAAAATTACATTTCTCGGCCATATCGCATAGATCTCACTGTGAAAAGGCTTAAATGGCTTTTTTGACCTAAGTTTGAGGATTGCGCTCAAATCAAATGTCCTAGAACCAAATTTCCACATGTAACTACTAGATTGTGATACAATAGACTAATGGGTGAAGTTTGGTTGACTTCTGCGCAGCGGTTTGGGAGTTAACATCAAAATTACATTTCTCGGCCATATCGCATAGATCTCACTGTGAAAAGGCTTAAATGACTTTTTTAATTAAGTTTGATGATTGCGCTCAAACAAAATGTCCTAGAACAAAATTTTCAAATGTAACTACTAGATTGTGATACAATACACTATTGGGTGAAGTTTGGTTGACTTCTGTGCAGCGGTTTGGGAGTTAACATCAAAATTACATTTCTCGGCCATATCGCATAGATCTCACTGTGAAAAGGCTTAAATGGCTTTTTTGACCTAAGTTTGAGGATTGCGCTCAAATCAAATGTCCTAGAACCAAATTTCCACATGTAACTACTAGATTGTGATACAATACACTAATGGTTGAAGTTTGGTTGACTTCTGCGCATCGGTTTGGGAGTGAACATCAAAATTACATTTCTCGGCCATATCGCATAGATCTCACTGTGAAAAGGCTTAAATGACTTTTTTTAAATTAAGTTTGAAGATTGCGCTCAAATCAAATGTCCTAGAACTAAATTTCCAAATGTAACTACTAGATTGTGATAAAATACACTATTGGGTGAAGTTTGGTTGACTTCTGCGCAGCGGTTTGGGAGTTAACATCAAAATTACATTTCTCGGCCATATCGCATAGATCTCACTGTGAAAAGGCTTAAATGGCTTTTTTGACCTAAGTTTGAGGATTGCGCTCAAATCAAATGTCCTATAACCAAATTTCCACATGTAACTACTAGATTGTGATACAATACACTAATGGGTGAAGTTTGGTTGACTTCTGCGCAGCGGTTTGGGAGTTAACATCAAAATTACATTTCTCGGCCATATCGCATAGATCTCACTGTGAAAAGGCTTAAATGACTTTTTTAATTAAGTTTGATGATTGCGTTCAAACAAAATGTCCTAGAACAAAATGTTCAAATGTAACTACTAGATTGTGATACAATACACTATTGGGTGAAGTTTGGTTGACTTCTGCGCAGCGGTTTGGGAGTTAACATCAAAATTACATTTCTCGGCCATATCGCATAGATCTCACTGTGAAAAGGCTTAAATGACTTTTTTAATTAAGTTTGATGATTGCGTTCAAACAAAATGTCCTAGAACAAAATTTTCAAATGTAACTACTAGATTGTGATACAATACACTATTGGGTGAAGTTTGGTTGACTTCTGCGCAGCGGTTTGGGAGTTAACATCAAAATTACATTTCTCGGCCATATCGCATAGATCTCACTGTGAAAAGGCTTAAATGGCTTTTTTGACCTAAGTTTGAGGATTGCGCTCAAATCAAATGTCCTAGAACCAAATTTCCACATGTAATTACTAGATTGTGATACAATACACTAATGGGTGAAGTTTGGTTGACTTCTGCGCAGCGGTTTGGGAGTTAACATCAAAATTACATTTCTCGGCCATATCGCATAGATCTCACTGTGAAAAGGCTTAAATGACTTTTTTAATTAAGTTTAATGATTGCGCTCAAACCAAATGTCCTAGAACGAAATTTTCAAATGTAACTACTAGAATGTGATAAAATACACTATTGGGTGAAGTTTAGTTGACTTCTGCGCAGCGGTTTGGGAGTTAACATCAAAATTACATTTCTTGGCCATATCGCATAGATCTCACTGTGAAAAGGCTTAAATGGCTTTTTTGACCTAAGTTTAATGATTGCGCTCAAACCAAATGTCCTAGAACGAAATTTTAAAATGTAACTACTAGAATGTGATACAATACACTATTGGGTGAAGTTTGGTTGACTTCTGCGCAGCGGTTTGGGAGTTAACATCAAAATTACATTTCTCGGCCATATCGCATAGATCTCACTGTGAAAAGGCTTAAATGGCTTTTTTGACCTAAGTTTGAGGATTGCGCTCAAATCAAATGTCCTAGAACCAAATTTCCACATGTAACTACTAGATTGTGATACAATACACTAATGGGTGAAGTTTGGTTGACTTCTGCGCAGCGGTTTGGGAGTTAACATCAAAATTACATTTCTCGGCCATATCGCATAGATCTCACTGTGAAAAGGCTTAAATGACTTTTTTAATTAAGTTTGATGATTGCGCTCAAACAAAATGTCCTAGAACAAAATTTTCAAATGTAACTACTAGATTGTGATACAATACACTATTGGGTGAAGTTTGGTTGACTTCTGTGCAGCGGTTTGGGAGTTAACATCAAAATTACATTTCTCGGCCATATCGCATAGATCTCACTGTGAAAAGGCTTAAATGGCTTTTTTGACCTAAGTTTGAGGATTGCGCTCAAATCAAATGTCCAATAACCACATTTCCACATGTAACTACTAGATTGTGATACAATACACTAATGGGTGAAGTTTGGTTGACTTCTGCGCAGCGGTTTGGGAGTTAACATCAAAATTACATTTCTCGGCCATATCGCATAGATCTCACTGTGAAAAGGCTTAAATGACTTTTTTAATTAAGTTTGATGATTGCGTTCAAACAAAATGTCCTAGAACAAAATTTTCAAATGTAACTACTAGATTGTGATACAATACACTATTGGGTGAAGTTTGGTTGACTTCTGCGCAGCGGTTTGGGAGTTAACATCAAAATTACATTTCTCGGCCATATCGCATAGATCTCACTGTGAAAAGGCTTAAATGGCTTTTTTGACCTAAGTTTGAGGATTGCGCTCAAATCAAATGTCCTAGAACCAAATTTCCACATGTAATTACTAGATTGTGATACAATACACTAATGGGTGAAGTTTGGTTGACTTCTGCGCAGCGGTTTGGGAGTTAACATCAAAATTACATTTCTCGGCCATATCGCATAGATCTCACTGTGAAAAGGCTTAAATGACTTTTTTAATTAAGTTTAATGATTGCGCTCAAACCAAATGTCCTAGAACGAAATTTTCAAATGTAACAACTAGAATGTGATACAATACACTATTGGGTGAAGTTTAGTTGACTTCTGCGCAGCGGTTTGGGAGTTAACATCAAAATTACATTTCTCGGCCATATCGCATAGATCTCACTGTGAAAAGGCTTAAATGGCTTTTTTGACCTAAGTTTAATGATTGCGCTCAAACCAAATGTCCTAGAACGAAATTTTAAAATGTAACTACTAGAATGTGATACAATACACTATTGGGTGAAGTTTGGTTGACTTCTGCGCAGCGGTTTGGGAGTTAACATCAAAATTACATTTCTCGGCCATATCGCATAGATCTCACTGTGAAAAGGCTTAAATGGCTTTTTTGACCTAAGTTTGAGGATTGCGCTCAAATCAAATGTCCAATAACCAAATTTCCACATGTAACTACTAGATTGTGATACAATACACTAATGGGTGAAGTTTGGTTTACTTCTGCGCAGCGGTTTGGGAGTTAACATCAAAATTACATTTCTCGGCCATATCGCATAGATCTCACTGTGAAAAGGCTTAAATGACTTTTTTAATTAAGTTTGATGATTGCGCTCAAACAAAATGTCCTAGAACAAAATTTTCAAATGTAACTACTAGATTGTGATACAATACACTATTGGGTGAAGTTTGGTTGACTTCTGTGCAGCGGTTTGGGAGTTAACATCAAAATTACATTTCTCGGCCATATCGCATAGATCTCACTGTGAAAAGGCTTAAATGGCTTTTTTGACCTAAGTTTGAGGATTGCGCTCAAATCAAATGTCCTAGAACCAAATTTCCACATGTAACTACTAGATTGTGATACAATACACTAATGGTTGAAGTTTGGTTGACTTCTGCGCATCGGTTTGGGAGTGAACATCAAAATTACATTTCTCGGCCATATCGCATAGATCTCACTGTGAAAAGGCTTAAATGACTTTTTTTAAATTAAGTTTGAAGATTGCGCTCAAATCAAATGTCCTAGAACTAAATTTCCAAATGTAACTACTAGATTGTGATAAAATACACTATTGGGTGAAGTTTGGTTGACTTCTGCGCAGCGGTTTGGGAGTTAACATCAAAATTACATTTCTCGGCCATATCGCATAGATCTCACTGTGAAAAGGCTTAAATGGCTTTTTTGACCTAAGTTTGAGGATTGCGCTCAAATCAAATGTCCTAGAACCAAATTTCCACATGTAACTACTAGATTGTGATACAATACACTGATGGGTGAAGTTTGGTTTACTTCTGCGCAGCGGTTTGGGAGTTAACATCAAAATTACATTTCTCGGCCATATCGCATAGATCTCACTGTGAAAAGGCTTAAATGGCTTTTTTGACCTAAGTTTAATGATTGCGCTCAAACCAAATGTCCTAGAACGAAATTTTCAAATGTAACTACTAGAATGTGATACAATACACTATTGGGTGAAGTTTGGTTGACTTCTGCGCAGCGGTTTGGGAGTTAACATCAAAATTACATTTCTCGGCCATATCGCATAGATCTCACTGTGAAAAGGCTTAAATGGCTTTTTTGACCTAAGTTTGAGGATTGCGCTCAAATCAAATGTCCTAGAACCAAATTTCCACATGTAACTACTAGATTGTGATACAATACACTAATGGGTGAAGTTTGGTTGACTTCTGCGCAGCGGTTTGGGAGTTAACATCAAAATTACATTTCTCGGCCATATCGCATAGATCTCACTGTGAAAAGGCTTAAATGACTTTTTTAATTAAGTTTGATGATTGCGTTCAAACAAAATGTCCTAGAACAAAATTTTCAAATGTAACTACTAGATTGTGATACAATACACTATTGGGTGAAGTTTGGTTGACTTCTGCGCAGCGGTTTGGGAGTTAACATCAAAATTACATTTCTCGGCCATATCGCATAGATCTCACTGTGAAAAGGCTTAAATGGCTTTTTTGACCTAAGTTTGAGGATTGCGCTCAAATCAAATGTCCTAGAACCAAATTTCCACATGTAACTACTAGATTGTGATACAATACACTAATGGTTGAAGTTTGGTTGACTTCTGCGCAGCGGTTTGGGAGTGAACATCAAAATTACATTTCTCGGCCATATCGCATAGATCTCACTGTGAAAAGGCTTAAATGACTTGTTTTTAATTAAGTTTGAAGATTGCGCTCAAATCAAATGTCCTAGAACTAAATTTCCAAATGTAACTACTAGATTGTGATAAAATACACTATTGGGTGAAGTTTGGTTGACTTCTGCGCAGCGGTTTGGGAGTTAACATCAAAATTACATTTCTCGGCCATATCGCATAGATCTCACTGTGAAAAGGCTTAAATGACTTTTTTTTAATTAAGTTTGAAGATTGCGCTCAAATCAAATGTCCTAGAACTAAATTTCCAAATGTAACTACTAGATTGTGATAAAATACACTATTGGGTGAAGTTTGGTTGACTTCTGCGCAGCGGTTTGGGAGTTAACATCAAAATTACATTTCTCGGCCATATCGCATAGATCTCACTGTGAAAAGGCTTAAATGGCTTTTTTGACCTAAGTTTGAGGATTGCGCTCAAATCAAATGTCCAATAACCAAATTTCCACATGTAACTACTAGATTGTGATACAATACACTAATGGGTGAAGTTTGGTTGACTTCTGCGCAGCGGTTTGGGAGTTAACATCAAAATTACATTTCTCGGCCATATCGCATAGATCTCACTGTGAAAAGGCTTAAATGACTTTTTTAATTAAGTTTGATGATTGCGTTCAAACAAAATGTCCTAGAACAAAATTTTCAAATGTAACTACTAGATTGTGATACAATACACTATTGGGTGAAGTTTGGTTGACTTCTGCGCAGCGGTTTGGGAGTTAACATCAAAATTACATTTCTCGGCCATATCGCATAGATCTCACTGTGAAAAGGCTTAAATGGCTTTTTTGACCTAAGTTTAATAATTGCGCTCAAACCAAATGTCCTAGAACGAAATTTTCAAATGTAACTACTAGAATGTGATACAATACACTATTGGGTGAAGTTTGGTTGACTTCTGCGCAGCGGTTTGGGAGTTAACATCAAAATTACATTTCTCGGCCTTATCGCATAGATCTCACTGTGAAAAGGCTTAAATGACTTTTTTAATTAAGTTTGATGATTGCGTTCAAACAAAATGTCCTAGAACAAAATTTTCAAATGTAACTACTAGATTGTGATACAATACACTATTGGGTGAAGTTTGGTTGACTTCTGCGCAGCGGTTTGGGAGTTAACATCAAAATTACATTTCTCGGCCATATCGCATAGATCTCACTGTGAAAAGGCTTAAATGGCTTTTTTGACCTAAGTTTAATAATTGCGCTCAAACCAAATGTCCTAGAACGAAATTTTCAAATGTAACTACTAGAATGTGATACAATACACTATTGGGTGAAGTTTGGTTGACTTCTGCGCAGCGGTTTGGGAGTTAACATCAAAATTACATTTCTCGGCCTTATCGCATAGATCTCACTGTGAAAAGGCTTAAATGGCTTTTTGACCTAAGTTTGAGGATTGCGCTCAAATCAAATGTCCTAGAACCAAATTTCCACATGTAACTACTAGATTGTGATACAATACACTAATGGGTGAAGTTTGGTTGACTTCTGCGCAGCGGTTTGGGAGTGAACATCAAAATTACATTTCTCGGCCATATCGCATAGATCTCACTGTCAAAAGGCTTAAATGACTTTTTTAATTAAGTTTGATGATTGCGCTCAAACAAAATTTCCTAGAACAAAATTTTCAAATGTAACTACTAGATTGTGATACAATACACTATTGGGTGAAGTTTGGTTGACTTCTGCGCAGCGGTTTGGGAGTTAACATCAAAATTACATTTCTCGGCCATATCGCATAGATGTCACTGTGAAAAGGCTTAAATGGCTTTTTTGACCTAAGTTTGAGGATTGCGCTCAAATCAAATGTCCTAGAACCAAATTTCCACATGTAACTACTAGATTGTGATACAATACACTAATGGTTGAAGTTTGGTTGACTTCTGCGCAGCGGTTTGGGAGTTAACATCAAAATTACATTTCTCGGCCATATCGCATAGATCTCACTGTGAAAAGGCTTAAATGACTTTTTTTAATTAAGTTTGAAGATTGCGCTCAAATCAAATGTCCTAGAACTAAATTTCCAAATGTAACTCCTAGATTGTGATAAAATACACTATTGGGTGAAGTTTGGTTGACTTCTGCGCAGCGGTTTGGGAGTTAACATCAAAATTACATTTCTCGGCCATATCGCATAGATCTCACTGTGAAAAGGCTTAAATGACTTTTTTAATTAAGTTTAATGATTGCGCTAAAACCAAATGTCCTAGAACGAAATTTTCAAATGTAACTACTAGAATGTGATACAATACACTATTGGGTGAAGTTTAGTTGACTTCTGCGCAGCGGTTTGGGAGTTAACATCAAAATTACATTTCTCGGCCATATCGCATAGATCTCACTGTGAAAAGGCTTAAATGGCTTTTTTGACCTAAGTTTAAAGATTGCGCTCAAACCAAATGTCCTAGAACAAAATTTCCACATGTAACTACTAGATTGTGATACAATACACTAATGGGTGAAGTTTGGTTGACTTCTGCGTGTCAAGAACGGCAAGCCGTTGATGTGAATCCCAAAAACAGACCAAGAGATCAGGTAAAGCTAAAGTTTGTGTTTAATAAGTACAACAAAGGGAGCACGGCAAAAATGCGGGTTTAACAAACTGAGAGAGCACGCCAATAAACGCGAGTGTAATAATAAATTACAGCAAAGGGAGCACGCGAAAAATGCGGATATAACAAACTGAGAGAGCACGCAAATAAACGCGAGTATAATAATAAATTACAACAAAGGGAGCACGCGAAAAATGCGGATATAACAAACTGAGAGAGCACGCAAATAAACGCGAGTATAATAATAAAGTACAACAAAGGGAGCATGCGAAATATGCATGAATATAACAGAGTACAAGAATCAAACTACAAAGCCCAAAAGAGCACTAAAGTAAAGATGACCAAACCAAAATACGACCGTAGAACGTCGGGAAACTCGAAGGCTGACGATGAACACACAGGCGGTAAGCAAGGCAAGTAGCAAGCAATAGTCCGACACTTGCAGATGGTGACAGGTTTCCTTAAATACTGAGCTTTCCTAATCAAGCACAGGTGTGTCGCATTACCCCGCCAATCTGGCTCGATCAGGTGCTGCATAAAGAAAAAAGAGCTGAGAACACACACAAATATGACAGAACCCCCCCTTCAACGGACGCCCCCTGGCGGACCACCTGGTTTCGAGGGATGAAGGGAGTGGAAATCCCGCAGCAGCGACGGATCGAGGATCCAGGAGCGGGGGACCCATTGGCGTTCCTCTGGGCCATAACCTTCCCAGTCGACCAGGTACTGCACCCCTCTACCCCGCCTCCTAGAATCAAGAATGGTACGCACCGTATACACCGGCCCACCGTCGACCACGCGAGGAGCAGGAGGAGGCACTGGCGGAGGGTTCAAGGGGCAGGTGGAGACCGGTTTGAGCAGGGACACATGGAAAACTGGGTGGACCCTCATGGAGCTAGGAAGCTTCAGCCTGACAGAGACCGGATTGACCACAGCATCCACAGCGAACGGACCAACGTATCTAGGGCTCAGCTTCCTAGAAGTCCCAGCAAGGTGCAAATCCCTCGACGACAGCCAGACCATCTCGCCTGGACGATAGACCGGAGCAGGCCTTCTGTGGCGGTCAGCTATCTGGCGGTTGCGTGCTGCCGTGCGGACCAGTGCAGCCCTTGTGTTCCTCCAGACTTTATGGGCCCTCCTCAGGTGGACCTGGACAGACGGCACAACTACTTCTGCTTCCTGCGACGGGAACAATGGAGGTTGGAATCCGTATGCGGTCATGAATGGTGACCTCCCGGTGGCTGAGCAAACGAGGGTGTTGTGGGCATACTCCACCCACGGGAGGTGTGCTGACCAGGAGGCTGGATGCAGTTGACAAACACAGCGGAGGGCGGCCTCTAGCTCCTGATTGACCCGTTCTGTCTGTCCATTCGATTGCGGGTGGTAACCAGAAGACCGGCTTGACGTGGCCCCCAATGCCTTGCAGAACGCCCCCCAAACTTTTGAGACGAATTGTGGCCCCCTATCAGAGACCAGGTCAGTAGGAATGCCGTGAGCCCGGAATATGTGCGCCACCAACAAATCAGCAGTCTCCAGAGCTGAGGGTAACTTGGGGAGTGCGACAAAGTGTGCCATCTTTGAGAAACGGTCCACCACAGTCAAGATGACAGAAAGACCTTTGGAGCGCGGGAGTCCAGTGATGAAGTCCAGTGCCACATGGGACCAAGGGCGAGATGGAACAGGAAGTGGATGCAGCAATCCAGCTGGGGGACGATGAACCGCCTTGCCTCGAGCGCAGATGGTACAAGCAGCGACGTAGTCCATGACGTCCCTGCGCATACCCGGCCACCAAAACCTCTGGAAAATGAGGAAGAACGTGCGAGACACACCTGGGTGGCAGGCGAACTTGGAAGTGTGACCCCATTTCAGCACTCCTGCACGTTGAGCATCCGGAACGAATAACTTGTCAGCGGGGCAGCCTCCAGGCACCGTTACACCCCGCAAGGCCTCCTCCACCAGACGCTCGACCTCCCACCGTAGCGCCCCAACAATCAGGCGGTCAGGTACGACCGGCTCCTCTGAAGGACCCTCCTCCACCGGTTCATGGATCCTTGATAGCGCGTCAGCCTTTCCATTCCTTGACCCTGGACGGTAAGTAATTGCAAAGTTAAAGCGGGTCAGGAACAACGACCAACGGGCCTGGCGAGAGTTGAGGCGTCTGGCAGCCCGAAGGTACTCCAAGTTTTTGTGGTCTGTGAGTATCTGGAACGGCTCTTCAGTCCCCTCCAACCAGTGCCTCCATTCCTGCAAAGCCTGCACAATGGCGAGTAGCTCCCGGTTGCCGACATCATAGTTTGCTTCCGCTGGGGTGAGGCGGCGGGAGTAGAATGCGCATGGGTGCAGTCTCTGGTCGACGGTAGACCTCTGGGACAGGACGGCCCCCACTCCGGAACTCGATGCGTCAACCTCGACCACAAACGGAAGATCAGAATCAGCATGGACCAGGACAGGTGAACTCGTAAATGCCCGTTTAAGGCCTACAAATGCGGCCTCTGCCACCGAAGACCACGTAAACGGCCTTTTGTTGGAGGTTAGTCTAGTAAGGGGCTCGGCCCTCATACTATAGTTACGAATGAAACGTCTGTAAAAGTTGGCGAACCCGAGAAACTTTTGTAGTTGCTTACGCGATGTTGGAGTCGGCCACTCGGCTACTGCCTGAATTTTAGCGGGATCAGGCCGGAGCTGTCCCTTTTCCACAATAAACCCCAGAAACTGTATTGAATCCTGGTGAAACTCGCACTTCTCTGCTTTGACAAATAGTTTGTTTTCCAGAAGTCGTTGCAGAACCAGGCGGACATGTTGCTGATGTTCCTGCAGGCTTCTTGAGAAGATTAAAATATCGTCCAGATATACAAAACAGAATACATTCAACATGTCGCGTAACACATCGTTTATGAGGCTCTGGAATACCGCAGGCGCGTTAGTCAGACCGAAAGGCATGACCAGGTATTCAAAATGCCCGAGCGGTGTTTTGAAAGCGGTTTTCCACTCATCCCCTTCACGAATCCTGACCAGGTGGTAAGCACTGCGCAAATCTAATTTCGTGAAAATTTTGGCTGATTTTAATGGGGCGAAAGCCGAATCCAACAATGGTAAGGGGTATTTGTTCTTTATAGTAATCTCATTGAGACCCCGGTAGTCAACGCACGGCCTAAGACCCCCATCTTTTTTGCCGACAAAGAAAAACCCTGCCCCCAAAGGAGAAGACGAAGGGCGAATAAGGCCAGCAGCTAAGGAAGAGGAGATGTATTCCCTCATTGCCTCCTGCTCCGGTTTAGAGACCTGATATAACCTTGAATTGGGCAGTGGGGCATTGGGCAGCAAGTTAATGGCACAATCGTAGGGACGGTGCGGCGGTAGGGTCATAGCATGCTCTTTACTAAAAACGTATTTGAGATCGTGATAATCAGTAGGAACATTGACCAAATTAACTGGCTCGGTCGTCACGTGTGCTTGAGCGGGAAGTAGACACGCCGACCGTAAACAGTGTGCATAACAGAAAGTACTCCAAGTTACTATTTGCGTTTTAGCCCAGTCAATATTGGGGTTATGTACTTTCAACCAGGGGAGCCCCAGTACTACTGGAGCAGATTTACACGGCATAACCAAAAAGCTTCGGACCTCAAAATGATTGCCCGACAGTTTTGTTTTGAGTGGAGGCGTAATAAACCTAATATCCGCCAGGGGTCGCCCATCGAGATCTAAAACCCGTTTTGGCCTAGCAAGTCTTATTAATGTACAGCCAAGAGCGTCCACAACACTCTGGTCTACAAAACAATCATCTGCCCCCGAATCGATCAGAGCAGTAAACTTAAAATTAACCCCACCATGTGACAATTCACACGGCAGTTGCAGTCTCATAACGCCTTGGGGGTGTCTGGGTTCCTTTATGTCGTCGTGGGGCAACTCACTTGACGGATTGCTGTCATGTACGAACCTCGGCCCCCCTCGGGCGAGGGGAACCCCAGGAACCGAAGATCCAGGTCGACGCGAAGGAACAGCGTCACAGGCGGCGATAGGGTGTCCCAGCGAGCCACAATAGAGACACAAGCCTGCCTCCAACCGCCTCCGTCGCTCCGCAGCAGAAAGGCGGCCGCCACCGAGTTGTGTAGGCTCCCCTCCCGTCGGGACTGGACTCTGCGTCGGCGTAGAGACGGACGGCGGCTCGACGAAGCCGTCTTTATGGACCGCAGTCGGGCTGCTCTGCGACGACGACCAACGACGTCCCCGAGGCTCCATGGCACGTTCCCTCTCCCGTTCCTTCAGACGATTGTCCAAAAGCACGGACAAGGAAATCAGGTCCTCCAGATTCGACGAATCGTCCCGGGCCGCTAACTCGTCCTTCACTGCAGAAGACAGCCCACGCCGAAAAATCCCACACAGCGCCGCTTCTCCAAAACCGCTCTCCGCGGCCAAAATGCGAAACTGAATAGAGTAGTCTGCTACCGTCAGATCGCCCTGAAAAAAATCCAACAGGCGGCTGGCTGCCTCCTTGCCCCTAACCGGATGATCAAAAACTCTCACGAACTCAGTCTCGAAAGTTTCAAAACAATTACGGACCACGGGCCTTGTGTTGCTTACCGCCATGGCCCATGTAGCCGCTTTACCGGTGAGGAGACTCATTACATAAGCTACACGGGATCTATCACTAGCAAACGTAAAAGGCTGCTGGTCAAAAATAAGGGAGCACTGATGCAAAAACTGTCGGCAAGCACCTGGCTCTCCCTCATAACGATGAGGGTGTGGCAACATAGGCTCCCGAAAAGACGCCGGCGGGCTCATCGGAGGAGGGGCGGGCAGGTCGGGCGCCGCGGTAGCGTCAATTATACCTCCGGGTTTTACAGGCGGAGCCATATTCGCAACTCTTGTGGTGAGCGAGCTGATCACATCCACTAATTTGCATATCGATTGCTCGTGTTGACTGATCATTTGGTCGTGACCAGCGAGAGCACGGAAAAGATCCTCCGAGTCCGTGGGATCCATACGGTCGGACTATTCTGTCAAGAACGGCAAGCCGTTGATGTGAATCCCAAAAACAGACCAAGAGATCAGGTAAAGCTAAAGTTTGTGTTTAATAAGTACAACAAAGGGAGCACGCCAAAAATGCGGGTTTAACAAACTGAGAGAGCACGCCAATAAACGCGAGTGTAATAATAAATTACAGCAAAGGGAGCACGCGAAAAATGCGGATATAACAAACTGAGAGAGCACGCAAATAAACGCGAGTATAATAATAAATTACAACAAAGGGAGCACGCGAAAAATGCGGATATAACAAACTGAGAGAGCACGCAAATAAACGCGAGTATAATAATAAAGTACAACAAAGGGAGCATGCGAAATATGCATGAATATAACAGAGTACAAGAATCAAACTACAAAGCCCAAAAGAGCACTAAAGTAAAGATGACCAAACCAAAATACGACCGTAGAACGTCGGGAAACTCGAAGGCTGACGATGAACACACAGGCGGTAAGCAAGGCAAGTAGCAAGCAATAGTCCGACACTTGCAGATGGTGACAGGTTTCCTTAAATACTGAGCTTTCCTAATCAAGCACAGGTGTGTCGCATTACCCCGCCAATCTGGCTCGATCAGGTGCTGCATAAAGAAAAAAGAGCTGAGAACACACACAAATATGACACTGCGCAGCGGTTTGGGAGTTAACATCAAAATTACATTTCTCGGCCATATCGCATAGATCTCACTGTGAAAAGGCTTAAATGACTTTTTTAATTAAGTTTGATGATTGCGTTCAAACAAAATGTCCTAGAACAAAATTTTCAAATGTAACTACTAGATTGTTATACAATACACTATTGGGTGAAGTTTGGTTGACTTCTGCGCAGCGGTTTGGGAGTTAACATCAAAATTACATTTCTCGGCCATATCGCATAGATCTCACTGTGAAAAGGCTTAAATGGCTTTTTTGACCTAAGTTTGAGGATTGCGCTCAAATCAAATGTCCTAGAACCAAATTTCCACATGTAACTACTAGATTGTGATACAATACACTAATGGGTGAAGTTTGGTTGACTTCTGCGCAGCGGTTTGGGAGTGAACATCAAAATTACATTTCTCGGCCATATCGCATAGATCTCACTGTGAAAAGGCTTAAATGACTTTTTTAATTAAGTTTGATGATTGCGCTCAAACAAAATGTCCTAGAACAAAATTTTCAAATGTAACTACTAGATTGTGATACAATACACTATTGGGTGAAGTTTGGTTGACTTCTGCGCAGCGGTTTGGGAGTTAACATCAAAATTACATTTCTCGGCCATATCGCATAGATCTCACTGTGAAAAGGCTTAAATGGCTTTTTTGACCTAAGTTTGAGGATTGCGCTCAAATCAAATGTCCTAGAACCAAATTTCCACATGTAACTACTAGATTGTGATACAATACACTAATGGTTGAAGTTTGGTTGACTTCTGCGCAGCGGTTTGGGAGTTAACATCAAAATTACATTTCTCGGCCATATCGCATAGATCTCACTGTGAAAAGGCTTAAATGGCTTTTTTGACCTAAGTTTGAGGATTGCGCTCAAATCAAATGTCCTAGAACCAAATTTCCACATGTAACTACTAGATTGTGATACAATACACTAATGGTTGAAGTTTGGTTGACTTCTGCGCAGCGGTTTGGGAGTGAACATCAAAATTACATTTCTCGGCCATATCGCATAGATCTCACTGTGAAAAGGCTTAAATGACTTTTTTTAATTAAGTTTGAAGATAGCGCTCAAATCAAATGTCCTAGAACTAAATTTCCAAATGTAACTCCTAGATTGTGAAAAAATACACTATTGGGTGAAGTTTGGTTGACTTCTGCGCAGCGGTTTGGGAGTTAACATCAAAATTACATTTCTCGGCCATATCGCATAGATCTCACTGTGAAAAGGCTTAAATGACTTTTTTAATTAAGTTTAATGATTGCGCTAAAACCAAATGTCCTAGAACGAAATTTTCAAATGTAACTACTAGAATGTGATACAATACACTATTGGGTGAAGTTTAGTTGACTTCTGCGCAGCGGTTTGGGAGTTAACATCAAAATTACATTTCTCGGCCATATCGCATAGATCTCACTGTGAAAAGGCTTAAATGGCTTTTTTGACCTAAGTTTAATGATTGCGCTCAAACCAAATGTCCTAGAACAAAATTTTCAAATGTAACTACTAGAATGTGATACAATACACTATTGGGTGAAGTTTGGTTGACTTCTGCGCAGTGGTTTGGGAGTTAACATCAAAATTACATTTCTCGGCCATATCGCATAGATCTCACTGTGAAAAGGCTTAAATGGCTTTTTTGACCTAAGTTTGAGGATTGCGCTCAAATCAAATGTCCTAAAACCAAATTTCCACATGTAACTACTAGATTGTGATAAAATACACTATTGGGTGAAGTTTGGTTGACTTCTGCGCAGCGGTTTGGGAGTTAACATCAAAATTACATTTCTCGGCCATATCGCATAGATCTCACTGTGAAAAGGCTTAAATGGCTTTTTTGACCTAAGTTTGAGGATTGCGCTCAAATCAAATGTCCAATAACCAAATTTCCACATGTAACTACTAGATTGTGATACAATACACTAATGGGTGAAGTTTGGTTGACTTCTGCGCAGCGGTTTGGGAGTTAACATCAAAATTACATTTCTCGGCCATATCGCATAGATCTCACTGTGAAAAGGCTTAAATGACTTTTTTAATTAAGTTTGATGATTGCGTTCAAACAAAATGTCCTAGAACAAAATTTTCAAATGTAACTACTAGATTGTGATACAATACACTATTGGGTGAAGTTTGGTTGACTTCTGCGCAGCGGTTTGGGAGTTAACATCAAAATTACATTTCTCGGCCATATCGCATAGATCTCACTGTGAAAAGGCTTAAATGGCTTTTTTGACCTAAGTTTAATAATTGCGCTCAAACCAAATGTCCTAGAACGAAATTTTCAAATGTAACTACTAGAATGTGATACAATACACTATTGGGTGAAGTTTGGTTGACTTCTGCGCAGCGGTTTGGGAGTTAACATCAAAATTACATTTCTCGGCCTTATCGCATAGATCTCACTGTGAAAAGGCTTAAATGGCTTTTTGACCTAAGTTTGAGGATTGCGCTCAAATCAAATGTCCTAGAACCAAATTTCCACATGTAACTACTAGATTGTGATACAATACACTAATGGGTGAAGTTTGGTTGACTTCTGCGCAGCGGTTTGGGAGTGAACATCAAAATTACATTTCTCGGCCATATCGCATAGATCTCACTGTGAAAAGGCTTAAATGACTTTTTTAATTAAGTTTGATGATTGCGCTCAAACAAAATTTCCTAGAACAAAATTTTCAAATGTAACTACTAGATTGTGATACAATACACTATTGGGTGAAGTTTGGTTGACTTCTGCGCAGCGGTTTGGGAGTTAACATCAAAATTACATTTCTCGGCCATATCGCATAGATGTCACTGTGAAAAGGCTTAAATGGCTTTTTTGACCTAAGTTTGAGGATTGCGCTCAAATCAAATGTCCTAGAACCAAATTTCCAAATGTAACTACTAGATTGTGATACAATACACTAATGGTTGAAGTTTGGTTGACTTCTGCGCAGCGGTTTGGGAGTGAACATCAAAATTACATTTCTCGGCCATATCGCATAGATCTCACTGTGAAAAGGCTTAAATGACTTTTTTTAATTAAGTTTGAAGATTGCGCTCAAATCAAATGTCCTAGAACTAAATTTCCAAATGTAACTCCTAGATTGTGATAAAATACACTATTGGGTGAAGTTTGGTTGACTTCTGCGCAGCGGTTTGGGAGTTAACATCAAAATTACATTTCTCGGCCATATCGCATAGATCTCACTGTGAAAAGGCTTAAATGACTTTTTTAATTAAGTTTAATGATTGCGCTAAAACCAAATGTCCTAGAACGAAATTTTCAAATGTAACTACTAGAATGTGATACAATACACTATTGGGTGAAGTTTAGTTGACTTCTGCGCAGCGGTTTGGGAGTTAACATCAAAATTACATTTCTCGGCCATATCGCATGGATCTCACTGTGAAAAGGCTTAAATGGCTTTTTTGACCTAAGTTTAATGATTGCGCTCAAACCAAATGTCCTAGAACAAAATTTTCAAATGTAACTACTAGAATGTGATACAATACACTATTGGGTGAAGTTTGGTTGACTTCTGCGCAGTGGTTTGGGAGTTAACATCAAATTTACATTTCTCGGCCATATCGCATAGATCTCACTGTGAAAAGGCTTAAATGGCTTTTTTGACCTAAGTTTGAGGATTGCGCTCAAATCAAATGTCCTAAAACCAAATTTCCACATGTAACTACTAGATTGTGATACAATACACTAATGGGTGAAGTTTGGTTGACTTCTGCGCAGCGGTTTGGGAGTTAACATCAAAATTACATTTCTCGGCCATATCGCATAGATCTCACTGTGAAAAGGCTTAAATGACTTTTTTAATTAAGTTTGATGATTGCGTTCAAACAAAATGTCCTAGAACAAAATTTTCAAATGTAACTACTAGATTGTGATACAATACACTATTGGGTGAAGTTTGGTTGACTTCTGCGCAGCGGTTTGGGAGTTAACATCAAAATTACATTTCTCGGCCATATCGCATAGATCTCACTGTGAAAAGGCTTAAATGGCTTTTTTGACCTAAGTTTGAGGATTGCGCTCAAATCAAATGTCCTAGAACCAAATTTCCACATGTAACTACTAGATTGTGATACAATACACTAATGGGTGAAGTTTGGTTGACTTCTGCGCAGCGGTTTGGGAGTGAACATCAAAATTACATTTCTCGGCCATATCGCATAGATCTCACTGTGAAAAGGCTTAAATGACTTTTTTAATTAAGTTTGATGATTGCGCTCAAACAAAATGTCCTAGAACAAAATTTTCAAATGTAACTACTAGATTGTGATACAATACACTATTGGGTGAAGTTTGGTTGACTTCTGCGCAGCGGTTTGGGAGTTAACATCAAAATTACATTTCTCGGCCATATCGCATAGATCTCACTGTGAAAAGGCTTAAATGGCTTTTTTGACCTAAGTTTGAGGATTGCGCTCAAATCAAATGTCCTAGAACCAAATTTCCACATGTAACTACTAGATTGTGATACAATACACTAATGGTTGAAGTTTGGTTGACTTCTGCGCAGCGGTTTGGGAGTGAACATCAAAATTACATTTCTCGGCCATATCGCATAGATCTCACTGTGAAAAGGCTTAAATGACTTTTTTTAATTAAGTTTGAAGATAGCGCTCAAATCAAATGTCCTAGAACTAAATTTCCAAATGTAACTCCTAGATTGTGAAAAAATACACTATTGGGTGAAGTTTGGTTGACTTCTGCGCAGCGGTTTGGGAGTTAACATCAAAATTACATTTCTCGGCCATATCGCATAGATCTCACTGTGAAAAGGCTTAAATGACTTTTTTAATTAAGTTTAATGATTGCGCTAAAACCAAATGTCCTAGAACGAAATTTTCAAATGTAACTACTAGAATGTGATACAATACACTATTGGGTGAAGTTTAGTTGACTTCTGCGCAGCGGTTTGGGAGTTAACATCAAAATTACATTTCTCGGCCATATCGCATAGATCTCACTGTGAAAAGGCTTAAATGGCTTTTTTGACCTAAGTTTAATGATTGCGCTCAAACCAAATGTCCTAGAACAAAATTTTCAAATGTAACTACTAGAATGTGATACAATACACTATTGGGTGAAGTTTGGTTGACTTCTGCGCAGTGGTTTGGGAGTTAACATCAAAATTACATTTCTCGGCCATATCGCATAGATCTCACTGTGAAAAGGCTTAAATGGCTTTTTTGACCTAAGTTTGAGGATTGCGCTCAAATCAAATGTCCTAAAACCAAATTTCCACATGTAACTACTAGATTGTGATAAAATACACTATTGGGTGAAGTTTGGTTGACTTCTGCGCAGCGGTTTGGGAGTTAACATCAAAATTACATTTCTCGGCCATATCGCATAGATCTCACTGTGAAAAGGCTTAAATGGCTTTTTTGACCTAAGTTTGAGGATTGCGCTCAAATCAAATGTCCAATAACCAAATTTCCACATGTAACTACTAGATTGTGATACAATACACTAATGGGTGAAGTTTGGTTGACTTCTGCGCAGCGGTTTGGGAGTTAACATCAAAATTACATTTCTCGGCCATATCGCATAGATCTCACTGTGAAAAGGCTTAAATGACTTTTTTAATTAAGTTTGATGATTGCGTTCAAACAAAATGTCCTAGAACAAAATTTTCAAATGTAACTACTAGATTGTGATACAATACACTATTGGGTGAAGTTTGGTTGACTTCTGCGCAGCGGTTTGGGAGTTAACATCAAAATTACATTTCTCGGCCATATCGCATAGATCTCACTGTGAAAAGGCTTAAATGGCTTTTTTGACCTAAGTTTAATAATTGCGCTCAAACCAAATGTCCTAGAACGAAATTTTCAAATGTAACTACTAGAATGTGATACAATACACTATTGGGTGAAGTTTGGTTGACTTCTGCGCAGCGGTTTGGGAGTTAACATCAAAATTACATTTCTCGGCCTTATCGCATAGATCTCACTGTGAAAAGGCTTAAATGGCTTTTTGACCTAAGTTTGAGGATTGCGCTCAAATCAAATGTCCTAGAACCAAATTTCCACATGTAACTACTAGATTGTGATACAATACACTAATGGGTGAAGTTTGGTTGACTTCTGCGCAGCGGTTTGGGAGTGAACATCAAAATTACATTTCTCGGCCATATCGCATAGATCTCACTGTGAAAAGGCTTAAATGACTTTTTTAATTAAGTTTGATGATTGCGCTCAAACAAAATTTCCTAGAACAAAATTTTCAAATGTAACTACTAGATTGTGATACAATACACTATTGGGTGAAGTTTGGTTGACTTCTGCGCAGCGGTTTGGGAGTTAACATCAAAATTACATTTCTCGGCCATATCGCATAGATGTCACTGTGAAAAGGCTTAAATGGCTTTTTTGACCTAAGTTTGAGGATTGCGCTCAAATCAAATGTCCTAGAACCAAATTTCCAAATGTAACTACTAGATTGTGATACAATACACTAATGGTTGAAGTTTGGTTGACTTCTGCGCAGCGGTTTGGGAGTGAACATCAAAATTACATTTCTCGGCCATATCGCATAGATCTCACTGTGAAAAGGCTTAAATGACTTTTTTTAATTAAGTTTGAAGATTGCGCTCAAATCAAATGTCCTAGAACTAAATTTCCAAATGTAACTCCTAGATTGTGATAAAATACACTATTGGGTGAAGTTTGGTTGACTTCTGCGCAGCGGTTTGGGAGTTAACATCAAAATTACATTTCTCGGCCATATCGCATAGATCTCACTGTGAAAAGGCTTAAATGACTTTTTTAATTAAGTTTAATGATTGCGCTAAAACCAAATGTCCTAGAACGAAATTTTCAAATGTAACTACTAGAATGTGATACAATACACTATTGGGTGAAGTTTAGTTGACTTCTGCGCAGCGGTTTGGGAGTTAACATCAAAATTACATTTCTCGGCCATATCGCATGGATCTCACTGTGAAAAGGCTTAAATGGCTTTTTTGACCTAAGTTTAATGATTGCGCTCAAACCAAATGTCCTAGAACAAAATTTTCAAATGTAACTACTAGAATGTGATACAATACACTATTGGGTGAAGTTTGGTTGACTTCTGCGCAGTGGTTTGGGAGTTAACATCAAATTTACATTTCTCGGCCATATCGCATAGATCTCACTGTGAAAAGGCTTAAATGGCTTTTTTGACCTAAGTTTGAGGATTGCGCTCAAATCAAATGTCCTAAAACCAAATTTCCACATGTAACTACTAGATTGTGATACAATACACTAATGGGTGAAGTTTGGTTGACTTCTGCGCAGCGGTTTGGGAGTTAACATCAAAATTACATTTCTCGGCCATATCGCATAGATCTCACTGTGAAAAGGCTTAAATGACTTTTTTAATTAAGTTTGATGATTGCGTTCAAACAAAATGTCCTAGAACAAAATTTTCAAATGTAACTACTAGATTGTGATACAATACACTATTGGGTGAAGTTTGGTTGACTTCTGCGCAGCGGTTTGGGAGTTAACATCAAAATTACATTTCTCGGCCATATCGCATAGATCTCACTGTGAAAAGGCTTAAATGGCTTTTTTGACCTAAGTTTGAGGATTGCGCTCAAATCAAATGTCCTAGAACCAAATTTCCACATGTAACTACTAGATTGTGATACAATACACTAATGGGTGAAGTTTGGTTGACTTCTGCGCAGCGGTTTGGGAGTGAACATCAAAATTACATTTCTCGGCCATATCGCATAGATCTCACTGTGAAAAGGCTTAAATGACTTTTTTAATTAAGTTTGATGATTGCGCTCAAACAAAATGTCCTAGAACAAAATTTTCAAATGTAACTACTAGATTGTGATACAATACACTATTGGGTGAAGTTTGGTTGACTTCTGCGCAGCGGTTTGGGAGTTAACATCAAAATTACATTTCTCGGCCATATCGCATAGATCTCACTGTGAAAAGGCTTAAATGGCTTTTTTGACCTAAGTTTGAGGATTGCGCTCAAATCAAATGTCCTAGAACCAAATTTCCACATGTAACTACTAGATTGTGATACAATACACTAATGGTTGAAGTTTGGTTGACTTCTGCGCAGCGGTTTGGGAGTGAACATCAAAATTACATTTCTCGGCCATATCGCATAGATCTCACTGTGAAAAGGCTTAAATGACTTTTTTTAATTAAGTTTGAAGATAGCGCTCAAATCAAATGTCCTAGAACTAAATTTCCAAATGTAACTCCTAGATTGTGAAAAAATACACTATTGGGTGAAGTTTGGTTGACTTCTGCGCAGCGGTTTGGGAGTTAACATCAAAATTACATTTCTCGGCCATATCGCATAGATCTCACTGTGAAAAGGCTTAAATGACTTTTTTAATTAAGTTTAATGATTGCGCTAAAACCAAATGTCCTAGAACGAAATTTTCAAATGTAACTACTAGAATGTGATACAATACACTATTGGGTGAAGTTTAGTTGACTTCTGCGCAGCGGTTTGGGAGTTAACATCAAAATTACATTTCTCGGCCATATCGCATAGATCTCACTGTGAAAAGGCTTAAATGGCTTTTTTGACCTAAGTTTAATGATTGCGCTCAAACCAAATGTCCTAGAACAAAATTTTCAAATGTAACTACTAGAATGTGATACAATACACTATTGGGTGAAGTTTGGTTGACTTCTGCGCAGTGGTTTGGGAGTTAACATCAAAATTACATTTCTCGGCCATATCGCATAGATCTCACTGTGAAAAGGCTTAAATGGCTTTTTTGACCTAAGTTTGAGGATTGCGCTCAAATCAAATGTCCTAAAACCAAATTTCCACATGTAACTACTAGATTGTGATAAAATACACTATTGGGTGAAGTTTGGTTGACTTCTGCGCAGCGGTTTGGGAGTTAACATCAAAATTACATTTCTCGGCCATATCGCATAGATCTCACTGTGAAAAGGCTTAAATGGCTTTTTTGACCTAAGTTTGAGGATTGCGCTCAAATCAAATGTCCAATAACCAAATTTCCACATGTAACTACTAGATTGTGATACAATACACTAATGGGTGAAGTTTGGTTGACTTCTGCGCAGCGGTTTGGGAGTTAACATCAAAATTACATTTCTCGGCCATATCGCATAGATCTCACTGTGAAAAGGCTTAAATGACTTTTTTAATTAAGTTTGATGATTGCGTTCAAACAAAATGTCCTAGAACAAAATTTTCAAATGTAACTACTAGATTGTGATACAATACACTATTGGGTGAAGTTTGGTTGACTTCTGCGCAGCGGTTTGGGAGTTAACATCAAAATTACATTTCTCGGCCATATCGCATAGATCTCACTGTGAAAAGGCTTAAATGGCTTTTTTGACCTAAGTTTAATAATTGCGCTCAAACCAAATGTCCTAGAACGAAATTTTCAAATGTAACTACTAGAATGTGATACAATACACTATTGGGTGAAGTTTGGTTGACTTCTGCGCAGCGGTTTGGGAGTTAACATCAAAATTACATTTCTCGGCCTTATCGCATAGATCTCACTGTGAAAAGGCTTAAATGGCTTTTTGACCTAAGTTTGAGGATTGCGCTCAAATCAAATGTCCTAGAACCAAATTTCCACATGTAACTACTAGATTGTGATACAATACACTAATGGGTGAAGTTTGGTTGACTTCTGCGCAGCGGTTTGGGAGTGAACATCAAAATTACATTTCTCGGCCATATCGCATAGATCTCACTGTGAAAAGGCTTAAATGACTTTTTTAATTAAGTTTGATGATTGCGCTCAAACAAAATTTCCTAGAACAAAATTTTCAAATGTAACTACTAGATTGTGATACAATACACTATTGGGTGAAGTTTGGTTGACTTCTGCGCAGCGGTTTGGGAGTTAACATCAAAATTACATTTCTCGGCCATATCGCATAGATGTCACTGTGAAAAGGCTTAAATGGCTTTTTTGACCTAAGTTTGAGGATTGCGCTCAAATCAAATGTCCTAGAACCAAATTTCCACATGTAACTACTAGATTGTGATACAATACACTAATGGTTGAAGTTTGGTTGACTTCTGCGCAGCGGTTTGGGAGTGAACATCAAAATTACATTTCTCGGCCATATCGCATAGATCTCACTGTGAAAAGGCTTAAATGACTTTTTTTAATTAAGTTTGAAGATTGCGCTCAAATCAAATGTCCTAGAACTAAATTTCCAAATGTAACTCCTAGATTGTGATAAAATACACTATTGGGTGAAGTTTGGTTGACTTCTGCGCAGCGGTTTGGGAGTTAACATCAAAATTACATTTCTCGGCCATATCGCATAGATCTCACTGTGAAAAGGCTTAAATGACTTTTTTAATTAAGTTTAATGATTGCGCTAAAACCAAATGTCCTAGAACGAAATTTTCAAATGTAACTACTAGAATGTGATACAATACACTATTGGGTGAAGTTTAGTTGACTTCTGCGCAGCGGTTTGGGAGTTAACATCAAAATTACATTTCTCGGCCATATCGCATGGATCTCACTGTGAAAAGGCTTAAATGGCTTTTTTGACCTAAGTTTAATGATTGCGCTCAAACCAAATGTCCTAGAACAAAATTTTCAAATGTAACTACTAGAATGTGATACAATACACTATTGGGTGAAGTTTGGTTGACTTCTGCGCAGTGGTTTGGGAGTTAACATCAAATTTACATTTCTCGGCCATATCGCATAGATCTCACTGTGAAAAGGCTTAAATGGCTTTTTTGACCTAAGTTTGAGGATTGCGCTCAAATCAAATGTCCTAAAACCAAATTTCCACATGTAACTACTAGATTGTGATACAATACACTAATGGGTGAAGTTTGGTTGACTTCTGCGCAGCGGTTTGGGAGTTAACATCAAAATTACATTTCTCGGCCATATCGCATAGATCTCACTGTGAAAAGGCTTAAATGACTTTTTTAATTAAGTTTGATGATTGCGTTCAAACAAAATGTCCTAGAACAAAATTTTCAAATGTAACTACTAGATTGTGATACAATACACTATTGGGTGAAGTTTGGTTGACTTCTGCGCAGCGGTTTGGGAGTTAACATCAAAATTACATTTCTCGGCCATATCGCATAGATCTCACTGTGAAAAGGCTTAAATGGCTTTTTTGACCTAAGTTTGAGGATTGCGCTCAAATCAAATGTCCTAGAACCAAATTTCCACATGTAACTACTAGATTGTGATACAATACACTAATGGGTGAAGTTTGGTTGACTTCTGCGCAGCGGTTTGGGAGTGAACATCAAAATTACATTTCTCGGCCATATCGCATAGATCTCACTGTGAAAAGGCTTAAATGACTTTTTTAATTAAGTTTGATTATTGCGCTCAAACAAAATGTCCTAGAACAAAATTTTCAAATGTAACTACTAGATTGTGATACAATACACTATTGGGTGAAGTTTGGTTGACTTCTGCGCAGCGGTTTGGGAGTGAACATCAAAATTACATTTCTCGGCCATATCGCATAGATCTCACTGTGAAAAGGCTTAAATGACTTTTTTTAATTAAGTTTGAAGATAGCGCTCAAATCAAATGTCCTAGAACTAAATTTCCAAATGTAACTCCTAGATTGTGAAAAAATACACTATTGGGTGAAGTTTGGTTGACTTCTGCGCAGCGGTTTGGGAGTTAACATCAAAATTACATTTCTCGGCCATATCGCATAGATCTCACTGTGAAAAGGCTTAAATGACTTTTTTAATTAAGTTTAATGATTGCGCTAAAACCAAATGTCCTAGAACGAAATTTTCAAATGTAACTACTAGAATGTGATACAATACACTATTGGGTGAAGTTTAGTTGACTTCTGCGCAGCGGTTTGGGAGTTAACATCAAAATTACATTTCTCGGCCATATCGCATAGATCTCACTGTGAAAAGGCTTAAATGGCTTTTTTGACCTAAGTTTAATGATTGCGCTCAAACCAAATGTCCTAGAACAAAATTTTCAAATGTAACTACTAGAATGTGATACAATACACTATTGGGTGAATTTTGGTTTACTTCTGCGCAGTGGTTTGGGAGTTAACATCAAAATTACATTTCTCGGCCATATCGCATAGATCTCACTGTGAAAAGGCTTAAATGGCTTTTTTGACCTAAGTTTGAGGATTGCGCTCAAATCAAATGTCCTAAAACCAAATTTCCACATGTAACTACTAGATTGTGATAAAATACACTATTGGGTGAAGTTTGGTTGACTTCTGCGCAGCGGTTTGGGAGTTAACATCAAAATTACATTTCTCGGCCATATCGCATAGATCTCACTGTGAAAAGGCTTAAATGGCTATTTTGACCTAAGTTTGAGGATTGCGCTCAAATCAAATGTCCAATAACCAAATTTCCACATGTAACTACTAGATTGTGATACAATACACTAATGGGTGAAGTTTGGTTGACTTCTGCGCAGCGGTTTGGGAGTTAACATCAAAATTACATTTCTCGGCCATATCGCATAGATCTCACTGTGAAAAGGCTTAAATGACTTTTTTAATTAAGTTTGATGATTGCGTTCAAACAAAATGTCCTAGAACAAAATTTTCAAATGTAACTACTAGATTGTGATACAATACACTATTGGGTGAAGTTTGGTTGACTTCTGCGCAGCGGTTTGGGAGTTAACATCAAAATTACATTTCTCGGCCATATCGCATAGATCTCACTGTGAAAAGGCTTAAATGGCTTTTTTGACCTAAGTTTAATAATTGCGCTCAAACCAAATGTCCTAGAACGAAATTTTCAAATGTAACTACTAGAATGTGATACAATACACTATTGGGTGAAGTTTAGTTGACTTCTGCGCAGCGGTTTGGGAGTTAACATCAAAATTACATTTCTCGGCCATATCGCATAGATCTCACTGTGAAAAGGCTTAAATGGCTTTTTTGACCTAAGTTTGAGGATTGCGCTCAAATCAAATGTCCTAGAACCAAATTTCCACATGTAACTACTAGATTGTGATACAATACACTAATGGGTGAAGTTTGGTTGACTTCTGCGCAGCGGTTTGGGAGTTAACATCAAAATTACATTTCTCGGCCATATCGCATAGATCTCACTGTGAAAAGGCTTAAATGGCTTTTTTGACCTAAGTTTGAGGATTGCGCTCAAATCAAATGTCCTAGAACCAAATTTCCACATGTAACTACTAGATTGTGATACAATACACTAATGGGTGAAGTTTGGTTGACTTCTGCGCAGCGGTTTGGGAGTTAACATCAAAATTACATTTCTCGGCCATATCGCATAGATCTCACTGTGAAAAGGCTTAAATGGCTTTTTTGACCTAAGTTTGAGGATTGCGCTCAAATCAAATGTCCTAGAACCAAATTTCCACATGTAACTACTAGATTGTGATACAATACACTAATGGGTGAAGTTTGGTTTACTTCTGCGCAGCGGTTTGGGAGTTAACATCAAAATTACATTTCTCGGCCATATCGCATAGATCTCACTGTGAAAAGGCTTAAATGGCTTTTTTGACCTAAGTTTGAGGATTGCGCTCAAATCAAATGTCCTAGAACCAAATTTCCACATGTAATTACTAGATTGTGATACAATACACTAATGGGTGAAGTTTGGTTGACTTCTGCGCAGCGGTTTGGGAGTTAACATCAAAATTACATTTCTCGGCCATATCGCATAGATCTCACTGTGAAAAGGCTTAAATGACTTTTTTAATTAAGTTTAATGATTGCGCTCAAATCAAATGTCCTATAACCAAATTTCCACATGTAACTACTAGATTGTGATACAATACACTAATGGGTGAAGTTTGGTTGACTTCTGCGCAGCGGTTTGGGAGTTAACATCAAAATTACATTTCTCGGCCATATCGCATAGATCTCACTGTGAAAAGGCTTAAATGACTTTTTTAATTAAGTTTGATGATTGCGCTCAAACAAAATGTCCTAGAACAAAATTTTCAAATGTAACTACTAGATTGTGATACAATACACTATTGGGTGAAGTTTGGTTGACTTCTGCGCAGCGGTTTGGGAGTTAACATCAAAATTACATTTCTCGGCCATATCGCATAGATCTCACTGTGAAAAGGCTTAAATGGCTTTTTTGACCTAAGTTTGAGGATTGCGCTCAAATCAAATGTCCTAGAACAAAATTTTCAAATGTAACTACTAGATTGTGATACAATACACTATTGGGTGAAGTTTGGTTGACTTCTGCGCAGCGGTTTGGGAGTTAACATCAAAATTACATTTCTCGGCCATATCGCATAGATCTCACTGTGAAAAGGCTTAAATGGCTTTTTTGACCTAAGTTTGAGGATTGCGCTCAAATCAAATGTCCTAGAACCAAATTTCCACATGTAACTACTAGATTGTGATACAATACACTAATGGGTGAAGTTTGGTTTACTTCTGCGCAGCGGTTTGGGAGTTAACATCAAAATTACATTTCTCGGCCATATCGCATAGATCTCACTGTGAAAAGGCTTAAATGGCTTTTTTGACCTAAGTTTAATGATTGCGCTCAAACCAAATGTCCTAGAACGAAATTTTCAAATGTAACTACTAGAATGTGATACAATACACTATTGGGTGAAGTTTGGTTGACTTCTGCGCAGCGGTTTGGGAGTTAACATCAAAATTACATTTCTCGGCCATATCGCATAGATCTCACTGTGAAAAGGCTTAAATGGCTTTTTTGACCTAAGTTTGAGGATTGCGCTCAAATCAAATGTCCTAGAACCAAATTTCCACATGTAACTACTAGATTGTGATACAATACACTAATGGGTGAAGTTTGGTTGACTTCTGCGCAGCGGTTTGGGAGTTAACATCAAAATTACATTTCTCGGCCATATCGCATAGATCTCACTGTGAAAAGGCTTAAATGACTTTTTTAATTAAGTTTGATGATTGCGTTCAAACAAAATGTCCTAGAACAAAATTTTCAAATGTAACTACTAGATTGTGATACAATACACTATTGGGTGAAGTTTGGTTGACTTCTGCGCAGCGGTTTGGGAGTTAACATCAAAATTACATTTCTCGGCCATATCGCATAGATCTCACTGTGAAAAGGCTTAAATGGCTTTTTTGACCTAAGTTTGAGGATTGCGCTCAAATCAAATGTCCTAGAACCAAATTTCCACATGTAACTACTAGATTGTGATACAATACACTAATGGTTGAAGTTTGGTTGACTTCTGCGCAGCGGTTTGGGAGTGAACATCAAAATTACATTTCTCGGCCATATCGCATAGATCTCACTGTGAAAAGGCTTAAATGACTTTTTTTTAATTAAGTTTGAAGATTGCGCTCAAATCAAATGTCCTAGAACTAAATTTCCAAATGTAACTACTAGATTGTGATAAAATACACTATTGGGTAAAGTTTGGTTGACTTCTGTTCAGCGGTTTGGGAGTTAACATCAAAATTACATTTCTCGGCCATATCGCATAGATCTCACTGTGAAAAGGCTTAAATGACTTTTTTAATTAAGTTTAATGATTGCGCTCAAATCAAATGTCCTAGAACCAAATTTCCACATGTAACTTCTAGATTGTGATACAATACACTAATGGGTGAAGTTTGGTTGACTTCTGCGCAGCGGTTTGGGAGTTAACATCAAAATTACATTTCTCGGCCATATCGCATAGATCTCACTGTGAAAAGGCTTAAATGGCTTTTTTGACCTAAGTTTGAGGATTGCGCTCAAATCAAATGTCCTATAACCAAATTTCCACATGTAACTACTAGATTGTGATACAATACACTAATGGGTGAAGTTTGGTTGACTTCTGCGCAGCGGTTTGGGAGTTAACTTCAAAATTACATTTCTCGGCCATATCGCATAGATCTCACTGTGAAAAGGCTTAAATGACTTTTTTAATTAAGTTTGATGATTGCGTTCAAACAAAATGTCCTAGAACAAAATTTTCAAATGTAACTACTAGATTGTGATACAATACACTATTGGGTGAAGTTTGGTTGACTTCTGCGCAGCGGTTTGGGAGTTAACATCAAAATTACATTTCTCGGCCATATCGCATAGATCTCACTGTGAAAAGGCTTAAATGGCTTTTTTGACCTAAGTTTGAGGATTGCGCTCAAATCAAATGTCCTAGAACCAAATTTCCACATGTAACTACTAGATTGTGATACAATACACTAATGGGTGAAGTTTGGTTTACTTCTGCGCAGCGGTTTGGGAGTTAACATCAAAATTACATTTCTCGGCCATATCGCATTGATCTCACTGTGAAAAGGCTTAAATGGCTTTTTTGACCTAAGTTTAATGATTGCGCTCAAACCAAATGTCCTAGAACGAAATTTTAAAATGTAACTACTAGAATGTGATACAATACACTATTGGGTGAAATTTGGTTGACTTCTGCGCAGCGGTTTGGGAGTTAACATCAAAATTACATTTCTCGGCCATATCGCATAGATCTCACTGTGAAAAGGCTTAAATGGCTTTTTTGACCTAAGTTTGAGGATTGCGCTCAAATCAAATGTCCTAGAACCAAATTTCCACATGTAACTACTAGATTGTGATACAATACACTAATGGGTGAAGTTTGGTTGACTTCTGCGCAGCGGTTTGGGAGTTAACATCAAAATTACATTTCTCGGCCATATCGCATAGATCTCACTGTGAAAAGGCTTAAATGACTTTTTTAATTAAGTTTGATGATTGCGTTCAAACAAAATGTCCTAGAACAAAATTTTCAAATGTAACTACTAGATTGTGATACAATACACTATTGGGTGAAGTTTGGTTGACTTCTGCGCAGCGGTTTGGGAGTTAACATCAAAATTACATTTCTCGGCCATATCGCATAGATCTCACTGTGAAAAGGCTTAAATGGCTTTTTTGACCTAAGTTTGAGGATTGCGCTCAAATCAAATGTCCTAGAACCAAATTTCCACATGTAACTACTAGATTGTGATACAATACACTAATGGGTGAAGTTTGGTTGACTTCTGCGCAGCGGTTTGGGAGTGAACATCAAAATTACATTTCTCGGCCATATCGCATAGATCTCACTGTGAAAAGGCTTAAATGACTTTTTTAATTAAGTTTGATGATTGCGCTCAAACAAAATGTCCTAGAACAAAATTTTCAAATGTAACTACTAGATTGTGATACAATACACTATTGGGTGAAGTTTGGTTGACTTCTGCGCAGCGGTTTGGGAGTTAACATCAAAATTACATTTCTCGGCCATATCGCATAGATCTCACTGTGAAAAGGCTTAAATGGCTTTTTTGACCTAAGTTTGAGGATTGCGCTCAAATCAAATGTCCTAGAACCAAATTTCCACATGTAACTACTAGATTGTGATACAATACACTAATGGTTGAAGTTTGGTTGACTTCTGCGCAGCGGTTTGGGAGTGAACATCAAAATTACATTTCTCGGCCATATCGCATAGATCTCACTGTGAAAAGGCTTAAATGACTTTTTTTAATTAAGTTTGAAGATAGCGCTCAAATCAAATGTCCTAGAACTAAATTTCCAAATGTAACTCCTAGATTGTGAAAAAATACACTATTGGGTGAAGTTTGGTTGACTTCTGCGCAGCGGTTTGGGAGTTAACATCAAAATTACATTTCTCGGCCATATCGCATAGATCTCACTGTGAAAAGGCTTAAATGACTTTTTTAATTAAGTTTAATGATTGCGCTAAAACCAAATGTCCTAGAACGAAATTTTCAAATGTAACTACTAGAATGTGATACAATACACTATTGGGTGAAGTTTAGTTGACTTCTGCGCAGCGGTTTGGGAGTTAACATCAAAATTACATTTCTCGGCCATATCGCATAGATCTCACTGTGAAAAGGCTTAAATGGCTTTTTTGACCTAAGTTTAATGATTGCGCTCAAACCAAATGTCCTAGAACAAAATTTTCAAATGTAACTACTAGAATGTGATACAATACACTATTGGGTGAATTTTGGTTTACTTCTGCGCAGTGGTTTGGGAGTTAACATCAAAATTACATTTCTCGGCCATATCGCATAGATCTCACTGTGAAAAGGCTTAAATGGCTTTTTTGACCTAAGTTTGAGGATTGCGCTCAAATCAAATGTCCTAAAACCAAATTTCCACATGTAACTACTAGATTGTGATAAAATACACTATTGGGTGAAGTTTGGTTGACTTCTGCGCAGCGGTTTGGGAGTTAACATCAAAATTACATTTCTCGGCCATATCGCATAGATCTCACTGTGAAAAGGCTTAAATGGCTATTTTGACCTAAGTTTGAGGATTGCGCTCAAATCAAATGTCCAATAACCAAATTTCCACATGTAACTACTAGATTGTGATACAATACACTAATGGGTGAAGTTTGGTTGACTTCTGCGCAGCGGTTTGGGAGTTAACATCAAAATTACATTTCTCGGCCATATCGCATAGATCTCACTGTGAAAAGGCTTAAATGACTTTTTTAATTAAGTTTGATGATTGCGTTCAAACAAAATGTCCTAGAACAAAATTTTCAAATGTAACTACTAGATTGTGATACAATACACTATTGGGTGAAGTTTGGTTGACTTCTGCGCAGCGGTTTGGGAGTTAACATCAAAATTACATTTCTCGGCCATATCGCATAGATCTCACTGTGAAAAGGCTTAAATGGCTTTTTTGACCTAAGTTTAATAATTGCGCTCAAACCAAATGTCCTAGAACGAAATTTTCAAATGTAACTACTAGAATGTGATACAATACACTATTGGGTGAAGTTTAGTTGACTTCTGCGCAGCGGTTTGGGAGTTAACATCAAAATTACATTTCTCGGCCATATCGCATAGATCTCACTGTGAAAAGGCTTAAATGGCTTTTTTGACCTAAGTTTGAGGATTGCGCTCAAATCAAATGTCCTAGAACCAAATTTCCACATGTAACTACTAGATTGTGATACAATACACTAATGGGTGAAGTTTGGTTGACTTCTGCGCAGCGGTTTGGGAGTTAACATCAAAATTACATTTCTCGGCCATATCGCATAGATCTCACTGTGAAAAGGCTTAAATGGCTTTTTTGACCTAAGTTTGAGGATTGCGCTCAAATCAAATGTCCTAAAACCAAATTTCCACATGTAACTACTAGATTGTGATACAATACACTAATGGGTGAAGTTTGGTTGACTTCTGCGCAGCGGTTTGGGAGTTAACATCAAAATTACATTTCTCGGCCATATCGCATAGATCTCACTGTGAAAAGGCTTAAATGACTTTTTTAATTAAGTTTGATGATTGCGTTCAAACAAAATGTCCTAGAACAAAATTTTCAAATGTAACTACTAGATTGTGATACAATACACTATTGGGTGAAGTTTGGTTGATTTCTGCGCAGCGGTTTGGGAGTTAACATCAAAATTACATTTCTCGGCCATATCGCATAGATCTCACTGTGAAAAGGCTTAAATGGCTTTTTTGACCTAAGTTTGAGGATTGCGCTCAAATCAAATGTCCTAGAACCAAATTTCCACATGTAACTACTAGATTGTGATACAATACACTAATGGGTGAAGTTTGGTTTACTTCTGCGCAGCGGTTTGGGAGTTAACATCAAAATTACATTTCTCGGCCATATCGCATAGATCTCACTGTGAAAAGGCTTAAATGGCTTTTTTGACCTAAGTTTGAGGATTGCGCTCAAATCAAATGTCCTAGAACCAAATTTCCACATGTAATTACTAGATTGTGATACAATACACTAATGGGTGAAGTTTGGTTGACTTCTGCGCAGCGGTTTGGGAGTTAACATCAAAATTACATTTCTCGGCCATATCGCATAGATCTCACTGTGAAAAGGCTTAAATGACTTTTTTAATTAAGTTTAATGATTGCGCTCAAACCAAATGTCCTAGAACGAAATTTTCAAATGTAACTACTAGAATGTGATACAATACACTATTGGGTGAAGTTTAGTTGACTTCTGCGCAGCGGTTTGGGAGTTAACATCAAAATTACATTTCTCGGCCATATCGCATAGATCTCACTGTGAAAAGGCTTAAATGGCTTTTTTGACCTAAGTTTAATGATTGCGCTCAAACCAAATGTCCTAGAACAAAATTTTCAAATGTAACTACTAGAATGTGATACAATACACTATTGGGTGAAGTTTGGTTGACTTCTGCGCAGCGGTTTGGGAGTTAACATCAAAATTACATTTCTCGGCCATATCGCATAGATCTCACTGTGAAAAGGCTTAAATGGCTTTTTTTGACCTAAGTTTGAGGATTGCGCTCAAATCAAATGTCCTAGAACCAAATTTCCACATGTAACTACTAGATTGTGATACAATACACTAATGGGTGAAGTTTGGTTGACTTCTGCGCAGCGGTTTGGGAGTTAACATCAAAATTACATTTCTCGGCCATATCGCATAGATCTCACTGTGAAAAGGCTTAAATGACTTTTTTAATTAAGTTTGATGATTGCGCTCAAACAAAATGTCCTAGAACAAAATTTTCAAATGTAACTACTAGATTGTGATACAATACACTATTGGGTGAAGTTTGGTTGACTTCTGCGCAGCGGTTTGGGAGTTAACATCAAAATTACATTTCTCGGCCATATCGCATAGATCTCACTGTGAAAAGGCTTAAATGGCTTTTTTGACCTAAGTTTGAGGATTGCGCTCAAATCAAATGTCCTAGAACCAAATTTCCACATGTAACTACTAGATTGTGATACAATACACTAATGGTTGAAGTTTGGTTGACTTCTGCGCAGCGGTTTGGGAGTGAACATCAAAATTACATTTCTCGGCCATATCGCATAGATCTCACTGTGAAAAGGCTTAAATGACTTTTTTTTAATTAAGTTTGAAGATTGCGCTCAAATCAAATGTCCTAGAACTAAATTTCCAAATGTAACTACTAGATTGTGATAAAATACACTATTGGGTGAAGTTTGGTTGACTTCTGCGCAGCGGTTTGGGAGTTAACATCAAAATTACATTTCTCGGCCATATCGCATAGATCTCACTGTGAAAAGGCTTAAATGGCTTTTTTGACCTAAGTTTGAGGATTGCGCTCAAATCAAATGTCCTAGAACCAAATTTCCACATGTAACTACTAGATTGTGATACAATACACTAATGGGTGAAGTTTGGTTGACTTCTGCGCAGCGGTTTGGGAGTTAACATCAAAATTACATTTCTCGGCCATATCGCATAGATCTCACTGTGAAAAGGCTTAAATGACTTTTTTAATTAAGTTTGATGATTGCGTTCAAACAAAATGTCCTAGAACAAAATTTTCAAATGTAACTACTAGATTGTGATACAATACACTATTGGGTGAAGTTTGGTTGACTTCTGCGCAGCGGTTTGGGAGTTAACATCAAAATTACATTTCTCGGCCATATCGCATAGATCTCACTGTGAAAAGGCTTAAATGGCTTTTTTGACCTAAGTTTGAGGATTGCGCTCAAATCAAATGTCCTAGAACCAAATTTCCACATGTAACTACTAGATTGTGATACAATACACTAATGGGTGAAGTTTGGTTTACTTCTGCGCAGCGGTTTGGGAGTTAACATCAAAATTACATTTCTCGGCCATATCGCATAGATCTCACTGTGAAAAGGCTTAAATGGCTTTTTTGACCTAAGTTTAATGATTGCGCTCAAACCAAATGTCCTAGAACGAAATTTTCAAATGTAACTACTAGAATGTGATACAATACACTATTGGGTGAAGTTTGGTTGACTTCTGCGCAGCGGTTTGGGAGTTAACATCAAAATTACATTTCTCGGCCATATCGCATAGATCTCACTGTGAAAAGGCTTAAATGGCTTTTTTGACCTAAGTTTGAGGATTGCGCTCAAATCAAATGTCCTAGAACCAAATTTCCACATGTAACTACTAGATTGTGATACAATACACTAATGGGTGAAGTTTGGTTGACTTCTGCGCAGCGGTTTGGGAGTTAACATCAAAATTACATTTCTCGGCCATATCGCATAGATCTCACTGTGAAAAGGCTTAAATGACTTTTTTAATTAAGTTTGATGATTGCGTTCAAACAAAATGTCCTAGAACAAAATTTTCAAATGTAACTACTAGATTGTGATACAATACACTATTGGGTGAAGTTTGGTTGACTTCTGCGCAGCGGTTTGGGAGTTAACATCAAAATTACATTTCTCGGCCATATCGCATAGATCTCACTGTGAAAAGGCTTAAATGGCTTTTTTGACCTAAGTTTGAGGATTGCGCTCAAATCAAATGTCCTAGAACCAAATTTCCACATGTAACTACTAGATTGTGATACAATACACTAATGGTTGAAGTTTGGTTGACTTCTGCGCAGCGGTTTGGGAGTGAACATCAAAATTACATTTCTCGGCCATATCGCATAGATCTCACTGTGAAAAGGCTTAAATGACTTTTTTTTAATTAAGTTTGAAGATTGCGCTCAAATCAAATGTCCTAGAACTAAATTTCCAAATGTAACTACTAGATTGTGATAAAATACACTATTGGGTAAAGTTTGGTTGACTTCTGTTCAGCGGTTTGGGAGTTAACATCAAAATTACATTTCTCGGCCATATCGCATAGATCTCACTGTGAAAAGGCTTAAATGACTTTTTTAATTAAGTTTAATGATTGCGCTCAAATCAAATGTCCTAGAACCAAATTTCCACATGTAACTTCTAGATTGTGATACAATACACTAATGGGTGAAGTTTGGTTGACTTCTGCGCAGCGGTTTGGGAGTTAACATCAAAATTACATTTCTCGGCCATATCGCATAGATCTCACTGTGAAAAGGCTTAAATGGCTTTTTTGACCTAAGTTTGAGGATTGCGCTCAAATCAAATGTCCTATAACCAAATTTCCACATGTAACTACTAGATTGTGATACAATACACTAATGGGTGAAGTTTGGTTGACTTCTGCGCAGCGGTTTGGGAGTTAACTTCAAAATTACATTTCTCGGCCATATCGCATAGATCTCACTGTGAAAAGGCTTAAATGACTTTTCTAATTAAGTTTGATGATTGCGTTCAAACAAAATGTCCTAGAACAAAATTTTCAAATGTAACTACTAGATTGTGATACAATACACTATTGGGTGAAGTTTGGTTGACTTCTGCGCAGCGGTTTGGGAGTTAACATCAAAATTACATTTCTCGGCCATATCGCATAGATCTCACTGTGAAAAGGCTTAAATGGCTTTTTTGACCTAAGTTTGAGGATTGCGCTCAAATCAAATGTCCTAGAACCAAATTTCCACATGTAACTACTAGATTGTGATACAATACACTAATGGGTGAAGTTTGGTTTACTTCTGCGCAGCGGTTTGGGAGTTAACATCAAAATTACATTTCTCGGCCATATCGCATTGATCTCACTGTGAAAAGGCTTAAATGGCTTTTTTGACCTAAGTTTAATGATTGCGCTCAAACCAAATGTCCTAGAACGAAATTTTAAAATGTAACTACTAGAATGTGATACAATACACTATTGGGTGAAATTTGGTTGACTTCTGCGCAGCGGTTTGGGAGTTAACATCAAAATTACATTTCTCGGCCATATCGCATAGATCTCACTGTGAAAAGGCTTAAATGGCTTTTTTGACCTAAGTTTGAGGATTGCGCTCAAATCAAATGTCCTAGAACCAAATTTCCACATGTAACTACTAGATTGTGATACAATACACTAATGGGTGAAGTTTGGTTGACTTCTGCGCAGCGGTTTGGGAGTTAACATCAAAATTACATTTCTCGGCCATATCGCATAGATCTCACTGTGAAAAGGCTTAAATGACTTTTTTAATTAAGTTTGATGATTGCGTTCAAACAAAATGTCCTAGAACAAAATTTTCAAATGTAACTACTAGATTGTGATACAATACACTATTGGGTGAAGTTTGGTTGACTTCTGCGCAGCGGTTTGGGAGTTAACATCAAAATTACATTTCTCGGCCATATCGCATAGATCTCACTGTGAAAAGGCTTAAATGGCTTTTTTGACCTAAGTTTGAGGATTGCGCTCAAATCAAATGTCCTAGAACCAAATTTCCACATGTAACTACTAGATTGTGATACAATACACTAATGGTTGAAGTTTGGTTGACTTCTGCGCAGCGGTTTGGGAGTGAACATCAAAATTACATTTCTCGGCCATATCGCATAGATCTCACTGTGAAAAGGCTTAAATGACTTTTTTAATTAAGTTTGATGATTGCGTTCAAACAAAATGTCCTAGAACAAAATTTTCAAATGTAACTACTAGATTGTGATACAATACACTATTGGGTGAAGTTTGGTTGACTTCTGCGCAGCGGTTTGGGAGTTAACATCAAAATTACATTTCTCGGCCATATCGCATAGATCTCACTGTGAAAAGGCTTAAATGGCTTTTTTGACCTAAGTTTGAGGATTAAGCTCAAATCAAATGTCCTAGAACCAAATTTCCACATGTAACTACTAGATTGTGATACAATACACTAATGGGTGAAGTTTGGTTGACTTCTGCGCAGCGGTTTGGGAGTGAACATCAAAATTACATTTCTCGGCCATATCGCATAGATCTCACTGTGAAAAGGCTTAAATGACTTTTTTAATTAAGTTTGATGATTGCGCTCAAACAAAATTTCCTAGAACAAAATTTTCAAATGTAACTACTAGATTGTGATACAATACACTATTGGGTGAAGTTTGGTTGACTTCTGCGCAGCGGTTTGGGAGTTAACATCAAAATTACATTTCTCGGCCATATCGCATAGATCTCACTGTGAAAAGGCTTAAATGGCTTTTTTGACCTAAGTTTGAGGATTGCGCTCAAATCAAATGTCCTAGAACCAAATTTCCACATGTAACTACTAGATTGTGATACAATACACTAATGGTTGAAGTTTGGTTGACTTCTGCGCAGCGGTTTGGGAGTGAACATCAAAATTACATTTCTCGGCCATATCGCATAGATCTCACTGTGAAAAGGCTTAAATGACTTTTTTTAATTAAGTTTGAAGATTGCGCTCAAATCAAATGTCCTAGAACTAAATTTCCAAATGTAACTCCTAGATTGTGATAAAATACACTATTGGGTGAAGTTTGGTTGACTTCTGCGCAGCGGTTTGGGAGTTAACATCAAAATTACATTTCTCGGCCATATCGCATAGATCTCACTGTTAAAAGGCTTAAATGACTTTTTTAATTAAGTTTAATGATTGCGCTAAAACCAAATGTCCTAGAACGAAATTTTCAAATGTAACTACTAGAATGTGATACAATACACTATTGGGTGAAGTTTAGTTGACTTCTGCGCAGCGGTTTGGGAGTTAACATCAAAATTACATTTCTCGGCCATATCGCATAGATCTCACTGTGAAAAGGCTTAAATGGCTTTTTTGACCTAAGTTTAATGATTGCGATCAAACCAAATGTCCTAGAACAAAATTTTCAAATGTAACTACTAGAATGTGATACAATACACTATTGGGTGAAGTTTGGTTGACTTCTGCGCAGTGTTTTGGGAGTTAACATCAAAATTACATTTCTCGGCCATATCGCATAGATCTCACTGTGAAAAGGCTTAAATGGCTTTTTTGACCTAAGTTTGAGGATTGCGCTCAAATCAAATGTCCTAAAACCAAATTTCCACATGTAACTACTAGATTGTGATACAATACACTAATGGGTGAAGTTTGGTTGACTTCTGCGCAGCGGTTTGGGAGTTAACATCAAAATTACATTTCTCGGCCATATCGCATAGATCTCACTGTGAAAAGGCTTAAATGACTTTTTTAATTAAGTTTTATGGTTGCGTTCAAACAAAATGTCCTAGAACAAAATTTTCAAATGTAACTACTAGATTGTGATACAATACACTATTGGGTGAAGTTTGGTTGACTTCTGCGCAGCGGTTTGGGAGTTAACATCAAAATTACATTTCTCGGCCATATCGCATAGATCTCACTGTGAAAAGGCTTAAATGGCTTTTTTGACCTAAGTTTGAGGATTGCGCTCAAATCAAATGTCCTAGAACCAAATTTCCACATGTAACTACTAGATTGTGATACAATACACTAATGGGTGAAGTTTGGTTTACTTCTGCGCAGCGGTTTGGGAGTTAACATCAAAATTACATTTCTCGGCCATATCGCATAGATCTCACTGTGAAAAGGCTTAAATGGCTTTTTTGACCTAAGTTTGAGGATTGCGCTCAAATCAAATGTCCTAGAACCAAATTTCCACATGTAATTACTAGATTGTGATACAATACACTAATGGGTGAAGTTTGGTTGACTTCTGCGCAGCGGTTTGGGAGTTAACATCAAAATTACATTTCTCGGCCATATCGCATAGATCTCACTGTGAAAAGGCTTAAATGACTTTTTTAATTAAGTTTAATGATTGCGCTCAAACCAAATGTCCTAGAACGAAATTTTCAAATGTAACTACTAGAATGTGATACAATACACTATTGGGTGAAGTTTAGTTGACTTCTGCGCAGCGGTTTGGGAGTTAACATTAAAATTACATTTCTCGGCCATATCGCATAGATCTCACTGTGAAAAGGCTTAAATGGCTTTTTTGACCTAAGTTTAATGATTGCGCTCAAACCAAATGTCCTAGAACAAAATTTTCAAATGTAACTACTAGAATGTGATACAATACACTATTGGGTGAAGTTTGGTTGACTTCTGCGCAGCGGTTTGGGAGTTAACATCAAAATTACATTTCTCGGCCATATCGCATAGATCTCACTGTGAAAAGGCTTAAATGGCTTTTTTGACCTAAGTTTGAGGATTGCGCTCAAATCAAATGTCCTAGAACCAAATTTCCACATGTAACTACTAGATTGTGATACAATACACTAATGGGTGAAGTTTGGTTGACTTCTGCGCAGCGGTTTGGGAGTTAACATCAAAATTACATTTCTCGGCCATATCGCATAGATCTCACTGTGAAAAGGCTTAAATGACTTTTTTAATTAAGTTTGATGATTGCGCTCAAACAAAATGTCCTAGAACAAAATTTTCAAATGTAACTACTAGATTGTGATACAATACACTATTGGGTGAAGTTTGGTTGACTTCTGCGCAGCGGTTTGGGAGTTAACATCAAAATTACATTTCTCGGCCATATCGCATAGATCTCACTGTGAAAAGGCTTAAATGGCTTTTTTGACCTAAGTTTGAGGATTGCGCTCAAATCAAATGTCCTAGAACCAAATTTCCACATGTAACTACTAGATTGTGATACAATACACTAATGGTTGAAGTTTGGTTGACTTCTGCGCAGCGGTTTGGGAGTGAACATCAAAATTACATTTCTCGGCCATATCGCATAGATCTCACTGTGAAAAGGCTTAAATGACTTTTTTTTAATTAAGTTTGAAGATTGCGCTCAAATCAAATGTCCTAGAACTAAATTTCCAAATGTAACTACTAGATTGTGATAAAATACACTATTGGGTGAAGTTTGGTTGACTTCTGCGCAGCGGTTTGGGGGTTAACATCAAAATTACATTTCTCGGCCATATCGCATAGATCTCACTGTGAAAAGGCTTAAATGGCTTTTTTGACCTAAGTTTGAGGATTGCGCTCAAATCAAATGTCCAATAACCAAATTTCCACATGTAACTACTAGATTGTGATACAATACACTAATGGGTGAAGTTTGGTTGACTTCTGCGCAGCGGTTTGGGAGTTAACATCAAAATTACATTTCTCGGCCATATCGCATAGATCTCACTGTGAAAAGGCTTAAATGACTTTTTTAATTAAGTTTGATGATTGCGTTCAAACAAAATGTCCTAGAACAAAATTTTCAAATGTAACTACTAGATTGTGATACAATACACTATTGGGTGAAGTTTGGTTGACTTCTGCGCAGCGGTTTGGGAGTTAACATCAAAATTACATTTCTCGGCCATATCGCATAGATCTCACTGTGAAAAGGCTTAAATGGCTTTTTTGACCTAAGTTTGAGGATTGCGCTCAAATCAAATGTCCTAGAACCAAATTTCCACATGTAATTACTAGATTGTGATACAATACACTAATGGGTGAAGTTTGGTTGACTTCTGCGCAGCGGTTTGGGAGTTAACATCAAAATTACATTTCTCGGCCATATCGCATAGATCTCACTGTGAAAAGGCTTAAATGACTTTTTTAATTAAGTTTAATGATTGCGCTCAAACCAAATGTCCTAGAACGAAATTTTCAAATGTAACTACTAGAATGTGATACAATACACTATTGGGTGAAGTTTAGTTGACTTCTGCGCAGCGGTTTGGGAGTTAACATCAAAATTACATATTTCGGCCATATCGCATAGATCTCACTGTGAAAAGGCTTAAATGGCTTTTTTGACCTAAGTTTAATGATTGCGCTCAAACCAAATGTCCTAGAACGAAATTTTCAAATGTAACTACTAGAATGTGATACAATACACTATTGGGTGAAGTTTGGTTGACTTCTGCGCAGCGGTTTGGGAGTTAACATCAAAATTACATTTCTCGGCCATATCGCATAGATCTCACTGTGAAAAGGCTTAAATGGCTTTTTTGACCTAAGTTTGAGGATTGCGCTCAAATCAAATGTCCTAGAACCAAATTTCCACATGTAACTACTAGATTGTGATACAATACACTAATGGGTGAAGTTTGGTTGACTTCTGCGCAGCGGTTTGGGAGTTAACATCAAAATTACATTTCTCGGCCATATCGCATAGATCTCACTGTGAAAAGGCTTAAATGGCTTTTTTGACCTAAGTTTCAGGATTGCGCTCAAATCAAATGTCCTAGAACCAAATTTCCACATGTAACTACTAGATTGTGATACAATACACTAATGGTTGAAGTTTGGTTGACTTCTGCGCAGCGGTTTGGGAGTGAACATCAAAATTACATTTCTCGGCCATATCGCATAGATCTCACTGTGAAAAGGCTTAAATGACTTTTTTTAATTAAGTTTGAAGATTGCGCTCAAATCAAATGTCCTAGAACTAAATTTCCAAATGTAACTACTTGATTGTGATAAAATACACTATTGGGTGAAGTTTGTTTGACTTCTGCGCAGCGGTTTGGGAGTTAACATCAAAATTACATTTCTCGGCCATATCGCATAGATCTCACTGTGAAAAGGCTTAAATGGCTTTTTTGACCTAAGTTTGAGGATTGCGCTCAAATCAAATGTCCTATAACCAAATTTCCACATGTAACTACTAGATTGTGATACAATACACTAATGGGTGAAGTTTGGTTGACTTCTGCGCAGCGGTTTGGGAGTTAACATCAAAATTACATTTCTCGGCCATATCGCATAGATCTCACTGTGAAAAGGCTTAAATGACTTTTTTAATTAAGTTTGATGATTGCGTTCAAACAAAATGTCCTACAACAAAATTTTCAAATGTAACTACTAGATTGTGATACAATACACTATTGGGTGAAGTTTGGTTGACTTCTGTTCAGCGGTTTGGGAGTTAACATCAAAATTACATTTCTCGGCCATATCGCATAGATCTCACTGTGAAAAGGCTTAAATGACTTTTTTAATTAAGTTTAATGATTGCGCTCAAACCAAATGTCCTAGAACGAAATTTTCAAATGTAACTACTAGAATGTGATACAATACACTATTGGGTGAAGTTTAGTTGACTTCTGCGCAGCGGTTTGGGAGTTAACATCAAAATTACATTTCTCGGCCATATCGCATAGATCTCACTGTGAAAAGGCTTAAATGGCTTTTTTGACCTAAGTTTAATGATTGCGCTCAAACCAAATGTCCTAGAACAAAATTTTCAAATGTAACTACTAGAATGTGTTACAATACACTATTGGGTGAAGTTTGGTTGACTTCTGCGCAGCGGTTTGGGAGTTAACATCAAAATTACATTTCTCGGCCATATCGCATAGATCTCACTGTGAAAAGGCTTAAATGACTTTTTTAATTAAGTTTGATGATTGCGTTCAAACAAAATGTCCTAGAACAAAATTTTCAAATGTAACTACTAGATTGTGATACAATACACTATTGGGTGAAGTTTGGTTGACTTCTGCGCAGCAGTTTGGGAGTTAACATCAAAATTACATTTCTCGGCCATATCGCATAGATCTCACTGTGAAAAGGCTTAAATGGCTTTTTTGACCTAAGTTTGAGGATTGCGCTCAAATCAAATGTCCTAGAACCAAATTTCCACATGTAACTACTAGATTGTGATACAATACACTAATGGGTGAAGTTTGGTTGACTTCTGCGCAGCGGTTTGGGAGTTAACATCAAAATTACATTTCTCGGCCATATCGCATAGATCTCACTGTGAAAAGGCTTAAATGACTTTTTTAATTAAGTTTGATGATTGCGCTCAAACAAAATGTCCTAGAACAAAATTTTCAAATGTAACTACTAGATTGTGATACAATACACTATTGGGTGAAGTTTGGTTGACTTCTGCGCAGCGGTTTGGGAGTTAACATCAAAATTACATTTCTCGGCCATATCGCATAGATCTCACTGTGAAAAGGCTTAAATGGCTTTTTTGACCTAAGTTTGAGGATTGCGCTCAAATCAAATGTCCTAGAACCAAATTTCCACATGTAACTACTAGATTGTGATACAATACACTAATGGTTGAAGTTTGGTTGACTTCTGCGCAGCGGTTTGGGAGTGAACATCAAAATTACATTTCTCGGCCATATCGCATAGATCTCACTGTGAAAAGGCTTAAATGACTTTTTTTTAATTAAGTTCGAAGATTGCGCTCAAATCAAATGTCCTAGAACTAAATTTCCAAATGTAACTACTAGATTGTGATAAAATACACTATTGGGTGAAGTTTGGTTGACTTCTGCGCAGCGGTTTGGGGGTTAACATCAAAATTACATTTCTCGGCCATATCGCATAGATCTCACTGTGAAAAGGCTTAAATGGCTTTTTTGACCTAAGTTTGAGGATTGCGCTCAAATCAAATGTCCAATAACCAAATTTCCACATGTAACTACTAGATTGTGATACAATACACTAATGGGTGAAGTTTGGTTGACTTCTGCGCAGCGGTTTGGGAGTTAACATCAAAATTACATTTCTCGGCCATATCGCATAGATCTCACTGTGAAAAGGCTTAAATGACTTTTTTAATTAAGTTTGATGATTGCGTTCAAACAAAATGTCCTAGAACAAAATTTTCAAATGTAACTACTAGATTGTGATACAATACACTATTGGGTGAAGTTTGGTTGACTTCTGCGCAGCGGTTTGGGAGTTAACATCAAAATTACATTTCTCGGCCATATCGCATAGATCTCACTGTGAAAAGGCTTAAATGGCTTTTTTGACCTAAGTTTGAGGATTGCGCTCAAATCAAATGTCCTAGAACCAAATTTCCACATGTAATTACTAGATTGTGATACAATACACTAATGGGTGAAGTTTGGTTGACTTCTGCGCAGCGGTTTGGGAGTTAACATCAAAATTACATTTCTCGGCCATATCGCATAGATCTCACTGTGAAAAGGCTTAAATGACTTTTTTAATTAAGTTTAATGATTGCGCTCAAACCAAATGTCCTAGAACGAAATTTTCAAATGTAACTACTAGAATGTGATACAATACACTATTGGGTGAAGTTTAGTTGACTTCTGCGCAGCGGTTTGGGAGTTAACATCAAAATTACATATTTCGGCCATATCGCATAGATCTCACTGTGAAAAGGCTTAAATGGCTTTTTTGACCTAAGTTTAATGATTGCGCTCAAACCAAATGTCCTAGAACGAAATTTTCAAATGTAACTACTAGAATGTGATACAATACACTATTGGGTGAAGTTTGGTTGACTTCTGCGCAGCGGTTTGGGAGTTAACATCAAAATTACATTTCTCGGCCATATCGCATAGATCTCACTGTGAAAAGGCTTAAATGGCTTTTTTGACCTAAGTTTGAGGATTGCGCTCAAATCAAATGTCCTAGAACCAAATTTCCACATGTAACTACTAGATTGTGATACAATACACTAATGGGTGAAGTTTGGTTGACTTCTGCGCAGCGGTTTGGGAGTTAACATCAAAATTACATTTCTCGGCCATATCGCATAGATCTCACTGTGAAAAGGCTTAAATGACTTTTTTAATTAAGTTTGATGATTGCGTTCAAACAAAATGTCCTAGAACCAAATTTTCAAATGTAACTACTAGATTGTGATACAATACACTATTGGGTGAAGTTTGGTTGACTTCTGCGCAGCGGTTTGGGAGTTAACATCAAAATTACATTTCTCGGCCATATCGCATAGATCTCACTGTGAAAAGGCTTAAATGGCTTTTTTGACCTAAGTTTCAGGATTGCGCTCAAATCAAATGTCCTAGAACCAAATTTCCACATGTAACTACTAGATTGTGATACAATACACTAATGGTTGAAGTTTGGTTGACTTCTGCGCAGCGGTTTGGGAGTGAACATCAAAATTACATTTCTCGGCCATATCGCATAGATCTCACTGTGAAAAGGCTTAAATGACTTTTTTTAATTAAGTTTGAAGATTGCGCTCAAATCAAATGTCCTAGAACTAAATTTCCAAATGTAACTACTTGATTGTGATAAAATACACTATTGGGTGAAGTTTGTTTGACTTCTGCGCAGCGGTTTGGGAGTTAACATCAAAATTACATTTCTCGGCCATATCGCATAGATCTCACTGTGAAAAGGCTTAAATGGCTTTTTTGACCTAAGTTTGAGGATTGCGCTCAAATCAAATGTCCTATAACCAAATTTCCACATGTAACTACTAGATTGTGATACAATACACTAATGGGTGAAGTTTGGTTGACTTCTGCGCAGCGGTTTGGGAGTTAACATCAAAATTACATTTCTCGGCCATATCGCATAGATCTCACTGTGAAAAGGCTTAAATGACTTTTTTAATTAAGTTTGATGATTGCGTTCAAACAAAATGTCCTACAACAAAATTTTCAAATGTAACTACTAGATTGTGATACAATACACTATTGGGTGAAGTTTGGTTGACTTCTGTTCAGCGGTTTGGGAGTTAACATCAAAATTACATTTCTCGGCCATATCGCATAGATCTCACTGTGAAAAGGCTTAAATGACTTTTTTAATTAAGTTTAATGATTGCGCTCAAACCAAATGTCCTAGAACGAAATTTTCAAATGTAACTACTAGAATGTGATACAATACACTATTGGGTGAAGTTTAGTTGACTTCTGCGCAGCGGTTTGGGAGTTAACATCAAAATTACATTTCTCGGCCATATCGCATAGATCTCACTGTGAAAAGGCTTAAATGGCTTTTTTGACCTAAGTTTAATGATTGCGCTCAAACCAAATGTCCTAGAACAAAATTTTCAAATGTAACTACTAGAATGTGTTACAATACACTATTGGGTGAAGTTTGGTTGACTTCTGCGCAGCGGTTTGGGAGTTAACATCAAAATTACATTTCTCGGCCATATCGCATAGATCTCACTGTGAAAAGGCTTAAATGACTTTTTTAATTAAGTTTGATGATTGCGTTCAAACAAAATGTCCTAGAACAAAATTTTCAAATGTAACTACTAGATTGTGATACAATACACTATTGGATGAAGTTTGGTTGACTTCTGCGCAGCAGTTTGGGAGTTAACATCAAAATTACATTTCTCGGCCATATCGCATAGATCTCACTGTGAAAAGGCTTAAATGGCTTTTTTGACCTAAGTTTGAGGATTGCGCTCAAATCAAATGTCCTAGAACCAAATTTCCACATGTAACTACTAGATTGTGATACAATACACTAATGGGTGAAGTTTGGTTGACTTCTGCGCAGCGGTTTGGGAGTTAACATCAAAATTACATTTCTCGGCCATATCGCATAGATCTCACTGTGAAAAGGCTTAAATGACTTTTTTAATTAAGTTTAATGATTGCGCTCAAACCAAATGTCCTAGAACGAAATTTTCAAATGTAACTACTAGAATGTGATACAATACACTATTGGGTGAAGTTTAGTTGACTTCTGCGCAGCGGTTTGGGAGTTAACATCAAAATTACATTTCTCGGCCATATCGCATAGATCTCACTGTGAAAAGGCTTAAATGGCTTTTTTGACCTAAGTTTAATGATTGCGCTCAAACCAAATGTCCTAGAACGAAATTTTTAAATGTAACTACTAGAATGTGATACAATACACTATTGGGTGAAGTTTGGTTGACTTCTGCGCAGCGGTTTGGGAGTTAACATCAAAATTACATTTCTCGGCCATATCGCATAGATCTCACTGTGAAAAGGCTTAAATGACTTTTTTAATTAAGTTTGATGATTGCGCTCAAACAAAATGTCCTAGAACAAAATTTTCAAATGTAACTACTAGATTGTGATACAATACACTATTGGGTGAAGTTTGGTTGACTTCTGCGCAGCGGTTTGGGAGTTAACATCAAAATTACATTTCTCGGCCATATCGCATAGATCTCACTGTGAAAAGGCTTAAATGGCTTTTTTGACCTAAGTTTGAGGGTTGCGCTCAAATCAAATGTCCTAGAACCAAATTTCCACATGTAACTACTAGATTGTGATACAATACACTAATGGTTGAAGTTTGGTTGACTTCTGCGCAGCGGTTTGGGAGTGAACATCAAAATTACATTTATCGGCCATATCGCATAGATCTCACTGTGAAAAGGCTTAAATGACTTTTTTTTAATTAAGTTTGAAGATTGCGCTCAAATCAAATGTCCTAGAACTAAATTTCCAAATGTAACTACTAGATTGTGATAAAATACACTATTGGGTGAAGTTTGGTTGACTTCTGCGCAGCGGTTTGGGAGTTAACATCAAAATTACATTTCTCGGCCATATCGCATAGATCTCACTGTTAAAAGGCTTAAATGACTTTTTTAATTAAGTTTAATGATTGCGCTAAAACCAAATGTCCTAGAACGAAATTTTCAAATGTAACTACTAGAATGTGATACAATACACTATTGGGTGAAGTTTAGTTGACTTCTGCGCAGCGGTTTGGGAGTTAACATCAAAATTACATTTCTCGGCCATATCGCATAGATCTCACTGTGAAAAGGCTTAAATGGCTTTTTTGACCTAAGTTTAATGATTGCGCTCAAACCAAATGTCCTAGAACAAAATTTTCAAATGTAACTACTAGAATGTGATACAATACACTATTGGGTGAAGTTTGGTTGACTTCTGCGCAGTGGTTTGGGAGTTAACATCAAAATTACATTTCTCGGCCATATCGCATAGATCTCACTGTGAAAAGGCTTAAATGGCTTTTTTGACCTAAGTTTGAGGATTGCGCTCAAATCAAATGTCCTAAAACCAAATTTCCACATGTAACTACTAGATTGTGATACAATACACTAATGGGTGAAGTTTGGTTGACTTCTGCGCAGCGGTTTGGGAGTTAACATCAAAATTACATTTCTCGGCCATATCGCATAGATCTCACTGTGAAAAGGCTTAAATGACTTTTTTAATTAAGTTTGATGATTGCGTTCAAACAAAATGTCCTAGAACAAAATTTTCAAATGTAACTACTAGATTGTGATACAATACACTATTGGGTGAAGTTTGGTTGACTTCTGCGCAGCGGTTTGGGAGTTAACATCAAAATTACATTTCTCGGCCATATCGCATAGATCTCACTGTGAATAGGCTTAAATGACTTTTTTAATTAAGTTTAATGATTGCGCTCAAACCAAATGTCCTAGAACGAAATTTTCAAATGTAACTACTAGATTGTGATACAATACACTATTGGGTGAAGTTTGGTTGACTTCTGCGCAGCGGTTTGGGAGTTAACATCAAAATTACATTTCTCGGCCATATCGCATAGATCTCACTGTGAAAAGGCTTAAATGGCTTTTTTGACCTAAGTTTGAGGATTGCGCTCAAATCAAATGTCCTAGAACCAAATTTCCACATGTAACTACTAGATTGTGATACAATACACTAATGGTTGAAGTTTGGTTGACTTCTGCGCAGCGGTTTGGGAGTGAACATCAAAATTACATTTCTCGGCCATATCGCATAGATCTCACTGTGAAAAGGCTTAAATGACTTTTTTTTAATTAAGTTTGAAGATTGCGCTCAAATCAAATGTCCTAGAACTAAATTTCCAAATGTAACTACTAGATTGTGATAAAATACACTATTGGGTGAAGTTTGGTTGACTTCTGCGCAGCGGTTTGGGGGTTAACATCAAAATTACATTTCTCGGCCATATCGCATAGATCTCACTGTGAAAAGGCTTAAATGGCTTTTTTGACCTAAGTTTGAGGATTGCGCTCAAATCAAATGTCCAATAACCAAATTTCCACATGTAACTACTAGATTGTGATACAATACACTAATGGGTGAAGTTTGGTTGACTTCTGCGCAGCGGTTTGGGAGTTAACATCAAAATTACATTTCTCGGCCATATCGCATAGATCTCACTGTGAAAAGGCTTAAATGACTTTTTTAATTAAGTTTGATGATTGCGTTCAAACAAAATGTCCTAGAACAAAATTTTCAAATGTAACTACTAGATTGTGATACAATACACTATTGGGTGAAGTTTGGTTGACTTCTGCGCAGCGGTTTGGGAGTTAACATCAAAATTACATTTCTCGGCCATATCGCATAGATCTCACTGTGAAAAGGCTTAAATGGCTTTTTTGACCTAAGTTTGAGGATTGCGCTCAAATCAAATGTCCTAGAACCAAATTTCCACATGTAATTACTAGATTGTGATACAATACACTAATGGGTGAAGTTTGGTTGACTTCTGCGCAGCGGTTTGGGAGTTAACATCAAAATTACATTTCTCGGCCATATCGCATAGATCTCACTGTGAAAAGGCTTAAATGACTTTTTTAATTAAGTTTAATGATTGCGCTCAAACCAAATGTCCTAGAACGAAATTTTCAAATGTAACTACTAGAATGTGATACAATACACTATTGGGTGAAGTTTAGTTGACTTCTGCGCAGCGGTTTGGGAGTTAACATCAAAATTACATATTTCGGCCATATCGCATAGATCTCACTGTGAAAAGGCTTAAATGACTTTTTTTAATTAAGTTTGAAGATTGCGCTCAAATCAAATGTCCTAGAACTAAATTTCCAAATGTAACTACTTGATTGTGATAAAATACACTATTGGGTGAAGTTTGTTTGACTTCTGCGCAGCGGTTTGGGAGTTAACATCAAAATTACATTTCTCGGCCATATCGCATAGATCTCACTGTGAAAAGGCTTAAATGGCTTTTTTGACCTAAGTTTGAGGATTGCGCTCAAATCAAATGTCCTATAACCAAATTTCCACATGTAACTACTAGATTGTGATACAATACACTAATGGGTGAAGTTTGGTTGACTTCTGCGCAGCGGTTTGGGAGTTAACATCAAAATTACATTTCTCGGCCATATCGCATAGATCTCACTGTGAAAAGGCTTAAATGACTTTTTTAATTAAGTTTGATGATTGCATTCAAACAAAATGTCCTACAACAAAATTTTCAAATGTAACTACTAGATTGTGATACAATACACTATTGGGTGAAGTTTGGTTGACTTCTGTTCAGCGGTTTGGGAGTTAACATCAAAATTACATTTCTCGGCCATATCGCATAGATCTCACTGTGAAAAGGCTTAAATGACTTTTTTAATTAAGTTTAATGATTGCGCTCAAACCAAATGTCCTAGAACGAAATTTTCAAATGTAACTACTAGAATGTGATACAATACACTATTGGGTGAAGTTTAGTTGACTTCTGCGCAGCGGTTTGGGAGTTAACATCAAAATTACATTTCTCGGCCATATCGCATAGATCTCACTGTGAAAAGGCTTAAATGGCTTTTTTGACCTAAGTTTAATGATTGCGCTCAAACCAAATGTCCTAGAACAAAATTTTCAAATGTAACTACTAGAATGTGTTACAATACACTATTGGGTGAAGTTTGGTTGACTTCTGCGCAGCGGTTTGGGAGTTAACATCAAAATTACATTTCTCGGCCATATCGCATAGATCTCACTGTGAAAAGGCTTAAATGACTTTTTTAATTAAGTTTGATGATTGCGTTCAAACAAAATGTCCTAGAACAAAATTTTCAAATGTAACTACTAGATTGTGATACAATACACTATTGGGTGAAGTTTGGTTGACTTCTGCGCAGCAGTTTGGGAGTTAACATCAAAATTACATTTCTCGGCCATATCGCATAGATCTCACTGTGAAAAGGCTTAAATGGCTTTTTTGACCTAAGTTTGAGGATTGCGCTCAAATCAAATGTCCTAGAACCAAATTTCCACATGTAACTACTAGATTGTGATACAATACACTAATGGGTGAAGTTTGGTTGACTTCTGCGCAGCGGTTTGGGAGTTAACATCAAAATTACATTTCTCGGCCATATCGCATAGATCTCACTGTGAAAAGGCTTAAATGACTTTTTTAATTAAGTTTGATGATTGCGCTCAAACAAAATGTCCTAGAACAAAATTTTCAAATGTAACTACTAGATTGTGATACAATACACTATTGGGTGAAGTTTGGTTGACTTCTGCGCAGCGGTTTGGGAGTTAACATCAAAATTACATTTCTCGGCCATATCGCATAGATCTCACTGTGAAAAGGCTTAAATGGCTTTTTTGACCTAAGTTTGAGGATTGCGCTCAAATCAAATGTCCTAGAACCAAATTTCCACATGTAACTACTAGATTGTGATACAATACACTAATGGTTGAAGTTTGGTTGACTTCTGCGCAGCGGTTTGGGAGTGAACATCAAAATTACATTTCTCGGCCATATCGCATAGATCTCACTGTGAAAAGGCTTAAATGACTTTTTTTTAATTAAGTTTGAAGATTGCGCTCAAATCAAATGTCCTAGAACTAAATTTCCAAATGTAACTACTAGATTGTGATAAAATACACTATTGGGTGAAGTTTGGTTGACTTCTGCGCAGCGGTTTGGGGGTTAACATCAAAATTACATTTCTCGGCCATATCGCATAGATCTCACTGTGAAAAGGCTTAAATGACTTTTTTAATTAAGTTTGATGATTGCGTTCAAACAAAATGTCCTAGAACAAAATTTTCAAATGTAACTACTAGATTGTGATACAATACACTATTGGGTGAAGTTTGGTTGACTTCTGCGCAGCGGTTTGGGAGTTAACATCAAAATTACATTTCTCGGCCATATCGCATAGATCTCACTGTGAAAAGGCTTAAATGGCTTTTTTGACCTAAGTTTGAGGATTGCGCTCAAATCAAATGTCCTAGAACCAAATTTCCACATGTAATTACTAGATTGTGATACAATACACTAATGGGTGAAGTTTGGTTGACTTCTGCGCAGCGGTTTGGGAGTTAACATCAAAATTACATTTCTCGGCCATATCGCATAGATCTCACTGTGAAAAGGCTTAAATGACTTTTTTAATTAAGTTTAATGATTGCGCTCAAACCAAATGTCCTAGAACGAAATTTTCAAATGTAACTACTAGAATGTGATACAATACACTATTGGGTGAAGTTTAGTTGACTTCTGCGCAGCGGTTTGGGAGTTAACATCAAAATTACATATTTCGGCCATATCGCATAGATCTCACTGTGAAAAGGCTTAAATGGCTTTTTTGACCTAAGTTTAATGATTGCGCTCAAACCAAATGTCCTAGAACGAAATTTTCAAATGTAACTACTAGAATGTGATACAATACACTATTGGGTGAAGTTTGGTTGACTTCTGCGCAGCGGTTTGGGAGTTAACATCAAAATTACATTTCTCGGCCATATCGCATAGATCTCACTGTGAAAAGGCTTAAATGGCTTTTTTGACCTAAGTTTGAGGATTGCGCTCAAATCAAATGTCCTAGAACCAAATTTCCACATGTAACTACTAGATTGTGATACAATACACTAATGGGTGAAGTTTGGTTGACTTCTGCGCAGCGGTTTGGGAGTTAACATCAAAATTACATTTCTCGGCCATATCGCATAGATCTCACTGTGAAAAGGCTTAAATGACTTTTTTAATTAAGTTTGATGATTGCGCTCAAACAAAATGTCCTAGAACCAAATTTTCAAATGTAACTACTAGATTGTGATACAATACACTATTGGGTGAAGTTTGGTTGACTTCTGCGCAGCGGTTTGGGAGTTAACATCAAAATTACATTTCTCGGCCATATCGCATAGATCTCACTGTGAAAAGGCTTAAATGGCTTTTTTGACCTAAGTTTCAGGATTGCGCTCAAATCAAATGTCCTAGAACCAAATTTCCACATGTAACTACTAGATTGTGATACAATACACTAATGGTTGAAGTTTGGTTGACTTCTGCGCAGCGGTTTGGGAGTGAACATCAAAATTACATTTCTCGGCCATATCGCATAGATCTCACTGTGAAAAGGCTTAAATGACTTTTTTTAATTAAGTTTGAAGATTGCGCTCAAATCAAATGTCCTAGAACTAAATTTCCAAATGTAACTACTTGATTGTGATAAAATACACTATTGGGTGAAGTTTGTTTGACTTCTGCGCAGCGGTTTGGGAGTTAACATCAAAATTACATTTCTCGGCCATATCGCATAGATCTCACTGTGAAAAGGCTTAAATGGCTTTTTTGACCTAAGTTTGAGGATTGCGCTCAAATCAAATGTCCTAGAACCAAATTTCCACATGTAACTACTAGATTGTGATACAATACACTAATGGGTGAAGTTTGGTTGACTTCTGCGCAGCGGTTTGGGAGTTAACATCAAAATTACATTTCTCGGCCATATCGCATAGATCTCACTGTGAAAAGGCTTAAATGACTTTTTTAATTAAGTTTGATGATTGCGTTCAAACAAAATGTCCTACAACAAAATTTTCAAATGTAACTACTAGATTGTGATACAATACACTATTGGGTGAAGTTTGGTTGACTTCTGTTCAGCGGTTTGGGAGTTAACATCAAAATTACATTTCTCGGCCATATCGCATAGATCTCACTGTGAAAAGGCTTAAATGACTTTTTTAATTAAGTTTAATGATTGCGCTCAAACCAAATGTCCTAGAACGAAATTTTCAAATGTAACTACTAGAATGTGATACAATACACTATTGGGTGAAGTTTAGTTGACTTCTGCGCAGCGGTTTGGGAGTTAACATCAAAATTACATTTCTCGGCCATATCGCATAGATCTCACTGTGAAAAGGCTTAAATGGCTTTTTTGACCTAAGTTTAATGATTGCGCTCAAACCAAATGTCCTAGAACAAAATTTTCAAATGTAACTACTAGAATGTGTTACAATACACTATTGGGTGAAGTTTGGTTGACTTCTGCGCAGCGGTTTGGGAGTTAACATCAAAATTACATTTCTCGGCCATATCGCATAGATCTCACTGTGAAAAGGCTTAAATGACTTTTTTAATTAAGTTTGATGATTGCGTTCAAACAAAATGTCCTAGAACAAAATTTTCAAATGTAACTACTAGATTGTGATACAATACACTATTGGGTGAAGTTTGGTTGACTTCTGCGCAGCAGTTTGGGAGTTAACATCAAAATTACATTTCTCGGCCATATCGCATAGATCTCACTGTGAAAAGGCTTAAATGGCTTTTTTGACCTAAGTTTGAGGATTGCGCTCAAATCAAATGTCCTAGAACCAAATTTCCACATGTAACTACTAGATTGTGATACAATACACTAATGGGTGAAGTTTGGTTGACTTCTGCGCAGCGGTTTGGGAGTTAACATCAAAATTACATTTCTCGGCCATATCGCATAGATCTCACTGTGAAAAGGCTTAAATGACTTTTTTAATTAAGTTTAATGATTGCGCTCAAACCAAATGTCCTAGAACGAAATTTTCAAATGTAACTACTAGAATGTGATACAATACACTATTGGGTGAAGTTTAGTTGACTTCTGCGCAGCGGTTTGGGAGTTAACATCAAAATTACATTTCTCGGCCATATCGCATAGATCTCACTGTGAAAAGGCTTAAATGGCTTTTTTGACCTAAGTTTAATGATTGCGCTCAAACCAAATGTCCTAGAACGAAATTTTTAAATGTAACTACTAGAATGTGATACAATACACTATTGGGTGAAGTTTGGTTGACTTCTGCGCAGCGGTTTGGGAGTTAACATCAAAATTACATTTCTCGGCCATATCGCATAGATCTCACTGTGAAAAGGCTTAAATGACTTTTTTAATTAAGTTTGATGATTGCGCTCAAACAAAATGTCCTAGAACAAAATTTTCAAATGTAACTACTAGATTGTGATACAATACACTATTGGGTGAAGTTTGGTTGACTTCTGCGCAGCGGTTTGGGAGTTAACATCAAAATTACATTTCTCGGCCATATCGCATAGATCTCACTGTGAAAAGGCTTAAATGGCTTTTTTGACCTAAGTTTGAGGGTTGCGCTCAAATCAAATGTCCTAGAACCAAATTTCCACATGTAACTACTAGATTGTGATACAATACACTAATGGTTGAAGTTTGGTTGACTTTTGCGCAGCGGTTTGGGAGTGAACATCAAAATTACATTTATCGGCCATATCGCATAGATCTCACTGTGAAAAGGCTTAAATGACTTTTTTTTAATTAAGTTTGAAGATTGCGCTCAAATCAAATGTCCTAGAACTAAATTTCCAAATGTAACTACTAGATTGTGATAAAATACACTATTGGGTGAAGTTTGGTTGACTTCTGCGCAGCGGTTTGGGAGTTAACATCAAAATTACATTTCTCGGCCATATCGCATAGATCTCACTGTTAAAAGGCTTAAATGACTTTTTTAATTAAGTTTAATGATTGCGCTAAAACCAAATGTCCTAGAACGAAATTTTCAAATGTAACTACTAGAATGTGATACAATACACTATTGGGTGAAGTTTAGTTGACTTCTGCGCAGCGGTTTGGGAGTTAACATCAAAATTACATTTCTCGGCCATATCGCATAGATCTCACTGTGAAAAGGCTTAAATGGCTTTTTTGACCTAAGTTTAATGATTGCGCTCAAACCAAATGTCCTAGAACAAAATTTTCAAATGTAACTACTAGAATGTGATACAATACACTATTGGGTGAAGTTTGGTTGACTTCTGCGCAGTGGTTTGGGAGTTAACATCAAAATTACATTTCTCGGCCATATCGCATAGATCTCACTGTGAAAAGGCTTAAATGGCTTTTTTGACCTAAGTTTGAGGATTGCGCTCAAATCAAATGTCCTAAAACCAAATTTCCACATGTAACTACTAGATTGTGATACAATACACTAATGGGTGAAGTTTGGTTGACTTCTGCGCAGCGGTTTGGGAGTTAACATCAAAATTACATTTCTCGGCCATATCGCATAGATCTCACTGTGAAAAGGCTTAAATGACTTTTTTAATTAAGTTTGATGATTGCGTTCAAACAAAATGTCCTAGAACAAAATTTTCAAATGTAACTACTAGATTGTGATACAATACACTATTGGGTGAAGTTTGGTTGACTTCTGCGCAGCGGTTTGGGAGTTAACATCAAAATTACATTTCTCGGCCATATCGCATAGATCTCACTGTGAAAAGGCTTAAATGGCTTTTTTGACCTAAGTTTGAGGATTGCGCTCAAATCAAATGTCCTAGAACCAAATTTCCACATGTAACTACTAGATTGTGATACAATACACTAATGGGTGAAGTTTGGTTTACTTCTGCGCAGCGGTTTGGGAGTTAACATCAAAATTACATTTCTCGGCCATATCGCATAGATCTCACTGTGAAAAGGCTTAAATGGCTTTTTTGACCTAAGTTTGAGGATTGCGCTCAAATCAAATGTCCTAGAACCAAATTTCCACATGTAATTACTAGATTGTGATACAATACACTAATGGGTGAAGTTTGGTTGACTTCTGCGCAGCGGTTTGGGAGTTAACATCAAAATTACATTTCTCGGCCATATCGCATAGATCTCACTGTGAAAAGTCTTAAATGACTTTTTTAATTAAGTTTAATGATTGCGCTCAAACCAAATGTCCTAGAACGAAATTTTCAAATGTAACTACTAGAATGTGATACAATACACTATTGGGTGAAGTTTAGTTGACTTCTGCGCAGCGGTTTGGGAGTTAACATCAAAATTACATTTCTCGGCCATATCGCATAGATCTCACTGTGAAAAGGCTTAAATGGCTTTTTTGACCTAAGTTTAATGATTGCGCTCAAACCAAATGTCCTAGAACAAAATTTTCAAATGTAACTACTAGAATGTGATACAATACACTATTGGGTGAAGTTTGGTTGACTTCTGCGCAGCGGTTTGGGAGTTAACATCAAAATTACATTTCTCGGCCATATCGCATAGATCTCACTGTGAAAAGGCTTAAATGGCTTTTTTGACCTAAGTTTGAGGATTGCGCTCAAATCAAATGTCCTAGAACCAAATTTCCACATGTAACTACTAGATTGTGATACAATACACTAATGGGTGAAGTTTGGTTGACTTCTGCGCAGCGGTTTGGGAGTTAACATCAAAATTACATTTCTCGGCCATATCGCATAGATCTCACTGTGAAAAGGCTTAAATGAATTTTTTAATTAAGTTTGATGATTGCGCTCAAACAAAATGTCCTAGAACAAAATTTTCAAATGTAACTACTAGATTGTGATACAATACACTATTGGGTGAAGTTTGGTTGACTTCTGCGCAGCGGTTTGGGAGTTAACATCAAAATTACATTTCTCGGCCATATCGCATAGATCTCACTGTGAAAAGGCTTAAATGGCTTTTTTGACCTAAGTTTGAGGATTGCGCTCAAATCAAATGTCCTAGAACCAAATTTCCACATGTAACTACTAGATTGTGATACAATACACTAATGGTTGAAGTTTGGTTGACTTCTGCGCAGCGGTTTGGGAGTGAACATCAAAATTACATTTCTCGGCCATATCGCATAGATCTCACTGTGAAAAGGCTTAAATGACTTTTTTTTAATTAAGTTTGAAGATTGCGCTCAAATCAAATGTCCTAGAACTAAATTTCCAAATGTAACTACTAGATTGTGATAAAATACACTATTGGGTGAAGTTTGGTTGACTTCTGCGCAGCGGTTTGGGGGTTAACATCAAAATTACATTTCTCGGCCATATCGCATAGATCTCACTGTGAAAAGGCTTAAATGGCTTTTTTGACCTAAGTTTGAGGATTGCGCTCAAATCAAATGTCCAATAACAAAATTTCCACATGTAACTACTAGATTGTGATACAATACACTAATGGGTGAAGTTTGGTTGACTTCTGCGCAGCGGTTTGGGAGTTAACATCAAAATTACATTTCTCGGCCATATCGCATAGATCTCACTGTGAAAAGGCTTAAATGACTTTTTTAATTAAGTTTGATGATTGCGTTCAAACAAAATGTCCTAGAACAAAATTTTCAAATGTAACTACTAGATTGTGATACAATACACTATTGGGTGAAGTTTGGTTGACTTCTGCGCAGCGGTTTGGGAGTTAACATCAAAATTACATTTCTCGGCCATATCGCATAGATCTCACTGTGAAAAGGCTTAAATGGCTTTTTTGACCTAAGTTTGAGGATTGCGCTCAAATCAAATGTCCTAGAACCAAATTTCCACATGTAACTACTAGATTGTGATACAATACACTAATGGGTGAAGTTTGGTTTACTTCTGCGCAGCGGTTTGGGAGTTAACATCAAAATTACATTTCTCGGCCATATCGCATAGATCTCACTGTGAAAAGGCTTAAATGGCTTTTTTGACCTAAGTTTGAGGATTGCGCTCAAATCAAATGTCCTAGAACCAAATTTCCACATGTAATTACTAGATTGTGATACAATACACTAATGGGTGAAGTTTGGTTGACTTCTGCGCAGCGGTTTGGGAGTTAACATCAAAATTACATTTCTCGGCCATATCGCATAGATCTCACTGTGAAAAGGCTTAAATGACTTTTTTAATTAAGTTTAATGATTGCGCTCAAACCAAATGTCCTAGAACGAAATTTTCAAATGTAACTACTAGAATGTGATACAATACACTATTGGGTGAAGTTTAGTTGACTTCTGCGCAGCGGTTTGGGAGTTAACATCAAAATTACATTTCTCGGCCATATCGCATAGATCTCACTGTGAAAAGGCTTAAATGGCTTTTTTGACCTACGTTTAATGATTGCGCTCAAACCAAATGTCCTAGAACAAAATTTTCAAATGTAACTACTAGAATGTGATACAATACACTATTGGGTGAAGTTTGGTTGACTTCTGCGCAGCGGTTTGGGAGTTAACATCAAAATTACATTTCTCGGCCATATCGCATAGATCTCACTGTGAAAAGGCTTAAATGGCTTTTTTGACCTAAGTTTGAGGATTGCGCTCAAATCAAATGTCCTAGAACCAAATTTCCACATGTAACTACTAGATTGTGATACAATACACTAATGGGTGAAGTTTGGTTGACTTCTGCGCAGCGGTTTGGGAGTTAACATCAAAATTACATTTCTCGGCCATATCGCATAGATCTCACTGTGAAAAGGCTTAAATGACTTTTTTAATTAAGTTTGATGATTGCGCTCAAACAAAATGTCCTAGAACAAAATTTTCAAATGTAACTACTAGATTGTGATACAATACACTATTGGGTGAAGTTTGGTTGACTTCTGCGCAGCGGTTTGGGAGTTAACATCAAAATTACATTTCTCGGCCATATCGCATAGATCTCACTGTGAAAAGGCTTAAATGGCTTTTTTGACCTAAGTTTGAGGATTGCGCTCAAATCAAATGTCCTAGAACCAAATTTCCACATGTAACTACTAGATTGTGATACAATACACTAATGGTTGAAGTTTGGTTGACTTCTGCGCAGCGGTTTGGGAGTGAACATCAAAATTACATTTCTCGGCCATATCGCATAGATCTCACTGTGAAAAGGCTTAAATGACTTTTTTTAAATTAAGTTTGAAGATTGCGCTCAAATCAAATGTCCTAGAACTAAATTTCCAAATGTAACTACTAGATTGTGATAAAATACACTATTGGGTGAAGTTTGGTTGACTTCTGCGCAGCGGTTTGGGGGTTAACATCAAAATTACATTTCTCGGCCATATCGCATAGATCTCACTGTGAAAAGGCTTAAATGGCTTTTTTGACCTAAGTTTGAGGATTGCGCTCAAATCAAATGTCCAATAACCAAATTTCCACATGTAACTACTAGATTGTGATACAATACACTAATGGGTGAAGTTTGGTTGACTTCTGCGCAGCGGTTTGGGAGTTAACATCAAAATTACATTTCTCGGCCATATCGCATAGATCTCACTGTGAAAAGGCTTAAATGACTTTTTTAATTAAGTTTGATGATTGCGTTTAAACAAAATGTCCTAGAACAAAATTTTCAAATGTAACTACTAGATTGTGATACAATACACTATTGGGTGAAGTTTGGTTGACTTCTGCGCAGCGGTTTGGGAGTTAACATCAAAATTACATTTCTCGGCCATATCGCATAGATCTCACTGTGAAAAGGCTTAAATGGCTTTTTTGACCTAAGTTTGAGGATTGCGCTCAAATCAAATGTCCTAGAACCAAATTTCCACATGTAATTACTAGATTGTGATACAATACACTAATGGGTGAAGTTTGGTTGACTTCTGCGCAGCGGTTTGGGAGTTAACATCAAAATTACATTTCTCGGCCATATCGCATAGATCTCACTGTGAAAAGGCTTAAATGACTTTTTTAATTAAGTTTAATGATTGCGCTCAAACCAAATGTCCTAGAACGAAATTTTCAAATGTAACTACTAGAATGTGATACAATACACTATTGGGTGAAGTTTAGTTGACCTCTGCGCAGCGGTTTGGGAGTTAACATCAAAATTACATATTTCGGCCATATCGCATAGATCTCACTGTGAAAAGGCTTAAATGGCTTTTTTGACCTAAGTTTAATGATTGCGCTCAAACCAAATGTCCTAGAACGAAATTTTCAAATGTAACTACTAGAATGTGATACAATACACTATTGGGTGAAGTTTGGTTGACTTCTGCGCAGCGGTTTGGGAGTTAACATCAAAATTACATTTCTCGGCCATATCGCATAGATCTCACTGTGAAAAGGCTTAAATGGCTTTTTTGACCTAAGTTTGAGGATTGCGCTCAAATCAAATGTCCTAGAACCAAATTTCCACATGTAACTACTAGATTGTGATACAATACACTAATGGGTGAAGTTTGGTTGACTTCTGCGCAGCGGTTTGGGAGTTAACATCAAAATTACATTTCTCGGCCATATCGCATAGATCTCACTGTGAAAAGGCTTAAATGACTTTTTTAATTAAGTTTGATGATTGCGCTCAAACAAAATGTCCTAGAACCAAATTTTCAAATGTAACTACTAGATTGTGATACAATACACTATTGGGTGAAGTTTGGTTGACTTCTGCGCAGCGGTTTGGGAGTTAACATCAAAATTACATTTCTCGGCCATATCGCATAGATCTCACTGTGAAAAGGCTTAAATGGCTTTTTTGACCTAAGTTTGAGGATTGCGCTCAAATCAAATGTCCTAGAACCAAATTTCCACATGTAACTACTAGATTGTGATACAATACACTAATGGTTGAAGTTTGGTTGACTTCTGCGCAGCGGTTTGGGAGTGAACATCAAAATTACATTTCTCGGCCATATCGCATAGATCTCACTGTGAAAAGGCTTAAATGACTTTTTTTAATTAAGTTTGAAGATTGCGCTCAAATCAAATGTCCTAGAACTAAATTTCCAAATGTAACTACTAGATTGTGATAAAATACACTATTGGGTGAAGTTTGTTTGACTTCTGCGCAGCGGTTTGGGAGTTAACATCAAAATTACATTTCTCGGCCATATCGCATAGATCTCACTGTGAAAAGGCTTAAATGGCTTTTTTGACCTAAGTTTGAGGATTGCGCTCAAATCAAATGTCCTATAACCAAATTTCCACATGTAACTACTAGATTGTGATACAATACACTAATGGGTGAAGTTTGGTTGACTTCTGCGCAGCGGTTTGGGAGTTAACATCAAAATTACATTTCTCGGCCATATCGCATAGATCTCACTGTGAAAAGGCTTAAATGACTTTTTTAATTAAGTTTGATGATTGCGTTCAAACAAAATGTCCTACAACAAAATTTTCAAATGTAACTACTAGATTGTGATACAATACACTATTGGGTGAAGTTTGGTTGACTTCTGCGCAGCGGTTTGGGAGTTAACATCAAAATTACATTTCTCGGCCATATCGCATAGATCTCACTGTGAAAAGGCTTAAATGGCTTTTTTGACCTAAGTTTGAGGATTGCGCTCAAATCAAATGTCCTAGAACCAAATTTCCACATGTAACTACTAGATTGTGATACAATACACTAATGGGTGAAGTTTGGTTGACTTCTGCGCAGCGGTTTGGGAGTTAACATCAAAATTACATTTCTCGGCCATATCGCATAGATCTCACTGTGAAAAGGCTTAAATGACTTTTTTAATTAAGTTTGATGATTGCGTTCAAACAAAATGTCCTACAACAAAATTTTCAAATGTAACTACTAGATTGTGATACAATACACTATTGGGTGAAGTTTGGTTGACTTCTGTTCAGCGGTTTGGGAGTTAACATCAAAATTACATTTCTCGGCCATATCGCATAGATCTCACTGTGAAAAGGCTTAAATGACTTTTTTAATTAAGTTTAATGATTGCGCTCAAACCAAATGTCCTAGAACGAAATTTTCAAATGTAACTACTAGAATGTGATACAATACACTATTGGGTGAAGTTTAGTTGACTTCTGCGCAGCGGTTTGGGAGTTAACATCAAAATTACATTTCTCGGCCATATCGCATAGATCTCACTGTGAAAAGGCTTAAATGGCTTTTTTGACCTAAGTTTAATGATTGCGCTCAAACCAAATGTCCTAGAACAAAATTTTCAAATGTAACTACTAGAATGTGTTACAATACACTATTGGGTGAAGTTTGGTTGACTTCTGCGCAGCGGTTTGGGAGTTAACATCAAAATTACATTTCTCGGCCATATCGCATAGATCTCACTGTGAAAAGGCTTAAATGACTTTTTTAATTAAGTTTGATGATTGCGTTCAAACAAAATGTCCTAGAACAAAATTTTCAAATGTAACTACTAGATTGTGATACAATACACTATTGGGTGAAGTTTGGTTGACTTCTGCGCAGCAGTTTGGGAGTTAACATCAAAATTACATTTCTCGGCCATATCGCATAGATCTCACTGTGAAAAGGCTTAAATGGCTTTTTTGACCTAAGTTTGAGGATTGCGCTCAAATCAAATGTCCTAGAACCAAATTTCCACATGTAACTACTAGATTGTGATACAATACACTAATGGGTGAAGTTTGGTTGACTTCTGCGCAGCGGTTTGGGAGTTAACATCAAAATTACATTTCTCGGCCATATCGCATAGATCTCACTGTGAAAAGGCTTAAATGACTTTTTTAATTAAGTTTAATGATTGCGCTCAAACCAAATGTCCTAGAACGAAATTTTCAAATGTAACTACTAGAATGTGATACAATACACTATTGGGTGAAGTTTAGTTGACTTCTGCGCAGCGGTTTGGGAGTTAACATCAAAATTACATTTCTCGGCCATATCGCATAGATCTCACTGTGAAAAGGCTTAAATGGCTTTTTTGACCTAAGTTTAATGATTGCGCTCAAACCAAATGTCCTAGAACGAAATTTTTAAATGTAACTACTAGAATGTGATACAATACACTATTGGGTGAAGTTTGGTTGACTTCTGCGCAGCGGTTTGGGAGTTAACATCAAAATTACATTTCTCGGCCATATCGCATAGATCTCACTGTGAAAAGGCTTAAATGACTTTTTTAATTAAGTTTGATGATTGCGCTCAAACAAAATGTCCTAGAACAAAATTTTCAAATGTAACTACTAGATTGTGATACAATACACTATTGGGTGAAGTTTGGTTGACTTCTGCGCAGCGGTTTGGGAGTTAACATCAAAATTACATTTCTCGGCCATATCGCATAGATCTCACTGTGAAAAGGCTTAAATGGCTTTTTTGACCTAAGTTTGAGGGTTGCGCTCAAATCAAATGTCCTAGAACCAAATTTCCACATGTAACTACTAGATTGTGATACAATACACTAATGGTTGAAGTTTGGTTGACTTTTGCGCAGCGGTTTGGGAGTGAACATCAAAATTACATTTATCGGCCATATCGCATAGATCTCACTGTGAAAAGGCTTAAATGACTTTTTTTTAATTAAGTTTGAAGATTGCGCTCAAATCAAATGTCCTAGAACTAAATTTCCAAATGTAACTACTAGATTGTGATAAAATACACTATTGGGTGAAGTTTGGTTGACTTCTGCGCAGCGGTTTGGGAGTTAACATCAAAATTACATTTCTCGGCCATATCGCATAGATCTCACTGTTAAAAGGCTTAAATGACTTTTTTAATTAAGTTTAATGATTGCGCTAAAACCAAATGTCCTAGAACGAAATTTTCAAATGTAACTACTAGAATGTGATACAATACACTATTGGGTGAAGTTTAGTTGACTTCTGCGCAGCGGTTTGGGAGTTAACATCAAATTTACATTTCTCGGCCATATCGCATAGATCTCACTGTGAAAAGGCTTAAATGGCTTTTTTGACCTAAGTTTAATGATTGCGCTCAAACCAAATGTCCTAGAACAAAATTTTCAAATGTAACTACTAGAATGTGATACAATACACTATTGGGTGAAGTTTGGTTGACTTCTGCGCAGTGGTTTGGGAGTTAACATCAAAATTACATTTCTCGGCCATATCGCATAGATCTCACTGTGAAAAGGCTTAAATGGCTTTTTTGACCTAAGTTTGAGGATTGCGCTCAAATCAAATGTCCTAAAACCAAATTTCCACATGTAACTACTAGATTGTGATACAATACACTAATGGGTGAAGTTTGGTTGACTTCTGCGCAGCGGTTTGGGAGTTAACATCAAAATTACATTTCTCGGCCATATCGCATAGATCTCACTGTGAAAAGGCTTAAATGACTTTTTTAATTAAGTTTGATGATTGCGTTCAAACAAAATGTCCTAGAACAAAATTTTCAAATGTAACTACTAGATTGTGATACAATACACTATTGGGTGAAGTTTGGTTGACTTCTGCGCAGCGGTTTGGGAGTTAACATCAAAATTACATTTCTCGGCCATATCGCATAGATCTCACTGTGAAAAGGCTTAAATGGCTTTTTTGACCTAAGTTTGAGGATTGCGCTCAAATCAAATGTCCTAGAACCAAATTTCCACATGTAACTACTAGATTGTGATACAATACACTAATGGGTGAAGTTTGGTTTACTTCTGCGCAGCGGTTTGGGAGTTAACATCAAAATTACATTTCTCGGCCATATCGCATAGATCTCACTGTGAAAAGGCTTAAATGGCTTTTTTGACCTAAGTTTGAGGATTGCGCTCAAATCAAATGTCCTAGAACCAAATTTCCACATGTAATTACTAGATTGTGATACAATACACTAATGGGTGAAGTTTGGTTGACTTCTGCGCAGCGGTTTGGGAGTTAACATCAAAATTACATTTCTCGGCCATATCGCATAGATCTCACTGTGAAAAGGCTTAAATGACTTTTTTAATTAAGTTTAATGATTGCGCTCAAACCAAATGTCCTAGAACGAAATTTTCAAATGTAACTACTAGAATGTGATACAATACACTATTGGGTGAAGTTTAGTTGACTTCTGCGCAGCGGTTTGGGAGTTAACATCAAAATTACATTTCTCGGCCATATCGCATAGATCTCACTGTGAAAAGGCTTAAATGGCTTTTTTGACCTAAGTTTAATGATTGCGCTCAAACCAAATGTCCTAGAACAAAATTTTCAAATGTAACTACTAGAATGTGATACAATACACTATTGGGTGAAGTTTGGTTGACTTCTGCGCAGCGGTTTGGGAGTTAACATCAAAATTACATTTCTCGGCCATATCGCATAGATCTCACTGTGAAAAGGCTTAAATGGCTTTTTTGACCTAAGTTTGAGGATTGCGCTCAAATCAAATGTCCTAGAACCAAATTTCCACATGTAACTACTAGATTGTGATACAATACACTAATGGGTGAAGTTTGGTTGACTTCTGCGCAGCGGTTTGGGAGTTAACATCAAAATTACATTTCTCGGCCATATCGCATAGATCTCACTGTGAAAAGGCTTAAATGAATTTTTTAATTAAGTTTGATGATTGCGCTCAAACAAAATGTCCTAGAACAAAATTTTCAAATGTAACTACTAGATTGTGATACAATACACTATTGGGTGAAGTTTGGTTGACTTCTGCGCAGCGGTTTGGGAGTTAACATCAAAATTACATTTCTCGGCCATATCGCATAGATCTCACTGTGAAAAGGCTTAAATGGCTTTTTTGACCTAAGTTTGAGGATTGCGCTCAAATCAAATGTCCTAGAACCAAATTTCCACATGTAACTACTAGATTGTGATACAATACACTAATGGTTGAAGTTTGGTTGACTTCTGCGCAGCGGTTTGGGAGTGAACATCAAAATTACATTTCTCGGCCATATCGCATAGATCTCACTGTGAAAAGGCTTAAATGACTTTTTTTTAATTAAGTTTGAAGATTGCGCTCAAATCAAATGTCCTAGAACTAAATTTCCAAATGTAACTACTAGATTGTGATAAAATACACTATTGGGTGAAGTTTGGTTGACTTCTGCGCAGCGGTTTGGGGGTTAACATCAAAATTACATTTCTCGGCCATATCGCATAGATCTCACTGTGAAAAGGCTTAAATGGCTTTTTTGACCTAAGTTTGAGGATTGCGCTCAAATCAAATGTCCAATAACAAAATTTCCACATGTAACTACTAGATTGTGATACAATACACTAATGGGTGAAGTTTGGTTGACTTCTGCGCAGCGGTTTGGGAGTTAACATCAAAATTACATTTCTCGGCCATATCGCATAGATCTCACTGTGAAAAGGCTTAAATGACTTTTTTAATTAAGTTTGATGATTGCGTTCAAACAAAATGTCCTAGAACAAAATTTTCAAATGTAACTACTAGATTGTGATACAATACACTATTGGGTGAAGTTTGGTTGACTTCTGCGCAGCGGTTTGGGAGTTAACATCAAAATTACATTTCTCGGCCATATCGCATAGATCTCACTGTGAAAAGGCTTAAATGGCTTTTTTGACCTAAGTTTGAGGATTGCGCTCAAATCAAATGTCCTAGAACCAAATTTCCACATGTAACTACTAGATTGTGATACAATACACTAATGGGTGAAGTTTGGTTTACTTCTGCGCAGCGGTTTGGGAGTTAACATCAAAATTACATTTCTCGGCCATATCGCATAGATCTCACTGTGAAAAGGCTTAAATGGCTTTTTTGACCTAAGTTTGAGGATTGCGCTCAAATCAAATGTCCTAGAACCAAATTTCCACATGTAATTACTAGATTGTGATACAATACACTAATGGGTGAAGTTTGGTTGACTTCTGCGCAGCGGTTTGGGAGTTAACATCAAAATTACATTTCTCGGCCATATCGCATAGATCTCACTGTGAAAAGGCTTAAATGACTTTTTTAATTAAGTTTAATGATTGCGCTCAAACCAAATGTCCTAGAACGAAATTTTCAAATGTAACTACTAGAATGTGATACAATACACTATTGGGTGAAGTTTAGTTGACTTCTGCGCAGCGGTTTGGGAGTTAACATCAAAATTACATTTCTCGGCCATATCGCATAGATCTCACTGTGAAAAGGCTTAAATGGCTTTTTTGACCTAAGTTTAATGATTGCGCTCAAACCAAATGTCCTAGAACAAAATTTTCAAATGTAACTACTAGAATGTGATACAATACACTATTGGGTGAAGTTTGGTTGACTTCTGCGCAGCGGTTTGGGAGTTAACATCAAAATTACATTTCTCGGCCATATCGCATAGATCTCACTGTGAAAAGGCTTAAATGGCTTTTTTGACCTAAGTTTGAGGATTGCGCTCAAATCAAATGTCCTAGAACCAAATTTCCACATGTAACTACTAGATTGTGATACAATACACTAATGGGTGAAGTTTGGTTGACTTCTGCGCAGCGGTTTGGGAGTTAACATCAAAATTACATTTCTCGGCCATATCGCATAGATCTCACTGTGAAAAGGCTTAAATGACTTTTTTAATTAAGTTTGATGATTGCGCTCAAACAAAATGTCCTAGAACAAAATTTTCAAATGTAACTACTAGATTGTGATACAATACACTATTGGGTGAAGTTTGGTTGACTTCTGCGCAGCGGTTTGGGAGTTAACATCAAAATTACATTTCTCGGCCATATCGCATAGATCTCACTGTGAAAAGGCTTAAATGGCTTTTTTGACCTAAGTTTGAGGATTGCGCTCAAATCAAATGTCCTAGAACCAAATTTCCACATGTAACTACTAGATTGTGATACAATACACTAATGGTTGAAGTTTGGTTGACTTCTGCGCAGCGGTTTGGGAGTGAACATCAAAATTACATTTCTCGGCCATATCGCATAGATCTCACTGTGAAAAGGCTTAAATGACTTTTTTTAAATTAAGTTTGAAGATTGCGCTCAAATCAAATGTCCTAGAACTAAATTTCCAAATGTAACTACTAGATTGTGATAAAATACACTATTGGGTGAAGTTTGGTTGACTTCTGCGCAGCGGTTTGGGGGTTAACATCAAAATTACATTTCTCGGCCATATCGCATAGATCTCACTGTGAAAAGGCTTAAATGGCTTTTTTGACCTAAGTTTGAGGATTGCGCTCAAATCAAATGTCCAATAACCAAATTTCCACATGTAACTACTAGATTGTGATACAATACACTAATGGGTGAAGTTTGGTTGACTTCTGCGCAGCGGTTTGGGAGTTAACATCAAAATTACATTTCTCGGCCATATCGCATAGATCTCACTGTGAAAAGGCTTAAATGACTTTTTTAATTAAGTTTGATGATTGCGTTTAAACAAAATGTCCTAGAACAAAATTTTCAAATGTAACTACTAGATTGTGATACAATACACTATTGGGTGAAGTTTGGTTGACTTCTGCGCAGCGGTTTGGGAGTTAACATCAAAATTACATTTCTCGGCCATATCGCATAGATCTCACTGTGAAAAGGCTTAAATGGCTTTTTTGACCTAAGTTTGAGGATTGCGCTCAAATCAAATGTCCTAGAACCAAATTTCCACATGTAATTACTAGATTGTGATACAATACACTAATGGGTGAAGTTTGGTTGACTTCTGCGCAGCGGTTTGGGAGTTAACATCAAAATTACATTTCTCGGCCATATCGCATAGATCTCACTGTGAAAAGGCTTAAATGACTTTTTTAATTAAGTTTAATGATTGCGCTCAAACCAAATGTCCTAGAACGAAATTTTCAAATGTAACTACTAGAATGTGATACAATACACTATTGGGTGAAGTTTAGTTGACCTCTGCGCAGCGGTTTGGGAGTTAACATCAAAATTACATATTTCGGCCATATCGCATAGATCTCACTGTGAAAAGGCTTAAATGGCTTTTTTGACCTAAGTTTAATGATTGCGCTCAAACCAAATGTCCTAGAACGAAATTTTCAAATGTAACTACTAGAATGTGATACAATACACTATTGGGTGAAGTTTGGTTGACTTCTGCGCAGCGGTTTGGGAGTTAACATCAAAATTACATTTCTCGGCCATATCGCATAGATCTCACTGTGAAAAGGCTTAAATGGCTTTTTTGACCTAAGTTTGAGGATTGCGCTCAAATCAAATGTCCTAGAACCAAATTTCCACATGTAACTACTAGATTGTGATACAATACACTAATGGGTGAAGTTTGGTTGACTTCTGCGCAGCGGTTTGGGAGTTAACATCAAAATTACATTTCTCGGCCATATCGCATAGATCTCACTGTGAAAAGGCTTAAATGACTTTTTTAATTAAGTTTGATGATTGCGCTCAAACAAAATGTCCTAGAACCAAATTTTCAAATGTAACTACTAGATTGTGATACAATACACTATTGGGTGAAGTTTGGTTGACTTCTGCGCAGCGGTTTGGGAGTTAACATCAAAATTACATTTCTCGGCCATATCGCATAGATCTCACTGTGAAAAGGCTTAAATGGCTTTTTTGACCTAAGTTTGAGGATTGCGCTCAAATCAAATGTCCTAGAACCAAATTTCCACATGTAACTACTAGATTGTGATACAATACACTAATGGTTGAAGTTTGGTTGACTTCTGCGCAGCGGTTTGGGAGTGAACATCAAAATTACATTTCTCGGCCATATCGCATAGATCTCACTGTGAAAAGGCTTAAATGACTTTTTTTAATTAAGTTTGAAGATTGCGCTCAAATCAAATGTCCTAGAACTAAATTTCCAAATGTAACTACTAGATTGTGATAAAATACACTATTGGGTGAAGTTTGTTTGACTTCTGCGCAGCGGTTTGGGAGTTAACATCAAAATTACATTTCTCGGCCATATCGCATAGATCTCACTGTGAAAAGGCTTAAATGGCTTTTTTGACCTAAGTTTGAGGATTGCGCTCAAATCAAATGTCCTATAACCAAATTTCCACATGTAACTACTAGATTGTGATACAATACACTAATGGGTGAAGTTTGGTTGACTTCTGCGCAGCGGTTTGGGAGTTAACATCAAAATTACATTTCTCGGCCATATCGCATAGATCTCACTGTGAAAAGGCTTAAATGACTTTTTTAATTAAGTTTGATGATTGCGTTCAAACAAAATGTCCTACAACAAAATTTTCAAATGTAACTACTAGATTGTGATACAATACACTATTGGGTGAAGTTTGGTTGACTTCTGCGCAGCGGTTTGGGAGTTAACATCAAAATTACATTTCTCGGCCATATCGCATAGATCTCACTGTGAAAAGGCTTAAATGGCTTTTTTGACCTAAGTTTGAGGATTGCGCTCAAATCAAATGTCCTAGAACCAAATTTCCACATGTAACTACTAGATTGTGATACAATACACTAATGGGTGAAGTTTGGTTTACTTCTGCGCAGCGGTTTGGGAGTTAACATCAAAATTACATTTCTCGGCCATATCGCATAGATCTCACTGTGAAAAGGCTTAAATGGCTTTTTTGACCTAAGTTTAATGATTGCGCTCAAACCAAATGTCCTAGAACGAAATTTTCAAATGTAACTACTAGAATGTGATACAATACACTATTGGGTGAAGTTTGGTTGACTTCTGCGCAGCGGTTTGGGAGTTAACATCAAAATTACATTTCTCGGCCATATCGCATAGATCTCACTGTGAAAAGGCTTAAATGGCTTTTTTGACCTAAGTTTGAGGATTGCGCTCAAATCAAATGTCCTAGAACCAAATTTCCACATGTAACTACTAGATTGTGATACAATACACTAATGGGTGAAGTTTGGTTGACTTCTGCGCAGCGGTTTGGGAGTTAACATCAAAATTACATTTCTCGGCCATATCGCATAGATCTCACTGTGAAAAGGCTTAAATGGCTTTTTTGACCTAGGTTTGAGGATTGCGCTCAAATCAAATGTCCTAGAACCAAATTTCCACATGTAACTACTAGATTGTGATACAATACACTAATGGGTGAAGTTTGGTTGACTTCTGCGCAGCGGTTTGGGAGTTAACATCAAAATTACATTTCTCGGCCATATCGCATAGATCTCACTGTGAAAAGGCTTAAATGACTTTTTTAATTAAGTTTGATGATTGCGCTCAAACAAAATGTCCTAGAACCAAATTTTCAAATGTAACTACTAGATTGTGATACAATACACTATTGGGTGAAGTTTGGTTGACTTCTGCGCAGCGGTTTGGGAGTTAACATCAAAATTACATTTCTCGGCCATATCGCATAGATCTCACTGTGAAAAGGCTTAAATGGCTTTTTTGACCTAAGTTTGAGGATTGCGCTCAAATCAAATGTCCTAGAACCAAATTTCCACATGTAACTACTAGATTGTGATACAATACACTAATGGTTGAAGTTTGGTTGACTTCTGCGCAGCGGTTTGGGAGTGAACATCAAAATTACATTTCTCGGCCATATCGCATAGATCTCACTGTGAAAAGGCTTAAATGACTTTTTTTAATTAAGTTTGAAGATTGCGCTCAAATCAAATGTCCTAGAACTAAATTTCCAAATGTAACTACTAGATTGTGATAAAATACACTATTGGGGGAAGTTTGTTTGACTTCTGCGCAGCGGTTTGGGAGTTAACATCAAAATTACATTTCTCGGCCATATCGCATAGATCTCACTGTGAAAAGGCTTAAATGGCTTTTTTGACCTAAGTTTGAGGATTGCGCTCAAATCAAATGTCCTATAACCAAATTTCCACATGTAACTACTAGATTGTGATACAATACACTAATGGGTGAAGTTTGGTTGACTTCTGCGCAGCGGTTTGGGAGTTAACATCAAAATTACATTTCTCGGCCATATCGCATAGATCTCACTGTGAAAAGGCTTAAATGACTTTTTTAATTAAGTTTGATGATTGCGTTCAAACAAAATGTCCTACAACAAAATTTTCAAATGTAACTACTAGATTGTGATACAATACACTATTGGGTGAAGTTTGGTTGACTTCTGCGCAGCGGTTTGGGAGTTAACATCAAAATTACATTTCTCGGCCATATCGCATAGATCTCACTGTGAAAAGGCTTAAATGGCTTTTTTGACCTAAGTTTGAGGATTGCGCTCAAATCAAATGTCCTAGAACCAAATTTCCACATGTAACTACTAGATTGTGATACAATACACTAATGGGTGAAGTTTGGTTTACTTCTGCGCAGCGGTTTGGGAGTTAACATCAAAATTACATTTCTCGGCCATATCGCATAGATCTCACTGTGAAAAGGCTTAAATGGCTTTTTTGACCTAAGTTTAATGATTGCGCTCAAACCAAATGTCCTAGAACGAAATTTTCAAATGTAACTACTAGAATGTGATACAATACACTATTGGGTGAAGTTTGGTTGACTTCTGCGCAGCGGTTTGGGAGTTAACATCAAAATTACATTTCTCGGCCATATCGCATAGATCTCACTGTGAAAAGGCTTAAATGGCTTTTTTGACCTAAGTTTGAGGATTGCGCTCAAATCAAATGTCCTAGAACCAAATTTCCACATGTAACTACTAGATTGTGATACAATACACTAATGGGTGAAGTTTGGTTGACTTCTGCGCAGCGGTTTGGGAGTTAACATCAAAATTACATTTCTCGGCCATATCGCATAGATCTCACTGTGAAAAGGCTTAAATGGCTTTTTTGACCTAGGTTTGAGGATTGCGCTCAAATCAAATGTCCTAGAACCAAATTTCCACATGTAACTACTAGATTGTGATACAATACACTAATGGTTGAAGTTTGGTTGACTTCTGCGCAGCGGTTTGGGAGTGAACATCAAAATTACATTTCTCGGCCATATCGCATAGATCTCACTGTGAAAAGGCTTAAATGACTTTTTTTTAATTAAGTTTGAAGATTGCGCTCAAATCAAATGTCCTAGAACTAAATTTCCAAATGTAACTACTAGATTGTGATAAAATACACTATTGGGTGAAGTTTGGTTGACTTCTGTTCAGCGGTTTGGGAGTTAACATCAAAATTACATTTCTCGGCCATATCGCATAGATCTCACTGTGAAAAGGCTTAAATGACTTTTTTAATTAAGTTTAATGATTGCGCTCAAACCAAATGTCCTAGAACGAAATTTTCAAATGTAACTACTAGAATGTGATACAATACACTATTGGGTGAAGTTTAGTTGACTTCTGCGCAGCGGTTTGGGAGTTAACATCAAAATTACATTTCTCGGCCATATCGCATAGATCTCACTGTGAAAAGGCTTAAATGGCTTTTTTGACCTAAGTTTAATGATTGCGCTCAAACCAAATGTCCTAGAACAAAATTTTCAAATGTAACTACTAGAATGTGTTACAATACACTATTGGGTGAAGTTTGGTTGACTTCTGCGCAGCGGTTTGGGAGTTAACATCAAAGTTACATTTCTCGGCCATATCGCATAGATCTCACTGTGAAAAGGCTTAAATGACTTTTTTAATTAAGTTTGATGATTGCGTTCAAACAAAATGTCCTAGAACAAAATTTTCAAATGTAACTACTAGATTGTGATACAATACACTATTGGGTGAAGTTTGGTTGACTTCTGCGCAGCAGTTTGGGAGTTAACATCAAAATTACATTTCTCGGCCATATCGCATAGATCTCACTGTGAAAAGGCTTAAATGGCTTTTTTGACCTAAGTTTGAGGATTGCGCTCAAATCAAATGTCCTAGAACCAAATTTCCACATGTAACTACTAGATTGTGATACAATACACTAATGGTTGAAGTTTGGTTGACTTCTGCGCAGCGGTTTGGGAGTTAACATCAAAATTACATTTCTCGGCCATATCGCATAGATCTCACTGTGAAAAGGCTTAAATGACTTTTTTAATTAAGTTTAATGATTGCGCTCAAACCAAATGTCCTAGAACGAAATTTTCAAATGTAACTACTAGAATGTGATACAATACACTATTGGGTGAAGTTTGGTTGACTTCTGCGCAGCGGTTTGGGAGTTAACATCAAAATTACATTTCTCGGCCATATCGCATAGATCTCACTGTGAAAAGGCTTAAATGGCTTTTTTGACCTAAGTTTGAGGATTGCGCTCAAATCAAATGTCCTAGAACCAAATTTCCACATGTAACTACTAGATTGTGATACAATACACTAATGGTTGAAGTTTGGTTGACTTCTGCGCAGCGGTTTGGGAGTGAACATCAAAATTACATTTCTCGGCCATATCGCATAGATCTCACTGTGAAAAGGCTTAAATGACTTTTTTTAATTAAGTTTGAAGATTGCGCTCAAATCAAATGTCCTAGAACTAAATTTCCAAATGTAACTACTAGATTGTGATAAAATACACTATTGGGTGAAGTTTGGTTGACTTCTGCGCAGCGGTTTGGGAGTTAACATCAAAATTACATTTCTCGGCCATATCGCATAGATCTCACTGTGAAAAGGCTTAAATGGCTTTTTTGACCTAAGTTTGAGGATTGCGCTCAAATCAAATGTCCTATAACCAAATTTCCACATGTAACTACTAGATTGTGATACAATACACTAATGGGTGAAGTTTGGTTGACTTCTGTGCAGCGGTTTGGGAGTTAACATCAAAATTACATTTCTCGGCCATATCGCATAGATCTCACTGTGAAAAGGCTTAAATGACTTTTTTAATTAAGTTTGATGATTGCGTTCAAACAAAATGTCCTACAACAAAATTTTCAAATGTAACTACTAGATTGTGATACAATACACTATTGGGTGAAAATTGGTTGACTTCTGCGCAGCGGTTTGGGAGTTAACATCAAAATTACATTTCTCGGCCATATCGCATAGATCTCACTGTGAAAAGGCTTAAATGGCTTTTTTGACCTAAGTTTGAGGATTGCGCTCAAATCAAATGTCCTAGAACCAAATTTCCACATGTAACTACTAGATTGTGATACAATACACTAATGGGTGAAGTTTGGTTTACTTCTGCGCAGCGGTTTGGGAGTTACCATCAAAATTACATTTCTCGGCCATATCGCATAGATCTCACTGTGAAAAGGCTTAAATGGCTTTTTTGACCTAAGTTTAATGATTGCGCTCAAACCAAATGTCCTAGAACGAAATTTTCAAATGTAACTACTAGAATGTGATACAATACACTATTGGGTGAAGTTTGGTTGACTTCTGCGCAGCGGTTTGGGAGTTAACATCAAAATTACATTTCTCGGCCATATCGCATAGATCTCACTGTGAAAAGGCTTAAATGGCTTTTTTGACCTAAGTTTGAGGATTGCGCTCAAATCAAATGTCCTATAACCAAATTTCCACATGTAACTACTAGATTGTGATACAATACACTAATGGGTGAAGTTTGGTTGACTTCTGCGCAGCGGTTTGGGAGTTAACATCAAAATTACATTTCTCGGCCATATCGCATAGATCTCACTGTGAAAAGGCTTAAATGACTTTTTTAATTAAGTTTGATGATTGCGTTCAAACAAAATGTCCTAGAACGAAATTTTCAAATGTAACTACTAGAATGTGATACAATACACTATTGGGTGAAGTTTAGTTGACTTCTGCGCAGCGGTTTGGGAGTTAACATCAAAATTACATTTCTCGGCCATATCGCATAGATCTCACTGTGAAAAGGCTTAAATGGCTTTTTTGACCTAAGTTTAATGATTGCGCTCAAACCAAATGTCCTAGAACAAAATTTTCAAATGTAACTACTAGAATGTGTTACAATACACTATTGGGTGAAGTTTGGTTGACTTCTGCGCAGCGGTTTGGGAGTTAACATCAAAGTTACATTTCTCGGCCATATCGCATAGATCTCACTGTGAAAAGGCTTAAATGACTTTTTTAATTAAGTTTGATGATTGCGTTCAAACAAAATGTCCTAGAACAAAATTTTCAAATGTAACTACTAGATTGTGATACAATACACTATTGGGTGAAGTTTGGTTGACTTCTGCGCAGCAGTTTGGGAGTTAACATCAAAATTACATTTCTCGGCCATATCGCATAGATCTCACTGTGAAAAGGCTTAAATGGCTTTTTTGACCTAAGTTTGAGGATTGCGCTCAAATCAAATGTCCTAGAACCAAATTTCCACATGTAACTACTAGATTGTGATACAATACACTAATGGTTGAAGTTTGGTTGACTTCTGCGCAGCGGTTTGGGAGTTAACATCAAAATTACATTTCTCGGCCATATCGCATAGATCTCACTGTGAAAAGGCTTAAATGACTTTTTTAATTAAGTTTAATGATTGCGCTCAAACCAAATGTCCTAGAACGAAATTTTCAAATGTAACTACTAGAATGTGATACAATACACTATTGGGTGAAGTTTGGTTGACTTCTGCGCAGCGGTTTGGGAGTTAACATCAAAATTACATTTCTCGGCCATATCGCATAGATCTCACTGTGAAAAGGCTTAAATGACTTTTTTAATTAAGTTTAATGATTGCGCTCAAACCAAATGTCCTAGAACGAAATTTCCACATGTAACTACTAGAATGTGATACAATACACTATTGGGTGAAGTTTGGTTGACTTCTGCGCAGCGGTTTGGGAGTTAACATCAAAATTACATTTCTCGGCCATATCGCATAGATCTCACTGTGAAAAGGCTTAAATGACTTTTTTAATTAAGTTTAATGATTGCGCTCAAACCAAATGTCCTAGAACGAAATTTTCAAATGTAACTACTAGAATGTGATACAATACACTATTGGGTGAAGTTTAGTTGACTTCTGTGCAGCGTTTTGGGAGTTAACATCAAAATTACATTTCTCGACCATATCGCATAGATCTCACTGTGAAAAGGCTTAAATGGCTTTTTTGACCTAAGTTTAATGATTGCGCTCAAACCAAATGTCCTAGAACGAAATTTTCAAATGTAACTACTAGAATGTGATACAATACACTATTGGGTGAAGTTTGGTTGACTTCTGCGCAGCGGTTTGGGAGTTAACATCAAAATTACATTTCTCGGCCATATCGCATAGATCTCACTGTGAAAAGGCTTAAATGGCTTTTTTGACCTAAGTTTGAGGATTGCGCTCAAATCAAATGTCCTAGAACCAAATTTCCACATGTAACTACTAGATTGTGATACAATACACTAATGGGTGAAGTTTGGTTGACTTCTGCGCAGCGGTTTGGGAGTTAACATCAAAATTACATTTCTCGGCCATATCGCATAGATCTCACTGTGAAAAGGCTTAAATGACTTTTTTAATTAAGTTTGATGATTGCGTTCAAACAAAATGTCCTACAACAAAATTTTCAAATGTAACTACTAGATTGTGATACAATACACTATTGGGTGAAAATTGGTTGACTTCTGCGCAGCGGTTTGGGAGTTAACATCAAAATTACATTTCTCGGCCATATCGCATAGATCTCACTGTGAAAAGGCTTAAATGGCTTTTTTGACCTAAGTTTGAGGATTGCGCTCAAATCAAATGTCCTAGAACCAAATTTCCACATGTAACTACTAGATTGTGATACAATACACTAATGGGTGAAGTTTGGTTTACTTCTGCGCAGCGGTTTGGGAGTTAACATCAAAATTACATTTCTCGGCCATATCGCATAGATCTCACTGTGAAAAGGCTTAAATGGCTTTTTTGACCTAAGTTTAATGATTGCGCTCAAACCAAATGTCCTAGAACGAAATTTTCAAATGTAACTACTAGAATGTGATACAATACACTATTGGGTGAAGTTTGGTTGACTTCTGCGCAGCGGTTTGGGAGTTAACATCAAAATTACATTTCTCGGCCATATCGCATAGATCTCACTGTGAAAAGGCTTAAATGGCTTTTTTGACCTAAGTTTGAGGATTGCGCTCAAATCAAATGTCCTATAACCAAATTTCCACATGTAACTACTAGATTGTGATACAATACACTAATGGGTGAAGTTTGGTTGACTTCTGCGCAGCGGTTTGGGAGTTAACATCAAAATTACATTTCTCGGCCATATCGCATAGATCTCACTGTGAAAAGGCTTAAATGACTTTTTTAATTAAGTTTGATGATTGCGTTCAAACAAAATGTCCTAGAACAAAATTTTCAAATGTAACTACTAGATTGTGATACAATACACTATTGGGTGAAGTTTGGTTGACTTCTGCGCAGCGGTTTGGGAGTTAACATCAAAATTACATTTCTCGGCCATATCGCATAGATCTCACTGTGAAAAGGCTTAAATGACTTTTTTAATTAAGTTTAATGATTGCGCTCAAACCAAATGTCCTAGAACGAAATTTTCAAATGTAACTACTAGAATGTGATACAATACACTATTGGGTGAAGTTTAGTTGACTTCTGCGCAGCGGTTTGGGAGTTAACATCAAAATTACATTTCTCGGCCATATCGCATAGATCTCACTGTGAAAAGGCTTAAATGGCTTTTTTGACCTAAGTTTAATGATTGCGCTCAAACCAAATGTCCTAGAACGAAATTTTCAAATGTAACTACTAGAATGTGATACAATACACTATTGGGTGAAGTTTGGTTGACTTCTGCGCAGCGGTTTGGGAGTTAACATCAAAATTACATTTCTCGGCCATATCGCATAGATCTCACTGTGAAAAGGCTTAAATGGCTTTTTTGACCTAAGTTTGAGGATTGCGCTCAAATCAAATGTCCTAGAACCAAATTTCCACATGTAACTACTAGATTGTGATACAATACACTAATCGGTGAAGTTTGGTTGACTTCTGCGCAGCGGTTTGGGAGTTAACATCAAAATTACATTTCTCGGCCATATCGCATAGATCTCACTGTGAAAAGGCTTAAATGACTTTTTTAATTAAGTTTGATGATTGCGCTCAAACAAAATGTCCTAGAACAAAATTTTCAAATGTAACTACTAGATTGTGATACAATACACTATTGGGTGAAGTTTGGTTGACTTCTGCGCAGCGGTTTGGGAGTTAACATCAAAATTACATTTCTCGGCCATATCGCATAGATCTCACTGTGAAAAGGCTTAAATGACTTTTTTAATTAAGTTTGATGATTGCGCTCAAACAAAATTTCCTAGAACAAAATTTTCAAATGTAACTACTAGATTGTGATACAATACACTATTGGGTGAAATTTGGTTGACTTCTGCGCAGCGGTTTGGGAGTTAACATCAAAATTACATTTCTCGGCCATATCGCATAGATCTCACTGTGAAAAGGCTTAAATGACTTTTTTAATTAAGTTTGATGATTGCGTTAAAACAAAATGTCCTAGAACAAAATTTTCAAATGTAACTACTAGATTGTGATACAATACACTATTGGGTGAAGTTTGGTTGACTTCTGCGCAGCGGTTTGGGAGTTAACATCAAAATTACATTTCTCGGCCATATCTTATAGATCTCACTGTGAAAAGGCTTAAATGACTTTTTTAATTAAGTTTAATGATTGCGCTCAAACCAAATGTCCTAGAACGAAATTTTCAAATGTAACTACTAGAATGTGATACAATACACTATTGGGTGAAGTTAAGTTGACTTCTGCGCAGCGGTTTGGGAGTTAACATCAAAATTACATTTCTCGGCCATATCGCATAGATCTCACTGTGAAAAGGCTTAAATGGCTTTTTTGACCTAAGTTTAATGATTGCGCTCAAACCAAATGTCCTAGAACGAAATTTTCAAATGTAACTACTAGAATGTGATACAATACACTATTGGGTGAAGTTTGGTTGACTTCTGCGCAGCGGTTTGGGAGTTAACATCAAAATTACATTTCTCGGCCATATCGCATAGATCTCACTGTGAAAAGGCTTAAATGGCTTTTTTGACCTAAGTTTGAGGATTGCGCTCAAATCAAATGTCCTAGAACCAAATTTCCACATGTAACTACTAGATTGTGATACAATACACTAATGGGTGAAGTTTGGTTGACTTCTGCGCAGCGGTTTGGGAGTTAACATCAAAATTACATTTCTCGGCCATATCGCATAGATCTCACTGTGAAAAGGCTTAAATGACTTTTTTAATTAAGTTTGATGATTGCGCTCAAACAAAATGTCCTAGAACAAAATTTTCAAATGTAACTACTAGATTGTGATACAATACACTATTGGGTGAAGTTTGGTTGACTTCTGCGCAGCGGTTTGGGAGTTAACATCAAAATTACATTTCTCGGCCATATCGCATAGATCTCACTGTGAAAAGGCTTAAATGACTTTTTTAATTAAGTTTGATGATTGCGCTCAAACAAAATTTCCTAGAACAAAATTTTCAAATGTAACTACTAGATTGTGATACAATACACTATTGGGTGAAGTTTGGTTGACTTCTGCGCAGCGGTTTGGGAGTTAACATCAAAATTACATTTCTCGGCCATATCGCATAGATCTCACTGTGAAAAGGCTTAAATGACTTTTTTAATTAAGTTTGATGATTGCGTTCAAACAAAATGTCCTAGAACAAAATTTTCAAATGTAACTACTAGAATGTGATACAATACACTATTGGGTGAAGTTTGGTTGACTTCTGCGCAGCGGTTTGGGAGTTAACATCAAAATTACATTTCTCGGCCATATCGCATAGATCTCACTGTGAAAAGGCTTAAATGGCTTTTTTGACCTAAGTTTGAGGATTGCGCTCAAATCAAATGTCCTAGAACGAAATTTTCAAATGTAACTACTAGAATGTGATACAATACACTATTGGGTGAAGTTTGGTTGACTTCTGCGCAGCGGTTTGGGAGTTAACATCAAAATTACATTTCTCGGCCATATCGCATAGATCTCACTGTGAAAAGGCTTAAATGGCTTTTTTGACCTAAGTTTGAGGATTGCGCTCAAATCAAATGTCCTAGAACCAAATTTCCACATGTAACTACTAGATTGTGATACAATACACTAATGGGTGAAGTTTGGTTGACTTCTGCGCAGCGGTTTGGGAGTTAACATCAAAATTACATTTCTCGGCCATATCGCATAGATCTCACTGTGAAAAGGCTTAAATGACTTTTTTAATTAAGTTTGATGATTGCGCTCAAACAAAATGTCCTAGAACAAAATTTTCAAATGTAACTACTAGATTGTGATACAATACACTATTGGGTGAAGTTTGGTTGACTTCTGCGCAGCGGTTTGGGAGTTAACATCAAAATTACATTTCTCGGCCATATCGCATAGATCTCACTGTGAAAAGGCTTGAATGACTTTTTTAATTAAGTTTGATGATTGCGCTCAAACAAAATTTCCTAGAACAAAATTTTCAAATGTAACTACTAGATTGTGATACAATACACTATTGGGTGAAATTTGGTTGACTTCTGCGCAGCGGTTTGGGAGTTAACATCAAAATTACATTTCTCGGCCATATCGCATAGATCTCACTGTGAAAAGGCTTAAATGACTTTTTTAATTAAGTTTGATGATTGCGTTCAAACAAAATGTCCTAGAACAAAATTTTCAAATGTAACTACTAGATTGTGATACAATACACTATTGGGTGAAGTTTGGTTGACTTCTGCGCAGCGGTTTGGGAGTTAACATCAAAATTACATTTCTCGGCCATATCGCATAGATCTCACTGTGAAAAGGCTTAAATGACTTTTTTAATTAAGTTTAATGATTGCGCTCAAACCAAATGTCCTAGAACGAAATTTTCAAATGTAACTACTAGAATGTGATACAATACACTATTGGGTGAAGTTAAGTTGACTTCTGCGCAGCGGTTTGGGAGTTAACATCAAAATTACATTTCTCGGCCATATCGCATAGATCTCACTGTGAAAAGGCTTAAATGGCTTTTTTGACCTAAGTTTAATGATTGCGCTCAAACCAAATGTCCTAGAACGAAATTTTCAAATGTAACTACTAGAATGTGATACAATACACTATTGGGTGAAGTTTGGTTGACTTCTGCGCAGCGGTTTGGGAGTTAACATCAAAATTACATTTCTCGGCCATATCGCATAGATCTCGATGTGAAAAGGCTTAAATGGCTTTTTTGACCTAAGTTTGAGGATTGCGCTCAAATCAAATGTCCTAGAACCAAATTTCCACATGTAACTACTAGATTGTGATACAATACACTAATGGGTGAAGTTTGGTTGACTTCTGCGCAGCGGTTTGGGAGTTAACATCAAAATTACATTTCTCGGCCATATCGCATAGATCTCACTGTGAAAAGGCTTAAATGACTTTTTTAATTAAGTTTGATGATTGCGCTCAAACAAAATGTCCTAGAACAAAATTTTCAAATGTAACTACTAGATTGTGATACAATACACTATTGGGTGAAGTTTGGTTGACTTCTGCGCAGCGGTTTGGGAGTTAACATCAAAATTACATTTCTCGGCCATATCGCATAGATCTCACTGTGAAAAGGCTTAAATGACTTTTTTAATTAAGTTTGATGATTGCGCTCAAACAAAATTTCCTAGAACAAAATTTTCAAATGTAACTACTAGATTGTGATACAATACACTATTGGGTGAAGTTTGGTTGACTTCTGCGCAGCGGTTTGGGAGTTAACATCAAAATTACATTTCTCGGCCATATCGCATAGATCTCACTGTGAAAAGGCTTAAATGACTTTTTTAATTAAGTTTGATGATTGCGTTCAAACAAAATGTCCTAGAACAAAATTTTCAAATGTAACTACTAGATTGTGATACAATACACTATTGGGTGAAGTTTGGTTGACTTCTGCGCAGCGGTTTGGGAGTTAACATCAAAATTACATTTCTCGGCCATATCGCATAGATCTCACTGTGAAAAGGCTTAAATGGCTTTTTTGACCTAAGTTTGAGGATTGCGCTCAAATCAAATGTCCTAGAACCAAATTTCCACATGTAACTACTAGATTGTGATACAATACACTAATGGGTGAAGTTTGGTTGACTTCTGCGCAGCGGTTTGGGAGTTAACATCAAAATTACATTTCTCGGCCATATCGCATAGATCTCACTGTGAAAAGGCTTAAATGACTTTTTTAATTAAGTTTGATGATTGCGTTCAAACAAAATGTCCTAGAACAAAATTTTCAAATGTAACTACTAGATTGTGATACAATACACTATTGGGTGAAGTTTGGTTGACTTCTGCGCAGCGGTTTGGGAGTTAACATCAAAATTACATTTCTCGGCCATATCGCATAGATCTCACTGTGAAAAGGCTTAAATGACTTTTTTAATTAAGTTTAATGATTGCGCTCAAACCAAATGTCCTAGAACGAAATTTTCAAATGTAACTACTAGAATGTGATACAATACACTATTGGGTGAAGTTTAGTTGACTTCTGCGCAGCGGTTTGGGAGTTAACATCAAAATTACATTTCTCGGCCATATCGCATAGATCTCACTGTGAAAAGGCTTAAATGGCTTTTTTGACCTAAGTTTAATGATTGCGCTCAAACCAAATGTCCTAGAACGAAATTTTCAAATGTAACTACTAGAATGTGATACAATACACTATTGGGTGAAGTTTGGTTGACTTCTGCGCAGCGGTTTGGGAGTTAACATCAAAATTACATTTCTCGGCCATATCGCATAGATCTCACTGTGAAAAGGCTTAAATGGCTTTTTTGACCTAAGTTTGAGGATTGCGCTCAAATCAAATGTCCTAGAACCAAATTTCCACATGTAACTACTAGATTGTGATACAATACACTAATGGGTGAAGTTTGGTTGACTTCTGCGCAGCGGTTTGGGAGTTAACATCAAAATTACATTTCTCGGCCATATCGCATAGATCTCACTGTGAAAAGGCTTAAATGACTTTTTTAATTAAGTTTGATGATTGCGCTCAAACAAAATGTCCTAGAACAAAATTTTCAAATGTAACTACTAGATTGTGATACAATACACTATTGGGTGAAGTTTGGTTGACTTCTGCGCAGCGGTTTGGGAGTTAACATCAAAATTACATTTCTCGGCCATATCGCATAGATCTCACTGTGAAAAGGCTTAAATGACTTTTTAATTAAGTTTGATGATTGCGCTCAAACAAAATTTCCTAGAACAAAATTTTCAAATGTAACTACTAGATTGTGATACAATACACTATTGGGTGAAATTTGGTTGACTTCTGCGCAGCGGTTTGGGAGTTAACATCAAAATTACATTTCTCGGCCATATCGCATAGATCTCACTGTGAAAAGGCTTAAATGACTTTTTTAATTAAGTTTGATGATTGCGTTCAAACAAAATGTCCTAGAACAAAATTTTCAAATGTAACTACTAGATTGTGATACAATACACTATTGGGTGAAGTTTGGTTGACTTCTGCGCAGCGGTTTGGGAGTTAACATCAAAATTACATTTCTCGGCCATATCGCATAGATCTCACTGTGAAAAGGCTTAAATGACTTTTTTAATTAAGTTTAATGATTGCGCTCAAACCAAATGTCCTAGAACGAAATTTTCAAATGTAACTACTAGAATGTGATACAATACACTATTGGGTGAAGTTAAGTTGACTTCTGCGCAGCGGTTTGGGAGTTAACATCAAAATTACATTTCTCGGCCATATCGCATAGATCTCACTGTGAAAAGGCTTAAATGGCTTTTTTGACCTAAGTTTAATGATTGCGCTCAAACCAAATGTCCTAGAACGAAATTTTCAAATGTAACTACTAGAATGTGATACAATACACTATTGGGTGAAGTTTGGTTGACTTCTGCGCAGCGGTTTGGGAGTTAACATCAAAATTACATTTCTCGGCCATATCGCATAGATCTCACTGTGAAAAGGCTTAAATGGCTTTTTTGACCTAAGTTTGAGGATTGCGCTCAAATCAAATGTCCTAGAACCAAATTTCCACATGTAACTACTAGATTGTGATACAATACACTAATGGGTGAAGTTTGGTTGACTTCTGCGCAGCGGTTTGGGAGTTAACATCAAAATTACATTTCTCGGCCATATCGCATAGATCTCACTGTGAAAAGGCTTAAATGACTTTTTTAATTAAGTTTGATGATTGCGCTCAAACAAAATGTCCTAGAACAAAATTTTCAAATGTAACTACTAGATTGTGATAAAATACACTATTGGGTGAAGTTTGGTTGACTTCTGTTCAGCGGTTTGGGAGTTAACATCAAAATTACATTTCTCGGCCATATCGCATAGATCTCACTGTGAAAAGGCTTAAATGACTTTTTTAATTAAGTTTAATGATTGCGCTCAAACCAAATGTCCTAGAACAAAATTTTCAAATGTAACTACTAGAATGTGATACAATACACTATTGGGTGAAGTTTAGTTGACTTCTGCGCAGCGGTTTGGGAGTTAACATCAAAATTACATTTCTCGGCCATATCGCATAGATCTCACTGTGAAAAGGCTTAAATGGCTTTTTTGACCTAAGTTTAATGATTGCGCTCAAACCAAATGTCCTAGAACAAAATTTTCAAATGTAACTACTAGAATGTGTTACAATACACTATTGGGTGAAGTTTGGTTGACTTCTGCGCAGCGGTTTGGGAGTTAACATCAAAATTACATTTCTCGGCCATATCGCATAGATCTCACTGTGAAAAGGCTTAAATGACTTTTTTAATTAAGTTTGATGATTGCGTTCAAACAAAATGTCCTAGAACAAAATTTTCAAATGTAACTACTAGATTGTGATACAATACACTATTGGGTGAAGTTTGGTTGACTTCTGCGCAGCAGTTTGGGAGTTAACATCAAAATTACATTTCTCGGCCATATCGCATAGATCTCACTGTGAAAAGGCTTAAATGGCTTTTTTGACCTAAGTTTGAGGATTGCGCTCAAATCAAATGTCCTAGAACCAAATTTCCTCATGTAACTACTAGATTGTGATACAATACACTAATGGGTGAAGTTTGGTTGACTTCTGCGCAGCGGTTTGGGAGTTAACATCAAAATTACATTTCTCGGCCATATCGCATAGATCTCACTGTGAAAAGGCTTAAATGACTTTTTTAATTAAGTTTGATGATTGCGCTCAAACAAAATGTCCTAGAACAAAATTTTTAAATGTAACTACTAGAATGTGATACAATACACTATTGGGTGAAGTTTGGTTGACTTCTGCGCAGCGGTTTGGGAGTTAACATCAAAATTACATTTCTCGGCCATATCGCATAGATCTCACTGTGAAAAGGCTTAAATGGCTTTTTTGACCTAAGTTTGAGGATTGCGCTCAAATCAAATGTCCTAGAACCAAATTTCCTCATGTAACTACTAGATTGTGATACAATACACTAATGGGTGAAGTTTGGTTGACTTCTGCGCAGCGGTTTGGGAGTTAACATCAAAATTACATTTCTCGGCCATATCGCATAGATCTCACTGTGAAAAGGCTTAAATGACTTTTTTAATTAAGTTTGATGATTGCGCTCAAACAAAATGTCCTAGAACAAAATTTTCAAATGTAACTACTAGATTGTGATACAATACACTATTGGGTGAAGTTTGGTTGACTTCTGCGCAGCGGTTTGGGAGTTAACATCAAAATTACATTTCTCGGCCATATCGCATAGATCTCACTGTGAAAAGGCTTAAATGACTTTTTTTTATTAAGTTTGAAGATTGCGCTCAAATCAAATGTCCTAGAACTAAATTTCCAAATGTAACTACTAGATTGTGATAAAATACACTATTGGGTGAAGTTTGGTTGACTTCTGCGCAGCGGTTTGGGAGTTAACATCAAAATTACATTTCTCGGCCATATCGCATAGATCTCACTGTGAAAAGGCTTAAATGACTTTTTTAATTAAGTTTGATGATAGCGTTCAAACAAAATGTCCTAGAACAAAATTTTCAAATGTAACTACTAGATTGTGATACAATACACTATTGGGTGAAGTTTGGTTGACTTCTGCGCAGCGGTTTGGGAGTTAACATCAAAATTACATTTCTCGGCCATATCGCATAGATCTCACTGTGAAAAGGCTTAAATGACTTTTTTAATTAAGTTTAATGATTGCGCTCAAACCCAATGTCCTAGAACGAAATTTTCAAATGTAACTACTAGAATGTGATACAATACACTATTGGGTGAAGTTTAGTTGACTTCTGCGCAGCGGTTTGGGAGTTAACATCAAAATTACATTTCTCGGCCATATCGCATAGATCTCACTGTGAAAAGGCTTAAATGGCTTTTTTGACCTAAGTTTAATGATTGCGCTCAAACCAAATGTCCTAGAACGAAATTTTCAAATGTAACTACTAGAATGTGATACAATACACTATTGGGTGAAGTTTGGTTGACTTCTGCGCAGCGGTATGGGAGTTACCATCAAAATTACATTTCTCGGCCATATCGCATAGATCTCACTGTGAAAAGGCTTAAATGGCTTTTTTGACCTAAGTTTAATGATTGCGCTCAAACCAAATGTCCTAGAACGAAATTTTCAAATGTAACTACTAGAATGTGATACAATACACTATTGGGTGAAGTTTGGTTGACTTCTGCGCAGCGGTTTGGGAGTTAACATCAAAATTACATTTCTCGGCCATATCGCATAGATCTCACTGTGAAAAGGCTTAAATGGCTTTTTTGACCTAAGTTTGAGGATTGCGCTCAAATCAAATGTCCTATAACCAAATTTCCACATGTAACTACTAGATTGTGATACAATACACTAATGGGTGAAGTTTGGTTGACTTCTGCGCAGCGGTTTGGGAGTTAACATCAAAATTACATTTCTCGGCCATATCGCATAGATCTCACTGTGAAAAGGCTTAAATGACTTTTTTAATTAAGTTTGATGATTGCGTTCAAACAAAATGTCCTAGAACAAAATTTTCAAATGTAACTACTAGATTGTGATACAATACACTATTGGGTGAAGTTTGGTTGACTTCTGCGCAGCGGTTTGGGAGTTAACATCAAAATTACATTTCTCGGCCATATCGCATAGATCTCACTGTGAAAAGGCTTAAATGACTTTTTTAATTAAGTTTAATGATTGCGCTCAAACCAAATGTCCTAGAACGAAATTTTCAAATGTAACTACTAGAATGTGATACAATACACTATTGGGTGAAGTTTAGTTGACTTCTGTGCAGCGGTTTGGGAGTTAACATCAAAATTACATTTCTCGGCCATATCGCATAGATCTCACTGTGAAAAGGCTTAAATGGCTTTTTTGACCTAAGTTTAATGATTGCGCTCAAACCAAATGTCCTAGAACGAAATTTTCAAATGTAACTACTAGAATGTGATACAATACACTATTGGGTGAAGTTTGGTTGACTTCTGCGCAGCGGTTTGGGAGTTAACATCAAAATTACATTTCTCGGCCATATCGCATAGATCTCACTGTGAAAAGGCTTAAATGGCTTTTTTGACCTAAGTTTGAGGATTGCGCTCAAATCAAATGTCCTAGAACCAAATTTCCACATGTAACTACTAGATTGTGATACAATACACTAATGGGTGAAGTTTGGTTGACTTCTGCGCAGCGGTTTGGGAGTTAACATCAAAATTACATTTCTCGGCCATATCGCATAGATCTCACTGTGAAAAGGCTTAAATGACTTTTTTAATTAAGTTTGATGATTGCGCTCAAACAAAATGTCCTAGAACAAAATTTTCAAATGTAACTACTAGATTGTGATACAATACACTATTGGGTGAAGTTTGGTTGACTTCTGCGCAGCGGTTTGGGAGTTAACATCAAAATTACATTTCTCGGCCATATCGCATAGATCTCACTGTGAAAAGGCTTAAATGACTTTTTTAATTAAGTTTGATGATTGCGTTCAAACAAAATGTCCTACAACAAAATTTTCAAATGTAACTACTAGATTGTGATACAATACACTATTGGGTGAAAATTGGTTGACTTCTGCGCAGCGGTTTGGGAGTTAACATCAAAATTACATTTCTCGGCCATATCGCATAGATCTCACTGTGAAAAGGCTTAAATGGCTTTTTTGACCTAAGTTTGAGGATTGCGCTCAAATCAAATGTCCTAGAACCAAATTTCCACATGTAACTACTAGATTGTGATACAATACACTAATGGGTGAAGTTTGGTTTACTTCTGCGCAGCGGTTTGGGAGTTAACATCAAAATTACATTTCTCGGCCATATCGCATAGATCTCACTGTGAAAAGGCTTAAATGGCTTTTTTGACCTAAGTTTAATGATTGCGCTCAAACCAAATGTCCTAGAACGAAATTTTCAAATGTAACTACTAGAATGTGATACAATACACTATTGGGTGAAGTTTGGTTGACTTCTGCGCAGCGGTTTGGGAGTTAACATCAAAATTACATTTCTCGGCCATATCGCATAGATCTCACTGTGAAAAGGCTTAAATGGCTTTTTTGACCTAAGTTTGAGGATTGCGCTCAAATCAAATGTCCTATAACCAAATTTCCACATGTAACTACTAGATTGTGATACAATACACTAATGGGTGAAGTTTGGTTGACTTCTGCGCAGCGGTTTGGGAGTTAACATCAAAATTACATTTCTCGGCCATATCGCATAGATCTCACTGTGAAAAGGCTTAAATGACTTTTTTAATTAAGTTTGATGATTGCGTTCAAACAAAATGTCCTAGAACAAAATTTTCAAATGTAACTACTAGATTGTGATACAATACACTATTGAGTGAAGTTTGGTTGACTTCTGCGCAGCGGTTTGGGAGTTAACATCAAAATTACATTTCTCGGCCATATCGCATAGATCTCACTGTGAAAAGGCTTAAATGGCTTTTTTGACCTAAGTTTAATGATTGCGCTCAAACCAAATGTCCTAGAACGAAATTTTCAAATGTAACTACTAGAATGTGATACAATACACTATTGGGTGAAGTTTGGTTGACTTCTGCGCAGCGGTTTGGGAGTTACCATCAAAATTACATTTCTCGGCCATATCGCATAGATCTCACTGTGAAAAGGCTTAAATGGCTTTTTTGACCTAAGTTTAATGATTGCGCTCAAACCAAATGTCCTAGAACGAAATTTTCAAATGTAACTACTAGAATGTGATACAATACACTATTGGGTGAAGTTTGGTTGACTTCTGCGCAGCGGTTTGGGAGTTAACATCAAAATTACATTTCTCGGCCATATCGCATAGATCTCACTGTGAAAAGGCTTAAATGACTTTTTTAATTAAGTTTGATGATTGCGTTCAAACAAAATGTCCTAGAACAAAATTTTCAAATGTAACTACTAGATTGTGATACAATACACTATTGGGTGAAGTTTGGTTGACTTCTGCGCAGCGGTTTGGGAGTTAACATCAAAATTACATTTCTCGGCCATATCGCATAGATCTCACAGTGAAAAGGCTTAAATGACTTTTTTAATTAAGTTTAATGATTGCGCTCAAACCAAATGTCCTAGAACGAAATTTTCAAATGTAACTACTAGAATGTGATACAATACACTATTGGGTGAAGTTTAGTTGACTTCTGTGCAGCGGTTTGGGAGTTAACATCAAAATTACATTTCTCGGCCATATCGCATAGATCTCACTGTGAAAAGGCTTAAATGGCTTTTTTGACCTAAGTTTAATGATTGCGCTCAAACCAAATGTCCTAGAACGAAATTTTCAAATGTAACTACTAGAATGTGATACAATACACTATTGGGTGAAGTTTGGTTGACTTCTGCGCAGCGGTTTGGGAGTTAACATCAAAATTACATTTCTCGGCCATATCGCATAGATCTCACTGTGAAAAGGCTTAAATGGCTTTTTTGACCTAAGTTTGAGGATTGCGCTCAAATCAAATGTCCTAGAACCAAATTTCCACATGTAACTACTAGATTGTGATACAATACACTAATGGGTGAAGTTTGGTTGACTTCTGCGCAGCGGTTTGGGAGTTAACATCAAAATTACATTTCTCGGCCATATCGCATAGATCTCACTGTGAAAAGGCTTAAATGACTTTTTTAATTAAGTTTGATGATTGCGCTCAAACAAAATGTCCTAGAACAAAATTTTCAAATGTAACTACTAGATTGTGATACAATACACTATTGGGTGAAGTTTGGTTGACTTCTGCGCAGCGGTTTGGGAGTTAACATCAAAATTACATTTCTCGGCCATATCGCATAGATCTCACTGTGAAAAGGCTTAAATGACTTTTTTAATTAAGTTTGATGATTGCGTTCAAACAAAATGTCCTACAACAAAATTTTCAAATGTAACTACTAGATTGTGATACAATACACTATTGGGTGAAAATTGGTTGACTTCTGCGCAGCGGTTTGGGAGTTAACATCAAAATTACATTTCTCGGCCATATCGCATAGATCTCACTGTGAAAAGGCTTAAATGGCTTTTTTGACCTAAGTTTGAGGATTGCGCTCAAATCAAATGTCCTAGAACCAAATTTCCACATGTAACTACTAGATTGTGATACAATACACTAATGGGTGAAGTTTGGTATACTTCTGCGCAGCGGTTTGGGAGTTAACATCAAAATTACATTTCTCGGCCATATCGCATAGATCTCACTGTGAAAAGGCTTAAATGGCTTTTTTGACCTAAGTTTAATGATTGCGCTCAAACCAAATGTCCTAGAACGAAATTTTCAAATGTAACTACTAGAATGTGATACAATACACTATTGGGTGAAGTTTGGTTGACTTCTGCGCAGCGGTTTGGGAGTTAACATCAAAATTACATTTCTCGGCCATATCGCATAGATCTCACTGTGAAAAGGCTTAAATGGCTTTTTTGACCTAAGTTTGAGGATTGCGCTCAAATCAAATGTCCTATAACCAAATTTCCACATGTAACTACTAGATTGTGATACAATACACTAATGGGTGAAGTTTGGTTGACTTCTGCGCAGCGGTTTGGGAGTTAACATCAAAATTACATTTCTCGGCCATATCGCATAGATCTCACTGTGAAAAGGCTTAAATGACTTTTTTAATTAAGTTTAATGATTGCGCTCAAACCAAATGTCCTAGAACGAAATTTTCAAATGTAACTACTAGAATGTGATACAATACACTATTGGGTGAAGTTTAGTTGACTTCTGCGCAGCGGTTTGGGAGTTAACATCAAAATTACATTTCTCGGCCATATCGCATAGATCTCACTGTGAAAAGGCTTAAATGGCTTTTTTGACCTAAGTTTAATGATTGCGCTCAAACCAAATGTCCTAGAACGAAATTTTCAAATGTAACTACTAGAATGTGATACAATACACTATTGGGTGAAGTTTGGTTGACTTCTGCGCAGCGGTTTGGGAGTTAACATCAAAATTACATTTCTCGGCCATATCGCATAGATCTCACTGTGAAAAGGCTTAAATGGCTTTTTTGACCTAAGTTTGAGGATTGCGCTCAAATCAAATGTCCTAGAACCAAATTTCCACATGTAACTACTAGATTGTGATACAATACACTAATGGGTGAAGTTTGGTTGACTTCTGCGCAGCGGTTTGGGAGTTAACATCAAAATTACATTTCTCGGCCATATCGCATAGATCTCACTGTGAAAAGGCTTAAATGACTTTTTTAATTAAGTTTGATGATTGCGCTCAAACAAAATGTCCTAGAACAAAATTTTCAAATGTAACTACTAGATTGTGATACAATACACTATTGGGTGAAGTTTGGTTGACTTCTGCGCAGCGGTTTGGGAGTTAACATCAAAATTACATTTCTCGGCCATATCGCATAGATCTCACTGTGAAAAGGCTTAAATGACTTTTTTAATTAAGTTTGATGATTGCGCTCAAACAAAATGTCCTAGAACAAAATTTTCAAATGTAACTACTAGATTGTGATACAATACACTATTGGGTGAAGTTTGGTTGACTTCTGCGCAGCGGTTTGGGAGTTAACATCAAAATTACATTTCTCGGCCATATCGCATAGATCTCACTGTGAAAAGGCTTAAATGACTTTTTTAATTAAGTTTGATGATTGCGCTCAAACAAAATTTCCTAGAACAAAATTTTCAAATGTAACTACTAGATTGTGATACAATACACTATTGGGTGAAGTTTGGTTGACTTCTGCGCAGCGGTTTGGGAGTTAACATCAAAATTACATTTCTCGGCCATATCGCATAGATCTCACTGTGAAAAGGCTTAAATGACTTTTTTAATTAAGTTTGATGATTGCGTTCAAACAAAATGTCCTAGAACAAAATTTTCAAATGTAACTACTAGATTGTGATACAATACACTATTGGGTGAAGTTTGGTTGACTTCTGCGCAGCGGTTTGGGAGTTAACATCAAAATTACATTTCTCGGCCATATCGCATAGATCTCACTGTGAAAAGGCTTAAATGACCTTTTAATTAAGTTTAATGATTGCGCTCAAACCAAATGTCCTAGAACGAAATTTTCAAATGTAACTACTAGAATGTGATACAATACACTATTGGGTGAAGTTTAGTTGACTTCTGCGCAGCGGTTTGGGAGTTAACATCAAAATTACATTTCTCGGCCATATCGCATAGATCTCACTGTGAAAAGGCTTAAATGGCTTTTTTGACCTAAGTTTAATGATTGCGCTCAAACCAAATGTCCTAGAACGAAATTTTCAAATGTAACTACTAGAATGTGATACAATACACTATTGGGTGAAGTTTGGTTGACTTCTGCGCAGCGGTTTGGGAGTTAACATCAAAATTACATTTCTCGGCCATATCGCATAGATCTCACTGTGAAAAGGCTTAAATAGCTTTTTTGACCTAAGTTTGAGGATTGCGCTCAAATCAAATGTCCTAGAACCAAATTTCCACATGTAACTACTAGATTGTGATACAATACACTAATGGGTGAAGTTTGGTTGACTTCTGCGCAGCGGTTTGGGAGTTAACATCAAAATTACATTTCTCGGCCATATCGCATAGATCTCACTGTGAAAAGGCTTAAATGACTTTTTTAATTAAGTTTGATGATTGCGCTCAAACAAAATGTCCTAGAACAAAATTTTCAAATGTAACTACTAGATTGTGATACAATACACTATTGGGTGAAGTTTGGTTGACTTCTGCGCAGCGGTTTGGGAGTTAACATCAAAATTACATTTCTCGGCCATATCGCATAGATCTCACTGTGAAAAGGCTTAAATGACTTTCTTAATTAAGTTTGATGATTGCGCTCAAACAAAATTTCCTAGAACAAAATTTTCAAATGTAACTACTAGATTGTGATACAATACACTATTGGGTGAAGTTTGGTTGACTTCTGCGCAGCGGTTTGGGAGTTAACATCAAAATTACATTTCTCGGCCATATCGCATAGATCTCACTGTGAAAAGGCTTAAATGACTTTTTTTAATTAAGTTTGATGATTGCGTTCAAACAAAATGTCCTAGAACAAAATTTTCAAATGTAACTACTAGATTGTGATACAATACACTATTGGGTGAAGTTTGGTTGACTTCTGCGCAGCGGTTTGGGAGTTAACATCAAGATTACATTTCTCGGCCATATCGCATAGATCTCACTGTGAAAAGGCTTAAATGGCTTTTTTGACCTAAGTTTGAGGATTGCGCTCAAATCAAATGTCCTAGAACCAAATTTCCACATGTAACTACTAGATTGTGATACAATACACTAATGGGTGAAGTTTGGTTGACTTCTGCGCAGCGGTTTGGGAGTTAACATCAAAATTACATTTCTCGGCCATATCGCATAGATCTCACTGTGAAAAGGCTTAAATGACTTTTTTAATTAAGTTTGATGATTGCGCTCAAACAAAATGTCCTAGAACAAAATTTTCAAATGTAACTACTAGATTGTGATACAATACACTATTGGGTGAAGTTTGGTTGACTTCTGCGCAGCGGTTTGGGAGTTAACATCAAAATTACATTTCTCGGCCATATCGCATAGATCTCACTGTGAAAAGGCTTAAATGACTTTTTTAATTAAGTTTGATGATTGCGTTCAAACAAAATGTCCTAGAACAAAATTTTCAAATGTAACTACTAGATTGTGATACAATACACTATTGGGTGAAGTTTGGTTGACTTCTGCGCAGCGGTTTGGGAGTTAACATCAAAATTACATTTCTCGGCCATATCGCATAGATCTCACTGTGAAAAGGCTTAAATGACTTTTTTAATTAAGTTTAATGATTGCGCTCAAACCAAATGTCCTAGAACGAAATTTTCAAATGTAACTACTAGAATGTGATACAATACACTATTGGGTGAAGTTTAGTTGACTTCTGCGCAGCGGTTTGGGAGTTAACATCAAAATTACATTTCTCGGCCATATCGCATAGATCTCACTGTGAAAAGGCTTAAATGGCTTTTTTGACCTAAGTTTAATGATTGCGCTCAAACCAAATGTCCTAGAACGAAATTTTCAAATGTAACTACTAGAATGTGATACAATACACTATTGGGTGAAGTTTGGTTGACTTCTGCGCAGCGGTTTGGGAGTTAACATCAAAATTACATTTCTCGGCCATATCGCATAGATCTCACTGTGAAAAGGCTTAAATGGCTTTTTTGACCTAAGTTTGAGGATTGCGCTCAAATCAAATGTCCTAGAACCAAATTTCCACATGTAACTACTAGATTGTGATACAATACACTAATGGGTGAAGTTTGGTTGACTTCTGCGCAGCGGTTTGGGAGTTAACATCAAAATTACATTTCTCGGCCATATCGCATAGATCTCACTGTGAAAAGGCTTAAATGACTTTTTTAATTAAGTTTGATGATTGCGCTCAAACAAAATGTCCTAGAACAAAATTTTCAAATGTAACTACTAGATTGTGATACAATACACTATTGGGTGAAGTTTGGTTGACTTCTGCGCAGCGGTTTGGGAGTTAACATCAAAATTACATTTCTCGGCCATATCGCATAGATCTCACTGTGAAAAGGCTTAAATGACTTTTTTAATTAAGTTTGATGATTGCGCTCAAACAAAATTTCCTAGAACAAAATTTTCAAATGTAACTACTAGATTGTGATACAATACACTATTGGGTGAAGTTTGGTTGACTTCTGCGCAGCGGTTTGGGAGTTAACATCAAAATTACATTTCTCGGCCATATCGCATAGATCTCACTGTGAAAAGGCTTAAATGACTTTTTTAATTAAGTTTGATGATTGCGTTCAAACAAAATGTCCTAGAACAAAATTTTCAAATGTAACTACTAGATTGTGATACAATACACTATTGGGTGAAGTTTGGTTGACTTCTGCGCAGCGGTTTGGGAGTTAACATCAAAATTACATTTCTCGGCCATATCGCATAGATCTCACTGTGAAAAGGCTTAAATGACTTTTTTAATTAAGTTTAATGATTGCGCTCAAACCAAATGTCCTAGAACGAAATTTTCAAATGTAACTACTAGAATGTGATACAATACACTATTGGGTGAAGTTTAGTTGACTTCTGCGCAGCGGTTTGGGAGTTAACATCAAAATTACATTTCTCGGCCATATCGCATAGATCTCACTGTGAAAAGGCTTAAATGGCTTTTTTGACCTAAGTTTAATGATTGCGCTCAAACCAAATGTCCTAGAACGAAATTTTCAAATGTAACTACTAGAATGTGATACAATACACTATTGGGTGAAGTTTGGTTGACTTCTGCGCAGCGGTTTGGGAGTTAACATCAAAATTACATTTCTCGGCCATATCGCATAGATCTCACTGTGAAAAGGCTTAAATGGCTTTTTTGACCTAAGTTTGAGGATTGCGCTCAAATCAAATGTCCTAGAACCAAATTTCCACATGTAACTACTAGATTGTGATACAATACACTAATGGGTGAAGTTTGGTTGACTTCTGCGCAGCGGTTTGGGAGTTAACATCAAAATTACATTTCTCGGCCATATCGCATAGATCTCACTGTGAAAAGGCTTAAATGACTTTTTTAATTAAGTTTGATGATTGCGCTCAAACAAAATGTCCTAGAACAAAATTTTCAAATGTAACTACTAGATTGTGATACAATACACTATTGGGTGAAGTTTGGTTGACTTCTGCGCAGCGGTTTGGGAGTTAACATCAAAATTACATTTCTCGGCCATATCGCATAGATCTCACTGTGAAAAGGCTTAAATGACTTTTTTAATTAAGTTTGATGATTGCGCTCAAACAAAATTTCCTAGAACAAAATTTTCAAATGTAACTACTAGATTGTGATACAATACACTATTGGGTGAAGTTTGGTTGACTTCTGCGCAGCGGTTTGGGAGTTAACATCAAAATTACATTTCTCGGCCATATCGCATAGATCTCACTGTGAAAAGGCTTAAATGACTTTTTTAATTAAGTTTGATGATTGCGTTCAAACAAAATGTCCTAGAACAAAATTTTCAAATGTAACTACTAGATTGTGATACAATACACTATTGGGTGAAGTTTGGTTGACTTCTGCGCAGCGGTTTGGGAGTTAACATCAAAATTACATTTCTCGGCCATATCGCATAGATCTCACTGTGAAAAGGCTTAAATGACTTTTTTAATTAAGTTTAATGATTGCGCTCAAACCAAATGTCCTAGAACGAAATTTTCAAATGTAACTACTAGAATGTGATACAATACACTATTGGGTGAAGTTTAGTTGACTTCTGCGCAGCGGTTTGGGAGTTAACATCAAAATTACATTTCTCGGCCATATCGCATAGATCTCACTGTGAAAAGGCTTAAATGGCTTTTTTGACCTAAGTTTAATGATTGCGCTCAAACCAAATGTCCTAGAACGAAATTTTCAAATGTAACTACTAGAATGTGATACAATACACTATTGGGTGAAGTTTGGTTGACTTCTGCGCAGCGGTTTGGGAGTTAACATCAAAATTACATTTCTCGGCCATATCGCATAGATCTCACTGTGAAAAGGCTTAAATGGCTTTTTTGACCTAAGTTTGAGGATTGCGCTCAAATCAAATGTCCTAGAACCAAATTTCCACATGTAACTACTAGATTGTGATACAATACACTAATGGGTGAAGTTTGGTTGACTTCTCCGCAGCGGTTTGGGAGTTAACATCAAAATTACATTTCTCGGCCATATCGCATAGATCTCACTGTGAAAAGGCTTAAATGACTTTTTTAATTAAGTTTGATGATTGCGCTCAAACAAAATGTCCTAGAACAAAATTTTCAAATGTAACTACTAGATTGTGATACAATACACTATTGGGTGAAGTTTGGTTGACTTCTGCGCAGCGGTTTGGGAGTTAACATCAAAATTACATTTCTCGGCCATATCGCATAGATCTCACTGTGAAAAGGCTTAAATGACTTTTTTAATTAAGTTTGATGATTGCGCTCAAACAAAATTTCCTAGAACAAAATTTTCAAATGTAACTACTAGATTGTGATACAATACACTATTGGGTGAAGTTTGGTTTACTTCTGCGCAGCGGTTTGGGAGTTAACATCAAAATTACATTTCTCGGCCATATCGCATAGATCTCACTGTGAAAAGGCTTAAATGACTTTTTTAATTAAGTTTGATGATTGCGTTCAAACAAAATGTCCTAGAACAAAATTTTCAAATGTAACTACTAGATTGTGATACAATACACTATTGGGTGAAGTTTGGTTGACTTCTGCGCAGCGGTTTGGGAGTTAACATCAAGATTACATTTCTCGGCCATATCGCATAGATCTCACTGTGAAAAGGCTTAAATGGCTTTTTTGACCTAAGTTTGAGGATTGCGCTCAAATCAAATGTCCTAGAACCAAATTTCCACATGTAACTACTAGATTGTGATACAATACACTAATGGGTGAAGTTTGGTTGACTTCTGCGCAGCGGTTTGGGAGTTAACATCAAAATTACATTTCTCGGCCATATCGCATAGATCTCACTGTGAAAAGGCTTAAATGACTTTTTTAATTAAGTTTGATGATTGCGCTCAAACAAAATGTCCTAGAACAAAATTTTCAAATGTAACTACTAGATTGTGATACAATACACTATTGGGTGAAGTTTGGTTGACTTCTGCGCAGCGGTTTGGGAGTTAACATCAAAATTACATTTCTCGGCCATATCGCATAGATCTCACTGTGAAAAGGCTTAAATGACTTTTTTAATTAAGTTTGATGATTGCGTTCAAACAAAATGTCCTACAACAAAATTTTCAAATGTAACTACTAGATTGTGATACAATACACTATTGGGTGAAAATTGGTTGACTTCTGCGCAGCGGTTTGGGAGTTAACATCAAAATTACATTTCTCGGCCATATCGCATAGATCTCACTGTGAAAAGGCTTAAATGGCTTTTTTGACCTAAGTTTGAGGATTGCGCTCAAATCAAATGTCCTAGAACCAAATTTCCACATGTAACTACTAGATTGTGATACAATACACTAATGGGTGAAGTTTGGTTTACTTCTGCGCAGCGGTTTGGGAGTTAACATCAAAATTACATTTCTCGGCCATATCGCATAGATCTCACTGTGAAAAGGCTTAAATGGCTTTTTTGACCTAAGTTTAATGATTGCGCTCAAACCAAATGTCCTAGAACGAAATTTTCAAATGTAACTACTAGAATGTGATACAATACACTATTGGGTGAAGTTTGGTTGACTTCTGCGCAGCGGTTTGGGAGTTAACATCAAAATTACATTTCTCGGCCATATCGCATAGATCTCACTGTGAAAAGGCTTAAATGGCTTTTTTGACCTAAGTTTGAGGATTGCGCTCAAATCAAATGTCCTATAACAAAATTTCCACATGTAACTACTAGATTGTGATACAATACACTAATGGGTGAAGTTTGGTTGACTTCTGCGCAGCGGTTTGGGAGTTAACATCAAAATTACATTTCTCGGCCATATCGCATAGATCTCACTGTGAAAAGGCTTAAATGACTTTTTTAATTAAGTTTGATGATTGCGTTCAAACAAAATGTCCTAGAACAAAATTTTCAAATGTAACTACTAGATTGTGATACAATACACTATTGGGTGAAGTTTGGTTGACTTCTGCGCAGCGGTTTGGGAGTTAACATCAAAATTACATTTCTCGGCCATATCGCATAGATCTCTCTGTGAAAAGGCTTAAATGACTTTTTTAATTAAGTTTGATGATTGCGTTCAAACAAAATGTCCTACAACAAAATTTTCAAATGTAACTACTAGATTGTGATACAATACACTATTGGGTGAAAATTGGTTGACTTCTGCGCAGCGGTTTGGGAGTTAACATCAAAATTACATTTCTCGGCCATATCGCATAGATCTCACTGTGAAAAGGCTTAAATGGCTTTTTTGACCTAAGTTTGAGGATTGCGCTCAAATCAAATGTCCTAGAACCAAATTTCCACATGTAACTACTAGATTGTGATACAATACACTAATGGGTGAAGTTTGGTTTACTTCTGCGCAGCGGTTTGGGAGTTAACATCAAAATTACATTTCTCGGCCATATCGCATAGATCTCACTGTGAAAAGGCTTAAATGGCTTTTTTGACCTAAGTTTAATGATTGCGCTCAAACCAAATGTCCTAGAACGAAATTTTCAAATGTAACTACTAGAATGTGATACAATACACTATTGGGTGAAGTTTGGTTGACTTCTGCGCAGCGGTTTGGGAGTTAACATCAAAATTACATTTCTCGGCCATATCGCATAGATCTCACTGTGAAAAGGCTTAAATGGCTTTTTTGACCTAAGTTTGAGGATTGCGCTCAAATCAAATGTCCTATAACCAAATTTCCACATGTAACTACTAGATTGTGATACAATACACTAATGGGTGAAGTTTGGTTGACTTCTGCGCAGCGGTTTGGGAGTTAACATCAAAATTACATTTCTCGGCCATATCGCATAGATCTCACTGTGAAAAGGCTTAAATGACTTTTTTAATTAAGTTTGATGATTGCGTTCAAACAAAATGTCCTAGAACAAAATTTTCAAATGTAACTACTAGATTGTGATACAATACACTATTGGGTGAAGTTTGGTTGACTTCTGCGCAGCGGTTTGGGAGTTAACATCAAAATTACATTTCTCGGCCATATCGCATAGATCTCACTGTGAAAAGGCTTAAATGACTTTTTTAATTAAGTTTAATGATTGCGCTCAAACCAAATGTCCTAGAACGAAATTTTCAAATGTAACTACTAGAATGTGATACAATACACTATTGGGTGAAGTTTAGTTGACTTCTGCGCAGCGGTTTGGGAGTTAACATCAAAATTACATTTCTCGGCCATATCGCATAGATCTCACTGTGAAAAGGCTTAAATGGCTTTTTTGACCTAAGTTTGAGGATTGCGCTCAAATCAAATGTCCTAGAACCAAATTTCCACATGTAACTACTAGATTGTGATACAATACACTAATGGGTGAAGTTTGGTTGACTTCTGCGCAGCGGTTTGGGAGTTAACATCAAAATTACATTTCTCGGCCATATCGCATAGATCTCACTGTGAAAAGGCTTAAATGACTTTTTTAATTAAGTTTGATGATTGCGCTCAAACAAAATGTCCTAGAACAAAATTTTCAAATGTAACTACTAGATTGTGATACAATACACTATTGGGTGAAGTTTGGTTGACTTCTGCGCAGCGGTTTGGGAGTTAACATCAAAATTACATTTCTCGGCCATATCGCATAGATCTCACTGTGAAAAGGCTTAAATGACTTTTTTAATTAAGTTTGATGATTGCGCTCAAACAAAATTTCCTAGAACAAAATTTTCAAATGTAACTACTAGATTGTGATACAATACACTATTGGGTGAAGTTTGGTTGACTTCTGCGCAGCGGTTTGGGAGTTAACATCAAAATTACATTTCTCGGCCATATCGCATAGATCTCACTGTGAAAAGGCTTAAATGACTTTTTTAATTAAGTTTGATGATTGCGTTCAAACAAAATGTCCTAGAACAAAATTTTCAAATGTAACTACTAGATTGTGATACAATACACTATTGGGTGAAGTTTGGTTGACTTCTGCGCAGCGGTTTGGGAGTTAACATCAAAATTACATTTCTCGGCCATATCGCATAGATCTCACTGTGAAAAGGCTTAAATGACTTTTTTAATTAAGTTTAATGATTGCGCTCAAACCAAATGTCCTAGAACGAAATTTTCAAATGTAACTACTAGAATGTGATACAATACACTATTGGGTGAAGTTTAGTTGACTTCTGCGCAGCGGTTTGGGAGTTAACATCAAAATTACATTTCTCGGCCATATCGCATAGATCTCACTGTGAAAAGGCTTAAATGGCTTTTTTGACCTAAGTTTAATGATTGCGCTCAAACCAAATGTCCTAGAACGAAATTTTCAAATGTAACTACTAGAATGTGATACAATACACTATTGGGTGAAGTTTGGTTGACTTCTGCGCAGCGGTTTGGGAGTTAACATCAAAATTACATTTCTCGGCCATATCGCATAGATCTCACTGTGAAAAGGCTTAAATGGCTTTTTTGACCTAAGTTTGAGGATTGCGCTCAAATCAAATGTCCTAGAACCAAATTTCCACATGTAACTACTAGATTGTGATACAATACACTAATGGGTGAAGTTTGGTTGACTTCTGCGCAGCGGTTTGGGAGTTAACATCAAAATTACATTTCTCGGCCATATCGCATAGATCTCACTGTGAAAAGGCTTAAATGACTTTTTTAATTAAGTTTGATGATTGCGCTCAAACAAAATGTCCTAGAACAAAATTTTCAAATGTAACTACTAGATTGTGATACAATACACTATTGGGTGAAGTTTGGTTGACTTCTGCGCAGCGGTTTGGGAGTTAACATCAAAATTACATTTCTCGGCCATATCGCATAGATCTCACTGTGAAAAGGCTTAAATGACTTTTTTAATTAAGTTTGATGATTGCGCTCAAACAAAATTTCCTAGAACAAAATTTTCAAATGTAACTACTAGATTGTGATACAATACACTATTGGGTGAAGTTTGGTTGACTTCTGCGCAGCGGTTTGGGAGTTAACATCAAAATTACATTTCTCGGCCATATCGCATAGATCTCACTGTGAAAAGGCTTAAATGACTTTTTTAATTAAGTTTGATGATTGCGTTCAAACAAAATGTCCTAGAACAAAATTTTCAAATGTAACTACTAGATTGTGATACAATACACTATTGGGTGAAGTTTGGTTGACTTCTGCGCAGCGGTTTGGGAGTTAACATCAAAATTACATTTCTCGGCCATATCGCATAGATCTCACTGTGAAAAGGCTTAAATGGCTTTTTTGACCTAAGTTTGAGGATTGCGCTCAAATCAAATGTCCTAGAACCAAATTTCCACATGTAACTACTAGATTGTGATACAATACACTAATGGGTGAAGTTTGGTTTACTTCTGCGCAGCGGTTTGGGAGTTAACATCAAAATTACATTTCTCGGCCATATCGCATAGATCTCACTGTGAAAAGGCTTAAATGGCTTTTTTGACCTAAGTTTAATGATTGCGCTCAAACCAAATGTCCTAGAACGAAATTTTCAAATGTAACTACTAGAATGTGATACAATACACTATTGGGTGAAGTTTGGTTGACTTCTGCGCAGCGGTTTGGGAGTTAACATCAAAATTACATTTCTCGGCCATATCGCATAGATCTCACTGTGAAAAGGCTTAAATGGCTTTTTTGACCTAAGTTTGAGGATTGCGCTCAAATCAAATGTCCTAGAACCAAATTTCCACATGTAACTACTAGATTGTGATACAATACACTAATGGGTGAAGTTTGGTTGACTTCTGCGCAGCGGTTTGGGAGTTAACATCAAAATTACATTTCTCGGCCATATCGCATAGATCTCACTGTGAAAAGGCTTAAATGACTTTTTTAATTAAGTTTGATGATTGCGCTCAAACAAAATGTCCTAGAACAAAATTTTCAAATGTAACTACTAGATTGTGATACAATACACTATTGGGTGAAGTTTGGTTGACTTCTGCGCAGCGGTTTGGGAGTTAACATCAAAATTACATTTCTCGGCCATATCGCATAGATCTCACTGTGAAAAGGCTTAAATGACTTTTTTAATTAAGTTTGATGATTGCGCTCAAACAAAATTTCCTAGAACAAAATTTTCAAATGTAACTACTAGATTGTGATACAATACACTATTGGGTGAAGTTTGGTTGACTTCTGCGCAGCGGTTTGGGAGTTAACATCAAAATTACATTTCTCGGCCATATCGCATAGATCTCACTGTGAAAAGGCTTAAATGACTTTTTTAATTAAGTTTGATGATTGCGTTCAAACAAAATGTCCTAGAACAAAATTTTCAAATGTAACTACTAGATTGTGATACAATACACTATTGGGTGAAGTTTGGTTGACTTCTGCGCAGCGGTTTGGGAGTTAACATCAAAATTACATTTCTCGGCCATATCGCATAGATCTCACTGTGAAAAGGCTTAAATGGCTTTTTTGACCTAAGTTTGAGGATTGCGCTCAAATCAAATGTCCTAGAACCAAATTTCCACATGTAACTACTAGATTGTGATACAATACACTAATGGGTGAAGTTTGGTTTACTTCTGCGCAGCGGTTTGGGAGTTAACATCAAAATTACATTTCTCGGCCATATCGCATAGATCTCACTGTGAAAAGGCTTAAATGGCTTTTTTGACCTAAGTTTGAGGATTGCGCTCAAATCAAATGTCCTAGAACCAAATTTCCACATGTAATTACTAGATTGTGATACAATACACTAATGGGTGAAGTTTGGTTGACTTCTGCGCAGCGGTTTGGGAGTTAACATCAAAATTACATTTCTCGGCCATATCGCATAGATCTCAATGTGAAAAGGCTTAAATGACTTTTTTAATTAAGTTTAATGATTGCGCTCAAACCAAATGTCCTAGAACGAAATTTTCAAATGTAACTACTAGAATGTGATACAATACACTATTGGGTGAAGTTTAGTTGACTTCTGCGCAGCGGTTTGGGAGTTAACATCAAAATTACATTTCTCGGCCATATCGCATAGATCTCACTGTGAAAAGGCTTAAATGGCTTTTTTGACCTAAGTTTAATGATTGCGCTCAAACCAAATGTCCTAGAACGAAATTTTCAAATGTAACTACTAGAATGTGATACAATACACTATTGGGTGAAGTTTGGTTGACTTCTGCGCAGCGGTTTGGGATTTAACATCAAAATTACATTTCTCGGCCATATCGCATAGATCTCACTGTGAAAAGGCTTAAATGGCTTTTTTGACCTAAGTTTGAGGATTGCGCTCAAATCAAATGTCCTAGAACCAAATTTCCACATGTAACTACTAGATTGTGATACAATACACTAATGGGTGAAGTTTGGTTGACTTCTGCGCAGCGGTTTGGGAGTTAACATCAAAATTACATTTCTCGGCCATATCGCATAGATCTCACTGTGAAAAGGCTTAAATGACTTTTTTAATTAAGTTTGATGATTGCGCTCAAACAAAATGTCCTAGAACAAAATTTTCAAATGTAACTACTAGATTGTGATACAATACACTATTGGGTGAAGTTTGGTTGACTTCTGCGCAGCGGTTTGGGAGTTAACATCAAAATTACATTTCTCGGCCATATCGCATAGATCTCACTGTGAAAAGGCTTAAATGGCTTTTTTGACCTAAGTTTGAGGATTGCGCTCAAATCAAATGTCCTAGAACCAAATTTCCACATGTAACTACTAGATTGTGATACAATACACTAATGGTTGAAGTTTGGTTGACTTCTGCGCAGCGGTTTGGGAGTGAACATCAAAATTACATTTCTCGGCCATATCGCATAGATCTCACTGTGAAAAGGCTTAAATGACTTTTTTTTAATTAAGTTTGAAGATTGCGCTCAAATCAAATGTCCTAGAACTAAATTTCCAAATGTAACTACTAGATTGTGATAAAATACACTATTGGGTGAAGTTTGGTTGACTTCTGCGCAGCGGTTTGGGAGTTAACATCAAAATTACATTTCTCGGCCATATCGCATAGATCTCACTGTGAAAAGGCTTAAATGGCTTTTTTGACCTAAGTTTGAGGATTGCGCTCAAATCAATGTCCAATAACCAAATTTCCACATGTAACTACTAGATTGTGATACAATACACTAATGGGTGAAGTTTGGTTGACTTCTGCGCAGCGGTTTGGGAGTTAACATCAAAATTACATTTCTCGGCCATATCGCATAGATCTCACTGTGAAAAGGCTTAAATGGCTTTTTTGACCTAAGTTTGAGGATTGCGCTCAAATCAAATGTCCTAGAACCAAATTTCCACATGTAACTACTAGATTGTGATACAATACACTAATGGGTGAAGTTTGGTTGACTTCTGCGCAGCGGTTTGGGAGTTAACATCAAAATTACATTTCTCGGCCATATCGCATAGATCTCACTGTGAAAAGGCTTAAATGACTTTTTTAATTAAGTTTGATGATTGCGCTCAAACAAAATGTCCTAGAACAAAATTTTCAAATGTAACTACTAGATTGTGATACAATACACTATTGGGTGAAGTTTGGTTGACTTCTGCGCAGCGGTTTGGGAGTTAACATCAAAATTACATTTCTCGGCCATATCGCATAGATCTCACTGTGAAAAGGCTTAAATGACTTTTTTAATTAAGTTTGATGATTGCGCTCAAACAAAATTTCCTAGAACAAAATTTTCAAATGTAACTACTAGATTGTGATACAATACACTATTGGGTGAAGTTTGGTTGACTTCTGCGCAGCGGTTTGGGAGTTAACATCAAAATTACATTTCTCGGCCATATCGCATAGATCTCACTGTGAAAAGGCTTAAATGACTTTTTTAATTAAGTTTGATGATTGCGTTCAAACAAAATGTCCTAGAACAAAATTTTCAAAAGTAACTACTAGATTGTGATACAATACACTATTGGGTGAAGTTTGGTTGACTTCTGCGCAGCGGTTTGGGAGTTAACATCAAAATTACATTTCTCGGCCATATCGCATAGATCTCACTGTGAAAAGGCTTAAATGACTTTTTTAATTAAGTTTAATGATTGCGCTCAAACCAAATGTCCTAGAACGAAATTTTCAAATGTAACTACTAGAATGTGATACAATACACTATTGGGTGAAGTTTAGTTGACTTCTGCGCAGCGGTTTGGGAGTTAACATCAAAATTACATTTCTCGGCCATATCGCATAGATCTCACTGTGAAAAGGCTTAAATGGCTTTTTTGACCTAAGTTTAATGATTGCGCTCAAACCAAATGTCCTAGAACGAAATTTTCAAATGTAACTACTAGAATGTGATACAATACACTATTGGGTGAAGTTTGGTTGACTTCTGCGCAGCGGTTTGGGAGTTAACATCAAAATTACATTTCTCGGCCATATCGCATAGATCTCACTGTGAAAAGGCTTAAATGGCTTTTTTGACCTAAGTTTGAGGATTGCGCTCAAATCAAATGTCCTAGAACCAAATTTCCACATGTAACTACTAGATTGTGATACAATACACTAATGGGTGAAGTTTGGTTGACTTCTGCGCAGCGGTTTGGGAGTTAACATCAAAATTACATTTCTCGGCCATATCGCATAGATCTCACTGTGAAAAGGCTTAAATGACTTTTTTAATTAAGTTTGATGATTGCGCTCAAACAAAATGTCCTAGAACAAAATTTTCAAATGTAACTACTAGATTGTGATACAATACACTATTGGGTGAAGTTTGGTTGACTTCTGCGCAGCGGTTTGGGAGTTAACATCAAAATTACATTTCTCGGCCATATCGCATAGATCTCACTGTGAAAAGGCTTAAATGACTTTTTTAATTAAGTTTGATGATTGCGCTCAAACAAAATTTCCTAGAACAAAATTTTCAAATGTAACTACTAGATTGTGATACAATACACTATTGGGTGAAGTTTGGTTGACTTCTGCGCAGCGGTTTGGGAGTTAACATCAAAATTACATTTCTCGGCCATATCGCATAGATCTCACTGTGAAAAGGCTTAAATGACTTTTTTAATTAAGTTTGATGATTGCGTTCAAACAAAATGTCCTAGAACAAAATTTTCAAATGTAACTACTAGATTGTGATACAATACACTATTGGGTGAAGTTTGGTTGACTTCTGCGCAGCGGTTTGGGAGTTAACATCAAAATTACATTTCTCGGCCATATCGCATAGATCTCACTGTGAAAAGGCTTAAATGGCTTTTTTGACCTAAGTTTGAGGATTGCGCTCAAATCAAATGTCCTAGAACCAAATTTCCACATGTAACTACTAGATTGTGATACAATACACTAATGGGTGAAGTTTGGTTTACTTCTGCGCAGCGGTTTGGGAGTTAACATCAAAATTACATTTCTCGGCCATATCGCATAGATCTCACTGTGAAAAGGCTTAAATGGCTTTTTTGACCTAAGTTTAATGATTGCGCTCAAACCAAATGTCCTAGAACGAAATTTTCAAATGTAACTACTAGAATGTGATACAATACACTATTGGGTGAAGTTTGGTTGACTTCTGCGCAGCGGTTTGGGAGTTAACATCAAAATTACATTTCTCGGCCATATCGCATAGATCTCACTGTGAAAAGGCTTAAATGGCTTTTTTGACCTAAGTTTGAGGATTGCGCTCAAATCAAATGTCCTAGAACCAAATTTCCACATGTAACTACTAGATTGTGATACAATACACTAATGGGTGAAGTTTGGTTGACTTCTGCGCAGCGGTTTGGGAGTTAACATCAAAATTACATTTCTCGGCCATATCGCATAGATCTCACTGTGAAAAGGCTTAAATGACTTTTTTAATTAAGTTTGATGATTGCGCTCAAACAAAATGTCCTAGAACAAAATTTTCAAATGTAACTACTAGATTGTGATACAATACACTATTGGGTGAAGTTTGGTTGACTTCTGCGCAGCGGTTTGGGAGTTAACATCAAAATTACATTTCTCGGCCATATCGCATAGATCTCACTGTGAAAAGGCTTAAATGACTTTTTTAATTAAGTTTGATGATTGCGCTCAAACAAAATTTCCTAGAACAAAATTTTCAAATGTAACTACTAGATTGTGATACAATACACTATTGGGTGAAGTTTGGTTGACTTCTGCGCAGCGGTTTGGGAGTTAACATCAAAATTACATTTCTCGGCCATATCGCATAGATCTCACTGTGAAAAGGCTTAAATGACTTTTTTAATTAAGTTTGATGATTGCGTTCAAACAAAATGTCCTAGAACAAAATTTTCAAATGTAACTACTAGATTGTGATACAATACACTATTGGGTGAAGTTTGGTTGACTTCTGCGCAGCGGTTTGGGAGTTAACATCAAAATTACATTTCTCGGCCATATCGCATAGATCTCACTGTGAAAAGGCTTAAATGGCTTTTTTGACCTAAGTTTGAGGATTGCGCTCAAATCAAATGTCCTAGAACCAAATTTCCACATGTAACTACTAGATTGTGATACAATACACTAATGGGTGAAGTTTGGTTTACTTCTGCGCAGCGGTTTGGGAGTTAACATCAAAATTACATTTCTCGGCCATATCGCATAGATCTCACTGTGAAAAGGCTTAAATGGCTTTTTTGACCTAAGTTTGAGGATTGCGCTCAAATCAAATGTCCTAGAACCAAATTTCCACATGTAATTACTAGATTGTGATACAATACACTAATGGGTGAAGTTTGGTTGACTTCTGCGCAGCGGTTTGGGAGTTAACATCAAAATTACATTTCTCGGCCATATCGCATAGATCTCACTGTGAAAAGGCTTAAATGACTTTTTTAATTAAGTTTAATGATTGCGCTCAAACCAAATGTCCTAGAACGAAATTTTCAAATGTAACTACTAGAATGTGATACAATACACTATTGGGTGAAGTTTAGTTGACTTCTGCGCAGCGGTTTGGGAGTTAACATCAAAATTACATTTCTCGGCCATATCGCATAGATCTCACTGTGAAAAGGCTTAAATGGCTTTTTTGACCTAAGTTTAATGATTGCGCTCAAACCAAATGTCCTAGAACGAAATTTTCAAATGTAACTACTAGAATGTGATACAATACACTATTGGGTGAAGTTTGGTTGACTTCTGCGCAGCGGTTTGGGATTTAACATCAAAATTACATTTCTCGGCCATATCGCATAGATCTCACTGTGAAAAGGCTTAAATGGCTTTTTTGACCTAAGTTTGAGGATTGCGCTCAAATCAAATGTCCTAGAACCAAATTTCCACATGTAACTACTAGATTGTGATACAATACACTAATGGGTGAAGTTTGGTTGACTTCTGCGCAGCGGTTTGGGAGTTAACATCAAAATTACATTTCTCGGCCATATCGCATAGATCTCACTGTGAAAAGGCTTAAATGACTTTTTTAATTAAGTTTGATGATTGCGCTCAAACAAAATGTCCTAGAACAAAATTTTCAAATGTAACTACTAGATTGTGATACAATACACTATTGGGTGAAGTTTGGTTGACTTCTGCGCAGCGGTTTGGGAGTTAACATCAAAATTACATTTCTCGGCCATATCGCATAGATCTCACTGTGAAAAGGCTTAAATGGCTTTTTTGACCTAAGTTTGAGGATTGCGCTCAAATCAAATGTCCTAGAACCAAATTTCCACATGTAACTACTAGATTGTGATACAATACACTAATGGTTGAAGTTTGGTTGACTTCTGCGCAGCGGTTTGGGAGTGAACATCAAAATTACATTTCTCGGCCATATCGCATAGATCTCACTGTGAAAAGGCTTAAATGACTTTTTTTAATTAAGTTTGAAGATTGCGCTCAAATCAAATGTCCTAGAACTAAATTTCCAAATGTAACTACTAGATTGTGATAAAATACACTATTGGGTGAAGTTTGGTTGACTTCTGCGCAGCGGTTTGGGAGTTAACATCAAAATTACATTTCTCGGCCATATCGCATAGATCTCACTGTGAAAAGGCTTAAATGGCTTTTTTGACCTAAGTTTGAGGATTGCGCTCAAATCAATGTCCAATAACCAAATTTCCACATGTAACTACTAGATTGTGATACAATACACTAATGGGTGAAGTTTGGTTGACTTCTGCGCAGCGGTTTGGGAGTTAACATCAAAATTACATTTCTCGGCCATATCGCATAGATCTCACTGTGAAAAGGCTTAAATGACTTTTTTAATTAAGTTTGATGATTGCGTTCAAACAAAATGTCCTAGAACAAAATTTTCAAATGTAACTACTAGATTGTGATACAATACACTATTGGGTGAAGTTTGGTTGACTTCTGCGCAGCGGTTTGGGAGTTAACATCAAAATTACATTTCTCGGCCATATCGCATAGATCTCACTGTGAAAAGGCTTAAATGGCTTTTTTGACCTAAGTTTGAGGATTGCGCTCAAATCAAATGTCCTAGAACCAAATTTCCACATGTAACTACTAGATTGTGATACAATACACTAATGGGTGAAGTTTGGTTTACTTCTGCGCAGCGGTTTGGGAGTTAACATCAAAATTACATTTCTCGGCCATATCGCATAGATCTCACTGTGAAAAGGCTTAAATGGCTTTTTTGACCTAAGTTTAATGATTGCGCTCAAACCAAATGTCCTAGAACGAAATTTTCAAATGTAACTACTAGAATGTGATACAATACACTATTGGGTGAAGTTTGGTTGACTTCTGCGCAGCGGTTTGGGATTTAACATCAAAATTACATTTCTCGGCCATATCGCATAGATCTCACTGTGAAAAGGCTTAAATGGCTTTTTTGACCTAAGTTTGAGGATTGCGCTCAAATCAAATGTCCTAGAACCAAATTTCCACATGTAACTACTAGATTGTGATACAATACACTAATGGGTGAAGTTTGGTTGACTTCTGCGCAGCGGTTTGGGAGTTAACATCAAAATTACATTTCTCGGCCATATCGCATAGATCTCACTGTGAAAAGGCTTAAATGACTTTTTTAATTAAGTTTGATGATTGCGCTCAAACAAAATGTCCTAGAACAAAATTTTCAAATGTAACTACTAGATTGTGATACAATACACTATTGGGTGAAGTTTGGTTGACTTCTGCGCAGCGGTTTGGGAGTTAACATCAAAATTACATTTCTCGGCCATATCGCATAGATCTCACTGTGAAAAGGCTTAAATGGCTTTTTTGACCTAAGTTTGAGGATTGCGCTCAAATCAAATGTCCTAGAACCAAATTTCCACATGTAACTACTAGATTGTGATACAATACACTAATGGTTGAAGTTTGGTTGACTTCTGCGCAGCGGTTTGGGAGTGAACATCAAAATTACATTTCTCGGCCATATCGCATAGATCTCACTGTGAAAAGGCTTAAATGACTTTTTTTAATTAAGTTTGAAGATTGCGCTCAAATCAAATGTCCTAGAACTAAATTTCCAAATGTAACTACTAGATTGTGATAAAATACACTATTGGGTGAAGTTTGGTTGACTTCTGCGCAGCGGTTTGGGAGTTAACATCAAAATTACATTTCTCGGCCATATCGCATAGATCTCACTGTGAAAAGGCTTAAATGGCTTTTTTGACCTAAGTTTGAGGATTGCGCTCAAATCAATGTCCAATAACCAAATTTCCACATGTAACTACTAGATTGTGATACAATACACTAATGGGTGAAGTTTGGTTGACTTCTGCGCAGCGGTTTGGGAGTTAACATCAAAATTACATTTCTCGGCCATATCGCATAGATCTCACTGTGAAAAGGCTTAAATGACTTTTTTAATTAAGTTTGATGATTGCGTTCAAACAAAATGTCCTAGAACAAAATTTTCAAATGTAACTACTAGATTGTGATACAATACACTATTGGGTGAAGTTTGGTTGACTTCTGCGCAGCGGTTTGGGAGTTAACATCAAAATTACATTTCTCGGCCATATCGCATAGATCTCACTGTGAAAAGGCTTAAATGGCTTTTTTGACCTAAGTTTAAAGATTGCGCTCAAACCAAATGTCCTAGAACGAAATTTTCAAATGTAACTACTAGAATGTGATACAATACACTATTGGGTGAAGTTTAGTTGACTTCTGCGCAGCGGTTTGGGAGTTAACATCAAAATTACATTTCTCGGCCATATCGCATAGATCTCACTGTGAAAAGGCTTAAATGGCTTTTTTGACCTAAGTTTAATGATTGCGCTCAAACCAAATGTCCTAGAACGAAATTTTCAAATGTAACTACTAGAATGTGATACAATACACTATTGGGTGAAGTTTGGTTGACTTCTGCGCAGCAGTTTGGGAGTTAACATCAAAATTACATTTCTCGGCCATATCGCATAGATCTCACTGTGAAAAGGCTTAAATGGCTTTTTTGACCTAAGTTTGAGGATTGCGCTCAAATCAAATGTCCTAGAACCAAATTTCCACATGTAACTACTAGATTGTGATACAATACACTAATGGGTGAAGTTTGGTTGACTTCTGCGCAGCGGTTTGGGAGTTAACATCAAAATTACATTTCTCGGCCATATCGCATAGATCTCACTGTGAAAAGGCTTAAATGACTTTTTTAATTAAGTTTGATGATTGCGCTCAAACAAAATGTCCTAGAACAAAATTTTCAAATGTAACTACTAGATTGTGATACAATACACTATTGGGTGAAGTTTGGTTGACTTCTGCGCAGCGGTTTGGGAGTTAACATCAAAATTACATTTCTCGGCCATATCGCATAGATCTCACTGTGAAAAGGCTTAAATGGCTTTTTTGACCTAAGTTTGAGGATTGCGCTCAAATCAAATGTCCTAGAACCAAATTTCCACATGTAACTACTAGATTGTGATACAATACACTAATGGTTGAAATTTGGTTGACTTCTGCGCAGCGGTTTGGGAGTGAACATCAAAATTACATTTCTCGGCCATATCGCATAGATCTCACTGTGAAAAGGCTTAAATGACTTTTTTTTAATTAAGTTTGAAGATTGCGCTCAAATCAAATGTCCTAGAACTAAATTTCCAAATGTAACTACTAGATTGTGATAAAATACACTATTGGGTGAAGTTTGGTTGACTTCTGCGCAGCGGTTTGGGAGTTAACATCAAAATTACATTTCTCGGCCATATCGCATAGATCTCACTGTGAAAAGGCTTAAATGGCTTTTTTGACCTAAGTTTGAGGATTGCGCTCAAATCAAATGTCCTATAACCAAATTTCCACATGTAACTACTAGATTGTGATACAATACACTAATGGGTGAAGTTTGGTTGACTTCTGCGCAGCGGTTTGGGAGTTAACATCAAAATTACATTTCTCGGCCATTGCGCATAGATCTCACTGTGAAAAGGCTTAAATGACTTTTTTAATTAAGTTTGATGATTGCGTTCAAACAAAATGTCCTAGAACAAAATTTTCAAATGTAACTACTAGATTGTGATACAATACACTATTGGGTGAAGTTTGGTTGACTTCTGCGCAGCCATATCGCATAGATCTCACTGTGAAAAGGCTTAAATGGCTTTTTTGACCTAAGTTTGAGGATTGCGCTCAAATCAAATGTCCTAGAACCAAATTTCCACATGTAACTACTAGATTGTGATACAATACACTAATGGGTGAAGTTTGGTTGACTTCTGCGCAGCGGTTTGGGAGTTAACATCAAAATTACATTTCTCGGCCATATCGCATAGATCTCACTGTGAAAAGGCTTAAATGGCTTTTTTGACCTAAGTTTAATGATTGCGCTCAAACCAAATGTCCTAGAACGAAATTTTCAAATGTAACTACTAGAATGTGATACAATACACTATTGGGTGAAGTTTGGTTGACTTCTGCGCAGCGGTTTGGGAGTTAACATCAAAATTACATTTCTCGGCCATATCGCATAGATCTCACTGTGAAAAGGCTTAAATGGCTTTTTTGACCTAAGTTTGAGGATTGCGCTCAAATCAAATGTCCTATAACCAAATTTCCACATGTAACTACTAGATTGTGATACAATACACTAATGGGTGAAGTTTGGTTGACTTCTGCGCAGCGGTTTGGGAGTTAACATCAAAATTACATTTCTCGGCCATATCGCATAGATCTCACTGTGAAAAGGCTTAAATGACTTTTTTAATTAAGTTTGATGATTGCGTTCAAACAAAATGTCCTAGAACAAAATTTTCAAATGTAACTACTAGATTGTGATACAATACACTATTGGGTGAAGTTTGGTTGACTTCTGCGCAGCGGTTTGGGAGTTAACATCAAAATTACATTTCTCGGCCATATCGCATAGATCTCACTGTGAAAAGGCTTAAATGACTTTTTTAATTAAGTTTAATGATTGCGCTCAAACCAAATGTCCTAGAACGAAATTTTCAAATGTAACTACTAGAATGTGATACAATACACTATTGGGTGAAGTTTAGTTGACTTCTGCGCAGCGGTTTGGGAGTTAACATCAAAATTACATTTCTCGGCCATATCGCACAGATCTCACTGTGAAAAGGCTTAAATGGCTTTTTTGACCTAAGTTTAATGATTGCGCTCAAACCAAATGTCCTAGAACGAAATTTTCAAATGTAACTACTAGATTGTGATAAAATACACTATTGGGTGAAGTTTGGTTGACTTCTGCGCAGCGGTTTGGGAGTTAACATCAAAATTACATTTCTCGGCCATATCGCATAGATCTCACTGTGAAAAGGCTTAAATGGCTTTTTTGACCTAAGTTTGAGGATTGCGCTCAAATCAATTGTCCTATAACCAAATTTCCACATGTAACTACTAGATTGTGATACAATACACTAATGGGTGAAGTTTGGTTGACTTCTGCGCAGCGGTTTGGGAGTTAACATCAAAATTACATTTCTCGGCCATATCGCATAGATCTCACTGTGAAAAGGCTTAAATGACTTTTTTAATTAAGTTTGATGATTGCGTTCAAACAAAATGTCCTAGAACAAAATTTTCAAATGTAACTACTAGATTGTGATACAATACACTATTGGGTGAAGTTTGGTTGACTTCTGCGCAGCGGTTTGGGAGTTAACATCAAAATTACATTTCTCGGCCATATCGCATAGATCTCACTGTGAAAAGGCTTAAATGGCTTTTTTGACCTAAGTTTGAGGATTGCGCTCAAATCAAATGTCCTAGAACCAAATTTCCACATGTAACTACTAGATTGTGATACAATACACTAATGGGTGAAGTTTGGTTGACTTCTGCGCAGCGGTTTGGGAGTTAACATCAAAATTACATTTCTCGGCCATATCGCATAGATCTCACTGTGAAAAGGCTTAAATGGCTTTTTTGACCTAAGTTTAATGATTGCGCTCAAACCAAATGTCCTAGAACGAAATTTTCAAATGTAACTACTAGAATGTGATACAATACACTATTGGGTGAAGTTTGGTTGACTTCTGCGCAGCGGTTTGGGAGTTAACATCAAAATTACATTTCTCGGCCATATCGCATAGATCTCACTGTGAAAAGGCTTAAATGGCTTTTTTGACCAAAGTTTGAGGATTGCGCTCAAACAAAATGTCCTAGAACAAAATTTTCAAATGTAACTACTAGATTGTGATACAATACACTATTGGGTGAAGTTTGGTTGACTTCTGCGCAGCGGTTTGGGAGTTAACATCAAAATTACATTTCTCGGCCATATCGCATAGATCTCACTGTGAAAAGGCTTAAATGACTTTTTTAATTAAGTTTGATGATTGCGTTCAAACAAAATGTCCTAGAACAAAATTTTCAAATGTAACTACTAGATTGTGATACAATACACTATTGGGTGAAGTTTGGTTGACTTCTGCGCAGCGGTTTGGGAGTTAACATCAAAATTACATTTCTCGGCCATATCGCATAGATCTCACTGTGAAAAGGCTTAAATGGCTTTTTTGACCTAAGTTTGAGGATTGCGCTCAAATCAAATGTCCTATAACCAAATTTCCACATGTAACTACTAGATTGTGATACAATACACTAATGGGTGAAGTTTGGTTGACTTCTGCGCAGCGGTTTGGGAGTTAACATCAAAATTACATTTCTCGGCCATTGCGCATAGATCTCACTGTGAAAAGGCTTAAATGACTTTTTTAATTAAGTTTGATGATTGCGTTCAAACAAAATGTCCTAGAACAAAATTTTCAAATGTAACTACTAGATTGTGATACAATACACTATTGGGTGAAGTTTGGTTGACTTCTGCGCAGCCATATCGCATAGATCTCACTGTGAAAAGGCTTAAATGGCTTTTTTGACCTAAGTTTGAGGATTGCGCTCAAATCAAATGTCCTAGAACCAAATTTCCACATGTAACTACTAGATTGTGATACAATACACTAATGGGTGAAGTTTGGTTGACTTCTGCGCAGCGGTTTGGGAGTTAACATCAAAATTACATTTCTCGGCCATATCGCATAGATCTCACTGTGAAAAGGCTTAAATGGCTTTTTTGACCTAAGTTTAATGATTGCGCTCAAACCAAATGTCCTAGAACGAAATTTTCAAATGTAACTACTAGAATGTGATACAATACACTATTGGGTGAAGTTTGGTTGACTTCTGCGCAGCGGTTTGGGAGTTAACATCAAAATTACATTTCTCGGCCATATCGCATAGATCTCACTGTGAAAAGGCTTAAATGGCTTTTTTGACCTAAGTTTGAGGATTGCGCTCAAATCAAATGTCCTATAACCAAATTTCCACATGTAACTACTAGATTGTGATACAATACACTAATGGGTGAAGTTTGGTTGACTTCTGCGCAGCGGTTTGGGAGTTAACATCAAAATTACATTTCTCGGCCATATCGCATAGATCTCACTGTGAAAAGGCTTAAATGACTTTTTTAATTAAGTTTGATGATTGCGTTCAAACAAAATGTCCTAGAACAAAATTTTCAAATGTAACTACTAGATTGTGATACAATACACTATTGGGTGAAGTTTGGTTGACTTCTGCGCAGCGGTTTGGGAGTTAACATCAAAATTACATTTCTCGGCCATATCGCATAGATCTCACTGTGAAAAGGCTTAAATGACTTTTTTAATTAAGTTTAATGATTGCGCTCAAACCAAATGTCCTAGAACGAAATTTTCAAATGTAACTACTAGAATGTGATACAATACACTATTGGGTGAAGTTTAGTTGACTTCTGCGCAGCGGTTTGGGAGTTAACATCAAAATTACATTTCTCGGCCATATCGCACAGATCTCACTGTGAAAAGGCTTAAATGGCTTTTTTGACCTAAGTTTAATGATTGCGCTCAAACCAAATGTCCTAGAACGAAATTTTCAAATGTAACTACTAGATTGTGATAAAATACACTATTGGGTGAAGTTTGGTTGACTTCTGCGCAGCGGTTTGGGAGTTAACATCAAAATTACATTTCTCGGCCATATCGCATAGATCTCACTGTGAAAAGGCTTAAATGGCTTTTTTGACCTAAGTTTGAGGATTGCGCTCAAATCAATTGTCCTATAACCAAATTTCCACATGTAACTACTAGATTGTGATACAATACACTAATGGGTGAAGTTTGGTTGACTTCTGCGCAGCGGTTTGGGAGTTAACATCAAAATTACATTTCTCGGCCATATCGCATAGATCTCACTGTGAAAAGGCTTAAATGACTTTTTTAATTAAGTTTGATGATTGCGTTCAAACAAAATGTCCTAGAACAAAATTTTCAAATGTAACTACTAGATTGTGATACAATACACTATTGGGTGAAGTTTGGTTGACTTCTGCGCAGCGGTTTGGGAGTTAACATCAAAATTACATTTCTCGGCCATATCGCATAGATCTCACTGTGAAAAGGCTTAAATGGCTTTTTTGACCTAAGTTTGAGGATTGCGCTCAAATCAAATGTCCTAGAACCAAATTTCCACATGTAACTACTAGATTGTGATACAATACACTAATGGGTGAAGTTTGGTTGACTTCTGCGCAGCGGTTTGGGAGTTAACATCAAAATTACATTTCTCGGCCATATCGCATAGATCTCACTGTGAAAAGGCTTAAATGGCTTTTTTGACCTAAGTTTAATGATTGCGCTCAAACCAAATGTCCTAGAACGAAATTTTCAAATGTAACTACTAGAATGTGATACAATACACTATTGGGTGAAGTTTGGTTGACTTCTGCGCAGCGGTTTGGGAGTTAACATCAAAATTACATTTCTCGGCCATATCGCATAGATCTCACTGTGAAAAGGCTTAAATGGCTTTTTTGACCAAAGTTTGAGGATTGCGCTCAAACAAAATGTCCTAGAACAAAATTTTCAAATGTAACTACTAGATTGTGATACAATACACTATTGGGTGAAGTTTGGTTGACTTCTGCGCAGCGGTTTGGGAGTTAACATCAAAATTACATTTCTCGGCCATATCGCATAGATCTCACTGTGAAAAGGCTTAAATGACTTTTTTAATTAAGTTTGATGATTGCGTTCAAACAAAATGTCCTAGAACAAAATTTTCAAATGTAACTACTAGATTGTGATACAATACACTATTGGGTGAAGTTTGGTTGACTTCTGCGCAGCGGTTTGGGAGTTAACATCAAAATTACATTTCTCGGCCATATCGCATAGATCTCACTGTGAAAAGGCTTAAATGGCTTTTTTGACCTAAGTTTGAGGATTGCGCTCAAATCAAATGTCCTAGAACCAAATTTCCACATGTAACTACTAGATTGTGATACAATACACTAATGGGTGAAGTTTGGTTTACTTCTGCGCAGCGGTTTGGGAGTTAACATCAAAATTACATTTCTCGGCCATATCGCATAGATCTCACTGTGAAAAGGCTTAAATGGCTTTTTTGACCTAAGTTTAATAATTGCGCTCAAACCAAATGTCCTAGAACGAAATTTTAAAATGTAACTACTAGAATGTGATACAATACACTATTGGGTGAAGTTTGGTTGACTTCTGCGCAGCGGTTTGGGAGTTAACATCAAAATTACATTTCTCGGCCATATCGTAAGATCTCACTGTGAAAAGGCTTAAATGGCTTTTTTGACCTAAGTTTGAGGATTGCGCTCAAATCAAATGTCCTAGAACCAAATTTCCACATGTAACTACTAGATTGTGATACACTACACTAATGGGTGAAGTTTGGTTGACTTCTGCGCAGCGGTTTGGGAGTTAACATCAAAATTACATTTCCCGGCCATATCGCATAGATCTCACTGTGAAAAGGCTTAAATGACTTTTTTAATTAAGTTTGATGATTGCGCTCAAACAAAATTTCCTAGAACAAAATTTTCAAATGTAACTACTAGATTGTGATACAATACACTATTGGGTGAAGTTTGGTTGACTTCTGCGCAGCGGTTTGGGAGTTAACATCAAAATTACATTTCTCGGCCATATCGCATAGATCTCACTGTGAAAAGGCTTAAATGACTTTTTTAATTAAGTTTGATGATTGCGTTCAAACAAAATGTCCTAGAACAAAAATTTCAAATGTAACTACTAGATTGTGATACAATACACTATTGGGTGAAGTTTGGTTGACTTCTGCGCAGCGGTTTGGGAGTTAACATCAAAATTACATTTCTCGGCCATATCGCATAGATCTCACTGTGAAAAGGCTTAAATGGCTTTTTTGACCTAAGTTTAAAGATTGCGATCAAACCAAATGTCCTAGAACGAAATTTTCAAATGTAACTACTAGAATGTGATACAATACACTATTGGGTGAAGTTTGGTTGACTTCTGCGCAGCGGTTTGGGAGTTAACATCAAAATTACATTTCTCGGCCATATCGCATAGATCTCACTGTGAAAAGGCTTAAATGGCTTTTTTGACCTAAGTTTGAGGATTGCGCTCAAACAAAATGTCCTAGAACAAAATTTTCAAATATAACTACTAGATTGTGATACAATACACTATTGGGTGAAGTTTGGTTGACTTCTGCGCAGCGGTTTGGGAGTTAACATCAAAATTACATTTCTCGGCCATATCGCATAGATCTCACTGTGAAAAGGCTTAAATGACCTTTTTAATTAAGTTTGATGATTGCGTTCAAACAAAATGTCCTAGAACAAAATTTTCAAATGTAACTACTAGATTGTGATACAATACACTATTGGGTGAAGTTTGGTTGACTTCTGCGCAGCGGTTTGGGAGTTAACATCAAAATTACATTTCTCGGCCATATCGCATAGATCTCACTGTGAAAAGGCTTAAATGGCTTTTTTGACCTAAGTTTGAGGATTGCGCTCAAATCAAATGTCCTAGAACCAAATTTCCACATGTAACTACTAGATTGTGGTACAATACACTAATGGGTGAAGTTTGGTTGACTTCTGCGCAGCGGTTTGGGAGTTAACATCAAAATTACATTTCTCGGCCATATCGCATAGATCTCACTGTGAAAAGGCTTAAATGACTTTTTTAATTAAGTTTGATGATTGCGCTCAAACAAAATGTCCTAGAACAAAATTTTCAAATGTAACTACTAGATTGTGATAAAATACACTATTGAGTGAAGTTTGGTTGACTTCTGCGCAGCGGTTTGGGAGTTAACATCAAAATTACATTTCTCGGCCATATCGCATAGATCTCACTGTGAAAAGGCTTAAATGGCTTTTTTGACCTAAGTTTGAGGATTGCGCTCAAATCAAATGTCCTAGAACCAAATTTCCACATGTAACTACTAGATTGTGATACAATACACTAATGGTTGAAGTTTGGTTGACTTCTGCGCAGCGGTTTGGGAGTGAACATCAAAATTACATTTCTCGGCCATATCGCATAGATCTCACTGTGAAAAGGCTTAAATGACTTTTTTAATTAAGTTTGAAGATTGCGCTCAAATCAAATGTCCTAGAACTAAATTTCCAAATGTAACTACTAGATTGTGATAAAATACACTATTGGGTGAAGTTTGGTTGACTTCTGCGCAGCGGTTTGGTAGTTAACATCAAAATTACATTTCTCGGCCATATCGCATAGATCTCACTGTGAAAAGGCTTAAATGGCTTTTTTGACCTAAGTTTGAGGATTGCGCTCAAATCAAATGTCCTATAACCAAATTTCTACATGTAACTACTAGATTGTGATACAATACACTAATGGGTGAAGTTTGGTTGACTTCTGCGCAGCGGTTTGGGAGTTAACATCAAAATTACATTTCTCGGCCATATCGCATAGATCTCACTGTGAAAAGGCTTAAATGACTTTTTTAATTAAGTTTAATGATTGCGTTCAAACAAAATGTCCTAGAACAAAATTTTCAAATGTAACTACTAGATTGTGATACAATACACTATTGGGTGAAGTTTGGTTGACTTCTGCGCAGCGGTTTGGGAGTTAACATCAAAATTACATTTCTCGGCCATATCGCATAGATCTCACTGTGAAAAGGCTTAAATGGCTTTTTTGACCTAAGTTTAATGATTGCGCTCAAACCAAATGTCCTAGAACGAAATTTTCAAATGTAACTACTAGAATGTGATACAATACACAATTGGGTGAAGTTTGGTTGACTTCTGCGCAGCGGTTTGGGAGTTAACATCAAAATTACATTTCTCGGCCATATCGCATAGATCTCACTGTGAAAAGGCTTAAATGACTTTTTTAATTAAGTTTAATGATTGCGCTCAAACCAAATGTCCTAGAACGAAATTTTCAAATGTAACTACTAGAATGTGATACAATACACTATTGGGTGAAGTTTAGTTGACTTCTGCGCAGCGGTTTGGGAGTTAACATCAAAATTACATTTCTCGGCCATATCGCATAGATCTCACTGTGAAAAGGCTTAAATGGCTTTTTTGACCTAAGTTTGAGGATTGCGCTCAAATCAAATGTCCTAGAACCAAATTTCCACATGTAACTACTAGATTGTGATACAATACACTAATGGGTGAAGTTTGGTTTACTTCTGCGCAGCGGTTTGGGAGTTAACATCAAAATTACATTTCTCGGCCATATCGCATAGATCTCACTGTGAAAAGGCTTAAATGGCTTTTTTGACCTAAGTTTAATAATTGCGCTCAAACCAAATGTCCTAGAACGAAATTTTCAAATGTAACTACTAGAATGTGATACAATACACTATTGGGTGAAGTTTGGTTGACTTCTGCGCAGCGGTTTGGGAGTTAACATCAAAATTACATTTCTCGGCCATATCGCATAGATCTCACTGTGAAAAGGCTTAAATGGCTTTTTTGACCTAAGTTTGAGGATTGCGCTCAAATCAAATGTCCTAGAACCAAATTTCCACATGTAACTACTAGATTGTGATACAATACACTAATGGGTGAAGTTTGGTTTACTTCTGCGCAGCGGTTTGGGAGTTAACATCAAAATTACATTTCTCGGCCATATCGCATAGATCTCACTGTGAAAAGGTTTAAATGGCTTTTGTGACCTAAGTTTAATAATTGCGCTCAAACCAAATGTCCTAGAACGAAATTTTTAAATGTAACTACTAGAATGTGATACAATACACTATTGGGTGAAGTTTGGTTGACTTCTGCGCAGCGGTTTGGGAGTTAACATCAAAATTACATTTCTCGGCCATATCGCATAGATCTCACTGTGAAAAGGCTTAAATGGCTTTTTTGACCTAAGTTTGAGGATTGCGCTCAAATCAAATGTCCTAGAACCAAATTTTCACATGTAACTACTAGATTGTGATACAATACACTAATGGGTGAAGTTTGGTTGACTTCTGCGCAGCGGTTTGGGAGTTAACATCAAAATTACATTTCTCGGCCATATCGCATAGATCTCACTGTGAAAAGGCTTAAATGACTTTTTTAATTAAGTTTGATGATTGCGCTCAAACAAAATTTCCTAGAACAAAATTTTCAAATGTAACTACTAGATTGTGATACAATACACTATTGGGTGAAGTTTGGTTGACTTCTTCGCAGCGGTTTGGGAGTTAACATCAAAATTACATTTCTCGGCCATATCGCATAGATCTCACTGTGAAAAGGCTTAAATGGCTTTTTTGACCTAAGTTTGAGGATTGCGCTCAAATCAAATGTCCTAGAACCAAATTTCCACATGTAACTACTAGATTGTGATACAATACACTAATGGGTGAAGTTTGGTTTACTTCTGCGCAGCGGTTTGGGAGTTAACATCAAAATTACATTTCTCGGCCATATCGCATAGATCTCACTGTGAAAAGGCTTAAATGGCTTTTTTGACCTAAGTTTAATAATTGCGCTCAAATCAAATGTCCTAGAACCAAATTTTCACATGTAACTACTAGATTGTGATACAATACACTAATGGGTGAAGTTTGGTTGACTTCTGCGCAGCGGTTTGGGAGTTAACATCAAAATTACATTTCTCGGCCATATCGCATAGATCTCACTGTGAAAAGGCTTAAATGACTTTTTTAATTAAGTTTGATGATTGCGCTCAAACAAAATTTCCTAGAACAAAATTTTCAAATGTAACTACTAGATTGTGATACAATACACTATTGGGTGAAGTTTGGTTGACTTCTGCGCAGCGGTTTGGGAGTTAACATCAAAATTACATTTCTCGGCCATATCGCATAGATCTCACTGTGAAAAGGCTTAAATGGCTTTTTTGACCTAAGTTTGAGGATTGCGCTCAAATCAAATGTCCTAGAACCAAATTTCCACATGTAACTACTAGATTGTGATACAATACACTAATGGTTGAAGTTTGGTTGACTTCTGCGCAGCGGTTTGGGAGTGAACATCAAAATTACATTTCTCGGCCATATCGCATAGATCTCACTGTGAAAAGGCTTAAATGACTTTTTTTAATTAAGTTTGAATATTGCGCTCAAATCAAATGTCCTAGAACTAAATTTCCAAATGTAACTACTAGATTGTGATAAAATACACTAATGGGTGAAGTTTGGTTGACTTCTGCGCAGCGGTTTGGGAGTTAACATCAAAATTACATTTCTCGGCCATATCGCATAGATCTCACTGTGAAAAGGCTTAAATGGCTTTTTTGACCTGTTTGAGGATTGCGCTCAAATCAAATGTCCTATAACCAAATTTCCACATGTAACTACTAGATTGTGATACAATACACTAATGGGTGAAGTTTGGTTGACTTCTGCGCAGCGGTTTGGGAGTTAACATCAAAATTACATTTCTCGGCCATATCGCATAGATCTCACTGTGAAAAGGCTTAAATGACTTTTTTAATTAAGTTTGATGATTGCGTTCAAACAAAATGTCCTAGAACAAAATTTTCAAATGTAACTACTAGATTGTGATACAATACACTATTGGGTGAAGTTTGGTTGACTTCTGCGCAGCGGTTTGGGAGTTAACATCAAAATTACATTTCTCGGCCATATCGCATAGATCTCACTGTGAAAAGGCTTAAATGACTTTTTTAATTAAGTTTAATGATTGCGCTCAAACCAAATGTCCTAGAACGAAATTTTCAAATGTAACTACTAGAATGTGATACAATACACTATTGGGTGAAGTTTAGATGACTTCTGCGCAGCGGTTTGGGAGTTAACATCAAAATTACATTTCTCGGCCATATCGCATAGATCTCACTGTGAAAAGGCTTAAATGGCTTTTTTGACCTAAGTTTGAGGATTGCGCTCAAATCAAATGTCCTAGAACCAAATTTCCACATGTAACTACTAGATTGTGATACAATACACTAATGGGTGAAGTTTGGTTTACTTCTGCGCAGCGGTTTGGGAGTTAACATCAAAATTACATTTCTCGGCCATATCGCATAGATCTCACTGTGAAAAGGCTTAAATGACTTTTTTAATTAAGTTTAATGATTGCGCTCAAACCAAATGTCGAACGAAATTTTCAAATGTAACTACTAGAATGTGATACAATACACTATTGGGTGAAGTTTAGATGACTTCTGCGCAGCGGTTTGGGAGTTAACATCAAAATTACATTTCTCGGCCATATCGCATAGATCTCACTGTGAAAAGGCTTAAATGTCTTTTTTGACCTAAGTTTGAGGATTGCGCTCAAATCAAATGTCCTAGAACCAAATTTCCACATGTAACTACTAGATTGTGATACAATACACTAATGGGTGAAGTTTGGTTTACTTCTGCGCAGCGGTTTGGGAGTTAACATCAAAATTACATTTCTCGGCCATATCGCATAGATCTCACTGTGAAAAGGCTTAAATGGCTTTTTTGACCTAAGTTTAATAATTGCGCTCAAACCAAATGTCCTAGAACGAAATTTTCAAATGTAACTACTAGAATGTGATACAATACATTATTGGGTGAAGTTTGGTTGACTTCTGCGCAGCGGTTTGGGAGTTAACATCAAAATTACATTTCTCGGCGATATCGCATAGATCTCACTGTGAAAAGGCTTAAATGGCTTTTTTGACCTAAGTTTGAGGATTGCGCTCAAATCAAATGTCCTAGAACCAAATTTTCACATGTAACTACTAGATTGTGATACAATACACTAATGGGTGAAGTTTGGTTGACTTCTGCGCAGCGGTTTGGGAGTTAACATCAAAATTACATTTCTCGGCCATATCGCATAGATCTCACTGTGAAAAGGCTTAAATGACTTTTTTAATTAAGTTTGATGATTGCGCTCAAACAAAATTTCCTAGAACAAAATTTTCAAATGTAACTACTAGATTGTGATACAATACACTATTGGGTGAAGTTTGGTTGACTTCTGCGCAGCGGTTTGGGAGTTAACATCAAAATTACATTTCTCGGCCATATCGCATAGATCTCATTGTGAAAAGGCTTAAATGGCTTTTTTGACCTAAGTTTAAGGATTGCGCTCAAACCAAATGTCCTAGAACGAAATTTTTAAATGTAACTACTAGAATGTGATACAATACACTATTGGGTGAAGTTTGGTTGACTTCTGCGCAGCGGTTTGGGAGTTAACATCAAAATTACATTTCTCGGCCATATCGCATAGATCTCACTGTGAAAAGGCTTAAATGACTTTTTTAATTAAGTTTAATGATTGCGCTCAAACCAAATGTCCTAGAACGAAATTTTCAAATGTAACTACTAGAATGTGATACAATACACTATTGGGTGAAGTTTAGTTGACTTCTGCGCAGCGGTTTGGGAGTTAACATCAAAATTACATTTCTCGGCCATATCGCATAGATCTCACTGTGAAAAGGCTTAAATGGCTTTTTTGACCTAAGTTTGAGGATTGCGCTCAAATCAAATGTCCTAGAACCAAATTTCCACATGTAACTACTAGATTGTGATACAATACACTAATGGGTGAAGTTTGGTTTACTTCTGCGCAGCGGTTTGGGAGTTAACATCAAAATTACATTTCTCGGCCATATCGCATAGATCTCACTGTGAAAAGGCTTAAATGGCTTTTTTGACCTAAGTTTAATAATTGCGCTCAAACCAAATGTCCTAGAACGAAATTTTCAAATGTAACTACTAGAATGTGATACAATACACTATTGGGTGAAGTTTGGTTGACTTCTGCGCAGCGGTTTGGGAGTTAACATCAAAATTACATTTCTCGGCCATATCGCATAGATCTCACTGTGAAAAGGCTTAAATGGCTTTTTTGACCTAAGTTTGAGGATTGCGCTCAAATCAAATGTCCTAGAACCAAATTTCCACATGTAACTACTAGATTGTGATACAATACACTAATGGGTGAAGTTTGGTTTACTTCTGCGCAGCGGTTTGGGAGTTAACATCAAAATTACATTTCTCGGCCATATCGCATAGATCTCACTGTGAAAAGGCTTAAATGGCTTTTGTGACCTAAGTTTAATAATTGCGCTCAAACCAAATGTCCTAGAACGAAATTTTTAAATGTAACTACTAGAATGTGATACAATACACTATTGGGTGAAGTTTGGTTGACTTCTGCGCAGCGGTTTGGGAGTTAACATCAAAATTACATTTCTCGGCCATATCGCATAGATCTCACTGTGAAAAGGCTTAAATGGCTTTTTTGACCTAAGTTTGAGGATTGCGCTCAAATCAAATGTCCTAGAACCAAATTTTCACATGTAACTACTAGATTGTGATACAATACACTAATGGGTGAAGTTTGGTTGACTTCTGCGCAGCGGTTTGGGAGTTAACATCAAAATTACATTTCTCGGCCATATCGCATAGATCTCACTGTGAAAAGGCTTAAATGACTTTTTTAATTAAGTTTGATGATTGCGCTCAAACAAAATTTCCTAGAACAAAATTTTCAAATGTAACTACTAGATTGTGATACAATACACTATTGGGTGAAGTTTGGTTGACTTCTTCGCAGCGGTTTGGGAGTTAACATCAAAATTACATTTCTCGGCCATATCGCATAGATCTCACTGTGAAAAGGCTTAAATGGCTTTTTTGACCTAAGTTTGAGGATTGCGCTCAAATCAAATGTCCTAGAACCAAATTTCCACATGTAACTACTAGATTGTGATACAATACACTAATGGGTGAAGTTTGGTTTACTTCTGCGCAGCGGTTTGGGAGTTAACATCAAAATTACATTTCTCGGCCATATCGCATAGATCTCACTGTGAAAAGGCTTAAATGGCTTTTTTGACCTAAGTTTAATAATTGCGCTCAAATCAAATGTCCTAGAACCAAATTTTCACATGTAACTACTAGATTGTGATACAATACACTAATGGGTGAAGTTTGGTTGACTTCTGCGCAGCGGTTTGGGAGTTAACATCAAAATTACATTTCTCGGCCATATCGCATAGATCTCACTGTGAAAAGGCTTAAATGACTTTTTTAATTAAGTTTGATGATTGCGCTCAAACAAAATTTCCTAGAACAAAATTTTCAAATGTAACTACTAGATTGTGATACAATACACTATTGGGTGAAGTTTGGTTGACTTCTGCGCAGCGGTTTGGGAGTTAACATCAAAATTACATTTCTCGGCCATATCGCATAGATCTCACTGTGAAAAGGCTTAAATGGCTTTTTTGACCTAAGTTTAATGATTGCGCTCAAACCAAATGTCCTAGAACGAAATTTTCAAATGTAACTAATAGAATGTGATACAATACACTATTGGGTGAAGTTTGGTTGACTTCTGCGCAGCGGTTTGGGAGTTAACATCAAAATTACATTTCTCGGCCATATCGCATAGATCTCACTGTGAAAAGGCTTAAATGACTTTTTTAATTAAGTTTAATGATTGCGCTCAAACCAAATGTCCTAGAACGAAATTTTCAAATGTAACTACTAGAATGTGATACAATACACTATTGGGTGAAGTTTAGTTGACTTCTGCGCAGCGGTTTGGGAGTTAACATCAAAATTACATTTCTCGGCCATATCGCATAGATCTCACTGTGAAAAGGCTTAAATGGCTTTTTTGACCTAAGTTTGAGGATTGCGCTCAAATCAAATGTCCTAGAACCAAATTTCCACATGTAACTACTAGATTGTGATACAATACACTAATGGGTGAAGTTTGGTTTACTTCTGCGCAGCGGTTTGGGAGTTAACATCAAAATTACATTTCTCGGCCATATCGCATAGATCTCACTGTGAAAAGGCTTAAATGGCTTTTTTTGACCTAAGTTTAATAATTGCGCACAAAACAAATGTCCTAGAACGAAATTTTCAAATGTAACTACTAGAATGTGATACAATACACTATTGGGTGAAGTTTGGTTGACTTCTGCGCAGCGGTTTGGGAGTTAACATCAAAATTACATTTCTCGGCCATATCGCATAGATCTCACTGTGAAAAGGCTTAAATGGCTTTTTTGACCTAAGTTTGAGGATTGCGCTCAAATCAAATGTCCTAGAACCAAATTTCCACATGTAACTACTAGATTGTGATACAATACACTAATGGGTGAAGTTTGGTTTACTTCTGCGCAGCGGTTTGGGAGTTAACATCAAAATTACATTTCTCGGCCATATCGCATAGATCTCACTGTGAAAAGGCTTAAATGGCTTTTTTGACCTAAGTTTAATAATTGCGCTCAAACCAAATGTCCTAGAACGAAATTTTTAAATGTAACTACTAGAATGTGATACAATACACTATTGGGTGAAGTTTGGTTGACTTCTGCGCAGCGGTTTGGGAGTTAACATCAAAATTACATTTCTCGGCCATATCGCATAGATCTCACTGTGAAAAGGCTTAAATGGCTTTTTTGACCTAAGTTTGAGGATTGCGCTCAAATCAAATGTCCTAGAACCAAATTTTCAAATGTAACTACTAGATTGTGATACAATACACTATTGGGTGAAGTTTGGTTGACTTCTTCGCAGCGGTTTGGGAGTTAACATCAAAATTACATTTCTCGGCCATATCGCATAGATCTCACTGTGAAAAGGCTTAAATGGCTTTTTTGACCTAAGTTTAATGATTGCGCTCAAACCAAATGTCCTAGAACGAAATGTTCAAATGTAACTACTAGAATGTGATACAATACACTATTGGGGGAAGTTTGGTTGACTTCTGCGCAGCGGTTTGGGAGTTAACATCAAAATTACATTTCTCGGCCATATCACATAGATCTCACTGTGAAAAGGCTTAAATGACTTTTTTAATTAAGTTTGATGATTGCGTTCAAACAAAATGTCCTAAAACAAAATTTTCAAATGTAACTACTAGATTGTGATACAATACACTATTGGGTGAAGTTTGGTTGACTTCTGCGCAGCGGTTTGGGAGTTAACATCAAAATTACATTTCTCGGCCATATCGCATAGATCTCACTGTGAAAAGGCTTAAATGTCTTTTTTGACCTAAGTTTGAGGATTGCGCTCAAATCAAATGTCCTAGAACCAAATTTCCACATGTAACTACTAGATTGTGATACAATACACTAATGGGTGAAGTTTGGTTTACTTCTGCGCAGCGGTTTGGGAGTTAACATCAAAATTACATTTCTCGGCCATATCGCATAGATCTCACTGTGAAAAGGCTTAAATGACTTTTTTAATTAAGTTTGATGATTGCGCTCAAACAAAATGTCCTAGAACAAAATTTTCAAATGTAACTACTAGATTGTGATACAATACACTATTGGGTGAAGTTTGGTTGACTTCTGCGCAGCGGTTTGGGAGTTAACATCAAAATTACATTTCTCGGCCATATCGCATAGATCTCACTGTGAAAAGGCTTAAATGGCTTTTTTGACCTAAGTTTGAGGATTGCGCTCAAATCAAATGTCCTAGAACCAAATTTCCACATGTAACTACTAGATTGTGATACAATACACTAATGGTTGAAGTTTGGTTGACTTCTGCGCAGCGGTTTGGGAGTGAACATCAAAATTACATTTCTCGGCCATATCGCATAGATCTCACTGTGAAAAGGCTTAAATGACTTTTTTTAATTAAGTTTGAATATTGCGCTCAAATCAAATGTCCTAGAACTAAATTTCCAAATGTAACTACTAGATTGTGATAAAATACACTATTGGGTGAAGTTTGGTTGACTTCTGCGCAGCGGTTTGGGAGTTAACATCAAAATTACATTTCTCGGCCATATCGCATAGATCTCACTGTGAAAAGGCTTAAATGGCTTTTTTGACCTGTTTGAGGATTGCGCTCAAATCAAATGTCCTATAACCAAATTTCCACATGTAACTACTAGATTGTGATACAATACACTAATGGGTGAAGTTTGGTTGACTTCTGCGCAGCGGTTTGGGAGTTAACATCAAAATTACATTTCTCGGCCATATCGCATAGATCTCACTGTGAAAAGGCTTAAATGACTTTTTTAATTAAGTTTGATGATTGCGTTCAAACAAAATGTCCTAGAACAAAATTTTCAAATGTAACTACTAGATTGTGATACAATACACTATTGGGTGAAGTTTGGTTGACTTCTGCGCAGCGGTTTGGGAGTTAACATCAAAATTACATTTCTCGGCCATATCGCATAGATCTCACTGTGAAAAGGCTTAAATGGCTTTTTTGACCTAAGTTTGAGGATTGCGCTCAAATCAAATGTCCTAGAACCAAATTTCCGCATGTAACTACTAGATTGTGATACAATACACTAATGGGTGAAGTTTGGTTTACTTCTGCGCAGCGGTTTGGGAGTTAACATCAAAATTACATTTCTCGGCCATATCGCATAGATCTCACTGTGAAAAGGCTTAAATGGCTTTTTTGACCTAAGTTTAATGATTGCGCTCAAACCAAATGTCCTAGTACGAAATTTTCAAATGTAACTACTAGAATGTGATACAATACACTATTGGGTGAAGTTTGGTTGACTTCTGCGCAGCGGTTTGGGAGTTAACATCAAAATTACATTTCTCGGCCATATCGCATAGATCTCACTGTGAAAAGGCTTAAATGGCTTTTTTGACCTAAGTTTGAGGATTGCGCTCAAACAAAATGTCCTAGAACAAAATTTTCAAATGTAACTACTAGATTGTGATACAATACACTATTGGGTGAAGTTTGGTTGACTTCTGCGCAGCGGTTTGGGAGTTAACATCAAAATTACATTTCTCGGCCATATCGCATAGATCTCACTGTGAAAAGGCTTAAATGACTTTTTTAATTAAGTTTGATGATTGCGTTCAAACAAAATGTCCTAGAACAAAATTTTCAAATGTAACTACTAGATTGTGATACAATACACTATTGGGTGAAGTTTGGTTGACTTCTGCGCAGCGGTTTGGGAGTTAACATCAAAATTACATTTCTCGGCCATATCGCATAGATCTCACTGTGAAAAGGCTTAAATGGCTTTTTTGACCTAAGTTTGAGGATTGCGCTCAAATCAAATGTCCTAGAACCAAATTTCCACATGTAACTACTAGATTGTGATACAATACACTAATGGGTGAAGTTTGGTTTACTTCTGCGCAGCGGTTTGGGAGTAAACATCAAAATTACATTTCTCGGCCATATCGCATAGATCTCACTGTGAAAAGGCTTAAATGGCTTTTTTTGACCTAAGTTTAATAATTGCGCACAAAACAAATGTCCTAGAACGAAATTTTCAAATGTAACTACTAGAATGTGATACAATACACTATTGGGTGAAGTTTGGTTGACTTCTGCGCAGCGGTTTGGGAGTTAACATCAAAATTACATTTCTCGGCCATATCGCATAGATCTCACTGTGAAAAGGCTTAAATGGCTTTTTTGACCTAAGTTTAATAATTGCGCACAAAACAAATGTCCTAGAACGAAATTTTCAAATGTAACTACTAGAATGTGATACAATACACTATTGGGTGAAGTTTGGTTGACTTCTGCGCAGCGGTTTGGGAGTTAACATCAAAATTACATTTCTCGGCCATATCGCATAGATCTCACTGTGAAAAGGCTTAAATGGCTTTTTTGACCTAAGTTTGAGGATTGCGCTCAAATCAAATGTCCTAGAACCAAATTTCCACATGTAACTACTAGATTGTGATACAATACACTATTGGGTGAAGTTTGGTTGACTTCTGCGCAGCGGTTTGGGAGTTAACATCAAAATTACATTTCTCGGCCATATCGCATAGATCTCACTGTGAAAAGGCTTAAATGACTTTTTTAATTAAGTTTGATGATTGCGCTCAAACAAAATTTCCTAGAACAAAATTTTCAAATGTAACTACTAGATTGTGATACAATACACTATTGGGTGAAGTTTGGTTGACTTCTGCGCAGCGGTTTGGGAGTTAACATCAAAATTACATTTCTCGGCCATATCGCATAGATCTCACTGTGAAAAGGCTTAAATGACTTTTTTAATTAAGTTTGATGATTGCGTTCAAACAAAATGTCCTAGAACAAAATTTTCAAATGTAACTACTAGATTGTGATACAATACACTATTGGGTGAAGTTTGGTTGACTTCTGCGCAGCGGTTTGGGAGTTAACATCAAAATTACATTTCTCGGCCATATCGCATAGATCTCACTGTGAAAAGGCTTAAATGGCTTTTTTGACCTAAGTTTGAGGATTGCGCTCAAATCAAATGTCCTAGAACCAAATTTCCACATGTAACTACTAGATTGTGATACAATACACTAATGGGTGAAGTTTGGTTTACTTCTGCGCAGCGGTTTGGGAGTTAACATCAAAATTACATTTCTCGGCCATATCGCATAGATCTCACTGTGAAAAGGCTTAAATGGCTTTTTTGACCTAAGTTTGAGGATTGCGCTCAAATCAAATGTCCTAGAACCAAATTTCCACATGTAATTACTAGATTGTGATACAATACACTAATGGGTGAAGTTTGGTTGACTTCTGCGCAGCGGTTTGGGAGTTAACATCAAAATTACATTTCTCGGCCATATCGCATAGATCTCACTGTGAAAAGGCTTAAATGACTTTTTTAATTAAGTTTAATGATTGCGCTCAAACCAAATGTCCTAGAACGAAATTTTCAAATGTAACTACTAGAATGTGATACAATACACTATTGGGTGAAGTTTAGTTGACTTCTGCGCAGCGGTTTGGGAGTTAACATCAAAATTACATTTCTCGGCCATATCGCATAGATCTCACTGTGAAAAGGCTTAAATGGCTTTTTTGACCTAAGTTTAATGATTGCGCTCAAACCAAATGTCCTAGAACGAAATTTTCAAATGTAACTACTAGAATGTGATACAATACACTATTGGGTGAAGTTTGGTTGACTTCTGCGCAGCGGTTTGGGATTTAACATCAAAATTACATTTCTCGGCCATATCGCATAGATCTCACTGTGAAAAGGCTTAAATGGCTTTTTTGACCTAAGTTTGAGGATTGCGCTCAAATCAAATGTCCTAGAACCAAATTTCCACATGTAACTACTAGATTGTGATACAATACACTAATGGGTGAAGTTTGGTTGACTTCTGCGCAGCGGTTTGGGAGTTAACATCAAAATTACATTTCTCGGCCATATCGCATAGATCTCACTGTGAAAAGGCTTAAATGACTTTTTTAATTAAGTTTGATGATTGCGCTCAAACAAAATGTCCTAGAACAAAATTTTCAAATGTAACTACTAGATTGTGATACAATACACTATTGGGTGAAGTTTGGTTGACTTCTGCGCAGCGGTTTGGGAGTTAACATCAAAATTACATTTCTCGGCCATATCGCATAGATCTCACTGTGAAAAGGCTTAAATGGCTTTTTTGACCTAAGTTTGAGGATTGCGCTCAAATCAAATGTCCTAGAACCAAATTTCCACATGTAACTACTAGATTGTGATACAATACACTAATGGTTGAAGTTTGGTTGACTTCTGCGCAGCGGTTTGGGAGTGAACATCAAAATTACATTTCTCGGCCATATCGCATAGATCTCACTGTGAAAAGGCTTAAATGACTTTTTTTAATTAAGTTTGAAGATTGCGCTCAAATCAAATGTCCTAGAACTAAATTTCCAAATGTAACTACTAGATTGTGATAAAATACAATATTGGGTGAAGTTTGGTTGACTTCTGCGCAGCGGTTTGGGAGTTAACATCAAAATTACATTTCTCGGCCATATCGCATAGATCTCACTGTGAAAAGGCTTAAATGGCTTTTTTGACCTAAGTTTGAGGATTGCGCTCAAATCAATGTCCAATAACCAAATTTCCACATGTAACTACTAGATTGTGATACAATACACTAATGGGTGAAGTTTGGTTGACTTCTGCGCAGCGGTTTGGGAGTTAACATCAAAATTACATTTCTCGGCCATATCGCATAGATCTCACTGTGAAAAGGCTTAAATGACTTTTTTAATTAAGTTTGATGATTGCGTTCAAACAAAATGTCCTAGAACAAAATTTTCAAATGTAACTACTAGATTGTGATACAATACACTATTGGGTGAAGTTTGGTTGACTTCTGCGCAGCGGTTTGGGAGTTAACATCAAAATTACATTTCTCGGCCATATCGCATAGATCTCACTGTGAAAAGGCTTAAATGGCTTTTTTGACCTAAGTTTGAGGATTGCGCTCAAATCAAATGTCCTAGAACCAAATTTCCACATGTAACTACTAGATTGTGATACAATACACTAATGGGTGAAGTTTGGTTTACTTCTGCGCAGCGGTTTGGGAGTTAACATCAAAATTACATTTCTCGGCCATATCGCATAGATCTCACTGTGAAAAGGCTTAAATGGCTTTTTTGACCTAAGTTTAATGATTGCGCTCAAACCAAATGTCCTAGAACGAAATTTTCAAATGTAACTACTAGAATGTGATACAATACACTATTGGGTGAAGTTTGGTTGACTTCTGCGCAGCGGTTTGGGATTTAACATCAAAATTACATTTCTCGGCCATATCGCATAGATCTCACTGTGAAAAGGCTTAAATGGCTTTTTTGACCTAAGTTTGAGGATTGCGCTCAAATCAAATGTCCTAGAACCAAATTTCCACATGTAACTACTAGATTGTGATACAATACACTAATGGGTGAAGTTTGGTTGACTTCTGCGCAGCGGTTTGGGAGTTAACATCAAAATTACATTTCTCGGCCATATCGCATAGATCTCACTGTGAAAAGGCTTAAATGACTTTTTTAATTAAGTTTGATGATTGCGCTCAAACAAAATGTCCTAGAACAAAATTTTCAAATGTAACTACTAGATTGTGATACAATACACTATTGGGTGAAGTTTGGTTGACTTCTGCGCAGCGGTTTGGGAGTTAACATCAAAATTACATTTCTCGGCCATATCGCATAGATCTCACTGTGAAAAGGCTTAAATGGCTTTTTTGACCTAAGTTTGAGGATTGCGCTCAAATCAAATGTCCTAGAACCAAATTTCCACATGTAACTACTAGATTGTGATACAATACACTAATGGTTGAAGTTTGGTTGACTTCTGCGCAGCGGTTTGGGAGTGAACATCAAAATTACATTTCTCGGCCATATCGCATAGATCTCACTGTGAAAAGGCTTAAATGACTTTTTTTAATTAAGTTTGAAGATTGCGCTCAAATCAAATGTCCTAGAACTAAATTTCCAAATGTAACTACTAGATTGTGATAAAATACAATATTGGGTGAAGTTTGGTTGACTTCTGCGCAGCGGTTTGGGAGTTAACATCAAAATTACATTTCTCGGCCATATCGCATAGATCTCACTGTGAAAAGGCTTAAATGGCTTTTTTGACCTAAGTTTGAGGATTGCGCTCAAATCAATGTCCAATAACCAAATTTCCACATGTAACTACTAGATTGTGATACAATACACTAATGGGTGAAGTTTGGTTGACTTCTGCGCAGCGGTTTGGGAGTTAACATCAAAATTACATTTCTCGGCCATATCGCATAGATCTCACTGTGAAAAGGCTTAAATGACTTTTTTAATTAAGTTTGATGATTGCGTTCAAACAAAATGTCCTAGAACAAAATTTTCAAATGTAACTACTAGATTGTGATACAATACACTATTGGGTGAAGTTTGGTTGACTTCTGCGCAGCGGTTTGGGAGTTAACATCAAAATTACATTTCTCGGCCATATCGCATAGATCTCACTGTGAAAAGGCTTAAATGGCTTTTTTGACCTAAGTTTGAGGATTGCGCTCAAATCAAATGTCCTAGAACCAAATTTCCACATGTAACTACTAGATTGTGATACAATACACTAATGGGTGAAGTTTGGTTTACTTCTGCGCAGCGGTTTGGGAGTTAACATCAAAATTACATTTCTCGGCCATATCGCATAGATCTCACTGTGAAAAGGCTTAAATGGCTTTTTTGACCTAAGTTTAATGATTGCGCTCAAACCAAATGTCCTAGAACGAAATTTTCAAATGTAACTACTAGAATGTGATACAATACACTATTGGGTGAAGTTTGGTTGACTTCTGCGCAGCGGTTTGGGATTTAACATCAAAATTACATTTCTCGGCCATATCGCATAGATCTCACTGTGAAAAGGCTTAAATGGCTTTTTTGACCTAAGTTTGAGGATTGCGCTCAAATCAAATGTCCTAGAACCAAATTTCCACATGTAACTACTAGATTGTGATACAATACACTAATGGGTGAAGTTTGGTTGACTTCTGCGCAGCGGTTTGGGAGTTAACATCAAAATTACATTTCTCGGCCATATCGCATAGATCTCACTGTGAAAAGGCTTAAATGACTTTTTTAATTAAGTTTGATGATTGCGCTCAAACAAAATGTCCTAGAACAAAATTTTCAAATGTAACTACTAGATTGTGATACAATACACTATTGGGTGAAGTTTGGTTGACTTCTGCGCAGCGGTTTGGGAGTTAACATCAAAATTACATTTCTCGGCCATATCGCATAGATCTCACTGTGAAAAGGCTTAAATGGCTTTTTTGACCTAAGTTTGAGGATTGCGCTCAAATCAAATGTCCTAGAACCAAATTTCCACATGTAACTACTAGATTGTGATACAATACACTAATGGTTGAAGTTTGGTTGACTTCTGCGCAGCGGTTTGGGAGTGAACATCAAAATTACATTTCTCGGCCATATCGCATAGATCTCACTGTGAAAAGGCTTAAATGACTTTTTTTAATTAAGTTTGAAGATTGCGCTCAAATCAAATGTCCTAGAACTAAATTTCCAAATGTAACTACTAGATTGTGATAAAATACACTATTGGGTGAAGTTTGGTTGACTTCTGCGCAGCGGTTTGGGAGTTAACATCAAAATTACATTTCTCGGCCATATCGCATAGATCTCACTGTGAAAAGGCTTAAATGGCTTTTTTGACCTAAGTTTGAGGATTGCGCTCAAATCAATGTCCAATAACCAAATTTCCACATGTAACTACTAGATTGTGATACAATACACTAATGGGTGAAGTTTGGTTGACTTCTGCGCAGCGGTTTGGGAGTTAACATCAAAATTACATTTCTCGGCCATATCGCATAGATCTCACTGTGAAAAGGCTTAAATGACTTTTTTAATTAAGTTTGATGATTGCGTTCAAACAAAATGTCCTAGAACAAAATTTTCAAATGTAACTACTAGATTGTGATACAATACACTATTGGGTGAAGTTTGGTTGACTTCTGCGCAGCGGTTTGGGAGTTAACATCAAAATTACATTTCTCGGCCATATCGCATAGATCTCACTGTGAAAAGGCTTAAATGGCTTTTTTGACCTAAGTTTAAAGATTGCGCTCAAACCAAATGTCCTAGAACGAAATTTTCAAATGTAACTACTAGAATGTGATACAATACACTATTGGGTGAAGTTTAGTTGACTTCTGCGCAGCGGTTTGGGAGTTAACATCAAAATTACATTTCTCGGCCATATCGCATAGATCTCACTGTGAAAAGGCTTAAATGGCTTTTTTGACCTAAGTTTAATGATTGCGCTCAAACCAAATGTCCTAGAACGAAATTTTCAAATGTAACTACTAGAATGTGATACAATACACTATTGGGTGAAGTTTGGTTGACTTCTGCGCAGCAGTTTGGGAGTTAACATCAAAATTACATTTCTCGGCCATATCGCATAGATCTCACTGTGAAAAGGCTTAAATGGCTTTTTTGACCTAAGTTTGAGGATTGCGCTCAAATCAAATGTCCTAGAACCAAATTTCCACATGTAACTACTAGATTGTGATACAATACACTAATGGGTGAAGTTTGGTTGACTTCTGCGCAGCGGTTTGGGAGTTAACATCAAAATTACATTTCTCGGCCATATCGCATAGATCTCACTGTGAAAAGGCTTAAATGACTTTTTTAATTAAGTTTGATGATTGCGCTCAAACAAAATGTCCTAGAACAAAATTTTCAAATGTAACTACTAGATTGTGATACAATACACTATTGGGTGAAGTTTGGTTGACTTCTGCGCAGCGGTTTGGGAGTTAACATCAAAATTACATTTCTCGGCCATATCGCATAGATCTCACTGTGAAAAGGCTTAAATGGCTTTTTTGACCTAAGTTTGAGGATTGCGCTCAAATCAAATGTCCTAGAACCAAATTTCCACATGTAACTACTAGATTGTGATACAATACACTAATGGTTGAAATTTGGTTGACTTCTGCGCAGCGGTTTGGGAGTGAACATCAAAATTACATTTCTCGGCCATATCGCATAGATCTCACTGTGAAAAGGCTTAAATGACTTTTTTTTAATTAAGTTTGAAGATTGCGCTCAAATCAAATGTCCTAGAACTAAATTTCCAAATGTAACTACTAGATTGTGATAAAATACACTATTGGGTGAAGTTTGGTTGACTTCTGCGCAGCGGTTTGGGAGTTAACATCAAAATTACATTTCTCGGCCATATCGCATAGATCTCACTGTGAAAAGGCTTAAATGGCTTTTTTGACCTAAGTTTGAGGATTGCGCTCAAATCAAATGTCCTATAACCAAATTTCCACATGTAACTACTAGATTGTGATACAATACACTAATGGGTGAAGTTTGGTTGACTTCTGCGCAGCGGTTTGGGAGTTAACATCAAAATTACATTTCTCGGCCATTGCGCATAGATCTCACTGTGAAAAGGCTTAAATGACTTTTTTAATTAAGTTTGATGATTGCGTTCAAACAAAATGTCCTAGAACAAAATTTTCAAATGTAACTACTAGATTGTGATACAATACACTATTGGGTGAAGTTTGGTTGACTTCTGCGCAGCCATATCGCATAGATCTCACTGTGAAAAGGCTTAAATGGCTTTTTTGACCTAAGTTTGAGGATTGCGCTCAAATCAAATGTCCTAGAACCAAATTTCCACATGTAACTACTAGATTGTGATACAATACACTAATGGGTGAAGTTTGGTTGACTTCTGCGCAGCGGTTTGGGAGTTAACATCAAAATTACATTTCTCGGCCATATCGCATAGATCTCACTGTGAAAAGGCTTAAATGGCTTTTTTGACCTAAGTTTAATGATTGCGCTCAAACCAAATGTCCTAGAACGAAATTTTCAAATGTAACTACTAGAATGTGATACAATACACTATTGGGTGAAGTTTGGTTGACTTCTGCGCAGCGGTTTGGGAGTTAACATCAAAATTACATTTCTCGGCCATATCGCATAGATCTCACTGTGAAAAGGCTTAAATGGCTTTTTTGACCTAAGTTTGAGGATTGCGCTCAAATCAAATGTCCTATAACCAAATTTCCACATGTAACTACTAGATTGTGATACAATACACTAATGGGTGAAGTTTGGTTGACTTCTGCGCAGCGGTTTGGGAGTTAACATCAAAATTACATTTCTCGGCCATATCGCATAGATCTCACTGTGAAAAGGCTTAAATGACTTTTTTAATTAAGTTTGATGATTGCGTTCAAACAAAATGTCCTAGAACAAAATTTTCAAATGTAACTACTAGAATGTGATACAATACACTATTGGGTGAAGTTTGGTTGACTTCTGCGCAGCGGTTTGGGAGTTAACATCAAAATTACATTTCTCGGCCATATCGCATAGATCTCACTGTGAAAAGGCTTAAATGACTTTTTTAATTAAGTTTAATGATTGCGCTCAAACCAAATGTCCTAGAACGAAATTTTCAAATGTAACTACTAGAATGTGATACAATACACTATTGGGTGAAGTTTAGTTGACTTCTGCGCAGCGGTTTGGGAGTTAACATCAAAATTACATTTCTCGGCCATATCGCATAGATCTCACTGTGAAAAGGCTTAAATGGCTTTTTTGACCTAAGTTTAATGATTGCGCTCAAACCAAATGTCCTAGAACGAAATTTTCAAATGTAACTACTAGATTGTGATAAAATACACTATTGGGTGAAGTTTGGTTGACTTCTGCGCAGCGGTTTGGGAGTTAACATCAAAATTACATTTCTCGGCCATATCGCATAGATCTCACTGTGAAAAGGCTTAAATGGCTTTTTTGACCTAAGTTTGAGGATTGCGCTCAAATCAATTGTCCTATAACCAAATTTCCACATGTAACTACTAGATTGTGATACAATACACTAATGGGTGAAGTTTGGTTGACTTCTGCGCAGCGGTTTGGGAGTTAACATCAAAATTACATTTCTCGGCCATATCGCATAGATCTCACTGTGAAAAGGCTTAAATGACTTTTTTAATTAAGTTTGATGATTGCGTTCAAACAAAATGTCCTAGAACAAAATTTTCAAATGTAACTACTAGATTGTGATACAATACACTATTGGGTGAAGTTTGGTTGACTTCTGCGCAGCGGTTTGGGAGTTAACATCAAAATTACATTTCTCGGCCATATCGCATAGATCTCACTGTGAAAAGGCTTAAATGGCTTTTTTGACCTAAGTTTGAGGATTGCGCTCAAATCAAATGTCCTAGAACCAAATTTCCACATGTAACTACTAGATTGTGATACAATACACTAATGGGTGAAGTTTGGTTGACTTCTGCGCAGCGGTTTGGGAGTTAACATCAAAATTACATTTCTCGGCCATATCGCATAGATCTCACTGTGAAAAGGCTTAAATGGCTTTTTTGACCTAAGTTTAATGATTGCGCTCAAACCAAATGTCCTAGAACGAAATTTTCAAATGTAACTACTAGAATGTGATACAATACACTATTGGGTGAAGTTTGGTTGACTTCTGCGCAGCGGTTTGGGAGTTAACATCAAAATTACATTTCTCGGCCATATCGCATAGATCTCACTGTGAAAAGGCTTAAATGGCTTTTTTGACCAAAGTTTGAGGATTGCGCTCAAACAAAATGTCCTAGAACGAAATTTTCAAATGTAACTACTAGAATGTGATACAATACACTATTGGGTGAAGTTTAGTTGACTTCTGCGCAGCGGTTTGGGAGTTAACATCAAAATTACATTTCTCGGCCATATCGCATAGATCTCACTGTGAAAAGGCTTAAATGGCTTTTTTGACCTAAGTTTAATGATTGCGCTCAAACCAAATGTCCTAGAACGAAATTTTCAAATGTAACTACTAGATTGTGATAAAATACACTATTGGGTGAAGTTTGGTTGACTTCTGCGCAGCGGTTTGGGAGTTAACATCAAAATTACATTTCTCGGCCATATCGCATAGATCTCACTGTGAAAAGGCTTAAATGGCTTTTTTGACCTAAGTTTGAGGATTGCGCTCAAATCAATTGTCCTATAACCAAATTTCCACATGTAACTACTAGATTGTGATACAATACACTAATGGGTGAAGTTTGGTTGACTTCTGCGCAGCGGTTTGGGAGTTAACATCAAAATTACATTTCTCGGCCATATCGCATAGATCTCACTGTGAAAAGGCTTAAATGACTTTTTTAATTAAGTTTGATGATTGCGTTCAAACAAAATGTCCTAGAACAAAATTTTCAAATGTAACTACTAGATTGTGATACAATACACTATTGGGTGAAGTTTGGTTGACTTCTGCGCAGCGGTTTGGGAGTTAACATCAAAATTACATTTCTCGGCCATATCGCATAGATCTCACTGTGAAAAGGCTTAAATGGCTTTTTTGACCTAAGTTTGAGGATTGCGCTCAAATCAAATGTCCTAGAACCAAATTTCCACATGTAACTACTAGATTGTGATACAATACACTAATGGGTGAAGTTTGGTTGACTTCTGCGCAGCGGTTTGGGAGTTAACATCAAAATTACATTTCTCGGCCATATCGCATAGATCTCACTGTGAAAAGGCTTAAATGGCTTTTTTGACCTAAGTTTAATGATTGCGCTCAAACCAAATGTCCTAGAACGAAATTTTCAAATGTAACTACTAGAATGTGATACAATACACTATTGGGTGAAGTTTGGTTGACTTCTGCGCAGCGGTTTGGGAGTTAACATCAAAATTACATTTCTCGGCCATATCGCATAGATCTCACTGTGAAAAGGCTTAAATGGCTTTTTTGACCAAAGTTTGAGGATTGCGCTCAAACAAAATGTCCTAGAACAAAATTTTCAAATGTAACTACTAGATTGTGATACAATACACTATTGGGTGAAGTTTGGTTGACTTCTGCGCAGCGGTTTGGGAGTTAACATCAAAATTACATTTCTCGGCCATATCGCATAGATCTCACTGTGAAAAGGCTTAAATGACTTTTTTAATTAAGTTTGATGATTGCGTTCAAACAAAATGTCCTAGAACAAAATTTTCAAATGTAACTACTAGATTGTGATACAATACACTATTGGGTGAAGTTTGGTTGACTTCTGCGCAGCGGTTTGGGAGTTAACATCAAAATTACATTTCTCGGCCATATCGCATAGATCTCACTGTGAAAAGGCTTAAATGGCTTTTTTGACCTAAGTTTGAGGATTGCGCTCAAATCAAATGTCCTAGAACCAAATTTCCACATGTAACTACTAGATTGTGATACAATACACTAATGGGTGAAGTTTGGTTTACTTCTGCGCAGCGGTTTGGGAGTTAACATCAAAATTACATTTCTCGGCCATATCGCATAGATCTCACTGTGAAAAGGCTTAAATGGCTTTTTTGACCTAAGTTTAATAATTGCGCTCAAACCAAATGTCCTAGAACGAAATTTTAAAATGTAACTACTAGAATGTGATACAATACACTATTGGGTGAAGTTTGGTTGACTTCTGCGCAGCGGTTTGGGAGTTAACATCAAAATTACATTTCTCGGCCATATCGTAAGATCTCACTGTGAAAAGGCTTAAATGGCTTTTTTGACCTAAGTTTGAGGATTGCGCTCAAATCAAATGTCCTAGAACCAAATTTCCACATGTAACTACTAGATTGTGATACACTACACTAATGGGTGAAGTTTGGTTGACTTCTGCGCAGCGGTTTGGGAGTTAACATCAAAATTACATTTCCCGGCCATATCGCATAGATCTCACTGTGAAAAGGCTTAAATGACTTTTTTAATTAAGTTTGATGATTGCGCTCAAACAAAATTTCCTAGAACAAAATTTTCAAATGTAACTACTAGATTGTGATACAATACACTATTGGGTGAAGTTTGGTTGACTTCTGCGCAGCGGTTTGGGAGTTAACATCAAAATTACATTTCTCGGCCATATCGCATAGATCTCACTGTGAAAAGGCTTAAATGACTTTTTTAATTAAGTTTGATGATTGCGTTCAAACAAAATGTCCTAGAACAAAAATTTCAAATGTAACTACTAGATTGTGATACAATACACTATTGGGTGAAGTTTGGTTGACTTCTGCGCAGCGGTTTGGGAGTTAACATCAAAATTACATTTCTCGGCCATATCGCATAGATCTCACTGTGAAAAGGCTTAAATGGCTTTTTTGACCTAAGTTTAAAGATTGCGATCAAACCAAATGTCCTAGAACGAAATTTTCAAATGTAACTACTAGAATGTGATACAATACACTATTGGGTGAAGTTTGGTTGACTTCTGCGCAGCGGTTTGGGAGTTAACATCAAAATTACATTTCTCGGCCATATCGCATAGATCTCACTGTGAAAAGGCTTAAATGGCTTTTTTGACCTAAGTTTGAGGATTGCGCTCAAACAAAATGTCCTAGAACAAAATTTTCAAATATAACTACTAGATTGTGATACAATACACTATTGGGTGAAGTTTGGTTGACTTCTGCGCAGCGGTTTGGGAGTTAACATCAAAATTACATTTCTCGGCCATATCGCATAGATCTCACTGTGAAAAGGCTTAAATGACCTTTTTAATTAAGTTTGATGATTGCGTTCAAACAAAATGTCCTAGAACAAAATTTTCAAATGTAACTACTAGATTGTGATACAATACACTATTGGGTGAAGTTTGGTTGACTTCTGCGCAGCGGTTTGGGAGTTAACATCAAAATTACATTTCTCGGCCATATCGCATAGATCTCACTGTGAAAAGGCTTAAATGGCTTTTTTGACCTAAGTTTGAGGATTGCGCTCAAATCAAATGTCCTAGAACCAAATTTCCACATGTAACTACTAGATTGTGGTACAATACACTAATGGGTGAAGTTTGGTTGACTTCTGCGCAGCGGTTTGGGAGTTAACATCAAAATTACATTTCTCGGCCATATCGCATAGATCTCACTGTGAAAAGGCTTAAATGACTTTTTTAATTAAGTTTGATGATTGCGCTCAAACAAAATGTCCTAGAACAAAATTTTCAAATGTAACTACTAGATTGTGATAAAATACACTATTGAGTGAAGTTTGGTTGACTTCTGCGCAGCGGTTTGGGAGTTAACATCAAAATTACATTTCTCGGCCATATCGCATAGATCTCACTGTGAAAAGGCTTAAATGGCTTTTTTGACCTAAGTTTGAGGATTGCGCTCAAATCAAATGTCCTAGAACCAAATTTCCACATGTAACTACTAGATTGTGATACAATACACTAATGGTTGAAGTTTGGTTGACTTCTGCGCAGCGGTTTGGGAGTGAACATCAAAATTACATTTCTCGGCCATATCGCATAGATCTCACTGTGAAAAGGCTTAAATGACTTTTTTAATTAAGTTTGAAGATTGCGCTCAAATCAAATGTCCTAGAACTAAATTACCAAATGTAACTACTAGATTGTGATAAAATACACTATTGGGTGAAGTTTGGTTGACTTCTGCGCAGCGGTTTGGTAGTTAACATCAAAATTACATTTCTCGGCCATATCGCATAGATCTCACTGTGAAAAGGCTTAAATGGCTTTTTTGACCTAAGTTTGAGGATTGCGCTCAAATCAAATGTCCTATAACCAAATTTCTACATGTAACTACTAGATTGTGATACAATACACTAATGGGTGAAGTTTGGTTGACTTCTGCGCAGCGGTTTGGGAGTTAACATCAAAATTACATTTCTCGGCCATATCGCATAGATCTCACTGTGAAAAGGCTTAAATGACTTTTTTAATTAAGTTTAATGATTGCGTTCAAACAAAATGTCCTAGAACAAAATTTTCAAATGTAACTACTAGATTGTGATACAATACACTATTGGGTGAAGTTTGGTTGACTTCTGCGCAGCGGTTTGGGAGTTAACATCAAAATTACATTTCTCGGCCATATCGCATAGATCTCACTGTGAAAAGGCTTAAATGGCTTTTTTGACCTAAGTTTGAGGATTGCGCTCAAATCAAATGTCCTAGAACCAAATTTCCACATGTAACTACTAGATTGTGATACAATACACTAATGGGTGAAGTTTGGTTGACTTCTGCGCAGCGGTTTGGGAGTTAACATCAAAATTACATTTCTCGGCCATATCGCATAGATCTCACTGTGAAAAGGCTTAAATGGCTTTTTTGACCTAAGTTTAATGATTGCGCTCAAACCAAATGTCCTAGAACGAAATTTTCAAATGTAACTACTAGAATGTGATACAATACACTATTGGGTGAAGTTTGGTTGACTTCTGCGCAGCGGTTTGGGAGTTAACATCAAAATTACATTTCTCGGCCATATCGCATAGATCTCACTGTGAAAAGGCTTAAATGGCTTTTTTGACCTAAGTTTAATGATTGCGCTCAAACCAAATGTCCTAGAACAAAATTTTCAAATGTAACTACTAGATTGTGATACAATACACTATTGGGTGAAGTTTGGTTGACTTCTGCGCAGCGGTTTGGGAGTTAACATCAAAATTACATTTCTCGGCCATATCGCATAGATCTCACTGTGAAAAGGCTTAAATGGCTTTTTTGACCTAAGTTTGAGGATTGCGCTCAAATCAAATGTCCTAGAACCAAATTTCCACATGTAACTACTAGATTGTGATACAATACACTAATGGGTGAAGTTTGGTTGACTTCTGCGCAGCGGTTTGGGAGTTAACATCAAAATTACATTTCTCGGCCATATCGCATAGATCTCACTGTGAAAAGGCTTAAATGACTTTTTTAATTAAGTTTGATGATTGCGCTCAAACAAAATGTCCTAGAACAAAATTTTCAAATGTAACTACTAGATTGTGATACAATACACTATTGGGTGAAGTTTGGTTGACTTCTGCGCAGCGGTTTGGGAGTTAACATCAAAATTACATTTCTCGGCCATATCGCATAGATCTCACTGTGAAAAGGCTTAAATGGCTTTTTTGACCTAAGTTTGAGGATTGCGCTCAAATCAAATGTCCTAGAACCAAATTTCCACATGTAACTACTAGATTGTGATACAATACACTAATGGGTGAAGTTTGGTTTACTTCTGCGCAGCGGTTTGGGAGTTAACATCAAAATTACATTTCTCGGCCATATCGCATAGATCTCACTGTGAAAAGGCTTAAATGGCTTTTTTGACCTAAGTTTAATAATTGCGCTCAAACCAAATGTCCTAGAACGAAATTTTCAAATGTAACTACTAGAATGTGATACAATACACTATTGGGTGAAGTTTGGTTGACTTCTGCGCAGCGGTTTGGGAGTTAACATCAAAATTACATTTCTCGGCCATATCGCATAGATCTCACTGTGAAAAGGCTTAAATGGCTTTTTTGACCTAAGTTTAATGATTGCGCTCAAACCAAATGTCCTAGAACAAAATTTTCAAATGTAACTACTAGATTGTGATACAATACACTATTGGGTGAAGTTTGGTTGACTTCTGCGCAGCGGTTTGGGAGTTAACATCAAAATTACATTTCTCGGCCATATCGCATAGATCTCACTGTGAAAAGGCTTAAATGGCTTTTTTGACCTAAGTTTGAGGATTGCGCTCAAATCAAATGTCCTAGAACCAAATTTCCACATGTAACTACTAGATTGTGATACAATACACTAATGGGTGAAGTTTGGTTGACTTCTGCGCAGCGGTTTGGGAGTTAACATCAAAATTACATTTCTCGGCCATATCGCATAGATCTCACTGTGAAAAGGCTTAAATGACTTTTTTAATTAAGTTTGATGATTGCGCTCAAACAAAATGTCCTAGAACAAAATTTTCAAATGTAACTACTAGATTGTGATACAATACACTATTGGGTGAAGTTTGGTTGACTTCTGCGCAGCGGTTTGGGAGTTAACATCAAAATTACATTTCTCGGCCATATCGCATAGATCTCACTGTGAAAAGGCTTAAATGGCTTTTTTGACCTAAGTTTGAGGATTGCGCTCAAATCAAATGTCCTAGAACCAAATTTCCACATGTAACTACTAGATTGTGATACAATACACTAATGGGTGAAGTTTGGTTTACTTCTGCGCAGCAGTTTGGGAGTTAACATCAAAATTACATTTCTCGGCCATATCGCATAGATCTCACTGTGAAAAGGCTTAAATGGCTTTTTTGACCTAAGTTTAATAATTGCGCTCAAACCAAATGTCCTAGAACGAAATTTTAAAATGTAACTACTAGAATGTGATACAATACACTATTGGGTGAAGTTTGGTTGACTTCTGCGCAGCGGTTTGGGAGTTAACATCAAAATTACATTTCTCGGCCATATCGCATAGATCTCACTGTGAAAAGGCTTAAATGGCTTTTTTGACCTAAGTTTGAGGATTGCGCTCAAATCAAATGTCCTAGAACCAAACATGTAACTACTAGATTGTGATACAATACACTAATGGGTGAAGTTTGGTTGACTTCTGCGCAGCGGTTTGGGAGTAAACATCAAAATTACATTTCCCGGCCATATCGCATAGATCTCACTGTGAAAAGGCTTAAATGACTTTTTTAATTAAGTTTGATGATTGCGCTCAAACAAAATTTCCTAGAACTAAATTTTCAAATGTAACTACTAGATTGTGATACAATACACTATTGGGTGAAGTTTGGTTGACTTCTGCGCAGCGGTTTGGGAGTTAACATCAAAATTACATTTCTCGGCCATATCGCATAGATCTCACTGTGAAAAGGCTTAAATGACTTTTTTAATTAAGTTTGATGATTGCGTTCAAACAAAATGTCCTAGAACAAAATTTTCAAATGTAACTACTAGATTGTGATACAATACACTATTGGGTGAAGTTTGGTTGACTTCTGCGCAGCGGTTTGGGAGTTAACATCAAAATTACATTTCTCGGCCATATCGCATAGATCTCACTGTGAAAAGGCTTAAATGGCTTTTTTGACCTAAGTTTAAAGATTGCGATCAAACCAAATGTCCTAGAACGAAATTTTCAAATGTAACTACTAGAATGTGATACAATACACTATTGGGTGAAGTTTGGTTGACTTCTGCGCAGCGGTTTGGGAGTTAACATCAAAATTACATTTCTCGGCCATATCGCATAGATCTCACTGTGAAAAGGCTTAAATGGCTTTTTTGACCTAAGTTTGAGGATTACGCTCAAATCAAATGTCCTAGAACCAAATTTCCACATGTAACTACTAGATTGTGATACAATACACTAATGGGTGAAGTTTGGTTGACTTCTGCGCAGCGGTTTGGGAGGTAACATCAAAATTACATTTCTTGGCCATATCGCATAGATCTCACTGTGAAAAGGCTTAAATGGCTTTTTTGACCTAAGTTTGAGGATTGCGCTCAAATCAAATGTCCTATAACCAAATTTCCACATGTAACTACTAGATTGTGATACAATACACTAATGGGTGAAGTTTGGTTGACTTCTGCGCAGCGGTTTGGGAGTGAACATCAAAATTACATTTCTCGGCCATATCGCATAGATCTCACTGTGAAAAGACTTAAATGACTTTTTTAATTAAGTTTGATGATTGCGCTCAAACAAAATTTCCTAGAACAAAATTTTCAAATGTTACTACTAGATTGTGATACAATACACTATTGGGTGAAGTTTGGTTGACTTCTGCGCAGCGGTTTGGGAGTTAACATCAAAATTACATTTCTCGGCCATATCGCATAGATCTCACTGTGAAAAGGCTTAAATGACTTTTTTAATTAAGTTTGATGATTGCGTTCAAACAAAATGTCCTAGAACAAAATTTTCAAATGTACCTACTAGATTGTGATACAATACACTATTGGGTGAAGTTTGGTTGACTTCTGCGCAGCGGTTTGGGAGTTAACATTAAAATTACATTTCTTGGCCATATCGCATAGATCTCACTGTGAAAAGGCTTAAATGGCTTTTTTGACCTAAGTTTAAAGATTGCGCTCAAACCAAATGTCCTAGAACGAAATTTTCAAATGTAACTACTAGAATGTGATACAATACACTATTGGGTGAAGTTTGGTTGACTTCTGCGCAGCGGTTTGGGAGTTAACATCAAAATTACATTTCTCGGCCATATCGCATAGATCTCACTGTGAAAAGGCTTAAATGGCTTTTTTGACCTAAGTTTGAGGATTGCGCTCAAATCAAATGTCCTAGAACAAAATTTTCAAATGTAACTACTAGATTGTGATACAATACACTATTGGGTGAAGTTTGGTTGACTTCTGCGCAGCGGTTTGGGAGTTAACATTAAAATTACATTTCTTGGCCATATCGCATAGATCTCACTGTGAAAAGGCTTAAATGGCTTTTTTGACCTAAGTTTAAAGATTGCGCTCAAACCAAATGTCCTAGAACGAAATTTTCAAATGTAACTACTAGAATGTGATACAATACACTATTGGGTGAAGTTTGGTTGACTTCTGCGCAGCGGTTTGGGAGTTAACATCAAAATTACATTTCTCGGCCATATCGCATAGATCTCACTGTGAAAAGGCTTAAATGGCTTTTTTGACCTAAGTTTGAGGATTGCGCTCAAATCAAATGTCCTAGAACCAAATTTCCACATGTAACTACTAGATTGTGATACAATACACTAATGGGTGAAGTTTGGTTGACTTCTGCGCAGTGGTTTGGGAGTTAACATCAAAATTACATTTCTCGGCCATATCGCATAGATCTCACTGTGAAAAGGCTTAAATGACTTTTTTAATTAAGTTTGATGATTGCGCTCAAACAAAATGTCCTAGAACAAAATTTTCAAATGTAACTACTAGATTGTGATACAATACACTATTGGGTGAAGTTTGGTTGACTTCTGCGCAGCGGTTTGGGAGTTAACATCAAAATTACATTTCTCGGCCATATCGCATAGATCTCACTGTGAAAAGGCTTAAATGGTTTTTTTGACCTAAGTTTGAGGATTGCGCTCAAATCAAATGTCCTAGAACCAAATTTCCACATGTAACTACTAGATTGTGATACAATACACTAATGGTTGAAGTTTGGTTGACTTCTGCGCAGCGGTTTGGGAGTGAACATCAAAATTACATTTCTCGGCCATATCGCATAGATCTCACTGTGAAAAGGCTTAAATGACTTTTTTTAATTAAGTTTGAAGATTGCGCTCAAATCAAATGTCCTAGAACTAAATTTCCAAATGTAACTACTAGATTGTGATAAAATACACTATTGGGTGAAGTTTGGTTGACTTCTGCGCAGCGGTTTGGGAGTTAACATCAAAATTACATTTCTCGGCCATATCGCATAGATCTCACTGTGAAAAGGCTTAAATGGCTTTTTTGACCTAAGTTTGAGGATTGCGCTCAAATCAAATGTCCTATAACCAAATTTCCACATGTAACTACTAGATTGTGATACAATACACTAATGGGTGAAGTTTGGTTGACTTCTGCGCAGCGGTTTGGGAGTGAACATCAAAATTACATTTCTCGGCCATATCGCATAGATCTCACTGTGAAAAGGCTTAAATGACTTTTTTTAATTAAGTTTGAAGATTGCGCTCAAATCAAATGTCCTAGAACTAAATTTCCAAATGTAACTACTAGATTGTGATAAAATACACTAATGGGTGAAGTTTGGTTGACTTCTGCGCAGCGGTTTGGGAGTTAACATCAAAATTACATTTCTCGGCCATATCGCATAGATCTCACTGTGAAAAGGCTTAAATGACTTTTTTAATTAAGTTTGATGATTGCGCTCAAACAAAATTTCCTAGAACAAAATTTTCAAATGTAACTACTAGATTGTGATACAATACACTATTGGGTGAAGTTTGGTTGACTTCTGCGCAGCGGTTTGGGAGTTAACATCAAAATTACATTTCTCGGCCATATCGCATAGATCTCACTGTGAAAAGGCTTAAATGGCTTTTTTGACCTAAGTTTAATGATTGCGCTCAAACCAAATGTCCTAGAACGAAATTTTCAAATGTAACTACTAGAATGTGATACAATACACTATTGGGTGAAGTTTGGTTGACTTCTGCGCAGCGGTTTGGGAGTTAACATCAAAATTACATTTCTCGGCCATATCGCATAGATCTCACTGTGAAAAGGCTTAAATGACTTTTTTAATTAAGTTTGATGATTGCGTTCAAACAAAATGTCCTAAAACAAAATTTTCAAATGTAACTACTAGATTGTGATACAATACACTATTGGGTGAAGTTTGGTTGACTTCTGCGCAGCGGTTTGGGAGTGAACATAAAAATTACATTTCTCGGCCATATCGCATAGATCTCACTGTGAAAAGACTTAAATGACTTTTTTAATTAAGTTTGATGATTGCGCTCAAACAAAATTTCCTAGAACAAAATTTTCAAATGTTACTACTAGATTGTGATACAATACACAATTGGGTGAAGTTTGGTTGACTTCTGCGCAGCGGTTTGGGAGTTAACATCAAAATTACATTTCTCGGCCATATCGCATAGATCTCACTGTGAAAAGGCTTAAATGACTTTTTTAATTAAGTTTGATGATTGCGTTCAAACAAAATGTCCTAGAACAAAATTTTCAAATGTACCTACTAGATTGTGATACAATACACTATTGGGTGAAGTTTGGTTGACTTCTGCGCAGCGGTTTGGGAGTTAACATCAAAATTACATTTCTCGGCCATATCGCATAGATCTCACTGTGAAAAGGCTTAAATGGCTTTTTTGACCTAAGTTTGAGGATTGCGCTCAAATCAAATGTCCTAGAACCAAATTTCCAAATGTAACTACTAGATTGTGATACAATACACTATTGGGTGAAGTTTGGTTGACTTCTGCGCAGCGGTTTGGGAGTTAACATCAAAATTACATTTCTCGGCCATATCGCATAGATCTCACTGTGAAAAGGCTTAAATGACTTTTTTAATTAAGTTTGATGATTGCGTTCAAACAAAATGTCCTAGAACAAAATTTTCAAATGTAACTACTAGATTGTGATACAATACACTATTGGGTGAAGTTTGGTTGACTTCTGCGCAGCGGTTTGGGAGTTAACATCAAAATTACATTTCTCGGCCATATCGCATAGATCTCACTGTGAAAAGGCTTAAATGGCTTTTTTGACCTAAGTTTGAGGATTGCGCTCAAATCAAATGTCCTAGAACCAAATTTCCACATGTAACTACTTGATTGTGATACAATACACTAATGGTTGAAGTTTGGTTGACTTCTGCGCAGCGGTTTGGGAGTGAACATCAAAATTACATTTCTCGGCCATATCGCATAGATCTCACTGTGAAAAGGCTTAAATGACTTTTTTTAATTAAGTTTGAAGATTGCGCTCAAATCAAATGTCCTAGAACTAAATTTCCAAATGTAACTACAAGATTGTGATAAAATACACTATTGGGTGAAGTTTGGTTGACTTCTGCGCAGCGGTTTGGGAGTTAACATCAAAATTACATTTCTCGGCCATATCGCATAGATCTCACTGTGAAAAGGCTTAAATGGCTTTTTTGACCTAAGTTTGAGGATTGTGCTCAAATCAAATGTCCTATAACCAAATTTCCACATGTAACTACTAGATTGTGATACAATACACTAATGGGTGAAGTTTGGTTGACTTCTGCGCAGCGGTTTGGGAGTGAACATCAAAATTACATTTCTCGGCCATATCGCATAGATCTCACTGTGAAAAGGCTTAAATGACTTTTTTTAATTAAGTTTGAAGATTGCGCTCAAATCAAATGTCCTAGAACTAAATTTCCAAATGTAACTACTAGATTGTGATACAATACACTATTGGGTGAAGTTTGGTTGACTTCTGCGCAGCGGTTTGGGAGTTAACATCAAAATTACATTTCTCGGCCATATCGCATAGATCTCACTGTGAAAAGGCTTAAATGGCTTTTTTGACCTAAGTTTGAGGATTGCGCTCAAATCAAATGTCCTAGAACCAAATTTCCACATGTAACTACTAGATTGTGATACAATACACTAATGGGTGAAGTTTGGTTTACTTCTGCGCAGCGGTTTGGGAGTTAACATCAAAATTACATTTCTCGGCCATATCGCATAGATCTCACTGTGAAAAGGCTTAAATGGCTTTTTTGACCTAAGTTTAATGATTGCGCTCAAACCAAATGTCCTAGAACGAAATTTTCAAATGTAACTACTAGAATGTGATACAATACACTATTGGGTGAAGTTTGGTTGACTTCTGCGCAGCGGTTTGGGAGTTAACATCAAAATTACATTTCTCGGCCATATCGCATAGATCTCACTGTGAAAAGGCTTAAATGGCTTTTTTGACCTAAGTTTGAGGATTGCGCTTAAATCAAATGTCCTATAACCAAATTTCCACATGTAACTACTAGATTGTGATACAATACAATAATGGGTGAAGTTTGGTTGACTTCTGCGCAGCGGTTTGGGAGTTAACATCAAAATTAAATTTCTCGGCCATATCGCATAGATCTCACTGTGAAAAGGCTTAAATGACTTTTTTAATTAAGTTTGATGATTGCGTTCAAACAAAATGTCCTAGAACAAAATTTTCAAATGTAACTACTAGATTGTGATACAATACACTATTGGGTGAAGTTTGGTTGACTTCTGCGCAGCGGTTTGGGAGTTAACATAAAAATTACATTTCTCGGCCATATCGCATAGATCTCACTGTGAAAAGGCTTAAATGACTTTTTTAATTAAGTTTAATGATTGCGCTCAAACCAAATGTCCTAGAATGAAATTTTCAAATGTAACTACTAGAATGTGATACAATACACTATTGGGTGAAGTTTAGTTGACTTCTGCGCAGCGGTTTGGGAGTTAACATCAAAATTACATTTCTCGGCCATATCGCATAGATCTCACTGTGAAAAGGCTTAAATGGCTTTTTTGACCTAAGTTTAATGATTGCGCTCAAACCAAATGTCCTAGAACGAAATTTTCAAATGTAACTACTAGAATGTGATACAATACACTATTGGGTGAAGTTTGGTTGACTTCTGCGCAGCGGTTTGGGAGTTAACATCAAAATTACATTTCTCGGCCATATCGCATAGATCTCACTGTGAAAAGGCTTAAATGACTTTTTTAATTAAGTTTGATGATTGCGCTCAAACAAAATTTCCTAGAACAAAATTTTCAAATGTAACTACTAGATTGTGATACAATACACTATTGGGTGAAGTTTGGTTGACTTCTGCGCAGCGGTTTGGGAGTTAACATCAAAATTACATTTCTCGGCCATATCGCATAGATCTCACTGTGAAAAGGCTTAAATGGCTTTTTTGACCTAAGTTTGAGGATTGTGCTCAAATCAAATGTCCTATAACCAAATTTCCACATGTAACTACTAGATTGTGATACAATACACTAATGGGTGAAGTTTGGTTGACTTCTGCGCAGCGGTTTGGGAGTGAACATCAAAATTACATTTCTCGGCCATATCGCATAGATCTCACTGTGAAAAGGCTTAAATGACTTTTTTTAATTAAGTTTGAAGATTGCGCTCAAATCAAATGTCCTAGAACTAAATTTCCAAATGTAACTACTAGATTGTGATACAATACACTATTGGGTGAAGTTTGGTTGACTTCTGCGCAGCGGTTTGGGAGTTAACATCAAAATTACATTTCTCGGCCATATCGCATAGATCTCACTGTGAAAAGGCTTAAATGGCTTTTTTGACCTAAGTTTGAGGATTGCGCTCAAATCAAATGTCCTAGAACCAAATTTCCACATGTAACTACTAGATTGTGATACAATACACTAATGGGTGAAGTTTGGTTTACTTCTGCGCAGCGGTTTGGGAGTTAACATCAAAATTACATTTCTCGGCCATATCGCATAGATCTCACTGTGAAAAGGCTTAAATGGCTTTTTTGACCTAAGTTTAATGATTGCGCTCAAACCAAATGTCCTAGAACGAAATTTTCAAATGTAACTACTAGAATGTGATACAATACACTATTGGGTGAAGTTTGGTTGACTTCTGCGCAGCGGTTTGGGAGTTAACATCAAAATTACATTTCTCGGCCATATCGCATAGATCTCACTGTGAAAAGGCTTAAATGGCTTTTTTGACCTAAGTTTGAGGATTGCGCTTAAATCAAATGTCCTATAACCAAATTTCCACATGTAACTACTAGATTGTGATACAATACAATAATGGGTGAAGTTTGGTTGACTTCTGCGCAGCGGTTTGGGAGTTAACATCAAAATTAAATTTCTCGGCCATATCGCATAGATCTCACTGTGAAAAGGCTTAAATGACTTTTTTAATTAAGTTTGATGATTGCGTTCAAACAAAATGTCCTAGAACAAAATTTTCAAATGTAACTACTAGATTGTGATACAATACACTATTGGGTGAAGTTTGGTTGACTTCTGCGCAGCGGTTTGGGAGTTAACATCAAAATTACATTTCTCGGCCATATCGCATAGATCTCACTGTGAAAAGGCTTAAATGACTTTTTTAATTAAGTTTAATGATTGCGCTCAAACCAAATGTCCTAGAATGAAATTTTCAAATGTAACTACTAGAATGTGATACAATACACTATTGGGTGAAGTTTAGTTGACTTCTGCGCAGCGGTTTGGGAGTTAACATCAAAATTACATTTCTCGGCCATATCGCATAGATCTCACTGTGAAAAGGCTTAAATGGCTTTTTTGACCTAAGTTTAATGATTGCGCTCAAACCAAATGTCCTAGAACGAAATTTTCAAATGTAACTACTAGAATGTGATACAATACACTATTGGGTGAAGTTTAGTTGACTTCTGCGCAGCGGTTTGGGAGTTAACATCAAAATTACATTTCTCGGCCATATCGCATAGATCTCACTGTGAAAAGGCTTAAATGGCTTTTTTGACCTAAGTTTGAGGATTGCGCTCAAATCAAATGTCCTAGAACAAAATTTTCAAATGTAACTACTAGATTGTGATACAATACACTATTGGGTGAAGTTTGGTTGACTTCTGCGCAGCGGTTTGGGAGTTAACATTAAAATTACATTTCTTGGCCATATCGCATAGATCTCACTGTGAAAAGGCTTAAATGGCTTTTTTGACCTAAGTTTAAAGATTGCGCTCAAACCAAATGTCCTAGAACGAAATTTTCAAATGTAACTACTAGAATGTGATACAATACACTATTGGGTGAAGTTTGGTTGACTTCTGCGCAGCGGTTTGGGAGTTAACATCAAAATTACATTTCTCGGCCATATCGCATAGATCTCACTGTGAAAAGGCTTAAATGGCTTTTTTGACCTAAGTTTGAGGATTGCGCTCAAATCAAATGTCCTAGAACCAAATTTCCACATGTAACTACTAGATTGTGATACAATACACTAATGGGTGAAGTTTGGTTGACTTCTGCGCAGTGGTTTGGGAGTTAACATCAAAATTACATTTCTCGGCCATATCGCATAGATCTCACTGTGAAAAGGCTTAAATGACTTTTTTAATTAAGTTTGATGATTGCGCTCAAACAAAATGTCCTAGAACAAAATTTTCAAATGTAACTACTAGATTGTGATACAATACACTATTGGGTGAAGTTTGGTTGACTTCTGCGCAGCGGTTTGGGAGTTAACATCAAAATTACATTTCTCGGCCATATCGCATAGATCTCACTGTGAAAAGGCTTAAATGGTTTTTTTGACCTAAGTTTGAGGATTGCGCTCAAATCAAATGTCCTAGAACCAAATTTCCACATGTAACTACTAGATTGTGATACAATACACTAATGGTTGAAGTTTGGTTGACTTCTGCGCAGCGGTTTGGGAGTGAACATCAAAATTACATTTCTCGGCCATATCGCATAGATCTCACTGTGAAAAGGCTTAAATGGCTTTTTTGACCTAAGTTTAATGATTGCGCTCAAACCAAATGTCCTAGAACGAAATTTTCAAATGTAACTACTAGAATGTGATACAATACACTATTGGGTGAAGTTTGGTTGACTTCTGCGCAGCGGTTTGGGAGTTAACATCAAAATTACATTTCTCGGCCATATCGCATAGATCTCACTGTGAAAAGGCTTAAATGGCTTTTTTGACCTAAGTTTGAGGATTGCGCTTAAATCAAATGTCCTATAACCAAATTTCCACATGTAACTACTAGATTGTGATACAATACAATAATGGGTGAAGTTTGGTTGACTTCTGCGCAGCGGTTTGGGAGTTAACATCAAAATTAAATTTCTCGGCCATATCGCATAGATCTCACTGTGAAAAGGCTTAAATGACTTTTTTAATTAAGTTTGATGATTGCGTTCAAACAAAATGTCCTAGAACAAAATTTTCAAATGTAACTACTAGATTGTGATACAATACACTATTGGGTGAAGTTTGGTTGACTTCTGCGCAGCGGTTTGGGAGTTAACATCAAAATTACATTTCTCGGCCATATCGCATAGATCTCACTGTGAAAAGGCTTAAATGACTTTTTTAATTAAGTTTAATGATTGCGCTCAAACCAAATGTCCTAGAATGAAATTTTCAAATGTAACTACTAGAATGTGATACAATACACTATTGGGTGAAGTTTAGTTGACTTCTGCGCAGCGGTTTGGGAGTTAACATCAAAATTACATTTCTCGGCCATATCGCATAGATCTCACTGTGAAAAGGCTTAAATGGCTTTTTTGACCTAAGTTTAATGATTGCGCTCAAACCAAATGTCCTAGAACGAAATTTTCAAATGTAACTACTAGAATGTGATACAATACACTATTGGGTGAAGTTTAGTTGACTTCTGCGCAGCGGTTTGGGAGTTAACATCAAAATTACATTTCTCGGCCATATCGCATAGATCTCACTGTGAAAAGGCTTAAATGGCTTTTTTGACCTAAGTTTGAGGATTGCGCTCAAATCAAATGTCCTAGAACAAAATTTTCAAATGTAACTACTAGATTGTGATACAATACACTATTGGGTGAAGTTTGGTTGACTTCTTTGCAGCGGTTTGGGAGTTAACATTAAAATTACATTTCTTGGCCATATCGCATAGATCTCACTGTGAAAAGGCTTAAATGGCTTTTTTGACCTAAGTTTAAAGATTGCGCTCAAACCAAATGTCCTAGAACGAAATTTTCAAATGTAACTACTAGAATGTGATACAATACACTATTGGGTGAAGTTTGGTTGACTTCTGCGCAGCGGTTTGGGAGTTAACATCAAAATTACATTTCTCGGCCATATCGCATAGATCTCACTGTGAAAAGGCTTAAATGGCTTTTTTGACCTAAGTTTGAGGATTGCGCTCAAATCAAATGTCCTAGAACCAAATTTCCACATGTAACTACTAGATTGTGATACAATACACTAATGGGTGAAGTTTGGTTGACTTCTGCGCAGTGGTTTGGGAGTTAACATCAAAATTACATTTCTCGGCCATATCGCATAGATCTCACTGTGAAAAGGCTTAAATGACTTTTTTAATTAAGTTTGATGATTGCGCTCAAACAAAATGTCCTAGAACAAAATTTTCAAATGTAACTACTAGATTGTGATACAATACACTATTGGGTGAAGTTTGGTTGACTTCTGCGCAGCGGTTTGGGAGTTAACATCAAAATTACATTTCTCGGCCATATCGCATAGATCTCACTGTGAAAAGGCTTAAATGGTTTTTTTGACCTAAGTTTGAGGATTGCGCTCAAATCAAATGTCCTAGAACCAAATTTCCACATGTAACTACTAGATTGTGATACAATACACTAATGGTTGAAGTTTGGTTGACTTCTGCGCAGCGGTTTGGGAGTGAACATCAAAATTACATTTCTCGGCCATATCGCATAGATCTCACTGTGAAAAGGCTTAAATGACTTTTTTTAATTAAGTTTGAAGATTGCGCTCAAATCAAATGTCCTAGAACTAAATTTCCAAATGTAACTACTAGATTGTGATAAAATACACTATTGGGTGAAGTTTGGTTGACTTCTGCGCAGCGGTTTGGGAGTTAACATCAAAATTACATTTCTCGGCCATATCGCATAGATCTCACTGTGAAAAGGCTTAAATGGCTTTTTTGACCTAAGTTTGAGGATTGCGCTCAAATCAAATGTCCTATAACCAAATTTCCACATGTAACTACTAGATTGTGATACAATACACTAATGGGTGAAGTTTGGTTGACTTCTGCGCAGCGGTTTGGGAGTGAACATCAAAATTACATTTCTCGGCCATATCGCATAGATCTCACTGTGAAAAGGCTTAAATGACTTTTTTTAATTAAGTTTGAAGATTGCGCTCAAATCAAATGTCCTAGAACTAAATTTCCAAATGTAACTACTAGATTGTGATAAAATACACTAATGGGTGAAGTTTGGTTGACTTCTGCGCAGCGGTTTGGGAGTTAACATCAAAATTACATTTCTCGGCCATATCGCATAGATCTCACTGTGAAAAGGCTTAAATGACTTTTTTAATTAAGTTTGATGATTGCGCTCAAACAAAATTTCCTAGAACAAAATTTTCAAATGTAACTACTAGATTGTGATACAATACACTATTGGGTGAAGTTTGGTTGACTTCTGCGCAGCGGTTTGGGAGTTAACATCAAAATTACATTTCTCGGCCATATCGCATAGATCTCACTGTGAAAAGGCTTAAATGGCTTTTTTGACCTAAGTTTAATGATTGCGCTCAAACCAAATGTCCTAGAACGAAATTTTCAAATGTAACTACTAGAATGTGATACAATACACTATTGGGTGAAGTTTGGTTGACTTCTGCGCAGCGGTTTGGGAGTTAACATCAAAATTACATTTCTCGGCCATATCGCATAGATCTCACTGTGAAAAGGCTTAAATGACTTTTTTAATTAAGTTTGATGATTGCGTTCAAACAAAATGTCCTAAAACAAAATTTTCAAATGTAACTACTAGATTGTGATACAATACACTATTGGGTGAAGTTTGGTTGACTTCTGCGCAGCGGTTTGGGAGTGAACATAAAAATTACATTTCTCGGCCATATCGCATAGATCTCACTGTGAAAAGACTTAAATGACTTTTTTAATTAAGTTTGATGATTGCGCTCAAACAAAATTTCCTAGAACAAAATTTTCAAATGTTACTACTAGATTGTGATACAATACACTATTGGGTGAAGTTTGGTTGACTTCTGCGCAGCGGTTTGGGAGTTAACATCAAAATTACATTTCTCGGCCATATCGCATAGATCTCACTGTGAAAAGGCTTAAATGACTTTTTTAATTAAGTTTGATGATTGCGTTCAAACAAAATGTCCTAGAACAAAATTTTCAAATGTACCTACTAGATTGTGATACAATACACTATTGGGTGAAGTTTGGTTGACTTCTGCGCAGCGGTTTGGGAGTTAACATCAAAATTACATTTCTCGGCCATATCGCATAGATCTCACTGTGAAAAGGCTTAAATGGCTTTTTTGACCTAAGTTTGAGGATTGCGCTCAAATCAAATGTCCTAGAACAAAATTTCCAAATGTAACTACTAGATTGTGATACAATACACTATTGGGTGAAGTTTGGTTGACTTCTGCGCAGCGGTTTGGGAGTTAACATCAAAATTACATTTCTCGGCCATATCGCATAGATCTCACTGTGAAAAGGCTTAAATGACTTTTTTAATTAAGTTTGATGATTGCGTTCAAACAAAATGTCCTAGAACAAAATTTTCAAATGTAACTACTAGATTGTGATACAATACACTATTGGGTGAAGTTTGGTTGACTTCTGCGCAGCGGTTTGGGAGTTAACATCAAAATTACATTTCTCGGCCATATCGCATAGATCTCACTGTGAAAAGGCTTAAATGGCTTTTTTGACCTAAGTTTGAGGATTGCGCTCAAATCAAATGTCCTAGAACCAAATTTCCACATGTAACTACTTGATTGTGATACAATACACTAATGGTTGAAGTTTGGTTGACTTCTGCGCAGCGGTTTGGGAGTGAACATCAAAATTACATTTCTCGGCCATATCGCATAGATCTCACTGTGAAAAGGCTTAAATGACTTTTTTTAATTAAGTTTGAAGATTGCGCTCAAATCAAATGTCCTAGAACTAAATTTCCAAATGTAACTACAAGATTGTGATAAAATACACTATTGGGTGAAGTTTGGTTGACTTCAGCGCAGCGGTTTGGGAGTTAACATCAAAATTACATTTCTCGGCCATATCGCATAGATCTCACTGTGAAAAGGCTTAAATGGCTTTTTTGACCTAAGTTTGAGGATTGTGCTCAAATCAAATGTCCTATAACCAAATTTCCACATGTAACTACTAGATTGTGATACAATACACTAATGGGTGAAGTTTGGTTGACTTCTGCGCAGCGGTTTGGGAGTGAACATCAAAATTACATTTTTCGGCCATATCGCATAGATCTCACTGTGAAAAGGCTTAAATGACTTTTTTTAATTAAGTTTGAAGATTGCGCTCAAATCAAATGTCCTAGAACTAAATTTCCAAATGTAACTACTAGATTGTGATACAATACACTATTGGGTGAAGTTTGGTTGACTTCTGCGCAGCGGTTTGGGAGTTAACATCAAAATTACATTTCTCGGCCATATCGCATAGATCTCACTGTGAAAAGGCTTAAATGGCTTTTTTGACCTAAGTTTGAGGATTGCGCTCAAATCAAATGTCCTAGAACCAAATTTCCACATGTAACTACTAGATTGTGATACAATACACTAATGGGTGAAGTTTGGTTTACTTCTGCGCAGCGGTTTGGGAGTTAACATCAAAATTACATTTCACGGCCATATAGCATAGATCTCACTGTGAAAAGGCTTAAATGGCTTTTTTGACCTAAGTTTAATAATTGCGCTCAAACCAAATGTCCTAGAACGAAATTTTCAAATGTAACTACTAGAATGTGATACAATACACTATTGGGTGAAGTTTGGTTGACAACTGCGCAGCGGTTTGGGAGTTAACATCAAAATTACATTTCTCGGCCATATCGCATAGATCTCACTGTGAAAAGGCTTAAATGGCTTTTTTGACCTAAGTTTGAGGATTGCGCTCAAATCAAATGTCCTAGAAACAAATTTTCACATGTAACTACTAGATTGTGATACAATACACTAATGGGTGAAGTTTGGTTGACTTCTGCGCAGCGGTTTGGGAGTTAACATCAAAATTACATTTCTCGGCCATATCGCATAGATCTCACTGTGAAAAGGCTTAAATGACTTTTTTAATTAAGTTTGATGATTGCGCTCAAACAAAATTTCCTAGAACAAAATTTTCAAATGTAACTACTAGATTGTGATACAATACACTATTGGGTGAAGTTTGGTTGACTTCTGCGCAGCGGTTTGGGAGTTAACATCAAAATTACATTTCTCGGCCATATCGCATAGATCTCACTGTGAAAAGGCTTAAATGGCTTTTTTGACCTAAGTTTAATGATTGCGCTCAAACCAAATGTCCTAGAACGAAATTTTCAAATGTAACTACTAGAATGTGATACAATACACTATTGGGTGAAGTTTGGTTGACTTCTGCGCAGCGGTTTGGGAGTTAACATCAAAATTACATTTCTCGGCCATATCGCATAGATCTCACTGTGAAAAGGCTTAAATGACTTTTTTAATTAAGTTTGATGATTGCGTTCAAACAAAATGTCCTAAAACAAAATTTTCAAATGTAACTACTAGATTGTGATACAATACACTATTGGGTGAAGTTTGGTTGACTTCTGCGCAGCGGTTTGGGAGTTAACATCAAAATTACATTTCTCGGCCATATCGCATAGATCTCACTGTGAAAAGGCTTAAATGACTTTTTTTAATTAAGTTTGAAGATTGCGCTCAAATCAAATGTCCTAGAACTAAATTTCCAAATGTAACTACTAGATTGTGATAAAATACACTAATGGGTGAAGTTTGGTTGACTTCTGCGCAGCGGTTTGGGAGTTAACATCAAAATTACATTTCTCGGCCATATCGCATAGATCTCACTGTGAAAAGGCTTAAATGACTTTTTTAATTAAGTTTGATGATTGTGCTCAAACAAAATTTCCTAGAACAAAATTTTCAAATGTAACTACTAGATTGTGATACAATACACTATTGGGTGAAGTTTGGTTGACTTCTGCGCAGCGGTTTGGGAGTTAACATCAAAATTACATTTCTCGGCCATATCGCATAGATCTCACTGTGAAAAGGCTTAAATGGCTTTTTTGACCTAAGTTTAATGATTGCGCTCAAACCAAATGTCCTAGAACGAAATTTTCAAATGTAACTACTAGAATGTGATACAATACACTATTGGGTGAAGTTTGGTTGACTTCTGCGCAGCGGTTTGGGAGTTAACATCAAAATTACATTTCTCGGCCATATCGCATAGATCTCACTGTGAAAAGGCTTAAATGACTTTTTTAATTAAGTTTGATGATTGCGTTCAAACAAAATGTCCTAAAACAAAATTTTCAAATGTAACTACTAGATTGTGATACAATACACTATTGGGTGAAGTTTGGTTGACTTCTGCGCAGCGGTTTGGGAGTGAACATAAAAATTACATTTCTCGGCCATATCGCATAGATCTCACTGTGAAAAGACTTAAATGACTTTTTTAATTAAGTTTGATGATTGCGCTCAAACAAAATTTCCTAGAACAAAATTTTCAAATGTTACTACTAGATTGTGATACAATACACTATTGGGTGAAGTTTGGTTGACTTCTGCGCAGCGGTTTGGGAGTTAACATCAAAATTACATTTCTCGGCCATATCGCATAGATCTCACTGTGAAAAGGCTTAAATGACTTTTTTAATTAAGTTTGATGATTGCGTTCAAACAAAATGTCCTAGAACAAAATTTTCAAATGTACCTACTAGATTGTGATACAATACACTATTGGGTGAAGTTTGGTTGACTTCTGCGCAGCGGTTTGGGAGTTAACATCAAAATTACATTTCTCGGCCATATCGCATAGATCTCACTGTGAAAAGGCTTAAATGGCTTTTTTGACCTAAGTTTGAGGATTGCGCTCAAATCAAATGTCCTAGAACAAAATTTCCAAATGTAACTACTAGATTGTGATACAATACACTATTGGGTGAAGTTTGGTTGACTTCTGCGCAGCGGTTTGGGAGTTAACATCAAAATTACATTTTTCGGCCATATCGCATAGATCTCACTGTGAAAAGGCTTAAATGACTTTTTTTAATTAAGTTTGAAGATTGCGCTCAAATCAAATGTCCTAGAACTAAATTTCCAAATGTAACTACTAGATTGTGATACAATACACTATTGGGTGAAGTTTGGTTGACTTCTGCGCAGCGGTTTGGGAGTTAACATCAAAATTACATTTCTCGGCCATATCGCATAGATCTCACTGTGAAAAGGCTTAAATGGCTTTTTTGACCTAAGTTTGAGGATTGCGCTCAAATCAAATGTCCTAGAACCAAATTTCCACATGTAACTACTAGATTGTGATACAATACACTAATGGGTGAAGTTTGGTTTACTTCTGCGCAGCGGTTTGGGAGTTAACATCAAAATTACATTTCTCGGCCATATAGCATAGATCTCACTGTGAAAAGGCTTAAATGGCTTTTTTGACCTAAGTTTAATAATTGCGCTCAAACCAAATGTCCTAGAACGAAATTTTCAAATGTAACTACTAGAATGTGATACAATACACTATTGGGTGAAGTTTGGTTGACAACTGCGCAGCGGTTTGGGAGTTAACATCAAAATTACATTTCTCGGCCATATCGCATAGATCTCACTGTGAAAAGGCTTAAATGGCTTTTTTGACCTAAGTTTGAGGATTGCGCTCAAATCAAATGTCCTAGAAACAAATTTTCACATGTAACTACTAGATTGTGATACAATACACTAATGGGTGAAGTTTGGTTGACTTCTGCGCAGCGGTTTGGGAGTTAACATCAAAATTACATTTCTCGGCCATATCGCATAGATCTCACTGTGAAAAGGCTTAAATGACTTTTTTAATTAAGTTTGATGATTGCGCTCAAACAAAATTTCCTAGAACAAAATTTTCAAATGTAACTACTAGATTGTGATACAATACACTATTGGGTGAAGTTTGGTTGACTTCTGCGCAGCGGTTTGGGAGTTAACATCAAAATTACATTTCTCGGCCATATCGCATAGATCTCACTGTGAAAAGGCTTAAATGGCTTTTTTGACCTAAGTTTAATGATTGCGCTCAAACCAAATGTCCTAGAACGAAATTTTCAAATGTAACTACTAGAATGTGATACAATACACTATTGGGTGAAGTTTGGTTGACTTCTGCGCAGCGGTTTGGGAGTTAACATCAAAATTACATTTCTCGGCCATATCGCATAGATCTCACTGTGAAAAGGCTTAAATGACTTTTTTAATTAAGTTTGATGATTGCGTTCAAACAAAATGTCCTAAAACAAAATTTTCAAATGTAACTACTAGATTGTGATACAATACACTATTGGGTGAAGTTTGGTTGACTTCTGCGCAGCGGTTTGGGAGTTAACATCAAAATTACATTTCTCGGCCATATCGCATAGATCTCACTGTGAAAAGGCTTAAATGGCTTTTTTGACCTAAGTTTGAGGATTGCGCTCAAATCAAATGTCCTAGGACCAAATTTCCACATGTAACTACTAGATTGTGATACAATACACTAATGGGTGAAGTTTGGTTTACTTCTGCGCAGCGGTTTGGGAGTTAACATCAAAATTACATTTCTCGGCCATATCGCATAGATCTCACTGTGAAAAGGCTTAAATGGCTTTTTTGACCTAAGTTTGAGGATTGCGCTCAAATCAAATGTCCTAGAACCAAATTTCCACATGTAATTACTAGATTGTGATACAATACACTAATGGGTGAAGTTTGGTTGACTTCTGCGCAGCGGTTTGGGAGTGAACATCAAAATTACATTTCTCGGCCATATCGCATAGATCTCACTGTGAAAAGGCTTAAATGACTTTTTTTAATTAAGTTTGAAGATTGCGCTCAAATCAAATGTCCTAGAACTAAATTTCCAAATGTAACTACAAGATTGTGATAAAATACACTATTGGGTGAAGTTTGGTTGACTTCAGCGCAGCGGTTTGGGAGTTAACATCAAAATTACATTTCTCGGCCATATCGCATAGATCTCACTGTGAAAAGGCTTAAATGGCTTTTTTGACCTAAGTTTGAGGATTGTGCTCAAATCAAATGTCCTATAACCAAATTTCCACATGTAACTACTAGATTGTGATACAATACACTAATGGGTGAAGTTTGGTTGACTTCTGCGCAGCGGTTTGGGAGTGAACATCAAAATTACATTTTTCGGCCATATCGCATAGATCTCACTGTGAAAAGGCTTAAATGACTTTTTTTAATTAAGTTTGAAGATTGCGCTCAAATCAAATGTCCTAGAACTAAATTTCCAAATGTAACTACTAGATTGTGATACAATACACTATTGGGTGAAGTTTGGTTGACTTCTGCGCAGCGGTTTGGGAGTTAACATCAAAATTACATTTCTCGGCCATATCGCATAGATCTCACTGTGAAAAGGCTTAAATGGCTTTTTTGACCTAAGTTTGAGGATTGCGCTCAAATCAAATGTCCTAGAACCAAATTTCCACATGTAACTACTAGATTGTGATACAATACACTAATGGGTGAAGTTTGGTTTACTTCTGCGCAGCGGTTTGGGAGTTAACATCAAAATTACATTTCTCGGCCATATAGCATAGATCTCACTGTGAAAAGGCTTAAATGGGTTTTTTGACCTAAGTTTAATAATTGCGCTCAAACCAAATGTCCTAGAACGAAATTTTCAAATGTAACTACTAGAATGTGATACAATACACTATTGGGTGAAGTTTGGTTGACAACTGCGCAGCGGTTTGGGAGTTAACATCAAAATTACATTTCTCGGCCATATCGCATAGATCTCACTGTGAAAAGGCTTAAATGGCTTTTTTGACCTAAGTTTGAGGATTGCGCTCAAATCAAATGTCCTAGAAACAAATTTTCACATGTAACTACTAGATTGTGATACAATACACTAATGGGTGAAGTTTGGTTGACTTCTGCGCAGCGGTTTGGGAGTTAACATCAAAATTACATTTCTCGGCCATATCGCATAGATCTCACTGTGAAAAGGCTTAAATGACTTTTTTAATTAAGTTTGATGATTGCGCTCAAACAAAATTTCCTAGAACAAAATTTTCAAATGTAACTACTAGATTGTGATACAATACACTATTGGGTGAAGTTTGGTTGACTTCTGCGCAGCGGTTTGGGAGTTAACATCAAAATTACATTTCTCGGCCATATCGCATAGATCTCACTGTGAAAAGGCTTAAATGGCTTTTTTGACCTAAGTTTAATGATTGCGCTCAAACCAAATGTCCTAGAACGAAATTTTCAAATGTAACTACTAGAATGTGATACAATACACTATTGGGTGAAGTTTGGTTGACTTCTGCGCAGCGGTTTGGGAGTTAACATCAAAATTACATTTCTCGGCCATATCGCATAGATCTCACTGTGAAAAGGCTTAAATGACTTTTTTAATTAAGTTTGATGATTGCGTTCAAACAAAATGTCCTAAAACAAAATTTTCAAATGTAACTACTAGATTGTGATACAATACACTATTGGGTGAAGTTTGGTTGACTTCTGCGCAGCGGTTTGGGAGTTAACATCAAAATTACATTTCTCGGCCATATCGCATAGATCTCACTGTGAAAAGGCTTAAATGGCTTTTTTGACCTAAGTTTGAGGATTGCGCTCAAATCAAATGTCCTAGGACCAAATTTCCACATGTAACTACTAGATTGTGATACAATACACTAATGGGTGAAGTTTGGTTTACTTCTGCGCAGCGGTTTGGGAGTTAACATCAAAATTACATTTCTCGGCCATATCGCATAGATCTCACTGTGAAAAGGCTTAAATGGCTTTTTTGACCTAAGTTTGAGGATTGCGCTCAAATCAAATGTCCTAGAACCAAATTTCCACATGTAATTACTAGATTGTGATACAATACACTAATGGGTGAAGTTTGGTTGACTTCTGCGCAGCGGTTTGGGAGTTAACATCAAAATTACATTTCTCGGCCATATCGCATAGATCTCACTGTGAAAAGGCTTAAATGACTTTTTTAATTAAGTTTAATGATTGCGCTCAAACCAAATGTCCTAGAACGAAATTTTCAAATGTAACTACTCGAATGTGATACAATACACTATTGGTTGAAGTTAAGTTGACTTCTGCGCAGCGGTTTGGGAGTTAACATCAAAATTACATTTCTCGGCCATATCGCATAGATCTCACTGTGAAAAGGCTTAAATGGCTTTTTTGACCTAAGTTTAATGATTGCGCTCAAACCAAATGTCCTAGAACGAAATTTTCAAATGTAACTACTAGAATGTGATACAATACACTATTGGGTGAAGTTTGGTTGACTTCTGCGCAGCGGTTTGGGAGTTAACATCAAAATTACATTTCTCGGCCATATCGCATAGATCTCACTGTGAAAAGGCTTAAATGGCTTTTTTGACCTAAGTTTGAGGATTGCGCTCAAATCAAATGTCTTAGAACCAAATTTCCACATGTAACTACTAGATTGTGATACAATACACTAATGGGTGAAGTTTGGTTGACTTCTGCGCAGCGGTTTGGGAGTTAACATCAAAATTACATTTCTCGGCCATATCGCATAGATCTCACTGTGAAAAGGCTTAAATGACTTTTTTAATTAAGTTTGATGATTGCGCTCAAACAAAATTTCCTAGAACAAAATTTTCAAATGTAACTACTAGATTGTGATACAATACACTATTGGGTGAAGTTTGGTTGACTTCTGCGCAGCGGTTTGGGAGTTAACATCAAAATTACATTTCTCGGCCATATCGCATAGATCTCACTGTGAAAAGGCTTAAATGGCTTTTTTGACCTAAGTTTGAGGATTGCGCTCAAATCAAATGTCCTAGAACCAAATTTCCACATGTAACTACTAGATTGTGATACAATACACTAATGGTTGAAGTTTGGTTGACTTCTGCGCAGCGGTTTGGGAGTGAACATCAAAATTACATTTCTCGGCCATATCGCATAGATCTCACTGTGAAAAGGCTTAAATGGCTTTTTTGACCTGTTTGAGGATTGCGCTCAAATCAAATGTCTTATAACCAAATTTCCACATGTAACTACTAGATTGTGATACAATACACTAATGGGTGAAGTTTGGTTGACTTCTGCGCAGCGGTTTGGGAGTTAACATCAAAATTACATTTCTCGGCCATATCGCATAGATCTCACTGTGAAAAGGCTTAAATGACTTTTTTAATTAAGTTTGATGATTGCGTTCAAACAAAATGTCCTAGAACAAAATTTCCAAATGTAACTACTAGATTGTGATACAATACACTATTGGGTGAAGTTTGGTTGACTTCTGCGCAGCGGTTTGGGAGTTAACATCAAAATTACATTTCTCGGCCATATCGCATAGATCTCACTGTGAAAAGGCTTAAATGGCTTTTTTGACCTAAGTTTGAGGATTGCGCTCAAATCAAATGTCCTAGAACCAAATTTCCACATGTAACTACTAGATTGTGATACAATACACTAATGGGTGAAGTTTGGTTGACTTCTGCGCAGCGGTTTGGGAGTTAACATCAAAATTAAATTTCTCGGCCATATCGCATAGATCTCACTGTGAAAAGGCTTAAATGACTTTTTTAATTAAGTTTGATGATTGCGTTCAAACAAAATGTCCTAGAACAAAATTTTCAAATGTAACTACTAGATTGTTATACAATACACTATTGAGTGAAGTTTGGTTGACTTCTGCGCAGCGGTTTGGGAGTTAACATCAAAATTACATTTCTCGGCCATATCGCATAGATCTCACTGTGAAAAGGCTTAAATGACTTTTTTAATTAAGTTTAATGATTGCGCTCAAACCAAATGTCCTAGAATGAAATTTTCAAATGTAACTACTAGAATGTGATACAATACACTATTGGGTGAAGTTTAGTTGACTTCTGCGCAGCGGTTTGGGAGTTAACATCAAAATTACATTTCTCGGCCATATCGCATAGATCTCACTGTGAAAAGGCTTAAATGGCTTTTTTGACCTAAGTTTAATGATTGCGCTCAAACCAAATGTCCTATAACGAAATTTTCAAATGTAACTACTAGAATGTGATACAATACACTATTGGGTGAAGTTTGGTTGACTTCTGCGCAGCGGTTTGGGAGTTAACATCAAAATTACATTTCTCGGCCATATCGCATAGATCTCACTGTGAAAAGGCTTAAATGGCTTTTTTGACCTAAGTTTGAGGATTGCGCTTAAATCAAATGTCCTATAACCAAATTTCCACATGTAACTACTAGATTGTGATACAATACAATAATGGGTGAAGTTTGGTTGACTTCTGCGCAGCGGTTTGGGAGTTAACATCAAAATTAAATTTCTCGGCCATATCGCATAGATCTCACTGTGAAAAGGCTTAAATGGCTTTTTTGACCTGTTTGAGGATTGCGCTCAAATCAAATGTCTTATAACCAAATTTCCACATGTAACTACTAGATTGTGATACAATACACTAATGGGTGAAGTTTGGTTGACTTCTGCGCAGCGGTTTGGGAGTTAACATCAAAATTACATTTCTCGGCCATATCGCATAGATCTCACTGTGAAAAGGCTTAAATGACTTTTTTAATTAAGTTTGATGATTGCGTTCAAACAAAATGTCCTAGAACAAAATTTTCAAATGTAACTACTAGATTGTGATACAATACACTATTGGGTGAAGTTTGGTTGACTTCTGCGCAGCGGTATGGGAGTTAACTTCAAAATTACATTTCTCGGCCATATCGCATAGATCTCACTGTGAAAAGGCTTAAATGGCTTTTTTGACCTAAGTTTGAGGATTGCGCTCAAATCAAATGTCCTAGAACCAAATTTCCACATGTAACTACTAGATTGTGATACAATACACTAATGGGTGAAGTTTGGTTTACTTCTGCGCAGCGGTTTGGGAGTTAACATCAAAATTACATTTCTCGGCCATATCGCATAGATCTCACTGTGAAAAGGCTTAAATGACTTTTTTAATTAAGTTTGATGATTGCGCTCAAACAAAATTTCCTAGAACAAAATTTTCAAATGTAACTACTAGATTGTGATACAATACACTATTGGGTGAAGTTTGGTTGACTTCTGCGCAGCGGTTTGGGAGTTAACATCAAAATTACATTTCTCGGCCATATCGCATAGATCTCACTGTGAAAAGGCTTAAATGGCTTTTTTGACCTAAGTTTAATGATTGCGCTCAAACCAAATGTCCTAGAACGAAATTTTCAAATGTAACTACTAGAATGTGATACAATACACTATTGGGTGAAGTTTGGTTGACTTCTGCGCAGCGGTTTGGGAGTTAACATCAAAATTACATTTCTCGGCCATATCGCATAGATCTCACTGTGAAAAGGCTTAAATGACTTTTTTAATTAAGTTTGATGATTGCGTTCAAACAAAATGTCCTAAAACAAAATTTTCAAATGTAACTACTAGATTGTGATACAATACACTATTGGGTGAAGTTTGGTTAACTTCTGCGCAGCGGTTTGGGAGTTAACATCAAAATTACATTTCTCGGCCATATCGCATAGATCTCACTGTGAAAAGGCTTAAATGGCTTTTTTGACCTAAGTTTGAGGATTGCGCTCAAATCAAATGTCCTAGAACCAAATTTCCACATGTAACTACTAGATTGTGATACAATACACTAATGGGTGAAGTTTGGTTTACTTCTGCGCAGCGGTTTGGGAGTTAACATCAAAATTACATTTCTCGGCCATATCGCATAGATCTCACTGTGAAAAGGCTTAAATGGCTTTTTTGACCTAAGTTTAATGATTGCGCTCAAACCAAATGTCCTAGAACGAAATTTTCAAATGTAACTACTAGAATGTGATACAATACACTATTGGGTGAAGTTTGGTTGACTTCTGCGCAGCGGTTTGGGAGTTAACATCAAAATTACATTTCTTGGCCATATCGCATAGATCTCACTGTGAAAAGGCTTAAATGGCTTTTTTGACCTAAGTTTGAGGATTGCGCTCAAACAAAATGTCCTAGAACAAAATTTTCAAATGTAACTACTAGATTGTGATACAATACACTATTGGGTGAAGTTTGGTTGACTTCTGCGCAGCGGTTTGGGAGTTAACATCAAAATTACATTTCTCGGCCATATCGCATAGATCTCACTGTGAAAAGGCTTAAATGACTTTTTTAATTAAGTTTGATGATTGCGTTCAAACAAAATGTCCTAGAACAAAATTTTCAAATGTAACTACTAGATTGTGATACAATACACTATTGGGTGAAGTTTGGTTGACTTCTGCGCAGCGGTTTGGGAGTTAACATCAAAATTACATTTCTCGGCCATATCGCATAGATCTCACTGTGAAAAGGCTTAAATGACTTTTTTAATTAAGTTTGATGATTGCGTTCAAACAAAATGTCCTAGAACAAAATTTTCAAATGTTACTACTAGATTGTGATACAATACACTATTGAGTGAAGTTTGGTTGACTTCTGCGCAGCGGTTTGGGAGTTAACATCAAAATTACATTTCTCGGCCATATCGCATAGATCTCACTGTGAAAAGGCTTAAATGGCTTTTTTGACCTAAGTTTGAGGATTGCGCTCAAATCAAATGTCCTAGAACCAAATTTCCACATGTAACTACTAGATTGTGATACAATACACTAATGGGTGAAGTTTGGTTTACTTCTGCGCAGCGGTTTGGGAGTTAACATCAAAATTACATTTCTCGGCCATATCGCATAGATCTCACTGTGAAAAGGCTTAAATGGCTTTTTTGACCTAAGTTTAATGATTGCGCTCAAACCAAATGTCCTAGAACGAAATTTTCAAATGTAACTACTAGAATGTGATACAATACACTATTGGGTGAAGTTTGGTTGACTTCTGCGCAGCGGTTTGGGAGTTAACATCAAAATTACATTTCTCGGCCATATCGCATAGATCTCACTGTGAAAAGGCTTAAATGACTTTTTTAATTAAGTTTGATGATTGCGTTCAAACAAAATGTCCTAGAACAAAATTTTCAAATGTAACTACTAGATTGTGATACAATACACTATTGGGTGAAGTTTGGTTGACTTCTGCGCAGCGGTTTGGGAGTTAACATCAAAATTACATTTCTCGGCCATATCGCATAGATCTCACTGTGAAAAGGCTTAAATGACTTTTTTAATTAAGTTTGATGATTGCGTTCAAACAAAATGTCCTAAAACAAAATTTTCAAATGTAACTACTAGATTGTGATACAATACACTATTGGGTGAAGTTTGGTTAACTTCTGCGCAGCGGTTTGGGAGTTAACATCAAAATTACATTTCTCGGCCATATCGCATAGATCTCACTGTGAAAAGGCTTAAATGGCTTTTTTGACCTAAGTTTGAGGATTGCGCTCAAATCAAATGTCCTAGAACCAAATTTCCACATGTAACTACTAGATTGTGATACAATACACTAATGGGTGAAGTTTGGTTTACTTCTGCGCAGCGGTTTGGGAGTTAACATCAAAATTACATTTCTCGGCCATATCGCATAGATCTCACTGTGAAAAGGCTTAAATGGCTTTTTTGACCTAAGTTTAATGATTGCGCTCAAACCAAATGTCCTAGAACGAAATTTTCAAATGTAACTACTAGAATGTGATACAATACACTATTGGGTGAAGTTTGGTTGACTTCTGCGCAGCGGTTTGGGAGTTAACATCAAAATTACATTTCTTGGCCATATCGCATAGATCTCACTGTGAAAAGGCTTAAATGGCTTTTTTGACCTAAGTTTGAGGATTGCGCTCAAACAAAATGTCCTAGAACAAAATTTTCAAATGTAACTACTAGATTGTGATACAATACACTATTGGGTGAAGTTTGGTTGACTTCTGCGCAGCGGTTTGGGAGTTAACATCAAAATTACATTTCTCGGCCATATCGCATAGATCTCACTGTGAAAAGGCTTAAATGACTTTTTTAATTAAGTTTGATGATTGCGTTCAAACAAAATGTCCTAGAACAAAATTTTCAAATGTAACTACTAGATTGTGATACAATACACTATTGGGTGAAGTTTGGTTGACTTCTGCGCAGCGGTTTGGGAGTTAACATCAAAATTACATTTCTCGGCCATATCGCATAGATCTCACTGTGAAAAGGCTTAAATGACTTTTTTAATTAAGTTTGATGATTGCGTTCAAACAAAATGTCCTAGAACAAAATTTTCAAATGTTACTACTAGATTGTGATACAATACACTATTGAGTGAAGTTTGGTTGACTTCTGCGCAGCGGTTTGGGAGTTAACATCAAAATTACATTTCTCGGCCATATCGCATAGATCTCACTGTGAAAAGGCTTAAATGGCTTTTTTGACCTAAGTTTGAGGATTGCGCTCAAATCAAATGTCCTAGAACCAAATTTCCACATGTAACTACTAGATTGTGATACAATACACTAATGGGTGAAGTTTGGTTTACTTCTGCGCAGCGGTTTGGGAGTTAACATCAAAATTACATTTCTCGGCCATATCGCATAGATCTCACTGTGAAAAGGCTTAAATGGCTTTTTTGACCTAAGTTTAATGATTGCGCTCAAACCAAATGTCCTAGAACGAAATTTTCAAATGTAACTACTAGAATGTGATACAATACACTATTGGGTGAAGTTTGGTTGACTTCTGCGCAGCGGTTTGGGAGTTAACATCAAAATTACATTTCTCGGCCATATCGCATAGATCTCACTGTGAAAAGGCTTAAATGACTTTTTTAATTAAGTTTGATGATTGCGTTCAAACAAAATGTCCTAGAACAAAATTTTCAAATGTAACTACTAGATTGTGATACAATACACTATTGGGTGAAGTTTGGTTGACTTCTGCGCAGCGGTTTGGGAGTTAACATCAAAATTACATTTCTCGGCCATATCGCATAGATCTCACTGTGAAAAGGCTTAAATGGCTTTTTTAATTAAGTTTGATGATTGCGTTCAAACAAAATGTCCTAGAACAAAATTTTCAAATGTAACTACTAGATTGTGATACAATACACTATTGGGTGAAGTTTGGTTGACTTCTGCGCAGCGGTTTGGGAGTTAACATCAAAATTACATTTCTCGGCCATATCGCATAGATCTCACTGTGAAAAGGCTTAAATGACTTTTTTAATTAAGTTTGATGATTGCGTTCAAACAAAATGTCCTAGAACAAAATTTTCAAATGTACCTACTAGATTGTGATACAATACACTATTGGGTGAAGTTTGGTTGACTTCTGCGCAGCGGTTTGGGAGTTAACATCAAAATTACATTTCTCGGCCATATCGCATAGATCTCACTGTGAAAAGGCTTAAATGGCTTTTTTGACCTAAGTTTGAGGATTGCGCTCAAATCAAATGTCCTAGAACCAAATTTCCAAATGTAACTACTAGATTGTGATACAATACACTATTGGGTGAAGTTTGGTTGACTTCTGCGCAGCGGTTTGGGAGTTAACATTAAAATTACATTTCTCGGCCATATCGCATAGATCTCACTGTGAAAAGGCTTAAATGACTTTTTTAATTAAGTTTGATGATTGCGTTCAAACAAAATGTCCTAGAACAAAATTTTCAAATGTAACTACTAGATTGTGATACAATACACTATTGGGTGAAGTTTGGTTGACTTCTGCGCAGCGGTTTGGGAGTTAACATTAAAATTACATTTCTCGGCCATATCGCATAGATCTCACTGTGAAAAGGCTTAAATGGCTTTTTTGACCTAAGTTTAAAGATTGCGCTCAAACCAAATGTCCTAGAACGAAATTTTCAAATGTAACTACTAGAATGTGATACAATACACTATTGGGTGAAGTTTGGTTGACTTCTGCGCAGCGGTTTGGGAGTTAACATCAAAATTACATTTCTCGGCCATATCGCATAGATCTCACTGTGAAAAGGCTTAAATGGCTTTTTTGACCTAAGTTTGAGGATTGTGCTCAAATCAAATGTCCTATAACCAAATTTCCACATGTAACTACTAGATTGTGATACAATACACTAATGGGTGAAGTTTGGTTGACTTCTGCGCAGCGGTTTGGGAGTGAACATCAAAATTACATTTCTCGGCCATATCGCATAGATCTCACTGTGAAAAGGCTTAAATGACTTTTTTTAATTAAGTTTGAAGATTGCGCTCAAATCAAATGTCCTAGAACTAAATTTCCAAATGTAACTACTAGATTGTGATACAATACACTATTGGGTGAAGTTTGGTTGACTTCTGCGCAGCGGTTTGGGAGTTAACATCAAAATTACATTTCTCGGCCATATCGCATAGATCTCACCGTGAAAAGGCTTAAATGGCTTTTTTGACCTAAGTTTGAGGATTGCGCTCAAATCAAATGTCCTAGAACCAAATTTCCACATGTAACTACTAGATTGTGATACAATACACTAATGGGTGAAGTTTGGTTTACTTCTGCGCAGCGGTTTGGGAGTTAACATCAAAATTACATTTCTCGGTCATATCGCATAGATCTCACTGTGAAAAGGCTTAAATGGCTTTTTTGACCTAAGTTTAATGATTGCGCTCAAACCAAATGTCCTAGAACGAAATTTTCAACTGTAACTACTAGAATGTGATACAATACACTATTGGGTGAAGTTTGGTTGACTTCTGCGCAGCGGTTTGGGAGTTAACATCAAAATTACATTTCTCGGCCATATCGCATAGATCTCACTGTGAAAAGGCTTAAATGGCTTTTTTGACCTAAGTTTGAGGATTGCGCTTAAATCAAATGTCCTATAACCAAATTTCCACATGTAACTACTAGATTGTGATACAATACAATAATGGGTGAAGTTTGGTTGACTTCTGCGCAGCGGTTTGGGAGTTAACATCAAAATTAAATTTCTCGGCCATATCGCATAGATCTCACTGTGAAAAGGCTTAAATGACTTTTTTAATTAAGTTTGATGATTGCGTTCAAACAAAATGTCCTAGAACAAAATTTTCAAATGTAACTACTAGATTGTGATACAATACACTATTGGGTGAAGTTTGGTTGACTTCTGCGCAGCGGTTTGGGAGTTAACATCAAAATTACATTCCTCGGCCATATCGCATAGATCTCACTGTGAAAAGGCTTAAATGACTTTTTTAATTAAGTTTAATGATTGCGCTCAAACCAAATGTCCTAGAACGAAATTTTCAAATGTAACTACTAGAATGTGATACAATACACTATTGGGTGAAGTTTAGTTGACTTCTGCGCAGCGGTTTGGGAGTTAACATCAAAATTACATTTCTCGGCCATATCGCATAGATCTCACTGTGAAAAGGCTTAAATGGCTTTTTTGACCTAAGTTTAATGATTGCGCTCAAACCAAATGTCCTAGAACGAAATTTTCAAATGTAACTACTAGAATGTGATACAATACACTATTGGGTGAAGTTTAGTTGACTTCTGCGCAGCGGTTTGGGAGTTAACATCAAAATTACATTTCTCGGCCATATCGCATAGATCTCACTGTGAAAAGGCTTAAATGGCTTTTTTGATCTAAGTTTGAGGATTGCGCTCAAATCAAATGTCCTAGAACCAAATTTCCACATGTAACTACTAGATTGTGATACAATACACTAATGGGTGAAGTTTGGTTTACTTCTGCGCAGCGGTTTGGGAGTTAACATCAAAATTACATTTCTCGGCCATATCGCATAGATCTCACTGTGAAAAGGCTTAAATGGCTTTTTTGACCTAAGTTTAATAATTGCGCTCAAACCAAATGTCCTAGAACGAAATTTTCAAATGTAACTACTAGAATGTGATACAATACACTATTGGGTGAAGTTTGGTTGACTTCTGCGCAGCGGTTTGGGAGTTAACATCAAAATTACATTTCTCGGCCATATCGCATAGATCTCACTGTGAAAAGGCTTAAATGGCTTTTTTGACCTAAGTTTGAGGATTGCGCTCAAATCAAATGTCCTAGAAACAAATTTTCACATGTAACTACTAGATTGTGATACAATACACTAATGGGTGAAGTTTGGTTGACTTCTGCGCAGCGGTTTGGGAGTTAACATCAAAATTACATTTCTCGGCCATATCGCATAGATCTCACTGTGAAAAGGCTTAAATGACTTTTTTAATTAAGTTTGATGATTGCGCTCAAACAAAATTTCCTAGAACAAAATTTTCAAATGTAACTACTAGATTGTGATACAATACACTATTGGGTGAAGTTTGGTTGACTTCTGCGCAGCGGTTTGGGAGTTAACATCAAAATTACATTTCTCGGCCATATCGCATAGATCTCACTGTGAAAAGGCTTAAATGGCTTTTTTGACCTAAGTTTAATGATTGCGCTCAAACCAAATGTCCTAGAACGAAATTTTCAAATGTAACTACTAGAATGTGATACAATACACTATTGGGTGAAGTTTGGTTGACTTCTGCGCAGCGGTTTGGGAGTTAACATCAAAATTACATTTCTCGGCCATATCGCATAGATCTCACTGTGAAAAGGCTTAAATGGCTTTTTTGACCTAAGTTTGAGGATTGCGCTCAAATCAAATGTCCTAGAACCAAATTTCCACATGTAACTACTAGATTGTGATACAATACACTAATGGGTGAAGTTTGGTTTACTTCTGCGCAGCGGTTTGGGAGTTAACATCAAAATTACATTTCTCGGCCATATCGCATAGATCTAACTGTGAAAAGGCTTAAATTGCTTTTTTGACCTAAGTTTGAGGATTGCGCTCAAATCAAATGTCCTAGAACCAAATTTCCACATGTAATTACTAGATTGTGATACAATACACTAATGGGTGAAGTTTGGTTGACTTCTGCGCAGCGGTTTGGGAGTTAACATCAAAATTACATTTCTCGGCCATATCGCATAGATCTCACTGTGAAAAGGCTTAAATGACTTTTTTAATTAAGTTTAATGATTGCGCTCAAACCAAATGTCCTAGAACGAAATTTTCAAATGTAACTACTAGAATGTGATACAATACACTATTGGGTGAAGTTTAGTTGACTTCTGCGCAGCGGTTTGGGAGTTAACATCAAAATTACATTTCTCGGCCATATCGCATAGATCTCACTGTGAAAAGGCTTAAATGGCTTTTTTGACCTAAGTTTAATGATTGCGCTCAAACCAAATGTCCTAGAACGAAATTTTCAAATGTAACTACTAGAATGTGATACAATACACTATTGGGTGAAGTTTGGTTGACTTCAGCGCAGCGGTTTGGGAGTTAACATCAAAATTACATTTCTCGGCCATATCGCATAGATCTCACTGTGAAAAGGCTTAAATGGCTTTTTTGACCTAAGTTTGAGGATTGTGCTCAAATCAAATGTCCTATAACCAAATTTCCACATGTAACTACTAGATTGTGATACAATACACTAATGGGTGAAGTTTGGTTGACTTCTGCGCAGCGGTTTGGGAGTGAACATCAAAATTACATTTTTCGGCCATATCGCATAGATCTCACTGTGAAAAGGCTTAAATGACTTTTTTTAATTAAGTTTGAAGATTGCGCTCAAATCAAATGTCCTAGAACTAAATTTCCAAATGTAACTACTAGATTGTGATACAATACACTATTGGGTGAAGTTTGGTTGACTTCTGCGCAGCGGTTTGGGAGTTAACATCAAAATTACATTTCTCGGCCATATCGCATAGATCTCACTGTGAAAAGGCTTAAATGGCTTTTTTGACCTAAGTTTGAGGATTGCGCTCAAATCAAATGTCCTAGAACCAAATTTCCACATGTAACTACTAGATTGTGATACAATACACTAATGGGTGAAGTTTGGTTTACTTCTGCGCAGCGGTTTGGGAGTTAACATCAAAATTACATTTCTCGGCCATATAGCATAGATCTCACTGTGAAAAGGCTTAAATGGGTTTTTTGACCTAAGTTTAATAATTGCGCTCAAACCAAATGTCCTAGAACGAAATTTTCAAATGTAACTACTAGAATGTGATACAATACACTATTGGGTGAAGTTTGGTTGACAACTGCGCAGCGGTTTGGGAGTTAACATCAAAATTACATTTCTCGGCCATATCGCATAGATCTCACTGTGAAAAGGCTTAAATGGCTTTTTTGACCTAAGTTTGAGGATTGCGCTCAAATCAAATGTCCTAGAAACAAATTTTCACATGTAACTACTAGATTGTGATACAATACACTAATGGGTGAAGTTTGGTTGACTTCTGCGCAGCGGTTTGGGAGTTAACATCAAAATTACATTTCTCGGCCATATCGCATAGATCTCACTGTGAAAAGGCTTAAATGACTTTTTTAATTAAGTTTGATGATTGCGCTCAAACAAAATTTCCTAGAACAAAATTTTCAAATGTAACTACTAGATTGTGATACAATACACTATTGGGTGAAGTTTGGTTGACTTCTGCGCAGCGGTTTGGGAGTTAACATCAAAATTACATTTCTCGGCCATATCGCATAGATCTCACTGTGAAAAGGCTTAAATGGCTTTTTTGACCTAAGTTTAATGATTGCGCTCAAACCAAATGTCCTAGAACGAAATTTTCAAATGTAACTACTAGAATGTGATACAATACACTATTGGGTGAAGTTTGGTTGACTTCTGCGCAGCGGTTTGGGAGTTAACATCAAAATTACATTTCTCGGCCATATCGCATAGATCTCACTGTGAAAAGGCTTAAATGACTTTTTTAATTAAGTTTGATGATTGCGTTCAAACAAAATGTCCTAAAACAAAATTTTCAAATGTAACTACTAGATTGTGATACAATACACTATTGGGTGAAGTTTGGTTGACTTCTGCGCAGCGGTTTGGGAGTTAACATCAAAATTACATTTCTCGGCCATATCGCATAGATCTCACTGTGAAAAGGCTTAAATGGCTTTTTTGACCTAAGTTTGAGGATTGCGCTCAAATCAAATGTCCTAGGACCAAATTTCCACATGTAACTACTAGATTGTGATACAATACACTAATGGGTGAAGTTTGGTTTACTTCTGCGCAGCGGTTTGGGAGTTAACATCAAAATTACATTTCTCGGCCATATCGCATAGATCTCACTGTGAAAAGGCTTAAATGGCTTTTTTGACCTAAGTTTGAGGATTGCGCTCAAATCAAATGTCCTAGAACCAAATTTCCACATGTAATTACTAGATTGTGATACAATACACTAATGGGTGAAGTTTGGTTGACTTCTGCGCAGCGGTTTGGGAGTTAACATCAAAATTACATTTCTCGGCCATATCGCATAGATCTCACTGTGAAAAGGCTTAAATGACTTTTTTAATTAAGTTTAATGATTGCGCTCAAACCAAATGTCCTAGAACGAAATTTTCAAATGTAACTACTCGAATGTGATACAATACACTATTGGTTGAAGTTTAGTTGACTTCTGCGCAGCGGTTTGGGAGTTAACATCAAAATTACATTTCTCGGCCATATCGCATAGATCTCACTGTGAAAAGGCTTAAATGGCTTTTTTGACCTAAGTTTAATGATTGCGCTCAAACCAAATGTCCTAGAACGAAATTTTCAAATGTAACTACTAGAATGTGATACAATACACTATTGGGTGAAGTTTGGTTGACTTCTGCGCAGCGGTTTGGGAGTTAACATCAAAATTACATTTCTCGGCCATATCGCATAGATCTCACTGTGAAAAGGCTTAAATGGCTTTTTTGACCTAAGTTTGAGGATTGCGCTCAAATCAAATGTCTTAGAACCAAATTTCCACATGTAACTACTAGATTGTGATACAATACACTAATGGGTGAAGTTTGGTTGACTTCTGCGCAGCGGTTTGGGAGTTAACATCAAAATTACATTTCTCGGCCATATCGCATAGATCTCACTGTGAAAAGGCTTAAATGACTTTTTTAATTAAGTTTGATGATTGCGCTCAAACAAAATTTCCTAGAACAAAATTTTCAAATGTAACTACTAGATTGTGATACAATACACTATTGGGTGAAGTTTGGTTGACTTCTGCGCAGCGGTTTGGGAGTTAACATCAAAATTACATTTCTCGGCCATATCGCATAGATCTCACTGTGAAAAGGCTTAAATGGCTTTTTTGACCTAAGTTTGAGGATTGCGCTCAAATCAAATGTCCTAGAACCAAATTTCCACATGTAACTACTAGATTGTGATACAATACACTAATGGTTGAAGTTTGGTTGACTTCTGCGCAGCGGTTTGGGAGTGAACATCAAAATTACATTTCTCGGCCATATCGCATAGATCTCACTGTGAAAAGGCTTAAATGGCTTTTTTGACCTGTTTGAGGATTGCGCTCAAATCAAATGTCTTATAACCAAATTTCCACATGTAACTACTAGATTGTGATACAATACACTAATGGGTGAAGTTTGGTTGACTTCTGCGCAGCGGTTTGGGAGTTAACATCAAAATTACATTTCTCGGCCATATCGCATAGATCTCACTGTGAAAAGGCTTAAATGACTTTTTTAATTAAGTTTGATGATTGCGTTCAAACAAAATGTCCTAGAACAAAATTTCCAAATGTAACTACTAGATTGTGATACAATACACTATTGGGTGAAGTTTGGTTGACTTCTGCGCAGCGGTTTGGGAGTTAACATCAAAATTACATTTCTCGGCCATATCGCATAGATCTCACTGTGAAAAGGCTTAAATGGCTTTTTTGACCTAAGTTTGAGGATTGCGCTCAAATCAAATGTCCTAGAACCAAATTTCCACATGTAACTACTAGATTGTGATACAATACACTAATGGGTGAAGTTTGGTTTACTTCTGCGCAGCGGTTTGGGAGTTAACATCAAAATTACATTTCTCGGCCATATCGCATAGATCTCACTGTGAAAAGGCTTAAATGGCTTTTTTGACCTAAGTTTAATGATTGCGCTCAAACCAAATGTCCTAGAACGAAATTTTCAAATGTAACTACTAGAATGTGATACAATACACTATTGGGTGAAGTTTGGTTGACTTCTGCGCAGCGGTTTGGGAGTTAACATCAAAATTACATTTCTCGGCCATATCGCATAGATCTCACTGTGAAAAGGCTTAAATGGCTTTTTTGACCTAAGTTTGAGGATTGCGCTTAAATCAAATGTCCTATAACCAAATTTCCACATGTAACTACTAGATTGTGATACAATACAATAATGGGTGAAGTTTGGTTGACTTCTGCGCAGCGGTTTGGGAGTTAACATCAAAATTAAATTTCTCGGCCATATCGCATAGATCTCACTGTGAAAAGGCTTAAATGACTTTTTTAATTAAGTTTGATGATTGCGTTCAAACAAAATGTCCTAGAACAAAATTTTCAAATGTAACTACTAGATTGTTATACAATACACTATTGGGTGAAGTTTGGTTGACTTCTGCGCAGCGGTTTGGGAGTTAACATCAAAATTACATTTCTCGGCCATATCGCATAGATCTCACTGTGAAAAGGCTTAAATGACTTTTTTAATTAAGTTTAATGATTGCGCTCAAACCAAATGTCCTAGAATGAAATTTTCAAATGTAACTACTAGAATGTGATACAATACACTATTGGGTGAAGTTTAGTTGACTTCTGCGCAGCGGTTTGGGAGTTAACATCAAAATTACATTTCTCGGCCATATCGCATAGATCTCACTGTGAAAAGGCTTAAATGGCTTTTTTGACCTAAGTTTAATGATTGCGCTCAAACCAAATGTCCTATAACGAAATTTTCAAATGTAACTACTAGAATGTGATACAATACACTATTGGGTGAAGTTTGGTTGACTTCTGCGCAGCGGTTTGGGAGTTAACATCAAAATTACATTTCTCGGCCATATCGCTTAGATCTCACTGTGAAAAGGCTTAAATGGCTTTTTTGACCTAAGTTTGAGGATTGCGCTTAAATCAAATGTCCTATAACCAAATTTCCACATGTAACTACTAGATTGTGATACAATACAATAATGGGTGAAGTTTGGTTGACTTCTGCGCAGCGGTTTGGGAGTTAACATCAAAATTAAATTTCTCGGCCATATCGCATAGATCTCACTGTGAAAAGGCTTAAATGGCTTTTTTGACCTGTTTGAGGATTGCGCTCAAATCAAATGTCTTATAACCAAATTTCCACATGTAACTACTAGATTGTGATACAATACACTAATGGGTGAAGTTTGGTTGACTTCTGCGCAGCGGTTTGGGAGTTAACATCAAAATTACATTTCTCGGCCATATCGCATAGATCTCACTGTGAAAAGGCTTAAATGACTTTTTTAATTAAGTTTGATGATTGCGTTCAAACAAAATGTCCTAGAACAAAATTTTCAAATGTAACTACTAGATTGTGATACAATACACTATTGGGTGAAGTTTGGTTGACTTCTGCGCAGCGGTATGGGAGTTAACTTCAAAATTACATTTCTCGGCCATATCGCATAGATCTCACTGTGAAAAGGCTTAAATGGCTTTTTTGACCTAAGTTTGAGGATTGCGCTCAAATCAAATGTCCTAGAACCAAATTTCCACATGTAACTACTAGATTGTGATACAATACACTAATGGGTGAAGTTTGGTTTACTTCTGCGCAGCGGTTTGGGAGTTAACATCAAAATTACATTTCTCGGCCATATCGCATAGATCTCACTGTGAAAAGGCTTAAATGACTTTTTTAATTAAGTTTGATGATTGCGCTCAAACAAAATTTCCTAGAACAAAATTTTCAAATGTAACTACTAGATTGTGATACAATACACTATTGGGTGAAGTTTGGTTGACTTCTGCGCAGCGGTTTGGGAGTTAACATCAAAATTACATTTCTCGGCCATATCGCATAGATCTCACTGTGAAAAGGCTTAAATGGCTTTTTTGACCTAAGTTTAATGATTGCGCTCAAACCAAATGTCCTAGAACGAAATTTTCAAATGTAACTACTAGAATGTGATACAATACACTATTGGGTGAAGTTTGGTTGACTTCTGCGCAGCGGTTTGGGAGTTAACATCAAAATTACATTTCTCGGCCATATCGCATAGATCTCACTGTGAAAAGGCTTAAATGACTTTTTTAATTAAGTTTGATGATTGCGTTCAAACAAAATGTCCTAAAACAAAATTTTCAAATGTAACTACTAGATTGTGATACAATACACTATTGGGTGAAGTTTGGTTAACTTCTGCGCAGCGGTTTGGGAGTTAACATCAAAATTACATTTCTCGGCCATATCGCATAGATCTCACTGTGAAAAGGCTTAAATGGCTTTTTTGACCTAAGTTTGAGGATTGCGCTCAAATCAAATGTCCTAGAACCAAATTTCCACATGTAACTACTAGATTGTGATACAATACACTAATGGGTGAAGTTTGGTTTACTTCTGCGCAGCGGTTTGGGAGTTAACATCAAAATTACATTTCTCGGCCATATCGCATAGATCTCACTGTGAAAAGGCTTAAATGGCTTTTTTGACCTAAGTTTAATGATTGCGCTCAAACCAAATGTCCTAGAACGAAATTTTCAAATGTAACTACTAGAATGTGATACAATACACTATTGGGTGAAGTTTGGTTGACTTCTGCGCAGCGGTTTGGGAGTTAACATCAAAATTACATTTCTTGGCCATATCGCATAGATCTCACTGTGAAAAGGCTTAAATGGCTTTTTTGACCTAAGTTTGAGGATTGCGCTCAAACAAAATGTCCTAGAACAAAATTTTCAAATGTAACTACTAGATTGTGATACAATACACTATTGGGTGAAGTTTGGTTGACTTCTGCGCAGCGGTTTGGGAGTTAACATCAAAATTACATTTCTCGGCCATATCGCATAGATCTCACTGTGAAAAGGCTTAAATGACTTTTTTAATTAAGTTTGATGATTGCGTTCAAACAAAATGTCCTAGAACAAAATTTTCAAATGTAACTACTAGATTGTGATACAATACACTATTGGGTGAAGTTTGGTTGACTTCTGCGCAGCGGTTTGGGAGTTAACATCAAAATTACATTTCTCGGCCATATCGCATAGATCTCACTGTGAAAAGGCTTAAATGACTTTTTTAATTAAGTTTGATGATTGCGTTCAAACAAAATGTCCTAGAACAAAATTTTCAAATGTTACTACTAGATTGTGATACAATACACTATTGAGTGAAGTTTGGTTGACTTCTGCGCAGCGGTTTGGGAGTTAACATCAAAATTACATTTCTCGGCCATATCGCATAGATCTCACTGTGAAAAGGCTTAAATGGCTTTTTTGACCTAAGTTTGAGGATTGCGCTCAAATCAAATGTCCTAGAACCAAATTTCCACATGTAACTACTAGATTGTGATACAATACACTAATGGGTGAAGTTTGGTTTACTTCTGCGCAGCGGTTTGGGAGTTAACATCAAAATTACATTTCTCGGCCATATCGCATAGATCTCACTGTGAAAAGGCTTAAATGGCTTTTTTGACCTAAGTTTAATGATTGCGCTCAAACCAAATGTCCTAGAACGAAATTTTCAAATGTAACTACTAGAATGTGATACAATACACTATTGGGTGAAGTTTGGTTGACTTCTGCGCAGCGGTTTGGGAGTTAACATCAAAATTACATTTCTCGGCCATATCGCATAGATCTCACTGTGAAAAGGCTTAAATGACTTTTTTAATTAAGTTTGATGATTGCGTTCAAACAAAATGTCCTAGAACAAAATTTTCAAATGTAACTACTAGATTGTGATACAATACACTATTGGGTGAAGTTTGGTTGACTTCTGCGCAGCGGTTTGGGAGTTAACATCAAAATTACATTTCTCGGCCATATCGCATAGATCTCACTGTGAAAAGGCTTAAATGGCTTTTTTAATTAAGTTTGATGATTGCGTTCAAACAAAATGTCCTAGAACAAAATTTTCAAATGTAACTACTAGATTGTGATACAATACACTATTGGGTGAAGTTTGGTTGACTTCTGCGCAGCGGTTTGGGAGTTAACATCAAAATTACATTTCTCGGCCATATCGCATAGATCTCACTGTGAAAAGGCTTAAATGACTTTTTTAATTAAGTTTGATGATTGCGTTCAAACAAAATGTCCTAGAACAAAATTTTCAAATGTACCTACTAGATTGTGATACAATACACTATTGGGTGAAGTTTGGTTGACTTCTGCGCAGCGGTTTGGGAGTTAACATCAAAATTACATTTCTCGGCCATATCGCATAGATCTCACTGTGAAAAGGCTTAAATGGCTTTTTTGACCTAAGTTTGAGGATTGCGCTCAAATCAAATGTCCTAGAACCAAATTTCCAAATGTAACTACTAGATTGTGATACAATACACTATTGGGTGAAGTTTGGTTGACTTCTGCGCAGCGGTTTGGGAGTTAACATTAAAATTACATTTCTCGGCCATATCGCATAGATCTCACTGTGAAAAGGCTTAAATGACTTTTTTAATTAAGTTTGATGATTGCGTTCAAACAAAATGTCCTAGAACAAAATTTTCAAATGTAACTACTAGATTGTGATACAATACACTATTGGGTGAAGTTTGGTTGACTTCTGCGCAGCGGTTTGGGAGTTAACATTAAAATTACATTTCTCGGCCATATCGCATAGATCTCACTGTGAAAAGGCTTAAATGGCTTTTTTGACCTAAGTTTAAAGATTGCGCTCAAACCAAATGTCCTAGAACGAAATTTTCAAATGTAACTACTAGAATGTGATACAATACACTATTGGGTGAAGTTTGGTTGACTTCTGCGCAGCGGTTTGGGAGTTAACATCAAAATTACATTTCTCGGCCATATCGCATAGATCTCACTGTGAAAAGGCTTAAATGGCTTTTTTGACCTAAGTTTGAGGATTGTGCTCAAATCAAATGTCCTATAACCAAATTTCCACATGTAACTACTAGATTGTGATACAATACACTAATGGGTGAAGTTTGGTTGACTTCTGCGCAGCGGTTTGGGAGTGAACATCAAAATTACATTTCTCGGCCATATCGCATAGATCTCACTGTGAAAAGGCTTAAATGACTTTTTTTAATTAAGTTTGAAGATTGCGCTCAAATCAAATGTCCTAGAACTAAATTTCCAAATGTAACTACTAGATTGTGATACAATACACTATTGGGTGAAGTTTGGTTGACTTCTGCGCAGCGGTTTGGGAGTTAACATCAAAATTACATTTCTCGGCCATATCGCATAGATCTCACCGTGAAAAGGCTTAAATGGCTTTTTTGACCTAAGTTTGAGGATTGCGCTCAAATCAAATGTCCTAGAACCAAATTTCCACATGTAACTACTAGATTGTGATACAATACACTAATGGGTGAAGTTTGGTTTACTTCTGCGCAGCGGTTTGGGAGTTAACATCAAAATTACATTTCTCGGTCATATCGCATAGATCTCACTGTGAAAAGGCTTAAATGGCTTTTTTGACCTAAGTTTAATGATTGCGCTCAAACCAAATGTCCTAGAACGAAATTTTCAACTGTAACTACTAGAATGTGATACAATACACTATTGGGTGAAGTTTGGTTGACTTCTGCGCAGCGGTTTGGGAGTTAACATCAAAATTACATTTCTCGGCCATATCGCATAGATCTCACTGTGAAAAGGCTTAAATGGCTTTTTTGACCTAAGTTTGAGGATTGCGCTTAAATCAAATGTCCTATAACCAAATTTCCACATGTAACTACTAGATTGTGATACAATACAATAATGGGTGAAGTTTGGTTGACTTCTGCGCAGCGGTTTGGGAGTTAACATCAAAATTAAATTTCTCGGCCATATCGCATAGATCTCACTGTGAAAAGGCTTAAATGACTTTTTTAATTAAGTTTGATGATTGCGTTCAAACAAAATGTCCTAGAACAAAATTTTCAAATGTAACTACTAGATTGTGATACAATACACTATTGGGTGAAGTTTGGTTGACTTCTGCGCAGCGGTTTGGGAGTTAACATCAAAATTACATTCCTCGGCCATATCGCATAGATCTCACTGTGAAAAGGCTTAAATGACTTTTTTAATTAAGTTTAATGATTGCGCTCAAACCAAATGTCCTAGAACGAAATTTTCAAATGTAACTACTAGAATGTGATACAATACACTATTGGGTGAAGTTTAGTTGACTTCTGCGCAGCGGTTTGGGAGTTAACATCAAAATTACATTTCTCGGCCATATCGCATAGATCTCACTGTGAAAAGGCTTAAATGGCTTTTTTGACCTAAGTTTAATGATTGCGCTCAAACCAAATGTCCTAGAACGAAATTTTCAAATGTAACTACTAGAATGTGATACAATACACTATTGGGTGAAGTTTAGTTGACTTCTGCGCAGCGGTTTGGGAGTTAACATCAAAATTACATTTCTCGGCCATATCGCATAGATCTCACTGTGAAAAGGCTTAAATGGCTTTTTTGATCTAAGTTTGAGGATTGCGCTCAAATCAAATGTCCTAGAACCAAATTTCCACATGTAACTACTAGATTGTGATACAATACACTAATGGGTGAAGTTTGGTTTACTTCTGCGCAGCGGTTTGGGAGTTAACATCAAAATTACATTTCTCGGCCATATCGCATAGATCTCACTGTGAAAAGGCTTAAATGGCTTTTTTGACCTAAGTTTAATAATTGCGCTCAAACCAAATGTCCTAGAACGAAATTTTCAAATGTAACTACTAGAATGTGATACAATACACTATTGGGTGAAGTTTGGTTGACTTCTGCGCAGCGGTTTGGGAGTTAACATCAAAATTACATTTCTCGGCCATATCGCATAGATCTCACTGTGAAAAGGCTTAAATGGCTTTTTTGACCTAAGTTTGAGGATTGCGCTCAAATCAAATGTCCTAGAAACAAATTTTCACATGTAACTACTAGATTGTGATACAATACACTAATGGGTGAAGTTTGGTTGACTTCTGCGCAGCGGTTTGGGAGTTAACATCAAAATTACATTTCTCGGCCATATCGCATAGATCTCACTGTGAAAAGGCTTAAATGACTTTTTTAATTAAGTTTGATGATTGCGCTCAAACAAAATTTCCTAGAACAAAATTTTCAAATGTAACTACTAGATTGTGATACAATACACTATTGGGTGAAGTTTGGTTGACTTCTGCGCAGCGGTTTGGGAGTTAACATCAAAATTACATTTCTCGGCCATATCGCATAGATCTCACTGTGAAAAGGCTTAAATGGCTTTTTTGACCTAAGTTTAATGATTGCGCTCAAACCAAATGTCCTAGAACGAAATTTTCAAATGTAACTACTAGAATGTGATACAATACACTATTGGGTGAAGTTTGGTTGACTTCTGCGCAGCGGTTTGGGAGTTAACATCAAAATTACATTTCTCGGCCATATCGCATAGATCTCACTGTGAAAAGGCTTAAATGGCTTTTTTGACCTAAGTTTGAGGATTGCGCTCAAATCAAATGTCCTAGAACCAAATTTCCACATGTAACTACTAGATTGTGATACAATACACTAATGGGTGAAGTTTGGTTTACTTCTGCGCAGCGGTTTGGGAGTTAACATCAAAATTACATTTCTCGGCCATATCGCATAGATCTAACTGTGAAAAGGCTTAAATTGCTTTTTTGACCTAAGTTTGAGGATTGCGCTCAAATCAAATGTCCTAGAACCAAATTTCCACATGTAATTACTAGATTGTGATACAATACACTAATGGGTGAAGTTTGGTTGACTTCTGCGCAGCGGTTTGGGAGTTAACATCAAAATTACATTTCTCGGCCATATCGCATAGATCTCACTGTGAAAAGGCTTAAATGACTTTTTTAATTAAGTTTAATGATTGCGCTCAAACCAAATGTCCTAGAACGAAATTTTCAAATGTAACTACTAGAATGTGATACAATACACTATTGGGTGAAGTTTAGTTGACTTCTGCGCAGCGGTTTGGGAGTTAACATCAAAATTACATTTCTCGGCCATATCGCATAGATCTCACTGTGAAAAGGCTTAAATGGCTTTTTTGACCTAAGTTTAATGATTGCGCTCAAACCAAATGTCCTAGAACGAAATTTTCAAATGTAACTACTAGAATGTGATACAATACACTATTGGGTGAAGTTTGGTTGACTTCTGCGCAGCGGTTTGGGAGTTAACATCAAAATTACATTTCTCGGCCATATCGCATAGATCTCACTGTGAAAAGGCTTAAATGGCTTTTTTGACCTAAGTTTGAGGATTGCGCTCAAATCAAATGTCTTAGAACCAAATTTCCACATGTAACTACTAGATTGTGATACAATACACTAATGGGTGAAGTTTGGTTGACTTCTGCGCAGCGGTTTGGGAGTTAACATCAAAATTACATTTCTCGGCCATATCGCATAGATCTCACTGTGAAAAGGCTTAAATGACTTTTTTAATTAAGTTTGATGATTGCGCTCAAACAAAATGTCCTAGAACAAAATTTTCAAATGTAACTACTAGATTGTGATACAATACACTATTGGGTGAAGTTTGGTTGACTTCTGCGCAGCGGTTTGGGAGTTAACATCAAAATTACATTTCTCGGCCATATCGCATAGATCTCACTGTGAAAAGGCTTAAATGGCTTTTTTGACCTAAGTTTGAGGATTGCGCTCAAATCAAATGTCCTAGAACCAAATTTCCACATGTAACTACTAGATTGTGATACAATACACTAATGGTTGAAGTTTGGTTGACTTCTGCGCAGCGGTTTGGGAGTGAACATCAAAATTACATTTCTCGGCCATATCGCATAGATCTCACTGTGAAAAGGCTTAAATGGCTTTTTTGACCTGTTTGAGGATTGCGCTCAAATCAAATGTCTTATAACCAAATTTCCACATGTAACTACTAGATTGTGATACAATACACTAATGGGTGAAGTTTGGTTGACTTCTGCGCAGCGGTTTGGGAGTTAACATCAAAATTACATTTCTCGGCCATATCGCATAGATCTCACTGTGAAAAGGCTTAAATGACTTTTTTAATTAAGTTTGATGATTGCGTTCAAACAAAATGTCCTAGAACAAAATTTTCAAATGTAACTACTAGATTGTGATACAATACACTATTGGGTGAAGTTTGGTTGACTTCTGCGCAGCGGTTTGGGAGTTAACATCAAAATTACATTTCTCGGCCATATCGCATAGATCTCACTGTGAAAAGGCTTAAATGGCTTTTTTGATCTAAGTTTGAGGATTGCGCTCAAATCAAATGTCCTAGAACCAAATTTCCACATGTATCTACTAGATTGTGATACAATACACTAATGGGTGAAGTTTGGTTTACTTCTGCGCAGCGGTTTGGGAGTTAACATCAAAATTACATTTCTCGGCCATATCGCATAGATCTCACTGTGAAAAGGCTTAAATGACTTTTTTAATTAAGTTTGATGATTGCGTTCAAACAAAATGTCCTAGAACGAAATTTTCAAATGTAACTACTAGAATGTGATACAATACACTATTGGGTGAAGTTTAGTTGACTTCTGCGCAGCGGTTTGGGAGTTAACATCAAAATTACATTTCTCGGCCATATCGCATAGATCTCACTGTGAAAAGGCTTAAATGGCTTTTTTGACCTAAGTTTAATGATTGCGCTCAAACCAAATGTCCTAGAACGAAATTTTCAAATGTAACTACTAGAATGTGATACAATACACTATTGGGTGAAGTTTGGTTGACTTCTGCGCAGCGGTTTGGGAGTTAACATCAAAATTACATTTCTCGGCCATATCGCATAGATCTCACTGTGAAAAGGCTTAAATGGCTTTTTTGACCTAAGTTTGAGGATTGCGCTCAAATCAAATGTCTTAGAACCAAATTTCCACATGTAACTACTAGATTGTGATACAATACACTAATGGGTGAAGTTTGGTTGACTTCTGCGCAGCGGTTTGGGAGTTAACATCAAAATTACATTTCTCGGCCATATCGCATAGATCTCACTGTGAAAAGGCTTAAATGACTTTTTTAATTAAGTTTGATGATTGCGCTCAAACAAAATGTCCTAGAACAAAATTTTCAAATGTAACTACTAGATTGTGATACAATACACTATTGGGTGAAGTTTGGTTGACTTCTGCGCAGCGGTTTGGGAGTTAACATCAAAATTACATTTCTCGGCCATATCGCATAGATCTCACTGTGAAAAGGCTTAAATGGCTTTTTTGACCTAAGTTTGAGGATTGCGCTCAAATCAAATGTCCTAGAACCAAATTTCCACATGTAACTACTAGATTGTGATACAATACACTAATGGTTGAAGTTTGGTTGACTTCTGCGCAGCGGTTTGGGAGTGAACATCAAAATTACATTTCTCGGCCATATCGCATAGATCTCACTGTGAAAAGGCTTAAATGGCTTTTTTGACCTAAGTTTGAGGATTGCGCTCAAATCAAATGTCCTAGAACCAAATTTCCACATGTAACTACTAGATTGTGATACAATACACTAATGGGTGAAGTTTGGTTTACTTCTGCGCAGCGGTTTGGGAGTTAACATCAAAATTACATTTCTCGGCCATATCGCATAGATCTCACTGTGAAAAGGCTTAAATGGCTTTTTTGACCTAAGTTTAATGATTGCGCTCAAACCAAATGTCCTAGAACGAAATTTTCAAATGTAACTACTAGAATGTGATACAATACACTATTGGGTGAAGTTTGGTTGACTTCTGCGCAGCGGTTTGGGAGTTAACATCAAAATTACATTTCTCGGCCATATCGCATAGATCTCACTGTGAAAAGGCTTAAATGGCTTTTTTGACCTAAGTTTGAGGATTGCGCTCAAACAAAATGTCCTAGAACAAAATTTTCAAATGTAACTACTAGATTGTGATACAATACACTATTGGGTGAAGTTTGGTTGACTTCTGCGCAGCGGTTTGGGAGTTAACATCAAAATTACATTTCTCGGCCATATCGCATAGATCTCACTGTGAAAAGGCTTAAATTACTTTTTTAATTAAGTTTGATGATTGCGTTCAAACAAAATGTCCTAGAACAAAATTTTCAAATGTAACTACTAGATTGTGATACAATACACTATTGGGTGAAGTTTGGTTGAGTTCTGCGCAGCGGTTTGGGAGTTAACATCAAAATTACATTTCTCGGCCATATCGCATAGATCTCACTGTGAAAAGGCTTAAATGACTTTTTTAATTAAGTTTGATGATTGCGTTCAAACAAAATGTCCTAGAACAAAATTTTCAAATGTAACTACTAGATTGTGATACAATACACTATTGAGTGAAGTTTGGTTGACTTCTGCGCAGCGGTTTGGGAGTTAACATCAAAATTACATTTCTCGGCCATATCGCATAGATCTCACTGTGAAAAGGCTTAAATGGCTTTTTTGACCTAAGTTTGAGGATTGCGCTCAAATCAAATGTCCTAGAACCAAATTTCCACATGTAACTACTAGATTGTGATACAATACACTAATGGGTGAAGTTTGGTTTACTTCTGCGCAGCGGTTTGGGAGTTAACATCAAAATTACATTTCTCGGCCATATCGCATAGATCTCACTGTGAAAAGGCTTAAATGGCTTTTTTGACCTAAGTTTAATGATTGCGCTCAAACCAAATGTCCTAGAACGAAATTTTCAAATGTAACTACTAGAATGTGATACAATACACTATTGGGTGAAGTTTGGTTGACTTCTGCGCAGCGGTTTGGGAGTTAACATCAAAATTACATTTCTCGGCCATATCGCATAGATCTCACTGTGAAAAGGCTTAAATGGGTTTTTTGACCTAAGTTTGAGGATTGCGCTCAAACAAAATGTCCTAGAACAAAATTTTCAAATGTAACTACTAGATTGTGATACAATACACTATTGGGTGAAGTTTGGTTGACTTCTGCGCAGCGGTTTGGGAGTTAACATCAAAATTACATTTCTCGGCCATATCGCATAGATCTCACTGTGAAAAGGCTTAAATGGCTTTTTTGACCTAAGTTTGAGGATTGCGCTCAAATCAAATGTCCTAGAACCAAATTTCCACATGTAACTACTAGATTGTGATACAATACACTAATGGGTGAAGTTTGGTTGACTTCTGCGCAGCGGTTTGGGAGTTAACATCAAAATTACATTTCTCGGCCATATCGCATAGATCTCACTGTGAAAAGGCTTAAATGACTTTTTTAATTAAGTTTGATGATTGCGCTCAAACAAAATTTCCTAGAACAAAATTTTCAAATGTAACTACTAGATTGTGATACAATACACTAATGGGTGAAGTTTGGTTGACTTCTGCGCAGCGGTTTGGGAGTTAACATCAAAATTACATTTCTCGGCCATATCGCATAGATCTCACTGTGAAAAGGCTTAAATGACTTTTTTAATTAAGTTTGATGATTGCGCTCAAACAAAATTTCCTAGAACAAAATTTTCAAATGTAACTACTAGATTGTGATACAATACACTATTGGGTGAAGTTTGGTTGACTTCTGCGCAGCGGTTTGGTAGTTAACATCAAAATTACATTTCTCGGCCATATCGCATAGATCTCACTGTGAAAAGGCTTAAATGACTTTTTTAATTAAGTTTGATGATTGCGTTCAAACAAAATGTCCTAGAACAAAATTTTCAAATGTAACTACTAGATTGTGATACAATACACTATTGGGTGAAGTTTAGTTGACTTCTGCGCAGCGGTTTGGGAGTTAACATCAAAATTACATTTCTCGGCCATATCGCATAGATCTCACTGTGAAAAGGCTTAAATGACTTTTTTAATTAAGTTTAATGATTGCGCTCAAACCAAATGTCCTAGAACGAAATTTTCAAATGTAACTACTAAAATGTGATACAATACACTATTGGGTGAAGTTTAGTTGACTTCTGCGCAGCGGTTTGGGATTTAACATCAAAATTACATTTCTCGGCCATATCGCATAGATCTCACTGTGAAAAGGCTTAAATGGCTTTTTTGACCTAAGTTTGAGGATTGCGCTCAAATCAAATGTCCTAGAACCAAATTTCCACATGTAACTACTAGATTGTGATACAATACACTAATGGGTGAAGTTTGGTTTACTTCTGCGCAGCGGTTTGGGAGTTAACATCAAAATTACATTTCTCGGCCATATCGCATAGATCTCACTGTGAAAAGGCTTAAATGGCTTTTTTGACCTAAGTTTAATAATTGCGCTCAAACCAAATGTCCTAGAACGAAATTTTCAAATGTAACTACTAGAATGTGATACAATACACTATTGGGTGAAGTTTGGTTGACTTCTGCGCAGCGGTTTGGGAGTTAACATCAAAATTACATTTCTCGGCCATATCGCATAGATCTCACTGTGAAAAGGCTTAAATGGCTTTTTTGACCTAAGTTTGAGGATTGCGCTCAAATCAAATGTCCTAGAACCAAATTTCCACATGTAACTACTAGATTGTGATACAATACACTAATGGGTGAAGTTTGGTTGACTTCTGCGCAGCGGTTTGGGAGTTAACATCAAAATTACATTTCTCGGCCATATCGCATAGATCTCACTGTGAAAAGGCTTAAATGACTTTTTTAATTAAGTTTGATGATTGCGCTCAAACAAAATTTCCTAGAACAAAATTTTCAAATGTAACTACTAGATTGTGATACAATACACTATTGGGGGAAGTTTGGTTGACTTCTGCGCAGCGGTTTGGGAGTTAACATCAAAATTACATTTCTCGGCCATATCGCATAGATCTCACTGTGAAAAGGCTTAAATGACTTTTTTAATTAAGTTTGATGATTGCGTTCAAACAAAATGTCCTAGAACAAAATTTTCAAATGTAACTACTAGATTGTGATACAATACACTATTGGGTGAAGTTTGGTTGACTTCTGCTCAGCGGTTTGGGAGTTAACATCAAAATTACATTTCTCGGCCATATCGCATAGATCTCACTGTGAAAAGGCTTAAATGGTTTTTTTGACCTAAGTTTAATGATTGCGCTCAAACCAAATGTCCTAGAACGAAATTTTCAAATGTAACTACTAGAATGTGATACAATACACTATTGGGTGAAGTTTGGTTGACTTCTGCGCAGCGGTTTGGGAGTTAACATCAAAATTACATTTCTCGGCCATATCGCATAGATCTCACTGTGAAAAGGCTTAAATGGCTTTTTTGACCTAAGTTTGAGGATTGCGCTCAAACAAAATGTCCTAGAACAAAATTTTCAAATGTAACTACTAGATTGTGATACAATACACTATTGGGTGAAGTTTGGTTGACTTCTACGCAGCGGTTTGGGAGTTAACATCAAAATTACATTTCTCGGCCATATCGCATAGATCTCACTGTGAAAAGGCTTAAATGACTTTTTTAATTAAGTTTGATGATTGCGTTCAAACAAAATGTCCTAGAACAAAATTTTCAAATGTAACTACTAGATTGTGATACAATACACTATTGGGTGAAGTTTGGTTGACTTCTGCGCAGCGGTTTGGGAGTTAACATCAAAATTACATTTCTCGGCCATATCGCATAGATCTCACTGTGAAAAGGCTTAAATGACTTTTTTAATTAAGTTTGATGATTGCGTTCAAACAAAATGTCCTAGAACAAAATTTTCAAATGTAACTACTAGATTGTGATACAATACACTATTGAGTGAAGTTTGGTTGACTTCTGCGCAGCGGTTTGGGAGTTAACATCAAAATTACATTTCTCGGCCATATCGCATAGATCTCACTGTGAAAATGCTTAAATGGCTTTTTTGACCTAAGTTTGAGGATTGCGCTCAAATCAAATGTCCTAGAACCAAATTTCCACATGTAACTACTAGATTGTGATACAATACACTAATGGGTGAAGTTTGGTTTACTTCTGCGCAGCGGTTTGGGAGTTAACATCAAAATTACATTTCTCGGCCATATCGCATAGATCTCACTGTGAAAAGGCTTAAATGGCTTTTTTGACCTAAGTTTAATGATTGCGCTCAAACCAAATGTCCTAGAACGAAATTTTCAAATGTAACTACTAGAATGTGATACAATACACTATTGGGTGAAGTTTGGTTGACTTCTGCGCAGCGGTTTGGGAGTTAACATCAAAATTACATTTCTCGGCCATATCGCATAGATCTCACTGTGAAAAGGCTTAAATGGCTTTTTTGACCTAAGTTTGAGGATTGCGCTCAAACAAAATGTCCTAGAACAAAATTTTCAAATGTAACTACTAGATTGTGATACAATACACTATTGGGTGAAGTTTGGTTGACTTCTGCGCAGCGGTTTGGGAGTTAACATCAAAATTACATTTCTCGGCCATATCGCATAGATCTCACTGTGAAAAGACTTAAATGGCTTTTTTGACCTAAGTTTGAGGATTGCGCTCAAATCAAATGTCCTAGAACCAAATTTCCACATGTAACTACTAGATTGTGATACAATACACTAATGGGTGAAGTTTGGTTGACTTCTGCGCAGCGGTTTGGGAGTTAACATCAAAATTACATTTCTCGGCCATATCGCATAGATCTCACTGTGAAAAGGCTTAAATGACTTTTTTAATTAAGTTTGATGATTGCGCTCAAACAAAATTTCCTAGAACAAAATTTTCAAATGTAACTACTAGATTGTGATACAATACACTAATGGGTGAAGTTTGGTTGACTTCTGCGCAGCGGTTTGGGAGTTAACATCAAAATTACATTTCTCGGCCATATCGCATAGATCTCACTGTGAAAAGGCTTAAATGACTTTTTTAATTAAGTTTGATGATTGCGCTCAAACAAAATTTCCTAGAACAAAATTTTCAAATGTAACTACTAGATTGTGATACAATACACTATTGGGTGAAGTTTGGTTGACTTCTGCGCAGCGGTTTGGTAGTTAACATCAAAATTACATTTCTCGGCCATATCGCATAGATCTCACTGTGAAAAGGCTTAAATGACTTCTTTAATTAAGTTTGATGATTGCGTTCAAACAAAATGTCCTAGAACAAAATTTTCAAATGTAACTACTAGATTGTGATACAATACACTATTGGGTGAAGTTTAGTTGACTTCTGCGCAGCGGTTTGGGAGTTAACATCAAAATTACATTTCTCGGCCATATCGCATAGATCTCACTGTGAAAAGGCTTAAATGACTTTTTTAATTAAGTTTAATGATTGCGCTCAAACCAAATGTCCTAGAACGAAATTTTCAAATGTAACTACTAGAATGTGATACAATACACTATTGGGTGAAGTTTAGTTGACTTCTGCGCAGCGGTTTGGGATTTAACATCAAAATTACATTTCTCGGCCATATCGCATAGATCTCACTGTGAAAAGGCTTAAATGGCTTTTTTGACCTAAGTTTGAGGATTGCGCTCAAATCAAATGTCCTAGAACCAAATTTCCACATGTAACTACTAGATTGTGATACAATACACTAATGGGTGAAGTTTGGTTTACTTCTGCGCAGCGGTTTGGGAGTTAACATCAAAATTACATTTCTCGGCCATATCGCATAGATCTCACTGTGAAAAGGCTTAAATGGCTTTTTTGACCTAAGTTTAATAATTGCGCTCAAACCAAATGTCCTAGAACGAAATTTTCAAATGTAACTACTAGAATGTGATACAATACACTATTGGGTGAAGTTTGGTTGACTTCTGCGCAGCGGTTTGGGAGTTAACATCAAAATTACATTTCTCGGCCATATCGCATAGATCTCACTGTGAAAAGGCTTAAATGGCTTTTTTGACCTAAGTTTGAGGATTGCGCTCAAATCAAATGTCCTAGAACCAAATTTCCACATGTAACTACTAGATTGTGATACAATACACTATTGGGTGAAGTTTGGTTGACTTCTGCGCAGCGGTTTGGGAGTTAACATCAAAATTACATTTCTCGGCCATATCGCATAGATCTCACTGTGAAAAGGCTTAAATGACTTTTTTAATTTAGTTTGATGATTGCGTTCAAACAAAATGTCCTAGAACAAAATTTTCAAATGTAACTACTAGATTGTGATACAATACACTATTGGGTGAAGTTTGGTTGACTTCTGCGCAGCGGTTTGGGAGTTAACATCAAAATTACATTTCTCGGCCATATCGCATAGATCTCACTGTGAAAAGGCTTAAATGACTTTTTTAATTAAGTTTGATGATTGGTTCAAACAAAATGTCCTAGAACAAAATTTTCAAATGTAACTACTAGATTGTGATACAATACACTATTGAGTGAAGTTTGGTTGACTTCTGCGCAGCGGTTTGGGAGTTAACATCAAAATTACATTTCTCGGCCATATCGCATAGATCTCACTGTGAAAAGGCTTAAATGGCTTTTTTGACCTAAGTTTAATGATTGCGCTCAAACCAAATGTCCTAGAACGAAATTTTCAAATGTAACTACTAGAATGTGATACAATACACTATTGGGTGAAGTTTGGTTGACTTCTGCGCAGCGGTTTGGGAGTTAACATCAAAATTACATTTCTCGGCCATATCGCATAGATCTCACTGTGAAAAGGCTTAAATGGCTTTTTTGACCTAAGTTTGAGGATTGCGCTCAAACAAAATGTCCTAGAACAAAATTTTCAAATGTAACTACTAGATTGTGATACAATACACTATTGGGTGAAGTTTGGTTGACTTCTGCGCAGCGGTTTGGGAGTTAACATCAAAATTACATTTCTCGGCCATATCGCATAGATCTCACTGTGAAAAGACTTAAATGGCTTTTTTGACCTAAGTTTGAGGATTGCGCTCAAATCAAATGTCCTAGAACCAAATTTCCACATGTAACTACTAGATTGTGATACAATACACTAATGGGTGAAGTTTGGTTGACTTCTGCGCAGCGGTTTGGGAGTTAACATCAAAATTACATTTCTCGGCCATATCGCATAGATCTCACTGTGAAAAGGCTTAAATGACTTTTTTAATTAAGTTTGATGATTGCGCTCAAACAAAATTTCCTAGAACAAAATTTTCAAATGTAACTACTAGATTGTGATACAATACACTAATGGGTGAAGTTTGGTTGACTTCTGCGCAGCGGTTTGGGAGTTAACATCAAAATTACATTTCTCGGCCATATCGCATAGATCTCACTGTGAAAAGGCTTAAATGACTTTTTTAATTAAGTTTGATGATTGCGCTCAAACAAAATTTCCTAGAACAAAATTTTCAAATGTAACTACTAGATTGTGATACAATACACTATTGGGTGAAGTTTGGTTGACTTCTGCGCAGCGGTTTGGGAGTTAACATCAAAATTACATTTCTCGGCCATATCGCATAGATCTCACTGTGAAAAGGCTTAAATGGCTTTTTTGACCTAAGTTTGAGGATTGCGCTCAAATCAAATGTCCTAGAACCAAATTTCCACATGTAACTACTAGATTGTGATACAATACACTATTGGGTGAAGTTTGGTTGACTTCTGCGCAGCGGTTTGGGAGTTAACATCAAAATTACATTTCTCGGCCATATCGCATAGATCTCACTGTGAAAAGGCTTAAATGACTTTTTTAATTTATTTTGATGATTGCGTTCAAACAAAATGTCCTAGAACAAAATTTTCAAATGTAACTACTAGATTGTGATACAATACACTATTGGGTGAAGTTTGGTTGACTTCTGCGCAGCGGTTTGGGAGTTAACATCAAAATTACATTTCTCGGCCATATCGCATAGATCTCACTGTGAAAAGGCTTAAATGACTTTTTTAATTAAGTTTGAAGATTGGTTCAAACAAAATGTCCTAGAACAAAATTTTCAAATGTAACTACTAGATTGTGATACAATACACTATTGAGTGAAGTTTGGTTGACTTCTGCGCAGCGGTTTGGGAGTTAACATCAAAATTACATTTCTCGGCCATATCGCATAGATCTCACTGTGAAAAGGCTTAAATGGCTTTTTTGACCTAAGTTTGAGGATTGCGCTCAAATCAAATGTCCTAGAACCAAATTTCCACATGTAACTACTAGATTGTGATACAATACACTAATGGGTGAAGTTTGGTTTACTTCTGCGCAGCGGTTTGGGAGTTAACATCAAAATTACATTTCTCGGCCATATCGCATAGATCTCACTGTGAAAAGGCTTAAATGGCTTTTTTGACCTAAGTTTAATGATTGCGCTCAAACCAAATGTCCTAGAACGAAATTTTCAAATGTAACTACTAGAATGTGATACAATACACTATTGGGTGAAGTTTGGTTGACTTCTGCGCAGCGGTTTGGGAGTTAACATCAAAATTACATTTCTCGGCCATATCGCATAGATCTCACTGTGAAAAGGCTTAAATGGCTTTTTTGACCTAAGTTTGAGGATTGCGCTCAAACAAAATGTCCTAGAACAAAATTTTCAAATGTAACTACTAGATTGTGATACAATACACTATTGGGTGAAGTTTGGTTGACTTCTGCGCAGCGGTTTGGGAGTTAACATCAAAATTACATTTCTCGGCCATATCGCATAGATCTCACTGTGAAAAGGCTTAAATGGCTTTTTTGACCTAAGTTTGAGGATTGCGCTCAAATCAAATGTCCTAGAACCAAATTTCCACATGTAACTACTAGATTGTGATACAATACACTAATGGGTGAAGTTTGGTTGACTTCTGCGCAGCGGTTTGGGAGTTAACATCAAAATTACATTTCTCGGCCATATCGCATAGATCTCACTGTGAAAAGGCTTAAATGACTTTTTTAATTAAGTTTGATGATTGCGCTCAAACAAAATTTCCTAGAACAAAATTTTCAAATGTAACTACTAGATTGTGATACAATACACTAATGGGTGAAGTTTGGTTGACTTCTGCGCAGCGGTTTGGGAGTTAACATCAAAATTACATTTCTCGGCCATATCGCATAGATCTCACTGTGAAAAGGCTTAAATGACATTTTTAATTAAGTTTGATGATTGCGTTCAAACAAAATGTCCTAGAACAAAATTTTCAAATGTAACTACTAGATTGTGATACAATACACTATTGGGTGAAGTTTAGTTGACTTCTGCGCAGCGGTTTGGGAGTTAACATCAAAATTACATTTCTCGGCCATATCGCATAGATCTCACTGTGAAAAGGCTTAAATGACTTTTTTAATTAAGTTTAATGATTGCGCTCAAACCAAATGTCCTAGAACGAAATTTTCAAATGTAACTACTAGAATGTGATACAATACACTATTGGGTGAAGTTTAGTTGACTTCTGCGCAGCGGTTTGGGAGTTAACATCAAAATTACATTTCTCGGCCATATCGCATAGATCTCACTGTGAAAAGGCTTAAATGGCTTTTTTGACCTAAGTTTGAGGATTGCGCTCAAATCAAATGTCCTAGAACCAAATTTCCACATGTAACTACTAGATTGTGATACAATACACTAATGGGTGAAGTTTGGTTTACTTCTGCGCAGCGGTTTGGGAGTTAACATCAAAATTACATTTCTCGGCCATATCGCATAGATCTCACTGTGAAAAGGCTTAAATGGCTTTTTTGACCTAAGTTTAATAATTGCGCTCAAACCAAATGTCCTAGAACGAAATTTTCAAATGTAACTACTAGAATGTGATACAATACACTATTGGGTGAAGTTTGGTTGACTTCTGCGCAGCGGTTTGGGAGTTAACATCAAAATTACATTTCTCGGCCATATCGCATAGATCTCACTGTGAAAAGGCTTAAATGGCTTTTTTGACCTAAGTTTGAGGATTGCGCTCAAATCAAATGTCCTAGAACCAAATTTCCACATGTAACTACTAGATTGTGATACAATACACTAATGGGTGAAGTTTGGTTGACTTCTGCGCAGCGGTTTGGGAGTTAACATCAAAATTACATTTCTCGGCCATATCGCATAGATCTCACTGTGAAAAGGCTTAAATGACTTTTTTAATTAAGTTTGATGATTGCGCTCAAACAAAATTTCCTAGAACAAAATTTTCAAATGTAACTACTAGATTGTGATACAATACACTATTGGGTGAAGTTTGGTTGACTTCTGCGCAGCGGTTTGGGAGTTAACATCAAAATTACATTTCTCGGCCATATCGCATAGATCTCACTGTGAAAAGGCTTAAATGACTTTTTTAATTAAGTTTGATGATTGCGTTCAAACAAAATGTCCTAGAACAAAATTTTCAAATGTAACTACTAGATTGTGATACAATACACTATTGGGTGAAGTTTGGTTGACTTCTGCTCAGCGGTTTGGGAGTTAACATCAAAATTACATTTCTCGGCCATATCGCATAGATCTCACTGTGAAAAGGCTTAAATGGCTTTTTTGACCTATGTTTAATGATTGCGCTCAAACCAAATGTCCTAGAACGAAATTTTCAAATGTAACTACTAGAATGTGATACAATACACTATTGGGTGAAGTTTGGTTGACTTCTGCGCAGCGGTTTGGGAGTTAACATCAAAATTACATTTCTCGGCCATATCGCATAGATCTCACTGTGAAAAGGCTTAAATGGCTTTTTTGACCTAAGTTTGAGGATTGCGCTCAAACAAAATGTCCTAGAACAAAATTTTCAAATGTAACTACTAGATTGTGATACAATACACTATTGGGTGAAGTTTGGTTGACTTCTGCGCAGCGGTTTGGGAGTTAACATCAAAATTACATTTCTCCGCCATATCGCATAGATCTCACTGTGAAAAGGCTTAAATGACTTTTTTAATTAAGTTTGATGATTGCGTTCAAACAAAATGTCCTAGAACAAAATTTTCAAATGTAACTACTAGATTGTGATACAATACACTATTGGGTGAAGTTTGGTTGACTTCTGCGCAGCGGTTTGGGAGTTAACATCAAAATTACATTTCTCGGCCATATCGCATAGATCTCACTGTGAAAAGGCTTAAATGACTTTTTTAATTAAGTTTGATGATTGCGTTCAAACAAAATGTCCTAGAACAAAATTTTCAAATGTAACTACTAGATTGTGATACAATACACTATTGAGTGAAGTTTGGTTGACTTCTGCGCAGCGGTTTGGGAGTTAACATCAAAATTACATTTCTCGGCCATATCGCATAGATCTCACTGTGAAAAGGCTTAAATGGCTTTTTTGACCTAAGTTTGAGGATTGCGCTCAAATCAAATGTCCTAGAACCAAATTTCCACATGTAACTACTAGATTGTGATACAATACACTAATGGGTGAAGTTTGGTTTACTTCTGCGCAGCGGTTTGGGAGTTTACATCAAAATTACATTTCTCGGCCATATCGCATAGATCTCACTGTGAAAAGGCTTAAATGGCTTTTTTGACCTAAGTTTGAGGATTGCGCTCAAATCAAATGTCCTAGAACCAAATTTCCACATGTAACTACTAGATTGTGATACAATACACTAATGGGTGAAGTTTGGTTTACTTCTGCGCAGCGGTTTGGGAGTTAACATCAAAATTACATTTCTCGGCCATATCGCATAGATCTCACTGTGAAAAGGCTTAAATGGCTTTTTTGACCTAAGTTTAATGATTGCGCTCAAACCAAATGTCCTAGAACGAAATTTTCAAATGTAACTACTAGAATGTGATACAATACACTATTGGGTGAAGTTTGGTTGACTTCTGCGCAGCGGTTTGGGAGTTAACATCAAAATTACATTTCTCGGCCATATCGCATAGATCTCACTGTGAAAAGGCTTAAATGGCTTTTTTGACCTAAGTTTGAGGATTGCGCTCAAACAAAATGTCCTAGAACAAAATTTTCAAATGTAACTACTAGATTGTGATACAATACACTATTGGGTGAAGTTTGGTTGACTTCTGCGCAGCGGTTTGGGAGTTAACATCAAAATTACATTTCTCGGCCATATCGCATAGATCTCACTGTGAAAAGGCTTAAATGGCTTTTTTGACCTAAGTTTGAGGATTGCGCTCAAATCAAATGTCCTAGAACCAAATTTCCACATGTAACTACTAGATTGTGATACAATACACTAATGGGTGAAGTTTGGTTGACTTCTGCGCAGCGGTTTGGGAGTTAACATCAAAATTACATTTCTCGGCCATATCGCATAGATCTCACTGTGAAAAGGCTTAAATGACTTTTTTAATTAAGTTTGATGATTGCGCTCAAACAAAATTTCCTAGAACAAAATTTTCAAATGTAACTACTAGATTGTGATACAATACACTAATGGGTGAAGTTTGGTTGACTTCTGCGCAGCGGTTTGGGAGTTAACATCAAAATTACATTTCTCGGCCATATCGCATAGATCTCACTGTGAAAAGGCTTAAATGACTTTTTTAATTAAGTTTGATGATTGCGCTCAAACAAAATTTCCTAGAACAAAATTTTCAAATGTAACTACTAGATTGTGATACAATACACTATTGGGTGAAGTTTGGTTGACTTCTGCGCAGCGGTTTGGTAGTTAACATCAAAATTACATTTCTCGGCCATATCGCATAGATCTCACTGTGAAAAGGCTTAAATGACATTTTTAATTAAGTTTGATGATTGCGTTCAAACAAAATGTCCTAGAACAAAATTTTCAAATGTAACTACTAGATTGTGATACAATACACTATTGGGTGAAGTTTAGTTGACTTCTGCGCAGCGGTTTGGGAGTTAACATCAAAATTACATTTCTCGGCCATATCGCATAGATCTCACTGTGAAAAGGCTTAAATGACTTTTTTAATTAAGTTTAATGATTGCGCTCAAACCAAATGTCCTAGAACGAAATTTTCAAATGTAACTACTAGAATGTGATACAATACACTATTGGGTGAAGTTTAGTTGACTTCTGCGCAGCGGTTTGGGAGTTAACATCAAAATTACATTTCTCGGCCATATCGCATAGATCTCACTGTGAAAAGGCTTAAATGGCTTTTTTGACCTAAGTTTGAGGATTGCGCTCAAATCAAATGTCCTAGAACCAAATTTCCACATGTAACTACTAGATTGTGATACAATACACTAATGGGTGAAGTTTGGTTTACTTCTGCGCAGCGGTTTGGGAGTTAACATCAAAATTACATTTCTCGGCCATATCGCATAGATCTCACTGTGAAAAGGCTTAAATGGCTTTTTTGACCTAAGTTTAATAATTGCGCTCAAACCAAATGTCCTAGAACGAAATTTTCAAATGTAACTACTAGAATGTGATACAATACACTATTGGGTGAAGTTTGGTTGACTTCTGCGCAGCGGTTTGGGAGTTAACATCAAAATTACATTTCTCGGCCATATCGCATAGATCTCACTGTGAAAAGGCTTAAATGGCTTTTTTGACCTAAGTTTGAGGATTGCGCTCAAATCAAATGTCCTAGAACCAAATTTCCACATGTAACTACTAGATTGTGATACAATACACTAATGGGTGAAGTTTGGTTGACTTCTGCGCAGCGGTTTGGGAGTTAACATCAAAATTACATTTCTCGGCCATATCGCATAGATCTCACTGTGAAAAGGCTTAAATGACTTTTTTAATTAAGTTTGATGATTGCGCTCAAACAAAATTTCCTAGAACAAAATTTTCAAATGTAACTACTAGATTGTGATACAATACACTATTGGGTGAAGTTTGGTTGACTTCTGCGCAGCGGTTTGGGAGTTAACATCAAAATTACATTTCTCGGCCATATCGCATAGATCTCACTGTGAAAAGGCTTAAATGACTTTTTTAATTAAGTTTGATGATTGCGTTCAAACAAAATGTCCTAGAACAAAATTTTCAAATGTAACTACTAGATTGTGATACAATACACTATTGGGTGAAGTTTGGTTGACTTCTGCTCAGCGGTTTGGGAGTTAACATCAAAATTACATTTCTCGGCCATATCGCATAGATCTCACTGTGAAAAGGCTTAAATGGCTTTTTTGACCTATGTTTAATGATTGCGCTCAAACCAAATGTCCTAGAACGAAATTTTCAAATGTAACTACTAGAATGTGATACAATACACTATTGGGTGAAGTTTGGTTGACTTCTGCGCAGCGGTTTGGGAGTTAACATCAAAATTACATTTCTCGGCCATATCGCATAGATCTCACTGTGAAAAGGCTTAAATGGCTTTTTTGACCTAAGTTTGAGGATTGCGCTCAAACAAAATGTCCTAGAACAAAATTTTCAAATGTAACTACTAGATTGTGATACAATACACTATTGGGTGAAGTTTGGTTGACTTCTGCGCAGCGGTTTGGGAGTTAACATCAAAATTACATTTCTCCGCCATATCGCATAGATCTCACTGTGAAAAGGCTTAAATGACTTTTTTAATTAAGTTTGATGATTGCGTTCAAACAAAATGTCCTAGAACAAAATTTTCAAATGTAACTACTAGATTGTGATACAATACACTATTGGGTGAAGTTTGGTTGACTTCTGCGCAGCGGTTTGGGAGTTAACATCAAAATTACATTTCTCGGCCATATCGCATAGATCTCACTGTGAAAAGGCTTAAATGACTTTTTTAATTAAGTTTGATGATTGCGTTCAAACAAAATGTCCTAGAACAAAATTTTCAAATGTAACTACTAGATTGTGATACAATACACTATTGAGTGAAGTTTGGTTGACTTCTGCGCAGCGGTTTGGGAGTTAACATCAAAATTACATTTCTCGGCCATATCGCATAGATCTCACTGTGAAAAGGCTTAAATGGCTTTTTTGACCTAAGTTTGAGGATTGCGCTCAAATCAAATGTCCTAGAACCAAATTTCCACATGTAACTACTAGATTGTGATACAATACACTATTGGGTGAAGTTTGGTTGACTTCTGCGCAGCGGTTTGGGAGTTAACATCAAAATTACATTTCTCGGCCATATCGCATAGATCTCACTGTGAAAAGGCTTAAATGACTTTTTTAATTTAGTTTGATGATTGCGTTCAAACAAAATGTCCTAGAACAAAATTTTCAAATGTAACTACTAGATTGTGATACAATACACTATTGGGTGAAGTTTGGTTGACTTCTGCGCAGCGGTTTGGGAGTTAACATCAAAATTACATTTCTCGGCCATATCGCATAGATCTCACTGTGAAAAGGCTTAAATGACTTTTTTAATTAAGTTTGATGATTGGTTCAAACAAAATGTCCTAGAACAAAATTTTCAAATGTAACTACTAGATTGTGATACAATACACTATTGAGTGAAGTTTGGTTGACTTCTGCGCAGCGGTTTGGGAGTTAACATCAAAATTACATTTCTCGGCCATATCGCATAGATCTCACTGTGAAAAGGCTTAAATGGCTTTTTTGACCTAAGTTTGAGGATTGCGCTCAAATCAAATGTCCTAGAACCAAATTTCCACATGTAACTACTAGATTGTGATACAATACACTAATGGGTGAAGTTTGGTTTACTTCTGCGCAGCGGTTTGGGAGTTAACATCAAAATTACATTTCTCGGCCATATCGCATAGATCTCACTGTGAAAAGGCTTAAATGGCTTTTTTGACCTAAGTTTGAGGATTGCGCTCAAATCAAATGTCCTAGAACCAAATTTCCACATGTAACTACTAGATTGTGATACAATACACTAATGGGTGAAGTTTGGTTGACTTCTGCGCAGCGGTTTGGGAGTTAACATCAAAATTACATTTCTCGGCCATATCGCATAGATCTCACTGTGAAAAGGCTTAAATGACTTTTTTAATTAAGTTTGATGATTGCGCTCAAACAAAATTTCCTAGAACAAAATTTTCAAATGTAACTACTAGATTGTGATACAATACACTAATGGGTGAAGTTTGGTTGACTTCTGCGCAGCGGTTTGGGAGTTAACATCAAAATTACATTTCTCGGCCATATCGCATAGATCTCACTGTGAAAAGGCTTAAATGACTTTTTTAATTAAGTTTGATGATTGCGCTCAAACAAAATTTCCTAGAACAAAATTTTCAAATGTAACTACTAGATTGTGATACAATACACTATTGGGTGAAGTTTGGTTGACTTCTGCGCAGCGGTTTGGTAGTTAACATCAAAATTACATTTCTCGGCCATATCGCATAGATCTCACTGTGAAAAGGCTTAAATGACATTTTTAATTAAGTTTGATGATTGCGTTCAAACAAAATGTCCTAGAACAAAATTTTCAAATGTAACTACTAGATTGTGATACAATACACTATTGGGTGAAGTTTAGTTGACTTCTGCGCAGCGGTTTGGGAGTTAACATCAAAATTACATTTCTCGGCCATATCGCATAGATCTCACTGTGAAAAGGCTTAAATGACTTTTTTAATTAAGTTTAATGATTGCGCTCAAACCAAATGTCCTAGAACGAAATTTTCAAATGTAACTACTAGAATGTGATACAATACACTATTGGGTGAAGTTTAGTTGACTTCTGCGCAGCGGTTTGGGAGTTAACATCAAAATTACATTTCTCGGCCATATCGCATAGATCTCACTGTGAAAAGGCTTAAATGGCTTTTTTGACCTAAGTTTGAGGATTGCGCTCAAATCAAATGTCCTAGAACCAAATTTCCACATGTAACTACTAGATTGTGATACAATACACTAATGGGTGAAGTTTGGTTTACTTCTGCGCAGCGGTTTGGGAGTTAACATCAAAATTACATTTCTCGGCCATATCGCATAGATCTCACTGTGAAAAGGCTTAAATGGCTTTTTTGACCTAAGTTTAATAATTGCGCTCAAACCAAATGTCCTAGAACGAAATTTTCAAATGTAACTACTAGAATGTGATACAATACACTATTGGGTGAAGTTTGGTTGACTTCTGCGCAGCGGTTTGGGAGTTAACATCAAAATTACATTTCTCGGCCATATCGCATAGATCTCACTGTGAAAAGGCTTAAATGACTTTTTTAATTAAGTTTGATGATTGCGCTCAAACAAAATTTCCTAGAACAAAATTTTCAAATGTAACTACTAGATTGTGATACAATACACTATTGGGTGAAGTTTGGTTGACTTCTGCGCAGCGGTTTGGGAGTTAACATCAAAATTACATTTCTCGGCCATATCGCATAGATCTCACTGTGAAAAGGCTTAAATGACTTTTTTAATTAAGTTTGATGATTGCGTTCAAACAAAATGTCCTAGAACAAAATTTTCAAATGTAACTACTAGATTGTGATACAATACACTATTGGGTGAAGTTTGGTTGACTTCTGCTCAGCGGTTTGGGAGTTAACATCAAAATTACATTTCTCGGCCATATCGCATAGATCTCACTGTGAAAAGGCTTAAATGGCTTTTTTGACCTAAGTTTAATGATTGCGCTCAAACCAAATGTCCTAGAACGAAATTTTCAAATGTAACTACTAGAATGTGATACAATACACTATTGGGTGAAGTTTGGTTGACTTCTGCGCAGCGGTTTGGGAGTTAACATCAAAATTACATTTCTCGGCCATATCGCATAGATCTCACTGTGAAAAGGCTTAAATGGCTTTTTTGACCTAAGTTTGAGGATTGCGCTCAAACAAAATGTCCTAGAACAAAATTTTCAAATGTAACTACTAGATTGTGATACAATACACTATTGGGTGAAGTTTGGTTGACTTCTGCGCAGCGGTTTGGGAGTTAACATCAAAATTACATTTCTCCGCCATATCGCATAGATCTCACTGTGAAAAGGCTTAAATGACTTTTTTAATTAAGTTTGATGATTGCGTTCAAACAAAATGTCCTAGAACAAAATTTTCAAATGTAACTACTAGATTGTGATACAATACACTATTGGGTGAAGTTTGGTTGACTTCTGCGCAGCGGTTTGGGAGTTAACATCAAAATTACATTTCTCGGCCATATCGCATAGATCTCACTGTGAAAAGGCTTAAATGACTTTTTTAATTAAGTTTGATGATTGCGTTCAAACAAAATGTCCTAGAACAAAATTTTCAAATGTAACTACTAGATTGTGATACAATACACTATTGAGTGAAGTTTGGTTGACTTCTGCGCAGCGGTTTGGGAGTTAACATCAAAATTACATTTCTCGGCCATATCGCATAGATCTCACTGTGAAAAGGCTTAAATGGCTTTTTTGACCTAAGTTTGAGGATTGCGCTCAAATCAAATGTCCTAGAACCAAATTTCCACATGTAACTACTAGATTGTGATACAATACACTAATGGGTGAAGTTTGGTTTACTTCTGCGCAGCGGTTTGGGAGTTAACATCAAAATTACATTTCTCGGCCATATCGCATAGATCTCACTGTGAAAAGGCTTAAATGGCTTTTTTGACCTAAGTTTAATGATTGCGCTCAAACCAAATGTCCTAGAACGAAATTTTCAAATGTAACTACTAGAATGTGATACAATACACTATTGGGTGAAGTTTGGTTGACTTCTGCGCAGCGGTTTGGGAGTTAACATCAAAATTACATTTCTCGGCCATATCGCATAGATCTCACTGTGAAAAGGCTTAAATGGCTTTTTTGACCTAAGTTTGAGGATTGCGCTCAAACAAAATGTCCTAGAAAAAAATTTTCAAATGTAACTACTAGATTGTGATACAATACACTATTGGGTGAAGTTTGGTTGACTTCTGCGCAGCGGTTTGGGAGTTAACATCAAAATTACATTTCTCGGCCATATCGCATAGATCTCACTGTGAAAAGGCTTAAATGACTTTTTTAATTAAGTTTGATGATTGCGTTCAAACAAAATGTCCTAGAACAAAATTTTCAAATGTAACTACTAGATTGTGATACAATACACTATTGGGTGAAGTTTGGTTGACTTCTGCGCAGCGGTTTGGGAGTTAACATCAAAATTACATTTCTCGGCCATATCGCATAGATCTCACTGTGAAAAGGCTTAAATGACTTTTTTAATTAAGTTTGATGATTGCGTTCAAACAAAATGTCCTAGAACAAAATTTTCAAATGTAACTACTAGATTGTGATACAATACACTATTGGGTGAAGTTTGGTTGACTTCTGCTCAGCGGTTTGGGAGTTAACATCAAAATTACATTTCTCGGCCATATCGCATAGATCTCACTGTGAAAAGGCTTAAATGGCTTTTTTGACCTGTTTAATGATTGCGCTCAAACCAAATGTCCTAGAACGAAATTTTCAAATGTAACTACTAGAATGTGATACAATACACTATTGGGTGAAGTTTGGTTGACTTCTGCGCAGCGGTTTGGGAGTTAACATCAAAATTACATTTCTCGGCCATATCGCATAGATCTCACTGTGAAAAGGCTTAAATGACTTTTTTAATTAAGTTTGATGATTGCGTTCAAACAAAATGTCCTAGAACAAAATTTTCAAATGTAACTACTAGATTGTGATACAATACACTATTGAGTGAAGTTTGGTTGACTTCTGCGCAGCGGTTTGGGAGTTAACATCAAAATTACATTTCTCGGCCATATCGCATAGATCTCACTGTGAAAAGGCTTAAATGGCTTTTTTGACCTAAGTTTGAGGATTGCGCTCAAATCAAATGTCCTAGAACCAAATTTCCACATGTAACTACTAGATTGTGATACAATACACTAATGGGTGAAGTTTGGTTTACTTCTGCGCAGCGGTTTGGGAGTTAACATCAAAATTACATTTCTCGGCCATATCGCATAGATCTCACTGTGAAAAGGCTTAAATGGCTTTTTTGACCTAAGTTTAATGATTGCGCTCAAACCAAATGTCCTAGAACGAAATTTTCAAATGTAACTACTAGAATGTGATACAATACACTATTGGGTGAAGTTTGGTTGACTTCTGCGCAGCGGTTTGGGAGTTAACATCAAAATTACATTTCTCGGCCATATCGCATAGATCTCACTGTGAAAAGGCTTAAATGGCTTTTTTGACCTAAGTTTGAGGATTGCGCTCAAACAAAATGTCCTAGAACAAAATTTTCAAATGTAACTACTAGATTGTGATACAATACACTATTGGGTGAAGTTTGGTTGACTTCTGCGCAGCGGTTTGGGAGTTAACATCAAAATTACATTTCTCGGCCATATCGCATAGATCTCACTGTGAAAAGGCTTAAATGACTTTTTTAATTAAGTTTGATGATTGCGTTCAAACAAAATGTCCTAGAACAAAATTTTCAAATGTAACTACTAGATTGTGATACAATACACTATTGGGTGAAGTTTGGTTGACTTCTGCGCAGCGGTTTGGGAGTTAACATCAAAATTACATTTCTCGGCCATATCGCATAGATCTCACTGTGAAAAGGCTTAAATGACTTTTTTAATTAAGTTTGATGATTGCGTTCAAACAAAATGTCCTAGAACAAAATTTTCAAATGTAACTACTAGATTGTGATACAATACACTATTGGGTGAAGTTTGGTTGACTTCTGCTCAGCGGTTTGGGAGTTAACATCAAAATTACATTTCTCGGCCATATCGCATAGATCTCACTGTGAAAAGGCTTAAATGGCTTTTTTGACCTAAGTTTAATGATTGCGCTCAAACCAAATGTCCTAGAACGAAATTTTCAAATGTAACTACTAGAATGTGATACAATACACTATTGGGTGAAGTTTGGTTGACTTCTGCGCAGCGGTTTGGGAGTTAACATCAAAATTACATTTCTCGGCCATATCGCATAGATCTCACTGTGAAAAGGCTTAAATGACTTTTTTAATTAAGTTTGATGATTGCGTTCAAACAAAATGTCCTAGAACAAAATTTTCAAATGTAACTACTAGATTGTGATACAATACACTATTGAGTGAAGTTTGGTTGACTTCTGCGCAGCGGTTTGGGAGTTAACATCAAAATTACATTTCTCGGCCATATCGCATAGATCTCACTGTGAAAAGGCTTAAATGGCTTTTTTGACCTAAGTTTGAGGATTGCGCTCAAATCAAATGTCCTAGAACCAAATTTCCACATGTAACTACTAGATTGTGATACAATACACTAATGGGTGAAGTTTGGTTTACTTCTGCGCAGCGGTTTGGGAGTTAACATCAAAATTACATTTCTCGGCCATATCGCATAGATCTCACTGTGAAAAGGCTTAAATGGCTTTTTTGACCTAAGTTTAATGATTGCGCTCAAACCAAATGTCCTAGAACGAAATTTTCAAATGTAACTACTAGAATGTGATACAATACACTATTGGGTGAAGTTTGGTTGACTTCTGTGCAGCGGTTTGGGAGTTAACATCAAAATTACATTTCTCGGCCATATCGCATAGATCTCACTGTGAAAAGGCTTAAATGGCTTTTTTGACCTAAGTTTGAGGATTGCGCTCAAACAAAATGTCCTAGAACAAAATTTTCAAATGTAACTACTAGATTGTGATACAATACACTATTGGGTGAAGTTTGGTTGACTTCTGCGCAGCGGTTTGGGAGTTAACATCAAAATTACATTTCTCGGCCATATCGCATAGATCTCACTGTGAAAAGGCTTAAATGACTTTTTTAATTAAGTTTGATGATTGCGTTCAAACAAAATGTCCTAGAACAAAATTTTCAAATGTAACTACTAGATTGTGATACAATACACTATTGGGTGAAGTTTGGTTGACTTCTGCGCAGCGGTTTGGGAGTTAACATCAAAATTACATTTCTCGGCCATATCGCATAGATCTCACTGTGAAAAGGCTTAAATGACTTTTTTAATTAAGTTTGATGATTGCGTTCAAACAAAATGTCCTAGAACAAAATTTTCAAATGTAACTACTAGATTGTGATACAATACACTATTGGGTGAAGTTTGGTTGACTTCTGCTCAGCGGTTTGGGAGTTAACATCAAAATTACATTTCTCGACCATATCGCATAGATCTCACTGTGAAAAGGCTTAAATGGCTTTTTTGACCTAAGTTTGAGGATTGCGCTCAAATCAAATGTCCTAGAACCAAATTTCCACATGTAACTACTAGATTGTGATACAATACACTAATGGGTGAAGTTTGGTTTACTTCTGCACAGCGGTTTGGGAGTTAACATAAAAATTACATTTCTCGGCCATATCGCATAGATCTCACTGTGAAAAGGCTTAAATGGCTTTTTTGACCTAAGTTTAATGATTGCGCTCAAACCAAATGTCCTAGAACGAAATTTTCAAATGTAACTACTAGAATGTGATACAATACACTATTGGGTGAAGTTTGGTTGACTTCTGCGCAGCGGTTTGGGAGTTAACATCAAAATTACATTTCTCGGCAATATCGCATAGATCTCACTGTGAAAAGGCTTAAATGGCTTTTTTGACCTAAGTTTGAGGATTGCGCTCAAACAAAATGTCCTAGAACAAAATTTTCAAATGTAACTACTAGATTGTGATACAATACACTATTGGGTGAAGTTTGGTTGACTTCTGCGCAGCGGTTTGGGAGTTAACATCAAAATTACATTTCTCGGCCATATCGCATAGATCTCACTGTGAAAAGGCTTAAATGACTTTTTTAATTAGGTTTGATGATTGCGTTCAAACAAAATGTCCTAGAACAAAATTTTCAAATGTAACTACTAGATTGTGATACAATACACTATTGGGTGAAGTTTGGTTGACTTCTGCGCAGCGGTTTGGGAGTTAACATCAAAATTACATTTCTCGGCCATATCGCATAGATCTCACTCTGAAAAGGCTTAAATGGCTTTTTTGACCTAAGTTTGAGGATTGCGCTCAAATCAAATGTCCTAGAACCAAATTTCCACATGTAACTACTAGATTGTGATACAATACACTAATGGGTGAAGTTTGGTTTACTTCTGCGCAGCGGTTTGGGAGTTAACATCAAAATTACATTTCTCGGCCATATCGCATAGATCTCACTGTGAAAAGGCTTAAATGGCTTTTTTGACCTAAGTTTGAGGATTGCGCTCAAATCAAATGTCCTAGAACCAAATTTCCACATGTAACTACTAGATTGTGATACAATACACTAATGGGTGAAGTTTGGTTGACTTCTGCGCAGCGGTTTGGGAGTTAACATCAAAATTACATTTCTCGGCCATATCGCATAGATCTCACTGTGAAAAGGCTTAAATGACTTTTTTAATTAAGTTTGATGATTGCGCTCAAACGAAATTTCCTAGAACAAAATTTTCAAATGTAACTACTAGATTGTGATACAATACACTAATGGGTGAAGTTTGGTTGACTTCTGCGCAGCGGTTTGGGAGTTAACATCAAAATTACATTTCTCGGCCATATCGCATAGATCTCACTGTGAAAAGGCTTAAATGACTTTTTTAATTAAGTTTGATGATTGCGCTCAAACGAAATTTCCTAGAACAAAATTTTCAAATGTAAATACTAGATTGTGATACAATACACTAATGGGTGAAGTTTGGTTGACTTCTGCGCAGCGGTTTGGGAGTTAACATCAAAATTACATTTCTCGGCCATATCGCATAGATCTCACTGTGAAAAGGCTTAAATGACTTTTTTAATTAAGTTTGATGATTGCGCTCAAACAAAATTTCCTAGAACAAAATTTTCAAATGTAACTACTAGATTGTGATACAATACACTATTGGGTGAAGTTTGGTTGACTTCTGCGCAGCGGTTTGGTAGTTAACATCAAAATTACATTTCTCGGCCATATCGCATAGATCTCACTGTGAAAAGGCTTAAATGACTTTTTTAATTAAGTTTGATGATTGCGTTCAAACAAAATGTCCTAGAACAAAATTTTCAAATGTAACTACTAGATTGTGATACAATACACTATTGGGTGAAGTTTAGTTGACTTCTGCGCAGCGGTTTGGGAGTTAACATCAAAATTACATTTCTCGGCCATATCGCATAGATCTCACTGTGAAAAGGCTTAAATGACTTTTTTAATTAAGTTTAATGATTGCGCTCAAACCAAATGTCCTAGAACGAAATTTTCAAATGTAACTACTAGAATGTGATACAATACACTATTGGGTGAAGTTTAGTTGACTTCTGCGCAGCGGTTTGGGATTTAACATCAAAATTACATTTCTCGGCCATATCGCATAGATCTCACTGTGAAAAGGCTTAAATGGCTTTTTTGACCTAAGTTTGAGGATTGCGCTCAAATCAAATGTCCTAGAACCAAATTTCCACATGTAACTACTAGATTGTGATACAATACACTAATGGGTGAAGTTTGGTTTACTTCTGCGCAGCGGTTTGGGAGTTAACATCAAAATTATATTTCTCGGCCATATCGCATAGATCTCACTGTGAAAAGGCTTAAATGGCTTTTTTGACCTAAGTTTAATAATTGCGCTCAAACCAAATGTCCTAGAACGAAATTTTCAAATGTAACTACTAGAATGTGATACAATACACTATTGGGTGAAGTTTGGTTGACTTCTGCGCAGCGGTTTGGGAGTTAACATCAAAATTACATTTCTCGGCCATATCGCATAGATCTCACTGTGAAAAGGCTTAAATGGCTTTTTTGACCTAAGTTTGAGGATTGCGCTCAAATCAAATGTCCTAGAACCAAATTTCCACATGTAACTACTAGATTGTGATACAATACACTAATGGGTGAAGTTTGGTTGACTTCTGCGCAGCGGTTTGGGAGTTAACATCAAAATTACATTTCTCGGCCATATCGCATAGATCTCACTGTGAAAAGGCTTAAATGACTTTTTTAATTAAGTTTGATGATTGCGCTCAAACAAAATTTCCTAGAACAAAATTTTCAAATGTAACTACTAGATTGTGATACAATACACTATTGGGTGAAGTTTGGTTGACTTCTGCGCAGCGGTTTGGGAGTTAACATCAAAATTACATTTCTCGGCCATATCGCATAGATCTCACTGTGAAAAGGCTTAAATGACTTTTTTAATTAAGTTTGATGATTGCGTTCAAACAAAATGTCCTAGAACAAAATTTTCAAATGTAACTACTAGATTGTGATACAATACACTATTGGGTGAAGTTTGGTTGACTTCTGCGCAGCGGTTTGGGAGTTAACATCAAAATTACATTTCTCGGCCATATCGCATAGATCTCACTGTGAAAAGGCTTAAATGACTTTTTTAATTAAGTTTAATGATTGCGCTCAAACCAAATGTCCTAGAACGAAATTTTCAAATGTAACTACTAGAATGTGATACAATACACTATTGGGTGAAGTTTAGTTGACTTCTGCGCAGCGGTTTGGGAGTTAACATCAAAATTACATTTCTCGGCCATATCGCATAGATCTCACTGTGAAAAGGCTTAAATGGCTTTTTTGACCTAAGTTTGAGGATTGCGCTCAAATCAAATGTCCTAGAACCAAATTTCCACATGTAACTACTAGATTGTGATACAATACACTAATGGGTGAAGTTTGGTTTACTTCTGCGCAGCGGTTTGGGAGTTAACATCAAAATTACATTTCTCGGCCATATCGCATAGATCTCACTGTGAAAAGGCTTAAATGGCTTTTTTGACCTAAGTTTAATAATTGCGCTCAAACCAAATGTCCTAGAACGAAATTTTCAAATGTAACTACTAGATTGTGATACAATACACTATTGGGTGAAGTTTGGTTGACTTCTGCGCAGCGGTTTGGGAGTTAACATCAAAATTACATTTCTCGGCCATATCGCATAGATCTCACTGTGAAAAGGCTTAAATGGCTTTTTTGACCTAAGTTTGAGGATTGCGCTCAAATCAAATGTCCTAGAACCAAATTTCCACATGTAACTACTAGATTGTGATACAATACACTAATGGGTGAAGTTTGGTTGACTTCTGCGCAGCGGTTTGGGAGTTAACATCAAAATTACATTTCTCGGCCATATCGCATAGATCTCACTGTGAAAAGGCTTAAATGACTTTTTTAATTAAGTTTGATGATTGCGCTCAAACAAAATGTCCTAGAACAAAATTTTCAAATGTAACTACTAGATTGTGATACAATACACTATTGGGTGAAGTTTGGTTGACTTCTGCGCAGCGGTTTGGGAGTTAACATCAAAATTACATTTCTCGGCCATATCGCATAGATCTCACTGTGAAAAGGCTTAAATGGCTTTTTTGACCTAAGTTTGAGGATTGCGCTCAAATCAAATGTCCTAGAACCAAATTTCCACATGTAACTACTAGATTGTGATACAATACACTAATGGTTGAAGTTTGGTTGACTTCTGCGCAGCGGTTTGGGAGTGAACATCAAAATTACATTTCTCGGCCATATCGCATAGATCTCACTGTGAAAAGGCTTAAATGACTTTTTTTAATTAAGTTTGAAGATTGCGCTCAAATCAAATGTCCTAGAACTACATTTCTAAATGTAACTACTAGATTGTGATAAAATACACTATTGGGTGAAGTTTGGTTGACTTCTGCGCAGCGGTTTGGGAGTTAACATCAAAATTACATTTCTCAGCCATATCGCATAGATCTCACTGTGAAAAGGCTTAAATGGCTTTTTTGACCTGTTTGAGGATTGCGCTCAAATCAAATGTCTTATAACCAAATTTCCACATGTAACTACTAGATTGTGATACAATACACTAATGGGTGAAGTTTGGTTGACTTCTGCGCAGCGGTTTGGGAGTTAACATCAAAATTACATTTCTCGGCCATATCGCATAGATCTCACTGTGAAAAGGCTTAAATGACTTTTTTAATTAAGTTTGATGATTGCGTTCAAACAAAATGTCCTAGTACAAAATTTTCAAATGTATCTACTAGATTGTGATACAATACACTATTGGGTGAAGTTTGGTTGACTTCTGCGCAGCGGTTTGGGAGTTAACATCAAAATTACATTTCTCGGCCATATCGCATTGATCTCACTGTGAAAAGGCTTAAATGACTTTTTTAATTAAGTTTGATGATTGCGTTCAAACAAAATGTCCTAGAACAAAATTTTCAAATGTAACTACTAGATTGTGATACAATACACTATTGGGTGAAGTTTGGTTGACTTCTGCGCAGCGGTTTGGGAGTTAACATCAAAATTACATTTCTCGGCCATATCGCATAGATCTCACTGTGAAAAGGCTTAAATGGCTTTTTTGACCTAAGTTTGAGGATTGCGCTCAAATCAAATGTCCTAGAACCAAATTTCCACATGTAACTACTAGATTGTGATACAATACACTAATGGGTGAAGTTTGGTTTACTTCTGCGCAGCGGTTTGGGAGTTAACATCAAAATTACATTTCTCGGCCATATCGCATAGATCTCACTGTGAAAAGGCTTAAATGACTTTTTTAATTAAGTTTGATGATTGCGTTCAAACAAAATGTCCTAGAACGAAATTTTCAAATGTAACTACTAGATTGTGATACAATACACTATTGGGTGAAGTTTGGTTGACTTCTGCGCAGCGGTTTGGGAGTTAACATCAAAATTACATTTCTCGGCCATATCGCATAGATCTCACTGTGAAAAGGCTTAAATGACTTTTTTAATTAAGTTTGATGATTGTGTTCAAACAAAATGTCCTAGAACAAAATTTTCAAATGTAACTACTAGATTGTGATAGAATACACTATTGGGTGAAGTTTGGTTGACTTCTGCGCAGCGGTTTGGGAGTTAACATCAAAATTACATTTCTCGGCCATATCGCATAGATCTCACTGTGAAAAGGCTTAAATGACTTTTTTAATTAAGTTTAATGATTGCGCTCAAACCAAATGTCCTTGAACGAAATTTTCAAATGTAACTACTAGAATGTGATACAATACACTATTGGGTGAAGTTTAGTTGACTTCTGCGCAGCGGTTTGAGAGTTAACATCAAAATTACATTTCTCGGCCATATCGCATAGATCTCACTGTGAAAAGGCTTAAATGGCTTTTTTGACCTAAGTTTGAGGATTGCGCTCAAATCAAATGTCCTTGAACCAAATTTCCACATGTAACTACTAGATTGTGATACAATACACTAATGGGTGAAGTTTGGTTTACTTCTGCGCAGCGGTTTGGGAGTTAACATCAAAATTACATTTCTCGGCCATATCGCATAGATCTCACTGTGAAAAGGCTTAAATGGCTTTTTTGACCTAAGTTTAATAATTGCGCTCAAACCAAATGTCCTAGAACGAAATTTTCAAATGTAACTACTAGAATGTGATACAATACACTATTGGGTGAAGTTTGGTTGACTTCTGCGCAGCGGTTTGGGAGTTAACATCAAAATTACATTTCTCGGCCATATCGCATAGATATCACTGTGAAAAGGCTTAAATGGCTTTTTTGACCTAAGTTTGAGGATTGCGCTCAAATCAAATGTCCTAGAACCAAATTTTCACATGTAACTACTAGATTGTGATACTATACACTAATGGGTGAAGTTTGGTTGACTTCTGCGCAGCGGTTTGGGAGTTAACATCAAAATTACATTTCTCGGCCATATCGCATAGATCTCACTGTGAAAAGGCTTAAATGACTTTTTTAATTAAGTTTGATGATTGCGCTCAAACAAAATTTCCTAGAACAAAATTTTCAAATGTAACTACTAGATTGTGATACAATACACTATTGGGTGAAGTTTGGTTGACTTCTGCGCAGCGGTTTGGGAGTTAACATCAAAATTACATTTCTCGGCCATATCGCATAGATCTCACTGTGAAAAGGCTTAAATGGCTTTTTTGACCTAAGTTTAATGATTGCGCTCAAACCAAATGTCCTAGAACGAAATTTTCAAATGTAACTACTAGATTGTGATACAATACACTAATGGGTGAAGTTTGGTTTACTTCTGCGCAGCGGTTTGGGAGTTAACATCAAAATTACATTTCTCGGCCATATCGCATAGATCTCACTGTGAAAAGGCTTAAATGGCTTTTTTGACCTAAGTTTGAGGATTGCGCTCAAATCAAATGTCCTAGAACCAAATTTCCACATGTAATTACTAGATTGTGATACAATACACTAATGGGTGAAGTTTGGTTGACTTCTGCGCAGCGGTTTGGGAGTTAACATCAAAATTACATTTCTCGGCCATATCGCATAGATCTCACTGTGAAAAGGCTTAAATGGCTTTTTTGACCTAAGTTTGAGGATTGCGCTCAAATCAAATGTCCTAGAACCAAATTTCCACATGTAACTACTAGATTGTGATACAATACACTAATGGGTGAAGTTTGGTTGACTTCTGCGCAGCGGTTTGGGAGTTAACATCAAAATTACATTTCTCGGCCATATCGCATAGATCTCACTGTGAAAAGGCTTAAATGACTTTTTTAATTAAGATTGATGATTGCGCTCAAACAAAATGTCCTAGAACAAAATTTTCAAATGTAACTACTAGATTTTGATACAATACACTATTGGGTGAAGTTTGGTTGACTTCCGCGCAGCGGTTTGGGAGTTAACATCAAAATTACATTTCTCGGCCATATCGCATAGATCTCACTGTGAAAAGGCTTAAATGGCTTTTTTGACCTAAGTTTGAGGATTGGGCTCAAATCAAATGTCCTACAACCAAATTTCCACATGTAACTACTAGATTGTGATACAATACACTAATGGTTGAAGTTTGGTTGACTTCTGCGCAGCGGTTTGGGAGTGAACATCAAAATTACATTTCTCTGCCATATCGCATAGATCTCACTGTGAAAAGGCTTAAATGACTTTTTTTTAATTAAGTTTGAAGATTGCGCTCAAATCAAATGTCCTAGAACTAAATTTCCAAATGTAACTACTAGATTGTGATAAAATACACTATTGGGTGAAGTTTGGTTGACTTCTGCGCAGCGGTTTGGGAGTTAACATCAAAATTACATTTCTCGGCCATATCGCATAGATCTCACTGTGAAAAGGCTTAAATGGCTTTTTTGACCTGTTTGAGGATTGCGCTCAAATCAAATGTCCTATAACCAAATTTCCACATGTAACTACTAGATTGTGATACAATACACTAATGGGTGAAGTTTGGTTGACTTCTGCGCAGCGGTTTGGGAGTTAACATCAAAATTACATTTCTCGGCCATATCGCATAGATCTCACTGTGAAAAGGCTTAAATGACTTTTTTAATTAAGTTTGATGATTGCGTTCAAACAAAATGTCCTAGAACAAAATTTTCAAATGTAACTACTAGATTGTGATACAATACACTATTGGGTGAAGTTTGGTTGACTTCTGCGCAGCGGTTTGGGAGTTAACATCAAAATTACATTTCTCGGCCATATCGCATAGATCTCACTGTGAAAAGGCTTAAATGACTTTTTTAATTAAGTTTGATGATTGCGCTCAAACAAAATGTCCTAGAACAAAATTTTCAAATGTAACTACTAGATTTTGATACAATACACTATTGGGTGAAGTTTGGTTGACTTCTGCGCAGCGGTTTGGGAGTTAACATCAAAATTACATTTCTCGGCCATATCGCATAGATCTCACTGTGAAAAGGCTTAAATGGCTTTTTTGACCTAAGTTTGAGGATTGCGCTCAAATCAAATGTTCTACAACCAAATTTCCACATGTAACTACTAGATTGTGATACAATACACTAATGGTTGAAGTTTGGTTGACTTCTGCGCAGCGGTTTGGGAGTGAACATCAAAATTACATTTCTCGGCCATATCGCATAGATCTCACTGTGAAAAGGCTTAAATGACTTTTTTTAATTAAGTTTGAAGATTGCGCTCAAATCAAATATCCTAGAACTAAATTTCCAAATGTAACTACTAGATTGTGATAAAATACACTATTGGGTGAAGTTTGGTTGACTTCTGCGCAGCGGTTTGGGAGTTAACATCAAAATTACATTTCTCGGCCATATCGCATAGATCTCACTGTGAAAAGGCTTAAATGGCTTTTTTGACCTGTTTGAGGATTGCGCTCAAATCAAATGTCCTATAACCAAATTTCCACATGTAACTACTAGATTGTGATACAATACACTAATGGGTGAAGTTTGGTTGACTTCTGCGCAGCGGTTTGGGAGTTAACATCAAAATTACATTTCTCGGCCATATCGCATAGATCTCACTGTGAAAAGGCTTAAATGACTTTTTTAATTAAGTTTGATGATTGCGTTCAAACAAAATGTCCTAGAACAAAATTTTCAAATGTAACTACTAGATTGTGATACAATACACTATTGGGTGAAGTTTGGTTGACTTCTGCGCAGCGGTTTGGGAGTTAACATCAAAATTACATTTCTCGGCCATATCGCATAGATCTCACTGTGAAAAGGCTTAAATGGCTTTTTTGACCTAAGTTTGAGGATTGCGCTCAAATCAAATGTCCTAGAACCAAATTTCCACATGTAACTACTAGATTGTGATACAATACACTAATGGGTGAAGTTTGGTTTACTTCTGCGCAGCGGTTTGGGAGTTAACATCAAAATTACATTTCTCGGCCATATCGCATAGATCTCACTGTGAAAAGGCTTAAATGGCTTTTTTGACCTAAGTTTAATGATTGCGCTCAAACCAAATGTCCTAGAACGAAATTTTCAAATGTAACTACTAGAATGTGATACAATACACTATTGGGTGAAGTTTGGTTGACTTCTGCGCAGCGGTTTGGGAGTTAACATCAAAATTACATTTCTCGGCCATATCGCATAGATCTCACTGTGAAAAGGCTTAAATGGCTTTTTTGACCTAAGTTTGAGGATTGCGCTCAAACAAAATGTCCTAGAACAAAATTTTCAAATGTAACTACTAGATTGTGATACAATACACTATTGGGTGAAGTTTGGTTGACTTCTGCGCAGCGGTTTGGGAGTTAACATCAAAATTACATTTCTCGGCCATATCGCATAGATCTCACTGTGAAAAGGCTTAAATGACTTTTTTAATTAAGTTTGATGATTGCGTTCAAACAAAATGTCCTAGAACAAAATTTTCAAATGTAACTACTAGATTGTGATACAATACACTATTGGGTGAAGTTTGGTTGACTTCTGCGCAGCGGTTTGGGAGTTAACATCAAAATTACATTTCTCGGCCATATCGCATAGATCTCACTGTGAAAAGGCTTAAATGGCTTTTTTGACCTAAGTTTGAGGATTGCGCTCAAATCAAATGTCCTAGAACCAAATTTCCACATGTAACTACTAGATTGTGATACAATACACTAATGGGTGAAGTTTGGTTGACTTCTGCGCAGCGGTTTGGGAGTTAACATCAAAATTACATTTCTCGGCCATATCGCATAGATCTCACTGTGAAAAGGCTTAAATGACTTTTTTAATTAAGTTTGATGATTGCGCTCAAACAAAATGTCCTAGAACCAAATTTCCACATGTAATTACTAGATTGTGATACAATACACTATTGGGTGAAGTTTGGTTGACTTCTGCGCAGCGGTTTGGGAGTTAACATCAAAATTACATTTCTCGGCCATATCGCATAGATCTCACTGTGAAAAGGCTTAAATGACTTTTATAATTAAGTTTAATGATTGCGCTCAAACCAAATGTCCTAGAACGAAATTTTCAAATGTAACTACTAGAATGTGATACAATACACTATTGGGTGAAGTTTAGTTGACTTCTGCGCAGCGGTTTGGGAGTTAACATCAAAATTACATTTCTCGGCCATATCGCATAGATCTCACTGTGAAAAGGCTTAAATGGCTTTTTTGACCTAAGTTTGAGGATTGCGCTCAAATCAAATGTCCTAGAACCAAATTTCCACATGTAACTACTAGATTGTGATACAATACACTAATGGGTGAAGTTTGGTTTACTTCTGCGCAGCGGTTTGGGAGTTAACATCAAAATTACATTTCTCGGCCATATCGCATAGATCTCACTGTGAAAAGGCTTAAATGGCTTTTTTGACCTAAGTTTAATAATTGCGCTCAAACCAAATGTCCTAGAACGAAATTTTCAAATGTAACTACTAGAATGTGATACAATACACTATTGGGTGAAGTTTGGTTGACTTCTGCGCAGCGGTTTGGGAGTTAACATCAAAATTACATTTCTCGGCCATATCGCATAGATCTCACTGTGAAAAGGCTTAAATGGCTTTTTTGACCTAAGTTTGAGGATTGCGCTCAAATCAAATGTCCTAGAACCAAATTTTCACATGTAACTACTAGATTGTGATACAATACACTAATGGGTGAAGTTTGGTTGACTTCTGCGCAGCGGTTTGGGAGTTAACATCAAAATTACATTTCTCGGCCATATCGCATAGATCTCACTGTGAAAAGGCTTAAATGACTTTTTTAATTAAGTTTGATGATTGCGCTCAAACAAAATTTCCTAGAACAAAATTTTCAAATGTAACTACTAGATTGTGATACAATACACTATTGGGTGAAGTTTGGTTGACTTCTGCGCAGCGGTTTGGGAGTTAACATCAACATTACATTTCTCAGCCATATCGCATAGATCTCACTGTGAAAAGGCTTAAATGGCTTTTTTGACCTAAGTTTAATGATTGCGCTCAAACCAAATGTCCTAGAACGAAATTTTCAAATGTAACTACTAGAATGTGATACAATACACTATTGGGTGAAGTTTGGTTGACTTCTGCGCAGCGGTTTGGGAGTTAACATCAAAATAACATTTCTCGGCCATATCGCATAGATCTCACTGTGAAAAGGCTTAAATGACTTTTTTAATTAAGTTTAATGATTGCGCTCAAACCAAATGTCCTAGAACGAAATTTTCAAATGTAACTACTAGAATGTGATACAATACACTATTGGGTGAAGTTTAGTTGACTTCTGCGCAGCGGTTTGGGAGTTAACATCAAAATTACATTTCTCGGCCATATCGCATAGATCTCACTGTGAAAAGGCTTAAATGGCTTTTTTGACCTAAGTTTGAGGATTGCGCTCAAATCAAATGTCCTAGAACCAAATTTCCACATGTAACTACTAGATTGTGATACAATACACTAATGGGTGAAGTTTGGTTTACTTCTGCGCAGCGGTTTGGGAGTTAACATCAAAATTACATTTCTCGGCCATATCGCATAGATCTCACTGTGAAAAGGCTTAAATGGCTTTTTTGACCTAAGTTTAATAATTGCGCTCAAACCAAATGTCCTAGAACGAAATTTTCAAATGTAACTACTAGAATGTGATACAATACACTATTGGGTAAAGTTTGGTTGACTTCTGCGCAGCGGTTTGGGAGTTAACATCAAAATTACATTTCTCGGCCATATCGCATAGATCTCACTGTGAAAAGGCTTAAATGGCTTTTTTGACCTAAGTTTGAGGATTGCGCTCAAATCAAATGTCCTAGAACCAAATTTCCACATGTAACTACTAGATTGTGATACAATACACTAATGGGTGGAGTTTGGTTTACTTCTGCGCAGCGGTTTGGGAGTTAACATCAAAATTACATTTCTCGGCCATATCGCATAGATCTCACTGTGAAAAGCCTTAAATGGCTTTTTTGACCTAAGTTTGAGGATTGCGCTCAAATCAAATGTCCTAGAACCAAATTTCCACATGTAACTACTAGATTGTGATACAATACACTAATGGGTGAAGTTTGGTTGACTTCTGCGCAGCGGTTTGGGAGTTAACATCAAAATTACATTTCTCGGCCATATCGCATAGATCTCACTGTGAAAAGGCTTAAATGACTTTTTTAATTAAGTTTGATGATTGCGCTCAAACAAAATTTCCTAGAACAAAATTTTCAAATGTAACTACTAGATTGTGATACAATACACTATTGGGTGAAGTTTGGTTGACTTCTGCGCAGCGGTTTGGGAGTTAACATCAAAATTACATTTCTCGGCCATATCGCATAGATCTCACTGTGAAAAGGCTTAAATGACTTTTTCAATTAAGTTTGATGATTGCGTTCAAACAAAATGTCCTAGAACAAAATTTTCAAATGTAACTACTAGATTGTGATACAATACACTATTGGGTGAAGTTTGGTTGACTTCTGCGCAGCGGTTTGGGAGTTAACATCAAAATTACATTTCTCGGCCATATCGCATAGATCTCACTGTGAAAAGGCTTAAATGACTTTTTTAATTAAGTTTAATGATTGCGCTCAAACCAAATGTCCTAGAACGAAATTTTCAAATGTAACTACTAGAATGTGATACAATACACTATTGGGTGAAGTTTAGTTGACTTCTGCGCAGCGGTTTGGGAGTTAACATCAAAATTACATTTCTCGGCCATATCGCATAGATCTCACTGTGAAAAGGCTTAAATGGCTTTTTTGACCTAAGTTTGAGGATTGCGCTCAAATCAAATGTCCTAGAACCAAATTTCCACATGTAACTACTAGATTGTGATACAATACACTAATGGGTGAAGTTTGGTTTACTTCTGCGCAGCGGTTTGGGAGTTAACATCAAAATTACATTTCTCGGCCATATCGCATAGATCTCACTGTGAAAAGGCTTAAATGGCTTTTTTGACCTAAGTTTAATAATTGCGCTCAAACCAAATGTCCTAGAACGAAATTTTCAAATGTAACTACTAGAATGTGATACAATACACTATTGGGTGAAGTTTGGTTGACTTCTGCGCAGCGGTTTGGGAGTTAACATCAAAATTACATTTCTCGGCCATATCGCATAGATCTCACTGTGAAAAGGCTTAAATGGCTTTTTTGACCTAAGTTTGAGGATTGCGCTCAAATCAAATGTCCTAGAACCAAATTTCCACATGTAACTACTAGATTGTGATACAATACACTATTGGGTGAAGTTTGGTTGACTTCTGCGCAGCGGTTTGGGAGTTAACATCAAAATTACATTTCTCGGCCATATCGCATAGATCTCACTGTGAAAAGGCTTAAATGGCTTTTTTGACCTAAGTTTAATGATTGCGCTCAAACCAAATGTCCTAGAACGAAATTTTCAAATGTAACTACTAGAATGTGATACAATACACTATTGGGTGAAGTTTGGTTGACTTCTGCGCAGCGGTTTGGGAGTTAACATCAAAATAACATTTCTCGGCCATATCGCATAGATCTCACTGTGAAAAGGCTTAAATGACTTTTTTAATTAAGTTTAATGATTGCGCTCAAACCAAATGTCCTAGAACGAAATTTTTAAATGTAACTACTAGAATGTGATACAATACACTATTGGGTGAAGTTTGGTTGACTTCTGCGCAGCGGTTTGGGAGTTAACATCAAAATTACATTTCTCGGCCATATCGCATAGATCTCACTGTGAAAAGGCTTAAATGGCTTTTTTGACCTAAGTTTGAGGATTGCGCTCAAATCAAATGTCCTAGAACCAAATTTTCACATGTAACTACTAGATTGTGATACAATACACTAATGGGTGAAGTTTGGTTGACTTCTGCGCAGCGGTTTGGGAGTTAACATCAAAATTACATTTCTCGGCCATATCGCATAGATCTCACTGTGAAAAGGCTTAAATGGCTTTATTGACCTAAGTTTGAGGATTGCGCTCAAATCAAATGTCCTAGAACCAAATTTCCACATGTAATTACTAGATTGTGATACAATACACTAATGGGTGAAGTTTGGTTGACTTCTGCGCAGCGGTTTGGGAGTTAACATCAAAATTACATTTCTCGGCCATATCGCATAGATCTCACTGTGAAAAGGCTTAAATGACTTTTTTAATTAAGTTTAATGATTGCGCTCAAACCAAATGTCCTAGAACGAAATTTTCAAATGTAACTACTAGAATGTGATACAATACACTATTGGGTGAAGTTTAGTTGACTTCTGCGCAGCGGTTTGGGAGTTAACATCAAAATTACATTTCTCGGCCATATCGCATAGATCTCACTGTGAAAAGGCTTAAATGGCTTTTTTGACCTAAGTTTAATGATTGCGCTCAAACCAAATGTCCTAGAACGAAATTTTCAAATGTAACTACTAGAATGTGATACAATACACTATTGGGTGAAGTTTGGTTGACTTCTGCGCAGCGGTTTGGGAGTTAACATCAAAATTACATTTCTCGGCCATATCGCATAGATCTCACTGTGAAAAGGCTTAAATGACTTTTTTAATTAAGTTTGATGATTGCGTTCAAACAAAATGTCCTAGAACAAAATTTTCAAATGTAACTACTAGATTGTGATACAATACACTATTGGGTGAAGTTTGGTTGACTTCTGCGCAGCGGTTTGGGAGTTAACATCAAAATTACATTTCTCGGCCATATCGCATAGATCTCACTGTGAAAAGGCTTAAATGACTTTTTTAATTAAGTTTAATGATTGCGCTCAAACCAAATGTCCTAGAACGAAATTTTCAAATGTAACTACTAGAATGTGATACAATACACTATTGGGTGAAGTTTAGTTGACTTCTGCGCAGCGGTTTGGGAGTTAACATCAAAATTACATTTCTCGGCCATATCGCATAGATCTCACTGTGAAAAGGCTTAAATGGCTTTTTTGACCTAAGTTTGAGGATTGCGCTCAAATCAAATGTCCTAGAACCAAATTTCCACATGTAACTACTAGATTGTGATACAATACACTAATGGGTGAAGTTTGGTTTACTTCTGCGCAGCGGTTTGGGAGTTAACATCAAAATTACATTTCTCGGCCATATCGCATAGATCTCACTGTGAAAAGGCTTAAATGGCTTTTTTGACCTAAGTTTAATAATTGCGCTCAAACCAAATGTCCTAGAACGAAATTTTCAAATGTAACTACTAGAATGTGATACAATACACTATTGGGTGAAGTTTGGTTGACTTCTGCGCAGCGGTTTGGGAGTTAACATCAAAATTACATTTCTCGGCCATATCGCATAGATCTCACTGTGAAAAGGCTTAAATGGCTTTTTTGACCTAAGTTTGAGGATTGCGCTCAAATCAAATGTCCTAGAACCAAATTTTCACATGTAACTACTAGATTGTGATACAATACACTAATGGGTGAAGTTTGGTTGACTTCTGCGCAGCGGTTTGGGAGTTAACATCAAAATTACATTTCTCGGCCATATCGCATAGATCTCACTGTGAAAAGGCTTAAATGACTTTTTTAATTAAGTTTGATGATTGCGCTCAAACAAAATGTCCTAGAACAAAATTTTCAAATGTAACTACTAGATTGTGATACAATACACTATTGGGTGAAGTTTGGTTGACTTCTGCGCAGCGGTTTGGGAGTTAACATCAAAATTACATTTCTCGGCCATATCGCATAGATCTCACTGTGAAAAGGCTTAAATGACTTTTTTAATTAAGTTTGATGATTGCGCTCAAACAAAATTTCCTAGAACAAAATTTTCAAATGTAACTACTAGATTGTGATACAATACACTATTGGGTGAAGTTTGGTTGACTTCTGCGCAGCGGTTTGGGAGTTAACATCAAAATTACATTTCTCGGCCATATCGCATAGATCTCACTGTGAAAAGGCTTAAATGGCTTTTTTGACCTAAGTTTAATGATTGCGCTCAAACCAAATGTCCTAGAACGAAATTTTCAAATGTAACTACTAGAATGTGATACAATACACTATTGTGTGAAGTTTGGTTGACTTCTGCGCAGCGGTTTGGGAGTTAACATCAAAATTACATTTCTCGGCCATATTGCATAGATCTCACTGTAAAAAGGCTTAAATGGCTTTTTTGACCTAAGTTTGAGGATTGCGCTCAAATCAAATGTCCTAGAACCAAATTTCCACATGTAACTACTAGATTGTGATACAATACACTAATGGGTGAAGTTTGGTTGACTTCTGCGCAGCGGTTTGGGAGTTAACATCAAAATTACATTTCTCGGCCATATCGCATAGATCTCACTGTGAAAAGGCTTAAATGGCTTTTTTGACCTAAGTTTAATAATTGCGCTCAAACCAAATGTCCTAGAACGAAATTTTCAAATGTAACTACTAGAATGTGATACAATACACTATTGGGTAAAGTTTGGTTGACTTCTGCGCAGCGGTTTGGGAGTTAACATCAAAATTACATTTCTCGGCCATATCGCATAGATCTCACTGTGAAAAGGCTTAAATGGCTTTTTTGACCTAAGTTTGAGGATTGCGCTCAAATCAAATGTCCTAGAACCAAATTTCACCATGTAACTACTAGATTGTGATACAATACACTAATGGGTGAAGTTTGGTTTACTTCTGCGCAGCGGTTTGGGAGTTAACATCAAAATTACATTTCTCGGCCATATCGCATAGATCTCACTGTGAAAAGGCTTAAATGGCTTTTTTGACCTAAGTTTAATAATTGCGCTCAAATCAAATGTCCTATAACCAAATTTCCACATGTAACTACTAGATTGTGATACAATACACTAATGGGTGAAGTTTGGTTGACTTCTGCGCAGCGGTTTGGGAGTTAACATCAAAATTACATTTCTCGGCCATATCGCATAGATCTCACTGTGAAAAGGCTTAAATGACTTTTTTAATTAAGTTTGATGATTGCGTTCAAACAAAATGTCCTAGAACAAAATTTTCAAATGTAACTACTAGATTGTGATACAATACACTATTTGGTGAAGTTTGGTTGACTTCTGCGCAGCGGTTTGGGAGTTAACATTAAAATTACATTTCTCGGCCATATCGCATAGATCTCACTGTGAAAAGGCTTAAATGGCTTTTTTGACCTAAGTTTGAGGATTGCGCTCAAATCAAATGTCCTAGAACCAAATTTCCACATGTAACTACTAGATTGTGATACAATACACTAATGGGTGAAGTTTGGTTTACTTCTGCGCAGCGGTTTGGGAGTTAACATCAAAATTACATTTCTCGGCCATATCGCATAGATCTCACTGTGAAAAGGCTTAAATGGCTTTTTTGACATAAGTTTAATAATTGCGCTCAAACCAAATGTCCTAGAACGAAATTTTCAAATGTAACTACTAGAATGTGATACAATACACTATTGGGTGAAGTTTGGTTGACTTCTGCGCAGCGTTTTGGGAGTTAACATCAAAATTACATTTCTCGGCCATATCGCATAGATCTCACTGTGAAAAGGCTTAAATGGCTTTTTTGACCTAAGTTTGAGGATTGCGCTCAAATCAAATGTCCTAGAACCAAATTTCCACATGTAACTACTAGATTGTGATACAATACACTAATGGGTGAAGTTTGGTTGACTTCTGCGCAGCGGTTTGGGAGTTAACATCAAAATTACATTTCTCGGCCATATCGCATAGATCTCACTGTGAAAAGGCTTAAATGACTTTTTTAATTAAGTTTGATGATTGCGCTCAAACAAAATGTCCTAGAACAAAATTTTCAAATGTAACTACTAGATTGTGATACAATACGCTATTGGGTGAAGTTTGGTTGACTTCTGCGCAGCGGTTTGGGAGTTAACATCAAAATTACATTTCTCGGCCATATCGCATAGATCTCACTGTGAAAAGGCTTAAATGGCTTTTTTGACCTAAGTTTGAGGATTGCGCTCAAATCAAATGTCCTAGAACCAAATTTCCACATGTAACTACTAGATTGTGATACAATACACTAATGGTTGAAGTTTGGTTGACTTCTGCGCAGCGTTTTGGGAGTGAACATCAAAATTACATTTCTCGGCCATATCGCATAGATCTCACTGTGAAAAGGCTTAAATGACTTTTTTAAATTAAGTTTGAAGATTGCGCTCAAATCAAATGTCCTAGAACTAAATTTCTAAATGTAACTACTCGATTGTGATAAAATACACTATTGGGTGAAGTTTGGTTGACTTCTGCGCAGCGGTTTGGGAGTTAACATCAAAATTACATTTCTCGGCCATATCGCATAGATCTCACTGTGAAAAGGCTTAAATGGCTTTTTTGACCTGTTTGAGGATTGCGCTCAAATCAAATGTCTTATAACCAAATTTCCACATGTAACTACTAGATTGTGATACAATACACTAATGGGTGAAGTTTGGTTGACTTCTGCGCAGCGGTTTGGGAGTTAACATCAAAATTACATTTCTCGGCCATATCGCATAGATCTCACTGTGAAAAGGCTTAAATGACTTTTTTAATTAAGTTTGATGATTGCGTTCAAACAAAATGTCCTAGAACAAAATTTTCAAATGTAACTACTAGATTGTGATACAATACACTATTGGGTGAAGTTTGGTTGACTTCTGCGCAGCGGTTTGGGAGTTAACATCAAAATTACATTTCTCGGCCATATCGCATAGATCTCACTGTGAAAAGGCTTAAATGGCTTTTTTGACCTAAGTTTAATGATTGCGCTCAAACCAAATGTCCTAGAACGAAATTTTCAAATGTAACTACTAGAATGTGATACAATACACTATTGGGTGAAGTTTGGTTGACTTCTGCGCAGCGGTTTGGGAGTTAACATCAAAATTACATTTCTCGGCCATATCGCATAGATCTCACTGTGAAAAGGCTTAAATGGCTTTTTTGACCTAAGTTTGAGGATTGCGCTCAAACAAAATGTCCTAGAACAAAATTTTCAAATGTAACTACTAGATTGTGATACAATACACTAATGGGTGAAGTTTGGTTTACTTCTGCGCAGCGGTTTGGGAGTTAACATCAAAATTACATTTCTCGGCCATATCGCATAGATCTCACTGTGAAAAGGCTTAAATGGCTTTTTTGACCTAAGTTTGAGGATTGCGCTCAAATCAAATGTCCTAGAACCAAATTTCACCATGTAACTACTAGATTGTGATACAATACACTAATGGGTGAAGTTTGGTTTACTTCTGCGCAGCGGTTTGGGAGTTAACATCAAAATTACATTTCTCGGCCATATCGCATAGATCTCACTGTGAAAAGGCTTAAATGGCTTTTTTGACCTAAGTTTAATAATTGCGCTCAAATCAAATGTCCTATAACCAAATTTCCACATGTAACTACTAGATTGTGATACAATACACTAATGGGTGAAGTTTGGTTGACTTCTGCGCAGCGGTTTGGGAGTTAACATCAAAATTACATTTCTCGGCCATATCGCATAGATCTCACTGTGAAAAGGCTTAAATGACTTTTTTAATTAAGTTTGATGATTGCGTTCAAACAAAATGTCCTAGAACAAAATTTTCAAATGTAACTACTAGATTGTGATACAATACACTATTTGGTGAAGTTTGGTTGACTTCTGCGCAGCGGTTTGGGAGTTAACATTAAAATTACATTTCTCGGCCATATCGCATAGATCTCACTGTGAAAAGGCTTAAATGGCTTTTTTGACCTAAGTTTGAGGATTGCGCTCAAATCAAATGTCCTAGAACCAAATTTCAACATGTAACTACTAGATTGTGATACAATACACTAATGGGTGAAGTTTGGTTTACTTCTGCGCAGCGGTTTGGGAGTTAACATCAAAATTACATTTCTCGGCCATATCGCATAGATCTCACTGTGAAAAGGCTTAAATGGCTTTTTTGACCTAAGTTTAATAATTGCGCTCAAACCAAATGTCCTAGAACGAAATTTTCAAATGTAACTACTAGAATGTGATACAATACACTATTGGGTGAAGTTTGGTTGACTTCTGCGCAGCGTTTTGGGAGTTAACATCAAAATTACATTTCTCGGCCATATCGCATAGATCTCACTGTGAAAAGGCTTAAATGGCTTTTTTGACCTAAGTTTGAGGATTGCGCTCAAATCAAATGTCCTAGAACCAAATTTCCACATGTAACTACTAGATTGTGATACAATACACTAATGGGTGAAGTTTGGTTGACTTCTGCGCAGCGGTTTGGGAGTTAACATCAAAATTACATTTCTCGGCCATATCGCATAGATCTCACTGTGAAAAGGCTTAAATGACTTTTTTAATTAAGTTTGATGATTGCGCTCAAACAAAATGTCCTAGAACAAAATTTTCAAATGTAACTACTAGATTGTGATACAATACACTATTGGGTGAAGTTTGGTTGACTTCTGCGCAGCGGTTTGGGAGTTAACATCAAAATTACATTTCTCGGCCATATCGCATAGATCTCACTGTGAAAAGGCTTAAATGGCTTTTTTGACCTAAGTTTGAGGATTGCGCTCAAATCAAATGTCCTAGAACCAAATTTCCACATGTAACTACTAGATTGTGATACAATACACTAATGGTTGAAGTTTGGTTGACTTCTGCGCAGCGTTTTGGGAGTGAACATCAAAATTACATTTCTCGGCCATATCGCATAGATCTCACTGTGAAAAGGCTTAAATGACTTTTTTTAATTAAGTTTGAAGATTGCGCTCAAATCAAATGTCCTAGAACTAAATTTCTAAATGTAACTACTAGATTGTGATAAAATACACTATTGGGTGAAGTTTGGTTGACTTCTGCGCAGCGGTTTGGGAGTTAACATCAAAATTACATTTCTCGGCCATATCGCATAGATCTCACTGTGAAAAGGCTTAAATGGCTTTTTTGACCTGTTTGAGGATTGCGCTCAAATCAAATGTCTTATAACCAAATTTCCACATGTAACTACTAGATTGTGATACAATACACTAATGGGTGAAGTTTGGTTGACTTCTGCGCAGCGGTTTGGGAGTTAACATCAAAATTACATTTCTCGGCCATATCGCATAGATCTCACTGTGAAAAGGCTTAAATGACTTTTTTAATTAAGTTTGATGATTGCGTTCAAACAAAATGTCCTAGAACAAAATTTTCAAATGTAACTACTAGATTGTGATACAATACACTATTGGGTGAAGTTTGGTTGACTTCTGCGCAGCGGTTTGGGAGTTAACATCAAAATTACATTTCTCGGCCATATCGCATAGATCTCACTGTGAAAAGGCTTAAATGGCTTTTTTGACCTAAGTTTGAGGATTGCGCTCAAATCAAATGTCCTAGAACCAAATATCCACATGTAACTACTAGATTGTGATACAATACACTAATGGGTGAAGTTTGGTTGACTTCTGCGCAGCGGTTTGGGAGTTAACATCAAAATTACATTTCTCGGCCATATCGCATAGATCTCACTGTGAAAAGGCTTAAATGGCTTTTTTGACCTAAGTTTGAGGATTGCGCTCAAATCAAATGTCCTAGAACCAAATTTCCACATGTAATTACTAGATTGTGATACAATACACTAATGGGTGAAGTTTGGTTGACTTCTGCGCAGCGGTTTGGGAGTTAACATCAAAATTACATTTCTCGGCCATATCGCATAGATCTCACTGTGAAAAGGCTTAAATGACTTTTTTAATTAAGTTTAATGATTGCGCTCAAACCAAATGTCCTAGAACGAAATTTTCAAATGTAACTACTAGAATGTGATACAATACACTATTGGGTGAAGTTTAGTTGACTTCTGCGCAGCGGTTTGGGAGTTAACATCAAAATTACATTTCTTGGCCATATCGCATAGATCTCACTGTGAAAAGGCTTAAATGGCTTTTTTGACCTAAGTTTAATGATTGCGCTCAAACCAAATGTCCTAGAACGAAATTTTCAAATGTAACTACTAGAATGTGATACAATACACTATTGGGTGAAGTTTGGTTGACTTCTGCGCAGCGGTTTGGGAGTTAACATCAAAATTACATTTCTCGGCCATATCGCATAGATCTCACTGTGAAAAGGCTTAAATGGCTTTTTTGACCTAAGTTTGAGGATTGCGCTCAAATCAAATGTCCTAGAACCAAATTTCCACATGTAACTACTAGATTGTGATACAATACACTAATGGGTGAAGTTTGGTTTACTTCTGCGCAGCGGTTTGGGAGTTAACATCAAAATTACATTTCTCGGCCATATCGCATAGATCTCACTGTGAAAAGGCTTAAATGGCTTTTTTGACCTAAGTTTAATAATTGCGCTCAAACCAAATGTCCTAGAACGAAATTTTCAAATGTAACTACTAGAATGTGATACAATACACTATTGGGTGAAGTTTGGTTGACTTCTGCGCAGCGGTTTGGGAGTTAACATCAAAATTACATTTCTCGGCCATATCGCATAGATCTCACTGTGAAAAGGCTTAAATGGCTTTTTTGACCTAAGTTTGAGGATTGCGCTCAAATCAAATGTCCTAGAACCAAATTTCCACATGTAACTACTAGATTGTGATACAATACACTAATGGTTGAAGTTTGGTTGACTTCTGCGCAGCGGTTTGGGAGTGAACATCAAAATTACATTTCTCGGCCATATCGCATAGATCTCACTGTGAAAAGGCTTAAATGACTTTTTTTAATTAAGTTTGAAGATTGCGCTCAAATCAAATGTCCTAGAACTAAATTTCTAAATGTAACTACTAGATTGTGATAAAATACACTATTGGGTGAAGTTTGGTTGACTTCTGCGCAGCGGTTTGGGAGTTAACATCAAAATTACATTTCTCAGCCATATCGCATAGATCTCACTGTGAAAAGGCTTAAATGGCTTTTTTGACCTGTTTGAGGATTGCGCTCAAATCAAATGTCTTATAACCAAATTTCCACATGTAACTACTAGATTGTGATACAATACACTAATGGGTGAAGTTTGGTTGACTTCTGCGCAGCGGTTTGGGAGTTAACATCAAAATTACATTTCTCGGCCATATCGCATAGATCTCACTGTGAAAAGGCTTAAATGACTTTTTTAATTAAGTTTGATGATTGCGTTCAAACAAAATGTCCTAGAACAAAATTTTCAAATGTAACTACTAGATTGTGATACAATACACTATTGGGTGAAGTTTGGTTGACTTCTGCGCAGCGGTTTGGGAGTTAACATCAAAATTACATTTCTCGGCCATATCGCATAGATCTCACTGTGAAAAGGCTTAAATGGCTTTTTTGACCTAAGTTTGAGGATTGCGCTCAAATCAAATGTCCTAGAACCAAATTTCCACATGTAACTACTAGATTGTGATACAATACACTAATGGGTGAAGTTTGGTTTACTTCTGCGCAGCGGTTTTGGAGTTAACATCAAAATTACATTTCTCGGCCATATCGCATAGATCTCACTGTGAAAAGGCTTAAATGGCTTTTTTGACCTAAGTTTAATGATTGCGCTCAAACCAAATGTCCTAGAACGAAATTTTCAAATGTAACTACTAGAATGTGATACAATACACTATTGGGTGAAGTTTGGTTGACTTCTGCGCAGCGGTTTGGGAGTTAACATCAAAATTACATTTCTCGGCCATATCGCATAGATCTCACTGTGAAAAGGCTTAAATGACTTTTTTAATTAAGTTTGATGATTGCGTTCAAACAAAATGTCCTAGAACAAAATTTTCAAATGTAACTACTAGATTGTGATACAATACACTATTGGGTGAAGTTTGGTTGACTTCTGCGCAGCGGTTTGGGAGTTAACATCAAAATTACATTTCTCGGCCATATCGCATAGATCTCACTGTGAAAAGGCTTAAATGACTTTTTTAATTAAGTTTAATGATTGCGCTCAAACCAAATGTCCTAGAACGAAATTTTCAAATGTAACTACTAGAATGTGATACAATACACTATTGGGTGAAGTTTAGTTGACTTCTGCGCAGCGGTTTGGGAGTTAACATCAAAATTACATTTCTCGGCCATATCGCATAGATCTCACTGTGAAAAGGCTTAAATGGCTTTTTTGACCTAAGTTTGAGAATTGCGCTCAAATCAAATGTCCTAGAACCAAATTTCCACATGTAACTACTAGATTGTGATACAATACACTAATGGGTGAAGTTTGGTTTACTTCTGCGCAGCGGTTTGGGAGTTAACATCAAAATTACATTTCTCGGCCATATCGCATAGATCTCACTGTGAAAAGGCTTAAATGGCTTTTTTGACCTAAGTTTAATAATTGCGCTCAAACCAAATGTCCTAGAACGAAATTTTCAAATGTAACTACTAGAATGTGATACAATACACTATTGGGTGAAGTTTGGTTGACTTCTGCGCAGCGGTTTGGGAGTTAACATCAAAATTACATTTCTCGGCCATATCGCATAGATCTCACTGTGAAAAGGCTTAAATGGCTTTTTTGACCTAAGTTTGAGGATTGCGCTCAAATCAAATGTCCTAGAACCAAATTTTCACATGTAACTACTAGATTGTGATACAATACACTAATGGGTGAAGTTTGGTTGACTTCTGCGCAGCGGTTTGGGAGTTAACATCAAAATTACATTTCTCGGCCATATCGCATAGATCTCACTGTGAAAAGGCTTAAATGACTTTTTTAATTAAGTTTGATGATTGCGCTCAAACAAAATTTCCTAGAACAAAATTTTCAAATGTAACTACTAGATTGTGATACAATACACTATTGGGTGACGTTTGGTTGACTTCTGCGCAGCGGTTTGGGAGTTAACATCAAAATTACATTTCTCGGCCATATCGCATAGATCTCACTGTGAAAAGGCTTAAATGGCTTTTTTGACCTAAGTTTGAGGATTGCGCTCAAACCAAATGTCCTAGAACGAAATTTTCAAATGTAACTACTAGAATGTGATACAATACACTATTGTGTGAAGTTTGGTTGACTTCTGCGCAGCGGTTTGGGAGTTAACATCAAAATTACATTTCTCGGCCATATCGCATAGATCTCACTGTGAAAAGGCTTAAATGGCTTTTTTGACCTAAGTTTAATGATTGCGCTCAAACCAAATGTCCTAGAACGAAATTTTCAAATGTAACTACTAGAATGTGATACAATACACTATTGGGTGAAGTTTGGTTGACTTCTGCGCAGCGGTTTGGGAGTTAACATCAAAATTACATTTCTCGGCCATATCGCATAGATCTCACTGTGAAAAGGCTTAAATGACTTTTTTAATTAAGTTTGATGATTGCGTTCAAACAAAATGTCCTAGAACAAAATTTTCAAATGTAACTACTAGATTGTGATACAATACACTATTGGGTGAAGTTTGGTTGACTTCTGCGCAGCGGTTTGGGAGTTAACATCAAAATTACATTTCTCGGCCATATCGCATAGATCTCACTGTGAAAAGGCTTAAATGACTTTTTTAATTAAGTTTAATGATTGCGCTCAAACCAAATGTCCTAGAACGAAATTTTCAAATGTAACTACTAGAATGTGATACAATACACTATTGGGTGAAGTTTAGTTGACTTCTGCGCAGCGGTTTGGGAGTTAACATCAAAATTACATTTCTCGGCCATATCGCATAGATCTCACTGTGAAAAGGCTTAAATGGCTTTTTTGACCTAAGTTTGAGAATTGCGCTCAAACCAAATGTCCTAGAACGAAATTTTCAAATGTAACTACTAGAATGTGATACAATACACTATTGGGTGAAGTTTGGTTGACTTCTGCGCAGCGGTTTGGGAGTTAACATCAAAATTACATTTCTCGGCCATATCGCATAGATCTCACTGTGAAAAGGCTTAAATGGCTTTTTTGACCTAAGTTTGAGGATTGCGCTCAAATCAAATGTCCTAGAACCAAATTTTCACATGTAACTACTAGATTGTGATACAATACACTAATGGGTGAAGTTTGGTTGACTTCTGCGCAGCGGTTTGGGAGTTAACATCAAAATTACATTTCTCGGCCATATCGCATAGATCTCACTGTGAAAAGGCTTAAATGACTTTTTTAATTAAGTTTGATGATTGCCTTCAAACAAAATGTCCTAAAACAAAATTTTCAAATGTAACTACTAGATTGTGATACAATACACTATTGGGTGAAGTTTGGTTGACTTCTGCGCAGCGGTTTGGGAGTTAACATCAAAATTACATTTCTCGGCCATATCGCATAGATCTCACTGTGAAAAGGCTTAAATGGCTTTTTTGACCTAAGTTTGAGGATTGCGCTCAAATCAAATGTCCTAGAACCAAATTTCCACATGTAACTACTAGATTGTGATACAATACACTAATGGGTGAAGTTTGGTTTACTTCTGCGCAGCGGTTTGGGAGTTAACATCAAAATTACATTTCTCGGCCATATCGCATAGATCTCACTGTGAAAAGGCTTAAATGGCTTTTTTGACCTAAGTTTGAGGATTGCGCTCAAATCAAATGTCCTAGAACCAAATTTCCACATGTAATTACTAGATTGTGATACAATACACTAATGGGTGAAGTTTGGTTGACTTCTGCGCAGCGGTTTGGGAGTTAACATCAAAATTACATTTCTCGGCCATATCGCATAGATCTCACTGTGAAAAGGCTTAAATGACTTTTTTAATTAAGTTTAATGATTGCGCTCAAACCAAATGTCCTAGAACGAAATTTTCAAATGTAACTACTAGAATGTGATACAATACACTATTGGGTGAAGTTTAGTTGACTTCTGCGCAGCGGTTTGGGAGTTAACATCAAAATTACATTTCTTGGCCATATCGCATAGATCTCACTGTGAAAAGGCTTAAATGGCTTTTTTGACCTAAGTTTAATGATTGCGCTCAAACCAAATGTCCTAGAACGAAATTTTCAAATGTAACTACTAGAATGTGATACAATACACTATTGGGTGAAGTTTGGTTGACTTCTGCGCAGCGGTTTGGGAGTTAACATCAAAATTACATTTCTCGGCCATATCGCATAGATCTCACTGTGAAAAGGCTTAAATGGCTTTTTTGACCTAAGTTTGAGGATTGCGCTCAAATCAAATGTCCTAGAACCAAATTTCCACGTGTAACTACTAGATTGTGATACAATACACTAATGGGTGAAGTTTGGTTGACTTCTGCGCAGCGGTTTGGGAGTTAACATCAAAATTACATTTCTCGGCCATATCGCATAGATCTCACTGTGAAAAGGCTTAAATGACTTTTTTAATTAAGTTTAAATATTGCGCTCAAACCAAATGTCCTAGAACGAAATTTTCAAATGTAACTACTAGAATGTGATACAATACACTATTGGGTGAAGTTTAGTTGACTTCTGCGCAGCGGTTTGGGAGTTAACATTAAAATTACATTTCTCGGCCATATCGCATAGATCTCACTGTGAAAAGGCTTAAATGGCTTTTTTGACCTAAGTTTGAGGATTGCGCTCAAATCAAATGTCCTAGAACCAAATTTCCACATGTAACTACTAGATTGTGATACAATACACTAATGGGTGAAGTTTGGTTTACTTCTGCGCAGCGGTTTGGGAGTTAACATCAAAATTACATTTCTCGGCCATATCGCATAGATCTCACTGTGAAAAGGCTTAAATGGCTTTTTTGACCTAAGTTTAATAATTGCGCTCAAACCAAATGTCCTAGAACGAAATTTTCAAATGTAACTACTAGAATGTGATACAATACACTATTGGGTGAAGTTTGGTTGACTTCTGCGCAGCGGTTTGGGAGTTAACATCAAAATTACATTTCTCGGCCATATCGCATAGATCTCACTGTGAAAAGGCTTAAATGGCTTTTTTGACCTAAGTTTGAGGATTGCGCTCAAATCAAATGTCCTAGAACCAAATTTCCACATGTAACTACTAGATTGTGATACAATACACTAATGGTTGAAGTTTGGTTGACTTCTGCGCAGCGGTTTGGGAGTGAACATCAAAATTACATTTCTCGGCCATATCGCATAGATCTCACTGTGAAAAGGCTTAAATGACTTTTTTTAATTAAGTTTGAAGATTGCGCTCAAATCAAATGTCCTAGAACTAAATTTCTAAATGTAACTACTAGATTGTGATAAAATACACTATTGGGTGAAGTTTGGTTGACTTCTGCGCAGCGGTTTGGGAGTTAACATCAAAATTACATTTCTCAGCCATATCGCATAGATCTCACTGTGAAAAGGCTTAAATGGCTTTTTTGACCTGTTTGAGGATTGCGCTCAAATCAAATGTCTTATAACCAAATTTCCACATGTAACTACTAGATTGTGATACAATACACTAATGGGTGAAGTTTGGTTGACTTCTGCGCAGCGGTTTGGGAGTTAACATCAAAATTACATTTCTCGGCCATATCGCATAGATCTCACTGTGAAAAGGCTTAAATGACTTTTTTAATTAAGTTTGATGATTGCGTTCAAACAAAATGTCCTAGAACAAAATTTTCAAATGTAACTACTAGATTGTGATACAATACACTATTGGGTGAAGTTTGGTTGACTTCTGCGCAGCGGTTTGGGAGTTAACATCAAAATTACATTTCTCGGCCATATCGCATAGATCTCACTGTGAAAAGGCTTAAATGGCTTTTTTGACCTAAGTTTGAGGATTGCGCTCAAATCAAATGTCCTAGAACCAAATTTCCACATGTAACTACTAGATTGTGATACAATACACTAATGGGTGAAGTTTGGTTTACTTCTGCGCAGCGGTTTTGGAGTTAACATCAAAATTACATTTCTCGGCCATATCGCATAGATCTCACTGTGAAAAGGCTTAAATGGCTTTTTTGACCTAAGTTTAATGATTGCGCTCAAACCAAATGTCCTAGAACGAAATTTTCAAATGTAACTACTAGAATGTGATACAATACACTATTGGGTGAAGTTTGGTTGACTTCTGCGCAGCGGTTTGGGAGTTAACATCAAAATTACATTTCTCGGCCATATCGCATAGATCTCACTGTGAAAAGGCTTAAATGACTTTTTTAATTAAGTTTGATGATTGCGTTCAAACAAAATGTCCTAGAACAAAATTTTCAAATGTAACTACTAGATTGTGATACAATACACTATTGGGTGAAGTTTGGTTGACTTCTGCGCAGCGGTTTGGGAGTTAACATCAAAATTACATTTCTCGGCCATATCGCATAGATCTCACTGTGAAAAGGCTTAAATGACTTTTTTAATTAAGTTTAATGATTGCGCTCAAACCAAATGTCCTAGAACGAAATTTTCAAATGTAACTACTAGAATGTGATACAATACACTATTGGGTGAAGTTTAGTTGACTTCTGCGCAGCGGTTTGGGAGTTAACATCAAAATTACATTTCTCGGCCATATCGCATAGATCTCACTGTGAAAAGGCTTAAATGGCTTTTTTGACCTAAGTTTAATAATTGCGCTCAAACCAAATGTCCTAGAACGAAATTTTCAAATGTAACTACTAGAATGTGATACAATACACTATTGGGTGAAGTTTGGTTGACTTCTGCGCAGCGGTTTGGGAGTTAACATCAAAATTACATTTCTCGGCCATATCGCATAGATCTCACTGTGAAAAGGCTTAAATGGCTTTTTTGACCTAAGTTTGAGGATTGCGCTCAAATCAAATGTCCTAGAACCAAATTTTCACATGTAACTACTAGATTGTGATACAATACACTAATGGGTGAAGTTTGGTTGACTTCTGCGCAGCGGTTTGGGAGTTAACATCAAAATTACATTTCTCGGCCATATCGCATAGATCTCACTGTGAAAAGGCTTAAATGACTTTTTTAATTAAGTTTGATGATTGCGCTCAAACAAAATTTCCTAGAACAAAATTTTCAAATGTAACTACTAGATTGTGATACAATACACTATTGGGTGACGTTTGGTTGACTTCTGCGCAGCGGTTTGGGAGTTAACATCAAAATTACATTTCTCGGCCATATCGCATAGATCTCACTGTGAAAAGGCTTAAATGGCTTTTTTGACCTAAGTTTGAGGATTGCGCTCAAACCAAATGTCCTAGAACGAAATTTTCAAATGTAACTACTAGAATGTGATACAATACACTATTGTGTGAAGTTTGGTTGACTTCTGCGCAGCGGTTTGGGAGTTAACATCAAAATTACATTTCTCGGCCATATCGCATAGATCTCACTGTGAAAAGGCTTAAATGGCTTTTTTGACCTAAGTTTAATGATTGCGCTCAAACCAAATGTCCTAGAACGAAATTTTCAAATGTAACTACTAGAATGTGATACAATACACTATTGGGTGAAGTTTGGTTGACTTCTGCGCAGCGGTTTGGGAGTTAACATCAAAATTACATTTCTCGGCCATATCGCATAGATCTCACTGTGAAAAGGCTTAAATGACTTTTTTAATTAAGTTTGATGATTGCGTTCAAACAAAATGTCCTAGAACAAAATTTTCAAATGTAACTACTAGATTGTGATACAATACACTATTGGGTGAAGTTTGGTTGACTTCTGCGCAGCGGTTTGGGAGTTAACATCAAAATTACATTTCTCGGCCATATCGCATAGATCTCACTGTGAAAAGGCTTAAATGACTTTTTTAATTAAGTTTAATGATTGCGCTCAAACCAAATGTCCTAGAACGAAATTTTCAAATGTAACTACTAGAATGTGATACAATACACTATTGGGTGAAGTTTAGTTGACTTCTGCGCAGCGGTTTGGGAGTTAACATCAAAATTACATTTCTCGGCCATATCGCATAGATCTCACTGTGAAAAGGCTTAAATGGCTTTTTTGACCTAAGTTTGAGAATTGCGCTCAAACCAAATGTCCTAGAACGAAATTTTCAAATGTAACTACTAGAATGTGATACAATACACTATTGGGTGAAGTTTGGTTGACTTCTGCGCAGCGGTTTGGGAGTTAACATCAAAATTACATTTCTCGGCCATATCGCATAGATCTCACTGTGAAAAGGCTTAAATGGCTTTTTTGACCTAAGTTTGAGGATTGCGCTCAAATCAAATGTCCTAGAACCAAATTTTCACATGTAACTACTAGATTGTGATACAATACACTAATGGGTGAAGTTTGGTTGACTTCTGCGCAGCGGTTTGGGAGTTAACATCAAAATTACATTTCTCGGCCATATCGCATAGATCTCACTGTGAAAAGGCTTAAATGACTTTTTTAATTAAGTTTGATGATTGCCTTCAAACAAAATGTCCTAAAACAAAATTTTCAAATGTAACTACTAGATTGTGATACAATACACTATTGGGTGAAGTTTGGTTGACTTCTGCGCAGCGGTTTGGGAGTTAACATCAAAATTACATTTCTCGGCCATATCGCATAGATCTCACTGTGAAAAGGCTTAAATGGCTTTTTTGACCTAAGTTTGAGGATTGCGCTCAAATCAAATGTCCTAGAACCAAATTTCCACATGTAACTACTAGATTGTGATACAATACACTAATGGGTGAAGTTTGGTTTACTTCTGCGCAGCGGTTTGGGAGTTAACATCAAAATTACATTTCTCGGCCATATCGCATAGATCTCACTGTGAAAAGGCTTAAATGGCTTTTTTGACCTAAGTTTGAGGATTGCGCTCAAATCAAATGTCCTAGAACCAAATTTCCACATGTAATTACTAGATTGTGATACAATACACTAATGGGTGAAGTTTGGTTGACTTCTGCGCAGCGGTTTGGGAGTTAACATCAAAATTACATTTCTCGGCCATATCGCATAGATCTCACTGTGAAAAGGCTTAAATGACTTTTTTAATTAAGTTTAATGATTGCGCTCAAACCAAATGTCCTAGAACGAAATTTTCAAATGTAACTACTAGAATGTGATACAATACACTATTGGGTGAAGTTTAGTTGACTTCTGCGCAGCGGTTTGGGAGTTAACATCAAAATTACATTTCTTGGCCATATCGCATAGATCTCACTGTGAAAAGGCTTAAATGGCTTTTTTGACCTAAGTTTAATGATTGCGCTCAAACCAAATGTCCTAGAACGAAATTTTCAAATGTAACTACTAGAATGTGATACAATACACTATTGGGTGAAGTTTGGTTGACTTCTGCGCAGCGGTTTGGGAGTTAACATCAAAATTACATTTCTCGGCCATATCGCATAGATCTCACTGTGAAAAGGCTTAAATGGCTTTTTTGACCTAAGTTTGAGGATTGCGCTCAAATCAAATGTCCTAGAACCAAATTTCCACGTGTAACTACTAGATTGTGATACAATACACTAATGGGTGAAGTTTGGTTGACTTCTGCGCAGCGGTTTGGGAGTTAACATCAAAATTACATTTCTCGGCCATATCGCATAGATCTCACTGTGAAAAGGCTTAAATGACTTTTTTAATTAAGTTTAAATATTGCGCTCAAACCAAATGTCCTAGAACGAAATTTTCAAATGTAACTACTAGAATGTGATACAATACACTATTGGGTGAAGTTTAGTTGACTTCTGCGCAGCGGTTTGGGAGTTAACATCAAAATTACATTTCTCGGCCATATCGCATAGATCTCACTGTGAAAAGGCTTAAATGGCTTTTTTGACCTAAGTTTGAGGATTGCGCTCAAATCAAATGTCCTAGAACCAAATTTCCACATGTAACTACTAGATTGTGATACAATACACTAATGGGTGAAGTTTGGTTTACTTCTGCGCAGCGGTTTGGGAGTTAACATCAAAATTACATTTCTCGGCCATATCGCATAGATCTCACTGTGAAAAGGCTTAAATGGCTTTTTTGACCTAAGTTTAATAATTGCGCTCAAACCAAATGTCCTAGAACGAAATTTTCAAATGTAACTACTAGAATGTGATACAATACACTATTGGGTGAAGTTTGGTTGACTTCTGCGCAGCGGTTTGGGAGTTAACATCAAAATTACATTTCTCGGCCATATCGCATAGATCTCACTGTGAAAAGGCTTAAATTGCTTTTTTGACCTAAGTTTGAGGATTGCGCTCAAATCAAATGTCCTAGAACCAAATTTTCACATGTAACTACTAGATTGTGATACAATACACTAATGGGTGAAGTTTGGTTGACTTCTGCGCAGCGGTTTGGGAGTTAACATCAAAATTACATTTCTCGGCCATATCGCATAGATCTCACTGTGAAAAGGCTTAAATGACTTTTTTAATTAAGTTTGATGATTGCGCTCAAACAAAATTTCCTAGAACAAAATTTTCAAATGTAACTACTAGATTGTGATACAATACACTATTGGGTGACGTTTGGTTGACTTCTGCGCAGCGGTTTGGGAGTTAACATCAAAATTACATTTCTCGGCCATATCGCATAGATCTCACTGTGAAAAGGCTTAAATGGCTTTTTTGACCTAAGTTTGAGGATTGCGCTCAAACCAAATGTCCTAGAACGAAATTTTCAAATGTAACTACTAGAATGTGATACAATACACTATTGTGTGAAGTTTGGTTGACTTCTGCGCAGCGGTTTGGGAGTTAACATCAAAATTACATTTCTCGGCCATATCGCATAGATCTCACTGTGAAAAGGCTTAAATGGCTTTTTTGACCTAAGTTTAATGATTGCGCTCAAACCAAATGTCCTAGAACGAAATTTTCAAATGTAACTACTAGAATGTGATACAATACACTATTGGGTGAAGTTTGGTTGACTTCTGCGCAGCGGTTTGGGAGTTAACATCAAAATTACATTTCTCGGCCATATCGCATAGATCTCACTGTGAAAAGGCTTAAATGACTTTTTTAATTAAGTTTGATGATTGCGTTCAAACAAAATGTCCTAGAACAAAATTTTCAAATGTAACTACTAGATTGTGATACAATACACTATTGGGTGAAGTTTGGTTGACTTCTGCGCAGCGGTTTGGGAGTTAACATCAAAATTACATTTCTCGGCCATATCGCATAGATCTCACTGTGAAAAGGCTTAAATGACTTTTTTAATTAAGTTTAATGATTGCGCTCAAACCAAATGTCCTAGAACGAAATTTTCAAATGTAACTACTAGAATGTGATACAATACACTATTGGGTGAAGTTTAGTTGACTTCTGCGCAGCGGTTTGGGAGTTAACATCAAAATTACATTTCTCGGCCATATCGCATAGATCTCACTGTGAAAAGGCTTAAATGGCTTTTTTGACCTAAGTTTGAGAATTGCGCTCAAACCAAATGTCCTAGAACGAAATTTTCAAATGTAACTACTAGAATGTGATACAATACACTATTGGGTGAAGTTTGGTTGACTTCTGCGCAGCGGTTTGGGAGTTAACATCAAAATTACATTTCTCGGCCATATCGCATAGATCTCACTGTGAAAAGGCTTAAATGGCTTTTTTGACCTAAGTTTGAGGATTGCGCTCAAATCAAATGTCCTAGAACCAAATTTTCACATGTAACTACTAGATTGTGATACAATACACTAATGGGTGAAGTTTGGTTGACTTCTGCGCAGCGGTTTGGGAGTTAACATCAAAATTACATTTCTCGGCCATATCGCATAGATCTCACTGTGAAAAGGCTTAAATGACTTTTTTAATTAAGTTTGATGATTGCCTTCAAACAAAATGTCCTAAAACAAAATTTTCAAATGTAACTACTAGATTGTGATACAATACACTATTGGGTGAAGTTTGGTTGACTTCTGCGCAGCGGTTTGGGAGTTAACATCAAAATTACATTTCTCGGCCATATCGCATAGATCTCACTGTGAAAAGGCTTAAATGGCTTTTTTGACCTAAGTTTGAGGATTGCGCTCAAATCAAATGTCCTAGAACCAAATTTCCACATGTAACTACTAGATTGTGATACAATACACTAATGGGTGAAGTTTGGTTTACTTCTGCGCAGCGGTTTGGGAGTTAACATCAAAATTACATTTCTCGGCCATATCGCATAGATCTCACTGTGAAAAGGCTTAAATGGCTTTTTTGACCTAAGTTTGAGGATTGCGCTCAAATCAAATGTCCTAGAACCAAATTTCCACATGTAATTACTAGATTGTGATACAATACACTAATGGGTGAAGTTTGGTTGACTTCTGCGCAGCGGTTTGGGAGTTAACATCAAAATTACATTTCTCGGCCATATCGCATAGATCTCACTGTGAAAAGGCTTAAATGACTTTTTTAATTAAGTTTAATGATTGCGCTCAAACCAAATGTCCTAGAACGAAATTTTCAAATGTAACTACTAGAATGTGATACAATACACTATTGGGTGAAGTTTAGTTGACTTCTGCGCAGCGGTTTGGGAGTTAACATCAAAATTACATTTCTTGGCCATATCGCATAGATCTCACTGTGAAAAGGCTTAAATGGCTTTTTTGACCTAAGTTTAATGATTGCGCTCAAACCAAATGTCCTAGAACGAAATTTTCAAATGTAACTACTAGAATGTGATACAATACACTATTGGGTGAAGTTTGGTTGACTTCTGCGCAGCGGTTTGGGAGTTAACATCAAAATTACATTTCTCGGCCATATCGCATAGATCTCACTGTGAAAAGGCTTAAATGGCTTTTTTGACCTAAGTTTGAGGATTGCGCTCAAATCAAATGTCCTAGAACCAAATTTCCACGTGTAACTACTAGATTGTGATACAATACACTAATGGGTGAAGTTTGGTTGACTTCTGCGCAGCGGTTTGGGAGTTAACATCAAAATTACATTTCTCGGCCATATCGCATAGATCTCACTGTGAAAAGGCTTAAATGACTTTTTTAATTAAGTTTAAATATTGCGCTCAAACCAAATGTCCTAGAACGAAATTTTCAAATGTAACTACTAGAATGTGATACAATACACTATTGGGTGAAGTTTAGTTGACTTCTGCGCAGCGGTTTGGGAGTTAACATCAAAATTACATTTCTCGGCCATATCGCATAGATCTCACTGTGAAAAGGCTTAAATGGCTTTTTTGACCTAAGTTTGAGGATTGCGCTCAAATCAAATGTCCTAGAACCAAATTTCCACATGTAACTACTAGATTGTGATACAATACACTAATGGGTGAAGTTTGGTTTACTTCTGCGCAGCGGTTTGGGAGTTAACATCAAAATTACATTTCTCGGCCATATCGCATAGATCTCACTGTGAAAAGGCTTAAATGGCTTTTTTGACCTAAGTTTAATAATTGCGCTCAAACCAAATGTCCTAGAACGAAATTTTCAAATGTAACTACTAGAATGTGATACAATACACTATTGGGTGAAGTTTGGTTGACTTCTGCGCAGCGGTTTGGGAGTTAACATCAAAATTACATTTCTCGGCCATATCGCATAGATCTCACTGTGAAAAGGCTTAAATTGCTTTTTTGACCTAAGTTTGAGGATTGCGCTCAAATCAAATGTCCTAGAACCAAATTTTCACATGTAACTACTAGATTGTGATACAATACACTAATGGGTGAAGTTTGGTTGACTTCTGCGCAGCGGTTTGGGAGTTAACATCAAAATTACATTTCTCGGCCATATCGCATAGATCTCACTGTGAAAAGGCTTAAATGACTTTTTTAATTAAGTTTGATGATTGCGCTCAAACAAAATTTCCTAGAACAAAATTTTCAAATGTAACTACTAGATTGTGATACAATACACTATTGGGTGACGTTTGGTTGACTTCTGCGCAGCGGTTTGGGAGTTAACATCAAAATTACATTTCTCGGCCATATCGCATAGATCTCACTGTGAAAAGGCTTAAATGGCTTTTTTGACCTAAGTTTGAGGATTGCGCTCAAACCAAATGTCCTAGAACGAAATTTTCAAAAGTAACTACTAGAATGTGATACAATACACTATTGTGTGAAGTTTGGTTGACTTCTGCGCAGCGGTTTGGGAGTTAACATCAAAATTACATTTCTCGGCCATATCGCATAGATCTCACTGTGAAAAGGCTTAAATGGCTTTTTTGACCTAAGTTTAATGATTGCGCTCAAACCAAATGTCCTAGAACGAAATTTTCAAATGTAACTACTAGAATGTGATACAATACACTATTGGGTGAAGTTTGGTTGACTTCTGCGCAGCGGTTTGGGAGTTAACATCAAAATTACATTTCTCGGCCATATCGCATAGATCTCACTGTGAAAAGGCTTAAATGACTTTTTTAATTAAGTTTGATGATTGCGTTCAAACAAAATGTCCTAGAACAAAATTTTCAAATGTAACTACTAGATTGTGATACAATACACTATTGGGTGAAGTTTGGTTGACTTCTGCACAGCGGTTTGGGAGTTAACATCAAAATTACATTTCTCGGCCATATCGCATAGATCTCACTGTGAAAAGGCTTAAATGACTTTTTTAATTAAGTTTAATGATTGCGCTCAAACCAAATGTCCTAGAACGAAATTTTCAAATGTAACTACTAGAATGTGATACAATACACTATTGGGTGAAGTTTAGTTGACTTCTGCGCAGCGGTTTGGGAGTTAACATCAAAATTACATTTCTCGGCCATATCGCATAGATCTCACTGTGAAAAGGCTTAAATGGCTTTTTTGACCTAAGTTTGAGAATTGCGCTCAAATCAAATGTCCTAGAACCAAATTTCCACATGTAACTACTAGATTGTGATACAATACACTAATGGGTGAAGTTTGGTTTACTTCTGCGCAGCGGTTTGGGAGTTAACATCAAAATTACATTTCTCGGCCATATCGCATAGATCTCACTGTGAAAAGGCTTAAATGGCTTTTTTGACCTAAGTTTAATAATTGCGCTCAAACCAAATGTCCTAGAACGAAATTTTCAAATGTAACTACTAGAATGTGATACAATACACTATTGGGTGAAGTTTGGTTGACTTCTGCGCAGCGGTTTGGGAGTTAACATCAAAATTACATTTCTCGGCCATATCGCATAGATCTCACTGTGAAAAGGCTTAAATGGCTTTTTTGACCTAAGTTTGAGGATTGCGCTCAAATCAAATGTCCTAGAACCAAATTTTCACATGTAACTACTAGATTGTGATACAATACACTAATGGGTGAAGTTTGGTTGACTTCTGCGCAGCGGTTTGGGAGTTAACATCAAAATTACATTTCTCGGCCATATCGCATAGATCTCACTGTGAAAAGGCTTAAATGACTTTTTTAATTAAGTTTGATGATTGCGCTCAAACAAAATTTCCTAGAACAAAATTTTCAAATGTAACTACTAGATTGTGATACAATACACTATTGGGTGACGTTTGGTTGACTTCTGCGCAGCGGTTTGGGAGTTAACATCAAAATTACATTTCTCGGCCATATCGCATAGATCTCACTGTGAAAAGGCTTAAATGGCTTTTTTGACCTAAGTTTGAGGATTGCGCTCAAACCAAATGTCCTAGAACGAAATTTTCAAATGTAACTACTAGAATGTGATACAATACACTATTGTGTGAAGTTTGGTTGACTTCTGCGCAGCGGTTTGGGAGTTAACATCAAAATTACATTTCTCGGCCATATCGCATAGATCTCACTGTGAAAAGGCTTAAATGGCTTTTTTGACCTAAGTTTGAGGATTGCGCTCAAATCAAATGTCCTAGAACCAAATTTCCACATGTAACTACTAGATTGTGATACAATACACTAATGGGTGAAGTTTGGTTGACTTCTGCGCAGCGGTTTGGGAGTTATCATCAAAATTACATTTCTCGGCCATATCGCATAGATCTCACTGTGAAAAGGCTTAAATGACTTTTTTAATTAAGTTTGATGATTGCGCTCAAACAAAATGTCCTAGAACAAAATTTTCAAATGTAACTACTAGATTGTGATACAATACACTATTGGGTGAAGTTTGGTTGACTTCTGCGCAGCGGTTTGGGAGTTAACATCAAAATTACATTTCTCGGCCATATCGCATAGATCTCACTGTGAAAAGGCTTAAATGGCTTTTTTGACCTAAGTTTGAGGATTGCGCTCAAATCAAATGTCCTAGAACCAAATTTCCACATGTAACTACTAGATTGTGATACAATACACTAATGGTTGAAGTTTGGTTGACTTCTGCGCAGCGGTTTGGGAGTGAACATCAAAATTACATTTCTCGGCCATATCGCATAGATCTCACTGTGAAAAGGCTTAAATGACTTTTTTTAATTAAGTTTGAAGATTGCGCTCAAATCAAATGTCCTAGAACTAAATTTCCAAATGTAACTACTAGATTGTGATAAAATACACTATTGGGTGAAGTTTGGTTGACTTCTGCGCAGCGGTTTGGGAGTTAACATCAAAATTACATTTCTCGGCCATATCGCATAGATCTCACTGTGAAAAGGCTTAAATGGCTTTTTTGACCTGTTTGAGGATTGCGCTCAAATCACATGTCCTATAACCAAATTTCCACATGTAACTACTAGATTGTGATACAATACACTAATGGGTGAAGTTTGGTTGACTTCTGCGCAGCGGTTTGGGAGTTAACATCAAAATTACATTTCTCGGCCATATCGCATAGATCTCACTGTGAAAAGGCTTAAATGACTTTTTTAATTAAGTTTGATGATTGCGTTCAAACAAAATGTCCTAGAACAAAATTTTCAAATGTAACTACTAGATTGTGATACAATACACTATTGGGTGAAGTTTGGTTGACTTCTGCGCAGCGGTTTGGGAGTTAACATTAAAATTACATTTCTCGGCCATATCGCATAGATCTCACTGTGAAAAGGCTTAAATGGCTTTTTTGACCTAAGTTTGAGGATTGCGCTCAAATCAAATGTCCTAGAACCAAATTTCCACATGTAACTACTAGATTGTGATACAATACACTAATGGGTGAAGTTTGGTTTACTTCTGCGCAGCGGTTTGGGAGTTAACATCAAAATTACATTTCTCGGCCATATCGCATAGATCTCACTGTGAAAAGGCTTAAATGGCTTTTTTGACCTAAGTTTGAGGATTGCGCTCAAATCAAATGTCCTAGAACCAAATTTCCACGTGTAACTACTAGATTGTGATACAATACACTAATGGGTGAAGTTTGGTTGACTTCTGCGCAGCGGTTTGGGAGTTAACATCAAAATTACATTTCTCGGCCATATCGCATAGATCTCACTGTGAAAAGGCTTAAATGACTTTTTTAATTAAGTTTAAATATTGCGCTCAAACCAAATGTCCTAGAACGAAATTTTCAAATGTAACTACTAGAATGTGATACAATACACTATTGGGTGAAGTTTAGTTGACTTCTGCGCAGCGGTTTGGGAGTTAACATCAAAATTACATTTCTCGGCCATATCGCATAGATCTCACTGTGAAAAGGCTTAAATGGCTTTTTTGACCTAAGTTTGAGGATTGCGCTCAAATCAAATGTCCTAGAACCAAATTTCCACATGTAACTACTAGATTGTGATACAATACACTAATGGGTGAAGTTTGGTTTACTTCTGCGCAGCGGTTTGGGAGTTAACATCAAAATTACATTTCTCGGCCATATCGCATAGATCTCACTGTGAAAAGGCTTAAATGGCTTTTTTGACCTAAGTTTAATAATTGCGCTCAAACCAAATGTCCTAGAACGAAATTTTCAAATGTAACTACTAGAATGTGATACAATACACTATTGGGTGAAGTTTGGTTGACTTCTGCGCAGCGGTTTGGGAGTTAACATCAAAATTACATTTCTCGGCCATATCGCATAGATCTCACTGTGAAAAGGCTTAAATTGCTTTTTTGACCTAAGTTTGAGGATTGCGCTCAAATCAAATGTCCTAGAACCAAATTTTCACATGTAACTACTAGATTGTGATACAATACACTAATGGGTGAAGTTTGGTTGACTTCTGCGCAGCGGTTTGGGAGTTAACATCAAAATTACATTTCTCGGCCATATCGCATAGATCTCACTGTGAAAAGGCTTAAATGACTTTTTTAATTAAGTTTGATGATTGCGCTCAAACAAAATTTCCTAGAACAAAATTTTCAAATGTAACTACTAGATTGTGATACAATACACTATTGGGTGACGTTTGGTTGACTTCTGCGCAGCGGTTTGGGAGTTAACATCAAAATTACATTTCTCGGCCATATCGCATAGATCTCACTGTGAAAAGGCTTAAATGGCTTTTTTGACCTAAGTTTGAGGATTGCGCTCAAACCAAATGTCCTAGAACGAAATTTTCAAATGTAACTACTAGAATGTGATACAATACACTATTGTGTGAAGTTTGGTTGACTTCTGCGCAGCGGTTTGGGAGTTAACATCAAAATTACATTTCTCGGCCATATCGCATAGATCTCACTGTGAAAAGGCTTAAATGGCTTTTTTGACCTAAGTTTAATGATTGCGCTCAAACCAAATGTCCTAGAACGAAATTTTCAAATGTAACTACTAGAATGTGATACAATACACTATTGGGTGAAGTTTGGTTGACTTCTGCGCAGCGGTTTGGGAGTTAACATCAAAATTACATTTCTCGGCCATATCGCATAGATCTCACTGTGAAAAGGCTTAAATGACTTTTTTAATTAAGTTTGATGATTGCGTTCAAACAAAATGTCCTAGAACAAAATTTTCAAATGTAACTACTAGATTGTGATACAATACACTATTGGGTGAAGTTTGGTTGACTTCTGCGCAGCGGTTTGGGAGTTAACATCAAAATTACATTTCTCGGCCATATCGCATAGATCTCACTGTGAAAAGGCTTAAATGACTTTTTTAATTAAGTTTAATTATTGCGCTCAAACCAAATGTCCTAGAACGAAATTTTCAAATGTAACTACTAGAATGTGATACAATACACTATTGGGTGAAGTTTAGTTGACTTCTGCGCAGCGGTTTGGGAGTTAACATCAAAATTACATTTCTCGGCCATATCGCATAGATCTCACTGTGAAAAGGCTTAAATGGCTTTTTTGACCTAAGTTTGAGAATTGCGCTCAAATCAAATGTCCTAGAACCAAATTTCCACATGTAACTACTAGATTGTGATACAATACACTAATGGGTGAAGTTTGGTTTACTTCTGCGCAGCGGTTTGGGAGTTAACATCAAAATTACATTTCTCGGCCATATCGCATAGATCTCACTGTGAAAAGGCTTAAATGACTTTTTTAATTAAGTTTGATGATTGCGCTCAAACAAAATTTCCTAGAACAAAATTTTCAAATGTAACTACTAGATTGTGATACAATACACTATTGGGTGAAGTTTGTTTGACTTCTGCGCAGCGGTTTGGGAGTTAACATCAAAATTACATTTCTCGGCCATATCGCATAGATCTCACTGTGAAAAGGCTTAAATGACTTTTTTAATTAAGTTTGATGATTGCGTTCAAACAAAATGTCCTAGAAAAAAATTTTCAAATGTAACTACTAGATTGTGATACAATACACTATTGGGTGAAGTTTGGTTGACTTCTGCGCAGCGGTTTGGGAGTTAACATCAAAATTACATTTCTCGGCCATATCGCATAGATCTCACTGTGAAAAGGCTTAAATGACTTTTTTAATTAAGTTTAATGATTGCGCTCAAACCAAATGTCCTAGAACGAAATTTTCAAATGTAACTACTAGAATGTGATACAATACACTATTGGGTGAAGTTTAGTTGACTTCTGCGCAGCGGTTTGGGAGTTAACATCAAAATTACATTTCTCGGCCATATCGCATAGATCTCACTGTGAAAAGGCTTAAATGGCTTTTTTGACCTAAGTTTGAGGATTGCGCTCAAATCAAATGTCCTAGAACCAAATTTCCACATGTAACTACTAGATTGTGATACAATACACTAATGGGTGAAGTTTGGTTTACTTCTGCGCAGCGGTTTGGGAGTTAACATCAAAATTACATTTCTCGGCCATATCGCATAGATCTCACTGTGAAAAGGCTTAAATGGCTTTTTTGACCTAAGTTTAATAATTGCGCTCAAACCAAATGTCCTAGAACGAAATTTTCAAATGTAACTACTAGAATGTGATACAATACACTATTGGGTGAAGTTTGGTTGACTTCTGCGCAGCGGTTTGGGAGTTAACATCAAAATTACATTTCTCGGCCATATCGCATAGATCTCACTGTGAAAAGGCTTAAATGGCTTTTTTGACCTAAGTTTGAGGATTGCGCTCAAATCAAATGTCCTAGGACCAAATTTTCACATGTAACTACTAGATTGTGATACAATACACTAATGGGTGAAGTTTGGTTGACTTCTGCGCAGCGGTTTGGGAGTTAACATCAAAATTACATTTCTCGGCCATATCGCATAGATCTCACTGTGAAAAGGCTTAAATGACTTTTTTAATAAAGTTTGATGATTGCGCTCAAACAAAATTTCCTAGAACAAAATTTTCAAATGTAACTACTAGATTGTGATACAATACACTATTGGGTGAAGTTTGGTTGACTTCTGCGCAGCGGTTTGGGAGTTAACATCAAAATTACATTTCTCGGCCATATCGCATAGATCTCACTGTGAAAAGGCTTAAATGGCTTTTTTGACCTAAGTTTAATGATTGCGCTCAAACCAAATGTCCTAGAACGAAATTTTCAAATGTAACTACTAGAATGTGATACAATACACTATTGGGTGAAGTTTGGTTGACTTCTGCGCAGCGGTTTGGGAGTTAACATCAAAATTACATTTCTCGGCCATATCGCATAGATCTCACTGTGAAAAGGCTTAAATGACTTTTTTAATTAAGTTTAATGATTGCGCTCAAACCAAATGTCCTAGAACGAAATTTTCAAATGTAACTACTAGAAAGTGATACAATACACTATTGGGTGAAGTTTAGTTGACTTCTGCGCAGCGGTTTGGGAGTTAACATCAAAATTACATTTCTCGGCCATATCGCATAGATCTCACTGTGAAAAGGCTTAAATGACTTTTTTAATTAAGTTTGATGATTGTGTTCAAACAAAATGTCCTAGAACAAAATTTCCAAATGTAACTACTAGATTGTGATAAAATACACTATTGGGTGAAGTTTGGTTGACTTCTGCGCAGCGGTTTGGGAGTTAACATCAAAATTACATTTCTCGGCCATATCGCATAGATCTCACTGTGAAAAGGCTTAAATGGCTTTTTTGACCTGTTTGAGGATTGCGCTCAAATCAAATGTCCTATAACCAAATTTCCACATGTAACTAGAAACTGCAATTTCGGGAGAAATTACACCTTGGTCTTTCCTCTGTGGAGATACAAATCTTAGCCCCACTCAGGTCTATCAATAGAATGGACCATAATGCCAGTCAATGGCACTAAACAAAGTAAAAGCCATTAGAAAAGATTGGGAGAATTGGACGTCCATGGCCGTCAATGGCATCACCCTCCATAAGCGGCAATCCAATCAGGGACATTTGGGGGACACGTCCTAATGATATCTAGTCATTTTCTGTTGATTTGGGGAAAAAAAAAAAATTCCCATTGAAAATGAATGGGAAAAATTTTGGACGTCCATGGACGTCAATGGTATCAATTTACATAGGCGTCAATGGAATCCAAGTACATTGGCATCAATAGAATGAACAAACATGAAGAAATGCCATTGGAAATGAATGGGAAGTTTGGACGTCCGTGGACGTCAATGGCATCACCCTCCATAAGCAGCAATGCAATTGGGGACATTTGGGGGAAACGTCCTATTGATATCTAGTCATTTTCTGTTTATTTGGGGAAAAAAAAAAAATTCCCATTGAAAATGAATGGGAAAAATTTTGGACGTCTATGGACGTCAATGGTATCAACTTACATAAGCGTCAATGGAATCTAAGTACATTGGCATCAATAGAATGAACAAACATGAAGAAATGCCATTGGAATAAATGGGAAGTTTGGACGTCCCTGGACGTCAATGGCATCACCCTCCATAAGCAGCAATGCGATTGGGGACATTTGGGGGACACGTCCTATTGATATCTAGTCATTTTCTGTTGATTTGGGGAAAAAAAAAAATTTCCCATTGAAAATGAATGGGTAAAATTTTGGACGTCCATGGACGTCAATGGCAGCACCCCCCATAAGCGTCAATGGAATCCAAGTACATTGGCATCAAAAGAATGAACAAACATGAAGAAATGCCATTGGAAATTAATGGGAAGTTTGGACGTCCCTGGACGTCAATGGCATCACCCTCCATAAGCAGCAATGCAATTGGGGACATTTGGGGGACACGTCCTATTGATATCTAGTCATTTTCTGTTGATTTGGGGAAAAAAAAAAATTTCCCATTGAAAATGAATGGGTAAAATTTTGGACGTCCATGGACGTCAATGGCAGCACCCCCCATAAGCGTCAATGGAGTTGGGGACGTTTGGGGTATACGTCCTATTGATATCTGGTCATTTTCTGTTGATTTAGAAAATGTAGTTTTTTCCCCATTGAAAATGAATGGGAAAAATTTTGGACGTCCATGTAAGTCAATGGCGGCACCCTTCATAAGCGTCAATGGAATTGGGGAAGTTTGGGGGACACGTCCTATTGATATCTGGTCATTTTCTGTTGATTTGGAGTAATTTTGTTTTTTCCCCATTGAAAATGAATGGGAAAAATTTTGGACGTCCATGGCAGTCAATGGCATCGACATCCATACAGTCAATTGAATCCAAGTACATTGGCATCAGTAGATTCGACATGCATGGCCGTCAATGGCATCAATGCAATGTAAATTCCATTGGAAATCCCATTGGAAGTGAATGGGACTTTTCCCATTTGAAATGAATGGGATAGTTTTTGGCAAATTTCCAAGGAAGCGTAATTTTTTTCCAAATTCTGTATACAACTTTTATGCCCCTCACCGTCCCGGAATTTTTTATGCCCAAATTATGTGGTTTGGTCAAAAATTGTAGGACTAGATACATTTTGAAACTTTTTTTTTTTTCACGGAAAATTGCCGTTTACGGACGAACGGAAAAATTTTCGGGGCCATTTGTAAAGTTTCCTGTGTCACGCGAAAATTCCGGTCGTGCCGATACTTGAACGGTGCCGATCGGTCTAACGGTTCGGGCTGTGAAGCGCGCGGTTTTTTTCCATTCAAAATGAATAGGAAAGTTTTTGGCAAATTTCCGGGGAACCGTAAATTTTTGCCAAATTCTGTATACAACTTTTATGCCCCTCACCGTCCCGGAATTTTTGATGCCCAAATTATGTGATTTGGTCAAAAATTGTAGGACTAGATACATTTTGAAACTTTTTTTATTTTTCGGAAAATTGCCGTTTACGGGCGAACGGAAAATTTTTCGTGGCGGTTTGAAAAATTCCCATCGTCACGCGAGAATTCCGGTCGTGCCGATACTTCAACGGTGCCGATCGGTGCTACGGTTTGGGCTGTGCGTTGGCTCAAAAAAACGCGGAGAATAAGATGAATAATAATAAGTACAATAAAGTTGTAGAATATCATTACCTTGTTCTTTCCTTTGGAAAGACCAAGGTAACTACTAGATTGTGATACAATACACTAATGGGTGAAGTTTGGTTGACTTCTGCGCAGCGGTTTGGGAGTTAACATCAAAATTTCATTTCTCGGCCATATCGCATAGATCTCACTGTGAAAAGGCTTAAATGACTTTTTTAATTAAGTTTGATGATTACGTTCAAACAAAATGTCCTAGAACAAAATTTTCAAATGTAACTACTAGATTGTGATACAATACACTATTGGGTGAAGTTTGGTTGACTTCTGCGCAGCGGTTTGGGAGTTAACATCAAAATTACATTTCTCGGCCATATCGCATAGATCTCACTGTGAAAAGGCTTAAATGGCTTTTTTGACCTAAGTTTGAGGATTGCGCTCAAATCAAATGTCCTAGAACCAAATTGCCACATGTAACTACTAGATTGTGATACAATACACTAATGGGTGAAGTTTGGTTTACTTCTGCGCAGCGGTTTGGGAGTTAACATCAAAATTACATTTCTCGGCCATATCGCATAGATCTCACTGTGAAAAGGCTTAAATGGCTTTTTTGACCTAAGTTTAATGATTGCGCTCAAACCAAATGTCCTAGAACGAAATTTTCAAATGTAACTACTAGAATGTGATACAATACACTATTGGGTGAAGTTTGGTTGACTTCTGCGCAGCGGTTTGGGAGTTAACATCAAAATTACATTTCTCGGCCATATCGCATAGATCTCACTGTGAAAAGGCTTAAATGGCTTTTTTGACCTAAGTTTGAGGATTGCGCTCAAACAAAATGTCCTAGAACAAAATTTTCAAATGTAACTACTAGATTGTGATACAATACACTATTGGGTGAAGTTTGGTTGACTTCTGCGCAGCGGTTTGGGAGTTAACATCAAAATTACATTTCTCGGCCATATCGCATAGATCTCACTGTGAAAAGGCTTAAATGACTTTTTTAATTAAGTTTGATGATTGCGTTCAAACAAAATGTCCTAGAACAAAATTTTCAAATGTAACTACTAGATTGTGATACAATACACTATTGGGTGAAGTTTGGTTGACTTCTGCGCAGCGGTTTGGGAGTTAACATCAAAATTACATTTCTCGGCCATATCGCATAGATCTCACTGTGAAAAGGCTTAAATGGCTTTTTTGACCTAAGTTTGAGGATTGCGCTCAAATCAAATGTCCTAGAAACAAATTTCCACATGTAACTACTAGATTGTGATACAATACACTAATGGGTGAAGTTTGGTTGACTTCTGCGCAGCGGTTTGGGAGTTAACATCAAAATTACATTTCTCGGCCATATCGCATAGATCTCACTGTGAAAAGGCTTAAATGACTTTTTTAATTAAGTTTGATGATTGCGCTCAAACAAAATTTCCTAGAACAAAATTTTCAAATGTAACTACTAGATTGTGATACAATACACTATTGGGTGAAGTTTGGTTGACTTCTGCGCAGCGGTTTGGGAGTTAACATCAAAATTACATTTCTCGGCCATATCGCATAGATCTCACTGTGAAAAGGCTTAAATGACTTTTTTAATTAAGTTTGATGATTGCGTTCAAACAAAATGTCCTAGAAAAAAATTTTCAAATGTAACTACTAGATTGTGATACAATACACTATTGGGTGAAGTTTGGTTGACTTCTGCGCAGCGGTTTGGGAGTTAACATCAAAATTACATTTCTCGGCCATATCGCATAGATCTCACTGTGAAAAGGCTTAAATGACTTTTTTAATTAAGTTTAATGATTGCGCTCAAACCAAATGTCCTAGAACGAAATTTTCAAATGTAACTACTAGAATGTGATACAATACACTATTGGGTGAAGTTTGGTTGACTTCTGCGCAGCGGTTTGGGAGTTAACATCAAAATTACATTTCTCGGCCATATCGCATAGATCTCACTGTGAAAAGGCTTAAATGGCTTTTTTGACCTAAGTTTGAGGATTGCGCTCAAATCAAATGTCCTAGAACCAAATTTCCACATGTAACTACTAGATTGTGATACAATACACTAATGGGTGAAGTTTGGTTGACTTCTGCGCAGCGGTTTGGGAGTTAACATCAAAATTACATTTCTCGGCCATATCGCATAGATCTCACTGTGAAAAGGCTTAAATGACTTTTTTAATTAAGTTTGATGATTGCGCTCAAACAAAATTTCCTAGAACAAAATTTTCAAATGTAACTACTAGATTGTGATACAATACACTATTGGGTGAAGTTTGGTTGACTTCTGCGCAGCGGTTTGGGAGTTAACATCAAAATTACATTTCTCGGCCATATCGCATAGATCTCACTGTGAAAAGGCTTAAATGACTTTTTTAATTAAGTTTGATGATTGTGTTCAAACAAAATGTCCTAGAACAAAATTTCCAAATGTAACTACTAGATTGTGATAAAATACACTATTGGGTGAAGTTTGGTTGACTTCTGCGCAGCGGTTTGGGAGTTAACATCAAAATTACATTTCTCGGCCATATCGCATAGATCTCACTGTGAAAAGGCTTAAATGGCTTTTTTCACCTGTTTGAGGATTGCGCTCAAATCAAATGTCCTATAACCAAATTTCCACATGTAACTACTAGATTGTGATACAATACACTAATGGGTTAAGTTTGGTTGACTTCTGCGCAGCGGTTTGGGAGTTAACATCAAAATTACATTTCTCGGCCATATCGCATAGATCTCACTGTGAAAAGGCTTAAATGACTTTTTTAATTAAGTTTGATGATTGCGTTCAAACAAAATGTCCTAGAACAAAATTTTCAAATGTAACTACTAGATTGTGATACAATACACTATTGGGTGAAGTTTGGTTGACTTCTGCGCAGCGGTTTGGGAGTTAACATCAAAATTACATTTCTCGGCCATATCGCATAGATCTCACTGTGAAAAGGCTTAAATGGCTTTTTTGACCTAAGTTTGAGGATTGCGCTCAAATCAAATGTCCTAGAACCAAATTTCCACATGTAACTACTAGATTGTGATACAATACACTAATGGGTGAAGTTTGGTTTACTTCTGCGCAGCGGTTTGGGAGTTAACATCAAAATTACATTTCTCGGCCATATCGCATAGATCTCACTGTGAAAAGGCTTAAATGGCTTTTTTGACCTAAGTTTAATGATTGCGCTCAAACCAAATGTCCTAGAACGAAATTTTCAAATGTAACTACTAGAATGTGATACAATACACTATTGGGTGAAGTTTGGTTGACTTCTGCGCAGCGGTTTGGGAGTTAACATCAAAATTACATTTCTCGGCCATATCGCATAGATCTCACTGTGAAAAGGCTTAAATGGCTTTTTTGACCTAAGTTTGAGGATTGCGCTCAAACAAAATGTCCTAGAACAAAATTTTCAAATGTAACTACTAGATTGTGATACAATACACTATTGGGTGAAGTTTGGTTGACTTCTGCGCAGCGGTTTGGGAGTTAACATCAAAATTACATTTCTCGGCCATATCGCATAGATCTCACTGTGAAAAGGCTTAAATGACTTTTTTAATTAAGTTTGATGATTGCGTTCAAACAAAATGTCCTAGAACAAAATTTTCAAATGTAACTACTAGATTGTGATACAATACACTATTGGGTGAAGTTTGGTTGACTTCTGCGCAGCGGTTTGGGAGTTAACATCAAAATTACATTTCTCGGCCATATCGCATAGATCTCACTGTGAAAAGGCTTAAATGGCTTTTTTGACCTAAGTTTGAGGATTGCGCTCAAATCAAATGTCCTAGAAGCAAATTTCCACATGTAACTACTAGATTGTGATACAATACACTAATGGGTGAAGTTTGGTTGACTTCTGCGCAGCGGTTTGGGAGTTAACATCAAAATTACATTTCTCGGCCATATCGCATAGATCTCACTGTGAAAAGGCTTAAATGACTTTTTTAATTAAGTTTGATGATTGCGCTCAAACAAAATTTCCTAGAACAAAATTTTCAAATGTAACTACTAGATTGTGATACAATACACTATTGGGTGAAGTTTGTTTGACTTCTGCGCAGCGGTTTGGGAGTTAACATCAAAATTACATTTCTCGGCCATATCGCATAGATCTCACTGTGAAAAGGCTTAAATGACTTTTTTAATTAAGTTTGATGATTGCGTTCAAACAAAATGTCCTAGAAAAAAATTTTCAAATGTAACTACTAGATTGTGATACAATACACTATTGGGTGAAGTTTGGTTGACTTCTGCGCAGCGGTTTGGGAGTTAACATCAAAATTACATTTCTCGGCCATATCGCATAGATCTCACTGTGAAAAGGCTTAAATGACTTTTTTAATTAAGTTTAATGATTGCGCTCAAACCAAATGTCCTAGAACGAAATTTTCAAATGTAACTACTAGAATGTGATACAATACACTATTGGGTGAAGTTTAGTTGACTTCTGCGCAGCGGTTTGGGAGTTAACATCAAAATTACATTTCTCGGCCATATCGCATAGATCTCACTGTGAAAAGGCTTAAATGGCTTTTTTGACCTAAGTTTGAGGATTGCGCTCAAATCAAATGTCCTAGAACCAAATTTCCACATGTAACTACTAGATTGTGATACAATACACTAATGGGTGAAGTTTGGTTTACTTCTGCGCAGCGGTTTGGGAGTTAACATCAAAATTACATTTCTCGGCCATATCGCATAGATCTCACTGTGAAAAGGCTTAAATGGCTTTTTTGACCTAAGTTTAATAATTGCGCTCAAACCAAATGTCCTAGAACGAAATTTTCAAATGTAACTACTAGAATGTGATACAATACACTATTGGGTGAAGTTTGGTTGACTTCTGCGCAGCGGTTTGGGAGTTAACATCAAAATTACATTTCTCGGCCATATCGCATAGATCTCACTGTGAAAAGGCTTAAATGGCTTTTTTGACCTAAGTTTGAGGATTGCGCTCAAATCAAATGTCCTAGGACCAAATTTTCACATGTAACTACTAGATTGTGATACAATACACTAATGGGTGAAGTTTGGTTGACTTCTGCGCAGCGGTTTGGGAGTTAACATCAAAATTACATTTCTCGGCCATATCGCATAGATCTCACTGTGAAAAGGCTTAAATGACTTTTTTAATAAAGTTTGATGATTGCGCTCAAACAAAATTTCCTAGAACAAAATTTTCAAATGTAACTACTAGATTGTGATACAATACACTATTGGGTGAAGTTTGGTTGACTTCTGCGCAGCGGTTTGGGAGTTAACATCAAAATTACATTTCTCGGCCATATCGCATAGATCTCACTGTGAAAAGGCTTAAATGGCTTTTTTGACCTAAGTTTAATGATTGCGCTCAAACCAAATGTCCTAGAACGAAATTTTCAAATGTAACTACTAGAATGTGATACAATACACTATTGGGTGAAGTTTGGTTGACTTCTGCGCAGCGGTTTGGGAGTTAACATCAAAATTACATTTCTCGGCCATATCGCATAGATCTCACTGTGAAAAGGCTTAAATGGCTTTTTTGACCTAAGTTTGAGGATTGCGCTCAAATCAAATGTCCTAGAACCAAATTTCCACATGTAACTACTAGATTGTGATACAATACACTAATGGGTGAAGTTTGGTTTACTTCTGCGCAGCGGTTTGGGAGTTAACATCAAAATTACATTTCTCGGCCATATCGCATAGATCTCACTGTGAAAAGGCTTAAATGGCTTTTTTGACCTAAGTTTAATAATTGCGCTCAAACCAAATGTCCTAGAACGAAATTTTTAAATGTAACTACTAGAATGTGATACAATACACTATTGGGTGAAGTTTGGTTGACTTCTGCGCAGCGGTTTGGGAGTTAACATCAAAATTACATTTCTCGGCCATATCGCATAGATCTCACTGTGAAAAGGCTTAAATGGCTTTTTTGACCTAAGTTTGAGGATTGCGCTCAAATCAAATGTCCTAGAACCAAATTTTCACATGTAACTACTAGATTGTGATAAAATACACTAATGGGTGAAGTTTGGTTGACTTCTGCGCAGCGGTTTGGGAGTTAACATCAAAATTACATTTCTCGGCCATATCGCATAGATCTCACTGTGAAAAGGCTTAAATGACTTTTTTAATTAAGTTTGATGATTGCGTTCAAACAAAATGTCCTAGAACAAAATTTTCAAATGTAACTACTAGATTGTGATACAATACACTATTGGGTGAAGTTTGGTTGACTTCTGCGCAGCGGTTTGGGAGTTAACATCAAAATTACATTTCTCGGCCATATCGCATAGATCTCACTGTGAAAAGGCTTAAATGACTTTTTTAATTAAGTTTAATGATTGCGCTCAAACCAAATGTCCTAGAACTAAATTTTCAAATGTAACTACTAGAATGTGATACAATACACTATTGGGTGAAGTTTAGTTGACTTCTGCGCAGCGGTTTGGGAGTTAACATCAAAATTACATTTCTCGGCCATATCGCATAGATCTCACTGTGAAAAGGCTTAAATGGCTTTTTTGACCTAAGTTTAATGATTGCGCTCAAACCAAATGTCCTAGAACGAAATTTTCAAATGTAACTACTAGAATGTGATACAATACACTATTGGGTGAAGTTTGGTTGACTTCTGCGCAGCGGTTTGGGAGTTAACATCAAAATTACATTTCTCGGCCATATCGCATAGATCTCACTGTGAAAAGGCTTAAATGACTTTTTTAATTAAGTTTAATGATTGCGCTCAAACCAAATGTCCTAGAACGAAATTTTCAAATGTAACTACTAGAATGTGATACAATACACTATTGGGTGAAGTTTAGTTGACTTCTGCGCAGCGGTTTGGGAGTTAACATCAAAATTACATTTCTCGGCCATATCGCATAGATCTAACTGTGAAAAGGCTTAAATGGCTTTTTTGACCTAAGTTTAATAATTGCGCTCAAACCAAATGTCCTAGAACGAAATTTCCAAATGTAACTACTAGAATGTGATACAATACACTATTGGGTGAAGTTTGGTTGACTTCTGCGCAGCGGTTTGGGAGTTAACATCAAAATTACATTTCTCGGCCATATCGCATAGATCTCACTGTGAAAAGGCTTAAATGGCTTTTTTGACCTAAGTTTGAGGATTGCGCTCAAATCAAATGTCCTAGAACCAAATTTCCACATGTAACTACTAGATTGTGATACAATACACTAATGGGTGAAGTTTGGTTTACTTCTGCGCAGCGGTTTGGGAGTTAACATCAAAATTACATTTCTCGGCCATATCGCATAGATCTCACTGTGAAAAGGCTTAAATGGCTTTTTTGACCTAAGTTTAATAATTGCGCTCAAACCAAATGTCCTAGAACGAAATTTTTAAATGTAACTACTAGAATGTGATACAATACACTATTGGGTGAAGTTTGGTTGACTTCTGCGCAGCGGTTTGGGAGTTAACATCAAAATTACATTTCTCGGCCATATCGCATAGATCTCACTGTGAAAAGGCTTAAATGGCTTTTTTGACCTAAGTTTGAGGATTGCGCTCAAATCAAATGTCCTAGAACCAAATTTTCACATGTAACTACTAGATTGTGATACAATACACTAATGGGTGAAGTTTGGTTGACTTCTGCGCAGCGGTTTGGGAGTTAACATCAAAATTACATTTCTCGGCCATATCGCATAGATCTCACTGTGAAAAGGCTTAAATGACTTTTTTAATTAAGTTTGATGATTGCGCTCAAACAAAATTTCCTAGAACAAAATTTTCAAATGTAACTACTAGATTGTGATACAATACACTATTGGGTGAAGTTTGGTTGACTTCTTCGCAGCGGTTTGGGAGTTAACATCAAAATTACATTTCTCGGCCATATCGCATAGATCTCACTGTTAAAAGGCTTAAATGGCTTTTTTGACCTAAGTTTAATGATTGCGCTCAAACCAAATGTCCTAGAACAAAATTTTCAAATGTAACTACTAGAATGTGATACAATACACTATTGGGTGAAGTTTTGTTGACTTCTGCGCAGCGGTTTGGGAGTTAACATCAAAATTACATTTCTCGGCCATATCGCATAGATCTCACTGTGAAAAGGCTTAATGACTTTTTTAATTAAGTTTGATGATTGCGTTCAAACAAAATGTCCTAAAACAAAATTTTCAAATGTAACTACTAGATTGTGATACAATACACTATTGGGTGAAGTTTGGTTGACTTCTGCGCAGCGGTTTGGGAGTTAACATCAAAATTACATTTCTCGGCCATATCGCATAGATCTCACTGTGAAAAGGCTTAAATGTCTTTTTTGACCTAAGTTTGAGGATTGCGCTCAAATCAAATGTCCTAGAACCAAATTTCCACATGTAACTACTAGATTGTGATACAATACACTAATGGGTGAAGTTTGGTTTACTTCTGCGCAGTGGTTTGGGAGTTAACATCAAAATTACATTTCTCGGCCATATCGCATAGATCTCACTGTGAAAAGGCTTAAATGGCTTTTTTGACCTAAGTTTGAGGATTGCGCTCAAATCAAATGTCCTAGAACCAAATTTCCACATGTAATTACTAGATTGTGATACAATACACTAATGGGTGAAGTTTGGTTGACTTCTGCGCAGCGGTTTGGGAGTTAACATCAAAATTACATTTCTCGGCCATATCGCATAGATCTCACTGTGAAAAGGCTTAAATGGCTTTTTTGACCTAAGTTTAATGATTGCGCTCAAACCAAATGTCCTAGAACGAAATTTTCAAATGTAACTACTAGAATGTGATACAATACACTATTGGGTGAAGTTTGGTTGACTTCTGCGCAGCGGTTTGGGAGTTAACATCAAAATTACATTTCTCGGCCATATCGCATAGATCTCACTGTGAAAAGGCTTAAATGGCTTTTTTGACCTAAGTTTGAGGATTGCGCTCAAACAAAATGTCCTAGAACAAAATTTTCAAATGTAACTACTAGATTGTGATACAATACACTATTGGGTGAAGTTTGGTTGACTTCTGCGCAGCGGTTTGGGAGTTAACATCAAAATTACATTTCTCGGCCATATCGCATAGATCTCACTGTGAAAAGGCTTAAATGACTTTTTTAATTAAGTTTGATGATTGCGTTCAAACAAAATGTCCTAGAACAAAATTTTCAAATGTAACTACAAGATTGTGATACAATACACTATTGGGTGAAGTTTGGTTGACTTCTGCGCAGCGGTTTGGGAGTTAACATCAAAATTACATTTCTCGGCCATATCGCATAGATCTCACTGTGAAAAGGCTTAAATGGCTTTTTTGACCTAAGTTTGAGGATTGCGCTCAAATCAAGTGTCCTAGAAACAAATTTCCACATGTAACTACTAGATTGTGATACAATACACTAATGGGTGAAGTTTGGTTGACTTCTGCGCAGCGGTTTGGGAGTTAACATCAAAATTACATTTCTCGGCCATATCGCATAGATCTCACTGTGAAAAGGCTTAAATGACTTTTTAAATTAAGTTTGATGATTGCGCTCAAACAAAATTTCCTAGAACAAAATTTTCAAATGTAACTACTAGATTGTGATACAATACACTATTGGGTGAAGTTTGGTTGACTTCTGCGCAGCGGTTTGGGAGTTAACATCAAAATTACATTTCTCGGCCATATCGCATAGATCTCACTGTGAAAAGGCTTAAATGGCTTTTTTGACCTAAGTTTGAGGATTGCGCTCAAATCAAATGTCCTAGAACCAAATTTCCACATGTAACTACTAGATTGTGATACAATACACTAATGGGTGAAGTTTGGTTTACTTCTGCGCAGCGGTTTGGGAGTTAACATCAAAATTACATTTCTCGGCCATATCGCATAGATCTCACTGTGAAAAGGCTTAAATGGCTTTTTTGACCTAAGTTTAATGATTGCGCTCAAACCAAATGTCCTAGAACGAAATTTTCAAATGTAACTACTAGAATGTGATACAATACACTATTGGGTGAAGTTTGGTTGACTTCTTCGCAGCGGTTTGGGAGTTAACATCAAAATTACATTTCTCGGCCATATCGCATAGATCTCACTGTGAAAAGGCTTAAATGACTTTTTTAATTAAGTTTAATGATTGCGCTCAAACCAAATGTCCTAGAACGAAATTTTCAAATGTAACTACTAGAATGTGATACAATACACTATTGGGTGAAGTTTAGTTGACTTCTGCGCAGCGGTTTGGGAGTTAACATCAAAATTACATTTCTCGGCCATATCGCATAGATCTCACTGTGAAAAGGCTTAAATGGCTTTTTTGACCTAAGTTTAATAATTGCGCTCAAACCAAATGTCCTAAAACGAAATTTCCAAATGTAACTACTAGAATGTGATACAATACACTATTGGGTGAAGTTTGGTTGACTTCTGCGCAGCGGTTTGGGAGTTAACATCAAAATTACATTTCTCGGCCATATCGCATAGATCTCACTGTGAAAAGGCTTAAATGGCTTTTTTGACCTAAGTTTGAGGATTGCGCTCAAATCAAATGTCCTAGAACCAAATTTCCACATGTAACTACTAGATTGTGATACAATACACTAATGGGTGAAGTTTGGTTTACTTCTGCGCAGCGGTTTGGGAGTTAACATCAAAATTACATTTCTCGGCCATATCGCATAGATCTCACTGTGAAAAGGCTTAAATGGCTTTTTTGACCTAAGTTTAATAATTGCGCTCAAACCAAATGTCCTAGAACGAAATTTTTAAATGTAACTACTAGAATGTGATACAATACACTATTGGGTGAAGTTTGGTTGACTTCTGCGCAGCGGTTTGGGAGTTAACATTAAAATTACATTTCTCGGCCATATCGCATAGATCTCACTGTGAAAAGGCTTAAATGGCTTTTTTGACCTACGTTTGAGGATTGCGCTCAAATCAAATGTCCTAGAACCAAATTTTCACATGTAACTACTAGATTGTGATACAATACACTAATGGGTGAAGTTTGGTTGACTTCTGCGCAGCGGTTTGGGAGTTAACATCAAAATTACATTTCTCGGCCATATCGCATAGATCTCACTGTGAAAAGGCTTAAATGACTTTTTTAATTAAGTTTGATGATTGCGTTCAAACAAAATGTCCTAGAACAGAATTTTCAAATGTAACTACTAGATTGTGATACAATACACTATTGGGTGAAGTTTGGTTGACTTCTGCGCAGCGGTTTGGGAGTTAACATCAAAATTACATTTCTCGGCCATATCGCATAGATCTCACTGTGAAAAGGCTTAAATGACTTTTTTAATTAAGTTTAATGATTGCGCTCAAACCAAATGTCCTAGAACGAAATTTTCAAATGTAACTACTAGATTGTGATACAATACACTAATGGGTGAAGTTTGGTTGACTTCTGCGCAGCGGTTTGGGAGTTAACATCAAAATTACATTTCTCGGCCATATCGCATAGATCTCACTGTGAAAAGGCTTAAATGACTTTTTTAATTAAGTTTGATGATTGCGCTCAAACAAAATTTCCTAGAACAAAATTTTCAAATGTAACTACTAGATTGTGATACAATACACTATTGGGTGAAGTTTGGTTGACTTCTGCGCAGCGGTTTGGGAGTTAACATCAAAATTACATTTCTCGGCCATATCGCATAGATCTCACTGTGAAAAGGCTTAAATGGCTTTTTTGACCTAAGTTTAATGATTGCGCTCAAACCAAATGTCCTAGAACGAAATTTTCAAATGTAACTACTAGAATGTGATACAATACACTATTGGGTGAAGTTTGGTTGACTTCTGCGCAGCGGTTTGGGAGTTAACATCAAAATTACATTTCTCGGCCATATCGCATAGATCTCACTGTGAAAAGGCTTAAATGGCTTTTTTGACCTAAGTTTGAGGATTGCGCTCAAATCAAATGTCCTAGAACCAAATTTCCACATGTAACTACTAGATTGTGATACAATACACTAATGGGTGAAGTTTGGTTTACTTCTGCGCAGCGGTTTGGGAGTTAACATCAAAATTACATTTCTCGGCCATATCGCATAGATCTCACTGTGAAAAGGCTTAAATGGCTTTTTTGACCTAAGTTTAATAATTGCGCTCAAACCAAATGTCCTAGAACGAAATTTTTAAATGTAACTACTAGAATGTGATACAATACACTATTGGGTGAAGTTTGGTTGACTTCTGCGCAGCGGTTTGGGAGTTAACATCAAAATTACATTTCTCGGCCATATCGCATAGATCTCACTGTGAAAAGGCTTAAATGGCTTTTTTGACCTAAGTTTGAGGATTGCGCTCAAATCAAATGTCCTAGAACCAAATTTCCACATGTAATTACTAGATTGTGATACAATACACTAATGGGTGAAGTTTGGTTGACTTCTGCGCAGCGGTTTGGGAGTTAACATCAAAATTACATTTCTCGGCCATATCGCATAGATCTCACTGTGAAAAGGCTTAAATGACTTTTTTAATTAAGTTTGATGATTGCGCTCAAACAAAATTTCCTAGAACAAAATTTTCAAATGTAACTACTAGATTGTGATACAATACACTATTGGGTGAAGTTTGGTTGACTTCTTCGCAGCGGTTTGGGAGTTAACATCAAAATTACATTTCTCGGCCATATCGCATAGATCTCACTGTTAAAAGGCTTAAATGGCTTTTTTGACCTAAGTTTAATGATTGCGCTCAAACCAAATGTCCTAGAACAAAATTTTCAAATGTAACTACTAGAATGTGATACAATACACTATTGGGTGAAGTTTGGTTGACTTCTGCGCAGCGGTTTGGGAGTTAACATCAAAATTACATTTCTCGGCCATATCGCATAGATCTCACTGTGAAAAGGCTTAAATGACTTTTTTAATTAAGTTTGATGATTGCGTTCAAACAAAATGTCCTAAAACAAAATTTTCAAATGTAACTACTAGATTGTGATACAATACACTATTGGGTGAAGTTTGGTTGACTTCTGCGCAGCGGTTTGGGAGTTAACATCAAAATTACATTTCTCGGCCATATCGCATAGATCTCACTGTGAAAAGGCTTAAATGGCTTTTTTGACCTAAGTTTGAGGATTGCGCTCAAATCAAATGTCCTAGAACCAAATTTCCACATGTAATTACTAGATTGTGATACAATACACTAATGGGTGAAGTTTGGTTGACTTCTGCGCAGCGGTTTGGGAGTTAACATCAAAATTACATTTCTCGGCCATATCGCATAGATCTCACTGTGAAAAGGCTTAAATGACTTTTTTAATTAAGTTTAATGATTGCGCTCAAACCAAATGTCCTAGAACGAAATTTTCAAATGTAACTACTAGAATGTGATACAATACACTATTGGGTGAAGTTTAGTTGACTTCTGCGCAGCGGTTTGGGAGTTAACATCAAAATTACATTTCTCGGCCATATCGCATAGATCTCACTGTGAAAAGGCTTAAATGGCTTTTTTGACCTAAGTTTAATGATTGCGCTCAAACCAAATGTCCTAGAACGAAATTTTCAAATGTAACTACTAGAATGTGATACAATACACTATTGGGTGAAGTTTGGTTGACTTCTGCGCAGCGGTTTGGGAGTTAACATCAAAATTACATTTCTCGGCCATATCGCATAGATCTCACTGTGAAAAGGCTTAAATGGCTTTTTTGACCTAAGTTTGAGGATTGCGCTCAAATCAAATGTCCTAGAACCAAATTTCCACATGTAACTACTAGATTGTGATACAATACACTAATGGGTGAAGTTTGGTTGACTTCTGCGCAGCGGTTTGGGAGTTAACATCAAAATTACATTTCTCGGCCATATCGCATAGATCTCACTGTGAAAAGGCTTAAATGACTTTTTTAATTAAGTTTGATGATTGCGCTCAAACAAAATTTCCTAGAACAAAATTTTCAAATGTAACTACTAGATTGTGATACAATACACTATTGGGTGAAGTTTGGTTGACTTCTGCGCAGCGGTTTGGGAGTTAACATCAAAATTACATTTCTCGGCCATATCGCATAGATCTCACTGTGAAAAGGCTTAAATGGCTTTTTTGACCTAAGTTTGAGGATTGCGCTCAAATCAAATGTCCTAGAACCAAATTTCCACATGTAACTACTAGATTGTGATACAATACACTAATGGGTGAAGTTTGGTTTACTTCTGCGCAGCGGTTTGGGAGTTAACATCAAAATTACATTTCTCGGCCATATCGCATAGATCTCACTGTGAAAAGGCTTAAATGTCTTTTTTGACCTAAGTTTAATGATTGCGCTCAAACCAAATGTCCTAGAACGAAATTTTCAAATGTAACTACTAGAATGTGATACAATACACTATTGGGTGAAGTTTGGTTGACTTCTTCGCAGCGGTTTGGGAGTTAACATCAAAATTACATTTCTCGGCCATATCGCATAGATCTCACTGTGAAAAGGCTTAAATGACTTTTTTAATTAAGTTTAATGATTGCGCTCAAACCAAATGTCCTAGAACGAAATTTTCAAATGTAACTACTAGAATGTGATACAATACACTATTGGGTGAAGTTTAGTTGACTTCTGCGCAGCGGTTTGGGAGTTAACATCAAAATTACATTTCTCGGCCATATCGCATAGATCTCACTGTGAAAAGGCTTAAATGGCTTTTTTGACCTAAGTTTAATAATTGCGCTCAAACCAAATGTCCTAAAACGAAATTTCCAAATGTAACTACTAGAATGTGATACAATACACTATTGGGTGAAGTTTGGTTGACTTCTGCGCAGCGGTTTGGGAGTTAACATCAAAATTACATTTCTCGGCCATATCGCATAGATCTCACTGTGAAAAGGCTTAAATGGCTTTTTTGACCTAAGTTTGAGGATTGCGCTCAAATCAAATGTCCTAGAACCAAATTTCCACATGTAACTACTAGATTGTGATACAATACACTAATGGGTGAAGTTTGGTTTACTTCTGCGCAGCGGTTTGGGAGTTAACATCAAAATTACATTTCTCGGCCATATCGCATAGATCTCACTGTGAAAAGGCTTAAATGGCTTTTTTGACCTAAGTTTAATAATTGCGCTCAAACCAAATGTCCTAGAACGAAATTTTTAAATGTAACTACTAGAATGTGATACAATACACTATTGGGTGAAGTTTGGTTGACTTCTGCGCAGCGGTTTGGGAGTTAACATTAAAATTACATTTCTCGGCCATATCGCATAGATCTCACTGTGAAAAGGCTTAAATGGCTTTTTTGACCTAAGTTTGAGGATTGCGCTCAAATCAAATGTCCTAGAACCAAATTTTCACATGTAACTACTAGATTGTGATACAATACACTAATGGGTGAAGTTTGGTTGACTTCTGCGCAGCGGTTTGGGAGTTAACATCAAAATTACATTTCTCGGCCATATCGCATAGATCTCACTGTGAAAAGGCTTAAATGACTTTTTTAATTAAGTTTAATGATTGCGCTCAAACCAAATGTCCTAGAACGAAATTTTCAAATGTAACTACTAGATTGTGATACAATACACTAATGGGTGAAGTTTGGTTGACTTCTGCGCAGCGGTTTGGGAGTTAACATCAAAATTACATTTCTCGGCCATATCGCATAGATCTCACTGTGAAAAGGCTTAAATGACTTTTTTAATTAAGTTTGATGATTGCGCTCAAACAAAATTTCCTAGAACAAAATTTTCAAATGTAACTACTAGATTGTGATACAATACACTATTGGGTGAAGTTTGGTTGACTTCTGCGCAGCGGTTTGGGAGTTAACATCAAAATTACATTTCTCGGCCATATCGCATAGATCTCACTGTGAAAAGGCTTAAATGGCTTTTTTGACCTAAGTTTAATGATTGCGCTCAAACCAAATGTCCTAGAACGAAATTTTCAAATGTAACTACTAGAATGTGATACAATACACTATTGGGTGAAGTTTGGTTGACTTCTGCGCAGCGGTTTGGGAGTTAACATCAAAATTACATTTCTCGGCCATATCGCATAGATCTCACTGTGAAAAGGCTTAAATGACTTTTTTAATTAAGTTTAATGATTGCGCTCAAACCAAATGTCCTAGAACGAAATTTTCAAATGTAACTACTAGAATGTGATACAATACACTATTGGGTGAAGTTTGGTTGACTTCTGCGCAGTGGTTTGGGAGTTAACATCAAAATTACATTTCTCGGCCATATCGCATAGATCTCACTGTGAAAAGGCTTAAATGGCTTTTTTGACCTAAGTTTGAGGATTGCGCTCAAATCAAATGTCCTAGAACCAAATTTCCACATGTAACTACTAGATTGTGATACAATACACTAATGGGTGAAGTTTGGTTTACTTCTGCGCAGCGGTTTGGGAGTTAACATCAAAATTACATTTCTCGGCCATATCGCATAGATCTCACTGTGAAAAGGCTTAAATGGCTTTTTTGACCTAAGTTTAATAATTGCGCTCAAACCAAATGTCCTAGAACGAAATTTTTAAATGTAACTACTAGAATGTGATACAATACACTATTGGGTGAAGTTTGGTTGACTTCTGCGCAGCGGTTTGGGAGTTAACATCAAAATTACATTTCTCGGCCATATCGCATAGATCTCACTGTGAAAAGGCTTAAATGGCTTTTTTGACCTAAGTTTGAGGATTGCGCTCAAATCAAATGTCCTAGAACCAAATTTTCACATGTAACTACTAGATTGTGATACAATACACTAATGGGTGAAGTTTGGTTGACTTCTGCGCAGCGGTTTGGGAGTTAACATCAAAATTACATTTCTCGGCCATATCGCATAGATCTCACTGTGAAAAGGCTTAAATGGCTTTTTTGACCTAAGTTTGAGGATTGCGCTCAAATCAAATGTCCTAGAACCAAATTTCCACATGTAATTACTAGATTGTGATACAATACACTAATGGGTGAAGTTTGGTTGACTTCTGCGCAGCGGTTTGGGAGTTAACATCAAAATTACATTTCTCGGCCATATCGCATAGATCTCACTGTGAAAAGGCTTAAATGACTTTTTTAATTAAGTTTGATGATTGCGCTCAAACAAAATTTCCTAGAACAAAATTTTCAAATGTAACTACTAGATTGTGATACAATACACTATTGGGTGAAGTTTGGTTGACTTCTTCGCAGCGGTTTGGGAGTTAACATCAAAATTACATTTCTCGGCCATATCGCATAGATCTCACTGTTAAAAGGCTTAAATGGCTTTTTTGACCTAAGTTTAATGATTGCGCTCAAACCAAATGTCCTAGAACAAAATTTTCAAATGTAACTACTAGAATGTGATACAATACACTATTGGGTGAAGTTTGGTTGACTTCTGCGCAGCGGTTTGGGAGTTAACATCAAAATTACATTTCTCGGCCATATCGCATAGATCTCACTGTGAAAAGGCTTAAATGACTTTTTTAATTAAGTTTGATGATTGCGTTCAAACAAAATGTCCTAAAACAAAATTTTCAAATGTAACTACTAGATTGTGATACAATACACTATTGGGTGAAGTTTGGTTGACTTCTGCGCAGCGGTTTGGGAGTTAACATCAAAATTACATTTCTCGGCCATATCGCATAGATCTCACTGTGAAAAGGCTTAAATGGCTTTTTTGACCTAAGTTTGAGGATTGCGCTCAAATCAAATGTCCTAGAACCAAATTTCCACATGTAATTACTAGATTGTGATACAATACACTAATGGGTGAAGTTTGGTTGACTTCTGCGCAGCGGTTTGGGAGTTAACATCAAAATTACATTTCTCGGCCATATCGCATAGATCTCACTGTGAAAAGGCTTAAATGACTTTTTTAATTAAGTTTAATGATTGCGCTCAAACCAAATGTCCTAGAACGAAATTTTCAAATGTAACTACTAGAATGTGATACAATACACTATTGGGTGAAGTTTATTTGACTTCTGCGCAGCGGTTTGGGAGTTAACATCAAAATTACATTTCTCGGCCATATCGCATAGATCTCACTGTGAAAAGGCTTAAATGGCTTTTTTGACCTAAGTTTAATGATTGCGCTCAAACCAAATGTCCTAGAACGAAATTTTCAAATGTAACTACTAGAATGTGATACAATACACTATTGGGTGAAGTTTGGTTGACTTCTGCGCAGCGGTTTGGGAGTTAACATCAAAATTACATTTCTCGGCCATATCGCATAGATCTCACTGTGAAAAGGCTTAAATGGCTTTTTTGACCTAAGTTTGAGGATTGCGCTCAAATCAAATGTCCTAGAACCAAATTTCCACATGTAACTACTAGATTGTGATACAATACACTAATGGGTGAAGTTTGGTTGACTTCTGCGCAGCGGTTTGGGAGTTAACATCAAAATTACATTTCTCGGCCATATCGCATAGATCTCACTGTGAAAAGGCTTAAATGACTTTTTTAATTAAGTTTGATGATTGCGCTCAAACAAAATTTCCTAGAACAAAATTTTCAAATGTAACTACTAGATTGTGATACAATACACTATTGGGTGAAGTTTGGTTGACTTCTGCGCAGCGGTTTGGGAGTTAACATCAAAATTACATTTCTCGGCCATATCGCATAGATCTCACTGTGAAAAGGCTTAAATGGCTTTTTTGACCTAAGTTTAATGATTGCGCTCAAACCAAATGTCCTAGAACAAAATTTTCAAATGTAACTACTAGAATGTGATACAATACACTATTGTGTGAAGTTTGGTTGACTTCTGCGCAGCGGTTTGGGAGTTAACATCAAAATTACATTTCTCGGCCATATCGCATAGATCTCACTGTGAAAAGGCTTAAATGGCTTTTTTGACCTAAGTTTGAGGATTGCGCTCAAATCAAATGTCCTAGGACCAAATTTCTACATGTAACTACTAGATTGTGATACAATACACTAATGGGTGAAGTTTGGTTGACTTCTGCGCAGCGGTTTGGGAGTTAACATCAAAATTACATTTCTCGGCCATATCGCATAGATCTCACTGTGAAAAGGCTTAAATGACTTTTTTAATTAAGTTTGATGATTGCGCTCAAACAAAATTTCCTAGAACAAAATTTTCAAATGTAACTACTAGATTGTGATACAATACACTATTGGGTGAAGTTTGGTTGACTTCTGCGCAGCGGTTTGGGAGTTAACATCAAAATTACATTTCTCGGCCATATCGCATAGATCTCACTGTGAAAAGGCTTAAATGACTTTTTTAATTAAGTTTGATGATTGCGTTCAAACAAAATGTCCTAAAACAAAATTTTCAAATGTAACTACTAGATTGTGATACAATACACTATTGGGTGAAGTTTGGTTGACTTCTGCGCAGCGGTTTGGGAGTTAACATCAAAATTACATTTCTCGGCCATATCGCATAGATCTCACTGTGAAAAGGCTTAAATGGCTTTTTTGACCTAAGTTTGAGGATTGCGCTCAAATCAAATGTCCTAGAACCAAATTTCCACATGTAATTACTAGATTGTGATACAATACACTAATGGGTGAAGTTTGGTTGACTTCTGCGCAGCGGTTTGGGAGTTAACATCAAAATTACATTTCTCGGCCATATCGCATAGATCTCACTGTGAAAAGGCTTAAATGACTTTTTTAATTAAGTTTAATGATTGCGCTCAAACCAAATGTCCTAGAACGAAATTTTCAAATGTAACTACTAGAATGTGATACAATACACTATTGGGTGAAGTTTAGTTGACTTCTGCGCAGCGGTTTGGGAGTTAACATCAAAATTACATTTCTCGGCCATATCGCATAGATCTCACTGTGAAAAGGCTTAAATGGCTTTTTTGACCTAAGTTTAATGATTGCGCTCAAACCAAATGTCCTAGAACGAAATTTTCAAATGTAACTACTAGAATGTGATACAATACACTATTGGGTGAAGTTTGGTTGACTTCTGCGCAGCGGTTTGGGAGTTAACATCAAAATTACATTTCTCGGCCATATCGCATAGATCTCACTGTGAAAAGGCTTAAATGGCTTTTTTGACCTAAGTTTGAGGATTGCGCTCAAATCAAATGTCCTAGAACCAAATTTCCACATGTAACTACTAGATTGTGATACAATACACTAATGGGTGAAGTTTGGTTGACTTCTGCGCAGCGGTTTGGGAGTTAACATCAAAATTACATTTCTCGGCCATATCGCATAGATCTCACTGTGAAAAGGCTTAAATGACTTTTTTAATTAAGTTTGATGATTGCGCTCAAACAAAATTTCCTAGAACAAAATTTTCAAATGTAACTACTAGATTGTGATACAATACACTATTGGGTGAAGTTTGGTTGACTTCTGCGCAGCGGTTTGGGAGTTAACATCAAAATTACATTTCTCGGCCATATCGCATAGATCTCACTGTGAAAAGGCTTAAATGGCTTTTTTGACCTAAGTTTAATGATTGCGCTCAAACCAAATGTCCTAGAACAAAATTTTCAAATGTAACTACTAGAATGTGATACAATACACTATTGTGTGAAGTTTGGTTGACTTCTGCGCAGCGGTTTGGGAGTTAACATCAAAATTACATTTCTCGGCCATATCGCATAGATCTCACTGTGAAAAGGCTTAAATGGCTTTTTTGACCTAAGTTTGAGGATTGCGCTCAAATCAAATGTCCTAGGACCAAATTTCTACATGTAACTACTAGATTGTGATACAATACACTAATGGGTGAAGTTTGGTTGACTTCTGCGCAGCGGTTTGGGAGTTAACATCAAAATTACATTTCTCGGCCATATCGCATAGATCTCACTGTGAAAAGGCTTAAATGACTTTTTTAATTAAGTTTGATGATTGCGCTCAAACAAAATTTCCTAGAACAAAATTTTCAAATGTAACTACTAGATTGTGATACAATACACTATTGGGTGAAGTTTGGTTGACTTCTGCGCAGCGGTTTGGGAGTTAACATCAAAATTACATTTCTCGGCCATATCGCATAGATCTCACTGTGAAAAGGCTTAAATGACTTTTTTAATTAAGTTTGATGATTGCGTTCAAACAAAATGTCCTAGAACAAAATTTTCAAATGTAACTACTAGATTGTGATACAATACACTATTGGGTGAAGTTTGGTTGACTTCTGCGCAGCGGTTTGGGAGTTAACATCAAAATTACATTTCTCGGCCATATCGCATAGATCTCACTGTGAAAAGGCTTAAATGACTTTTTTGACCTAAGTTTAATGATTGCGCTCAAACCAAATGTCCTAGGACCAAATTTCTACATGTAACTACTAGATTGTGATACAATACACTAATGGGTGAAGTTTGGTTTACTTCTGCGCAGCGGTTTGGGAGTTAACATCAAAATTACATTTCTCGGCCATATCGCATAGATCTCACTGTGAAAAGGCTTAAATGACTTTTTTAATTAAGTTTGATGATTGCGCTCAAACAAAATTTCCTAGAACAAAATTTTCAAATGTAACTACTAGATTGTGATACAATACACTATTGGGTGAAGTTTGGTTGACTTCTGCGCAGCGGTTTGGGAGTTAACATCAAAATTACATTTCTCGGCCATATCGCATAGATCTCACTGTGAAAAGGCTTAAATGACTTTTTTAATTAAGTTTGATGATTGCGTTCAAACAAAATGTCCTAAAACAAAATTTTCAAATGTAACTACTAGATTGTGATACAATACACTATTGGGTGAAGTTTGGTTGACTTCTGCGCAGCGGTTTGGGAGTTAACATCAAAATTACATTTCTCGGCCATATCGCATAGATCTCACTGTGAAAAGGCTTAAATGGCTTTTTTGACCTAAGTTTGAGGATTGCGCTCAAATCAAATGTCCTAGAACCAAATTTCCACATGTAATTACTAGATTGTGATACAATACACTAATGGGTGAAGTTTGGTTGACTTCTGCGCAGCGGTTTGGGAGTTAACATCAAAATTACATTTCTCGGCCATATCGCATAGATCTCACTGTGAAAAGGCTTAAATGACTTTTTTAATTAAGTTTAATGATTGCGCTCAAACCAAATGTCCTAGAACGAAATTTTCAAATGTAACTACTAGAATGTGATACAATACACTATTGGGTGAAGTTTAGTTGACTTCTGCGCAGCGGTTTGGGAGTTAACATCAAAATTACATTTCTCGGCCATATCGCATAGATCTCACTGTGAAAAGGCTTAAATGGCTTTTTTGACCTAAGTTTAATGATTGCGCTCAAACCAAATGTCCTAGAACGAAATTTTCAAATGTAACTACTAGAATGTGATACAATACACTATTGGGTGAAGTTTGGTTGACTTCTGCGCAGCGGTTTGGGAGTTAACATCAAAATTACATTTCTCGGCCATATCGCATAGATCTCACTGTGAAAAGGCTTAAATGGCTTTTTTGACCTAAGTTTGAGGATTGCGCTCAAATCAAATGTCCTAGAACCAAATTTCCACATGTAACTACTAGATTGTGATACAATACACTAATGGGTGAAGTTTGGTTGACTTCTGCGCAGCGGTTTGGGAGTTAACATCAAAATTACATTTCTCGGCCATATCGCATAGATCTCACTGTGAAAAGGCTTAAATGACTTTTTTAATTAAGTTTGATGATTGCGCTCAAACAAAATTTCCTAGAACAAAATTTTCAAATGTAACTACTAGATTGTGATACAATACACTATTGGGTGAAGTTTGGTTGACTTCTGCGCAGCGGTTTGGGAGTTAACATCAAAATTACATTTCTCGGCCATATCGCATAGATCTCACTGTGAAAAGGCTTAAATGGCTTTTTTGACCTAAGTTTAATGATTGCGCTCAAACCAAATGTCCTAGAACAAAATTTTCAAATGTAACTACTAGAATGTGATACAATACACTATTGTGTGAAGTTTGGTTGACTTCTGCGCAGCGGTTTGGGAGTTAACATCAAAATTACATTTCTCGGCCATATCGCATAGATCTCACTGTGAAAAGGCTTAAATGGCTTTTTTGACCTAAGTTTGAGGATTGCGCTCAAATCAAATGTCCTAGGACCAAATTTCTACATGTAACTACTAGATTGTGATACAATACACTAATGGGTGAAGTTTGGTTGACTTCTGCGCAGCGGTTTGGGAGTTAACATCAAAATTACATTTCTCGGCCATATCGCATAGATCTCACTGTGAAAAGGCTTAAATGACTTTTTTAATTAAGTTTGATGATTGCGCTCAAACAAAATTTCCTAGAACAAAATTTTCAAATGTAACTACTAGATTGTGATACAATACACTATTGGGTGAAGTTTGGTTGACTTCTGCGCAGCGGTTTGGGAGTTAACATCAAAATTACATTTCTCGGCCATATCGCATAGATCTCACTGTGAAAAGGCTTAAATGACTTTTTTAATTAAGTTTGATGATTGCGTTCAAACAAAATGTCCTAGAACAAAATTTTCAAATGTAACTACTAGATTGTGATACAATACACTATTGGGTGAAGTTTGGTTGACTTCTGCGCAGCGGTTTGGGAGTTAACATCAAAATTACATTTCTCGGCCATATCGCATAGATCTCACTGTGAAAAGGCTTAAATGACTTTTTTAATTAAGTTTAATGATTGCGCTCAAACCAAATGTCCTAGAACGAAATTTTCAAATGTAACTACTAGATTGTGATACAATACACTAATGGGTGAAGTTTGGTTTACTTCTGCGCAGCGGTTTGGGAGTTAACATCAAAATTACATTTCTCGGCCATATCGCATAGATCTCACTGTGAAAAGGCTTAAATGGCTTTTTTGACCTAAGTTTAATAATTGCGCTCAAACCAAATGTCCTAGAACGAAATTTTCAAATGTAACTACTAGAATGTGATACAATACACTATTGGGTGAAGTTTGGTTGACTTCTGCGCAGCGGTTTGGGAGTTAACATCAAAATTACATTTCTCGGCCATATCGCATAGATCTCACTGTGAAAAGGCTTAAATGGCTTTTTTGACCTAAGTTTAATGATTGCGCTCAAACCAAATGTCCTCGAACGAAATTTTCAAATGTAACTACTAGAATGTGATACAATACACTATTGGGTGAAGTTTGGTTGACTTCTGCGCAGCGGTTTGGGAGTTAACATCAAAATTACATTTCTCGGCCATATCGCATAGATCTCACTGTGAAAAGGCTTAAATGACTTTTTTAATTAAGTTTAATGATTGCGCTCAAACCAAATGTCCTAGAACGAAATTTTCAAATGTAACTACTAGAATGTGATACAATACACTATTGGGTGAAGTTTGGTTGACTTCTGCGCAGCGGTTTGGGAGTTAACATCAAAATTACATTTCTCGGCCATATCGCATAGATCTCACTGTGAAAAGGCTTAAATGACTTTTTTAATTAAGTTTAATGATTGCGCTCAAACCAAATGTCCTAGAACGAAATTTTCAAATGTAACTACTAGAATGTGATACAATACACTATTGGTGAAGTTTAGTTGACTTCTGCGCAGCGGTTTGGGAGTTAACATCAAAATTACATTTCTCGGCCATATCGCATAGATCTCACTGTGAAAAGGCTTAAATGGCTTTTTTGACCTAAGTTTAATAATTGCGCTCAAACCAAATGTCCTAGAACGAAATTTCCAAATGTAACTACTAGAATGTGATACAATACACTATTGGGTGAAGTTTGGTTGACTTCTGCGCAGTGGTTTGGGAGTTAACATCAAAATTACATTTCTCGGCCATATCGCATAGATCTCACTGTGAAAAGGCTTAAATGGCTTTTTTGACCTAAGTTTGAGGATTGCGCTCAAATCAAATGTCCTAGAACCAAATTTCCACATGTAACTACTAGATTGTGATACAATACACTAATGGGTGAAGTTTGGTTTACTTCTGCGCAGCGGTTTGGGAGTTAACATCAAAATTACATTTCTCGGCCATATCGCATAGATCTCACTGTGAAAAGGCTTAAATGGCTTTTTTGACCTAAGTTTAATAATTGCGCTCAAACCAAATGTCCTAGAACGAAATTTTTAAATGTAACTACTAGAATGTGATACAATACACTATTGGGTGAAGTTTGGTTGACTTCTGCGCAGCGGTTTGGGAGTTAACATCAAAATTACATTTCTCGGCCATATCGCATAGATCTCACTGTGAAAAGGCTTAAATGGCTTTTTTGACCTAAGTTTGAGGATTGCGCTCAAATCAAATGTCCTAGAACCAAATTTTCACATGTAACTACTAGATTGTGATACAATACACTAATGGGTGAAGTTTGGTTGACTTCTGCGCAGCGGTTTGGGAGTTAACATCAAAATTACATTTCTCGGCCATATCGCATAGATCTCACTGTGAAAAGGCTTAAATGGCTTTTTTGACCTAAGTTTGAGGATTGCGCTCAAATCAAATGTCCTAGAACCAAATTTCCACATGTAATTACTAGATTGTGATACAATACACTAATGGGTGAAGTTTGGTTGACTTCTGCGCAGCGGTTTGGGAGTTAACATCAAAATTACATTTCTCGGCCATATCGCATAGATCTCACTGTGAAAAGGCTTAAATGACTTTTTTAATTAAGTTTGATGATTGCGCTCAAACAAAATTTCCTAGAACAAAATTTTCAAATGTAACTACTAGATTGTGATACAATACACTATTGGGTGAAGTTTGGTTGACTTCTTCGCAGCGGTTTGGGAGTTAACATCAAAATTACATTTCTCGGCCATATCGCATAGATCTCACTGTTAAAAGGCTTAAATGGCTTTTTTGACCTAAGTTTAATGATTGCGCTCAAACCAAATGTCCTAGAACAAAATTTTCAAATGTAACTACTAGAATGTGATACAATACACTATTGGGTGAAGTTTGGTTGACTTCTGCGCAGCGGTTTGGGAGTTAACATCAAAATTACATTTCTCGGCCATATCGCATAGATCTCACTGTGAAAAGGCTTAAATGACTTTTTTAATTAAGTTTGATGATTGCGTTCAAACAAAATGTCCTAAAACAAAATTTTCAAATGTAACTACTAGATTGTGATACAATACACTATTGGGTGAAGTTTGGTTGACTTCTGCGCAGCGGTTTGGGAGTTAACATCAAAATTACATTTCTCGGCCATATCGCATAGATCTCACTGTGAAAAGGCTTAAATGGCTTTTTTGACCTAAGTTTGAGGATTGCGCTCAAATCAAATGTCCTAGAACCAAATTTCCACATGTAATTACTAGATTGTGATACAATACACTAATGGGTGAAGTTTGGTTGACTTCTGCGCAGCGGTTTGGGAGTTAACATCAAAATTACATTTCTCGGCCATATCGCATAGATCTCACTGTGAAAAGGCTTAAATGACTTTTTTAATTAAGTTTAATGATTGCGCTCAAACCAAATGTCCTAGAACGAAATTTTCAAATGTAACTACTAGAATGTGATACAATACACTATTGGGTGAAGTTTAGTTGACTTCTGCGCAGCGGTTTGGGAGTTAACATCAAAATTACATTTCTCGGCCATATCGCATAGATCTCACTGTGAAAAGGCTTAAATGGCTTTTTTGACCTAAGTTTAATGATTGCGCTCAAACCAAATGTCCTAGAACGAAATTTTCAAATGTAACTACTAGAATGTGATACAATACACTATTGGGTGAAGTTTGGTTGACTTCTGCGCAGCGGTTTGGGAGTTAACATCAAAATTACATTTCTCGGCCATATCGCATAGATCTCACTGTGAAAAGGCTTAAATGGCTTTTTTGACCTAAGTTTGAGGATTGCGCTCAAATCAAATGTCCTAGAACCAAATTTCCACATGTAACTACTAGATTGTGATACAATACACTAATGGGTGAAGTTTGGTTGACTTCTGCGCAGCGGTTTGGGAGTTAACATCAAAATTACATTTCTCGGCCATATCGCATAGATCTCACTGTGAAAAGGCTTAAATGACTTTTTTAATTAAGTTTGATGATTGCGCTCAAACAAAATTTCCTAGAACAAAATTTTCAAATGTAACTACTAGATTGTGATACAATACACTATTGGGTGAAGTTTGGTTGACTTCTGCGCAGCGGTTTGGGAGTTAACATCAAAATTACATTTCTCGGCCATATCGCATAGATCTCACTGTGAAAAGGCTTAAATGGCTTTTTTGACCTAAGTTTAATGATTGCGCTCAAACCAAATGTCCTAGAACAAAATTTTCAAATGTAACTACTAGAATGTGATACAATACACTATTGTGTGAAGTTTGGTTGACTTCTGCGCAGCGGTTTGGGAGTTAACATCAAAATTACATTTCTCGGCCATATCGCATAGATCTCACTGTGAAAAGGCTTAAATGGCTTTTTTGACCTAAGTTTGAGGATTGCGCTCAAATCAAATGTCCTAGGACCAAATTTCTACATGTAACTACTAGATTGTGATACAATACACTAATGGGTGAAGTTTGGTTGACTTCTGCGCAGCGGTTTGGGAGTTAACATCAAAATTACATTTCTCGGCCATATCGCATAGATCTCACTGTGAAAAGGCTTAAATGACTTTTTTAATTAAGTTTGATGATTGCGCTCAAACAAAATTTCCTAGAACAAAATTTTCAAATGTAACTACTAGATTGTGATACAATACACTATTGGGTGAAGTTTGGTTGACTTCTGCGCAGCGGTTTGGGAGTTAACATCAAAATTACATTTCTCGGCCATATCGCATAGATCTCACTGTGAAAAGGCTTAAATGACTTTTTTAATTAAGTTTGATGATTGCGTTCAAACAAAATGTCCTAGAACAAAATTTTCAAATGTAACTACTAGATTGTGATACAATACACTATTGGGTGAAGTTTGGTTGACTTCTGCGCAGCGGTTTGGGAGTTAACATCAAAATTACATTTCTCGGCCATATCGCATAGATCTCACTGTGAAAAGGCTTAAATGACTTTTTTAATTAAGTTTAATGATTGCGCTCAAACCAAATGTCCTAGAACGAAATTTTCAAATGTAACTACTAGATTGTGATACAATACACTAATGGGTGAAGTTTGGTTTACTTCTGCGCAGCGGTTTGGGAGTTAACATCAAAATTACATTTCTCGGCCATATCGCATAGATCTCACTGTGAAAAGGCTTAAATGGCTTTTTTGACCTAAGTTTAATAATTGCGCTCAAACCAAATGTCCTAGAACGAAATTTTCAAATGTAACTACTAGAATGTGATACAATACACTATTGGGTGAAGTTTGGTTGACTTCTGCGCAGCGGTTTGGGAGTTAACATCAAAATTACATTTCTCGGCCATATCGCATAGATCTCACTGTGAAAAGGCTTAAATGGCTTTTTTGACCTAAGTTTGAGGATTGCGCTCAAATCAAATGTCCTAGAACCAAATTTCCACATGTAACTACTAGATTGTGATACAATACACTAATGGGTGAAGTTTGGTTGACTTCTGCGCAGCGGTTTGGGAGTTAACATCAAAATTACATTTCTCGGCCATATCGCATAGATCTCACTGTGAAAAGGCTTAAATGACTTTTTTAATTAAGTTTGATGATTGCGCTCAAACAAAATTTCCTAGAACAAAATTTTCAAATGTAACTACTAGATTGTGATACAATACACTATTGGGTGAAGTTTGGTTGACGTCTGCGCAGCGGTTTGGGAGTTAACATCAAAATTACATTTCTCGGCCATATCGCATAGATCTCACTGTGAAAAGGCTTAAATGACTTTTTTAATTAAGTTTGATGATTGCCTTCGAACAAAATGTCCTAAAACAAAATTTTCAAATGTAACTACTAGATTGTGATACAATACACTATTGGGTGAAGTTTGGTTGACTTCTGCGCAGCGGTTTGGGAGTTAACATCAAAATTACATTTCTCGGCCATATCGCATAGATCTCACTGTGAAAAGGCTTAAATGGCTTTTTTGACCTAAGTTTGAGGATTGCGCTCAAATCAAATGTCCTAGAACCAAATTTCCACATGTAACTACTAGATTGTGATACAATACACTAATGGGTGAAGTTTGGTTTACTTCTGCGCAGCGGTTTGGGAGTTAACATCAAAATTACATTTCTCGGCCATATCGCATAGATCTCACTGTGAAAAGGCTTAAATGGCTTTTTTGACCTAAGTTTGAGGATTGCGCTCAAATCAAATGTCCTAGAACCAAATTTCCACATGTAATTACTAGATTGTGATACAATACACTAATGGGTGAAGTTTGGTTGACTTCTGCGCAGCGGTTTGGGAGTTAACATCAAAATTACATTTCTCGGCCATATCGCATAGATCTCACTGTGAAAAGGCTTAAATGACTTTTTTAATTAAGTTTGATGATTGCGCTCAAACAAAATTTCCTAGAACAAAATTTTCAAATGTAACTACTAGATTGTGATACAATACACTATTGGGTGAAGTTTGGTTGACTTCTTCGCAGCGGTTTGGGAGTTAACATCAAAATTACATTTCTCGGCCATATCGCATAGATCTCACTGTGAAAAGGCTTAAATGACTTTTTTAATTAAGTTTGATGATTGCGTTCAAACAAAATGTCCTAAAACAAAATTTTCAAATGTAACTACTAGATTGTGATACAATACACTATTGGGTGAAGTTTGGTTGACTTCTGCGCAGCGGTTTGGGAGTTAACATCAAAATTACATTTCTCGGCCATATCGCATAGATCTCACTGTGAAAAGGCTTAAATGGCTTTTTTGACCTAAGTTTGAGGATTGCGCTCAAATCAAATGTCCTAGAACCAAATTTCCACATGTAATTACTAGATTGTGATACAATACACTAATGGGTGAAGTTTGGTTGACTTCTGCGCAGCGGTTTGGGAGTTAACATCAAAATTACATTTCTCGGCCATATCGCATAGATCTCACTGTGAAAAGGCTTAAATGACTTTTTTAATTAAGTTTAATGATTGCGCTCAAACCAAATGTCCTAGAACGAAATTTTCAAATGTAACTACTAGAATGTGATACAATACACTATTGGGTGAAGTTTAGTTGACTTCTGCGCAGCGGTTTGGGAGTTAACATCAAAATTACATTTCTCGGCCATATCGCATAGATCTCACTGTGAAAAGGCTTAAATGGCTTTTTTGACCTAAGTTTAATGATTGCGCTCAAACCAAATGTCCTAGAACGAAATTTTCAAATGTAACTACTAGAATGTGATACAATACACTATTGGGTGAAGTTTGGTTGACTTCTGCGCAGCGGTTTGGGAGTTAACATCAAAATTACATTTCTCGGCCATATCGCATAGATCTCACTGTGAAAAGGCTTAAATGGCTTTTTTGACCTAAGTTTGAGGATTGCGCTCAAATCAAATGTCCTAGAACCAAATTTCCACATGTAACTACTAGATTGTGATACAATACACTAATGGGTGAAGTTTGGTTGACTTCTGCGCAGCGGTTTGGGAGTTAACATCAAAATTACATTTCTCGGCCATATCGCATAGATCTCACTGTGAAAAGGCTTAAATGACTTTTTTAATTAAGTTTGATGATTGCGCTCAAACAAAATTTCCTAGAACAAAATTTTCAAATGTAACTACTAGATTGTGATACAATACACTATTGGGTGAAGTTTGGTTGACTTCTGCGCAGCGGTTTGGGAGTTAACATCAAAATTACATTTCTCGGCCATATCGCATAGATCTCACTGTGAAAAGGCTTAAATGGCTTTTTTGACCTAAGTTTAATGATTGCGCTCAAACCAAATGTCCTAGAACGAAATTTTCAAATGTAACTACTAGAATGTGATACAATACACTATTGGGTGAAGTTTGGTTGACTTCTGCGCAGCGGTTTGGGAGTTAACATCAAAATTACATTTCTCGGCCATATCGCATAGATCTCACTGTGAAAAGGCTTAAATGGCTTTTTTGACCTAAGTTTGAGGATTGCGCTCAAATCAAATGTCCTAGGACCAAATTTCTACATGTAACTACTAGATTGTGATACAATACACTAATGGGTGAAGTTTGGTTGACTTCTGCGCAGCGGTTTGGGAGTTAACATCAAAATTACATTTCTCGGCCATATCGCATAGATCTCACTGTGAAAAGGCTTAAATGACTTTTTTAATTAAGTTTGATGATTGCGCTCAAACAAAATTTCCTAGAACAAAATTTTCAAATGTAACTACTAGATTGTGATACAATACACTATTGGGTGAAGTTTGGTTGACTTCTGCGCAGCGGTTTGGGAGTTAACATCAAAATTACATTTCTCGGCCATATCGCATAGATCTCACTGTGAAAAGGCTTAAATGACTTTTTTAATTAAGTTTGATGATTGCGTTCAAACAAAATGTCCTAGAACAAAATTTTCAAATGTAACTACTAGATTGTGATACAATACACTATTGGGTGAAGTTTGGTTGACTTCTGCGCAGCGGTTTGGGAGTTAACATCAAAATTACATTTCTCGGCCATATCGCATAGATCTCACTGTGAAAAGGCTTAAATGACTTTTTTAATTAAGTTTAATGATTGCGCTCAAACCAAATGTCCTAGAACGAAATTTTCAAATGTAACTACTAGATTGTGATACAATACACTAATGGGTGAAGTTTGGTTTACTTCTGCGCAGCGGTTTGGGAGTTAACATCAAAATTACATTTCTCGGCCATATCGCATAGATCTCACTGTGAAAAGGCTTAAATGGCTTTTTTGACCTAAGTTTAATAATTGCGCTCAAACCAAATGTCCTAGAACGAAATTTTCAAATGTAACTACTAGAATGTGATACAATACACTATTGGGTGAAGTTTGGTTGACTTCTGCGCAGCGGTTTGGGAGTTAACATCAAAATTACATTTCTCGGCCATATCGCATAGATCTCACTGTGAAAAGGCTTAAATGGCTTTTTTGACCTAAGTTTGAGGATTGCGCTCAAATCAAATGTCCTAGAACCAAATTTCCACATGTAACTACTAGATTGTGATACAATACACTAATGGGTGAAGTTTGGTTGACTTCTGCGCAGCGGTTTGGGAGTTAACATCAAAATTACATTTCTCGGCCATATCGCATAGATCTCACTGTGAAAAGGCTTAAATGACTTTTTTAATTAAGTTTGATGATTGCGCTCAAACAAAATTTCCTAGAACAAAATTTTCAAATGTAACTACTAGATTGTGATACAATACACTATTGGGTGAAGTTTGGTTGACGTCTGCGCAGCGGTTTGGGAGTTAACATCAAAATTACATTTCTCGGCCATATCGCATAGATCTCACTGTGAAAAGGCTTAAATGACTTTTTTAATTAAGTTTGATGATTGCCTTCGAACAAAATGTCCTAAAACAAAATTTTCAAATGTAACTACTAGATTGTGATACAATACACTATTGGGTGAAGTTTGGTTGACTTCTGCGCAGCGGTTTGGGAGTTAACATCAAAATTACATTTCTCGGCCATATCGCATAGATCTCACTGTGAAAAGGCTTAAATGGCTTTTATGACCTAAGTTTGAGGATTGCGCTCAAATCAAATGTCCTAGAACCAAATTTCCACATGTAACTACTAGATTGTGATACAATACACTAATGGGTGAAGTTTGGTTTACTTCTGCGCAGCGGTTTGGGAGTTAACATCAAAATTACATTTCTCGGCCATATCGCATAGATCTCACTGTGAAAAGGCTTAAATGGCTTTTTTGACCTAAGTTTAATAATTGCGCTCAAACCAAATGTCCTAGAACGAAATTTTCAAATGTAACTACTAGAATGTGATACAATACACTATTGGGTGAAGTTTGGTTGACTTCTGCGCAGCGGTTTGGGAGTTAACATCAAAATTACATTTCTCGGCCATATCGCATAGATCTCACTGTGAAAAGGCTTAAATGGCTTTTTTGACCTAAGTTTGAGGATTGCGCTCAAATCAAATGTCCTAGAACCAAATTTTCACATGTAACTACTAGATTGTGATACAATACACTAATGGGTGAAGTTTGGTTGACTTCTGCGCAGCGGTTTGGGAGTTAACATCAAAATTACATTTCTCGGCCATATCGCATAGATCTCACTGTGAAAAGGCTTAAATGACTTTTTTAATTAAGTTTGATGATTGCGCTCAAACAAAATTTCCTAGAACAAAATTTTCAAATGTAACTACTAGATTGTGATACAATACACTATTGGGTGAAGTTTGGTTGACTTCTGCGCAGCGGTTTGGGAGTTAACATCAAAATTACATTTCTCGGCCATATCGCATAGATCTCACTGTGAAAAGGCTTAAATGGCTTTTTTGACCTAAGTTTAATGATTGCGCTCAAACCAAATGTCCTAGAACGAAATTTTCAAATGTAACTACTAGAATGTGATACAATACACTATTGGGTGAAGTTTGGTTGACTTCTGCGCAGCGGTTTGGGAGTTAACATCAAAATTACATTTCTCGGCCATATCGCATAGATCTCACTGTGAAAAGGCTTAAATGACTTTTTTAATTAAGTTTAATGATTGCGCTCAAACCAAATGTCCTAGAACGAAATTTTCAAATGTAACTACTAGAATGTGATACAATACACTATTGGGTGAAGTTTAGTTGACTTCTGCGCAGCGGTTTGGGAGTTAACATCAAAATTACATTTCTCGGCCATATCGCATAGATCTCACTGTGAAAAGGCTTAAATGGCTTTTTTGACCTAAGTTTAATAATTGCGCTCAAACCAAATGTCCTAGAACGAAATTTCCAAATGTAACTACTAGAATGTGATACAATACACTATTGGGTGAAGTTTGGTTGACTTCTGCGCAGCGGTTTGGGAGTTAACATCAAAATTACATTTCTCGGCCATATCGCATAGATCTCACTGTGAAAAGGCTTAAATGGCTTTTTTGACCTAAGTTTGAGGATTGCGCTCAAATCAAATGTCCTAGAACCAAATTTCCACATGTAACTACTAGATTGTGATACAATACACTAATGGGTGAAGTTTGGTTTACTTCTGCGCAGCGGTTTGGGAGTTAACATCAAAATTACATTTCTCGGCCATATCGCATAGATCTCACTGTGAAAAGGCTTAAATGGCTTTTTTGACCTAAGTTTAATAATTGCGCTCAAACCAAATGTCCTAGAACGAAATTTTTAAATGTAACTACTAGAATGTGATACAATACACTATTGGGTGAAGTTTGGTTGACTTCTGCGCAGCGGTTTGGGAGTTAACATCAAAATTACATTTCTCGGCCATATCGCATAGATCTCACTGTGAAAAGGCTTAAATGGCTTTTTTGACCTAAGTTTGAGGATTGCGCTCAAATCAAATGTCCTAGAACCAAATTTTCACATGTAACTACTAGATTGTGATACAATACACTAATGGGTGAAGTTTGGTTGACTTCTGCGCAGCGGTTTGGGAGTTAACATCAAAATTACATTTCTCGGCCATATCGCATAGATCTCACTGTGAAAAGGCTTAAATGACTTTTTTAATTAAGTTTGATGATTGCGCTCAAACAAAATTTCCTAGAACAAAATTTTCAAATGTAACTACTAGATTGTGATACAATACACTATTGGGTGAAGTTTGGTTGACTTCTTCGCAGCGGTTTGGGAGTTAACATCAAAATTACATTTCTCGGCCATATCGCATAGATCTCACTGTTAAAAGGCTTAAATGGCTTTTTTGACCTAAGTTTAATGATTGCGCTCAAACCAAATGTCCTAGAACAAAATTTTCAAATGTAACTACTAGAATGTGATACAATACACTATTGGGTGAAGTTTGGTTGACTTCTGCGCAGCGGTTTGGGAGTTAAAATCAAAATTACATTTCTCGGCCATATCGCATAGATCTCACTGTGAAAAGGCTTAAATGACTTTTTTAATTAAGTTTGATGATTGCGTTCAAACAAAATGTCCTAAAACAAAATTTTCAAATGTAACTACTAGATTGTGATACAATACACTATTGGGTGAAGTTTGGTTGACTTCTGCGCAGCGGTTTGGGAGTTAACATCAAAATTACATTTCTCGGCCATATCGCATAGATCTCACTGTGAAAAGGCTTAAATGGCTTTTTTGACCTAAGTTTGAGGATTGCGCTCAAATCAAATGTCCTAGAACCAAATTTCCACATGTAATTACTAGATTGTGATACAATACACTAATGGGTGAAGTTTGGTTGACTTCTGCGCAGCGGTTTGGGAGTTAACATCAAAATTACATTTCTCGGCCATATCGCATAGATCTCACTGTGAAAAGGCTTAAATGGCTTTTTTGACCTAAGTTTGAGGATTGCGCTCAAATCAAATGTCCTAGAACCAAATTTTCACATGTAACTACTAGATTGTGATACAATACACTAATGGGTGAAGTTTGGTTGACTTCTGCGCAGCGGTTTGGGAGTTAACATCAAAATTACATTTCTCGGCCATATCGCATAGATCTCACTGTGAAAAGGCTTAAATGACTTTTTTAATTAAGTTTGATGATTGCGCTCAAACAAAATTTCCTAGAACAAAATTTTCAAATGTAACTACTAGATTGTGATACAATACACTATTGGGTGAAGTTTGGTTGACTTCTGCGCAGCGGTTTGGGAGTTAACATCAAAATTACATTTCTCGGCCATATCGCATAGATCTCACTGTGAAAAGGCTTAAATGGCTTTTTTGACCTAAGTTTAATGATTGCGCTCAAACCAAATGTCCTAGAACGAAATTTTCAAATGTAACTACTAGAATGTGATACAATACACTATTGTGTGAAGTTTGGTTGACTTCTGCGCAGCGGTTTGGGAGTTAACATCAAAATTACATTTCTCGGCCATATCGCATAGATCTCACTGTGAAAAGGCTTAAATGGCTTTTTTGACCTAAGTTTGAGGATTGCGCTCAAATCAAATGTCCTAGGACCAAATTTCTACATGTAACTACTAGATTGTGATACAATACACTAATGGGTGAAGTTTGGTTGACTTCTGCGCAGCGGTTTGGGAGTTAACATCAAAATTACATTTCTCGGCCATATCGCATAGATCTCACTGTGAAAAGGCTTAAATGACTTTTTTAATTAAGTTTGATGATTGCGCTCAAACAAAATTTCCTAGAACAAAATTTTCAAATGTAACTACTAGATTGTGATACAATACACTATTGGGTGAAGTTTGGTTGACTTCTGCGCAGCGGTTTGGGAGTTAACATCAAAATTACATTTCTCGGCCATATCGCATAGATCTCACTGTGAAAAGGCTTAAATGACTTTTTTAATTAAGTTTGATGATTGCGTTCAAACAAAATGTCCTAGAACAAAATTTTCAAATGTAACTACTAGATTGTGATACAATACACTATTGGGTGAAGTTTGGTTGACTTCTGCGCAGCGGTTTGGGAGTTAACATCAAAATTACATTTCTCGGCCATATCGCATAGATCTCACTGTGAAAAGGCTTAAATGACTTTTTTAATTAAGTTTAATGATTGCGCTCAAACCAAATGTCCTAGAACGAAATTTTCAAATGTAACTACTAGATTGTGATACAATACACTAATGGGTGAAGTTTGGTTTACTTCTGCGCAGCGGTTTGGGAGTTAACATCAAAATTACATTTCTCGGCCATATCGCATAGATCTCACTGTGAAAAGGCTTAAATGGCTTTTTTGACCTAAGTTTAATAATTGCGCTCAAACCAAATGTCCTAGAACGAAATTTTCAAATGTAACTACTAGAATGTGATACAATACACTATTGGGTGAAGTTTGGTTGACTTCTGCGCAGCGGTTTGGGAGTTAACATCAAAATTACATTTCTCGGCCATATCGCATAGATCTCACTGTGAAAAGGCTTAAATGGCTTTTTTGACCTAAGTTTGAGGATTGCGCTCAAATCAAATGTCCTAGAACCAAATTTCCACATGTAACTACTAGATTGTGATACAATACACTAATGGGTGAAGTTTGGTTGACTTCTGCGCAGCGGTTTGGGAGTTAACATCAAAATTACATTTCTCGGCCATATCGCATAGATCTCACTGTGAAAAGGCTTAAATGACTTTTTTAATTAAGTTTGATGATTGCGCTCAAACAAAATTTCCTAGAACAAAATTTTCAAATGTAACTACTAGATTGTGATACAATACACTATTGGGTGAAGTTTGGTTGACGTCTGCGCAGCGGTTTGGGAGTTAACATCAAAATTACATTTCTCGGCCATATCGCATAGATCTCACTGTGAAAAGGCTTAAATGACTTTTTTAATTAAGTTTGATGATTGCCTTCGAACAAAATGTCCTAAAACAAAATTTTCAAATGTAACTACTAGATTGTGATACAATACACTATTGGGTGAAGTTTGGTTGACTTCTGCGCAGCGGTTTGGGAGTTAACATCAAAATTACATTTCTCGGCCATATCGCATAGATCTCACTGTGAAAAGGCTTAAATGACTTTTTTAATTAAGTTTAATGATTGCGCTCAAACCAAATGTCCTAGAACGAAATTTTCAAATGTAACTACTAGAATGTGATACAATACACTATTGGGTGAAGTTTAGTTGACTTCTGCGCAGCGGTTTGGGAGTTAACATCAAAATTACATTTCTTGGCCATATCGCATAGATCTCACTGTGAAAAGGCTTAAATGGCTTTTTTGACCTAAGTTTAATGATTGCGCTCAAACCAAATGTCCTAGAACGAAATTTTCAAATGTAACTACTAGAATGTGATACAATACACTATTGGGTGAAGTTTGGTTGACTTCTGCGCAGCGGTTTGGGAGTTAACATCAAAATTACATTTCTCGGCCATATCGCATAGATCTCACTGTGAAAAGGCTTAAATGGCTTTTTTGACCTAAGTTTGAGGATTGCGCTCAAATCAAATGTCCTAGAACCAAATTTCCACATGTAACTACTAGATTGTGATACAATACACTAATGGGTGAAGTTTGGTTTACTTCTGCGCAGCGGTTTGGGAGTTAACATCAAAATTACATTTCTCGGCCATATCGCATAGATCTCACTGTGAAAAGGCTTAAATGGCTTTTTTGACCTAAGTTTAATAATTGCGCTCAAACCAAATGTCCTAGAACGAAATTTTCAAATGTAACTACTAGAATGTGATACAATACACTATTGGGTGAAGTTTGGTTGACTTCTGCGCAGCGGTTTGGGAGTTAACATCAAAATTACATTTCTCGGCCATATCGCATAGATCTCACTGTGAAAAGGCTTAAATGGCTTTTTTGACCTAAGTTTGAGGATTGCGCTCAAATCAAATGTCCTAGAACCAAATTTTCACATGTAACTACTAGATTGTGATACAATACACTAATGGGTGAAGTTTGGTTGACTTCTGCGCAGCGGTTTGGGAGTTAACATCAAAATTACATTTCTCGGCCATATCGCATAGATCTCACTGTGAAAAGGCTTAAATGACTTTTTTAATTAAGTTTGATGATTGCGCTCAAACAAAATTTCCTAGAACAAAATTTTCAAATGTAACTACTAGATTGTGATACAATACACTATTGGGTGAAGTTTGGTTGACTTCTGCGCAGCGGTTTGGGAGTTAACATCAAAATTACATTTCTCGGCCATATCGCATAGATCTCACTGTGAAAAGGCTTAAATGGCTTTTTTGACCTAAGTTTAATGATTGCGCTCAAACCAAATGTCCTAGAACGAAATTTTCAAATGTAACTACTAGAATGTGATACAATACACTATTGTGTGAAGTTTGGTTGACTTCTGCGCAGCGGTTTGGGAGTTAACATCAAAATTACATTTCTCGGCCATATCGCATAGATCTCACTGTGAAAAGGCTTAAATGGCTTTTTTGACCTAAGTTTGAGGATTGCGCTCAAATCAAATGTCCTAGGACCAAATTTCTACATGTAACTACTAGATTGTGATACAATACACTAATGGGTGAAGTTTGGTTGACTTCTGCGCAGCGGTTTGGGAGTTAACATCAAAATTACATTTCTCGGCCATATCGCATAGATCTCACTGTGAAAAGGCTTAAATGACTTTTTTAATTAAGTTTGATGATTGCGCTCAAACAAAATTTCCTAGAACAAAATTTTCAAATGTAACTACTAGATTGTGATACAATACACTATTGGGTGAAGTTTGGTTGACGTCTGCGCAGCGGTTTGGGAGTTAACATCAAAATTACATTTCTCGGCCATATCGCATAGATCTCACTGTGAAAAGGCTTAAATGACTTTTTTAATTAAGTTTGATGATTGCCTTCGAACAAAATGTCCTAAAACAAAATTTTCAAATGTAACTACTAGATTGTGATACAATACACTATTGGGTGAAGTTTGGTTGACTTCTGCGCAGCGGTTTGGGAGTTAACATCAAAATTACATTTCTCGGCCATATCGCATAGATCTCACTGTGAAAAGGCTTAAATGGCTTTTTTGACCTAAGTTTGAGGATTGCGCTCAAATCAAATGTCCTAGAACCAAATTTCCACATGTAACTACTAGATTGTGATACAATACACTAATGGGTGAAGTTTGGTTTACTTCTGCGCAGCGGTTTGGGAGTTAACATCAAAATTACATTTCTCGGCCATATCGCATAGATCTCACTGTGAAAAGGCTTAAATGACTTTTTTAATTAAGTTTAATGATTGCGCTCAAACCAAATGTCCTAGAACCAAATTTCCACATGTAATTACTAGATTGTGATACAATACACTAATGGGTGAAGTTTGGTTGACTTCTGCGCAGCGGTTTGGGAGTTAACATCAAAATTACATTTCTCGGCCATATCGCATAGATCTCACTGTGAAAAGGCTTAAATGACTTTTTTAATTAAGTTTAATGATTGCGCTCAAACCAAATGTCCTAGAACGAAATTTTCAAATGTAACTACTAGAATGTGATACAATACACTATTGGGTGAAGTTTAGTTGACTTCTGCGCAGCGGTTTGGGAGTTAACATCAAAATTACATTTCTTGGCCATATCGCATAGATCTCACTGTGAAAAGGCTTAAATGGCTTTTTTGACCTAAGTTTAATGATTGCGCTCAAACCAAATGTCCTAGAACGAAATTTTCAAATGTAACTACTAGAATGTGATACAATACACTATTGGGTGAAGTTTGGTTGACTTCTGCGCAGCGGTTTGGGAGTTAACATCAAAATTACATTTCTCGGCCATATCGCATAGATCTCACTGTGAAAAGGCTTAAATGGCTTTTTTGACCTAAGTTTGAGGATTGCGCTCAAATCAAATGTCCTAGAACCAAATTTCCACATGTAACTACTAGATTGTGATACAATACACTAATGGGTGAAGTTTGGTTGACTTCTGCGCAGCGGTTTGGGAGTTAACATCAAAATTACATTTCTCGGCCATATCGCATAGATCTCACTGTGAAAAGGCTTAAATGGCTTTTTTGACCTAAGTTTAATAATTGCGCTCAAACCAAATGTCCTAGAACGAAATTTTCAAATGTAACTACTAGAATGTGATACAATACACTATTGGGTGAAGTTTGGTTGACTTCTGCGCAGCGGTTTGGGAGTTAACATCAAAATTACATTTCTCGGCCATATCGCATAGATCTCACTGTGAAAAGGCTTAAATGGCTTTTTTGACCTAAGTTTGAGGATTGCGCTCAAATCAAATGTCCTAGAACCAAATTTTCACATGTAACTACTAGATTGTGATACAATACACTAATGGGTGAAGTTTGGTTTACTTCTGCGCAGCGGTTTGGGAGTTAACATCAAAATTACATTTCTCGGCCATATCGCATAGATCTCACTGTGAAAAGGCTTAAATGACTTTTTTAATTAAGTTTGATGATTGCGCTCAAACAAAATTTCCTAGAACAAAATTTTCAAATGTAACTACTAGATTGTGATACAATACACTATTGGGTGAAGTTTGGTTGACTTCTGCGCAGCGGTTTGGGAGTTAACATCAAAATTACATTTCTCGGCCATATCGCATAGATCTCACTGTGAAAAGGCTTAAATGGCTTTTTTGACCTAAGTTTAATGATTGCGCTCAAACCAAATGTCCTAGAACGAAATTTTCAAATGTAACTACTAGAATGTGATACAATACACTATTGTGTGAAGTTTGGTTGACTTCTGCGCAGCGGTTTGGGAGTTAACATCAAAATTACATTTCTCGGCCATATCGCATAGATCTCACTGTGAAAAGGCTTAAATGGCTTTTTTGACCTAAGTTTGAGGATTGCGCTCAAATCAAATGTCCTAGGACCAAATTTCTACATGTAACTACTAGATTGTGATACAATACACTAATGGGTGAAGTTTGGTTGACTTCTGCGCAGCGGTTTGGGAGTTAACATCAAAATTACATTTCTCGGCCATATCGCATAGATCTCACTGTGAAAAGGCTTAAATGACTTTTTTAATTAAGTTTGATGATTGCGCTCAAACAAAATTTCCTAGAACAAAATTTTCAAATGTAACTACTAGATTGTGATACAATACACTATTGGGTGAAGTTTGGTTGACTTCTGCGCAGCGGTTTGGGAGTTAACATCAAAATTACATTTCTCGGCCATATCGCATAGATCTCACTGTGAAAAGGCTTAAATTACTTTTTTAATTAAGTTTGATGATTGCGTTCAAACAAAATGTCCTAGAACAAAATTTTCAAATGTAACTACTAGATTGTGATACAATACACTATTGGGTGAAGTTTGGTTGACTTCTGCGCAGCGGTTTGGGAGTTAACATCAAAATTACATTTCTCGGCCATATCGCATAGATCTCACTGTGAAAAGGCTTAAATGACTTTTTTAATTAAGTTTAATGATTGCGCTCAAACCAAATGTCCTAGAACGAAATTTTCAAATGTAACTACTAGATTGTGATACAATACACTAATGGGTGAAGTTTGGTTTACTTCTGCGCAGCGGTTTGGGAGTTAACATCAAAATTACATTTCTCGGCCATATCGCATAGATCTCACTGTGAAAAGGCTTAAATGGCTTTTTTGACCTAAGTTTAATAATTGCGCTCAAACCAAATGTCCTAGAACGAAATTTTCAAATGTAACTACTAGAATGTGATACAATACACTATTGGGTGAAGTTTGGTTGACTTCTGCGCAGCGGTTTGGGAGTTAACATCAAAATTACATTTCTCGGCCATATCGCATAGATCTCACTGTGAAAAGGCTTAAATGGCTTTTTTGACCTAAGTTTGAGGATTGCGCTCAAATCAAATGTCCTAGAACCAAATTTCCACATGTAACTACTAGATTGTGATACAATACACTAATGGGTGAAGTTTGGTTGACTTCTGCGCAGCGGTTTGGGAGTTAACATCAAAATTACATTTCTCGGCCATATCGCATAGATCTCACTGTGAAAAGGCTTAAATGACTTTTTTAATTAAGTTTGATGATTGCGCTCAAACAAAATTTCCTAGAACAAAATTTTCAAATGTAACTACTAGATTGTGATACAATACACTATTGGGTGAAGTTTGGTTGACGTCTGCGCAGCGGTTTGGGAGTTAACATCAAAATTACATTTCTCGGCCATATCGCATAGATCTCACTGTGAAAAGGCTTAAATGACTTTTTTAATTAAGTTTGATGATTGCCTTCGAACAAAATGTCCTAAAACAAAATTTTCAAATGTAACTACTAGATTGTGATACAATACACTATTGGGTGAAGTTTGGTTGACTTCTGCGCAGCGGTTTGGGAGTTAACATCAAAATTACATTTCTCGGCCATATCGCATAGATCTCACTGTGAAAAGGCTTAAATGGCTTTTTTGACCTAAGTTTGAGGATTGCGCTCAAATCAAATGTCCTAGAACCAAATTTCCACATGTAACTACTAGATTGTGATACAATACACTAATGGGTGAAGTTTGGTTTACTTCTGCGCAGCGGTTTGGGAGTTAACATCAAAATTACATTTCTCGGCCATATCGCATAGATCTCACTGTGAAAAGGCTTAAATGACTTTTTTAATTAAGTTTAATGATTGCGCTCAAACCAAATGTCCTAGAACCAAATTTCCACATGAAATTACTAGATTGTGATACAATACACTAATGGGTGAAGTTTGGTTGACTTCTGCGCAGCGGTTTGGGAGTTAACATCAAAATTACATTTCTCGGCCATATCGCATAGATCTCACTGTGAAAAGGCTTAAATGACTTTTTTAATTAAGTTTAATGATTGCGCTCAAACCAAATGTCCTAGAACGAAATTTTCAAATGTAACTACTAGAATGTGATACAATACACTATTGGGTGAAGTTTAGTTGACTTCTGCGCAGCGGTTTGGGAGTTAACATCAAAATTACATTTCTTGGCCATATCGCATAGATCTCACTGTGAAAAGGCTTAAATGGCTTTTTTGACCTAAGTTTAATGATTGCGCTCAAACCAAATGTCCTAGAACGAAATTTTCAAATGTAACTACTAGAATGTGATACAATACACTATTGGGTGAAGTTTGGTTGACTTCTGCGCAGCGGTTTGGGAGTTAACATCAAAATTACATTTCTCGGCCATATCGCATAGATCTCACTGTGAAAAGGCTTAAATGGCTTTTTTGACCTAAGTTTGAGGATTGCGCTCAAATCAAATGTCCTAGAACCAAATTTCCACATGTAACTACTAGATTGTGATACAATACACTAATGGGTGAAGTTTGGTTGACTTCTGCGCAGCGGTTTGGGAGTTAACATCAAAATTACATTTCTCGGCCATATCGCATAGATCTCACTGTGAAAAGGCTTAAATGGCTTTTTTGACCCAAGTTTAATAATTGCGCTCAAACCAAATGTCCTTGAACGAAATTTTAAAATGTAACTACTAGAATGTGATACAATACACTATTGGGTGAAGTTTGGTTGACTTCTGCGCAGCGGTTTGGGAGTTAACATCAAAATTACATTTCTCGGCCATATCGCATAGATCTCACTGTGAAAAGGCTTAAATGGCTTTTTTGACCTAAGTTTGAGGATTGCGCTCAAATCAAATGTCCTAGAACCAAATTTCCACATGTAACTACTAGATTGTGATACAATACACTAATGGGTGAAGTTTGGTTGACTTCTGCGCAGCGGTTTGGGAGTTAACATCAAAATTACATTTCTCGGCCATATCGCATAGATCTCACTGTGAAAAGGCTTAAATGCCTTTTTTAATTAAGTTTGATGATTGCGCTCAAACAAAATTTCCTAGAACAAAATTTTCAAATGTAACTACTAGATTGTGATACAATACACTATTGGGTGAAGTTTGGTTGATTTCTGCGCAGCGGTTTGGGAGTTAACATCAAAATTACATTTCTCGGCCATATCGCATAGATCTCACTGTGAAAAGGCTTAAATTACTTTTTTAATTAAGTTTGATGATTGCGTTCAAACAAAATGTCCTAGAACAAAATTTTCAAATGTAACTACTAGATTGTGATACAATACACTATTGGGTGAAGTTTGGTTGACTTCTGCGCAGCGGTTTGGGAGTTAACATCAAAATTACATTTCTCGGCCATATCGCATAGATCTCACTGTGAAAAGGCTTAAATGACTTTTTTAATTAAGTTTGATGATTGCGCTCAAACCAAATGTCCTAGAACGAAATTTTCAAATGTAACTACTAGATTGTGATACAATACACTAATGGGTGAAGTTTGGTTTACTTCTGCGCAGCGGTTTGGGAGTTAACATCAAAATTACATTTCTCGGCCATATCGCATAGATCTCACTGTGAAAAGGCTTAAATGGCTTTTTTGACCTAAGTTTAATAATTGCGCTCAAACCAAATGTCCTAGAACGAAATTTTCAAATGTAACTACTAGAATGTGATACAATACACTATTGGGTGAAGTTTGGTTGACTTCTGCGCAGCGGTTTGGGAGTTAACATCAAAATTACATTTCTCGGCCATATCGCATAGATCTCACTGTGAAAAGGCTTAAATGGCTTTTTTGACCTAAGTTTGAGGATTGCGCTCAAATCAAATGTCCTAGAACCAAATTTCCACATGTAACTACTAGATTGTGATACAATACACTAATGGGTGAAGTTTGGTTGACTTCTGCGCAGCGGTTTGGGAGTTAACATCAAAATTACATTTCTCGGCCATATCGCATAGATCTCACTGTGAAAAGGCTTAAATGACTTTTTTAATTAAGTTTGATGATTGCGCTCAAACAAAATTTCCTAGAACAAAATTTTCAAATGTAACTACTAGATTGTGATACAATACACTATTGGGTGAAGTTTGGTTGACGTCTGCGCAGCGGTTTGGGAGTTAACATCAAAATTACATTTCTCGGCCATATCGCATAGATCTCACTGTGAAAAGGCTTAAATGACTTTTTTAATTAAGTTTGATGATTGCCTTCGAACAAAATGTCCTAAAACAAAATTTTCAAATGTAACTACTAGATTGTGATACAATACACTATTGGGTGAAGTTTGGTTGACTTCTGCGCAGCGGTTTGGGAGTTAACATCAAAATTACATTTCTCGGCCATATCGCATAGATCTCACTGTGAAAAGGCTTAAATGGCTTTTTTGACCTAAGTTTGAGGATTGCGCTCAAATCAAATGTCCTAGAACCAAATTTCCACATGTAACTACTAGATTGTGATACAATACACTAATGGGTGAAGTTTGGTTTACTTCTGCGCAGCGGTTTGGGAGTTAACATCAAAATTACATTTCTCGGCCATATCGCATAGATCTCACTGTGAAAAGGCTTAAATGACTTTTTTAATTAAGTTTAATGATTGCGCTCAAACCAAATGTCCTAGAACCAAATTTCCACATGTAATTACTAGATTGTGATACAATACACTAATGGGTGAAGTTTGGTTGACTTCTGCGCAGCGGTTTGGGAGTTAACATCAAAATTACATTTCTCGGCCATATCGCATAGATCTCACTGTGAAAAGGCTTAAATGGCTTTTTTGACCTAAGTTTGAGGATTGCGCTCAAATCAAATGTCCTAGAACCAAATTTCCACATGTAACTACTAGATTGTGATACAATACACTAATGGGTGAAGTTTGGTTTACTTCTGCGCAGCGGTTTGGGAGTTAACATCAAAATTACATTTCTCGGCCATATCGCATAGATCTCACTGTGAAAAGGCTTAAATGACTTTTTTAATTAAGTTTAATGATTGCGCTCAAACCAAATGTCCTAGAACCAAATTTCCACATGTAATTACTAGATTGTGATACAATACACTAATGGGTGAAGTTTGGTTGACTTCTGCGCAGCGGTTTGGGAGTTAACATCAAAATTACATTTCTCGGCCATATCGCATAGATCTCACTGTGAAAAGGCTTAAATGACTTTTTTAATTAAGTTTAATGATTGCGCTCAAACCAAATGTCCTAGAACGAAATTTTCAAATGTAACTACTAGAATGTGATACAATACACTATTGGGTGAAGTTTAGTTGACTTCTGCGCAGCGGTTTGGGAGTTAACATCAAAATTACATTTCTTGGCCATATCGCATAGATCTCACTGTGAAAAGGCTTAAATGGCTTTTTTGACCTAAGTTTAATGATTGCGCTCAAACCAAATGTCCTAGAACGAAATTTTCAAATGTAACTACTAGAATGTGATACAATACACTATTGGGTGAAGTTTGGTTGACTTCTGCGCAGCGGTTTGGGAGTTAACATCAAAATTACATTTCTCGGCCATATCGCATAGATCTCACTGTGAAAAGGCTTAAATGGCTTTTTTGACCTAAGTTTGAGGATTGCGCTCAAATCAAATGTCCTAGAACCAAATTTCCACATGTAACTACTAGATTGTGATACAATACACTAATGGGTGAAGTTTGGTTGACTTCTGCGCAGCGGTTTGGGAGTTAACATCAAAATTACATTTCTCGGCCATATCGCATAGATCTCACTGTGAAAAGGCTTAAATGACTTTTTTAATTAAGTTTGATGATTGCGCTCAAACAAAATGTCCTAGAACAACATTTTCAAATGTAACTACTAGATTATGATACAATACACTATTGGGTGAAGTTTGGTTGACTTCTGCGCAGCGGTTTGGGAGTTAACATCAAAATTACATTTCTCGGCCATATCGCATAGATCTCACTGTGAAAAGGCTTAAATGGCTTTTTTGACCTGTTTGAGGATTGCGCTCAAATCAAATGTCCTATAACCAAATTTCCACATGTAACTACTAGATTGTGATACAATACACTAATGGGTGAAGTTTGGTTGACTTCTGCGCAGCGGTTTGGGAGTTAACATCAAAATTACATTTCTCGGCCATATCGCATAGATCTCACTGTGAAAAGGCTTAAATGACTTTTTTAATTAAGTTTGATGATTGCGTTCAAACAAAATGTCCTAGAACAAAATTTTCAAATGTAACTACTAGATTGTGATACAATACACTATTGGGTGAAGTTTGGTTGACTTCTGCGCAGCGGTTTGGGTGTTAACATCAAAATTACATTTCTCGGCCATATCGCATAGATCTCACTGTGAAAAGGCTTAAATGACTTTTTTAATTAAGTTTGATGATTGCGTTCAAACAAAATGTCCTAGAACAAAATTTTCAAATGTAACTACTAGATTGTGATACAATACACTATTGGGTGAAGTTTGGTTGACTTCTGCGCAGCGGTTTGGGAGTTAACATCAAAATTACATTTCTCGGCCATATCGCATAGATCTCACTGTGAAAAGGCTTAAATGACTTTTTTAATTAAGTTTAATGATTGCGCTCAAACCAAATGTCCTAGAACGAAATTTTCAAATGTAACTACTAGAATGTGATACAATACACTATTGGGTGAAGTTTAGTTGACTTCTGCGCAGCGGTTTGGGAGTTAACATCAAAATTACATTTCTCGGCCATATCGCATAGATCTCACTGTGAAAAGGCTTAAATGGCTTTTTTGACCTAAGTTTGAGGATTGCGCTCAAATCAAATGTCCTAGAACCAAATTTCCACATGTAACTACTAGATTGTGATACAATACACTAATGGGTGAAGTTTGGTTTACTTCTGCGCAGCGGTTTGGGAGTTAACATCAAAATTACATTTCTCGGCCATATCGCATAGATCTCACTGTGAAAAGGCTTAAATGGCTTTTTTGACCTAAGTTTAATAATTGCGCTCAAACCAAATGTCCTAGAACGAAATTTTCAAATGTAACTACTAGAATGTGATACAATACACTATTGGGTGAAGTTTGGTTGACTTCTGCGCAGCGGTTTGGGAGTTAACATCAAAATTACATTTCTCGGCCATATCGCATAGATCTCACTGTGAAAAGGCTTAAATGGCTTTTTTGACCTAAGTTTGAGGATTGCGCTCAAACAAAATTTCCTAGAACAACATTTTCAAATGTAACTACTAGATTGTGATACAATACACTATTGGGTGAAGTTTGGTTGACGTCTGCGCAGCGGTTTGGGAGTTAACATCAAAATTACATTTCTCGGCCATATCGCATAGATCTCACTGTGAAAAGGCTTAAATGACTTTTTTAATTAAGTTTGATGATTGCCTTCAAACAAAATGTCCTAAAACAAAATTTTCAAATGTAACTACTAGATTGTGATACAATACACTATTGGGTGAAGTTTGGTTGACTTCTGCGCAGCGGTTTGGGAGTTAACATCAAAATTACATTTCTCGGCCATATCGCATAGATCTCACTGTGAAAAGGCTTAAATGGCTTTTTTGACCTAAGTTTGAGGATTGCGCTCAAATCAAATGTCCTAGAACCAAATTTCCACATGTAACTACTAGATTGTGATACAATACACTAATGGGTGAAGTTTGGTTTACTTCTGCGCAGCGGTTTGGGAGTTAACATCAAAATTACATTTCTCGGCCATATCGCATAGATCTCACTGTGAAAAGGCTTAAATGGCTTTTTTGACCTAAGTTTGAGGATTGCGCTCAAATCAAATGTCCTAGAACCAAATTTCCACATGTAATTACTAGATTGTGATACAATACACTAATGGGTGAAGTTTGGTTGACTTCTGCGCAGCGGTTTGGGAGTTAACATCAAAATTACATTTCTCGGCCATATCGCATAGATCTCACTGTGAAAAGGCTTAAATGACTTTTTTAATTAAGTTTAATGATTGCGCTCAAACCAAATGTCCTAGAACGAAATTTTCAAATGTAACTACTAGAATGTGATACAATACACTATTGGGTGAAGTTTAGTTGACTTCTGCGCAGCGGTTTGGGAGTTAACATCAAAATTACATTTCTTGGCCATATCGCATAGATCTCACTGTGAAAAGGCTTAAATGGCTTTTTTGACCTAAGTTTAATGATTGCGCTCAAACCAAATGTCCTAGAACGAAATTTTCAAATGTAACTACTAGAATGTGATACAATACACTATTGGGTGAAGTTTGGTTGACTTCTGCGCAGCGGTTTGGGAGTTAACATCAAAATTACATTTCTCGGCCATATCGCATAGATCTCACTGTGAAAAGGCTTAAATGGCTTTTTTGACCTAAGTTTGAGGATTGCGCTCAAATCAAATGTCCTAGAACCAAATTTCCACGTGTAACTACTAGATTGTGATACAATACACTAATGGGTGAAGTTTGGTTGACTTCTGCGCAGCGGTTTGGGAGTTAACATCAAAATTACATTTCTCGGCCATATCGCATAGATCTCACTGTGAAAAGGCTTAAATGACTTTTTTAATTAAGTTTAAATATTGCGCTCAAACCAAATGTCCTAGAACGAAATTTTCAAATGTAACTACTAGAATGTGATACAATACACTATTGGGTGAAGTTTAGTTGACTTCTGCGCAGCGGTTTGGGAGTTAACATCAAAATTACATTTCTCGGCCATATCGCATAGATCTCACTGTGAAAAGGCTTAAATGGCTTTTTTGACCTAAGTTTGAGGATTGCGCTCAAATCAAATGTCCTAGAACCAAATTTCCACATGTAACTACTAGATTGTGATACAATACACTAATGGGTGAAGTTTGGTTTACTTCTGCGCAGCGGTTTGGGAGTTAACATCAAAATTACATTTCTCGGCCATATCGCATAGATCTCACTGTGAAAAGGCTTAAATGGCTTTTTTGACCTAAGTTTAATAATTGCGCTCAAACCAAATGTCCTAGAACGAAATTTTCAAATGTAACTACTAGAATGTGATACAATACACTATTGGGTGAAGTTTGGTTGACTTCTGCGCAGCGGTTTGGGAGTTAACATCAAAATTACATTTCACGGCCATATCGCATAGATCTCACTGTGAAAAGGCTTAAATGGCTTTTTTGACCTAAGTTTGAGGATTGCGCTCAAATCAAATGTCCTAGAACCAAATTTTCACATGTAACTACTAGATTGTGATACAATACACTAATGGGTGAAGTTTGGTTGACTTCTGCGCAGCGGTTTGGGAGTTAACATCAAAATTACATTTCTCGGCCATATCGCATAGATCTCACTGTGAAAAGGCTTAAATGACTTTTTTAATTAAGTTTGATGATTGCGCTCAAATCAAATGTCCTAGAACCAAATTTCCACATGTAACTACTAGATTGTGATACAATACACTAATGGGTGAAGTTTGGTTTACTTCTGCGCAGCGGTTTGGGAGTTAACATCAAAATTACATTTCTCGGCCATATCGCATAGATCTCACTGTGAAAAGGCTTAAATGGCTTTTTTGACCTAAGTTTAATAATTGCGCTCAAACCAAATGTCCTAGAACGAAATTTTCAAATGTAACTACTAGAATGTGATACAATACACTATTGGGTGAAGTTTGGTTGACTTCTGCGCAGCGGTTTGGGAGTTAACATCAAAATTACATTTCTCGGCCATATCGCATAGATCTCACTGTGAAAAGGCTTAAATGGCTTTTTTGACCTAAGTTTGAGGATTGCGCTCAAATCAAATGTCCTAGGACCAAATTTTCACATGTAACTACTAGATTGTGATACAATACACTAATGGGTGAAGTTTGGTTGACTTCTGCGCAGCGGTTTGGGAGTTAACATCAAAATTACATTTCTCGGCCATATCGCATAGATCTCACTGTGAAAAGGCTTAAATGACTTTTTTAATTAAGTTTTATGATTGCGCTCAAACAAAATTTCCTAGAACAACATTTTCAAATGTAACTACTAGATTGTGATACAATACACTATTGGGTGAAGTTTGGTTGACTTCTGCGCAGCGGTTTGGGAGTTAACATCAAAATTACATTTCTCGGCCATATCGCATAGATCTCACTGTGAAAAGGCTTAAATGACTTTTTTAATTAAGTTTAATGATTGCGCTCAAACCAAATGTCCTAGAACGAAATTTTCAAATGTAACTACTAGAATGTGATACAATACACTATTGGGTGAAGTTTAGTTGACTTCTGCGCAGCGGTTTGGGAGTTAACATCAAAATTACATTTCTCGGCCATATCGCATAGATCTCACTGTGAAAAGGCTTAAATGACTTTTTTAATTAAGTTTAATGATTGCGCTCAAACCAAATGTCCTAGAACGAAATTTTCAAATGTAACTACTAGATTGTGATACAATACACTATTGGGTGAAGTTTAGTTGACTTCTGCGCAGCGGTTTGGGAGTTAACATCAAAATTACATTTCTCGGCCATATCGCATAGATCTCACTGTGAAAAGGCTTAAATGGCTTTTTTGACCTAAGTTTGAGGATTGCGCTCAAATCAAATGTCCTAGAACCAAATTTCCACATGTAACTACTAGATTGTGATACAATACACTAATGGGTGAAGTTTGGTTTACTTCTGCGCAGCGGTTTGGGAGTTAACATCAAAATTACATTTCTCGGCCATATCGCATAGATCTCACTGTGAAAAGGCTTAAATGACTTTTTTAATTAAGTTTGATGATTGCGTTCAAACAAAATGTCCTAGAACAAAATTTTCAAATGTAACTACTAGATTGTGATACAATACACTATTGGGTGAAGTTTGGTTGACTTCTGCGCAGCGGTTTGGGAGTTAACATCAAAATTACATTTCTCGGCCATATCGCATAGATCTCACTGTGAAAAGGCTTAAATGACTTTTTTAATTAAGTTTAATGATTGCGCTCAAAACAAATGTCCTAGAACGAAATTTTCAAATGTAACTACTAGAATGTGATACAATACACTATTGGGTGAAGTTTAGTTGACTTCTGCGCAGCGGTTTGGGAGTTAACATCAAAATTACATTTCTCGGCCATATCGCATAGATCTCACTGTGAAAAGGCTTAAATGGCTTTTTTGACCTAAGTTTGAGGATTGCGCTCAAATCAAATGTCCTAGAACCAAATTTCCACATGTAACTACTAGATTGTGATACAATACACTAATGGGTGAAGTTTGGTTTACTTCTGCGCAGCGGTTTGGGAGTTAACATCAAAATTACATTTCTCGGCCATATCGCATAGATCTCACTGTGAAAAGGCTTAAATGACTTTTTTAATTAAGTTTAATGATTGCGCTCAAACCAAATGTCCTAGAACCAAATTTCCACATGTAATTACTAGATTGTGATACAATACACTAATGGGTGAAGTTTGGTTGACTTCTGCGCAGCGGTTTGGGAGTTAACATCAAAATTACATTTCTCGGCCATATCGCATAGATCTCACTGTGAAAAGGCTTAAATGACTTTTTTAATTAAGTTTAATGATTGCGCTCAAACCAAATGTCCTAGAACGAAATTTTCAAATGTAACTACTAGAATGTGATACAATACACTATTGGGTGAAGTTTAGTTGACTTCTGCGCAGCGGTTTGGGAGTTAACATCAAAATTACATTTCTTGGCCATATCGCATAGATCTCACTGTGAAAAGGCTTAAATGGCTTTTTTGACCTAAGTTTGAGGATTGCGCTCAGATCAAATGTCCTAGAACCAAATTTCCACATGTAACTACTAGATTGTGATACAATACACTAATGGGTGAAGTTTGGTTTACTTCTGCGCAGCGGTTTGGGAGTTAACATCAAAATTACATTTCTCGGCCATATCGCATAGATCTCACTGTGAAAAGGCTTAAATGGCTTTTTTGACCTAAGTTTAATAATTGCGCTCAAACCAAATGTCCTAGAACGAAATTTTCAAATGTAACTACTAGAATGTGATACAATACACTATTGGGTGAAGTTTGGTTGACTTCTGCGCAGCGGTTTGGGAGTTAACATCAAAATTACATTTCTCGGCCATATCGCATAGATCTCACTGTGAAAAGGCTTAAATGGCTTTTTTGACCTAAGTTTGAGGATTGCGCTCAAATCAAATGTCCTAGAACCAAATTTCCACATGTAACTACTAGATTGTGATACAATACACTAATGGGTGAAGTTTGGTTGACTTCTGCGCAGCGGTTTGGGAGTTAACATCAAAATTACATTTCTCGGCCATATCGCATAGATCTCACTGTGAAAAGGCTTAAATGACTTTTTTAATTAAGTTTGATGATTGCGCTCAAACAAAATTTCCTTGAACAAAATTTTCAAATGTAACTACTAGATTGTGATACAATACACTATTGGGTGAAGTTTGGTTGACGTCTGCGCAGCGGTTTGGGAGTTAACATCAAAATTACATTTCTCGGCCATATCGCATAGATCTCACTGTGAAAAGGCTTAAATGACTTTTTTAATTAAGTTTGATGATTGCGCTCAAACAAAATTTCCTAGAACAAAATTTTCAAATGTAACTACTAGATTGTGATACAATACACTATTGGGTGAAGTTTGGTTGACTTCTGCGCAGCGGTTTGGGAGTTAACATCAAAATTACATTTCTCGGCCATATCGCATAGATCTCACTGTGAAAAGGCTTAAATGACTTTTTTAATTAAGTTTTATGATTGCGCTCAAACAAAATTTCCTAGAACAACATTTTCAAATGTAACTACTAGATTGTGATACAATACACTATTGGGTGAAGTTTGGTTGACTTCTGCGCAGCGGTTTGGGAGTTAACATCAAAATTACATTTCTCGGCCATATCGCATAGATCTCACTGTGAAAAGGCTTAAATGACTTTTTTAATTAAGTTTAATGATTGCGCTCAAACCAAATGTCCTAGAACGAAATTTTCAAATGTAACTACTAGAATGTGATACAATACACTATTGGGTGAAGTTTAGTTGACTTCTGCGCAGCGGTTTGGGAGTTAACATCAAAATTACATTTCTCGGCCATATCGCATAGATCTCACTGTGAAAAGGCTTAAATGACTTTTTTAATTAAGTTTAATGATTGCGCTCAAACCAAATGTCCTAGAACGAAATTTTCAAATGTAACTACTAGATTGTGATACAATACACTATTGGGTGAAGTTTAGTTGACTTCTGCGCAGCGGTTTGGGAGTTAACATCAAAATTACATTTCTCGGCCATATCGCATAGATCTCACTGTGAAAAGGCTTAAATGGCTTTTTTGACCTAAGTTTGAGGATTGCGCTCAAATCAAATGTCCTAGAACCAAATTTCCACATGTAACTACTAGATTGTGATACAATACACTAATGGGTGAAGTTTGGTTTACTTCTGCGCAGCGGTTTGGGAGTTAACATCAAAATTACATTTCTCGGCCATATCGCATAGATCTCACTGTGAAAAGGCTTAAATGACTTTTTTAATTAAGTTTGATGATTGCGTTCAAACAAAATGTCCTAGAACAAAATTTTCAAATGTAACTACTAGATTGTGATACAATACACTATTGGGTGAAGTTTGGTTGACTTCTGCGCAGCGGTTTGGGAGTTAACATCAAAATTACATTTCTCGGCCATATCGCATAGATCTCACTGTGAAAAGGCTTAAATGACTTTTTTAATTAAGTTTAATGATTGCGCTCAAACCAAATGTCCTAGAACGAAATTTTCAAATGTAACTACTAGAATGTGATACAATACACTATTGGGTGAAGTTTAGTTGACTTCTGCGCAGCGGTTTGGGAGTTAACATCAAAATTACATTTCTCGGCCATATCGCATAGATCTCACTGTGAAAAGGCTTAAATGGCTTTTTTGACCTAAGTTTGAGGATTGCGCTCAGATCAAATGTCCTAGAACCAAATTTCCACATGTAATTACTAGATTGTGATACAATACACTAATGGGTGAAGTTTGGTTGACTTCTGCGCAGCGGTTTGGGAGTTAACATCAAAATTACATTTCTCGGCCATATCGCATAGATCTCACTGTGAAAAGGCTTAAATGACTTTTTTAATTAAGTTTAATGATTGCGCTCAAACCAAATGTCCTAGAACGAAATTTTCAAATGTAACTACTAGAATGTGATACAATACACTATTGGGTGAAGTTTAGTTGACTTCTGCGCAGCGGTTTGGGAGTTAACATCAAAATTACATTTCTTGGCCATATCGCATAGATCTCACTGTGAAAAGGCTTAAATGGCTTTTTTGACCTAAGTTTAATGATTGCGCTCAAACCAAATGTCCTAGAACGAAATTTTCAAATGTAACTACTAGAATGTGATACAATACACTATTGGGTGAAGTTTGGTTGACTTCTGCGCAGCGGTTTGGGAGTTAACATCAAAATTACATTTCTCGGCCATATCGCATAGATCTCACTGTGAAAAGGCTTAAATGGCTTTTTTGACCTAAGTTTGAGGATTGCGCTCAAATCAAATGTCCTAGAACCAAATTTCCACATGTAACTACTAGATTGTGATACAATACACTAATGGGTGAAGTTTGGTTGACTTCTGCGCAGCGGTTTGGGAGTTAACATCAAAATTACATTTCTCGGCCATATCGCATAGATCTCACTGTGAAAAGGCTTAAATGACTTTTTTAATTAAGTTTGATGATTGCGCTCGAACAAAATGTCCTAGAACAAAATTTTCAAATGTAACTACTAGATTATGATACAATACACTATTGGGTGAAGTTTGGTTGACTTCTGCGCAGCGGTTTGGGAGTTAACATCAAAATTACATTTCTCGGCCATATCGCATAGATCTCACTGTGAAAAGGCTTAAATGACTTTTTTAATTAAGTTTGATGATTGCCTTCGAACAAAATGTCCTAAAACAAAATTTTCAAATGTAACTACTAGATTGTGATACAATACACTATTGGGTGAAGTTTGGTTGACTTCTGCGCAGCGGTTTGGGAGTTAACATCAAAATTACATTTCTCGGCCATATCGCATAGATCTCACTGTGAAAAGGCTTAAATGGCTTTTTTGACCTAAGTTTGAGGATTGCGCTCAAATCAAATGTCCTAGAACCAAATTTCCACATGTAACTACTAGATTGTGATACAATACACTAATGGGTGAAGTTTGGTTTACTTCTGCGCAGCGGTTTGGGAGTTAACATCAAAATTACATTTCTCGGCCATATCGCATAGATCTCACTGTGAAAAGGCTTAAATGGCTTTTTTGACCTAAGTTTGAGGATTGCGCTCAAATCAAATGTCCTAGAACCAAATTTCCACATGTAATTACTAGATTGTGATACAATACACTAATGGGTGAAGTTTGGTTGACTTCTGCGCAGCGGTTTGGGAGTTAACATCAAAATTACATTTCTCGGCCATATCGCATAGATCTCACTGTGAAAAGGCTTAAATGACTTTTTTAATTAAGTTTAATGATTGCGCTCAAACCAAATGTCCTAGAACGAAATTTTCAAATGTAACTACTAGAATGTGATACAATACACTATTGGGTGAAGTTTAGTTGACTTCTGCGCAGCGGTTTGGGAGTTAACATCAAATTTACATTTCTCGGCCATATCGCATAGATCTCACTGTGAAAAGGCTTAAATGGCTTTTTTGACCTAAGTTTGAGGATTGCGCTCAAATCAAATGTCCTAGAACCAAATTTCCACATGTAACTACTAGATTGTGATACAATACACTAATGGGTGAAGTTTGGTTTACTTCTGCGCAGCGGTTTGGGAGTTAACATCAAAATTACATTTCTCGGCCATATCGCATAGATCTTACTGTGAAAAGGCTTAAATGGCTTTTTTGACCTAAGTTTAATAATTGCGCTCAAACCAAATGTCCTAGAACGAAATTTTCAAATGTAACTACTAGAATGTGATACAATACACCATTGGGTGAAGTTTGGTTGACTTCTGCGCAGCGGTTTGGGAGTTAACATCAAAATTACATTTCTCGGCCATATCGCATAGATCTCACTGTGAAAAGGCTTAAATGGCTTTTTTGACCTAAGTTTGAGGATTGCGCTCAAATCAAATGTCCTAGAACCAAATTTCCACATGTAACTACTAGATTGTGATACAATACACTAATGGGTGAAGTTTGGTTTACTTCTGCGCAGCGGTTTGGGAGTTAACATCAAAATTACATTTCTCGGCCATATCGCATAGATCTCACTGTGAAAAGGCTTAAATGACTTTTTTAATTAAGTTTGATGATTGCGCTCAAACAAAATTTCCTAGAACAAAATTTTCAAATGTAACTACTAGATTGTGATACAATACACTATTGGGTGAAGTTTGGTTGACGTCTGCGCAGCGGTTTGGGAGTTAACATCAAAATTACATTTCTCGGCCATATCGCATAGATCTCACTGTGAAAAGGCTTAAATGACTTTTTTAATTAAGTTTGATGATTGCCTTCAAACAAAATGTCCTAAAACAAAATTTTCAAATGTAACTACTAGATTGTGATACAATACACTATTGGGTGAAGTTTGGTTGACTTCTGCGCAGCGGTTTGGGAGTTAACATCAAAAATACATTTCTCGGCCATATCGCATAGATCTCACTGTGAAAAGGCTTAAATGGCTTTTTTGACCTAAGTTTGAGGATTGCGCTCAAATCAAATGTCCTAGAACCAAATTTCCACATGTAACTACTAGATTGTGATACAATACACTAATGGGTGAAGTTTGGTTTACTTCTGCGCAGCGGTTTGGGAGTTAACATCAAAATTACATTTCTCGGCCATATCGCATAGATCTCACTGTGAAAAGGCTTAAATGGCTTTTTTGACCTAAGTTTGAGGATTGCGCTCAAATCAAATGTCCTAGAACCAAATTTCCACATGTAATTACTAGATTGTGATACAATACACTAATGGGTGAAGTTTGGTTGACTTCTGCGCAGCGGTTTGGGAGTTAACATCAAAATTACATTTCTCGGCCATATCGCATAGATCTCACTGTGAAAAGGCTTAAATGACTTTTTTAATTAAGTTTAATGATTGCGCTCAAACCAAATGTCCTAGAACGAAATTTTCAAATGTAACTACTAGAATGTGATACAATACACTATTGGGTGAAGTTTAGTTGACTTCTGCGCAGCGGTTTGGGAGTTAACATCAAAATTACATTTCTTGGCCATATCGCATAGATCTCACTGTGAAAAGGCTTAAATGGCTTTTTTGACCTAAGTTTAATGATTGCGCTCAAACCAAATGTCCTAGAACGAAATTTTCAAATGTAACTACTAGAATGTGATACAATACACTATTGGGTGAAGTTTGGTTGACTTCTGCGCAGCGGTTTGGGAGTTAACATCAAAATTACATTTCTCGGCCATATCGCATAGATCTCACTGTGAAAAGGCTTAAATGGCTTTTTTGACCTAAGTTTGAGGATTGCGCTCAAATCAAATGTCCTAGAACCAAATTTCCACATGTAACTACTAGATTGTGATACAATACACTAATGGGTGAAGTTTGGTTGACTTCTGCGCAGCGGTTTGGGAGTTAACATCAAAATTACATTTCTCGGCCATATCGCATAGATCTCACTGTGAAAAGGCTTAAATGACTTTTTTAATTAAGTTTAAATATTGCGCTCAAACCAAATGTCCTAGAACGAAATTTTCAAATGTAACTACTAGAATGTGATACAATACACTATTGGGTGAAGTTTAGTTGACTTCTGCGCAGCGGTTTGGGAGTTAACATCAAAATTACATTTCTCGGCCATATCGCATAGATCTCACTGTGAAAAGGCTTAAATGGCTTTTTTGACCTAAGTTTGAGGATTGCGCTCAAATCAAATGTCCTAGAACCAAATTTCCACATGTAACTACTAGATTGTGATACAATACACTAATGGGTGAAGTTTGGTTTACTTCTGCGCAGCGGTTTGGGAGTTAACATCAAATTTACATTTCTCGGCCATATCGCATAGATCTCACTGTGAAAAGGCTTAAATGGCTTTTTTGACCTAAGTTTAATAATTGCGCTCAAACCAAATGTCCTAGAACGAAATTTTCAAATGTAACTACTAGAATGTGATACAATACACTATTGGGTGAAGTTTGGTTGACTTCTGCGCAGCGGTTTGGGAGTTAACATCAAAATTACATTTCTCGGCCATATCGCATAGATCTCACTGTGAAAAGGCTTAAATGGCTTTTTTGACCTAAGTTTGAGGATTGCGCTCAAATCAAATGTCCTAGAACCAAATTTTCACATGTAACTACTAGATTGTGATACAATACACTAATGGGTGAAGTTTGGTTGACTTCTGCGCAGCGGTTTGGGAGTTAACATCAAAATTACATTTCTCGGCCATATCGCATAGATCTCACTGTGAAAAGGCTTAAATGACTTTTTTAATTAAGTTTGATGATTGCGCTCAAATCAAATGTCCTAGAACCAAATTTCCACATGTAACTACTAGATTGTGATACAATACACTAATGGGTGAAGTTTGGTTTACTTCTGCGCAGCGGTTTGGGAGTTAACATCAAAATTACATTTCTCGGCCATATCGCATAGATCTCACTGTGAAAAGGCTTAAATGGCTTTTTTGACCTAAGTTTAATAATTGCGCTCAAACCAAATGTCCTAGAACGAAATTTTCAAATGTAACTACTAGAATGTGATACAATACACTATTGGGTGAAGTTTGGTTGACTTCTGCGCAGCGGTTTGGGAGTTAACATCAAAATTACATTTCTCGGCCATATCGCATAGATCTCACTGTGAAAAGGCTTAAATGGCTTTTTTGACCTAAGTTTTATGATTGCGCTCAAACAAAATTTCCTAGAACAAAATTTTCAAATGTAACTACTAGATTGTGATACAATACACTATTGGGTGAAGTTTGGTTGACTTCTGCGCAGCGGTTTGGGAGTTAACATCAAAATTACATTTCTCGGCCATATCGCATAGATCTCACTGTGAAAAGGCTTAAATGACTTTTTTAATTAAGTTTAATGATTGCGCTCAAACCAAATGTCCTAGAACGAAATTTTCAAATGTAACTACAAGATTGTGATACAATACACTATTGGGTGAAGTTTAGTTGACTTCTGCGCAGCGGTTTGGGAGTTAACATCAAAATTACATTTCTCGGCCATATCGCATAGATCTCACTGTGAAAAGGCTTAAATGGCTTTTTTGACCTAAGTTTGAGGATTGCGCTCAAATCAAATGTCCTAGAACCAAATTTCCACATGTAACTACTAGATTGTGATACAATACACTAATGGGTGAAGTTTGGTTTACTTCTGCGCAGCGGTTTGGGAGTTAACATCAAAATTACATTTCTCGGCCATATCGCATAGATCTCACTGTGAAAAGGCTTAAATGACTTTTTTAATTAAGTTTGATGATTGCGTTCAAACAAAATGTCCTAGAACAAAATTTTCAAATGTAACTACTAGATTGTGATACAATACACTATTGGGTGAAGTTTGGTTGACATCTGCGCAGCGGTTTGGGAGTTAACATCAAAATTACATTTCTCGGCCATATCGCATAGATCTCACTGTGAAAAGGCTTAAATGACTTTTTTAATTAAGTTTAATGATTGCGCTCAAACCAAATGTCCTAGAACGAAATTTTCAAATGTAACTACTAGAATGTGATACAATACACTATTGGGTGAAGTTTAGTTGACTTCTGCGCAGCGGTTTGGGAGTTAACATCAAAATTACATTTCTCGGCCATATCGCATAGATCTCACTGTGAAAAGGCTTAAATGGCTTTTTTGACCTAAGTTTGAGGATTGCGCTCAAATCAAATGTCCTAGAACCAAATTTCCACATGTAACTACTAGATTGTGATACAATACACTAATGGGTGAAGTTTGGTTTACTTCTGCGCAGCGGTTTGGGAGTTAACATCAAAATTACATTTCTCGGCCATATCGCATAGATCTCACTGTGAAAAGGCTTAAATGGCTTTTTTGACCTAAGTTTAATAATTGCGCTCAAACCAAATGTCCTAGAACGAAATTTTCAAATGTAACTACTAGAATGTGATACAATACACTATTGGGTGAAGTTTGGTTGACTTCTGCGCAGCGGTTTGGGAGTTAACATCAAAATTACATTTCTCGGCCATATCGCATAGATCTCACTGTGAAAAGGCTTAAATGGCTTTTTTGACCTAAGTTTTATGATTGCGCTCAAACAAAATTTCCTAGAACAAAATTTTCAAATGTAACTACTAGATTGTGATACAATACACTATTGGGTGAAGTTTGGTTGACTTCTGCGCAGCGGTTTGGGAGTTAACATCAAAATTACATTTCTCGGCCATATCGCATAGATCTCACTGTGAAAAGGCTTAAATGACTTTTTTAATTAAGTTTAATGATTGCGCTCAAACCAAATGTCCTAGAACGAAATTTTCAAATGTAACTACAAGATTGTGATACAATACACTATTGGGTGAAGTTTAGTTGACTTCTGCGCAGCGGTTTGGGAGTTAACATCAAAATTACATTTCTCGGCGATATCGCATAGATCTCACTGTGAAAAGGCTTAAATGGCTTTTTTGACCTAAGTTTGAGGATTGCGCTCAAATCAAATGTCCTAGAACCAAATTTCCACATGTAACTACTAGATTGTGATACAATACACTAATGGGTGAAGTTTGGTTTACTTCTGCGCAGCGGTTTGGGAGTTAACATCAAAATTACATTTCTCGGCCATATCGCATAGATCTCACTGTGAAAAGGCTTAAATGGCTTTTTTGACCTAAGTTTAATAATTGCGCTCAAACCAAATGTCCTAGAACGAAATTTTCAAATGTAACTACTAGAATGTGATACAATACACTATTGGGTGAAGTTTGGTTGACTTCTGCGCTGCGGTTTGGGAGTTAACATCAAAATTACATTTCTCGGCCATATCGCATAGATCTCACTGTGAAAAGGCTTAAATGGCTTTTTTGACCTAAGTTTGAGGATTGCGCTCAAATCAAATGTCCTAGAACCAAATTTCCACATGTAACTACTAGATTGTGATACAATACACTAATGGGTGAAGTTTGGTTGACTTCTGCGCAGCGGTTTGGGAGTTAACATCAAAATTACATTTCTCGGCCATATCGCATAGATCTCACTGTGAAAAGGCTTAAATGACTTTTTTAATTAAGTTTGATGATTGCGCTCAAACAAAATTTCCTAGAACAAAATTTTCAAATGTAACTACTAGATTGTGATACAATACACTATTGGGTGAAGTTTGGTTGACGTCTGCGCAGCGGTTTGGGAGTTAACATCAAAATTACATTTCTCGGCCATATCGCATAGATCTCACTGTGAAAAGGCTTAAATGACTTTTTTAATTAAGTTTGATGATTGCGCTCAAACAAAATTTCCTAGAACAAAATTTTCAAATGTAACTACTAGATTGTGATACAATACACTATTGGGTGAAGTTTGGTTGACTTCTGCGCAGCGGTTTGGGAGTTAACATCAAAATTACATTTCTCGGCCATATCGCATAGATCTCACTGTGAAAAGGCTTAAATGACTTTTTTAATTAAGTTTGATGATTGCGTTCAAACAAAATGTCCTAGAACAAAATTTTCAAATGTAACTACTAGATTGTGATACAATACACTATTGGGTGAAGTTTGGTTGACTTCTGCGCAGCGGTTTGGGAGTTAACATCAAAATTACATTTCTCGGCCATATCGCATAGATCTCACTGTGAAAAGGCTTAAATGGCTTTTTTGACCTAAGTTTGAGGATTGCGCTCAAATCAAATGTCCTAGAACCAAATTTCCACATGTAACTACTAGATTGTGATACAATACACTAATGGGTGAAGTTTGGTTGACTTCTGCGCAGCGGTTTGGGAGTTAACATCAAAATTACATTTCTCGGCCATATCGCATAGATCTCACTGTGAAAAGGCTTAAATGACTTTTTTAATTAAGTTTAAATATTGCGCTCAAACCAAATGTCCTAGAACGAAATTTTCAAATGTAACTACTAGAATGTGATACAATACACTATTGGGTGAAGTTTAGTTGACTTCTGCGCAGCGGTTTGGGAGATAACATCAAAATTACATTTCTCGGCCATATCGCATAGATCTCACTGTGAAAAGGCTTAAATGGCTTTTTTGACCTAAGTTTGAGGATTGCGCTCAAATCAAATGTCCTAGAACCAAATTTCCACATGTAACTACTAGATTGTGATACAATACACTAATGGGTGAAGTTTGGTTTACTTCTGCGCAGCGGTTTGGGAGTTAACATCAAAATTACATTTCTCGGCCATATCGCATAGATCTCACTGTGAAAAGGCTTAAATGGCTTTTTTGACCTAAGTTTAATAATTGCGCTCAAACCAAATGTCCTAGAACGAAATTTTCAAATGTAACTACTAGAATGTGATACAATACACTATTGGGTGAAGTTTGGTTGACTTCTGCGCAGCGGTTTGGGAGTTAACATCAAAATTACATTTCTCGGCCATATCGCATAGATCTCACTGTGAAAAGGCTTAAATGGCTTTTTTGACCTAAGTTTGAGGATTGCGCTCAAATCAAATGTCCTAGAACCAAATTTTCACATGTAACTACTAGATTGTGATACAATACACTAATGGGTGAAGTTTGGTTGACTTCTGCGCAGCGGTTTGGGAGTTAACATCAAAATTACATTTCTCGGCCATATCGCATAGATCTCACTGTGAAAAGGCTTAAATGACTTTTTTAATTAAGTTTGATGATTGCGCTCAAATCAAATGTCCTAGAACCAAATTTCCACATGTAACTACTAGATTGTGATACAATACACTAATGGGTGAAGTTTGGTTTACTTCTGCGCAGCGGTTTGGGAGTTAACATCCAAATTACATTTCTCGGCCATATCGCATAGATCTCACTGTGAAAAGGCTTAAATGGCTTTTTTGACCTAAGTTTAATAATTGCGCTCAAACCAAATGTCCTAGAACGAAATTTTCAAATGTAACTACTAGAATGTGATACAATACACTATTGGGTGAAGTTTGGTTGACTTCTGCGCAGCGGTTTGGGAGTTAACATCAAAATTACATTTCTCGGCCATATCGCATAGATCTCACTGTGAAAAGGCTTAAATGGCTTTTTTGACCTAAGTTTGAGGATTGCGCTCAAATCAAATGTCCTAGAACCAAATTTTCACATGTAACTACTAGATTGTGATACAATACACTAATGGGTGAAGTTTGGTTGACTTCTGCGCAGCGGTTTGGGAGTTAACATCAAAATTACATTTCTCGGCCATATCGCATAGATCTCACTGTGAAAAGGCTTAAATGACTTTTTTAATTAAGTTTGATGATTGCGTTCAAACAAAATGTCCTAGAAAAAAATTTTCAAATGTAACTACTAGATTGTGATACAATACACTATTGGGTGAAGTTTGGTTGACTTCTGCGCAGCGGTTTGGGAGTTAACATCAAAATTACATTTCTCGGCCATATCGCATAGATCTCACTGTGAAAAGGCTTAAATGACTTTTTTAATTAAGTTTGATGATTGCGTTCAAACAAAATGTCCTAGAACAAAATTTTCAAATGTAACTACTAGATTGTGATACAATACACTATTGGGTGAAGTTTGGTTGACTTCTGCGCAGCGGTTTGGGAGTTAACATCAAAATTACATTTCTCGGCCATATCGCATAGATCTCACTGTGAAAAGGCTTAAATGACTTTTTTAATTAAGTTTAATGATTGCGCTCAAACCAAATGTCCTAGAACGAAATTTTCAAATGTAACTACTAGAATGTGATACAATACACTATTGGGTGAAGTTTAGTTGACTTCTGCGCAGCGGTTTGGGAGTTAACATCAAAATTACATTTCTCGGCCATATCGCATAGATCTCACTGTGAAAAGGCTTAAATGGCTTTTTTGACCTAAGTTTGAGGATTGCGCTCAAATCAAATGTCCTAGAACCAAATTTCCACATGTAACTACTAGATTGTGATACAATACACTAATGGGTGAAGTTTGGTTTACTTCTGCGCAGCGGTTTGGGAGTTAACATCAAAATTACATTTCTCGGCCATATCGCATAGATCTCACTGTGAAAAGGCTTAAATGGCTTTTTTGACCTAAGTTTAATAATTGCGCTCAAACCAAATGTCCTAGAACGAAATTTTCAAATGTAACTACTAGAATGTGATACAATACACTATTGGGTGAAGTTTGGTTGACTTCTGCGCTGCGGTTTGGGAGTTAACATCAAAATTACATTTCTCGGCCATATCGCATAGATCTCACTGTGAAAAGGCTTAAATGGCTTTTTTGACCTAAGTTTGAGGATTGCGCTCAAATCAAATGTCCTAGAACCAAATTTCCACATGTAACTACTAGATTGTGATACAATACACTAATGGGTGAAGTTTGGTTGACTTCTGCGCAGCGGTTTGGGAGTTAACATCAAAATTACATTTCTCGGCCATATCGCATAGATCTCACTGTGAAAAGGCTTAAATGACTTTTTTAATTAAGTTTGATGATTGCGCTCAAACAAAATTTCCTAGAACAAAATTTTCAAATGTAACTACTAGATTGTGATACAATACACTATTGGGTGAAGTTGTGTTGACGTCTGCGCAGCGGTTTGGGAGTTAACATCAAAATTACATTTCTCGGCCATATCGCATAGATCTCACTGTGAAAAGGCTTAAATGACTTTTTTAATTAAGTTTGATGATTGCCTTCAAACAAAATGTCCTAAAACAAAATTTTCAAATGTAACTACTAGATTGTGATACAATACACTATTGGGTGAAGTTTGGTTGACTTCTGTGCAGCGGTTTGGGAGTTAACATCAAAATTACATTTCTCGGCCATATCGCATAGATCTCACTGTGAAAAGGCTTAAATGGCTTTTTTGACCTAAGTTTGAGGATTGCGCTCAAATCAAATGTCCTAGAACCAAATTTCCACATGTAACTACTAGATTGTGATACAATACACTAATGGGTGAAGTTTGGTTTACTTCTGCGCAGCGGTTTGGGAGTTAACATCAAAATTACATTTCTCGGCCATATCGCATAGATCTCACTGTGAAAAGGCTTAAATGGCTTTTTTGACCTAAGTTTGAGGATTGCGCTCAAATCAAATGTCCTAGAACCAAATTTCCACATGTAATTACTAGATTGTGATACAATACACTAATGGGTGAAGTTTGGTTGACTTCTGCGCAGCGGTTTGGGAGTTAACATCAAAATTACATTTCTCGGCCATATCGCATAGATCTCACTGTGAAAAGGCTTAAATGACTTTTTTAATTAAGTTTAATGATTGCGCTCAAACCAAATGTCCTAGAACGAAATTTTCAAATGTAACTACTAGAATGTGATACAATACACTATTGGGTGAAGTTTAGTTGACTTCTGCGCAGCGGTTTGGGAGTTAACATCAAAATTACATTTCTTGGCCATATCGCATAGATCTCACTGTGAAAAGGCTTAAATGGCTTTTTTGACCTAAGTTTAATGATTGCGCTCAAACCAAATGTCCTAGAACGAAATTTTCAAATGTAACTACTAGAATGTGATACAATACACTATTGGGTGAAGTTTGGTTGACTTCTGCGCAGCGGTTTGGGAGTTAACATCAAAATTACATTTCTCGGCCATATCGCATAGATCTCACTGTGAAAAGGCTTAAATGGCTTTTTTGACCTAAGTTTGAGGATTGCGCTCAAATCAAATGTCCTAGAACCAAATTTCCACATGTAACTACTAGATTGTGATACAATACACTAATGGGTGAAGTTTGGTTGACTTCTGCGCAGCGGTTTGGGAGTTAACATCAAAATTACATTTCTCGGCCATATCGCATAGATCTCACTGTGAAAAGGCTTAAATGACTTTTTTAATTAAGTTTGATGATTGCGCTCAAACAAAATATCCTAGAACAAAATTTTCAAATGTAACTACTAGATTGTGATACAATACACTATTGGGTGAAGTTTGGTTGACTTCTGCGCAGCGGTTTGGGAGTTAACATCAAAATTACATTTCTCGGCCATATCGCATAGATCTCACTGTGAAAAGGCTTAAATGGCTTTTTTGACCTGTTTGAGGATTGCGCTCAAATCAAATGTCCTAGAACCAAATTTCCACATGTAACTACTAGATTGTGATACAATACACTAATGGTTGAAGTTTGGTTGACTTCTGCGCAGCGGTTTGGGAGTTAACATCAAAATTACATTTCTCGGCCATATCGCATAGATCTCACTGTGAAAAGGCTTAAATGACTTTTTTAATTAAGTTTGATGATTGCGTTCAAACAAAATGTCCTAGAACAAAATTTTCAAATGTAACTACTAGATTGTGATACAATACACTATTGTGTGAAGTTTGGTTGACTTCTGCGCAGCGGTTTGGGAGTTAACATCAAAATCACATTTCTCGGCCATATCGCATAGATCTCACTGTGAAAAGGCTTAAATGGCTTTTTTGACCTAAGTTTGAGGATTGCGCTCAAATCAAATGTCCTAGGACCAAATTTCTACATGTAACTACTAGATTGTGATACAATACACTAATGGGTGAAGTTTGGTTGACTTCTGCGCAGCGGTTTGGGAGTTAACATCAAAATTACATTTCTCGGCCATATCGCATAGATCTCACTGTGAAAAGGCTTAAATGACTTTTTTAATTAAGTTTGATGATTGCGCTCAAACAAAATTTCCTAGAACAAAATTTTCAAATGTAACTACTAGATTGTGATACAATACACTATTGGGTGAAGTTTGGTTGACTTCTGCGCAGCGGTTTGGGAGTTAACATCAAAATTACATTTCTCGGCCATATCGCATAGATCTCACTGTGAAAAGGCTTAAATGACTTTTTTAATTAAGTTTGATGATTGCGTTCAAACAAAATGTCCTAGAACAAAATTTTCAAATGTAACTACTAGATTGTGATACAATACACTATTGGGTGAAGTTTGGTTGACTTCTGCGCAGCGGTTTGGGAGTTAACATCAAAATTACATTTCTCGGCCATATCGCATAGATCTCACTGTGAAAAGGCTTAAATGACTTTTTTAATTAAGTTTAATGATTGCGCTCAAACCAAATGTCCTAGAACGAAATTTTCAAATGTAACTACTAGAATGTGATACAATACACTATTGGGTGAAGTTTAGTTGACTTCTGCGCAGCGGTTTGGGAGTTAACATCAAAATTACATTTCTCGGCCATATCGCATAGATCTCACTGTGAAAAGGCTTAAATGGCTTTTTTGACCTAAGTTTGAGGATTGCGCTCAAATCAAATGTCCTAGAACCAAATTTCCACATGTAACTACTAGATTGTGATACAATACACTAATGGGTGAAGTTTGGTTTACTTCTGCGCAGCGGTTTGGGAGTTAACATCAAAATTACATTTCTCGGCCATATCGCATAGATCTCACTGTGAAAAGGCTTAAATGGCTTTTTTGACCTAAGTTTAATAATTGCGCTCAAACCAAATGTCCTAGAACGAAATTTTCAAATGTAACTACTAGAATGTGATACAATACACTATTGGGTGAAGTTTGGTTGACTTCTGCCCAGCGGTTTGGGAGTTAACATCAAAATTACATTTCTCGGCCATATCGCATAGATCTCACTGTGAAAAGGCTTAAATGGCTTTTTTGACCTAAGTTTGAGGATTGCGCTCAAATCAAATGTCCTAGAACCAAATTTCCACATGTAACTACTAGATTGTGATACAATACACTAATGGGTGAAGTTTGGTTGACTTCTGCGCAGCGGTTTGGGAGTTAACATCAAAATTACATTTCTCGGCCATATCGCATAGATCTCACTGTGAAAAGGCTTAAATGGCTTTTTTGACCTAAGTTTGAGGATTGCGCTCAAATCAAATGTCCTAGAACCAAATTTCTACATGTAACTACTAGATTGTGATACAATACACTAATGGGTGAAGTTTGGTTTACGTCTGCGCAGCGGTTTGGGAGTTAACATCAAAATTACATTTCTCGGCCATATCGCATAGATCTCACTGTGAAAAGGCTTAAATGACTTTTTTAATTAAGTTTGATGATTGCGCTCAAACAAAATTTCCTAGAACAAAATTTTCAAATGTAACTACTAGATTGTGATACAATACACTATTGGGTGAAGTTTGGTTGACTTCTGCGCAGCGGTTTGGGAGTTAACATCAAAATTACATTTCTCGGCCATATCGCATAGATCTCACTGTGAAAAGGCTTAAATGACTTTTTTAATTAAGTTTGATGATTGCGTTCAAACAAAATGTCCTAGAACAAAATTTTCAAATGTAACTACTAGATTGTGATACAATACACTATTGGGTGAAGTTTGGTTGACTTCTGCGCAGCGGTTTGGTAGTTAACATCAAAATTACATTTCTCGGCCATATCGCATAGATCTCACTGTGAAAAGGCTTAAATTACTTTTTTAATTAAATTTAATGATTGCGCTCAAACCAAATGTCCTAGAACGAAATTTTCAAATGTAACTACTAGAATGTGATACAATACACTATTGGGTGAAGTTTGTTTGACTTCTGCGCAGCGGTTTGGGAGTTAACATCAAAATTACATTTCTCGGCCATATCGCATAGATCTCACTGTGAAAAGGCTTAAATGACTTTTTTAATTAAGTTTGATGATTGCGTTCAAACAAAATGTCCTAGAACAAAATTTTCAAATGTAACTACTAGATTGTGATACAATACACTATTGGGTGAAGTTTGGTAGACTTCTGCGCAGCGGTTTGGGAGTTAACATCAAAATTACATTTCTCGGCCATATCGCATAGATCTCACTGTGAAAAGGCTTAAATGACTTTTTTAATTAAGTTTAATGATTGCGCTCAAACCAAATGTCCTAGAACGAAATTTTCAAATGTAACTACTAGAATGTGATACAATACACTATTGGGTGAAGTTTGGTTGACTTCTGCGCAGCGGTTTGGGAGTTAACATCAAAATTACATTTCTCGGCCATATCGCATAGATCTCACTGTGAAAAGGCTTAAATGGCTTTTTTGACCTAAGTTTGAGGATTGCGCTCAAATCAAATGTCCTAGAACCAAATTTCTACATGTAACTACTAGATTGTGATACAATACACTAATGGGTGAAGTTTGGTTTACTTCTGCGCAGCGGTTTGGGAGTTAACATCAAAATTACATTTCTCGGCCATATCGCATAGATCTCACTGTGAAAAGGCTTAAATGACTTTTTTAATTAAGTTTGATGATTGCGCTCAAACAAAATTTCCTAGAACAAAATTTTCAAATGTAACTACTAGATTGTGATACAATACACTATTGGGTGAAGTTTGGTTGACTTCTGCGCAGCGGTTTGGGAGTTAACATCAAAATTACATTTCTCGGCCATATCGCATAGATCTCACTGTGAAAAGGCTTAAATGACTTTTTTAATTAAGTTTGATGATTGCGTTCAAACAAAATGTCCTAGAACAAAATTTTCAAATGTAACTACTAGATTGTGATACAATACACTATTGGGTGAAGTTTGGTTGACTTCTGCGCAGCGGTTTGGTAGTTAACATCAAAATTACATTTCTCGGCCATATCGCATAGATCTCACTGTGAAAAGGCTTAAATTACTTTTTTAATTAAGTTTAATGATTGCGCTCAAACCAAATGTCCTAGAACGAAATTTTCAAATGTAACTACTAGAATGTGATACAATACACTATTGGGTGAAGTTTAGTTGACTTCTGCGCAGCGGTTTGGGAGTTAACATCAAAATTACATTTCTCGGCCATATCGCATAGATCTCACTGTGAAAAGGCTTAAATGGCTTTTTTGACCTAAGTTTGAGGATTGCGCTCAAATCAAATGTCCTAGAACCAAATTTCCACATGTAACTACTAGATTGTGATACAATACACTAATGGGTGAAGTTTGGTTTACTTCTGCGCAGCGGTTTGGGAGTTAACATCAAAATTACATTTCTCGGCCATATCGCATAGATCTCACTGTGAAAAGGCTTAAATGGCTTTTTTGACCTAAGTTTAATAATTGCGCTCAAACCAAATGTCCTAGAACGAAATTTTCAAATGTAACTACTAGAATGTGATACAATACACTATTGGGTGAAGTTTGGTTGACTTCTGCGCAGCGGTTTGGGAGTTAACATCAAAATTACATTTCTCGGCCATATCGCATAGATCTCACTGTGAAAAGGCTTAAATGGCTTTTTTGACCTAAGTTTGAGGATTGCGCTCAAATCAAATGTCCTAGAACCAAATTTCCACATGTAACTACTAGATTGTGATACAATACACTAATGGGTGAAGTTTGGTTGACTTCTGCGCAGCGGTTTGGGAGTTAACATCAAAATTACATTTCTCGGCCATATCGCATAGATCTCACTGTGAAAAGGCTTAAATGACTTTTTTAATAAAGTTTGATGATTGCGCTCAAACAAAATTTCCTAGAACAAAATTTTCAAATGTAACTACTAGATTGTGATACAATACACTATTGGGTGAAGTTTGGTTGACTTCTGCGCAGCGGTTTGGGAGTTAACATCAAAATTACATTTCTCGGCCATATCGCATAGATCTCACTGTGAAAAGGCTTAAATGACTTTTATAATTAAGTTTGATGATTGCGTTCAAACAAAATGTCCTAGAACAAAATTTTCAAATGTAACTACTAGATTGTGATACAATACACTATTGGGTGAAGTTTGGTTGACTTCTGCGCAGCGGTTTGGGAGTTAACATCAAAATTACATTTCTCGGCCATATCGCATAGATCTCACTGTGAAAAGGCTTAAATGACTTTTTTAATTAAGTTTAATGATTGCGCTCAAACTAAATGTCCTAGAACGAAATTTTCAAATGTAACTACTAGAATGTGATACAATACACCATTGGGTGAAGTTTAGTTGACTTCTGCGCAGCGGTTTGGGAGTTAACATCAAAATTACATTTCTCGGCCATATCGCATAGATCTCACTGTGAAAAGGCTTAAATGGCTTTTTTGACCTAAGTTTGAGGATTGCGCTCAAACAAAATGTCCTAGAACAAAATTTTCAAATGTAACTACTAGAATGTGATACAATACACTATTGGGTGAAGTTTGGTTGACTTCTGCGCAGCGGTTTGGGAGTTAACATCAAAATTACATTTCTCGGCCATATCGCATAGATCTCACTGTGAAAAGGCTTAAATGGCTTTTTTGACCTAAGTTTGAGGATTGCGCTCAAATCAAATGTCCTAGAACCAAATTTCCACATGTAACTACTAGATTGTGATACAATACACTAATGGGTGAAGTTTGGTTGACTTCTGCGCAGCGGTTTGGGAGTTAACATCAAAATTACATTTCTCGGCCATATCGCATAGATGTCACTGTGAAAAGGCTTAAATGACTTTTTTAATTAAGTTTGATGATTGCGCTCAAACAAAATTTCCTAGAACAAAATTTTCAAATGTAACTACTAGATTGTGATACAATACACTATTGGGTGAAGTTTGGTTGACTTCTGCGCAGCGGTTTGGGAGTTAACATCAAAATTACATTTCTCGGCCGTATCGCATAGATCTCACTGTGAAAAGGCTTAAATGACTTTTTTAATTAAGTTTGATGATTGCGTTCAAACAAAATGTCCTAGAACAAAATTTTCAAATGTAACTACTAGATTGTGATACAATACACTATTGGGTGAAGTTTGGTTGACTTCTGCGCAGCGGTTTGGGAGTTAACATCAAAATTACATTTCTCGGCCATATCGCATAGATCTCACTGTGAAAAGGCTTAAATGACTTTTTTAATTAAGTTTAATGATTGCGCTCAAACCAAATGTCCTAGAACGAAATTTTCAAATGTAACTACTAGAATGTGATACAATACACTATTGGGTGAAGTTTGGTTGACTTCTGCGCAGCGGTTTGGGAGTTAACATCAAAATTACATTTCTCGGCCATATCGCATAGATCTCACTGTGAAAAGGCTTAAATGGCTTTTTTGACCTAAGTTTGAGGATTGCGCTCAAATCAAATGTCCTAGAACCAAATTTCTACATGTAACTACTAGATTGTGATACAATACACTAATGGGTGAAGTTTGGTTTACTTCTGCGCAGCGGTTTGGGAGTTAACATCAAAATTACATTTCTCGGCCATATCGCATAGATCTCACTGTGAAAAGGCTTAAATGACTTTTTTAATTAAGTTTGATGATTGCGCTCAAACAAAATTTCCTAGAACAAAATTTTCAAATGTAACTACTAGATTGTGATACAATACACTATTGGGTGAAGTTTGGTTGACTTCTGCGCAGCGGTTTGGGAGTTAACATCAAAATTACATTTCTCGGCCATATCGCATAGATCTCACTGTGAAAAGGCTTAAATGACTTTTTTAATTAAGTTTGATGATTGCGTTCAAACAAAATGTCCTAGAACAAAATTTTCAAATGTAACTACTAGATTGTGATACAATACACTATTGGGTGAAGTTTGGTTGACTTCTGCGCAGCGGTTTGGTAGTTAACATCAAAATTACATTTCTCGGCCATATCGCATAGATCTCACTGTGAAAAGGCTTAAATTACTTTTTTAATTAAGTTTAATGATTGCGCTCAAACCAAATGTCCTAGAACGAAATTTTCAAATGTAACTACTAGAATGTGATACAATACACTATTGGGTGAAGTTTGGTTGACTTCTGCGCAGCGGTTTGGGAGTTAACATCAAAATTACATTTCTCGGCCATATCGCATAGATCTCACTGTGAAAAGGCTTAAATGACTTTTTTAATTAAGTTTGATGATTGCGTTCAAACAAAATGTCCTAGAACAAAATTTTCAAATGTAACTACTAGATTGTGATACAATACACTATTGGGTGAAGTTTGGTTGACTTCTGCGCAGCGGTTTGGGAGTTAACATCAAAATTACATTTCTCGGCCATATCGCATAGATCTCACTGTGAAAAGGCTTAAATGGCTTTTTTGACCTAAGTTTGAGGATTGCGCTCAAATCAAATGTCCTAGAACCAAATTTCTACATGTAACTACTAGATTGTGATACAATACACTAATGGTTGAAGTTTGGTTTACTTCTGCGCAGCGGTTTGGGAGTTAACATCAAAATTACATTTCTCGGCCATATCGCATAGATCTCACTGTGAAAAGGCTTAAATGACTTTTTTAATTAAGTTTGATGATTGCGCTCAAACAAAATTTCCTAGAACAAAATTTTCAAATGTAACTACTAGATTGTGATACAATACACTATTGGGTGAAGTTTGGTTGACTTCTGCGCAGCGGTTTGGGAGTTAACATCAAAATTACATTTCTCGGCCATATCGCATAGATCTCACTGTGAAAAGGCTTAAATGACTTTTTTAATTAAGTTTGATGATTGCGTTCAAACAAAATGTCCTAGAACAAAATTTTCAAATGTAACTACTAGATTGTGATACAATACACTATTGGGTGAAGTTTGGTTGACTTCTGCGCAGCGGTTTGGTAGTTAACATCAAAATTACATTTCTCGGCCATATCGCATAGATCTCACTGTGAAAAGGCTTAAATTACTTTTTTAATTAAGTTTAATGATTGCGCTCAAACCAAATGTCCTAGAACGAAATTTTCAAATGTAACTACTAGAATGTGATACAATACACTATTGGGTGAAGTTTAGTTGACTCTGCGCAGCGGTTTGGGAGTTAACATCAAAATTACATTTCTCGGCCATATCGCATAGATCTCACTGTGAAAAGGCTTAAATGGCTTTTTTGACCTAAGTTTGAGGATTGCGCTCAAATCAAATGTCCTAGAACCAAATTTCCACATGTAACTACTAGATTGTGATACAATACACTAATGGGTGAAGTTTGGTTTACTTCTGCGCAGCGGTTTGGGAGTTAACATCAAAATTACATTTCTCGGCCATATCGCATAGATCTCACTGTGAAAAGGCTTAAATGGCTTTTTTGACCTAAGTTTAATAATTGCGCTCAAACCAAATGTCCTAGAACGAAATTTTCAAATGTAACTACTAGAATGTGATACAATACACTATTGGGTGAAGTTTGGTTGACTTCTGCGCAGCGGTTTGGGAGTTAACATCAAAATTACATTTCTCGGCCATATCGCATAGATCTCACTGTGAAAAGGCTTAAATGGCTTTTTTGACCTAAGTTTGAGGATTGCGCTCAAATCAAATGTCCTAGAACCAAATTTCCACATGAAACTACTAGATTGTGATACAATACACTAATGGGTGAAGTTTGGTTGACTTCTGCGCAGCGGTTTGGGAGTTAACATCAAAATTACATTTCTCGGCCATATCGCATAGATCTCACTGTGAAAAGGCTTAAATGACTTTTTTAATTAAGTTTGATGATTGCGCTCAAACAAAATTTCCTAGAACAAAATTTTCAAATGTAACTACTAGATTGTGATACAATACACTATTGGGTGAAGTTTGGTTGACTTCTGCGCAGCGGTTTGGGAGTTAACATCAAAATTACATTTCTCGGCCATATCGCATAGATCTCACTGTGAAAAGGCTTAAATGACTTTTATAATTAAGTTTGATGATTGCGTTCAAACAAAATGTCCTAGAACAAAATTTTCAAATGTAACTACTAGATTGTGATACAATACACTAATGGGTGAAGTTTGGTTTACTTCTGCGCAGCGGTTTGGGAGTTAACATCAAAATTACATTTCTCGGCCATATCGCATAGATCTCACTGTGAAAAGGCTTAAATGGCTTTTTTGACCTAAGTTTAATAATTGCGCTCAAACCAAATGTCCTAGAACGAAATTTTCAAATGTAACTACTAGAATGTGATACAATACACTATTGGGTGAAGTTTGGTTGACTTCTGCGCAGCGGTTTGGGAGTTAACATCAAAATTACATTTCTCGGCCATATCGCATAGATCTCACTGTGAAAAGGCTTAAATGGCTTTTTTGACCTAAGTTTGAGGATTGCGCTCAAATCAAATGTCCTAGAACCAAATTTCCACATGAAACTACTAGATTGTGATACAATACACTAATGGGTGAAGTTTGGTTGACTTCTGCGCAGCGGTTTGGGAGTTAACATCAAAATTACATTTCTCGGCCATATCGCATAGATCTCACTGTGAAAAGGCTTAAATGACTTTTTTAATTAAGTTTGATGATTGCGCTCAAACAAAATTTCCTAGAACAAAATTTTCAAATGTAACTACTAGATTATGATACAATACACTATTGGGTGAAGTTTGGTTGACTTCTGCGCAGCGGTTTGGGAGTTAACATCAAAATTACATTTCTCGGCCATATCGCATAGATCTCACTGTGAAAAGGCTTAAATGACTTTTATAATTAAGTTTGATGATTGCGTTCAAACAAAATGTCCTAGAACAAAATTTTCAAATGTAACTACTAGATTGTGATACAATACACTATTGGGTGAAGTTTGGTTGACTTCTGCGCAGCGGTTTGGGAGTTAACATCAAAATTACATTTCTCGGCCATATCGCATAGATCTCACTGTGAAAAGGCTTAAATGACTTTTTTAATTAAGTTTAATGATTGCGCTCAAACCAAATGTCCTAGAACGAAATTTTCAAATGTAACTACTAGAATGTGATACAATACACTATTGGGTGAAGTTTAGTTGACTTCTGCGCAGCGGTTTGGGAGTTAACATCAAAATTACATTTCTCGGCCATATCGCATAGATCTCACTGTGAAAAGGCTTAAATGGCTTTTTTGACCTAAGTTTGAGGATTGAGCTCAAACAAAATGTCCTAGAACAAAATTTTCAAATGTAACTACTAGAATGTGATACAATACACTATTGGGTGAAGTTTGGTTGACTTCTGCGCAGCGGTTTGGGAGTTAACATCAAAATTACATTTCTCGGCCATATCGCATAGATCTCACTGTGAAAAGGCTTAAATGACTTTTATAATTAAGTTTGATGATTGCGTTCAAACAAAATGTCCTAGAACAAAATTTTCAAATGTAACTACTAGATTGTGATACAATACACTATTGGGTGAAGTTTGGTTGACTTCTGCGCAGCGGTTTGGGAGTTAACATCAAAATTACATTTCTCGGCCATATCGCATAGATCTCACTGTGAAAAGGCTTAAATGACTTTTTTAATTAAGTTTAATGATTGCGCTCAAACCAAATGTCCTAGAACGAAATTTTCAAATGTAACTACTAGAATGTGATACAATACACTATTGGGTGAAGTTTAGTTGACTTCTGCGCAGCGGTTTGGGAGTTAACATCAAAATTACATTTCTCGGCCATATCGCATAGATCTCACTGTGAAAAGGCTTAAATGGCTTTTTTGACCTAAGTTTGAGGATTGCGCTCAAACAAAATGTCCTAGAACAAAATTTTCAAATGTAACTACTAGAATGTGATACAATACACTATTGGGTGAAGTTTGGTTGACTTCTGCGCAGCGGTTTGGGAGTTAACATCAAAATTACATTTCTCGGCCATATCGCATAGATCTCACTGTGAAAAGGCTTAAATGGCTTTTTTGACCTAAGTTTGAGGATTGCGCTCAAATCAAATGTCCTAGAACCAAATTTCCACATGTAACTACTAGATTGTGATACAATACACTAATGGGTGAAGTTTGGTTGACTTCTGCGCAGCGGTTTGGGAGTTAACATCAAAATTACATTTCTCGGCCATATCGCATAGATCTCACTGTGAAAAGGCTTAAATGACTTTTTTAATTAAGTTTGATGATTGCGCTCAAACAAAATTTCCTAGAACAAAATTTTCAAATGTAACTACTAGATTGTGATACAATACACTATTGGGTGAAGTTTGGTTGACTTCTGCGCAGCGGTTTGGGAGTTAACATCAAAATTACATTTCTCGGCCATATCGCATAGATCTCACTGTGAAAAGGCTTAAATGACTTTTTTAATTAAGTTTGATGATTGCGTTCAAACAAAATGTCCTAGAACAAAATTTTCAAATGTAACTACTAGATTGTGATACAATACACTATTGGGTGAAGTTTGGTTGACTTCTGCGCAGCGGTTTGGGAGTTAACATCAAAATTACATTTCTCGGCCATATCGCATAGATCTCACTGTGAAAAGGCTTAAATGACTTTTTTAATTAAGTTTAATGATTGCGCTCAAACCAAATGTCCTAGAACGAAATTTTCAAATGTAACTACTAGAATGTGATACAATACACTATTGGGTGAAGTTTAGTTGACTTCTGCGCAGCGGTTTGGGAGTTAACATCAAAATTACATTTCTCGGCCATATCGCATAGATCTCACTGTGAAAAGGCTTAAATGGCTTTTTTGACCTAAGTTTGAGGATTGCGCTCAAATCAAATGTCCTAGAACCAAATTTCCACATGTAACTACTAGATTGTGATACAATACACTAATGGGTGAAGTTTGGTTGACTTCTGCGCAGCGGTTTGTGAGTTAACATCAAAATTACATTTCTCGGCCATATCGCATAGTTCTCACTGTGAAAAGGCTTAAATGACTTTTTTAATTAAGTTTGATGATTGCGCTCAAACAAAATTTCCTAGAACAAAATTTTCAAATGTAACTACTAGATTATGATACAATACACTATTGGGTGAAGTTTGGTTGACTTCTGCGCAGCGGTTTGGGAGTTAACATCAAAATTACATTTCTCGGCCATATCGCATAGATCTCACTGTGAAAAGGCTTAAATGACTTTTATAATTAAGTTTGATGATTGCGTTCAAACAAAATGTCCTAGAACAAAATTTTCAAATGTAACTACTAGATTGTGATACAATACACTATTGGGTGAAGTTTGGTTGACTTCTGCGCAGCGGTTTGGGAGTTAACATCAAAATTACATTTCTCGGCCATATCGCATAGATCTCACTGTGAAAAGGCTTAAATGACTTTTTTAATTAAGTTTAATGATTGCGCTCAAACCAAATGTCCTAGAACGAAATTTTCAAATGTAACTACTAGAATGTGATACAATACACTATTGGGTGAAGTTTAGTTGACTTCTGCGCAGCGGTTTGGGAGTTAACATCAAAATTACATTTCTCGGCCATATCGCATAGATCTCACTGTGAAAAGGCTTAAATGGCTTTTTTGACCTAAGTTTGAGGATTGAGCTCAAACAAAATGTCCTAGAACAAAATTTTCAAATGTAACTACTAGAATGTGATACAATACACTATTGGGTGAAGTTTGGTTGACTTCTGCGCAGCGGTTTGGGAGTTAACATCAAAATTACATTTCTCGGCCATATCGCATAGATCTCACTGTGAAAAGGCTTAAATGACTTTTATAATTAAGTTTGATGATTGCGTTCAAACAAAATGTCCTAGAACAAAATTTTCAAATGTAACTACTAGATTGTGATACAATACACTATTGGGTGAAGTTTGGTTGACTTCTGCGCAGCGGTTTGGGAGTTAACATCAAAATTACATTTCTCGGCCATATCGCATAGATCTCACTGTGAAAAGGCTTAAATGACTTTTTTAATTAAGTTTAATGATTGCGCTCAAACCAAATGTCCTAGAACGAAATTTTCAAATGTAACTACTAGAATGTGATACAATACACTATTGGGTGAAGTTTAGTTGACTTCTGCGCAGCGGTTTGGGAGTTAACATCAAAATTACATTTCTCGGCCATATCGCATAGATCTCACTGTGAAAAGGCTTAAATGGCTTTTTTGACCTAAGTTTGAGGATTGCGCTCAAACAAAATGTCCTAGAACAAAATTTTCAAATGTAACTACTAGAATGTGATACAATACACTATTGGGTGAAGTTTGGTTGACTTCTGCGCAGCGGTTTGGGAGTTAACATCAAAATTACATTTCTCGGCCATATCGCATAGATCTCACTGTGAAAAGGCTTAAATGGCTTTTTTGACCTAAGTTTGAGGATTGCGCTCAAATCAAATGTCCTAGAACCAAATTTCCACATGTAACTACTAGATTGTGATACAATACACTAATGGGTGAAGTTTGGTTTACTTCTGCGCAGCGGTTTGGGAGTTAACATCAAAATTACATTTCTCGGCCATATCGCATAGATCTCACTGTGAAAAGGCTTAAATGGCTTTTTTGACCTAAGTTTGAGGATTGCGCTCAAATCAAATGTCCTAGAACCAAATTTCCACATGTAACTACTAGATTGTGATACAATACACTAATGGGTGAAGTTTGGTTTACTTCTGCGCAGCGGTTTGGGAGTTAACATCAAAATTACATTTCTCGGCCATATCGCATAGATCTCACTGTGAAAAGGCTTAAATGGCTTTTTTGACCTAAGTTTGAGGATTGCGCTCAAATCAAATGTCCTAGAATCAAATTTTCACATGTAATTACTAGATTGTGATACAATACACTAATGGGTGAAGTTTGGTTGACTTCTGCGCAGCGGTTTGGGAGTTAACATCAAAATTACATTTCTCGGCCATATCGCATAGATCTCACTGTGAAAAGGCTTAAATGACTTTTTTAATTAAGTTTAATGATTGCGCTCAAACCAAATGTCCTAGAACGAAATTTTCAAATGTAACAACTAGAATGTGATACAATACACTATTGGGTGAAGTTTAGTTGACTTCTGCGCAGCGGTTTGGGAGTTAACATCAAAATTACATTTCTCGGCCATATCGCATAGATCTCACTGTGAAAAGGCTTAAATGGCTTTTTTGACCTAAGTTTAATGATTGCGCTCAAACCAAATGTCCTAGAACGAAATTTTCAAATGTAACTACTAGAATGTGATACAATACACTATTGGGTGAAGTTTGGTTGACTTCTGCGCAGCGGTTTGGGAGTTAACATCAAAATTACATTTCTCGGCCATATCGCATAGATCTCACTGTGAAAAGGCTTAAATGGCTTTTTTGACCTAAGTTTGAGGATTGCGCTCAAATCAAATGTCCTAGAACCAAATTTCCACATGTAACTACTAGATTGTGATACAATACACTAATGGGTGAAGTTTGGTTGACTTCTGCGCAGCGGTTTGGGAGTTAACATCAAAATTACATTTCTCGGCCATATCGCATAGATCTCACTGTGAAAAGGCTTAAATGACTTTTTTAATTAAGTTTGATGATTGCGCTCAAACAAAATGTCCTAGAACAAAATTTTCAAATGTAACTACTAGATTGTGATACAATACACTATTGGGTGAAGTTTGGTTGACTTCTGCGCAGCGGTTTGGGAGTTAACATCAAAATTACATTTCTCGGCCATATCGCATAGATCTCACTGTGAAAAGGCTTAAATGGCTTTTTTGACCTAAGTTTGAGGATTGCGCTCAAATCAAATGTCCTAGAACCAAATTTCCACATGTAACTACTAGATTGTGATACAATACACTAATGGTTGAAGTTTGGTTGACTTCTGCGCAGCGGTTTGGGAGTGAACATCAAAATTACATTTCTCGGCCATATCGCATAGATCTCACTGTGAAAAGGCTTAAATGACTTTTTTTAATTAAGTTTGAAGATTGCGCTCAAATCAAATGTCCTAGAACTAAATTTCCAAATGTAACTACTAGATTGTGATAAAATACACTATTGGGTGAAGTTTGGTTGACTTCTGCGCAGCGGTTTGGGAGTTAACATCAAAATTACATTTCTCGGCCATATCGCATAGATCGCACTGTGAAAAGGCTTAAATGGCTTTTTTGACCTGTTTGAGGATTGCGCTCAAATCAAATGTCCTATAACCAAATTTCCACATGTAACTACTAGATTGTGATACAATACACTAATGGGTGAAGTTTGGTTGACTTCTGCGCAGCGGTTTGGGAGTTAACATCAAAATTACATTTCTCGGCCATATCGCATAGATCTCACTGTGAAAAGGCTCAAATGACTTTTTTAATTAAGTTTGATGATTGCGTTCAAACAAAATGTCCTAGAACAAAATTTTCAAATGTAACTACTAGATTGTGATACAATACACTATTGGGTGAAGTTTGGTTGACTTCTGCGCAGCGGTTTGGGAGTTAACATCAAAATTACATTTCTCGGCCATATCGCATATATCTCACTGTGAAAAGGCTTAAATGGCTTTTTTGACCTAAGTTTGAGGATTGCGCTCAAATCAAATGTCCTAGAACCAAATTTCCACATGTAACTACTAGATTGTGATACAATACACTAATGGGTGAAGTTTGGTTTACTTCTGCGCAGCGGTTTGGGAGTTAACATCAAAATTACATTTCTCGGCCATATCGCATAGATCTCACTGTGAAAAGGCTTAAATGGCTTTTTTGACCTAAGTTTGAGGATTGCGCTCAAACAAAATGTCCTAGAACAAAATTTTCAAATGTAACTACTAGATTGTGATACAATACACTATTGGGTGAAGTTTGGTTGACTTCTGCGCAGCGGTTTGGGAGTTAACATCAAAATTACATTTCTCGGCCATATCGCATAGATCTCACTGTGAAAAGGCTTAAATGACTTTTTTAATTAAGTTTGATGATTGCGTTCAAACAAAATGTCCTAGAACAAATTTTTCAAATGTAACTACTAGATTGTGATACAATACACTATTGGGTGAAGTTTGGTTGACTTCTGCGCAGCGGTTTGGGAGTTAACATCAAAATTACATTTCTCGGCCATATCGCATAGATCTCACTGTGAAAAGGCTTAAATGGCTTTTTTGACCTAAGTTTGAGGATTGCGCTCAAATCAAATGTCCTAGAACAAAATTTTTAAGTGTAACTACTAGATTGTGATACAATACACTAATGGTTGAAGTTTGGTTGACTTCTGCGCAGCGGTTTGGGAGTTAACATCAAAATTACATTTCTCGGCCATATCGCATAGATCTCACTGTGAAAAGGCTTAAATGACTTTTTTTAATTAAGTTTGAAGATTGCGCTCAAATCAAATGTCCTAGAACTAAATTTCCAAATGTAACTACTAGATTGTGATAAAATACACTATTGGGTGAAGTTTGGTTGACTTCTGCGCAGCGGTTTGGGAGTTAACATCAAAATTACATTTCTCGGCCATATTGCATAGATCTCACTGTGAAAAGGCTTAAATGGCTTTTTTGACCTGTTTGAGGATTGCGCTCAAATCAAATGTCCTATAACCAAATTTCCACATGTAACTACTAGATTGTGATACAATACACTAATGGGTGAAGTTTGGTTGACTTCTGCGCAGCGGTTTGGGAGTTAACATCAAAATTACATTTCTCGGCCATATCGCATAGATCTCACTGTGAAAAGGCTCAAATGACTTTTTTAATTAAGTTTGATGATTGCGTTCAAACAAAATGTCCTAGAACAAAATTTTCAAATGTAACTACTAGATTGTGATACAATACACTATTGGGTGAAGTTTGGTTGACTTCTGCGCAGCGGTTTGGGAGTTAACATCAAAATTACATTTCTCGGCCATATCGCATAGATCTCACTGTGAAAAGGCTTAAATGGCTTTTTTTTACCTAAGTTTGAGGATTGCGCTCAAATCAAATGTCCTAGAACCAAATTTCCACATGTAACTACTAGATTGTGATACAATACACTAATGGGTGAAGTTTGGTTGACTTCTGCGCAGCGGTTTGGGAGTTAACATCAAAATTACATTTCTCGGCCATATCGCATAGATCTCACTGTGAAAAGGCTTAAATGGCTTTTTTGACCTAAGTTTAATAATTGCGCTCAAACCAAATGTCCTAAAACTAAATTTCCAAATGTAACTACTAGATTGTGATAAAATACACTATTGGGTGAAGTTTGGTTGACTTCTGCGCAGCGGTTTGGGAGTTAACATCAAAATTACATTTCTCGGCCATATCGCATAGATCTCACTGTGAAAAGGCTCAAATGACTTTTTTAATTAAGTTTGATGATTGCGTTCAAACAAAATGTCCTAGAACAAAATTTTCAAATGTAACTACTAGATTGTGATACAATACACTATTGGGTGAAGTTTGGTTGACTTCTGCGCAGCGGTTTGGGAGTTAACATCAAAATTACATTTCTCGGCCATATCGCATAGATCTCACTGTGAAAAGGCTTAAATGGCTTTTTTGACCTAAGTTTGAGGATTGCGCTCAAATCAAATGTCCTAGAACCAAATTTCCACATGTAACTACTAGATTGTGATACAATACACTAATGGGTGAAGTTTGGTTTACTTCTGCGCAGCGGTTTGGGAGTTAACATCAAAATTACATTTCTCGGCCATATCGCATAGATCTCACTGTGAAAAGGCTTAAATGGCTTTTTTGACCTAAGTTTAATGATTGCGCTCAAACCAAATGTCCTAGTACGAAATTTTAAAATGTAACTACTAGAATGTGATACAATACACTATTGGGTGAAGTTTGGTTGACTTCTGCGCAGCGGTTTGGGAGTTAACATCAAAATTACATTTCTCGGCCATATCGCATAGATCTCACTGTGAAAAGGCTTAAATGGCTTTTTTGACCTAAGTTTGAGGATTGCGCTTAAACAAAATGTCCTAGAACAAAATTTTCAAATGTAACTACTAGATTGTGATACAATACACTATTGGGTGAAGTTTGGTTGACTTCTGCGCAGCGGTTTGGGAGTTAACATCAAAATTACATTTCTCGGCCATATCGCATAGATCTCACTGTGAAAAGGCTTAAATGACTTTTTTAATTAAGTTTGATGATTGCGTTCAAACAAAATGTCCTAGAACAAATTTTTCAAATGTAACTACTAGATTGTGATACAATACACTATTGGGTGAAGTTTGGTTGACTTCTGCGCAGCGGTTTGGGAGTTAACATCAAAATTACATTTCTTGGCCATATCGCATAGATCTCACTGTGAAAAGGCTTAAATGGCTTTTTTTGACCTAAGTTTGAGGATTGCGCTCAAATCAAATGTCCTAGAACCAAATTTCCACATGTAACTACTAGATTGTGATACAATACACTAATGGGTGAAGTTTGGTTTACTTCTGCGCAGCGGTTTGGGAGTTAACATCAAAATTACATTTCTCGGCCATATCGCATAGATCTCACTGTGAAAAGGCTTAAATGGCTTTTTTGACCTTAGTTTAATAATTGCGCTCAAACCAAATGTCCTAAAACTAAATTTCCAAATGTAACTACTAGATTGTGATAAAATACACTATTGGGTGAAGTTTGGTTGACTTCTGCGCAGCGGTTTGGGAGTTAACATCAAAATTACATTTCTCGGCCATATCGCATAGATCTCACTGTGAAAAGGCTTAAATGGCTTTTTTGACCTAAGTTTGAGGATTGCGCTCAAATCAAATGTCCTAGAACCAAATTTCCACATGTAACTACTAGATTTTGATACAATACACTAATGGGTGAAGTTTGGTTGACTTCTGCGCAGCAGTTTGGGAGTTAACATCAAAATTACATTTCTCGGCCATATCGCATAGATCTCACTGTGAAAAGGCTTAAATGACTTTTTTAATTAAGTTTGATGATTGCGCTCAAACAAAATTTCCTAGAACAAAATTTTCAAATGTAACTACTAGATTGTGATACAATACACTATTGGGTGAAGTTTGGTTGACTTCTGCGCAGCGGTTTGGGAGTTAACATCAAAATTACATTTCTCGGCCATATCGCATAGATCTCACTGTGAAAAGGCTTAAATGACTTTTTTAATTAAGTTTGATGATTGCGTTTAAACAAAATGTCCTAGAACAAAATTTTCAAATGTAACTACTAGATTGTGATACAATACACTATTGGGTGAAGTTTGGTTGACTTCTGCGCAGCGGTTTGGGAGTTAACATCAAAATTACATTTCTCGGCCATATCGCATAGATCTCACTGTGAAAAGGCTTAAATGACTTTTTTAATTAAGTTTAATGATTGCGCTCAAACCAAATGTCCTAGAACGAAATTTTCAAATGTAACTACTAGAATGTGATACAATACACTATTGGGTGAAGTTTAGTTGACTTCTGCGCAGCGGTTTGGGAGTTAACATCAAAATTACATTTCTCGGCCATATCGCATAGATCTCACTGTGAAAAGGCTTAAATGGCTTTTTTGACCTAAGTTTGAGGATTGCGCTCAAATCAAATGTCCTAGAACCAAATTTCCACATGTAACTACTAGATTGTGATACAATACACTAATGGGTGAAGTTTGGTTTACTTCTGCGCAGCGGTTTGGGAGTTAACATCAAAATTACATTTCTCGGCCATATCGCATAGATCTCACTGTGAAAAGGCTTAAATGGCTTTTTTGACCTAAGTTTGAGGATTGCGCTCAAATCAAATGTCCTAGAACCAAATTTCCACATGTAACTACTAGATTGTGATACAATACACTAATGGTTGAAGTTTGGTTTACTTCTGCGCAGCGGTTTGGGAGTTAACATCAAAATTACATTTCTCGGCCATATCGCATAGATCTCACTGTGAAAAGGCTTAAATGGCTTTTTTGACCTAAGTTTGAGGATTGCGCTCAAAACAAATGTCCTAGAACCAAATTTCCATATGTAACTACTAGATTGTGATACAATACACTAATGATTGAAGTTTGGTTGACTTCTGCGCAGCGGTTTGGGAGTGAACATCAAAATTACATTTCTCGGCCATATCGCATAGATCTCACTGTGAAAAGGCTTAAATGACTTTTTTTAATTAAGTTTGAAGATTGCGCTCAAATCAAATGTCCTAGAACTAAATTTCCAAATGTAACTACTAGATTGTGATAAAATACACTATTGGGTGAAGTTTGGTTGACTTCTGCGCAGCGGTTTGGGAGTTAACATCAAAATTACATTTCTCGGCCATATCGCATAGATCTCACTGTGAAAAGGCTTAAATGGCTTTTTTGACCTAAGTTTGAGGATTGCGCTCAAATCAAATGTCCTAGAACCAAATTTCCACATGTAATTACTAGATTGTGATACAATACACTAATGGGTGAAGTTTGGTTGACTTCTGCGCAGCGGTTTGGGAGTTAACATCAAAATTACATTTCTCGGCCATATCGCATAGATCTCACTGTGAAAAGGCTTAAATGACTTTTTTAATTAAGTTTGATGATTGCGTTCAAACAAAATGTCCTAGAACAAATTTTTCAAATGTAACTACTAGATTGTGATACAATACACTATTGGGTGAAGTTTGGTTGACTTCTGCGCAGCGGTTTGGGAGTTAACATCAAAATTACATTTCTCGGCCATATCGCATAGATCTCACTGTGAAAAGGCTTAAATGGCTTTTTTTGACCTAAGTTTGAGGATTGCGCTCAAATCAAATGTCCTAGAACCAAATTTCCACATGTAACTACTAGATTGTGATACAATACACTAATGGGTGAAGTTTGGTTTACTTCTGCGCAGCGGTTTGGGAGTTAACATCAAAATTACATTTCTCGGCCATATCGCATAGATCTCACTGTGAAAAGGCTTAAATGGCTTTTTTGACCTAAGTTTAATAATTGCGCTCAAACCAAATGTCCTAAAACTAAATTTCCAAATGTAACTACTAGATTGTGATAAAATACACTATTGGGTGAAGTTTGGTTGACTTCTGCGCAGCGGTTTGGGAGTTAACATCAAAATTACATTTCTCGGCCATATCGCATAGATCTCACTGTGAAAAGGCTTAAATGGCTTTTTTGACCTAAGTTTGAGGATTGCGCTCAAATCAAATGTCCTAGAACCAAATTTCCACATGTAACTACTAGATTGTGATACAATACACTAATGGGTGAAGTTTGGTTGACTTCTGCGCAGCAGTTTGGGAGTTAACATAAAAATTACATTTCTCGGCCATATCGCATAGATCTCACTGTGAAAAGGCTTAAATGACTTTTTTAATTAAGTTTGATGATTGCGCTCAAACAAAATTTCCTAGAACAAAATTTTCAAATGTAACTACTAGATTGTGATACAATACACTATTGGGTGAAGTTTGGTTGACTTCTGCGCAGCGGTTTGGGAGTTAACATCAAAATTACATTTCTCGGCCATATCGCATAGATCTCACTGTGAAAAGGCTTAAATGACTTTTTTAATTAAGTTTGATGATTGCGTTCAAACAAAATGTCCTAGAACAAAATTTTCAAATGTAACTACTAGATTGTGATACAATACACTATTGGGTGAAGTTTGGTTGACTTCTGCGCAGCGGTTTGGGAGTTAACATCAAAATTACATTTCTCGGCCATATCGCATAGATCTCACTGTGAAAAGGCTTAAATGACTTTTTTAATTAAGTTTGATGATTGCGTTCAAACAAAATGTCCTAGAACAAATTTTTCAAATGTAACTACTAGATTGTGATACAATACACTATTGGGTGAAGTTTGGTTGACTTCTGCGCAGCGGTTTGGGAGTTAACATCAAAATTACATTTCTCGGCCATATCGCATAGATCTCACTGTGAAAAGGCTTAAATGGCTTTTTTTGACCTAAGTTTGAGGATTGCGCTCAAATCAAATGTCCTAGAACCAAATTTCCACATGTAACTACTAGATTGTGATACAATACACTAATGGGTGAAGTTTGGTTTACTTCTGCGCAGCGGTTTGGGAGTTAACATCAAAATTACATTTCTCGGCCATATCGCATAGATCTCACTGTGAAAAGGCTTAAATGGCTTTTTTGACCTAAGTTTAATAATTGCGCTCAAACCAAATGTCCTAAAACTAAATTTCCAAATGTAACTACTAGATTGTGATAAAATACACTATTGGGTGAAGTTTGGTTGACTTCTGCGCAGCGGTTTGGGAGTTAACATCAAAATTACATTTCTCGGCCATATCGCATAGATCTCACTGTGAAAAGGCTTAAATGACTTTTTTAATTAAGTTTAATGATTGCGCTCAAACCAAATGTCCTAGAACGAAATTTTCAAATGTAACTACTAGAATGTGATACAATACACTATTGGGTGAAGTTTAGTTGACTTCTGCGCAGCGGTTTGGGAGTTAACATCAAAATTACATTTCTCGGCCATATCGCATAGATCTCACTGTGAAAAGGCTTAAATGGCTTTTTTGACCTAAGTTTGAGGATTGCGCTCAAATCAAATGTCCTAGAACCAAATTTCCACTTGTAACTACTAGATTGTGATACAATACACTATTGGGTGAAGTTTGGTTTACTTCTGCGCAGCGGTTTGGGAGTTAACATCAAAATTACATTTCTCGGCCATATCGCATAGATCTCACTGTGAAAAGGCTTAAATGGCTTTTTTGACCTAAGTTTAATGATTGCGCTCAAACCAAATGTCCTAGTACGAAATTTTCAAATGTAACTACTAGAATGTGATACAATACACTATTGGGTGAAGTTTGGTTGACTTCTGCGCAACGGTTTGGGAGTTAACATCAAAATTACATTTCTCGGCCATATCGCATAGATCTCACTGTGAAAAGGCTTAAATGGCTTTTTTGACCTAAGTTTGAGGATTGCGCTCAAACAAAATATCCTAGAACAAATATTTCAAATGTAACTACTAGATTGTGATACAATACACTATTGGGTGAAGTTTGGTTGACTTCTGCGCAGCGGTTTGGGAGTTAACATCAAAATTACATTTCTCGGCCATATCGCATAGATCTCACTGTGAAAAGGCTTAAATGACTTTTTTAATTAAGTTTGATGATTGCGTTCAAACAAAATGTCCTAGAACAAAATTTTCAAATGTAACTACTAGATTGTGATACAATACACTATTGGGTGAAGTTTGGTTGACTTCTGCGCAGCGGTTTGGGAGTTAACATCAAAATTACATTTCTCGGCCATATCGCATAGATCTCACTGTGAAAAGGCTTAAATGGCTTTTTTGACCTAAGTTTGAGGATTGCGCTCAAATCAAATGTCCTAGAACCAAATTTCCACATGTAACTACTAGATTGTGATACAATACACTAATGGGTGAAGTTTGGTTTACTTCTGCGCAGCGGTTTGGGAGTTAAAATCAAAATTACATTTCTCGGCCATATCGCATAGATCTCACTGTGAAAAGGCTTAAATGGCTTTTTTGACCTAAGTTTAATAATTGCGCTCAAACCAAATGTCCTAAAACTAAATTTCCAAATGTAACTACTAGATTGTGATAAAATACACTATTGGGTGAAGTTTGGTTGACTTCTGCGCAGCGGTTTGGGAGTTAACATCAAAATTACATTTCTCGGCCATATCGCATAGATCTCACTGTGAAAAGGCTTAAATGGCTTTTTTGACCTAAGTTTGAGGATTGCGCTCAAATCAAATGTCCTAGAACCAAATTTCCACATGTAACTACTAGATTGTGATACAATACACTAATGGGTGAAGTTTGGTTGACTTCTGCGCAGCGGTTTGGGAGTTAACATCAAAATTACATTTCTCGGCCATATCGCATAGATCTCACTGTGAAAAGGCTTAAATGACTTTTTTAATTAAGTTTAATGATTGCGCTCAAACCAAATGTCCTAGAACGAAATTTTCAAATGTAACAACTAGAATGTGATACAATACACTATTGGGTGAAGTTTAGTTTACTTCTGCGCAGCGGTTTGGGAGTTAACATCAAAATTACATTTCTCGGCCATATCGCATAGATCTCACTGTGAAAAGGCTTAAATGGCTTTTTTGACCTAAGTTTGAGGATTGCGCTCAAATCAAATGTCCTAGAACCAAATTTCCACATGTAACTACTAGATTGTGATACAATACACTAATGGTTGAAGTTTGGTTGACTTCTGCACAGCGGTTTGGGAGTGAACATCAAAATTACATTTCTCGGCCATATCGCATAGATCTCTCTGTGAAAAGGCTTAAATGACTTTTTTTAATTAAGTTTGAAGATTGCGCTCAAATCAAATGTCCTAGAACTAAATTTCCAAATGTAACTACTGGATTGTGATAAAATACACTATTGGGTGAAGTTTGGTTGACTTCTGCGCAGCGGTTTGGGAGTTAACATCAAAATTACATTTCTCGGCCATATCGCATAGATCTCACTGTGAAAAGGCTTAAATGGCTTTTTTGACCTAAGTTTGAGGATTGCGCTCAAATCAAATGTCCTAGAACCAAATTTCCACATGTAATTACTAGATTGTGATACAATACACTAATGGGTGAAGTTTGGTTGACTTCTGCGCAGCGGTTTGGGAGTTAACATCAAAATTACATTTCTCGGCCATATCGCATAGATCTCACTGTGAAAAGGCTTAAATGACTTTTTTAATTAAGTTTAATGATTGCGCTCAAACCAAATGTCCTAGAACGAAATTTTCAAATGTAACTACTAGAATGTGATACAATACACTATTGGGTGAAGTTTAGTTGACTTCTGCGCAGCGGTTTGGGAGTTAACATCAAAATTACATTTCTCGGCCATATCGCATAGATCTCACTGTGAAAAGGCTTAAATGGCTTTTTTGACCTAAGTTTGAGGATTGCGCTCAAATCAAATGTCCTAGAACCAAATTTCCACTTGTAACTACTAGATTGTGATACAATACACTATTGGGTGAAGTTTGGTTTACTTCTGCGCAGCGGTTTGGGAGTTAACATCAAAATTACATTTCTCGGCCATATCGCATAGATCTCACTGTGAAAAGGCTTAAATGGCTTTTTTGACCTAAGTTTAATGATTGCGCTCAAACCAAATGTCCTAGTACGAAATTTTCAAATGTAACTACTAGAATGTGATACAATACACTATTGGGTGAAGTTTGGTTGACTTCTGCGCAACGGTTTGGGAGTTAACATCAAAATTACATTTCTCGGCCATATCGCATAGATCTCAATGTGAAAAGGCTTAAATGGCTTTTTTGACCTAAGTTTGAGGATTGCGCTCAAACAAAATGTCCTAGAACAAATATTTCAAATGTAACTACTAGATTGTGATACAATACACTATTGGGTGAAGTTTGGTTGACTTCTGCGCAGCGGTTTGGGAGTTAACATCAAAATTACATTTCTCGGCCATATCGCATAGATCTCACTGTGAAAAGGCTTAAATGACTTTTTTAATTAAGTTTGATGATTGCGTTCAAACAAAATGTCCTAGAACAAAATTTTCAAATGTAACTACTAGATTGTGATACAATACACTATTGGGTGAAGTTTGGTTGACTTCTGCGCAGCGGTTTGGGAGTTAACATCAAAATTACATTTCTCGGCCATATCGCATAGATCTCACTGTGAAAAGGCTTAAATGGCTTTTTTGACCTAAGTTTAATGATTGCGCTCAAACCAAATGTCCTAGTACGAAATTTTCAAATGTAACTACTAGAATGTGATACAATACACTATTGGGTGAAGTTTGGTTGACTTCTGCGCAACGGTTTGGGAGTTAACATCAAAATTACATTTCTCGGCCATATCGCATAGATCTCAATGTGAAAAGGCTTAAATGGCTTTTTTGACCTAAGTTTGAGGATTGCGCTCAAACAAAATGTCCTAGAACAAATATTTCAAATGTAACTACTAGATTGTGATACAATACACTATTGGGTGAAGTTTGGTTGACTTCTGCGCAGCGGTTTGGGAGTTAACATCAAAATTACATTTCTCGGCCATATCGCATAGATCTCACTGTGAAAAGGCTTAAATGACTTTTTTAATTAAGTTTGATGATTGCGTTCAAACAAAATGTCCTAGAACAAAATTTTCAAATGTAACTACTAGATTGTGATACAATACACTATTGGGTGAAGTTTGGTTGACTTCTGCGCAGCGGTTTGGGAGTTAACATCAAAATTACATTTCTCGGCCATATCGCATAGATCTCACTGTGAAAAGGCTTAAATGGCTTTTTTGACCTAAGTTTGAGGATTGCGCTCAAATCAAATGTCCTAGAACCAAATTTCCACATGTAACTACTAGATTGTGATACAATACACTAATGGGTGAAGTTTGGTTTACTTCTGCGCAGCGGTTTGGGAGTTAACATCAAAATTACATTTCTCGGCCATATCGCATAGATCTCACTGTGAAAAGGCTTAAATGGCTTTTTTGACCTAAGTTTAATAATTGCGCTCAAACCAAATGTCCTAAAACTAAATTTCCAAATGTAACTACTAGATTGTGATAAAATACACTATTGGGTGAAGTTTGGTTGACTTCTGCGCAGCGGTTTGGGAGTTAACATCAAAATTACATTTCTCGGCCATATCGCATAGATCTCACTGTGAAAAGGCTTAAATGGCTTTTTTGACCTAAGTTTGAGGATTGCGCTCAAATCAAATGTCCTAGAACCAAATTTTCAAATGTAACAACTAGAATGTGATACAATACACTATTGGGTGAAGTTTAGTTGACTTCTGCGCAGCGGTTTGGGAGTTAACATCAAAATTACATTTCTCGGCCATATCGCATAGATCTCACTGTGAAAAGGCTTAAATGGCTTTTTTGACCTAAGTTTGAGGATTGCGCTCAAATCAAATGTCCTAGAACCAAATTTCCACATGTAACTACTAGATTGTGATACAATACACTAATGGGTGAAGTTTGGTTTACTTCTGCGCAGCGGTTTGGGAGTTAACATCAAAATTACATTTCTCGGCCATATCGCATAGATCTCACTGTGAAAAGGCTTAAATGGCTTTTTTGACCTAAGTTTGAGGATTGCGCTCAAATCAAATGTCCTAGAACCAAATTTCCACATGTAACTACTAGATTGTGATACAATACACTAATGGTTGAAGTTTGGTTGACTTCTGCGCAGCGGTTTGGGAGTGAACATCAAAATTACATTTCTCGGCCATATCGCATAGATCTCTCTGTGAAAAGGCTTAAATGACTTTTTTTAATTAAGTTTGAAGATTGCGCTCAAATCAAATGTCCTAGAACTAAATTTCCAAATGTAACTACTAGATTGTGATAAAATACACTATTGGGTGAAGTTTGGTTGACTTCTGCGCAGCGGTTTGGGAGTTAACATCAAAATTACATTTATCGGCCATATCGCATAGATCTCACTGTGAAAAGGCTTAAATGGCTTTTTTGACCTAAGTTTGAGGATTGCGCTCAAATCAAATGTCCTAGAACCAAATTTCCACATGTAATTACTAGATTGTGATACAATACACTAATGGGTGAAGTTTGGTTGACTTCTGCGCAGCGGTTTGGGAGTTAACATCAAAATTACATTTCTCGGCCATATCGCATAGATCTCACTGTGAAAAGGCTTAAATGACTTTTTTAATTAAGTTTAATGATTGCGCTCAAACCAAATGTCCTAGAACGAAATTTTCAAATGTAACTACTAGAATGTGATACAATACACTATTGGGTGAAGTTTAGTTGACTTCTGCGCAGCGGTTTGGGAGTTAACATCAAAATTACATTTCTCGGCCATATCGCATAGATCTCACTGTGAAAAGGCTTAAATGGCTTTTTTGACCTAAGTTTGAGGATTGCGCTCAAATCAAATGTCCTAGAACCAAATTTCCACTTGTAACTACTAGATTGTGATACAATACACTATTGGGTGAAGTTTGGTTTACTTCTGCGCAGCGGTTTGGGAGTTAACATCAAAATTACATTTCTCGGCCATATCGCATAGATCTCACTGTGAAAAGGCTTAAATGGCTTTTTTGACCTAAGTTTAATGATTGCGCTCAAACCAAATGTCCTAGTACGAAATTTTCAAATGTAACTACTAGAATGTGATACAATACACTATTGGGTGAAGTTTGGTTGACTTCTGCGCAACGGTTTGGGAGTTAACATCAAAATTACATTTCTCGGCCATATCGCATAGATCTCACTGTGAAAAGGCTTAAATGGCTTTTTTGACCTAAGTTTGAGGATTGCGCTCAAACAAAATGTCCTAGAACAAATATTTCAAATGTAACTACTAGATTGTGATACAATACACTATTGGGTGAAGTTTGGTTGACTTCTGCGCAGCGGTTTGGGAGTTAACATCAAAATTACATTTCTCGGCCATATCGCATAGATCTCACTGTGAAAAGGCTTAAATGACTTTTTTAATTAAGTTTGATGATTGCGTTCAAACAAAATGTCCTAGAACAAAATTTTCAAATGTAACTACTAGATTGTGATACAATACACTATTGGGTGAAGTTTGGTTGACTTCTGCGCAGCGGTTTGGGAGTTAACATCAAAATTACATTTCTCGGCCATATCGCATAGATCTCACTGTGAAAAGGCTTAAATGGCTTTTTTGACCTAAGTTTGAGGATTGCGCTCAAATCAAATGTCCTAGAACCAAATTTCCACATGTAACTACTAGATTGTGATACAATACACTAATGGGTGAAGTTTGGTTTACTTCTGCGCAGCGGTTTGGGAGTTAACATCAAAATTACATTTCTCGGCCATATCGCATAGATCTCACTGTGAAAAGGCTTAAATGGCTTTTTTGACCTAAGTTTAATAATTGCGCTCAAACCAAATGTCCTAAAACTAAATTTCCAAATGTAACTACTAGATTGTGATAAAATACACTATTGGGTGAAGTTTGGTTGACTTCTGCGCAGCGGTTTGGGAGTTAACATCAAAATTACATTTCTCGGCCATATCGCATAGATCTCACTGTGAAAAGGCTTAAATGGCTTTTTTGACCTAAGTTTGAGGATTGCGCTCAAATCAAATGTCCTAGAACCAAATTTTCAAATGTAACAACTAGAATGTGATACAATACACTATTGGGTGAAGTTTAGTTGACTTCTGCGCAGCGGTTTGGGAGTTAACATCAAAATTACATTTCTCGGCCATATCGCATAGATCTCACTGTGAAAAGGCTTAAATGGCTTTTTTGACCTAAGTTTGAGGATTGCGCTCAAATCAAATGTCCTAGAACCAAATTTCCACATGTAACTACTAGATTGTGATACAATACACTAATGGGTGAAGTTTGGTTTACTTCTGCGCAGCGGTTTGGGAGTTAACATCAAAATTACATTTCTCGGCCATATCGCATAGATCTCACTGTGAAAAGGCTTAAATGGCTTTTTTGACCTAAGTTTGAGGATTGCGCTCAAATCAAATGTCCTAGAACCAAATTTCCACATGTAACTACTAGATTGTGATACAATACACTAATGGTTGAAGTTTGGTTGACTTCTGCGCAGCGGTTTGGGAGTGAACATCAAAATTACATTTCTCGGCCATATCGCATAGATCTCTCTGTGAAAAGGCTTAAATGACTTTTTTTAATTAAGTTTGAAGATTGCGCTCAAATCAAATGTCCTAGAACTAAATTTCCAAATGTAACTACTAGATTGTGATAAAATACACTATTGGGTGAAGTTTGGTTGACTTCTGCGCAGCGGTTTGGGAGTTAACATCAAAATTACATTTATCGGCCATATCGCATAGATCTCACTGTGAAAAGGCTTAAATGGCTTTTTTGACCTAAGTTTGAGGATTGCGCTCAAATCAAATGTCCTAGAACCAAATTTCCACATGTAATTACTAGATTGTGATACAATACACTAATGGGTGAAGTTTGGTTGACTTCTGCGCAGCGGTTTGGGAGTTAACATCAAAATTACATTTCTCGGCCATATCGCATAGATCTCACTGTGAAAAGGCTTAAATGACTTTTTTAATTAAGTTTAATGATTGCGCTCAAACCAAATGTCCTAGAACGAAATTTTCAAATGTAACTACTAGAATGTGATACAATACACTATTGGGTGAAGTTTAGTTGACTTCTGCGCAGCGGTTTGGGAGTTAACATCAAAATTACATTTCTCGGCCATATCGCATAGATCTCACTGTGAAAAGGCTTAAATGGCTTTTTTGACCTAAGTTTGAGGATTGCGCTCAAATCAAATGTCCTAGAACCAAATTTCCACTTGTAACTACTAGATTGTGATACAATACACTATTGGGTGAAGTTTGGTTTACTTCTGCGCAGCGGTTTGGGAGTTAACATCAAAATTACATTTCTCGGCCATATCGCATAGATCTCACTGTGAAAAGGCTTAAATGGCTTTTTTGACCTAAGTTTAATGATTGCGCTCAAACCAAATGTCCTAGTACGAAATTTTCAAATGTAACTACTAGAATGTGATACAATACACTATTGGGTGAAGTTTGGTTGACTTCTGCGCAACGGTTTGGGAGTTAACATCAAAATTACATTTCTCGGCCATATCGCATAGATCTCACTGTGAAAAGGCTTAAATGGCTTTTTTGACCTAAGTTTGAGGATTGCGCTCAAACAAAATGTCCTAGAACAAATATTTCAAATGTAACTACTAGATTGTGATACAATACACTATTGGGTGAAGTTTGGTTGACTTCTGCGCAGCGGTTTGGGAGTTAACATCAAAATTACATTTCTCGGCCATATCGCATAGATCTCACTGTGAAAAGGCTTAAATGACTTTTTTAATTAAGTTTGATGATTGCGTTCAAACAAAATGTCCTAGAACAAAATTTTCAAATGTAACTACTAGATTGTGATACAATACACTATTGGGTGAAGTTTGGTTGACTTCTGCGCAGCGGTTTGGGAGTTAACATCAAAATTACATTTCTCGGCCATATCGCATAGATCTCACTGTGAAAAGGCTTAAATGGCTTTTTTGACCTAAGTTTGAGGATTGCGCTCAAATCAAATGTCCTAGAACCAAATTTCCACATGTAACTACTAGATTGTGATACAATACACTAATGGGTGAAGTTTGGTTTACTTCTGCGCAGCGGTTTGGGAGTTAACATCAAAATTACATTTCTCGGCCATATCGCATAGATCTCACTGTGAAAAGGCTTAAATGGCTTTTTTGACCTAAGTTTAATAATTGCGCTCAAACCAAATGTCCTAAAACTAAATTTCCAAATGTAACTACTAGATTGTGATAAAATACACTATTGGGTGAAGTTTGGTTGACTTCTGCGCAGCGGTTTGGGAGTTAACATCAAAATTACATTTCTCGGCCATATCGCATAGATCTCACTGTGAAAAGGCTTAAATGGCTTTTTTGACCTAAGTTTGAGGATTGCGCTCAAATCAAATGTCCTAGAACCAAATTTTCAAATGTAACAACTAGAATGTGATACAATACACTATTGGGTGAAGTTTAGTTGACTTCTGCGCAGCGGTTTGGGAGTTAACATCAAAATTACATTTCTCGGCCATATCGCATAGATCTCACTGTGAAAAGGCTTAAATGGCTTTTTTGACCTAAGTTTGAGGATTGCGCTCAAATCAAATGTCCTAGAACCAAATTTCCACATGTAACTACTAGATTGTGATACAATACACTAATGGGTGAAGTTTGGTTTACTTCTGCGCAGCGGTTTGGGAGTTAACATCAAAATTACATTTCTCGGCCATATCGCATAGATCTCACTGTGAAAAGGCTTAAATGGCTTTTTTGACCTAAGTTTGAGGATTGCGCTCAAATCAAATGTTCTAGAACCAAATTTCCACATGTAACTACTAGATTGTGATACAATACACTAATGGTTGAAGTTTGGTTGACTTCTGCGCAGCGGTTTGGGAGTGAACATCAAAATTACATTTCTCGGCCATATCGCATAGATCTCTCTGTGAAAAGGCTTAAATGACTTTTTTTAATTAAGTTTGAAGATTGCGCTCAAATCAAATGTCCTAGAACTAAATTTCCAAATGTAACTACTAGATTGTGATAAAATACACTATTGGGTGAAGTTTGGTTGACTTCTGCGCAGCGGTTTGGGAGTTAACATCAAAATTACATTTCTCGGCCATATCGCATAGATCTCACTGTGAAAAGGCTTAAATGGCTTTTTTGACCTAAGTTTGAGGATTGCGCTCAAATCAAATGTCCTAGAACCAAATTTCCACATGTAATTACTAGATTGTGATACAATACACTAATGGGTGAAGTTTGGTTGACTTCTGCGCAGCGGTTTGGGAGTTAACATCAAAATTACATTTCTCGGCCATATCGCATAGATCTCACTGTGAAAAGGCTTAAATGACTTTTTTAATTAAGTTTAATGATTGCGCTCAAACCAAATGTCCTAGAACGAAATTTTCAAATGTAACTACTAGAATGTGATACAATACACTATTGGGTGAAGTTTAGTTGACTTCTGCGCAGCGGTTTGGGAGTTAACATCAAAATTACATTTCTCGGCCATATCGCATAGATCTCACTGTGAAAAGGCTTAAATGGCTTTTTTGACCTAAGTTTGAGGATTGCGCTCAAATCAAATGTCCTAGAACCAAATTTCCACTTGTAACTACTAGATTGTGATACAATACACTATTGGGTGAAGTTTGGTTTACTTCTGCGCAGCGGTTTGGGAGTTAACATCAAAATTACATTTCTCGGCCATATCGCATAGATCTCACTGTGAAAAGGCTTAAATGGCTTTTTTGACCTAAGTTTAATGATTGCGCTCAAACCAAATGTCCTAGTACGAAATTTTCAAATGTAACTACTAGAATGTGATACAATACACTATTGGGTGAAGTTTGGTTGACTTCTGCGCAACGGTTTGGGAGTTAACATCAAAATTACATTTCTCGGCCATATCGCATAGATCTCACTGTGAAAAGGCTTAAATGGCTTTTTTGACCTAAGTTTGAGGATTGCGCTCAAACAAAATGTCCTAGAACAAATATTTCAAATGTAACTACTAGATTGTGATACAATACACTATTGGGTGAAGTTTGGTTGACTTCTGCGCAGCGGTTTGGGAGTTAACATCAAAATTACATTTCTCGGCCATATCGCATAGATCTCACTGTGAAAAGGCTTAAATGACTTTTTTAATTAAGTTTGATGATTGCGTTCAAACAAAATGTCCTAGAACAAAATTTTCAAATGTAACTACTAGATTGTGATACAATACACTATTGGGTGAAGTTTGGTTGACTTCTGCGCAGCGGTTTGGGAGTTAACATCAAAATTACATTTCTCGGCCATATCGCATAGATCTCACTGTGAAAAGGCTTAAATGGCTTTTTTGACCTAAGTTTGAGGATTGCGCTCAAATCAAATGTCCTAGAACCAAATTTCCACATGTAACTACTAGATTGTGATACAATACACTAATGGGTGAAGTTTGGTTTACTTCTGCGCAGCGGTTTGGGAGTTAACATCAAAATTACATTTCTCGGCCATATCGCATAGATCTCACTGTGAAAAGGCTTAAATGGCTTTTTTGACCTAAGTTTAATAATTGCGCTCAAACCAAATGTCCTAAAACTAAATTTCCAAATGTAACTACTAGATTGTGATAAAATACACTATTGGGTGAAGTTTGGTTGACTTCTGCGCAGCGGTTTGGGAGTTAACATCAAAATTACATTTCTCGGCCATATCGCATAGATCTCACTGTGAAAAGGCTTAAATGGCTTTTTTGACCTAAGTTTGAGGATTGCGCTCAAATCAAATGTCCTAGAACCAAATTTCCACATGTAACTACTAGATTGTGATACAATACACTAATGGGTGAAGTTTGGTTGACTTCTGCGCAGCGGTTTGGGAGTTAACATCAAAATTACATTTCTCGGCCATATCGCATAGATCTCACTGTGAAAAGGCTTAAATGACTTTTTTAATTAAGTTTGATGATTGCGCTCAAACAAAATTTCCTAGAAAAAAATTTTCAAATGTAACTACTAGATTGTGATACAATACACTATTGGGTGAAGTTTGGTTGACTTCTGCGCAGCGGTTTGGGAGTTAACATCAAAATTACATTTCTCGGCCATATCGCATAGATCTCACTGTGAAAAGGCTTAAATGACTTTTTTAATTAAGTTTGATGATTGCGTTCAAACAAAATGTCCTAGAACAAAATTTTCAAATGTAACTACTAGATTGTGATACAATACACTATTGGGTGAAGTTTGGTTGACTTCTGCGCAGCGGTTTGGGAGTTAACATCAAAATTACATTTCTCGGCCATATCGCATAGATCTCACTGTGAAAAGGCTTAAATGACTTTTTTAATTAAGTTTAATGATTGCGCTCAAACCAAATGTCCTAGAACGAAATTTTCAAATGTAACTACTAGAATGTGATACAATACACTATTGGGTGAAGTTTAGTTGACTTCTGCGCAGCGGTTTGGGAGTTAACATCAAAATTACATTTCTCGGCCATATCGCATAGATCTCACTGTGAAAAGGCTTAAATGGCTTTTTTGACCTAAGTTTGAGGATTGCGCTCAAATCAAATGTCCTAGAACCAAATTTCCACATGTAACTACTAGATTGTGATACAATACACTAATGGGTGATGTTTGGTTTACATCTGCGCAGCGGTTTGGGAGTTAACATCAAAATTACATTTCTCGGCCATATCGCATAGATCTCACTGTGAAAAGGCTTAAATGGCTTTTTTGACCTAAGTTTGAGGATTGCGCTCAAATCAAATGTCCTAGAACCAAATTTCCACATGTAACTACTAGATTGTGATACAATACACTAATGGTTGAAGTTTGGTTGACTTCTGCGCAGCGGTTTGGGAGTGAACATCAAAATTACATTTCTCGGCCATATCGCATAGATCTCACTGTGAAAGGGCTTAAATGACTTTTTTTAATTAAGTTTGAAGATTGCGCTCAAATCAAATGTCCTAGAACTAAATTTCCAAATGTAACTACTAAATTGTGATAAAATACACTATTGGGTGAAGTTTGGTTGACTTCTGCGCAGCGGTTTGGGAGTTAACATCAAAATTACATTTCTCGGCCATATCGCATAGATCTCACTGTGAAAAGGCTTAAATGGCTTTTTTGACCTAAGTTTGAGGATTGCGCTCAAATCAAATGTCCTAGAACCAAATTTCCACATGTAATTACTAGATTGTGATACAATACACTAATGGGTGAAGTTTGGTTGACTTCTGCGCAGCGGTTTGGGAGTTAACATCAAAATTACATTTCTCGGCCATATCGCATAGATCTCACTGTGAAAAGGCTTAAATGACTTTTTTAATTAAGTTTAATGATTGCGCTCAAACCAAATGTCCTAGAACGAAATTTTCAAATGTAACTACTAGAATGTGATACAATACACTATTGGGTGAAGTTTAGTTGACTTCTGCGCAGCGGTTTGGGAGTTAACATCAAAATTACATTTCTCGGCCATATCGCATAGATCTCACTGTGAAAAGGCTTAAATGGCTTTTTTGACCTAAGTTTAATGATTGCGCTCAAACCAAATGTCCTACAACGAAATTTTCAAATGTAACTACTAGAATGTGATACAGTACACTATTGGGTGAAGTTTGGTTGACTTCTGCGCAGCGGTTTGGGAGTTAACATCAAAATTACATTTCTCGGCCATATCGCATAGATCTCACTGTGAAAAGGCTTAAATGGCTTTTTTGACCTAAGTTTGAGGATTGCGCTCAAATCAAATGTCCTAGAACCAAATTTCCACATGTAACTACTAGATTGTGATACAATACACTAATGGGTGAAGTTTGGTTGACTTCTGCGCAGCGGTTTGGGAGTTAACATCAAAATTACATTTCTCGGCCATATCGCATAGATCTCACTGTGAAAAGGCTTAAATGACTTTTTTAATTAAGTTTGATGATTGCGCTCAAACAAAATGTCCTAGAACAAAATTTTCAAATGTAACTACTAGATTGTGATACAATACACTATTGGGTGAAGTTTGGTTGACTTCTGCGCAGCGGTTTGGGAGTTAACATCAAAATTACATTTCTCGGCCATATCGCATAGATCTCACTGTGAAAAGGCTTAAATGGCTTTTTTGACCTAAGTTTGAGGATTGCGCTCAAATCAAATGTCCTAGAACCAAATTTCCACATGTAACTACTAGATTGTGATACAATACACTAATGGTTGAAGTTTGGTTGACTTCTGCGCAGCGGTTTGGGAGTTAACATCAAAATTACATTTCTCGGCCATATCGCATAGATCTCACTGTGAAAAGGCTTAAATGACTTTTTTAATTAAGTTTGATGATTGCGCTCAAACAAAATTTCCTAGAACAAAATTTTCAAATGTAACTACTAGATTGTGATACAATACACTATTGGGTGAAGTTTGGTTGACTTCTGCGCAGCGGTTTGGGAGTTAACATCAAAATTACATTTCTCGGCCATATCGCATAGATCTCACTGTGAAAAGGCTTAAATGACTTTTTTAATTAAGTTTGATGATTGCGTTCAAACAAAATGTCCTAGAACTAAATTTCCAAATGTAACTACTAGATTGTGATAAAATACACTATTGGGTGAAGTTTGGTTGACTTCTGCGCAGCGGTTTGGGAGTTAACATCAAAATTACATTTCTCGGCCATATCGCATAGATCTCACTGTGAAAAGGCTTAAATGGCTTTTTTGACCTGTTTGAGGATTGCGCTCAAATCAAATGTCCTATAACCAAATTTCCACATGTAACTACTAGATTGTGATACAATACACTAATGGGTGAAGTTTGGTTGACTTCTGCGCAGCGGTTTGGGAGTTAACATCAAAATTACATTTCTCGGCCATATCGCATAGATCTCACTGTGAAAAGGCTCAAATGACTTTTTTAATTGTTTGATGATTGCGTTCAAACAAAATGTCCTAGAACAAAATTTTCAAATGTAACTACTAGATTGTGATACAATACACTATTGGGTGAAGTTTGGTTGACTTCTGCGCAGCGGTTTGGGAGTTAACATCAAAATTACATTTCTCGGCCATATCGCATAGATCTCACTGTGAAAAGGCTTAAATGGCTTTTTTGACCTAAGTTTAATGATTGCGCTCAAACCAAATGTCCTAGTACGAAATTTTCAAATGTAACTACTAGAATGTGATACAATACACTATTGGGTGAAGTTTGGTTGACTTCTGCGCAGCGGTTTGGGAGTTAACATCAAAATTACATTTCTCGGCCATATCGCATAGATCTCACTGTGAAAAGGCTTAAATGGCTTTTTTGACCTAAGTTTGAGGATTGCGCTCAAACAAAATGTCCTAGAACAAATATTTCAAATGTAACTACTAGATTGTGATACAATACACTATTGGGTGAAGTTTGGTTGACTTCTGCGCAGCGGTTTGGGAGTTAACATCAAAATTACATTTCTCGGCCATATCGCATAGATCTCACTGTGAAAAGGCTTAAATGACTTTTTTAATTAAGTTTGATGATTGCGTTCAAACAAAATGTCCTAGAACAAAATTTTCAAATGTAACTACTAGATTGTGATACAATACACTATTGGGTGAAGTTTGGTTGACTTCTGCGCAGCGGTTTGGGAGTTAACATCAAAATTACATTTTTCGGCCATATCGCATAGATCTCACTGTGAAAAGGCTTAAAAGGCTTTTTTGACCTAAGTTTGAGGATTGCGCTCAAATCAAATGTCCTAGAACCAAATTTCCACATGTAACTACTAGATTGTGATACAATACACTAATGGGTGAAGTTTGGTTGACTTCTGCGCAGCGGTTTGGGAGTTAACATCAAAATTACATTTCTCGGCCATATCGCATAGATCTCACTGTGAAAAGGCTTAAATGACTTTTTTAATTAAGTTTGATGATTGCGCTCAAACAAAATTTCCTAGAACAAAATTTTCAAATGTAACTACTAGATTGTGATACAATACACTATTGGGTGAAGTTTGGTTGACTTCTGCGCAGCGGTTTGGGAGTTAACATCAAAATTACATTTCTCGGCCATATCGCATAGATCTCACTGTGAAAAGGCTTAAATGGCTTTTTTGACCTAAGTTTGAGGATTGCGCTCAAATCAAATGTCCTAGAACCAAATTTCCACATGTAACTACTAGATTGTGATACAATACACTAATGGTTGAAGTTTGGTTGACTTCTGCGCAGCGGTTTGGGAGTGATCATCAAAATTACATTTCTCGGCCATATCGCATAGATCTCACTGTGAAAAGGCTTAAATGGCTTTTTTGGCCTGTTTGAGGATTGCGCTCAAATCAAATGTCCTATAACCAAATTTCCACATGTAACTACTAGATTGTGATACAATACACTAATGGTTGAAGTTTGGTTGACTTCTGCGCAGCGGTTTGGGAGTGAACATCAAAATTACATTTCTCGGCCATATCGCATAGATCTCACTGTGAAAAGGCTCAAATGACTTTTTTAATTGTTTGATGATTGCGTTCAAACAAAATGTCCTAGAACTAAATTTCAAAATGTAACTACTAGATTGTGATACAATACACTATTGGGTGAAGTTTGGTTGACTTCTGCGCAGCGGTTTGGGAGTTAACATCAAAATTACATTTCTCGGCCATATCGCATAGATCTCACTGTGAAAAGGCTTAAATGGCTTTTTTGACCTAAGTTTGAGGATTGCGCTCAAACAAAATGTCCTAGAACAAATATTTCAAATGTAACTACTAGATTGTGATACAATACACTATTGGGTGAAGTTTGGTTGACTTCTGCGCAGCGGTTTGGGAGTTAACATCAAAATTACATTTCTCGGCCATATCGCATAGATCTCACTGTGAAAAGGCTTAAATGACTTTTTTAATTAAGTTTGATGATTGCGTTCAAACAAAATGTCCTAGAACAAAATTTTCAAATGTAACTACTAGATTGTGATACAATACACTATTGGGTGAAGTTTGGTTGACTTCTGCGCAGCGGTTTGGGAGTTAACATCAAAATTACATTTTTCGGCCATATCGCATAGATCTCACTGTGAAAAGGCTTAAATGGCTTTTTTGACCTAAGTTTGAGGATTGCGCTCAAATCAAATGTCCTAGAACCAAATTTCCACATGTAACTACTAGATTGTGATACAATACACTAATGGGTGAAGTTTGGTTGACTTCTGCGCAGCGGTTTGGGAGTTAACATCAAAATTACATTTCTCGGCCATATCGCATAGATCTCACTGTGAAAAGGCTTAAATGACTTTTTTAATTAAGTTTGATGATTGCGCTCAAACAAAATTTCCTAGAACAAAATTTTCAAATGTAACTACTAGATTGTGATACAATACACTATTGGGTGAAGTTTGGTTGACTTCTGCGCAGCGGTTTGGGAGTTAACATCAAAATTACATTTCTCGGCCATATCGCATAGATCTCACTGTGAAAAGGCTTAAATGACTTTTTTAATTAAGTTTGATGATTGCGTTCAAACAAAATGTCCTAGAACAAAATTTTCAAATGTAACTACTAGATTGTGATACAATACACTATTGGGTGAAGTTTGGTTGACTTCTGCGCAGCGGTTTGGGAGTTAACATCAAAATTACATTTCTCGGCCATATCGCATAGATCTCACTGTGAAAAGGCTTAAATGACTTTTTTAATTAAGTTTAATGATTGCGCTCAAACCAAATGTCCTAGAACGAAATTTTCAAATGTAACTACTAGAATGTGATACAATACACTATTGGGTGAAGTTTAGTTGACTTCTGCGCAGCGGTTTGGGAGTTAACATCAAAATTACATTTCTCGGCCATATCGCATAGATCTCACTGTGAAAAGGCTTAAATGGCTTTTTTGACCTAAGTTTGAGGATTGCGCTCAAATCAAATGTCCTAGAACCAAATTTCCACATGTAACTACTAGATTGTGATACAATACACTAATGGGTGAAGTTTGGTTTACATCTGCGCAGCGGTTTGGGAGTTAACATCAAAATTACATTTCTCGGCCATATCGCATAGATCTCACTGTGAAAAGGCTTAAATGACTTTTTTTAATTAAGTTTGAAGATTGCGCTCAAATCAAATGTCCTAGAACTAAATTTCCAAATGTAACTACTAGATTGTGATAAAATACACTATTGGGTGAAGTTTGGTTGACTTCTGCGCAGCGGTTTGGGAGTTAACATCAAAATTACATTTCTCGGCCATATCGCATAGATCTCACTGTGAAAAGGCTTAAATGGCTTTTTTGACCTAAGTTTGAGGATTGCGCTCAAATCAAATGTCCTAGAACCAAATTTCCACATGTAATTACTAGATTGTGATACAATACACTAATGGGTGAAGTTTGGTTGACTTCTGCGCAGCGGTTTGGGAGTTAACATCAAAATTACATTTCTCGGCCATATCGCATAGATCTCACTGTGAAAAGGCTTAAATGACTTTTTTAATTAAGTTTAATGATTGCGCTCAAACCAAATGTCCTAGAACGAAATTTTCAAATGTAACTACTAGAATGTGATACAATACACTATTGGGTGAAGTTTAGTTGACTTCTGCGCAGCGGTTTGGGAGTTAACATCAAAATTACATTTCTCGGCCATATCGCATAGATCTCACTGTGAAAAGGCTTAAATGGCTTTTTTGACCTAAGTTTAATGATTGCGCTCAAACCAAATGTCCTACAACGAAATTTTCAAATGTAACTACTAGAATGTGATACAGTACACTATTGGGTGAAGTTTGGTTGACTTCTGCGCAGCGGTTTGGGAGTTAACATCAAAATTACATTTCTCGGCCATATCGCATAGATCTCACTGTGAAAAGGCTTAAATGGCTTTTTTGACCTAAGTTTGAGGATTGCGCTCAAATCAAATGTCCTAGAACCAAATTTCCACATATAACTACTAGATTGTGATACAATACACTAATGGGTGAAGTTTTTTTGACTTCTGCGCAGCGGTTTGGGAGTTAACATCAAAATTACATTTCTCGGCCATATCGCATAGATCTCACTGTGAAAAGGCTTAAATGACTTTTTTAATTAAGTTTGATGATTGCGCTCAAACAAAATGTCCTAGAACAAAATTTTCAAATGTAACTACTAGATTGTGATACAATACACTATTGGGTGAAGTTTGGTTGACTTCTGCGCAGCGGTTTGGGAGTTAACATCAAAATTACATTTCTCGGCCATATCGCATAGATCTCACTGTGAAAAGGCTTAAATGGCTTTTTTGACCTAAGTTTGAGGATTGCGCTCAAATCAAATGTCCTAGAACCAAATTTCCACATGTAACTACTAGATTGTGATACAATACACTAATGGTTGAAGTTTGGTTGACTTCTGCGCAGCGGTTTGGGAGTGATCATCAAAATTACATTTCTCGGCCATATCGCATAGATCTCACTGTGAAAAGGCTTAAATGACTTTTTTTAATTAAGTTTGAAGATTGCGCTCAAATCAAATGTCCTAGAACTAAATTTCCAAATGTAACTACTAGATTGTGATAAAATACACTATTGGGTGAAGTTTGGTTGACTTCTGCGCAGCGGTTTGGGAGTTAACATCAAAATTACATTTCTCGGCCATATCGCATAGATCTCACTGTGAAAAGGCTTAAATGGCTTTTTTGACCTGTTTGAGGATTGCGCTCAAATCAAATGTCCTATAACCAAATTTCCACATGTAACTACTAGATTGTGATACAATACACTAATGGGTGAAGTTTGGTTGACTTCTGCGCAGCGGTTTGGGAGTTAACATCAAAATTACATTTCTCGGCCATATCGCATAGATCTCACTGTGAAAAGGCTCAAATGACTTTTTTAATTGTTTGATGATTGCGTTCAAACAAAATGTCCTAGAACAAAATTTTCAAATGTAACTACTAGATTGTGATACAATACACTATTGGGTGAAGTTTGGTTGACTTCTGCGCAGCGGTTTGGGAGTTAACATCAAAATTACATTTTTCGGCCATATCGCATAGATCTCACTGTGAAAAGGCTTAAATGGCTTTTTTGACCTAAGTTTGAGGATTGCGCTCAAATCAAATGTCCTAGAACCAAATTTCCACATGTAACTACTGGATTGTGATACAATACACTAATGGGTGAAGTTTGGTTTACATCTGCGCAGCGGTTTGGGAGTTAACATCAAAATTACATTTCTCGGCCATATCGCATAGATCTCACTGTGAAAAGGCTTAAATGGCTTTTTTGACCTAAGTTTGAGGATTGCGCTCAAATCAAATGTCCTAGAACCAAATTTCCACATGTAACTACTAGATTGTGATACAATACACTAATGATTGAAGTTTGGTTGACTTCTGCGCAGCGGTTTGGGAGTGAACATCAAAATTACATTTCTCGGCCATATCGCATAGATCTCACTGTGAAAAGGCTTAAATGACTTTTTTTAATTAAGTTTGAAGATTGCGCTCAAATCAAATGTCCTAGAACTAAATTTCCAAATGTAACTACTAGATTGTGATAAAATACACTATTGGGTGAAGTTTGGTTGACTTCTGCGCAGCGGTTTGGGAGTTAACATCAAAATTACATTTCTCGGCCATATCGCATAGATCTCACTGTGAAAAGGCTTAAATGGCTTTTTTGACCTAAGTTTGAGGATTGCGCTCAAATCAAATGTCCTAGAACCAAATTTCCACATGTAATTACTAGATTGTGATACAATACACTAATGGGTGAAGTTTGGTTGACTTCTGCGCAGCGGTTTGGGAGTTAACATCAAAATTACATTTCTCGGCCATATCGCATAGATCTCACTGTGAAAAGGCTTAAATGACTTTTTTAATTAAGTTTAATGATTGCGCTCAAACCAAATGTCCTAGAACGAAATTTTCAAATGTAACTACTAGAATGTGATACAATACACTATTGGGTGAAGTTTAGTTGACTTCTGCGCAGCGGTTTGGGAGTTAACATCAAAATTACATTTCTCGGCCATATCGCATAGATCTCACTGTGAAAAGGCTTAAATGGCTTTTTTGACCTAAGTTTAATGATTGCGCTCAAACCAAATGTCCTACAACGAAATTTTCAAATGTAACTACTAGAATGTGATACAGTACACTATTGGGTGAAGTTTGGTTGACTTCTGCGCAGCGGTTTGGGAGTTAACATCAAAATTACATTTCTCGGCCATATCGCATAGATCTCACTGTGAAAAGGCTTAAATGGCTTTTTTGACCTAAGTTTGAGGATTGCGCTCAAATCAAATGTCCTAGAACCAAATTTCCACATATAACTACTAGATTGTGATACAATACACTAATGGGTGAAGTTTGGTTGACTTCTGCGCAGCGGTTTGGGAGTTAACATCAAAATTACATTTCTCGGCCATATCGCATAGATCTCACTGTGAAAAGGCTTAAATGACTTTTTTAATTAAGTTTGATGATTGCGCTCAAACAAAATGTCCTAGAACCAAATTTCCACATGTAACTACTAGATTGTGATACAATACACTAATGGGTGAAGTTTGGTTGACTTCTGCGCAGCGGTTTGGGAGTTAACATCAAAATTACATTTCTCGGCCATATCGCATAGATCTCACTGTGAAAAGGCTCAAATGACTTTTTTAATTGTTTGATGATTGCGTTCAAACAAAATGTCCTAGAACAAAATTTTCAAATGTAACTACTAGATTGTGATACAATACACTATTGGGTGAAGTTTGGTTGACTTCTGCGCAGCGGTTTGGGAGTTAACATCAAAATTACATTTTTCGGCCATATCGCATAGATCTCACTGTGAAAAGGCTTAAATGGCTTTTTTGACCTAAGTTTGAGGATTGCGCTCAAATCAAATGTCCTAGAACCAAATTTCCACATGTAACTACTAGATTGTGATACAATACACTAATGGGTGAAGTTTGGTTGACTTCTGCGCAGCGGTTTGGGAGTTAACATCAAAATTACATTTCTCGGCCATATCGCATAGATCTCACTGTGAAAAGGCTTAAATGACTTTTTTAATTAAGTTTGATGATTGCGCTCAAACAAAATTTCCTAGAACAAAATTTTCAAATGTAACTACTAGATTGTGATACAATACACTATTGGGTGAAGTTTGGTTGACTTCTGCGCAGCGGTTTGGGAGTTAACATCAAAATTACATTTCTCGGCCATATCGCATAGATCTCACTGTGAAAAGGCTTAAATGGCTTTTTTGACCTAAGTTTGAGGATTGCGCTCAAATCAAATGTCCTAGAACCAAATTTCCACATGTAACTACTAGATTGTGATACAATACACTAATGGTTGAAGTTTGGTTGACTTCTGCGCAGCGGTTTGGGAGTGATCATCAAAATTACATTTCTCGGCCATATCGCATAGATCTCACTGTGAAAAGGCTTAAATGACTTTTTTTAATTAAGTTTGAAGATTGCGCTCAAATCAAATGTCCTAGAACTAAATTTCCAAATGTAACTACTAGATTGTGATAAAATACACTATTGGGTGAAGTTTGGTTGACTTCTGCGCAGCGGTTTGGGAGTTAACATCAAAATTACATTTCTCGGCCATATCGCATAGATCTCACTGTGAAAAGGCTTAAATGACTTTTTTTAATTAAGTTTGAAGATTGCGCTCAAATCAAATGTCCTAGAACTAAATTTCCAAATGTAACTACTAGATTGTGATAAAATACACTATTGGGTGAAGTTTGGTTGACTTCTGCGCAGCGGTTTGGGAGTTAACATCAAAATTACATTTCTCGGCCATATCGCATAGATCTCACTGTGAAAAGGCTTAAATGGCTTTTTTGACCTAAGTTTGAGGATTGCGCTCAAATCAAATGTCCTAGAACCAAATTTCCACATGTAATTACTAGATTGTGATACAATACACTAATGGGTGAAGTTTGGTTGACTTCTGCGCAGCGGTTTGGGAGTTAACATCAAAATTACATTTCTCGGCCATATCGCATAGATCTCACTGTGAAAAGGCTTAAATGACTTTTTTAATTAAGTTTAATGATTGCGCTCAAACCAAATGTCCTAGAACGAAATTTTCAAATGTAACTACTAGAATGTGATACAATACACTATTGGGTGAAGTTTAGTTGACTTCTGCGCAGCGGTTTGGGAGTTAACATCAAAATTACATTTCTCGGCCATATCGCATAGATCTCACTGTGAAAAGGCTTAAATGGCTTTTTTGACCTAAGTTTAATGATTGCGCTCAAACCAAATGTCCTACAACGAAATTTTCAAATGTAACTACTAGAATGTGATACAGTACACTATTGGGTGAAGTTTGGTTGACTTCTGCGCAGCGGTTTGGGAGTTAACATCAAAATTACATTTCTCGGCCATATCGCATAGATCTCACTGTGAAAAGGCTTAAATGGCTTTTTTGACCTAAGTTTGAGGATTGCGCTCAAATCAAATGTCCTAGAACCAAATTTCCACATATAACTACTAGATTGTGATACAATACACTAATGGGTGAAGTTTGGTTGACTTCTGCGCAGCGGTTTGGGAGTTAACATCAAAATTACATTTCTCGGCCATATCGCATAGATCTCACTGTGAAAAGGCTTAAATGACTTTTTTAATTAAGTTTGATGATTGCGCTCAAACAAAATGTCCTAGAACAAAATTTTCAAATGTAACTACTAGATTGTGATACAATACACTATTGGGTGAAGTTTGGTTGACTTCTGCGCAGCGGTTTGGGAGTTAACATCAAAATTACATTTCTCGGCCATATCGCATAGATCTCACTGTGAAAAGGCTTAAATGGCTTTTTTGACCTAAGTTTGAGGATTGCGCTCAAATCAAATGTCCTAGAACCAAATTTCCACATGTAACTACTAGATTGTGATACAATACACTAATGGTTGAAGTTTGGTTGACTTCTGCGCAGCGGTTTGGGAGTGATCATTAAAAATTACATTTCTCGGCCATATCGCATAGATCTCACTGTGAAAAGGCTTAAATGACTTTTTTTAATTAAGTTTGAAGATTGCGCTCAAATCAAATGTCCTAGAACTAAATTTCCAAATGTAACTACTAGATTGTGATAAAATACACTATTGGGTGAAGTTTGGTTGACTTCTGCGCAGCGGTTTGGGAGTTAACATCAAAATTACATTTCTCGGCCATATCGCATAGATCTCACTGTGAAAAGGCTTAAATGGCTTTTTTGACCTGTTTGAGGATTGCGCTCAAATCAAATGTCCTATAACCAAATTTCCACATGTAACTACTAGATTGTGATACAATACACTAATGGGTGAAGTTTGGTTGACTTCTGCGCAGCGGTTTGGGAGTTAACATCAAAATTACATTTCTCGGCCATATCGCATAGATCTCACTGTGAAAAGGCTCAAATGACTTTTTTAATTGTTTGATGATTGCGTTCAAACAAAATGTCCTAGAACAAAATTTTCAAATGTAACTACTAGATTGTGATACAATACACTATTGGGTGAAGTTTGGTTGACTTCTGCGCAGCGGTTTGGGAGTTAACATCAAAATTACATTTTTCGGCCATATCGCATAGATCTCACTGTGAAAAGGCTTAAATGGCTTTTTTGACCTAAGTTTGAGGATTGCGCTCAAATCAAATGTCCTAGAACCAAATTTCCACATGTAACTACTAGATTGTGATACAATACACTAATGGGTGAAGTTTGGTTGACTTCTGCGCAGCGGTTTGGGAGTTAACATCAAAATTACATTTCTCGGCCATATCGCATAGATCTCACTGTGAAAAGGCTTAAATGACTTTTTTAATTAAGTTTGATGATTGCGCTCAAACAAAATTTCCTAGAACAAAATTTTCAAATGTAACTACTAGATTGTGATACAATACACTATTGGGTGAAGTTTGGTTGACTTCTGCGCAGCGGTTTGGGAGTTAACATCAAAATTACATTTCTCGGCCATATCGCATAGATCTCACTGTGAAAAGGCTTAAATGGCTTTTTTGACCTAAGTTTGAGGATTGCGCTCAAATCAAATGTCCTAGAACCAAATTTCCACTTGTAACTACTAGATTGTGATACAATACACTAATGGGTGAAGTTTGGTTTACTTCTGCGCAGCGGTTTGGGAGTTAACATCAAAATTACATTTCTCGGCCATATCGCATAGATCTCACTGTGAAAAGGCTTAAATGGCTTTTTTGACCTAAGTTTAATGATTGCGCTCAAACCAAATGTCCTAGTACGAAATTTTCAAATGTAACTACTAGAATGTGATACAATACACTATTGGGTGAAGTTTGGTTGACTTCTGCGCAGCGGTTTGGGAGTTAACATCAAAATTACATTTCTCGGCCATATCGCATAGATCTCACTGTGAAAAGGCTTAAATGGCTTTTTTGACCTAAGTTTGAGGATTGCGCTCAAATCAAATGTCCTAGAACCAAATTTCCACATGTAACTACTAGATTGTGATACAATACACTAATGGGTGAAGTTTGGTTGACTTCTGCGCAGCGGTTTGGGAGTTAACATCAAAATTACATTTCTCGGCCATATCGCATAGATCTCACTGTGAAAAGGCTTAAATGACTTTTTTAATTAAGTTTGATGATTGCGCTCAAACAAAATGTCCTAGAACAAAATTTTCAAATGTAACTACTAGATTGTGATACAATACACTATTGGGTGAAGTTTGGTTGACTTCTGCGCAGCGGTTTGGGAGTTAACATCAAAATTACATTTCTCGGCCATATCGCATAGATCTCACTGTGAAAAGGCTTAAATGGCTTTTTTGACCTAAGTTTGAGGATTGCGCTCAAATCAAATGTCCTAGAACCAAATTTCCACATGTAACTACTAGATTGTGATACAATACACTAATGGTTGAAGTTTGGTTGATTTCTGCGCAGCGGTTTGGGAGTGAACATCAAAATTACATTTCTCGGCCATATCGCATAGATCTCACTGTGAAAAGGCTTAAATGACTTTTTTTAATTAAGTTTGAAGATTGCGCTCAAATCAAATGTCCTAGAACTAAATTTCCAAATGTAACTACTAGATTGTGATAAAATACACTATTGGGTGAAGTTTGGTTGACTTCTGCGCAGCGGTTTGGGAGTTAACATCAAAATTACATTTCTCGGCCATATCGCATAGATCTCACTGTGAAAAGGCTTAAATGGCATTTTTGACCTGTTTGAGGATTGCGCTCAAATCAAATGTCCTATAACCAAATTTCCACATGTAACTACTAGATTGTGATACAATACACTAATGGGTGAAGTTTGGTTGACTTCTGCGCAGCGGTTTGGGAGTTAACATCAAAATTACATTTCTCGGCCATATCGCATAGATCTCACTGTGAAAAGGCTCAAATGACTTTTTTAATTGTTTGATGATTGCGTTCAAACAAAATGTCCTAGAACAAAATTTTCAAATGTAACTACTAGATTGTGATACAATACACTATTGGGTGAAGTTTGGTTGACTTCTGCGCAGCGGTTTGGGAGTTAACATCAAAATTACATTTCTCGGCCATATCGCATAGATCTCACTGTGAAAAGGCTTAAATGGCTTTTTTGACCTAAGTTTGAGGATTGCGCTCAAATCAAATGTCCTAGAACCAAATTTCCACTTGTAACTACTAGATTGTGATACAATACACTAATGGGTGAAGTTTGGTTTACTTCTGCGCAGCGGTTTGGGAGTTAACATCAAAATTACATTTCTCGGCCATATCGCATAGATCTCACTGTGAAAAGGCTTAAATGGCTTTTTTGACCTACGTTTAATGATTGCGCTCAAACCAAATGTCCTAGTACGAAATTTTCAAATGTAACTACTAGAATGTGATACAATACACTATTGGGTGAAGTTTGGTTGACTTCTGCGCAGCGGTTTGGGAGTTAACATCAAAATTACATTTCTCGGCCATATCGCATAGATCTCACTGTGAAAAGGCTTAAATGGCTTTTTTGACCTAAGTTGTAGGATTGCGCTCAAACAAAATGTCCTAGAACAAATATTTCAAATGTAACTACTAGATTGTGATACAATACACTATTGGGTGAAGTTTGGTTGACTTCTGCGCAGCGGTTTGGGAGTTAACATCAAAATTACATTTCTCGGCCATATCGCATAGATCTCACTGTGAAAAGGCTTAAATGACTTTTTTAATTAAGTTTGATGATTGCGTTCAAACAAAATGTCCTATAACAAAATTTTCAAATGTAACTACTAGATTGTGATACAATACACTATTGGGTGAAGTTTGGTTGACTTCTGCGCAGCGGTTTGGGAGTTAACATCAAAATTACATTTCTCGGCCATATCGCATAGATCTCACTGTGAAAAGGCTTAAATGGCTTTTTTGACCTAAGTTTGAGGATTGCGCTCAAATCAAATGTCCTAGAACCAAATTTCCACATGTAACTACTAGATTGTGATACAATACACTAATGGGTGAAGTTTGGTTTACTTCTGCGCAGCGGTTTGGGAGTTAACATCAAAATTACATTTCTCGACCATATCGCATAGATCTCACTGTGAAAAGGCTTAAATGGCTTTTTTGACCTAAGTTTAATAATTGCGCTCAAACCAAATGTCCTAAAACTAAATTTCCAAATGTAACTACTAGATTGTGATAAAATACACTATTGGGTGAAGTTTGGTTGACTTCTGCGCAGCGGTTTGGGAGTTAACATCAAAATTACATTTCTCGGCCATATCGCATAGATCTCACTGTGAAAAGGCTTAAATGGCTTTTTTGACATAAGTTTGAGGATTGCGCTCAAATCAAATGTCCTAGAACCAAATTTCCACATGTAACTACTAGATTGTGATACAATACACTAATGGGTGAAGTTTGGTTGACTTCTGCGCAGCGGTTTGGGAGTTAACATCAAAATTACATTTCTCGGCCATATCGCATAGATCTCACTGTGAAAAGGCTTAAATGACTTTTTTAATTAAGTTTGATGATTGCGCTCAAACAAAATTTCCTAGAACAAAATTTTCAAATGTAACTACTAGATTGTGATACAATACACTATTGGGTGAAGTTTGGTTGACTTCTGCGCAGCGGTTTGGGAGTTAACATCAAAATTACATTTCTCGGCCATATCGCATAGATCTCACTGTGAAAAGGCTTAAATGACTTTTTTAATTAAGTTTGATGATTGCGTTCAAACAAAATGTCCTAGAACAAAATTTTCAAATGTAACTACTAGATTGTGATACAATACACTATTGGGTGAAGTTTGGTTGACTTCTGCGCAGCGGTTTGGGAGTTAACATCAAAATTACATTTCTCGGCCATATCGCATAGATCTCACTGTGAAAAGGCTTAAATGACTTTTTTAATTAAGTTTAATGATTGCGCTCAAACCAAATGTCCTAGAACGAAATTTTCAAATGTAACTACTAGAATGTGATACAATACACTATTGGGTGAAGTTTAGTTGACTTCTGCGCAGCGGTTTGGGAGTTAACATCAAAATTACATTTCTCGGCCATATCGCATAGATCTCACTGTGAAAAGGCTTAAATGGCTTTTTTGACCTAAGTTTGAGGATTGCGCTCAAATCAAATGTCCTAGAACCAAATTTCCACATGTAACTACTAGATTGTGATACAATACACTAATGGGTGAAGTTTGGTTTACTTCTGCGCAGCGGTTTGGGAGTTAACATCAAAATTACATTTCTCGGCCATATCGCATAGATCTCACTGTGAAAAGGCTTAAATGGCTTTTTTGACCTACGTTTAATGATTGCGCTCAAACCAAATGTCCTAGTACGAAATTTTCAAATGTAACTACTAGAATGTGATACAATACACTATTGGGTGAAGTTTGGTTGACTTCTGCGCAGCGGTTTGGGAGTTAACATCAAAATTACATTTCTCGGCCATATCGCATAGATCTCACTGTGAAAAGGCTTAAATGGCTTTTTTGACCTAAGTTGTAGGATTGCGCTCAAACAAAATGTCCTAGAACAAATATTTCAAATGTAACTACTAGATTGTGATACAATACACTATTGGGTGAAGTTTGGTTGACTTCTGCGCAGCGGTTTGGGAGTTAACATCAAAATTACATTTCTCGGCCATATCGCATAGATCTCACTGTGAAAAGGCTTAAATGACTTTTTTAATTAAGTTTGATGATTGCGTTCAAACAAAATGTCCTATAACAAAATTTTCAAATGTAACTACTAGATTGTGATACAATACACTATTGGGTGAAGTTTGGTTGACTTCTGCGCAGCGGTTTGGGAGTTAACATCAAAATTACATTTCTCGGCCATATCGCATAGATCTCACTGTGAAAAGGCTTAAATGGCTTTTTTGACCTAAGTTTGAGGATTGCGCTCAAATCAAATGTCCTAGAACCAAATTTCCACATGTAACTACTAGATTGTGATACAATACACTAATGGGTGAAGTTTGGTTTACTTCTGCGCAGCGGTTTGGGAGTTAACATCAAAATTACATTTCTCGACCATATCGCATAGATCTCACTGTGAAAAGGCTTAAATGGCTTTTTTGACCTAAGTTTAATAATTGCGCTCAAACCAAATGTCCTAAAACTAAATTTCCAAATGTAACTACTAGATTGTGATAAAATACACTATTGGGTGAAGTTTGGTTGACTTCTGCGCAGCGGTTTGGGAGTTAACATCAAAATTACATTTCTCGGCCATATCGCATAGATCTCACTGTGAAAAGGCTTAAATGGCTTTTTTGACATAAGTTTGAGGATTGCGCTCAAATCAAATGTCCTAGAACCAAATTTCCACATGTAACTACTAGATTGTGATACAATACACTAATGGGTGAAGTTTGGTTGACTTCTGCGCAGCGGTTTGGGAGTTAACATCAAAATTACATTTCTCGGCCATATCGCATAGATCTCACTGTGAAAAGGCTTAAATGACTTTTTTAATTAAGTTTGATGATTGCGCTCAAACAAAATTTCCTAGAACAAAATTTTCAAATGTAACTACTAGATTGTGATACAATACACTATTGGGTGAAGTTTGGTTGACTTCTGCGCAGCGGTTTGGGAGTTAACATCAAAATTACATTTCTCGGCCATATCGCATAGATCTCACTGTGAAAAGGCTTAAATGACTTTTTTAATTAAGTTTGATGATTGCGTTCAAACAAAATGTCCTAGAACAAAATTTTCAAATGTAACTACTAGATTGTGATACAATACACTATTGGGTGAAGTTTGGTTGACTTCTGCGCAGCGGTTTGGGAGTTAACATCAAAATTACATTTCTCGGCCATATCGCATAGATCTCACTGTGAAAAGGCTTAAATGACTTTTTTAATTAAGTTTAATGATTGCGCTCAAACCAAATGTCCTAGAACGAAATTTTCAAATGTAACTACTAGAATGTGATACAATACACTATTGGGTGAAGTTTAGTTGACTTCTGCGCAGCGGTTTGGGAGTTAACATCAAAATTACATTTCTCGGCCATATCGCATAGATCTCACTGTGAAAAGGCTTAAATGGCTTTTTTGACCTAAGTTTGAGGATTGCGCTCAAATCAAATGTCCTAGAACCAAATTTCCACATGTAACTACTAGATTGTGATACAATACACTAATGGGTGAAGTTTGGTTTACTTCTGCGCAGCGGTTTGGGAGTTAACATCAAAATTACATTTCTCGGCCATATCGCATAGATCTCACTGTGAAAAGGCTTAAATGGCTTTTTTGACCTAAGTTTGAGGATTGCGCTCAAATCACATGTCCTAGAACCAAATTTCCACATGTAACTACTAGATTGTGATACAATACACTAATGGTTGAAGTTTGGTTGACTTCTGCGCAGCGGTTTGGGAGTGAACATCAAAATTACATTTCTCGGCCATATCGCATAGATCTCACTGTGAAAAGGCTTAAATGACTTTTTTTAATTAAGTTTGAAGATTGCGCTCAAATCAAATGTCCTAGAACTAAATTTCCAAATGTAACTACTAGATTGTGATAAAATACACTATTGGGTGAAGTTTGGTTGACTTCTGCGCAGCGGTTTGGGAGTTAACATCAAAATTACATTTCTCGGCCATATCGCATAGATCTCACTGTGAAAAGGCTTAAATGGCTTTTTTGACCTAAGTTTGAGGATTGCGCTCAAATCAAATGTCCTAGAACCAAATTTCCACATGTAATTACTAGATTGTGATACAATACACTAATGGGTGAAGTTTGGTTGACTTCTGCGCAGCGGTTTGGGAGTTAACATCAAAATTACATTTCTCGGCCATATCGCATAGATCTCACTGTGAAAAGGCTTAAATGGCTTTTTTGACCTAAGTTTGAGGATTGCGCTCAAATCAAATGTCCTAGAACCAAATTTCCACATGTAATTACTAGATTGTGATACAATACACTAATGGGTGAAGTTTGGTTGACTTCTGCGCAGCGGTTTGGGAGTTAACATCAAAATTACATTTCTCGGCCATATCGCATAGATCTCACTGTGAAAAGGCTTAAATGGCTTTTTTGACCTAAGTTTGAGGATTGCGCTCAAATCAAATATCCAATAACCAAATTTCCACATATAACTACTAGATTGTGATACAATACACTAATGGGTGAAGTTTGGTTGACTTCTGCGCAGCGGTTTGGGAGTTAACATCAAAATTACATTTCTCGGCCATATCGCATAGATCTCACTGTGAAAAGGCTTAAATGACTTTTTTAATTAAGTTTGATGATTGCGTTCAAACAAAATGTCCTAGAACAAAATTTTCAAATGTAACTACTAGATTGTGATACAATACACTATTGGGTGAAGTTTGGTTGACTTCTGCGCAGCGGTTTGGGAGTTAACATCAAAATTACATTTCTCGGCCATATCGCATAGATCTCACTGTGAAAAGGCTTAAATGGCTTTTTAGACCTAAGTTTGAGGATTGCGCTCAAATCAAATGTCCTAGAACCAAATTTCCACATGTAATTACTAGATTGTGATACAATACACTAATGGGTGAAGTTTGGTTGACTTCTGCGCAGCGGTTTGGGAGTTAACATCAAAATTACATTTCTCGGCCATATCGCATAGATCTCACTGTGAAAAGGCTTAAATGACTTTTTTAATTAAGTTTAATGATTGCGCTCAAACAAAATGTCCTAGAACAAAATTTTCAAATGTAACTACTAGATTGTGATACAATACACTATTGGGTGAAGTTTGGTTGACTTCTGCGCAGCGGTTTGGGAGTTAACATCAAAATTACATTTCTCGGCCATATCGCATAGATCTCACTGTGAAAAGGCTTAAATGGCTTTTTTGACCTAAGTTTGAGGATTGCGCTCAAATCAAATGTCCTAGAACCAAATTTCCACATGTAACTACTAGATTGTGATACAATACACTAATGGGTGAAGTTTGGTTGACTTCTGCGCAGCGGTTTGGGAGTTAACATCAAAATTACATTTCTCGGCCATATCGCATAGATCTCACTGTGAAAAGGCTTAAAGGACTTTTTTAATTAAGTTTGATGATTGCGCTCAAACAAAATTTCCTAGAACAAAATTTTCAAATGTAACTACTAGATTGTGATACAATACACTATTGGGTGAAGTTTGGTTGACTTCTGCGCAGCGGTTTGGGAGTTAACATCAAAATTACATTTCTCGGCCATATCGCATAGATCTCACTGTGAAAAGGCTTAAATGACTTTTTTAATTAAGTTTGATGATTGCGTTCAAACAAAATGTCCTAGAACAAAATTTTCAAATGTAACTTCTAGATTGTGATACAATACACTATTGGGTGAAGTTTGGTTGACTTCTGCGCAGCGGTTTGGGAGTTAACATCAAAATTACATTTCTCGGCCATATCGCATAGATCTCACTGTGAAAAGGCTTAAATGACTTTTTTAATTAAGTTTAATGATTGCGCTCAAACCAAATGTCCTAGAACCAAATTTTCACATGTAACTACTAGATTGTGATACAATACACTAATGGTTGAAGTTTGGTTGACTTCTGCGCAGCGGTTTGGGAGTTAACATCAAAATTACATTTCTCGGCCATATCGCATAGATCTCACTGTGAAAAGGCTTAAATGGCTTTTTTGACCTAAGTTTGAGGATTGCGCTCAAATCAAATGTCCAATAACCAAATTTCTACATGTAACTACTAGATTGTGATACAATACACTAATGGGTGAAGTTTGGTTGACTTCTGCGCAGCGGTTTGGGAGTTAACATCAAAATTACATTTCTCGGCCATATCGCATAGATCTCACTGTGAAAAGGCTTAAATGACTTTTTTAATTAAGTTTGATGATTGCGTTCAAACAAAATGTCCTAGAACAAAATTTTCAAATGTAACTACTAGATTGTGATACAATACACTATTGGGTGAAGTTTGGTTGACTTCTGCGCAGCGGTTTGGGAGTTAACATCAAAATTACATTTCTCGGCCATATCGCATAGATCTCACTGTGAAAAGGCTTAAATGGCTTTTTTGACCTAAGTTTTAGGATTGCGCTCAAATCAAATGTCCTAGAACCAAATTTCCACATGTAATTACTAGATTGTGATACAATACACTAATGGGTGAAGTTTGGTTGACTTCTGCGCAGCGGTTTGGGAGTTTACATCAAAATTACATTTCTCGGCCATATCGCATAGATCTCACTGTGAAAAGGCTTAAATGACTTTTTTAATTAAGTTTAATGATTGCGCTCAAACCAAATGTCCTAGAACGAAATTTTCAAATGTAACTACTAGAATGTGATACAATACACTATTGGGTGAAGTTTAGTTGACTTCTGCGCAGCGGTTTGGGAGTTAACATCAAAATTACATTTCTCGGCCATATCGCATAGATCTCACTGTGAAAAGGCTTAAATGGCTTTTTTGACCTAAGTTTAATGATTGCGCTCAAACCAAATGTCCTAGAACGAAATTTTCAAATGTAACTACTAGAATGTGATACAATACACTATTGGGTGAAGTTTGGTTGACTTCTGCGCAGCGGTTTGGGAGTTAACATCAAAATTACATTTCTCGGCCATATCGCATAGATCTCACTGTGAAAAGGCTTAAATGGGTTTTTTGACCTAAGTTTGAGGATTACGCTCAAATCAAATGTCCTAGAACCAAATTTCCACATGTAACTACTAGATTGTGATACAATACACTAATGGGTGAAGTTTGGTTGACTTCTGCGCAGCGGTTTGGGAGTTAACATCAAAATTACATTTCTCGGCCATATCGCATAGATCTCACTGTGAAAAGGCTTAAATGACTTTTTTAATTAAGTTTGATGATTGCGCTCAAACAAAATGTCCTAGAACCAAATTTTCAAATGTAACTACTAGATTGTGATACAATACACTAATGGGTGAAGTTTGGTTGACTTCTGCGCAGCGGTTTGGGAGTTAACATCAAAATTACATTTCTCGGCCATATCGCATAGATCTCACTGTGAAAAGGCTTAAATGACTTTTTTTAATTAAGTTTGAAGATTGCGCTCAAATCAAATGTCCTAGAACTAAATTTCCAAATGTAACTACTAGATTGTGATAAAATACACTATTGGGTGAAGTTTGGTTGACTTCTGCGCAGCGGTTTGCGAGTTAACATCAAAATTACATTTCTCGGCCATATCGCATAGATCTCACTGTGAAAAGGCTTAAATGGCTTTTTTGACCTAAGTTTGAGGATTGCGCTCAAATCAAATATCCAATAACCAAATTTCCACATGTAACTACTAGATTGTGATACAATACACTAATGGGTGAAGTTTGGTTGACTTCTGCGCAGCGGTTTGGGAGTTAACATCAAAATTACATTTCTCGGCCATATCGCATAGATCTCACTGTGAAAAGGCTTAAATGGCTTTTTTGACCTGTTTGAGGATTGCGCTCAAATCAAATGTCCTATAACCAAATTTCCACATGTAACTACTAGATTGTGATACAATACACTAATGGGTGAAGTTTGGTTGACTTCTGCGCAGCGGTTTGGGAGTTATCAAAATTACATTTCTCGGCCATATCGCATAGATCTCACTGTGAGAAGGCTTAAATGACTTTTTTAATTAAGTTTGATGATTGCGTTCAAACAAAATGTCCTAGAACAAAATTTTCAAATGTAACTACTAGAATGTGATACAATACACTACTGGTTGAAGTTTGGTTGACTTCTGCGCAGCGGTTTTGGAGTGAACATCAAAATTACATTTCTCGGCCATATCGCATAGATCTCACTGTGAAAAGGCTTAAATGACTTTTTTTAATTAAGTTTGAAGATTGCGCTCAAATCAAATGTCCTAGAACTAAATTTCCTAATGTAACTACTAGATTGTGATAAAATACACTATTGGGTGAAGTTTGGTTGACTTCTGCGCAGCGGTTTGGGAGTTAACATCAAAATTACATTTCTCGGCCATATCGCATAGATCTCACTGTGAAAAGGCTTAAATGGCTTTTTTGACCTAAGTTTGAGGATTGCGCTCAAATCAAATGTCCTAGAACCAAATTTCCACATGTAACTACTAGATTGTGATACAATACACTAATGGGTAAAGTTTGGTTTACTTCTGCGCAGCGGTTTGGGAGTTAACATCAAAATTACATTTCTCGGCCATATCGCATAGATCTCGCTGTGAAAAGGCTTAAATGGCTTTTTTGACCTAAGTTTAATGATTGCGCTCAAACCAAATGTCCTAGAACGAAATTTTCAAATGTAACTACTAGAATGTGATACAATACACTATTGGGTGAAGTTTGGTTGACTTCTGCGCAGCGGTTTGGGAGTTAACATCAAAATTACATTTCTCGGCCATATCGCATAGATCTCACTGTGAAAAGGCTTAAATGGCTTTTTTAATTAAGTTTGATGATTGCGTTCAAACAAAATGTCCTAGAACAAAATTTTCAAATGTAACTACTAGAATGTGATACAATACACTAATGGTTGAAGTTTGGTTGACTTCTGCGCAGCGGTTTGGGAGTGAACATCAAAATTACATTTCTCGGCCATATCGCATAGATCTCACTGTGAAAAGGCTTAAATGACTTTTTTTAATTAAGTTTGAAGATTGCGCTCAAATCAAATGTCCTAGAACTAAATTTCCAAATGTAACTACTAGATTGTGATAAAATACACTATTGGGTGAAGTTTGGTTGACTTCTGCGCAGCGGTTTGGGAGTTAACATCAAAATTACATTTCTCGGCCATATCGCATAGATCTCACTGTGAAAAGGCTTAAATTGCTTTTTTGACCTAAGTTTGAGGATTGCGCTCAAATCAAATGTCCTAGAACCAAATTTCCACATGTAACTACTAGATTGTGATACAATACAATAATGGGTAAAGTTTGGTTTACTTCTGCGCAGCGGTTTGGGAGTTAACATCAAAATTACATTTCTCGGCCATATCGCATAGATCTCACTGTGAAAAGGCTTTAATGGCTTTTTTGACCTAAGTTTAATGATTGCGCTCAAACCAAATGTCCTAGAACGAAATTTTCAAATGTAACTACTAGAATGTGATACAATACACTATTGGGTGAAGTTTGGTTGACTTCTGCGCAGCGGTTTGGGAGTTAACATCAAAATTACATTTCTCGGCCATATCGCATAGATCTCACTGTGAAAAGGCTTAAATGACTTTTTTAATTAAGTTTGATGATTGCGCTCAAACAAAATTTCCTAGAACAAAATTTTCAAATGTAACTACTAGATTGTGATACAATACACTATTGGGTGAAGTTTGGTTGACTTCTGCGCAGCGGTTTGGGAGTTAACATCAAAATTACATTTCTCGGCCATATCGCATAGATCTCACTGTGAAAAGGCTTAAATGGCTTTTTTGACCTAAGTTTAATGATTGCGCTCAAACCAAATGTCCTAGAACGAAATTTTCAAATGTAACTACTAGAATGTGATACAATACACTATTGGGTGAAGTTTGGTTGACTTCTGCGCAGCGGTTTGGGAGTTAACATCAAAATTACATTTCTCGGCCATATCGCATAGATCTCACTGTGAAAAGGCTTAAATGGCTTTTTTGACCTAAGTTTGAGGATTGCGCTCAAATCAAATGTCCTAGAACCAAATTTCCACATGTAACTACTAGATTGTGATACAATACACTAATGGGTGAAGTTTGGTTGACTTCTGCGCAGCGGTTTGGGAGTTAACATCAAAATTACATTTCTTGGCCATATCGCATAGATCTCACTGTGAAAAGGCTTAAATGGCTTTTTTGACCTAAGTTTGAGGATTGCGCTCAAATCAAATGTCCTAGAACCAAATTTCCACATGTAATTACTAGATTGTGATACAATACACTAATGGGTGAAGTTTGGTTGACTTCTGCGCAGCGGTTTGGGAGTTAACATCAAAATTACATTTCTCGGCCATATCGCATAGATCTCACTGTGAAAAGGCTTAAATGGCTTTTTTGACCTAAGTTTGAGGATTGCGCTCAAATCAAATATCCAATAACCAAATTTCCACATGTAACTACTAGATTGTGATACAATACACTAATGGGTGAAGTTTGGTTGACTTCTGCGCAGCGGTTTGGGAGTTAACATCAAAATTACATTTCTCGGCCATATCGCATAGATCTCACTGTGAAAAGGCTTAAATGACTTTTTTAATTAAGTTTGATGATTGCGTTCAAACAAAATGTCCTATAACAAAATTTTCAAATGTAACTACTAGATTGTGATACAATACACTATTGGGTGAAGTTTGGTTGACTTCTGCGCAGCGGTTTGGGAGTTAACATCAAAATTACATTTCTCGGCCATATCGCATAGATCTCACTGTGAAAAGGCTTAAATGGCTTTTTAGACCTAAGTTTGAGGATTGCGCTCAAATCAAATGTCCTAGAACCAAATTTCCACATGTAATTACTAGATTGTGATACAATACACTAATGGGTGAAGTTTGGTTGACTTCTGCGCAGCGGTTTGGGAGTTAACATCAAAATTACATTTCTCGGCCATATCGCATAGATCTCACTGTGAAAAGGCTTAAATGACTTTTTTAATTAAGTTTAATGATTGCGCTCAAACAAAATGTCCTAGAACAAAATTTTCAAATGTAACTACTAGATTGTGATACAATACACTATTGGGTGAAGTTTGGTTGACTTCTGCGCAGCGGTTTGGGAGTTAACATCAAAATTACATTTCTCGGCCATATCGCATAGATCTCACTGTGAAAAGGCTTAAATGGCTTTTTTGACCTAAGTTTGAGGATTGCGCTCAAATCAAATGTCCTAGAACCAAATTTCCACATGTAACTACTAGATTGTGATACAATACACTAATGGGTGAAGTTTGGTTGACTTCTGCGCAGCGGTTTGGGAGTTAACATCAAAATTACATTTCTCGGCCATATCGCATAGATCTCACTGTGAAAAGGCTTAAAGGACTTTTTTAATTAAGTTTGATGATTGCGCTCAAACAAAATTTCCTAGAACAAAATTTTCAAATGTAACTACTAGATTGTGATACAATACACTATTGGGTGAAGTTTGGTTGACTTCTGCGCAGCGGTTTGGGAGTTAACATCAAAATTACATTTCTCGGCCATATCGCATAGATCTCACTGTGAAAAGGCTTAAATGACTTTTTTAATTAAGTTTGATGATTGCGTTCAAACAAAATGTCCTAGAACAAAATTTTCAAATGTAACTACTAGATTGTGATACAATACACTATTGGGTGAAGTTTGGTTGACTTCTGCGCAGCGGTTTGGGAGTTAACATCAAAATTACATTTCTCGGCCATATCGCATAGATCTCACTGTTAAAAGGCTTAAATGACTTTTTTAATTAAGTTTAATGATTGCGCTCAAACCAAATGTCCTAGAACCAAATTTTCACATGTAACTACTAGATTGTGATACAATACACTAATGGTTGAAGTTTGGTTGACTTCTGCGCAGCGGTTTGGGAGTTAACATCAAAATTACATTTCTCGGCCATATCGCATAGATCTCACTGTGAAAAGGATTAAATGGCTTTTTTGACCTAAGTTTGAGGATTGCGCTCAAATCAAATGTCCAATAACCAAATTTCTACATGTAACTACTAGATTGTGATACAATACACTAATGGGTGAAGTTTGGTTGACTTCTGCGCAGCGGTTTGGGAGTTAACATCAAAATTACATTTCTCGGCCATATCGCATAGATCTCACTGTGAAAAGGCTTAAATGACTTTTTTAATTAAGTTTGATGATTGCGCTCAAATCAAATGTCCTAGAACTAAATTTCCAAATGTAACTACTAGATTGTGATACAATACACTATTGGGTGAAGTTTAGTTGACTTCTGCGCAGCGGTTTGGGAGTTAACATCAAAATTACATTTCTCGGCCATATCGCATAGATCTCACTGTGAAAAGGCTTAAATGGCTTTTTTGACCTAAGTTTAATGATTGCGCTCAAACCAAATGTCCTAGAACGAAATTTTCAAATGTAACTACTAGAATGTGATACAATACACTAATGGGTGAAGTTTGGTTGACTTCTGCGCAGCGGTTTGGGAGTTTACATCAAAATTACATTTCTCGGCCATATCGCATAGATCTCACTGTGAAAAGGCTTAAATGACTTTTTTAATTAAGTTTGAAGATTGCGCTCAAATCAAATGTCCTAGAACTAAATTTTCAAATGTAACTACTAGAATGTGATACAATACACTAATGGGTGAAGTTTGGTTGACTTCTGCGCAGCGGTTTGGGAGTTAACATCAAAATTACATTTCTCGGCCATATCGCATAGATCTCACTGTGAAAAGGCTTAAATGACTTTTTTAATTAAGTTTGAAGATTGCGCTCAAATCAAATGTCCTAGAACTAAATTTCCAAATGTAACTACTAGATTGTGATACAATACACTAATGGGTGAAGTTTGGTTGACTTCTGCGCAGCGGTTTGGGAGTTAACATCAAAATTACATTTCTCGGCCATATCGCATAGATCTCACTGTGAAAAGGCTTAAATGGGTTTTTTGACCTAAGTTTGAGGATTGCGCTCAAATCAAATGTCCTAGAACCAAATTTCCACATGTAACTACTAGATTGTGATACAATACACTAATGGGTGAAGTTTGGTTGACTTCTGCGCAGCGGTTTGGGAGTTAACATCAAAGTTACATTTCTCGGCCATATCGCATAGATCTCACTGTGAAAAGGCTTAAATGACTTTTTTAATTAAGTTTGATGATTGCGCTCAAACAAAATGTCCTAGAACCAAATTTTCAAATGTAACTACTAGATTGTGATACAATACACTAATGGGTGAAGCTTGGTTGACTTCTGCGCAGCGGTTTGGGAGTTAACATCAAAATTACATTTCTCGGCCATATCGCATAGATCTCACTGTGAAAAGGCTTAAATGACTTTTTTTAATTAAGTTTGAAGATTGCGCTCAAATCAAATGTCCTAGAACTAAATTTCCAAATGTAACTACTAGATTGTGATAAAATACACTATTGGGTGAAGTTTGGTTGACTTCTGCGCAGCGGTTTGGGAGTTAACATCAAAATTACATTTCTCGGCCATATCGCATAGATCTCACTGTGAAAAGGCTTAAATGGCTTTTTTGACCTAAGTTTGAGGATTGCGCTCAAATCAAATATCCAATAACCAAATTTCCACATGTAACTACTTGATTGTGATACAATACACTAATGGGTGAAGTTTGGTTGACTTCTGCGCAGCGGTTTGGGAGTTAACATCAAAATTACATTTCTCGGCCATATCGCATAGATCTCACTGTGAAAAGGCTTAAATGGCTTTTTTGACCTGTTTGAGGATTGCGCTCAAATCAAATGTCCTATAACCAAATTTCCACATGTAACTACTAGATTGTGATACAATACACTAATGGGTGAAGTTTGGTTGACTTCTGCGCAGCGGTTTGGGAGTTATCAAAATTACATTTCTCGGCCATATCGCATAGATCTCACTGTGAAAAGGCTTAAATGACTTTTTTAATTAAGTTTGATGATTGCGTTCAAACAAAATGTCCTAGAACAAAATTTTCAAATGTAACTACTAGAATGTGATACAATACACTAATGGTTGAAGTTTGGTTGACTTCTGCGCAGCGGTTTGGGAGTGAACATCAAAATTACATTTCTCGGCCATATCGCATAGATCTCACTGTGAAAAGGCTTAAATGACTTTTTTTAATTAAGTTTGAAGATTGCGCTCAAATCAAATGTCCTAGAACTAAATTTCCAAATGTAACTACTAGATTGTGATAAAATACACTATTGGGTGAAGTTTGGTTGACTTCTGCGCAGCGGTTTGGGAGTTAACATCAAAATTACATTTCTCGGCCATATCGCATAGATCTCACTGTGAAAAGGCTTAAATGGCTTTTTTGACCTAAGTTTGAGGATTGCGCTCAAATCAAATGTCCTAGAACCAAATTTCCACATGTAACTACTAGATTGTGATACAATACACTAATGGGTAAAGTTTGGTTTACTTCTGCGCAGCGGTTTGGGAGTTAACATCAAAATTACATCTCTCGGCCATATCGCATAGATCTCACTGTGAAAAGGCTTAAATGGCTTTTTTGACCTAAGTTTAATGATTGCGCTCAAACCAAATGTCCTAGAACGAAATTTTCAAATGTAACTACTAGAATGTGATACAATACACTATTGGGTGAAGTTTGGTTGACTTCTGCGCAGCGGTTTGGGAGTTAACATCAAAATTACATTTCTCGGCCATATCGCATAGATCTCACTGTGAAAAGGCTTAAATGACTTTTTTAATTAAGTTTGATGATTGCGCTCAAACAAAATTTCCTAGAACAAAATTTTCAAATGTAACTACTAGATTGTGATACAATACACTATTGGGTGAAGTTTGGTTGACTTCTGCGCAGCGGTTTGGGAGTTAACATCAAAATTACATTTCTCGGCTATATCGCATAGATCTCACTGTGAAAAGGCTTAAATGGCTTTTTTGACCTAAGTTTAATGATTGCGCTCAAACCAAATGTCCTAGAACGAAATTTTCAAATGTAACTACTAGAATGTGATACAATACACTATTGGGTGAAGTTTGGTTTACTTCTGCGCAGCGGTTTGGGAGTTAACATCAAAATTACATTTCTCGGCCATATCGCATAGATCTCACTGTGAAAAGGCTTAAATGGCTTTTTTGACCTAAGTTTGAGGATTGCGCTCAAATCAAATGTCCTAGAACCAAATTTCCACATGTAACTACTAGATTGTGATACAATACACTAATGGGTGAAGTTTGGTTGACTTCTGCGCAGCGGTTTGGGAGTTAACATCAAAATTACATTTCTCGGCCATATCGCATAGATCTCACTGTGAAAAGGCTTAAATGGCTTTTTTGACCTAAGTTTGAGGATTGCGCTCAAATCAAATGTCCTAGAACCAAATTTCCACATGTAATTACTAGATTGTGATACAATACACTAATGGGTGAAGTTTGGTTGACTTCTGCGCAGCGGTTTGGGAGTTAACATCAAAATTACATTTCTCGGCCATATCGCATAGATCTCACTGTGAAAAGGCTTAAATGGCTTTTTTGACCTAAGTTTGAGGATTGCGCTCAAATCAAATATCCAATAACCAAATTTCCACATGTAACTACTAGATTGTGATACAATACACTAATGGGTGAAGTTTGGTTGACTTCTGCGCAGCGGTTTGGGAGTTAACATCAAAATTACATTTCTCGGCCATATCGCATAGATCTCACTGTGAAAAGGCTTAAATGGCTTTTTTGACCTGTTTGAGGATTGCGCTCAAATCAAATGTCCTATAACCAAATTTCCACATGTAACTACTAGATTGTGATACAATACACTAATGGGTGAAGTTTGGTTGACTTCTGCGCAGCGGTTTGGGAGTTATCAAAATTACATTTCTCGGCCATATCGCATAGATCTCACTGTGAAAAGGCTTAAATGACTTTTTTAATTAGGTTTGATGATTGCGTTCAAACAAAATGTCCTAGAACAAAATTTTCAAATGTAACTACTAGAATGTGATACAATACACTAATGGTTGAAGTTTGGTTGACTTCTGCGCAGCGGTTTGGGAGTGAACATCAAAATTACATTTCTCGGCCATATCGCATAGATCTCACTGTGAAAAGGCTTAAATGACTTTTTTTAATTAAGTTTGAAGATTGCGCTCAAATCAAATGTCCTAGAACTAAATTTCCAAATGTAACTACTAGATTGTGATAAAATACACTATTGGGTGAAGTTTGGTTGACTTCTGCGCAGCGGTTTGGGAGTTAACATCAAAATTACATTTCTCGGCCATATCGCATAGATCTCACTGTGAAAAGGCTTAAATGGCTTTTTTGACCTAAGTTTGAGGATTGCGCTCAAATCAAATGTCCTAGAACCAAATTTCCACATGTAACTACTAGATTGTGATACAATACACTAATGGGTAAAGTTTGGTTTACTTCTGCGCAGCGGTTTGGGAGTTAACATCAAAATTACATTTCTCGGCCATATCGCATAGATCTCACTGTGAAAAGGCTTAAATGGCTTTTTTGACCTAAGTTTAATGATTGCGCTCAAACCAAATGTCCTAGAACGAAATTTTCAAATGTAACTACTAGAATGTGATACAATACACTATTGGGTGAAGTTTGGTTGACTTCTGCGCAGCGGTTTGGGAGTTAACATCAAAATTACATTGCTCGGCCATATCGCATAGATCTCACTGTGAAAAGGCTTAAATGACTTTTTTAATTAAGTTTGATGATTGCGCTCAAACAAAATTTCCTAGAACAAAATTTTCAAATGTAACTACTAGATTGTGATACAATACACTATTGGGTGAAGTTTGGTTGACTTCTGCGCAGCGGTTTGGGAGTTAACATCAAAATTACATTTCTCGGCCATATCGCATAGATCTCACTGTGAAAAGGCTTAAATGGCTTTTTTGACCTAAGTTTAATGATTGCGCTCAAACCAAATGTCCTAGAACGAAATTTTCAAATGTAACTACTAGAATGTGATACAATACACTATTGGGTGAAGTTTGGTTGACTTCTGCGCAGCGGTTTGGGAGTTAACATCAAAATTACATTTCTCGGCCATATCGCATAGATCTCACTGTGAAAAGGCTTAAATGGCTTTTTTGACCTAAGTTTGAGGATTGCGCTCAAATCAAATGTCTTAGAACCAAATTTCCACATGTAACTACTAGATTGTGATACAATACACTAATGGGTGAAGTTTGGTTGACTTCTGCCCAGCGGTTTGGGAGTTAACATCAAAATTACATTTCTAGGCCATATCGCATAGATCTCACTGTGAAAAGGCTTAAATGGCTTTTTTGACCTAAGTTTGAGGATTGCGCTCAAATCAAATGTCCTAGAACCAAATTTCCACATGTAATTACTAGATTGTGATACAATACACTAATGGGTGAAGTTTGGTTGACTTCTGCGCAGCGGTTTGGGAGTTAACATCAAAATTACATTTCTCGGCCATATCGCATAGATCTCACTGTGAAAAGGCTTAAATGGCTTTTTTGACCTAAGTTTGAGGATTGCGCTCAAATCAAATATCCAATAACCAAATTTCCACATGTAACTACTAGATTGTGATACAATACACTAATGGGTGAAGTTTGGTTGACTTCTGCGCAGCGGTTTGGGAGTTAACATCAAAATTACATTTCTCGGCCATATCGCATAGATCTCACTGTGAAAAGGCTTAAATGACTTTTTTAATTAAGTTTGATGATTGCGTTCAAACAAAATGTCCTAGAACAAAATTTTCAAATGTAACTACTAGATTGTGATACAATACACTATTGGGTGAAGTTTGGTTGACTTCTGCGCAGCGGTTTGGGAGTTAACATCAAAATTACATTTCTCGGCCATATCGCATAGATCTCACTGTGAAAAGGCTTAAATGGCTTTTTTGACCTAAGTTTGAGGATTGCGCTCAAATCAAATGTCCTAGAACCAAATTTCCACATGTAATTACTAGATTGTGATACAATACACTAATGGGTGAAGTTTGGTTGACTTCTGCGTAGCGGTTTGGGAGTTAACATCAAAATTACATTTCTCGGCCATATCGCATAGATCTCACTGTGAAAAGGCTTAAATGACTTTTTTAATTAAGTTTAATGATTGCGCTCAAACAAAATGTCCTAGAACAAAATTTTCAAATGTAACTACTAGATTGTGATACAATACACTATTGGGTGAAGTTTGGTTGACTTCTGCGTAGCGGTTTGGGAGTTAACATCAAAATTACATTTCTCGGCCATATCGCATAGATCTCACTGTGAAAAGGCTTAAATGGCTTTTTTGACCTAAGTTTGAGGATTGCGCTCAAATCAAATGTCCTAGAACCAAATTTCCACATGTAACTACTAGATTGTGATACAATACACTAATGGGTGAAGTTTGGTTGACTTCTGCGCAGTGGTTTGGGAGTTAACATCAAAATTACATTTCTCGGCCATATCGCATAGATCTCACTGTGAAAAGGCTTAAATGACTTTTTTAATTAAGTTTGAGGATTGCGCTCAAACAAAATGTCCTAGAACAAAATTTTCAAATGTAACTACTAGATTGTGATACAATACACTATTGGGTGAAGTTTGGTTGACTTCTGCGCAGCGGTTTGGGAGTTAACATCAAAATTACATTTCTCGGCCATATCGCATAGATCTCACTGTGAAAAGGCTTAAATGGCTTTTTTGACCTAAGTTTGAGGATTGCGCTCAAATCAAATGTCCTAGAACCAAATTTCCACATGTAATTACTAGATTGTGATACAATACACTAATGGGTGAAGTTTGGTTGACTTCTGCGCAGCGGTTTGGGAGTTTACATCAAAATTACATTTCTCGGCCATATCGCATAGATCTCACTGTGAAAAGGCTTAAATGACTTTTTTAATTAAGTTTAATGATTGCGCTCAAACCAAATGTCCTAGAACGAAATTTTCAAATGTAACTACTAGAATGTGATACAATACACTATTGGGTGAAGTTTAGTTGACTTCTGCGCAGCGGTTTGGGAGTTAACATCAAAATTACATTTCTCGGCCATATCGCATAGATCTCACTGTGAAAAGGCTTAAATGGCTTTTTTGACCTAAGTTTAATGATTGCGCTCAAACCAAATGTCCTAGAACGAAATTTTCAAATGTAACTACTAGAATGTGATACAATACACTATTGGGTGAAGTTTGGTTGACTTCTGCGCAGCGGTTTGGGAGTTAACATCAAAATTACATTTCTCGGCCATATCGCATAGATCTCACTGTGAAAAGGCTTAAATGGCTTTTTTGACCTAAGTTTGAGGATTGCGCTCAAATCAAATGTCCTAGAACCAAATTTCCACATGTAACTACTAGATTGTGATACAATACACTAATGGGTGAAGTTTGGTTGACTTCTGCGCAGCGGTTTGGGAGTTAACATCAAAATTACATTTCTCGGCCATATCGCATAGATCTCACTGTGAAAAGGCTTAAATGACTTTTTTAATTAAGTTTGATGATTGCGCTCAAACAAAATGTCCTAGAACCAAATTTTCAAATGTAACTACTAGATTGTGATACAATACACTAATGGGTGAAGTTTGGTTGACTTCTGCGCAGCGGTTTGGGAGTTAACATCAAAATTACATTTCTCGGCCATATCGCATAGATCTCACTGTGAAAAGGCTTAAATGACTTTTTTTAATTAAGTTTGAAGATTGCGCTCAAATCAAATAACCTAGAACTAAATTTCCAAATGTAACTACTAGATTGTGATAAAATACACTATTGGGTGAAGTTTGGTTGACTTCTGCGCAGCGGTTTGGGAGTTAACATCAAAATTACATTTCTCGGCCATATCGCATAGATCTCACTGTGAAAAGGCTTAAATGGCTTTTTTGACCTAAGTTTGAGGATTGCGCTCAAATCAAATGTCCTAGAACCAAATTTCCACTTGTAACTACTAGATTGTGATACAATACACTATTGGGTGAAGTTTGGTTGACTTCTGCGCAGCGGTTTGGGAGTTAACATCAAAATTACATTTCTCGGCCATATCGCATAGATCTCACTGTGAAAAGGCTTAAATGACTTTTTTAATTAAGTTTGATGATTGCGTTCAAACAAAATGTCCTAGAACAAAATTTTCAAATGTAACTACTAGAATGTGATACAATACACTAATGGTTGAAGTTTGGTTGACTTCTGCGCAGCGGTTTGGGAGTGAACATCAAAATTACATTTCTCGGCCATATCGCATAGATCTCACTGTGAAAAGGCTTAAATGACTTTTTTTAATTAAGTTTGAAGATTGCGCTCAAATCAAATGTCCTAGAACTAAATTTCCAAATGTAACTACTAGATTGTGATAAAATACACTATTGGGTGAAGTTTGGTTGACTTCTGCGCAGCGGTTTGGGAGTTAACATCAAAATTACATTTCTCGGCCATATCGCATAGATCTCACTGTGAAAAGGCTTAAATGGCTTTTTTGACCTAAGTTTGAGGATTGCGCTCAAATCAAATGTCCTAGAACCAAATTTCCACATGTAACTACTAGATTGTGATACAATACACTAATGGGTAAAGTTTGGTTTACTTCTGCGCAGCGGTTTGGGAGTTAACATCAAAATTACATCTCTCGGCCATATCGCATAGATCTCACTGTGAAAAGGCTTAAATGGCTTTTTTGACCTAAGTTTAATGATTGCGCTCAAACCAAATGTCCTAGAACGAAATTTTCAAATGTAACTACTAGAATGTGATACAATACACTATTGGGTGAAGTTTGGTTGACTTCTGCGCAGCGGTTTGGGAGTTAACATCAAAATTACATTTCTCGGCCATATCGCATAGATCTCACTGTGAAAAGGCTTAAATGACTTTTTTAATTAAGTTTGATGATTGCGCTCAAACAAAATTTCCTAGAACAAAATTTTCAAATGTAACTACTAGATTGTGATACAATACACTATTGGGTGAAGTTTGGTTGACTTCTGCGCAGCGGTTTGGGAGTTAACATCAAAATTACATTTCTCGGTCATATCGCATAGATCTCACTGTGAAAAGGCTTAAATGGCTTTTTTGACCTAAGTTTAATGATTGCGCTCAAACCAAATGTCCTAGAACGAAATTTTCAAATGTAACTACTAGAATGTGATACAATACACTATTGGGTGAAGTTTGGTTTACTTCTGCGCAGCGGTTTGGGAGTTAACATCAAAATTACATTTCTCGGCCATATCGCATAGATCTCACTGTGAAAAGGCTTAAATGGCTTTTTTGACCTAAGTTTGAGGATTGCGCTCAAATCAAATGTCCTAGAACCAAATTTCCACATGTAACTACTAGATTGTGATACAATACACTAATGGGTGAAGTTTGGTTGACTTCTGCGCAGCGGTTTGGGAGTTAACATCAAAATTACATTTCTCGGCCATATCGCATAGATCTCACTGTGAAAAGGCTTAAATGGCTTTTTTGACCTAAGTTTGAGGATTGCGCTCAAATCAAATGTCCTAGAACCAAATTTCCACATGTAATTACTAGATTGTGATACAATACACTAATGGGTGAAGTTTGGTTGACTTCTGCGCAGCGGTTTGGGAGTTAACATCAAAATTACATTTCTCGGCCATATCGCATAGATCTCACTGTGAAAAGGCTTAAATGGCTTTTTTGACCTAAGTTTGAGGATTGCGCTCAAATCAAATATCCAATAACCAAATTTCCACATGTAACTACTAGATTGTGATACAATACACTAATGGGTGAAGTTTGGTTGACTTCTGCGCAGCGGTTTGGGAGTTAACATCAAAATTACATTTCTCGGCCATATCGCATAGATCTCACTGTGAAAAGGCTTAAATGGCTTTTTTGACCTGTTTGAGGATTGCGCTCAAATCAAATGTCCTATAACCAAATTTCCACATGTAACTACTAGATTGTGATACAATACACTAATGGGTGAAGTTTGGTTGACTTCTGCGCAGCGGTTTGGGAGTTATCAAAATTACATTTCTCGGCCATATCGCATAGATCTCACTGTGAAAAGGCTTAAATGACTTTTTTAATTAGGTTTGATGATTGCGTTCAAACAAAATGTCCTAGAACAAAATTTTCAAATGTAACTACTAGAATGTGATACAATACACTAATGGTTGAAGTTTGGTTGACTTCTGCGCAGCGGTTTGGGAGTGAACATCAAAATTACATTTCTCGGCCATATCGCATAGATCTCACTGTGAAAAGGCTTAAATGACTTTTTTTAATTAAGTTTGAAGATTACGCTCAAATCAAATGTCCTAGAACTAAATTTCCAAATGTAACTACTAGATTGTGATAAAATACACTATTGGGTGAAGTTTGGTTGACTTCTGCGCAGCGGTTTGGGAGTTAACATCAAAATTACATTTCTCGGCCATATCGCATAGATCTCACTGTGAAAAGGCTTAAATGGCTTTTTTGACCTAAGTTTGAGGATTGCGCTCAAATCAAATGTCCTAGAACCAAATTTCCACATGTAACTACTAGATTGTGATACAATACACTAATGGGTAAAGTTTGGTTTACTTCTGCGCAGCGGTTTGGGAGTTAACATCAAAATTACATTTCTCGGCCATATCGCATAGATCTCACTGTGAAAAGGCTTAAATGGCTTTTTTGACCTAAGTTTAATGATTGCGCTCAAACCAAATGTCCTAGAACGAAATTTTCAAATGTAACTACTAGAATGTGATACAATACACTATTGGGTGAAGTTTGGTTGACTTCTGCGCAGCGGTTTGGGAGTTAACATCAAAATTACATTTCTCGGCCATATCGCATAGATCTCACTGTGAAAAGGCTTAAATGACTTTTTTAATTAAGTTTGATGATTGCGCTCAAACAAAATTTCCTAGAACAAAATTTTCAAATGTAACTACTAGATTGTGATACAATACACTATTGGGTGAAGTTTGGTTGACTTCTGCGCAGCGGTTTGGGAGTTAACATCAAAATTACATTTCTCGGCCATATCGCATAGATCTCACTGTGAAAAGGCTTAAATGGCTTTTTTGACCTAAGTTTAATGATTGCGCTCAAACCAAATGTCCTAGAACGAAATTTTCAAATGTAACTACTAGAATGTGATACAATACACTATTGGGTGAAGTTTGGTTGACTTCTGCGCAGCGGTTTGGGAGTTAACATCAAAATTACATTTCTCGGCCATATCGCATAGATCTCACTGTGAAAAGGCTTAAATGGCTTTTTTGACCTAAGTTTGAGGATTGCGCTCAAATCAAATGTCTTAGAACCAAATTTCCACATGTAACTACTATATTGTGATACAATACACTAATGGGTGAAGTTTGGTTGACTTCTGCGCAGCGGTTTGGGAGTTAACATCAAAATTACATTTCTAGGCCATATCGCATAGATCTCACTGTGAAAAGGCTTAAATGGCTTTTTTGACCTAAGTTTGAGGATTGCGCTCAAATCAAAAGTCCTAGAACCAAATTTCCACATGTAATTACTAGATTGTGATACAATACACTAATGGGTGAAGTTTGGTTGACTTCTGCGCAGCGGTTTGGGAGTTAACATCAAAATTACATTTCTCGGCCATATCGCATAGATCTCACTGTGAAAAGGCTTAAATGGCTTTTTTGACCTAAGTTTGAGGATTGCGCTCAAATCAAATATCCAATAACCAAATTTCCACATGTAACTACTAGATTGTGATACAATACACTAATGGGTGAAGTTTGGTTGACTTCTGCGCAGCGGTTTGGGAGTTAACATCAAAATTACATTTCTCGGCCATATCGCATAGATCTCACTGTGAAAAGGCTTAAATGACTTTTTTAATTAAGTTTGATGATTGCGTTCAAACAAAATGTCCTAGAACAAAATTTTCAAATGTAACTACTAGATTGTGATACAATACACTATTGGGTGAAGTTTGGTTGACTTCTGCGCAGCGGTTTGGGAGTTAACATCAAAATTACATTTCTCGGCCATATCGCATAGATCTCACTGTGAAAAGGCTTAAATGGCTTTTTTGACCTAAGTTTGAGGATTGCGCTCAAATCAAATGTCCTAGAACCAAATTTCCACATGTAATTACTAGATTGTGATACAATACACTAATGGGTGAAGTTTGGTTGACTTCTGCGTAGCGGTTTGGGAGTTAACATCAAAATTACATTTCTCGGCCATATCGCATAGATCTCACTGTGAAAAGGCTTAAATGACTTTTTTAATTAAGTTTAATGATTGCGCTCAAACAAAATGTCCTAGAACAAAATTTTCAAATGTAACTACTAGATTGTGATACAATACACTATTGGGTGAAGTTTGGTTGACTTCTGCGCAGCGGTTTGGGAGTTAACATCAAAATTACATTTCTCGGCCATATCGCATAGATCTCACTGTGAAAAGGCTTAAATGGCTTTTTTGACCTAAGTTTGAGGATTGCGCTCAAATCAAATGTCCTAGAACCAAATTTCCACATGTAACTACTAGATTGTGATACAATACACTAATGGGTGAAGTTTGGTTGACTTCTGCGCAGCGGTTTGGGAGTTAACATCAAAATTACATTTCTCGGCCATATCGCATAGATCTCACTGTGAAAAGGCTTAAATGACTTTTTTAATTAAGTTTGAGGATTGCGCTCAAACAAAATGTCCTAGAACAAAATTTTCAAATGTAACTACTAGATTGTGATACAATACACTATTGGGTGAAGTTTGGTTGACTTCTGCGCAGCGGTTTGGGAGTTAACATCAAAATTACATTTCTCGGCCATATCGCATAGATCTCACTGTGAAAAGGCTTAAATGGCTTTTTTGACCTAAGTTTGAGGATTGCGCTCAAATCAAATGTCCTAGAACCAAATTTCCACATGTAATTACTAGATTGTGATACAATACACTAATGGGTGAAGTTTGGTTGACTTCTGCGCAGCGGTTTGGGAGTTTACATCAAAATTACATTTCTCGGCCATATCGCATAGATCTCACTGTGAAAAGGCTTAAATGACTTTTTTAATTAAGTTTAATGATTGCGCTCAAACCAAATGTCCTAGAACGAAATTTTCAAATGTAACTACTAGAATGTGATACAATACACTATTGGGTGAAGTTTAGTTGACTTCTGCGCAGCGGTTTGGGAGTTAACATCAAAATTACATTTCTCGGCCATATCGCATAGATCTCACTGTGAAAAGGCTTAAATGGCTTTTTTGACCTAAGTTTAATGATTGCGCTCAAACCAAATGTCCTAGAACGAAATTTTCAAATGTAACTACTAGAATGTGATACAATACACTATTGGGTGAAGTTTGGTTGACTTCTGCGCAGCGGTTTGGGAGTTAACATCAAAATTACATTTCTCGGCCATATCGCATAGATCTCACTGTGAAAAGGCTTAAATGGCTTTTTTGACCTAAGTTTGAGGATTGCGCTCAAATCAAATGTCCTAGAACCAAATTTCCACATGTAACTACTAGATTGTGATACAATACACTAATGGGTGAAGTTTGGTTGACTTCTGCGCAGCGGTTTGGGAGTTAACATCAAAATTACATTTCTCAGCCATATCGCATAGATCTCAAAGTGAAAAGGCTTAAATGACTTTTTTAATTAAGTTTGATGATTGCGCTCAAACAAAATGTCCTAGAACCAAATTTTCAAATGTAACTACTAGATTGTGATACAATACACTAATGGGTGAAGTTTGGTTGACTTCTGCGCAGCGGTTTGGGAGTTAACATCAAAATTACATTTCTCGGCCATATCGCATAGATCTCACTGTGAAAAGGCTTAAATGACTTTTTTTAATTAAGTTTGAAGATTGCGCTCAAATCAAATGTCCTAGAACTAAATTTCCAAATGTAACTACTAGATTGTGATAAAATACACTATTGGGTGAAGTTTGGTTGACTTCTGCGCAGCGGTTTGGGAGTTAACATCAAAATTACATTTCTCGGCCATATCGCATAGATCTCACTGTGAAAAGGCTTAAATGGCTTTTTTGACCTAAGTTTGAGGATTGCGCTCAAATCAAATATCCAATAACCAAATTTCCACATGTAACTACTAGATTGTGATACAATACACTAATGGGTGAAGTTTGGTTGACTTCTGCGCAGCGGTTTGGGAGTTAACATCAAAATTACATTTCTCGGCCATATCGCATAGATCTCACTGTGAAAAGGCTTAAATGACTTTTTTAATTAAGTTTGATGATTGCGTTCAAACAAAATGTCCTAGAACAAAATTTTCAAATGTAACTACTAGAATGTGATACAATACACTAATGGTTGAAGTTTGGTTGACTTCTGCGCAGCGGTTTGGGAGTGAACATCAAAATTACATTTCTCGGCCATATCGCATAGATCTCACTGTGAAAAGGCTTAAATGACTTTTTTTAATTAAGTTTGAAGATTGCGCTCAAATCAAATGTCCTAGAACTAAATTTCCAAATGTAACTACTAGATTGTGATAAAATACACTATTGGGTGAAGTTTGGTTGACTTCTGCGCAGCGGTTTGGGAGTTAACATCAAAATTACATTTCTCGGCCATATCGCATAGATCTCACTGTGAAAAGGCTTAAATGGCTTTTTTGACCTAAGTTTGAGGATTGCGCTCAAATCAAATGTCCTAGAACCAAATTTCCACATGTAACTACTAGATTGTGATACAATACACTAATGGGTAAAGTTTGGTTTACTTCTGCGCAGCGGTTTGGGAGTTAACATAAAAATTACATTTCTCGGCCATATCGCATAGATCTCACTGTGAAAAGGCTTAAATGGCTTTTTTGACCTAAGTTTAATGATTGCGCTCAAACCAAATGTCCTAGAACGAAATTTTCAAATGAAACTACTAGAATGTGATACAATACACTATTGGGTGAAGTTTGGTTGACTTCTGCGCAGCGGTTTGGGAGTTAACATCAAAATTACATTTCTCGGCCATATCGCATAGATCTCACTGTGAAAAGGCTTAAATGACTTTTTTAATTAAGTTTGATGATTGCGCTCAAACAAAATTTCCTAGAACAAAATTTTCAAATGTAACTACTAGATTGTGATACAATACACTATTGGGTGAAGTTTGGTTGACTTCTGCGCAGCGGTTTGGGAGTTAACATCAAAATTACATTTCTCGGCCATATCGCATAGATCTCACTGTGAAAAGGCTTAAATGGCTTTTTTGACCTAAGTTTAATGATTGCGCTCAAACCAAATGTCCTAGAACGAAATTTTCAAATGTAACTACTAGAATGTGATACAATACACTATTGGGTGAAGTTTGGTTGACTTCTGCGCAGCGGTTTGGGAGTTAACATCAAAATTACATTTCTCGGCCATATCGCATAGATCTCACTGTGAAAAGGCTTAAATGGCTTTTTTGACCTAAGTTTGAGGATTGCGCTCAAATCAAATGTCCTAGAACCAAATTTCCACATGTAACTACTAGATTGTGATACAATACACTAATGGGTGAAGTTTGGTTGACTTCTGCGCAGCGGTTTGGGAGTTAACATCAAAATTACATTTCTCGGCCATATCGCATAGATCTCACTGTGAAAAGGCTTAAATGGCTTTTTTGACCTAAGTTTGAGGATTGCGCTCAAATCAAATGTCCTAGAACCAAATTTCCACATGTAATTACTAGATTGTGATACAATACACTAATGGGTGAAGTTTGGTTGACTTCTGCGCAGCGGTTTGGGAGTTAACATCAAAATTACATTTCTCGGCCATATCGCATAGATCTCACTGTGAAAAGGCTTAAATGGCTTTTTTGACCTAAGTTTGAGGATTGCGCTCAAATCAAATATCCAATAACCAAATTTCTACATGTAACTACTAGATTGTGATACAATACACTAATGGGTGAAGTTTGGTTGACTTCTGCGCAGCGGTTTGGGAGTTAACATCAAAATTACATTTCTCGGCCATATCGCATAGATCTCACTGTTAAAAGGCTTAAATGACTTTTTTAATTAAGTTTGATGATTGCGTTCAAACAAAATGTCCTAGAACAAAATTTTCAAATGTAACTACTAGATTGTGATACAATACACTATTGGGTGAAGTTTGGTTGACTTCTGCGCAGCGGTTTGGGAGTTAACATCAAAATTACATTTCTCGGCCATATCGCATAGATCTCACTGTGAAAAGGCTTAAATGGCTTTTTTGACCTAAGTTTGAGGATTGCGCTCAAATCAAATGTCCTAGAACCAAATTTCCACATGTAATTACTAGATTGTGATACAATACACTAATGGGTGAAGTTTGGTTGACTTCTGCGTAGCGGTTTGGGAGTTAACATCAAAATTACATTTCTCGGCCATATCGCATAGATCTCACTGTGAAAAGGCTTAAATGACTTTTTTAATTAAGTTTGATGATTGCGCTCAAACAAAATTTCCTAGAACAAAATTTTCAAATGTAACTACTAGATTGTGATACAATACACTATTGGGTGAAGTTTGGGTGACTTCTGCGCAGCGGTTTGGGAGTTAACATCAAAATTACATTTCTCGGCCATATCGCATAGATCTCACTGTGAAAAGGCTTAAATGACTTTTTTAATTAAGTTTAATGATTGCGCTCAAACCAAATGTCCTAGAACGAAATTTTCAAATGTAACTACTAGAATGTGATACAATACACTATTGGGTGAAGTTTGGTTGACTTCTGCGCAGCGGTTTGGGAGTTAACATCAAAATTACATTTCTCGGCCATATCGCATAGATCTCACTGTGAAAAGGCTTAAATGACTTTTTTAATTAAGTTTGATGATTGCGTTCAAACAAAATGTCCTAGAACAAAATTTTCAAATGTAACTACTAGATTGTGATACAATACACTATTGGGTGAAGTTTGGTTGACTTCTGCGCAGCGGTTTGGGAGTTAACATCAAAATTACATTTCTCGGCCATATCGCATAGATCTCACTGTGAAAAGGCTTAAATGGCTTTTTTGACCTAAGTTTGAGGATTGCGCTCAAATCAAATGTCCTAGAACCAAATTTCCACATGTAATTACTAGATTGTGATACAATACACTAATGGGTGAAGTTTGGTTGACTTCTGCGTAGCGGTTTGGGAGTTAACATCAAAATTACATTTCTCGGCCATATCGCATAGATCTCACTGTGAAAAGGCTTAAATGACTTTTTTAATTAAGTTTGATGATTGCGCTCAAACAAAATTTCCTAGAACAAAATTTTCAAATGTAACTACTAGATTGTGATACAATACACTATTGGGTGAAGTTTGGTTGACTTCTGCGCAGCGGTTTGGGAGTTAACATCAAAATTACATTTCTCGGCCATATCGCATAGATCTCACTGTGAAAAGGCTTAAATGACTTTTTTAATTAAGTTTGATGATTGCGTTCAAACAAAATGTCCTAGAACAAAATTTTCAAATGTAACTACTAGAATGTGATACAATACACTAATGGTTGAAGTTTGGTTGACTTCTGCGCAGCGGTTTGGGAGTGAACATCAAAATTACATTTCTCGGCCATATCGCATAGATCTCACTGTGAAAAGGCTTAAATGACTTTTTTTAATTAAGTTTGAAGATTGCGCTCAAATCAAATGTCCTAGAACTAAATTTCCAAATGTAACTACTAGATTGTGATAAAATACACTATTGGGTGAAGTTTGGTTGACTTCTGCGCAGCGGTTTGGGAGTTAACATCAAAATTACATTTCTCGGCCATATCGCATAGATCTCACTGTGAAAAGGCTTAAATGGCTTTTTTGACCTAAGTTTGAGGATTGCGCTCAAATCAAATGTCCTAGAACCAAATTTCCACATGTAACTACTAGATTGTGATACAATACACTAATGGGTAAAGTTTGGTTTACTTCTGCGCAGCGGTTTGGGAGTTAACATAAAAATTACATTTCTCGGCCATATCGCATAGATCTCACTGTGAAAAGGCTTAAATGGCTTTTTTGACCTAAGTTTAATGATTGCGCTCAAACCAAATGTCCTAGAACGAAATTTTCAAATGAAACTACTAGAATGTGATACAATACACTATTGGGTGAAGTTTGGTTGACTTCTGCGCAGCGGTTTGGGAGTTAACATCAAAATTACATTTCTCGGCCATATCGCATAGATCTCACTGTGAAAAGGCTTAAATGACTTTTTTAATTAAGTTTGATGATTGCGCTCAAACAAAATTTCCTAGAACAAAATTTTCAAATGTAACTACTAGATTGTGATACAATACACTATTGGGTGAAGTTTGGTTGACTTCTGCGCAGCGGTTTGGGAGTTAACATCAAAATTACATTTCTCGGCCATATCGCATAGATCTCACTGTGAAAAGGCTTAAATGGCTTTTTTGACCTAAGTTTAATGATTGCGCTCAAACCAAATGTCCTAGAACGAAATTTTCAAATGTAACTACTAGAATGTGATACAATACACTATTGGGTGAAGTTTGGTTGACTTCTGCGCAGCGGTTTGGGAGTTAACATCAAAATTACATTTCTCGGCCATATCGCATAGATCTCACTGTGAAAAGGCTTAAATGGCTTTTTTGACCTAAGTTTGAGGATTGCGCTCAAATCAAATGTCCTAGAACCAAATTTCCACATGTAACTACTAGATTGTGATACAATACACTAATGGGTGAAGTTTGGTTGACTTCTGCGCAGCGGTTTGGGAGTTAACATCAAAATTACATTTCTCGGCCATATCGCATAGATCTCACTGTGAAAAGGCTTAAATGGCTTTTTTGACCTAAGTTTGAGGATTGCGCTCAAATCAAATGTCCTAGAACCAAATTTCCACATGTAATTACTAGATTGTGATACAATACACTAATGGGTGAAGTTTGGTTGACTTCTGCGCAGCGGTTTGGGAGTTAACATCAAAATTACATTTCTCGGCCATATCGCATAGATCTCACTGTGAAAAGGCTTAAATGGCTTTTTTGACCTAAGTTTGAGGATTGCGCTCAAATCAAATATCCAATAACCAAATTTCCACATGTAACTACTAGATTGTGATACAATACACTAATGGGTGAAGTTTGGTTGACTTCTGCGCAGCGGTTTGGGAGTTAACATCAAAATTACATTTCTCGGCCATATCGCATAGATCTCACTGTTAAAAGGCTTAAATGACTTTTTTAATTAAGTTTGATGATTGCGTTCAAACAAAATGTCCTAGAACAAAATTTTCAAATGTAACTACTAGATTGTGATACAATACACTATTGGGTGAAGTTTGGTTGACTTCTGCGCAGCGGTTTGGGAGTTAACATCAAAATTACATTTCTCGGCCATATCGCATAGATCTCACTGTGAAAAGGCTTAAATGGCTTTTTTGACCTAAGTTTGAGGATTGCGCTCAAATCAAATGTCCTAGAACCAAATTTCCACATGTAATTACTAGATTGTGATACAATACACTAATGGGTGAAGTTTGGTTGACTTCTGCGTAGCGGTTTGGGAGTTAACATCAAAATTACATTTCTCGGCCATATCGCATAGATCTCACTGTGAAAAGGCTTAAATGACTTTTTTAATTAAGTTTGATGATTGCGCTCAAACAAAATTTCCTAGAACAAAATTTTCAAATGTAACTACTAGATTGTGATACAATACACTATTGGGTGAAGTTTGGTTGACTTCTGCGCAGCGGTTTGGGAGTTAACATCAAAATTACATTTCTCGGCCATATCGCATAGATCTCACTGTGAAAAGGCTTAAATGACTTTTTTAATTAAGTTTAATGATTGCGCTCAAACCAAATGTCCTAGAACGAAATTTTCAAATGTAACTACTAGAATGTGATACAATACACTATTGGGTGAAGTTTGGTTGACTTCTGCGCAGCGGTTTGGGAGTTAACATCAAAATTACATTTCTCGGCCATATCGCATAGATCTCACTGTGAAAAGGCTTAAATGACTTTTTTAATTAAGTTTGATGATTGCGTTCAAACAAAATGTCCTAGAACAAAATTTTCAAATGTAACTACTAGATTGTGATACAATACACTATTGGGTGAAGTTTGGTTGACTTCTGCGCAGCGGTTTGGGAGTTAACATCAAAATTACATTTCTCGGCCATATCGCATAGATCTCACTGTGAAAAGGCTTAAATGGCTTTTTTGACCTAAGTTTGAGGATTGCGCTCAAATCAAATGTCCTAGAACCAAATTTCCACATGTAATTACTAGATTGTGATACAATACACTAATGGGTGAAGTTTGGTTGACTTCTGCGTAGCGGTTTGGGAGTTAACATCAAAATTACATTTCTCGGCCATATCGCATAGATCTCACTGTGAAAAGGCTTAAATGACTTTTTTAATTAAGTTTGATGATTGCGCTCAAACAAAATTTCCTAGAACAAAATTTTCAAATGTAACTACTAGATTGTGATACAATACACTATTGGGTGAAGTTTGGTTGACTTCTGCGCAGCGGTTTGGGAGTTAACATCAAAATTACATTTCTCGGCCATATCGCATAGATCTCACTGTGAAAAGGCTTAAATGACTTTTTTAATTAAGTTTGATGATTGCGTTCAAACAAAATGTCCTAGAACAAAATTTTCAAATGTAACTACTAGATTGTGATACAATACACTATTGGGTGAAGTTTGGTTGACTTCTGCGCAGCGGTTTGGGAGTTAACATCAAAATTACATTTCTCGGCCATATCGCATAGATCTCACTGTGAAAAGGCTTAAATGACTTTTTTAATTAAGTTTGATGATTGCGTTCAAACAAAATGTCCTAGAACAAAATTTTCAAATGTAACTACTAGATTGTGATACAATACACTATTGGGTGAAGTTTGGTTGACTTCTGCGCAGCGGTTTGGGAGTTAACATCAAAATTACATTTCTCGGCCATATCGCATAGATCTCACTGTGAAAAGGCTTAAATGGCTTTTTTGACCTAAGTTTGAGGATTGCGCTCAAATCAAATGTCCTAGAACCAAATTTCCACATGTAATTACTAGATTGTGATACAATACACTAATGGGTGAAGTTTGGTTGACTTCTGCGTAGCGGTTTGGGAGTTAACATCAAAATTACATTTCTCGGCCATATCGCATAGATCTCACTGTGAAAAGGCTTAAATGACTTTTTTAATTAAGTTTAATGATTGCGCTCAAACAAAATGTCCTAGAACAAAATTTTCAAATGTAACTACTAGATTGTGATACAATACACTATTGGGTGAAGTTTGGTTGACTTCTGCGCAGCGGTTTGGGAGTTAACATCAAAATTACATTTCTCGGCCATATCGCATAGATCTCACTGTGAAAAGGCTTAAATGGCTTTTTTGACCTAAGTTTGAGGATTGCGCTCAAATCAAATGTCCTAGAACCAAATTTCCACATGTAACTACTAGATTGTGATACAATACACTAATGGGTGAGGTTTGGTTGACTTCTGCGCAGCGGTTTGGGAGTTAACATCAAAATTACATTTCTCGGCCATATCGCATAGATCTCACTGTGAAAAGGCTTAAATGACTTTTTTAATTAAGTTTGAGGATTGCGCTCAAACAAAATGTCCTAGAACAAAATTTTCAAATGTAACTACTAGATTGTGATACAATACACTATTGGGTGAAGTTTGGTTGACTTCTGCGCAGCGGTTTGGGAGTTAACATCAAAATTACATTTCTCGGCCATATCGCATAGATCTCACTGTGAAAAGGCTTAAATGGCTTTTTTGACCTAAGTTTGAGGATTGCGCTCAAATCAAATGTCCTAGAACCAAATTTCCACATGTAATTACTAGATTGTGATACAATACACTAATGGGTGAAGTTTGGTTGACTTCTGCGCAGCGGTTTGGGAGTTTACATCAAAATTACATTTCTCGGCCATATCGCATAGATCTCACTGTGAAAAGGCTTAAATGACTTTTTTAATTAAGTTTAATGATTGCGCTCAAACCAAATGTCCTAGAACGAAATTTTCAAATGTAACTACTAGAATGTGATACAATACACTATTGGGTGAAGTTTAGTTGACTTCTGCGCAGCGGTTTGGGAGTTAACATCAAAATTACATTTCTCGGCCATATCGCATAGATCTCACTGTGAAAAGGCTTAAATGGCTTTTTTGACCTAAGTTTAATGATTGCGCTCAAACCAAATGTCCTAGAACGAAATTTTCAAATGTAACTACTAGAATGTGATACAATACACTATTGGGTGAAGTTTGGTTGACTTCTGCGCAGCGGTTTGGGAGTTAACATCAAAATTACATTTCTCGGCCATATCGCATAGATCTCACTGTGAAAAGGCTTAAATGGCTTTTTTGACCTAAGTTTGAGGATTGCGCTCAAATCAAATGTCCTAGAACCAAATTTCCACATGTAACTACTAGATTGTGATACAATACACTAATGGGTGAAGTTTGGTTGACTTCTGCGCAGCGGTTTGGGAGTTAACATCAAAATTACATTTCTCGGCCATATCGCATAGATCTCAAAGTGAAAAGGCTTAAATGACTTTTTTAATTAAGTTTGATGATTGCGCTCAAACAAAATGTCCTAGAACCAAATTTTCAAATGTAACTACTAGATTGTGATACAATACACTAATGGGTGAAGTTTGGTTGACTTCTGCGCAGCGGTTTGGGAGTTAACATCAAAATTACATTTCTCGGCCATATCGCATAGATCTCACTGTGAAAAGGCTTAAATGACTTTTTTTAATTAAGTTTGAAGATTGCGCTCAAATCAAATGTCCTAGAACTAAATTTCCAAATGTAACTACTAGATTGTGATAAAATACACTATTGGGTGAAGTTTGGTTGACTTCTGCGCAGCGGTTTGGGAGTTAACATCAAAATTACATTTCTCGGCCATATCGCATAGATCTCACTGTGAAAAGGCTTAAATGGCTTTTTTGACCTAAGTTTGAGGATTGCGCTCAAATCAAATATCCAATAACCAAATTTCCACATGTAACTACTAGATTGTGATACAATACACTAATGGGTGAAGTTTGGTTGACTTCTGCGCAGCGGTTTGGGAGTTAACATCAAAATTACATTTCTCGGCCATATCGCATAGATCTCACTGTGAAAAGGCTTAAATGACTTTTTTAATTAAGTTTGATGATTGCGTTCAAACAAAATGTCCTAGAACAAAATTTTCAAATGTAACTACTAGAATGTGATACAATACACTAATGGTTGAAGTTTGGTTGACTTCTGCGCAGCGGTTTGGGAGTGAACATCAAAATTACATTTCTCGGCCATATCGCATAGATCTCACTGTGAAAAGGCTTAAATGACTTTTTTTAATTAAGTTTGAAGATTGCGCTCAAATCAAATGTCCTAGAACTAAATTTCCAAATGTAACTACTAGATTGTGATAAAATACACTATTGGGTGAAGTTTGGTTGACTTCTGCGCAGCGGTTTGGGAGTTAACATCAAAATTACATTTCTCGGCCATATCGCATAGATCTCACTGTGAAAAGGCTTAAATGGCTTTTTTGACCTAAGTTTGAGGATTGCGCTCAAATCAAATGTCCTAGAACCAAATTTCCACATGTAACTACTAGATTGTGATACAATACACTAATGGGTAAAGTTTGGTTTACTTCTGCGCAGCGGTTTGGGAGTTAACATAAAAATTACATTTCTCGGCCATATCGCATAGATCTCACTGTGAAAAGGCTTAAATGGCTTTTTTGACCTAAGTTTAATGATTGCGCTCAAACCAAATGTCCTAGAACGAAATTTTCAAATGAAACTACTAGAATGTGATACAATACACTATTGGGTGAAGTTTGGTTGACTTCTGCGCAGCGGTTTGGGAGTTAACATCAAAATTACATTTCTCGGCCATATCGCATAGATCTCACTGTGAAAAGGCTTAAATGACTTTTTTAATTAAGTTTGATGATTGCGCTCAAACAAAATTTCCTAGAACAAAATTTTCAAATGTAACTACTAGATTGTGATACAATACACTATTGGGTGAAGTTTGGTTGACTTCTGCGCAGCGGTTTGGGAGTTAACATCAAAATTACATTTCTCGGCCATATCGCATAGATCTCACTGTGAAAAGGCTTAAATGGCTTTTTTGACCTAAGTTTAATGATTGCGCTCAAACCAAATGTCCTAGAACGAAATTTTCAAATGTAACTACTAGAATGTGATACAATACACTATTGGGTGAAGTTTGGTTGACTTCTGCGCAGCGGTTTGGGAGTTAACATCAAAATTACATTTCTCGGCCATATCGCATAGATCTCACTGTGAAAAGGCTTAAATGGCTTTTTTGACCTAAGTTTGAGGATTGCGCTCAAATCAAATGTCCTAGAACCAAATTTCCACATGTAACTACTAGATTGTGATACAATACACTAATGGGTGAAGTTTGGTTGACTTCTGCGCAGCGGTTTGGGAGTTAACATCAAAATTACATTTCTCGGCCATATCGCATAGATCTCACTGTGAAAAGGCTTAAATGGCTTTTTTGACCTAAGTTTGAGGATTGCGCTCAAATCAAATGTCCTAGAACCAAATTTCCACATGTAATTACTAGATTGTGATACAATACACTAATGGGTGAAGTTTGGTTGACTTCTGCGCAGCGGTTTGGGAGTTAACATCAAAATTACATTTCTCGGCCATATCGCATAGATCTCACTGTGAAAAGGCTTAAATGGCTTTTTTGACCTAAGTTTGAGGATTGCGCTCAAATCAAATATCCAATAACCAAATTTCCACATGTAACTACTAGATTGTGATACAATACACTAATGGGTGAAGTTTGGTTGACTTCTGCGCAGCGGTTTGGGAGTTAACATCAAAATTACATTTCTCGGCCATATCGCATAGATCTCACTGTTAAAAGGCTTAAATGACTTTTTTAATTAAGTTTGATGATTGCGTTCAAACAAAATGTCCTAGAACAAAATTTTCAAATGTAACTACTAGATTGTGATACAATACACTATTGGGTGAAGTTTGGTTGACTTCTGCGCAGCGGTTTGGGAGTTAACATCAAAATTACATTTCTCGGCCATATCGCATAGATCTCACTGTGAAAAGGCTTAAATGGCTTTTTTGACCTAAGTTTGAGGATTGCGCTCAAATCAAATGTCCTAGAACCAAATTTCCACATGTAATTACTAGATTGTGATACAATACACTAATGGGTGAAGTTTGGTTGACTTCTGCGTAGCGGTTTGGGAGTTAACATCAAAATTACATTTCTCGGCCATATCGCATAGATCTCACTGTGAAAAGGCTTAAATGACTTTTTTAATTAAGTTTGATGATTGCGCTCAAACAAAATTTCCTAGAACAAAATTTTCAAATGTAACTACTAGATTGTGATACAATACACTATTGGGTGAAGTTTGGTTGACTTCTGCGCAGCGGTTTGGGAGTTAACATCAAAATTACATTTCTCGGCCATATCGCATAGATCTCACTGTGAAAAAGCTTAAATGACTTTTTTAATTAAGTTTAATGATTGCGCTCAAACCAAATGTCCTAGAACGAAATTTTCAAATGTAACTACTAGAATGTGATACAATACACTATTGGGTGAAGTTTGGTTGACTTCTGCGCAGCGGTTTGGGAGTTAACATCAAAATTACATTTCTCGGCCATATCGCATAGATCTCACTGTGAAAAGGCTTAAATGACTTTTTTAATTAAGTTTGATGATTGCGTTCAAACAAAATGTCCTAGAACAAAATTTTCAAATGTAACTACTAGATTGTGATACAATACACTATTGGGTGAAGTTTGGTTGACTTCTGCGCAGCGGTTTGGGAGTTAACATCAAAATTACATTTCTCGGCCATATCGCATAGATCTCACTGTGAAAAGGCTTAAATGGCTTTTTTGACCTAAGTTTGAGGATTGCGCTCAAATCAAATGTCCTAGAACCAAATTTCCACATGTAATTACTAGATTGTGATACAATACACTAATGGGTGAAGTTTGGTTGACTTCTGCGTAGCGGTTTGGGAGTTAACATCAAAATTACATTTCTCGGCCATATCGCATAGATCTCACTGTGAAAAGGCTTAAATGACTTTTTTAATTAAGTTTGATGATTGCGCTCAAACAAAATTTCCTAGAACAAAATTTTCAAATGTAACTACTAGATTGTGATACAATACACTATTGGGTGAAGTTTGGTTGACTTCTGCGCAGCGGTTTGGGAGTTAACATCAAAATTACATTTCTCGGCCATATCGCATAGATCTCACTGTGAAAAGGCTTAAATGACTTTTTTAATTAAGTTTGATGATTGCGTTCAAACAAAATGTCCTAGAACAAAATTTTCAAATGTAACTACTAGAATGTGATACAATACACTAATGGTTGAAGTTTGGTTGACTTCTGCGCAGCGGTTTGGGAGTGAACATCAAAATTACATTTCTCGGCCATATCGCATAGATCTCACTGTGAAAAGGCTTAAATGACTTTTTTTAATTAAGTTTGAAGATTGCGCTCAAATCAAATGTCCTAGAACTAAATTTCCAAATGTAACTACTAGATTGTGATAAAATACACTATTGGGTGAAGTTTGGTTGACTTCTGCGCAGCGGTTTGGGAGTTAACATCAAAATTACATTTCTCGGCCATATCGCATAGATCTCACTGTGAAAAGGCTTAAATGGCTTTTTTGACCTAAGTTTGAGGATTGCGCTCAAATCAAATGTCCTAGAACCAAATTTCCACATGTAACTACTAGATTGTGATACAATACACTAATGGGTAAAGTTTGGTTTACTTCTGCGCAGCGGTTTGGGAGTTAACATAAAAATTACATTTCTCGGCCATATCGCATAGATCTCACTGTGAAAAGGCTTAAATGGCTTTTTTGACCTAAGTTTAATGATTGCGCTCAAACCAAATGTCCTAGAACGAAATTTTCAAATGAAACTACTAGAATGTGATACAATACACTATTGGGTGAAGTTTGGTTGACTTCTGCGCAGCGGTTTGGGAGTTAACATCAAAATTACATTTCTCGGCCATATCGCATAGATCTCACTGTGAAAAGGCTTAAATGACTTTTTTAATTAAGTTTGATGATTGCGCTCAAACAAAATTTCCTAGAACAAAATTTTCAAATGTAACTACTAGATTGTGATACAATACACTATTGGGTGAAGTTTGGTTGACTTCTGCGCAGCGGTTTGGGAGTTAACATCAAAATTACATTTCTCGGCCATATCGCATAGATCTCACTGTGAAAAGGCTTAAATGGCTTTTTTGACCTAAGTTTAATGATTGCGCTCAAACCAAATGTCCTAGAACGAAATTTTCAAATGTAACTACTAGAATGTGATACAATACACTATTGGGTGAAGTTTGGTTGACTTCTGCGCAGCGGTTTGGGAGTTAACATCAAAATTACATTTCTCGGCCATATCGCATAGATCTCACTGTGAAAAGGCTTAAATGGCTTTTTTGACCTAAGTTTGAGGATTGCGCTCAAATCAAATGTCCTAGAACCAAATTTCCACATGTAACTACTAGATTGTGATACAATACACTAATGGGTGAAGTTTGGTTGACTTCTGCGCAGCGGTTTGGGAGTTAACATCAAAATTACATTTCTCGGCCATATCGCATAGATCTCACTGTGAAAAGGCTTAAATGGCTTTTTTGACCTAAGTTTGAGGATTGCGCTCAAATCAAATGTCCTAGAACCAAATTTCCACATGTAATTACTAGATTGTGATACAATACACTAATGGGTGAAGTTTGGTTGACTTCTGCGCAGCGGTTTGGGAGTTAACATCAAAATTACATTTCTCGGCCATATCGCATAGATCTCACTGTGAAAAGGCTTAAATGGCTTTTTTGACCTAAGTTTGAGGATTGCGCTCAAATCAAATATCCAATAACCAAATTTCCACATGTAACTACTAGATTGTGATACAATACACTAATGGGTGAAGTTTGGTTGACTTCTGCGCAGCGGTTTGGGAGTTAACATCAAAATTACATTTCTCGGCCATATCGCATAGATCTCACTGTTAAAAGGCTTAAATGACTTTTTTAATTAAGTTTGATGATTGCGTTCAAACAAAATGTCCTAGAACAAAATTTTCAAATGTAACTACTAGATTGTGATACAATACACTATTGGGTGAAGTTTGGTTGACTTCTGCGCAGCGGTTTGGGAGTTAACATCAAAATTACATTTCTCGGCCATATCGCATAGATCTCACTGTGAAAAGGCTTAAATGGCTTTTTTGACCTAAGTTTGAGGATTGCGCTCAAATCAAATGTCCTAGAACCAAATTTCCACATGTAATTACTAGATTGTGATACAATACACTAATGGGTGAAGTTTGGTTGACTTCTGCGTAGCGGTTTGGGAGTTAACATCAAAATTACATTTCTCGGCCATATCGCATAGATCTCACTGTGAAAAGGCTTAAATGACTTTTTTAATTAAGTTTGATGATTGCGCTCAAACAAAATTTCCTAGAACAAAATTTTCAAATGTAACTACTAGATTGTGATACAATACACTATTGGGTGAAGTTTGGTTGACTTCTGCGCAGCGGTTTGGGAGTTAACATCAAAATTACATTTCTCGGCCATATCGCATAGATCTCACTGTGAAAAGGCTTAAATGACTTTTTTAATTAAGTTTAATGATTGCGCTCAAACCAAATGTCCTAGAACGAAATTTTCAAATGTAACTACTAGAATGTGATACAATACACTATTGGGTGAAGTTTGGTTGACTTCTGCGCAGCGGTTTGGGAGTTAACATCAAAATTACATTTCTCGGCCATATCGCATAGATCTCACTGTGAAAAGGCTTAAATGACTTTTTTAATTAAGTTTGATGATTGCGTTCAAACAAAATGTCCTAGAACAAAATTTTCAAATGTAACTACTAGATTGTGATACAATACACTATTGGGTGAAGTTTGGTTGACTTCTGCGCAGCGGTTTGGGAGTTAACATCAAAATTACATTTCTCGGCCATATCGCATAGATCTCACTGTGAAAAGGCTTAAATGGCTTTTTTGACCTAAGTTTGAGGATTGCGCTCAAATCAAATGTCCTAGAACCAAATTTCCACATGTAATTACTAGATTGTGATACAATACACTAATGGGTGAAGTTTGGTTGACTTCTGCGTAGCGGTTTGGGAGTTAACATCAAAATTACATTTCTCGGCCATATCGCATAGATCTCACTGTGAAAAGGCTTAAATGACTTTTTTAATTAAGTTTGATGATTGCGCTCAAACAAAATTTCCTAGAACAAAATTTTCAAATGTAACTACTAGATTGTGATACAATACACTATTGGGTGAAGTTTGGTTGACTTCTGCGCAGCGGTTTGGGAGTTAACATCAAAATTACATTTCTCGGCCATATCGCATAGATCTCACTGTGAAAAGGCTTAAATGACTTTTTTAATTAAGTTTGATGATTGCGTTCAAACAAAATGTCCTAGAACAAAATTTTCAAATGTAACTACTAGATTGTGATACAATACACTATTGGGTGAAGTTTGGTTGACTTCTGCGCATCGGTTTGGGAGTTAACATCAAAATTACATTTCTCGGCCATATCGCATAGATCTCACTGTGAAAAGGCTTAAATGACTTTTTTAATTAAGTTTAATGATTGCGCTCAAACCAAATGTCCTAGAACGAAATTTTCAAATGTAACTACTAGAATGTGATACAATACACTATTGGGTGAAGTTTAGTTGACTTCTGCGCAGCGGTTTGGGAGTTAACATCAAAATTACATTTCTCGGCCATATCGCATAGATCTCACTGTGAAAAGGCTTAAATGGCTTTTTTGACCTAAGTTTGAGGATTGCGCTCAAATCAAATGTCCCAGAACCAAATTTCCACATGTAACTACAAGATTGTGATACAATACACTAATGGGTGAAGTTTGGTTTACTTCTGCGCAGCGGTTTGGGAGTTAACATCAAAATTACATTTCTCGGCCATATCGCATAGATCTCACTGTGAAAAGGCTTAAATGGCTTTTTTGACCTAAGTTTAATAATTGCGCTCAAACCAAATGTCCTAGAACGAAATTTTCAAATGTAACTACTAGAATGTGATACAATACACTATTGGGTGAAGTTTGGTTGACTTCTGCGCAGCGGTTTGGGAGTTAACATCAAAATTACATTTCTCGGCCATATCGCATAGATCTCACTGTGAAAAGGCTTAAATGGCTTTTTTGACCTAAGTTTGAGGATTGCGCTCAAATCAAATGTCCTAGAACCAAATTTCCACATGTAACTACTAGATTGTGATACAATACACTAATGGGTGAAGTTTGGTTGACTTCTGCTCAGCGGTTTGGGAGTTAACATCAAAATTACATTTCTCGGCCATATCGCATAGATCTCACTGTGAAAAGGCTTAAATGGCTTTTTTGACCTAAGTTTGAGGATTGCGCTCAAATCAAATGTCCAATAACCAAATTTCTACATGTAACTACTAGATTGTGATACAATACACTAATGGGTGAAGTTTGGTTGACTTCTGCGCAGCGGTTTGGGAGTTAACATCAAAATTACATTTCTCGGCCATATCGCATAGATCTCACTGTGAAAAGGCTTAAATGACTTTTTTAATTAAGTTTGATGATTGCGTTCAAACAAAATGTCCTAGAACAAAATTTTCAAATGTAACTACTAGATTGTGATACAATACACTATTGGGTGAAGTTTGGTTGACTTCTGCGCAGCGGTTTGGGAGTTAACATCAAAATTACATTTCTCGGCCATATCGCATAGATCTCACTGTGAAAAGGCTTAAATGGCTTTTTTGACCTAAGTTTGAGGATTGCGCTCAAATCAAATGTCCTAGAACCAAATTTCCACATGTAATTACTAGATTGTGATACAATACACTAATGGGTGAAGTTTGGTTGACTTCTGCGCAGCGGTTTGGGAGTTTACATCAAAATTACATTTCTCGGCCATATCGCATAGATCTCACTGTGAAAAGGCTTAAATGACTTTTTTAATTAAGTTTAATGATTGCGCTCAAACCAAATGTCCTAGAACGAAATTTTCAAATGTAACTACTAGAATGTGATACAATACACTATTGGGTGAAGTTTAGTTGACTTCTGCGCAGCGGTTTGGGAGTTAACATCAAAATTACATTTCTCGGCCATATCGCATAGATCTCACTGTGAAAAGGCTTAAATGGCTTTTTTGACCTAAGTTTAATGATTGCGCTCAAACCAAATGTCCTAGAACGAAATTTTCAAATGTAACTACTAGAATGTGATACAATACACTATTGGGTGAAGTTTGGTTGACTTCTGCGCAGCGGTTTGGGAGTTAACATCAAAATTACATTTCTCGGCCATATCGCATAGATCTCACTGTGAAAAGGCTTAAATGGCTTTTTTGACCTAAGTTTGAGGATTGCGCTCAAATCAAATGTCCTAGAACCAAATTTCCACATGTAACTACTAGATTGTGATACAATACACTAATGGGTGAAGTTTGGTTGACTTCTGCGCAGCGGTTTGGGAGTTAACATCAAAATTACATTTCTCGGCCATATAGCATAGATCTCACTGTGAAAAGGCTTAAATGACTTTTTTAATTAAGTTTGATGATTGCGCTCAAACAAAATGTCCTAGAACAAAATTTTCAAATGTAACTACTAGATTGTGATACAATACACTATTGGGTGAAGTTTGGTTGACTTCTGCGCAGCGGTTTGGGAGTTAACATCAAAATTACATTTCTCGGCCATATCGCATAGATCTCACTGTGAAAAGGCTTAAATGGCTTTTTTGACCTAAGTTTGAGGATTGCGCTCAAATCAAATGTCCTAGAACCAAATTTCCACATGTAACTACTAGATTGTGATACAATACACTAATGGTTGAAGTTTGGTTGACTTCTGCGCAGCGGTTTGGGAGTGAACATCAAAATTACATTTCTCGGCCATATCGCATAGATCTCACTGTGAAAAGGCTTAAATGACTTTTTTTAATTAAGTTTGATGATTGCGCTCAAATCAAATGTCCTAGAACTAAATTTCCAAATGTAACTACTAGATTGTGATAAAATACACTATTGGGTGAAGTTTGGTTGACTTCTGCGCAGCGGTTTGGGAGTTAACATCAAAATTACATTTCTCGGCCATATCGCATAGATCTCACTGTGAAAAGGCTTAAATGGCTTTTTTGACCTAAGTTTGAGGATTGCGCTCAAATCAAATATCCAATAACCAAATTTCCACATGTAACTACTAGATTGTGATACAATACACTAATGGGTGAAGTTTGGTTGACTTCTGCGCAGCGGTTTGGGAGTTAACATCAAAATTACATTTCTCGGCCATATCGCATAGATCTCACTGTGAAAAGGCTTAAATGGCTTTTTTGACCTAAGTTTGAGGATTGCGCTCAAATCAAATGTCCTAGAACCAAATTTCCACATGTAACTACTAGATTGTGATACAATACACTAATGGGTGAAGTTTGGTTTACTTCTGCGCAGCGGTTTGGGAGTTAACATCAAAATTACATTTCTCGGCCATATCGCATAGATCTCACTGTGAAAAGGCTTAAATGGCTTTTTTGACCTAAGTTTAATGATTGCGCTCAAACCAAATGTCCTAGAACGAAATTTTCAAATGTAACTACTAGAATGTGATACAATACACTATTGGGTGAAGTTTGGTTGACTTCTGCGCAGCGGTTTGGGAGTTAACATCAAAATTACATTTCTCGGCCATATCGCATAGATCTCACTGTGAAAAGGCTTAAATGGCTTTTTTGACCTAAGTTTGAGGATTGCGCTCAAACAAAATGTCCTAGAACAAAATTTTCAAATGTAACTACTAGATTGTGATACAATACACTAATGGGTGAAGTTTGGTTGACTTCTGCGCAGCGGTTTGGGAGTTAACATCAAAATTACATTTCTCGGCCATATCGCATAGATCTCACTGTGAAAAGGCTTAAATGACTTTTTTAATTAAGTTTGATGATTGCGTTCAAACAAAATGTCCTTGAACAAAATTTTCAAATGTAACTACTAGATTGTGATACAATACACTATTGGGTGAAGTATGGTTGACTTCTGCGCAGCGGTTTGGGAGTTAACATCAAAATTACATTTCTCGGCCATATCGCATAGATCTCACTGTGAAAAGGCTTAAATGGCTTTTTTGACCTAAGTTTGAGGATTGCGCTCAAATCAAATGTCCTAGAACCAAATTTCCACATGTAATTACTAGATTGTGATACAATACACTAATGGGTGAAGTTTGGTTGACTTCTGCGCAGCGGTTTGGGAGTTTACATCAAAATTACATTTCTCGGCCATATCGCATAGATCTCACTGTGAAAAGGCTTAAATGACTTTTTTAATTAAGTTTAATGATTGCGCTCAAACCAAATGTCCTAGAACGAAATTTTCAAATGTAACTACTAGAATGTGATACAATACACTATTGGGTGAAGTTTAGTTGACTTCTGCGCAGCGGTTTGGGAGTTAACATCAAAATTACATTTCTCGGCCATATCGCATAGATCTCACTGTGAAAAGGCTTAAATGGCTTTTTTGACCTAAGTTTAATGATTGCGCTCAAACCAAATGTCCTAGAACGAAATTTTCAAATGTAACTACTAGAATGTGATACAATACACTATTGGGTGAAGTTTGGTTGACTTCTGCGCAGCGGTTTGGGAGTTAACATCAAAATTACATTTCTCGGCCATATCGCATAGATCTCACTGTGAAAAGGCTTAAATGGCTTTTTTGACCTAAGTTTGAGGATTGCGCTCAAATCAAATGTCCTAGAACCAAATTTCCACATGTAACTACTAGATTGTGATACAATACACTAATGGGTGAAGTTTGGTTGACTTCTGCGCAGCGGTTTGGGAGTTAACATCAAAATTACATTTCTCGGCCATATCGCATAGATCTCACTGTGAAAAGGCTTAAATGACTTTTTTAATTAAGTTTGATGATTGCGCTCAAACAAAATGTCCTAGAACAAAATTTTCAAATGTAACTACTAGATTGTGATACAATACACTATTGGGTGAAGTTTGGTTGACTTCTGCGCAGCGGTTTGGGAGTTAACATCAAAATTACATTTCTCGGCCATATCGCATAGATCTCACTGTGAAAAGGCTTAAATGGCTTTTTTGACCTAAGTTTGAGGATTGCGTTCAAACAAAATGTCCTAGAACAAAATTTTCAAATGTAACTACTAGATTGTGATACAATACACTATTGGGTGAAGTTTGGTTGACTTCTGCGCATCGGTTTGGGAGTTAACATCAAAATTACATTTCTCGGCCATATCGCATAGATCTCACTGTGAAAAGGCTTAAATGACTTTTTTAATTAAGTTTAATGATTGCGCTCAAACCAAATGTCCTAGAACGAAATTTTCAAATGTAACTACTAGAATGTGATACAATACACTATTGGGTGAAGTTTAGTTGACTTCTGCGCAGCGGTTTGGGAGTTAACATCAAAATTACATTTCTCGGCCATATCGCATAGATCTCACTGTGAAAAGGCTTAAATGGCTTTTTTGACCTAAGTTTGAGGATTGCGCTCAAATCAAATGTCCTAGAACCAAATTTCCACATGTAACTACTAGATTGTGATACAATACACTAATGGTTGAAGTTTGGTTGACTTCTGCGCAGCGGTTTGGGAGTGAACATCAAAATTACATTTCTCGGCCATATCGCATAGATCTCACTGTGAAAAGGCTTAAATGACTTTTTTTAATTAAGTTTGATGATTGCGCTCAAATCAAATGTCCTAGAACTAAATTTCCAAATGTAACTACTAGATTGTGATAAAATACACTATTGGGTGAAGTTTGGTTGACTTCTGCGCAGCGGTTTGGGAGTTAACATCAAAATTACATTTCTCGGCCATATCGCATAGATCTCACTGTGAAAAGGCTTAAATGGCTTTTTTGACCTAAGTTTGAGGATTGCGCTCAAATCAAATATCCAATAACCAAATTTCCACATGTAACTACTAGATTGTGATACAATACACTAATGGGTGAAGTTTGGTTGACTTCTGCGCAGCGGTTTGGGAGTTAACATCAAAATTACATTTCTCGGCCATATCGCATAGATCTCACTGTGAAAAGGCTTAAATGGCTTTTTTGACCTAAGTTTGAGGATTGCGCTCAAATCAAATGTCCTAGAACCAAATTTCCACATGTAACTACTAGATTGTGATACAATACACTAATGGGTGAAGTTTGGTTTACTTCTGCGCAGCGGTTTGGGAGTTAACATCAAAATTACATTTCTCGGCCATATCGCATAGATCTCACTGTGAAAAGGCTTAAATGGCTTTTTTGACCTAAGTTTAATGATTGCGCTCAAACCAAATGTCCTAGAACGAAATTTTCAAATGTAACTACTAGAATGTGATACAATACACTATTGGGTGAAGTTTGGTTGACTTCTGCGCAGCGGTTTGGGAGTTAACATCAAAATTACATTTCTCGGCCATATCGCATAGATCTCACTGTGAAAAGGCTTAAATGGCTTTTTTGACCTAAGTTTGAGGATTGCGCTCAAACAAAATGTCCTAGAACAAAATTTTCAAATGTAACTACTAGATTGTGATACAATACACTAATGGGTGAAGTTTGGTTGACTTCTGCGCAGCGGTTTGGGAGTTAACATCAAAATTACATTTCTCGGCCATATCGCATAGATCTCACTGTGAAAAGGCTTAAATGACTTTTTTAATTAAGTTTGATGATTGCGTTCAAACAAAATGTCCTTGAACAAAATTTTCAAATGTAACTACTAGATTGTGATACAATACACTATTGGGTGAAGTATGGTTGACTTCTGCGCAGCGGTTTGGGAGTTAACATCAAAATTACATTTCTCGGCCATATCGCATAGATCTCACTGTGAAAAGGCTTAAATGGCTTTTTTGACCTAAGTTTGAGGATTGCGCTCAAATCAAATGTCCTAGAACCAAATTTCCACATGTAATTACTAGATTGTGATACAATACACTAATGGGTGAAGTTTGGTTGACTTCTGCGCAGCGGTTTGGGAGTTTACATCAAAATTACATTTCTCGGCCATATCGCATAGATCTCACTGTGAAAAGGCTTAAATGACTTTTTTAATTAAGTTTAATGATTGCGCTCAAACCAAATGTCCTAGAACGAAATTTTCAAATGTAACTACTAGAATGTGATACAATACACTATTGGGTGAAGTTTAGTTGACTTCTGCGCAGCGGTTTGGGAGTTAACATCAAAATTACATTTCTCGGCCATATCGCATAGATCTCACTGTGAAAAGGCTTAAATGGCTTTTTTGACCTAAGTTTAATGATTGCGCTCAAACCAAATGTCCTAGAACGAAATTTTCAAATGTAACTACTAGAATGTGATACAATACACTATTGGGTGAAGTTTGGTTGACTTCTGCGCAGCGGTTTGGGAGTTAACATCAAAATTACATTTCTCGGCCATATCGCATAGATCTCACTGTGAAAAGGCTTAAATGGCTTTTTTGACCTAAGTTTGAGGATTGCGCTCAAATCAAATGTCCTAGAACCAAATTTCCACATGTAACTACTAGATTGTGATACAATACACTAATGGGTGAAGTTTGGTTGACTTCTGCGCAGCGGTTTGGGAGTTAACATCAAAATTACATTTCTCGGCCATATCGCATAGATCTCACTGTGAAAAGGCTTAAATGACTTTTTTAATTAAGTTTGATGATTGCGCTCAAACAAAATGTCCTAGAACAAAATTTTCAAATGTAACTACTAGATTGTGATACAATACACTATTGGGTGAAGTTTGGTTGACTTCTGCGCAGCGGTTTGGGAGTTAACATCAAAATTACATTTCTCGGCCATATCGCATAGATCTCACTGTGAAAAGGCTTAAATGGCTTTTTTGACCTAAGTTTGAGGATTGCGCTCAAATCAAATGTCCTAGAACCAAATTTCCACATGTAACTACTAGATTGTGATACAATACACTAATGGTTGAAGTTTGGTTGACTTCTGCGCAGCGGTTTGGGAGTGAACATCAAAATTACATTTCTCGGCCATATTGCATAGATCTCACTGTGAAAAGGCTTAAATGACTTTTTTTAATTAAGTTTGATGATTGCGCTCAAATCAAATGTCCTAGAACTAAATTTCCAAATGTAACTACTAGATTGTGATAAAATACACTATTGGGTGAAGTTTGGTTGACTTCTGCGCAGCGGTTTGGGAGTTAACATCAAAATTACATTTCTCGGCCATATCGCATAGATCTCACTGTGAAAAGGCTTAAATGGCTTTTTTGACCTAAGTTTGAGGATTGCGCTCAAATCAAATGTCCTAGAACCAAATTTCCACATGTAACTACTAGATTGTGATACAATACACTAATGGGTGAAGTTTGGTTTACTTCTGCGCAGCGGTTTGGGAGTTAACATCAAAATTACATTTCTCGGCCATATCGCATAGATCTCACTGTGAAAAGGCTTAAATGGCTTTTTTGACCTAAGTTTAATGATTGCGCTCAAACCAAATGTCCTAGAACGAAATTTTCAAATGTAACTACTAGAATGTGATACAATACACTATTGGGTGAAGTTTGGTTGACTTCTGCGCAGCGGTTTGGGAGTTAACATCAAAATTACATTTCTCGGCCATATCGCATAGATCTCACTGTGAAAAGGCTTAAATGGCTTTTTTAATTAAGTTTGATGATTGCGTTCAAACAAAATGTCCTAGAACAAAATTTTCAAATGTAACTACTAGATTGTGATACAATACACTATTGGGTGAAGTTTGGTTGACTTCTGCGCAGCGGTTTGGGAGTTAACATCAAAATTACATTTCTCGGCCATATCGCATAGATCTCACTGTGAAAAGGCTTAAATGGCTTTTTTGACCTAAGTTTGAGGATTGCGCTCAAATCAAATGTCCTAGAACCAAATTTCCACATGTAACTACTAGATTGTGATACAATACACTAATGGGTGAAGTTTGGTTGACTTCTGCGCAGCGGTTTGGGAGTTAACATCAAAATTACATTTCTCGGCCATATCGCATAGCTCTCACTGTGAAAAGGCTTAAATGGCTTTTTTGACCTAAGTTTAATAATTGCGCTCAAACCAAATGTCCTAAAACTAAATTTCCAAATGTAACTACTAGATTGTGATACAATACACTAATGGGTGAAGTTTGGTTGACTTCTGCGCAGCGGTTTGGGAGTTAACATCAAAATTACATTTCTCGGCCATATCGCATAGATCTCACTGTGAAAAGGCTTAAATGACTTTTTTAATTAAGTTTGATGATTGCGTTCAAACAAAATGTCCTTGAACAAAATTTTCAAATGTAACTACTAGATTGTGATACAATACACTATTGGGTGAAGTATGGTTGACTTCTGCGCAGCGGTTTGGGAGTTAACATCAAAATTACATTTCTCGGCCATATCGCATAGATCTCACTGTGAAAAGGCTTAAATGGCTTTTTTGACCTAAGTTTGAGGATTGCGCTCAAATCAAATGTCCTAGAACCAAATTTCCACATGTAATTACTAGATTGTGATACAATACACTAATGGGTGAAGTTTGGTTGACTTCTGCGCAGCGGTTTGGGAGTTTACATCAAAATTACATTTCTCGGCCATATCGCATAGATCTCACTGTGAAAAGGCTTAAATGACTTTTTTAATTAAGTTTAATGATTGCGCTCAAACCAAATGTCCTAGAACGAAATTTTCAAATGTAACTACTAGAATGTGATACAATACACTATTGGGTGAAGTTTAGTTGACTTCTGCGCAGCGGTTTGGGAGTTAACATCAAAATTACATTTCTCGGCCATATCGCATAGATCTCACTGTGAAAAGGCTTAAATGGCTTTTTTGACCTAAGTTTAATGATTGCGCTCAAACCAAATGTCCTAGAACGAAATTTTCAAATGTAACTACTAGAATGTGATACAATACACTATTGGGTGAAGTTTGGTTGACTTCTGCGCAGCGGTTTGGGAGTTAACATCAAAATTACATTTCTCGGCCATATCGCATAGATCTCACTGTGAAAAGGCTTAAATGGCTTTTTTGACCTAAGTTTGAGGATTGCGCTCAAATCAAATGTCCTAGAACCAAATTTCCACATGTAACTACTAGATTGTGATACAATACACTAATGGGTGAAGTTTGGTTGACTTCTGCGCAGCGGTTTGGGAGTTAACATCAAAATTACATTTCTCGGCCATATCGCATAGATCTCACTGTGAAAAGGCTTAAATGACTTTTTTAATTAAGTTTGATGATTGCGCTCAAACAAAATGTCCTAGAACAAAATTTTCAAATGTAACTACTAGATTGTGATACAATACACTATTGGGTGAAGTTTGGTTGACTTCTGCGCAGCGGTTTGGGAGTTAACATCAAAATTACATTTCTCGGCCATATCGCATAGATCTCACTGTGAAAAGGCTTAAATGGCTTTTTTGACCTAAGTTTGAGGATTGCGCTCAAATCAAATGTCCTAGAACCAAATTTCCACATGTAACTACTAGATTGTGATACAATACACTAATGGTTGAAGTTTGGTTGACTTCTGCGCAGCGGTTTGGGAGTGAACATCAAAATTACATTTCTCGGCCATATTGCATAGATCTCACTGTGAAAAGGCTTAAATGACTTTTTTTAATTAAGTTTGATGATTGCGCTCAAATCAAATGTCCTAGAACTAAATTTCCAAATGTAACTACTAGATTGTGATAAAATACACTATTGGGTGAAGTTTGGTTGACTTCTGCGCAGCGGTTTGGGAGTTAACATCAAAATTACATTTCTCGGCCATATCGCATAGATCTCACTGTGAAAAGGCTTAAATGGCTTTTTTGACCTAAGTTTGAGGATTGCGCTCAAATCAAATGTCCTAGAACCAAATTTCCACATGTAACTACTAGATTGTGATACAATACACTAATGGGTGAAGTTTGGTTTACTTCTGCGCAGCGGTTTGGGAGTTAACATCAAAATTACATTTCTCGGCCATATCGCATAGATCTCACTGTGAAAAGGCTTAAATGGCTTTTTTGACCTAAGTTTAATGATTGCGCTCAAACCAAATGTCCTAGAACGAAATTTTCAAATGTAACTACTAGAATGTGATACAATACACTATTGGGTGAAGTTTGGTTGACTTCTGCGCAGCGGTTTGGGAGTTAACATCAAAATTACATTTCTCGGCCATATCGCATAGATCTCACTGTGAAAAGGCTTAAATGGCTTTTTTAATTAAGTTTGATGATTGCGTTCAAACAAAATGTCCTAGAACAAAATTTTCAAATGTAACTACTAGATTGTGATACAATACACTATTGGGTGAAGTTTGGTTGACTTCTGCGCAGCGGTTTGGGAGTTAACATCAAAATTACATTTCTCGGCCATATCGCATAGATCTCACTGTGAAAAGGCTTAAATGGCTTTTTTGACCTAAGTTTGAGGATTGCGCTCAAATCAAATGTCCTAGAACCAAATTTCCACATGTAACTACTAGATTGTGATACAATACACTAATGGGTGAAGTTTGGTTGACTTCTGCGCAGCGGTTTGGGAGTTAACATCAAAATTACATTTCTCGGCCATATCGCATAGCTCTCACTGTGAAAAGGCTTAAATGGCTTTTTTGACCTAAGTTTAATAATTGCGCTCAAACCAAATGTCCTAAAACTAAATTTCCAAATGTAACTACTAGATTGTGATAAAATACACTATTGGGTGAAGTTTGGTTGACTTCTGCGCAGCGGTTTGGGAGTTAACATCAAAATTACATTTCTCGGCCATATCGCATAGATCTCACTGTGAAAAGGCTTAAATGGCTTTTTTGACCTAAGTTTGAGGATTGCGCTCAAATCAAATGTCCTAGAACCAAATTTCCACATGTAACTACTAGATTGTGATACAATACACTAATGGGTGAAGTTTGGTTGACTTCTGCGCAGCGGTTTGGGAGTTAACATCAAAATTTCATTTCTCGGCCATATCGCATAGATCTCACTGTGAAAAGGCTTAAATGACTTTTTTAATTAAGTTTGATGATTGCGCTCAAACAAAATTTCCTAGAGCAAAATTTTCAAATGTAACTACTAGATTGTGATACAATACACTATTGGGTGAAGTTTGGTTGACTTCTGCGCAGCGGTTTGGGAGTTAACATCAAAATTACATTTCTCGGCCATATCGCATAGATCTCACTGTGAAAAGGCTTAAATGGCTTTTTTGACCTAAGTTTAATGATTGCGCTCAAACCAAATGTCCTAGAACGAAATTTTCAAATGTAACTACTAGAATGTGATACAATACACTATTGGGTGAAGTTTGGTTGACTTCTGCACAGCGGTTTGGGAGTTAACATCAAAATTACATTTCTCGGCCATATCGCATAGATCTCACTGTGAAAAGGCTTAAATGGCTTTTTTAATTAAGTTTGATGATTGCGTTCAAACAAAATGTCCTAGAACAAAATTTTCAAATGTAACTACTAGATTGTGATACAATACACTATTGGGTGAAGTTTGGTTGACTTCTGCGCAGCGGTTTGGGAGTTAACATCAAAATTACATTTCTCGGCCATATCGCATAGATCTCACTGTGAAAAGGCTTAAATGGCTTTTTTGACCTAAGTTTGAGGATTGCGCTCAAATCAAATGTCCTAGAACCAAATTTCCACATGTAACTACTAGATTGTGATACAATACACTAATGGGTGAAGTTTGGTTGACTTCTGCGCAGCGGTTTGGGAGTTAACATCAAAATTACATTTCTCGGCCATATCGCATAGCTCTCACTGTGAAAAGGCTTAAATGGCTTTTTTGACCTAAGTTTAATAATTGCGCTCAAACCAAATGTCCTAAAACTAAATTTCCAAATGTAACTACTAGATTGTGATAAAATACACTATTGGGTGAAGTTTGGTTGACTTCTGCGCAGCGGTTTGGGAGTTAACATCAAAATTACATTTCTCGGCCATATCGCATAGATCTCACTGTGAAAAGGCTTAAATGGCTTTTTTGACCTAAGTTTGAGGATTGCGCTCAAATCAAATGTCCTAGAACCAAATTTCCACATGTAACTACTAGATTGTGATACAATACACTAATGGGTGAAGTTTGGTTGACTTCTGCGCAGCGGTTTGGGAGTTAACATCAAAATTACATTTCTCGGCCATATCGCATAGATCTCACTGTGAAAAGGCTTAAATGACTTTTTTAATTAAGTTTGATGATTGCGTTCAAACAAAATGTCCTAGAACAAAATTTTCAAATGTAACTACTAGATTGTGATACAATACACTATTGGGTGAAGTTTGGTTGACTTCTGCGCAGCGGTTTGGGAGTTAACATCAAAATTACATTTCTCGGTCATATCGCATAGATCTCACTGTGAAAAGGCTTAAATGACTTTTTTAATTAAGTTTAATGATTGCGCTCAAACCAAATGTCCTAGAACGAAATTTTCAAATGTAACTACTAGAATGTGATACAATACACTATTGGGTGAAGTTTAGTTGACTTCTGCGCAGCGGTTTGGGAGTTAACATCAAAATTACATTTCTCGGCCATATCGCATAGATCTCACTGTGAAAAGGCTTAATGGCTTTTTTGACCTAAGTTTGAGGATTGCGCTCAAATCAAATGTCCTAGAACCAAATTTCCACATGTAACTACTAGATTGTGATACAATACACTAATGGGTGAAGTTTGATTTACTTCTGCGCAGCGGTTTGGGAGTTAACATCAAAATTACATTTCTCGGCCATATCGCATAGATCTCACTGTGAAAAGGCTTAAATGGCTTTTTTGACCTAAGTTTGAAGATTGCGCTCAAACCAAATGTCCTAGAACGAAATTTTCAAATGTAACTACTAGAATGTGATACAATACACTATTGGGTGAAGTTTGGTTGACTTCTGCGCAGCGGTTTGGGAGTTAACATCAAAATTACATTTCTCGGCCATATCGCATAGATCTCACTGTGAAAAGGCTTAAATGGCTTTTTTGACCTAAGTTTGAGGATTGCGCTCAAATCAAATGTCCTAGAACCAAATTTCCACATGTAACTACTAGATTGTGATACAATACACTAATGGGTGAAGTTTGGTTGACTTCTGCGCAGCGGTTTGGGAGTTAACATCAAAATTACATTTCTCGGCCATATCGCATAGATCTCACTATGAAAAGGCTTAAATGACTTTTTTAATTAAGTTTGATGATTGCGCTCAAACAAAATTTCCTAGAACAAAATTTTCAAATGTAACTACTAGATTGTGATACAATACACTATTGGGTGAAGTTTGGTTGACTTCTGCGCAGCGGTTTGGGAGTTAACATCAAAATTACATTTCTCGGCCATATCGCATAGATCTCACTGTGAAAAGGCTTAAATGACTTTTTTAATTAAGTTTGATGATTGCGTTCAAACAAAATGTCCTAGAACAAAATTTTCAAATGTAACTACTAGATTGTGATACAATACACTATTGGGTGAAGTTTGGTTGACTTCTGCGCAGCGGTTTGGGAGTTAACATCAAAATTACATTTCTCGGCCATATCGCATAGATCTCACTGTGAAAAGGCTTAAATGGCTTTTTTGACCTAAGTTTAATAATTGCGCTCAAACCAAATGTCCTAGAACGAAATTTTCAAATGTAACTACTAGAATGTGATACAATACACTATTGGGTGAAGTTTGGTTGACTTCTGCGCAGCGGTTTGGGAGTTAACATCAAAATTACATTTCTCGGCCATATCGCATAGATCTCACTGTGAAAAGGCTTAAATGACTTTTTTAATTAAGTTTAATGATTGCGCTCAAACCAAATGTCCTAGAACGAAATTTTCAAATGTAACTACTAGAATGTGATACAATACACTATTGGGTGAAGTTTAGTTGACTTCTGCGCAGCGGTTTGGGAGTTAACATCAAAATTACATTTCTCGGCCATATCGCATAGATCTCACTGTGAAAAGGCTTAAATGGCTTTTTTGACCTAAGTTTGAGGATTGCGCTCAAATCAAATGTCCTAGAACCAAATTTCCACATGTAACTACTAGATTGTGATACAATACACTAATGGGTGAAGTTTGGTTGACTTCTGCGCAGCGGTTTGGGAGTTAACATCAAAATTACATTTCTCGGCCATATCGCATAGATCTCACTGTGAAAAGGCTTAAATGGCTTTTTTGACCTAAGTTTGAGGATTGCGCTCAAATCAAATGTCCAATAACCAAATTTCCACATGTAACTACTAGATTGTGATACAATACACTAATGGGTGAAGTTTGGTTGACTTCTGCGCAGCGGTTTGGGAGTTAACATCAAAATTACATTTCTCGGCCATATCGCATAGATCTCACTGTGAAAAGGCTTAAATGACTTTTTTAATTAAGTTTGATGATTGCGTTCAAACAAAATGTCCTAGAACAAAATTTTCAAATGTAACTACTAGATTGTGATACAATACACTATTGGGTGAAGTTTGGTTGACTTCTGCGCAGCGGTTTGGGAGTTAACATCAAAATTACATTTCTCGGCCATATCGCATAGATCTCACTGTGAAAAGGCTTAAATGGCTTTTTTGACCTAAGTTTGAGGATTGCGCTCAAATCAAATGTCCTAGAACCAAATTTCCACATGTAACTACTAGATTGTGATACAATACACTAATGAGTGAAGTTTGGTTTACTTCTGCGCAGCGGTTTGGGAGTTAACATCAAAATTACATTTCTCGGCCATATCGCATAGATCTCACTGTGAAAAGGCTTAAATGGCTTTTTTGACCTAAGTTTAATAATTGCGCTCAAACCAAATGTCCTAAAACTAAATTTCCAAATGTAACTACTAGATTGTGATAAAATACACTATTGGGTGAAGTTTGGTTGACTTCTGCGCAGCGGTTTGGGAGTTAACATCAAAATTACATTTCTCGGCCATATCGCATAGATCTCACTGTGAAAAGGCTTAAATGGCTTTTTTGACCTAAGTTTGAGGATTGCGCTCAAATCAAATGTCCTTGAACCAAATTTCCACATGTAACTACTAGATTGTGATACAATACACTAATGGGTGAAGTTTGGTTGACTTCTGCGCAGCGGTTTGGGAGTTAACATCAAAATTACATTTCTCGGCCATATCGCATAGATCTCACTGTGAAAAGGCTTAAATGACTTTTTTAATTAAGTTTGATGATTGCGCTCAAACAAAATTTCCTAGAACAAAATTTTCAAATGTAACTACTAGATTGTGATACAATACACTATTGGGTGAAGTTTGGTTGACTTCTGCGCAGCGGTTTTGGGAGTTAACATCAAAATTACATTTCTCGGCCATATCGCATAGATCTCACTGTGAAAAGGCTTAAATGACTTTTTTAATTAAGTTTGATGATTGCGTTCAAACAAAATGTCCTAGAACAAAATTTTCAAATGTAACTACTAGATTGTGATACAATACACTATTGGGTGAAGTTTGGTTGACTTCTGCGCAGCGGTTTGGGAGTTAACATCAAAATTACATTTCTCGGTCATATCGCATAGATCTCACTGTGAAAAGGCTTAAATGACTTTTTTAATTAAGTTTAATGATTGCGCTCAAACCAAATGTCCTAGAACGAAATTTTCAAATGTAACTACTAGAATGTGATACAATACACTATTGGGTGAAGTTTAGTTGACTTCTGCGCAGCGGTTTGGGAGTTAACATCAAAATTACATTTCTCGGCCATATCGCATAGATCTCACTGTGAAAAGGCTTAAATGGCTTTTTTGACCTAAGTTTGAGGATTGCGCTCAAATCAAATGTCCTATAACCAAATTTCTACATGTAACTACTAGATTGTGATACAATACACTAATGGGTGAAGTTTGATTTACTTCTGCGCAGCGGTTTGGGAGTTAACATCAAAATTACATTTCTCGGCCATATCGCATAGATCTCACTGTGAAAAGGCTTAAATGGCTTTTTTGACCTAAGTTTAATAATTGCGCTCAAACCAAATGTCCTAAAACTAAATTTCCAAATGTAACTACTAGATTGTGATAAAATACACTATTGGGTGAAGTTTGGTTGACTTCTGCGCAGCGGTTTGGGAGTTAACATCAAAATTACATTTCTCGGCCATATCGCATAGATCTCACTGTGAAAAGGCTTAAATGGCTTTTTTGACCTAAGTTTGAGGATTGCGCTCAAATCAAATGTCCTTGAACCAAATTTCCACATGTAACTACTAGATTGTGATACAATACACTAATGGGTGAAGTTTGGTTGACTTCTGCGCAGCGGTTTGGGAGTTAACATCAAAATTACATTTCTCGGCCATATCGCATAGATCTCACTGTGAAAAGGCTTAAATGACTTTTTTAATTAAGTTTGATGATTGCGTTCAAACAAAATGTCCTAGAACAAAATTTTCAAATGTAACTACTAGATTGTGATACAATACACTATTGGGTGAAGTTTGGTTGACTTCTGCGCAGCGGTTTGGGAGTTAACATCAAAATTACATTTCTCGGTCATATCGCATAGATCTCACTGTGAAAAGGCTTAAATGACTTTTTTAATTAAGTTTAATGATTGCGCTCAAACCAAATGTCCTAGAACGAAATTTTCAAATGTAACTACTAGAATGTGATACAATACACTATTGGGTGAAGTTTAGTTGACTTCTGCGCAGCGGTTTGGGAGTTAACATCAAAATTACATTTCTCGGCCATATCGCATAGATCTCACTGTGAAAAGGCTTAAATGGCTTTTTTGACCTAAGTTTGAGGATTGCGCTCAAATCAAATGTCCTATAACCAAATTTCTACATGTAACTACTAGATTGTGATACAATACACTAATGGGTGAAGTTTGATTTACTTCTGCGCAGCGGTTTGGGAGTTAACATCAAAATTACATTTCTCGGCCATATCGCATAGATCTCACTGTGAAAAGGCTTAAATGGCTTTTTTGACCTAAGTTTAATAATTGCGCTCAAACCAAATGTCCTAGAACGAAATTTTTAAATGTAACTACTAGAATGTGATACAATACACTATTGGGTGAAGTTTGGTTGACTTCTGCGCAGCGGTTTGGGAGTTAACATCAAAATTACATTTCTCGGCCATATCGCATAGATCTCACTGTGAAAAGGCTTAAATGGCTTTTTTGACCTAAGTTTGAGGATTGCGCTCAAATCAAATGTCCTAGAACCAAATTTCCACATGTAACTACTAGATTGTGATACAATACACTAATGGGTGAAGTTTGGTTGACTTCTGCGCAGCGGTTTGGGAGTTAACATCAAAATTACATTTCTCGGCCATATCGCATAGATCTCACTATGAAAAGGCTTAAATGACTTTTTTAATTAAGTTTGATGATTGCGCTCAAACAAAATTTCCTAGAACAAAATTTTCAAATGTAACTACTAGATTGTGATACAATACACTATTGGGTGAAGTTTGGTTGACTTCTGCGCAGCGGTTTGGGAGTTAACATCAAAATTACATTTCTCGGCCATATCGCATAGATCTCACTGTGAAAAGGCTTAAATGACTTTTTTAATTAAGTTTGATGATTGCGTTCAAACAAAATGTCCTAGAACAAAATTTTCAAATGTAACTACTAGATTGTGATACAATACACTATTGGGTGAAGTTTGGTTGACTTCTGCGCAGCGGTTTGGGAGTTAACATCAAAATTACATTTCTCGGCCATATCGCATAGATCTCACTGTGAAAAGGCTTAAATGGCTTTTTTGACCTAAGTTTAATAATTGCGCTCAAACCAAATGTCCTAGAACGAAATTTTCAAATGTAACTACTAGAATGTGATACAATACACTATTGGGTGAAGTTTGGTTGACTTCTGCGCAGCGGTTTGGGAGTTAACATAAAAATTACATTTCTCGGCCATATCGCATAGATCTCACTGTGAAAAGGCTTAAATGACTTTTTTAATTAAGTTTAATGATTGCGCTCAAACCAAATGTCCTAGAACGAAATTTTCAAATGTAACTACTAGAATGTGATACAATACACTATTGGGTGAAGTTTAGTTGACTTCTGCGCAGCGGTTTTGGAGTTAACATCAAAATTACATTTCTCGGCCATATCGCATAGATCTCACTGTGAAAAGGCTTAAATGGCTTTTTTGACCTAAGTTTGAGGATTGCGCTCAAATCAAATGTCCTAGAACCAAATTTCCACATGTAACTACTAGATTGTGATACAATACACTAATGGGTGAAGTTTGGTTTACTTCTGCGCAGCGGTTTGGGAGTTAACATCAAAATTACATTTCTCGGCCATATCGCATAGATCTCACTGTGAAAAGGCTTAAATGGCTTTTTTGACCTAAGTTTAATAATTGCGCTCAAACCAAATGTCCTAGAACGAAATTTTCAAATGTAACTACTAGAATGTGATACAATACACTATTGGGTGAAGTTTGGTTGACTTCTGCGCAGCGGTTTGGGAGTTAACATCAAAATTACATTTCTCGGCCATATCGCATAGATCTCACTGTGAAAAGGCTTAAATGGCTTTTTTGACCTAAGTTTAATAATTGCGCTCAAACCAAATGTCCTAAAACTAAATTTCCAAATGTAACTACTAGATTGTGATAAAATACACTATTGGGTGAAGTTTGGTTGACTTCTGCGCAGCGGTTTGGGAGTTAACATCAAAATTACATTTCTCGGCCATATCGCATAGATCTCACTGTGAAAAGGCTTAAATGACTTTTTTAATTAAGTTTGATGATTGCGCTCAAACATAATTTCCTAGAACAAAATTTTCAAATGTAACTACTAGATTGTGATACAATACACTATTGGGTGAAGTTTGGTTGACTTCTGCGCAGCGGTTTGGGAGTTAACATCAAAATTACATTTCTCGGCCATATCGCATAGATCTCACTGTGAAAAGGCTTAAATGGCTTTTTTGACCTAAGTTTAATGATTGCGCTCAAACCAAATGTCCTAGAACGAAATTTTCAAATGTAACTACTAGAATGTGATACAATACACTATTGGGTGAAGTTTGGTTGACTTCTGCGCAGCGGTTTGGGAGTTAACATCAAAATTACATTTCTCGGCCATATCGCATAGATCTCACTGTGAAAAGGCTTAAATGGCTTTTTTGACCTAAGTTTGAGGATTGCGCTCAAATCAAATGTCCTAGAACCAAATTTCCACATGTAACTACTAGATTGTGATACAATACACTAATGGGTGAAGTTTGGTTGACTTCTGCGCAGCGGTTTGGGAGTTAACATCAAAATTACATTTCTCGGCCATATCGCATAGATCTCACTGTGAAAAGGCTTAAATGACTTTTTTAATTAAGTTTGATGATTGCGTTCAAATCAAATGTCCTAGAACAAAATTTTCAAATGTAACTACTAGATTGTGATACAATACACTATTGGGTGAAGTTTGGTTGACTTCTGCGCAGCGGTTTGGGAGTTAACATCAAAATTACATTTCTCGGCCATATCGCATAGATCTCACTGTGAAAAGGCTTAAATGGCTTTTTTGACCTAAGTTTGAGGATTGCGCTCAAATCAAATGTCCTAGAACCAAATTTCCACATGTAACTACTAGATTGTGATACAATACACTAATGGGTGAAGTTTGGTTTACTTCTGCGCAGCGGTTTGGGAGTTAACATCAAAATTACATTTCTCGGCCATATCGCATAGATCTCACTGTGAAAAGGCTTAAATGGCTTTTTTGACCTAAGTTTAATAATTGCGCTCAAACCAAATGTCCTAAAACTAAATTTCCAAATGTAACTACTAGATTGTGATAAAATACACTATTGGGTGAAGTTTGGTTGACTTCTGCGCAGCGGTTTGGGAGTTAACATCAAAATTACATTTCTCGGCCATATCGCATAGATCTCACTGTGAAAAGGCTTAAATGGCTTTTTTGACCTAAGTTTGAGGATTGCGCTCAAATCAAATGTCCTTGAACCAAATTTCCACATGTAACTACTAGATTGTGATACAATACACTAATGGGTGAAGTTTGGTTGACTTCTGCGCAGCGGTTTGGGAGTTAACATCAAAATTACATTTCTCGGCCATATCGCATAGATCTCACTGTGAAAAGGCTTAAATGACTTTTTTAATTAAGTTTGATGATTGCGCTCAAACAATATTTCCTAGAACAAAATTTTCAAATGTAACTACTAGATTGTGATACAATACACTATTGGGTGAAGTTTGGTTGACTTCTGCGCAGCGGTTTGGGAGTTAACATCAAAATTACATTTCTCGGCCATATCGCATAGATCTCACTGTGAAAAGGCTTAAATGACTTTTTTAATTAAGTTTGATGATTGCGTTCAAACAAAATGTCCTAGAACAAAATTTTCAAATGTAACTAATAGATTGTGATACAATACACTATTGGGTGAAGTTTGGTTGACTTCTGCGCAGCGGTTTGGGAGTTAACATCAAAATTACATTTCTCGGTCATATCGCATAGATCTCACTGTGAAAAGGCTTAAATGACTTTTTTAATTAAGTTTAATGATTGCGCTCAAACCAAATGTCCTAGAACGAAATTTTCAAATGTAACTACTAGAATGTGATACAATACACTATTGGGTGAAGTTTAGTTGACTTCTGCGCAGCGGTTTGGGAGTTAACATCAAAATTACATTTCTCGGCCATATCGCATAGATCTCACTGTGAAAAGGCTTAAATGGCTTTTTTGACCTAAGTTTGAGGATTGCGCTCAAATCAAATGTCCTAGAACCAAATTTCCACATGTAACTACTAGATTGTGATACAATACACTAATGGGTGAAGTTTGATTTACTTCTGCGCAGCGGTTTGGGAGTTAACATCAAAATTACATTTCTCGGCCATATCGCATTGATCTCACTGTGAAAAGGCTTAAATGGCTTTTTTGACCTAAGTTTAATAAATGCGCTCAAACCAAATGTCCTAGAACGAAATTTTCAAATGTAACTACTAGAATGTGATACAATACACTATTGGGTGAAGTTTGGTTGACTTCTGCGCAGCGGTTTGGGAGTTAACATCAAAATTACATTTCTCGGCCATATCGCATAGATCTCACTGTGAAAAGGCTTAAATGGCTTTTTTGACCTAAGTTTGAGGATTGCGCTCAAATCAAATGTCCTAGAACCAAATTTCCACATGTAACTACTAGATTGTGATACAATACACTAATGGGTGAAGTTTGGTTGACTTCTGCGCAGCGGTTTGGGAGTTAACATCAAAATTACATTTCTCGGCCATATCGCATAGATCTCACTGTGAAAAGGCTTAAATGACTTTTTTAATTAAGTTTGATGATTGCGCTCAAACAAAATTTCCTAGAACAAAATTTTCAAATGTAACTACTAGATTGTGATACAATACACTATTGGGTGAAGTTTGGTTGACTTCTGCGCAGCGGTTTGGGAGTTAACATCAAAATTACATTTCTCGGCCATATCGCATAGATCTCACTGTGAAAAGGCTTAAATGACTTTTTTAATTAAGTTTGATGATTGCGTTCAAACAAAATGTCCTAGAACAAAATTTTCAAATGTAACTACTAGATTGTGATACAATACACTATTGGGTGAAGTTTGGTTGACTTCTGCGCAGCGGTTTGGGAGTTAACATCAAAATTACATTTCTCGGCCATATCGCATAGATCTCACTGTGAAAAGGCTTAAATGGCTTTTTTGACCTAAGTTTAATAATTGCGCTCAAACCAAATGTCCTAGAACGAAATTTTCAAATGTAACTACTAGAATGTGATACAATACACTATTGGGTGAAGTTTGGTTGACTTCTGCGCAGCGGTTTGGGAGTTAACATCAAAATTACATTTCTCGGCCATATCGCATAGATCTCACTGTGAAAAGGCTTAAATGACTTTTTTAATTAAGTTTAATGATTGCGCTCAAACCAAATGTCCTAGAACCAAATTTTCACATGTAACTACTAGATTGTGATACAATACACTATTGGGTGAAGTTTAGTTGACTTTTGCGCAGCGGTTTGGGAGTTAACATCAAAATTACATTTCTCGGCCATATCGCATAGATCTCACTGTGAAAAGGCTTAAATGGCTTTTTTGACCTAAGTTTGAGGATTGCGCTCAAATCAAATATCCTAGAACCAAATTTCCACATGTAACTACTAGATTGTGATACAATACACTAATGGGTGAAGTTTGGTTTACTTCTGCGCAGCGGTTTGGGAGTTAACATCAAAATTACATTTCTCGGCCATATCGCATAGATCTCACTGTGAAAAGGCTTAAATGGCTTTTTTGACCTAAGTTTAATAATTGCGCTCAAACCAAATGTCCTGGAAACGAAATTTTCAAATGTAACTACTAGAATGTGATACAATACACTATTGGGTGAAGTTTGGTTGACTTCTGCGCAGCGGTTTGGGAGTTAACATCAAAATTACATTTCTCGGCCATATCGCATAGATCTCACTGTGAAAAGGCTTAAATGGCTTTTTTGACCTAAGTTTAATAATTGCGCTCAAACCAAATGTCCTAGAACGAAATTTTCAAATGTAACTACTAGAATGTGATACAATACACTATTGGGTGAAGTTTGGTTGACTTCTGCGCAGCGGTTTGGGAGTTAACATCAAAATTACATTTCTCGGCCATATCGCATAGATCTCACTGTGAAAAGGCTTAAATGTCTTTTTTGACCTAAGTTTGAGGATTGCGCTCAAATCAAATGTCCTAGAGCCAAATTTCCACATGTAACTACTAGATTGTGATACAATACACTAATGGGTGAAGTTTGGTTGACTTCTGCGCAGCGGTTTGGGAGTTAACATCAAAATTACATTTCTCGGCCATATCGCATAGATCTCACTGTGAAAAGGCTTAAATGACTTTTTTAATTAAGTTTGATGATTGCGCTCAAACAAAATTTCCTAGAACAAAATTTTCAAATGTAACTACTAGATTGTGATACAATACACTATTGGGTGAAGTTTGGTTGACTTCTGCGCAGCGGTTTGGGAGTTAACATCAAAATTACATTTCTCGGCCATATCGCATAGATCTCACTGTGAAAAGGCTTAAATGACTTTTTTAATTAAGTTTGATGATTGCGTTCAAACAAAATGTCCTAGAACAAAATTTTCAAATGTAACTACTAGATTGTGATACAATACACTATTGGGTGAAGTTTGGTTGACTTCTGCGCAGCGGTTTGGGAGTTAACATCAAAATTACATTTCTCGGCCATATCGCATAGATCTCACTGTGAAAAGGCTTAAATGGCTTTTTTGACCTAAGTTTAATAATTGCGCTCAAACCAAATGTCCTAGAACGAAATTTTCAAATGTAACTACTAGAATGTGATACAATACACTATTGGGTGAAGTTTGGTTGACTTCTGCGCAGCGGTTTGGGAGTTAACATCAAAATTACATTTCTCGGCCATATCGCATAGATCTCACTGTGAAAAGGCTTAAATGGCTTTTTTGACCTAAGTTTAATGATTGCGCTCAAACCAAATGTCCTAGAACGAAATTTTCAAATGTAACTACTAGAATGTGATACAATACACTATTGGGTGAAGTTTGGTTGACTTCTGCGCAGCGGTTTGGGAGTTAACATCAAAATTACATTTCTCGGCCATATCGCATAGATCTCACTGTGAAAAGGCTTAAATGGCTTTTTTGACCTAAGTTTGAGGATTGCGCTCAAATCAAATGTCCTAGAACCAAATTTCCACATGTAACTACTAGATTGTGATACAATACACTAATGGGTGAAGTTTGGTTGACTTCTGCGCAGCGGTTTGGGAGTTAACATCAAAATTACATTTCTCGGCCATATCGCATAGATCTCACTGTGAAAAGGCTTAAATGACTTTTTTAATTAAGTTTGATGATTGCGTTCAAATCAAATGTCCTAGAACAAAATTTTCAAATGTAACTACTAGATTGTGATACAATACACTATTGGGTGAAGTTTGGTTGACTTCTGCGCAGCGGTTTGGGAGTTAACATCAAAATTACATTTCTCGGCCATATCGCATAGATCTCACTGTGAAAAGGCTTAAATGGCTTTTTTGACCTAAGTTTGAGGATTGCGCTCAAATCAAATGTCCTAGAACCAAATTTCCACATGTAACTACTAGATTGTGATACAATACACTAATGGGTGAAGTTTGGTTTACTTCTGCGCAGCGGTTTGGGAGTTAACATCAAAATTACATTTCTCGGCCATATCGCATAGATCTCACTGTGAAAAGGCTTAAATGGCTTTTTTGACCTAAGTTTAATAATTGCGCTCAAACCAAATGTCCTAAAACTAAATTTCCAAATGTAACTACTAGATTGTGATAAAATACACTATTGGGTGAAGTTTGGTTGACTTCTGCGCAGCGGTTTGGGAGTTAACATCAAAATTACATTTCTCGGCCATATCGCATAGATCTCACTGTGAAAAGGCTTAAATGGCTTTTTTGACCTAAGTTTGAGGATTGCGCTCAAATCAAATGTCCTTGAACCAAATTTCCACATGTAACTACTAGATTGTGATACAATACACTAATGGGTGAAGTTTGGTTGACTTCTGCGCAGCGGTTTGGGAGTTAACATCAAAATTACATTTCTCGGCCATATCGCATAGATCTCACTGTGAAAAGGCTTAAATGACTTTTTTAATTAAGTTTGATGATTGCGCTCAAACAATATTTCCTAGAACAAAATTTTCAAATGTAACTACTAGATTGTGATACAATACACTATTGGGTGAAGTTTGGTTGACTTCTGCGCAGCGGTTTGGGAGTTAACATCAAAATTACATTTCTCGGCCATATCGCATAGATCTCACTGTGAAAAGGCTTAAATGACTTTTTTAATTAAGTTTGATGATTGCGTTCAAACAAAATGTCCTAGAACAAAATTTTCAAATGTAACTAATAGATTGTGATACAATACACTATTGGGTGAAGTTTGGTTGACTTCTGCGCAGCGGTTTGGGAGTTAACATCAAAATTACATTTCTCGGTCATATCGCATAGATCTCACTGTGAAAAGGCTTAAATGACTTTTTTAATTAAGTTTAATGATTGCGCTCAAACCAAATGTCCTAGAACGAAATTTTCAAATGTAACTACTAGAATGTGATACAATACACTATTGGGTGAAGTTTAGTTAACTTCTGCGCAGCGGTTTGGGAGTTAACATCAAAATTACATTTCTCGGCCATATCGCATAGATCTCACTGTGAAAAGGCTTAAATGGCTTTTTTGACCTAAGTTTGAGGATTGCGCTCAAATCAAATGTCCTAGAACCAAATTTCCACATGTAACTACTAGATTGTGATACAATACACTAATGGGTGAAGTTTGATTTACTTCTGCGCAGCGGTTTGGGAGCTAACATCAAAATTACATTTCTCGGCCATATCGCATTGATCTCACTGTGAAAAGGCTTAAATGGCTTTTTTGACCTAAGTTTAATAAATGCGCTCAAACCAAATGTCCTAGAACGAAATTTTCAAATGTAACTACTAGAATGTGATACAATACACTATTGGGTGAAGTTTGGTTGACTTCTGCGCAGCGGTTTGGGAGTTAACATCAAAATTACATTTCTCGGCCATATCGCATAGATCTCACTGTGAAAAGGCTTAAATGGCTTTTTTGACCTAAGTTTGAGGATTGCGCTCAAATCAAATGTCCTAGAACCAAATTTCCACATGTAACTACTAGATTGTGATACAATACACTAATGGGTGAAGTTTGGTTGACTTTTGCGCAGCGGTTTGGGAGTTAACATCAAAATTACATTTCTCGGCCATATCGCATAGATCTCACTGTGAAAAGGCTTAAATGACTTTTTTAATTAAGTTTGATGATTGCGCTCAAACAAAATTTCCTAGAACAAAATTTTCAAATGTAACTACTAGATTGTGATACAATACACTATTGGGTGAAGTTTGGTTGACTTCTGCGCAGCGGTTTGGGAGTTAACATCAAAATTACATTTCTCGGCCATATCGCATAGATCTCACTGTGAAAAGGCTTAAATGACTTTTTTAATTAAGTTTGATGATTGCGTTCAAACAAAATGTCCTAGAACAAAATTTTCAAATGTAACTACTAGATTGTGATACAATACACTATTGGGTGAAGTTTGGTTGACTTCTGCGAAGCGGTTTGGGAGTTAACATCAAAATTACATTTCTCGGCCATATCGCATAGATCTCACTGTGAAAAGGCTTAAATGGCTTTTTTGACCTAAGTTTAATAATTGCGCTCAAACCAAATGTCCTAGAACAAAATTTTCAAATGTAACTACTAGAATGTGATACAATACACTATTGGGTGAAGTTTGGTTGACTTCTGCGCAGCGGTTTGGGAGTTAACATCAAAATTACATTTCTCGGCCATATCGCATAGATCTCACTGTGAAAAGGCTTAAATGACTTTTTTAATTAAGTTTAATGATTGCGCTCAAACCAAATGTCCTAGAACGAAATTTTCAAATGTAACTACTAGAATGTGATACAATACACTATTGGGTGAAGTTTAGTTGACTTTTGCGCAGCGGTTTGGGAGTTAACATCAAAATTACATTTCTCGGCCATATCGCATAGATCTCACTGTGAAAAGGCTTAAATGGCTTTTTTGACCTAAGTTTAATAATTGCGCTCAAACCAAATGTCCTAGAACGAAATTTTCAAATGTAACTACTAGAATGTGATACAATACACTATTGGGTGAAGTTTGGTTGACTTCTGCGCAGCGGTTTGGGAGTTAACATCAAAATTACATTTCTCGGCCATATCGCATAGATCTCACTGTGAAAAGGCTTAAATGACTTTTTTAATTAAGTTTAATGATTGCGCTCAAACCAAATGTCCTGGAACGAAATTTTCAAATGTAACTACTAGAATGTGATACAATACACTATTGGGTGAAGTTTAGTTGACTTCTGCGCAGCGGTTTTGGAGTTAACATCAAAATTACATTTCTCGGCCATATCGCATAGATCTCACTGTGAAAAGGCTTAAATGGCTTTTTTGACCTAAGTTTGAGGATTGCGCTCAAATCAAATGTCCTAGAACCAAATTTCCACATGTAACTACTAGATTGTGATACAATACACTAATGGGTGAAGTTTGGTTTACTTCTGCGCAGCGGTTTGGGAGTTAACATCAAAATTACATTTCTCGGCCATATCGCATAGATCTCACTGTGAAAAGGCTTAAATGGCTTTTTTGACCTAAGTTTAATAATTGCGCTCAAACCAAATGTCCTAGAACGAAATTTTCAAATGTAACTACTAGAATGTGATACAATACACTATTGGGTGAAGTTTGGTTGACTTCTGCGCAGCGGTTTGGGAGTTAACATCAAAATTACATTTCTCGGCCATATCGCATAGATCTCACTGTGAAAAGGCTTAAATGGCTTTTTTGACCTAAGTTTAATAATTGCGCTCAAACCAAATGTCCTAAAACTAAATTTCCAAATGTAACTACTAGATTGTGATAAAATACACTATTGGGTGAAGTTTGGTTGACTTCTGCGCAGCGGTTTGGGAGTTAACATCAAAATTACATTTCTCGGCCATATCGCATAGATCTCACTGTGAAAAGGCTTAAATGACTTTTTTAATTAAGTTTGATGATTGCGCTCAAACATAATTTCCTAGAACAAAATTTTCAAATGTAACTACTAGATTGTGATACAATACACTAATGGGTGAAGTTTGGTTGACTTCTGCGCAGCGGTTTGGGAGTTAACATCAAAATTACATTTCTCGGCCATATCGCATAGATCTCACTGTGAAAAGGCTTAAATGGCTTTTTTGACCTAAGTTTAATGATTGCGCTCAAACCAAATGTCCTAGAACGAAATTTTCAAATGTAACTACTAGAATGTGATACAATACACTATTGGGTGAAGTTTGGTTGACTTCTGCGCAGCGGTTTGGGAGTTAACATCAAAATTACATTTCTCGGCCATATCGCATAGATCTCACTGTGAAAAGGCTTAAATGGCTTTTTTGACCTAAGTTTGAGGATTGCGCTCAAATCAAATGTCCTAGAACCAAATTTCCACATGTAACTACTAGATTGTGATACAATACACTAATGGGTGAAGTTTGGTTGACTTCTGCGCAGCGGTTTGGGAGTTAACATCAAAATTACATTTCTCGGCCATATCGCATAGATCTCACTGTGAAAAGGCTTAAATGACTTTTTTAATTAAGTTTGATGATTGCGTTCAAATCAAATGTCCTAGAACAAAATTTTCAAATGTAACTACTAGATTGTGATACAATACACTATTGGGTGAAGTTTGGTTGACTTCTGCGCAGCGGTTTGGGAGTTAACATCAAAATTACATTTCTCGGCCATATCGCATAGATCTCACTGTGAAAAGGCTTAAATGACTTTTTTAATTAAGTTTGATGATTGCGTTCAAACAAAATGTCCTAGAACAAAATGTTCAAATGTAACTAATAGATTGTGATACAATACACTATTGGGTGAAGTTTGGTTGACTTCTGCGCAGCGGTTTGGGAGTTAACATCAAAATTACATTTCTCGGTCATATCGCATAGATCTCACTGTGAAAAGGCTTAAATGACTTTTTTAATTAAGTTTAATGATTGCGCTCAAACCAAATGTCCTAGAACGAAATTTTCAAATGTAACTACTAGAATGTGATACAATACACTATTGGGTGAAGTTTAGTTGACTTCTGCGCAGCGGTTTGGGAGTTAACATCAAAATTACATTTCTCGGCCATATCGCATAGATCTCACTGTGAAAAGGCTTAAATGGCTTTTTTGACCTAAGTTTGAGGATTGCGCTCAAATCAAATGTCCTAGAACCAAATTTCCACATGTAACTACTAGATTGTGATACAATACACTAATGGGTGAAGTTTGATTTACTTCTGCGCAGCGGTTTGGGAGTTAACATCAAAATTACATTTCTCGGCCATATCGCATAGATCTCACTGTGAAAAGGCTTAAATGACTTTTTTAATTAAGTTTGATGATTGCGCTCAAACAAAATTTCCTAGAACAAAATTTTCAAATGTAACTACTAGATTGTGATACAATACACTATTGGGTGAAGTTTGGTTGACTTCTGCGCAGCGGTTTGGGAGTTAACATCAAAATTACATTTCTCGGCCATATCGCATAGATCTCACTGTGAAAAGGCTTAAATGACTTTTTTAATTAAGTTTGATGATTGCGTTCAAACAAAATGTCCTAGAACAAAATTTTCAAATGTAACTACTAGATTGTGATACAATACACTATTGGGTGAAGTTTGGTTGACTTCTGCGCAGCGGTTTGGGAGTTAACATCAAAATTACATTTCTCGGCCATATCGCATAGATCTCACTGTGAAAAGGCTTAAATGGCTTTTTTGAGCTAAGTTTAATAATTGCGCTCAAACCAAATGTCCTAGAACAAAATTTTCAAATGTAACTACTAGAATGTGATACAATACACTATTGGGTGAAGTTTGGTTGACTTCTGCGCAGCGGTTTGGGAGTTAACATCAAAATTACATTTCTCGGCCATATCGCATAGATCTCACTGTGAAAAGGCTTAAATGACTTTTTTAATTAAGTTTAATGATTGCGCTCAAACCAAATGTCCTAGAACGAAATTTTCAAATGTAACTACTAGAATGTGATACAATACACTATTGGGTGAAGTTTAGTTGACTTTTGCGCAGCGGTTTGGGAGTTAACATCAAAATTACATTTCTCGGCCATATCGCATAGATCTCACTGTGAAAAGGCTTAAATGGCTTTTTTGACCTAAGTTTGAGGATTGCGCTCAAATCAAATATCCTAGAACCAAATTTCCACATGTAACTACTAGATTGTGATACAATACACTAATGGGTGAAGTTTGGTTTACTTCTGCGCAGCGGTTTGGGAGTTAACATCAAAATTACATTTCTCGGCCATATCGCATAGATCTCACTGTGAAAAGGCTTAAATGGCTTTTTTGACCTAAGTTTAATAATTGCGCTCAAACCAAATGTCCTAGAACGAAATTTTCAAATGTAACTACTAGAATGTGATACAATACACTATTGGGTGAAGTTTGGTTGACTTCTGCGCAGCGGTTTGGGAGTAAACATCAAAATTACATTTCTCGGCCATATCGCATAGATCTCACTGTGAAAAGGCTTAAATGGCTTTTTTGACCTAAGTTTAATAATTGCGCTCAAACCAAATGTCCTAGAACGAAATTTTCAAATGTAACTACTAGAATGTGATACAATACACTATTGGGTGAAGTTTGGTTGACTTCTGCGCAGCGGTTTGGGAGTTAACATCAAAATTACATTTCTCGGCCATATCGCATAGATCTCACTGTGAAAAGGCTTAAATGGCTTTTTTGACCTAAGTTTGAGGATTGCGCTCAAATCAAATGTCCTAGAGCCAAATTTCCACATGTAACTACTAGATTGTGATACAATACACTAATGGGTGAAGTTTGGTTGACTTCTGCGCAGCGGTTTGGGAGTTAACATCAAAATTACATTTCTCGGCCATATCGCATAGATCTCACTGTGAAAAGGCTTAAATGACTTTTTTAATTAAGTTTGATGATTGCGCTCAAACAAAATTTCCTAGAACAAAATTTTCAAATGTAACTACTAGATTGTGATACAATACACTATTGGGTGAAGTTTGGTTGACTTCTGCGCAGCGGTTTGGGAGTTAACATCAAAATTACATTTCTCGGCCATATCGCATAGATCTCACTGTGAAAAGGCTTAAATGACTTTTTTAATTAAGTTTGATGATTGCGTTCAAACAAAATGTCCTAGAACAAAATTTTCAAATGTAACTACTAGATTGTGATACAATACACTATTGGGTGAAGTTTGGTTGACTTCTGCGCAGCGGTTTGGGAGTTAACATCAAAATTACATTTCTCGGCCATATCGCATAGATCTCACTGTGAAAAGGCTTAAATGGCTTTTTTGACCTAAGTTTAATAATTGCGCTCAAACCAAATGTCCTAGAACGAAATTTTCAAATGTAACTACTAGAATGTGATACAATACACTATTGGGTGAAGTTTGGTTGACTTCTGCGCAGCGGTTTGGGAGTTAACATCAAAATTACATTTCTCGGCCATATCGCATAGATCTCACTGTGAAAAGGCTTAAATGACTTTTTTAATTAAGTTTAATGATTGCGCTCAAACCAAATGTCCTAGAACGAAATTTTCAAATGTAACTACTAGAATGTGATACAATACACTATTGGGTGAAGTTTAGTTGACTTCTGCGCAGCGGTTTGGGAGTTAACATCAAAATTACATTTCTCGGCCATATCGCATAGATCTCACTGTGAAAAGGCTTAAATGGCTTTTTTGACCTAAGTTTGAGGATTGCGCTCAAATCAAATGTCCTAGAACCAAATTTTCACATGTAACTACTAGATTGTGATACAATACACTAATGGGTGAAGTTTGGTTGACTTCTGCGCAGCGGTTTGGGAGTTAACATCAAAATTACATTTCTCGGCCATATCGCATAGATCTCACTGTGAAAAGGCTTAAATGACTTTTTTAATTAAGTTTGATGATTGCGCTCAAACAAAATTTCCTAGAACAAAATTTTCAAATGTAACTACTAGATTGTGATACAATACACTATTGGGTGAAGTTTGGTTGACTTCTGCGCAGCGGTTTGGGAGTTAACATCAAAATTACATTTCTCGGCCATATCGCATAGATCTCACTGTGAAAAGGCTTAAATGGCTTTTTTGACCTAAGTTTAATGATTGCGCTCAAACCAAATGTCCTAGAACGAAATTTTCAAATGTAACTACTAGAATGTGATACAATACACTATTGTGTGAAGTTTGGTTGACTTCTGCGCAGCGGTTTGGGAGTTAACATCAAAATTACATTTCTCGGCCATATCGCATAGATCTCACTGTGAAAAGGCTTAAATGACTTTTTTAATTAAGTTTGATGATTGCGCTCAAACAAAATGTCCTAGAACGAAATTTTCAAATGTAACTACTAGATTGTGATACAATACACTATTGGGTGAAGTTTGGTTGACTTCTGCGCAGCGGTTTGGGAGTTAACATCAAAATTACATTTCTCGGCCATATCGCATAGATCTCACTGTGAAAAGGCTTAAATGGCTTTTTTGACCTAAGTTTGAGGATTGCGCTCAAATCAAATGTCCTAGAACCAAATTTCCACATGTTACTACTAGATTGTGATACAATACACTAATGGTTGAAGTTTGGTTGACTTCTGCGCAGCGGTTTGGGAGTGAACATTAAAATTACATTTCTCGGCCATATCGCATAGATCTCACTGTGAAAAGGCTTAAATGACTTTTTTTAATTAAGTTTGAAGATTGCGCACAAATCAAATGTCCTAGAACTAAATTTCCAAATGTAACTACTAGATTGTGATAAAATACACTATTGGGTGAAGTTTGGTTGACTTCTGCGCAGCGGTTTGGGAGTTAACATCAAAATTACATTTCTCGGCCATATTGCATAATCTCACTGTGAAAAGGCTTAAATGACTTTTTTAATTAAGTTTAATGATTGCGCTCAAACCAAATGTCCTAGAACGAAATTTTCAAATGTAACTACTAGAATGTGATACAATACACTATTGGGTGAAGTTTAGTTGACTTCTGCGCAGCGGTTTGGGAGTTAACATCAAAATTACATTTCTCGGCCATATCGCATAGATCTCACTGTGAAAAGGCTTAAATGGCTTTTTTGACCTAAGTTTGAGGATTGCGCTCAAATCAAATGTCCTAGAACCAAATTTCAACATGTAACTACTAGATTGTGATACAATACACTAATGGGTGAAGTTTGATTTACTTCTGCGCAGCGGTTTGGGAGTTAACATCAAAATTACATTTCTCGGCCATATCGCATAGATCTCACTGTGAAAAGGCTTAAATGGCTTTTTTGACCTAAGTTTAATAATTGCGCTCAAACCAAATGTCTTAGAACGAAATTTTCAAATGTAACTACTAGAATGTGATACAATACACTATTGGGTGAAGTTTGGTTGACTTCTGCGCAGCGGTTTGGGAGTTAACATCAAAATTACATTTCTCGGCCATATCGCATAGATCTCACTGTGAAAAGGCTTAAATGGCTTTTTTGACCTAAGTTTGAGGATTGCGCTCAAATCAAATGTCCTAGAACCAAATTTCCACATGTAACTACTAGATTGTGATACAATACACTAATGGGTGAAGTTTGGTTGACTTCTGCGCAGCGGTTTGGGAGTTAACATCAAAATTACATTTCTCGGCCATATCGCATAGATCTCACTGTGAAAAGGCTTAAATGACTTTTTTAATTAAGTTTGATGATTGCGCTCAAACAAAATTTCCTAGAACAAAATTTTCAAATGTAACTACTAGATTGTGATACAATACACTATTGGGTGAAGTTTGGTTGACTTCTGCGCAGCGGTTTGGGAGTTAACATCAAAATTACATTTCTCGGCCATATCGCATAGATCTCACTGTGAAAAGGCTTAAATGACTTTTTTAATTAAGTTTGATGATTGCGTTCAAACAAAATGTCCTAGAAAAAAATTTTCAAATGTAACTACTAGATTGTGATACAATACACTATTGGGTGAAGTTTGGTTGACTTCTGCGCAGCGGTTTGGGAGTTAACATCAAAATTACATTTCTCGGCCATATCGCATAGATCTCACTGTGAAAAGGCTTAAATGACTTTTTTAATTAAGTTTGATGATTGCGTTCAAACAAAATGTCCTAGAACAAAATTTTCAAATGTAACTAATAGATTGTGATACAATACACTATTGGGTGAAGTTTGGTTGACTTCTGCGCAGCGGTTTGGGAGTTAACATCAAAATTACATTTCTCGGTCATATCGCATAGATCTCACTGTGAAAAGGCTTAAATGACTTTTTTAATTAAGTTTAATGATTGCGCTCAAACCAAATGTCCTAGAACGAAATTTTCAAATGTAACTACTAGAATGTGATACAATACACTATTGGGTGAAGTTTAGTTGACTTCTGCGCAGCGGTTTGGGAGTTAACATCAAAATTACATTTCTCGGCCATATCGCATAGATCTCACTGTGAAAAGGCTTAAATGGCTTTTTTGACCTAAGTTTGAGGATTGCGCTCAAATCAAATGTCCTAGAACCAAATTTCCACATGTAACTACTAGATTGTGATACAATACACTAATGGGTGAAGTTTGATTTACTTCTGCGCAGCGGTTTGGGAGTTAACATCAAAATTACATTTCTCGGCCATATCGCATTGATCTCACTGTGAAAAGGCTTAAATGGCTTTTTTGACCTAAGTTTAATAAATGCGCTCAAACCAAATGTCCTAGAACGAAATTTTCAAATGTAACTACTAGAATGTGATACAATACACTATTGGGTGAAGTTTGGTTGACTTCTGCGCAGCGGTTTGGGAGTTAACATCAAAATTACATTTCTCGGCCATATCGCATAGATCTCACTGTGAAAAGGCTTAAATGGCTTTTTTGACCTAAGTTTGAGGATTGCGCTCAAATCAAATGTCCTAGAACCAAATTTCCACATGTAACTACTAGATTGTGATACAATACACTAATGGGTGAAGTTTGGTTGACTTCTGCGCAGCGGTTTGGGAGTTAACATCAAAATTACATTTCTCGGCCATATCGCATAGATCTCACTGTGAAAAGGCTTAAATGACTTTTTTAATTAAGTTTGATGATTGCGCTCAAACAAAATTTCCTAGAACAAAATTTTCAAATGTAACTACTAGATTGTGATACAATACACTATTGGGTGAAGTTTGGTTGACTTCTGCGCAGCGGTTTGGGAGTTAACATCAAAATTACATTTCTCGGCCATATCGCATAGATCTCACTGTGAAAAGGCTTAAATGACTTTTTTAATTAAGTTTGATGATTGCGTTCAAACAAAATGTCCTAGAACAAAATTTTCAAATGTAACTACTAGATTGTGATACAATACACTATTGGGTGAAGTTTGGTTGACTTCTGCGCAGCGGTTTGGGAGTTAACATCAAAATTACATTTCTCGGCCATATCGCATAGATCTCACTGTGAAAAGGCTTAAATGGCTTTTTTGACCTAAGTTTAATAATTGCGCTCAAACCAAATGTCCTAGAACAAAATTTTCAAATGTAACTACTAGAATGTGATACAATACACTATTGGGTGAAGTTTGGTTGACTTCTGCGCAGCGGTTTGGGAGTTAACATCAAAATTACATTTCTCGGCCATATCGCATAGATCTCACTGTGAAAAGGCTTAAATGACTTTTTTAATTAAGTTTAATGATTGCGCTCAAACCAAATGTCCTAGAACGAAATTTTCAAATGTAACTACTAGAATGTGATACAATACACTATTGGGTGAAGTTTAGTTGACTTTTGCGCAGCGGTTTGGGAGTTAACATCAAAATTACATTTCTCGGCCATATCGCATAGATCTCACTGTGAAAAGGCTTAAATGGCTTTTTTGACCTAAGTTTGAGGATTGCGCTCAAATCAAATATCCTAGAACCAAATTTCCACATGTAACTACTAGATTGTGATACAATACACTAATGGGTGAAGTTTGGTTTACTTCTGCGCAGCGGTTTGGGAGTTAACATCAAAATTACATTTCTCGGCCATATCGCATAGATCTCACTGTGAAAAGGCTTAAATGGCTTTTTTGACCTAAGTTTAATAATTGCGCTCAAACCAAATGTCCTAGAACGAAATTTTCAAATGTAACTACTAGAATGTGATACAATACACTATTGGGTGAAGTTTGGTTGACTTCTGCGCAGCGGTTTGGGAGTTAACATCAAAATTACATTTCTCGGCCATATCGCATAGATCTCACTGTGAAAAGGCTTAAATGGCTTTTTTGACCTAAGTTTAATAATTGCGCTCAAACCAAATGTCCTAGAACGAAATTTTCAAATGTAACTACTAGAATGTGATACAATACACTATTGGGTGAAGTTTGGTTGACTTCTGCGCAGCGGTTTGGGAGTTAACATCAAAATTACATTTCTCGGCCATATCGCATAGATCTCACTGTGAAAAGGCTTAAATGGCTTTTTTGACCTAAGTTTGAGGATTGCGCTCAAATCAAATGTCCTAGAGCCAAATTTCCACATGTAACTACTAGATTGTGATACAATACACTAATGGGTGAAGTTTGGTTGACTTCTGCGCAGCGGTTTGGGAGTTAACATCAAAATTACATTTCTCGGCCATATCGCATAGATCTCACTGTGAAAAGGCTTAAATGACTTTTTTAATTAAGTTTGATGATTGCGCTCAAACAAAATTTCCTAGAACAAAATTTTCAAATGTAACTACTAGATTGTGATACAATACACTATTGGGTGAAGTTTGGTTGACTTCTGCGCAGCGGTTTGGGAGTTAACATCAAAATTACATTTCTCGGCCATATCGCATAGATCTCACTGTGAAAAGGCTTAAATGACTTTTTTAATTAAGTTTGATGATTGCGTTCAAACAAAATGTCCTAGAACAAAATTTTCAAATGTAACTACTAGATTGTGATACAATACACTATTGGGTGAAGTTTGGTTGATTTCTGCGCAGCGGTTTGGGAGTTAACATCAAAATTACATTTCTCGGCCATATCGCATAGATCTCACTGTGAAAAGGCTTAAATGGCTTTTTTGACCTAAGTTTAATAATTGCGCTCAAACCAAATGTCCTAGAACGAAATTTTCAAATGTAACTACTAGAATGTGATACAATACACTATTGGGTGAAGTTTGGTTGACTTCTGCGCAGCGGTTTGGGAGTTAACATCAAAATTACATTTCTCGGCCATATCGCATAGATCTCACTGTGAAAAGGCTTAAATGGCTTTTTTGACCTAAGTTTAATGATTGCGCTCAAACCAAATGTCCTAGAACGAAATTTTCAAATGTAACTACTAGAATGTGATACAATACACTATTGGGTGAAGTTTGGTTGACTTCTGCGCAGCGGTTTGGGAGTTAACATCAAAATTACATTTCTCGGCCATATCGCATAGATCTCACTGTGAAAAGGCTTAAATGGCTTTTTTGACCTAAGTTTGAGGATTGCGCTCAAATCAAATGTCCTAGAACCAAATTTCCACATGTAACTACTAGATTGTGATACAATACACTAATGGGTGAAGTTTGGTTGACTTCTGCGCAGCGGTTTGGGAGTTAACATCAAAATTACATTTCTCGGCCATATCGCATAGATCTCACTGTGAAAAGGCTTAAATGACTTTTTTAATTAAGTTTGATGATTGCGTTCAAATCAAATGTCCTAGAACAAAATTTTCAAATGTAACTACTAGATTGTGATACAATACACTATTGGGTGAAGTTTGGTTGACTTCTGCGCAGCGGTTTGGGAGTTAACATCAAAATTACATTTCTCGGCCATATCGCATAGATCTCACTGTGAAAAGGCTTAAATGGCTTTTTTGACCTAAGTTTGAGGATTGCGCTCAAATCAAATGTCCTAGAACCAAATTTCCACATGTAACTACTAGATTGTGATACAATACACTAATGGGTGAAGTTTGGTTTACTTCTGCGCAGCGGTTTGGGAGTTAACATCAAAATTACATTTCTCGGCCATATCGCATAGATCTCACTGTGAAAAGGCTTAAATGGCTTTTTTGACCTAAGTTTAATAATTGCGCTCAAACCAAATGTCCTAAAACTAAATTTCCAAATGTAACTACTAGATTGTGATAAAATACACTATTGGGTGAAGTTTGGTTGACTTCTGCGCAGCGGTTTGGGAGTTAACATCAAAATTACATTTCTCGGCCATATCGCATAGATCTCACTGTGAAAAGGCTTAAATGGCTTTTTTGACCTAAGTTTGAGGATTGCGCTCAAATCAAATGTCCTTGAACCAAATTTCCACATGTAACTACTAGATTGTGATACAATACACTAATGGGTGAAGTTTGGTTGACTTCTGCGCAGCGGTTTGGGAGTTAACATCAAAATTACATTTCTCGGCCATATCGCATAGATCTCACTGTGAAAAGGCTTAAATGACTTTTTTAATTAAGTTTGATGATTGCGCTCAAACAATATTTCCTAGAACAAAATTTTCAAATGTAACTACTAGATTGTGATACAATACACTATTGGGTGAAGTTTGGTTGACTTCTGCGCAGCGGTTTGGGAGTTAACATCAAAATTACATTTCTCGGCCATATCGCATAGATCTCACTGTGAAAAGGCTTAAATGACTTTTTTAATTAAGTTTGATGATTGCGTTCAAACAAAATGTCCTAGAACAAAATTTTCAAATGTAACTAATAGATTGTGATACAATACACTATTGGGTGAAGTTTGGTTGACTTCTGCGCAGCGGTTTGGGAGTTAACATCAAAATTACATTTCTCGGTCATATCGCATAGATCTCACTGTGAAAAGGCTTAAATGACTTTTTTAATTAAGTTTAATGATTGCGCTCAAACCAAATGTCCTAGAACGAAATTTTCAAATGTAACTACTAGAATGTGATACAATACACTATTGGGTGAAGTTTAGTTAACTTCTGCGCAGCGGTTTGGGAGTTAACATCAAAATTACATTTCTCGGCCATATCGCATAGATCTCACTGTGAAAAGGCTTAAATGGCTTTTTTGACCTAAGTTTGAGGATTGCGCTCAAATCAAATGTCCTAGAACCAAATTTCCACATGTAACTACTAGATTGTGATACAATACACTAATGGGTGAAGTTTGATTTACTTCTGCGCAGCGGTTTGGGAGTTAACATCAAAATTACATTTCTCGGCCATATCGCATTGATCTCACTGTGAAAAGGCTTAAATGGCTTTTTTGACCTAAGTTTAATAAATGCGCTCAAACCAAATGTCCTAGAACGAAATTTTCAAATGTAACTACTAGAATGTGATACAATACACTATTGGGTGAAGTTTGGTTGACTTCTGCGCAGCGGTTTGGGAGTTAACATCAAAATTACATTTCTCGGCCATATCGCATAGATCTCACTGTGAAAAGGCTTAAATGGCTTTTTTGACCTAAGTTTGAGGATTGCGCTCAAATCAAATGTCCTAGAACCAAATTTCCACATGTAACTACTAGATTGTGATACAATACACTAATGGGTGAAGTTTGGTTGACTTCTGCGCAGCGGTTTGGGAGTTAACATCAAAATTACATTTCTCGGCCATATCGCATAGATCTCACTGTGAAAAGGCTTAAATGACTTTTTTAATTAAGTTTGATGATTGCGCTCAAACAAAATTTCCTAGAACAAAATTTTCAAATGTAACTACTAGATTGTGATACAATACACTATTGGGTGAAGTTTGGTTGACTTCTGCGCAGCGGTTTGGGAGTTAACATCAAAATTACATTTCTCGGCCATATCGCATAGATCTCACTGTGAAAAGGCTTAAATGACTTTTTTAATTAAGTTTGATGATTGCGTTCAAACAAAATGTCCTAGAACAAAATTTTCAAATGTAACTACTAGATTGTGATACAATACACTATTGGGTGAAGTTTGGTTGACTTCTGCGCAGCGGTTTGGGAGTTAACATCAAAATTACATTTCTCGGCCATATCGCATAGATCTCACTGTGAAAAGGCTTAAATGGCTTTTTTGACCTAAGTTTAATAATTGCGCTCAAACCAAATGTCCTAGAACAAAATTTTCAAATGTAACTACTAGAATGTGATACAATACACTATTGGGTGAAGTTTGGTTGACTTCTGCGCAGCGGTTTGGGAGTTAACATCAAAATTACATTTCTCGGCCATATCGCATAGATCTCACTGTGAAAAGGCTTAAATGACTTTTTTAATTAAGTTTAATGATTGCGCTCAAACCAAATGTCCTAGAACGAAATTTTCAAATGTAACTACTAGAATGTGATACAATACACTATTGGGTGAAGTTTAGTTGACTTTTGCGCAGCGGTTTGGGAGTTAACATCAAAATTACATTTCTCGGCCATATCGCATAGATCTCACTGTGAAAAGGCTTAAATGGCTTTTTTGACCTAAGTTTAATAATTGCGCTCAAACCAAATGTCCTAGAACGAAATTTTCAAATGTAACTACTAGAATGTGATACAATACACTATTGGGTGAAGTTTGGTTGACTTCTGCGCAGCGGTTTGGGAGTTAACATCAAAATTACATTTCTCGGCCATATCGCATAGATCTCACTGTGAAAAGGCTTAAATGACTTTTTTAATTAAGTTTAATGATTGCGCTCAAACCAAATGTCCTAGAACGAAATTTTCAAATGTAACTACTAGAATGTGATACAATACACTATTGGGTGAAGTTTAGTTGACTTCTGCGCAGCGGTTTTGGAGTTAACATCAAAATTACATTTCTCGGCCATATCGCATAGATCTCACTGTGAAAAGGCTTAAATGGCTTTTTTGACTTAAGTTTGAGGATTGCGCTCAAATCAAATGTCCTAGAACCAAATTTCCACATGTAACTACTAGATTGTGATACAATACACTAATGGGTGAAGTTTGGTTTACTTCTGCGCAGCGGTTTGGGAGTTAACATCAAAATTACATTTCTCGGCCATATCGCATAGATCTCACTGTGAAAAGGCTTAAATGGCTTTTTTGACCTAAGTTTAATAATTGCGCTCAAACCAAATGTCCTAGAACGAAATTTTCAAATGTAACTACTAGAATGTGATACAATACACTATTGGGTGAAGTTTGGTTGACTTCTGCGCAGCGGTTTGGGAGTTAACATCAAAATTACATTTCTCGGCCATATCGCATAGATCTCACTGTGAAAAGGCTTAAATGGCTTTTTTGACCTAAGTTTAATAATTGCGCTCAAACCAAATGTCCTAAAACTAAATTTCCAAATGTAACTACTAGATTGTGATAAAATACACTATTGGGTGAAGTTTGGTTGACTTCTGCGCAGCGGTTTGGGAGTTAACATCAAAATTACATTTCTCGGCCATATCGCATAGATCTCACTGTGAAAAGGCTTAAATGACTTTTTTAATTAAGTTTGATGATTGCGCTCAAACATAATTTCCTAGAACAAAATTTTCAAATGTAACTACTAGATTGTGATACAATACACTAATGGGTGAAGTTTGGTTGACTTCTGCGCAGCGGTTTGGGAGTTAACATCAAAATTACATTTCTCGGCCATATCGCATAGATCTCACTGTGAAAAGGCTTAAATGGCTTTTTTGACCTAAGTTTAATGATTGCGCTCAAACCAAATGTCCTAGAACGAAATTTTCAAATGTAACTACTAGAATGTGATACAATACACTATTGGGTGAAGTTTGGTTGACTTCTGCGCAGCGGTTTGGGAGTTAACATCAAAATTACATTTCTCGGCCATATCGCATAGATCTCACTGTGAAAAGGCTTAAATGGCTTTTTTGACCTAAGTTTGAGGATTGCGCTCAAATCAAATGTCCTAGAACCAAATTTCCACATGTAACTACTAGATTGTGATACAATACACTAATGGGTGAAGTTTGGTTGACTTCTGCGCAGCGGTTTGGGAGTTAACATCAAAATTACATTTCTCGGCCATATCGCATAGATCTCACTGTGAAAAGGCTTAAATGACTTTTTTAATTAAGTTTGATGATTGCGTTCAAATCAAATGTCCTAGAACAAAATTTTCAAATGTAACTACTAGATTGTGATACAATACACTATTGGGTGAAGTTTGGTTGACTTCTGCGCAGCGGTTTGGGAGTTAACATCAAAATTACATTTCTCGGCCATATCGCATAGATCTCACTGTGAAAAGGCTTAAATGGCTTTTTTGACCTAAGTTTGAGGATTGCGCTCAAATCAAATGTCCTAGAACCAAATTTCCACATGTAACTACTAGATTGTGATACAATACACTAATGGGTGAAGTTTGGTTTACTTCTGCGCAGCGGTTTGGGAGTTAACATCAAAATTACATTTCTCGGCCATATCGCATAGATCTCACTGTGAAAAGGCTTAAATGGCTTTTTTGACCTAAGTTTAATAATTGCGCTCAAACCAAATGTCCTAAAACTAAATTTCCAAATGTAACTACTAGATTGTGATAAAATACACTATTGGGTGAAGTTTGGTTGACTTCTGCGCAGCGGTTTGGGAGTTAACATCAAAATTACATTTCTCGGCCATATCGCATAGATCTCACTGTGAAAAGGCTTAAATGGCTTTTTTGACCTAAGTTTGAGGATTGCGCTCAAATCAAATGTCCTTGAACCAAATTTCCACATGTAACTACTAGATTGTGATACAATACACTAATGGGTGAAGTTTGGTTGACTTCTGCGCAGCGGTTTGGGAGTTAACATCAAAATTACATTTCTCGGCCATATCGCATAGATCTCACTGTGAAAAGGCTTAAATGACTTTTTTAATTAAGTTTGAAGATTGCGCACAAATCAAATGTCCTAGAACTAAATTTCCAAATGTAACTACTAGATTGTGATAAAATACACTATTGGGTGAAGTTTGGTTGACTTCTGCGCAGCGGTTTGGGAGTTAACATCAAAATTACATTTCTCGGCCATATTGCATAATCTCACTGTGAAAAGGCTTAAATGACTTTTTTAATTAAGTTTAATGATTGCGCTCAAACCAAATGTCCTAGAACGAAATTTTCAAATGTAACTACTAGAATGTGATACAATACACTATTGGGTGAAGTTTAGTTGACTTCTGCGCAGCGGTTTGGGAGTTAACATCAAAATTACATTTCTCGGCCATATCGCATAGATCTCACTGTGAAAAGGCTTAAATGGCTTTTTTGACCTAAGTTTGAGGATTGCGCTCAAATCAAATGTCCTAGAACCAAATTTCAACATGTAACTACTAGATTGTGATACAATACACTAATGGGTGAAGTTTGATTTACTTCTGCGCAGCGGTTTGGGAGTTAACATCAAAATTACATTTCTCGGCCATATCGCATAGATCTCACTGTGAAAAGGCTTAAATGGCTTTTTTGACCTAAGTTTAATAATTGCGCTCAAACCAAATGTCTTAGAACGAAATTTTCAAATGTAACTACTAGAATGTGATACAATACACTATTGGGTGAAGTTTGGTTGACTTCTGCGCAGCGGTTTGGGAGTTAACATCAAAATTACATTTCTCGGCCATATCGCATAGATCTCACTGTGAAAAGGCTTAAATGGCTTTTTTGACCTAAGTTTGAGGATTGCGCTCAAATCAAATATCCTAGAACCAAATTTCCACATGTAACTACTAGATTGTGATACAATACACTAATGGGTGAAGTTTGGTTTACTTCTGCGCAGCGGTTTGGGAGTTAACATCAAAATTACATTTCTCGGCCATATCGCATAGATCTCACTGTGAAAAGGCTTAAATGGCTTTTTTGACCTAAGTTTAATAATTGCGCTCAAACCAAATGTCCTAGAACGAAATTTTCAAATGTAACTACTAGAATGTGATACAATACACTATTGGGTGAAGTTTGGTTGACTTCTGCGCAGCGGTTTGGGAGTTAACATCAAAATTACATTTCTCGGCCATATCGCATAGATCTCACTGTGAAAAGGCTTAAATGGCTTTTTTGACCTAAGTTTAATAATTGCGCTCAAACCAAATGTCCTAGAACGAAATTTTCAAATGTAACTACTAGAATGTGATACAATACACTATTGGGTGAAGTTTGGTTGACTTCTGCGCAGCGGTTTGGGAGTTAACATCAAAATTACATTTCTCGGCCATATCGCATAGATCTCACTGTGAAAAGGCTTAAATGGCTTTTTTGACCTAAGTTTGAGGATTGCGCTCAAATCAAATGTCCTAGAGCCAAATTTCCACATGTAACTACTAGATTGTGATACAATACACTAATGGGTGAAGTTTGGTTGACTTCTGCGCAGCGGTTTGGGAGTTAACATCAAAATTACATTTCTCGGCCATATCGCATAGATCTCACTGTGAAAAGGCTTAAATGACTTTTTTAATTAAGTTTGATGATTGCGCTCAAACAAAATTTCCTAGAACAAAATTTTCAAATGTAACTACTAGATTGTGATACAATACACTATTGGGTGAAGTTTGGTTGACTTCTGCGCAGCGGTTTGGGAGTTAACATCAAAATTACATTTCTCGGCCATATCGCATAGATCTCACTGTGAAAAGGCTTAAATGACTTTTTTAATTAAGTTTGATGATTGCGTTCAAACAAAATGTCCTAGAACAAAATTTTCAAATGTAACTACTAGATTGTGATACAATACACTATTGGGTGAAGTTTGGTTGACTTCTGCGCAGCGGTTTGGGAGTTAACATCAAAATTACATTTCTCGGCCATATCGCATAGATCTCACTGTGAAAAGGCTTAAATGGCTTTTTTGACCTAAGTTTAATAATTGCGCTCAAACCAAATGTCCTAGAACGAAATTTTCAAATGTAACTACTAGAATGTGATACAATACACTATTGGGTGAAGTTTGGTTGACTTCTGCGCAGCGGTTTGGGAGTTAACATCAAAATTGCATTTCTCGGCCATATCGCATAGATCTCACTGTGAAAAGGCTTAAATGACTTTTTTAATTAAGTTTAATGATTGCGCTCAAACCAAATGTCCTAGAACGAAATTTTCAAATGTAACTACTAGAATGTGATACAATACACTATTGGGTGAAGTTTAGTTGACTTCTGCGCAGCGGTTTGGGAGTTAACATCAAAATTACATTTCTCGGCCATATCGCATAGATCTCACTGTGAAAAGGCTTAAATGGCTTTTTTGACCTAAGTTTGAGGATTGCGCTCAAATCAAATGTCCTAGAACCAAATTTTCACATGTAACTACTAGATTGTGATACAATACACTAATGGGTGAAGTTTGGTTGACTTCTGCGCAGCGGTTTGGGAGTTAACATCAAAATTACATTTCTCGGCCATATCGCATAGATCTCACTGTGAAAAGGCTTAAATGACTTTTTTAATTAAGTTTGATGATTGCGCTCAAACAAAATTTCCTAGAACAAAATTTTCAAATGTAACTACTAGATTGTGATACAATACACTATTGGGTGAAGTTTGGTTGACTTCTGCGCAGCGGTTTGGGAGTTAACATCAAAATTACATTTCTCGGCCATATCGCATAGATCTCACTGTGAAAAGGCTTAAATGGCTTTTTTGACCTAAGTTTAATGATTGCGCTCAAACCAAATGTCCTAGAACGAAATTTTCAAATGTAACTACTAGAATGTGATACAATACACTATTGGGTGAAGTTTGGTTGACTTCTGCGCAGCGGTTTGGGAGTTAACATCAAAATTACATTTCTCGGCCATATCGCATAGATCTCACTGTGAAAAGGCTTAAATGACTTTTTTAATTAAGTTTGATGATTGCGCTCAAACAAAATGTCCTAGAACGAAATTTTCAAATGTAACTACTAGATTGTGATACAATACACTATTGGGTGAAGTTTGGTTGACTTCTGCGCAGCGGTTTGGGAGTTAACATCAAAATTACATTTCTCGGCCATATCGCATAGATCTCACTGTGAAAAGGCTTAAATGGCTTTTTTGACCTAAGTTTGAGGATTGCGCTCAAATCAAATGTCCTAGAACCAAATTTCCACATGTTACTACTAGATTGTGATACAATACACTAATGGTTGAAGTTTGGTTGACTTCTGCGCAGCGGTTTGGGAGTGAACATCAAAATTACATTTCTCGGCCATATCGCATAGATCTCACTGTGAAAAGGCTTAAATGACTTTTTTTAATTAAGTTTGAAGATTGCGCACAAATCAAATGTCCTAGAACTAAATTTCCAAATGTAACTACTAGATTGTGATAAAATACACTATTGGGTGAAGTTTGGTTGACTTCTGCGCAGCGGTTTGGGAGTTAACATCAAAATTACATTTCTCGGCCATATTGCATAATCTCACTGTGAAAAGGCTTAAATGACTTTTTTAATTAAGTTTAATGATTGCGCTCAAACCAAATGTCCTAGAACGAAATTTTCAAATGTAACTACTAGAATGTGATACAATACACTATTGGGTGAAGTTTAGTTGACTTCTGCGCAGCGGTTTGGGAGTTAACATCAAAATTACATTTCTCGGCCATATCGCATAGATCTCACTGTGAAAAGGCTTAAATGGCTTTTTTGACCTAAGTTTGAGGATTGCGCTCAAATCAAATGTCCTAGAACCAAATTTCAACATGTAACTACTAGATTGTGATACAATACACTAATGGGTGAAGTTTGATTTACTTCTGCGCAGCGGTTTGGGAGTTAACATCAAAATTACATTTCTCGGCCATATCGCATAGATCTCACTGTGAAAAGGCTTAAATGGCTTTTTTGACCTAAGTTTAATAATTGCGCTCAAACCAAATGTCTTAGAACGAAATTTTCAAATGTAACTACTAGAATGTGATACAATACACTATTGGGTGAAGTTTGGTTGACTTCTGCGCAGCGGTTTGGGAGTTAACATCAAAATTACATTTCTCGGCCATATCGCATAGATCTCACTGTGAAAAGGCTTAAATGGCTTTTTTGACCTAAGTTTGAGGATTGCGCTCAAATCAAATGTCCTAGAACCAAATTTCCACATGTAACTACTAGATTGTGATACAATACACTAATGGGTGAAGTTTGGTTGACTTCTGCGCAGCGGTTTGGGAGTTAACATCAAAATTACATTTCTCGGCCATATCGCATAGATCTCACTGTGAAAAGGCTTAAATGACTTTTTTAATTAAGTTTGATGATTGCGCTCAAACAAAATTTCCTAGAACAAAATTTTCAAATGTAACTACTAGATTGTGATACAATACACTATTGGGTGAAGTTTGGTTGACTTCTGCGCAGCGGTTTGGGAGTTAACATCAAAATTACATTTCTCGGCCATATCGCATAGATCTCACTGTGAAAAGGCTTAAATGACTTTTTTAATTAAGTTTGATGATTGCGTTCAAACAAAATGTCCTAGAACAAAATTTTCAAATGTAACTACTAGATTGTGATACAATACACTATTGGGTGAAGTTTGGTTGACTTCTGCGCAGCGGTTTGGGAGTTAACATCAAAATTACATTTCTCGGCCATATCGCATAGATCTCACTGTGAAAAGGCTTAAATGACTTTTTTAATTAAGTTTAATGATTGCGCTCAAACCAAATGTCCTAGAACGAAATTTTCAAATGTAACTACTAGAATGTGATACAATACACTATTGGGTGAAGTTTAGTTGACTTCTGCGCAGCGGTTTGGGAGTTAACATCAAAATTACATTTCTCGGCCATATCGCATAGATCTCACTGTGAAAAGGCTTAAATGGCTTTTTTGACCTAAGTTTGAGGATTGCGCTCAAATCAAATGTCCTAGAACCAAATTTCCACATGTAACTACTAGATTGTGATACAATACACTAATGGGTGAAGTTTGGTTTACTTCTGCGCAGCGGTTTGGGAGTTAACATCAAAATTACATTTCTCGGCCATATCGCATAGATCTCACTGTGAAAAGGCTTAAATGGCTTTTTTGACCTAAGTTTAATAATTGCGCTCAAACCAAATGTCCTAGAACGAAATTTTCAAATGTAACTACTAGAATGTGATACAATACACTATTGGGTGAAGTTTGGTTGACTTCTGCGCAGCGGTTTGGGAGTTAACATCAAAATTACATTTCTCGGCCATATCGCATAGATCTCACTGTGAAAAGGCTTAAATGGCTTTTTTGACCTAAGTTTGAGGATTGCGCTCAAATCAAATGTCCTAGAACCAAATTTTCACATGTAACTACTAGATTGTGATACAATACACTAATGGGTGAAGTTTGGTTGACTTCTGCGCAGCGGTTTGGGAGTTAACATCAAAATTACATTTCTCGGCCATATCGCATAGATCTCACTGTGAAAAGGCTTAAATGAATTTTTTAATTAAGTTTGATGATTGCGCTCAAACAAAATTTCCTAGAACAAAATTTTCAAATGTAACTACTAGATTGTGATACAATACACTATTGGGTGAAGTTTGGTTGACTTCTGCGCAGCGGTTTGGGAGTTAACATCAAAATTACATTTCTCGGCCATATCGCATAGATCTCACTGTGAAAAGGCTTAAATGGCTTTTTTGACCTAAGTTTAATGATTGCGCTCAAACCAAATGTCCTAGAACGAAATTTTCAAATGTAACTACTAGAATGTGATACAATACACTATTGTGTGAAGTTTGGTTGACTTCTGCGCAGCGGTTTGGGAGTTAACATCAAAATTACATTTCTCGGCCATATCGCATAGATCTCACTGTGAAAAGGCTTAAATGGCTTTTTTGACCTAAGTTTGAGGATTGCGCTCAAATCAAATGTCCTAGAACCAAATTTCCACATGTAACTACTAGATTGTGATACAATACACTAATGGGTGAAGTTTGGTCGACTTCTGCGCAGCGGTTTGGGAGTTAACATCAAAATTACATTTCTCGGCCATATCGCATAGATCTCACTGTGAAAAGGCTTAAATGACTTTTTTAATTAAGTTTGATGATTGCGCTCAAACAAAATGTCCTAGAACAAAATTTTCAAATGTAACTACTAGATTGTGATACAATACACTATTGGGTGAAGTTTGGTTGACTTCTGCGCAGCGGTTTGGGAGTTAACATCAAAATTACATTTCTCGGCCATATCGCATAGATCTCACTGTGAAAAGGCTTAAATGGCTTTTTTGACCTAAGTTTGAGGATTGCGCTCAAATCAAATGTCCTAGAACCAAATTTTCACATGTAACTACTAGATTGTGATACAATACACTAATGGGTGAAGTTTGGTTGACTTCTGCGCAGCGGTTTGGGAGTTAACATCAAAATTACATTTCTCGGCCATATCGCATAGATCTCACTGTGAAAAGGCTTAAATGACTTTTTTAATTAAGTTTGATGATTGCGCTCAAACAAAATTTCCTAGAACAAAATTTTCAAATGTAACTACTAGATTGTGATACAATACACTATTGGGTGAAGTTTGGTTGACTTCTGCGCAGCGGTTTGGGAGTTAACATCAAAATTACATTTCTCGGCCATATCGCATAGATCTCACTGTGAAAAGGCTTAAATGGCTTTTTTGACCTAAGTTTAATGATTGCGCTCAAACCAAATGTCCTAGAACGAAATTTTCAAATGTAACTACTAGAATGTGATACAATACACTATTGTGTGAAGTTTGGTTGACTTCTGCGCAGCGGTTTGGGAGTTAACATCAAAATTACATTTCTCGGCCATATCGCATAGATCTCACTGTGAAAAGGCTTAAATGGCTTTTTTGACCTAAGTTTGAGGATTGCGCTCAAATCAAATGTCCTAGAACCAAATTTCCACATGTAACTACTAGATTGTGATACAATACACTAATGGGTGAAGTTTGGTCGACTTCTGCGCAGCGGTTTGGGAGTTAACATCAAAATTACATTTCTCGGCCATATCGCATAGATCTCACTGTGAAAAGGCTTAAATGACTTTTTTAATTAAGTTTGATGATTGCGCTCAAACAAAATGTCCTAGAACAAAATTTTCAAATGTAACTACTAGATTGTGATACAATACACTATTGGGTGAAGTTTGGTTGACTTCTGCGCAGCGGTTTGGGAGTGAACATCAAAATTACATTTCTCGGCCATATCGCATAGATCTCACTGTGAAAAGGCTTAAATGACTTTTTTTAATTAAGTTTGAAGATTGCGCTCAAATCAAATGTCCTAGAACTAAATTTCCAAATGTAACTACTAGATTGTGATAAAATATACTATTGGGTGAAGTTTGGTTGACTTCTGCGCAGCGGTTTGGGAGTTAACATCAAAATTACATTTCTCGGCCATATCGCATAGATCTCACTGTGAAAAGGCTTAAATGGCTTTTTTGACCTGTTTGAGGATTGCGCTCAAATCAAATGTCCTATAACCAAATTTCCACATGTAACTACTAGATTGTGATACAATACACTAATGGGTGAAGTTTGGTTGACTTCTGCGCAGCGGTTTGGGAGTTAACATCAAAATTACATTTCTCGGCCATATCGCATAGATCTCACTGTGAAAAGGCTTAAATGACTTTTTTAATTAAGTTTGATGATTGCGTTCAAACAAAATGTCCTAGAACAAAATTTTCAAATGTAACTACTAGATTGTGATACAATACACTATTGGGTGAAGTTTGGTTGACTTCTGCGCAGCGGTTTGGGAGTTAACATCAAAATTACATTTCTCGGCCATATCGCATAGATCTCACTGTGAAAAGGCTTAAATGACTTTTTTAATTAAGTTTGATGATTGCGTTCAAACAAAATGTCCTAGAACAAAATTTTCAAATGTAACTACTAGATTGTGATACAATACACTATTGGGTGAAGTTTGGTTGACTTCTGCGCAGCGGTTTGGGAGTTAACATCAAAATTACATTTCTCGGCCATATCGCATAGATCTCACTGTGAAAAGGCTTAAATTGCTTTTTTGACCTAAGTTTGAGGATTGCGCTCAAATCAAATGTCCTAGAACCAAATTTCCACATGTAACTACTAGATTGTGATACAATACACTAATGGGTGAAGTTTGGTTGACTTCTGCGCAGCGGTTTGGGAGTTAACATCAAAATTACATTTCTCGGCCATATCGCATAGATCTCACTGTGAAAAGGCTTAAATGGCTTTTTTGACCTAAGTTTAATAATTGCGCTCAAACCAAATGTCCTAAAACTAAATTTCCAAATGTAACTACTAGATTGTGATAAAATACACTATTGGGTGAAGTTTGGTTGACTTCTGCGCAGCGGTTTGGGAGTTAACATCAAAATTACATTTCTCGGCCATATCGCATAGATCTCACTGTGAAAAGGCTTAAATGGCTTTTTTGACCTAAGTTTGAGGATTGCGCTCAAATCAAATGTCCTAGAACCAAATTTCCACATGTAACTACTAGATTGTGATACAATACACTAATGGGTGAAGTTTGGTTGACTTCTGCGCAGCGGTTTGGGAGTTAACATCAAAATTACATTTCTCGGCCATATCGCATAGATCTCACTGTGAAAAGGCTTAAATGGCTTTTTTGACCTAAGTTTAATGATTGCGCTCAAATCAAATGTCCTAGAACGAAATTTTCAAATGTAACTACTAGAATGTGATACAATACACTAATGGTTGAAGTTTGGTTGACTTCTGCGCAGCGGTTTGGGAGTGAACATCAAAATTACATTTCTCGGCCATATCGCATAGATCTCACTGTGAAAAGGCTTAAATGGCTTTTTTGACCTAAGTTTAATAATTGCGCTCAAACCAAATGTCCTAAAACTAAATTTCCAAATGTAACTACTAGATTGTGATAAAATACACTATTGGGTGAAGTTTGGTTGACTTCTGCGCAGCGGTTTGGGAGTTAACATCAAAATTACATTTCTCGGCCATATCGCATAGATCTCACTGTGAAAAGGCTTAAATGGCTTTTTTGACCTAAGTTTGAGGATTGCGCTCAAATCAAATGTCCTAGAACCAAATTTCCACATGTAACTACTAGATTGTGATACAATACACTAATGGGTGAAGTTTGGTTGACTTCTGCGCAGCGGTTTGGGAGTTAACATCAAAATTACATTTCTCGGCCATATCGCATAGATCTCACTGTGAAAAGGCTTAAATGGCTTTTTTGACCTAAGTTTAATGATTGCGCTCAAATCAAATGTCCTAGAACGAAATTTTCAAATGTAACTACTAGAATGTGATACAATACACTAATGGTTGAAGTTTGGTTGACTTCTGCGCAGCGGTTTGGGAGTGAACATCAAAATTACATTTCTCGGCCATATCGCATAGATCTCACTGTGAAAAGGCTTAAATGGCTTTTTTGACCTAAGTTTGAGGATTGCGCTCAAATCAAATGTCCTAGAACCAAATTTCCACATGTAACTACTAGATTGTGATACAATACACTAATGGGTGAAGTTTGGTTTACTTCTGCGCAGCGGTTTGGGAGTTAACATCAAAATTACATTTCTCGGCCATATCGCATAGATCTCACTGTGAAAAGGCTTAAATGGCTTTTTTGACCTAAGTTTAATGATTGCGCTCAAACCAAATGTCCTAGAACGAAATTTTCAAATGTAACTACTAGAATGTGATACAATACACTATTGGGTGAAGTTTGGTTGACTTCTGCGCAGCGGTTTGGGAGTTAACATCAAAATTACATTTCTCGGCCATATCGCATAGATCTCACTGTGAAAAGGCTTAAATGGCTTTTTTGACCTAAGTTTGAGGATTGCGCTCAAATCAAATGTCCTAGAACCAAATTTCCACATGTAACTACTAGATTGTGATACAATACACTAATGGGTGAAGTTTGGTTGACTTCTGCGCAGCGGTTTGGGAGTTAACATCAAAATTACATTTCTCGGCCATATCGCATAGATCTCACTGTGAAAAGGCTTAAATGACTTTTTTAATTAAGTTTGATGATTGCGCTCAAACAAAATGTCCTAGAACCAAATTTTCAAATGTAACTACTAGATTGTGATACAATACACTAATGGGTGAAGTTTGGTTGACTTCTGCGCAGCGGTTTGGGAGTTAACATCAAAATTACATTTCTCGGCCATATCGCATAGATCTCACTGTGAAAAGGCTTAAATGACTTTTTTAATTAAGTTTGATGATTGCGCTCAAACAAAATTTCCTAGAACAAAATTTTCAAATGTAACTACTAGATTGTGATACAATACACTATTGGGTGAAGTTTGGTTGACTTCTGCGCAGCGGTTTGGGAGTTAACATCAAAATTACATTTCTCGGCCATATCGCATAGATCTCACTGTGAAAAGGCTTAAATGGCTTTTTTGACCTAAGTTTAATGATTGCGCTCAAACCAAATGTCCTAGAACGAAATTTTCAAATGTAACTACTAGAATGTGATACAATACACTATTGTGTGAAGTTTGGTTGACTTCTGCGCAGCGGTTTGGGAGTTAACATCAAAATTACATTTCTCGGCCATATCGCATAGATCTCACTGTGAAAAGGCTTAAATGGCTTTTTTGACCTAAGTTTGAGGATTGCGCTCAAATCAAATGTCCTAGAACCAAATTTCCACATGTAACTACTAGATTGTGATACAATACACTAATGGGTGAAGTTTGGTCGACTTCTGCGCAGCGGTTTGGGAGTTAACATCAAAATTACATTTCTCGGCCATATCGCATAGATCTCACTGTGAAAAGGCTTAAATGACTTTTTTAATTAAGTTTGATGATTGCGCTCAAACAAAATGTCCTAGAACAAAATTTTCAAATGTAACTACTAGATTGTGATACAATACACTATTGGGTGAAGTTTGGTTGACTTCTGCGCAGCGGTTTGGGAGTGAACATCAAAATTACATTTCTCGGCCATATCGCATAGATCTCACTGTGAAAAGGCTTAAATGACTTTTTTTAATTAAGTTTGAAGATTGCGCTCAAATCAAATGTCCTAGAACTAAATTTCCAAATGTAACTACTAGATTGTGATAAAATATACTATTGGGTGAAGTTTGGTTGACTTCTGCGCAGCGGTTTGGGAGTTAACATCAAAATTACATTTCTCGGCCATATCGCATAGATCTCACTGTGAAAAGGCTTAAATGGCTTTTTTGACCTGTTTGAGGATTGCGCTCAAATCAAATGTCCTATAACCAAATTTCCACATGTAACTACTAGATTGTGATACAATACACTAATGGGTGAAGTTTGGTTGACTTCTGCGCAGCGGTTTGGGAGTTAACATCAAAATTACATTTCTCGGCCATATCGCATAGATCTCACTGTGAAAAGGCTTAAATGACTTTTTTAATTAAGTTTGATGATTGCGTTCAAACAAAATGTCCTAGAACAAAATTTTCAAATGTAACTACTAGATTGTGATACAATACACTATTGGGTGAAGTTTGGTTGACTTCTGCGCAGCGGTTTGGGAGTTAACATCAAAATTACATTTCTCGGCCATATCGCATAGATCTCACTGTGAAAAGGCTTAAATGACTTTTTTAATTAAGTTTGATGATTGCGTTCAAACAAAATGTCCTAGAACAAAATTTTCAAATGTAACTACTAGATTGTGATACAATACACTATTGGGTGAAGTTTGGTTGACTTCTGCGCAGCGGTTTGGGAGTTAACATCAAAATTACATTTCTCGGCCATATCGCATAGATCTCACTGTGAAAAGGCTTAAATTGCTTTTTTGACCTAAGTTTGAGGATTGCGCTCAAATCAAATGTCCTAGAACCAAATTTCCACATGTAACTACTAGATTGTGATACAATACACTAATGGGTGAAGTTTGGTTGACTTCTGCGCAGCGGTTTGGGAGTTAACATCAAAATTACATTTCTCGGCCATATCGCATAGATCTCACTGTGAAAAGGCTTAAATGGCTTTTTTGACCTAAGTTTAATAATTGCGCTCAAACCAAATGTCCTAAAACTAAATTTCCAAATGTAACTACTAGATTGTGATAAAATACACTATTGGGTGAAGTTTGGTTGACTTCTGCGCAGCGGTTTGGGAGTTAACATCAAAATTACATTTCTCGGCCATATCGCATAGATCTCACTGTGAAAAGGCTTAAATGGCTTTTTTGACCTAAGTTTGAGGATTGCGCTCAAATCAAATGTCCTAGAACCAAATTTCCACATGTAACTACTAGATTGTGATACAATACACTAATGGGTGAAGTTTGGTTGACTTCTGCGCAGCGGTTTGGGAGTTAACATCAAAATTACATTTCTCGGCCATATCGCATAGATCTCACTGTGAAAAGGCTTAAATGGCTTTTTTGACCTAAGTTTAATGATTGCGCTCAAATCAAATGTCCTAGAACGAAATTTTCAAATGTAACTACTAGAATGTGATACAATACACTAATGGTTGAAGTTTGGTTGACTTCTGCGCAGCGGTTTGGGAGTGAACATCAAAATTACATTTCTCGGCCATATCGCATAGATCTCACTGTGAAAAGGCTTAAATGGCTTTTTTGACCTAAGTTTAATAATTGCGCTCAAACCAAATGTCCTAAAACTAAATTTCCAAATGTAACTACTAGATTGTGATAAAATACACTATTGGGTGAAGTTTGGTTGACTTCTGCGCAGCGGTTTGGGAGTTAACATCAAAATTACATTTCTCGGCCATATCGCATAGATCTCACTGTGAAAAGGCTTAAATGGCTTTTTTGACCTAAGTTTGAGGATTGCGCTCAAATCAAATGTCCTAGAACCAAATTTCCACATGTAACTACTAGATTGTGATACAATACACTAATGGGTGAAGTTTGGTTGACTTCTGCGCAGCGGTTTGGGAGTTAACATCAAAATTACATTTCTCGGCCATATCGCATAGATCTCACTGTGAAAAGGCTTAAATGGCTTTTTTGACCTAAGTTTAATGATTGCGCTCAAATCAAATGTCCTAGAACGAAATTTTCAAATGTAACTACTAGAATGTGATACAATACACTAATGGTTGAAGTTTGGTTGACTTCTGCGCAGCGGTTTGGGAGTGAACATCAAAATTACATTTCTCGGCCATATCGCATAGATCTCACTGTGAAAAGGCTTAAATGGCTTTTTTGACCTAAGTTTGAGGATTGCGCTCAAATCAAATGTCCTAGAACCAAATTTCCACATGTAACTACTAGATTGTGATACAATACACTAATGGGTGAAGTTTGGTTTACTTCTGCGCAGCGGTTTGGGAGTTAACATCAAAATTACATTTCTCGGCCATATCGCATAGATCTCACTGTGAAAAGGCTTAAATGGCTTTTTTGACCTAAGTTTAATGATTGCGCTCAAACCAAATGTCCTAGAACGAAATTTTCAAATGTAACTACTAGAATGTGATACAATACACTATTGGGTGAAGTTTGGTTGACTTCTGCGCAGCGGTTTGGGAGTTAACATCAAAATTACATTTCTCGGCCATATCGCATAGATCTCACTGTGAAAAGGCTTAAATGGCTTTTTTGACCTAAGTTTGAGGATTGCGCTCAAATCAAATGTCCTAGAACCAAATTTCCACATGTAACTACTAGATTGTGATACAATACACTAATGGGTGAAGTTTGGTTGACTTCTGCGCAGCGGTTTGGGAGTTAACATCAAAATTACATTTCTCGGCCATATCGCATAGATCTCACTGTGAAAAGGCTTAAATGACTTTTTTAATTAAGTTTGATGATTGCGCTCAAACAAAATTTCCTAGAACAAAATTTTCAAATGTAACTACTAGATTGTGATACAATACACTATTGGGTGAAGTTTGGTTGACTTCTGCGCAGCGGTTTGGGAGTTAACATCAAAATTACATTTCTCGGCCATATCGCATAGATCTCACTGTGAAAAGGCTTAAATGACTTTTTTAATTAAGTTTGATGATTGCGTTCAAACAAAATGTCCTAGAACAAAATTTTCAAATGTAACTACTAGATTGTGATACAATACACTATTGGGTGAAGTTTGGTTGACTTCTGCGCAGCGGTTTGGGAGTTAACATCAAAATTACATTTCTCGGCCATATCGCATAGATCTCACTGTGAAAAGGCTTAAATGACTTTTTTAATTAAGTTTAATGATTGCGCTCAAACCAAATGTCCTAGAACGAAATTTTCAAATGTAACTACTAGAATGTGATACAATACACTATTGGGTGAAGTTTAGTTGACTTCTGCGCAGCGGTTTGGGAGTTAACATCAAAATTACATTTCTCGGCCATATCGCATAGATCTCACTGTGAAAAGGCTTAAATGGCTTTTTTGACCTAAGTTTGAGGATTGCGCTCAAATCAAATGTCCTAGAACCAAATTTCCACATGTAACTACTAGATTGTGATACAATACACTAATGGGTGAAGTTTGGTTTACTTCTGCGCAGCGGTTTGGGAGTTAACATCAAAATTACATTTCTCGGCCATATCGCATAGATCTCACTGTGAAAAGGCTTAAATGGCTTTTTTGACCTAAGTTTAATAATTGCGCTCAAACCAAATGTCCTAGAACGAAATTTTCAAATGTAACTACTAGAATGTGATACAATACACTATTGGGTGAAGTTTGGTTGACTTCTGCGCAGCGGTTTGGGAGTTAACATCAAAATTACATTTCTCGGCCATATCGCATAGATCTCACTGTGAAAAGGCTTAAATGGCTTTTTTGACCTAAGTTTGAGGATTGCGCTCAAATCAAATGTCCTAGAACCAAATTTTCACATGTAACTACTAGATTGTGATACAATACACTAATGGGTGAAGTTTGGTTGACTTCTGCGCAGCGGTTTGGGAGTTAACATCAAAATTACATTTCTCGGCCATATCGCATAGATCTCACTGTGAAAAGGCTTAAATGGCTTTTTTGACCTAAGTTTAATGATTGCGCTCAAACCAAATGTCCTAGAACGAAATTTTCAAATGTAACTACTAGAATGTGATACAATACACTATTGTGTGAAGTTTGGTTGACTTCTGCGCAGCGGTTTGGGAGTTAACATCAAAATTACATTTCTCGGCCATATCGCATAGATCTCACTGTGAAAAGGCTTAAATGGCTTTTTTGACCTAAGTTTGAGGATTGCGCTCAAATCAAATGTCCTAGAACCAAATTTCCACATGTAACTACTAGATTGTGATACAATACACTAATGGGTGAAGTTTGGTCGACTTCTGCGCAGCGGTTTGGGAGTTAACATCAAAATTACATTTCTCGGCCATATCGCATAGATCTCACTGTGAAAAGGCTTAAATGACTTTTTTAATTAAGTTTGATGATTGCGCTCAAACAAAATGTCCTAGAACAAAATTTTCAAATGTAACTACTAGATTGTGATACAATACACTATTGGGTGAAGTTTGGTTGACTTCTGCGCAGCGGTTTGGGAGTTAACATCAAAATTACATTTCTCGGCCATATCGCATAGATCTCACTGTGAAAAGGCTTAAATGGCTTTTTTGACCTAAGTTTGAGGATTGCGCTCAAATCAAATGTCCTAGAACCAAATTTTCACATGTAACTACTAGATTGTGATACAATACACTAATGGGTGAAGTTTGGTTGACTTCTGCGCAGCGGTTTGGGAGTTAACATCAAAATTACATTTCTCGGCCATATCGCATAGATCTCACTGTGAAAAGGCTTAAATGACTTTTTTAATTAAGTTTGATGATTGCGCTCAAACAAAATTTCCTAGAACAAAATTTTCAAATGTAACTACTAGATTGTGATACAATACACTATTGGGTGAAGTTTGGTTGACTTCTGCGCAGCGGTTTGGGAGTTAACATCAAAATTACATTTCTCGGCCATATCGCATAGATCTCACTGTGAAAAGGCTTAAATGGCTTTTTTGACCTAAGTTTAATGATTGCGCTCAAACCAAATGTCCTAGAACGAAATTTTCAAATGTAACTACTAGAATGTGATACAATACACTATTGTGTGAAGTTTGGTTGACTTCTGCGCAGCGGTTTGGGAGTTAACATCAAAATTACATTTCTCGGCCATATCGCATAGATCTCACTGTGAAAAGGCTTAAATGGCTTTTTTGACCTAAGTTTGAGGATTGCGCTCAAATCAAATGTCCTAGAACCAAATTTCCACATGTAACTACTAGATTGTGATACAATACACTAATGGGTGAAGTTTGGTCGACTTCTGCGCAGCGGTTTGGGAGTTAACATCAAAATTACATTTCTCGGCCATATCGCATAGATCTCACTGTGAAAAGGCTTAAATGACTTTTTTAATTAAGTTTGATGATTGCGCTCAAACAAAATGTCCTAGAACAAAATTTTCAAATGTAACTACTAGATTGTGATACAATACACTATTGGGTGAAGTTTGGTTGACTTCTGCGCAGCGGTTTGGGAGTTAACATCAAAATTACATTTCTCGGCCATATCGCATAGATCTCACTGTGAAAAGGCTTAAATGGCTTTTTTCAATTCAATTCAATTCAATTTTATTTGTATAGCCCTCAATCACAACAGAGGTCTCAAAGGACTTTACAGAGGCAATATGATACACAATTAGAAATGAAGCAACAAAGATGAATAGATACAGTTCAAGTCCTGGGTATCCCCTATCCTTAAGACCCTCCATGCCGGCAAGGAAAAACTCCAAAAACTCCAGAGTCAATTGGGAGAAAAATGAGAAACCTTGGGGAGTACCACAGTCAGGAGAGATCCACTCCCAGGACGGATAGACAGGAACCCCAGAACGGCTAATGGAAATTAGCAAGCGAAATTATAGTCCGTAAAAATCCAGTGGAGTAAAGGAGCAAGAAGAGGTCCCTCTAGTCAGATGAGACGGAGGTAGCAGCGAGGACGTCTATCCAGCCAGGGGTCCGGACAGTCAGGAGGCTGCAGCTGAAAAATAGCCCCTCCCCAGAGGGGAGGGGGGAAAGGGGACACCGGGTGACTAGTGATGAAGAGACTAGACAACTAGAAATTAACATTGGAAAATAGAAATAAAGTAAGACAAGTGGTAGGTAGAGTAAGAAAAGGAGATAGAACTCAGCGGCTGTACTGCCCCCCAGCATTATAGCTTCTAGTGCAACTTAAACTATGAGTCTATTCCGACTTCAACTAGCCTAACTATAAGCTTTGTCGAATAGGAACGTTTTTAATCTAATCTTAAATGTGCAAACTGTCTCGGCTTCTTTAATACTAGCTGGAAGCTGATTCCATAAAACAGGGGCTTGGTGGCTAAAGGCTCTAGCTCCGACAGTACTTTTATGAACCCTGGGAACTACCAGTAGACCTGCATTCTGAGATCGGAGTGTTCTGTTGGGGCGGTATGGAACCAGAGCATCGGTGAGATAAGATGGCCCCAACCCATTAATGGTCTTAAATGTAAGAAGGAGGATTTTAAATTTAATTCTAAACTCGACTGGAAGCCAGTGAAGTGCCTGGAGCACAGGGGTGATGTGCTCTCTTCTATTGGTTCCTGTTAAAAGTCTTGCTGCTGCGTTTTGGACTAGCTGAAGACCTTTTAGAGAGCTTTTAGGACAAGCTGCAAGTAGGGAGTTACAGTAATCCAATCTCGATGTAACGAACGCGTGAATTAATTTTTCTGCATCGCTTTTAGATAAAATATTTCTAATTTTGGCGATGTTGCGCAGGTGAAAGAAAGCCGTTCTACAGGTTTGTTTAATGTGTGCTTTAAACGATAAGTCAGGGTCAAATAGAATTCCTAGGTTTTTAACTGTGGCGCTGGAGGCTACACTTACATTGTCCAGAGCGACTATCTGGGCAGATAAAGAGTCTCTAACACTTTTCGAGCCTATTATAAGGACTTCTGTCTTTTCAGGGTTAAGTAGAAGATAGTTAGTGCTCATCCAGGTATTTATATCTCGGACGCAGGCGCTTAGTTTTTCTACTTGCCTGACCTGCTCAGGTTTAATTGATAAATACAGTTGTGTGTCGTCAGCGTAACAATGAAAGTTAATGCTATGTTTTCTGATGATGTTACCTAGAGGAAGCATATACAGCGTAAACAAGATGGGCCCGAGGACAGATCCTTGCGGCACACCATAACTAACTCTAGAGTACGATGATGATTGCTGGTTTACATTGACAAACTGGTACCTATTAGATAAATATGATTTAAACCAGCAGAGGGCTGCTCCTCTAATGCCTATGTCACATTCTAATCTCTGCAATAAGATATTATGGTCGATTGTGTCAAAGGCTGCGCTCAGGTCCAGCAGAACCAGGATCGAGACTAATCCAACGTCAGCGGCAAGTAACAAGTCATTAGTTACTTTAACTAATGCGGTTTCAGTGCTATGATGAGCTCGAAAGCCAGACTGGAACTGTTCAAATAAACTATTGTCCTGTAGGTGCTGACAGAGCTGTTTAATTACCACTCTTTCAAGGACTTTGGAGAGAAATGGTAAGTTAGAAATAGGTCTATAATTGGCCAGAATATCAGGATCAAGAGTAGGTTTTTTCAAGAGCGGTTTAATAACTGCATATTTAAAGGACTGCGGCACGTAGCCAGTAACTAATGAGATATTTATTATATTTAAGATAGTGTCAATAGTTAGAGGCAGGGTCTCTTTAAAAAGTTTGGTTGGGATTGGGTCAAGGAGGCACGTTGATGGTTTGGAGGACATTATAATTGAAGTTACATCAATTTGGTCTACAGTGGTAAAGTTATTTAATATTTTAGAGGGGTTTATAGGAGATTCCGAATTCTTTGTCTGCACTTTATCAGACCTAATAATTGGAAGTGATTCATTTATTTTATTTCTAATAGTTGCGATTTTATTGTTAAAAAATTTTAGGAAGTCATCACAGCTAAGGGTGGTTGGGATATAAGGTTCTATTGAGGTGTGACTGTTTGTCAGCCTTGCTACAGTGCTGAACAGAAACCTAGGATTATTTTTGTTTTCCTCTATTAAGGATGAGTAATATCTGGTTTTAGCCGTGCGCAAGGCCTGCTTATATGTCACTAAGCTGTGTTTCCAAGCAGAGAGGGTGTGCTCTGTGTTGGAACGGCGCCAAAGTCTTTCTAATTTACGTGTCGATTGTTTAAGAGAGCGTGTTTCAGCATTATACCAGGGAGATGCTCGTCTCGGCTTGACAAACTTTAATTTGGAGGGAGCGACGACATCTAGGGTGGTACGAAACGTAAACAGAACACGATCAACAAACTCGTCATTAACAGCAAGGCCGGACATCACTCCTTCATAATTAGATGACATGGAGGCAAATATAGGCTGAATTATCTGTTTATACTCTGAAACAGAGTGATCACCTAATGTCCTTTTCATCTGAGTTCTAATCACTGGTGGTGGATTATCTTGAAGCACAAACCGAAAGGTAATTAGAAAATGATCAGACAGTACAGGGTTGTGGGGATGGACACTAAGATCACTAATCTCAGTACCGTAGGTTAAAATCAAGTCCAGGGTGTGCTTGTGACTATGGGTTGGTTTATTTACATTTTGAATGAAGCCAGTCCCATCTAGTAGGTCATTAAAGGCCTTACCAAGGGAGTCACCTTCATCGTCAACATGTATATTAAAATCCCCTACAATTATAATTCTATCCCAGCTTAGCAAAATACTAGATAAAAAGTCAGAGAAATCTAACAAAAACTGTGAGTAGGGACCAGGGGGACGGTAAACCACTATGAACAGAACTGGTTTTTGGTTCTTCCAGTTAGCGTCTATAATTGATAGTGCTAGACTTTCAAAGGAGTTATAAATGTAATTAGCTTTACTTTTTGGGCTCATACCTAAACAAGAGTGTGATATTACTGCCACCCCCCCTCCACGGCCCGTGCTTCTAGCTGTGTGAAAATTCACGTGACTTGGGGGTGTGGATTCATTAAGTCTAACAAAGTCATCCTGCTGAAGCCAAGTTTCAGTCAGGGCCAAAATATGAATATTGTAATCCCCAATTAAGTCATTAACTAACAGAGATTTGGGCGAGATTGACCTGATGTTTAATAATCCGCATCTTATATATTTATTAAGAGCTAATTTATTTTCACTGCTATCAGGGGCTATATGTATTAAATTCTTTGGTCTCGTTCCTATAGTACTCGGTTTTCCCCTGTTCACTATACGAGGCACGGACACAGTCTCTATCTTCTGTCCTGAATTTTGGATTTGTGACAGCTCGGAAAGAGGCGAGTGGTCACTACTAACAGTGTTATGTTTTACACTACAACACTGCGCCCGGGCCCCCACTCTCAAGTGTCACTTTGGGAGACTTAGTTTGGCGGCCAAATTTCGAGTTAAGAGAGCAGCACCGTCCCAAGTCGGATGAATGCCGTCTCGGCGCATGAGCCCGGGCTTGCCCCAAAACGCGTGCCAGTTATCAACAAAGACTATATCGTTTTCTGGGCACCATCTAGACAACCAGCGGTTAAATGATGAGAATCTAGAGTACATCTCATCATTGACCAAATTAGGCAGAGGACCAGAGAAAACTACGGTGTCCGCCATCGACTTAGCAAGTTCACACACCGAGGCTACGTTTAATTTAAGCACCTCAGACTGTCTCCGCCGGGCGTCGTTACCGCCTGCGTGAATCACGATACGGCGGAACCTCTTCCTACTCTGCTTTAAGAGTCTGAGGTTTCCTTCGATGTCACCGACTCTGGCCCCTGGGTAACACCTGACAGACACCGCCGGGTGCTTCACGTCTCTAACTATGGAGCTTCCAATTACGAGAGTGTCTGGTTCAGCCGGTGTGTCGCTGAGGGGGGCAAACCTATTGCTGACGTGAAGCTGCTGGTGCACTAAGGTTGTGCGTTTACCACTGCGCTTCCCCCGTACAGTCACAAATCCCTCCTTAATTTCCCCCGGCTGCACGGGGCTCGCTGGGGGGCTAACTGCGCTAGCAATCCTACTACTGCAAGCACGACCTGCCACTACCTGGCTATAGCTAGGACTAGCTTTCGTCTCTAGAGTGCAGAGCCGTGCTTCTAGCTCAGAAACCCTGGTCTCCAACCCTGAGACTAAGCTACACTTCCTACAGCTACTACTGTCCTCGACGAAGGAGCCAGGGTGCTCGCTATACATACAGCACACTGAGCAGAAAAGACGGGAGGACGAAGGCAGAGGGCTAGCCATAGCTCGGATAAGCTAGGCTAGCAAGATAGAGCTAAAGAGGAGAGGAGAGTAGTTTTAATCCACGATCTGTCCGATCGTGGGATAAAACAAAATAAGGAGCACTAGGAGAGCCGAACTAGCCTAGGATCGATTCTCCGATGTGTCCGTTGGATAAAACAAATTGAGGAGCACTAGGAGATTAGCGACTAGTAGCAGCGCTAACAAACAAACGATACACTCACCGGATGTGATGACCTAAGTTTGAGGATTGCGCTCAAATCAAATGTCCTAGAACCAAATTTCCACATGTAACTACTAGATTGTGATACAATACACTAATGGTTGAAGTTTGGTTGACTTCTGCGCAGCGGTTTGGGAGTGAACATCAAAATTACATTTCTCGGCCATATCGCATAGATCTCACTGTGAAAAGGCTTAAATGACTTTTTTTAATTAAGTTTGAAGATTGCGCTCAAATCAAATGTCCTAGAACTAAATTTCCAAATGTAACTACTAGATTGTGATAAAATATACTATTGGGTGAAGTTTGGTTGACTTCTGCGCAGCGGTTTGGGAGTTAACATCAAAATTACATTTCTCGGCCATATCGCATAGATCTCACTGTGAAAAGGCTTAAATGGCTTTTTTGACCTGTTTGAGGATTGCGCTCAAATCAAATGTCCTATAACCAAATTTCCACATGTAACTACTAGATTGTGATACAATACACTAATGGGTGAAGTTTGGTTGACTTCTGCGCAGCGGTTTGGGAGTTAACATCAAAATTACATTTCTCGGCCATATCGCATAGATCTCACTGTGAAAAGGCTTAAATGACTTTTTTAATTAAGTTTGATGATTGCGTTCAAACAAAATGTCCTAGAACAAAATTTTCAAATGTAACTACTAGATTGTGATACAATACACTATTGGGTGAAGTTTGGTTGACTTCTGCGCAGCGGTTTGGGAGTTAACATCAAAATTACATTTCTCGGCCATATCGCATAGATCTCACTGTGAAAAGGCTTAAATGACTTTTTTAATTAAGTTTGATGATTGCGTTCAAACAAAATGTCCTAGAACAAAATTTTCAAATGTAACTACTAGATTGTGATACTATACACTAATGGGTGAAGTTTGGTTGACTTCTGCGCAGCGGTTTGGGAGTGAACATCAAAATTACATTTCTCGGCCATATCGCATAGATCTCACTGTGAAAAGGCTTAAATGACTTTTTTTAATTAAGTTTGAAGATTGCGCTCAAATCAAATGTCCTAGAACTAAATTTCCAAATGTAACTACTAGATTGTGATAAAATACACTATTGGGTGAAGTTTGGTTGACTTCTGCGCACCTGTTTGGGAGTTAACATCAAAATTACATTTCTCGGCCATATCGCATAGATCTCACTGTGAAAAGGCTTAAATGGCTTTTTTAATTAAGTTTGATGATTGCGCTCAAACAAAATGTCCTAGAACAAAATTTTCAAATGTAACTACTAGATTGTGATACAATACACTATTGGGTGAAGTTTGGTTGACTTCTGCGCAGCGGTTTGGGAGTTAACATCAAAATTACATTTCTCGGCCATATCGCATAGATCTCACTGTGAAAAGGCTTAAATGGCTTTTTTGACCTAAGTTTGAGGATTGCGCTCAAATCAAATGTCCTAGAACCAAATTTTCACATGTAACTACTAGATTGTGATACAATACACTAATGGGTGAAGTTTGGTTGACTTCTGCGCAGCGGTTTGGGAGTTAACATCAAAATTACATTTCTCGGCCATATCGCATAGATCTCACTGTGAAAAGGCTTAAATGACTTTTTTAATTAAGTTTGATGATTGCGCTCAAACAAAATTTCCTAGAACAAAATTTTCAAATGTAACTACTAGATTGTGATACAATACACTATTGGGTGAAGTTTGGTTGACTTCTGCGCAGCGGTTTGGGAGTTAACATCAAAATTACATTTCTCGGCCATATCGCATAGATCTCACTGTGAAAAGGCTTAAATGGCTTTTTTGACCTAAGTTTAATGATTGCGCTCAAACCAAATGTCCTAGAACGAAATTTTCAAATGTAACTACTAGAATGTGATACAATACACTATTGTGTGAAGTTTGGTTGACTTCTGCGCAGCGGTTTGGGAGTTAACATCAAAATTACATTTCTCGGCCATATCGCATAGATCTCACTGTGAAAAGGCTTAAATGGCTTTTTTGACCTAAGTTTGAGGATTGCGCTCAAATCAAATGTCCTAGAACCAAATTTCCACATGTAACTACTAGATTGTGATACAATACACTAATGGGTGAAGTTTGGTCGACTTCTGCGCAGCGGTTTGGGAGTTAACATCAAAATTACATTTCTCGGCCATATCGCATAGATCTCACTGTGAAAAGGCTTAAATGACTTTTTTAATTAAGTTTGATGATTGCGCTCAAACAAAATGTCCTAGAACCAAATTTCCACATGTAATTACTAGATTGTGTTACAATACACTAATGGGTGAAGTTTGGTTGACTTCTGCGCAGCGGTTTGGGAGTTAACATCAAAATTACATTTCTCGGCCATATCGCATAGATCTCACTGTGAAAAGGCTTAAATGGCTTTTTTAATTAAGTTTGATGATTGCGCTCAAACAAAATTTCCTAGAACAAAATTTTCAAATGTAACTACTAGATTGTGATACAATACACTATTGGGTGAAGTTTGGTTGACTTCTGCGCAGCGGTTTGGGAGTTAACATCAAAATTACATTTCTCGGCCATATCGCATAGATCTCACTGTGAAAAGGCTTAAATGGCTTTTTTGACCTAAGTTTAATGATTGCGCTCAAACCAAATGTCCTAGAACGAAATTTTCAAATGTAACTACTAGAATGTGATACAATACACTATTGGGTGAAGTTTGGTTGACTTCTGCGCAGCGGTTTGGAAGTTAACATCAAAATTACATTTCTCGGCCATATCGCATAGATCTCACTGTGAAAAGGCTTAAATGGCTTTTTTGACCTAAGTTTGAGGATTGCGCTCAAATCAAATGTCCTAGAACCAAATTTCCACATGTAACTACTAGATTGTGATACAATACACTAATGGGTGAAGTTTGGTTGACTTCTGCGCAGCGGTTTGGGAGTTAACATCAAAATTACATTTCTCGGCCATATCGCATAGATCTCACTGTGAAAAGGCTTAAATGGCTTTTTTGACCTAAGTTTGAGGATTGCGCTCAAATCAAATGTCCTAGAACCAAATTTCCACATGTAATTACTAGATTGTGATACAATACACTAATGGGTGAAGTTTGGTTGACTTCTGCGCAGCGGTTTGGGAGTTAACATCAAAATTACATTTCTCGGCCATATCGCATAGATCTCACTGTGAAAAGGCTTAAATGGCTTTTTTGACCTAAGTTTGAGGATTGCGCTCAAATCAAATATCCAATAACCAAATTTCCACATGTAACTACTAGATTGTGATACAATACACTAATGGGTGAAGTTTGGTTGACTTCTGCGCAGCGGTTTGGGAGTTAACATCAAAATTACATTTCTCGGCCATATCGCATAGATCTCACTGTGAAAAGGCTTAAATGACTTTTTTAATTAAGTTTGATGATTGCGTTCAAACAAAATGTCCTAGAACAAAATTTTCAAATGTAACTACTAGATTGTGATACAATACACTATTGGGTGAAGTTTGGTTGACTTCTGCGCAGCGGTTTGGGAGTTAACATCAAAATTACATTTCTCGGCCATATCGCATAGATCTCACTGTGAAAAGGCTTAAATGACTTTTTTAATTAAGTTTGATGATTGCGCTCAAACAAAATTTCCTAGAACAAAATTTTCAAATGTAACTACTAGATTGTGATACAATACACTATTGGGTGAAGTTTGGTTGACTTCTGCGCAGCGGTTTGGGAGTTAACATCAAAATTACATTTCTCGGCCATATCGCATAGATCTCACTGTGAAAAGGCTTAAATGACTTTTTTAATTAAGTTTAATGATTGCGCTCAAACCAAATGTCCTAGAACGAAATTTTCAAATGTAACTACTAGAATGTGATACAATACACTATTGGGTGAAGTTTAGTTGACTTCTGCACAGCGGTTTGGGAGTTAACATCAAAATTACATTTCTCGGCCATATCGCATAGATCTCACTGTGAAAAGGCTTAAATGGCTTTTTTGACCTAAGTTTGAGGATTGCGCTCAAATCAAATGTCCTAGAACCAAATTTCCACATGTAACTACTAGATTGTGATACAATACACTAATGGGTGAAGTTTGGTTTACTTCTGCGCAGCGGTTTGGGAGTTAACATCAAAATTACATTTCTCGGCCATATCGCATAGATCTCACTGTGAAAAGGCTTAAATGGCTTTTTTGACCTAAGTTTAATAATTGCGCTCAAACCAAATGTCCTAGAACGAAATTTTCAAATGTAACTACTAGAATGTGATACAATACACTATTGGGTGAAGTTTGGTTGACTTCTGCGCAGCGGTTTGGGAGTTAACATCAAAATTACATTTCTCGGCCATATCGCATAGATCTCACTGTGAAAAGGCTTAAATGGCTTTTTTGACCTAAGTTTGAGGATTGCGCTCAAATCAAATGTCCTAGAAACAAATTTTCACATGTAACTACTAGATTGTGATACAATACACTAATGGGTGAAGTTTGGTTGACTTCTGCGCAGCGGTTTGGGAGTTAACATCAAAATTACATTTCTCGGCCATATCGCATAGATCTCACTGTGAAAAGGCTTAAATGACTTTTTTAATTAAGTTTGATGATTGCGCTCAAACAAAATTTCCTAGAACAAAATTTTCAAATGTAACTACTAGATTGTGATACAATACACTATTGGGTGAAGTTTGGTTGACTTCTGCGCAGCGGTTTGGGAGTTAACATCAAAATTACATTTCTCGGCCATATCGCATAGATGTCACTGTGAAAAGGCTTAAATGGCTTTTTTGACCTAAGTTTAATGATTGCGCTCAAACCAAATGTCCTAGAACGAAATTTTCAAATGTAACTACTAGAATGTGATACAATACACTATTGTGTGAAGTTTGGTTGACTTCTGCGCAGCGGTTTGGGAGTTAACATCAAAATTACATTTCTCGGCCATATCGCATAGATCTCACTGTGAAAAGGCTTAAATGACTTTTTTAATTAAGTTTGATGATTGCGCTCAAACAAAATGTCCTAGAACGAAATTTTCAAATGTAACTACTAGATTGTGATACAATACACTATTGGGTGAAGTTTGGTTGACTTCTGCGCAGCGGTTTGGGAGTTAACATCAAAATTACATTTCTCGGCCATATCGCATCGATCTCACTGTGAAAAGGCTTAAATGGCTTTTTTGACCTAAGTTTGAGGATTGCGCTCAAATCAAATGTCCTAGAACCAAATTTCCACATGTAACTACTAGATTGTGATACAATACACTAATGGTTGAAGTTTGGTTGACTTCTGCGCAGTGGTTTGGGAGTGAACATCAAAATTACATTTCTCGGCCATATCGCATAGTGATACACTGTGAAAAGGCTTAAATGACTTTTTTTTAATTAAGTTTGAAGATTGCGCTCAAATCAAATGTCCTAGAACTAAATTTCCAAATGTAACTACTAGATTGTTATAAAATACACTATTGGGTGAAGTTTGGTTGACTTCTGCGCAGCGGTTTGGGAGTTAACATCAAAATTACATTTCTCGGCCATATCGCATAGATCTCACTGTGAAAAGGCTTAAATGACTTTTTTAATTAAGTTTAATGATTGCGCTCAAACCAAATGTCCTAGAACGAAATTTTCAAATGTAACTACTAGAATGTGATACAATACACTATTGGGTGAAGTTTAGTTGACTTCTGCGCAGCGGTTTGGGAGTTAACATCAAAATTACATTTCTCGGCCATATCGCATAGATCTCACTGTGAAAAGGCTTAAATGGCTTTTTTGACCTAAGTTTGAGGATTGCGCTCAAATCAAATGTCCTAGAAACAAATTTTCACATGTAACTACTAGATTGTGATACAATACACTAATGGGTGAAGTTTGGTTGACTTCTGCGCAGCGGTTTGGGAGTTAACATCAAAATTACATTTCTCGGCCATATCGCATAGATCTCACTGTGAAAAGGCTTAAATGACTTTTTTAATTAAGTTTGATGATTGCGCTCAAACAAAATTTCCTAGAACAAAATTTTCAAATGTAACTACTAGATTGTGATACAATACACTATTGGGTGAAGTTTGGTTGACTTCTGCGCAGCGGTTTGGGAGTTAACATCAAAATTACATTTCTCGGCCATATCGCATAGATCTCACTGTGAAAAGGCTTAAATGGCTTTTTTGACCTAAGTTTAATGATTGCGCTCAAACCAAATGTCCTAGAACGAAATTTTCAAATGTAACTACTAGAATGTGATACAATACACTATTGTGTGAAGTTTGGTTGACTTCTGCGCAGCGGTTTGGGAGTTAACATCAAAATTACATTTCTCGGCCATATCGCATAGATCTCACTGTGAAAAGGCTTAAATGACTTTTTTAATTAAGTTTGATGATTGCGCTCAAACAAAATGTCCTAGAACGAAATTTTCAAATGTAACTACTAGATTGTGATACAATACACTATTGGGTGAAGTTTGGTTGACTTCTGCGCAGCGGTTTGGGAGTTAACATCAAAATTACATTTCTCGGCCATATCGCATCGATCTCACTGTGAAAAGGCTTAAATGGCTTTTTTGACCTAAGTTTGAGGATTGCGCTCAAATCAAATGTCCTAGAACCAAATTTCCACATGTAACTACTAGATTGTGATACAATACACTAATGGTTGAAGTTTGGTTGACTTCTGCGCAGTGGTTTGGGAGTGAACATCAAAATTACATTTCTCGGCCATATCGCATAGATCTCACTGTGAAAAGGCTTAAATGACTTTTTTTAATTAAGTTTGAAGATTGCGCTCAAATCAAATGTCCTAGAACTAAATTTCCAAATGTAACTACTAGATTGTGATAAAATACACTATTGGGTGAAGTTTGGTTGACTTCTGCGCAGCGGTTTGGGAGTTAACATCAAAATTACATTTCTCGGCCATATCGCATAGATCTCACTGTGAAAAGGCTTAAATGACTTTTTTAATTAAGTTTAATGATTGCGCTCAAACCAAATGTCCTAGAACGAAATTTTCAAATGTAACTACTAGAATGTGATACAATACACTATTGGGTGAAGTTTAGTTGACTTCTGCGCAGCGGTTTGGGAGTTAACATCAAAATTACATTTCTCGGCCATATCGCATAGATCTCACTGTGAAAAGGCTTAAATGGCTTTTTTGACCTAAGTTTGAGGATTGCGCTCAAATCAAATGTCCTAGAACCAAATTTCCACATGTAACTACTAGATTGTGATACAATACACTAATGGGTGAAGTTTGATTTACTTCTGCGCAGCGGTTTGGGAGTTAACATCAAAATTACATTTCTCGGCCATATCGCATAGATCTCACTGTGAAAAGGCTTAAATGGCTTTTTTGACCTAAGTTTGAGGATTGCGCTCAAATCAAATGTCCTAGAACCAAATTTCCACATGTAACTACTAGATTGTGATACAATACACTAATGGGTGAAGTTTGGTTGACTTCTGCGCAGCGGTTTGGGAGTTAACATCAAAATTACATTTCTCGGCCATATCGCATAGATCTCACTGTGAAAAGGCTTAAATGACTTTTTTAATTAAGTTTGATGATTGCGCTCAAACAAAATTTCCTAGAACAAAATTTTCAAATGTAACTACTAGATTGTGATACAATACACTATTGGGTGAAGTTTGGTTGACTTCTGCGCAGCGGTTTGGGAGTTAACATCAAAATTACATTTCTCGGCCATATCGCATAGATCTCACTGTGAAAAGGCTTAAATGACTTTTTTAATTAAGTTTGATGATTGCGTTCAAACAAAATGTCCTAGAACAAAATTTTCAAATGTAACTACTAGATTGTGATACAATACACTATTGGGTGAAGTTTGGTTGACTTCTGCGCAGCGGTTTGGGAGTTAACATCAAAATTACATTTCTCGGCCATATCGCATAGATCTCACTGTGAAAAGGCTTAAATGACTTTTTTAATTAAGTTTAATGATTGCGCTCAAACCAAATGTCCTAGAACGAAATTTTCAAATGTAACTACTAGAATGTGATACAATACACTATTGGGTGAAGTTTAGTTGACTTCTGCGCAGCGGTTTGGGAGTTAACATCAAAATTACATTTCTCGGCCATATCGCATAGATCTCACTGTGAAAAGGCTTAAATGGCTTTTTTGACCTAAGTTTGAGGATTGCGCTCAAATCAAATGTCCTAGAACCAAATTTCCACATGTAACTACTAGATTGTGATACAATACACTAATGGGTGAAGTTTGGTTTACTTCTGCGCAGCGGTTTGGGAGTTAACATCAAAATTACATTTCTCGGCCATATCGCATAGATCTCACTGTGAAAAGGCTTAAATGGCTTTTTTGACCTAAGTTTAATAATTGCGCTCAAACCAAATGTCCTAGAACGAAATTTTCAAATGTAACTACTAGAATGTGATACAATACACTATTGGGTGAAGTTTGGTTGACTTCTGCGCAGCGGTTTGGGAGTTAACATCAAAATTACATTTCTCGGCCATATCGCATAGATCTCACTGTGAAAAGGCTTAAATGGCTTTTTTGACCTAAGTTTGAGGATTGCGCTCAAACAAAATTTCCTAGAACAAAATTTTCAAATGTAACTACTAGATTGTGATACAATACACTATTGGGTGAAGTTTGGTTGACTTCTGCGCAGCGGTTTGGGAGTTAACATCAAAATTACATTTCTCGGCCATATCGCATCGATCTCACTGTGAAAAGGCTTAAATGGCTTTTTTGACCTAAGTTTGAGGATTGCGCTCAAATCAAATGTCCTAGAACCAAATTTCCACATGTAACTACTAGATTGTGATACAATACACTAATGGTTGAAGTTTGGTTGACTTCTGCGCAGTGGTTTGGGAGTGAACATCAAAATTACATTTCTCGGCCATATCGCATAGTGATACACTGTGAAAAGGCTTAAATGACTTTTTTTTAATTAAGTTTGAAGATTGCGCTCAAATCAAATGTCCTAGAACTAAATTTCCAAATGTAACTACTAGATTGTTATAAAATACACTATTGGGTGAAGTTTGGTTGACTTCTGCGCAGCGGTTTGGGAGTTAACATCAAAATTACATTTCTCGGCCATATCGCATAGATCTCACTGTGAAAAGGCTTAAATGACTTTTTTAATTAAGTTTAATGATTGCGCTCAAACCAAATGTCCTAGAACGAAATTTTCAAATGTAACTACTAGAATGTGATACAATACACTATTGGGTGAAGTTTAGTTGACTTCTGCGCAGCGGTTTGGGAGTTAACATCAAAATTACATTTCTCGGCCATATCGCATAGATCTCACTGTGAAAAGGCTTAAATGGCTTTTTTGACCTAAGTTTGAGGATTGCGCTCAAATCAAATGTCCTAGAAACAAATTTTCACATGTAACTACTAGATTGTGATACAATACACTAATGGGTGAAGTTTGGTTGACTTCTGCGCAGCGGTTTGGGAGTTAACATCAAAATTACATTTCTCGGCCATATCGCATAGATCTCACTGTGAAAAGGCTTAAATGACTTTTTTAATTAAGTTTGATGATTGCGCTCAAACAAAATTTCCTAGAACAAAATTTTCAAATGTAACTACTAGATTGTGATACAATACACTATTGGGTGAAGTTTGGTTGACTTCTGCGCAGCGGTTTGGGAGTTAACATCAAAATTACATTTCTCGGCCATATCGCATAGATCTCACTGTGAAAAGGCTTAAATGGCTTTTTTGACCTAAGTTTAATGATTGCGCTCAAACCAAATGTCCTAGAACGAAATTTTCAAATGTAACTACTAGATTGTGATACAATACACTATTGGGTGAAGTTTGGTTGACTTCTGCGCAGCGGTTTGGGAGTTAACATCAAAATTACATTTCTCGGCCATATCGCATAGATCTCACTGTGAAAAGGCTTAAATGACTTTTTTAATTAAGTTTAATGATTGCGCTCAAACCAAATGTCCTAGAACGAAATTTTCAAATGTAACTACTAGAATGTGATACAATACACTATTGGGTGAAGTTTAGTTGACTTCTGCGCAGCGGTTTGGGAGTTAACATCAAAATTACATTTCTCGGCCATATCGCATAGATCTCACTGTGAAAAGGCTTAAATGGCTTTTTTGACCTAAGTTTGAGGATTGCGCTCAAATCAAATGTCCTAGAACCAAATTTCCACATGTAACTACTAGATTGTGATACAATACACTAATGGGTGAAGTTTGGTTTACTTCTGCGCAGCGGTTTGGGAGTTAACATCAAAATTACATTTCTCGGCCATATCGCATAGATCTCACTGTGAAAAGGCTTAAATGGCTTTTTTGACCTAAGTTTAATAATTGCGCTCAAACCAAATGTCCTAGAACGAAATTTTCAAATGTAACTACTAGAATGTGATACAATACACTATTGGGTGAAGTTTGGTTGACTTCTGCGCAGCGGTTTGGGAGTTAACATCAAAATTACATTTCTCGGCCATATCGCATAGATCTCACTGTGAAAAGGCTTAAATGGCTTTTTTGACCTAAGTTTGAGGATTGCGCTCAAATCAAATGTCCTAGAACCAAATTTTCACATGTAACTACTAGATTGTGATACAATACACTAATGGGTGAAGTTTGGTTGACTTCTGCGCAGCGGTTTGGGAGTTAACATCAAAATTACATTTCTCGGCCATATCGCATAGATCTCACTGTGAAAAGGCTTAAATGACTTTTTTAATTAAGTTTGATGATTGCGCTCAAACAAAATTTCCTAGAACAAAATTTTCAAATGTAACTACTAGATTGTGATACAATACACTATTGGGTGAAGTTTGGTTGACTTCTGCGCAGCGGTTTGGGAGTTAACATCAAAATTACATTTCTCGGCCATATCGCATAGATCTCACTGTGAAAAGGCTTAAATGGCTTTTTTGACCTAAGTTTAATGATTGCGCTCAAACCAAATGTCCTAGAACGAAATTTTCAAATGTAACTACTAGAATGTGATACAATACACTATTGTGTGAAGTTTGGTTGACTTCTGCGCAGCGGTTTGGGAGTTAACATCAAAATTACATTTCTCGGCCATATCGCATAGATCTCACTGTGAAAAGGCTTAAATGGCTTTTTTGACCTAAGTTTGAGGATTGCGCTCAAATCAAATGTCCTAGAACCAAATTTCCACATGTAACTACTAGATTGTGATACAATACACTAATGGGTGAAGTTTGGTCGACTTCTGCGCAGCGGTTTGGGAGTTAACATCAAAATTACATTTCTCGGCCATATCGCATAGATCTCACTGTGAAAAGGCTTAAATGACTTTTTTAATTAAGTTTGATGATTGCGCTCAAACAAAATGTCCTAGAACAAAATTTTCAAATGTAACTACTAGATTGTGATACAATACACTATTGGGTGAAGTTTGGTTGACTTCTGCGCAGCGGTTTGGGAGTTAACATCAAAATTACATTTCTCGGCCATATCGCATAGATCTCACTGTGAAAAGGCTTAAATGGCTTTTTTGACCTAAGTTTGAGGATTGCGCTCAAATCAAATGTCCTAGAACCAAATTTCCACATGTAACTACTAGATTGTGATACAATACACTAATGGTTGAAGTTTGGTTGACTTCTGCGCAGCGGTTTGGGAGTGAACATCAAAATTACATTTCTCGGCCATATCGCATAGATCTCACTGTGAAAAGGCTTAAATGACTTTTTTTAATTAAGTTTGAAGATTGCGCTCAAATCAAATGTCCTAGAACTAAATTTCCAAATGTAACTACTAGATTGTGATAAAATATACTATTGGGTGAAGTTTGGTTGACTTCTGCGCAGCGGTTTGGGAGTTAACATCAAAATTACATTTCTCGGCCATATCGCATAGATCTCACTGTGAAAAGGCTTAAATGGCTTTTTTGACCTGTTTGAGGATTGCGCTCAAATCAAATGTCCTATAACCAAATTTCCACATGTAACTACTAGATTGTGATACAATACACTAATGGGTGAAGTTTGGTTGACTTCTGCGCAGCGGTTTGGGAGTTAACATCAAAATTACATTTCTCGGCCATATCGCATAGATCTCACTGTGAAAAGGCTTAAATGACTTTTTTAATTAAGTTTGATGATTGCGTTCAAACAAAATGTCCTAGAACAAAATTTTCAAATGTAACTACTAGATTGTGATACAATACACTATTGGGTGAAGTTTGGTTGACTTCTGCGCAGCGGTTTGGGAGTTAACATCAAAATTACATTTCTCGGCCATATCGCATAGATCTCACTGTGAAAAGGCTTAAATGACTTTTTTAATTAAGTTTGATGATTGCGTTCAAACAAAATGTCCTAGAACAAAATTTTCAAATGTAACTACTAGATTGTGATACAATACACTATTGGGTGAAGTTTGGTTGACTTCTGCGCAGCGGTTTGGGAGTTAACATCAAAATTACATTTCTCGGCCATATCGCATAGATCTCACTGTGAAAAGGCTTAAATGACTTTTTTAATTAAGTTTAATGATTGCGCTCAAACCAAATGTCCTAGAACGAAATTTTCAAATGTAACTACTAGAATGTGATACAATACACTATTGGGTGAAGTTTAGTTGACTTCTGCGCAGCGGTTTGGGAGTTAACATCAAAATTACATTTCTCGGCCATATCGCATAGATCTCACTGTGAAAAGGCTTAAATGGCTTTTTTGACCTAAGTTTGAGGATTGCGCTCAAATCAAATGTCCTAGAACCAAATTTCCACATGTAACTACTAGATTGTGATACAATACACTAATGGGTGAAGTTTGGTTTACTTCTGCGCAGCGGTTTGGGAGTTAACATCAAAATTACATTTCTCGGCCATATCGCATAGATCTCACTGTGAAAAGGCTTAAATGGCTTTTTTGACCTAAGTTTAATAATTGCGCTCAAACCAAATGTCCTAGAACGAAATTTTCAAATGTAACTACTAGAATGTGATATAATACACTATTGGGTGAAGTTTGGTTGACTTCTGCGCAGCGGTTTGGGAGTTAACATCAAAATTACATTTCTCGGCCATATCGCATAGATCTCACTGTGAAAAGGCTTAAATGGCTTTTTTGACCTAAGTTTGAGGATTGCGCTCAAATCAAATGTCCTAGAACCAAATTTTCACATGTAACTACTAGATTGTGATACAATACACTAATGGGTGAAGTTTGGTTGACTTCTGCGCAGCGGTTTGGGAGTTAACATCAAAATTACATTTCTCGGCCATATCGCATAGATCTCACTGTGAAAAGGCTTAAATGACTTTTTTAATTAAGTTTGATGATTGCGCTCAAACAAAATTTCCTAGAACAAAATTTTCAAATGTAACTACTAGATTGTGATACAATACACTATTGGGTGAAGTTTGGTTGACTTCTGCGCAGCGGTTTGGGAGTTAACATCAAAATTACATTTCTCGGCCATATCGCATAGATCTCACTGTGAAAAGGCTTAAATGGCTTTTTTGACCTAAGTTTGAGGATTGCGCTCAAATCAAATGTCCTAGAACCAAATTTCCACATGTAACTACTAGATTGTGATACAATACACTAATGGGTGAAGTTTGGTCGACTTCTGCGCAGCGGTTTGGGAGTTAACATCAAAATTACATTTCTCGGCCATATCGCATAGATCTCACTGTGAAAAGGCTTAAATGACTTTTTTAATTAAGTTTGATGATTGCGCTCAAACAAAATGTCCTAGAACAAAATTTTCAAATGTAACTACTAGATTGTGATACAATACACTATTGGGTGAAGTTTGGTTGACTTCTGCGCAGCGGTTTGGGAGTGAACATCAAAATTACATTTCTCGGCCATATCGCATAGATCTCACTGTGAAAAGGCTTAAATGACTTTTTTTAATTAAGTTTGAAGATTGCGCTCAAATCAAATGTCCTAGAACTAAATTTCCAAATGTAACTACTAGATTGTGATAAAATATACTATTGGGTGAAGTTTGGTTGACTTCTGCGCAGCGGTTTGGGAGTTAACATCAAAATTACATTTCTCGGCCATATCGCATAGATCTCACTGTGAAAAGGCTTAAATGGCTTTTTTGACCTGTTTGAGGATTGCGCTCAAATCAAATGTCCTATAACCAAATTTCCACATGTAACTACTAGATTGTGATACAATACACTAATGGGTGAAGTTTGGTTGACTTCTGCGCAGCGGTTTGGGAGTTAACATCAAAATTACATTTCTCGGCCATATCGCATAGATCTCACTGTGAAAAGGCTTAAATGACTTTTTTAATTAAGTTTGATGATTGCGTTCAAACAAAATGTCCTAGAACAAAATTTTCAAATGTAACTACTAGATTGTGATACAATACACTATTGGGTGAAGTTTGGTTGACTTCTGCGCAGCGGTTTGGGAGTTAACATCAAAATTACATTTCTCGGCCATATCGCATAGATCTCACTGTGAAAAGGCTTAAATGGCTTTTTTGACCTAAGTTTGAGGATTGCGCTCAAATCAAATGTCCTAGAACCAAATTTCCACATGTAACTACTAGATTGTGATACAATACACTAATGGGTGAAGTTTGGTTTACTTCTGCGCAGCGGTTTGGGAGTTAACATCAAAATTACATTTCTCGGCCATATCGCATAGATCTCACTGTGAAAAGGCTTAAATGGCTTTTTTGACCTAAGTTTAATGACTGCGCTCAAACCAAATGTCCTAGAACGAAATTTTCAAATGTAACTACTAGAATGTGATACAATACACTATTGGGTGAAGTTTGGTTGACTTCTGCGCAGCGGTTTGGGAGTTAACATCAAAATTACATTTCTCGGCCATATCGCATAGATCTCACTGTGAAAAGGCTTAAATGACTTTTTTAATTAAGTTTGATGATTGCGCTCAAACAAAATTTCCTAGAACAAAATTTTCAAATGTAACTACTAGATTGTGATACAATACACTATTGGGTGAAGTTTGGTTGACTTCTGCGCAGCGGTTTGGGAGTTAACATCAAAATTACATTTCTCGGCCATATCGCATAGATCTCACTGTGAAAAGGCTTAAATGGCTTTTTTGACCTAAGTTTAATGATTGCGCTCAAACCAAATGTCCTAGAACGAAATTTTCAAATGTAACTACTAGAATGTGATACAATACACTATTGGGTGAAGTTTGGTTGACTTCTGCGCAGCGGTTTGGGAGTTAACATCAAAATTACATTTCTCGGCCATATCGCATAGATCTCACTGTGAAAAGGCTTAAATGGCTTTTTTGACCTAAGTTTGAGGATTGCGCTCAAATCAAATGTCCTAGAACCAAATTTCCACATGTAACTACTAGATTGTGATACAATACACTAATGGGTGAAGTTTGGTTGACTTCTGCGCAGCGGTTTGGGAGTTAACATCAAAATTACATTTCTCGGCCATATCGCATAGATCTCACTGTGAAAAGGCTTAAATGGCTTTTTTGAACTAAGTTTGAGGATTGCGCTCAAATCAAATGTCCTAGAACCAAATTTCCACATGTAATTACTAGATTGTGATACAATACACTAATGGGTGAAGTTTGGTTGACTTCTGCGCAGCGGTTTGGGAGTTAACATCAAAATTACATTTCTCGGCCATATCGCATAGATCTCACTGTGAAAAGGCTTAAATGGCTTTTTTAATTAAGTTTGATGATTGCGCTCAAACAAAATTTCCTAGAACAAAATTTTCAAATGTAACTACTAGATTGTGATACAATACACTATTGGGTGAAGTTTGGTTGACTTCTGCGCAGCGGTTTGGGAGTTAACATCAAAATTACATTTCTCGGCCATATCGCATAGATCTCACTGTGAAAAGGCTTAAATGACTTTTTTAATTAAGTTTAATGATTGCGCTCAAACCAAATGTCCTAGAACGAAATTTTCAAATGTAACTACTAGAATGTGATACAATACACTATTGGGTGAAGTTTAGTTGACTTCTGCGCAGCGGTTTGGGAGTTAACATCAAAATTACATTTCTCGGCCATATCGCATAGATCTCACTGTGAAAAGGCTTAAATGGCTTTTTTGACCTAAGTTTGAGGATTGCGCTCAAATCAAATGTCCTAGAACCAAATTTCCACATGTAACTACTAGATTGTGATACAATACACTAATGGGTGAAGTTTGGTTTACTTCTGCGCAGCGGTTTGGGAGTTAACATCAAAATTACATTTCTCGGCCATATCGCATAGATCTCACTGTGAAAAGGCTTAAATGGCTTTTTTGACCTAAGTTTAATAATTGCGCTCAAACCAAATGTCCTAGAACGAAATTTTCAAATGTAACTACTAGAATGTGATACAATACACTATTGGGTGAAGTTTGGTTGACTTCTGCGCAGCGGTTTGGGAGTTAACATCAAAATTACATTTCTCGGCCATATCGCATAGATCTCACTGTGAAAAGGCTTAAATGGCTTTTTTGACCTAAGTTTGAGGATTGCGCTCAAATCAAATGTCCTAGAACCAAATTTTCACATGTAACTACTAGATTGTGATACAATACACTAATGGGTGAAGTTTGGTTGACTTCTGCGCAGCGGTTTGGGAGTTAACATCAAAATTACATTTCTCGGCCATATCGCATAGATCTCACTGTGAAAAGGCTTAAATGACTTTTTTAATTAAGTTTGATGATTGCGCTCAAACAAAATTTCCTAGAACAAAATTTTCAAATGTAACTACTAGATTGTGATACAATACACTATTGGGTGAAGTTTGGTTGACTTCTGCGCAGCGGTTTGGGAGTTAACATCAAAATTACATTTCTCGGCCATATCGCATAGATCTCACTGTGAAAAGGCTTAAATGGCTTTTTTGACCTAAGTTTAATGATTGCGCTCAAACCAAATGTCCTAGAACGAAATTTTCAAATGTAACTACTAGAATGTGATACAATACACTATTGTGTGAAGTTTGGTTGACTTCTGCGCAGCGGTTTGGGAGTTAACATCAAAATTACATTTCTCGGCCATATCGCATAGATCTCACTGTGAAAAGGCTTAAATGACTTTTTTAATTAAGTTTGATGATTGCGCTCAAACAAAATGTCCTAGAACGAAATTTTCAAATGTAACTACTAGATTGTGATTCAATACACTATTGGGTGAAGTTTGGTTGACTTCTGCGCAGCGGTTTGGGAGTTAACATCAAAATTACATTTCTCGGCCATATCGCATGGATCTCACTGTGAAAAGGCTTAAATGGCTTTTTTGACCTAAGTTTGAGGATTGCGCTCAAATCAAATGTCCTAGAACCAAATTTCCACATGTAACTACTAGATTGTGATACAATACACTAATGGTTGAAGTTTGGTTGACTTCTGCGCAGCGGTTTGGGAGTGAACATCAAAATTACATTTCTCGGCCATATCGCATAGATCTCACTGTGAAAAGGCTTAAATGACTTTTTTTAATTAAGTTTGAAGATTGCGCTCAAATCAAATGTCCTAGAACTAAATTTCCAAATGTAACTACTAGATTGTGATAAAATACACTATTGGGTGAAGTTTGGTTGACTTCTGCGCAGCGGTTTGGGAGTTAACATCAAAATTACATTTCTCGGCCATATCGCATAGATCTCACTGTGAAAAGGCTTAAATGACTTTTTTAATTAAGTTTAATGATTGCGCTCAAACCAAATGTCCTAGAACGAAATTTTCAAATGTAACTACTAGAATGTGATACAATACACTATTGGGTGAAGTTTAGTTGACTTCTGCGCAGCGGTTTGGGAGTTAACATCAAAATTACATTTCTCGGCCATATCGCATAGATCTCACTGTGAAAAGGCTTAAATGGCTTTTTTGACCTAAGTTTGAGGATTGCGCTCAAATCAAATGTCCTAGAACCAAATTTCCACATGTAACTACTAGATTGTGATACAATACACTAATGGGTGAAGTTTGATTTACTTCTGCGCAGCGGTTTGGGAGTTAACATCAAAATTACATTTCTCGGCCATATCGCATAGATCTCACTGTGAAAAGGCTTAAATGGCTTTTTTGACCTAAGTTTAATAATTGCGCTCAAACCAAATGTCTTAGAACGAAATTTTCAAATGTAACTACTAGAATGTGATACAATACACTATTGGGTGAAGTTTGGTTGACTTCTGCGCAGCGGTTTGGGAGTTAACATCAAAATTACATTTCTCGGCCATATCGCATAGATCTCACTGTGAAAAGGCTTAAATGGCTTTTTTGACCTAAGTTTGAGGATTGCGCTCAAATCAAATGTCCTAGAACCAAATTTCCACATGTAACTACTAGATTGTGATACAATACACTAATGGGTGAAGTTTGGTTTACTTCTGCGCAGCGGTTTGGGAGTTAACATCAAAATTACATTTCTCGGCCATATCGCATAGATCTCACTGTGAAAAGGCTTAAATGGCTTTTTTGACCTAAGTTTAATGATTGCGCTCAAACCAAATGTCCTAGAACGAAATTTTCAAATGTAACTACTAGAATGTGATACAATACACTATTGGGTGAAGTTTGGTTGACTTCTGCGCAGCGGTTTGGGAGTTAACATCAAAATTACATTTCTCGGCCATATCGCATAGATCTCACTGTGAAAAGGCTTAAATGGCTTTTTTAATTAAGTTTGATGATTGCGCTCAAACAAAATTTCCTAGAACAAAATTTTCAAATGTAACTACTAGATTGTGATACAATACACTATTGGGTGAAGTTTGGTTGACTTCTGCGCAGCGGTTTGGGAGTTAACATCAAAATTACATTTCTCGGCCATATCGCATAGATCTCACTGTGAAAAGGCTTAAATGGCTTTTTTGACCTAAGTTTAATGATTGCGCTCAAACCAAATGTCCTAGAACGAAATTTTCAAATGTAACTACTAGAATGTGATACAATACACTATTGGGTGAAGTTTGGTTTACTTCTGCGCAGCGGTTTGGAAGTTAACATCAAAATTACATTTCTCGGCCATATCGCATAGATCTCACTGTGAAAAGGCTTAAATGGCTTTTTTGACCTAAGTTTGAGGATTGCGCTCAAATCAAATGTCCTAGAACCAAATTTCCACATGTAACTACTAGATTGTGATACAATACACTAATGGGTGAAGTTTGGTTGACTTCTGCGCAGCGGTTTGGGAGTTAACATCAAAATTACATTTCTCGGCCATATCGCATAGATCTCACTGTGAAAAGGCTTAAATGGCTTTTTTGACCTAAGTTTGAGGATTGCGCTCAAATCAAATGTCCTAGAACCAAATTTCCACATGTAATTACTAGATTGTGATACAATACACTAATGGGTGAAGTTTGGTTGACTTCTGCGCAGCGGTTTGGGAGTTAACATCAAAATTACATTTCTCGGCCATATCGCATAGATCTCACTGTGAAAAGGCTTAAATGGCTTTTTTGACCTAAGTTTGAGGATTGCGCTCAAATCAAATATCCAATAACCAAATTTCCACATGTAACTACTAGATTGTGATACAATACACTAATGGGTGAAGTTTGGTTGACTTCTGCGCAGCGGTTTGGGAGTTAACATCAAAATTACATTTCTCGGCCATATCGCATAGATCTCACTGTGAAAAGGCTTAAATGACTTTTTTAATTAAGTTTGATGATTGCGTTCAAACAAAATGTCCTAGAACAAAATTTTCAAATGTAACTACTAGATTGTGATACAATACACTATTGGGTGAAGTTTGGTTGACTTCTGCGCAGCGGTTTGGGAGTTAACATCAAAATTACATTTCTCGGCCATATCGCATAGATCTCACTGTGAAAAGGCTTAAATGACTTTTTTAATTAAGTTTGATGATTGCGCTCAAACAAAATTTCCTAGAACAAAATTTTCAAATGTAACTACTAGATTGTGATACAATACACTATTGGGTGAAGTTTGGTTGACTTCTGCGCAGCGGTTTGGGAGTTAACATCAAAATTACATTTCTCGGCCATATCGCATAGATCTCACTGTGAAAAGGCTTAAATGACTTTTTTAATTAAGTTTAATGATTGCGCTCAAACCAAATGTCCTAGAACGAAATTTTCAAATGTAACTACTAGAATGTGATACAATACACTATTGGGTGAAGTTTGGTTTACTTCTGCGCAGCGGTTTGGAAGTTAACATCAAAATTACATTTCTCGGCCATATCGCATAGATCTCACTGTGAAAAGGCTTAAATGGCTTTTTTGACCTAAGTTTGAGGATTGCGCTCAAATCAAATGTCCTAGAACCAAATTTCCACATGTAACTACTAGATTGTGATACAATACACTAATGGGTGAAGTTTGGTTGACTTCTGCGCAGCGGTTTGGGAGTTAACATCAAAATTACATTTCTCGGCCATATCGCATAGATCTCACTGTGAAAAGGCTTAAATGGCTTTTTTGACCTAAGTTTGAGGATTGCGCTCAAATCAAATGTCCTAGAACCAAATTTCCACATGTAATTACTAGATTGTGATACAATACACTAATGGGTGAAGTTTGGTTGACTTCTGCGCAGCGGTTTGGGAGTTAACATCAAAATTACATTTCTCGGCCATATCGCATAGATCTCACTGTGAAAAGGCTTAAATGGCTTTTTTGACCTAAGTTTGAGGATTGCGCTCAAATAAAATATCCAATAACCAAATTTCCACATGTAACTACTAGATTGTGATACAATACACTAATGGGTGAAGTTTGGTTGACTTCTGCGCAGCGGTTTGGGAGTTAACATCAAAATTACATTTCTCGGCCATATCGCATAGATCTCACTGTGAAAAGGCTTAAATGACTTTTTTAATTAAGTTTGATGATTGCGTTCAAACAAAATGTCCTAGAACAAAATTTTCAAATGTAACTACTAGATTGTGATACAATACACTATTGGGTGAAGTTTGGTTGACTTCTGCGCAGCGGTTTGGGAGTTAACATCAAAATTACATTTCTCGGCCATATCGCATAGATCTCACTGTGAAAAGGCTTAAATGACTTTTTTAATTAAGTTTGATGATTGCGCTCAAACAAAATTTCCTAGAACAAAATTTTCAAATGTAACTACTAGATTGTGATACAATACACTATTGGGTGAAGTTTGGTTGACTTCTGCGCAGCGGTTTGGGAGTTAACATCAAAATTACATTTCTCGGCCATATCGCATAGATCTCACTGTGAAAAGGCTTAAATGACTTTTTTAATTAAGTTTAATGATTGCGCTCAAACCAAATGTCCTAGAACGAAATTTTCAAATGTAACTACTAGAATGTGATACAATACACTATTGGGTGAAGTTTAGTTGACTTCTGCGCAGCGGTTTGGGAGTTAACATCAAAATTACATTTCTCGGCCATATCGCATAGATCTCACTGTGAAAAGGCTTAAATGGCTTTTTTGACCTAAGTTTGAGGATTGCGCTCAAATCAAATGTCCTAGAACCAAATTTCCACATGTAACTACTAGATTGTGATACAATACACTAATGGGTGAAGTTTGGTTTACTTCTGCGCAGCGGTTTGGGAGTTAACATCAAAATTACATTTCTCGGCCATATCGCATAGATCTCACTGTGAAAAGGCTTAAATGGCTTTTTTGACCTAAGTTTAATAATTGCGCTCAAACCAAATGTCCTAGAACGAAATTTTCAAATGTAACTACTAGAATGTGATACAATACACTATTGGGTGAAGTTTGGTTGACTTCTGCGCAGCGGTTTGGGAGTTAACATCAAAATTACATTTCTCGGCCATATCGCATAGATCTCACTGTGAAAAGGCTTAAATGGCTTTTTTGACCTAAGTTTAATGATTGCGCTCAAACCAAATGTCCTAGAACGAAATTTTCAAATGTAACTACTAGAATGTGATACAATACACTATTGTGTGAAGTTTGGTTGACTTCTGCGCAGCGGTTTGGGAGTTAACATCAAAATTACATTTCTCGGCCATATCGCATAGATCTCACTGTGAAAAGGCTTAAATGACTTTTTTAATTAAGTTTGATGATTGCGCTCAAACAAAATGTCCTAGAACGAAATTTTCAAATGTAACTACTAGATTGTGATACAATACACTATTGGGTGAAGTTTGGTTGACTTCTGCGCAGCGGTTTGGGAGTTAACATCAAAATTACATTTCTCGGCCATATCGCATAGATCTCACTGTGAAAAGGCTTAAATGGCTTTTTTGACCTAAGTTTGAGGATTGCGCTCAAATCAAATGTCCTAGAACCAAATTTCCACATGTAACTACTAGATTGTGATACAATACACTAATGGTTGAAGTTTGGTTGACTTCTGCGCAGCGGTTTGGGAGTGAACATCAAAATTACATTTCTCGGCCATATCGCATAGATCTCACTGTGAAAAGGCTTAAATGACTTTTTTTAATTAAGTTTGAAGATTGCGCTCAAATCAAATGTCCTAGAACTAAATTTCCAAATGTAACTACTAGATTGTGATAAAATACACTATTGGGTGAAGTTTGGTTGACTTCTGCGCAGCGGTTTGGGAGTTAACATCAAAATTACATTTCTCGGCCATATCGCATGGATCTCACTGTGAAAAGGCTTAAATGACTTTTTTAATTAAGTTTAATGATTGCGCTCAAACCAAATGTCCTAGAACGAAATTTTCAAATGTAACTACTAGAATGTGATACAATACACTATTGGGTGAAGTTTAGTTGACTTCTGCGCAGCGGTTTGGGAGTTAACATCAAAATTACATTTCTCGGCCATATCGCATAGATCTCACTGTGAAAAGGCTTAAATGGCTTTTTTGACCTAAGTTTGAGGATTGCGCTCAAATCAAATGTCCCAGAACCAAATTTCCACATGTAACTACTAGATTGTGATACAATACACTAATGGGTGAAGTTTGATTTACTTCTGCGCAGCGGTTTGGGAGTTAACATCAAAATTACATTTCTCGGCCATATCGCATAGATCTCACTGTGAAAAGGCTTAAATGGCTTTTTTGACCTAAGTTTGAGGATTGCGCTCAAATCAAATGTCCTAGAAACAAATTTTCACATGTAACTACTAGATTGTGATACAATACACTAATGGGTGAAGTTTGGTTGACTTCTGCGCAGCGGTTTGGGAGTTAACATCAAAATTACATTTCTCGGCCATATCGCATAGATCTCACTGTGAAAAGGCTTAAATGACTTTTTTAATTAAGTTTGATGATTGCGCTCAAACAAAATTTCCTAGAACAAAATTTTCAAATGTAACTACTAGATTGTGATACAATACACTATTGGGTGAAGTTTGGTTGACTTCTGCGCAGCGGTTTGGGAGTTAACATCAAAATTACATTTCTCGGCCATATCGCATAGATCTCACTGTGAAAAGGCTTAAATGGCTTTTTTGACCTAAGTTTAATGATTGCGCTCAAACCAAATGTCCTAGAACGAAATTTTCAAATGTAACTACTAGAATGTGATACAATACACTATTGTGTGAAGTTTGGTTGACTTCTGCGCAGCGGTTTGGGAGTTAACATCAAAATTACATTTCTCGGCCATATCGCATAGATCTCACTGTGAAAAGGCTTAAATGACTTTTTTAATTAAGTTTGATGATTGCGCTCAAACAAAATGTCCTAGAACGAAATTTTCAAATGTAACTACTAGATTGTGATACAATACACTATTGGGTGAAGTTTGGTTGACTTCTGCGCAGCGGTTTGGGAGTTAACATCAAAATTACATTTCTCGGCCATATCGCATCGATCTCACTGTGAAAAGGCTTAAATGGCTTTTTTGACCTAAGTTTGAGGATTGCGCTCAAATCAAATGTCCTAGAACCAAATTTCCACATGTAACTACTAGATTGTGATACAATACACTAATGGTTGAAGTTTGGTTGACTTCTGCGCAGTGGTTTGGGAGTGAACATCAAAATTACATTTCTCGGCCATATCGCATAGATCTCACTGTGAAAAGGCTTAAATGACTTTTTTTAATTAAGTTTGAAGATTGCGCTCAAATCAAATGTCCTAGAACTAAATTTCCAAATGTAACTACTAGATTGTGATAAAATACACTATTGGGTGAAGTTTGGTTGACTTCTGCGCAGCGGTTTGGGAGTTAACATCAAAATTACATTTCTCGGCCATATCGCATAGATCTCACTGTGAAAAGGCTTAAATGACTTTTTTAATTAAGTTTAATGATTGCGCTCAAACCAAATGTCCTAGAACGAAATTTTCAAATGTAACTACTAGAATGTGATACAATACACTATTGGGTGAAGTTTAGTTGACTTCTGCGCAGCGGTTTGGGAGTTAACATCAAAATTACATTTCTCGGCCATATCGCATAGATCTCACTGTGAAAAGGCTTAAATGGCTTTTTTGACCTAAGTTTGAGGATTGCGCTCAAATCAAATGTCCTAGAACCAAATTTCCACATGTAACTACTAGATTGTGATACAATACACTAATGGGTGAAGTTTGATTTACTTCTGCGCAGCGGTTTGGGAGTTAACATCAAAATTACATTTCTCGGCCATATCGCATAGATCTCACTGTGAAAAGGCTTAAATGGCTTTTTTGACCTAAGTTTGAGGATTGCGCTCAAATCAAATGTCCTAGAACCAAATTTCCACATGTAACTACTAGATTGTGATACAATACACTAATGGGTGAAGTTTGGTTGACTTCTGCGCAGCGGTTTGGGAGTTAACATCAAAATTACATTTCTCGGCCATATCGCATAGATCTCACTGTGAAAAGGCTTAAATGACTTTTTTAATTAAGTTTGATGATTGCGCTCAAACAAAATTTCCTAGAACAAAATTTTCAAATGTAACTACTAGATTGTGATACAATACACTATTGGGTGAAGTTTGGTTGACTTCTGCGCAGCGGTTTGGGAGTTAACATCAAAATTACATTTCTCGGCCATATCGCATAGATCTCACTGTGAAAAGGCTTAAATGACTTTTTTAATTAAGTTTGATGATTGCGTTCAAACAAAATGTCCTAGAACAAAATTTTCAAATGTAACTACTAGATTGTGATACAATACACTATTGGGTGAAGTTTGGTTGACTTCTGCGCAGCGGTTTGGGAGTTAACATCAAAATTACATTTCTCGGCCATATCGCATAGATCTCACTGTGAAAAGGCTTAAATGACTTTTTTAATTAAGTTTAATGATTGCGCTCAAACCAAATGTCCTAGAACGAAATTTTCAAATGTAACTACTAGAATGTGATACAATACACTATTGGGTGAAGTTTAGTTGACTTCTGCGCAGCGGTTTGGGAGTTAACATCAAAATTACATTTCTCGGCCATATCGCATAGATCTCACTGTGAAAAGGCTTAAATGGCTTTTTTGACCTAAGTTTGAGGATTGCGCTCAAATCAAATGTCCTAGAACCAAATTTCCACATGTAACTACTAGATTGTGATACAATACACTAATGGGTGAAGTTTGGTTTACTTCTGCGCAGCGGTTTGGGAGTTAACATCAAAATTACATTTCTCGGCCATATCGCATAGATCTCACTGTGAAAAGGCTTAAATGGCTTTTTTGACCTAAGTTTAATAATTGCGCTCAAACCAAATGTCCTAGAACGAAATTTTCAAATGTAACTACTAGAATGTGATACAATACACTATTGGGTGAAGTTTGGTTGACTTCTGCGCAGCGGTTTGGGAGTTAACATCAAAATTACATTTCTCGGCCATATCGCATAGATCTCACTGTGAAAAGGCTTAAATGGCTTTTTTGACCTAAGTTTGAGGATTGCGCTCAAATCAAATGTCCTAGAACCAAATTTTCACATGTAACTACTAGATTGTGATACAATACACTAATGGGTGAAGTTTGGTTGACTTCTGCGCAGCGGTTTGGGAGTTAACATCAAAATTACATTTCTCGGCCATATCGCATAGATCTCACTGTGAAAAGGCTTAAATGACTTTTTTAATTAAGTTTGATGATTGCGCTCAAACAAAATTTCCTAGAACAAAATTTTCAAATGTAACTACTAGATTGTGATACAATACACTATTGGGTGAAGTTTGGTTGACTTCTGCGCAGCGGTTTGGGAGTTAACATCAAAATTACATTTCTCGGCCATATCGCATAGATCTCACTGTGAAAAGGCTTAAATGGCTTTTTTGACCTAAGTTTAATGATTGCGCTCAAACCAAATGTCCTAGAACGAAATTTTCAAATGTAACTACTAGAATGTGATACAATACACTATTGTGTGAAGTTTGGTTGACTTCTGCGCAGCGGTTTGGGAGTTAACATCAAAATTACATTTCTCGGCCATATCGCATAGATCTCACTGTGAAAAGGCTTAAATGACTTTTTTAATTAAGTTTGATGATTGCGCTCAAACAAAATGTCCTAGAACGAAATTTTCAAATGTAACTACTAGATTGTGATACAATACACTATTGGGTGAAGTTTGGTTGACTTCTGCGCAGCGGTTTGGGAGTTAACATCAAAATTACATTTCTCGGCCATATCGCATCGATCTCACTGTGAAAAGGCTTAAATGGCTTTTTTGACCTAAGTTTGAGGATTGCGCTCAAATCAAATGTCCTAGAACCAAATTTCCACATGTAACTACTAGATTGTGATACAATACACTAATGGTTGAAGTTTGGTTGACTTCTGCGCAGTGGTTTGGGAGTGAACATCAAAATTACATTTCTCGGCCATATCGCATAGTGATACACTGTGAAAAGGCTTAAATGACTTTTTTTTAATTAAGTTTGAAGATTGCGCTCAAATCAAATGTCCTAGAACTAAATTTCCAAATGTAACTACTAGATTGTTATAAAATACACTATTGGGTGAAGTTTGGTTGACTTCTGCGCAGCGGTTTGGGAGTTAACATCAAAATTACATTTCTCGGCCATATCGCATAGATCTCACTGTGAAAAGGCTTAAATGACTTTTTTAATTAAGTTTAATGATTGCGCTCAAACCAAATGTCCTAGAACGAAATTTTCAAATGTAACTACTAGAATGTGATACAATACACTATTGGGTGAAGTTTAGTTGACTTCTGCGCAGCGGTTTGGGAGTTAACATCAAAATTACATTTCTCGGCCATATCGCATAGATCTCACTGTGAAAAGGCTTAAATGGCTTTTTTGACCTAAGTTTGAGGATTGCGCTCAAATCAAATGTCCTAGAAACAAATTTTCACATGTAACTACTAGATTGTGATACAATACAGTAATGGGTGAAGTTTGGTTGACTTCTGCGCAGCGGTTTGGGAGTTAACATCAAAATTACATTTCTCGGCCATATCGCATAGATCTCACTGTGAAAAGGCTTAAATGACTTTTTTAATTAAGTTTGATGATTGCGCTCAAATAAAATTTCCTAGAACAAAATTTTCAAATGTAACTACTAGATTGTGATACAATACACTATTGGGTGAAGTTTGGTTGACTTCTGCGCAGCGGTTTGGGAGTTAACATCAAAATTACATTTCTCGGCCATATCGCATAGATCTCACTGTGAAAAGGCTTAAATGGCTTTTTTGACCTAAGTTTAATGATTGCGCTCAAACCAAATGTCCTAGAACGAAATTTTCAAATGTAACTACTAGATTGTGATACAATACACTATTGGGTGAAGTTTGGTTGACTTCTGCGCAGCGGTTTGGGAGTTAACATCAAAATTACATTTCTCGGCCATATCGCATAGATCTCACTGTGAAAAGGCTTAAATGACTTTTTTAATTAAGTTTAATGATTGCGCTCAAACCAAATGTCCTAGAACGAAATTTTCAAATGTAACTACTAGAATGTGATACAATACACTATTGGGTGAAGTTTAGTTGACTTCTGCGCAGCGGTTTGGGAGTTAACATCAAAATTACATTTCTCGGCCATATCGCATAGATCTCACTGTGAAAAGGCTTAAATGGCTTTTTTGACCTAAGTTTGAGGATTGCGCTCAAATCAAATGTCCTAGAACCAAATTTCCACATGTAACTACTAGATTGTGATACAATACACTAATGGGTGAAGTTTGGTTTACTTCTGCGCAGCGGTTTGGGAGTTAACATCAAAATTACATTTCTCGGCCATATCGCATAGATCTCACTGTGAAAAGGCTTAAATGGCTTTTTTGACCTAAGTTTAATAATTGCGCTCAAACCAAATGTCCTAGAACGAAATTTTCAAATGTAACTACTAGAATGTGATACAATACACTATTGGGTGAAGTTTGGTTGACTTCTGCGCAGCGGTTTGGGAGTTAACATCAAAATTACATTTCTCGGCCATATCGCATAGATCTCACTGTGAAAAGGCTTAAATGGCTTTTTTGACCTAAGTTTGAGGATTGCGCTCAAATCAAATGTCCTAGAACCAAATTTTCACATGTAACTACTAGATTGTGATACAATACACTAATGGGTGAAGTTTGGTTGACTTCTGCGCAGCGGTTTGGGAGTTAACATCAAAATTACATTTCTCGGCCATATCGCATAGATCTCACTGTGAAAAGGCTTAAATGACTTTTTTAATTAAGTTTGATGATTGCGCTCAAACAAAATTTCCTAGAACAAAATTTTCAAATGTAACTACTAGATTGTGATACAATACACTATTGGGTGAAGTTTGGTTGACTTCTGCGCAGCGGTTTGGGAGTTAACATCAAAATTACATTTCTCGGCCATATCGCATAGATCTCACTGTGAAAAGGCTTAAATGGCTTTTTTGACCTAAGTTTAATGATTGCGCTCAAACCAAATGTCCTAGAACGAAATTTTCAAATGTAACTACTAGAATGTGATACAATACACTATTGTGTGAAGTTTGGTTGACTTCTGCGCAGCGGTTTGGGAGTTAACATCAAAATTACATTTCTCGGCCATATCGCATAGATCTCACTGTGAAAAGGCTTAAATGGCTTTTTTGACCTAAGTTTGAGGATTGCGCTCAAATCAAATGTCCTAGAACCAAATTTCCACATGTAACTACTAGATTGTGATACAATACACTAATGGGTGAAGTTTGGTCGACTTCTGCGCAGCGGTTTGGGAGTTAACATCAAAATTACATTTCTCGGCCATATCGCATAGATCTCACTGTGAAAAGGCTTAAATGACTTTTTTAATTAAGTTTGATGATTGCGCTCAAACAAAATGTCCTAGAACAAAATTTTCAAATGTAACTACTAGATTGTGATACAATACACTATTGGGTGAAGTTTGGTTGACTTCTGCGCAGCGGTTTGGGAGTTAACATCAAAATTACATTTCTCGGCCATATCGCATAGATCTCACTGTGAAAAGGCTTAAATGGCTTTTTTGACCTAAGTTTGAGGATTGCGCTCAAATCAAATGTCCTAGAACCAAATTTCCACATGTAACTACTAGATTGTGATACAATACACTAATGGTTGAAGTTTGGTTGACTTCTGCGCAGCGGTTTGGGAGTGAACATCAAAATTACATTTCTCGGCCATATCGCATAGATCTCACTGTGAAAAGGCTTAAATGACTTTTTTTTAATTAAGTTTGAAGATTGCGCTCAAATCAAATGTCCTAGAACTAAATTTCCAAATGTAACTACTAGATTGTGATAAAATATACTATTGGGTGAAGTTTGGTTGACTTCTGCGCAGCGGTTTGGGAGTTAACATCAAAATTACATTTCTCGGCCATATCGCATAGATCTCACTGTGAAAAGGCTTAAATGGCTTTTTTGACCTGTTTGAGGATTGCGCTCAAATCAAATGTCCTATAACCAAATTTCCACATGTAACTACTAGATTGTGATACAATACACTAATGGGTGAAGTTTGGTTGACTTCTGCGCAGCGGTTTGGGAGTTAACATCAAAATTACATTTCTCGGCCATATCGCATAGATCTCACTGTGAAAAGGCTTAAATGACTTTTTTAATTAAGTTTGATGATTGCGTTCAAACAAAATGTCCTAGAACAAAATTTTCAAATGTAACTACTAGATTGTGATACAATACACTATTGGGTGAAGTTTGGTTGACTTCTGCGCAGCGGTTTGGGAGTTAACATCAAAATTACATTTCTCGGCCATATCGCATAGATCTCACTGTGAAAAGGCTTAAATGACTTTTTTAATTAAGTTTGATGATTGCGTTCAAACAAAATGTCCTAGAACAAAATTTTCAAATGTAACTACTAGATTGTGATACAATACACTATTGGGTGAAGTTTGGTTGACTTCTGCGCAGCGGTTTGGGAGTTAACATCAAAATTACATTTCTCGGCCATATCGCATAGATCTCACTGTGAAAAGGCTTAAATGACTTTTTTAATTAAGTTTAATGATTGCGCTCAAACCAAATGTCCTAGAACGAAATTTTCAAATGTAACTACTAGAATGTGATACAATACACTATTGGGTGAAGTTTAGTTGACTTCTGCGCAGCGGTTTGGGAGTTAACATCAAAATTACATTTCTCGGCCATATCGCATAGATCTCACTGTGAAAAGGCTTAAATGGCTTTTTTGACCTAATTTTGAGGATTGCGCTCAAATCAAATGTCCTAGAACCAAATTTCCACATGTAACTACTAGATTGTGATACAATACACTAATGGGTGAAGTTTGGTTTACTTCTGCGCAGCGGTTTGGGAGTTAACATCAAAATTACATTTCTCGGCCATATCGCATAGATCTCACTGTGAAAAGGCTTAAATGGCTTTTTTGACCTAAGTTTAATAATTGCGCTCAAACCAAATGTCCTAGAACGAAATTTTCAAATGTAACTACTAGAATGTGATATAATACACTATTGGGTGAAGTTTGGTTGACTTCTGCGCAGCGGTTTGGGAGTTAACATCAAAATTACATTTCTCGGCCATATCGCATAGATCTCACTGTGAAAAGGCTTAAATGGCTTTTTTGACCTAAGTTTGAGGATTGCGCTCAAATCAAATGTCCTAGAACCAAATTTTCACATGTAACTACTAGATTGTGATACAATACACTAATGGGTGAAGTTTGGTTGACTTCTGCGCAGCGGTTTGGGAGTTAACATCAAAATTACATTTCTCGGCCATATCGCATAGATCTCACTGTGAAAAGGCTTAAATGACTTTTTTAATTAAGTTTGATGATTGCGCTCAAACAAAATTTCCTAGAACAAAATTTTCAAATGTAACTACTAGATTGTGATACAATACACTATTGGGTGAAGTTTGGTTGACTTCTGCGCAGCGGTTTGGGAGTTAACATCAAAATTACATTTCTCGGCCATATCGCATAGATCTCACTGTGAAAAGGCTTAAATGGCTTTTTTGACCTAAGTTTGAGGATTGCGCTCAAATCAAATGTCCTAGAACCAAATTTCCACATGTAACTACTAGATTGTGATACAATACACTAATGGGTGAAGTTTGGTCGACTTCTGCGCAGCGGTTTGGGAGTTAACATCAAAATTACATTTCTCGGCCATATCGCATAGATCTCACTGTGAAAAGGCTTAAATGACTTTTTTAATTAAGTTTGATGATTGCGCTCAAACAAAATGTCCTAGAACAAAATTTTCAAATGTAACTACTAGATTGTGATACAATACACTATTGGGTGAAGTTTGGTTGACTTCTGCGCAGCGGTTTGGGAGTGAACATCAAAATTACATTTCTCGGCCATATCGCATAGATCTCACTGTGAAAAGGCTTAAATGACTTTTTTTAATTAAGTTTGAAGATTGCGCTCAAATCAAATGTCCTAGAACTAAATTTCCAAATGTAACTACTAGATTGTGATAAAATATACTATTGGGTGAAGTTTGGTTGACTTCTGCGCAGCGGTTTGGGAGTTAACATCAAAATTACATTTCTCGGCCATATCGCATAGATCTCACTGTGAAAAGGCTTAAATGGCTTTTTTGACCTGTTTGAGGATTGCGCTCAAATCAAATGTCCTATAACCAAATTTCCACATGTAACTACTAGATTGTGATACAATACACTAATGGGTGAAGTTTGGTTGACTTCTGCGCAGCGGTTTGGGAGTTAACATCAAAATTACATTTCTCGGCCATATCGCATAGATCTCACTGTGAAAAGGCTTAAATGGCTTTTTTGACCTAAGTTTGATGATTGCGCTCAAACAAAATTTCCTAGAACAAAATTTTCAAATGTAACTACTAGATTGTGATACAATACACTATTGGGTGAAGTTTGGTTGACTTCTGCGCAGCGGTTTGGGAGTTAACATCAAAATTACATTTCTCGGCCATATCGCATAGATCTCACTGTGAAAAGGCTTAAATGACTTTTTTAATTAAGTTTAATGATTGCGCTCAAACCAAATGTCCTAGAACGAAATTTTCAAATGTAACTACTAGAATGTGATACAATACACTATTGGGTGAAGTTTGGTTGACTTCTGCGCAGCGGTTTGGGAGTTAACATCAAAATTACATTTCTCGGCCATATCGCATAGATCTCACTGTGAAAAGGCTTAAATGGCTTTTTTGACCTAAGTTTAATAATTGCGCTCAAACCAAATGTCCTAGAACGAAATTTTCAAATGTAACTACTAGAATGTGATACAATACACTATTGGGTGAAGTTTGGTTGACTTCTGCGCAGCGGTTTGGGAGTTAACATCAAAATTACATTTCTCGGCCATATCGCATAGATCTCACTGTGAAAAGGCTTAAATGGCTTTTTTGACCTAAGTTTGAGGATTGCGCTCAAATCAAATGTCCTAGAACCAAATTTTCACATGTAACTACTAGATTGTGATACAATACACTAATGGGTGAAGTTTGGTTGACTTCTGCGCAGCGGTTTGGGAGTTAACATCAAAATTACATTTCTCGGCCATATCGCATAGATCTCACTGTGAAAAGGCTTAAATGACTTTTTTAATTAAGTTTGATGATTGCGCTCAAACAAAATTTCCTAGAACAAAATTTTCAAATGTAACTACTAGATTGTGATACAATACACTATTGGGTGAAGTTTGGTTGACTTCTGCGCAGCGGTTTGGGAGTTAACATCAAAATTACATTTCTCGGCCATATCGCATAGATCTCACTGTGAAAAGGCTTAAATGGCTTTTTTGACCTAAGTTTAATGATTGCGCTCAAACCAAATGTCCTAGAACGAAATTTTCAAATGTAACTACTAGAATGTGATACAATACACTATTGTGTGAAGTTTGGTTGACTTCTGCGCAGCGGTTTGGGAGTTAACATCAAAATTACATTTCTCGGCCATATCGCATAGATCTCACTGTGAAAAGGCTTAAATGACTTTTTTAATTAAGTTTGATGATTGCGCTCAAACAAAATGTCCTAGAACGAAATTTTCAAATGTAACTACTAGATTGTGATACAATACACTATTGGGTGAAGTTTGGTTGACTTCTGCGCAGCGGTTTGGGAGTTAACATCAAAATTACATTTCTCGGCCATATCGCATGGATCTCACTGTGAAAAGGCTTAAATGGCTTTTTTGACCTAAGTTTGAGGATTGCGCTCAAATCAAATGTCCTAGAACCAAATTTCCACATGTAACTACTAGATTGTGATACAATACACTAATGGTTGAAGTTTGGTTGACTTCTGCGCAGCGGTTTGGGAGTGAACATCAAAATTACATTTCTCGGCCATATCGCATAGATCTCAGTGTGAAAAGGCTTAAATGACTTTTTTTAATTAAGTTTGAAGATTGCGCTCAAATCAAATGTCCTAGAACTAAATTTCCAAATGTAACTACTAGATTGTGATAAAATACACTATTGGGTGAAGTTTGGTTGACTTCTGCGCAGCGGTTTGGGAGTTAACATCAAAATTACATTTCTCGGCCATATCGCATAGATCTCACTGTGAAAAGGCTTAAATGACTTTTTTAATTAAGTTTAATGATTGCGCTCAAACCAAATGTCCTAGAACGAAATTTTCAAATGTAACTACTAGAATGTGATACAATACACTATTGGGTGAAGTTTAGTTGACTTCTGCGCAGCGGTTTGGGAGTTAACATCAAAATTACATTTCTCGGCCATATCGCATAGATCTCACTGTGAAAAGGCTTAAATGGCTTTTTTGACCTAAGTTTGAGGATTGCGCTCAAATCAAATGTCCTAGAACCAAATTTCCACATGTAACTACTAGATTGTGATACAATACACTAATGGGTGAAGTTTGATTTACTTCTGCGCAGCGGTTTGGGAGTTAACATCAAAATTACATTTCTCGGCCATATCGCATAGATCTCACTGTGAAAAGGCTTAAATGGCTTTTTTGACCTAAGTTTAATAATTGCGCTCAAACCAAATGTCTTAGAACGAAATTTTCAAATGTAACTACTAGAATGTGATACAATACACTATTGGGTGAAGTTTGGTTGACTTCTGCGCAGCGGTTTGGGAGTTAACATCAAAATTACATTTCTCGGCCATATCGCATAGATCTCACTGTGAAAAGGCTTAAATGGCTTTTTTGACCTAAGTTTGAGGATTGCGCTCAAATCAAATGTCCTAGAACCAAATTTCCACATGTAACTACTAGATTGTGATACAATACACTAATGGGTGAAGTTTGGTTTACTTCTGCGCAGCGGTTTGGGAGTTAACATCAAAATTACATTTCTCGGCCATATCGCATAGATCTCACTGTGAAAAGGCTTAAATGGCTTTTTTGACCTAAGTTTAATGATTGCGCTCAAACCAAATGTCCTAGAACGAAATTTTCAAATGTAACTACTAGAATGTGATACAATACACTATTGGGTGAAGTTTGGTTGACTTCTGCGCAGCGGTTTGGGAGTTAACATCAAAATTACATTTCTCGGCCATATCGCATAGATCTCACTGTGAAAAGGCTTAAATGGCTTTTTTAATTAAGTTTGATGATTGCGCTCAAACAAAATTTCCTAGAACAAAATTTTCAAATGTAACTACTAGATTGTGATACAATACACTATTGGGTGAAGTTTGGTTGACTTCTGCGCAGCGGTTTGGGAGTTAACATCAAAATTACATTTCTCGGCCATATCGCATAGATCTCACTGTGAAAAGGCTTAAATGGCTTTTTTGACCTAAGTTTAATGATTGCGCTCAAACCAAATGTCCTAGAACGAAATTTTCAAATGTAACTACTAGAATGTGATACAATACACTATTGGGTGAAGTTTGGTTTACTTCTGCGCAGCGGTTTGGAAGTTAACATCAAAATTACATTTCTCGGCCATATCGCATAGATCTCACTGTGAAAAGGCTTAAATGGCTTTTTTGACCTAAGTTTGAGGATTGCGCTCAAATCAAATGTCCTAGAACCAAATTTCCACATGTAACTACTAGATTGTGATACAATACACTAATGGGTGAAGTTTGGTTGACTTCTGCGCAGCGGTTTGGGAGTTAACATCAAAATTACATTTCTCGGCCATATCGCATAGATCTCACTGTGAAAAGGCTTAAATGGCTTTTTTGACCTAAGTTTGAGGATTGCGCTCAAATCAAATGTCCTAGAACCAAATTTCCACATGTAATTACTAGATTGTGATACAATACACTAATGGGTGAAGTTTGGTTGACTTCTGCGCAGCGGTTTGGGAGTTAACATCAAAATTACATTTCTCGGCCATATCGCATAGATCTCACTGTGAAAAGGCTTAAATGGCTTTTTTGACCTAAGTTTGAGGATTGCGCTCAAATCAAATATCCAATAACCAAATTTCCACATGTAACTACTAGATTGTGATACAATACACTAATGGGTGAAGTTTGGTTGACTTCTGCGCAGCGGTTTGGGAGTTAACATCAAAATTACATTTCTCGGCCATATCGCATAGATCTCACTGTGAAAAGGCTTAAATGACTTTTTTAATTAAGTTTGATGATTGCGTTCAAACAAAATGTCCTAGAACAAAATTTTCAAATGTAACTACTAGATTGTGATACAATACACTATTGGGTGAAGTTTGGTTGACTTCTGCGCAGCGGTTTGGGAGTTAACATCAAAATTACATTTCTCGGCCATATCGCATAGATCTCACTGTGAAAAGGCTTAAATGACTTTTTTAATTAAGTTTGATGATTGCGCTCAAACAAAATTTCCTAGAACAAAATTTTCAAATGTAACTACTAGATTGTGATACAATACACTATTGGGTGAAGTTTGGTTGACTTCTGCGCAGCGGTTTGGGAGTTAACATCAAAATTACATTTCTCGGCCATATCGCATAGATCTCACTGTGAAAAGGCTTAAATGACTTTTTTAATTAAGTTTAATGATTGCGCTCAAACCAAATGTCCTAGAACGAAATTTTCAAATGTAACTACTAGAATGTGATACAATACACTATTGGGTGAAGTTTAGTTGACTTCTGCGCAGCGGTTTGGGAGTTAACATCAAAATTACATTTCTCGGCCATATCGCATAGATCTCACTGTGAAAAGGCTTAAATGGCTTTTTTGACCTAAGTTTGAGGATTGCGCTCAAATCAAATGTCCTAGAACCAAATTTCCACATATAACTACTAGATTGTGATACAATACACTAATGGGTGAAGTTTGGTTTACTTCTGCGCAGCGGTTTGGGAGTTAACATCAAAATTACATTTCTCGGCCATATCGCATAGATCTCACTGTGAAAAGGCTTAAATGGCTTTTTTGACCTAAGTTTAATAATTGCGCTCAAACCAAATGTCCTAGAACGAAATTTTCAAATGTAACTACTAGAATGTGATACAATACACTATTGGGTGAAGTTTGGTTGACTTCTGCGCAGCGGTTTGGGAGTTAACATCAAAATTACATTTCTCGGCCATATCGCATAGATCTCACTGTGAAAAGGCTTAAATGGCTTTTTTGACCTAAGTTTGAGGATTGCGCTCAAATCAAATGTCCTAGAACCAAATTTTCACATGTAACTACTAGATTGTGATACAATACACTAATGGGTGAAGTTTGGTTGACTTCTGCGCAGCGGTTTGGGAGTTAACATCAAAATTACATTTCTCGGCCATATCGCATAGATCTCACTGTGAAAAGGCTTAAATGACTTTTTTAATTAAGTTTGATGATTGCGCTCAAACAAAATTTCCTAGAACAAAATTTTCAAATGTAACTACTAGATTGTGATACAATACACTATTGGGTGAAGTTTGGTTGACTTCTGCGCAGCGGTTTGGGAGTTAACATCAAAATTACATTTCTCGGCCATATCGCATAGATCTCACTGTGAAAAGGCTTAAATGGCTTTTTTGACCTAAGTTTAATGATTGCGCTCAAACCAAATGTCCTAGAACGAAATTTTCAAATGTAACTACTAGAATGTGATACAATACACTATTGTGTGAAGTTTGGTTGACTTCTGCGCAGCGGTTTGGGAGTTAACATCAAAATTACATTTCTCGGCCATATCGCATAGATCTCACTGTGAAAAGGCTTAAATGACTTTTTTAATTAAGTTTGATGATTGCGCTCAAACAAAATGTCCTAGAACGAAATTTTCAAATGTAACTACTAGATTGTGATACAATACACTATTGGGTGAAGTTTGGTTGACTTCTGCGCAGCGGTTTGGGAGTTAACATCAAAATTACATTTCTCGGCCATATCGCATAGATCTCACTGTGAAAAGGCTTAAATGGCTTTTTTGACCTAAGTTTGAGGATTGCGCTCAAATCAAATGTCCTAGAACCAAATTTCCACATGTAACTACTAGATTGTGATACAATACACTAATGGTTGAAGTTTGGTTGACTTCTGCGCAGCGGTTTGGGAGTGAACATCAAAATTACATTTCTCGGCCATATCGCATAGATCTCACTGTGAAAAGGCTTAAATGACTTTTTTTAATTAAGTTTGAAGATTGCGCTCAAATCAAATGTCCTAGAACTAAATTTCCAAATGTAACTACTAGATTGTGATAAAATACACTATTGGGTGAAGTTTGGTTGACTTCTGCGCAGCGGTTTGGGAGTTAACATCAAAATTACATTTCTCGGCCATATCGCATGGATCTCACTGTGAAAAGGCTTAAATGACTTTTTTAATTAAGTTTAATGATTGCGCTCAAACCAAATGTCCTAGAACGAAATTTTCAAATGTAACTACTAGAATGTGATACAATACACTATTGGGTGAAGTTTAGTTGACTTCTGCGCAGCGGTTTGGGAGTTAACATCAAAATTACATTTCTCGGCCATATCGCATAGATCTCACTGTGAAAAGGCTTAAATGGCTTTTTTGACCTAAGTTTGAGGATTGCGCTCAAATCAAATGTCCCAGAACCAAATTTCCACATGTAACTACTAGATTGTGATACAATACACTAATGGGTGAAGTTTGATTTACTTCTGCGCAGCGGTTTGGGAGTTAACATCAAAATTACATTTCTCGGCCATATCGCATAGATCTCACTGTGAAAAGGCTTAAATGGCTTTTTTGACCTAAGTTTAATAATTGCGCTCAAACCAAATGTCTTAGAACGAAATTTTCAAATGTAACTACTAGAATGTGATACAATACACTATTGGGTGAAGTTTGGTTGACTTCTGCGCAGCGGTTTGGGAGTTAACATCAAAATTACATTTCTCGGCCATATCGCATAGATCTCACTGTGAAAAGGCTTAAATGGCTTTTTTGACCTAAGTTTGAGGATTGCGCTCAAATCAAATGTCCTAGAACCAAATTTCCACATGTAACTACTAGATTGTGATACAATACACTAATGGTTGAAGTTTGGTTGACTTCTGCGCAGCGGTTTGGGAGTGAACATCAAAATTACATTTCTCGGCCATATCGCATAGATCTCACTGTGAAAAGGCTTAAATGACTTTTTTTAATTAAGTTTGAAGATTGCGCTCAAATCAAATGTCCTAGAACTAAATTTCCAAATGTAAATACTAGATTGTGATAAAATATACTATTGGGTGAAGTTTGGTTGACTTCTGCGCAGCGGTTTGGGAGTTAACATCAAAATTACATTTCTCGGCCATATCGCATAGATCTCACTGTGAAAAGGCTTAAATGGCTTTTTTGACCTGTTTGAGGATTGCGCTCAAATCAAATGTCCTATAACCAAATTTCCACATGTAACTACTAGATTGTGATACAATACACTAATGGGTGAAGTTTGGTTGACTTCTGCGCAGCGGTTTGGGAGTTAACATCAAAATTACATTTCTCGGCCATATCGCATAGATCTCACTGTGAAAAGGCTTAAATGACTTTTTTAATTAAGTTTGATGATTGCGTTCAAACAAAATGTCCTAGAACAAAATTTTCAAATGTAACTACTAGATTGTGATACAATACACTATTGGGTGAAGTTTGGTTGACTTCTGCGCAGCGGTTTGGGAGTTAACATCAAAATTACATTTCTCGGCCATATCGCATAGATCTCACTGTGAAAAGGCTTAAATGGCTTTTTTGACCTAAGTTTGAGGATTGCGCTCAAATCAAATGTCCTAGAACCAAATTTCCACATGTAACTACTAGATTGTGATACAATACACTAATGGGTGAAGTTTGGTTTACTTCTGCGCAGCGGTTTGGGAGTTAACATCAAAATTACATTTCTCGGCCATATCGCATAGATCTCACTGTGAAAAGTCTTAAATGGCTTTTTTAATTAAGTTTGATGATTGCGCTCAAACAAAATTTCCTAGAACAAAATTTTCAAATGTAACTACTAGATTGTGATACAATACACTATTGGGTGAAGTTTGGTTGACTTCTGCGCAGCGGTTTGGGAGTTAACATCAAAATTACATTTCTCGGCCATATCGCATAGATCTCACTGTGAAAAGGCTTAAATGGCTTTTTTGACCTAAGTTTAATGATTGCGCTCAAACCAAATGTCCTAGAACGAAATTTTCAAATGTAACTACTAGAATGTGATACAATACACTATTGGGTGAAGTTTGGTTGACTTCTGCGCAGCGGTTTGGAAGTTAACATCAAAATTACATTTCTCGGCCATATCGCATAGATCTCACTGTGAAAAGGCTTAAATGGCTTTTTTGACCTAAGTTTGAGGATTGCGCTCAAATCAAATGTCCTAGAACCAAATTTCCACATGTAACTACTAGATTGTGATACAATACACTAATGGGTGAAGTTTGGTTGACTTCTGCGCAGCGGTTTGGGAGTTAACATCAAAATTACATTTCTCGGCCATATCGCATAGATCTCACTGTGAAAAGGCTTAAATGGCTTTTTTGACCTAAGTTTGAGGATTGCGCTCAAATCAAATGTCCTAGAACCAAATTTCCACATGTAATTACTAGATTGTGATACAATACACTAATGGGTGAAGTTTGGTTGACTTCTGCGCAGCGGTTTGGGAGTTAACATCAAAATTACATTTCTCGGCCATATCGCATAGATCTCACTGTGAAAAGGCTTAAATGGCTTTTTTGACCTAAGTTTGAGGATTGCGCTCAAATCAAATATCCAATAACCAAATTTCCACATGTAACTACTAGATTGTGATACAATACACTAATGGGTGAAGTTTGGTTGACTTCTGCGCAGCGGTTTGGGAGTTAACATCAAAATTACATTTCTCGGCCATATCGCATAGATCTCACTGTGAAAAGGCTTAAATGACTTTTTTAATTAAGTTTGATGATTGCGTTCAAACAAAATGTCCTAGAACAAAATTTTCAAATGTAACTACTAGATTGTGATACAATACACTATTGGGTGAAGTTTGGTTGACTTCTGCGCAGCGGTTTGGGAGTTAACATCAAAATTACATTTCTCGGCCATATCGCATAGATCTCACTGTGAAAAGGCTTAAATGACTTTTTTAATTAAGTTTGATGATTGCGCTCAAACAAAATTTCCTAGAACAAAATTTTCAAATGTAACTACTAGATTGTGATACAATACACTACTGGGTGAAGTTTGGTTGACTTCTGCGCAGCGGTTTGGGAGTTAACATCAAAATTACATTTCTCGGCCATATCGCATAGATCTCACTGTGAAAAGGCTTAAATGACTTTTTTAATTAAGTTTAATGATTGCGCTCAAACCAAATGTCCTAGAACGAAATTTTCAAATGTAACTACTAGAATGTGATACAATACACTATTGGGTGAAGTTTAGTTGACTTCTGCGCAGCGGTTTGGGAGTTAACATCAAAATTACATTTCTCGGCCATATCGCATAGATCTCACTGTGAAAAGGCTTAAATGGCTTTTTTGACCTAAGTTTGAGGATTGCGCTCAAATCAAATGTCCTAGAACCAAATTTCCACATGTAACTACTAGATTGTGATACAATACACTAATGGGTGAAGTTTGGTTTACTTCTGCGCAGCGGTTTGGGAGTTAACATCAAAATTACATTTCTCGGCCATATCGCATAGATCTCACTGTGAAAAGGCTTAAATGGCTTTTTTGACCTAAGTTTAATAATTGCGCTCAAACCAAATGTCCTAGAACGAAATTTTCAAATGTAACTACTAGAATGTGATACAATACACTATTGGGTGAAGTTTGGTTGACTTCTGCGCAGCGGTTTGGGAGTTAACATCAAAATTACATTTCTCGGCCATATCGCATAGATCTCACTGTGAAAAGGCTTAAATGGCTTTTTTGACCTAAGTTTGAGGATTGCGCTCAAATCAAATGTCCTAGAACCAAATTTTCACATGTAACTACTAGATTGTGATACAATACACTAATGGGTGAAGTTTGGTTGACTTCTGCGCAGCGGTTTGGGAGTTAACATCAAAATTACATTTCTCGGCCATATCGCATAGATCTCACTGTGAAAAGGCTTAAATGACTTTTTTAATTAAGTTTGATGATTGCGCTCAAACAAAATTTCCTAGAACAAAATTTTCAAATGTAACTACTAGATTGTGATACAATACACTATTGGGTGAAGTTTGGTTGACTTCTGCGCAGCAGTTTGGGAGTTAACATCAAAATTACATTTCTCGGCCATATCGCATAGATCTCACTGTGAAAAGGCTTAAATGGCTTTTTTGACCTAAGTTTAATGATTGCGCTCAAACCAAATGTCCTAGAACCAAATTTTCAAATGTAACTACTAGAATGTGATACAATACACTATTGGGTGAAGTTTGGTTGACTTCTGCGCAGCGGTTTGGGAGTTAACATCAAAATTACATTTCTCGGCCATATCGCATAGATCTCACTGTGAAAAGGCTTAAATGACTTTTTTAATTAAGTTTGATGATTGCGCTCAAACAAAATGTCCTAGAACGAAATTTTCAAATGTAACTACTAGATTGTGATACAATACACTATTGGGTGAAGTTTGGTTGACTTCTGCGCAGCGGTTTGGGAGTTAACATCAAAATTACATTTCTCGGCCATATCGCATAGATCTCACTGTGAAAAGGCTTAAATGGCTTTTTTGAACTAAGTTTGAGGATTGCGCTCAAATCAAATGTCCTAGAACCAAATTTCCACATGTAACTACTAGATTGTGATACAATACACTAATGGTTGAAGTTTGGTTGACTTCTGCGCAGCGGTTTGGGAGTGAACATCAAAATTACATTTCTCGGCCATATCGCATAGATCTCACTGTGAAAAGGCTTAAATGACTTTTTTTAATTAAGTTTGAAGATTGCGCTCAAATCAAATGTCCTAGAACTAAATTTCCAAATGTAACTACTAGATTGTGATAAAATACACTATTGGGTGAAGTTTGGTTGACTTCTGCGCAGCGGTTTGGGAGTTAACATCAAAATTACATTTCTCGGCCATATCGCATAGATCTCACTGTGAAAAGGCTTAAATGACTTTTTTAATTAAGTTTAATGATTGCGCTCAAACCAAATGTCCTAGAACGAAATTTTCAAATGTAACTACTAGAATGTGATACAATACACTATTGGGTGAAGTTTAGTTGACTTCTGCGCAGCGGTTTGGGAGTTAACATCAAAATTACATTTCTCGGCCATATCGCATAGATCTCACTGTGAAAAGGCTTAAATGGCTTTTTTGACCTAAGTTTGAGGATTGCGCTCAAATCAAATGTCCTAGAACCAAATTTCCACATGTAACTACTAGATTGTGATACAATACACTAATGGGTGAAGTTTGATTTACTTCTGCGCAGCGGTTTGGGAGTTAACATCAAAATTACATTTCTCGGCCATATCGCATAGATCTCACTGTGAAAAGGCTTAAATGGCTTTTTTGACCTAAGTTTAATAATTGCGCTCAAACCAAATGTCTTAGAACGAAATTTTCAAATGTAACTACTAGAATGTGATACAATACACTATTGGGTGAAGTTTGGTTGACTTCTGCGCAGCGGTTTGGGAGTTAACATCAAAATTACATTTCTCGGCCATATCGCATAGATCTCACTGTGAAAAGGCTTAAATGGCTTTTTTGACCTAAGTTTGAGGATTGCGCTCAAATCAAATGTCCTAGAACCAAATTTCCACATGTAACTACTAGATTGTGATACAATACACTAATGGGTGAAGTTTGGTTGACTTCTGCGCAGCGGTTTGGGAGTTAACATCAAAATTACATTTCTCGGCCATATCGCATAGATCTCACTGTGAAAAGGCTTAAATGACTTTTTTAATTAAGTTTGATGATTGCGCTCAAACAAAATTTCCTAGAACAAAATTTTCAAATGTAACTACTAGATTGTGATACAATACACTATTGGGTGAAGTTTGGTTGACTTCTGCGCAGCGGTTTGGGAGTTAACATCAAAATTACATTTCTCGGCCATATCGCATAGATCTCACTGTGAAAAGGCTTAAATGACTTTTTTAATTAAGTTTGATGATTGCGTTCAAACAAAATGTCCTAGAACAAAATTTTCAAATGTAACTACTAGATTGTGATACAATACACTATTGGGTGAAGTTTGGTTGACTTCTGCGCAGCGGTTTGGGAGTTAACATCAAAATTACATTTCTCGGCCATATCGCATAGATCTCACTGTGAAAAGGCTTAAATGACTTTTTTAATTAAGTTTAATGATTGCGCTCAAACCAAATGTCCTAGAATGAAATTTTCAAATGTAACTACTAGAATGTGATACAATACACTATTGGGTGAAGTTTAGTTGACTTCTGCGCAGCGGTTTAGGAGTTAACATCAAAATTACATTTCTCGGCCATATCGCATAGATCTCACTGTGAAAAGGCTTAAATGGCTTTTTTGACCTAAGTTTGAGGATTGCGCTCAAATCAAATGTCCTAGAACCAAATTTCCACATGTAACTACTAGATTGTGATACAATACACTAATGGTTGAAGTTTGGTTGACTTCTGCGCAGCGGTTTGGGAGTGAACATCAAAATTACATTTCTCGGCCATATCGCATAGATCTCACTGTGAAAAGGCTTAAATGACTTTTTTTAATTAAGTTTGAAGATTGCGCTCAAATCAAATGTCCTAGAACTAAATTTCCAAATGTAACTACTAGATTGTGATAAAATACACTATTGGGTGAAGTTTGGTTGACTTCTGCGCAGCGGTTTGGGAGTTAACATCAAAATTACATTTCTCGGCCATATCGCATAGATCTCACTGTGAAAAGGCTTAAATGACTTTTTTAATTAAGTTTAATGATTGCGCTCAAACCAAATGTCCTAGAACGAAATTTTCAAATGTAACTACTAGAATGTGATACAATACACTATTAGGTGAAGTTTAGTTGACTTCTGCGCAGCGGTTTGGGAGTTAACATCAAAATTACATTTCTCGGCCATATCGCATAGATCTCACTGTGAAAAGACTTAAATGGCTTTTTTGACCTAAGTTTGAGGATTGCGCTCAAATCAAATGTCCTAGAACCAAATTTCCACATGTAACTACTAGATTGTGATACAATACACTAATGGGTGAAGTTTGATTTACTTCTGCGCAGCGGTTTGGGAGTTAACATCAAAATTACATTTCTCGGCCATATCGCATAGATCTCACTGTGAAAAGGCTTAAATGGCTTTTTTGACCTAAGTTTAATAATTGCGCTCAAACCAAATGTCTTAGAACGAAATTTTCAAATGTAACTACTAGAATGTGATACAATACACTATTGGGTGAAGTTTGGTTGACTTCTGCGCAGCGGTTTGAAAGTTAACATCAAAATTACATTTCTCGGCCATATCGCATAGATCTCACTGTGAAAAGGCTTAAATGGCTTTTTTGACCTAAGTTTGAGGATTGCGCTCAAATCAAATGTCCTAGAACCAAATTTCCACATGTAACTACTAGATTGTGATACAATACACTAATGGGTGAAGTTTGGTTGACTTCTGCGCAGCGGTTTGGGAGTTAACATCAAAATTACATTTCTCGGCCATATCGCATAGATCTCACTGTGAAAAGGCTTAAATGACTTTTTTAATTAAGTTTGATGATTGCGCTCAAACAGAATTTCCTAGAACAAAATTTTCAAATGTAACTACTAGATTGTGATACAATACACTATTGGGTGAAGTTTGGTTGACTTCTGCGCAGCGGTTTGGGAGTTAACATCAAAATTACATTTCTCGGCCATATCGCATAGATCTCACTGTGAAAAGGCTTAAATGACTTTTTTAATTAAGTTTGATGATTGCGTTCAAACAAAATGTCCTAGAACAAAATTTTCAAATGTAACTACTAGATTGTGATACAATACACTATTGGGTGAAGTTTGGTTGACTTCTGCGCAGCGGTTTGGGAGTTAACATCAAAATTACATTTCTCGGCCATATCGCATAGATCTCACTGTGAAAAGGCTTAAATGACTTTTTTAATTAAGTTTAATGATTGCGCTCAAACCAAATGTCCTAGAACGAAATTTTCAAATGTAACTACTAGAATGTGATACAATACACTATTGGGTGAAGTTTAGTTGACTTCTGCGCAGCGGTTTGGGAGTTAACATCAAAATTACATTTCTCGGCCATATCGCATAGATCTCACTGTGAAAAGGCTTAAATGGCTTTTTTGACCTAAGTTTGAGGATTGCGCTCAAATCAAATGTCCTAGAACCAAATTTCCACATGTAACTACTAGATTGTGATATAATACACTAATGGGTGAAGTTTGGTTTACTTCTGCGCAGCGGTTTGGGAGTTAACATCAAAATTACATTTCTCGGCCATATCGCATAGATCTCACTGTGAAAAGGCTTAAATGGCTTTTTTGACCTAAGTTTAATAATTGCGCTCAAATCAAATGTCCTAGAACGAAATTTTCAAATGTAACTACTAGAATGTGATACAATACACTATTGGGTGAAGTTTGGTTGACTTCTGCGCAGCGGTTTGGGAGTTAACATCAAAATTACATTTCTCGGCCATATCGCATAGATCTCACTGTGAAAAGGCTTAAATGGCTTTTTTGACCTAAGTTTGAGGATTGCGCTCAAATCAAATGTCCTAGAACCAAATTTTCACATGTAACTACTAGATTGTGATACAATACACTAATGGGTGAAGTTTGGTTGACTTCTGCGCAGCGGTTTGGGAGTTAACATCAAAATTACATTTCTCGGCCATATCGCATAGATCTCACTGTGAAAAGGCTTAAATGACTTTTTTAATTAAGTTTGATGATTGCGCTCAAACAAAATTTCCTAGAACAAAATTTTCAAATGTAACTACTAGATTGTGATACAATACACTATTGGGTGAAGTTTGGTTGACTTCTGCGCAGCGGTTTGGGAGTTAACATCAAAATTACATTTCTCGGCCATATCGCATAGATCTCACTGTGAAAAGGCTTAAATGGCTTTTTTGACCTAAGTTTAATGATTGCGCTCAAACCAAATGTCCTAGAACGAAATTTTCAAATGTAACTACTAGAATGTGATACAATACACTATTGTGTGAAGTTTGGTTGACTTCTGCGCAGCGGTTTGGGAGTTAACATCAAAATTACATTTCTCGGCCATATCGCATAGATCTCACTGTGAAAAGGCTTAAATGGCTTTTTTGACCTAAGTTTGAGGATTGCGCTCAAATCAAATGTCCTAGAACCAAATTTCCACATGTAACTACTAGATTGTGATACAATACACTAATGGGTGAAGTTTGGTCGACTTCTGCGCAGCGGTTTGGGAGTTAACATCAAAATTACATTTCTCGGCCATATCGCATAGATCTCACTGTGAAAAGGCTTAAATGACTTTTTTAATTAAGTTTGATGATTGCGCTCAAACAAAATGTCCTAGAACAAAATTTTCAAATGTAACTACTAGATTGTGATACAATACACTATTGGGTGAAGTTTGGTTGACTTCTGCGCAGCGGTTTGGGAGTTAACATCAAAATTACATTTCTCGGCCATATCGCATAGATCTCACTGTGAAAAGGCTTAAATGGCTTTTTTGACCTAAGTTTGAGGATTGCGCTCAAATCAAATGTCCTAGAACCAAATTTCCACATGTAACTACTAGATTGTGATACAATACACTAATGGTTGAAGTTTGGTTGACTTCTGCGCAGCGGTTTGGGAGTGAACATCAAAATTACATTTCTCGGCCATATCGCATAGATCTCACTGTGAAAAGGCTTAAATGACTTTTTTTAATTAAGTTTGAAGATTGCGCTCAAATCAAATGTCCTAGAACTAAATTTCCAAATGTAACTACTAGATTGTGATAAAATATACTATTGGGTGAAGTTTGGTTGACTTCTGCGCAGCGGTTTGGGAGTTAACATCAAAATTACATTTCTCGGCCATATCGCATAGATCTCACTGTGAAAAGGCTTAAATGACTTTTTTAATTAAGTTTGATGATTGCGCTCAAATCAAATGTCCTAGAACCAAATTTCCACATGTAACTACTAGATTGTGATACAATACACTAATGGGTGAAGTTTGGTTGACTTCTGCGCAGCGGTTTGGGAGTTAACATCAAAATTACATTTCTCGGCCATATCGCATAGATCTCACTGTGAAAAGGCTTAAATGACTTTTTTAATTAAGTTTGATGATTGCGCTCAAACAAAATTTCCTAGAACAAAATTTTCAAATGTAACTACTAGATTGTGATACAATACACTATTGGGTGAAGTTTGGTTGACTTCTGCGCAGCGGTTTGGGAGTTAACATCAAAATTACATTTCTCGGCCATATCGCATAGATCTCACTGTGAAAAGGCTTAAATGACTTTTTTAATTAAGTTTGATGATTGCGCTCAAACAAAATGTCCTAGAACGAAATTTTCAAATGTAACTACTAGATTGTGATACAATACACTATTGGGTGAAGTTTGGTTGACTTCTGCGCAGCGGTTTGGGAGTTAACATCAAAATTACATTTCTCGGCCATATCGCATAGATCTCACTGTGAAAAGGCTTAAATGGCTTTTTTGACCTAAGTTTGAGGATTGCGCTCAAATCAAATGTCCTAGAACCAAATTTCCACATGTAACTACTAGATTGTGATACAATACACTAATGGTTGAAGTTTGGTTGACTTCTGCGCAGCGGTTTGGGAGTGAACATCAAAATTACATTTCTCGGCCATATCGCATAGATCTCACTGTGAAAAGGCTTAAATGACTTTTTTTAATTAAGTTTGAAGATTGCGCTCAAATCAAATGTCCTAGAACTAAATTTCCAAATGTAACTACTAGATTGTGATAAAATACACTATTGGGTGAAGTTTGGTTGACTTCTGCGCAGCGGTTTGGGAGTTAACATCAAAATTACATTTCTCGGCCATATCGCATAGATCTCACTGTGAAAAGGCTTAAATGACTTTTTTAATTAAGTTTAATGATTGCGCTCAAACCAAATGTCCTAGAACGAAATTTTCAAATGTAACTACTAGAATGTGATACAATACACTATTGGGTGAAGTTTAGTTGACTTCTGCGCAGCGGTTTGGGAGTTAACATCAAAATTACATTTCTCGGCCATATCGCATAGATCTCACTGTGAAAAGGCTTAAATGGCTTTTTTGACCTAAGTTTGAGGATTGCGCTCAAATCAAATGTCCTAGAACCAAATTTCCACATGTAACTACTAGATTGTGATACAATACACTAATGGGTGAAGTTTGATTTACTTCTGCGCAGCGGTTTGGGAGTTAACATCAAAATTACATTTCTCGGCCATATCGCATAGATCTCACTGTGAAAAGGCTTAAATGGCTTTTTTGACCTAAGTTTAATAATTGCGCTCAAACCAAATGTCTTAGAACGAAATTTTCAAATGTAACTACTAGAATGTGATACAATACACTATTGGGTGAAGTTTGGTTGACTTCTGCGCAGCGGTTTGGGAGTTAACATCAAAATTACATTTCTCGGCCATATCGCATAGATCTCACTGTGAAAAGGCTTAAATGGCTTTTTTGACCTAAGTTTGAGGATTGCGCTCAAATCAAATGTCCTAGAACCAAATTTCCACATGTAACTACTAGATTGTGATACAATACACTAATGGGTGAAGTTTGGTTGACTTCTGCGCAGCGGTTTGGGAGTTAACATCAAAATTACATTTCTCGGCCATATCGCATAGATCTCACTGTGAAAAGGCTTAAATGACTTTTTTAATTAAGTTTGATGATTGCGCTCAAACAAAATTTCCTAGAACAAAATTTTCAAATGTAACTACTAGATTGTGATACAATACACTATTGGGTGAAGTTTGGTTGACTTCTGCGCAGCGGTTTGGGAGTTAACATCAAAATTACATTTCTCGGCCATATCGCATAGATCTCACTGTGAAAAGGCTTAAATGACTTTTTTAATTAAGTTTGATGATTGCGTTCAAACAAAATGTCCTAGAACAAAATTTTCAAATGTAACTACTAGATTGTGATACAATACACTATTGGGTGAAGTTTGGTTGACTTCTGCGCAGCGGTTTGGGAGTTAACATCAAAATTACATTTCTCGGCCATATCGCATAGATCTCACTGTGAAAAGGCTTAAATGACTTTTTTAATTAAGTTTAATGATTGCGCTCAAACCAAATGTCCTAGAACGAAATTTTCAAATGTAACTACTAGAATGTGATACAATACACTATTGGGTGAAGTTTAGTTGACTTCTGCGCAGCGGTTTGGGAGTTAACATCAAAATTACATTTCTCGGCCATATCGCATAGATCTCACTGTGAAAAGGCTTAAATGGCTTTTTTGACCTAAGTTTGAGGATTGCGCTCAAATCAAATGTCCTAGAACCAAATTTCCACATGTAACTACTAGATTGTGATACAATACATTAATGGTTGAAGTTTGGTTGACTTCTGCGCAGCGGTTTGGGAGTGAACATCAAAATTACATTTCTCGGCCATATCGCATAGATCTCACTGTGAAAAGGCTTAAATGACTTTTTTTAATTAAGTTTGAAGATTGCGCTCAAATCAAATGTCCTAGAACTAAATTTCCAAATGTAACTACTAGATTGTGATAAAATACACTATTGGGTGAAGTTTGGTTGACGTCTGCGCAGCGGTTTGGGAGTTAACATCAAAATTACATTTCTCGGCCATATCGCATAGATCTCACTGTGAAAAGGCTTAAATGACTTTTTTAATTAAGTTTAATGATTGCGCTCAAACCAAATGTCCTAGAACGAAATTTTCAAATGTAACTACTAGAATGTGATACAATACACTATTGGGTGAAGTTTAGTTGACTTCTGCGCAGCGGTTTGGGAGTTAACATCAAAATTACATTTCTCGGCCATATCGCATAGATCTCACTGTGAAAAGGCTTAAATGGCTTTTTTGACCTAAGTTTGAGGATTGCGCTCAAATCAAATGTCCTAGAACCAAATTTCCACATGTAACTACTAGATTGTGATACAATACACTAATGGGTGAAGTTTGATTTACTTCTGCGCAGCGGTTTGGGAGTTAACATCAAAATTACATTTCTCGGCCATATCGCATAGATCTCACTGTGAAAAGGCTTAAATGGCTTTTTTGACCTAAGTTTAATAATTGCGCTCAAACCAAATGTCTTAGAACGAAATTTTCAAATGTAACTACTAGAATGTGATACAATACACTATTGGGTGAAGTTTGGTTGACTTCTGCGCAGCGGTTTGAAAGTTAACATCAAAATTACATTTCTCGGCCATATCGCATAGATCTCACTGTGAAAAGGCTTAAATGGCTTTTTTGACCTAAGTTTGAGGATTGCGCTCAAATCAAATGTCCTAGAACCAAATTTCCACATGTAACTACTAGATTGTGATACAATACACTAATGGGTGAAGTTTGGTTGACTTCTGCGCAGCGGTTTGGGAGTTAACATCAAAATTACATTTCTCGGCCATATCGCATAGATCTCACTGTGAAAAGGCTTAAATGACTTTTTTAATTAAGTTTGATGATTGCGCTCAAACAGAATTTCCTAGAACAAAATTTTCAAATGTAACTACTAGATTGTGATACAATACACTATTGGGTGAAGTTTGGTTGACTTCTGCGCAGCGGTTTGGGAGTTAACATCAAAATTACATTTCTCGGCCATATCGCATAGATCTCACTGTGAAAAGGCTTAAATGACTTTTTTAATTAAGTTTGATGATTGCGTTCAAACAAAATGTCCTAGAACAAAATTTTCAAATGTAACTACTAGATTGTGATACAATACACTATTGGGTGAAGTTTGGTTGACTTCTGCGCAGCGGTTTGGGAGTTAACATCAAAATTACATTTCTCGGCCATATCGCATAGATCTCACTGTGAAAAGGCTTAAATGACTTTTTTAATTAAGTTTAATGATTGCGCTCAAACCAAATGTCCTAGAACGAAATTTTCAAATGTAACTACTAGAATGTGATACAATACACTATTGGGTGAAGTTTAGTTGACTTCTGCGCAGCGGTTTGGGAGTTAACATCAAAATTACATTTCTCGGCCATATCGCATAGATCTCACTGTGAAAAGGCTTAAATGGCTTTTTTGACCTAAGTTTGAGGATTGCGCTCAAATCAAATGTCCTAGGACCAAATTTCCACATGTAACTACTAGATTGTGATACAATACACTAATGGGTGAAGTTTGGTTTACTTCTGCGCAGCGGTTTGGGAGTTAACATCAAAATTACATTTCTCGGCCATATCGCATAGATCTCACTGTGAAAAGGCTTAAATGGCTTTTTTGACCTAAGTTTAATAATTGCGCTCAAACCAAATGTCCTAGAACGAAATTTTCAAATGTAACTACTAGAATGTGATACAATACACTATTGGGTGAAGTTTGGTTGACTTCTGCGCAGCGGTTTGGGAGTTAACATCAAAATTACATTTCTCGGCCATATCGCATAGATCTCACTGTGAAAAGGCTTAAATGGCTTTTTTGACCTAAGTTTGAGGATTGCGCTCAAATCAAATGTCCTAGAACCAAATTTTCACATGTAACTACTAGATTGTGATACAATACACTAATGGGTGAAGTTTGGTTGACTTCTGCGCAGCGGTTTGGGAGTTAACATCAAAATTACATTTCTCGGCCATATCGCATAGATCTCACTGTGAAAAGGCTTAAATGACTTTTTTAATTAAGTTTGATGATTGCGCTCAAACAAAATTTCCTAGAACAAAATTTTCAAATGTAACTACTAGATTGTGATACAATACACTATTGGGTGAAGTTTGGTTGACTTCTGCGCAGCGGTTTGGGAGTTAACATCAAAATTACATTTCTCGGCCATATCGCATAGATCTCACTGTGAAAAGGCTTAAATGGCTTTTTTGACCTAAGTTTAATGATTGCGCTCAAACCAAATGTCCTAGAACGAAATTTTCAAATGTAACTACTAGAATGTGATACAATACACTATTGTGTGAAGTTTGGTTGACTTCTGCGCAGCGGTTTGGGAGTTAACATCAAAATTACATTTCTCGGCCATATCGCATAGATCTCACTGTGAAAAGGCTTAAATGGCTTTTTTGACCTAAGTTTGAGGATTGCGCTCAAATCAATTGTCCTAGAACCAAATTTCCACATGTAACTACTAGATTGTGATACAATACACTAATGGGTGAAGTTTGGTCGACTTCTGTGCAGCGGTTTGGGAGTTAACATCAAAATTACATTTCTCGGCCATATCGCATAGATCTCACTGTGAAAAGGCTTAAATGACTTTTTTAATTAAGTTTGATGATTGCGCTCAAACAAAATGTCCTAGAACAAAATTTTCAAATGTAACTACTAGATTGTGATACAATACACTATTGGGTGAAGTTTGGTTGACTTCTGCGCAGCGGTTTGGGAGTTAACATCAAAATTACATTTCTCGGCCATATCGCATAGATCTCACTGTGAAAAGGCTTAAATGGCTTTTTTGACCTAAGTTTGAGGATTGCGCTCAAATCAAATGTCCTAGAACCAAATTTCCACATGTAACTACTAGATTGTGATACAATACACTAATGGTTGAAGTTTGGTTGACTTCTGCGCAGCGGTTTGGGAGTGAACATCAAAATTACATTTCTCGGCCATATCGCATAGATCTCACTGTGAAAAGGCTTAAATGACTTTTTTTAATTAAGTTTGAAGATTGCGCTCAAATCAAATGTCCTAGAACTAAATTTCCAAATGTAACTACTAGATTGTGATAAAATATACTATTGGGTGAAGTTTGGTTGACTTCTGCGCAGCGGTTTGGGAGTTAACATCAAAATTACATTTCTCGGCCATATCGCATAGATCTCACTGTGAAAAGGCTTAAATGACTTTTTTAATTAAGTTTGATGATTGCGCTCAAACAAAATGTCCTAGAACAAAATTTTCAAATGTAACTACTAGATTGTGATACAATACACTATTGGGTGAAGTTTGGTTGACTTCTGCGCAGCGGTTTGGGAGTTAACATCAAAATTACATTTCTCGGCCATATCGCATAGATCTCACTGTGAAAAGGCTTAAATGACTTTTTTAATTAAGTTTAATGATTGCGCTCAAACCAAATGTCCTAGAACGAAATTTTCAAATGTAACTACTAGAATGTGATACAATACACTATTGGGTGAAGTTTAGTTGACTTCTGCGCAGCGGTTTGGGAGTTAACATCAAAATTACATTTCTCGGCCATATCGCATAGATCTCACTGTGAAAAGGCTTAAATGGCTTTTTTGACCTAAGTTTGAGGATTGCGCTCAAATCAAATGTCCTAGAACCAAATTTCCACATGTAACTACTAGATTGTGATACAATACACTAATGGTTGAAGTTTGGTTGACTTCTGCGCAGCGGTTTGGGAGTGAACATCAAAATTACATTTCTCGGCCATATCGCATAGATCTCACTGTGAAAAGGCTTAAATGACTTTTTTTAATTAAGTTTGAAGATTGCGCTCAAATCAAATGTCCTAGAACTAAATTTCCAAATGTAACTACTAGATTGTGATAAAATACACTATTGGGTGAAGTTTGGTTGACTTCTGCGCAGCGGTTTGGGAGTTAACATCAAAATTACATTTCTCGGCCATATCGCATAGATCTCACTGTGAAAAGGCTTAAATGACTTTTTTAATTAAGTTTAATGATTGCGCTCAAAACAAATGTCCTAGAACGAAATTTTCAAATGTAACTACTAGAATGTGATACAATACACTCTTGGGTGAAGTTTAGTTGACTTCTGCGCAGCGGTTTGGGAGTTAACATCAAAATTACATTTCTCGGCCATATCGCATAGATCTCACTGTGAAAAGGCTTAAATGGCTTTTTTGACCTAAGTTTGAGGATTGCGCTCAAATCAAATGTCCTAGAACCAAATTTCCACATGTAACTACTAGATTGTGATACAATACACTAATGGGTGAAGTTTGATTTACTTCTGCGCAGCGGTTTGGGAGTTAACATCAAAATTACATTTCTCGGCCATATCGCATAGATCTCACTGTGAAAAGGCTTAAATGGCTTTTTTGACCTAAGTTTAATAATTGCGCTCAAACCAAATGTCTTAGAACGAAATTTTCAAATGTAACTACTAGAATGTGATACAATACACTATTGGGTGAAGTTTGGTTGACTTCTGCGCAGCGGTTTGAAAGTTAACATCAAAATTACATTTCTCGGCCATATCGCATAGATCTCACTGTGAAAAGGCTTAAATGGCTTTTTTGACCTAAGTTTGAGGATTGCGCTCAAATCAAATGTCCTAGAACCAAATTTCCACATGTAACTACTAGATTGTGATACAATACACTAATGGGTGAAGTTTGGTTGACTTCTGCGCAGCGGTTTGGGAGTTAACATCAAAATTACATTTCTCGGCCATATCGCATAGATCTCACTGTGAAAAGGCTTAAATGACTTTTTTAATTAAGTTTGATGATTGCGCTCAAACAAAATTTCCTAGAACAAAATTTTCAAATGTAACTACTAGATTGTGATACAATACACTATTGGGTGAAGTTTGGTTGACTTCTGCGCAGCGGTTTGGGAGTTAACATCAAAATTACATTTCTCGGCCATATCGCATAGATCTCACTGTGAAAAGGCTTAAATGACTTTTTTAATTAAGTTTGATGATTGCGTTCAAACAAAATGTCCTAGAACAAAATTTTCAAATGTAACTACTAGATTGTGATACAATACACTATTGGGTGAAGTTTGGTTGACTTCTGCGCAGCGGTTTGGGAGTTAACATCAAAATTACATTTCTCGGCCATATCGCATAGATCTCACTGTGAAAAGGCTTAAATGACTTTTTTAATTAAGTTTAATGATTGCGCTCAAACCAAATGTCCTAGAACGAAATTTTCAAATGTAACTACTAGAATGTGATACAATACACTATTGGGTGAAGTTTAGTTGACTTCTGCGCAGCGGTTTGGGAGTTAACATCAAAATTACATTTCTCGGCCATATCGCATAGATCTCACTGTGAAAAGGCTTAAATGGCTTTTTTGACCTAAGTTTGAGGATTGCGCTCAAATCAAATGTCCTAGAACCAAATTTCCACATGTAACTACTAGATTGTGATACAATACACTAATGGGTGAAGTTTGGTTTACTTCTGCGCAGCGGTTTGGGAGTTAACATCAAAATTACATTTCTCGGCCATATCGCATAGATCTCACTGTGAAAAGGCTTAAATGGCTTTTTTGACCTAAGTTTAATAATTGCGCTCAAACCAAATGTCCTAGAACGAAATTTTCAAATGTAACTACTAGAATGTGATACAATACACTATTGGGTGAAGTTTGGTTGACTTCTGCGCAGCGGTTTGGGAGTTAACATCAAAATTACATTTCTCGGCCATATCGCATAGATCTCACTGTGAAAAGGCTTAAATGGCTTTTTTGACCTAAGTTTGAGGATTGCGCTCAAATCAAATGTCCTAGAACCAAATTTTCACATGTAACTACTAGATTGTGATACAATACACTAATGGGTGAAGTTTGGTTGACTTCTGCGCAGCGGTTTGGGAGTTAACATCAAAATTACATTTCTCGGCCATATCGCATAGATCTCACTGTGAAAAGGCTTAAATGACTTTTTTAATTAAGTTTGATGATTGCGCTCAAACAAAATTTCCTAGAACAAAATTTTCAAATGTAACTACTAGATTGTGATACAATACACTATTGGGTGAAGTTTGGTTGACTTCTGCGCAGCGGTTTGGGAGTTAACATCAAAATTACATTTCTCGGCCATATCGCATAGATCTCACTGTGAAAAGGCTTAAATGGCTTTTTTGACCTAAGTTTAATGATTGCGCTCAAACCAAATGTCCTAGAACGAAATTTTCAAATGTAACTACTAGAATGTGATACAATACACTATTGTGTGAAGTTTGGTTGACTTCTGCGCAGCGGTTTGGGAGTTAACATCAAAATTACATTTCTCGGCCATATCGCATAGATCTCACTGTGAAAAGGCTTAAATGGCTTTTTTGACCTAAGTTTGAGGATTGCGCTCAAATCAAATGTCCTAGAACCAAATTTCCACATGTAACTACTAGATTGTGATACAATACACTAATGGGTGAAGTTTGGTCGACTTCTGCGCAGCGGTTTGGGAGTTAACATCAAAATTACATTTCTCGGCCATATCGCATAGATCTCACTGTGAAAAGGCTTAAATGACTTTTTTAATTAAGTTTGATGATTGCGCTCAAACAAAATGTCCTAGAACAAAATTTTCAAATGTAACTACTAGATTGTGATACAATACACTATTGGGTGAAGTTTGGTTGACTTCTGCGCAGCGGTTTGGGAGTTAACATCAAAATTACATTTCTCGGCCATATCGCATAGATCTCACTGTGAAAAGGCTTAAATGGCTTTTTTGACCTAAGTTTGAGGATTGCGCTCAAATCAAATGTCCTAGAACCAAATTTCCACATGTAACTACTAGATTGTGATACAATACACTAATGGTTGAAGTTTGGTTGACTTCTGCGCAGCGGTTTGGGAGTGAACATCAAAATTACATTTCTCGGCCATATCGCATAGATCTCACTGTGAAAAGGCTTAAATGACTTTTTTTAATTAAGTTTGAAGATTGCGCTCAAATCAAATGTCCTAGAACTAAATTTCCAAATGTAACTACTAGATTGTGATAAAATATACTATTGGGTGAAGTTTGGTTGACTTCTGCGCAGCGGTTTGGGAGTTAACATCAAAATTACATTTCTCGGCCATATCGCATAGATCTCACTGTGAAAAGGCTTAAATGGCTTTTTTGACCTGTTTGAGGATTGCGCTCAAATCAAATGTCCTATAACCAAATTTCCACATGTAACTACTAGATTGTGATACAATACACTAATGGGTGAAGTTTGGTTGACTTCTGCGCAGCGGTTTGGGAGTTAACATCAAAATTACATTTCTCGGCCATATCGCATTGATCTCACTGTGAAAAGGCTTAAATGACTTTTTTAATTAAGTTTGATGATTGCGTTCAAACAAAATGTCCTAGAACAAAATTTTCAAATGTAACTACTAGATTGTGATACAATACACTATTGGGTGAAGTTTGGTTGACTTCTGCGCAGCGGTTTGGGAGTTAACATCAAAATTACATTTCTCGGCCATATCGCATAGATCTCACTGTGAAAAGGCTTAAATGGCTTTTTTGACCTAAGTTTGAGGATTGCGCTCAAATCAAATGTCCTAGAACCAAATTTCCACATGTAACTACTAGATTGTGATACAATACACTAATGGGTGAAGTTTGGTTTACTTCTGCGCAGCGGTTTGGGAGTTAACATCAAAATTACATTTCTCGGCCATATCGCATAGATCTCACTGTGAAAAGGCTTAAATGGCTTTTTTGACCTAAGTTTAATAATTGCGCTCAAACCAAATGTCCTAAAACTAAATTTCAAAATGTAACTACTAGATTGTGATAAAATACACTATTGGGTGAAGTTTGGTTGACTTCTGCGCAGCGGTTTGGGAGTTAACATCAAAATTACATTTCTCGGCCATATCGCATAGATCTCACTGTGAAAAGGCTTAAATGGCTTTTTTGACCTAAGTTTGAGGATTGCGCTCAAATCAAATGTCCTAGAACCAAATTTCCACATGTAACTACTAGATTGTGATACAATACACTAATGGGTGAAGTTTGGTTGACTTCTGCGCAGCGGTTTGGGAGTTAACATCAAAATTACATTTCTCGGCCATATCGCATAGATCTCACTGTGAAAAGGCTTAAATGGCTTTTTTGACCTAAGTTTAATGATTGCGCTCAAATCAAATGTCCTAGAACGAAATTTTCAAATGTAACTACTAGAATGTGATACAATACACTAATGGTTGAAGTTTGGTTGACTTCTGCGCAGCGGTTTGGGAGTGAACATCAAAATTACATTTCTCGGCCAAATCGCATAGATCTCACTGTGAAAAGGCTTAAATGACTTTTTTTAATTAAGTTTGAAGATTGCGCTCAAATCAAATGTCCTAGAACTAAATTTCCAAATGTAACTACTAGATTGTGATAAAATACACTATTGGGTGAAGTTTGGTTGACTTCTGCGCAGCGGTTTGGGAGTTAACATCAAAATTACATTTCTCGGCCATATCGCATAGATCTCACTGTGAAAAGGCTTAAATGGCTTTTTTGACCTAAGTTTAATGATTGCGCTCAAACCAAATGTCCTAGAACGAAATTTTCAAATGTAACTACTAGAATGTGATACAATACACTATTGGGTGAAGTTTGGTTGACTTCTGCGCAGCGGTTTGGGAGTTAACATCAAAATTACATTTCTCGGCCATATCGCATAGATCTCACTGTGAAAAGGCTTAAATGACTTTTTTAATTAAGTTTGATGATTGCGCTCAAACAAAATTTCCTAGAACAAAATTTTCAAATGTAACTACTAGATTGTGATACAATACACTATTGGGTGAAGTTTGGTTGACTTCTGCGCAGCGGTTTGGGAGTTAACATCAAAATTACATTTCTCGGCCATATCGCATAGATCTCACTGTGAAAAGGCTTAAATGGCTTTTTTGACCTAAGTTTGAGGATTGCGCTCAAATCAAATGTCCTAGAACCAAATTTCCACATGTAACTACTAGATTGTGATACAATACACTAATGGGTGAAGTTTGGTTGACTTCTGCGCAGCGGTTTGGGAGTTAACATCAAAATTACATTTCTCGGCCATATCGCATAGATCTCACTGTGAAAAGGCTTAAATGACTTTTTTAATTAAGTTTGATGATTGCGCTCAAACAAAATTTCCTAGAACAAAATTTTCAAATGTAACTACTAGATTGTGATACAATACACTATTGGGTGAAGTTTGGTTGACTTCTGCGCAGCGGTTTGGGAGTTAACATCAAAATTACATTTCTCGGCCATATCGCATAGATCTCACTGTGAAAAGGCTTAAATGGCTTTTTTGACCTAAGTTTGAGGATTGCGCTCAAATCAAATGTCCTAGAACCAAATTTCCACATGTAACTACTAGATTGTGATACAATACACTAATGGGTGAAGTTTGGTTGACTTCTGCGCAGCGGTTTGGGAGTTAACATCAAAATTACATTTCTCGGCCATATCGCATAGATCTCACTGTGAAAAGGCTTAAATGGCTTTTTTGAACTAAGTTTGAGGATTGCGCTCAAATCAAATGTCCTAGAACCAAATTTCCACATGTAACTACTAGATTGTGATACAATACACTATTGGGTGAAGTTTGGTTGACTTCTGCGCAGCGGTTTGGGAGTTAACATCAAAATTACATTTCTCGGCCATATCGCATAGATCTCACTGTGAAAAGGCTTAAATGGCTTTTTTGACCTAAGTTTAATGATTGCGCTCAAACCAAATGTCCTAGAACGAAATTTTCAAATGTAACTACTAGAATGTGATACAATACACTATTGTGTGAAGTTTGGTTGACTTCTGCGCAGCGGTTTGGGAGTTAACATCAAAATTACATTTCTCGGCCATATCGCATAGATCTCACTGTGAAAAGGCTTAAATGGCTTTTTTGACCTAAGTTTGAGGATTGCGCTCAAATCAAATGTCCTAGAACCAAATTTCCACATGTAACTACTAGATTGTGATACAATACACTAATGGGTGAAGTTTGGTCGACTTCTGCGCAGCGGTTTGGGAGTTAACATCAAAATTACATTTCTCGGCCATATCGCATAGATCTCACTGTGAAAAGGCTTAAATGACTTTTTTAATTAAGTTTGATGATTGCGCTCAAACAAAATGTCCTAGAACAAAATTTTCAAATGTAACTACTAGATTGTGATACAATACACTATTGGGTGAAGTTTGGTTGACTTCTGCGCAGCGGTTTGGGAGTTAACATCAAAATTACATTTCTCGGCCATATCGCATAGATCTCACTGTGAAAAGGCTTAAATGGCTTTTTTGACCTAAGTTGAGGATTGCGCTCAAATCAAATGTCCTAGAACCAAATTTCCACATGTAACTACTAGATTGTGATACAATACACTAATGGTTGAAGTTTGGTTGACTTCTGCGCAGCGGTTTGGGAGTGAACATCAAAATTACATTTCTCGGCCATATCGCATAGATCTCACTGTGAAAAGGCTTAAATGACTTTTTTAATTAAGTTTGATGATTGCGCTCAAACAAAATTTCCTAGAACAAAATTTTCAAATGTAACTACTAGATTGTGATACAATACACTATTGGGTGAAGTTTGGTTGACTTCTGCGCAGCGGTTTGGGAGTTAACATCAAAATTACATTTCTCGGCCATATCGCATAGATCTCACTGTGAAAAGGCTTAAATGGCTTTTTTGACCTAAGTTTGAGGATTGCGCTCAAATCAAATGTCCTAGAACCAAATTTCCACATGTAACTACTAGATTGTGATACAATACACTAATGGGTGAAGTTTGGTTGACTTCTGCGCAGCGGTTTGGGAGTTAACATCAAAATTACATTTCTCGGCCATATCGCATAGATCTCACTGTGAAAAGGCTTAAATGGCTTTTTTGAACTAAGTTTGAGGATTGCGCTCAAATCAAATGTCCTAGAACCAAATTTCCACATGTAACTACTAGATTGTGATACAATACACTATTGGGTGAAGTTTGGTTGACTTCTGCGCAGCGGTTTGGGAGTTAACATCAAAATTACATTTCTCGGCCATATCGCATAGATCTCACTGTGAAAAGGCTTAAATGGCTTTTTTGACCTAAGTTTAATGATTGCGCTCAAACCAAATGTCCTAGAACGAAATTTTCAAATGTAACTACTAGAATGTGATACAATACACTATTGTGTGAAGTTTGGTTGACTTCTGCGCAGCGGTTTGGGAGTTAACATCAAAATTACATTTCTCGGCCATATCGCATAGATCTCACTGTGAAAAGGCTTAAATGGCTTTTTTGACCTAAGTTTGAGGATTGCGCTCAAATCAAATGTCCTAGAACCAAATTTCCACATGTAACTACTAGATTGTGATACAATACACTAATGGGTGAAGTTTGGTCGACTTCTGCGCAGCGGTTTGGGAGTTAACATCAAAATTACATTTCTCGGCCATATCGCATAGATCTCACTGTGAAAAGGCTTAAATGACTTTTTTAATTAAGTTTGATGATTGCGCTCAAACAAAATGTCCTAGAACAAAATTTTCAAATGTAACTACTAGATTGTGATACAATACACTATTGGGTGAAGTTTGGTTGACTTCTGCGCAGCGGTTTGGGAGTTAACATCAAAATTACATTTCTCGGCCATATCGCATAGATCTCACTGTGAAAAGGCTTAAATGGCTTTTTTGACCTAAGTTTGAGGATTGCGCTCAAATCAAATGTCCTAGAACCAAATTTCCACATGTAACTACTAGATTGTGATACAATACACTAATGGTTGAAGTTTGGTTGACTTCTGCGCAGCGGTTTGGGAGTGAACATCAAAATTACATTTCTCGGCCATATCGCATAGATCTCACTGTGAAAAGGCTTAAATGACTTTTTTTAATTAAGTTTGAAGATTGCGCTCAAATCAAATGTCCTAGAACTAAATTTCCAAATGTAACTACTAGATTGTGATAAAATATACTATTGGGTGAAGTTTGGTTGACTTCTGCGCAGCGGTTTGGGAGTTAACATCAAAATTACATTTCTCGGCCATATCGCATAGATCTCACTGTGAAAAGGCTTAAATGGCTTTTTTGACCTGTTTGAGGATTGCGCTCAAATCAAATGTCCTATAACCAAATTTCCACATGTAACTACTAGATTGTGATACAATACACTAATGGGTGAAGTTTGGTTGACTTCTGCGCAGCGGTTTGGGAGTTAACATCAAAATTACATTTCTCGGCCATATCGCATAGATCTCACTGTGAAAAGGCTTAAATGACTTTTTTAATTAAGTTTGATGATTGCGTTCAAACAAAATGTCCTAGAACAAAATTTTCAAATGTAACTACTAGATTGTGATACAATACACTATTGGGTGAAGTTTGGTTGACTTCTGCGCAGCGGTTTGGGAGTTAACATCAAAATTACATTTCTCGGCCATATCGCATAGATCTCACTGTGAAAAGGCTTAAATGGCTTTTTTGACCTAAGTTTGAGGATTGCGCTCAAATCAAATGTCCTAGAACCAAATTTCCACATGTAACTACTAGATTGTGATACAATACACTAATGGGTGAAGTTTGGTTTACTTCTGCGCAGCGGTTTGGGAGTTAACATCAAAATTACATTTCTCGGCCATATCGCATAGATCTCACTGTGAAAAGGCTTAAATGGCTTTTTTGACCTAAGTTTAATAATTGCGCTCAAACCAAATGTCCTAAAACTAAATTTCAAAATGTAACTACTAGATTGTGATAAAATACACTATTGGGTGAAGTTTGGTTGACTTCTGCGCAGCGGTTTGGGAGTTAACATCAAAATTACATTTCTCGGCCATATCGCATAGATCTCACTGTGAAAAGGCTTAAATGGCTTTTTTGACCTAAGTTTGAGGATTGCGCTCAAATCAAATGTCCTAGAACCAAATTTCCACATGTAACTACTAGATTGTGATACAATACACTAATGGGTGAAGTTTGGTTGACTTCTGCGCAGCGGTTTGGGAGTTAACATCAAAATTACATTTCTCGGCCATATCGCATAGATCTCACTGTGAAAAGGCTTAAATGGCTTTTTTGACCTAAGTTTAATGATTGCGCTCAAATCAAATGTCCTAGAACGAAATTTTCAAATGTAACTACTAGAATGTGATACAATACACTAATGGTTGAAGTTTGGTTGACTTCTGCGCAGCGGTTTGGGAGTGAACATCAAAATTACATTTCTCGGCCATATCGCATAGATCTCACTGTGAAAAGGCTTAAATGACTTTTTTTAATTAAGTTTGAAGATTGCGCTCAAATCAAATGTCCTAGAACTAAATTTCCAAATGTAACTACTAGATTGTGATAAAATACACTATTGGGTGAAGTTTGGTTGACTTCTGCGCAGCGGTTTGGGAGTTAACATCAAAATTACATTTCTCGGCCATATCGCATAGATCTCACTGTGAAAAGGCTTAAATGGCTTTTTTGACCTAAGTTTGAGGATTGCGCTCAAATCAAATGTCCTAGAACCAAATTTCCACATGTAACTACTAGATTGTGATACAATACACTAATGGGTGAAGTTTGGTTTACTTCTGCGCAGCGGTTTGGGAGTTAACATCAAAATTACATTTCTCGGCCATATCGCATAGATCTCACTGTGAAAAGGCTTAAATGGCTTTTTTGACCTAAGTTTGAGGATTGCGCTCAAATCAAATGTCCTAGAACGAAATTTTCAAATGTAACTACTAGAATGTGATACAATACACTAATGGGTGAAGTTTGGTCGACTTCTGCGCAGCGGTTTGGGAGTTAACATCAAAATTACATTTCTCGGCCATATCGCATAGATCTCACTGTGAAAAGGCTTAAATGACTTTTTTAATTAAGTTTGATGATTGCGCTCAAACAAAATGTCCTAGAACAAAATTTTCAAATGTAACTACTAGATTGTGATACAATACACTATTGGGTGAAGTTTGGTTGACTTCTGCGCAGCGGTTTGGGAGTTAACATCAAAATTACATTTCTCGGCCATATCGCATAGATCTCACTGTGAAAAGGCTTAAATGGCTTTTTTGACCTAAGTTTGAGGATTGCGCTCAAATCAAATGTCCTAGAACCAAATTTCCACATGTAACTACTAGATTGTGATACAATACACTAATGGTTGAAGTTTGGTTGACTTCTGCGCAGCGGTTTGGGAGTGAACATCAAAATTACATTTCTCGGCCATATCGCATAGGTCTCACTGTGAAAAGGCTTAAATGACTTTTTTTAATTAAGTTTGAAGATTGCGCTCAAATCAAATGTCCTAGAACTAAATTTCCAAATGTAACTACTAGATTGTGATAAAATATACTATTGGGTGAAGTTTGGTTGACTTCTGCGCAGCGGTTTGGGAGTTAACATCAAAATTACATTTCTCGGCCATATCGCATAGATCTCACTGTGAAAAGGCTTAAATGGCTTTTTTGACCTGTTTGAGGATTGCGCTCAAATCAAATGTCCTATAACCAAATTTCCACATGTAACTACTAGATTGTGATACAATACACTAATGGGTGAAGTTTGGTTGACTTCTGCGCAGCGGTTTGGGAGTTAACATCAAAATTACATTTCTCGGCCATATCGCATAGATCTCACTGTGAAAAGGCTTAAATGACTTTTTTAATTAAGTTTGATGATTGCGTTCAAACAAAATGTCCTAGAACAAAATTTTCAAATGTAACTACTAGATTGTGATACAATACACTATTGGGTGAAGTTTGGTTGACTTTTGCGCAGCGGTTTGGGAGTTAACATCAAAATTACATTTCTCGGCCATATCGCATAGATCTCACTGTGAAAAGGCTTAAATGGCTTTTTTGACCTAAGTTTGAGGATTGCGCTCAAATCAAATGTCCTAGAACCAAATTTCCACATGTAACTACTAGATTGTGATACAATACACTAATGGGTGAAGTTTGGTTTACTTCTGCGCAGCGGTTTGGGAGTTAACATCAAAATTACATTTCTCGGCCATATCGCATAGATCTCACTGTGAAAAGGCTTAAATGGCTTTTTTGACCTAAGTTTAATAATTGCGCTCAAACCAAATGTCCTAAAACTAAATTTCAAAATGTAACTACTAGATTGTGATAAAATACACTATTGGGTGAACTTTGGTTGACTTCTGCGCAGCGGTTTGGGAGTTAACATCAAAATTACATTTCTCGGCCATATCGCATAGATCTCACTGTGAAAAGGCTTAAATGGCTTTTTTGACCTAAGTTTGAGGATTGCGCTCAAATCAAATGTCCTAGAACCAAATTTCCACATGTAACTACTAGATTGTGATACAATACACTAATGGGTGAAGTTTGGTTGACTTCTGCGCAGCGGTTTGGGAGTTAACATCAAAATTACATTTCTCGGCCATATCGCATAGATCTCACTGTGAAAAGGCTTAAATGGCTTTTTTGACCTAAGTTTAATGATTGCGCTCAAATCAAATGTCCTAGAACGAAATTTTCAAATGTAACTACTAGAATGTGATACAATACACTAATGGTTGAAGTTTGGTTGACTTCTGCGCAGCGGTTTGGGAGTGAACATCAAAATTACATTTCTCGGCCATATCGCATAGATCTCACTGTGAAAAGGCTTAAATGACTTTTTTTAATTAAGTTTGAAGATTGCGCTCAAATCAAATGTCCTAGAACTAAATTTCCAAATGTAACTACTAGATTGTGATAAAATACACTATTGGGTGAAGTTTGGTTGACTTCTGCGCAGCGGTTTGGGAGTTAACATCAAAATTACATTTCTCGGCCATATCGCATAGATCTCACTGTGAAAAGGCTTAAATGGCTTTTTTGACCTAAGTTTGAGGATTGCGCTCAAATCAAATGTCCTAGAACCAAATTTCCACATGTAACTACTAGATTGTGATACAATACACTAATGGGTGAAGTTTGGTTTACTTCTGCGCAGCGGTTTGGGAGTTAACATCAAAATTACATTTCTCGGCCATATCGCATAGATCTCACGTTGAAAAGGCTTAAATGGCTTTTTTGACCTAAGTTTAATGATTGCGCTCAAACCAAATGTCCTAGAACGAAATTTTCAAATGTAACTACTAGAATGTGATACAATACACTATTGGGTGAAGTTTGGTTGACTTCTGCGCAGCGGTTTGGGAGTTAACATCAAAATTACATTTCTCGGCCATATCGCATAGATCTCACTGTGAAAAGGCTTAAATGACTTTTTTAATTAAGTTTGATGATTGCGCTCAAACAAAATTTCCTAGAACAAAATTTTCAAATGTAACTACTAGATTGTGATACAATACACTATTGGGTGAAGTTTGGTTGACTTCTGCGCAGCGGTTTGGGAGTTAACATCAAAATTACATTTCTCGGCCATATCGCATAGATCTCACTGTGAAAAGGCTTAAATGGCTTTTTTGACCTAAGTTTGAGGATTGCGCTCAAATCAAATGTCCTAAACCAAATTTCCACATGTAACTACTAGATTGTGATACAATACACTAATGGGTGAAGTTTGGTTGACTTCTGCGCAGCGGTTTGGGAGTTAACATCAAAATTACATTTCTCGGCCATATCGCATAGATCTCACTGTGAAAAGGCTTAAATGACTTTTTTAATTAAGTTTGATGATTGCGCTCAAACAAAATTTCCTAGAACAAAATTTTCAAATGTAACTACTAGATTGTGATACAATACACTATTGGGTGAAGTTTGGTTGACTTCTGCGCAGCGGTTTGGGAGTTAACATCAAAATTACATTTCTCGGCCATATCGCATAGATCTCACTGTGAAAAGGCTTAAATGGCTTTTTTGACCTAAGTTTGAGGATTGCGCTCAAATCAAATGTCCTAGAACCAAATTTCCACATGTAACTACTAGATTGTGATACAATACACTAATGGGTGAAGTTTGGTTGACTTCTGCGCAGCGGTTTGGGAGTTAACATCAAAATTACATTTCTCGGCCATATCGCATAGATCTCACTGTGAAAAGGCTTAAATGGCTTTTTTGACCTAAGTTTGAGGATTGCGCTCAAATCAAATGTCCTAGAACCAAATTTCCACATGTAACTACTAGATTGTGATACAATACACTAATGGGTGAAGTTTGGTCGACTTCTGCGCAGCGGTTTGGGAGTTAACATCAAAATTACATTTCTCGGCCATATCGCATAGATCTCACTGTGAAAAGGCTTAAATGACTTTTTTAATTAAGTTTGATGATTGCGCTCAAACAAAATGTCCTAGAACAAAATTTTCAAATGTAACTACTAGATTGTGATACAATACACTATTGGGTGAAGTTTGGTTGACTTCTGCGCAGCGGTTTGGGAGTTAACATCAAAATTACATTTCTCGGCCATATCGCATAGATCTCACTGTGAAAAGGCTTAAATGGCTTTTTTGACCTAAGTTTGAGGATTGCGCTCAAATCAAATGTCCTAGAACCAAATTTCCACATGTAACTACTAGATTGTGATACAATACACTAATGGGTGAAGTTTGGTTTACTTCTGCGCAGCGGTTTGGGAGTTAACATCAAAATTACATTTCTCGGCCATATCGCATAGATCTCACTGTGAAAAGGCTTAAATGGCTTTTTTGACCTAAGTTTAATGATTGCGCTCAAACCAAATGTCCTAGAACGAAATTTTCAAATGTAACTACTAGAAAGTGATACAATACACTATTGGGTGAAGTTTGGTTGACTTCTGCGCAGCGGTTTGGGAGTTAACATCAAAATTACATTTCTCGGCCATATCGCATAGATCTCACTGTGAAAAGGCTTAAATGACTTTTTTAATTAAGTTTGATGATTGCGCTCAAACAAAATTTCCTAGAACAAAATTTTCAAATGTAACTACTAGATTGTGATACAATACACTATTGGGTGAAGTTTGGTTGACTTCTGCGCAGCGGTTTGGGAGTTAACATCAAAATTACATTTCTCGGCCATATCGCATAGATCTCACTGTGAAAAGGCTTAAATGGCTTTTTTGACCTAAGTTTGAGGATTGCGCTCAAATCAAATGTCCTAAACCAAATTTCCACATGTAACTACTAGATTGTGATACAATACACTAATGGGTGAAGTTTGGTTGACTTCTGCGCAGCGGTTTGGGAGTTAACATCAAAATTACATTTCTCGGCCATATCGCATAGATCTCACTGTGAAAAGGCTTAAATGACTTTTTTAATTAAGTTTGATGATTGCGCTCAAACAAAATTTCCTAGAACAAAATTTTCAAATGTAACTACTAGATTGTGATACAATACACTATTGGGTGAAGTTTGGTTGACTTCTGCGCAGCGGTTTGGGAGTTAACATCAAAATTACATTTCTCGGCCATATCGCATAGATCTCACTGTGAAAAGGCTTAAATGGCTTTTTTGACCTAAGTTTGAGGATTGCGCTCAAATCAAATGTCCTAGAACCAAATTTCCACATGTAACTACTAGATTGTGATACAATACACTAATGGGTGAAGTTTGGTTGACTTCTGCGCAGCGGTTTGGGAGTTAACATCAAAATTACATTTCTCGGCCATATCGCATAGATCTCACTGTGAAAAGGCTTAAATGGCTTTTTTGAACTAAGTTTGAGGATTGCGCTCAAATCAAATGTCCTAGAACCAAATTTCCACATGTAATTACTAGATTGTGATACAATACACTAATGGGTGAAGTTTGGTTGACTTCTGCGCAGCGGTTTGGGAGTTAACATCAAAATTACATTTCTCGGCCATATCGCATAGATCTCACTGTGAAAAGGCTTAAATGGCTTTTTTAATTAAGTTTGATGATTGCGCTCAAACAAAATTTCCTAGAACAAAATTTTCAAATGTAACTACTAGATTGTGATACAATACACTATTGGGTGAAGTTTGGTTGACTTCTGCGCAGCGGTTTGGGAGTTAACATCAAAATTACATTTCTCGGCCATATCGCATAGATCTCACTGTGAAAAGGCTTAAATGGCTTTTTTGACCTAAGTTTAATGATTGCGCTCAAACCAAATGTCCTAGAACGAAATTTTCAAATGTAACTACTAGAATGTGATACAATACACTATTGGGTGAAGTTTGGTTGACTTCTGCGCAGCGGTTTGGGAGTTAACATCAAAATTACATTTCTCGGCCATATCGCATAGATCTCACTGTGAAAAGGCTTAAATGGCTTTTTTGACCTAAGTTTGAGGATTGCGCTCAAATCAAATGTCCTAGAACCAAATTTCCACATGTAACTACTTGATTGTGATACAATACACTAATGGGTGAAGTTTGGTTGACTTCTGCGCAGCGGTTTGGGAGTTAACATCAAAATTACATTTCTCGGCCATATCGCATAGATCTCACTGTGAAAAGGCTTAAATGGCTTTTTTGACCTAAGTTTGAGGATTGCGCTCAAATCAAATGTCCTAGAACCAAATTTCCACATGTAATTACTAGATTGTGATACAATACACTAATGGGTGAAGTTTGGTTGACTTCTGCGCAGCGGTTTGGGAGTTAACATCAAAATTACATTTCTCGGCCATATCGCATAGATCTCACTGTGAAAAGGCTTAAATGGCTTTTTTGACCTAAGTTTGAGGATTGCGCTCAAATCAAATATCCAATAACCAAATTTCCACATGTAACTACTAGATTGTGATACAATACACTAATGGGTGAAGTTTGGTTGACTTCTGCGCAGCGGTTTGGGAGTTAACATCAAAATTACATTTCTCGGCCATATCGCATAGATCTCACTGTGAAAAGGCTTAAATGACTTTTTTAATTAAGTTTGATGATTGCGTTCAAACAAAATGTCCTAGAACAAAATTTTCAAATGTAACTACTAGATTGTGATACAATACACTATTGGGTGAAGTTTGGTTGACTTCTGCGCAGCGGTTTGGGAGTTAACATTAAAATTACATTTCTCGGCCATATCGCATAGATCTCACTGTGAAAAGGCTTAAATGACTTTTTTAATTAAGTTTAATGATTGCGCTCCAACCAAATGTCCTAGAACGAAATTTTCAAATGTAACTACTAGAATGTGATACAATACACTATTGGGTGAAGTTTGGTTGACTTCTGCGCAGCGGTTTGGGAGTTAACATCAAAATTACATTTCTCGGCCATATCGCATAGATCTCACTGTGAAAAGGCTTAAATGGCTTTTTTGACCTAAGTTTGAGGATTGCGCTCAAATCAAATGTCCTAGAACCAAATTTCCACATGTAACTACTTGATTGTGATACAATACACTAATGGGTGAAGTTTGGTTGACTTCTGCGCAGCGGTTTGGGAGTTAACATCAAAATTACATTTCTCGGCCATATCGCATAGATCTCACTGTGAAAAGGCTTAAATGGCTTTTTTGACCTAAGTTTGAGGATTGCGCTCAAATCAAATGTCCTAGAACCAAATTTCCACATGTAACTACTTGATTGTGATACAATACACTAATGGGTGAAGTTTGGTTGACTTCTGCGCAGCGGTTTGGGAGTTAACATCAAAATTACATTTCTCGGCCATATCGCATAGATCTCACTGTGAAAAGGCTTAAATGGCTTTTTTGACCTAAGTTTAATGATTGCGCTCAAAACAAATGTCCTAGAACGAAATTTTCAAATGTAACTACTAGAATGTGATACAATACACTATTGGGTGAAGTTTGGTTGACTTCTGCGCAGCGGTTTGGGAGTTAACATCAAAATTACATTTCTCGGCCATATCGCATAGATCTCACTGTGAAAAGGCTTAAATGGCTTTTTTGACCTAAGTTTGAGGATTGCGCTCAAATCAAATGTCCTAGAACCAAATTTCCACATGTAACTACTTGATTGTGATACAATACACTAATGGGTGAAGTTTGGTTGACTTCTGCGCAGCGGTTTGGGAGTTAACATCAAAATTACATTTCTCGGCCATATCGCATAGATCTCACTGTGAAAAGGCTTAAATGGCTTTTTTGACCTAAGTTTGAGGATTGCGCTCAAATCAAATATCCAATAACCAAATTTCCACATGTAACTACTAGATTGTGATACAATACACTAATGGGTGAAGTTTGGTTGACTTCCGCGCAGCGGTTTGGGAGTTAACATCAAAATTACATTTCTCGGCCATATCGCATAGATCTCACTGTGAAAAGGCTTAAATGACTTTTTTAATTAAGTTTGATGATTGCGTTCAAACAAAATGTCCTAGAACAAAATTTTCAAATGTAACTACTAGATTGTGATACAATACACTATTGGGTGAAGTTTGGTTGACTTCTGCGCAGCGGTTTGGGAGTTAACATCAAAATTACATTTCTCGGCCATATCGCATAGATCTCACTGTGAAAAGGCTTAAATGACTTTTTTAATTAAGTTTGATGGTTGCGCTCAAACAAAATTTCCTAGAACAAAATTTTCAAATGTAACTACTAGATTGTGATACAATACACTATTGGGTGAAGTTTGGTTGACTTCTGCGCAGCGGTTTGGGAGTTAACATTAAAATTACATTTCTCGGCCATATCGCATAGATCTCACTGTGAAAAGGCTTAAATGACTTTTTTAATTAAGTTTAATGATTGCGCTCAAACCAAATGTCCTAGAACGAAATTTTCAAATGTAACTACTAGAATGTGATACAATACACTATTGGGTGAAGTTTAGTTGACTTCTGCGCAGCGGTTTGGGAGTTAACATCAAAATTAGATTTCTCGGCCATATCGCATAGATCTCACTGTGAAAAGGCTTAAATGGCTTTTTTGACCTAAGTTTGAGGATTGCGCTCAAATCAAATGTCCTAGAACCAAATTTCAACATGTAACTACTAGATTGTGATACAATACACTAATGGGTGAAGTTTGGTTTACTTCTGCGCAGCGGTTTGGGAGTTAACATCAAAATTACATTTCTCGGCCATATCGCATAGATCTCACTGTGAAAAGGCTTAAATGGCTTTTTTGACCTAAGTTTAATAATTGCGCTCAAACCAAATGTCCTAGAACGAAATTTTCAAATGTAACTACTAGAATGTGATACAATACACTATTGGGTGAAGTTTGGTTGACTTCTGCGCAGCGGTTTGGGAGTTAACATCAAAATTACATTTCTCGGCCATATCGCCTAGATCTCACTGTGAAAAGGCTTAAATGGCTTTTTTGACCTAAGTTTGAGGATTGCGCTCAAATCAAATGTCCTAGAACCAAATTTTCACATGTAACTACTAGATTGTGATACAATACACTAATGGGTGAAGTTTGGTTGACTTCTGCGCAGCGGTTTGGGAGTTAACATCAAAATTACATTTCTCGGCCATATCGCATAGATCTCACTGTGAAAAGGCTTAAATGGCTTTTTTGACCTAAGTTTGAGGATTGCGCTCAAATCAAATGTCCTAGAACCAAATTTCCACATGTAACTACTAGATTGTGATACAATACACAATTGGGTGAAGTTTGGTTGACTTCTGCGCAGCGGTTTGGGAGTTAACATCAAAATTACATTTCTCGGCCATATCGCATAGATCTCACTGTGAAAAGGCTTAAATGGCTTTTTTGACCTAAGTTTGAGGATTGCGCTCAAATCAAATGTCCTAGAACCAAATTTCCACATGTAACTACTAGATTGTGATACAATACACTAATGGTTGAAGTTTGGTTGACTTCTGCGCAGCGGTTTGGGAGTGAACATCAAAATTACATTTCTCGGCCATATCGCATAGATCTCACTGTGAAAAGGCTTAAATGACTTTTTTTAATTAAGTTTGAAGATTGCGCTCAAATCAAATGTCCTAGAACTAAATTTCCAAATGTAACTACTAGATTGTGATAAAATATACTATTGGGTGAAGTTTGGTTGACTTCTGCGCAGCGGTTTGGGAGTTAACATCAAAATTACATTTCTCGGCCATATCGCATAGATCTCACTGTGAAAAGGCTTAAATGGCTTTTTTGACCTGTTTGAGGATTGCGCTCAAATCAAATGTCCTATAACCAAATTTCCACATGTAACTACTAGATTGTGATACAATACACTAATGGGTGAAGTTTGGTTGACTTCTGCGCAGCGGTTTGGGAGTTAACATCAAAATTACATTTCTCGGCCATATCGCATAGATCTCACTGTGAAAAGGCTTAAATGACTTTTTTAATTAAGTTTGATGATTGCGTTCAAACAAAATGTCCTAGAACAAAATTTTCAAATGTAACTACTAGATTGTGATACAATACACTATTGGGTGAAGTTTGGTTGACTTCTGCGCAGCGGTTTGGGAGTTAACATCAAAAATACATTTCTCGGCCATATCGCATAGATCTCACTGTGAAAAGGCTTAAATGGCTTTTTTGACCTAAGTTTGAGGATTGCGCTCAAATCAAATGTCCTAGAACCAAATTTCCACATGTAACTACTAGATTGTGATACAATACACTAATGGGTGAAGTTTGGTTGACTTCTGCGCAGCGGTTTGGGAGTTAACATCAAAATTACATTTCTCGGCCATATCGCATAGATCTCACTGTGAAAAGGCTTAAATGGCTTTTTTGACCTAAGTTTAATAATTGCGCTCAAACCAAATGTCCTAAAACTAAATTTCCAAATGTAACTACTAGATTGTGATAAAATACACTATTGGGTGAAGTTTGGTTGACTTCTGCGCAGCGGTTTGGGAGTTAACATCAAAATTACATTTCTCGGCCATATCGCATAGATCTCACTGTGAAAAGGCTTAAATGGCTTTTTTGACCTAAGTTTGAGGATTGCGCTCAAATCAAATGTCCTAGAACCAAATTTCCACATGTAACTACTAGATTGTGATACAATACACTAATGGGTGAAGTTTGGTTGACTTCAGCGCAGCGGTTTGGGAGTTAACATCAAAATTACATTTCTCGGCCATATCGCATAGATCTCACTGTGAAAAGGCTTAAATGGCTTTTTTGACCTAAGTTTAATGATTGCGCTCAAATCAAATGTCCTAGAACGAAATTTTCAAATGTAACTACTAGAATGTGATACAATACACTAATGGTTGAAGTTTGGTTGACTTCTGCGCAGCGGTTTGGGAGTGAACATCAAAATTACATTTCTCGGCCATATCGCACAGATCTCACTGTGAAAAGGCTTAAATGACTTTTTTTAATTAAGTTTGAAGATTGCGCTCAAATCAAATGTCCTAGAACTAAATTTCCAAATGTAACTACTAGATTGTGATAAAATACACTATTGGGTGAAGTTTGGTTGACTTCTGCGCAGCGGTTTGGGAGTTAACATCAAAATTACATTTCTCGGCCATATCGCATAGATCTCACTGTGAAAAGGCTTAAATGGCTTTTTTGACCTAAGTTTAATGATTGCGCTCAAACCAAATGTCCTAGAACGAAATTTTCAAATGTAACTACTAGAATGTGATACAATACACTATTGGGTGAAGTTTGGTTGACTTCTGCGCAGCGGTTTGGGAGTTAACATCAAAATTACATTTCTCGGCCATATCGCATAGATCTCACTGTGAAAAGGCTTAAATGACTTTTTTAATTAAGTTTGGTGATTGCGCTCAAACAAAATTTCCTAGAACAAAATTTTCAAATGTAACTACTAGATTGTGATACAATACACTATTGGGTGAAGTTTGGTTGACTTCTGCGCAGCGGTTTGGGAGTTAACATCAAAATTACATTTCTCGGCCATATCGCATAGATCTCACTGTGAAAAGGCTTAAATGGCTTTTTTGAACTAAGTTTGAGGATTGCGCTCAAATCAAATGTCCTAGAACCAAATTTCCACATGTAATTACTAGATTGTGATACAATACACTAATGGGTGAAGTTTGGTTGACTTCTGCGCAGCGGTTTGGGAGTTAACATCAAAATTACATTTCTCGGCCATATCGCATAGATCTCACTGTGAAAAGGCTTAAATGGCTTTTTTAATTAAGTTTGATGATTGCGCTCAAACAAAATTTCCTAGAACAAAATTTTCAAATGTAACTACTAGATTGTGATACAATACACTATTGGGTGAAGTTTGGTTGACTTCTGCGCAGCGGTTTGGGAGTTAACATCAAAATTACATTTCTCGGCCATATCGCATAGATCTCACTGTGAAAAGGCTTAAATGGCTTTTTGACCTAAGTTTAATGATTGCGCTCAAACCAAATGTCCTAGAACGAAATTTTCAAATGTAACTACTAGAATGTGATACAATACACTATTGGGTGAAGTTTGGTTGACTTCTGCGCAGCGGTTTGGGAGTTAACATCAAAATTACATTTCTCGGCCATATCGCATAGATCTCACTGTGAAAAGGCTTAAATGGCTTTTTTGACCTAAGTTTGAGGATTGCGCTCAAATCAAATGTCCTAGAACCAAATTTCCACATGTAACTACTAGATTGTGATACAATACACTAATGGGTGAAGTTTGGTTGACTTCTGCGCAGCGGTTTGGGAGTTAACATCAAAATTACATTTCTCGGCCATATCGCATAGATCTCACTGTGAAAAGGCTTAAATGGCTTTTTTGACCTAAGTTTGAGGATTGCGCTCAAATCAAATGTCCTAGAACCAAATTTCCACATGTAATTACTAGATTGTGATACAATACACTAATGGGTGAAGTTTGGTTGACTTCTGCGCAGCGGTTTGGGAGTTAACATCAAAATTACATTTCTCGGCCATATCGCATAGATCTCACTGTGAAAAGGCTTAAATGGCTTTTTTGACCTAAGTTTGAGGATTGCGCTCAAATCAAATATCCAATAACCAAATTTCCACATGTAACTACTAGATTGTGATACAATACACTAATGGGTGAAGTTTGGTTGACTTCTGCGCAGCGGTTTGGGAGTTAACATCAAAATTACATTTCTCGGCCATATCGCATAGATCTCACTGTGAAAAGGCTTAAATGACTTTTTTAATTAAGTTTGATGATTGCGTTCAAACAAAATGTCCTAGAACAAAATTTTCAAATGTAACTACTAGATTGTGATACAATACACTATTGGGTGAAGTTTGGTTGACTTCTGCGCAGCGGTTTGGGAGTTAACATCAAAATTACATTTCTCGGCCATATCGCATAGATCTCACTGTGAAAAGGCTTAAATGACTTTTTTAATTAAGTTTGATGATTGCGCTCAAACAAAATTTCCTAGAACAAAATTTTCAAATGTAACTACTAGAATGTGATACAATACACTATTGGGTGAAGTTTGGTTGACTTCTGCGCAGCGGTTTGGGAGTTAACATCAAAATTACATTTCTCGGCCATATCGCATTGATCTCACTGTGAAAAGGCTTAAATGACTTTTTTAATTAAGTTTAATGATTGCGCTCAAACCAAATGTCCTAGAACGAAATTTTTTAAATGTAACTACTAGAATGTGATACAATACACTATTGGGTGAAGTTTAGTTGACTTCTGCGCAGCGGTTTGGGAGTTAACATCAAAATTACATTTCTCGGCCATATCGCATAGATCTCACTGTGAAAAGGCTTAAATGGCTTTTTTGACCTAAGTTTGAGGATTGCGCTCAAATCAAATGTCCTAGAACCAAATTTCCACATGTAACTACTAGATTGTGATACAATACACTAATGGGTGAAGTTTGGTTTACTTCTGCGCAGCGGTTTGGGAGTTAACATCAAAATTACATTTCTCGGCCATATCGCATAGATCTCACTGTGAAAAGGCTTAAATGGCTTTTTTGACCTAAGTTTAATAATTGCGCTCAAACCAAATGTCCTAGAACGAAATTTTCAAATGTAACTACTAGAATGTGATACAATACACTATTGGGTGAAGTTTGGTTGACTTCTGCGCAGCGGTTTGGGAGTGAACATCAAAATTACATTTCTCGGCCATATCGCATAGATCTCACTGTGAAAAGGCTTAAATGGCTTTTTTGACCTAAGTTTGAGGATTGCGCTCAAATCAAATGTCCTAGAACCAAATTTTCACATGTAACTACTAGATTGTGATACAATACACTAATGGGTGAAGTTTGGTTGACTTCTGCGCAGCGGTTTGGGAGTTAACATCAAAATTACATTTCTCGGCCATATCGCATAGATCTCACTGTGAAAAGGCTTAAATGGCTTTTTTGACCTAAGTTTAATAATTGCGCTCAAACCAAATGTCCTAGAACGAAATTTTCAAATGTAACTACTAGAATGTGATACAATACACTATTGGGTGAAGTTTGGTTGACTTCTGCGCAGCGGTTTGGGAGTTAACATCAAAATTACATTTCTCGGCCATATCGCATAGATCTCACTGTGAAAAGGCTTAAATGGCTTTTTTGACCTAAGTTTGAGGATTGCGCTCAAATCAAATGTCCTAGAACCAAATTTTCACATGTAACTACTAGATTGTGATACAATACACTAATGGGTGAAGTTTGGTTGACTTCTGCGCAGCGGTTTGGTAGTTAACATCAAAATTACATTTCTCGGCCATATCGCATAGATCTCACTGTGAAAAGGCTTAAATGACTTTTTTAATTAAGTTTGATGATTGCGCTCAAACAAAATTTCCTAGAACAAAATTTTCAAATGTAACTACTAGATTGTGATACAATACACTATTGGGTGAAGTTTGGTTGACTTCTGCGCAGCGGTTTGGGAGTTAACATCAAAATTACATTTCTCGGCCATATCGCATAGATCTCACTGTAAAAAGGCTTAAATGGCTTTTTTGACCTAAGTTTGAGGATTGCGCTCAGATCAAATGTCCTAGAACCAAATTTCCACATGTAACTACTTGATTGTGATACAATACACTAATGGGTGAAGTTTGGTTGACTTCTGCGCAGCAGTTTGGGAGTTAACATCAAAATTACATTTCTCGGCCATATCGCATAGATCTCACTGTGAAAAGGCTTAAATGGCTTTTTTGACCTAAGTTTGAGGATTGCGCTCAAATCAAATGTCCTAGAACCAAATTTCCACATGTAATTACTAGATTGTGATACAATACACTAATGGGTGAAGTTTGGTTGACTTCTGCGCAGCGGTTTGGGAGTTAACATCAAAATTACATTTCTCGGCCATATCGCATAGATCTCACTGTGAAAAGGCTTAAATGGCTTTTTTGACCTAAGTTTGAGGATTGCGCTCAAATCAAATATCCAATAACCAAATTTCCACATGTAACTACTAGATTGTGATACAATACACTAATGGGTGAAGTTTGGTTGACTTCTGCGCAGCGGTTTGGGAGTTAACATCAAAATTACATTTCTCGGCCATATCGCATAGATCTCACTGTGAAAAGGCTTAAATGACTTTTTTAATTAAGTTTGATGATTGCGTTCAAACAAAATGTCCTAGAACAAAATTTTCAAATGTAACTACTAGATTGTGATACAATACACTATTGGGTGAAGTTTGGTTGACTTCTGCGCAGCGGTTTGGGAGTTAACATTAAAATTACATTTCTCGGCCATATCGCATAGATCTCACTGTGAAAAGGCTTAAATGACTTTTTTAATTAAGTTTAATGATTGCGCTCAAACCAAATGTCCTAGAACGAAATTTTCAAATGTAACTACTAGAATGTGATACAATACACTATTGGGTGAAGTTTAGTTGACTTCTGCGCAGCGGTTTGGGAGTTAACATCAAAATTACATTTCTCGGCCATATCGCATAGATCTCACTGTGAAAAGGCTTAAATGGCTTTTTTGACCTAAGTTTGAGGATTGCGCTCAAATCAAATGTCCTAGAACCAAATTTCCACATGTAACTACTAGATTGTGATACAATACACTAATGGGTGAAGTTTGGTTTACTTCTGCGCAGCGGTTTGGGAGTTAACATCAAAATTACATTTCTCGGCCATATCGCATAGATCTCACTGTGAAAAGGCTTAAATGGCTTTTTTGACCTAAGTTTAATAATTGCGCTCAAACCAAATGTCCTAGAACGAAATTTTCAAATGTAACTACTAGAATGTGATACAATACACTATTGGGTGAAGTTTGGTTGACTTCTGCGCAGCGGTTTGGGAGTTAACATCAAAATTACATTTCTCGGCCATATCGCATAGATCTCACTGTGAAAAGGCTTAAATGGCTTTTTTGACCTAAGTTTGAGGATTGCGCTCAAATCAAATGTCCTAGAACCAAATTTTCACATGTAACTACTAGATTGTGATACAATACACTAATGGGTGAAGTTTGGTTGACTTCTGCGCAGCGGTTTGGGAGTTAACATCAAAATTACATTTCTCGGCCATATCGCATAGATCTCACTGTGAAAAGGCTTAAATGGCTTTTTTGACCTAAGTTTAATAATTGCGCTCAAACCAAATGTCCTAGAACGAAATTTTCAAATGTAACTACTAGAATGTGATACAATACACTATTGGGTGAAGTTTGGTTGACTTCTGCGCAGCGGTTTGGGAGTTAACATCAAAATTACATTTCTCGGCCATATCGCATAGATCTCACTGTGAAAAGGCTTAAATGGCTTTTTTGACCTAAGTTTGAGGATTGCGCTCAAATCAAATGTCCTAGAACCAAATTTTCACATGTAACTACTAGATTGTGATACAATACACTAATGGGTGAAGTTTGGTTGACTTCTGCGCAGCGGTTTGGGAGTTAACATCAAAATTACATTTCTCGGCCATATCGCATAGATCTCACTGTGAAAAGGCTTAAATGACTTTTTTAATTAAGTTTGATGATTGCGCTCAAACAAAATTTCCTAGAACAAAATTTTCAAATGTAACTACTAGATTGTGATACAATACACTATTGGGTGAAGTTTGGTTGACTTCTGCGCAGCGGTTTGGGAGTTAACATCAAAATTACATTTCTCGGCCATATCGCATAGATCTCACTGTAAAAAGGCTTAAATGGCTTTTTTGACCTAAGTTTGAGGATTGCGCTCAAATCAAATGTCCTAGAACAAAATTTTCAAATGTAACTACTAGATTGTGATACAATACACTATTGGGTGAAGTTTGGTTGACTTCTGCGCAGCGGTTTGGGAGTTAACATCAAAATTACATTTCTCGGCCATATCGCATAGATCTCACTGTGAAAAGGCTTAAATGACTTTTTTAATTAAGTTTGATGATTGCGTTCAAACAAAATGTCCTAGAACAAAATTTTCAAATGTAACTACTAGATTGTGATACAATACACTATTGGGTGAAGTTTGGTTGACTTCTGCGCAGCGGTTTGGGAGTTAACATCAAAAATACATTTCTCGGCCATATCGCATAGATCTCACTGTGAAAAGGCTTAAATGGCTTTTTTGACCTAAGTTTGAGGATTGCGCTCAAATCAAATGTCCTAGAACCAAATTTCCACATGTAACTACTAGATTGTGATACAATACACTAATGGGTGAAGTTTGGTTTACTTCTGCGCAGCGGTTTGGGAGTTAACATCAAAATTACATTTCTCGGCCATATCGCATAGATCTCACTGTGAAAAGGCTTAAATGGCTTTTTTGACCTAAGTTTAATAATTGCGCTCAAACCAAATGTCCTAGAACGAAATTTTCAAATGTAACTACTAGAATGTGATACAATACACTATTGGGTGAAGTTTGGTTGACTTCTGCGCAGCGGTTTGGGAGTTAACATCAAAATTACATTTCTCGGCCATATCGCATAGATCTCACTGTGAAAAGGCTTAAATGGCTTTTTTGACCTAAGTTTGAGGATTGCGCTCAAATCAAATGTCCTAGAACCAAATTTCCACATGTAACTACTAGATTGTGATACAATACAGTAATGGGTGTAGTTTGGTTGACTTCAGCGCAGCGGTTTGGGAGTTAACATCAAAATTACATTTCTCGGCCATATCGCATAGATCTCACTGTGAAAAGGCTTAAATGGCTTTTTTGACCTAAGTTTAATGATTGCGCTCAAATCAAATGTCCTAGAACGAAATTTTCAAATGTAACTACTAGAATGTGATACAATACACTAATGGTTGAAGTTTGGTTGACTTCTGCGCAGCGGTTTGGGAGTGAACATCAAAATTACATTTCTCGGCCATATCGCACAGATCTCACTGTGAAAAGGCTTAAATGACTTTTTTTAATTAAGTTTGAAGATTGCGCTCAAATCAAATGTCCTAGAACTAAATTTCCAAATGTAACTACTAGATTGTGATAAAATACACTATTGGGTGAAGTTTGGTTGACTTCTGCGCAGCGGTTTGGGAGTTAACATCAAAATTACATTTCTCGGCCATATCGCATAGATCTCACTGTGAAAAGGCTTAAATGGCTTTTTTGACCTAAGTTTAATGATTGCGCTCAAACCAAATGTCCTAGAACGAAATTTTCAAATGTAACTACTAGAATGTGATACAATACACTATTGGGTGAAGTTTGGTTGACTTCTGCGCAGCGGTTTGGGAGTTAACATCAAAATTACATTTCTCGGCCATATCGCATAGATCTCACTGTGAAAAGGCTTAAATGACTTTTTTAATTAAGTTTGGTGATTGCGCTCAAACAAAATTTCCTAGAACAAAATTTTCAAATGTAACTACTAGATTGTGATACAATACACTATTGGGTGAAGTTTGGTTGACTTCTGCGCAGCGGTTTGGGAGTTAAAATCAAAATTACATTTCTCGGCCATATCGCATAGATCTCACTGTGAAAAGGCTTAAATGGCTTTTTTGACCTAAGTTTAATGATTGCGCTCAAACCAAATGTCCTAGAACGAAATTTTCAAATGTAACTACTAGAATGTGATACAATACACTATTGGGTGAAGTTTGGTTGACTTCTGCGCAGCGGTTTGGGAGTTAACATCAAAATTACATTTCTCGGCCATATCGCATAGATCTCACTGTGAAAAGGCTTAAATGGCTTTTTTGACCTAAGTTTGAGGATTGCGCTCAAATCAAATGTCCTAGAACCAAATTTCCACATGTAACTACTAGATTGTGATACAATACACTAATGGGTGAAGTTTGGTTGACTTCTGCGCAGCGGTTTGGGAGTTAACATCAAAATTACATTTCTCGGCCATATCGCATAGATCTCACTGTGAAAAGGCTTAAATGGCTTTTTTGAACTAAGTTTGAGGATTGCGCTCAAATCAAATGTCCTAGAACCAAATTTCCACATGTAATTACTAGATTGTGATACAATACACTAATGGGTGAAGTTTGGTTGACTTCTGCGCAGCGGTTTGGGAGTTAACATCAAAATTACATTTCTCGGCCATATCGCATAGATCTCACTGTGAAAAGGCTTAAATGGCTTTTTTAATTAAGTTTGATGATTGCGCTCAAACAAAATTTCCTAGAACAAAATTTTCAAATGTAACTACTAGATTGTGATACAATACACTATTGGGTGAAGTTTGGTTGACTTCTGCGCAGCGGTTTGGGAGTTAACATCAAAATTACATTTCTCGGCCATATCGCATAGATCTCACTGTGAAAAGGCTTAAATGGCTTTTTGACCTAAGTTTAATGATTGCGCTCAAACCAAATGTCCTAGAACGAAATTTTCAAATGTAACTACTAGAATGTGATACAATACACTATTGGGTGAAGTTTGGTTGACTTCTGCGCAGCGGTTTGGGAGTTAACATCAAAATTACATTTCTCGGCCATATCGCATAGATCTCACTGTGAAAAGGCTTAAATGGCTTTTTTAATTAAGTTTGAGGATTGCGCTCAAATCAAATGTCCTAGAACCAAATTTCCACATGTAACTACTAGATTGTGATACAATACACTAATGGGTGAAGTTTGGTTGACTTCTGCGCAGCGGTTTGGGAGTTAACATCAAAATTACATTTCTCGGCCATATCGCATAGATCTCACTGTGAAAAGGCTTAAATGGCTTTTTTGACCTAAGTTTGAGGATTGCGCTCAAATCAAATGTCCTAGAACCAAATTTCCACATGTAATTACTAGATTGTGATACAATACACTAATGGGTGAAGTTTGGTTGACTTCTGCGCAGCGGTTTGGGAGTTAACATCAAAATTACATTTCTCGGCCATATCGCATAGATCTCACTGTGAAAAGGCTTAAATGGCTTTTTTGACCTAAGTTTGAGGATTGCGCTCAAATCAAATATCCAATAACCAAATTTCCACATGTAACTACTAGATTGTGATACAATACACTAATGGGTGAAGTTTGGTTGACTTCTGCGCAGCGGTTTGGGAGTTAACATCAAAATTACATTTCTCGGCCATATCGCATAGATCTCACTGTGAAAAGGCTTAAATGACTTTTTTAATTAAGTTTGATGATTGCGTTCAAACAAAATGTCCTAGAACAAAATTTTCAAATGTAACTACTAGATTGTGATACAATACACTATTGGGTGAAGTTTGGTTGACTTCTGCGCAGCGGTTTGGGAGTTAACATCAAAATTACATTTCTCGGCCATATCGCATAGATCTCACTGTGAAAAGGCTTAAATGACTTTTTTAATTAAGTTTGATGATTGCGCTCAAACAAAATTTCCTAGAACAAAATTTTCAAATGTAACTACTAGAATGTGATACAATACACTATTGGGTGAAGTTTGGTTGACTTCTGCGCAGCGGTTTGGGAGTTAACATCAAAATTACATTTCTCGGCCATATCGCATTGATCTCACTGTGAAAAGGCTTAAATGACTTTTTTAATTAAGTTTAATGATTGCGCTCAAACCAAATGTCCTAGAACGAAATTTTCAAATGTAACTACTAGAATGTGATACAATACACTATTGGGTGAAGTTTAGTTGACTTCTGCGCAGCGGTTTGGGAGTTAACATCAAAATTACATTTCTCGGCCATATCGCATAGATCTCACTGTGAAAAGGCTTAAATGGCTTTTTTGACCTAAGTTTGAGGATTGCGCTCAAATCAAATGTCCTAGAACCAAATTTCCACATGTAACTACTAGATTGTGATACAATACACTAATGGGTGAAGTTTGGTTTACTTCTGCGCAGCGGTTTGGGAGTTAACATCAAAATTACATTTCTCGGCCATATCGCATAGATCTCACTGTGAAAAGGCTTAAATGGCTTTTTTGACCTAAGTTTAATAATTGCGCTCAAACCAAATGTCCTAGAACGAAATTTTCAAATGTAACTACTAGAATGTGATACAATACACTATTGGGTGAAGTTTGGTTGACTTCTGCGCAGCGGTTTGGGAGTGAACATCAAAATTACATTTCTCGGCCATATCGCATAGATCTCACTGTGAAAAGGCTTAAATGGCTTTTTTGACCTAAGTTTGAGGATTGCGCTCAAATCAAATGTCCTAGAACCAAATTTTCACATGTAACTACTAGATTGTGATACAATACACTAATGGGTGAAGTTTGGTTGACTTCTGCGCAGCGGTTTGGGAGTTAACATCAAAATTACATTTCTCGGCCATATCGCATAGATCTCACTGTGAAAAGGCTTAAATGGCTTTTTTGACCTAAGTTTAATAATTGCGCTCAAACCAAATGTCCTAGAACGAAATTTTCAAATGTAACTACTAGAATGTGATACAATACACTATTGGGTGAAGTTTGGTTGACTTCTGCGCAGCGGTTTGGGAGTTAACATCAAAATTACATTTCTCGGCCATATCGCATAGATCTCACTGTGAAAAGGCTTAAATGGCTTTTTTGACCTAAGTTTGAGGATTGCGCTCAAATCAAATGTCCTAGAACCAAATTTTCACATGTAACTACTAGATTGTGATACAATACACTAATGGGTGAAGTTTGGTTGACTTCTGCGCAGCGGTTTGGGAGTTAACATCAAAATTACATTTCTCGGCCATATCGCATAGATCTCACTGTGAAAAGGCTTAAATGACTTTTTTAATTAAGTTTGATGATTGCGCTCAAACAAAATTTCCTAGAACAAAATTTTCAAATGTAACTACTAGATTGTGATACAATACACTATTGGGTGAAGTTTGGTTGACTTCTGCGCAGCGGTTTGGGAGTTAACATCAAAATTACATTTCTCGGCCATATCGCATAGATCTCACTGTGAAAAGGCTTAAATGGCTTTTTTGACCTAAGTTTAATGATTGCGCTCAAAACAAATGTCCTAGAACGAAATTTTCAAATGTAACTACTAGAATGTGATACAATACACTATTGTGTGAAGTTTGGTTGACTTCTGCGCAGCGGTTTGGGAGTTAACATCAAAATTACATTTCTCGGCCATATCGCATAGATCTCACTGTGAAAAGGCTTAAATGGCTTTTTTGACCTAAGTTTGAGGATTGCGCTCAAATCAAATGTCCTAGAACCAAATTTCCACATGTAACTACTAGATTGTGATACAATACACTAATGGGTGAAGTTTGGTTGACTTCTGCGCAGCGGTTTGGGAGTTAACATCAAAATTACATTTCTCGGCCATATCGCATAGATCTCACTGTGAAAAGGCTTAAATGACTTTTTTTAATTAAGTTTGAAGATTGCGCTCAAATCAAATGTCCTAGAACTAAATTTCCAAATGTAACTACTAGATTGTGATAAAATACACTATTGGGTGAAGTTTGGTTTACTTCTGCGCAGCGGTTTGGGAGTTAACATCAAAATTACATTTCTCGGCCATATCGCATAGATCTCACTGTGAAAAGGCTTAAATGGCTTTTTTGACCTAAGTTTAATGATTGCGCTCAAACCAAATGTCCTAGAACGAAATTTTCAAATGTAACTACTAGAATGTGATACAATACACTATTGGGTGAAGTTTGGTTGACTTCTGCGCAGCGGTTTGGGAGTTAACATCAAAATTACATTTCTCGGCCATATCGCATAGATCTCACTGTGAAAAGGCTTAAATGACTTTTTTAATTAAGTTTGATGATTGCGCTCAAACAAAATTTCCTAGAACAAAATTTTCAAATGTAACTACTAGATTGTGATACAATACACTATTGGGTGAAGTTTGGTTGACTTCTGCGCAGCGGTTTGGGAGTTAACATCAAAATTACATTTCTCGGCCATATCGCATAGATCTCACTGTGAAAAGGCTTAAATGGCTTTTTTGACCTAAGTTTGAGGATTGCGCTCAAATCAAATGTCCTAGAACCAAATTTCCACATGTAACTACTAGATTGTGATACAATACACTAATGGGTGAAGTTTGGTTGACTTCTGCGCAGCGGTTTGGGAGTTAACATCAAAATTACATTTCTCGGCCATATCGCATAGATCTCACTGTGAAAAGGCTTAAATGACTTTTTTAATTAAGTTTGATGATTGCGCTCAAACAAAATTTCCTAGAACAAAATTTTCAAATGTAACTACTAGATTGTGATACAATACACTATTGGGTGAAGTTTGGTTGACTTCTGCGCAGCGGTTTGGGAGTTAACATCAAAATTACATTTCTCGGCCATATCGCATAGATCTCACTGTGAAAAGGCTTAAATGGCTTTTTTGACCTAAGTTTGAGGATTGCGCTCAAATCAAATGTCCTAGAACCAAATTTCCACATGTAACTACTAGATTGTGATACAATACACTAATGGGTGAAGTTTGGTTGACTTCTGCGCAGCGGTTTGGGAGTTAACATCAAAATTACATTTCTCGGCCATATCGCATAGATCTCACTGTGAAAAGGCTTAAATGGCTTTTTTGAACTAAGTTTGAGGATTGCGCTCAAATCAAATGTCCTAGAACCAAATTTCCACATGTAATTACTAGATTGTGATACAATACACTAATGGGTGAAGTTTGGTTGACTTCTGCGCAGCGGTTTGGGAGTTAACATCAAAATTACATTTCTCGGCCATATCGCATAGATCTCACTGTGAAAAGGCTTAAATGGCTTTTTTAATTAAGTTTGATGATTGCGCTCAAACAAAATTTCCTAGAACAAAATTTTCAAATGTAACTACTAGATTGTGATACAATACACTATTGGGTGAAGTTTGGTTGACTTCTGCGCAGCGGTTTGGGAGTTAACATCAAAATTACATTTCTCGGCCATATCGCATAGATCTCACTGTGAAAAGGCTTAAATGGCTTTTTTGACCTAAGTTTAATGATTGCGCTCAAACCAAATGTCCTAGAACGAAATTTTCAAATGTAACTACTAGAATGTGATACAATACACTATTGGGTGAAGTTTGGTTGACTTCTGCGCAGCGGTTTGGGAGTTAACATCAAAATTACATTTCTCGGCCATATCGCATAGATCTCACTGTGAAAAGGCTTAAATGGCTTTTTTGACCTAAGTTTGAGGATTGCGCTCAAATCAAATGTCCTAGAACCAAATTTCCACATGTAACTACTTGATTGTGATACAATACACTAATGGGTGAAGTTTGGTTGACTTCTGCGCAGCGGTTTGGGAGTTAACATCAAAATTACATTTCTCGGCCATATCGCATAGATCTCACTGTGAAAAGGCTTAAATGGCTTTTTTGACCTAAGTTTGAGGATTGCGCTCAAATCAAATGTCCTAGAACCAAATTTCCACATGTAATTACTAGATTGTGATACAATACACTAATGGGTGAAGTTTGGTTGACTTCTGCGCAGCGGTTTGGGAGTTAACATCAAAATTACATTTCTCGGCCATATCGCATAGATCTCACTGTGAAAAGGCTTAAATGGCTTTTTTGACCTAAGTTTGAGGATTGCGCTCAAATCAAATATCCAATAACCAAATTTCCACATGTAACTACTAGATTGTGATACAATACACTAATGGGTGAAGTTTGGTTGACTTCTGCGCAGCGGTTTGGGAGTGAACATCAAAATTACATTTCTCGGCCATATCGCATAGATCTCACTGTGAAAAGGCTTAAATGACTTTTTTAATTAGGTTTGATGATTGCGTTCAAACAAAATGTCCTAGAACAAAATTTTCAAATGTAACTACTAGATTGTGATACAATACACTATTGGGTGAAGTTTGGTTGACTTCTGCGCAGCGGTTTGGGAGTTAACATCAAAATTACATTTCTCGGCCATATCGCATAGATCTCACTGTGAAAAGGCTTAAATGACTTTTTTAATTAAGTTTGATGGTTGCGCTCAAACAAAATTTCCTAGAACAAAATTTTCAAATGTAACTACTAGATTGTGATACAATACACTATTGGGTGAAGTTTGGTTGACTTCTGCGCAGCGGTTTGGGAGTTAACATTAAAATTACATTTCTCGGCCATATCGCATAGATCTCACTGTGAAAAGGCTTAAATGACTTTTTTAATTAAGTTTAATGATTGCGCTCAAACCAAATGTCCTAGAACGAAATTTTCAAATGTAACTACTAGAATGTGATACAATACACTATTGGGTGAAGTTTAGTTGACTTCTGCGCAGCGGTTTGGGAGTTAACATCAAAATTACATTTCTCGGCCATATCGCATAGATCTCACTGTGAAAAGGCTTAAATGGCTTTTTTGACCTAAGTTTGAGGATTGCGCTCAAATCAAATGTCCTAGAACCAAATTTCCACATGTAACTACTAGATTGTGATACAATACACTAATGGGTGAAGTTTGGTTTACTTCTGCGCAGCGGTTTGGGAGTTAACATCAAAATTACATTTCTCGGCCATATCGCATAGATCTCACTGTGAAAAGGCTTAAATGGCTTTTTTGACCTAAGTTTAATAATTGCGCTCAAACCAAATGTCCTAGAACGAAATTTTCAAATGTAACTACTAGAATGTGATACAATACACTATTGGGTGAAGTTTGGTTGACTTCTGCGCAGCGGTTTGGGAGTTAACATCAAAATTACATTTCTCGGCCATATCGCATAGATCTCACTGTGAAAAGGCTTAAATGGCTTTTTTGACCTAAGTTTGAGGATTGCGCTCAAATCAAATGTCCTAGAACCAAATTTTCACATGTAACTACTAGATTGTGATACAATACACTAATGGGTGAAGTTTGGTTGACTTCTGCGCAGCGGTTTGGGAGTTAACATCAAAATTACATTTCTCGGCCATATCGCATAGATCTCACTGTGAAAAGGCTTAAATGGCTTTTTTAATTAAGTTTGATGATTGCGCTCAAACAAAATTTCCTAGAACAAAATTTTCAAATGTAACTACTAGATTGTGATACAATACACTATTGGGTGAAGTTTGGTTGACTTCTGCGCAGCGGTTTGGGAGTTAACATCAAAATTACATTTCTCGGCCATATCGCATAGATCTCACTGTGAAAAGGCTTAAATGGCTTTTTTGACCTAAGTTTAATGATTGCGCTCAAAACAAATGTCCTAGAACGAAATTTTCAAATGTAACTACTAGAATGTGATACAATACACTATTGGGTGAAGTTTGGTTGACTTCTGCGCAGCGGTTTGGGAGTTAACATCAAAATTACATTTCTCGGCCATATCGCATAGATCTCACTGTGAAAAGGCTTAAATGGCTTTTTTGACCTAAGTTTGAGGATTGCGCTCAAATCAAATGTCCTAGAACCAAATTTCCACATGTAACTACTTGATTGTGATACAATACACTAATGGGTGAAGTTTGGTTGACTTCTGCGCAGCGGTTTGGGAGTTAACATCAAAATTACATTTCTCGGCCATATCGCATAGATCTCACTGTGAAAAGGCTTAAATGGCTTTTTTGACCTAAGTTTGAGGATTGCGCTCAAATCAAATGTCCTAGAACCAAATTTCCACATGTAATTACTAGATTGTGATACAATACACTAATGGGTGAAGTTTGGTTGACTTCTGCGCAGCGGTTTGGGAGTTAACATCAAAATTACATTTCTCGGCCATATCGCATAGATCTCACTGTGAAAAGGCTTAAATGGCTTTTTTGACCTAAGTTTGAGGATTGCGCTCAAATCAAATATCCAATAACCAAATTTCCACATGTAACTACTAGATTGTGATACAATACACTAATGGGTGAAGTTTGGTTGACTTCTGCGCAGCGGTTTGGGAGTTAACATCAAAATTACATTTCTCGGCCATATCGCATAGATCTCACTGTGAAAAGGCTTAAATGACTTTTTTAATTAAGTTTGATGATTGCGTTCAAACAAAATGTCCTAGAACAAAATTTTCAAATGTAACTACTAGATTGTGATACAATACACTATTGGGTGAAGTTTGGTTGACTTCTGCGCAGCGGTTTGGGAGTTAACATCAAAATTACATTTCTCGGCCATATCGCATAGATCTCACTGTGAAAAGGCTTAAATGACTTTTTTAATTAAGTTTGATGGTTGCGCTCAAACAAAATTTCCTAGAACAAAATTTTCAAATGTAACTACTAGATTGTGATACAATACACTATTGGGTGAAGTTTGGTTGACTTCTGCGCAGCGGTTTGGGAGTTAACATTAAAATTACATTTCTCGGCCATATCGCATAGATCTCACTGTGAAAAGGCTTAAATGACTTTTTTAATTAAGTTTAATGATTGCGCTCAAACCAAATGTCCTAGAACGAAATTTTCAAATGTAACTACTAGAATGTGATACAATACACTATTGGGTGAAGTTTAGTTGACTTCTGCGCAGCGGTTTGGGAGTTAACATCAAAATTACATTTCTCGGCCATATCGCATAGATCTCACTGTGAAAAGGCTTAAATGGCTTTTTTGACCTAAGTTTGAGGATTGCGCTCAAATCAAATGTCCTAGAACCAAATTTCCACATGTAACTACTAGATTGTGATACAATACACTAATGGGTGAAGTTTGGTTTACTTCTGCGCAGCGGTTTGGGAGTTAACATCAAAATTACATTTCTCGGCCATATCGCATAGATCTCACTGTGAAAAGGCTTAAATGGCTTTTTTGACCTAAGTTTAATAATTGCGCTCAAACCAAATGTCCTAGAACGAAATTTTCAAATGTAACTACTAGAATGTGATACAATACACTATTGGGTGAAGTTTGGTTGACTTCTGCGCAGCGGTTTGGGAGTTAACATCAAAATTACATTTCTCGGCCATATCGCATAGATCTCACTGTGAAAAGGCTTAAATGGCTTTTTTGACCTAAGTTTGAGGATTGCGCTCAAATCAAATGTCCTAGAACCAAATTTTCACATGTAACTACTAGATTGTGATACAATACACAATTGGGTGAAGTTTGGTTGACTTCTGCGCAGCGGTTTGGGAGTTAACATCAAAATTACATTTCTCGGCCATATCGCATAGATCTCACTGTGAAAAGGCTTAAATGGCTTTTTTGACCTAAGTTTGAGGATTGCGCTCAAATCAAATGTCCTAGAACCAAATTTCCACATGTAACTACTAGATTGTGATACAATACACTAATGGTTGAAGTTTGGTTGACTTCTGCGCAGCGGTTTGGGAGTGAACATCAAAATTACATTTCTCGGCCATATCGCATAGATCTCACTGTGAAAAGGCTTAAATGACTTTTTTTAATTAAGTTTGAAGATTGCGCTCAAATCAAATGTCCTAGAACTAAATTTCCAAATGTAACTACTAGATTGTGATAAAATATACTATTGGGTGAAGTTTGGTTGACTTCTGCGCAGCGGTTTGGGAGTTAACATCAAAATTACATTTCTCGGCCATATCGCATAGATCTCACTGTGAAAAGGCTTAAATGGCTTTTTTGACCTGTTTGAGGATTGCGCTCAAATCAAATGTCCTATAACCAAATTTCCACATGTAACTACTAGATTGTGATACAATACACTAATGGGTGAAGTTTGGTTGACTTCTGCGCAGCGGTTTGGGAGTTAACATCAAAATTACATTTCTCGGCCATATCACATAGATCTCACTGTGAAAAGGCTTAAATGACTTTTTTAATTAAGTTTGATGATTGCGTTCAAACAAAATGTCCTAGAACAAAATTTTCAAATGTAACTACTAGATTGTGATACAATACACTATTGGGTGAAGTTTGGTTGACTTCTGCGCAGCGGTTTGGGAGTTAACATCAAAATTACATTTCTCGGCCATATCGCATAGATCTCACTGTGAAAAGGCTTAAATGACTTTTTTAATTAGGTTTGATGATTGCGTTCAAACAAAATGTCCTAGAACAAAATTTTCAAATGTAACTACTAGATTGTGATACAATACACTATTGGGTGAAGTTTGGTTGACTTCTGCGCAGCGGTTTGGGAGTTAACATTAAAATTACATTTCTCGGCCATATCGCATAGATCTCACTGTGAAAAGGCTGAAATGACTTTTTTAATTAAGTTTAATGATTGCGCTCAAACCAAATGTCCTAGAACGAAATTTTCAAATGTAACTACTAGAATGTGATACAATACACTATTGGGTGAAGTTTAGTTGACTTCTGCGCAGCGGTTTGGGAGTTAACATCAAAATTACATTTCTCGGCCATATCGCATAGATCTCACTGTGAAAAGGCTTAAATGGCTTTTTTGACCTAAGTTTGAGGATTGCGCTCAAATCAAATGTCCTAGAACCAAATTTCCACATGTAACTACTAGATTGTGATACAATACACTAATGGGTGAAGTTTGGTTTACTTCTGCGCAGCGGTTTGGGAGTTAACATCAAAATTACATTTCTCGGCCATATCGCATAGATCTCACTGTGAAAAGGCTTAAATGGCTTTTTTGACCTAAGTTTAATAATTGCGCTCAAACCAAATGTCCTAGAACGAAATTTTCACATGTAACTACTAGATTGTGATACAATACACAATTGGGTGAAGTTTGGTTGACTTCTGCGCAGCGGTTTGGGAGTTAACATCAAAATTACATTTCTCGGCCATATCGCATAGATCTCACTGTGAAAAGGCTTAAATGGCTTTTTTGACCTAAGTTTGAGGATTGCGCTCAAATCAAATGTCCTAGAACCAAATTTCCACATGTAACTACTAGATTGTGATACAATACACTAATGGTTGAAGTTTGGTTGACTTCTGCGCAGCGGTTTGGGAGTGAACATCAAAATTACATTTCTCGGCCATATCGCATAGATCTCACTGTGAAAAGGCTTAAATGACTTTTTTTAATTAAGTTTGAAGATTGCGCTCAAATCAAATGTCCTAGAACTAAATTTCCAAATGTAACTACTAGATTGTGATAAAATATACTATTGGGTGAAGTTTGGTTGACTTCTGCGCAGCGGTTTGGGAGTTAACATCAAAATTACATTTCTCGGCCATATCGCATAGATCTCACTGTGAAAAGGCTTAAATGGCTTTTTTGACCTGTTTGAGGATTGCGCTCAAATCAAATGTCCTATAACCAAATTTCCACATGTAACTACTAGATTGTGATACAATACACTAATGGGTGAAGTTTGGTTGACTTCTGCGCAGCGGTTTGGGAGTTAACATCAAAATTACATTTCTCGGCCATATCGCATAGATCTCACTGTGAAAAGGCTTAAATGACTTTTTTAATTAAGTTTGATGATTGCGTTCAAACAAAATGTCCTAGAACAAAATTTTCAAATGTAACTACTAGATTGTGATACAATACACTAGTGGGTGAAGTTTGGTTGACTTCTGCGCAGCGGTTTGGGAGTTAACATCAAAATTACATTTCTCGGCCATATCGCATAGATCTCACTGTGAAAAGGCTTAAATGACTTTTTTAATTAAGTTTGATGATTGCGTTCAAACAAAATGTCCTAGAACAAAATTTTCAAATGTAACTACTAGATTGTGATACAATACACTATTGGGTGAAGTTTGGTTGACTTCTGCGCAGCGGTTTGGGAGTTAACATCAAAAATACATTTCTCGGCCATATCGCATAGATCTCACTGTGAAAAGGCTTAAATGGCTTTTTTGACCTAAGTTTGAGGATTGCGCTCAAATCAAATGTCCTAGAACCAAATTTCCACATGTAACTACTAGATTGTGATACAATACACTAATGGGTGAAGTTTGGTTTACTTCTGCGCAGCGGTTTGGGAGTTAACATCAAAATTACATTTCTCGGCCATATCGCATAGATCTCACTGTGAAAAGGCTTAAATGGCTTTTTTGACCTAAGTTTAATAATTGCGCTCAAACCAAATGTCCTAAAACTAAATTTCCAAATGTAACTACTAGATTGTGATAAAATACACTATTGGGTGAAGTTTGGTTGACTTCTGCGCAGCGGTTTGGGAGTTAACATCAAAATTACATTTCTGGGCCATATCGCATAGATCTCACTGTGAAAAGGCTTAAATGGCTTTTTTGACCTAAGTTTGAGGATTGCGCTCAAATCAAATGTCCTAGAACCAAATTTCCACATGTAACTACTAGATTGTGATACAATACACTAATGGGTGAAGTTTGGTTGACTTCAGCGCAGCGGTTTGGGAGTTAACATCAAAATTACATTTCTCGGCCATATCGCATAGATCTCACTGTGAAAAGGCTTAAATGACTTTTTTTAATTAAGTTTGAAGATTGCGCTCAAATCAAATGTCCTAGAACTAAATTTCCAAATGTAACTACTAGATTGTGATAAAATACACTATTGGGTGAAGTTTGGTTGACTTCTGCGCAGCGGTTTGGGAGTTAACATCAAAATTACATTTCTCGGCCATATCGCATAGATCTCACTGTGAAAAGGCTTAAATGGCTTTTTTGACCTAAGTTTAATGATTGCGCTCAAACCAAATGTCCTAGAACGAAATTTTCAAATGTAACTACTAGAATGTGATACAATACACTATTGGGTGAAGTTTGGTTGACTTCTGCGCAGCGGTTTGGGAGTTAACATCAAAATTACATTTCTCGGCCATATCGCATAGATCTCACTGTGAAAAGGCTTAAATGACTTTTTTAATTAAGTTTGGTGATTGCGCTCAAACAAAATTTCCTAGAACAAAATTTTCAAATGTAACTACTAGATTGTGATACAATACACTATTGGGTGAAGTTTGGTTGACTTCTGCGCAGCGGTTTGGGAGTTAACATCAAAATTACATTTCTCGGCCATATCGCATAGATCTCACTGTGAAAAGGCTTAAATGGCTTTTTTGACCTAAGTTTAATGATTGCGCTCAAACCAAATGTCCTAGAACGAAATTTTCAAATGTAACTACTAGAATGTGATACAATACACTATTGGGTGAAGTTTGGTTGACTTCTGCGCAGCGGTTTGGGAGTTAACATCAAAATTACATTTCTCGGCCATATCGCATAGATCTCACTGTGAAAAGGCTTAAATGGCTTTTTTGACCTAAGTTTGAGGATTGCGCTCAAATCAAATGTCCTAGAACCAAATTTCCACATGTAACTACTAGATTGTGATACAATACACTAATGGGTGAAGTTTGGTTGACTTCTGCGCAGCGGTTTGGGAGTTAACATCAAAATTACATTTCTCGGCCATATCGCATAGATCTCACTGTGAAAAGGCTTAAATGGCTTTTTTGAACTAAGTTTGAGGATTGCGCTCAAATCAAATGTCCTAGAACCAAATTTCCACATGTAATTACTAGATTGTGATACAATACACTAATGGGTGAAGTTTGGTTGACTTCTGCGCAGCGGTTTGGGAGTTAACATCAAAATTACATTTCTCGGCCATATCGCATAGATCTCACTGTGAAAAGGCTTAAATGGCTTTTTTAATTAAGTTAAGTTTGATGATTGCGCTCAAACAAAATTTCCTAGAACAAAATTTTCAAATGTAACTACTAGATTGTGATACAATACACTATTGGGTGAAGTTTGGTTGACTTCTGCGCAGCGGTTTGGGAGTTAACATCAAAATTACATTTCTCGGCCATATCGCATAGATCTCACTGTGAAAAGGCTTAAATGGCTTTTTGACCTAAGTTTAATGATTGCGCTCAAACCAAATGTCCTAGAACGAAATTTTCAAATGTAACTACTAGAATGTGATACAATACACTATTGGGTGAAGTTTGGTTGACTTCTGCGCAGCGGTTTGGGAGTTAACATCAAAATTACATTTCTCGGCCATATCGCATAGATCTCACTGTGAAAAGGCTTAAATGGCTTTTTTGACCTAAGTTTGAGGATTGCGCTCAAATCAAATGTCCTAGAACCAAATTTCCACATGTAACTACTAGATTGTGATACAATACACTAATGGGTGAAGTTTGGTTGACTTCTGCGCAGCGGTTTGGGAGTTAACATCAAAATTACATTTCTCGGCCATATCGCATAGATCTCACTGTGAAAAGGCTTAAATGGCTTTTTTGACCTAAGTTTGAGGATTGCGCTCAAATCAAATGTCCTAGAACCAAATTTCCACATGTAACTACTAGATTGTGATACAATACACTATTGGGTGAAGTTTGGTTGACTTCTGCGCAGCGGTTTGGGAGTTAACATCAAAATTACATTTCTCGGCCATATCGCATAGATCTCACTGTGAAAAGGCTTAAATGACTTTTTTAATTAAGTTTGATGATTGCGTTCAAACAAAATGTCCTAGAACAAAATTTTCAAATGTAACTACTAGATTGTGATACAATACACTATTGGGTGAAGTTTGGTTGACTTCTGCGCAGCGGTTTGGGAGTTAACATCAAAAATACATTTCTCGGCCATATCGCATAGATCTCACTGTGAAAAGGCTTAAATGGCTTTTTTGACCTAAGTTTGAGGATTGCGCTCAAATCAAATGTCCTAGAACCAAATTTCCACATGTAACTACTAGATTGTGATACAATACACTAATGGGTGAAGTTTGGTTTACTTCTGCGCAGCGGTTTGGGAGTTAACATCAAAATTACATTTCTCGGCCATATCGCATAGATCTCACTGTGAAAAGGCTTAAATGGCTTTTTTGACCTAAGTTTAATAATTGCGCTCAAACCAAATGTCCTAAAACTAAATTTCCAAATGTAACTACTAGATTGTGATAAAATACACTATTGGGTGAAGTTTGGTTGACTTCTGCGCAGCGGTTTGGGAGTTAACATCAAAATTACATTTCTCGGCCATATCGCATAGATCTCACTGTGAAAAGGCTTAAATGGCTTTTTTGACCTAAGTTTGAGGATTGCGCTCAAATCAAATGTCCTAGAACCAAATTTCCACATGTAACTACTAGATTGTGATACAATACACTAATGGGTGAAGTTTGGTTGACTTCAGCGCAGCGGTTTGGGAGTTAACATCAAAATTACATTTCTCGGCCATATCGCATAGATCTCACTGTGAAAAGGCTTAAATGACTTTTTTTAATTAAGTTTGAAGATTGCGCTCAAATCAAATGTCCTAGAACTAAATTTCCAAATGTAACTACTAGATTGTGATAAAATACACTATTGGGTGAAGTTTGGTTGACTTCTGCGCAGCGGTTTGGGAGTTAACATCAAAATTACATTTCTCGGCCATATCGCATAGATCTCACTGTGAAAAGGCTTAAATGGCTTTTTTGACCTAAGTTTAATGATTGCGCTCAAACCAAATGTCCTAGAACGAAATTTTCAAATGTAACTACTAGAATGTGATACAATACACTATTGGGTGAAGTTTGGTTGACTTCTGCGCAGCGGTTTGGGAGTTAACATCAAAATTACATTTCTCGGCCATATCGCATAGATCTCACTGTGAAAAGGCTTAAATGACTTTTTTAATTAAGTTTGGTGATTGCGCTCAAACAAAATTTCCTAGAACAAAATTTTCAAATGTAACTACTAGATTGTGATACAATACACTATTGGGTGAAGTTTGGTTGACTTCTGCGCAGCGGTTTGGGAGTTAACATCAAAATTACATTTCTCGGCCATATCGCATAGATCTCACTGTGAAAAGGCTTAAATGGCTTTTTTGACCTAAGTTTAATGATTGCGCTCAAACCAAATGTCCTAGAACGAAATTTTCAAATGTAACTACTAGAATGTGATACAATACACTATTGGGTGAAGTTTGGTTGACTTCTGCGCAGCGGTTTGGGAGTTAACATCAAAATTACATTTCTCGGCCATATCGCATAGATCTCACTGTGAAAAGGCTTAAATGGCTTTTTTGACCTAAGTTTGAGGATTGCGCTCAAATCAAATGTCCTAGAACCAAATTTCCACATGTAACTACTAGATTGTGATACAATACACTAATGGGTGAAGTTTGGTTGACTTCTGCGCAGCGGTTTGGGAGTTAACATCAAAATTACATTTCTCGGCCATATCGCATAGATCTCACTGTGAAAAGGCTTAAATGGCTTTTTTGAACTAAGTTTGAGGATTGCGCTCAAATCAAATGTCCTAGAACCAAATTTCCACATGTAATTACTAGATTGTGATACAATACACTAATGGGTGAAGTTTGGTTGACTTCTGCGCAGCGGTTTGGGAGTTAACATCAAAATTACATTTCTCGGCCATATCGCATAGATCTCACTGTGAAAAGGCTTAAATGGCTTTTTTAATTAAGTTAAGTTTGATGATTGCGCTCAAACAAAATTTCCTAGAACAAAATTTTCAAATGTAACTACTAGATTGTGATACAATACACTATTGGGTGAAGTTTGGTTGACTTCTGCGCAGCGGTTTGGGAGTTAACATCAAAATTACATTTCTCGGCCATATCGCATAGATCTCACTGTGAAAAGGCTTAAATGGCTTTTTGACCTAAGTTTAATGATTGCGCTCAAACCAAATGTCCTAGAACGAAATTTTCAAATGTAACTACTAGAATGTGATACAATACACTATTGGGTGAAGTTTGGTTGACTTCTGCGCAGCGGTTTGGGAGTTAACATCAAAATTACATTTCTCGGCCATATCGCATAGATCTCACTGTGAAAAGGCTTAAATGGCTTTTTTGACCTAAGTTTGAGGATTGCGCTCAAATCAAATGTCCTAGAACCAAATTTCCACATGTAACTACTAGATTGTGATACAATACACTAATGGGTGAAGTTTGGTTGACTTCTGCGCAGCGGTTTGGGAGTTAACATCAAAATTACATTTCTCGGCCATATCGCATAGATCTCACTGTGAAAAGGCTTAAATGGCTTTTTTGACCTAAGTTTGAGGATTGCGCTCAAATCAAATGTCCTAGAACCAAATTTCCACATGTAACTACTAGATTGTGATACAATACACTATTGGGTGAAGTTTGGTTGACTTCTGCGCAGCGGTTTGGGAGTTAACATCAAAATTACATTTCTCGGCCATATCGCATAGATCTCACTGTGAAAAGGCTTAAATGACTTTTTTAATTAAGTTTGATGATTGCGTTCAAACAAAATGTCCTAGAACAAAATTTTCAAATGTAACTACTAGATTGTGATACAATACACTATTGGGTGAAGTTTGGTTGACTTCTGCGCAGCGGTTTGGGAGTTAACATCAAAAATACATTTCTCGGCCATATCGCATAGATCTCACTGTGAAAAGGCTTAAATGGCTTTTTTGACCTAAGTTTGAGGATTGCGCTCAAATCAAATGTCCTAGAACCAAATTTCCACATGTAACTACTAGATTGTGATACAATACACTAATGGGTGAAGTTTGGTTTACTTCTGCGCAGCGGTTTGGGAGTTAACATCAAAATTACATTTCTCGGCCATATCGCATAGATCTCACTGTGAAAAGGCTTAAATGGCTTTTTTGACCTAAGTTTAATAATTGCGCTCAAACCAAATGTCCTAAAACTAAATTTCCAAATGTAACTACTAGATTGTGATAAAATACACTATTGGGTGAAGTTTGGTTGACTTCTGCGCAGCGGTTTGGGAGTTAACATCAAAATTACATTTCTCGGCCATATCGCATAGATCTCACTGTGAAAAGGCTTAAATGGCTTTTTTGACCTAAGTTTGAGGATTGCGCTCAAATCAAATGTCCTAGAACCAAATTTCCACATGTAACTACTAGATTGTGATACAATACACTAATGGGTGAAGTTTGGTTGACTTCAGCGCAGCGGTTTGGGAGTTAACATCAAAATTACATTTCTCGGCCATATCGCATAGATCTCACTGTGAAAAGGCTTAAATGGCTTTTTTGACCTAAGTTTAATGATTGCGCTCAAATCAAATGTCCTAGAACGAAATTTTCAAATGTAACTACTAGAATGTGATACAATACACTAATGGTTGAAGTTTGGTTGACTTCTGCGCAGCGGTTTGGGAGTGAACATCAAAATTACATTTCTCGGCCATATCGCACAGATCTCACTGTGAAAAGGCTTAAATGACTTTTTTTAATTAAGTTTGAAGATTGCGCTCAAATCAAATGTCCTAGAACTAAATTTCCAAATGTAACTACTAGATTGTGATAAAATACACTATTGGGTGAAGTTTGGTTGACTTCTGCGCAGCGGTTTGGGAGTTAACATCAAAATTACATTTCTCGGCCATATCGCATAGATCTCACTGTGAAAAGGCTTAAATGGCTTTTTTGACCTAAGTTTAATGATTGCGCTCAAACCAAATGTCCTAGAACGAAATTTTCAAATGTAACTACTAGAATGTGATACAATACACTATTGGGTGAAGTTTGGTTGACTTCTGCGCAGCGGTTTGGGAGTTAACATCAAAATTACATTTCTCGGCCATATCGCATAGATCTCACTGTGAAAAGGCTTAAATGACTTTTTTAATTAAGTTTGGTGATTGCGCTCAAACAAAATTTCCTAGAACAAAATTTTCAAATGTAACTACTAGATTGTGATACAATACACTATTGGGTGAAGTTTGGTTGACTTCTGCGCAGCGGTTTGGGAGTTAACATCAAAATTACATTTCTCGGCCATATCGCATAGATCTCACTGTGAAAAGGCTTAAATGGCTTTTTTGACCTAAGTTTAATGATTGCGCTCAAACCAAATGTCCTAGAACGAAATTTTCAAATGTAACTACTAGAATGTGATACAATACACTATTGGGTGAAGTTTGGTTGACTTCTGCGCAGCGGTTTGGGAGTTAACATCAAAATTACATTTCTCGGCCATATCGCATAGATCTCACTGTGAAAAGGCTTAAATGGCTTTTTTGACCTAAGTTTGAGGATTGCGCTCAAATCAAATGTCCTAGAACCAAATTTCCACATGTAACTACTAGATTGTGATACAATACACTAATGGGTGAAGTTTGGTTGACTTCTGCGCAGCGGTTTGGGAGTTAACATCAAAATTACATTTCTCGGCCATATCGCATAGATCTCACTGTGAAAAGGCTTAAATGGCTTTTTTGAACTAAGTTTGAGGATTGCGCTCAAATCAAATGTCCTAGAACCAAATTTCCACATGTAATTACTAGATTGTGATACAATACACTAATGGGTGAAGTTTGGTTGACTTCTGCGCAGCGGTTTGGGAGTTAACATCAAAATTACATTTCTCGGCCATATCGCATAGATCTCACTGTGAAAAGGCTTAAATGGCTTTTTTAATTAAGTTTGATGATTGCGCTCAAACAAAATTTCCTAGAACAAAATTTTCAAATGTAACTACTAGATTGTGATACAATACACTATTGGGTGAAGTTTGGTTGACTTCTGCGCAGCGGTTTGGGAGTTAACATCAAAATTACATTTCTCGGCCATATCGCATAGATCTCACTGTGAAAAGGCTTAAATGGCTTTTTGACCTAAGTTTAATGATTGCGCTCAAACCAAATGTCCTAGAACGAAATTTTCAAATGTAACTACTAGAATGTGATACAATACACTATTGGGTGAAGTTTGGTTGACTTCTGCGCAGCGGTTTGGGAGTTAACATCAAAATTACATTTCTCGGCCATATCGCATAGATCTCACTGTGAAAAGGCTTAAATGGCTTTTTTGACCTAAGTTTGAGGATTGCGCTCAAATCAAATATCCAATAACCAAATTTCCACATGTAACTACTAGATTGTGATACAATACACTAATGGGTGAAGTTTGGTTGACTTCTGCGCAGCGGTTTGGGAGTTAACATCAAAATTACATTTCTCGGCCATATCGCATAGATCTCACTGTGAAAAGGCTTAAATGACTTTTTTAATTAAGTTTGATGATTGCGTTCAAACAAAATGTCCTAGAACAAAATTTTCAAATGTAACTACTAGATTGTGATACAATACACTATTGGGTGAAGTTTGGTTGACTTCTGCGCAGCGGTTTGGGAGTTAACATCAAAATTACATTTCTCGGCCATATCGCATAGATCTCACTGTGAAAAGGCTTAAATGACTTTTTTAATTAAGTTTGATGATTGCGCTCAAACAAAATTTCCTAGAACAAAATTTTCAAATGTAACTACTAGATTGTGATACAATACACTATTGGGTGAAGTTTGGTTGACTTCTGCGCAGCGGTTTGGGAGTTAACATCAAAATTACATTTCTCGGCCATATCGCATTGATCTCACTGTGAAAAGGCTTAAATGACTTTTTTAATTAAGTTTAATGATTGCGCTCAAACCAAATGTCCTAGAACGAAATTTTCAAATGTAACTACTAGAATGTGATACAATACACTATTGGGTGAAGTTTAGTTGACTTCTGCGCAGCGGTTTGGGAGTTAACATCAAAATTACATTTCTCGGCCATATCGCATAGATCTCACTGTGAAAAGGCTTAAATGGCTTTTTTGACCTAAGTTTAATGATTGCGCTCAAAACAAATGTCCTAGAACGAAATTTTCAAATGTAACTACTAGAATGTGATACAATACACTATTGTGTGAAGTTTGGTTGACTTCTGCGCAGCGGTTTGGGAGTTAACATCAAAATTACATTTCTCGGCCATATCGCATAGATCTCACTGTGAAAAGGCTTAAATGGCTTTTTTGACCTAAGTTTGAGGATTGCGCTCAAATCAAATGTCCTAGAACCAAATTTCCACATGTAACTACTAGATTGTGATACAATACACTAATGGGTGAAGTTTGGTTGACTTCTGCGCAGCGGTTTGGGAGTTAACATCAAAATTACATTTCTCGGCCATATCGCATAGATCTCACTGTGAAAAGGCTTAAATGACTTTTTTAATTAAGTTTGATGATTGCGCTCAAACAAAATGTCCTAGAACAAAATTTTCAAATGTAACTACTAGATTGTGATAGAATACACTATTGGGTGAAGTTTGGTTGACTTCTGCGCAGCGGTTTGGGAGTTAACATCAAAATTACATTTCTCGGCCATATCGCATAGATCTCACTGTGAAAAGGCTTAAATGGCTTTTTTGACCTAAGTTTGAGGATTGCGCTCAAATCAAATGTCCTAGAACCAAATTTCCACATGTAACTACTAGATTGTGATACAATACACTAATGGTTGAAGTTTGGTTGACTTCTGCGCAGCGGTTTGGGAGTGAACATCAAAATTACATTTCTCGGCCATATCGCATAGATCTCACTGTGAAAAGGCTTAAATGACTTTTTTTAATTAAGTTTGAAGATTGCGCTCAAATCAAATGTCCTAGAACTAAATTTCCAAATGTAACTACTAGATTGTGATAAAATATACTATTGGGTGAAGTTTGGTTGACTTCTGCGCAGCGGTTTGGGAGTTAACATCAAAATTACATTTCTCGGCCATATCGCATAGATCTCACTGTGAAAAGGCTTAAATGGCTTTTTTGACCTGTTTGAGGATTGCGCTCAAATCAAATGTCCTATAACCAAATTTCCACATGTAACTACTAGATTGTGATACAATACACTAATGGGTGAAGTTTGGTTGACTTCTGCGCAGCGGTTTGGGAGTTAACATCAAAATTACATTTCTCGGCCATATCGCATAGATCTCACTGTGAAAAGGCTTAAATGACTTTTTTAATTAAGTTTGATGATTGCGTTCAAACAAAATGTCCTAGAACAAAATTTTCAAATGTAACTACTAGATTGTGATACAATACACTATTGGGTGAAGTTTGGTTGACTTCTGCGCAGCGGTTTGGGAGTTAACATCAAAATTACATTTCTCGGCCATATCGCATAGATCAGGGGTTCCCAACCTATTCCACTAAGGCACACTGTGGGTGCAGGATTTCATTCTTACCAAACAAGATGACAACACTTTTTCCCCAATCTGGTGTTTTACAAGTGCAATCAGTTGATTGCAGTCAGGTGTGGCTTGTTTTAGCAGAAGCCTCATTGGTTCAACTGTCTCTGCTGGATCGGCTGGAACAAAAACCAGGACCCACAGTGTGCCTTGAGGACTGGGTTGAAAACCCCTGGCATAGATCTCACTGTGAAAAGGCTTAAATGACTTTTTTAATTAAGTTTGATGATTGCGTTCAAACAAAATGTCCTAGAACAAAATTTTCAAATGTAACTACTAGATTGTGATACAATACACTATTGGGTGAAGTTTGGTTGACTTCTGCGCAGCGGTTTGGGAGTTAACATCAAAAATACATTTCTCGGCCATATCGCATAGATCTCACTGTGAAAAGGCTTAAATGGCTTTTTTGACCTAAGTTTGAGGATTGCGTTCAAATCAAATGTCCTAGAACCAAATTTCCACATGTAACTACTAGATTGTGATACAATACACTAATGGGTGAAGTTTGGTTTACTTCTGCGCAGCGGTTTGGGAGTTAACATCAAAATTACATTTCTCGGCCATATCGCATAGATCTCACTGTGAAAAGGCTTAAATGGCTTTTTTGACCTAAGTTTAATAATTGCGCTCAAACCAAATGTCCTAAAACTAAATTTCCAAATGTAACTACTAGATTGTGATAAAATACACTATTGGGTGAAGTTTGGTTGACTTCTGCGCATCGGTTTGGGAGTTAACATCAAAATTACATTTCTCGGCCATATCGCATAGATCTCACTGTGAAAAGGCTTAAATGGCTTTTTTGACCTAAGTTTGAGGATTGCGCTCAAATCAAATGTCCTAGAACCAAATTTCCACATGTAACTACTAGATTGTGATACAATACACTAATGGGTGAAGTTTGGTTGACTTCAGCGCAGCGGTTTGGGAGTTAACATCAAAATTACATTTCTCGGCCATATCGCATAGATCTCACTGTGAAAAGGCTTAAATGGCTTTTTTGACCTAAGTTTAATGATTGCGCTCAAATCAAATGTCCTAGAACGAAATTTTCAAATGTAACTACTAGAATGTGATACAATACACTAATGGTTGAAGTTTGGTTGACTTCTGCGCAGCGGTTTGGGAGTGAACATCAAAATTACATTTCTCGGCCATATCGCATAGATCTCACTGTGAAAAGGCTTAAATGACTTTTTTAATTAAGTTTGATGATTGCGCTCAAACAAAATGTCCTAGAACAAAATTTTCAAATGTAACTACTAGATTGTGATAGAATACACTATTGGGTGAAGTTTGGTTGACTTCTGCGCAGCGGTTTGGGAGTTAACATCAAAATTACATTTCTCGGCCATATCGCATAGATCTCACTGTGAAAAGGCTTAAATGACTTTTTTAATTAAGTTTGATGATTGCGCTCAAACAAAATTTCCTAGAACAAAATTTTCAAATGTAACTACTAGATTGTGATACAATGCACTATTGGGTGAAGTTTGATTGACTTCTGCGCAGCGGTTTGGGAGTTAACATCAAAATTACATTTCTCGGCCATATCGCATAGATCTCACTGTGAAAAGGCTTAAATGGCTTTTTTGACCTAAGTTTAATGATTGCGCTCAAAACAAATGTCCTAGAACGAAATTTTCAAATGTAACTACTAGAATGTGATACAATACACTATTGTGTGAAGTTTGGTTGACTTCTGCGCAGCGGTTTGGGAGTTAACATCAAAATTACATTTCTCGGCCATATCGCATAGATCTCACTGTGAAAAGGCTTAAATGGCTTTTTTGACCTAAGTTTGAGGATTGCGCTCAAATCAAATGTCCTAGAACCAAATTTCCACATGTAACTACTAGATTGTGATACAATACACTAATGGGTGAAGTTTGGTTGACTTCTGCGCAGCGGTTTGGGAGTTAACATCAAAATTACATTTCTCGGCCATATCGCATAGATCTCACTGTGAAAAGGCTTAAATGACTTTTTTAATTAAGTTTGATGATTGCGCTCAAACAAAATGTCCTAGAACAAAATTTTCAAATGTAACTACTAGATTGTGATAGAATACACTATTGGGTGAAGTTTGGTTGACTTCTGCGCAGCGGTTTGGGAGTTAACATCAAAATTACATTTCTCGGCCATATCGCATAGATCTCACTGTGAAAAGGCTTAAATGGCTTTTTTGACCTAAGTTTGAGGATTGCGCTCAAATCAAATGTCCTAGAACCAAATTTCCACATGTAACTACTAGATTGTGATACAATACACTAATGGTTGAAGTTTGGTTGACTTCTGCGCAGCGGTTTGGGAGTGAACATCAAAATTACATTTCTCGGCCATATCGCATAGATCTCACTGTGAAAAGGCTTAAATGACTTTTTTTAATTAAGTTTGAAGATTGCGCTCAATTCAAATGCCCTAGAACTAAATTTCCAAATGTAACTACTAGATTGTGATAAAATATACTATTGGGTGAAGTTTGGTTGACTTCTGCGCAGCGGTTTGGGAGTTAACATCAAAATTACATTTCTCGGCCATATCGCATAGATCTCACTGTGAAAAGGCTTAAATGGCTTTTTTGACCTGTTTGAGGATTGCGCTCAAATCAAATGTCCTATAACCAAATTTCCACATGTAACTACTAGATTGTGATACAATACACTAATGGGTGAAGTTTGGTTGACTTCTGCGCAGCGGTTTGGGAGTTAACATCAAAATTACATTTCTCGGCCATATCGCATAGATCTCACTGTGAAAAGGCTTAAATGACTTTTTTAATTAAGTTTGATGATTGCGTTCAAACAAAATGTCCTAGAACAAAATTTTCAAATGTAACTACTAGATTGTGATACAATACACTATTGGGTGAAGTTTGGTTGACTTCTGCGCAGCGGTTTGGGAGTTAACATCAAAATTACATTTCTCGGCCATATCGCATAGATCTCACTGTGAAAAGGCTTAAATGACTTTTTTAATTAAGTTTGATGATTGCGTTCAAACAAAATGTCCTAGAACAAAATTTTCAAATGTAACTACTAGATTGTGATACAATACACTATTGGGTGAAGTTTGGTTGACTTCTGCGCAGCGGTTTGGGAGTTAACATCAAAAATACATTTCTCGGCCATATCGCATAGATCTCACTGTGAAAAGGCTTAAATGGCTTTTTTGACCTAAGTTTGAGGATTGCGCTCAAATCAAATGTCCTAGAACCAAATTTTCAAATGTAATTACTAGAATGTGATACAATACACTATTGGGTGAAGTTTGGTTGACTTCTGCGCAGCGGTTTGGGAGTTAACATCAAAATTACATTTCTCGGCCATATCGCATAGATCTCACTGTGAAAAGGCTTAAATGGCTTTTTTGACCTAAGTTTGAGGATTGCGCTCAAATCAAATGTCCTAGAACCAAATTTCCACATGTAACTACTAGATTGTGATACAATACACTAATGGGTGAAGTTTGGTTGACTTCTGCGCAGCGGTTTGGGAGTTAACATCAAAATTACATTTCTCGGCCATATCGCATAGATCTCACTGTGAAAAGGCTTAAATGGGTTTTTTGAACTAAGTTTGAGGATTGCGCTCAAATCAAATGTCCTAGAACCAAATTTCCACATGTAATTACTAGATTGTGATACAATACACTAATGGGTGAAGTTTGGTTGACTTCTGCGCAGCGGTTTGGGAGTTAACATCAAAATTACATTTCTCGGCCATATCGCATAGATCTCACTGTGAAAAGGCTTAAATGGCTTTTTTAATTAAGTTTGATGATTGCGCTCAAACAAAATTTCCTAGAACAAAATTTTCAAATGTAACTACTAGATTGTGATACAATACACTATTGGGTGAAGTTTGGTTGACTTCTGCGCAGCGGTTTGGGAGTTAACATCAAAATTACATTTCTCGGCCATATCGCATAGATCTCACTGTGAAAAGGCTTAAATGGCTTTTTTGACCTAAGTTTGAGGATTGCGCTCAAATCAAATGTCCTAGAACCAAATTTCCACATGTAACTACTAGATTGTGATACAATACACTAATGGGTGAAGTTTGGTTGACTTCTGCGCAGCGGTTTGGGAGTTAACATCAAAATTACATTTCTCGGCCATATCGCATAGATCTCACTGTGAAAAGGCTTAAATGGCTTTTTTGACCTAAGTTTGAGGATTGCGCTCAAATCAAATGTCCTAGAACCAAATTTCCACATGTAATTACTAGATTGTGATACAATACACTAATGGTTGAAGTTTGGTTGACTTCTGCGCAGCGGTTTGGGAGTTAACATCAAAATTACATTTCTCGGCCATATCGCATAGATCTCACTGTGAAAAGGCTTAAATGACTTTTTTAATTAAGTTTGATGATTGCGTTCAAACAAAATGTCCTAGAACAAAATTTTCAAATGTAACTACTAGATTGTGATACAATACACTATTGGGTGAAGTTTGGTTGACTTCTGCGCAGCGGTTTGGGAGTTAACATCAAAATTACATTTCTCGGCCATATCGCATAGATCTCACTGTGAAAAGGCTTAAATGGCTTTTTTGACCTAAGTTTGAGGATTGCGCTCAAATCAAATGTCCTAGAACCAAATTTCCACATGTAACTACTAGATTGTGATACAATACACTAATGGGTGAAGTTTGGTTGACTTCAGCGCAGCGGTTTGGGAGTGAACATCAAAATTACATTTCTCGGCCATATCGCATAGATCTCACTGTGAAAAGGCTTAAATGACTTTTTTTAATTAAGTTTGAAGATTGCGCTCAAATCAAATGTCCTAGAACTAAATTTCCAAATGTAACTACTAGATTGTGATACAATACACTATTGGGTGAAGTTTGGTTGACTTCTGCGCAGCGGTTTGGGAGTTAACATCAAAATTACATTTCTCGGCCATATCGCATAGATCTCACTGTGAAAAGGCTTAAATGGCTTTTTTGACCTAAGTTTGAGGATTGCGCTCAAATCAAATGTCCTAGAACCAAATTTCCACATGTAACTACTAGATTGTGATACAATACACTAATGGGTGAAGTTTGGTTTACTTCTGCGCAGCGGTTTGGGAGTTAACATCAAAATTACATTTCTCGGCCATATCGCATAGATCTCACTGTGAAAAGGCTTAAATGGCTTTTTTGACCTAAGTTTAATGATTGCGCTCAAACCAAATGTCCTAGAACGAAATTTTCAAATGTAACTACTAGAATGTGATACAATACACTATTGGGTGAAGTTTGGTTGACTTCTGCGCAGCGATTTGGGAGTTAACATCAAAATTACATTTCTCGGCCATATCGCATAGATCTCACTGTGAAAAGGCTTAAATGACTTTTTTAATTAAGTTTGATGATTGCGCTCAAACAAAATGTCCTAGAACCAAATTTCCACATGTAATTACTAGATTGTGATACAATACACTATTGGGTGAAGTTTGGTTGACTTCTGCGCAGCGGTTTGGGAGTTAACATCAAAATTACATTTCTCGGCCATATCGCATAGATCTCACTGTGAAAAGGCTTAAATGGGTTTTTTGAACTAAGTTTGAGGATTGCGCTCAAATCAAATGTCCTAGAACCAAATTTCCACATGTAATTACTAGATTGTGATACAATACACTAATGGGTGAAGTTTGGTTGACTTCTGCGCAGCGGTTTGGGAGTTAACATCAAAATTACATTTCTCGGCCATATCGCATAGATCTCACTGTGAAAAGGCTTAAATGGCTTTTTTAATTAAGTTTGAGGATTGCGCTCAAACAAAATTTCCTAGAACAAAATTTTCAAATGTAACTACTAGATTGTGATACAATACACTATTGGGTGAAGTTTGGTTGACTTCTGCGCAGCGGTTTGGGAGTTAACATCAAAATTACATTTCTCGGCCATATCGCATAGATCTCACTGTGAAAAGGCTTAAATGGCTTTTTTGACCTAAGTTTAATGATTGCGCTCAAACCAAATGTCCTAGAACGAAATTTTAAAATGTAACTACTAGAATGTGATACAATACACTATTGGGTGAAGTTTGGTTGACTTCTGCGCAGCGGTTTGGGAGTTAACATCAAAATTACATTTCTCGGCCATATCGCATAGATCTCACTGTGAAAAGGCTTAAATGGCTTTTTTGACCTAAGTTTGAGGATTGCGCTCAAATCAAATGTCCTAGAACCAAATTTCCACATGTAACTACTAGATTGTGATACAATACACTAATGGGTGAAGTTTGGTTGACTTCTGCGCAGCGGTTTGGGAGTTAACATCAAAATTACATTTCTCGGCCATATCGCATAGATCTCACTGTGAAAATGCTTAAATGGCTTTTTTGACCTAAGTTTGAGGATTGCGCTCAAATCAAATGTCCTAGAACCAAATTTCCACATGTAATTACTAGATTGTGATACAATACACTAATGGGTGAAGTTTGGTTGACTTCTGCGCAGCGGTTTGGGAGTTAACATCAAAATTACATTTCTCGGCCATATCGCATAGATCTCACTGTGAAAAGGCTTAAATGGCTTTTTTGACCTAAGTTTGAGGATTGCGCTCAAATCAAATATCCAATAACCAAATTTCCACATGTAACTACTAGATTGTGATACAATACACTAATGGGTGAAGTTTGGTTGACTTCTGCGCAGCGGTTTGGGAGTTAACATCAAAATTACATTTCTCGGCCATATCGCATAGATCTCACTGTGAAAAGGCTTAAATGACTTTTTTAATTAAGTTTGATGATTGCGTTCAAACAAAATGTCCTAGAACAAAATTTTCAAATGTAACTACTAGATTGTGATACAATACACTATTGGGTGAAGTTTGGTTGACTTCTGCCCAGCGGTTTGGGAGTTAACATCAAAATTACATTTCTCGGCCATATCGCATAGATCTCACTGTGAAAAGGCTTAAATGGCTTTTTTGACCTAAGTTTGAGGATTGCGCTCAAATCAAATGTCCTAGAACCAAATTTCCACATGTAATTACTAGATTGTGATACAATACACTAATGGGTGAAGTTTGGTTGACTTCTGCGCAGCGGTTTGGGAGTTAACATCAAAATTACATTTCTCGGCCATATCGCATAGATCTCACTGTGAAAAGGCTTAAATGACTTTTTTAATTAAGTTTAATGATTGCGCTCAAACAAAATGTCCTAGAACAAAATTTTCAAATGTAACTACTAGATTGTGATACAATACACTATTGGGTGAAGTTTGGTTGACTTCTGCGCAGCGGTTTGGGAGTTAACATCAAAATTACATTTCTCGGCCATATCGCATAGATCTCACTGTGAAAAGGCTTAAATGGCTTTTTTGACCTAAGTTTGAGGATTGCGCTCAAATCAAATGTCCTAGAACCAAATTTCCACATGTAACTACTAGATTGTGATACAATACACTAATGGGTGAAGTTTGGTTGACTTCTGCGCAGCGGTTTGGGAGTTAACATCAAAATTACATTTCTCGGCCATATCGCATAGATCTCACTGTGAAAAGGCTTAAATGACTTTTTTAATTAAGTTTGATGATTGCGTTCAAACAAAATGTCCTAGAACAAAATTTTCAAATGTAACTACTAGATTGTGATACAATACACTATTGGGTGAAGTTTGGTTGACTTCTGCGCAGCGGTTTGGGAGTTAACATCAAAATTACATTTCTCGGCCATATCGCATAGATCTCACTGTGAAAAGGCTTAAATGACTTTTTTAATTAAGTTTAATGATTGCGCTCAAACCAAATGTCCTAGAACGAAATTTTCAAATGTAACTACTAGAATGTGATACAATACACTATTGGGTGAAGTTTAGTTGACTTCTGCGCAGCGGTTTGGGAGTTAACATCAAAATTACATTTCTCGGCCATATCGCATAGATCTCACTGTGAAAAGGCTTAAATGGCTTTTTTGACCTAAGTTTGAGGATTGCGCTCAAATCAAATGTCCTAGAACCAAATTTCCACATGTAACTACTAGATTGTGATACAATACACTAATGGGTGAAGTTTGGTTGACTTCTGCGCAGCGGTTTGGGAGTTAACATCAAAATTACATTTCTCGGCCATATCGCATAGATCTCACTGTGAAAAGGCTTAAATGGCTTTTTTGACCTAAGTTTAATAATTGCGCTCAAACCAAATGTCCTAGAACGAAATTTTCAAATGTAACTACTAGAATGTGATACAATACACTATTGGGTGAAGTTTGGTTGACTTCTGCGCAGCGGTTTGGGAGTTAACATCAAAATTACATTTCTCGGCCATATCGCATAGATCTCACTGTGAAAAGGCTTAAATGGCTTTTTTGACCTAAGTTTGAGGATTGCGCTCAAATCAAATGTCCTAGAACCAAATTTCCACATGTAACTACTAGATTGTGATACAATACACTAATGGGTGAAGTTTGGTTGACTTCTGCGCAGCGGTTTGGGAGTTAACATCAAAATTACATTTCTCGGCCATATCGCATAGATCTCACTGTGAAAAGGCTTAAATGACTTTTTTAATTAAGTTTGATGATTGCGCTCAAACAAAATTTCCTAGAACAAAATTTTCAAATGTAACTACTAGATTGTGATACAATACACTATTGGGTGAAGTTTGGTTGACTTCTGCGCAGCGGTTTGGGAGTTAACATCAAAATTACATTTCTCGGCCATATCGCATAGATCTCACTGTGAAAAGGCTTAAATGACTTTTATAATTAAGTTTGATGATTGCGTTCAAACAAAATGTCCTAGAACAAAATTTTCAAATGTAACTACTAGATTGTGATACAATACACTATTGGGTGAAGTTTGGTTGACTTCTGCGCAGCGGTTTGGGAGTTAACATCAAAATTACATTTCTCGGCCATATCGCATAGATCTCACTGTGAAAAGGCTTAAATGACTTTTTTAATTAAGTTTAATGATTGCGCTCAAACCAAATGTCCTAGAACGAAATTTTCAAATTTAACTACTAGAATGTGATACAATACACTATTGGGTGAAGTTTAGTTGACTTCTGCGCAGCGGTTTGGGAGTTAACATCAAAATTACATTTCTCGGCCAAATCGCATAGATCTCACTGTGAAAAGGCTTAAATGGCTTTTTTGACCTAGGTTTGAGGATTGCGCTCAAATCAAATGTCCTAGAACCAAATTTCCACATGTAACTACTAGATTGTGATACAATACACTAATGGGTGAAGTTTGGTTGACTTCTGCGCAGCGGTTTGGGAGTTAACATCAAAATTACATTTCTCGGCCATATCGCATAGATCTCACTGTGAAAAGGCTTAAATGACTTTTTTAATTAAGTTTGATGATTGCGTTCAAACAAAATGTCCTAGAACAAAATTTTCAAATGTAACTACTAGATTGTGATACAATACACTATTGGGTGAAGTTTGGTTGACTTCTGCGCAGCGGTTTGGGAGTTAACATCAAAATTACATTTCTCGGCCATATCGCATAGATCTCACTGTGAAAAGGCTTAAATGGCTTTTTTGACCTAAGTTTGAGGATTGCGCTCAAATCAAATGTCCTAGAACCAAATTTCCACATGTAACTACTAGATTGTGATACAATACACTAATGGGTGAAGTTTGGTTGACTTCTGCGCAGCGGTTTGGGAGTTAACATCAAAATTACATTTCTCGGCCATATCGCATAGATCTCACTGTGAAAAGGCTTAAATGGCTTTTTTGACCTAAGTTTAATAATTGCGCTCAAACCAAATGTCCTAAAACTAAATTTCCAAATGTAACTACTAGATTGTGATACAATACACTAATGGGTGAAGTTTGGTTGACTTCTGCGCAGCGGTTTGGGAGTTAACATCAAAATTACATTTCTCGGCCATATCGCATAGATCTCACTGTGAAAAGGCTTAAATGACTTTTTTAATTAAGTTTGATGATTGCGCTCAAACAAAATTTCCTAGAACAAAATTTTCAAATGTAACTACTAGATTGTGATACAATACACTATTGGGTGAAGTTTGGTTGACTTCTGCGCAGCGGTTTGGGAGTTAACATCAAAATTACATTTCTCGGCCATATCGCATAGATCTCACTGTGAAAAGGCTTAAATGACTTTTTTAATTAAGTTTGATGATTGCGTTCAAACAAAATGTCCTAGAACAAAATTTTCAAATGTAACTACTAGATTGTGATACAATACACTATTGGGTGAAGTTTGGTTGACTTCTGCGCAGCGGTTTGGGAGTTAACATCAAAATTACATTTCTCGGCCATATCGCATAGATCTCACTGTGAAAAGGCTTAAATGACTTTTTTAATTAAGTTTAATGATTGCGCTCAAACCAAATGTCCTAGAACGAAATTTTCAAATGTAACTACTAGAATGTGATACAATACACTATTGGGTGAAGTTTGGTTGACTTCTGCGCAGCGGTTTGGGAGTTAACATCAAAATTACATTTCTCGGCCATATCGCATAGATCTCACTGTGAAAAGGCTTAAATGGCTTTTTTGACCTAAGTTTGAGGATTGCGCTCAAACAAAATGTCCTAGAACAAAATTTTCAAATGTAACTACTAGATTGTGATACAATACACTATTGGGTGAAGTTTGGTTGACTTCTGCGCAGCGGTTTGGGAGTTAACATCAAAATTACATTTCTCGGCCATATCGCATAGATCTCACTGTGAAAAGGCTTAAATGGCTTTTTTGACCTAAGTTTGAGGATTGCGCTCAGATCAAATGTCCTAGAACCAAATTTCCACATGTAACTACTAGATTGTGATACAATACACTAATGGGTGAAGTTTGGTTGACTTCTGCGCAGCGGTTTGGGAGTTAACATCAAAATTACATTTCTCGGCCATATCGCATAGATCTCACTGTGAAAAGGCTTAAATGACTTTTTTGACCTAAGTTTAATAATTGCGCTCAAACCAAATGTCCTAAAACTAAATTTCCAAATGTAACTACTAGATTGTGATACAATACACTAATGGGTGAAGTTTGGTTGACTTCTGCGCAGCGGTTTGGGAGTTAACATCAAAATTACATTTCTCGGCCATATCGCATAGATCTCACTGTGAAAAGGCTTAAATGACTTTTTTAATTAAGTTTGATGATTGCGCTCAAACAAAATTTCCTAGAACAAAATTTTCAAATGTAACTACTAGATTGTGATACATTACACTATTGGGTGAAGTTTGGTTGACTTCTGCGCAGCGGTTTGGGAGTTAACATCAAAATTACATTTCTCGGCCATATCGCATAGATCTCACTGTGAAAAGGCTTAAATGACTTTTTTAATTAAGTTTGATGATTGCGTTCAAACAAAATGTCCTAGAACAAAATTTTCAAATGTAACTACTAGATTGTGATACAATACACTATTGGGTGAAGTTTGGTTGACTTCTGCGCAGCGGTTTGGGAGTTAACATCAAAATTACATTTCTCGGCCATATCGCATAGATCTCACTGTGAAAAGGCTTAAATGACTTTTTTAATTAAGTTTAATGATTGCGCTCAAACCAAATGTCCTAGAACGAAATTTTCAAATGTAACTACTAGAATGTGATACAATACACTATTGGGTGAAGTTTGGTTGACTTCTGCGCAGCGGTTTGGGAGTTAACATCAAAATTACATTTCTCGGCCATATCGCATAGATCTCACTGTGAAAAGGCTTAAATGGCTTTTTTGACCTAAGTTTGAGGATTGCGCTCAAATCAAATGTCCTAGAACCAAATTTTCACATGTAACTACTAGATTGTGATACAATACACTAATGGGTGAAGTTTGGTTGACTTCTGCGCAGCGGTTTGGGAGTTAACATCAAAATTACATTTCTCGGCCATATCGCATAGATCTCACTGTGAAAAGGCTTAAATGACTTTTTTAATTAAGTTTGATGATTGCGTTCAAACAAAATGTCCTAGAACCAAATTTTCAAATGTAACTACTAGATTGTGATACAATACACTATTGGGTGAAGTTTGGTTGACTTCTGCCCAGCGGTTTGGGAGTTAACATCAAAATTACATTTCTCGGCCATATCGCATAGATCTCACTGTGAAAAGGCTTAAATGACTTTTTTAATTAAGTTTGATGATTGCGCTCAAACAAAATTTCCTAGAACAAAATTTTCAAATGTAACTACTAGATTGTGATACAATACACTATTGGGTGAAGTTTGGTTGACTTCTGCGCAGCGGTTTGGGAGTTAACATCAAAATTACATTTCTCGGCCATATCGCATAGATCTCACTGTGAAAAGGCTTAAATGGCTTTTTTGACCTAAGTTTAATGATTGCGCTCAAACCAAATGTCCTAGAACGAAATTTTCAAATGTAACTACTAGAATGTGATACAATACACTATTGGGTGAAGTTTGGTTGACTTCTGCGCAGCGGTTTAGGAGTTAACATCCAAATTACATTTCTCGGCCATATCGCATAGATCTCACTGTGAAAAGGCTTAAATGGCTTTTTTGACCTAAGTTTGAGGATTGCGCTCAAATCAAATGTCCTAGAACCAAATTTCCACATGTAACTACTAGATTGTGATACAATACACTAATGGGTGAAGTTTGGTTGACTTCTGCGCAGCAGTTTGGGAGTTAACATCAAAATTACATTTCTCGGCCATATCGCATAGATCTCACTGTGAAAAGGCTTAAATGGCTTTTTTGACCTAAGTTTGAGGATTGCGCTCAAATCAAATATCCAATAACCAAATTTCCACATGTAACTACTAGATTGTGATACAATACACTAATGGGTGAAGTTTGGTTGACTTCTGCGCAGCGGTTTGGGAGTTAACATCAAAATTACATTTCTCGGCCATATCGCATAGATCTCACTGTGAAAAGGCTTAAATGACTTTTTTAATTAAGTTTGATGATTGCGTTCAAACAAAATGTCCTAGAACAAAATTTTCAAATGTAACTACTAGATTGTGATACAATACACTATTGGGTGAAGTTTGGTTGACTTCTGCGCAGCGGTTTGGGAGTTAACATCAAAATTACATTTCTCGGCCATATCGCATAGATCTCACTGTGAAAAGGCTTAAATGGCTTTTTTGACCTAAGTTTGAGGATTGCGCTCAAATCAAATGTCCTAGAACCAAATTTCCACATGTAATTACTAGATTGTGATACAATACACTAATGGGTGAAGTTTGGTTGACTTCTGCGCAGCGGTTTGGGAGTTAACATCAAAATTACATTTCTCGGCCATATCGCATAGATCTCACTGTGAAAAGGCTTAAATGGCTTTTTTGACCTAAGTTTAATAATTGCGCTCAAACCAAATGTCCTAAAACTAAATTTCCAAATGTAACTACTAGATTGTGATACAATACACTAATGGGTGAAGTTTGGTTGACTTCTGCGCAGCGGTTTGGGAGTTAACATCAAAATTACATTTCTCGGCCATATCGCATAGATCTCACTGTGAAAAGGCTTAAATGGCTTTTTTGACCTAAGTTTGAGGATTGCGCTCAAATCAAATGTCCTAGAACCAAATTTTCACATGTAACTACTAGATTGTGATACAATACACTAATGGGTGAAGTTTGGTTGACTTCTGCGCAGCGGTTTGGGAGTTAACATCCAAATTACATTTCTCGGCCATATCGCATAGATCTCACTGTGAAAAGGCTTAAATGGCTTTTTTGACCTAAGTTTGAGGATTGCGCTCAAATCAAATGTCCTAGAACCAAATTTCCACATGTAACTACTAGATTGTGATACAATACACTAATGGGTGAAGTTTGGTTGACTTCTGCGCAGCGGTTTGGGAGTTAACATCAAAATTACATTTCTCGGCCATATCGCATAGATCTCACTGTGAAAAGGCTTAAATGGCTTTTTTGACCTAAGTTTGAGGATTGCGCTCAAATCAAATGTCCTAGAACCAAATTTTCACATGTAACTACTAGATTGTGATACAATACACTAATGGGTGAAGTTTGGTTGACTTCTGCGCAGCGGTTTGGGAGTTAACATCCAAATTACATTTCTCGGCCATATCGCATAGATCTCACTGTGAAAAGGCTTAAATGGCTTTTTTGACCTAAGTTTGAGGATTGCGCTCAAATCAAATGTCCTAGAACCAAATTTCCACATGTAACTACTAGATTGTGATACAATACACTAATGGGTGAAGTTTGGTTGACTTCTGCGCAGCGGTTTGGGAGTTAACATCAAAATTACATTTCTCGGCCATATCGCATAGATCTCACTGTGAAAAGGCTTAAATGGCTTTTTTGACCTAAGTTTGAGGATTGCGCTCAAATCAAATATCCAATAACCAAATTTCCACATGTAACTACTAGATTGTGATACAATACACTAATGGGTGAAGTTTGGTTGACTTCTGCGCAGCGGTTTGGGAGTTAACATCAAAATTACATTTCTCGGCCATATCGCATAGATCTCACTGTGAAAAGGCTTAAATGACTTTTTTAATTAAGTTTGATGATTGCGTTCAAACAAAATGTCCTAGAACAAAATTTTCAAATGTAACTACTAGATTGTGATACAATACACTATTGGGTGAAGTTTGGTTGACTTCTGCGCAGCGGTTTGGGAGTTAACATCAAAATTACATTTCTCGGCCATATCGCATAGATCTCACTGTGAAAAGGCTTAAATGGCTTTTTTGACCTAAGTTTGAGGATTGCGCTCAAATCAAATGTCCTAGAACCAAATTTCCACATGTAATTACTAGATTGTGATACAATACACTAATGGGTGAAGTTTGGTTGACTTCTGCGCAGCGGTTTGGGAGTTAACATCAAAATTACATTTCTCGGCCATATCGCATAGATCTCACTGTGAAAAGGCTTAAATGACTTTTTTAATTAAGTTTAATGATTGCGCTCAAACCAAATGTCCTAGAACGAAATTTTCAAATGTAACTACTAGAATGTGATACAATACACTAATGGGTGAAGTTTGGTTGACTTCTGCGCAGCGGTTTGGGAGTTAACATCAAAATTACATTTCTCGGCCATATCGCATAGATCTCACTGTGAAAAGGCTTAAATGGCTTTTTTGACCTAAGTTTGAGGATTGGCTCAAATCAAATATCCAATAACCAAATTTCCACATGTAACTACTAGATTGTGATACAATACTGTAATGGGTGAAGTTTGGTTGACTTCTGCGCAGCGGTTTGGGAGTTAACATCAAAATTACATTTCTCGGCCATATCGCATAGATCTCACTGTGAAAAGGCTTAAATGACTTTTTTAATTAAGTTTGATGATTGCGTTCAAACAAAATGTCCTAGAACAAAATTTTCAAATGTAACTACTAGATTGTGATACAATACACTATTGGGTGAAGTTTGGTTGACTTCTGCGCAGCGGTTTGGGAGTTAACATCAAAATTACATTTCTCGGCCATATCACATAGATCTCACTGTGAAAAGGCTTAAATGGCTTTTTTGACCTTAGTTTGAGGATTGCGCTCAAATCAAATGTCCTAGAACCAAATTTCCACATGTAATTACTAGATTGTGATACAATACACTAATGGGTGAAGTTTGGTTGACTTCTGCGCAGCGGTTTGGGAGTTAACATCAAAATTACATTTCTCGGCCATATCGCATAGATCTCACTGTGAAAAGGCTTAAATGACTTTTTTAATTAAGTTTAATGATTGCGCTCAAACCAAATGTCCTAGAACGAAATTTTCAAATGTAACTACTAGAATGTGATACAATACACTAATGGGTGAAGTTTGGTTGACTTCTGCGCAGCGGTTTGGGAGTTAACATCAAAATTACATTTCTCGGCCATATCGCATAGATCTCACTGTGAAAAGGCTTAAATGGCTTTTTTGACCTAAGTTTGAGGATTGCGCTCAAATCAAATATCCAATAACCAAATTTCCACATGTAACTACTAGATTGTGATACAATACACTAATGGGTGAAGTTTGGTTGACTTCTGCGCAGCGGTTTGGGAGTTAACATCAAAATTACATTTCTCGGCCATATCGCATAGATCTCACTGTGAAAAGGCTTAAATGACTTTTTTAATTAAGTTTGATGATTGCGTTCAAACAAAATGTCCTAGAACAAAATTTTCAAATGTAACTACTAGATTGTGATACAATACACTATTGGGTGAAGTTTGGTTGACTTCTGCGCAGCGGTTTGGGAGTTAACATCAAAATTACATTTCTCGGCCATATCGCATAGATCTCACTGTGAAAAGGCTTAAATGGCTTTTTTGACCTAAGTTTGAGGATTGCGCTCAAATCAAATGTCCTAGAACCAAATTTCCACATGTAATTACTAGATTGTGATACAATACACTAATGGGTGAAGTTTGGTTGACTTCTGCACAGCGGTTTGGGAGTTAACATCAAAATTACATTTCTCGGCCATATCGCATAGATCTCACTGTGAAAAGGCTTAAATGACTTTTTTAATTAAGTTTAATGATTGCGCTCAAACCAAATGTCCTAGAACGAAATTTTCAAATGTAACTACTAGAATGTGATACAATACACTAATGGGTGAAGTTTGGTTGACTTCTGCGCAGCGGTTTGGGAGTTAACATCAAAATTACATTTCTCGGCCATATCGCATAGATCTCACTGTGAAAAGGCTTAAATGGCTTTTTTGACCTAAGTTTGTGGATTGCGCTCAAATCAAATATCCAATAACCAAATTTCCACATGTAACTACTAGATTGTGATACAATACTGTAATGGGTGAAGTTTGGTTGACTTCTGCGCAGCGGTTTGGGAGTTAACATCAAAATTACATTTCTCGGCCATATCGCATAGATCTCACTGTGAAAAGGCTTAAATGACTTTTTTAATTAAGTTTGATGATTGCGTTCAAACAAAATGTCCTAGAACAAAATTTTCAAATGTAACTACTAGATTGTGATACAATACACTATTGGGTGAAGTTTGGTTGACTTCTGCGCAGCGGTTTGGGAGTTAACATCAAAATTACATTTCTCGGCCATATCACATAGATCTCACTGTGAAAAGGCTTAAATGGCTTTTTTGACCTTAGTTTGAGGATTGCGCTCAAATCAAATGTCCTAGAACCAAATTTCCACATGTAATTACTAGATTGTGATACAATACACTAATGGGTGAAGTTTGGTTGACTTCTGCGCAGCGGTTTGGGAGTTAACATCAAAATTACATTTCTCGGCCATATCGCATAGATCTCACTGTGAAAAGGCTTAAATGACTTTTTTAATTAAGTTTAATGATTGCGCTCAAACCAAATGTCCTAGAACGAAATTTTCAAATGTAACTACTAGAATGTGATACAATACACTAATGGGTGAAGTTTGGTTGACTTCTGCGCAGCGGTTTGGGAGTTAACATCAAAATTACATTTCTCGGCCATATCGCATAGATCTCACTGTGAAAAGGCTTAAATGGCTTTTTTGAACTAAGTTTGAGGATTGCGCTCAAATCAAATGTCCTAGAACCAAATTTCCACATGTAACTACTAGATTGTGATACAATACACTAATGGGTGAAGTTTGGTTGACTTCTGCGCAGCGGTTTGGGAGTTAACATCAAAATTACATTTCTCGGCCATATCGCATAGATCTCACTGTGAAAAGGCTTAAATGGCTTTTTTGACCTTAGTTTGAGGATTGCGCTCAAATCAAATGTCCTAGAACCAAATTTCCACATGTAATTACTAGATTGTGATACAATACACTAATGGGTGAAGTTTGGTTGACTTCTGCGCAGCGGTTTGGGAGTTAACATCAAAATTACATTTCTCGGCCATATCGCATAGATCTCACTGTGAAAAGGCTTAAATGACTTTTTTAATTAAGTTTAATGATTGCGCTCAAACCAAATGTCCTAGAACGAAATTTTCAAATGTAACTACTAGAATGTGATACAATACACTAATGGGTGAAGTTTGGTTGACTTCTGCGCAGCGGTTTGGGAGTTAACATCAAAATTACATTTCTCGGCCATATCGCATAGATCTCACTGTGAAAAGGCTTAAATGGCTTTTTTGACCTAAGTTTGAGGATTGCGCTCAAATCAAATATCCAATAACCAAATTTCCACATGTAACTACTAGATTGTGATACAATACACTAATGGGTGAAGTTTGGTTGACTTCGCAGCGGTTTGGGAGTTAACATCAAAATTACATTTCTCGGCCATATCGCATAGATCTCACTGTGAAAAGGCTTAAATGACTTTTTTAATTAAGTTTAATGATTGCGCTCAAACCAAATGTCCTAGAACGAAATTTTCAAATGTAACTACTAGAATGTGATACAATACACTATTGGGTGAAGTTTAGTTGACTTCTGCGCAGCGGTTTGGGAGTTAACATCAAAATTACATTTCTCGGCCATATCGCATAGATCTCACTGTGAAAAGGCTTAAATGGCTTTTTTGACCTAAGTTTAATAATTGCGCTCAAACCAAATGTCCTAGAACGAAATTTTCAAATGTAACTACTAGAATGTGATACAATACACTTTTGGGTGAAGTTTGGTTGACTTCTGCGCAGCGGTTTGGGAGTTAACATCAAAATTACATTTCTCGGCCATATCGCATCTCACTGTGAAAAGGCTTAAATGGCTTTTTTGACCTAAGTTCTAGGATAGCGCTCAAATCAAATGTCCTAGAACCAAATTTTCACATGTAACTACTAGATTGTGATACAATACACTAATGGGTGAAGTTTGGTTGACTTCTGCGCAGCGGTTTGGGAGTTAACATCAAAATTACATTTCTCGGCCATATCGCATAGATCTCACTGTGAAAAGGCTTAAATGGCTTTTTTGACCTAAGTTTGAGGATTGCGCTCAAACAAAATGTCCTAGAACAAAATTTTCAAATGTAACTACTAGATTGTGATACAATACACTATTGGGTGAAGTTTGGTTGACTTCTGCGCAGCGGTTTGGGAGTTAACATCAAAATTACATTTCTCGGCCATATCGCATAGATCTCACTGTGAAAAGGCTTAAATGGCTTTTTTGACCTTAGTTTGAGGATTGCGCTCAAATCAAATGTCCTAGAACCAAATTTCCACATGTAATTACTAGATTGTGATACAATACACTAATGGGTGAAGTTTGGTTGACTTCTGCGCAGCGGTTTGGGAGTTAACATCAAAATTACATTTCTCGGCCATATCGCATAGATCTCACTGTGAAAAGGCTTAAATGACTTTTTTAATTAAGTTTAATGATTGCGCTCAAACCAAATGTCCTAGAACGAAATTTTCAAATGTAACTACTAGAATGTGATACAATACACTAATGGGTGAAGTTTGGTTGACTTCTGCGCAGCGGTTTGGGAGTTAACATCAAAATTACATTTCTCGGCCATATCGCATAGATCTCACTGTGAAAAGGCTTAAATGGCTTTTTTGACCTAAGTTTGAGGATTGCGCTCAAATCAAATATCCAATAACCAAATTTCCACATGTAACTACTAGATTGTGATACAATACACTAATGGGTGAAGTTTGGTTGACTTCTGCGCAGCGGTTTGGGAGTTAACATCAAAATTACATTTCTCGGCCATATCGCATAGATCTCACTGTGAAAAGGCTTAAATGACTTTTTTAATTAAGTTTGATGATTGCGTTCAAACAAAATGTCCTAGAACAAAATTTTCAAATGTAACTACTAGATTGTGATACAATACACTATTGGGTGAAGTTTGGTTGACTTCTGCGCAGCGGTTTGGGAGTTAACATCAAAATTACATTTCTCGGCCATATCGCATAGATCTCACTGTGAAAAGGCTTAAATGGCTTTTTTGACCTAAGTTTGAGGATTGCGCTCAAATCAAATGTCCTAGAACCAAATTTCCACATGTAATTACTAGATTGTGATACAATACACTAATGGGTGAAGTTTGGTTGACTTCTGCGCAGCGGTTTGGGAGTTAACATCAAAATTACATTTCTCGGCCATATCGCATAGATCTCACTGTGAAAAGGCTTAAATGGCTTTTTTGACCTAAGTTTGAGGATTGCGCTCAAATCAAATGTCCTAGAACCAAATTTCCACATGTAATTACTAGATTGTGATACAATACACTAATGGGTGAAGTTTGGTTGACTTCTGCGCAGCGGTTTGGGAGTTAACATCAAAATTACATTTCTCGGCCATATCGCATAGATCTCACTGTGAAAAGGCTTAAATGACTTTTTTAATTAAGTTTAATGATTGCGCTCAAACCAAATGTCCTAGAACGAAATTTTCAAATGTAACTACTAGAATGTGATACAATACACTAATGGGTGAAGTTTGGTTGACTTCTGCGCAGCGGTTTGGGAGTTAACATCAAAATTACATTTCTCGGCCATATCGCATAGATCTCACTGTGAAAAGGCTTAAATGGCTTTTTTGACCTAAGTTTGTGGATTGCGCTCAAATCAAATATCCAATAACCAAATTTCCACATGTAACTACTAGATTGTGATACAATACTGTAATGGGTGAAGTTTGGTTGACTTCTGCGCAGCGGTTTGGGAGTTAACATCAAAATTACATTTCTCGGCCATATCGCATAGATCTCACTGTGAAAAGGCTTAAATGACTTTTTTAATTAAGTTTGATGATTGCGTTCAAACAAAATGTCCTAGAACAAAATTTTCAAATGTAACTACTAGATTGTGATACAATACACTATTGGGTGAAGTTTGGTTGACTTCTGCGCAGCGGTTTGGGAGTTAACATCAAAATTACATTTCTCGGCCATATCACATAGATCTCACTGTGAAAAGGCTTAAATGGCTTTTTTGACCTTAGTTTGAGGATTGCGCTCAAATCAAATGTCCTAGAACCAAATTTCCACATGTAATTACTAGATTGTGATACAATACACTAATGGGTGAAGTTTGGTTGACTTCTGCGCAGCGGTTTGGGAGTTAACATCAAAATTACATTTCTCGGCCATATCGCATAGATCTCACTGTGAAAAGGCTTAAATGACTTTTTTAATTAAGTTTAATGATTGCGCTCAAACCAAATGTCCTAGAACGAAATTTTCAAATGTAACTACTAGAATGTGATACAATACACTAATGGGTGAAGTTTGGTTGACTTCTGCGCAGCGGTTTGGGAGTTAACATCAAAATTACATTTCTCGGCCATATCGCATAGATCTCACTGTGAAAAGGCTTAAATGGCTTTTTTGACCTAAGTTTGAGGATTGCGCTCAAATCAAATATCCAATAACCAAATTTCCACATGTAACTACTAGATTGTGATACAATACACTAATGGGTGAAGTTTGGTTGACTTCGCAGCGGTTTGGGAGTTAACATCAAAATTACATTTCTCGGCCATATCGCATAGATCTCACTGTGAAAAGGCTTAAATGACTTTTTTAATTAAGTTTAATGATTGCGCTCAAACCAAATGTCCTAGAACGAAATTTTCAAATGTAACTACTAGAATGTGATACAATACACTATTGGGTGAAGTTTAGTTGACTTCTGCGCAGCGGTTTGGGAGTTAACATCAAAATTACATTTCTCGGCCATATCGCATAGATCTCACTGTGAAAAGGCTTAAATGGCTTTTTTGACCTAAGTTTAATAATTGCGCTCAAACCAAATGTCCTAGAACGAAATTTTCAAATGTAACTACTAGAATGTGATACAATACACTTTTGGGTGAAGTTTGGTTGACTTCTGCGCAGCGGTTTGGGAGTTAACATCAAAATTACATTTCTCGGCCATATCGCATCTCACTGTGAAAAGGCTTAAATGGCTTTTTTGACCTAAGTTCTAGGATAGCGCTCAAATCAAATGTCCTAGAACCAAATTTTCACATGTAACTACTAGATTGTGATACAATACACTAATGGGTGAAGTTTGGTTGACTTCTGCGCAGCGGTTTGGGAGTTAACATCAAAATTACATTTCTCGGCCATATCGCATAGATCTCACTGTGAAAAGGCTTAAATGGCTTTTTTGACCTAAGTTTGAGGATTGCGCTCAAACAAAATGTCCTAGAACAAAATTTTCAAATGTAACTACTAGATTGTGATACAATACACTATTGGGTGAAGTTTGGTTGACTTCTGCGCAGCGGTTTGGGAGTTAACATCAAAATTACATTTCTCGGCCATATCGCATAGATCTCACTGTGAAAAGGCTTAAATGACTTTTTTAATTAAGTTTGATGATTGCGTTCAAACAAAATGTCCTAGAACAAAATTTTCAAATGTAACTACTAGATTGTGATACAATACACTATTGGGTGAAGTTTGGTTGACTTCTGCGCAGCGGTTTGGGAGTTAACATCAAAATTACATTTCTCGGCCATATCGCATAGATCTCACTGTGAAAAGGCTTAAATGGCTTTTTTGACCTAAGTTTGAGGATTGCGCTCAAATCAAATGTCCTAGAACCAAATTTCCACATGTAACTACTAGATTGTGATACAATACACTAATGGGTGAAGTTTGGTTGACTTCTGCGCAGCGGTTTGGGAGTTAACATCAAAATTACATTTCTCGGCCATATCGCATAGATCTCACTGTGAAAAGGCTTAAATGGCTTTTTTGACCTTAGTTTGAGGATTGCGCTCAAATCAAATGTCCTAGAACCAAATTTCCACATGTAATTACTAGATTGTGATACAATACACTAATGGGTGAAGTTTGGTTGACTTCTGCGCAGCGGTTTGGGAGTTAACATCAAAATTACATTTCTCGGCCATATCGCATAGATCTCACTGTGAAAAGGCTTAAATGACTTTTTTAATTAAGTTTAATGATTGCGCTCAAACCAAATGTCCTAGAACGAAATTTTCAAATGTAACTACTAGAATGTGATACAATACACTAATGGGTGAAGTTTGGTTGACTTCTGCGCAGCGGTTTGGGAGTTAACATCAAAATTACATTTCTCGGCCATATCGCATAGATCTCACTGTGAAAAGGCTTAAATGGCTTTTTTGACCTAAGTTTGAGGATTGCGCTCAAATCAAATATCCAATAACCAAATTTCCACATGTAACTACTAGATTGTGATACAATACACTAATGGGTGAAGTTTGGTTGACTTCGCAGCGGTTTGGGAGTTAACATCAAAATTACATTTCTCGGCCATATCGCATAGATCTCACTGTGAAAAGGCTTAAATGACTTTTTTAATTAAGTTTAATGATTGCGCTCAAACCAAATGTCCTAGAACGAAATTTTCAAATGTAACTACTAGAATGTGATACAATACACTATTGGGTGAAGTTTAGTTGACTTCTGCGCAGCGGTTTGGGAGTTAACATCAAAATTACATTTCTCGGCCATATCGCATAGATCTCACTGTGAAAAGGCTTAAATGGCTTTTTTGACCTAAGTTTAATAATTGCGCTCAAACCAAATGTCCTAGAACGAAATTTTCAAATGTAACTACTAGAATGTGATACAATACACTTTTGGGTGAAGTTTGGTTGACTTCTGCGCAGCGGTTTGGGAGTTAACATCAAAATTACATTTCTCGGCCATATCGCATCTCACTGTGAAAAGGCTTAAATGGCTTTTTTGACCTAAGTTCTAGGATAGCGCTCAAATCAAATGTCCTAGAACCAAATTTTCACATGTAACTACTAGATTGTGATACAATACACTAATGGGTGAAGTTTGGTTGACTTCTGCGCAGCGGTTTGGGAGTTAACATCAAAATTACATTTCTCGGCCATATCGCATAGATCTCACTGTGAAAAGGCTTAAATGGCTTTTTTGACCTAAGTTTGAGGATTGCGCTCAAACAAAATGTCCTAGAACAAAATTTTCAAATGTAACTACTAGATTGTGATACAATACACTATTGGGTGAAGTTTGGTTGACTTCTGCGCAGCGGTTTGGGAGTTAACATCAAAATTACATTTCTCGGCCATATCGCATAGATCTCACTGTGAAAAGGCTTAAATGACTTTTTTAATTAAGTTTGATGATTGCGTTCAAACAAAATGTCCTAGAACAAAATTTTCAAATGTAACTACTAGATTGTGATACAATACACTATTGGGTGAAGTTTGGTTGACTTCTGCGCAGCGGTTTGGGAGTTAACATCAAAATTACATTTCTCGGCCATATCGCATAGATCTCACTGTGAAAAGGCTTAAATGGCTTTTTTGACCTAAGTTTGAGGATTGCGCTCAAATCAAATGTCCTAGAACCAAATTTCCACATGTAACTACTAGATTGTGATACAATACACTAATGGGTGAAGTTTGGTTGACTTCTGCGCAGCGGTTTGGGAGTTAACATCAAAATTACATTTCTCGGCCATATCGCATAGATCTCACTGTGAAAAGGCTTAAATGACTTTTTTAATTAAGTTTGATGATTGCGTTCAAACAAAATGTCCTAGAACAAAATTTTCAAATGTAACTACTAGATTGTAATACAATACACTATTGGGTGAAGTTTGGTTGACTTCTGCGCAGCGGTTTGGGAGTTAACATCAAAATTACATTTCTCGGCCATATCGCATAGATCTCACTGTGAAAAGGCTTAAATGGCTTTTTTGACCTAAGTTTGAGGATTGCGCTCAAATCAAATGTCCTAGAACCAAATTTCCACATGTAATTACTAGATTGTGATACAATACACTAATGGGTGAAGTTTGGTTGACTTCTGCGCAGCGGTTTGGGAGTTAACATCAAAATTACATTTCTCGGCCATATCGCATAGATCTCACTGTGAAAAGGCTTAAATGACTTTTTTAATTAAGTTTAATGATTGCGCTCAAACCAAATGTCCTAGAACGAAATTTTCAAATGTAACTACTAGAATGTGATACAATACACTAATGGGTGAAGTTTGGTTGACTTCTGCGCAGCGGTTTGGGAGTTAACATCAAAATTACATTTCTCGGCCATATCGCATAGATCTCACTGTGAAAAGGCTTAAATGGCTTTTTTGACCTAAGTTTGAGGATTGCGCTCAAATCAAATATCCAATAACCAAATTTCCACATGTAACTACTAGATTGTGATACAATACTGTAATGGGTGAAGTTTGGTTGACTTCTGCGCAGCGGTTTGGGAGTTAACATCAAAATTACATTTCTCGGCCATATCGCATAGATCTCACTGTGAAAAGGCTTAAATGACTTTTTTAATTAAGTTTGATGATTGCGTTCAAACAAAATGTCCTAGAACAAAATTTTCAAATGTAACTACTAGATTGTGATACAATACACTATTGGGTGAAGTTTGGTTGACTTCTGCGCAGCGGTTTGGGAGTTAACATCAAAATTACATTTCTCGGCCATATCACATAGATCTCACTGTGAAAAGGCTTAAATGGCTTTTTTGACCTTAGTTTGAGGATTGCGCTCAAATCAAATGTCCTAGAACCAAATTTCCACATGTAATTACTAGATTGTGATACAATACACTAATGGGTGAAGTTTGGTTGACTTCTGCGCAGCGGTTTGGGAGTTAACATCAAAATTACATTTCTCGGCCATATCGCATAGATCTCAATGTGAAAAGGCTTAAATGACTTTTTTAATTAAGTTTAATGATTGCGCTCAAACCAAATGTCCTAGAACGAAATTTTCAAATGTAACTACTAGAATGTGATACAATACACTAATGGGTGAAGTTTGGTTGACTTCTGCGCAGCGGTTTGGGAGTTAACATCAAAATTACATTTCTCGGCCATATCGCATAGATCTCACTGTGAAAAGGCTTAAATGGCTTTTTTGACCTAAGTTTGTGGATTGCGCTCAAATCAAATATCCAATAACCAAATTTCCACATGTAACTACTAGATTGTGATACAATACTGTAATGGGTGAAGTTTGGTTGACTTCTGCGCAGCGGTTTGGGAGTTAACATCAAAATTACATTTCTCGGCCATATCGCATAGATCTCACTGTGAAAAGGCTTAAATGACTTTTTTAATTAAGTTTGATGATTGCGTTCAAACAAAATGTCCTAGAACAAAATTTTCAAATGTAACTACTAGATTGTGATACAATACACTATTGGGTGAAGTTTGGTTGACTTCTGCGCAGCGGTTTGGGAGTTAACATCAAAATTACATTTCTCGGCCATATCACATAGATCTCACTGTGAAAAGGCTTAAATGGCTTTTTTGACCTTAGTTTGAGGATTGCGCTCAAATCAAATGTCCTAGAACCAAATTTCCACATGTAATTACTAGATTGTGATACAATACACTAATGGGTGAAGTTTGGTTGACTTCTGCGCAGTGGTTTGGGAGTTAACATCAAAATTACATTTCTCGGCCATATCGCATAGATCTCACTGTGAAAAGGCTTAAATGACTTTTTTAATTAAGTTTAATGATTGCGCTCAAACCAAATGTCCTAGAACGAAATTTTCAAATGTAACTACTAGAATGTGATACAATACACTAATGGGTGAAGTTTGGTTGACTTCTGCGCAGCGGTTTGGGAGTTAACATCAAAATTACATTTCTCGGCCATATCGCATAGATCTCACTGTGAAAAGGCTTAAATGGCTTTTTTGACCTAAGTTTGAGGATTGCGCTCAAATCAAATATCCAATAACCAAATTTCCACATGTAACTACTAGATTGTGATACAATACACTAATGGGTGAAGTTTGGTTGACTTCGCAGCGGTTTGGGAGTTAACATCAAAATTACATTTCTCGGCCATATCGCATAGATCTCACTGTGAAAAGGCTTAAATGACTTTTTTAATTAAGTTTAATGATTGCGCTCAAACCAAATGTCCTAGAACGAAATTTTCAAATGTAACTACTAGAATGTGATACAATACACTATTGGGTGAAGTTTAGTTGACTTCTGCGCAGCGGTTTGGGAGTTAACATCAAAATTACATTTCTCGGCCATATCGCATAGATCTCACTGTGAAAAGGCTTAAATGGCTTTTTTGACCTAAGTTTAATAATTGCGCTCAAACCAAATGTCCTAGAACGAAATTTTCAAATGTAACTACTAGAATGTGATACAATACACTTTTGGGTGAAGTTTGGTTGACTTCTGCGCAGCGGTTTGGGAGTTAACATCAAAATTACATTTCTCGGCCATATCGCATCTCACTGTGAAAAGGCTTAAATGGCTTTTTTGACCTAAGTTCTAGGATAGCGCTCAAATCAAATGTCCTAGAACCAAATTTTCACATGTAACTACTAGATTGTGATACAATACACTAATGGGTGAAGTTTGGTTGACTTCTGCGCAGCGGTTTGGGAGTTAACATCAAAATTACATTTCTCGGCCATATCGCATAGATCTCACTGTGAAAAGGCTTAAATGGCTTTTTTGACCTAAGTTTGAGGATTGCGCTCAAACAAAATGTCCTAGAACAAAATTTTCAAATGTAACTACTAGATTGTGATACAATACACTATTGGGTGAAGTTTGGTTGACTTCTGCGCAGCGGTTTGGGAGTTAACATCAAAATTACATTTCTCGGCCATATCGCATAGATCTCACTGTGAAAAGGCTTAAATGACTTTTTTAATTAAGTTTGATGATTGCGTTCAAACAAAATGTCCTAGAACAAAATTTTCAAATGTAACTACTAGATTGTGATACAATACACTATTGGGTGAAGTTTGGTTGACTTCTGCGCAGCGGTTTGGGAGTTAACATCAAAATTACATTTCTCGGCCATATCGCATAGATCTCACTGTGAAAAGGCTTAAATGGCTTTTTTGACCTAAGTTTGAGGATTGCGCTCAAATCAAATGTCCTAGAACCAAATTTCCACATGTAACTACTAGATTGTGATACAATACACTAATGGGTGAAGTTTGGTTGACTTCTGCGCAGCGGTTTGGGAGTTAACATCAAAATTACATTTCTCGGCCATATCGCATAGATCTCACTGTGAAAAGGCTTAAATGACTTTTTTAATTAAGTTTGATGATTGCGTTCAAACAAAATGTCCTAGAACAAAATTTTCAAATGTAACTACTAGATTGTGATACAATACACTATTGGGTGAAGTTTGGTTGACTTCTGCGCAGCGGTTTGGGAGTTAACATCAAAATTACATTTCTCGGCCATATCGCATAGATCTCACTGTGAAAAGGCTTAAATGGCTTTTTTGACCTAAGTTTGAGGATTGCGCTCAAATCAAATGTCCTAGAACCAAATTTCCACATGTAATTACTAGATTGTGATACAATACACTAATGGGTGAAGTTTGGTTGACTTCTGCGCAGCGGTTTGGGAGTTAACATCAAAATTACATTTCTCGGCCATATCGCATAGATCTCACTGTGAAAAGGCTTAAATGACTTTTTTAATTAAGTTTAATGATTGCGCTCAAACCAAATGTCCTAGAACGAAATTTTCAAATGTAACTACTAGAATGTGATACAATACACTAATGGGTGAAGTTTGGTTGACTTCTGCGCAGCGGTTTGGGAGTTAACATCAAAATTACATTTCTCGGCCATATCGCATAGATCTCACTGTGAAAAGGCTTAAATGGCTTTTTTGACCTAAGTTTGAGGATTGCGCTCAAATCAAATATCCAATAACCAAATTTCCACATGTAACTACTAGATTGTGATACAATACTGTAATGGGTGAAGTTTGGTTGACTTCTGCGCAGCGGTTTGGGAGTTAACATCAAAATTACATTTCTCGGCCATATCGCATAGATCTCACTGTGAAAAGGCTTAAATGACTTTTTTAATTAAGTTTGATGATTGCGTTCAAACAAAATGTCCTAGAACAAAATTTTCAAATGTAACTACTAGATTGTGATACAATACACTATTGGGTGAAGTTTGGTTGACTTCTGCGCAGCGGTTTGGGAGTTAACATCAAAATTACATTTCTCGGCCATATCGCATAGATCTCACTGTGAAAAGGCTTAAATGGCTTTTTTGACCTAAGTTTGAGGATTGCGCTCAAATCAAATATCCAATAACCAAATTTCCACATGTAACTACTAGATTGTGATACAATACTGTAATGGGTGAAGTTTGGTTGACTTCTGCGCAGCGGTTTGGGAGTTAACATCAAAATTACATTTCTCGGCCATATCGCATAGATCTCACTGTGAAAAGGCTTAAATGACTTTTTTAATTAAGTTTGATGATTGCGTTCAAACAAAATGTCCTAGAACAAAATTTTCAAATGTAACTACTAGAATGTGATACAATACACTAATGGGTGAAGTTTGGTTGACTTCTGCGCAGCGGTTTGGGAGTTAACATCAAAATTACATTTCTCGGCCATATCGCATAGATCTCACTGTGAAAAGGCTTAAATGGCTTTTTTGACCTAAGTTTGAGGATTGCGCTCAAATCAAATATCCAATAACCAAATTTCCACATGTAACTACTAGATTGTGATACAATACACTAATGGGTGAAGTTTGGTTGACTTCTGCGCAGCGGTTTGGGAGTTAACATCAAAATTACATTTCTCGGCCATATCGCATAGATCTCACTGTGAAAAGGCTTAAATGACTTTTTTAATTAAGTTTGATGATTGCGTTCAAACAAAATGTCCTAGAACAAAAATTTTCAAATGTAACTACTAGATTGTGATACAATACACTATTGGGTGAAGTTTGGTTGACTTCTGCGCAGCGGTTTGGGAGTTAACATCAAAATTACATTTCTCGGCCATATCGCATAGATCTCACTGTGAAAAGGCTTAAATGGCTTTTTTGACCTAAGTTTGAGGATTGCGCTCAAATCAAATGTCCTAGAACCAAATTTCCACATATAATTACTAGATTGTGATACAATACACTAATGGGTGAAGTTTGGTTGACTTCTGCGCAGCGGTTTGGGAGTTAACATCAAAATTACATTTCTCGGCCATATCGCATAGATCTCACTGTGAAAAGGCTTAAATGACTTTTTTAATTAAGTTTAATGATTGCGCTCAAACCAAATGTCCTAGAACGAAATTTTCAAATGTAACTACTAGAATGTGATACAATACACTATTGGGTGAAGTTTAGTTGACTTCTGCGCAGCGGTTTGGGAGTTAACATCAAAATTACATTTCTCGGCCATATCGCATAGATCTCACTGTGAAAAGGCTTAAATGGCTTTTTTGACCTAAGTTTAATAATTGCGCTCAAACCAAATGTCCTAGAACGAAATTTTCAAATGTAACTACTAGAATGTGATACAATACACTTTTGGGTGAAGTTTGGTTGACTTCTGCGCAGCGGTTTGGGAGTTAACATCAAAATTACATTTCTCGGCCATATCGCATCTCACTGTGAAAAGGCTTAAATGGCTTTTTTGACCTAAGTTTGAGGATAGCGCTCAAATCAAATGTCCTAGAACCAAATTTTCACATGTAACTACTAGATTGTGATACAATACACTAATGGGTGAAGTTTGGTTGACTTCTGCGCAGCGGTTTGGGAGTTAACATCAAAATTACATTTCTCGGCCATATCGCATAGATCTCACTGTGAAAAGGCTTAAATGGCTTTTTTGACCTAAGTTTGAGGATTGCGCTCAAACAAAATGTCCTAGAACAAAATTTTCAAATGTAACTACTAGATTGTGATACAATACACTATTGGGTGAAGTTTGGTTGACTTCTGCGCAGCGGTTTGGGAGTTAACATCAAAATTACATTTCTCGGCCATATCGCATAGATCTCACTGTGAAAAGGCTTAAATGACTTTTTTAATTAAGTTTGATGATTGCGTTCAAACAAAATGTCCTAGAACAAAATTTTCAAATGTAACTACTAGATTGTGATACAATACACTATTGGGTGAAGTTTGGTTGACTTCTGCGCAGCGGTTTGGGAGTTAACATCAAAATTACATTTCTCGGCCATATCGCATAGATCTCACTGTGAAAAGGCTTAAATGGCTTTTTTGACCTAAGTTTGAGGATTGCGCTCAAATCAAATGTCCTAGAACCAAATTTCCACATGTAACTACTAGATTGTGATACAATACACTAATGGGTGAAGTTTGGTTGACTTCTGCGCAGCGGTTTGGGAGTTAACATCAAAATTACATTTCTCGGCCATATCACATAGATCTCACTGTGAAAAGGCTTAAATGGCTTTTTTGACCTTAGTTTGAGGATTGCGCTCAAATCAAATGTCCTAGAACCAAATTTCCACATGTAATTACTAGATTGTGATACAATACACTAATGGGTGAAGTTTGGTTGACTTCTGCGCAGCGGTTTGGGAGTTAACATCAAAATTACATTTCTCGGCCATATCGCATAGATCTCACTGTGAAAAGGCTTAAATGACTTTTTTAATTAAGTTTAATGATTGCGCTCAAACCAAATGTCCTAGAACGAAATTTTCAAATGTAACTACTAGAATGTGATACAATACACTAATGGGTGAAGTTTGGTTGACTTCTGCGCAGCGGTTTGGGAGTTAACATCAAAATTACATTTCTCGGCCATATCGCATAGATCTCACTGTGAAAAGGCTTAAATGGCTTTTTTGACCTAAGTTTGAGGATTGCGCTCAAATCAAATATCCAATAACCAAATTTCCACATGTAACTACTAGATTGTGATACAATACACTAATGGGTGAAGTTTGGTTGACTTCGCAGCGGTTTGGGAGTTAACATCAAAATTACATTTCTCGGCCATATCGCATAGATCTCACTGTGAAAAGGCTTAAATGACTTTTTTAATTAAGTTTAATGATTGCGCTCAAACCAAATGTCCTAGAACGAAATTTTCAAATGTAACTACTAGAATGTGATACAATACACTATTGGGTGAAGTTTAGTTGACTTCTGCGCAGCGGTTTGGGAGTTAACATCAAAATTACATTTCTCGGCCATATCGCATAGATCTCACTGTGAAAAGGCTTAAATGGCTTTTTTGACCTAAGTTTAATAATTGCGCTCAAACCAAATGTCCTAGAACGAAATTTTCAAATGTAACTACTAGAATGTGATACAATACACTTTTGGGTGAAGTTTGGATGACTTCTGCGCAGCGGTTTGGGAGTTAACATCAAAATTACATTTCTCGGCCATATCGCATCTCACTGTGAAAAGGCTTAAATGGCTTTTTTGACCTAAGTTCTAGGATAGCGCTCAAATCAAATGTCCTAGAACCAAATTTTCACATGTAACTACTAGATTGTGATACAATACACTAATGGGTGAAGTTTGGTTGACTTCTGCGCAGCGGTTTGGGAGTTAACATCAAAATTACATTTCTCGGCCATATCGCATAGATCTCACTGTGAAAAGGCTTAAATGGCTTTTTTGACCTAAGTTTGAGGATTGCGCTCAAATCAAATGTCCTAGAACCAAATTTCCACATGTAACTACTAGATTGTGATACAATACACTATTGGGTGAAGTTTGGTTGACTTCTGCGCAGCGGTTTGGGAGTGAACATCAAAATTACATTTCTCGGCCATATCGCATAGATCTCACTGTGAAAAGGCTTAAATGACTTTTTTAATTAAGTTTAATGATTGCGCTCAAACCAAATGTCCTAGAACGAAATTTTCAAATGTAACTACTAGAATGTGATACAATACACTAATGGGTGAAGTTTGGTTGACTTCTGCGCAGCGGTTTGGGAGTTAACATCAAAATTACATTTCTCGGCCATATCGCATAGATCTCACTGTGAAAAGGCTTAAATGGCTTTTTTGACCTAAGTTTGAGGATTGCGCTCAAATCAAATATCCAATAACCAAATTTCCACATGTAACTACTAGATTGTGATACAATACTGTAATGGGTGAAGTTTGGTTGACTTCTGCGCAGCGGTTTGGGAGTTAACATCAAAATTACATTTCTCGGCCATATCGCATAGATCTCACTGTGAAAAGGCTTAAATGACTTTTTTAATTAAGTTTGATGATTGCGTTCAAACAAAATGTCCTAGAACAAAATTTTCAAATGTAACTACTAGATTGTGATACAATACACTATTGGGTGAAGTTTGGTTGACTTCTGCGCAGCGGTTTGGGAGTTAACATCAAAATTACATTTCTCGGCCATATCACATAGATCTCACTGTGAAAAGGCTTAAATGGCTTTTTTGACCTTAGTTTGAGGATTGCGCTCAAATCAAATGTCCTAGAACCAAATTTCCACATGTAATTACTAGATTGTGATACAATACACTAATGGGTGAAGTTTGGTTGACTTCTGCGCAGCGGTTTGGGAGTTAACATCAAAATTACATTTCTCGGCCATATCGCATAGATCTCAATGTGAAAAGGCTTAAATGACTTTTTTAATTAAGTTTAATGATTGCGCTCAAACCAAATGTCCTAGAACGAAATTTTCAAATGTAACTACTAGAATGTGATACAATACACTAATGGGTGAAGTTTGGTTGACTTCTGCGCAGCGGTTTGGGAGTTAACATCAAAATTACATTTCTCGGCCATATCGCATAGATCTCACTGTGAAAAGGCTTAAATGGCTTTTTTGACCTAAGTTTGTGGATTGCGCTCAAATCAAATATCCAATAACCAAATTTCCACATGTAACTACTAGATTGTGATACAATACTGTAATGGGTGAAGTTTGGTTGACTTCTGCGCAGCGGTTTGGGAGTTAACATCAAAATTACATTTCTCGGCCATATCGCATAGATCTCACTGTGAAAAGGCTTAAATGACTTTTTTAATTAAGTTTGATGATTGCGTTCAAACAAAATGTCCTAGAACAAAATTTTCAAATGTAACTACTAGATTGTGATACAATACACTATTGGGTGAAGTTTGGTTGACTTCTGCGCAGCGGTTTAGGAGTTAACATCAAAATTACATTTCTCGGCCATATCACATAGATCTCACTGTGAAAAGGCTTAAATGGCTTTTTTGACCTTAGTTTGAGGATTGCGCTCAAATCAAATGTCCTAGAACCAAATTTCCACATGTAATTACTAGATTGTGATACAATACACTAATGGGTGAAGTTTGGTTGACTTCTGCGCAGCGGTTTGGGAGTTAACATCAAAATTACATTTCTCGGCCATATCGCATAGATCTCACTGTGAAAAGGCTTAAATGACTTTTTTAATTAAGTTTAATGATTGCGCTCAAACCAAATGTCCTAGAACGAAATTTTCAAATGTAACTACTAGAATGTGATACAATACACTAATGGGTGAAGTTTGGTTGACTTCTGCGCAGCGGTTTGGGAGTTAACATCAAAATTACATTTCTCGGCCATATCGCATAGATCTCACTGTGAAAAGGCTTAAATGGCTTTTTTGACCTAAGTTTGAGGATTGCGCTCAAATCAAATATCCAATAACCAAATTTCCACATGTAACTACTAGATTGTGATACAATACACTAATGGGTGAAGTTTGGTTGACTTCGCAGCGGTTTGGGAGTTAACATCAAAATTACATTTCTCGGCCATATCGCATAGATCTCACTGTGAAAAGGCTTAAATGACTTTTTTAATTAAGTTTAATGATTGCGCTCAAACCAAATGTCCTAGAACGAAATTTTCAAATGTAACTACTAGAATGTGATACAATACACTATTGGGTGAAGTTTAGTTGACTTCTGCGCAGCGGTTTGGGAGTTAACATCAAAATTACATTTCTCGGCCATATCGCATAGATCTCACTGTGAAAAGGCTTAAATGGCTTTTTTGACCTAAGTTTAATAATTGCGCTCAAACCAAATGTCCTAGAACGAAATTTTCAAATGTAACTACTAGAATGTGATACAATACACTTTTGGGTGAAGTTTGGATGACTTCTGCGCAGCGGTTTGGGAGTTAACATCAAAATTACATTTCTCGGCCATATCGCATCTCACTGTGAAAAGGCTTAAATGGCTTTTTTGACCTAAGTTCTAGGATAGCGCTCAAATCAAATGTCCTAGAACCAAATTTTCACATGTAACTACTAGATTGTGATACAATACACTAATGGGTGAAGTTTGGTTGACTTCTGCGCAGCGGTTTGGGAGTTAACATCAAAATTACATTTCTCGGCCATATCGCATAGATCTCACTGTGAAAAGGCTTAAATGGCTTTTTTGACCTAAGTTTGAGGATTGCGCTCAAACAAAATGTCCTAGAACAAAATTTTCAAATGTAACTACTAGATTGTGATACAATACACTATTGGGTGAAGTTTGGTTGACTTCTGCGCAGCGGTTTGGGAGTTAACATCAAAATTACATTTCTCGGCCATATCGCATAGATCTCACTGTGAAAAGGCTTAAATGACTTTTTTAATTAAGTTTGATGATTGCGTTCAAACAAAATGTCCTAGAACAAAATTTTCAAATGTAACTACTAGATTGTGATACAATACACTATTGGGTGAAGTTTGGTTGACTTCTGCGCAGCGGTTTGGGAGTTAACATCAAAATTACATTTCTCGGCCATATCGCATAGATCTCACTGTGAAAAGGCTTAAATGGCTTTTTTGACCTAAGTTTGAGGATTGCGCTCAAATCAAATGTCCTAGAACCAAATTTCCACATGTAACTACTAGATTGTGATACAATACACTAATGGGTGAAGTTTGGTTGACTTCTGCGCAGCGGTTTGGGAGTTAACATCAAAATTACATTTCTCGGCCATATCGCATAGATCTCACTGTGAAAAGGCTTAAATGACTTTTTTAATTAAGTTTGATGATTGCGTTCAAACAAAATGTCCTAGAACAAAATTTTCAAATGTAACTACTAGATTGTGATACAATACACTATTGGGTGAAGTTTGGTTGACTTCTGCGCAGCGGTTTGGGAGTTAACATCAAAATTACATTTCTCGGCCATATCGCATAGATCTCACTGTGAAAAGGCTTAAAAGGCTTTTTTGACCTAAGTTTGAGGATTGCGCTCAAATCAAATGTCCTAGAACCAAATTTCCACATGTAATTACTAGATTGTGATACAATACACTAATGGGTGAAGTTTGGTTGACTTCTGCGCAGCGGTTTGGGAGTTAACATCAAAATTACATTTCTCGGCCATATCGCATAGATCTCACTGTGAAAAGGCTTAAATGACTTTTTTAATTAAGTTTAATGATTGCGCTCAAACCAAATGTCCTAGAACGAAATTTTCAAATGTAACTACTAGAATGTGATACAATACACTAATGGGTGAAGTTTGGTTGACTTCTGCGCAGCGGTTTGGGAGTTAACATCAAAATTACATTTCTCGGCCATATCGCATAGATCTCACTGTGAAAAGGCTTAAATGGCTTTTTTGACCTAAGTTTGAGGATTGCGCTCAAATCAAATGTCCTAGAACGAAATTTTCAAATGTAACTACTAGAATGTGATACAATACACTTTTGGGTGAAGTTTGGATGACTTCTGCGCAGCGGTTTGGGAGTTAACATCAAAATTACATTTCTCGGCCATATCGCATCTCACTGTGAAAAGGCTTAAATGGCTTTTTTGACCTAAGTTCTAGGATAGCGCTCAAATCAAATGTCCTAGAACCAAATTTTCACATGTAACTACTAGATTGTGATACAATACACTAATGGGTGAAGTTTGGTTGACTTCTGCGCAGCGGTTTGGGAGTTAACATCAAAATTACATTTCTCGGCCATATCGCATAGATCTCACTGTGAAAAGGCTTAAATGGCTTTTTTGACCTAAGTTTGAGGATTGCGCTCAAATCAAATGTCCTAGAACCAAATTTCCACATGTAACTACTAGATTGTGATACAATACACTATTGGGTGAAGTTTGGTTGACTTCTGCGCAGCGGTTTGGGAGTGAACATCAAAATTACATTTCTCGGCCATATCGCATAGATCTCACTGTGAAAAGGCTTAAATGACTTTTTTAATTAAGTTTAATGATTGCGCTCAAACCAAATGTCCTAGAACGAAATTTTCAAATGTAACTACTAGAATGTGATACAATACACTAATGGGTGAAGTTTGGTTGACTTCTGCGCAGCGGTTTGGGAGTTAACATCAAAATTACATTTCTCGGCCATATCGCATAGATCTCACTGTGAAAAGGCTTAAATGGCTTTTTTGACCTAAGTTTGAGGATTGCGCTCAAATCAAATATCCAATAACCAAATTTCCACATGTAACTACTAGATTGTGATACAATACTGTAATGGGTGAAGTTTGGTTGACTTCTGCGCAGCGGTTTGGGAGTTAACATCAAAATTACATTTCTCGGCCATATCGCATAGATCTCACTGTGAAAAGGCTTAAATGACTTTTTTAATTAAGTTTGATGATTGCGTTCAAACAAAATGTCCTAGAACAAAATTTTCAAATGTAACTACTAGATTGTGATACAATACACTATTGGGTGAAGTTTGGTTGACTTCTGCGCAGCGGTTTGGGAGTTAACATCAAAATTACATTTCTCGGCCATATCACATAGATCTCACTGTGAAAAGGCTTAAATGGCTTTTTTGACCTTAGTTTGAGGATTGCGCTCAAATCAAATGTCCTAGAACCAAATTTCCACATGTAATTACTAGATTGTGATACAATACACTAATGGGTGAAGTTTGGTTGACTTCTGCGCAGCGGTTTGGGAGTTAACATCAAAATTACATTTCTCGGCCATATCGCATAGATCTCAATGTGAAAAGGCTTAAATGACTTTTTTAATTAAGTTTAATGATTGCGCTCAAACCAAATGTCCTAGAACGAAATTTTCAAATGTAACTACTAGAATGTGATACAATACACTAATGGGTGAAGTTTGGTTGACTTCTGCGCAGCGGTTTGGGAGTTAACATCAAAATTACATTTCTCGGCCATATCGCATAGATCTCACTGTGAAAAGGCTTAAATGGCTTTTTTGACCTAAGTTTGTGGATTGCGCTCAAATCAAATATCCAATAACCAAATTTCCACATGTAACTACTAGATTGTGATACAATACTGTAATGGGTGAAGTTTGGTTGACTTCTGCGCAGCGGTTTGGGAGTTAACATCAAAATTACATTTCTCGGCCATATCGCATAGATCTCACTGTGAAAAGGCTTAAATGACTTTTTTAATTAAGTTTGATGATTGCGTTCAAACAAAATGTCCTAGAACAAAATTTTCAAATGTAACTACTAGATTGTGATACAATACACTATTGGGTGAAGTTTGGTTGACTTCTGCGCAGCGGTTTGGGAGTTAACATCAAAATTACATTTCTCGGCCATATCACATAGATCTCACTGTGAAAAGGCTTAAATGGCTTTTTTGACCTTAGTTTGAGGATTGCGCTCAAATCAAATGTCCTAGAACCAAATTTCCACATGTAATTACTAGATTGTGATACAATACACTAATGGGTGAAGTTTGGTTGACTTCTGCGCAGCGGTTTGGGAGTTAACATCAAAATTACATTTCTCGGCCATATCGCATAGATCTCACTGTGAAAAGGCTTAAATGACTTTTTTAATTAAGTTTAATGATTGCGCTCAAACCAAATGTCCTAGAACGAAATTTTCAAATGTAACTACTAGAATGTGATACAATACACTAATGGGTGAAGTTTGGTTGACTTCTGCGCAGCGGTTTGGGAGTTAACATCAAAATTACATTTCTCGGCCATATCGCATAGATCTCACTGTGAAAAGGCTTAAATGGCTTTTTTGACCTAAGTTTGAGGATTGCGCTCAAATCAAATATCCAATAACCAAATTTCCACATGTAACTACTAGATTGTGATACAATACACTAATGGGTGAAGTTTGGTTGACTTCGCAGCGGTTTGGGAGTTAACATCAAAATTACATTTCTCGGCCATATCGCATAGATCTCACTGTGAAAAGGCTTAAATGACTTTTTTAATTAAGTTTAATGATTGCGCTCAAACCAAATGTCCTAGAACGAAATTTTCAAATGTAACTACTAGAATGTGATACAATACACTATTGGGTGAAGTTTAGTTGACTTCTGCGCAGCGGTTTGGGAGTTAACATCAAAATTACATTTCTCGGCCATATCGCATAGATCTCACTGTGAAAAGGCTTAAATGGCTTTTTTGACCTAAGTTTAATAATTGCGCTCAAACCAAATGTCCTAGAACGAAATTTTCAAATGTAACTACTAGAATGTGATACAATACACTTTTGGGTGAAGTTTGGATGACTTCTGCGCAGCGGTTTGGGAGTTAACATCAAAATTACATTTCTCGGCCATATCGCATCTCACTGTGAAAAGGCTTAAATGGCTTTTTTGACCTAAGTTCTAGGATAGCGCTCAAATCAAATGTCCTAGAACCAAATTTTCACATGTAACTACTAGATTGTGATACAATACACTAATGGGTGAAGTTTGGTTGACTTCTGCGCAGCGGTTTGGGAGTTAACATCAAAATTACATTTCTCGGCCATATCGCATAGATCTCACTGTGAAAAGGCTTAAATGGCTTTTTTGACCTAAGTTTGAGGATTGCGCTCAAACAAAATGTCCTAGAACAAAATTTTCAAATGTAACTACTAGATTGTGATACAATACACTATTGGGTGAAGTTTGGTTGACTTCTGCGCAGCGGTTTGGGAGTTAACATCAAAATTACATTTCTCGGCCATATCGCATAGATCTCACTGTGAAAAGGCTTAAATGACTTTTTTAATTAAGTTTGATGATTGCGTTCAAACAAAATGTCCTAGAACAAAATTTTCAAATGTAACTACTAGATTGTGATACAATACACTATTGGGTGAAGTTTGGTTGACTTCTGCGCAGCGGTTTGGGAGTTAACATCAAAATTACATTTCTCGGCCATATCGCATAGATCTCACTGTGAAAAGGCTTAAATGGCTTTTTTGACCTAAGTTTGAGGATTGCGCTCAAATCAAATGTCCTAGAACCAAATTTCCACATGTAACTACTAGATTGTGATACAATACACTAATGGGTGAAGTTTGGTTGACTTCTGCGCAGCGGTTTGGGAGTTAACATCAAAATTACATTTCTCGGCCATATCGCATAGATCTCACTGTGAAAAGGCTTAAATGACTTTTTTAATTAAGTTTGATGATTGCGTTCAAACAAAATGTCCTAGAACAAAATTTTCAAATGTAACTACTAGATTGTGATACAATACACTATTGGGTGAAGTTTGGTTGACTTCTGCGCAGCGGTTTGGGAGTTAACATCAAAATTACATTTCTCGGCCATATCGCATAGATCTCACTGTGAAAAGGCTTAAAAGGCTTTTTTGACCTAAGTTTGAGGATTGCGCTCAAATCAAATGTCCTAGAACCAAATTTCCACATGTAATTACTAGATTGTGATACAATACACTAATGGGTGAAGTTTGGTTGACTTCTGCGCAGCGGTTTGGGAGTTAACATCAAAATTACATTTCTCGGCCATATCGCATAGATCTCACTGTGAAAAGGCTTAAATGACTTTTTTAATTAAGTTTAATGATTGCGCTCAAACCAAATGTCCTAGAACGAAATTTTCAAATGTAACTACTAGAATGTGATACAATACACTAATGGGTGAAGTTTGGTTGACTTCTGCGCAGCGGTTTGGGAGTTAACATCAAAATTACATTTCTCGGCCATATCGCATAGATCTCACTGTGAAAAGGCTTAAATGGCTTTTTTGACCTAAGTTTGAGGATTGCGCTCAAATCAAATATCCAATAACCAAATTTCCACATGTAACTACTAGATTGTGATACAATACTGTAATGGGTGAAGTTTGGTTGACTTCTGCGCAGCGGTTTGGGAGTTAACATCAAAATTACATTTCTCGGCCATATCGCATAGATCTCACTGTGAAAAGGCTTAAATGACTTTTTTAATTAAGTTTGATGATTGCGTTCAAACAAAATGTCCTAGAACAAAATTTTCAAATGTAACTACTAGATTGTGATACAATACACTATTGGGTGAAGTTTGGTTGACTTCTGCGCAGCGGTTTGGGAGTTAACATCAAAATTACATTTCTCGGCCATATCACATAGATCTCACTGTGAAAAGGCTTAAATGGCTTTTTTGACCTTAGTTTGAGGATTGCGCTCAAATCAAATGTCCTAGAACCAAATTTCCACATGTAATTACTAGATTGTGATACAATACACTAATGGGTGAAGTTTGGTTGACTTCTGCGCAGCGGTTTGGGAGTTAACATCAAAATTACATTTCTCGGCCATATCGCATAGATCTCAATGTGAAAAGGCTTAAATGACTTTTTTAATTAAGTTTAATGATTGCGCTCAAACCAAATGTCCTAGAACGAAATTTTCAAATGTAACTACTAGAATGTGATACAATACACTATTGGGTGAAGTTTGGTTGACTTCTGCGCAGCGGTTTGGGAGTTAACATCAAAATTACATTTCTCGGCCATATCGCATAGATCTCACTGTGAAAAGGCTTAAATGGCTTTTTTGACCTAAGTTTGAGGATTGCGCTCAAATCAAATATCCAATAACCAAATTTCCACATGTAACTACTAGATTGTGATACAATACACTAATGGGTGAAGTTTGGTTGACTTCTGCGCAGCGGTTTGGGAGTTAACATCAAAATTACATTTCTCGGCCATATCGCATAGATCTCACTGTGAAAAGGCTTAAATGACTTTTTTAATTAAGTTTGATGATTGCGTTCAAACAAAATGTCCTAGAACAAAATTTTCAAATGTAACTACTAGATTGTGATACAATACACTATTGGGTGAAGTTTGGTTGACTTCTGCGCAGCGGTTTGGGAGTTAACATCAAAATTACATTTCTCGGCCATATCGCATAGATCTCACTGTGAAAAGGCTTAAATGGCTTTTTTGACCTAAGTTTGAGGATTGCGCTCAAATCAAATGTCCTAGAACCAAATTTCCACATGTAATTACTAGATTGTGATACAATACACTAATGGGTGAAGTTTGGTTGACTTCTGCGCAGCGGTTTGGGAGTTAACATCAAAATTACATTTCTCGGCCATATCGCATAGATCTCACTGTGAAAAGGCTTAAATGACTTTTTTAATTAAGTTTAATGATTGCGCTCAAACCAAATGTCCTAGAACGAAATTTTCAAATGTAACTACTAGAATGTGATACAATACACTAATGGGTGAAGTTTGGTTGACTTCTGCGCAGCGGTTTGGGAGTTAACATCAAAATTACATTTCTCGGCCATATCGCATAGATCTCACTGTGAAAAGGCTTAAATGGCTTTTTTGACCTAAGTTTGAGGATTGCGCTCAAATCAAATATCCAATAACCAAATTTCCACATGTAACTACTAGATTGTGATACAATACTGTAATGGGTGAAGTTTGGTTGACTTCTGCGCAGCGGTTTGGGAGTTAACATCAAAATTACATTTCTCGGCCATATCGCATAGATCTCACTGTGAAAAGGCTTAAATGACTTTTTTAATTAAGTTTGATGATTGCGTTCAAACAAAATGTCCTAGAACAAAATTTTCAAATGTAACTACTAGATTGTGATACAATACACTATTGGGTGAAATTTGGTTGACTTCTGCGCAGCGGTTTGGGAGTTAACATCAAAATTACATTTCTCGGCCATATCGCATAGATCTCACTGTGAAAAGGCTTAAATGGCTTTTTTGACCTTAGTTTGAGGATTGCGCTCAAATCAAATGTCCTAGAACCAAATTTCCACATGTAATTACCAGATTGTGATACAATACACTAATGGGTGAAGTTTGGTTGACTTCTGCGCAGCGGTTTGGGAGTTAACATCAAAATTACATTTCTCGGCCATATCGCATAGATCTCACTGTGAAAAGGCTTAAATGACTTTTTTAATTAAGTTTAATGATTGCGCTCAAACCAAATGTCCTAGAACGAAATTTTCAAATGTAACTACTAGAATGTGATACAATACACTAATGGGTGAAGTTTGGTTGACTTCTGCGCAGCGGTTTGGGAGTTAACATCAAAATTACATTTCTCGGCCATATCGCATAGATCTCACTGTGAAAAGGCTTAAATGGCTTTTTTGACCTAAGTTTGAGGATTGCGCTCAAATCAAATATCCAATAACCAAATTTCCACATGTAACTACTAGATTGTGATACAATACACTAATGGGTGAAGTTTGGTTGACTTCTGCGCAGCGGTTTGGGAGTTAACATCAAAATTACATTTCTCGGCCATATCGCATAGATCTCACTGTGAAAAGGCTTAAATGACTTTTTTAATTAAGTTTGATGATTGCGTTCAAACAAAATGTCCTAGAACAAAATTTTCAAATGTAACTACTAGATTGTGATACAATACACTATTGGGTGAAGTTTGGTTGACTTCTGCGCAGCGGTTTGGGAGTTAACATCAAAATTACATTTCTCGGCCATATCGCATAGATCTCACTGTGAAAAGGCTTAAATGGCTTTTTTGACCTAAGTTTGAGGATTGCGCTCAAATCAAATGTCCTAGAACCAAATTTCCACATGTAATTACTAGATTGTGATACAATACACTAATGGGTGAAGTTTGGTTGACTTCTGCGCAGCGGTTTGGGAGTTAACATCAAAATTACATTTCTCGGCCATATCGCATAGATCTCACTGTGAAAAGGCTTAAATGACTTTTTTAATTAAGTTTAATGATTGCGCTCAAACCAAATGTCCTAGAACGAAATTTTCAAATGTAACTACTAGAATGTGATACAATACACTAATGGGTGAAGTTTGGTTGACTTCTGCGCAGCGGTTTGGGAGTTAACATCAAAATTACATTTCTCGGCCATATCGCATAGATCTCACTGTGAAAAGGCTTAAATGGCTTTTTTGACCTAAGTTTGAGGATTGCGCTCAAATCAAATATCCAATAACCAAATTTCCACATGTAACTACTAGATTGTGATACAATACTGTAATGGGTGAAGTTTGGTTGACTTCTGCGCAGCGGTTTGGGAGTTAACATCAAAATTACATTTCTCGGCCATATCGCATAGATCTCACTGTGAAAAGGCTTAAATGACTTTTTTAATTAAGTTTGATGATTGCGTTCAAACAAAATGTCCTAGAACAAAATTTTCAAATGTAACTACTAGATTGTGATACAATACACTATTGGGTGAAGTTTGGTTGACTTCTGCGCAGCGGTTTGGGAGTTAACATCAAAATTACATTTCTCGGCCATATCACATAGATCTCACTGTGAAAAGGCTTAAATGGCTTTTTTGACCTTAGTTTGAGGATTGCGCTCAAATCAAATGTCCTAGAACCAAATTTCCACATGTAATTACTAGATTGTGATACAATACACTAATGGGTGAAGTTTGGTTGACTTCTGCGCAGCGGTTTGGGAGTTAACATCAAAATTACATTTCTCGGCCATATCGCATAGATCTCACTGTGAAAAGGCTTAAATGACTTTTTTAATTAAGTTTAATGATTGCGCTCAAACCAAATGTCCTAGAACGAAATTTTCAAATGTAACTACTAGAATGTGATACAATACACTAATGGGTGAAGTTTGGTTGACTTCTGCGCAGCGGTTTGGGAGTTAACATCAAAATTACATTTCTCGGCCATATCGCATAGATCTCACTGTGAAAAGGCTTAAATGGCTTTTTTGACCTAAGTTTGAGGATTGCGCTCAAATCAAATATCCAATAACCAAATTTCCACATGTAACTACTAGATTGTGATACAATACACTAATGGGTGAAGTTTGGTTGACTTCTGCGCAGCGGTTTGGGAGTTAACATCAAAATTACATTTCTCGGCCATATCGCATAGATCTCACTGTGAAAAGGCTTAAATGGCTTTTTTGACCTAAGTTTGAGGATTGCGCTCAAATCAAATATCCAATAACCAAATTTCCACATGTAACTACTAGATTGTGATACAATACACTAATGGGTGAAGTTTGGTTGACTTCTGCGCAGCGGTTTGGGAGTTAACATCAAAATTACATTTCTCGGCCATATCGCATAGATCTCACTGTGAAAAGGCTTAAATGGCTTTTTTGACCTAAGTTTAATAATTGCGCTCAAACCAAATGTCCTAAAACTAAATTTCCAAATGTAACTACTAGATTGTGATACAATACACTAATGGGTGAAGTTTGGTTGACTTCTGCGCAGCGGTTTGGGAGTTAACATCAAAATTACATTTCTCGGCCATATCGCATAGATCTCACTGTGAAAAGGCTTAAATGACTTTTTTAATTAAGTTTGATGATTGCGCTCAAACAAAATTTCCTAGAACAAAATTTTCAAATGTAACTACTAGATTGTGATACAATACACTATTGGGTGAAGTTTGGTTGACTTCTGCGCAGCGGTTTGGGAGTTAACATCAAAATTACATTTCTCGGCCATATCGCATAGATCTCACTGTGAAAAGGCTTAAATGACTTTTTTAATTAAGTTTGATGATTGCGTTCAAACAAAATGTCCTAGAACAAAATTTTCAAATGTAACTACTAGATTGTGATACAATACACTATTGGGTGAAGTTTGGTTGACTTCTGCGCAGCGGTTTGGGAGTTAACATCAAAATTACATTTCTCGGCCATATCGCATAGATCTCACTGTGAAAAGGCTTAAATGGCTTTTTTGACCTTAGTTTGAGGATTGCGCTCAAATCAAATGTCCTAGAACCAAATTTCCACATGTAATTACTAGATTGTGATACAATACACTAATGGGTGAAGTTTGGTTGACTTCTGCGCAGCGGTTTGGGAGTTAACATCAAAATTACATTTCTCGGCCATATCGCATAGATCTCACTGTGAAAAGGCTTAAATGACTTTTTTAATTAAGTTTAATGATTGCGCTCAAACCAAATGTCCTAGAACGAAATTTTCAAATGTAACTACTAGAATGTGATACAATACACTAATGGGTGAAGTTTGGTTGACTTCTGCGCAGCGGTTTGGGAGTTAACATCAAAATTACATTTCTCGGCCATATCGCATAGATCTCACTGTGAAAAGGCTTAAATGGCTTTTTTGACCTAAGTTTGAGGATTGCGCTCAAATCAAATATCCAATAACCAAATTTCCACATGTAACTACTAGATTGTGATACAATACACTAATGGGTGAAGTTTGGTTGACTTCTGCGCAGCGGTTTGGGAGTTAACATCAAAATTACATTTCTCGGCCATATCGCATAGATCTCACTGTGAAAAGGCTTAAATGACTTTTTTAATTAAGTTTGATGATTGCGTTCAAACAAAATGTCCTAGAACAAAATTTTCAAATGTAACTACTAGATTGTGATACAATACACTATTGGGTGAAGTTTGGTTGACTTCTGCGCAGCGGTTTGGGAGTTAACATCAAAATTACATTTCTCGGCCATATCGCATAGATCTCACTGTGAAAAGGCTTAAATGGCTTTTTTGACCTAAGTTTGAGGATTGCGCTCAAATCAAATATCCAATAACCAAATTTCCACATGTAACTACTAGATTGTGATACAATACTGTAATGGGTGAAGTTTGGTTGACTTCTGCGCAGCGGTTTGGGAGTTAACATCAAAATTACATTTCTCGGCCATATCGCATAGATCTCACTGTGAAAAGGCTTAAATGACTTTTTTAATTAAGTTTGATGATTGCGTTCAAACAAAATGTCCTAGAACAAAATTTTCAAATGTAACTACTAGATTGTGATACAATACACTATTGGGTGAAGTTTGGTTGACTTCTGCGCAGCGGTTTGGGAGTTAACATCAAAATTACATTTCTCGGCCATATCGCATAGATCTCACTGTGAAAAGGCTTAAATGACTTTTTTAATTAAGTTTGATGATTGCGTTCAAACAAAATGTCCTAGAACAAAATTTTCAAATGTAACTACTAGATTGTGATACAATACACTATTGGGTGAAGTTTGGTTGACTTCTGCGCAGCGGTTTGGGAGTTAACATCAAAATTACATTTCTCGGCCATATCGCATAGATCTCACTGTGAAAAGGCTTAAATGGCTTTTTTGACCTAAGTTTGAGGATTGCGCTCAAATCAAATATCCAATAACCAAATTTCCACATGTAACTACTAGATTGTGATACAATACTGTAATGGGTGAAGTTTGGTTGACTTCTGCGCAGCGGTTTGGGAGTTAACATCAAAATTACATTTCTCGGCCATATCGCATAGATCTCACTGTGAAAAGGCTTAAATGACTTTTTTAATTAAGTTTGATGATTGCGTTCAAACAAAATGTCCTAGAACAAAATTTTCAAATGTAACTACTAGATTGTGATACAATACACTATTGGGTGAAGTTTGGTTGACTTCTGCGCAGCGGTTTGGGAGTTAACATCAAAATTACATTTCTCGGCCATATCACATAGATCTCACTGTGAAAAGGCTTAAATGGCTTTTTTGACCTTAGTTTGAGGATTGCGCTCAAATCAAATGTCCTAGAACCAAATTTCCACATGTAATTACTAGATTGTGATACAATACACTAATGGGTGAAGTTTGGTTGACTTCTGCGCAGCGGTTTGGGAGTTAACATCAAAATTACATTTCTCGGCCATATCGCATAGATCTCAATGTGAAAAGGCTTAAATGACTTTTTTAATTAAGTTTAATGATTGCGCTCAAACCAAATGTCCTAGAACGAAATTTTCAAATGTAACTACTAGAATGTGATACAATACACTATTGGGTGAAGTTTGGTTGACTTCTGCGCAGCGGTTTGGGAGTTAACATCAAAATTACATTTCTCGGCCATATCGCATAGATCTCACTGTGAAAAGGCTTAAATGGCTTTTTTGACCTAAGTTTGAGGATTGCGCTCAAATCAAATGTCCTAGAACCAAATTTTCACATGTAACTACTAGATTGTGATACAATACACTAATGGGTGAAGTTTGGTTGACTTCTGCGCAGCGGTTTGGGAGTTAACATCAAAATTACATTTCTCGGCCATATCGCATAGATCTCACTGTGAAAAGGCTTAAATGGCTTTTTTGACCTAAGTTTGAGGATTGCGCTCAAATCAAATGTCCTAGAACCAAATTTTCACATGTAACTACTAGATTGTGATACAATACACTAATGGGTGAAGTTTGGTTGACTTCTGCGCAGCGGTTTGGGAGTTAACATCAAAATTACATTTCTCGGCCATATCGCATAGATCTCACTGTGAAAAGGCTTAAATGACTTTTTTAATTAAGTTTGATGATTGCGCTCAAACAAAATTTCCTAGAACAAAATTTTCAAATGTAACTACTAGATTGTGATACAATACACTATTGGGTGAAGTTTGGTTGACTTCTGCGCAGCGGTTTGGGAGTTAACATCAAAATTACATTTCTCGGCCATATCGCATAGATCTCACTGTGAAAAGGCTTAAATGGCTTTTTTGACCTAAGTTTAATGATTGCGCTCAAACCAAATGTCCTAGAACGAAATTTTCAAATGTAACTACTAGAATGTGATACAATACACTATTGGGTGAAGTTTGGTTGACTTCTGCGCAGCGGTTTGGGAGTTAACATCAAAATTACATTTCTCGGCCATATCGCATAGATCTCACTGTGAAAAGGCTTAAATGGCTTTTTTGACCTAAGTTTGAGGATTGCGCTCAAATCAAATATCCAATAACCAAATTTCCACATGTAACTACTAGATTGTGATACAATACACTAATGGGTGAAGTTTGGTTGACTTCTGCGCAGCGGTTTGGGAGTTAACATCAAAATTACATTTCTCGGCCATATCGCATAGATCTCACTGTGAAAAGGCTTAAATGACTTTTTTAATTAAGTTTGATGATTGCGTTCAAACAAAATGTCCTAGAACAAAATTTTCAAATGTAACTACTAGATTGTGATACAATACACTATTGGGTGAAGTTTGGTTGACTTCTGCGCAGCGGTTTGGGAGTTAACATCAAAATTACATTTCTCGGCCATATCGCATAGATCTCACTGTGAAAAGGCTTAAATGGCTTTTTTGACCTTAGTTTGAGGATTGCGCTCAAATCAAATGTCCTAGAACCAAATTTCCACATGTAATTACCAGATTGTGATACAATACACTAATGGGTGAAGTTTGGTTGACTTCTGCGCAGCGGTTTGGGAGTTAACATCAAAATTACATTTCTCGGCCATATCGCATAGATCTCACTGTGAAAAGGCTTAAATGACTTTTTTAATTAAGTTTAATGATTGCGCTCAAACCAAATGTCCTAGAACGAAATTTTCAAATGTAACTACTAGAATGTGATACAATACACTAATGGGTGAAGTTTGGTTGACTTCTGCGCAGCGGTTTGGGAGTTAACATCAAAATTACATTTCTCGGCCATATCGCATAGATCTCACTGTGAAAAGGCTTAAATGGCTTTTTTGACCTAAGTTTGAGGATTGCGCTCAAATCAAATATCCAATAACCAAATTTCCACATGTAACTACTAGATTGTGATACAATACACTAATGGGTGAAGTTTGGTTGACTTCTGCGCAGCGGTTTGGGAGTTAACATCAAAATTACATTTCTCGGCCATATCGCATAGATCTCACTGTGAAAAGGCTTAAATGACTTTTTTAATTAAGTTTGATGATTGCGTTCAAACAAAATGTCCTAGAACAAAATTTTCAAATGTAACTACTAGATTGTGATACAATACACTATTGGGTGAAGTTTGGTTGACTTCTGCGCAGCGGTTTGGGAGTTAACATCAAAATTACATTTCTCGGCCATATCGCATAGATCTCACTGTGAAAAGGCTTAAATGGCTTTTTTGACCTAAGTTTGAGGATTGCGCTCAAATCAAATGTCCTAGAACCAAATTTCCACATGTAATTACTAGATTGTGATACAATACACTAATGGGTGAAGTTTGGTTGACTTCTGCGCAGCGGTTTGGGAGTTAACATCAAAATTACATTTCTCGGCCATATCGCATAGATCTCACTGTGAAAAGGCTTAAATGACTTTTTTAATTAAGTTTAATGATTGCGCTCAAACCAAATGTCCTAGAACGAAATTTTCAAATGTAACTACTAGAATGTGATACAATACACTAATGGGTGAAGTTTGGTTGACTTCTGCGCAGCGGTTTGGGAGTTAACATCAAAATTACATTTCTCGGCCATATCGCATAGATCTCACTGTGAAAAGGCTTAAATGGCTTTTTTGACCTAAGTTTGAGGATTGCGCTCAAATCAAATATCCAATAACCAAATTTCCACATGTAACTACTAGATTGTGATACAATACTGTAATGGGTGAAGTTTGGTTGACTTCTGCGCAGCGGTTTGGGAGTTAACATCAAAATTACATTTCTCGGCCATATCGCATAGATCTCACTGTGAAAAGGCTTAAATGACTTTTTTAATTAAGTTTGATGATTGCGTTCAAACAAAATGTCCTAGAACAAAATTTTCAAATGTAACTACTAGATTGTGATACAATACACTATTGGGTGAAGTTTGGTTGACTTCTGCGCAGCGGTTTGGGAGTTAACATCAAAATTACATTTCTCGGCCATATCACATAGATCTCACTGTGAAAAGGCTTAAATGGCTTTTTTGACCTTAGTTTGAGGATTGCGCTCAAATCAAATGTCCTAGAACCAAATTTCCACATGTAATTACTAGATTGTGATACAATACACTAATGGGTGAAGTTTGGTTGACTTCTGCGCAGCGGTTTGGGAGTTAACATCAAAATTACATTTCTCGGCCATATCGCATAGATCTCACTGTGAAAAGGCTTAAATGACTTTTTTAATTAAGTTTAATGATTGCGCTCAAACCAAATGTCCTAGAACGAAATTTTCAAATGTAACTACTAGAATGTGATACAATACACTAATGGGTGAAGTTTGGTTGACTTCTGCGCAGCGGTTTGGGAGTTAACATCAAAATTACATTTCTCGGCCATATCGCATAGATCTCACTGTGAAAAGGCTTAAATGGCTTTTTTGACCTAAGTTTGAGGATTGCGCTCAAATCAAATATCCAATAACCAAATTTCCACATGTAACTACTAGATTGTGATACAATACACTAATGGGTGAAGTTTGGTTGACTTCTGCGCAGCGGTTTGGGAGTTAACATCAAAATTACATTTCTCGGCCATATCGCATAGATCTCACTGTGAAAAGGCTTAAATGGCTTTTTTGACCTAAGTTTAATAATTGCGCTCAAACCAAATGTCCTAAAACTAAATTTCCAAATGTAACTACTAGATTGTGATACAATACACTAATGGGTGAAGTTTGGTTGACTTCTGCGCAGCGGTTTGGGAGTTAACATCAAAATTACATTTCTCGGCCATATCGCATAGATCTCACTGTGAAAAGGCTTAAATGACTTTTTTAATTAAGTTTGATGATTGCGCTCAAACAAAATTTCCTAGAACAAAATTTTCAAATGTAACTACTAGATTGTGATACAATACACTATTGGGTGAAGTTTGGTTGACTTCTGCGCAGCGGTTTGGGAGTTAACATCAAAATTACATTTCTCGGCCATATCGCATGGATCTCACTGTGAAAAGGCTTAAATGACTTTTTTAATTAAGTTTAATGATTGCGCTCAAACCAAATGTCCTAGAACGAAATTTTCAAATGTAACTACTAGAATGTGATACAATACACTAATGGGTGAAGTTTGGTTGACTTCTGCGCAGCGGTTTGGGAGTTAACATCAAAATTACATTTCTCGGCCATATCGCATAGATCTCACTGTGAAAAGGCTTAAATGGCTTTTTTGACCTAAGTTTGAGGATTGCGCTCAAATCAAATATCCAATAACCAAATTTCCACATGTAACTACTAGATTGTGATACAATACTGTAATGGGTGAAGTTTGGTTGACTTCTGCGCAGCGGTTTGGGAGTTAACATCAAAATTACATTTCTCGGCCATATCGCATAGATCTCACTGTGAAAAGGCTTAAATGACTTTTTTAATTAAGTTTGATGATTGCGTTCAAACAAAATGTCCTAGAACAAAATTTTCAAATGTAACTACTAGATTGTGATACAATACACTATTGGGTGAAGTTTGGTTGACTTCTGCGCAGCGGTTTGGGAGTTAACATCAAAATTACATTTCTCGGCCATATCACATAGATCTCACTGTGAAAAGGCTTAAATGGCTTTTTTGACCTTAGTTTGAGGATTGCGCTCAAATCAAATGTCCTAGAACCAAATTTCCACATGTAATTACTAGATTGTGATACAATACACTAATGGGTGAAGTTTGGTTGACTTCTGCGCAGCGGTTTGGGAGTTAACATCAAAATTACATTTCTCGGCCATATCGCATAGATCTCACTGTGAAAAGGCTTAAATGACTTTTTTAATTAAGTTTAATGATTGCGCTCAAACCAAATGTCCTAGAACGAAATTTTCAAATGTAACTACTAGAATGTGATACAATACACTAATGGGTGAAGTTTGGTTGACTTCTGCGCAGCGGTTTGGGAGTTAACATCAAAATTACATTTCTCGGCCATATCGCATAGATCTCACTGTGAAAAGGCTTAAATGGCTTTTTTGACCTAAGTTTGAGGATTGCGCTCAAATCAAATATCCAATAACCAAATTTCCACATGTAACTACTAGATTGTGATACAATACTGTAATGGGTGAAGTTTGGTTGACTTCTGCGCAGCGGTTTGGGAGTTAACATCAAAATTACATTTCTCGGCCATATCGCATAGATCTCACTGTGAAAAGGCTTAAATGACTTTTTTAATTAAGTTTGATGATTGCGTTCAAACAAAATGTCCTAGAACAAAATTTTCAAATGTAACTACTAGATTGTGATACAATACACTATTGGGTGAAGTTTGGTTGACTTCTGCGCAGCGGTTTGGGAGTTAACATCAAAATTACATTTCTCGGCCATATCACATAGATCTCACTGTGAAAAGGCTTAAATGGCTTTTTTGACCTTAGTTTGAGGATTGCGCTCAAATCAAATGTCCTAGAACCAAATTTCCACATGTAATTACTAGATTGTGATACAATACACTAATGGGTGAAGTTTGGTTGACTTCTGCGCAGCGGTTTGGGAGTTAACATCAAAATTACATTTCTCGGCCATATCGCATAGATCTCACTGTGAAAAGGCTTAAATGACTTTTTTAATTAAGTTTAATGATTGCGCTCAAACCAAATGTCCTAGAACGAAATTTTCAAATGTAACTACTAGAATGTGATACAATACACTAATGGGTGAAGTTTGGTTGACTTCTGCGCAGCGGTTTGGGAGTTAACATCAAAATTACATTTCTCGGCCATATCGCATAGATCTCACTGTGAAAAGGCTTAAATGGCTTTTTTGACCTAAGTTTGAGGATTGCGCTCAAATCAAATATCCAATAACCAAATTTCCACATGTAACTACTAGATTGTGATACAATACACTAATGGGTGAAGTTTGGTTGACTTCTGCGCAGCGGTTTGGGAGTTAACATCAAAATTACATTTCTCGGCCATATCGCATAGATCTCACTGTGAAAAGGCTTAAATGGCTTTTTTGACCTAAGTTTAATAATTGCGCTCAAACCAAATGTCCTAAAACTAAATTTCCAAATGTAACTACTAGATTGTGATACAATACACTAATGGGTGAAGTTTGGTTGACTTCTGCGCAGCGGTTTGGGAGTTAACATCAAAATTACATTTCTCGGCCATATCGCATAGATCTCACTGTGAAAAGGCTTAAATGACTTTTTTAATTAAGTTTGATGATTGCGCTCAAACAAAATTTCCTAGAACAAAATTTTCAAATGTAACTACTAGATTGTGATACAATACACTATTGGGTGAAGTTTGGTTGACTTCTGCGCAGCGGTTTGGGAGTTAACATCAAAATTACATTTCTCGGCCATATCGCATAGATCTCACTGTGAAAAGGCTTAAATGACTTTTTTAATTAAGTTTGATGATTGCGTTCAAACAAAATGTCCTAGAACAAAATTTTCAAATGTAACTACTAGATTGTGATACAATACACTATTGGGTGAAGTTTGGTTGACTTCTGCGCAGCGGTTTGGGAGTTAACATCAAAATTACATTTCTCGGCCATATCGCATAGATCTCACTGTGAAAAGGCTTAAATGGCTTTTTTGACCTTAGTTTGAGGATTGCGCTCAAATCAAATGTCCTAGAACCAAATTTCCACATGTAATTACTAGATTGTGATACAATACACTAATGGGTGAAGTTTGGTTGACTTCTGCGCAGCGGTTTGGGAGTTAACATCAAAATTACATTTCTCGGCCATATCGCATAGATCTCACTGTGAAAAGGCTTAAATGACTTTTTTAATTAAGTTTAATGATTGCGCTCAAACCAAATGTCCTAGAACGAAATTTTCAAATGTAACTACTAGAATGTGATACAATACACTAATGGGTGAAGTTTGGTTGACTTCTGCGCAGCGGTTTGGGAGTTAACATCAAAATTACATTTCTCGGCCATATCGCATAGATCTCACTGTGAAAAGGCTTAAATGGCTTTTTTGACCTAAGTTTGAGGATTGCGCTCAAATCAAATATCCAATAACCAAATTTCCACATGTAACTACTAGATTGTGATACAATACACTAATGGGTGAAGTTTGGTTGACTTCTGCGCAGCGGTTTGGGAGTTAACATCAAAATTACATTTCTCGGCCATATCGCATAGATCTCACTGTGAAAAGGCTTAAATGACTTTTTTAATTAAGTTTGATGATTGCGTTCAAACAAAATGTCCTAGAACAAAATTTTCAAATGTAACTACTAGATTGTGATACAATACACTATTGGGTGAAGTTTGGTTGACTTCTGCGCAGCGGTTTGGGAGTTAACATCAAAATTACATTTCTCGGCCATATCGCATAGATCTCACTGTGAAAAGGCTTAAATGGCTTTTTTGACCTAAGTTTGAGGATTGCGCTCAAATCAAATATCCAATAACCAAATTTCCACATGTAACTACTAGATTGTGATACAATACTGTAATGGGTGAAGTTTGGTTGACTTCTGCGCAGCGGTTTGGGAGTTAACATCAAAATTACATTTCTCGGCCATATCGCATAGATCTCACTGTGAAAAGGCTTAAATGACTTTTTTAATTAAGTTTGATGATTGCGTTCAAACAAAATGTCCTAGAACAAAATTTTCAAATGTAACTACTAGATTGTGATACAATACACTATTGGGTGAAGTTTGGTTGACTTCTGCGCAGCGGTTTGGGAGTTAACATCAAAATTACATTTCTCGGCCATATCACATAGATCTCACTGTGAAAAGGCTTAAATGGCTTTTTTGACCTTAGTTTGAGGATTGCGCTCAAATCAAATGTCCTAGAACCAAATTTCCACATGTAATTACTAGATTGTGATACAATACACTAATGGGTGAAGTTTGGTTGACTTCTGCGCAGCGGTTTGGGAGTTAACATCAAAATTACATTTCTCGGCCATATCGCATAGATCTCACTGTGAAAAGGCTTAAATGACTTTTTTAATTAAGTTTAATGATTGCGCTCAAACCAAATGTCCTAGAACGAAATTTTCAAATGTAACTACTAGAATGTGATACAATACACTAATGGGTGAAGTTTGGTTGACTTCTGCGCAGCGGTTTGGGAGTTAACATCAAAATTACATTTCTCGGCCATATCGCATAGATCTCACTGTGAAAAGGCTTAAATGGCTTTTTTGACCTAAGTTTGAGGATTGCGCTCAAATCAAATATCCAATAACCAAATTTCCACATGTAACTACTAGATTGTGATACAATACACTAATGGGTGAAGTTTGGTTGACTTCTGCGCAGCGGTTTGGGAGTTAACATCAAAATTACATTTCTCGGCCATATCGCATAGATCTCACTGTGAAAAGGCTTAAATGACTTTTTTAATTAAGTTTGATGATTGCGTTCAAACAAAATGTCCTAGAACAAAAGTTTCAAATGTAACTACTAGATTGTGATACAATACACTATTGGGTGAAGTTTGGTTGACTTCTGCGCAGCAGTTTGGGAGTTAACATCAAAATTACATTTCTCGGCCATATCGCATAGATCTCACTGTGAAAAGGCTTAAATGGCTTTTTTGACCTAAGTTTGAGGATTGCGCTCAAATCAAATGTCCTAGAACCAAATTTCCACATGTAATTACTAGATTGTGATACAATACACTAATGGGTGAAGTTTGGTTGACTTCTGCGCAGCGGTTTGGGAGTTAACATCAAAATTACATTTCTCGGCCATATCGCATAGATCTCACTGTGAAAAGGCTTAAATGACTTTTTTAATTAAGTTTAATGATTGCGCTCAAACCAAATGTCCTAGAACGAAATTTTCAAATGTAACTACTAGAATGTGATACAATACACTAATGGGTGAAGTTTGGTTGACTTCTGCGCAGCGGTTTGGGAGTTAACATCAAAATTACATTTCTCGGCCATATCGCATAGATCTCACTGTGAAAAGGCTTAAATGGCTTTTTTGACCTAAGTTTGAGGATTGCGCTCAAATCAAATATCCAATAACCAAATTTCCACATGTAACTACTAGATTGTGATACAATACTGTAATGGGTGAAGTTTGGTTGACTTCTGCGCAGCGGTTTGGGAGTTAACATCAAAATTACATTTCTCGGCCATATCGCATCTCACTGTGAAAAGGCTTAAATGGCTTTTTTGACCTAAGTTTGAGGATAGCGCTCAAATCAAATGTCCTAGAACCAAATTTTCACATGTAACTACTAGATTGTGATACAATACACTAATGGGTGAAGTTTGGTTGACTTCTGCGCAGCGGTTTGGGAGTTAACATCAAAATTACATTTCTCGGCCATATCGCATAGATCTCACTGTGAAAAGGCTTAAATGGCTTTTTTGACCTAAGTTTGAGGATTGCGCTCAAACAAAATGTCCTAGAACAAAATTTTCAAATGTAACTACTAGATTGTGATACAATACACTATTGGGTGAAGTTTGGTTGACTTCTGCGCAGCGGTTTGGGAGTTAACATCAAAATTACATTTCTCGGCCATATCGCATAGATCTCACTGTGAAAAGGCTTAAATGACTTTTTTAATTAAGTTTGATGATTGCGTTCAAACAAAATGTCCTAGAACAAAATTTTCAAATGTAACTACTAGATTGTGATACAATACACTATTGGGTGAAGTTTGGTTGACTTCTGCGCAGCGGTTTGGGAGTTAACATCAAAATTACATTTCTCGGCCATATCGCATAGATCTCACTGTGAAAAGGCTTAAATGGCTTTTTTGACCTAAGTTTGAGGATTGCGCTCAAATCAAATGTCCTAGAACCAAATTTCCACATGTAACTACTAGATTGTGATACAATACACTAATGGGTGAAGTTTGGTTGACTTCTGCGCAGCGGTTTGGGAGTTAACATCAAAATTACATTTCTCGGCCATATCGCATAGATCTCACTGTGAAAAGGCTTAAATGGCTTTTTTGACCTAAGTTTAATAATTGCGCTCAAACCAAATGTCCTAAAACTAAATTTCCAAATGTAACTACTAGATTGTGATACAATACACTAATGGGTGAAGTTTGGTTGACTTCTGCGCAGCGGTTTGGGAGTTAACATCAAAATTACATTTCTCGGCCATATCGCATAGATCTCACTGTGAAAAGGCTTAAATGACTTTTTTAATTAAGTTTGATGATTGCGCTCAAACAAAATTTCCTAGAACAAAATTTTCAAATGTAACTACTAGATTGTGATACAATACACTATTGGGTGAAGTTTGGTTGACTTCTGCGCAGCGGTTTGGGAGTTAACATCAAAATTACATTTCTCGGCCATATCGCATAGATCTCACTGTGAAAAGGCTTAAATGACTTTTTTAATTAAGTTTGATGATTGCGTTCAAACAAAATGTCCTAGAACAAAATTTTCAAATGTAACTACTAGATTGTGATACAATACACTATTGGGTGAAGTTTGGTTGACTTCTGCGCAGCGGTTTGGGAGTTAACATCAAAATTACATTTCTCGGCCATATCGCATAGATCTCACTGTGAAAAGGCTTAAATGACTTTTTTAATTAAGTTTAATGATTGCGCTCAAACCAAATGTCCTAGAACGAAATTTTCAAATTTAACTACTAGAATGTGATACAATACACTATTGGGTGAAGTTTGGTTGACTTCTGCGCAGCGGTTTGGGAGTTAACATCAAAATTACATTTCTCGGCCATATCGCATAGATCTCACTGTGAAAAGGCTTAAATGGCTTTTTTGACCTAAGTTTGAGGATTGCGCTCAAATCAAATGTCCTAGAACCAAATTTTCACATGTAACTACTAGATTGTGATACAATACACTAATGGGTGAAGTTTGGTTGACTTCTGCGCAGCGGTTTGGGAGTTAACATCAAAATTACATTTCTCGGCCATATCGCATAGATCTCACTGTGAAAAGGCTTAAATGGCTTTTTTGACCTAAGTTTGAGGATTGCGCTCAAATCAAATGTCCTAGAACCAAATTTCCACATGTAACTACTAGATTGTGATACAATACACTAATGGGTGAAGTTTGGTTGACTTCTGCGCAGCGGTTTGGGAGTTAACATCAAAATTACATTTCTCGGCCATATCGCATAGATCTCACTGTGAAAAGGCTTAAATGGCTTTTTTGACCTAAGTTTGAGGATTGCGCTCAAATCAAATATCCAATAACCAAATTTCCACATGTAACTACTAGATTGTGATACAATACACTAATGGGTGAAGTTTGGTTGACTTCTGCGCAGCGGTTTGGGAGTTAACATCAAAATTACATTTCTCGGCCATATCGCATAGATCTCACTGTGAAAAGGCTTAAATGACTTTTTTAATTAAGTTTGATGATTGCGTTCAAACAAAATGTCCTAGAACAAAATTTTCAAATGTAACTACTAGATTGTGATACAATACACTATTGGGTGAAGTTTGGTTGACTTCTGCGCAGCGGTTTGGGAGTTAACATCAAAATTACATTTCTCGGCCATATCGCATAGATCTCACTGTGAAAAGGCTTAAATGGCTTTTTTGACCTAAGTTTGAGGATTGCGCTCAAATCAAATGTCCTAGAACAAAATTTTCAAATGTAACTACTAGATTGTGATACAATACACTATTGGGTGAAGTTTGGTTGACTTCTGCGCAGCGGTTTGGGAGTTAACATCAAAATTACATTTCTCGGCCATATCGCATAGATCTCACTGTGAAAAGGCTTAAATGGCTTTTTTGACCTAAGTTTGAGGATTGCGCTCAAATCAAATGTCCTAGAACCAAATTTCCACATGTAATTACTAGATTGTGATACAATACACTAATGGGTGAAGTTTGGTTGACTTCTGCGCAGCGGTTTGGGAGTTAACATCAAAATTACATTTCTCGGCCATATCGCATAGATCTCACTGTGAAAAGGCTTAAATGACTTTTTTAATTAAGTTTAATGATTGCGCTCAAACCAAATGTCCTAGAACGAAATTTTCAAATGTAACTACTAGAATGTGGTACAATACACTATTGGGTGAAGTTTGGTTGACTTCTGCGCAGCGGTTTGGGAGTTAACATCAAAATTACATTTCTCGGCCTTATCGCATAGATCTCACTGTGAAAAGGCTTAAATGACTTTTTTAATTAAGTTTGATGATTGCGTTCAAACAAAATGTCCTAGAACAAAATTTTCAAATGTAACTACTAGATTGTGATACAATACACTAATGGTTGAAGTTTGGTTGACTTCTGCGCAGCGGTTTGGGAGTTAACATCAAAATTACATTTCTCGGCCATATCGCATAGATCTCACTGTGAAAAGGCTTAAATGACTTTTTTAATTAAGTTTGATGATTGCGCTCAAACAAAATGTCCTAGAACAAAATTTTCAAATGTAACTACTAGATTGTGATACAATACACTATTGGGTGAAGTTTGGTTGACTTCTGCGCAGCGGTTTGGGAGTTAACATCAAAATTACATTTCTCGGCCATATCGCATAGATCTCACTGTGAAAAGGCTTAAATGACTTTTTTAATTAAGTTTGATGATTGCGCTCAAACAAAATTTCCTAGAACAAAATTTTCAAATGTAACTACTAGATTGTGATACAATACACTTATGGGTAAAGTTTGGTTGACTTCTGCGCAGCGGTTTGGGAGTTAACATCAAAATTACATTTCTCGGCCATATCGCATAGATCTCACTGTGAAAAGGCTTAAATGACTTTTTTAATTAAGTTTGATGATTGCGTTCAAACAAAATGTCCTAGAACAAAATTTTCAAATGTAACTACTAGATTGTGATACAATACACTATTGGGTGAAGTTTGGTTGACTTCTGCGCAGCGGTTTGGGAGTTAACATCAAAATTACATTTCTCGGCCATATCGCATAGATCTCACTGTGAAAAGGCTTAAATGGCTTTTTTGACCTAAGTTTGAGGATTGCGCTCAAATCAAATGTCCTAGAACCAAATTTCCACATGTAATTACTAGATTGTGATACAATACACTAATGGGTGAAGTTTGGTTGACTTCTGCGCAGCGGTTTGGGAGTTAACATCAAAATTACATTTCTCGGCCATATCGCATAGATCTCACTGTGAAAAGGCTTAAATGACTTTTTTAATTAAGTTTAATGATTGCGCTCAAACCAAATGTCCTAGAACTCAATTTTCAAATGTAACTACTAGAATGTGATACAATACACTAATGGGTGAAGTTTGGTTGACTTCTGCGCAGCGGTTTGGGAGTTAACATCAAAATTACATTTCTCGGCCATATCGCATAGATCTCACTGTGAAAAGGCTTAAATGGCTTTTTTGACCTAAGTTTGAGGATTGCGCTCAAATCAAATATCCAATAACCAAATTTCCACATGTAACTACTAGATTGTGATACAATACACTAATGGGTGAAGTTTGGTTGACTTCGCAGCGGTTTGGGAGTTAACATCAAAATTACATTTCTCGGCCATATCGCATAGATCTCACTGTGAAAAGGCTTAAATGACTTTTTTAATTAAGTTTAATGATTGCGCTCAAACCAAATGTCCTAGAACGAAATTTTCAAATGTAACTACTAGAATGTGATACAATACACTATTGGGTGAAGTTTAGTTGACTTCTGCGCAGCGGTTTGGGAGTTAACATCAAAATTACATTTCTCGGCCATATCGCATAGATCTCACTGTGAAAAGGCTTAAATGGCTTTTTTGACCTAAGTTTAATAATTGCGCTCAAACCAAATGTCCTAGAACGAAATTTTCAAATGTAACTACTAGAATGTGATACAATACACTTTTGGGTGAAGTTTGGTTGACTTCTGCGCAGCGGTTTGGGAGTTAACATCAAAATTACATTTCTCGGCCATATCGCATCTCACTGTGAAAAGGCTTAAATGGCTTTTTTGACCTAAGTTCTAGGATAGCGCTCAAATCAAATGTCCTAGAACCAAATTTTCACATGTAACTACTAGATTGTGATACAATACACTAATGGGTGAAGTTTGGTTGACTTCTGCGCAGCGGTTTGGGAGTTAACATCAAAATTACATTTCTCGGCCATATCGCATAGATCTCACTGTGAAAAGGCTTAAATGGCTTTTTTGACCTAAGTTTGAGGATTGCGCTCAAACAAAATGTCCTAGAACAAAATTTTCAAATGTAACTACTAGATTGTGATACAATACACTATTGGGTGAAGTTTGGTTGACTTCTGCGCAGCGGTTTGGGAGTTAACATCAAAATTACATTTCTCGGCCATATCGCATAGATCTCACTGTGAAAAGGCTTAAATGACTTTTTTAATTAAGTTTGATGATTGCGCTCAAACAAAATTTCCTAGAACAAAATTTTCAAATGTAACTACTAGATTGTGATACAATACACTTATGGGTAAAGTTTGGTTGACTTCTGCGCAGCGGTTTGGGAGTTAACATCAAAATTACATTTCTCGGCCATATCGCATAGATCTCACTGTGAAAAGGCTTAAATGACTTTTTTAATTAAGTTTGATGATTGCGTTCAAACAAAATGTCCTAGAACAAAATTTTCAAATGTAACTACTAGATTGTGATACAATACACTATTGGGTGAAGTTTGGTTGACTTCTGCGCAGCGGTTTGGGAGTTAACATCAAAATTACATTTCTCGGCCATATCGCATAGATCTCACTGTGAAAAGGCTTAAATGGCTTTTTTGACCTAAGTTTGAGGATTGCGCTCAAATCAAATGTCCTAGAACCAAATTTCCACATGTAATTACTAGATTGTGATACAATACACTAATGGGTGAAGTTTGGTTGACTTCTGCGCAGCGGTTTGGGAGTTAACATCAAAATTACATTTCTCGGCCATATCGCATAGATCTCACTGTGAAAAGGCTTAAATGACTTTTTTAATTAAGTTTAATGATTGCGCTCAAACCAAATGTCCTAGAACTCAATTTTCAAATGTAACTACTAGAATGTGATACAATACACTAATGGGTGAAGTTTGGTTGACTTCTGCGCAGCGGTTTGGGAGTTAACATCAAAATTACATTTCTCGGCCATATCGCATAGATCTCACTGTGAAAAGGCTTAAATGGCTTTTTTGACCTAAGTTTGAGGATTGCGCTCAAATCAAATATCCAATAACCAAATTTCCACATGTAACTACTAGATTGTGATACAATACACTAATGGGTGAAGTTTGGTTGACTTCGCAGCGGTTTGGGAGTTAACATCAAAATTACATTTCTCGGCCATATCGCATAGATCTCACTGTGAAAAGGCTTAAATGACTTTTTTAATTAAGTTTAATGATTGCGCTCAAACCAAATGTCCTAGAACGAAATTTTCAAATGTAACTACTAGAATGTGATACAATACACTATTGGGTGAAGTTTAGTTGACTTCTGCGCAGCGGTTTGGGAGTTAACATCAAAATTACATTTCTCGGCCATATCGCATAGATCTCACTGTGAAAAGGCTTAAATGGCTTTTTTGACCTAAGTTTAATAATTGCGCTCAAACCAAATGTCCTAGAACGAAATTTTCAAATGTAACTACTAGAATGTGATACAATACACTTTTGGGTGAAGTTTGGTTGACTTCTGCGCAGCGGTTTGGGAGTTAACATCAAAATTACATTTCTCGGCCATATCGCATCTCACTGTGAAAAGGCTTAAATGGCTTTTTTGACCTAAGTTCTAGGATAGCGCTCAAATCAAATGTCCTAGAACCAAATTTTCACATGTAACTACTAGATTGTGATACAATACACTAATGGGTGAAGTTTGGTTGACTTCTGCGCAGCGGTTTGGGAGTTAACATCAAAATTACATTTCTCGGCCATATCGCATAGATCTCACTGTGAAAAGGCTTAAATGGCTTTTTTGACCTAAGTTTGAGGATTGCGCTCAAACAAAATGTCCTAGAACAAAATTTTCAAATGTAACTACTAGATTGTGATACAATACACTATTGGGTGAAGTTTGGTTGACTTCTGCGCAGCGGTTTGGGAGTTAACATCAAAATTACATTTCTCGGCCATATCGCATAGATCTCACTGTGAAAAGGCTTAAATGACTTTTTTAATTAAGTTTGATGATTGCGTTCAAACAAAATGTCCTAGAACAAAATTTTCAAATGTAACTACTAGATTGTGATACAATACACTATTGGGTGAAGTTTGGTTGACTTCTGCGCAGCGGTTTGGGAGTTAACATCAAAATTACATTTCTCGGCCATATCGCATAGATCTCACTGTGAAAAGGCTTAAATGGCTTTTTTGACCTAAGTTTGAGGATTGCGCTCAAATCAAATGTCCTAGAACCAAATTTCCACATGTAACTACTAGATTGTGATACAATACACTAATGGGTGAAGTTTGGTTGACTTCTGCGCAGCGGTTTGGGAGTTAACATCAAAATTACATTTCTCGGCCATATCGCATAGATCTCACTGTGAAAAGGCTTAAATGACTTTTTTAATTAAGTTTGATGATTGCGTTCAAACAAAATGTCCTAGAACAACATTTTCAAATGTAACTACTAGATTGTGATACAATACACTATTGGGTGAAGTTTGGTTGACTTCTGCGCAGCGGTTTGGGAGTTAACATCAAAATTACATTTCTCGGCCATATCGCATAGATCTCACTGTGAAAAGGCTTAAATGGCTTTTTTGACCTAAGTTTGAGGATTGCGCTCAAATCAAATGTCCTAGAACCAAATTTCCACATGTAATTACTAGATTGTGATACAATACACTAATGGGTGAAGTTTGGTTGACTTCTGCGCAGCGGTTTGGGAGTTAACATCAAAATTACATTTCTCGGCCATATCGCATAGATCTCACTGTGAAAAGGCTTAAATGACTTTTTTAATTAAGTTTAATGATTGCGCTCAAACCAAATGTCCTAGAACGAAATTTTCAAATGTAACTACTAGAATGTGATACAATACACTAATGGGTGAAGTTTGGTTGACTTCTGCGCAGCGGTTTGGGAGTTAACATCAAAATTACATTTCTCGGCCATATCGCATAGATCTCACTGTGAAAAGGCTTAAATGGCTTTTTTGACCTAAGTTTGAGGATTGCGCTCAAATCAAATATCCAATAACCAAATTTCCACATGTAACTACTAGATTGTGATACAATACTGTAATGGGTGAAGTTTGGTTGACTTCTGCGCAGCGGTTTGGGAGTTAACATCAAAATTACATTTCTCGGCCATATCGCATAGATCTCACTGTGAAAAGGCTTAAATGACTTTTTTAATTAAGTTTGATGATTGCGTTCAAACAAAATGTCCTAGAACAAAATTTTCAAATGTAACTACTAGATTGTGATACAATACACTATTGGGTGAAGTTTGGTTGACTTCTGCGCAGCGGTTTGGGAGTTAACATCAAAATTACATTTCTCGGCCATATCACATAGATCTCACTGTGAAAAGGCTTAAATGGCTTTTTTGACCTTAGTTTGAGGATTGCGCTCAAATCAAATGTCCTAGAACCAAATTTCCACATGTAATTACTAGATTGTGATACAATACACTAATAGGTGAAGTTTGGTTGACTTCTGCGCAGCGGTTTGGGAGTTAACATCAAAATTACATTTCTCGGCCATATCGCATAGATCTCAATGTGAAAAGGCTTAAATGACTTTTTTAATTAAGTTTAATGATTGCGCTCAAACCAAATGTCCTAGAACGAAATTTTCAAATGTAACTACTAGAATGTGATACAATACACTATTGGGTGAAGTTTGGTTGACTTCTGCGCAGCGGTTTGGGAGTTAACATCAAAATTACATTTCTCGGCCATATCGCATAGATCTCACTGTGAAAAGGCTTAAATGGCTTTTTTGACCTAAGTTTGAGGATTGCGCTCAAATCAAATGTCCTAGAACCAAATTTTCACATGTAACTACTAGATTGTGATACAATACACTAATGGGTGAAGTTTGGTTGACTTCTGCGCAGCGGTTTGGGAGTTAACATCAAAATTACATTTCTCGGCCATATCGCATAGATCTCACTGTGAAAAGGCTTAAATGGCTTTTTTGACCTAAGTTTGAGGATTGCGCTCAAATCAAATGTCCTAGAACCAAATTTTCACATGTAACTACTAGATTGTGATACAATACACTAATGGGTGAAGTTTGGTTGACTTCTGCGCAGCGGTTTGGGAGTTAACATCAAAATTACATTTCTCGGCCATATCGCATAGATCTCACTGTGAAAAGGCTTAAATGACTTTTTTAATTAAGTTTGATGATTGCGCTCAAACAAAATTTCCTAGAACAAAATTTTCAAATGTAACTACTAGATTGTGATACAATACACTATTGGGTGAAGTTTGGTTGACTTCTGCGCAGCGGTTTGGGAGTTAACATCAAAATTACATTTCTCGGCCATATCGCATAGATCTCACTGTGAAAAGGCTTAAATGGCTTTTTTGACCTAAGTTTAATGATTGCGCTCAAACCAAATGTCCTAGAACGAAATTTTCAAATGTAACTACTAGAATGTGATACAATACACTATTGGGTGAAGTTTGGTTGACTTCTGCGCAGCGGTTTGGGAGTTAACATCAAAATTACATTTCTCGGCCATATCGCATAGATCTCACTGTGAAAAGGCTTAAATGGCTTTTTTGACCTAAGTTTGAGGATTGCGCTCAAATCAAATATCCAATAACCAAATTTCCACATGTAACTACTAGATTGTGATACAATACACTAATGGGTGAAGTTTGGTTGACTTCTGCGCAGCGGTTTGGGAGTTAACATCAAAATTACATTTCTCGGCCATATCGCATAGATCTCACTGTGAAAAGGCTTAAATGACTTTTTTAATTAAGTTTGATGATTGCGTTCAAACAAAATGTCCTAGAACAAAATTTTCAAATGTAACTACTAGATTGTGATACAATACACTATTGGGTGAAGTTTGGTTGACTTCTGCGCAGCGGTTTGGGAGTTAACATCAAAATTACATTTCTCGGCCATATCGCATAGATCTCACTGTGAAAAGGCTTAAATGGCTTTTTTGACCTTAGTTTGAGGATTGCGCTCAAATCAAATGTCCTAGAACCAAATTTCCACATGTAATTACCAGATTGTGATACAATACACTAATGGGTGAAGTTTGGTTGACTTCTGCGCAGCGGTTTGGGAGTTAACATCAAAATTACATTTCTCGGCCATATCGCATAGATCTCACTGTGAAAAGGCTTAAATGACTTTTTTAATTAAGTTTAATGATTGCGCTCAAACCAAATGTCCTAGAACGAAATTTTCAAATGTAACTACTAGAATGTGATACAATACACTAATGGGTGAAGTTTGGTTGACTTCTGCGCAGCGGTTTGGGAGTTAACATCAAAATTACATTTCTCGGCCATATCGCATAGATCTCACTGTGAAAAGGCTTAAATGGCTTTTTTGACCTAAGTTTGAGGATTGCGCTCAAATCAAATCTCCAATAACCAAATTTCCACATGTAACTACTAGATTGTGATACAATACACTAATGGGTGAAGTTTGGTTGACTTCTGCGCAGCGGTTTGGGAGTTAACATCAAAATTACATTTCTCGGCCATATCGCATAGATCTCACTGTGAAAAGGCTTAAATGACTTTTTTAATTAAGTTTGATGATTGCGTTCAAACAAAATGTCCTAGAACAAAATTTTCAAATGTAACTACTAGATTGTGATACAATACACTATTGGGTGAAGTTTGGTTGACTTCTGCGCAGCGGTTTGGGAGTTAACATCAAAATTACATTTCTCGGCCATATCGCATAGATCTCACTGTGAAAAGGCTTAAATGGCTTTTTTGACCTAAGTTTGAGGATTGCGCTCAAATCAAATGTCCTAGAACCAAATTTCCACATGTAATTACTAGATTGTGATACAATACACTAATGGGTGAAGTTTGGTTGACTTCTGCGCAGCGGTTTGGGAGTTAACATCAAAATTACATTTCTCGGCCATATCGCATAGATCTCACTGTGAAAAGGCTTAAATGACTTTTTTAATTAAGTTTAATGATTGCGCTCAAACCAAATGTCCTAGAACGAAATTTTCAAATGTAACTACTAGAATGTGATACAATACACTAATGGGTGAAGTTTGGTTGACTTCTGCGCAGCGGTTTGGGAGTTAACATCAAAATTACATTTCTCGGCCATATCGCATAGATCTCACTGTGAAAAGGCTTAAATGGCTTTTTTGACCTAAGTTTGAGGATTGCGCTCAAATCAAATATCCAATAACCAAATTTCCACATGTAACTACTAGATTGTGATACAATACTGTAATGGGTGAAGTTTGGTTGACTTCTGCGCAGCGGTTTGGGAGTTAACATCAAAATTACATTTCTCGGCCATATCGCATAGATCTCACTGTGAAAAGGCTTAAATGACTTTTTTAATTAAGTTTGATGATTGCGTTCAAACAAAATGTCCTAGAACAAAATTTTCAAATGTAACTACTAGATTGTGATACAATACACTATTGGGTGAAGTTTGGTTGACTTCTGCGCAGCGGTTTGGGAGTTAACATCAAAATTACATTTCTCGGCCATATCACATAGATCTCACTGTGAAAAGGCTTAAATGGCTTTTTTGACCTTAGTTTGAGGATTGCGCTCAAATCAAATGTCCTAGAACCAAATTTCCACATGTAATTACTAGATTGTGATACAATACACTAATGGGTGAAGTTTGGTTGACTTCTGCGCAGCGGTTTGGGAGTTAACATCAAAATTACATTTCTCGGCCATATCGCATAGATCTCACTGTGAAAAGGCTTAAATGACTTTTTTAATTAAGTTTAATGATTGCGCTCAAACCAAATGTCCTAGAACGAAATTTTCAAATGTAACTACTAGAATGTGATACAATACACTAATGGGTGAAGTTTGGTTGACTTCTGCGCAGCGGTTTGGGAGTTAACATCAAAATTACATTTCTCGGCCATATCGCATAGATCTCACTGTGAAAAGGCTTAAATGACTTTTTTAATTAAGTTTGATGATTGCGTTCAAACAAAATGTCCTAGAACAAAATTTTCAAATGTAACTACTAGATTGTGATACAATACACTATTGGGTGAAGTTTGGTTGACTTCTGCGCAGCGGTTTGGGAGTTAACATCAAAATTACATTTCTCGGCCATATCGCATAGATCTCACTGTGAAAAGGCTTAAATGGCTTTTTTGACCTAAGTTTGAGGATTGCGCTCAAATCAAATGTCCTAGAACCAAATTTCCACATGTAATTACTAGATTGTGATACAATACACTAATGGGTGAAGTTTGGTTGACTTCTGCGCAGCGGTTTGGGAGTTAACATCAAAATTACATTTCTCGGCCATATCGCATAGATCTCACTGTGAAAAGGCTTAAATGACTTTTTTAATTAAGTTTAATGATTGCGCTCAAACCAAATGTCCTAGAACGAAATTTTCAAATGTAACTACTAGAATGTGATACAATACACTAATGGGTGAAGTTTGGTTGACTTCTGCGCAGCGGTTTGGGAGTTAACATCAAAATTACATTTCTCGGCCATATCGCATAGATCTCACTGTGAAAAGGCTTAAATGACTTTTTTAATTAAGTTTAATGATTGCGCTCAAACCAAATGTCCTAGAACGAAATTTTCAAATGTAACTACTAGAATGTGATACAATACACTATTGGGTGAAGTTTGGTTGACTTCTGCGCAGCGGTTTGGGAGTTAACATCAAAATTACATTTCTCGGCCATATCGCATAGATCTCACTGTGAAAAGGCTTAAATGGCTTTTTTGACCTAAGTTTGAGGATTGCGCTCAAATCAAATATCCAATAACCAAATTTCCACATGTAACTACTAGATTGTGATACAATACTGTAATGGGTGAAGTTTGGTTGACTTCTGCGCAGCGGTTTGGGAGTTAACATCAAAATTACATTTCTCGGCCATATCGCATAGATCTCACTGTGAAAAGGCTTAAATGACTTTTTTAATTAAGTTTGATGATTGCGTTCAAACAAAATGTCCTAGAACAAAATTTTCAAATGTAACTACTAGATTGTGATACAATACACTATTGGGTGAAGTTTGGTTGACTTCTGCGCAGCGGTTTGGGAGTTAACATCAAAATTACATTTCTCGGCCATATCACATAGATCTCACTGTGAAAAGGCTTAAATGGCTTTTTTGACCTTAGTTTGAGGATTGCGCTCAAATCAAATGTCCTAGAACCAAATTTCCACATGTAATTACTAGATTGTGATACAATACACTAATGGGTGAAGTTTGGTTGACTTCTGCGCAGCGGTTTGGGAGTTAACATCAAAATTACATTTCTCGGCCATATCGCATAGATCTCACTGTGAAAAGGCTTAAATGACTTTTTTAATTAAGTTTAATGATTGCGCTCAAACCAAATGTCCTAGAACGAAATTTTCAAATGTAACTACTAGAATGTGATACAATACACTAATGGGTGAAGTTTGGTTGACTTCTGCGCAGCGGTTTGGGAGTTAACATCAAAATTACATTTCTCGGCCATATCGCATAGATCTCACTGTGAAAAGGCTTAAATGGCTTTTTTGACCTAAGTTTGAGGATTGCGCTCAAATCAAATATCCAATAACCAAATTTCCACATGTAACTACTAGATTGTGATACAATACACTAATGGGTGAAGTTTGGTTGACTTCTGCGCAGCGGTTTGGGAGTTAACATCAAAATTACATTTCTCGGCCATATCGCATAGATCTCACTGTGAAAAGGCTTAAATGACTTTTTTAATTAAGTTTGATGATTGCGTTCAAACAAAATGTCCTAGAACAAAAGTTTCAAATGTAACTACTAGATTGTGATACAATACACTATTGGGTGAAGTTTGGTTGACTTCTGCGCAGCAGTTTGGGAGTTAACATCAAAATTACATTTCTCGGCCATATCGCATAGATCTCACTGTGAAAAGGCTTAAATGGCTTTTTTGACCTAAGTTTGAGGATTGCGCTCAAATCAAATGTCCTAGAACCAAATTTCCACATGTAATTACTAGATTGTGATACAATACACTAATGGGTGAAGTTTGGTTGACTTCTGCGCAGCGGTTTGGGAGTTAACATCAAAATTACATTTCTCGGCCATATCGCATAGATCTCACTGTGAAAAGGCTTAAATGACTTTTTTAATTAAGTTTAATGATTGCGCTCAAACCAAATGTCCTAGAACGAAATTTTCAAATGTAACTACTAGAATGTGATACAATACACTAATGGGTGAAGTTTGGTTGACTTCTGCGCAGCGGTTTGGGAGTTAACATCAAAATTACATTTCTCGGCCATATCGCATAGATCTCACTGTGAAAAGGCTTAAATGGCTTTTTTGACCTAAGTTTGAGGATTGCGCTCAAATCAAATATCCAATAACCAAATTTCCACATGTAACTACTAGATTGTGATACAATACTGTAATGGGTGAAGTTTGGTTGACTTCTGCGCAGCGGTTTGGGAGTTAACATCAAAATTACATTTCTCGGCCATATCGCATCTCACTGTGAAAAGGCTTAAATGGCTTTTTTGACCTAAGTTTGAGGATAGCGCTCAAATCAAATGTCCTAGAACCAAATTTTCACATGTAACTACTAGATTGTGATACAATACACTAATGGGTGAAGTTTGGTTGACTTCTGCGCAGCGGTTTGGGAGTTAACATCAAAATTACATTTCTCGGCCATATCGCATAGATCTCACTGTGAAAAGGCTTAAATGGCTTTTTTGACCTAAGTTTGAGGATTGCGCTCAAACAAAATGTCCTAGAACAAAATTTTCAAATGTAACTACTAGATTGTGATACAATACACTATTGGGTGAAGTTTGGTTGACTTCTGCGCAGCGGTTTGGGAGTTAACATCAAAATTACATTTCTCGGCCATATCGCATAGATCTCACTGTGAAAAGGCTTAAATGACTTTTTTAATTAAGTTTGATGATTGCGTTCAAACAAAATGTCCTAGAACAAAATTTTCAAATGTAACTACTAGATTGTGATACAATACACTATTGGGTGAAGTTTGGTTGACTTCTGCGCAGCGGTTTGGGAGTTAACATCAAAATTACATTTCTCGGCCATATCGCATAGATCTCACTGTGAAAAGGCTTAAATGGCTTTTTTGACCTAAGTTTGAGGATTGCGCTCAAATCAAATGTCCTAGAACCAAATTTCCACATGTAACTACTAGATTGTGATACAATACACTAATGGGTGAAGTTTGGTTGACTTCTGCGCAGCGGTTTGGGAGTTAACATCAAAATTACATTTCTCGGCCATATCGCATAGATCTCACTGTGAAAAGGCTTAAATGGCTTTTTTGACCTAAGTTTAATAATTGCGCTCAAACCAAATGTCCTAAAACTAAATTTCCAAATGTAACTACTAGATTGTGATACAATACACTAATGGGTGAAGTTTGGTTGACTTCTGCGCAGCGGTTTGGGAGTTAACATCAAAATTACATTTCTCGGCCATATCGCATAGATCTCACTGTGAAAAGGCTTAAATGACTTTTTTAATTAAGTTTGATGATTGCGCTCAAACAAAATTTCCTAGAACAAAATTTTCAAATGTAACTACTAGATTGTGATACAATACACTATTGGGTGAAGTTTGGTTGACTTCTGCGCAGCGGTTTGGGAGTTAACATCAAAATTACATTTCTCGGCCATATCGCATAGATCTCACTGTGAAAAGGCTTAAATGACTTTTTTAATTAAGTTTGATGATTGCGTTCAAACAAAATGTCCTAGAACAAAATTTTCAAATGTAACTAATAGATTGTGATACAATACACTATTGGGTGAAGTTTGGTTGACTTCTGCGCAGCGGTTTGGGAGTTAACATCAAAATTACATTTCTCGGCCATATCGCATAGATCTCACTGTGAAAAGGCTTAAATGACTTTTTTAATTAAGTTTAATGATTGCGCTCAAACCAAATGTCCTAGAACGAAATTTTCAAATTTAACTACTAGAATGTGATACAATACACTATTGGGTGAAGTTTGGTTGACTTCTGCGCAGCGGTTTGGGAGTTAACATCAAAATTACATTTCTCGGCCATATCGCATAGATCTCACTGTGAAAAGGCTTAAATGGCTTTTTTGACCTAAGTTTGAGGATTGCGCTCAAATCAAATGTCCTAGAACCAAATTTTCACATGTAACTACTAGATTGTGATACAATACACTAATGGGTGAAGTTTGGTTGACTTCTGCGCAGCGGTTTGGGAGTTAACATCAAAATTACATTTCTCGGCCATATCGCATAGATCTCACTGTGAAAAGGCTTAAATGGCTTTTTTGACCTAAGTTTGAGGATTGCGCTCAAATCAAATGTCCTAGAACCAAATTTCCACATGTAACTACTAGATTGTGATACAATACACTAATGGGTGAAGTTTGGTTGACTTCTGCGCAGCGGTTTGGGAGTTAACATCAAAATTACATTTCTCGGCCATATCGCATAGATCTCACTGTGAAAAGGCTTAAATGGCTTTTTTGACCTAAGTTTGAGGATTGCGCTCAAATCAAATATCCAATAACCAAATTTCCACATGTAACTACTAGATTGTGATACAATACACTAATGGGTGAAGTTTGGTTGACTTCTGCGCAGCGGTTTGGGAGTTAACATCAAAATTACATTTCTCGGCCATATCGCATAGATCTCACTGTGAAAAGGCTTAAATGACTTTTTTAATTAAGTTTGATGATTGCGTTCAAACAAAATGTCCTAGAACAAAATTTTCAAATGTAACTACTAGATTGTGATACAATACACTATTGGGTGAAGTTTGGTTGACTTCTGCGCAGCGGTTTGGGAGTTAACATCAAAATTACATTTCTCGGCCATATCGCATAGATCTCACTGTGAAAAGGCTTAAATGGCTTTTTTGACCTAAGTTTGAGGATTGCGCTCAAATCAAATGTCCTAGAACCAAATTTCCACATGTAATTACTAGATTGTGATACAATACACTAATGGGTGAAGTTTGGTTGACTTCTGCGCAGCGGTTTGGGAGTTAACATCAAAATTACATTTCTCGGCCATATCGCATAGATCTCACTGTGAAAAGGCTTAAATGACTTTTTTAATTAAGTTTAATGATTGCGCTCAAACCAAATGTCCTAGAACGAAATTTTCAAATGTAACTACTAGAATGTGATACAATACACTAATGGGTGAAGTTTGGTTGACTTCTGCGCAGCGGTTTGGGAGTTAACATCAAAATTACATTTCTCGGCCATATCGCATAGATCTCACTGTGAAAAGGCTTAAATGGCTTTTTTGACCTAAGTTTGAGGATTGCGCTCAAATCAAATGTCCTAGAACCAAATTTCCACATGTAATTACTAGATTGTGATACAATACACTAATGGGTGAAGTTTGGTTGACTTCTGCGCAGCGGTTTGGGAGTTAACATCAAAATTACATTTCTCGGCCATATCGCATAGATCTCACTGTGAAAAGGCTTAAATGACTTTTTTAATTAAGTTTAATGATTGCGCTCAAACCAAATGTCCTAGAACGAAATTTTCAAATGTAACTACTAGAATGTGATACAATACACTAATGGGTGAAGTTTGGTTGACTTCTGCGCAGCGGTTTGGGAGTTAACATCAAAATTACATTTCTCGGCCATATCGCATAGATCTCACTGTGAAAAGGCTTAAATGGCTTTTTTGACCTAAGTTTGAGGATTGCGCTCAAATCAAATATCCAATAACCAAATTTCCACATGTAACTACTAGATTGTGATACAATACACTAATGGGTGAAGTTTGGTTGACTTCTGCGCAGCGGTTTGGGAGTTAACATCAAAATTACATTTCTCGGCCATATCGCATAGATCTCACTGTGAAAAGGCTTAAATGACTTTTTTAATTAAGTTTGATGATTGCGTTCAAACAAAATGTCCTAGAACAAAATTTTCAAATGTAACTACTAGATTGTGATACAATACACTATTGGGTGAAGTTTGGTTGACTTCTGCGCAGCGGTTTGGGAGTTAACATCAAAATTACATTTCTCGGCCATATCGCATAGATCTCACTGTGAAAAGGCTTAAATGGCTTTTTTGACCTAAGTTTGAGGATTGCGCTCAAATCAAATGTCCTAGAACCAAATTTCCACATGTAATTACTAGATTGTGATACAATACACTAATGGGTGAAGTTTGGTTGACTTCTGCGCAGCGGTTTGGGAGTTAACATCAAAATTACATTTCTCGGCCATATCGCATAGATCTCACTGTGAAAAGGCTTAAATGACTTTTTTAATTAAGTTTAATGATTGCGCTCAAACCAAATGTCCTAGAACGAAATTTCCACATGTAACTACTAGAATGTGGTACAATACACTATTGGGTGAAGTTTGGTTGACTTCTGCGCAGCGGTTTGGGAGTTAACATCAAAATTACATTTCTCGGCCTTATCGCATAGATCTCACTGTGAAAAGGCTTAAATGACTTTTTTAATTAAGTTTGATGATTGCGTTCAAACAAAATGTCCTAGAACAAAATTTTCAAATGTAACTACTAGATTGTGATACAATACACTATTGGGTGAAGTTTGGTTGACTTCTGCGCAGCGGTTTGGGAGTTAACATCAAAATTACATTTCTCGGCCATATCGCATAGATCTCACTGTGAAAAGGCTTAAATGGCTTTTTTGACCTAAGTTTGAGGATTGCGCTCAAATCAAATGTCCTAGAACCAAATTTCCACATGTAATTACTAGATTGTGATACAATACACTAATGGGTGAAGTTTGGTTGACTTCTGCGCAGCGGTTTGGGAGTTAACATCAAAATTACATTTCTCGGCCATATCGCATAGATCTCACTGTGAAAAGGCTTAAATGACTTTTTTAATTAAGTTTAATGATTGCGCTCAAACCAAATGTCCTAGAACGAAATTTTCAAATGTAACTACTAGAATGTGATACAATACACTAATGGGTGAAGTTTGGTTGACTTCTGCGCAGCGGTTTGGGAGTTAACATCAAAATTACATTTCTCGGCCATATCGCATAGATCTCACTGTGAAAAGGCTTAAATGGCTTTTTTGACCTAAGTTTGAGGATTGCGCTCAAATCAAATATCCAATAACCAAATTTCCACATGTAACTACTAGATTGTGATACAATACACTAATGGGTGAAGTTTGGTTGACTTCTGCGCAGCGGTTTGGGAGTTAACATCAAAATTACATTTCTCGGCCATATCGCATAGATCTCACTGTGAAAAGGCTTAAATGACTTTTTTAATTAAGTTTGATGATTGCGTTCAAACAAAATGTCCTAGAACAAAATTTTCAAATGTAACTACTAGATTGTGATACAATACACTATTGGGTGAAGTTTGGTTGACTTCTGCGCAGCGGTTTGGGAGTTAACATCAAAATTACATTTCTCGGCCATATCGCATAGATCTCACTGTGAAAAGGCTTAAATGGCTTTTTTGACCTAAGTTTGAGGATTGCGCTCAAATCAAATGTCCTAGAACCAAATTTCCACATGTAATTACTAGATTGTGATACAATACACTAATGGGTGAAGTTTGGTTGACTTCTGCGCAGCGGTTTGGGAGTTAACATCAAAATTACATTTCTCGGCCATATCGCATAGATCTCACTGTGAAAAGGCTTAAATGACTTTTTTAATTAAGTTTAATGATTGCGCTCAAACCAAATGTCCTAGAACGAAATTTTCAAATGTAACTACTAGAATGTGGTACAATACACTATTGGGTGAAGTTTGGTTGACTTCTGCGCAGCGGTTTGGGAGTTAACATCAAAATTACATTTCTCGGCCTTATCGCATAGATCTCACTGTGAAAAGGCTTAAATGACTTTTTTAATTAAGTTTGATGATTGCGTTCAAACAAAATGTCCTAGAACAAAATTTTCAAATGTAACTACTAGATTGTGATACAATACACTAATGGTTGAAGTTTGGTTGACTTCTGCGCAGCGGTTTGGGAGTTAACATCAAAATTACATTTCTCGGCCATATCGCATAGATCTCACTGTGAAAAGGCTTAAATGACTTTTTTAATTAAGTTTGATGATTGCGCTCAAACAAAATGTCCTAGAACAAAATTTTCAAATGTAACTACTAGATTGTGATACAATACACTATTGGGTGAAGTTTGGTTGACTTCTGCGCAGCGGTTTGGGAGTTAACATCAAAATTACATTTCTCGGCCATATCGCATAGATCTCACTGTGAAAAGGCTTAAATGACTTTTTTAATTAAGTTTGATGATTGCGCTCAAACAAAATTTCCTAGAACAAAATTTTCAAATGTAACTACTAGATTGTGATACAATACACTTATGGGTAAAGTTTGGTTGACTTCTGCGCAGCGGTTTGGGAGTTAACATCAAAATTACATTTCTCGGCCATATCGCATAGATCTCACTGTGAAAAGGCTTAAATGACTTTTTTTAATTAAGTTTGAAGATTGCGCTCAAATCAAATGTCCTAGAACTAAATTTCCAAATGTAACTACTAGATTGTGATAAAATACACTATTGGGTGAAGTTTGGTTGACTTCTGCGCAGCGGTTTGGGAGTTAACATCAAAATTACATTTCTCGGCCATATCGCATAGATCTCACTGTGAAAAGGCTTAAATGGCTTTTTTGACCTAAGTTTGAGGATTGCGCTCAAATCAAATATCCAATAACCAAATTTCCACATGTAACTACTAGATTGTGATACAATACACTAATGGGTGAAGTTTGGTTGACTTCTGCGCAGCGGTTTGGGAATTAACATCAAAATTACATTTCTCGGCCATATCGCATAGATCTCACTGTGAAAAGGCTTAAATGGCTTTTTTGACCTGTTTGAGGATTGCGCTCAAATCAAATGTCCTATAACCAAATTTCCACATGTAACTACTAGATTGTGATACAATACACTAATGGGTGAAGTTTGGTTGACTTCTGCGCAGCGGTTTGGGAGTTATCAAAATTACATTTCTCGGCCATATCGCATAGATCTCACTGTGAAAAGGCTTAAATGACTTTTTTAATTAAGTTTGATGATTGCGTTCAAACAAAATGTCCTAGAACAAAATTTTCAAATGTAACTACTAGATTGTGATACAATACACTATTGGGTGAAGTTTGGTTGACTTCTGCGCAGCGGTTTGGGAGTTAACATCAAAATTACATTTCTCGGCCATATCGCATAGATCTCACTGTGAAAAGGCTTAAATGGCTTTTTTGACCTAAGTTTGAGGATTGCGCTCAAATCAAATGTCCTAGAACCAAATTTCCACATGTAACTACTAGATTGTGATACAATACACTAATGGGTGAAGTTTGGTTTACTTCTGCGCAGCGGTTTGGGAGTTAACATCAAAATTACATTTCTCGGCCATATCGCATAGATCACACTGTGAAAAGGCTTAAATGGCTTTTTTGACCTAAGTTTAATGATTGCGCTCAAACCAAATGTCCTAGAACGAAATTTTCAAATGTAACTACTAGAATGTGATACAATACACTATTGGGTGAAGTTTGGTTGACTTCTGCGCAGCGGTTTGGGAGTTAACATCAAAATTACATTTCTCGGCCATATCGCATAGATCTCACTGTGAAAAGGCTTAAATGGCTTTTTTGACCTAAGTTTGAGGATTGCGCTCAAACAAAATGTCCTAGAACAAAATTTTCAAATGTAACTACTAGATTGTGATACAATACACTAATGGGTGAAGTTTGGTTGACTTCTGCGCAGCGGTTTGGGAGTTAACATCAAAATTACATTTCTCGGCCATATCGCATAGATCTCACTGTGAAAAGGCTTAAATGGCTTTTTTGACCTAAGTTTGAGGATTGCGCTCAAATCAAATGTCCAATAACCAAATTTCCACATGTAACTACTAGATTGTGATACAATACACTAATGGGTGAAGTTTGGTTGACTTCTGCGCAGCGGTTTGGGAGTTAACATCAAAATTACATTTCTCGGCCATATCGCATAGATCTCACTGTGAAAAGGCTTAAATGGCTTTTTTGACCTAAGTTTAATAATTGCGCTCAAACCAAATGTCCTAAAACTAAATTTCCAAATGTAACTACTAGATTGTGATAAAATACACTATTGGGTGAAGTTTGGTTGACTTCTGCGCAGCGGTTTGGGAGTTAACATCAAAATTACATTTCTCGGCCATATCGCATAGATCTCACTGTGAAAAGGCTTAAATGGCTTTTTTGACCTAAGTTTGAGGATTGCGCTCAAATCAAATGTCCTAGAACCAAATTTCCACATGTAACTACTAGATTGTGATACAATACACTAATGGGTGAAGTTTGGTTGACTTCTGCGCAGCGGTTTGGGAGTTAACATCAAAATTACATTTCTCGGCCATATCGCATAGATCTCACTGTGAAAAGGCTTAAATGGCTTTTTTGACCTAAGTTTGAGGATTGCGCTCAAATCAAATGTCCTAGAACCAAATTTCCACATGTAACTACTAGATTGTGATACAATACACTAATGGGTGAAGTTTGGTTGACTTCTGCGCAGCGGTTTGGGAGTTAACATCAAAATTACATTTCTCGGCCATATCGCATAGATCTCACTGTGAAAAGGCTTAAAAGGCTTTTTTGACCTAAGTTTGAGGATTGCGCTCAAATCAAATGTCCAATAACCAAATTTCCACATGTAACTACTAGATTGTGATACAATACACTAATGGGTGAAGTTTGGTTTACTTCTGCGCAGCGGTTTGGGAGTTAACATCAAAATTACATTTCTCGGCCATATCGCATAGATCTCACTGTGAAAAGGCTTAAATGACTTTTTTAATTAAGTTTGATGATTGCGCTCAAACAAAATTTCCTAGAACAAAATTTTCAAATGTAACTACTAGATTGTGATACAATACACTAATGGGTAAAGTTTGGTTGACTTCTGCGCAGCGGTTTGGGAGTTAACATCAAAATTACATTTCTCGGCCATATCGCATAGATCTCACTGTGAAAAGGCTTAAATGGCTTTTTTGACCTAAGTTTGAGGATTGCGCTCAAATCAAATATCCAATAACCAAATTTCCACATGTAACTACTAGATTGTGATACAATACACTAATGGGTGAAGTTTGGTTGACTTCTGCGCAGCGGTTTGGGAGTTAACATCAAAATTACATTTCTCGGCCATATCGCATAGATCTCACTGTGAAAAGGCTTAAATGGCTTTTTTGACCTAAGTTTGAGGATTGCGCTCAAATCAAATGTCCAATAACCAAATTTCCACATGTAACTACTAGATTGTGATACAATACACTAATGGGTGAAGTTTGGTTGACTTCTGCGCAGCGGTTTGGGAGTTAACATCAAAATTACATTTCTCGGCCATATCGCATAGATCTCACTGTGAAAAGGCTTAAATGGCTTTTTTGACCTAAGTTTAATAATTGCGCTCAAACCAAATGTCCTAAAACTAAATTTCTAAATGTAACTACTAGATTGTGATAAAATACACTATTGGGGGAAGTTTGGTTGACTTCTGCGCAGCGGTTTGGGAGTTAACATCAAAATTACATTTCTCGGCCATATCGCATAGATCTCACTGTGAAAAGACTTAAATGGCTTTTTTGACCTAAGTTTGAGGATTGCGCTCAAATCAAATGTCCTAGAACCAAATTTCCACATGTAACTACTAGATTGTGATACAATACACTAATGGGTGAAGTTTGGTTGACTTCTGCGCAGCGGTTTGGGAGTTAACATCAAAATTACATTTCTCGGCCATATCGCATAGATCTCACTGTGAAAAGGCTTAAATGGCTTTTTTGACCTAAGTTTGAGGATTGCGCTCAAATCAAATGTCCTAGAACCAAATTTCCACATGTAACTACTAGATTGTGATACAATACACTAATGGGTGAAGTTTGGTTGACTTCTGCGCAGCGGTTTGGGAGTTAACATCAAAATTACATTTCTCGGCCATATCGCATAGATCTCACTGTGAAAAGGCTTAAAAGGCTTTTTTGACCTAAGTTTGAGGATTGCGCTCAAATCAAATGTCCAATAACCAAATTTCCACATGTAACTACTAGATTGTGATACAATACACTAATGGGTGAAGTTTGGTTTACTTCTGCGCAGCGGTTTGGGAGTTAACATCAAAATTACATTTCTCGGCCATATCGCATAGATCTCACTGTGAAAAGGCTTAAATGACTTTTTTAATTAAGTTTGATGATTGCGCTCAAACAAAATTTCCTAGAACAAAATTTTCAAATGTAACTACTAGATTGTGATACAATACACTAATGGGTAAAGTTTGGTTGACTTCTGCGCAGCGGTTTGGGAGTTAACATCAAAATTACATTTCTCGGCCATATCGCATAGATCTCACTGTGAAAAGGCTTAAATGGCTTTTTTGACCTAAGTTTGAGGATTGCGCTCAAATCAAATATCCAATAACCAAATTTCCACATGTAACTACTAGATTGTGATACAATACACTAATGGGTGAAGTTTGGTTGACTTCTGCGCAGCGGTTTGGGAGTTAACATCAAAATTACATTTCTCGGCCATATCGCATAGATCTCACTGTGAAAAGGCTTAAATGGCTTTTTTGACCTGTTTGAGGATTGCGCTCAAATCATATGTCCTATAACCAAATTTCCAAATGTAACTACTAGATTGTGATACAATACACTAATGGGTGAAGTTTGGTTGACTTCTGCGCAGCGGTTTGGGAGTTATCAAAATTACATTTCTCGGCCATATCGCATAGATCTCACTGTGAAAAGGCTTAAATGACTTTTTTAATTAAGTTTGATGATTGCGTTCAAACAAAATGTCCTAGAACAAAATTTTCAAATGTAACTACTAGATTGTGATACAATACACTATTGGGTGAAGTTTGGTTGACTTCTGCGCAGCGGTTTGGGAGTTAACATCAAAATTACATTTCTCGGCCATATCGCATAGATCTCACTGTGAAAAGGCTTAAATGGCTTTTTTGACCTAAGTTTGAGGATTGCGCTCAAATCAAATGTCCTAGAACCAAATTTCCACATGTAACTACTAGATTGTGATACAATACACTAATGGGTGAAGTTTGGTTTACTTCTGCGCAGCGGTTTGGGAGTTAACATCAAAATTACATTTCTCGGCCATATCGCATATATCTCACTGTGAAAAGGCTTAAATGGCTTTTTTGACCTAAGTTTAATGATTGCGCTCAAACCAAATGTCCTAGAACGAAATTTTCAAATGTAACTACTAGAATGTGATACAATACACTATTGGGTGAAGTTTGGTTGACTTCTGCGCAGCGGTTTGGGAGTTAACATCAAAATTACATTTCTCGGCCATATCGCATAGATCTCACTGTGAAAAGGCTTAAATTTCTTTTTTGACCTAAGTTTGAGGATTGCGCTCAAACAAAATGTCCTAGAACAAAATTTTCAAATGTAACTACTAGATTGTGATACAATACACTAATGGGTGAAGTTTGGTTGACTTCTGCGCAGCGGTTTGGGAGTTAACATCAAAATTACATTTCTCGGCCATATCGCATAGATCTCACTGTGAAAAGGCTTAAATGGCTTTTTTGACCTAAGTTTGAGGATTGCGCTCAAATCAAATGTCCAATAACCAAATTTCCACATGTAACTACTAGATTGTGATACAATACACTAATGGGTGAAGTTTGGTTGACTTCTGCGCAGCGGTTTGGGAGTTAACATCAAAATTACATTTCTCGGCCATATCGCATAGATCTCACTGTGAAAAGGCTTAAATGGCTTTTTTGACCTGTTTGAGGATTGCGCTCAAATCAAATGTCCTAGAACCAAATTTCCAAATGTAACTACTAGATTGTGATACAATACACTAATGGGTGAAGTTTGGTTGACTTCTGCGCAGCGGTTTGGGAGTTATCAAAATTACATTTCTCGGCCATATCGCATAGATCTCACTGTGAAAAGGCTTAAATGACTTTTTTAATTAAGTTTGATGATTGCGTTCAAACAAAATGTCCTAGAACAAAATTTTCAAATGTAACTACTAGATTGTGATACAATACACTATTGGGTGAAGTTTGGTTGACTTCTGCGCAGCGGTTTGGGAGTTAACATCAAAATTACATTTCTCGGCCATATCGCATAGATCTCACTGTGAAAAGGCTTAAATGGCTTTTTTGACCTAAGTTTGAGGATTGCGCTCAAATCAAATGTCCTAGAACCAAATTTCCACATGTAACTACTAGATTGTGATACAATACACTAATGGGTGAAGTTTGGTTTACTTCTGCGCAGCGGTTTGGGAGTTAACATCAAAATTACATTTCTCGGCCATATCGCATAGATCTCACTGTGAAAAGGCTTAAATGGCTTTTTTGACCTAAGTTTAATGATTGCGCTCAAACCAAATGTCCTAGAACGAAATTTTCAAATGTAACTACTAGAATGTGATACAATACACTAATGGGTGAAGTTTGGTTGACTTCTGCGCAGCGGTTTGGGAGTTAACATCAAAATTACATTTCTCGGCCATATCGCATAGATCTCACTGTGAAAAGGCTTAAATGGCTTTTTTGACCTAAGTTTAATAATTGCGCTCAAACCAAATGTCCTAAAACTAAATTTCCAAATGTAACTACTAGATTGTGATAAAATACACTATTGGGTGAAGTTTGGTTGACTTCTGCGCAGCGGTTTGGGAGTTAACATCAAAATTACATTTCTCGGCCATATCGCATAGATCTCACTGTGAAAAGGCTTAAATGGCTTTTTTGACCTAAGTTTGAGGATTGCGCTCAAATCAAATGTCCTAGAACCAAATTTCCACATGTAACTACTAGATTGTGATACAATACACTAATGGGTGAAGTTTGGTTGACTTCTGCGCAGCGGTTTGGGAGTTAACATCAAAATTACATTTCTCGGCCATATCGCATAGATCTCACTGTGAAAAGGCTTAAATGACTTTTTTAATTAAGTTTGATGATTGCGCTCAAACAAAATGTCCTAGAACAAAATTTTCAAATGTAACTACTAGATTGTGATACAATACACTATTGGGTGAAGTTTGGTTGACTTCTGCGCAGCGGTTTGGGAGTTAACATCAAAATTACATTTCTCGGCCATATCGCATAGATCTCACTGTGAAAAGGCTTAAATGACTTTTTTAATTAAGTTTGATGATTGCGCTCAAACAAAATTTCCTAGAACAAAATTTTCAAATGTAACTACTAGATTGTGATACAATACACTAATGGGTGAAGTTTGGTTGACTTCTGCGCAGCGGTTTGGGAGTTAACATCAAAATTACATTTCTCGGCCATATCGCATAGATCTCACTGTGAAAAGGCTTAAATGACTTTTTTAATTAAGTTTGATGATTGCGTTCAAACAAAATGTCCTAGAACAAAATTTTCAATTGTAACTACTAGATTGTGATACAATACACTATTGGGTGAAGTTTGGTTGACTTCTGCGCAGCGGTTTGGGAGTTAACATCAAAATTACATTTCTCGGCCATATCGCATAGATCTCACTGTGAAAAGGCTTAAATGGCTTTTTTGACCTAAGTTTGAGGATTGCGCTCAAATCAAATGTCCTAGAACCAAATTTCCACATGTAATTACTAGATTGTGATACAATACACTAATGGGTGAAGTTTGGTTGACTTCTGCGCAGCGGTTTGGGAGTTAACATCAAAATTACATTTCTCGGCCATATCGCATAGATCTCACTGTGAAAAGGCTTAAATGACTTTTTTAATTAAGTTTAATGATTGCGCTCAAACCAAATGTCCTAGAACGAAATTTTCAAATGTAACTACTAGAATGTGATACAATACACTATTGGGTGAAGTTTAGTTGACTTCTGCATAGCGGTTTGGGAGTTAATATCAAAATTACATTTCTCGGCCATATCGCATAGATCTCACTGTGAAAAGGCTTAAATGGCTTTTTTGACCTAAGTTTGAGGATTGCGCTCAAATCAAATGTCCTAGAACCAAATTTCCACATGTAACTACTAGATTGTGATACAATACACTAATGGGTGAAGTTTGGTTGACTTCTGCGCAGCGGTTTGGGAGTTAACATCAAAATTACATTTCTCGGCCATATCGCATAGATCTCACTGTGAAAAGGCTTAAATGACTTTTTTAATTAAGTTTGATGATTGCGCTCAAACAAAATTTCCTAGAACAAAATTTTCAAATGTAACTACTAGATTGTGATACAATACACTATTGGGTGAAGTTTGGTTGACTTCTGCGCAGCGGTTTGGGAGTTAACATCAAAATTACATTTCTCGGCCATATCGCATAGATCTCACTGTGAAAAGGCTTAAATGACTTTTTTAATTAAGTTTGATGATTACGTTCAAACAAAATGTCCTAGAACAAAATTTTCAAATGTAACTACTAGATTGTGATACAATACACTATTGGGTGAAGTTTGGTTGACTTCTGCGCAGCGGTTTGGGAGTTAACATCAAAATTACATTTCTCGGCCATATCGCATAGATCTCACTGTGAAAAGGCTTAAATGACTTTTTTAATTAAGTTTAATGATTGCGCTCAAACCAAATGTCCTAGAACGAAATTTTCAAATGTAACTACTAGAATGTGATACAATACACTATTGGGTGAAGTTTGGTTGACTTCTGCGCAGCGGTTTGGGAGTTAACATCAAAATTACATTTCTCGGCCATATCGCATAGATCTCACTGTGAAAAGGCTTAAATGGCTTTTTTGACCTAAGTTTGAGGATTGCGCTCAAATCAAATGTCCTAGAACCAAATTTTCACATGTAACTACTAGATTGTGATACAATACACTAATGGGTGAAGTTTGGTTGACTTCTGCGCAGCGGTTTGGGAGTTAACATCAAAATTACATTTCTCGGCCATATCGCATAGATCTCACTGTGAAAAGGCTTAAATGGCTTTTTTGACCTAAGTTTGAGGATTGCGCTCAAATCAAATGTCCTAGAACCAAATTTTCACATGTAACTACTAGATTGTGTTACAATACACTAATGGGTGAAGTTTGGTTGACTTCTGCGCAGCGGTTTGGGAGTTAACATCAAAATTACATTTCTCGGCCATATCGCATAGATCTCACTGTGAAAAGGCTTAAATGACTTTTTTAATTAAGTTTGATGATTGCGCTCAAACAAAATTTCCTAGAACAAAATTTTCAAATGTAACTACTAGATTGTGATACAATACACTATTGGGTGAAGTTTGGTTGACTTCTGCGCAGCGGTTTGGGAGTTAACATCAAAATTACATTTCTCGGCCATATCGCATAGATCTCACTGTGAAAAGGCTTAAATGGCTTTTTTGACCTAAGTTTAATGATTGCGCTCAAACCAAATGTCCTAGAACGAAATTTTCAAATGTAACTACTAGAATGTGATACAATACACTATTGGGTGAAGTTTGGTTGACTTCTGCGCAGCGGTTTGGGAGTTAACATCCAAATTACATTTCTCGGCCATATCGCATAGATCTCACTGTGAAAAGGCTTAAATGGCTTTTTTGACCTAAGTTTGAGGATTGCGCTCAAATCAAATGTCCTAGAACCAAATTTCCACATGTAACTACTAGATTGTGATACAATACACTAATGGGTGAAGTTTGGTTGACTTCTGCGCAGCGGTTTGGGAGTTAACATCAAAATTACATTTCTCGGCCATATCGCATAGATCTCACTGTGAAAAGGCTTAAATGGCTTTTTTGACCTAAGTTTGAGGATTGCGCTCAAATCAAATATCCAATAACCAAATTTCCACATGTAACTACTAGATTGTGATACAATACACTAATGGGTGAAGTTTGGTTGACTTCTGCGCAGCGGTTTGGGAGTTAACATCAAAATTACATTTCTCGGCCATATCGCATAGATCTCACTGTGAAAAGTCTTAAATGACTTTTTTAATTAAGTTTGATGATTGCGTTCAAACAAAATGTCCTAGAACAAAATTTTCAAATGTAACTACTAGATTGTGATACAATACACTATTGGGTGAAGTTTGGTTGACTTCTGCGCAGCGGTTTGGGAGTTAACATCAAAATTACATTTCTCGGCCATATCGCATAGATCTCACTGTGAAAAGGCTTAAATGGCTTTTTTGACCTAAGTTTGAGGATTGCGCTCAAATCAAATGTCCTAGAACCAAATTTCCACATGTAATTACTAGATTGTGATACAATACACTAATGGGTGAAGTTTGGTTGACTTCTGCGCAGCGGTTTGGGAGTTAACATCAAAATTACATTTCTCGGCCATATCGCATAGATCTCACTGTGAAAAGGCTTAAATGACTTTTTTAATTAAGTTTAATGATTGCGCTCAAACCAAATGTCCTAGAACGAAATTTTCAAATGTAACTACTAGAATGTGATACAATACACTAATGGGTGAAGTTTGGTTGACTTCTGCGCAGCGGTTTGGGAGTTAACATCAAAATTACATTTCTCGGCCATATCGCATAGATCTCACTGTGAAAAGGCTTAAATGGCTTTTTTGACCTAAGTTTGAGGATTGCGCTCAAATCAAATATCCAATAACCAAATTTCCACATGTAACTACTAGATTGTGATACAATACACTAATGGGTGAAGTTTGGTTGACTTCTGCGCAGCGGTTTGGGAGTTAACATCAAAATTACATTTCTCGGCCATATCGCATAGATCTCACTGTGAAAAGGCTTAAATGACTTTTTTAATTAAGTTTGATGATTGCGTTCAAACAAAATGTCCTAGAACAAAATTTTCAAATGTAACTACTAGATTGTGATACAATACACTATTGGGTGAAGTTTGGTTGACTTCTGCGCAGCGGTTTGGGAGTTAACATCAAAATTACATTTCTCGGCCATATCGCATAGATCTCACTGTGAAAAGGCTTAAATGGCTTTTTTGACCTAAGTTTGAGGATTGCGCTCAAATCAAATGTCCTAGAACCAAATTTCCACATGTAATTACTAGATTGTGATACAATACACTAATGGGTGAAGTTTGGTTGACTTCTGCGCAGCGGTTTGGGAGTTAACATCAAAATTACATTTCTCGGCCATATCGCATAGATCTCACTGTGAAAAGGCTTAAATGACTTTTTTAATTAAGTTTAATGATTGCGCTCAAACCAAATGTCCTAGAACGAAATTTTCAAATGTAACTACTAGAATGTGATACAATACACTAATGGGTGAAGTTTGGTTGACTTCTGCGCAGCGGTTTGGGAGTTAACATCAAAATTACATTTCTCGGCCATATCGCATAGATCTCACTGTGAAAAGGCTTAAATGGCTTTTTTGACCTAAGTTTGAGGATTGCGCTCAAATCAAATATCCAATAACCAAATTTCCACATGTAACTACTAGATTGTGATACAATACACTAATGGGTGAAGTTTGGTTGACTTCTGCGCAGCGGTTTGGGAGTTAACATCAAAATTACATTTCTCGGCCATATCGCATAGATCTCACTGTGAAAAGGCTTAAATGACTTTTTTAATTAAGTTTGATGATTGCGTTCAAACAAAATGTCCTAGAACAAAATTTTCAAATGTAACTACTAGATTGTGATACAATACACTATTGGGTGAAGTTTGGTTGACTTCTGCGCAGCGGTTTGGGAGTTAACATCAAAATTACATTTCTCGGCCATATCGCATAGATCTCACTGTGAAAAGGCTTAAATGGCTTTTTTGACCTAAGTTTGAGGATTGCGCTCAAATCAAATGTCCTAGAACCAAATTTCCACATGTAATTACTAGATTGTGATACAATACACTAATGGGTGAAGTTTGGTTGACTTCTGCGCAGCGGTTTGGGAGTTAACATCAAAATTACATTTCTCGGCCATATCGCATAGATCTCACTGTGAAAAGGCTTAAATGACTTTTTAAATTAAGTTTGATGATTGCGCTCAAACCAAATGTCCTAGAACGAAATTTTCAAATGTAACTACTAGAATGTGATACAATACACTATTGGGTGAAGTTTAGTTGACTTCTGCGCAGCGGTTTGGGAGTTAACATCAAAATTACATTTCTCGGCCATATCGCATAGATCTCACTGTGAAAAGGCTTAAATGACTTTTTTAATTAAGTTTGATGATTGCGTTCAAACAAAATGTCCTA